>NW_026991716.1:100260014-102760014 GCF_029215605.1 Mirounga angustirostris | reverse complement strand
TTTGTCATAATTTCTTTCCTCTTTAAGGCTGCATAATATTCCATTGCATAGATATTCCACATTTTGTTCATCCATTCATCCATCCGTGGACATTTGGGTGGCTTCCACTTTTTGGCCATTGTGAATAATGATTTTATAAATATGGGGGTACACATATCTCTGATTTCAATTCTCTTGAGTATATATCCAGATGGAAATTGCTGCATATCCCTATTTTATTCACCTCCATGCTAGGTGTTTTCAGAGCTCATGAGGGGAGGGGGACACTGGGACTTGAAATCACAGCTCTGGGTTTTAAGTCTCCCTATTAACCTTCTTTGGGCTGTGTAATCTTGGGCAACTTTCTTACCATCTCTGAAACCTGTGTTCTTCTTCTATAAAATAAAAATATAATACCCACAGTATTAGTTTCCTGGGGATGCTGTAACAAAATCCTGCAAACTAGGTGGCTTGAAACAAAAGAAGTGTATTCTGTAACAATCCTGGAGGATAAAAGTCCCAAATCAAAATGCCAGCCAGATCAGTTCCTTCCTGGCAGCTCAGAGGGAGAATCTGTTCGGTGCTTCTCTCCTAGCTTCTGGTGGTCTCTGGTAACCCTCGCCTCTTTAGCTTGCAGCTGCATAACTCCTACATCTGCCTCCATTGTTATATGGCTGTCTCCCCTTCTGTATCTATATCTTCACATGGCATTCTTCTCTCTATGTTCATCTAAATTGTCCTCATTTTGTAAGGACACCAGTCATTGGATTAGAGCCCATCCTGTTCAGTCTGACCTCATCTCAACTTGAGTCCATCTGCGAAGACCCTACTTCCAAATAAGGTCACATTCACAGGCACCAGGGTTAAGATTTCAACATTACTTTCAGGGAGACAGAATTCAACCCGTAACACCCACCCTGCAGGGTCTCTGTGAGCAGTTGTATTTTGTAAATGCTAAAGCATCGCGCTGGATAGGAGAAGCGATTATGGCTAGGCTGACAGTTCATTTGTGTGTCTTATAACCGCAATGAACTCCTTCTCTCTGTGCTGCTTGGTTTAGAGTGTTCAGTCCATTCCTGTCTACGGAGTGCCCCTCTGGTTCCAGCAGGAACTGCATTCCCTGTGTGTTGTTAAATGTTCAGTGTCATTTCCATCCCTGAGAAAAGGAAGAACATTAAGTGTGGGCTGCAGTAGATAAAGTCAGCTCCTTACCCTTTCTATTTTTTGTTGCTTCTGGTCTCTGAAGAACACGTTCTCTGCTGCTTTTCATTACCCCCCTTCTCCCGGAGGACAGGAAGAAACGATGTGAAACCATTAGACCTGCAAGGTCACCTTGTCCTTCCCCGGCCCATTCAATAGTCCCCACATCCACAAATACCGCACCCCAGGGGGGCCCGGGCTGCCTCGCTGATATATTGTCTTCAGATGTTCCTCTGTGTCCTCCAGAACGTTCCAAGCTGGGACACACAAAACAGATTTACTGGGAGTAGGAATAGAAATGATTAACTCTCAACACTTTAACTATATTGCTGCTAAATGGCTCACTCACCCATGTGCCCTATTCTCCCAAGGAAGAACCATTTTCCAACATACGAAAATCAGCACTTCCAGAAGAGACAAAATTAAGGGATGATTGTATTTAAAAAGGGTTCGTTGTGATTCTTTAAAGGAGATGACCATAATAACAATAATGTAAGATTTTACTTAAAATTTTTCTGAGCTCGTCTACTGGACAAGGTGCCACTAATTCTCTATCACACAGCCCCTTTCCGGGACTCGCCCCTCTGGGGCCCGGAGATGGACTTTTAAAGGAGCTCAGCTGATCCCCGGTAGTCAGCGGCTCAGCAGCTGTGCAACCAGGCTGCTCAGATTTGTGCCAGCCCGGCACCCAGCTGTCGAAACTGCAGGCTGCCAGAGGGAGAAGTGACAGACGGGGTGACACAGACCTTTCAGACGCTTGGACGGGGCCACCCGGTGATTTATTTACAGAGGCAGCTTTGCTTTAAGATCAACACGAGGGCAATTTGGGTACGCAGGTCACCAAACCCTACAGCAAAGTCAGAGAGTATATGTGTTGTTATGTTTTGCCCTCTGTGTCTTGTCAGTCTTAATGAGCGCTGGCTTTCTAATGAAAGCATTAAAGATGGATTCATCATAGGAACAAACCTAAGTAAGGGACTCAAGGCGCAAATGTCCACATTCCCGTCTGGTCCTGCCACCTCCTCGCAGCCATGTAAGGTAGCCCTGCATTTCACGCATCCAGACAGACAGAACTTCAGGGTAGCTTATCTCCACTTGTAAAAGGGTGCTTAATGCTACTAAGAGCATAAGTAATTTTGCTGGAAAGCCTGGGGAGGATTCTCCAATTTATTACCTAGTGAATCAATTCTAGCTTTAATAGAAAGACATGGGCTGTAGACTGCAATGCACAATGCGCATAAATCCTAGCAGGGTTTTGATGCCAGGATTCTGAAAAGGAAAGAAAGACACCTCCCCACCCCACCCCACCGCCCCGGCCCCTTTCTCCCATGTTCCTGCTTGGAGTGTGGGAAAGGAGGCTCAACTTCTGGCAGAAGCAGCCTCTGTTCTTCGGCTGGTGCCCTTGAGACTTGAGACCGCGATGCAGAGAACTAAGGGGAGCAAAGAGGGTTGCAGGTATTGTGTGGCAAACAGCAGAAAGGTGCGGAGGAGATGGGGCTGATTACAAGCACTGACGGAAAACGGAGAGCAGAGTTCTGAAAATGACTGAGAAAGGAAGAAAGAAATACCCTGTGAGTGCAGCAAAGTGGATATTGCCTATTGGGTTCCCCTGGTGCATTTGTTCTTCAAAGATGAGGCCCATCCCGCCTAAAGTTCATTGGTGGCTTCTCCCAAGGGCCTTTTCACCAGGCCGGGGAAAACGGAGAATCATTTTCACTGAAGAAGCAATTCTGATCAGATGACCCAGTAGTGTGGCGGGTGGCAAACAAGAAAGACACTTGGCCAGAAAGTCCATTCTCCTGTCCCCTTTGTTAGCATCCTTTCTGTGGCCAAGTCCTGTCCCTGTCACACGGGAGGAAACTCTGAGGGCAGATTGTACCATTTTCCTTTCAGATATGGCCTTGTCTTCTTGAACATTCTAGTACCCATCCTCCTCCTCAAGCCCATGTCCACCACACAGTTTAAAGCCCCTGCACCCCCAGCCCTTAAACTGTCTCACTCACTGGACCTGGAGGCCCCAGCACCCCGCGGCTGCTGCATGCTCACGTCTCACACAATCGCGCCTCTGAAGGGGGTCAGTTTTCACTCACTGTTCCTAAGTTGTCGGTTTTTTTTACCTGGAATCAGGAAACCCTAGTCATTTGCTTCAAGGGAAAAAGAGAACTTGAACACAACCCTTTATTTCCTTATCAGAGCTGTTCCTCCAGAGCGGCCACTGGAGAGATTTCTACAACTATATCCTGCCAATTAATTTCCTTTTAAATGGGTCACTAACAATCCCCAGTGGTGTTTTTTCCTCATACCTTAATAGCAACATTTTGGCAAAATATAATACTTTAAGGAATTGGTTTGTCTCTTTTCCCCCATAAGGACACAAAGTTCCATATCTTCTCTTATTCACCTGGATCTTTTCCTACCTCTGTGCTGTAAAATGTGTCAGGGGATATTCTTTAAAGTGTTCTCCCCCTACCCACCACCCTGGCCACAAGTAACGCTGTAGGGAGGAAATCTTGCTCAACAGAGCACTCATAGTTGAAGATTTGTAGATACTGGCTGGAATATTCTGAGAACGGTGAGTCAGCTGTGATAACCAGAAATGACTTGCTGAGCTCTTCTCCCTAGCAGCACTGGGAGAGGCCTGTGGGTTTGACACCTGACCCTCTCATAAAGAGGAAGCTCTCTGGGATTCTCTTGAAATCTCTCAGACATGGGGAAAAAAAAAGACTGGTCCAACTTTGGATGTCGCTGTGTTTCCCTTTACTGCTCAGTAACACATGAGAACAAAACCGAAAAGACAGAAGAGGAAACTTGATTCCATCATGATTTGAAATGTTAAAGCTGCACTAGGGAGTGGTAGGCAAAATAATGCCCCCCACCCCCCAGGTGTCCATGTCCTAACCCCCAGAATCTATGGGTGTGTTACCTTATATGACAAAAGGGACTTTGCTGACGTAATGAAGTGAAGGATCTTCAAATGGGGAGAGTTTCCTGGGTTCCCCGGATGGGCCCAATGTAATCACAGGAATCCTAAGTGAGAGATGGAGGAGAGTGAATGTCGGAGTGACAGGATGTAAGGCAGGTTTGACTGGACGTTCCTGGCTTTGGAGATGGAAAGGCCATGAGCCAAGAATGCAGGTGGCCCCTAGAAGCTGGAAAAGGCAAGGAAACAGATTCTCCCCAAGATCCTCCAGAGGGAACACAGCCCTGCCAACACCTTGATTTTAGCCCGGTGAGACCCACTGTGGACTTCTGACTTCCAGAACTAAAGGTAATACATTTGTGGTGTCCTAAGTTTATGGCTATTTATTATAGCAGCCATAGGAAACTAATACAGGAAGGAAGCTGAAAACCAGTATTCTCTAGAAATCAGTGAGCTAGAGATCCCAAGTCACTATTCACACATGGGTAGCTTATATATCTCATTTGACCCTACAGCAACCCCACTAGAATGTAAACTACTTTACTAGAAAGAAGCTTCGTGAGGGCAGACTCTGTGTTTTGTTCACTGCTGTATCCTCAGCACCTAGAAAAGTGCCCAGTTCAGCTGATGTTGTTGACTGCATGACTCAATAAAGCTCACTCTGAGCCAATCAGGTAGATAGAATACAACATGCAGACATAGTAATCTTGGTTAGAAATGACTAACACATTTATGTATCTCTTCTCTCCCCATCCTCTCCCCAACCTCTGACGGAGCCATAGCCACCCCTCCCCATCTCCAGTCCTCCACATTCTAGTCTGAGCGATTTTTTGAAAACACATATTGGAGATGCCTCTCCCCTACTCTCGCCTTAGGTCCTGGGACACAGAACAAAATCTCTGGCAGGGCTGAGAGCTGCATGCTTTTACCGCTGCCTTCCTGCCCACCTTTGCTTTACATGAATGACTCTTGCCATGCCTCTCTTTGATCCAGGCAAAAGCTCAGTGTGCCAGATCCCTCCTACCTCAGGGCCTGGCCTCACGCTCTTCCCTCTGCCTGTGTGTCTCCCCTCCCTCACCCTGCCCCCTCCATTGCTCCCAGGCAACTCCTGCTCACTCTTCACTTCTCTTATCTGAGGTCATTTCCCCCGGAAAGCCTTCTGTGACCGACACTGCCAGATTAGTTGGTGGCTCCTCACCCTCCCCACATGTTCTATAGCATCCTATACTTTTCCTTCACAGCATGTACCACTGACTTCTCAATGCCTAGCCCCAAATTTGTAAGCAAGAAAGCAACCCACTTTTGTGGCATAAATGAACTTACTGAAAAGTGAAGTGATTTCCCTAAAGTCACACAGCTTGTAAGTGCTAGAGCTAGGAATAGAACACAGGTGTTCCGACTTCCACATCTTTCCACAATTCCACATGGCCTCTCTTAGTAATTCCTGTTGGGGTGTCAGAAAAATAGAAGAGGAGATGCCACCAAGACTGGAGCAGGGACTGCTGTAGAGCTGAACTGCAGAAAAGTAGTAGAGACGGACAAGCCCTCAGAGGCAGGGTCTCTCACTTTGGGCACAGGGTCTCTTGGTCCAGGAAGAGGAAAGGCAAGACTCTCCATAGAGCTTGACAAACCCTGACAGGAAATGATGCTCAGTCACCAGACATTGCAATCAAATTTGTGCATGAGGACAAGAAGACCATCAAAAGTGAGTTATTTAGCAAATTATGAGCCCCTTAGTAGGTACCTGCCAAGAACTGAATTGCGTCCCCACAAAATTCATGGGTTGAAGCCCTAACCCTCAATACACCTGTATCTGGAGATGGGACTTTTAAGACCTTATTAAGGTTAAATGAAGTCATGGGGTTGGGCTCCTGATCCTGTAGGATTGGTGGCCTTCTAAGAGGAAGAGAGAGATGGGAAATGCCATGTGAGGGCACAAGGAGAAGGTGGCCATCTATAAGCAGGAAGAGAGCTCCCACCAGAACTCAACCGTGCTGGCACCCTTATCTTAGACTTCCAACTCCAAAACTGTGAGAAAATAAATTTCGGTTATGTAAACCATCCAATTTTGGGATCTTGTTATGGCAGCCCAAGCAGACTAGGGTCCAAATATTTATAGCATTCATTTAAACTGTACAATGGTTCTAGGTAAGAATACAGCAAAATTAATTTCTGATAAAAGGGTTATAGTGGATATCTGCCATTTGGCCAGCCCAACATCAATGTCGACATTCTTTAATAACAACCCCTGATTTTCTTTTGAAAACACGGGATCTCTTCTCATCCCACCACAAACCTCCCACTCTAGCAGTCTGGGTCACATTGTCCATTACACCATAACTTCCCTTGTCAAGAAGTAGTCACATCTCCCAAACCAGGCCAAACTATAGCAGGAATTTGAAAGTTAAGCACAGTGATACAAGAACTGAAAAATACTGAGGTAAATTTATTTCGATGATAGTACCTAGGAAAAAAATACTAAGTCTCATGACCTAGACTCCTGGATCTACCCTAATTCCTGCCCTTTCCAAAAGTCTGGTTGGTCTGTTGTTTCTTCACTTCAATGAGGTACCCCATATCCTTCCAGCAAATCCTTTTATAGTTTTAACCGGTCGGATTCGGTTTGGGTAGCTCACACCCATTGTTGCTCATTTGCTAGCTCACCTGCTGCATGTAAGGCAATAGCCACTGTTCCAGGCCTGCCACTATTCCACCTTCCCAGGATCCCTCAGCTTCTCAGACTCCTGGGCCAGGGGTGGGTACTTAGCTCCATGACGAAGGGCCTTTGCTTTTGCAGGACACCCACACTGACAAGTGCCCGCAGCCAACCTTAGATGTGCCAAGGCTCGTACGTTACTGTGTCTGTGGCACTTACTGCCCAAATCAGAGGTAAGGAGATACCTTGCAACACTTGGGTTTTCTGCAGTCCCAGTTTTCTCGCCACAACTCTGGAAGTAGTTAAATGGAAGAGCCAGGGGCGAAACGTGACTTCCCACACACCTGTCCAGGGGCACTGCCCCCACCAACGGATCAGAAAACAGAAGCCTGTGTGGAGCCACCCTGGCTGGTGATCTGTAGCTCTGCTCTGCGTATCATTGCCAATGGACAAATCAAGTGACATACAAACTGTCAAATGAAAAAAGAAAAAGAAAAAGAAAAAGAAAAAGAATCCAAAGAACTATGCTGATACTCAGGTCTATCAAGTCTGTGTCAATTTTTTTTTTAATGACAATGAATTGTTTTGATATAATTATGCAGCTAAAATGCATATACATTATTGAAAGCTATCTGCACCTTAGAAGGCATTTCATTTAAAAAAAAATTTTTAGTGATTAGTACACACATTAGAAAAATTGTACTGTTTTTCTGGAAGTACTCTTTCTGTTGAATCTTTTATCAACAGGAGAACCCCAGTATTTAGGACCATCTGGGTAACTCATCTGGAGTTGATGAGATTTCTTTTTTTTTTTTTGCCGTTTGTTTTTTTTTAAGATTTTATTTATTTATTTATTAGAGAGCGAGCGAGAGAGAAACAGCATGAGAGAGGAGAGGGTCAGAGGGAGAAGCAGGCTTCCCGCTGAGCCAGGAGCCCGATGTGGGACTCGATCCCAGGACCCTGGGATCATGACCTGAGCCGAAGGCAGTCACTTAACCAACTGAGCCACCCAGGTGCCCTGGAGTTGATGAGATTTCTATTCTGAAACATTTGCAGAACATTAAGGAGAATAGAGTAATACATATTTTAATATTAAAATGGCATGGATGCCAAGGACCTGGAAAAGAGTAGAATTCACCTAGTGAATCAATTTCACTGAAATTCTAATCTTTCTTTTGCAGATATTTAGATTTGGGCTTACTATTCTCAGTCTATTCTAACCGCTCTCCTGAAAATACGTTAACAAAGATCTGGAGCCAGACAATGAATCAGAAGTAGTTCTGAGGACAAATTACCATGACTTTTTTGGTAACACTTGTGAATTGAGGAAACTCAGGTCCCTTTTTCAGGCTTGATATATTTACGCTTTTCTGTTTTGATGAAAAAGAATGGAGGATGAAGCGATACTTGATGTGTAATGATGAATATTTGAGAACAATTTGTTCTCTCACTGAAATAGCCCTGACATTTTAAATTATGTCTCGTTTTAAGAACACCTTAATTTGCAATTTTTTGTTGTGAAGCATATCATTTTTACAAAGAGACTGTATAAAATGTTCTGTCGAGTTTAAAGAATCATAATAAACTTGCATGGCATTGAGAAATAGAACATTACCAGTGGCCTTCTCTTACTTCCTGATTCCTCTCCCACAGAAGTAGCAACCATCTTATATTTTGTCTTGATTGTTCTCTTTTCTTTCTAGTTTTATCTCATGTGTATAGATCTCTAAAGAATAAATTGTGCATTTTCCTTTGTCACTTGTATGTTTTGTTCAACAATTGTTTTTTAGATTAACTAAGATCGATGCGTATATTTTAGTTCATTCATTTTGCATTACACTATAGTATTTCAGTTGAGGAAATATGCCATAATTCGTTTGTTTATGGATTATTTATGAATTTTTGCTATTTAGAGTAAGGCTTCTGTGAACATATTTTCTAGAGCACATATGCAAAACTATTTTTAATGTACATATCTGGGGTGAAGTTTCTTGGATCACAGGTTATGTACAAGTTCAAATCTCCTAGGAAATGCAAATATTTCTTAACATCGTTGTGCCAGCTTATATTTGCACATGGAGATGACAGAGTTCCCATTTCTCTATCCTCTTAGGTTAAGGAGAAACAATGTGGTTTAATGGTCCTGGTGGCTCTCTCTTGCCAGAAAAATGGTAAGAAGATAGGGGGCCCATACAACATGGTAACTCTTCTGCCTTGAGTTTTCCCTGTGTGGTCCTAAGTGAGTGAAATTTTGTCCCCTCTCATGACAGGGAGTGGCTGGCTTCTAAATGTTTGCATTCTGTTAGATGTGCAATTATACTTGTGGTAGCTAGCATCCAAGATGGTTCTCAATGAATCTTGAGAACCATCTTTTTTACTCTCTTTACTGTGTCTTTTATCACCTGGATGCTTAATTTTAAATTTTATTTATTTATTTGATAGAGAGAGGCACAGCGAGAGAGGGAACACAAGCAGGGGGAGTGGGAGAGGGAGAAGCAGGCTTCCCGCCGAGCAGGGAGCCCGACGTGGGGCTCGATCCCAGGACGCTGAGATCATGACCTGAGCCAAAGGCAGACGCTTAATGACTGAGCCACCCAGGTGCCCCTGGATGCTTAATTTTAACGTAGATGAGTATGTTAATCTTTTCCTATATAATTTGCACTTTTCTGTTAAGAAACCCTTCCTTATTCAAGAATTTGAAGATATTCCCTATATGCTCTTCTGAAATTGTATGTTGTGCCTTTCATATTAAGTTTTTAACCACCTAGATTGATTTTTGTTTATGATATAAGATAAAGATCTATTTTCAGGTTTTTAAAAGTATTTGGAAACCAAATTGTCCTTAAGCCATTTATGAAATAATCTGTTCTTTCCCAATGATATATACAAATCAAGTTTCTATAAATGTACAGATTTCTTTCTGGACTCTATTTTCTATTCTGTTCCACTGGTCTATCTCATCCTGTATCAACATCATATTCTTAGTTATATAGTCTAATAATAAGTCATATCCAGTAATGCAAGCTTTCCCACATTTCTTCTTCCTCTCCAGTATATTCTTCCATATAAATTTTCACATCAGCTTGTCAAATTTCACAAAAACCACACTGGCACTTCTGTTTTATTAGAATTTCATCAGATCTGTAAATCCACTTAGAGACAACTAATATATTTATTTCAGAGTCTTCTATCCATAAACATTATATATCTTTCCATTTATTTAGATATTTTCTAACAACTCTTGATAAAGTTTTATCATTTTCTCCATAAAGGCTTTACATATTTTTTGTTAAATTTATTTCCAGTTATATTTTTATGCCATTGCTCATAATATTTTAAAATAAGATTTTCTAAATTATTACTTGACTATAGAAATGCAATTGGCACACATATATACACAGACCTATATATCCTGACTTTGCATCCAGCAACTCTGACAAACTCTTCATTACAATTATTTGTAGATTGTCTATGAAAAAAATAAATACCACCTGCAAATCACATGCATTTTGTTTCCCTTTTAATCCTTAAACCTTTGCTTTTTTATGCCTTCCCACACAATGCCAAATAGAAATGGTGATAACGGGCCTCCTTGCCTTGTTTCTAATCTTAAAGGGAATGCTTTCAACATTTTAACGTTAAATATGATCTTCTGTAGGCTCTCTGCACCTGCCTGGAAAGGACGCTGTAGTGGGCTTTGGAGGCCCCCTTCTGAGCTGAAGTAATTCTCCCAGCAGCTGGGAGTCCTGCTCACAGACAGCCCTCAACTGTCTGCTTTCTTCAGCTGAAGAGTCCCTTTGCCTATGTCACACCTACTTCCTGGGCAGCCCACCGCAGGCTGACCTGAGATAAGGCGCCACCTATGCATTCCAGTTCCGGACAATTCCAAAGCACCAGCCTATTACAGAGCTCTCTCTAGGGTTGGCTGAGGTTTTCACAGAGGCTACACTGTTAAGTTAGTCAACTTGTTAAGTTAGATGTTTAGCTCATTAATTTTAAGCCTTTCTTCTTTTTTAAAATAAATTTTCTGTATTTGAATCCACTTCATTGGAATCCCCAAAGATTTGATGGGTAGTATTTTTATTTGTTCAGATCTCCATATTTTCCAGTTTTTTTGAACCTTACACATACATGGTTTTTTAAAAATATCTAAATATAGAGGCTTTTCTAAGTTATGTTTAATGATTTCTAAGTTAGTTGCACTATGTTAGAGAAGTGATCTATGTGATACTGTTTCTTTGACTTGAGACTTTATATACAGTGGGTGTGGAAGCTCTGATTATGACCTAGCACAATGTCAGTTTTCAAATTGTTTTATGGGTGCTTCCAAAAAAAAAAATGTGTATACTCCAAATTGAGGGATTAAGTTTCTTGATTTTGCTCTTTAAATCTTTTCTATCTAGACAGATATTTTGTCTTCCTTATCTGTCATTTACTGTGAGAGATATTTACTATCTCTCACTATGCATATGGATTTATCTTTGTAGTTCAGTCCATTTTGCTTTCTATATTTTGAGACTTAATTAAATACACATAAGTTTTGATTTCTTATATCCTCCTAATGAATTTAACTCTGTCCATCATGAAGGGACTTCATATTTGACCCTTAAATTATATTTTGTCTAATATTAATTTAGGGATACCAGTTTTCCTTTAGATGTTTCCTGTGTGTCTTTTCAGTCCTTTGACTTTCAATGTTTTTTGTGTTTTTATGTTTATGTATATCTCCTACGAAGAGCATAGTGCAGAATTTTATATTTAGTTTGACAAAATCTGCCTTTAGCTAGAGCGTTATTATGATTATATATTTGGGTTTATCTCTAGATCTGTATCATGTGATTTCTATGTGTCTTACTTTCTCTTTTTTCTTTCAGCTTTCTTGCCTTCTTTTATTTATTTTTCCATTGAAGTATAGTTGGCACACTGTTACGTTAGTTTCAGGCATCCAACATAGTGATTTGACAAGTTAGTATGTTATGCTGCACTCACCACAAGTGTAGCTCCGTCTGTCACCATTAAACGCTATTCTGAAACCATTGACTATATTCCCTATGCTGTACCTTTCATTCCTGTGACACTTAGCTTAATAACTTCTAGGTCTATCCATGTTGTCACGAATGGCAAAATCTCATTCTTTTTTTATGGCTGAGTAATATTCCTGCGTGTGTTTGTATGTGTGTGTGTGTGTGTGTGTTTGTGCACATGTGAGTCTGTCTGTCTCTGTGTCTGTGTATACACATAACCACATCTTCTTTATCCATTCATCTATGGATGGACATTTGGTTGCTCCCATATTTTGGGCTATTGTAAATAATGCTGCAATAAACATAGGGATGCATATATCTTTTCAAATTAGTGTTCTCATTTTCTTTGAGTAAATACCCAGTAATGTAATTATTAGATCATGTGGTAATTCTATTTTTAATTTTTTGAGGAACCTCCATACTGTTTTCCAGAGTGGCTGCACCAGTTTGCATTCCTAACAATGTATGAGGGTTCCTTTTTCTCCACATCCTCACAAACATTTGTTATTTCTTGTCTGTCTGATTCTAGACATTCTGACAGGTATAAAGTGATATCTCATTGTGGTTTTGATTTGCATTTCCCTGATGATTAGTGATGTTGAGCATTTTCATGTATCTGCTGGCCTGCCATATGTCTATTTTGTAAAAATATCTATTTAGGTCCTTTGCCCATTTTTAATTGGATTACTTGGTTTTTTGGAGCTGAGTTATATAAGTTCTTTATATACTTTAGATATTAACTCCTTATTAGATATATCATTTGCAAATATCTTCTCCCATTCAAATAGGTGTTGCCTTTTCATTTTGTTGATAGTTTCCTTTGCTGTGCAAAAGCTTTCTATTTTGATGTAGTCCCAATAGTTTATTTTTGCTTTTGTTTTCCTTGCCTAAGGCAACATATCTGGAAAAATGCTCCTAAGCCTGATGTCAAAGACATTACTGCCTAGTGTTTTCTTCTAGGAGTTTTATGGTTTCAGGTCTTACATTCAAGTATTTAATTCATTTTGAGTTTATTTTCATGTATGGTGTAAGAATGTGGTCCAGCTTCATTCTTTTGTATGTATGTAGCTGTCCAGTTTTCCCAGCACCATTTATTGAAGAGACCATCTTTCTCCCATTGTATATTCTTGCCTCCATTTTTGTAGATTAATTGACCATATAAGCATGGGTTTATTTCCAGGCTTTCTATTCTGTTCCATTGATCTGTGTATCCATTTTTGTGCTAGTACCATGTGGTTTTGATTACTACAGCTTTGTAGTGTATCTTGAAATCTAGAATTGTGATGCCTCAAACTGTGTTTTTGTCTCTCAAGATTACTTTGGCTATTTGGGGTCTTTTGTGGTTCCATACAAATTCTAGTTCTGTGGAAAATGCTTTGGTATTTTGACCAGAATTGCATTGCCTCGGTAGACTACTTTGGGTAGTATGGACATTTTAACAATATTAGTTCTTCCAATTCATAAGCATGGAATTTCCTTCCATTTGTTTGTGTCATCCTTAATTTCTTTCACAAGTGTTTTATAGTTCTCAGCCTTTCACCTTCTCGGTTAAGTTTATTCCTAGGTATGTTATTCTTTTGGGTGTAACTATATATGGAATTGTTTTCTTATTTCTGTTTCTGCTACTTTATTATTAGTGTATAGAAAAGCAACCAATTTCTCTGTATTAATTTTGTATCCTGAAACTGTACTGAATTCATTTATTCTAATAGTTTTTGGTACAGTCTTCAGGGTTTTCTATATATAGTATTATGTCATCTGCAAATACGGACAGTTTAACTTTTTCCTCACCAATATGGATGACTTTTCTTGCTGCCTTTTAGATTGACTATGACTTGTTTTTCCCGTTCCGTTTTTCCTCCTCTACTTATTTGGAAGTTATACTATTTCTAGACTTTTAATGGCAACCCAAGGTATTTTTTAATATACATACTTAAAACTACAGTTAATATCTTACCTTCCATAATTCCTGCTTTCAGTTCTGTTTGGGAGGGCTTTGGTTTCCTTACTTTCATGTCTGCTTTCCAATGCATGAAGGAAGAAATGAAGGAAGGCTTTAAAGAAGTTATTTATCTAAGATTTTAGTACTTCAAATTGGAATCTCATTCTGGATTGCTAGTCTATTGTACTACCAGAAGTGAAAATACAAATTCTCTCTCTAGCATTTTGTAATCAAGACATTTCGTGGATCACTACATCAAAAACTAATGATGTATTTTATGGTTACTAACATAACATAATAAAATAAAATTTAAAAAAAGATATTTTGGAATAAATTAGTAAAACAATCCAGAATAAATTAAAAACCCACATGAAAAAGCCTTACAGAAACTGAGCTGTCGAATGCAGTTGACAACAACCAGTTAGTAGAGTTTTCTTATGTGCCAAACACTTTGCCAAGCTTTCTCCTCTGAATACATGCTTCCTCCTGAGAGTTTACTAATTCTCGAACCTCTGATTAGATTATCACTCACTGGTCACACAAACATACCAACAACTGAGGATAAACAAGCACAATCAAACAAGGTTTATTATGAGTCAGTTTTTCAACTCACTGAGAAGCCTCAAACCAGTTATATTTATGAACAAAGCCTGTCTTAATTGCCTGGTTTGGCTCTTTATCCCCTAATATTTTCAACTCTAAGGGTTGATTAAAATAAAGGGAGCATAATGTGAACATCTAGGTCCCAGTTCTACCCATCCTTTAAGCTCCTTACTACCAAGGGGAAAGTTAATTGAAATCTAATGTTTCTGAAAGGTATAACTTAAAGCCACAGTAGTAAACAGATTTCACCTCAAGTGCCAACTTCCAACAATTGGTAGGAACTGTTTGGATCACTGTACTGTAAAGAATTAGAGGGCTCCATCCCATTCTAAGGAAATGCAAGCTGTAATCCATCAGAGATATCTCTGACCAGTGAGATAGGCAGGGTAGAAAACTAGGGAGCGGTTAATGTGGGGGAAAAAAAATAAGAGATTGCGTAAATAAGAAATTTGCAAGTGATCAAGAAGTGGCATTTACACTTGGAATTACCTTTCTCTTCAAAAATGTAGGTTTGGAGTGTACACGATTTCTTCAGACTGGGATCCAGGCAGCTGTTGTAGCACCAGCTGACAATTTTAATGGTCTCCTGGGGTTGGAGCTGTATCAGAACCTCAAACAAGAACTCTTGTCCTCTAGCCAAGCCAGACTAGTAGGAGTTACCAGGGTTTGCTGCCAACTTACTGCAAATTGTATTGCATTTGCAACCATAGGCCGATAGGAGGAAAATTATCTAGCAGATAGGGGCAAGCAAAAAATTGAATTTGATTCTGTAGTTATTAGGGACTGGCGAGCGGTGTAAATTTATTCTTTATTATGAGAATAATGTTGTATATTCTGACACTTAGGATCATTAAAACTACAAGGAACTTAGCATTTATTTCAAAACAGAAAAAAAGGGAATATTTTAATGGGGAAAAAACTTTAAAATTTCATTCTCACAATGGGACGTGGTTATGTAGGAAGGATATAATCAGTTTAGCTAGAAATGGAATTTCATTCATTTTATTCATTATGCTTTACTTGGAAGAGGTAAGTGTAAATTACCATATTGTTCTCCTTCACGTAATTTCCATTTCAAATGCTACTTTGAAAATAAAATAATGAAGAACAGATTTACCCCTACAACTCCCCCCCTAAACACACACACACCCCCCATCAATACTCTGTTTTTCTGTATTGAAATATATCTATAACCTAAAACGTCGTACAGGACTGTGTTTTATGACTGAGTAGATTAGATTATAGAAGTATGTAAGGGCCCTTCATGCATAGTAAACGAACCTTTGAAGAAAGAATAAGAAAGAACTCTAAAATTGCTGCCAATCTGCCCAGATTCCTCAGGTAAACACTTAAACTGAGGAATCTTGTTTCCGTACTGATCAGGGTCTGTTGGGCCTTATGGGTCAGGCAAACTTTTTAAAATTTTGTTTTATTTAATTGACCCAGAAAAAAATTTTAGGAGAAATATTTCAAGTGTGCACTCAGAATCTTTATGTCTTTAGATGGAGCAATAAATTAGGAGTCATTTCCTTTCCCTTTGGTTTAGGAAATGCACTGGCATCAGTAAATACAACTCTGATCATGAGATTGTAGCAAATACCAGTTAGGGTGGACCTGGGCAGAGGGCAGTGCATAAGAGCACTGTTGTGGTTTTTATTTGATATTCAGGCTAGGTTTCAGAGACCTTTTATAAGGACCAGCTCATATCACAAGGCATCTGGCTGTTTGACGTTGATTTAAACAAATTTGTAAATTTGCACGGGGCTATTAGCATCCATAGGAGCTGGCAGACCAGTGTTTCTTAAACTAGATTGCTAATTTTCTTTATATCGTTTGGGTTTTGTAACACATTTTCCTATAAGTCAATAAGATTACTTTCGTTTTATTTTAAATTGTTTTTCATGGGGAAAAAATTTTCAATCTTCTCCTATGATGATCCATGTGCCCTCTTTTCTTCCTGTAATTTTTTAAGCAGCTTGCGTCTTTGGGCCAGTTCGCCAGAATGTGTTGGAAACTATGGGAACATCTGTGTCGGATGGCAATTGGATCTTGGGCATTTACTTCTACTCCCTGGATAAAATCCACAGGAATCTGGCAGTCTTTCATACAATGCTTATTTCAGAAATAATGTTTCCTGATTTGGGGGTTCCCTGAAATCTTATTTCTGGCACTGGAAGCCTTGCTATAGTGGTGGTTTTCAGATTTTCCTCTAGCTCTAAGTAAATCACATGAATTCTATTTAACAAGTGAAATTATTTGGAAAAATATGACTCATATTCTAAATATTGACAATCTCTAAGTGTTTAACCCCTCTATATTTTTTTAATCCTTGTGAGCCTCTATTTTTATGTCTTGCTATGTATGCTACATAATGTTCAGTGCATTCTTGCCCCATTCTTGGTTTTAAATTTATGTAGGTAACTATATACAAATTTTATATAAATATATAAACTATATATATAAAATATGTATAGGTAGCTATGTATATATGTATATAATTTTTTTAAAGCAGGGGTTCCACCAACCCTTTCAGTAGAGATTCCCAGACCTCACCCCCAAAGCTTCTGAATTCATAGATCTAGAGCAGGACCTAGAAACCTATATAATTTTATAACTTTAAAGCTCCCTTTCTCTTCAGTTTTGCTGTGAACCTAAAAGTGTTCTTAAAAAATAAAGCCGATTTTTAATGCAGATAAGTTAAAAAGAAAAAAAAAAAAAGACTCTCTCCTGATTCTGACAGTAAGCCCAATTTAAGAACCCCTGGAAATTTCTCTTAATACTGACATTAAGAACCATGAGAGATTATGGACTCTGAGAAACAAACTGAGGGTTCTAGAGGGGAGGGGGTAGGGGGAATGGGTTAGCCTGGTGATGGGTATTAAAGAGCGCACGTACTGAATGGAGCACTGGGTGTTATACGCAAACAATGGATCATAGAACACTACATCAATCAATCAATCAATCAATCAACAATAAAGGAAAAAAAAACAGAACTTGAGATAGTCTTGTTGGCTCCAATGTCTAAATCCCTCTGGTTCCCTCTAGTGGACTAAGATAAAATGCACTTTCTACAAATCATCTAAGCAAACATGAGAAAGAAATTAGATTAAAATGCACATAAAGAGAAATTTTGAAATATATTTAGAAAAAGGCAGTATGTACCGAGTGAAATGGGTCTGGGCCCTAACAGGGTGGAAAAGCCCCACCATATCTGCTTCTTGGCTGGTTTTGCTGGGGGGAGGGGAGGGGAGGGAGCCCGGGTTGGCGCCGGTAGGTAAGCCGCAGGAAGAGCTTTCTCATCGCCGTCCCCTGCCAATTGCAGTCAAGTGTCTGCCCAGGCATATAGCTCCACTGCTGTTTGGAATTTCTGATTACAGAGCAAAATGAAGTTTTAGAACTCCGTACATTTTATGTTGAATTTATGTCACTCGCTGTACTCAGTGCATCTTCTTTCACTGAGAGGAGAAATCAAAGGGAAATTGAATCTGGTTGATTACTCCGTGGGCTTAAGGTAGATAACCTACCATGCGGCACATTGGGCAAATTCCAGAGATACCAGGCTGTGGAGCTAAATTTATGTGCACAGCTATCTCTGGCTCTGAACTTTGCAATAGTCCTGGGGTGAGAGCGCTACAAAAGTTCTTCCTTTGGGGTAGCCCTTGATCCAAATGTATGCTGCCCCCAGGGGTTCTGCTGATTCCTCTATGATGGCAGGCAGCAACTCAGGCCAGCCTGGGGAGAAACGGGAGTCTGTCCAGCGTCTTTAAGTGGATTTTATGCGTTCACGAGGGTTAACCCTAGAATTAGTCTTTGAGGTTTTCAACTCAACCCCCTCACTGACCAGATAAGGAAACAAGGCACTGGAATCCAGATCTTCTGTATCCTGCTTAAATTCTTATTCCCAGTGGAATATTCCAAACCAATGGAATAAATAGTCCAAAAGGATACAGAAGTTGTGCTGTCTGATTGTAACTAAACATCTTGCAAATGGAGAAGACAGCTTGAGTAGTATAAAGGGGCAATTGTGAGTTAAAATACATGCAACCACATTTAATCCTACAGCTCCTCTATCTGGCGATACACAGATCACTCCTCGAAACTAACCAACTACTCGCTGCATCTCTTTCCTCTGCCTTCTTCTCTCTAAGCCCCCTGACACCACCCTGGTCCTGCCCCTTTGCAATGGTTTTCCTGACTGCTACAGCCACCCTCTATCTTTTTCAAATTCTAGCCAGGGTGCTATTTGTAAAGCATCAATCTCTTTAAGTCACTCTTGCTTAAAGCCCATTGATGTTTTCCCATTGTGCTTAGGATAAAATCCAAACTCATTAACATGATTTATAAGGCTAGTTATGACCTGTACCAACTCAGGTCCTAGTGGGCTAATCCTAATGCCTTACACGTGCCTGAGTCCGTTAAGCTTCTGCCCCTTCATAAATGCTTTTCCTTGCCTCAAACTTTCTACCTTCTTCACTGAGTTGTATTTCCAACCTCTTCTCTTAGATAATGCCTATTCCTTAAGCATCCTCAAGGAGGATCCCTGCTTTCAGCCCCCTGGCGTCCCCACTCAGTAACATTCACCATCTTGTACTCATTTGCCTCCATCTCCCTGGCTAGACAGTGGGTAAGCAGAGAGACTGTGTGCTTTATTCTAACCTCCCCAGGGCCCGGCACGTGTTTAGCACAAAGTAGCTGGTCTTGAATGAATATTTGTGGAATGAACCGATGACCTAAGGAACAATTCCATAGTGCATATGCTCGTCCCCCTTCCTTGTCAGCCTTTCTCTTCCAATCCCAACACTGTTACATCTGGGGAAGAAGAGGAAATGCTTAATTTTAAAAAGCACCCCAGGTGACTTCAGTGTAGCTGTTTTACTCCAGCTTTCCTCCCTGGTTGGGAATTCCTGATCTATTCAATCCCCTCAGTTCCAGACCCAGAGAAGTTAAAGGATCTAAGATCACTTGGCTACTTAATGGCAGGGGCAGGCCTCCTAATTGCTGGGCTAAGTCTTTTTCTGTGAGGTTGTTCAATGGCATCACCAGATACTCAGACTATGCCCTCGCGTAGCCTACATGCGTTATTTTTTTCTGAAGAGCAGAGAATAGTCTCCGCTACCTGTTTCCCTTGTCAGACCCTAGATCCTGTCCTTTCACTGTTATCCCAGGGTAGGCAGAAATCCAAGATTCCTCACCACCACCCGTGTACACAGATCTTTTCCCAGTTATTCAATGGAACCCTAATCTAGGTGCTGCAGTGAATGGATTTTGCAGGAACCAAATCAGTTGACTTTCAGATAGGGAGATTATCCTTGGTGATCCTGACCTAATCAGATGAGCCATTAAAGGGACTGGGCTCTCCCTGGAAAGAGACTCAAAGCATGAGGGAGATTTGATGCAATGGTGATTCTCCATTGCTGATTTTGACAACGGAGTCTTAGGCTTCTAAGGACTGTCTACAACAGAGGGCTATGCACAGTGTAGAAAGATCTTCACGGACTGAAATTGTCTTACACCTGGGGAAAGGGGTTGGGAATGATCAGGAGCAATACTTAGTGGGTTCTTTACAAATGCACAAAGGTTTTGAAATTAGAAACTATAAAAGCACAAAAAGAAGCATTAGTCTCACATTATAGTGTAAATTACATGCAGTGTAGTGATCTGTTACTTTCTACAATAAATTACAGCTATCTAAAGCATCACTAGATTGAGACTCTTACCTGAAAGTCCTCTCCTCCTCATGAGGACACTGGTGAAACCCAGAGCAGGAAGTCATCAAAATAGTTCTCAGGACCAGAATCACAGACCCACCTCCTCCTTTGGTATGCAAACTATACATTCTCCACTGATCCACTTTTTTATTCTACACTGTGATCCATACCTTTTTTTTTTTTTTAAGATTTTATTTATTTATTTGACAGAGAGGGGGGGAGCAGTAGAAGGAGAGGGAGAAGCAGGCTCCCCACCGAGCAGGGAGCTCCATGTGAGGCTTGATCCCAGGACCCTGGGATCATGATCTGAGCCAAAGGCAAACCCTTAACGGACTGAGCCCCCCAGGCACCCCTGATTCATACCTTTTAACATTTGGTTGTCACAGCCTTGTTTCAAATTTGACATATTAATTTTTTTTCTCTACCCTTAAAGTACACTGATTTTTGTCAGCTATATTTCTAATGCCCCATTTCTGTTATTATTTGTTATGCCACAGATCTGTGACATTTGGAATCTCCAGGAAGTGGGACATTCTTTCAAAATGAAAATGCTCAATTAATCTAAACCTGTCTACAAAATACCTATGAACACTATCCTTAAAAATACCACCCATACAAAAAATAAATATTGTATGATTTCGTTATATAAGATATCTAGAGTAATCAAATTCATTCAGACAGAAAGTGGAATGGTGGTTGCCAGGAGCTAAGGGGAGGGGAGAATGGGGAGTTGTTTAATGGGTATAGAGTTTCGGTTTTGCAAGATGAAAAGAGTTCTGGAGATTGGTTGTGTAACAACGTGAATATACTTAACACTACTGAACCCTACACTTAAAAATGATTAAAATGATAAATTGTAGAAGATGTATATTGTAGGGGTTTAGAATATGTCACCCCAAAATTATACCACTTTGGCATATTGATTATTTTGAATTAAGCGTACTTGAGAAAGAACTGGGACAAGAAGGATACTCTGAGCCTTCTTTGTCTCCCTGAAAGCAGAAGGTGACTTCCCTATACAGGAGGAGAGAAGGTATCCTTATCACCAGAGACAGGGAATTTAGGATTGAGAAGTCTGTATAAACAAACCTTGTTACTTCTTCACCAACTTACTACCCCAAAGCTAAATCCTTCTGTCTCATCAATTCTTCACAAGTTATTCTTTGTCTGAAAGGTTACTTCTTTGAACCTCATATTTTTTATGGGGCTCCTCTATGTACAAAATTAAATCTGTTTTTCCCGTTTATCTATCTTACGTCAACTAAATTATTAGGCCAGACAAAAAATCTAGAAGGGAAGGAGGGATAATTTTTCTACCCTTACCTTTTACTGCAATTTTTTAAAATGTAACCATGATTGAAAAAGGAGGGATTTCAAACATCTAACTTCTGGGTTGAGAGTTGTCCAGAAGGACCCTCTCTACCTGTTACCTGTTATCACCTTCTGCCACAGGAGGCTGACCAGTGCATATTCTTGTTGGATTCTTGCCAAAAGAGAGCCCAACAAGTGATCAGAGGTGGGAGAAAAGTGACAGAAACATTTTCCCTCTTGGCTCCCTTCCAGGGAGGCCACCCTGGGCTGACCATGTCCCTGGACAGAAGGTGACCTGCTCTCTACCACTAGTAACCTTCAGCTTTTGGTAACCCCTCTCTTATTCTCTTATTGTGGCCCTTCAGATATGCGGGTGGTGACAACCCCACTAGATTCCTGCACTACTGTAATAATTTCCCTACTTCACCCCCATTTTTGTAATTATCTCTTTATAGATGGACCTCTCTCACACTATTCTAACTTGAATATGCCATCTGTCTTTTGTTGGGACTCTGACTGATGCATCCACTCTTCAGAAGCTCTTCTTTCAAGGTAACATCCAAACTTCCCCCTGCTTGGTGTGCTCCTGGGAAAATCGAAAATCTCCCCCTTGCTGGCTTGCTAGTTGCCTCTAACAACCTCCCTGAGGTGCACATTATGAGCCAGACTCTAAAAACTTTTCCTCACAGAATGTTGACCTATGGACCCACTGTGGAATTAGACCAACTCTTTTCGGAATTCAAAGTAGTTTGCCAGTTGTGGATGCAAAGTTGTGGACATGTAATTTGTATGTCAGAATATGCAAAATCTCCAACATTGTTAGCAAATTGGTGTGACCATCTAGTTTATAACTAGCTCTTCAATGAAGGTAAGGAAATAAATCTGAAGTAAAAGGCAATATTTCATTATTAGACTTGCTTAAAGATGGCCACAGTAGTCATTGTTAACCATACATTGATTGATTGATCGATTGATTGATTAATAAAGCCAGCTGAGACCAGACTTACATATAAATTTTCTGAAAGCTTATCCTAAGAAAACTATTAATAAATGCTATGGCCTGGAAATGAATCAAAATTATCAAGCCACAACAATGTTTAAAAAAAAATAATTTATAAATAACACCTTTCAAAGCACTTTCAAAGCATTAGTAAAATAAGCTTACTTACAATTAATAATTTCTGAGCCTAAATGAATGGGAGTTCTAAAGTTCTATGGATCCCAGGAATTTTTATGAATAATTAGGTATACACACATGCATTTTCCTAGGCCAAAGTGCTCATCGCTTTCATCAGACACATAACCCCAAGAAAGCTAAAAACAACTGCTATATGGTCAAGGTTCTGAGGTTGTACCTATTTGGAATATACAGGTTAGTAATCGTTACCAAAAGTACTTTAAAGATGTGAAATAAAATAAACCACTGGGGCAGGGTTTATTTGACCTTTTAATTGAGCTATTAGTTTGTTCATAATTTCACATCTTTTCAAGTATTCTCAGATTTGCCAGATGGGAAAAAAAAAAAAACCCTCTACTACCAGGGTGTAACTTACTTTTTGTAACAATTATCATTAGATGAACTCCTCATAAGCAATGATTTCAGCAGGACTCATTTTAATGGTGTATAAAACTATCATCTTTTTAATAGAGTATGAGGATTTTATACCCACAGGTAAAATTTTATAAATAGATGTAGATTTTTTTAATTGTAATTATAATAGCAGGCATAAAGTTAAAGCCAATGGACTAGTTATAATCATTATTGTCTTGATTTAAAAATTTAAGAGATGCTATCATAAGTTTCAACATAGTTTATTCTAAAACATTACATAAAATATTGCCAGTCAATAAGTCATTACACTTGTCAGATGAACTTTGATACTATAAAGCTCTTTGCATTGTTAACATATATAAGAACTCTTCAATGCAGTGCCTAAGAACTAGAGTAGTAGTAACTCTGACAGAATTTAAGTTTATAGGCCAGGTAGTTAAGCTTAATGAAAGGAAAAGATAAAAATCCTTTGAATTAAAAAATTTCTTTGACTATAACCTATAACTCCATAAACACTGATTAACTAACACTATGAATAGCCAAGAACATTTAAAATTTTATCAAAGAAATAAAATGAGAATTTTCAAGGCCAATTTTACTTATAATCAGTAACACAGGGTTCCATACATAGTAATTGATGGTGAATATGATTTTGGAGTGTGCTTTATAAATGTTTGTGTCTGAAGATTTATTTAAACCTGCATGTTACAACTGCAATATAATCCCACAATTAGCAAAGGAGTAACTTAGATGGAATTAAAAATAGAGTAGGGAAGAAACAAATGTTTCTAGCTATATTTCTCTACAGCTTAAAAAAATTACTGCCTAGGGCGCCTGGGTGGCTCAGTTGGTTAAGCGACTGCCTTCGGCTCAGGTCGTGATCCTGGAGTCCCAGGATCGAGTCCCGCATCGGGCTCCCTGCTTGGCAGGGAGTCTGCTTCTCCCTCTGACCCTCCCCCCTCTCATGCTCTATCTCATTCTCTCTGTCTCAAATAAATAAATAAAATCTTTAAAAAAAAAAAAAGATTTAAAAAAATTACTGCCTATATTTATTTCCTAAATACCTATATGTCTCACCAAAGATTCCGTGACCAAAACATCTATACATACTGCAAATAGTGTAAATAGCAATGAACTTGTTATCATAAACAGCAGAGGTTTAAGAAAGGAGCTGGATCTTGTTGGCCCAGCAATACCTGAATTCCGCTATGTAAGATAAGCCTTTCAGAGTCCTTTTCCCACTTCTCTCTCGTGACTGAGGCTGGAAAGTCAGAGGGCTGACCATTTGGTGCTTCTATAAATATCCACAACCTACACAGAGAGCACTAGTCCTCCTAGGGGATGGGTCAATTACTTCACCCTCAAAGGAAAAAGTTGTGCTAAAAAGTGACAAATAGTCTACTTAGGGAGGAAAATACATACAGCCAAATTCTGCTAGGTACTGCATCACTTTCTTGGCAAAGCACAGTACCACACTGTTTTGTTTCACTGAGAGTTCAGATCTTCATGCCTTTTTGAGAAATCACTTTGCCTTATTCTCACTCCAATTAGCCTTCTAAACTAGTTAGCATGAAGCCAGGCGTAAGTGATATCATCAAATAATCACTCAGCTGAGAGCAAGTATCTTAGAGGTCTGCACTAGAATGTTGGTACTGCTAAAATATTAATAAGTATAAATGCCCCTCCAGATTTTCTAACATCACTGAGTTTTGTAAATTCTGGATCAGGTAATTTTAGGAACTATTTAAAATTAATAGAAATGGCACTCAAACTGAAATACCTATACTCCTCTTATATCTAAAGTTCTCTTTTTTAAAAGTACATTTTTATTAAAAATGTAATACATTTCTCCACTCAAATAGAAACAACTCTACAATGAGATACCACATCACACCTACTGAGATGACTATAATCAAAAAGCTAGACAATGATATGAAGAAATTTGAATCCTCATAGGTGGGATGTAAAATAGTGCAGCCACTTTAGAAAACAATTTGGAAGTTCTTAAAATGTTAAACGTGGAGTTACCATATGACACAGCAATTCCATTCCTAGGTATATACCCAAAAGAACTGAAAACACACTTGAACATGAATGTACATAGCAGCATAATACCCAAAAAGTGGAAGAAGCCCAAATGTCCATCAAGTGATGAATGAACAAACAAAATGTAGTATATTCATACACTGGAACATTATTTGGTCATAAAAAGAATGAAGTACTGATCCATCTGAAACATGCATGAACTTTGAAAACACTATGTTAAGCAAAACGAACCAAACACAGAAGGCTACATATTATGATTCCATTTCTATGAAATGTCCAGGCAAACCCAGAGAGACAGAAAGTAGATTAATGGCTGTCCAGGGGCTGGGAGAAGCAAAGAAATGAGGAGTATTATAACTAATGGGTACGGTTTCTTTTTGCAGTAATGAAACGTTCTAAAATTAGTGTTGATGTTTGCCCAACTCTGAATACACTAAAAACCACTGAACTGTACACTTTAGAAGGGTGAACTTTAGGACATGAGAATTATATCTCATTGAAGTTATTTTAAAATAGCAACAATCTCACCAAAATAATGTTAAAACTAATTTAAAAAATCAGTAAAGTTATAACATACAAAATCAATACACAAAATCAGTCATTTACATACACTAACAATGAACTACCAGAAGGAGAAATTAAGAAAACAATCCCATTTACAATAGAATCAAAAAGAATAAAATACTTAGGAATATATATAACCAAGGAGGGAAAAGATCTGTATACTAAAAACTATAAAACATTGTTACAAAAAAATCAAAGAGGAAACAAATAAATTGAAAGATATTCTATGTTCATGGATTGGAAAAATTAATATTGTCAAAATGTTGATAACGACCAAAGTGATCTATTGATTCAATGCAATCCCTATCAAAATTCCAATGGCATTTTTCACAGACATAGAAACAACAGTCTACAAATTCATATGGGACCACAAAAGACTTCAAATAGCCAAAGCAATCTTGAGAAAGAACAAAGCTGGAAGTATCACACTTCCTAATTTCAAACTATACTGTAAAGCTATAATCTAAACAATATAATATTGGCATAAAAACAAACACATAGACCAATGGGATAGAATCAAAACCCAGAAATAAACCCATACATATTCAGCCAACTAATTTTCAACAAAGAAGCCAAGAATATTACAATGGAAAAAGGATAATCCCTTCAATAAATAGTGTTGGGGAAACTGGATATCCACATGCAAAGAATGAAATTGGACCCCTTTCTTATACCATACACAAAATCAACTCAAAGTGGATTAAAGATTTGAACTTAAGACCTGAAACCCGAAAACTCCTAGAAGAAAACAAGGGATAAAGTCCTTGACAATGGTCTTGGCAAAAAAAAATTTTTTTTATTTGACTCCAATGACAAAAGCAACAAATTCAAAAATAAACAAGTGGCACTACATCAAATTATAAAGCTGCTGCACAGCAAAGGAATCAATCAACAAAATGAAAAGGCAGCCTACCAAATGGGAGAAAATATTCGCAAACCACATATCTGATAAGGGGTTAATATCCAAAATATACAAGGAACTCATACTCTGGTTTCTCCTCAGATTGCATAAATCTTTTGCCTTTTACAAGGAACTCCTACAACTCAAAAGTAAAACAAACAAACAAAAACCTTAAAAATTGGCAAAGACATTTTTCCAAAGAAGACGCACAAATGGCCAACAGTCACATGAAAATGTACTCAACATCACTCATCAGGGAAATGCAAATCAAAACCACAGTGAGAGGGGGCGGAGCAAGATGGCGGAGGAGTAGGAGACCTGGATTTCGTCTCCTCTCAGGAATTCAGCTGGATAGGGATCAAACCAATCTGAACACCTACAAACTCAACAGGAGATTGAAGAAAAGAAGAGCAACAACTCTCTCATCAGAAAAGCGACCACTTTCTGGAAGGTAGGACGTGCGGAGAAGTGAATCCGAGGCGATATTCGGGAGGATAGACGGCGGGGGAGGGGCCTCCGTCGGCCGCTTCTGGCAAGTGATAGAGCCGCGGAGCACAAAATCGGAACTTTTAAAAGTCTGCTCCGCCGAGGGACGTCACTCTGGTGGCTAAGCGGGGGGGTGGAACCCTCCGGGACAGTGTGGTCTCAGGACCCTCGGGGGCACAGAAAGACCGGGGGTGCCTGAGTGCGGCAGAGCTCCCAGGTAACGGAGCAGGGAGGCCGGCTGCAGAGGCGGAGCCCAGGCGCGGGCTCTCAGCTCGGGGTGGCCATAAACCGTGATCCGCGGCCCAGTCGGGCCCCTGCTCCTCCAGCAGGGACCCAACAAGCGGCAGATCCGGGGAGACTCACCTTCCTCCCCCGGGAGGAGCCGCGCGGGAGGGCACCGCAGGGATCTGCTGGGTTTGGAGACTCCACACCGAGTCGGGTGCCAGAGATAGAAACGCGCGGTCACAGACAGGGTGAGCACGGAGTGTGGCGGGAGACCGGGGAGACGGGAGTGACTGACGGCTTTTCTCTGGGGGCTCACTGAGGAGCGGGCCCCGAGTTCTCGGCTCCTCCAGGGCGGAGATTGGGAGGCCGCCATTTTCACTCTCCGCCCCCAAAGCTGTACGGAAAGCTCGCAGGGAACAAAAGCCCCGGAGAGCAAACCCGAGCAGATTACTTAGCCGGGAGGGGGCAAGGGCGGGGCAATTCTGCCTCCGGCAGAGACATTTGGAAACCACGGCAACAGGCCCCTCCCCAGAAGATCAGCGAGAACAGCCAGCCAAGACCAAGTTTACCGATCAATGAGAACGGCAGAACTCCAGCGCTAGGGGACTACTGCACATAGAATCCACGGCTTTTTTACCATGATTCTTTAGTCTTTTAAAGTTAATTTTTTTTAACTGTCTTTTTGTCTTTTTATTTCTTTTTGAATTTTTCTTTTTCCCTTTTTCAACCAACATCTTATCAATCCCTTTTTTTAAAAAAAAAAACATTTTTATTTTTCATTTTTAGAGTCATATTCTATCCCTTCATAGTAGTTACCCGTATTTTTGGCTTATATATATAAGTTGTTCTCTCTTTAAAATTTTGAGATAGTTTCTTCTAACAGATTAAAATATACCCTAAATCTCTAGTATATGGTGTTTTCTATTCCCCTGCCTGATCACATCCTCTCCCTTTTTTTTTCTTTTTCTTTTTTCTTTTTTTAAATCCTCTTCTTTCTTTTTTCAAACAACTTCTTATCAATTCCTTTTATAAAATTTTTTATAATTTCCATTTTTACAGTCATATTCCATCCCTTCATCGTATCAACCCTTATTTTTGTACATATATAAGTTTTTCTTTCTTTAAAATTTTGGGAGGCACTTTCTTCTAAAAGACCAAAATACACCCCAAATCTAGTGTGTGGCACTGATCTATATACCAGCCTGATCATATTTGATCACATTCTGGTTTTTTTGTTGTTGTTGTTGTTTTGTTTTGTTTGTTTTTGTTTTTATCTTTATCTTTTTCTTTTTCTTTTTTTTCTTTTTCTTTTTTCTCTCTTTCCCTTTCTTATCCCACTGCTTCAGGTCTTTTCTGATTTGTTTAGAGTATATTTTCTGGGGACGTGGTTACTCTGCTAGCATTTTGTTCTCTCATTAATCTAGTCTCCTCTGCACAAAATGACAAGATGGAAAAAATCACCTCAACAAAAAGAACAAGAGGTAGTACCGACTGCCAGGGACCTACTCAATATGGACATTAGTACGATGTCAGATCTAGAGTTCAGAATCATCACTTTAAAGATACTAGCTGGGCTTGAAAAAAATATGGAAGTTATTAGAGAAACCCTTTCTGGAGAAGTAAAAGAGCTAAAATCCAACCAAGTAGAAATCAAAAAGGCTATTAATGAGGTACAATCAAAAATGGGGGCACTAAGTGCTAGAATAAATGAGGCAGAAGAGAGAATCAGTAATATAGAAGATGAAATGATGGAAAATAAAGAAGCTGAGAAAAAGAGAGATAAACAACTACTGGATCACGAGGGCAGAATTTGAGAGATAAGCGATACCATAAGACGAAACAACATTAGAATAATTGGGATCCCAGAAGAAGAAGAAAGAGAGAGAGGGGCAGAAGGTATAATGGAGCAAATTATAGCAGAGAACTTCCCTAATTTGGGGAAAGAAACAGGAATGAAAATCCAGGAAGCACAGAGAACCCCTCTCAAAATCAGTAAAAATAGGTCAACACCCCGACATCTAATAGTAAAACTTACGAGTCTCATAGACAAAGAGAAAATCCTGAAAGCAGCTCGGGAGAAGAGATATGTAAACTACAATGGTAGAAACATTAGATTGGCAACAGACCTATCCACAGAAACCTGGCAGGCCAGAAAGGACTGGCAGGATATACTCAGAGCACTAAATGAGAAAAATATGCAGCCAAGAATACTCTATCCAGGTAGGCTGTCATTGAAAATTGAAGGAGAGATAAAAAGCTTCCAGGACAAACAAAAACTAAAGGAATTTGCAAACACAAAACCAGCCCTACAGGAAATCTTGAAAGGGGTCCTCTAAGCAAAGAGAGAGCCTAAAAGCAACATAGACCAGAAAGGAACACAGACAATATACGGTAACAGTCACCTTACAGGCAATACAATGGCACTAAATTCCTATCTTTCAATAGTTACCCTGAATGTAAATGGGCTAAATGCCCCAATGAAAAGACACAGGCTAACAGACTGGATTAAAAAACAAGACCCATCGATATGCTGTCTGCAAGAGACTCATTTTAGAACCAAAGACACCCCCAGATTGAAAGTGAGGGGGTGGAAAACCATTTACCATGCTAATGGACACCAAAAGAAAGCTGGGGTGGCAATCCTTATATCAGACAAATTAGATTTTAAACCAAAGACTGTAATAAGAGATGAGGAAGGACACTATATCATACTTAAAGGACCTATCCAACAAGAAGATCTAACAATTGTAAATATCTATGCCCCTAACATGGGAGCAGCCAATTATATAAGGCAATTAATAACAAAAGCAAAGAAACACATCGACAACAATACAATAATAGTGGGGGACTTTAACATCCCCCTCACTGAAATGGACAGATCATCTAAGCAAAAGATCAACAAGGAAATAAAGACTTTAAATGACACACTGGACCAAATGGACTTCACAGACATATTCAGAACATTCCACCCCAAAGCAACGGAATACACATTCTTCTCTAGTGCCCATGGAACATTCTCCAGAATAGATCACATCCTAGGTCATAAATCAGGTCTCAACCGGTACCAAAAGATTGGGATTATTCCCTGCCTATTTTCAGACCACAATGCTTTGAAACTAGAACTCAATCACAAGAGGAAAGTCAGAAAGAACTCAAATACATGGAGGCTAAAGAGCATCCTACTGAAGAATGAATGGGTCAACCAGGAAATTAAAGAAGAATTAAAAAAATACATGGAAACCAATGAAAATGAAAACACAACTGTTCAAAATCTTTGGGATGCAGCAAAGGCAGTCCTAAGAGGAAAGTATATAGCAATACAAGCCTTTCTCAAGAAACAAGAAAGGTCTCAAGTACACAACCTAACTCTACACCTAAAGGAGCTGGAGAAAGAACAGCAAATAAAGCCTAAACCCAGCAGGAAAAGAGAAATAATAAAGATCAGAGCAGAAATCAATGAAATAGAAACTAAAAGAACAGTAGAACAGATCAACGAAACTAGGAGCTGGTTCTTTGAAAGAATTAACAAGATTGATAAACCCCTGGCCAGACTTATCAAAAAGAGAAGAGAAAAGACCCAAATCAACAAAATCATGAATGAAAGAGGAGAGATCACAACCAACACCAAAGAAATACAAACAATTATAAGAACATATTATGAGCAACTCTATGCCAGCAAATTAGATAACCTGGAAGAGATGGATGCATTCCTAGAGATGTATCAACTACCAAAACTGAATCAGGATGAAATAGAAAACCTGAACAGACCTATAACCACTAAGGAAATTGAAGCAGTCATCAAAAATCTCCCAAAAAACAAAAGCCCAGGGCCAGATGGCTTCCCAGGGGAATTCTACCAAACATTTCAAGAAGAATAAATACCTATTCTTCTGAAACTGTTCCAAAAAATAGAAACAGAAGGAAAACTTCCAAACTCATTTTATGAGGCCAGCATTACCTTGATCCCAAAACCAGACAAAGACCCCATCAAAAAGGAGAATTACAGACCAATATCCCTGATGAACATGGATGCAAAAATTCTCACCAAAATACTAGCCAATAGGATCCAACAGTACATTAAAAGGATTATTCACCATGACCAAGTGGGATTTATCCCTGGGCTGCAAGGTTGGTTCAACATCTGCAAATCAATCAATGTGATACAATACATTAACAAAAGAAAGAACAAGAATCATATAATCCTCTCAATAGATGCAGAAAAAGCTTTTGACAAAGTACAGCATCCTTTCTTGATCAAAACTCTTCAGAGTATAGGCATAGAGGGTACATACCTCAATATCATAAAAGCCATCTATGAAAAACCTACAGCGAATATCATTCTCAATGGGGAAAAACTGAGAGCTTTCCCCCTAAGGTCAGGAACGTGGCAGGGATGTCCACTATCACCACTGCTATTCAACATAGTATTGGAAGTCCTAGCCACAGCAATCAGACAACAAAAAGAAATCAAAGGCATCCAAATTGGCAAAGAAGAAGTCAAACTCTCACTCTTTGCAGATGATATGATACTTTATGTGGAAAACCCAAAAGTCTCCACCCCAAAACTGCTAGAACTCATACAGGAATTCAGTAAAGTGGCAGGATATAAAATCAATGCACAGAAGTCAGTGGCATTCCTATACACCAACAACAAGACAGAAGAAAGAGAAATTAAGGAGTCGATCCCATTTACAATTGCACCCAAAACCATAAGATACCTAGGAATAAATCTAACCAAAGAGACAAAGGATCTGTACTCAGAAAACTATAAAATACTCATGAAAGAAATTGAGGAAGACACAAAGAAATGGAAAAACGTTCCATGCTCATGGATTGGAAGAACAAATATTGTGAAGATGTCAATGCTACCTAGAGCAATCTACACATTCAATGCAATCCCCATCAAAATACCATCCACTTTTTTCAAAGAAATGGAACAAATAATCCTAAAATTTGTATGGAACCAGAAAAGACCCCGCATAGCCAGAGGAATGTTGAAAAAGAAAAGCAAAGCCGGCGGCATCACAATTCCGGACTTCAAGCTCTATTACAAAGCTGTCATCATCCAGACAGCATGGTACTGGCACAAAAACAGACACATAGATCAATGGAACAGAATAGAGAGCCCAGAAATGGACCCTCAACTAATCTTCGACAAAGCAGGAAAGAATGTCCAATGGAACAAAGACAGTCTCTTCAACAAATGGTGTTGGGAAAATTGGATAGCCACATGCAGAAGAATGAAACTGGACCATTTCCTTACACCACACACAAAAATAGACTCCAAATGGTTGAAAGACCTCAATGTGAGACAGGAGTCCATCAAAATCCTAAAGGAGAACACAGGCAGCAACCTCTTTGACCTCAGCCGAAGCAACTTCTTCCTAGAAACATCGCCAAAGGCAAGGGAAGCAAGGGCAAAAATGAACTATTGGGACTTCATCAAGATAAAAAGCTTTTGCAAAGCAAAGGAAACAGTCAACAAAACCAAAAGACAACCGACAGAATGGGAGAAGATATTTGCAAATGACATATCAGATAAAGGGCTAGTATCCAAAATCTATAAAGAACTCATCAAACTCAACACCCAAAGAACAAAGAATCCAATCAAGAAATGGGCAGAAGACATGAACAGACATTTTTCCAAAGAAGACATCCAAATGGCCAACAGACACATGAAAAAGTGCTCAATATCGCTCAGCATCAGGGAAATCCAAATCAAAACCTCAATGAGATACCACCTCACACCAGTCAGAATGGCTAAAATGAGTAAGTCAGGAAACGACAGATGTTGGCGGGGATGCGGAGAAAGGGGAACCCTCCTACACTGTTGGTGGGAATGCAAGCTGGTGCAGCCACTCTGGAAAACTGTATGGAGGTTCCTCAAAAAGTTGAAAATAGAGCTACCATATGATCCAGCAATTGCACCACTGGGTATTTACCCCAAAGATACAAAAGTAGGGATCCGAAGGGGTACGTGCACCCCGATGTTTATAGCAGCAATGTCCACAATAGCCAAACTGTGGAAAGAGCCAAGATGTCCATCGACAGATGAATGGATAAAGAAGATGTGGTATATATATACAATGGAATATTATGCAGCCATCAAAAGGAATGAGATCTTGCCATTTGCAACGACGTGCATGGAACTGGAGGGTATTATGTTGAGTGAAATAAGTCAAACAGAGAAAGACATGTATCATATGATCTCACTGATATGAGGAATTCTTAATCGCAGGAAACAAACTGAGTGTTGTTGGAGTGGGGGGTGGGGTGGGAGGGATGGGGTGACTGGGTGATAGACACTGGGGAGGGTATGTGCTGTGGTAAGCGCTGTGAATTGTGCAAGACTGTTGAATCTCAGATCTGTACCTCTGAAACAAATAATGCAATCTATGTTAAGAAAAAAAAGAAGAAGAAGAAGAAGGTAGTGGGAGGGGAAGAATGAAGCGGGGGAAATCAGAGGGGTAGACGAACCATGAGAGATGATGGACTCTGAAAAATAAACAGGGTTCTAGAGGGGAGGGGGGTGGGAGGATGGGATAGCCTGGTGGTGGGTATTGAGGAGGGCACATTCTGCATGGAGCACTGGGTGTTATGCACAAACAATGAATCATGGAACACTTCATCTAAAACTAATGATGTAATGTATGGGGATTAACATAAGAATAAAAAAATAATAATAATAATAATAAAAAACCACAGTGAGATTCACTTCACACCTGTTAAGATGTCTATTATCAAAAAGACGAGAGATAAATGTTGGCAAGGATGTGGAGAAAAGGAAAGACTTGTACAATTAGTGGGAATGTAAACTAGTACAGACACTCTGGAAAACAGTGTGGAGTTCCCTCATACTGTTTGATTTAAAACAGCTTCCTCATATTGTTTTAATTAAAAACAGAACTACCCTATGATTCAGCAATCCCATCTCTGGGTATGTATCCAAAGGAAACAAAATCATTATCTCAAAGAGATATCTGTACTCCCATATTCATTGCAGCATTACTCACAATAGCCGTGATATGGAAACAGCCTAAGTGTCCATCGATGGATGAGTGGAGAAAGAAGATGTGGTATGGAATATTATTCAACCTTAAAAAAGAAGAGTGTTCTGCCATTTGCAACAACATAGGTGGACCTCCTGGGCATTATGCTAAGTGAAATAAGCCAGACAGAGAAAGACAAATAACTACATGATATCACTTATGCATGGAATCTAAAAAAAATGTGCAACTCCTAGAAACGGAGAGTAGGATGGTGGTTGCCAGAGCTGAATAGTGGGAGAAATAGAAAGAGATTAGTAAAAGGACACAAACTTTCAGTTATAGGATGAATAAAGTCTGAGGATCTAATATAGAACATGGTGACTATTGTTGATGGATGTATACATATAACAAGTCATGACATATTATGATTTCATTTGCCAGTTATAACTCAAGAAAGCTAGAAAAGGAAACCACAGATAGACTTATGAATCAAAATAAACAGAAACTTTAAACTTAAAAAAGAAAAACTGATGATATATGGAAGTTTCTTCCAGTCTCTTTTTTCTTATCCTTTATAGTTGTGATCATACTGCATTCACTGATAATTTTTAAATTGCACCTTCTTATTACAAATTCATCAGAAATATAATTTTAATGGCTGCACAATATTCTATGAAGATCATTTACCACAATAATAAAGAAAACTATTATCAAGTGCTTAATGTGAGCTAAGCATTGTTCTAAGCCATTTATATACATTATCTAATTTAATACTGACAACAACTTTGTGGAATAGATTTTATTCTCACACAGAAATTTTATTGTATATAGGAAGAAATCAAGGTTTAATTAATTCTATGGCTAGTGAGTGGTAGAGCCAGCATTCAAACCGAGGCAGCTCTGTTCCAGAGCCCCAAATCTTGAATAATAATGAGCTCCTACTCATTGTTTCCTTCACTCTTTTCCATATTGTTTTACATGTAAGTTCTTTTCAGTTTTTCACTATTATAAACAATAAGGATTGTTCCTGAATGCTGAAAATCATACTTCCTCAGCCTCTATGGATAGATCCTAAAGGTATCCTAGTAAACTGTCTTTCATCAACTAAATTAATTATGTAACTTCAATTTTTTAAAAAAATTCCCAGCCCTACGAAAACAAGTGAAACTCCGTTCTTTGGCCAACAGATCACTTCCACTCTTGGGCAGTAGGAGATGTCCATCGCACCCGCGTAAGAGAGGCTATAGGAAAAAAACTGCTAGATGATGAGCTCATTGCAGGGAGAAGCCATCTATTTTCTTATTTGTATTCCCAGCACCTACCAGATCTTTCTGGTATGAAGTGGATATTGAATAAGCAATGAATGACTAAACTACTTTAAGGGAAACAGCAATGCTTGAGCAGAAGAATGGCAGAACTCTCAGAAGACAGCGCTGATCCTAAGAATGAGAACTCTAGTGAGCTGTCCAGGCCCTTGCTCTACCCCCTTTGTTTAGAAATGGAGATGGCTCTTTTCTTTTGCAGGAACCTCTTCCCCAGCTCTTTGCTTCAGTATAATTAATATAGAGACCTTTGAAACTAAAATACATGCATCATTCTATCCTGACTCTCCAAGTAATCTCAGAGGTTACACCTATATAAACACTGACAGAAATGTAGGTGTAAATTCAGAGACATTCTTTGCAAAAGTAGGATAGCATCATGTTGAAAATGAACAAATTGCCATGAGAATGTGCAGTAAAAGGAGCTTCTATTGACCCAGGTCCAGACATGTGATTCTTTAACATAGGATTCTTTAAGCTGAACAGAAAATACAACCAAAGACATTGTTCATAATGCTGCTCTTGTACATACAGGCTCTTTCCACAGGGATTTGAGGGCTTTTCAATTTAAAAATACAATAGACTATGGACTCTGAGAAACAAACTGAGGGTTCTAGAGGGGAGGGGGTGGGAGAATGGGTTAGCCTGGTGATGGGTATTAAGGGGGGCACATACTGCATGGAGCACTGGGTGTTATATGCAAACAATGAGTCATAGAACACTACATCAAAAACTAATGATGTAATGTATGGTGATTAACATAACATAATAAAATTTTTAAAAATGCAAAAAAAATATACAATAGTAGAGGGGCACCTGGGTGGCTCAGTCGATCGGGTGTCTGATTCGGCTCCGGTCATGATCCCAGGACCCTGGGATCAAGTCCCACATCGAGCTCCTTGCTCAGTGGGGAGCCTGCTTCTCCCTCTCTCACTCCCCCTGCTTGTCTCTCTTTCTCTCTCTGTCAAATAAATTAATAAAATTCTTTTTAAAAATACAATAGTATAAAAGGATAGTCAAAAAAAGAAAATCCCTGTATCTACCACTCCAACATAATTATTTTCATTTTGCATGTTATTTTAAATCCTTATTCATACTAATAAATATTTATATGTTAGAAATTACAGTGTATATTTAACTTTACACTATAATATATATACATTATATTAATCATATATTCTGTTTTCACATATCAGATCATAAGCATTAGTCCATTTTTACATCTAATCCACACACTGATAATTTCAAGGAATCTATAATATTCCATTACATTCATGTATCCTTATTTTCTAATGTTGGACAATTGCTGGAAGGGAGATAGAAAATGATTTGTATTTTTTATTTTATTTTGTTTTTGCTTGTAATTCTGTTGCATTCTGCCCATGAGTGAGACATCTCAACCCAGAGATATGTGTAAGCAAAGTGGGAACTTTTGTCTTCTTCCTCTCAGCCTCTAATTATGTTGATTTGAGCCAAGAACCACCTCACTAATACTCTCAAAGCCAATGTGAAGCAAGTGTCACACCTATAGTTCACTGTAGCCACCACCAAAACCTCCTTAAGCCAGTAAGAAGAAGGGAAACACAGAGGCAATGATCAAATGTTGCCCTCAAGAGGTGCGGTTCTTCACCGTCTGCTCTGTGACATTCTGGAGAGTGGGGCCACCATTTCCAACAGCTCCTTCCAGCCAACAGCAAAAGGAACCAACAAACCAGCCCAAGGATAGGCCATTTCCCAGTCTGGTTGGCCACTCCTTCCTCCCAAAGGTGGCAGGTTTTAATAACCGCTCTACAGAACTGACCAGCTGAGGTTAAGATGGGCAGTTAATTGCTTTCTTCCTCTGTAGAAATAACCTTCCCCCTCTGGGTTCTTGTTGCCCTGGCCGAGTTTCATTTATTCAATAATTACTTACTAAGCACTTACCATACCAGACATTGCGCTGGTCAGTGGGGATGCAATGGGGAACGTAAGAGGCATAGCCAAGTGTCCCCGTGGATCTTTAATTTGAACAAACATACAAGCAAAACACATAAATTAAAAGAACATCTGGTTTGATGAACATTATGATAGCAATTAAAAGGGTGCTATGATCAAGAATAGCAGGAGGTGTCTACCTTTGGTGTCACTGTGGAAGTTATATTTTATTTTATTTTTTTTATTATTTTTTTTAAAGATTTTTATTTATTTATTGAGAGAGAGAGAATGATAGAGAGAGAGCATGAGAGGGAGGAGGGTCAGAGGGAGAAGCAGACTCCCTGCTGAGCAGGGAGCCTGATGCGGGACTCGATCCTGGGACTCCAGGATCATGACCTGAGCCGAAGGCAGTTGTTTAACCAACTGAGCCACCCAGGTGCCCCTGTGGAAGTTATATTTTAGGTAAATGCTGAGGAAGGAGAGCCAGCCATGCCAATAGCTGACAGGAGAATATTTCAGGCAGAGGAAATTGCAAGTGCAGAGGCCCTGGGGCTGCAAAGAGCTCAGTTGTGGGAACTCCCAGAAAGCCAGGATGGCTATACCATGGTGTTGAAGAGGAGACTGATACAGGGTGAGGTAAATGAGGTGGGCAGGGGCCTGCACAGGACCCAAGGCTACACATCATTAGACCTACCAACATCACTGGGGTGAAGGGAGGTCTGTACACTAAGACCAAGACCCTGCTTCCCCAGACTTCCCTGTTGCTCAGCACGTATAGCCTCGCCGCCACTCTCAGCCTTGACTCCATCATTATGGCTCCTATCTCTGTCTGTCATTCATGAGCAGCCTACGACCCCCACCTTATATGCTGCACTCCACTTCCCACAGGCCCCCGTGTCCCTCTTCTGCCCCTTTCTCCACACCTCCCTAGTTCCTGAAATCCTCCTACCTTGCCTCTGGGATTCTCAGTCCCTCATCAGCAAAATCCCCTGCGTGCTCAAGCTGGTCTCTGAATATTTCTCTTCCTTTTCTTGCTGTAATGGAAATCTGGCTCTCCTGTGAAGACCCGGCCTGCCTGCAGTGCTTGCAGTTGGAGACTCTTTTCTCCCACACCCCACAGACCACGGGACCTGGAGGTGGGACAGGGGTTCTTATTGTTGTGTTCAAACCGATTTTCCTTCCTTCTGCCTGAACTTCCCCCTACTTCGAATCTCATGCCATCAGATAACATCATCCACTACCTGTCAGTATAGCTGTCCTCCCTCCTATTTTTCAGTGATCTTAGTCCCTTGCTTACTGTCATTCACTCTTCCCCAAACCTAGTCCACCTGCATCCTTGCCCATCTCAGTTGATGGCAACTCCAACCTTCCAGTTTCTCCAGCTGAAATCTTTGATGTCACCATTAACCCACTCTGTCTCTTGGGCCAATCCGCTAAGAAATGCTGTTACCTCTGCCTTCAAATGTGTCATCCGGAACCTGACACAGGCCACCACTTCGAGGCTGCTGGCTACCATCCTCTCTCACCTGGATTTCTCCAACAGCCTCCCAGTAGGAGTCCCTGCTTTTAAACTTCCTACCATGATGCTTTCAAAATGTAACTTAGTGATACGCAGCTGCCCAAATCACTGTCATGGCTTTCCATTTCCCCTGAGAAAAAGCCCAAGTCCATATATCAGCCTACTTAGCTCTAGGTGACCTGGCACCCAGTTACCAGCCAACCTCATTCACCAGGCTCTATCTGTACTGAAATCCTTGCAGGATCTTGAAAACACAGACACATTTCTGCCTTAAAGCATTTGACCTTCCTAGGTGTTTTCCCTTCCAGATTTCTGTACGCCCTCTCACCTCCTCTAATTAATCAAGTGTTACCTTCTTCTAAACCGAATGACCAAATTTAGAATCATCACTCATCTCCCTAGCACTCCCAAACCCCTCTATTCTGGTCTCCTTTCTATGGGCAGCATTGCACTTATTTGAACCTATTATTAAATGTATTGGGTTTTTTTAAGATTTTTATTTTTAAGTAATCTCTACACTGAGCATGGGGCTCAAACTCACAACCCTGAAACCAAGAGCTGCATTGTCCACCAACTGAGCCAGCCAGACACCCCTAAATGTATTGCTTATTAGTGTTCTCCTGTCACCAGAACATAAATTCCATGAGGCAGGGATTATTTCCTGTTCTGTTTGCTTTTGTACCTCCAAGTGTTTAAAAACCATATCTACCACATAATATAGGCTCATAAACAGTTCTAGAATCATAACACATGTGAGGTATTTGGATTATATTCTAAGTGAAATTAAAGCCATTGAGAGTTTTAAGCAGGTAATTGATGTGATCTGATTTACTTTTTTTTTTTTTTAAGATTTTATTTACTTATTTGAGAGTGTGCTCTTACAAGCGGGGGGAGAGGGAGACGGGGAGGGAGCGCAGAGCCTGGCCCAGGGTTCAATCCCATGACCCTGAGATCATGATCGGAGCCAAAACTCTTATTCTGTGAATAAGAGGTGATAGCAACACAGTCTAGCTATGTGGCATGAACGTCAAAGGACCATGAAGGGCGTGGAGGAAAGAAAGGAAAAATGACTTCAGAAGTGTGAGTGGGAAGTGAGGAGGACTCTTAACCCGTGTCCTGCCACTGAGGCACAATGGGTACTCAGGAAGGCTGAAGGACAGTGGCCTCAGGCCTCAATTTAGTAAGGAAGGGGAAGGATATTGAGAGTCCAGAGAGATTTGGGAGGGATGCATGGCAGGCTGAACATGTGCAAGAGTTTGTTGATCACAGTTCTAGAATGTCAGCGGATACAGTGAGTGTGTTTAAGAAGGAAGAGGGGGGGAAATAAGCTGAAAGTGGTGCTCTGGGAGTGGGGCTTTGAGGCGGCCTGAGGAGAGTAGGGTAGCAAGGCCTGATGACTGGGTCTATTCTCTCAGAGGAAGGGCAGACCCCAGCGTTATTGTCCTGAACACTTAGCTTGCTAAATTGGTGTGTTTATTGGCATGTGAACTGGGACTCCTGAGAAGTTGACGCCCAGATGGATTAGACATGTTTGCATGGTTTATTAGGGGAGGTGCCTGTTAAGGATAACGGGGAGAGGCAGTAGTGGAAGGGAAGAGGCAGGCCCCACACCTTTGGAAGGAGAAGGGGAAAGAACCGGCATCCTGCAGGAGCAGAGTCATAAGAAAGTCCCCATCAGGCTGGTGGGGAATCGCTAGCCAACGTGGCCCCTGAGAGCAGTACCCCCTCCCACAGGAGCGGCACCTTGGCCCCACCAGGTCCTTGGCTGGAGCAAACCTGAAGAAGTATACGGGCCCAGAGGGGCAGCAGGGGGCTGTGAGTCAACTATACCCCCCTCTGTTGTGATAGACAAGTCATAAAATTTCCTCCTGTCCTTTTTCAAACAGCTGCACACAGCATCTCGAATGAGGAAGTGTGTCTTTCAAAGAGCCTTTATGGCAGTTAGGAATGCCGTTGCTGTTCTTTGCAGAAGTCATTCTTCCTCTATCCCACACACAGAAATCTTCCACGGATGTCCTGGACTTGGCATCTGTCCTTTTTTGTCCTTTCTGATATTTCAAATAGCTTTCTCAATTCAGTTTCTATCTTTTCTATACCTGTTTCCTTTAAATATATATCGTGACTATCTCAAGTCATGAAAAAGGACTGCAGTCAATTTCCTTATTTTATTCCTAAAAGAATAAAATTCCGTTTCTCTTTAGAGTGAGGCTTGTCAGGGGGCCGCTCTTCAGGGGTGTAAGAGGGAACAGCTTCTGTGTTCTGCTTCAATAGTGCTGGAGGGGAAGTCCATTAAACTGAGAGAAGGAGGAAGGAGACTGCTTTATGTAAAACCCATTAAACTTTCAACGACCAGAAAACTAAAAATATTACCTTAAAAGATTTTTTTAATAATTTCGTGGATATTAGGAGGTCCCCACCTGCTTACTTTCCAGAATAAATAAAGTTCAGGGATTATATGGTTTTAAACTGTTAAAATAATATATACCTATACATGGTCTTGTAATTTTGCTATGTTATTTTGCTATATTCTAAAATTATCAGAAGACCATAGAAATGATTTCTCTAGGACTGTTAAATGGTCCAAAAACTATTTCATGTAATGAAAATATTCGGCTCTATATACCTAAAAATTGCTTTTTTTGAGAAGTATGAATCGCCCAAATTACCCTTATTTGCCTTCTTACCTGAAGCTGAATCTGCTACTTGCTTTTTTGTAGTACATTAGTACAGGAAATTGCTGCATCCCTAACACAACCAAAACAATTTGCATAGTGATTGGAACATGACAGCCTCTTCATCAGCAGGCAAGGGACCGACTCTTTCAGGAGTGGAGAAGCCAAAAAGACTTAGTGCTAGTTTGTTACTATATGGTAATATAAATTAGAGTGTGCCTGGTTTGTGTATTCTACAGAACTGGCTTACTCACTTTCTTGGAAATGCAGTATTTTTTGAAGAGTATCATGGTAAAGTAAACATAACTTAAAATGTAACATTTTAATCATTTTTATATGTACAGTTCTGTAGCATTAAGGACATTCACACTGTTGTGCAGCCATCACCACCATTTATATCCAGAACTTTCTGATCTTCCTCCCAACTGAAGTTCTTACATATTAAACATTAACTCCCCAACCCTCCTTCTCCCACTGCCCAGCCACATCCCTTCTACTTTGTCTCTATGAAGTTGACTGCTCCAGGAACCTCATATAACCAGACTCACACAGTGTTTGTCCTCTTGTGGCCGGCTTTTTTCACTTTGCATAATGTCTTCAAAGACATTCGTCTACATTGTAACATATGTTAAAATTTCCTTTTTAAGGCTGAATAATACTCTGTTGTGTATATATACACCACATTGTGTTAATCCATTCATCAATGGACACCTGGGTTGCTTCCAGCTTTTGGCTATTGTATGTAATGTTGCATATGAGCATGGGTGTGCAAACAGGGAATTCAATTCTGAGTAAGCATACAGCTCCAGCAATGGCAAAGATACTCTTATTGCAATTTTCTTCCTTTCTACTTCCTGGGTTATTATGCTCCAGTTACAGGTGACAAGCAGAGCGAGTATCAAGTTTAAACTGCAGGTGGCAGCAAATATCCATAAACTAGACATAGCACTTCACAAAAGCACAGATGTTTTGTACTGTGTTAAATTTCATCCCTATACACAAAGTAGAATCAACATTTTTCTCTAGGTGGCCTACATTCATTGTAAGGAACCCTTGAAGTATTTATCGGAGTCTAACAAATAAAGAGAACTCTATTGTCAAATATAAGAGTCTAAATCATCAGTGGAAGTAGTATCTGGCTGCTTGAAATTCTGCTCAGAGCTTTCAACAATCTTGCCTGAAATGTCTCAGCGAACCACACATACATTATAATCTTTTTGCCACATCTTGGAACTTTGAGAGTAGGTTTGAGTTGTTTAAACCTGCCTCTGGCTTTTCTGTGATAGACTCTGCTGGTTGTTCAGCCAATATCCTTCTCACTTTCTTCTCTAATAATAAAAACTCCAGTTTTTATTAGGCCCACAGTGTACCCAACAACAACAAAAACTGTATTTCCTCTCTTCCACTGCAGCCGGAGGTGACCATGTGACATAGCTCTGCCCTTGAAATGTAAGCTCAAGTCCGATGTGGGTCAAATTTGACTTTCCTGGTATAGGCTCATCCTCCTTCCTTATTTTCATTGTTGTTGTTTTCTTTTTGTTTGATTTGTTTGTTTCCTACCTAAAACTTGGATGGGAAACAAAATGTGGGGCAGCTATACGTAACATCAGACCCAGGACAATAAAAACCGCATGTCCAACATCGCAGAGTAGAAAACGCAGCCTGGGAAAGATGACTTGGTGAGGTGCTAACGTTCCTGGGCAACCCACCTCTAGCTGTACTACTTACTTTCTGGCAGGACTGCCTGCTTCCTGTTACATGAGGAAAATCTCCCCCTATTTGGCTAACTCATCACGGTCAGGTTTTTGTCAGGTGAAGCAAAGCCCAATCCCTAAGTGAGACGGATGGACATTCTCTGAGATGGAGAGATGAGTTAAAAGTATGTTTAAATATAGAGATAATTAATATATTTGCTTTTTTAATTGAGAAATGTGCCTGAAATGTAGAGCAGAACTGCATTATAATCAGATGTGCATCTAAAAATAATTAGCTAAGGCTGCTGTTGTGCAACATTTGAAATAAGGAATTAATAGGCCTTTAGGTAAACAAAGGAATGGCATTTAGGAGTGGAAATACTGGAAGGGAATGACTTTTTAAATAATAAAAATAGAGCTGAGTTTCCTTAAACTTCTCATAAAAATCCTCAGGAATGTGGGAATACCTATTCTTTAAAGAGTTCAATTCACTCATTTGTGAAATGCCACAAGATCAAGATAATCTTGTTCCCATCCATATCCTATTATATTTTATGAGAATATTTGGTGGTCTGTGTACATAGCTAATATATTCATCCCGTGAAATGACCATTTATCAACATCCAAGAGAGAAAGAAAAGGATTAATTTTAAAAACAAACTGAGGGGGCGCCTGGGTAGCTCAGTCATTAAGCGTCTGCCTTTGGCTCAGGTCATGATCCCAGGGTCCTGGGATTGAGCCCCACATCGGGTTCCCTGCCCCGCGGGAAGCCTGCTTCTCCCTCTCCCACTACCCCTGCTTGTGTTCCCTCTCTCGCTGTCTCTCTCTCTGTGAAATAAATAAATAAATAACAAATTAAAAAAAAAACAAAAAACTGAGAGGGTTCAAAGAAAATGTTCCAGAATCAGAGCACACAATGGAATAGAACTAAATAGGAAGAGAGAGTGGGGAAGGGGGGTAGGGACTCAAGTGCTAAAACCAGTTCTAAATCTGTGTCAAGTGAGAGATGTGAAATGTCTCATGATACTTATAATTTAGTTGGAGAATAAAAAACTAAGACACATTAACACTAGCACAAATCATATGGCACCACATGTAATTAATGGCTAAATTATGTGGTTCAGATGATAAGTGCTATAGAAATTGAGAATATAAGACATAGAATAGTTGAGAAAAGTTTTGTGGAGGAGATGGGAAGAGGAAGACTTTATGAAGGGAGAAGGGTAAAAAAGGAAGAACAACTTTCCAAGTAGAAAGGAAGGAAAGGCAAGGAAGTAAGAACACAATTGACTTATTTGTGGGAGGGGAAGGACAGCCTGTTCAGGAAAATAGTGGGGAACAGATTTAGATTTGTAGTACTGGGTCAACTCATGGGTGCCCTCAAATACCTAGGGAAAAAAAGTTTTAAAGCTTACTAGGAGAGGTCAATCCTATTTTCTGGAGAATAGAGAGTATTCCCAACTCCACTCAGACCCCTGATGATTAGAAAACCCAGCGGTGTCCCAGGGTGCCAAACTTGTACTGAGTCTCAGCTCATGGACCAGCAGCTCTCTTCACTCTCCACCAAACTATTCATCAAGACCCGGGTAACTCCCTCCAAAGTGGTGAACCCAACCTCTAGAGGTATTGTCACTTTGAATCCATGGAGAGGGGCTGGGATATCAGCCGATTTCTGCAATTTGAAGTATACAATTTGAAAAGGTAGATAGAGAGCACTAAAAAAAAAAAAAAAAAAAGTCAAGAAATTATTTGCAAGAGTATTAGCCCCAGAATACCACTATGGAACACTGCTAGAGGCAAAAGTAGCCACCAGGGCTTGCCACATTCTAGAGCCACTGATTAGAGAAAGGAAGCTGAAGTCCAGAGGAGTTCAATAGAGCCAGGATGGAGTGAAGGGCATTTAACAGTGTTTCAGAAGAGAAAAGAGACCCTAGGTCCCTGGTGATGGTTCCACTCTTCCCTAAGCAAGTTCTCCAGTTCCCCCACGTACTCATTTAACAAAAAAGGAACTGTTTGGTAAGAGTGTCAGGGGCAATTCACCCACCCTACCTCAAGGCATCAACGGTCTGGATGAGCTAGCCTATATCAATCATAAATAAGAAGAAAAGGAATGTCATGGCAGTCATGCAAGAACTCTACAAAATCATTATCATTAGTGCTCCTCAGACTTCAGAGTACACAAGAATTATGTGGAGAGCTCATTAAAACACAGATTCTGGACCTTAGTCCCAGAAATCTTGACTGACCGTGTATTTCAATTCAGTTGATATTTGTAAAGAAGGTTGCTACCTAATGAATATGTCTTAAATTTCCTCGGATTACTAATAGCAGCAAAAAAAAAAAAAATCAATACCATTTTTATTTATATCACAAACTCAAAAGAATAAAGTTTGGAGATTCTCTATTCCATCATCCTTCCTGTTATAGAAATTCCATCTATGACATCCTTTTAAAGATATGCCCTTCAAATTTCTCCTTGTAGTCTGCAGAGATGGAGTGCTTACCATTTCACATTTTAGCCCAACACTTTTGGGCCAGCCATAAAATTGCTATAAAACCCTTTTTGGAGATACTAGTCTTATCTTCCCCTGGAGAGATTTATTTATATTTCAAAGGGTAAGAAGAGTAAGAACCTAGGATCCTTCTCAAGGAACAAAGGTTTTTGTCCCCACCTTTCAGGAGGGGAGAGGAGACAGCTGTTCCTTCTTATATAAACACCCAGATTTATATTTGCCAGATTCTTCTCCCACATTACAAACCCTGATGCATATAATGTGGATCTACCTCTTCTTGTGTTGCCATAGGGACAATTGGAGCAAAGGGAAACTAACACACTTATTTTCTATAAACAAATAATAATCTGCTCTGCCTCAGAAACCTTGAGTTCACATTCAGGATAATATTGATAAATATGAGTTTTTAAAAACTTTATAATCCCATGACAACATAGGAAAGCAGTATGAACATAAATATGTCAGAGAGGTTACTGGCTTTGGCAGACTAAAATCATGCAGAAGTTATTTTCCATATGCAATTTATACATTTAATGTTAACTGTATGTTAAGTAGTATTTTCTAGTAATTAACTTTTTTTTATAAATTTTTTTTATTTATTTATTCATGAGAGTCAGAGAGACAGAGAGGCAGAGGCAGAGGGAGAAGCAGGCTCCCCGCCTAGCAGGGAGCCCGCTGTGGGACTCGATCCCAGGACCCTGGGATCATGACCTGAGCCAAAGGCAGACGCTTAACCATCTGAGCCACCCAGGTGCCCTCTAGTAATTAACTTTTTTTAAAAAGATTTTATTTATTTGAGAGAGAGAAAGAGAGAGCACAAGCAGGGGGAGAGGGAGAAGAAGACTCCCCACCCAGCAGGGAGCCTGATGCGGGGCTCAATCCTGGGACCCCGGGATCATGACCTGAGCCGAAGGCAGCCACTTAACCGACTAAGCCACCCAGGTGCCCCTTCTAGTAATTAACTTCTATCACAACTTCAGGATAATAGATTTACCCACAAATTTTGATATTCCCATGAGAGCTAGGAAAGAAAGACATAGGGCCTACAGAAATATTCCATAAAGTAAGAAACCTGGATAATTGAGTATATCAAATGTATATGAGGGTTTTTTTTTTTTTCTCAATTCTGGAAAACAGTACTCTCAATTGTGAATCTCTGTTCTTACAGAATCTCCCCCCATTCATCATAACTTCTCAAATATTTTTTTCAGTGTATGTTTGTATTTACAAAGAATGTTTAGTACTCTGAAATATACCTATCAAGTACTTTTTATGCCTTATTACTTTACTTATTATCATTATGACAATTTTGTGTCAGATGAGATAATTACTCTTTGTCATTTTGAGAGAGCAAGGAAACTGAGACACAAAAAGGTTAAGTAATTTACCAAAGTCTATCCAGATAATTAGTTTCAAAACTGAAGTGAGAGCCAAGCAATTAAAGAGATATATTGAGTTTGCACTGAATGATTCATATGACCTCTAATTATAAAAGTTAAATTAGTAAAAGAACCTAATGGCATAGTCAGTACTTGGCTTACTTTTTTTTTCAAAATCATAAGACTGCAAAAACAGATGAGAAGACAAAAGGTCTCCCTCTGAGTAATAGCTATACAAATTACCATTTGATATGTTCTCTTTTTAAATAAATCAGTTTGATCTCTAATAGCATTTCTCTTCCTGGTGATACCCAATTCCAAAATGACAATTTATAAAAAACATGCCAAAAATCCAAGACAATTCTCTGACCTTGGCTAGTGATGCAATTTGTTTAAGTATAGAATTGGTAACTTACTGACACTTGGCTGTTCATGACTGATATCTTTAGGTTAGTTACACATAGTTAATTAATTAAAATTAATGCTTGCCGGGCGCCTGGGTGGCTCAGTTGGTTAAGCGACTGCCTTCGGCTCAGGTCATGATCCTGGAGTCCCGGGATCAAGTCCCGCATCGGGCTCCCTGCTTGGCGGGGAGCCTGCTTCTCCCTTTGACCCTCCCCCCTCTCATGTGCTCGCTCTCTCTCATTCTCTCTGTCTCAAATAAATAAATAAAATCTTTAAAAAAAATAAATAAATAAAATAAAATTAATGCCTGCCAATTACCTTATTATGCATCTTGGCAATAAATGTACTTGATATTTGCTGTCAGAGTATAGATTATAATGAATTTCTGTGATATAAATATGCTTTTATGTGTATTTCTATTATTAAAAGGGTAAGACAGCTTCATATTAGGTGTAAATTATTAGAAAAACAGGAAACATAGCTAGAAAGTTAATATTTTTGTTTTAACTATTTATAGCCTATATGTTTTTTAAATAAATTTTATTTTTGAACAATTTTAGATTTACGTGAAAATGAAGATAATGAAGATAGTACAGAGTTCCCAATATCCCACATCCAGTTTCCCCTATTATTGACATTTTATATTAATGTATGATACATTATTATCAACTAAAACCCATACTTACTCAGTTTTCCTTAGTTTTTACTTAATGTACTTATTCTATTCCCATCCAGGATACAACGTTACACTGAATAGCCAAGTCTCCTTAGGTTCCTCTTGGCTGTGACAGTTTCTTAGGTTTTCTTGTTTTTGATGACCCTGACAGTTTTGAAGAGTACTGGTCAGTATTTTATAGAACGTCTCAACTGAGATTTGCCTTCTGTGTTTCTCATAATCAGACTGGGTTTATAAGCTCGGGGGAGGAAGACCCAGAGCTGAAGTGCAACTTCATCATATCATATCAAAAGTACATACTATCAAAATAACTTATCACTATTGACCTTGATCACCCGGCTAATATGTAGTTTTTCAGTTTCTGCACTCCAAAGTTACTCTTTTTCCTTCTTTCCATAGAGCTCTTTGGAAAGAAGTGTGGTGCTGACACTTAAGGTGTAGACAGCCATGTACTTTTTACATGTAAATAAGATAGAATTTATAATTTTGAAAGCATGCACCATTTTTTAAAAAATGAAACAATGAAGTCATGGTGAGTTTTGGCATCTTGAAACTGTACAGTTTAAGATTTTATTCTTGGAATCTTTGTAGGAATATTTTCTGAGTGATACTATTTGGATCTTCTGTTACCAAATTTTCCCAGTTTTTCAGATTACTAATTTGACAAACTTTTATTTATCAGGCACTATGCTGGACTCTGGGAATACAAATCTGAGTCATCATCCTTGCCTTCAAGAGGTTTAAGTTCCCATCCTAAAGATTCCATATCCTGAAAGCAAATACTTTCCTCATTTCTCTTGCTATGATATCTGGAATATTCACAAATTCAAATATTTTTAAAAACTAATTATCCTTAAGCCCCCAGCTAATGTTATACTCAATGGTGAAAGGTTGAAAGCTTTTCCTTTAAGATTAGGAACAGAAGAATGCTCACTATCACCACTCCTATTCAACATGGTACTAGAAGTCCTATCCAGAGCGATTAGGTAAAAAATAAGAAATAAAAGTGTCTGAATCAGAAATGAAGATGTCGGTTTGTTTCTGTTGGCAGATGACATGATCTTATATATAGCAAATCCTAAAGACTCAATCAAAAAACTGTTAGAACTAATGAATAAATTCAGTAAAGTTGCATGATACAAAATCAATACACAAAAATCGGTTGTGTTTCTATACACTAATAACAAATTATCTCAAAAAGAAATAAAGAAAACAGTCCCATTTACAATAGCATCAAAAACAATAAAATACTTAGGAATAAATTTAACCAAGGAAGTAAAAGATCTGGACACCAAAAACTGTAATGTCTTGATGAAAGAAATTGAAGAAGGCAGAAATAAATGGAAAGATAGCCCATATTTATGACTTGGAAAAATTAATATTGTTAAAATGTGCATATTACTCAAAGTAATCTGTAAATTCCATGTAATCCTTACCAAGATTCCAATAATATTTTTTACAGAAATAGAAAAAAAAATCTTAAATTCATATGGAGTCAGAAAAGACCAAACAGCCAGCAAAAGCAATCCTGAGAAAGAAGAACAAAGCTGGCATCACACTTACTGATTTCAAACTATATTACAAAGCTATAGTAATTAAAACAATATGGTATTGGTATAAATACAGATGCATAGACCAATGAAACAGAATCAAAAGCTCAGAAATAAACCTATTGTCAACTAATATTTGACAAGGGAGCCAAGAATACTCAATGGAGAAGATACTCTTCAATAAATGGTGCTGAGAAAACTGGATATTCATGTGCAAAAGAATGAAACTAAATCTTATGCCATTCACAAAAATTAACTCAAAATGGATTAAAGACTTAATTATAAGGCCTGAGACCATAAACCTCCTAGAAGAAAACATAGGGGAAAAGCTCCTTGATGTTGGTGTTCACAGTGGATATGGATATGACACCCAAAGCACAAGCAACAAAAGCAAAAATAAACAAGTGTTACTACATCAAACTAAAAAGTTCCTATACAGCTAAAGAAACTATCAACAAAATGAAAAGGCAACCTACGGAAGATAAAAAATATTTGCAAACCACATACCCAATAAAGGTTAATATTCAAAATATACAAGAAACTCTTACAAGTCAATCACAAAAAAATAATCTGATTAAAAATGGACAAAGACTTGAAACAGTCAATAGGTACATGAAAAGGTGCTCAGCATCACTAATCATTAAGGAAATACAAATCAAAACCACAATGAGATATCACCTCACAGCTGTTAGAATGGCTATTATAAAAAGACAAGAAATAACAAGTGTTGGTGAGGATGTGAAGAAAGGAAACCCTTCTACACTACTGATGAGAACATAAACTGGTACAGCCACTGTGGAAAATAGTATGGAGTTTCCTCAAAAAAATTAAAAATAGAACTACCATATGATCCAGCAATCCCATCTCTTGGGTATATATCCCAAGGAAATGAAATCACTATCTTGAAGAGATACATGCATCCCCACGTTCATTGCAACATTATTTACAATAGCTAAGTTATGGAAACAACCTAAGTGTCCATCAAAGGATGAATTGATAAAGACAATAAGGAAAGAAAAAGAAAGAAAAGAAGAAAGAAAGAAAGAAAGAAGGAAAGAAAGAAAGAAAGAAAGAAAGAAAGAAAGAAAGAAAGAAAGAGAGAGAGAGAATGGAATATTATTCAGCCATAAAAACTAATAAAATCCTGCCATTTGTGACAACATGGATGAATCTTGAGGGCATAATGCAAAGTGAAATAAGTCAGACAGAAAAGGACAAATACTGAATGATCTTACTTATATGTGGAATCTAAAAAAAAACCAAACTCATAGAAAGAGTGCCAATTGGTGGTTGCCAGGGGAAGGGGGTTGCAAGTAGGGGAAAGAGTGAAAATGATCAAAATGTACAAACTTCCAGCTACAAGATAAATAAGTCCTGGGGATGTAGTGTACAGCATAGTGACTATGGTTAACAATATTGTATTTTATATTTGAAAATTGCTAAGAGAATAGATTTTTAAAGTTACTACACGCACAAAAAATTTTAACTATGTGGTGATTGCTGTGTTAACTAACCCCTTTGTAGTAATCATTTAACAATATATACATATATAAAATCACTATGTTATACACCTTATAAAACTTATACCAAATTATAGGTCAATGATATCTCAATAAATCTGATAAGAAAAAGAGCCTCATTTTCAAATATATGATACAATAAGGCATTACTGTTGGGGAAAAGAATTAACGTTTCTCCCTCTCTTTTTAAAAAATATTTTTTCCTGGGTAGGGGGATGGGTTAAATGGGTGATGGGCATTAAGGAAGGCACTTGTTGGGAAGAGCACTAGGTGTTATATGTAAACGATGAATCACTAAATTCTACTCCTGAAACTAATACTACACTATATGTTAACTAACTAGAATTTAAATTAAAAAAAATTTTTTTTCCTACTTCAGGAAAACATGGATATGATTCCTTGGAAGTAGACTTTCCCTGAATCTTTTCTAACAAATTAACTGGACATGTAATATTTATACTGCTTCCTAGTTTTGTCCTGCTCCTCTTCTATAATTGAAAGGGCAAAGTCTGCATGCTGGGATTGAAGATATACTTACCACTGCTCTCACTTTTACATCAGCTGAGGTGTCTTTGGTTGTAAGTTACAAAAATCCCAAATTGACTTAAATAATAGAAATTCACCAATTCATGTATCAGAAAGTCCTGACGCACTCAGTAAACAGGTTTCAGGAGATTGATGCAGCTACTCACCAATGTCATCATTGACCCAGTTTCTTTTCATCTCTCTACTCCACCATGGTGATAAGTATCTTGGCTTCATGCTCAGGCTGGTAACTAGATTGGTGTAGCAGTTCCAGGCATCACCTATAGACACAGAGGCAGAAAAGGGGCAGAATAGGAAACCTTAACCCAGAAGCCCTCACCCATCCTCTTCATGGGTAAGAACCAGATCCCTGGACCACATGCTCATAAAGCGGTTCCTGGCATGGGAATAGGGATATCATAACTGACTCAGATCAATTAGCATTGACCCCTCAGCTGAGGATTACTCCAGAATCACATGTGGCATAGATGCATATCTAAACAAAACTGGGGTTCTATTAAGAGAGAATAAGGGGAATGGATCTTTTGTAGCAAACCATAGCCTGCTATACCCTCTTCCTGGTATTTCCTGGCAGGTGTGTTGATTTAAGCCTGCTTTTAGAGCTCATATTGTTTTTCTCTGACATTGCTAAATCAAGTTTTTCCCCAGCGTAATAGCTCTCTGCTTTCTTGATACATACTGAAGCTCAATTTTGCTATAATTCCTTTTACTTTGTAAGCCTGATTCCATCCAAATAGAGATTATTTTAGGCACAGGCTTGCTTTCTTATGCCTTCTAGGTCTTTGATAATTTCTTGCATAGTTTTTCCCCTTTATCTCAGCTCAAAAAAAAAAAAAAATACCTACCCTACGAGCCAGCTCTCTTTAACTTATCACAGATGAGACCCACCCCCTCTGTGTTCTGTCTTCTGCAAAGTCTGCTACTGTGATCAGAATTGATAGATAAAGATGCATTGGGCATTTCCAATCTGGGGTGAGATATTCACAGTGAAATGTAAAACCCTTTATGTTACATACTTTCAGAGACCACTCTATATACCTTCTTAAATTTATATACTTTCTTAACATTGCCTTGGGTGTTCGATGTAATCAATCGAGTCATCTTGAGAACAGAAATGACACTGTCACCTGTTGAGTCTACTCATCCTCAACAATTCTTACCCCAGAAATTCTCTACCCAGCTTGTCAGTAATACTTTGGAGGAATTAAGAGTTCCACTAGCTGTTGGTCTACAGCCAATTCTAAGTGACTGATACCTTATGATTATAACCAACTTCACTCTTTTCATGAAAATTACGCTCTTGATCTTCTGATGTGGGAAGAAAAATTATGTGCAGCTTCCTTCCTGTGCCCTAACACCCAATCCATGTTAGAAGCTTGTTCAGTTTCTTCCTAGTACTTCTCTACTTATAATGGATTCATACCCTTTATTCTTTTTTTTTAGTTTGCATTTTTTAATTCCAGTGTAATTAACATAGAATGTTATACTAGTCTCAGATGTACAACATAGTGATTCAACAATTCCATACATTACTCAGTAATTGATACATGATAAGAGTACTCTTAATCCCCTTCTGTTATTTCACCCACCCACCCCCATCTTCCTCCCCTCTGGCGACCACCAGTCTGTTCTCTAGAGTTAAGGGTCTGTTTTTTTGTTTTTCTCTTTTTTCTTTGTTCGTTTTGTTTCTCAAATTCCACATATGAGTGAAATCATATGGTATTTGTCTTTCTCTGACTTATTTCACTTAGCATTATACCCTCTAGATCTATCCATGTTGCTGCAGATAGCAAGATGTCATTCTTTTGTATGGCTAATATTTCAGTGTGTGTGTGTGTGTGTGTGTGTGTGTGTTCTTTATCCATTCATCTACCTATGGGCACTTGTATTGCTTCCATTCATACCCTTTATTCTTTAACTTCGTTTGTATCTTTATGGTGGTTCCTTATCTTCTATTATGTATTCCAGGTGCACCAGCTAGGGATATGAGTATGAGAGAGTCATATAAAAAATGTTAACATGATTTTTACTTAATATTTAGGCATTATTACTATATTACATCCCGTGCATATACTTAAGAAATTCTTCACTATTATAGGAAACAAATGTGGGTATGGTGGGAAAAGTAGCAAAGTGAGAATTAAATGAGCCAAGTTTGAGCATCAGCAACTTACTTTATGGCCTTATGGGGGAATATTTAACTTCTCTTAGCCACAGTTCTTTTATAATAAAGTGAAGCTAATAATATTCATTTCAAGGACTATTTTGAGATTTAAAAAGATCATTGAAAGTGTATTATGAGAAACATGAGAAATTATAGGGTATTACTATTATCATGCAGCCTACAAAAACATGATAGAGATATTGAAAAGTATTTTTAATGTTTTAAGAAAACTGAAACAATTAGTCAATATAGAGAAAAAACAAGCTAAATTAGCAGATGGCTTTTTCAGACAAAAATATGCAACTTTGACATCAATGCCCTGCTCACATCCCCTCAGCCCATTCTGGAGGTCAGCTGCATTTGGGTAGAAAATTTGCTTACCTCCAATGACTCCTCACCTTAAGGATTTCTCTGCCTTTGGGCTCCCGGGGAGTTAATGTCTTGGAAGAAACTTCAACCAATATAGTAGCCCCACCCCTTAACCACAGTTTAACTTTCCCTGGCTTCAGTTACTTGCAGTCAACCACGGTAAAGCAGACGACCCATCATCACAAAAAGAAAGGTCAATACAGCACAGTAAGATATTTTGAGAGAGAGGGCGCCTGGGTGGCTCAGTCGTTAAGCGTCTGCCTTGGGCTCAGGTCATATCCCAGGGTCCTGGGATCTAGGCCCACATCAGGCTCCCTGCTCAGCGGGAAGCCTGCTTCTCCCTCTCCCACTCTGCCTGCTTGTGTTCCCTCTCTTGCTGTCTCTCTCTGTCAAATAAATAAAAATAAATAAATCTTTAAAAAAAAAAAGATATTTTGAGAGAGAGAAAGACCACATTCACATAACTTCTATTATGGTATATTGTTACAGTTGTTCTATTTTATTAGTAGTTACTATTGTTAATCTCTTACTGTGCCTAACTTATAAATTGAATGTTATCAACATGTATGTATGTATAGGAAAAAATATAGTTTATCTAGGGTTTGGTGCTATCCTTGGTTTCAGGCATCCACTGGGAGTCTTAGAACATACCCCCTACAGCTAAGGAGGGGGCTACTGTAATGGGTGAAGACTGATGGGTAAATACTCCTGCTTCTTTGTCCCTTGTTGGGACCATTTCGGATGTGTTTTACACAGTCTCTTAGAGGGTCCATAGTGGTAGTGACCCTAGTTGCTCATGGTGGTAACCTGCCTAGTGATAATGCACCATCTTTTGCCACGTCTCCCTCCATTTCTTGTCCTTCCCCCTCCTCTACCGTGCTTCCTGTGATCACTTCCCGAATGAACTACTTGTACACAAATTCTTGTGGCAGAATTCACTTTTTTTAAAAAGCTTTTTTTTAAGATTTTATTTATTTATTTGACAGAGAGAGATACAGCGAGAGAGGGAACACATGCAGAGGGAGTGGAAGAGGGAGAAGCAGGCTTCCCGCTGAATGGGGAGCCTGATGCGGGGCTCGATCCCAGAACCCTGAGATCATGACCTGAGCCGAAGGCAGACACTTAACAACTGAGCCACCCAGGTGCCCCCAGAATTCACTTTTGAGTGAAACCCAAAGGAAGACATCTCAGTGATTCATTTTCTTAGTTCAGTTATGTGGATATGTAAAATTTGTTTTACAGGTGTATGTTTGTGATGGCTCATATTTTGTTTCAGTTTTTGCTTTTCATTGTTCTTTTTATAAAGATAGCATGAGAAATTAAAGAGTAGGAGAGGAAGAAGAAAGAGGAAAAGAGGTGGAGAATTGAAAGCTAAGCTCATTTACTTAAGTGAATAAACGTTTTTTGAAAAAGGAAGTAGCGCTTTTCAAGTTGTGAATAAAACCAATCATGAGGCAGAGGTGAGAGAAAACAGTGTGAACCACTAGATGGAAAGGATAGAAAATAATGTCGTCATTGTTCTGACCCCAATATTCCTTTAGATATAATTTTTCTAAATCTGGACTCTTCTCATTATTGCCTCTTCTGGCTGCCCCCCTTTGTTCTCCCAGAATTCTTGCTTCTTAACCCCATTTTTCTTTCCCCAGGGTGACACAATAAAATCTTCAAATGAGAAAAGAGAGGGAGCTTCAAGCAGGATGGTGCCAAAATGCACTGCTTTGTTTCTAAGTTCTGGACTTGGATGGGCTGCCTGGAGACCAGCCCATATCAACCAATGCCAAGGACATGCCAGGACCTGAGAGGAGCAAGTTGGAGGGGGTGAATGAGACTGAAGAAGGAAGGGGAGAGATAGACATGTACCCATTTACCCCAAGTGCTATCCCTCCCACACTGAATCTCAGTCGAGCAAAGGATAACAGTACTAATAATACTCTTAAACAGTACCCTTTTCTTTCTTCCTTGTTTTCCTGTTATCTGGAAGGATGTACCAGAAATTCACAAAAGAATAGAAGAACCTATATTATTACTCATCTAGATGTTTTAATATCTTCTCTTGGAGAGCCCTCCCAGAGAGTGCCATGAAAAGTAAAGCAAAGTTCCATCTCTTGGGCACTAGATTTTGGAGCCAAGAGTAAAGGGATTGAACAACTGCTAATTTGCTTAAAGGTCTTCCCCCAATAACTTGACACAGGTAAAACACACACACACACACACACACACACACCTGATAGGAAATCACAATCATGTAACTCTTACTGCTAGGATCTTTCCTAACTTTAGCACTAACTTTATAAAGTAGATTGTTTCTTCTCTCACTCAGTGTCTATGAGGAGATAAAGGTTATGGATGGGGCCTATAAGTAGGATTTCTTAACAAGGAAGAGATGGGAATATTTAATTAAAGAAGACTAGGGGACCATTTACTGGTATACAGGATTGGCTTTGGTGATGAAGCAGATGCTCTTGGTAACCTGGTAACCTTGGTAACCTTGGTAACCTACATCCACTTAGCCCACCTCTGCGTTCTGCTATAGCTGTAGTGTACTTTCCCATGCATGATGACAGAATCCCATCATCTCATCTCTCCGACTTTCTTTCCCAAGTCTCTCTTTTAAACAATGGGAACTTACACAGCTGTGTGCAGGGCAAGCCCAAATTATAGGGAAGAAATACCTCTAGGCATGCCTCAAACAATGTAGTATGGAATCCAGGGGATTGTTTAGTTTCCCATTCTTTGGAGGGACAATTCTGAGGTACATCCTACATGATTCCTCAAAGGATCCTCAGAAGACTTGAGCCCCATTGTCCTCCATGGTAGTTAGCTCAGTAACATACCCTTTGCTGGATTTTCCATCTTCCTTTTTTGATAAGCTCACTTCCTTCTTCCAATCTTCTGGATTCATGTCTGAAATAAATTACCTAAACTCAAGTCCTTACTTCAGGCTCTGCTCTTGAGGGGACCCAAACTAAGACAGTAGTACTAGATATTAACTCTAAAAAGTAGACCCTCTGGCTAGTATTCTGGAGATGGTTTACTCACCAGACAGATGGAGACAAAAACTCCATTGCTGGTGGTAATTGTGATGTCCATACCTCTGACATAACTACCATAAGCTTTGCTTATCTAGTATCTCTAATATTGGAATGAAAAGAGGCTATGATAATTATACAAGTAGTAATATTGGCTAGCTTTTGTAAACTGCTTAGAAGTCTTAAAGAATGCCTTAAAGAAAGAAAGACAAGTTCAGTTCAGCCAATTATCAACCCAGGAATTCTATGAAAGTCAGATGTCCTCCATGACAGAAAGTAAACAGGCCCTATAGCAATATGGCAGACTGTGCTAAAAATCAGGTTCAGAATTTAATCTTAGGAGTAGCAGAATAGCAAAGGAGATTGAACATGTGGGTCTCCTTTGTTAAAGATAAATGTTCACATCATGGCTTTGACAGAGAAAGACTGGGGCCCTGAGACTTGGGATGAAGGATATGTGTGAGGGCCTTAAACCCTGAATGCCCTTGAATAATGGAGGCTGAAGAAACCTGTCTTTCCCCCTCACTAGAAAACAGCCTTCTTCCCTTGCCTGGAGAGGACGAGCACCTCCCTGGGTTGAATGTCTTGCAACATGATGATTATCCTCCTTGGGATCTTCTTTACTGACTCTTCCAAATGCTCTGCAGATTAATAATGAGAGTCAGGTTCCAGGTACCATATGAGGGAAGATACGGTCTCTGCTACAGGAAGAAATAACTTACTGAAATAATTAGAGAATCTGGCTAATATGTACTGACAGGAACAAGGGAAAGATCTATGGGAATAGATTTGAAGGTGTTAAATAAAATAGGATGAGTGGGAAAAGCAGAATAGGGAAGTGTTTGTTGGAACATATAACATGACTTAGGGTTTAACATCCTGTCAAGGACACCTCGATTGTCCCAACACACTGCTGAGATGGTGCCTTTAAGTTAGGACGTGAGAATGGTGTAGAGATGCCAGACTGCCCATCAGAGTACTAAGGAACAGATCAGAAGACTCAAAGAGGTAGACATATTAGAATGAGGTTTTTATGTGAGACCGACTGCCTGACAACATTTCCTAGACCATTCCCTTCACTGGGGTAATAAAAAATGTGGGAGCATTTTTTTTAAAAGCTCAGTGGCAGTGCACTCTGTGAACCAGTGCTCATGGAAGAAAATGCTGCCGTAGAATTGGGTTCCCAAGGGTCAATGGGAATGAAAGAATTCCATGATATTAGAGGCCAGGTAACTGCACTTAAACATCAAAGACATAGTTACTGTAATAGACAATAAAACTAGAAGGGTAACCCAGGTTTCCTGGACCTCAGAGATTTGGGGTAATGGCTAACAGACCTTTGTATTCTTAGAGGTAAGATAGATAGGCAACCTGTGAAACTATTACTTGACTTGACTTTCATAATTAAAAAAAATCAAAAGCCGGTGAGCAGCAGACTAGGATCAGCATCCTGATGATAGAAAATCATAATTTTTTGTTGAGTTTCCATATCTGAGGTAGTTCCCAGACCCAGAGCCCAATGGCTGAAAAGGAAGCCTGATCCGCTCAAGGAAAGACCATGCAGCTCCCTCATAAATATATACGTTAACTCTTCAATTTTTCCCACAAAGGAACTTGTATTCATTTACTCAGACTTTTCAAGGGCTTTTAGATACAGAATCTAAGATGCCACTCATAACAGGGGACCCAAATGCCATTATGCCCCCCTCAATAAAGTGGAGGCTTCAAGAGGCCAGGGGATAAATGGAGTCCTGGTACAAGGCATCTCCAATGGGTTTGCAGGCCATCCTGTGGTCACTCTTCCAAGCCCCAAATGTATAACTAGGATAGATATCCTTAGTTATTAAAATTTGCATTCCTAACACTTAGCAAGAAATACAGCACAAGTTTGGTCTCTTTTAATTTTAGAGGCAGCTGATACTGCCCCAAACCATTTATTGAGGGACATGGAAATTTTCCAGTTTCAAGTGAGACTCAAAGAAGCAAAGGCTCTGCAGCAGTTCAGGCAGTGGTACAAGTTTCCTTGTTGCTAGACTATATGACCCAATAGATTCAGTGATTGGTAGAGGTATCCAATGGAGAGTGGCAATTCAGAGCTCTAGAATTCTGAGTCAAGGTCTGCTTCCTGCCACAGAGAACCACCCACTATTTGAAAAGCAATTTCTGTTATACTACAGGGTCCTAGTAGAGACTGAGCACCTGATTATTGGACATCAAGTGATTGAAAATGTAAGTATATTGTCAAATCATCTAAGTTATAAGGTAAGCTTGGACAGCAGTGATCTATGTTGGAAATGATACATACAGGATCAGGTCTAAGAAAGTCCAGAGGGCACAAGTAAATTTCACAAACGGATGACTAGACTCCCATGTCACCACCCTCTGTTGCACCAGTGATTCTCTATCATTCTACACCTATGGTCTCATGAGATGTTCCCTGTGACCAACTGACAGAGGAGAAAAAAAAAATCCAAGCCTATTTTAAATATGGCTTGGCTCCATATATTGGTACAAGTGAAAATGATCTGCTGTTGTGCTATATCCCATCCATAGGACTACTGCCACTAAAAGACAGTGGTAAAAAGAAAGTCTCATTGTGGGCAGAGGTTGGAATAGGCACTTCGTGTATGGAAGAAAAACTAGCCTAAGATAAGGATATATACGCTCTCCTGTGCAGTGGTGAATTACTTGGCTGATTGGTCAGAGGCCTAGGATGAATAAGATTTTAATATTGAGTATAAAGTGGGAGAGAGGTATATGGAGTATAGGAATAGAAACAAACATGCACATCCTTGTGTCTTACACTAATGTCTACCAGAGAGTATCTATGACCCCCAACAACCAGGAGTCTCCTCAAGCAAATGTTAGCCAGCCTCTGTTCTTAGTACCCCAATGCTAGTACAATGGACCCATGCACACAGTAGCCTTGTTAGTAGGTATGGAGGCCATGCATGGCCCCAATAATATTGGCTCTTTCTTACCAAACTGAAATAGCTACTGCTTCTGCAGAAGTTCTGACTTGCCAGCAGCAAAGACCAATACTGAGCATTCAATGAAGTACCAATCCTCAAGGACACAGCCAGGCACTTAATGGCAAGTTGATTACATCAGATCCCTCACCCCCTTCTGGAGGAAGAAGTGATTCATCCTTACAGGAAGCATCTCCTATTCTGGATATGTTCTTGGCTTCCTTGCCCATAGCATCTCTTTCAGGATTATTACCTGAGGGCTTAGAGAATGATTTATTTACTGACATGGTATCCTAAATAACATCACTTTGGACTAAAAGAACCATAGTGAAGGAGATACAACAACAAGACAACAATGAGTACAAGACCATAGGATCCACTGTTCCCACCACACACCATGTTATCTAGACAAAGTTGATCTGATGGAGTGTAACAATGGACTAGTAAGGGTTCAGTTAGTTTGGGGACAACACCCTGTATGGTTGGGAGTTGTTCTACCTGAAGAGGTATATGCACTGAGCCAATGATCAATATATGGTGCTGTTTACTCAATAATTATAATACATGGGCCTGGAAACCAAAGTGGGGAAGTAGGAATGGCTCCTCTCACCATAATATCCAGTGAACCTATTGCAAAATTTGTGCTTCCTATTATCACATCCCTAGGCTCTGTTAAATTATAGGTCTTGGTTACTGTTGGCGGGAAGAAGAAAATCTCTACTACTGAGGGGTACAACAAGAGTCTCACAAAACCTATAGCTACAACTACCACCCTCTCACTTTGGTTCTTTAAATCAGGGTACTAGTAGATAAAGAAGGGCATTTTTTATACTGGCAGGTTAATTGATCTGATTATCATCAGCACCTGGGATTGCTGCTAAATAATGGGAACAGGAGGAGTATTTCTAGATCTCAAAAGATTCACTGGGATTCCCCTTGTTCTTTCATGTCTGGTGATAGCACTGAATGAAAAGCTGTAGCAACCTCAGCCTTACATGAGCAAGTTATCCAAGGGCTTAGCCTCAAGGATGAAAACCTGGATCTCCCCATCAAACAAACAATTCAGCCCAGCTAAAGTGCTTGCCAAGGGTGAGGAAAATCTATAATGGGTGGTAGAGAAGGGACCTGATGAATATAAATTATGGTCTTTGGACCAGTTGCAGCATGGGACATCTGCTTGCTACACTAACTGTCTTGCCTTAAGCCCTTTTGAGAATTAGCAACTGGTCATGATCTTAAAGAATTGATGACTGAATGATTTTATATAGGGCAAAAATGGATCTGAAAAGTTTAAATGATAGATGGTAGCAGATACTTTTGGTGTCCTGTGGCACTTCCTTTGATTTCAGCTGCAGAGGTGTTGGACAGTTCCCATGCAAGCCACAGTTCTCCCCCAAGTGCCTGGGGCATCTACCTTCCTGACTCCCCACTCTCTCCAAAGCCACAGAAGCTCACTAAGCCTACACTGAATGACCAGACATATAAGGGGACTAATTCCCCTGGAAGCTGCCCTCAATTAATAAGTGAAGGGAGTCCGTTGATAAATGCATTAGCCTTTGTCCTTGGGTGGGAAAATTCTAAGATGGATTCTATATGGTTTCTTGGAGAGTCCTCAGTAAAATTGAGTTCCAGTTGATCGATGTGGTAGCCAGCTCAATAATGTGTTCTTGAATGGCTCTTCTTTCTTATCTCTCTCAGTTTCTCTGCTTCCCAAGATTACCTATCAAAGAAGCTACCTCATTCAGTCTGCTTTCTGAGGAACCCTAGGTAGATAGATAAGCCAGTTAGTTGCTGATTGATTATGTTTATAGAAAGTGTTGGCTTTGTTCATAAAGAAAAAGCTAATAATTATTTTGGTGGAGAAAGTGAAATTAATTAAAATTTGGAAACAAACATTTATTGAACACTTTTTATGCATCAAACATTTTAGAAGTATTATACCACTTTCAATTAATTGATGTGACTGGGGTGAGTTTTCTAAGCTTATGGGGAAGGAACAGAAAAAAGAGAGAGAAAGAGAAAAGAACACAGACCAAGACATCAGTGAGTGAGAATCAAACTCCTTTATAGTAATGTCTACCACTTATCTAGATAGATCTACAAACTTTTTTGGGACTATACTGTGTACTATGCTTTGGGTGTGTTAAGAGGTGAAATTGAGAGTTGATACATGACTGACTATAGTATATCCAAGTAAGTATAATAAAATTATGTGTTCTAAAAATATGAAATAATTCAACCTGTAGTATATGGGAAATATAGGGAATCCTAAGATCATTTAGTCCAATGTCTTAACTTCACAGATGAAGAAAAAGAGTTGGCTTAGTGGCACAATCAGTCCTGGAATATAAGGATTCTGATACTCACCATTATACTTAGAGACTGGCACCACAGGAATGGTTATCAATTGGAAAATGTTTAATACAAAAAAATGTTCTGTACTTATGTGAAGTTTTACAGAGATATGGTGTGTTTATTGATTCCACTAGAGTTCAGTTTCTTGTACACAGTCTCTATTGACTATGAGTCCCTTATGCTATTAAGCCTTGTTGCATGACCTTAAATTAAGTTTCATTCAAGTACTTAATGTTCCTAAGAGGCTTAACAATGCAATGCAGAAGAGAAGCGAGTTAGTAGGTTCCTTGGAGATCACCTACCCAACCCCACCTGTCAGGCAATTTTGTAGATATTTAGTTCCATTCTCAATTGACTGATTTGAATTCTATGACTCTTCTGGCCCAAATGGGAAGGATGGGAAAATAAAAACAGAGAAAGAAGATCATTTCCAACCTCTTCCTTCTTTCCAACTTCATATCTAGATGTCCTCTATAGCTAACCATGACCTGCGATGGGAAATGACTATTTTACTCCATAAAGGAAGCATTCAATAGATACTTGTTGGTTGATGGGAACAGTATTTTCTAATGATCTGTTCTCTGGAATGGATATCCCAAAGGTAGTGAGGGAAACTTTCATTGAAGAAATCAATGTCCATTTTTTTATTGTGGTGAAATATACATAACATAAAATTTACTATTTTATCCATTTTTAAAAGTACAATTCAATGCATTAAGTGTTCACATTGCTGTGCAACTATCACTACCATCCACTTCCAGGGCTTTCTTATTTTCCCAAACTGAAACTCTGTGCCCATTAAATAATAACTTCCCATTCTCATCTCCCTCCAGCCTCTCGCAACCAGCCTTCTCTTTTCTCTATCTCTGAATTTGACTACTCTAAGAACCTCATATAAGAAGCCATATAAGTGGAATAAGTGGAATAAGTGGAATCATACAGTATTTGTCCTTTTGTCCTTTTGTGACTGGTTTATTTCATTTAGCATAATAGCTTCAAGGTTTGTCCATACTGTAGCATATGTCTGAATTTCCTTCCTTTTTAAGGCTGAATAATAAGCCATTATATATATAACATATTGTTTATCCATTCTTTTGCTGATGGACACTTGGGCTTCTACATTTTGGCTAGGTTAATAATGCTCCTATGAATACCGGTGTACAAATTTCTCTTTGACTCTTTGCTTGTAATTCTTTTGGGTACATACCCAGAAGTGGAATTACTAGATCATATGGTAATGCTATGTTTAATTTTTTGAGGAACTGCCATACAGTTTAACACAGCAGCTGTACCATTTTTAATTCCTACCATCAATGTACAAGGGGTCCAGTTTCTCTTCATAAAACTTATTTTCTGTTTTGTTTTTACAACTGTCATTCTAATGGGTGTGTAGTAGTATTTCATTTTGATTTTGATTTTGATTCTCATTTCCCTAATTATTAGTGATCTTCAGCATCGTTTCTTGTGTTTATTGGCCATTTGTATATGTTCTTTGGAGAAATATATGTGTATTTAAGTCTTTTGCCCATTTTTTAAAAGTAATCTCCACACCCAACGTGGGACTCGAACTTACGACTCCAGATCAAGAATTGCATGCTTCATTGACTAAGCCTGTGCCTATTTTTAAATCTGATTGTTTTGTTGTTGTTATTGAGTTATAGGAGTTTTTAGAAAAATTCTGAATATTATTCCCTTATCCGATATATTATTTGCAAATATCTTCTCCCATTCTGTGGGATCCTTTTTTACTCTGTTGATAATGTCCTTTGATGCACAAAATTTTTTAATTTTGATGAAGTCCAATGTAGCTATTTTTTCTTTTGTTGCCTGTGCTTTGGTCTACTAACTTTTTTTTTAAAGATTTTATTCATTTATTTGACACAGAGAGAGAGAGCACAAGCAGGGGGAGCAGCAGAGGGAGAAGGAGAAGCAGGCTCCTTGCCGAGCATGGAGCCCAATGTGGGTCTTGATCCTAGGATCCTGGGATCATGACCTGAGCTGAAGGCAGACGCTTAACCGACTGAGCCACCTAGATGCCCTTGGTCTACTAACTTATAAGCTTACATTTTAATGCTAATATTAATTCTTAACTTCAGATACTGCTGGTTGGGTTAACCTAGGTTTTCTAGAGTCTGAAGTATATACAATTTGGGAGACTTGAGAGAAAAATACACAGAAGTGATTTTCATAATTTTTTACTAAATCTTGTAACCATGTTATCACTAGTTAGGACCCCTTCTGGAAGGAGTCATGGAAGCTTCATTAGCTTTATTATTAACCGGCCTTTACTGCCACCACTACCACTTTATTCTTCCCTCCCCAAAACACCTCTAACAATTCAGAGAGTGTGTAGGGAATTTGAGAGTCTGGGAGACACCATTCCAAGTATAAATCATAATTGAAATATCAGTGCATGGAAGTTTTAGAATAAGAAATTTCTAGTCAAAGAATATCAGAAGAGATTCTCCTATAAATAGCTTTAAACTATTGTTTAGTAAACTGGATAGAACTGGGATTTAAAATATCTAGGTCATAATTCTAGCTCTATTACTAACTGGTTTTGAAAATCTGTGCAACTCAAACTTTCCGATATTCAATATGTATAAAATAATGGATTTGGATTTGAAGTTCTCTTTCAGCTCTTATAGGCAATAATTCTTCTTACTTCCAGCTTATTCTTCTACCTGCTTTCAGTGACTGTTCTCCGGTATTGTTCCCTTTGGCCATGGGTTATGACCATCCATGGGTTATGACCCCTCTTCATAGAGAAGTTCTAGGATGTCATAGATGACAACCTGCCTAGACAGATGTTTCTTTTCATATACCAATAGCTTCCGGTCTCTTGTAAGCAATATTTACTTTCTCCTGTTATATTCAAATTTAATTACTATATTACCTCTCCTATTCTATATTGCACTGCACCTGAACATCTCCATTTGGATGTCCCACAGTCACCTCAAAGGTAACATGTTCTACTCTGAACTTATTACTTTTCCCACCTGTCCCTCCTCTAGCCCATCTCAGGGGGCACCCTTGACCACTGGTCAAGGCTGAGGCTATTTGCCCCTCAAAGTCCTGTCTGTTTTACCTTATGGATGTTTCAAATACATCCATTTCTTTTTATTCTCACTGCTATAGTTTAAGTCAATGTTTTATCCTCTCTCACTTCAATAAGTGCAATAGCCTCATAACTATTCTCCTTGCCTATAAAGTTGCCTCTGAAATCCATTTTCCATAGTCACAAGAATTGTTACTAAAGTGCAAATCTGATTATTTCATTCTCCTGCATATAGCTCTTCAGTGGCTCATTATTACTTTCAAGATAAAGACCCAACTCCTTATCAAGGCAAATAAGCCCTCCCCCCACGAATAATCTTGATACCTGCTTTATCTCATATTTTGACATCCCGTCAAACTCTTTGCTCCAGCCATATTGTACCTCTTGCTGTTCCCTAAGTAGATTATGTTATCTCTCATCTTCAGGGCTTTGCCCTTGCTATCCTCAGAGCTTGTAGTCCACTTTCCTACCACCCCTTTTTGTCCGAAAAACTCATCCTTCAGAAATCTGTTCAATTATTGCCTTTGTGTGTGTGTGTGTGTGTGTGTGTGAAGTCTTCTCTGACACCTCAAGCGAGGTTAAGTGTCCCTCTTCCTTTAACACCACATTGCATTGCACCTTATTCTTTGCCGGTCTTTTCCACTAGATTACTAACTTTTTGAGAACAGAGACTGATCCTTAGTCATTACTGCAGCCTCAGCACCTAACGCAGCACCTGGCACACAATAGGCATTTGATAAATATTTTTGCATAAACCATCTTGTGAGAGAAACAGGTGCTAAATAAAGATATCTTGCCTAACTATCTTTTCCTGTTATTCTCATATTGCACACCTCCTTTACTGGATTTTTAAAAAGTGAGATTCTAGGTAATAGGATTATGGGTGTATTATATTATTATGTTTCCATTTATTATTTATAATTGAATAGAACTCGACACCAGATGACCTGTGTTATCCTTTTGTGGTAGGGCAAAAAATACTGAATTCATGGAATGACACTGGGTGTCTTATGAGCATAATGTTGAGGAAAATGGTCCTCTCAGGTTATGCTGTATAGTGATGGCAGGAACTCATGTGATAGGGTTCAGTGTAAACCAGGGCCTCAATCTCTAACTGCCAAGTTAGAGTGGGAAGAGACTGGTAAATATTGTCTCATTTCAGAGGACGCATTTGAGGGGCAAATAGCCTCAGTGACTCAGCTGAGGCTATACATTGGTCTCCTTATTTCCAGTATTATGCTCTTTCCACTATATCATAGAGACAAAACCAGAAACACCTTCGTTGCCCTAGCAAGACTTAGTTATAAAAATTTAAGGAAACAGGGAGTCTTTAGAGCATACGTTTCCACCTAGAATGTAAAGGATCTAAGAATTCTAAAATGATTGTGAATCTTTTATGCCTAGAATTTGATGGAATAACACTAACTCCTAATTCTCTTTAATTTCATTGAATTATTAGATCTTAAGAACAGAGCAAAATTTGCATATTTGTTTCTGGCCATCTGCTCCATTCAGAACCTTGGAACTAGACAACTTATTTTCTGGGAGGTCTACTGGGGATGGAGGAATGGGGGGGGAAGGGGACTGAGTACCTAGCATCTGGGAAAAGATGTAGCCAATTTCAGTCTTCCTTTCTGGAATTCCAACAATTCTGGAAGTATTTCATGATGCTATTCAATCTTCACCTTGTTGGTTTAGATTTTGTATCAGACACTTTATGATAATTTGGCTGCCAATTGGATTTGTTAATAATGTCAGATTTTATGATTGTTACTTGCATGCTAAAGAGAAATCACATACTATAACATGGGGGAATTCAGTTCTGCAAAACTGCCTGGATAAAAGAGTTTTTAAAATAGGTACCATTCTACATTTTTAAAGTTTGTGTTAAGATTGTCCTAAAACAACTGATTTACTTCAACACAGGATACACTTAAAAAAAAATCATTTGACCTACAGGAGTAGAGATGTTAGGAGACAATCAGTAAGAAATAACACATTTAGAAAGGTGAAAATGCACAAGTAATGACACACTTTGGCCCAGTCCCCAAATCCTTAAGGAGCTGGCATCTTGTTCCATCTTCTGTTTTTCCCCTTTACTTCCAGCCAACGAGATTTCATATATAATTGTCTCGGTCTCCATTAAGACTGGGAAAAAGTAGGAGTGTAGTGCCATACTAATTGATGAGTTGTACTCTCTCCACACAGATACTGGCGTTGAATTTAGTACAGTGATCGGCCTAGTACATTGTGACCATCATATCTGTATGAGTTTGAAAGGGTCAAGGCAGGGATTATTGTATTCCGGGCTATTTCATTACCATGTCCGAGGTGCTGAGGCCGGCCTTGGGAGGGAATTGGATGTGAGCTTGACGCCCTTCTTGGGGAAGAGCCACTTGGCCCCAGTGCACGCGACGTTGCGCGTGGAAAGCCTCAGTAATTCGGCACGCGTTCTGCAAACCGAAAAGACCACAGATAGCCCCGTCCTCTTTCGCTGATTTTTTTTACGTAGAACAGCACGCGCGGCACACGGGGCTCACCGCCCAGGTGGGGGTTTGGGGATCCCCACCGCAGGGGGAAGCACCTGGCGGCGAGGTCCCGGCAGGCCCTCCCGAAGCGCCTGTAACCTGCGAGAATGCGGGGCTGGCGGCGGCGGCGGCGGCGGCGGCGGCGCGGGGCGGGGCTTGGCTGCGGAGAAATGACGTCGCCGTCCCCGCGAGCTCGGCGGGCCGCGCGCCCTGGTAACGGCAGCTCCGCGGCTACCGAGTCCTCCTCCATGTCCCCGCCTCTCCCCGCACCAGCCCGCCCCGTCTCCTCCTCCCTCCGCAGCCCCGGCGGCGGCCGTCTCGCTAGGAACCTGGTGCCGGGTGGGAGCAGGACCCGCGGGGCCACGCTGCCCACGACGCCTCCGCCAGACGTCAGGTGAAGAGCGGGAGAGAGCGGGCCGGGCCCGGGACCGCGCTGCTGGACCCTTGGCGTCTGTCCCGCGTGGGTGTCGCCTGCGGCCTCGATCCGGCGGGGCTGCCCCGTCCCTGGACGGGGGTGACTGCAGGGTCGTGGACCGGAGGGCGCCTGCGGCCGCACCTGACACACACCGGGGATCGGGTCCGGAAGCGGCCGCCCCGGGTTTTGCCTCCCAGACGCCGTTGCTCCGCGGGCCGCCCCCAGAGCGCGAGGACAGGTGCCCCGGCCGGGGTCTGTCGGGAAGATGGCGACCCCGGGCATGAGCTGGCAGCCGCACTATTACGGCGGCTCGGCGGCCGGAGCGGCCAAATTCGCGCCCTCGCCGGCCGCCGCGCAGCAGGCGGGGCACAGCATGGACTATAGCCAGGACCTGCACCTGAAAATGAGCAAGAAAATCGCCCAGCTCACTAAGGTAAGGGCGCGGCGGCGGGGTCGGCACGGCGGGGACCCCGTGCGGGCCGCGCAGCGGCGGGGCTGGGAGGCTGCGCGCCCTCCGCCCGGGGCAGTTGAAGGGGGCTTCTCTGGGGAAGCAACAGCCGAGACTAAGCCCCAGGAACCGTTCAAACTTCGGTGGAACGCTGGAGATGTTCATTTAAACTAGACAACTCAACGGCACGGCCGGGTTTATGAGACTTGCACCCCGCTGCCCTTTAGGGGCAAGCCAGCACAGAACAAATTAGGATCTACTTCCTTTATTGCACGATAATAAATCACTTTAGTTTTGGGCTCATGCATCTGCCCAGACTCCACGAGCCTTTACACTACTGTATGAAGTACAGTACCGTATTTACCTAACATGACCCGGAATCTTCTCAATTAATCAGTATCTTCTATTGTTTATGTACTTAAGGGGAGAATAAACCTGAGCAATGTAGGAGGGTAAAACATACTTTGCGTGCCGTTTGGGGGATTTAATGAGTCATTCCTCATTCTGACAAAATGTCAAACAAGGCTTCTTAGATGAATCATATGTCTGCACATAGATGTTTCAGTCTATCAAAAGATAAATTTTCAAAGAGCTTAAGCCTGCAGATTTGGTCAACGGTAGTTTAGGATGGTGAGCTTTTTTCTAGTTAATGTTGATAAGTAGTTGGTATCTGTGAAGCAAGAGCAATTCAGATCGATTGATTCTGTTGCTCTGTTTACATCTCACCAGCAGTCTTTCAATACCCCTTAATTGCGAACAGGTGATTCCTGGTGTCTGAAAGTTAATAGAGGTGATCTTAATGTGTTTAAGCTGAGTCAGCTAACCACTTGTTAGTGGCGTGGGTATGATGAAGAGAGGTGGGCATCCTGGGCGTTTACTAATAGGTAAGCCCTGAAGTCTGACTCTTTTCAACTCCAAAATTCCCATTATATAATTCCAGTACTAGTTGACACTATTGAGAGGGTAAAGTAAAACAGAGCTGGAAAAAAGGAACTGGGAGTGAAAATGGGGATCAAAAGAGGGTAAAAAGAAGATTTAGGTGAAAAAATATGATTGACGGTAGAAAGAGAAGTAACATGAAAGGACTGAAGAGTGAGGGCTCCAACAGAAAAGTAAAGGAAAAGGAGCAAGCACCTAAGAGTTAAAACTCAGCCATGCAGAGCAAGGCAACACTGGGGGAAATTTTGTTTTCTGATTTTTGTTTTAGGTCCGTGCTGTCTCAGAGTTTGCTCTGTGCCCGGTTTTTACTGTTTCCTCTTCTGACAGTCCCCATATTCAGAGAAGGGAAGGCCCAAGAAGAAACAATAGTATATCATCAGGGCATTTATACATTTGGGAGCTCAAAGCCAGGTTTCCTGAAATCATGTTTGTTCTTCAGAATAATGATGTTCAGAATGAAGCACATGGCTGTTTATGTATTCTGACTTTCTTTTTTTTTTTAGAGATTTTATTTATTTATTTGACAGAGAGATAGCGAGAGCAGGAACACAAGCAGAGGGAGTGGGAGAGGGAGAAGCAGGCTTCCCGCGGAGTGGGGAGCCCGATGCGGGGCTGGATCCCAGGACACTGGGATCATGACCTGAGCCGAAGACAGACGCTTAACGACTGAGCCACCCAGGCGCCCTATTCTGACTTTCTTATGGTGTGTCCACAGACACCCATTGTTCTGATTTTAGATTATAACCCTCTAGGTTCCTACTGTAAGTAATAGGAACACTCAGTAAGTTGGTAGCGGAACTTTGTGCAGTTTAATGAGGTTTCTCATCTCTCCAGTAAACTGCTTTTCTTTTTACTTATGCTTTTTCAATTATCTGTTCTTTTATCAGAAAAATAATTCACAACTGTTAAAGGTGAGAGTATTGATAGAAGCTGCTATCACGTTCTGTTTACCCACTTTAAATCTAATGAGGCAGGAAGCTGCCCCCATACCAGTGCTCGTCAAGGCTTGAGTGCTATCTGGACTCTCTGATTTAGTGTTTATAGTTACAATCTCTAAACACTCATGCCACCTCCTCTGCTAAGTGCCTCGGACATTTAATCCCTTATACTAGAGTTTCTCAGCCTTAGCACTTGAGCATTTTGATTTGGCTAATTCCTTGGAAGCAGGCAGAGCTGTCCTTTGCATTATAGAATGTTTAACAGCATTCCTAGATTCCTGGTGCTACCTAGTAGATTCCAATGGCACCCCACACCTGCATGACACACCATCATGACAATAAACATGTCTCTAGACATTGCCATATGTTCCCTGGGAGGTGTGAGGACTCGTCCCATTTTGAGAAGCACTGACTTATACTGGAATATCTAGGGTTTCTCTTGCATTTATTACTAAGATAAGATGTGAGAATGAAATAATCAGATAATAGGACTCTGTTGCAGCCAACACCCTTTAGTTTCTGAAATGTACAATAAGACATGCTTCCCTTATGTATCATTTTGGAAACTGTCAAATTTTACAGTCACATATACTTCATGTAAATACTATACCATAAAAATGATATCATGGGGGCGCCTGGGTGGCTCAGTTGGTTAAGCGACTGCCTTCAGCTCAGGTCATGATCCCAGGGTCCTGGGATCGAGTCCCACATCGGGCTCCCAGCTCAGCGGGGCACCTGCTTCTCCCTCTGACCCTCTCCCCTCTCATGCTGTTTCTTTCCTGCTCACTCTCTAATAAATAAATAAATAATCTTTAAAAAAAATGATATCATGAATAATATTTCAACTGTTAGAAACTTTACTGGTATCTACTATATAGAATCTTCATTCATCAAGCGTTTATTAATGAATTCACATCAGTAGAGGTAGGTTGGAAGCTTAGCTTATATTTCAAAATTAAACATAATCATTAAAATAGGATTTTATTTCTTTTGGTAATGAGTCAGTAGTACTCAACTCTTCAGCATTATAGTTAGCATGGCTTGGGAATCTGACTGTCTTGATTTAAAACTCCTACTGCTTACTAGTAATACGACCTTGGGCAAGTCACTAAATTCTGAGCCTCCGTTTCCTAATCTTTAAAAGAGGGGTGATGATACTACAACTAAGATAGTAGGCTCTTAATTCAGGCTGTCACTGAAAAGAGAGAATCTGTGCCAACAAAGTATTAGTGAAATACTGGATAATATATTTTTTTAAATGTTCCTCTCTTCTTAAACTAGTCTGCATTTAATAGCATTGTTATTGTATTTCTTTTGAGAGTTTTCTATGAAACTCTTTAAAAATATATATGGTAATTGTTCTATTTGAATAGCAAAGTTTAAATTTTTCACATGTATCCTGCATTGTTATAGTACAGTATTGAAAATACATGCATTTTCCAGATACTTGGCTGGCTATGAAAGGATAAGGATGAAAGTAATCTGTATTACAATTTTGTACATAGTAAGACTCAATAGATGTTTAACTAAAAAGCCATTCAGGTGCAGACATATTTGTTCAGATTCTGTTTCCTTAGAACCTAACATAGCCATCTCTTAGAAAGGAGAACAGTAGTTTTTAGAGTACCTTTTTATGTAAGGGATGCTTTGCTAAGTGTTAGAGATACAGTAGGGAGCAGGACACAGTCTCTGCCTTTAAAGTGAATCTATTATATTTAGGCTACTCTTAGTAAATTTTAAGAATTACTGTTAGATTTTTGAGTCATGTAATGGCAAATTTCTGGGACTGTTAATGGCTGAACCATCTCAGGATAGGCAGGGAAGCTGGATGGGCTGAGTTATGTTTAGTAGGATCACATTTGTATACTTCTCTACTCTCCACTGTGTTGCCTCTTTAGTGCATTAGGGTAAAAAGCAAGAATTGTGGAAAGTAATTATAAAACAGCTTTTTTTGTGTTACTCACTGTCCCTTTCAGTTTACTCTGTGAGGCTGGCTCATCCTCTGCCCATAGATAAACTTGGCTTTTCTGGTTGCTTTTAGAAAATATAAATTGTCCTTCAGTAACTAAATTGCAGAAGTCTCAATTTGATTATTAAAATGTCCAGGCACCTGGCTGGCTCTTTTGGAAGAGCATGTGACTCTTGATCTTGGTGTTGTGAGTTCGAGCCCCATGTTGGGTGTAGAGATTACTTAAAAATAAAAAAATCTTTAAAAAAATAAAAATAAAATGTACAGTGCCAACAAATAAAAACCCTAAACCAAACCTAAATTAAGGATGAAGCTTCTCCCCCATGCCCATTCCCAGCCAATAATCGGGGAAGGGGGACATCATTGACTTTTTTCTTCTGACTCGGCTTTTCTATTCTTCTTGCTTTGTCTTACCAGTCCTAGTTTAACACCCTCCCCTCCCCCACTGGGCAAAGAAGAAGGGAAGAGGGGAAAGACTAGCAGTAAAATTTATTTGAATAGTTCATGGTAATCTAGCTTCAGTGCTGTTGTAGACTTGGCACACATTTAAAGCTCATTCTTTCACTCCTGCATCTTCCACCTCCTACCTCCATTGCTCAGGATTCCTCAGCTCAGGTTGCTTGACAGTGAGAATGCATGTGTATTCTGGCTGGTTGCTTACTCCTTCCTCAGCCTCTTAGATCTGGCAGGACCTTCATGTTTATTTTGCCAAGGTCTGTTCAAGCTTCAGGTAACCCTCTTGGATAGACCCAGATGACCCCACCCCAGCTTACTCTGTTTCTTTCCCATGGGCCCATCTTGGTCCATAGGGAGCATTGATTCTATGTCCAGACAGACTCTGATAGTGGTCTCAATTCAGCATCTCTCATTCAGTCTCACATACCTCTTCATCCAGTTTCTCATCCTTTTGATTTTCCAAGAATGAATCAGATGCCACTTCAGTATGCTCTTCTAAGTGCTTGAGACACATACCAAGATCTTCAAGTGGTCCCATCAAAGCCTTTTCCTCTAGGCTTTAGGTGAGTGACAAGCATCCATCCTTTCTCTTAAAGGCAAGGACACTTGTTCCTATAGCTCTCCCCAAGGAAACCTTCTCCAAAACCCTGCTCTGTAACCTCTTTGAGGCTTTTCTCACTAATATTGGGTGTAGGAGGTAGCACATCTCAAGACTGCTCTCTTTAGACTGCCTTTTTTTTTTTTTTAATTTTGAGAATATTCTGTCACCTGCTTTGACATGTCAGTTGCCTTTGGTTCTCAATAGAAACTTCCCTTTTAATATCTTGTTATGTTAGCTGCTCATAAGTGCCTCCTTAGTTGATTGTACTTTTTTAATACAGTTCAGTCTAGGTATCACTAACTGACATGACTAGTATAAGGTAGGGTATATGGTTCCAAAGAGCAGGAGTAGTTTCGTTGTGTTCTCTGTGTTCAGCATCAATCATTCTTAAAAGTCTTCTTTTAATACTCAGCTTATGTCTCCCCCCACCCCCACCCCTCCTGAAAACTGCCCTGTCCAACCTAGGCCTTGTTAGGCTTGCCTTACTCTGAATTACTATAACATTTATTGTCTGTTGTACTTATTGGTACTTAATACAGATTTGTGAAATGTTTATTTTGTTTATAAATATCTTGTTTCTGTAATTTGAATGTAATTTCCTCAGCTATAGAGACTATTTTTCATGTAATTTTAATATGAATACTTTGCACGTAGTATAAAAGCTTAATAAATATTTATTGAAGGTGATGGTGGTGGAGTTGATGGTAATGATGCTGTACCAAGTAATTTTGTTATACAGTAGGTTTAGTAAATATTTCTGAGGACCATATCTGCTATTCTTCTGGGTTAATGTTAGATCATTTCAGCTGAATTAAATTACTTTTAAATATTTAAATGTTTATTGGTTTCCTCTTAAACTGTTTCAAAAGCTATATTATTTCATAATATACTTAATATTTTTGATGCAAAAATAAAAAATATAAAGCACTCTGTTTAAAATATAAATATTTGTCATTGCAAAAGTTAGGTAATTGATACCAGATTCTTAGCAAATAAAAAAAAAATAGTCTTGTGATCAGTCATTTAATACTAACTGCTTTTACTATATCCCAAATCAGACTATGTTAATATACTAGTGAAATTTTCAAACAATTGTGTTTTCTGTTCATTAAATACAACCCATTTTTCACTAGTTTGAATTACCTAGATATTGTTTGATCATACTATTCAGTTTTAGTTATGACCTGGGTTGTTTCGGTTTAGCACATATCAGATACTGCATCTTTTTTCCCCTCCTTTGTTTCACTGCAGCTTTGCCATTCTCTTATGTAGTAGCTTGGATGTAATCTTTTAGTCATAGTTGAGTGGTTTGAATTAATTTCTTATATTTTACCAATGGACACAAAAATGTGATATATGGTTTATCAATTGTCCAAATGCTTATAAAGGGACTCCCTTTAGAGTTAAAAGGTTTAGAGCTGGAAGAAACCCAGATTCTGACCAGCCTAACTCTCTGGTTTTATAGGTGTGGAAGTTGAGGGCCCAGAGTCATTTGAAGATTACACAGTTCGTCACTAGCAGAACCTGAACATGAACCCAGGCCTCTGGATTGGTCTAAGAGAAGGGCAGCTATGCTAGCAGGTCTCTTTTCCCTGTGTCTGCCTTCTTTCTAATACTACTCATTCATTTCCTGAGAAGCCGGAGTTGTCTTGGTGGTGGTTTTCTCACACTGGAACCATGTTTTGTTTACTGTCTGAATCACAGACTTCTGGTGACAGTGAACCCATGTGCCGCCCCTCCCATACACTGAACAACCTCTGGATTTATAGGTTGTACAATATGTAACTGTGGCTTTGGTAAATTTGTAACAGCTATGTTTATGTATTCTCAGATAAATGTCATAATATTTTTATGTTTTTATTAACAGCTTTAGTCATTCCCGACTAAAAAAATGTTTTAATTACTTTGATTTGGAGACTGTCATGCTTGGTGTCAAAGTTACTACTGGATGGTATTTTAAATATTTTTCCTTTGACTGCTTGCTTGCTTAATTGGATTATTGCTTAGGTCTCATTCCCAAAGACAGGAAGTTGGAAGTTTTCCTGTTTTTCTCCTTCCATCCCTCTCTCTGTGTTGTTCATGAAAATCCTTTGCGGTCTTCTAATTACCAACCTCTTAAAAAGTGGTTAAGGAGGATAAAGGTTCAGCAAAATGCGAGTGAAGCAATCTGGTAAATTTTTTTAAGATTTATTTATTTATTTGAGAGAGAGAGAGGGAGCGCATGCGTGCATGGGGAGGGGCAGAGGGAGAAGGAGAGAGAATCTTCAAGCAGACTCCCTGCTGTGCGAGGAGCCTGACCTTGGGGCTCGATCTCAGGACCTGGAGATCATGACCTGGTGGAAATCAAGAGTCAGCCACTGGACTGACTGAGCCACCCAGGCACCCTGCAATCTGGTCACTTTAATTCTGAATGGCAATAGGAAGTAATTGGGGTGGGGAAGGGAGGAGGAATTTTAAAAATGATATTCTAGGGGCGCCTGGGTGGCTCAGTCGTTAAGCGTCTGCCTTCGGCTCAGGTCATGATCCCAGGGTCCTGGGATCGAGTCCCACATCGGGCTCCCTGCTCGGCAGGAAGCCTGCTTCTCCCTCTCCCACCCCCCTGCTTGTGTTCCTGCTCTCGCTATCTCTCTGTCAAATAAATAAATAAAATCTTTAAAAAAAAAATGATATTCTGTCCTTTCAGTTTATCTTATGAGATCTAAAATGTTTCTAATCCTTGAGCATTCAAATAAACTTGGATATTATGCCATGAAATGGGACTGATGTGAGTAATGGAAATTTGTTAAAGCCATACTTGTTTTTTCAGTACAGGAAGTTTCTATTTTGTAGACCACTTATGGGTGAGAAGGACATTAAGTAAGTCTGTCAGAATTGTTACTTCCCAGTCCTTTTTGGAGATAAACACCTGAGGAAAGGTAGGAGACAATTGCTAATTGAATTCAGAATTTTTTTTTTGGTAAATAAAAATGATGTTATAAACGGTAGTTTGATGTGGGGGAAATATTACTATCAAGTTTTATTTTGTATTGCAAGTGTGACCTGAGCCACAAAGACTTTTTTAGATTGACCTGGAAACTTACAGTTATTTAAGTATTACTGGAGAATAGCTTCTCACTGCCAATCAGTGTTAATATACAAAAGTGAATTCTGGGAACACCAGTCTTTGCAGGTTGGGGATTGCCACTTATAGTCAGTATTTTGGTATACTTAACATTTGAGACTGAAGCAAATATTTTAGAAGATAAGCTTTTATTTTTAGCTTTCTATTAAACTACAACAGTGTGCACTGTCATTTGTAGGTCTCAAGCTTCATTATTGATTACATCTTTCTTTCCTACTAAAGCTTTGACAAAATGTACAAAATTAGTGAAGTTGAATATGTAAATTTTTTATCCTACATCTTTTACCTTCATCTTGCGATGTAAAGGGAGGTTAAAACTACCAAAGGACCTATAGTAGATGGAAAAGCAAAAGGTTTAGTGATCAACCAGAATACTTGGGATTTGAACAGTTTAGACTCAGGTCCTAATGTGCCACCTAATTTATTACAAAGGAGATACTACTTTTAATGACTTCTAAAAATTACGAATCTGTATTTTCTAATTTATATGTACCATTTCTATTTTGAGGTTTAAAAAGGTTTGAAAATGAAAATTTGGTTTACAAAATACATTGCTAATATTTAAGTTATCTCTAAAACTGACAATTATAGTAAAATATTAGGATAAACCCTATTCAAAATTATTGGAGAATGAGTTATTTTAGTTGATTAGAAATTACCATAAGTACTGATAATTTTCTACTTTCCAAAATAATATACCTACATTTAAACCATACCATTCATAAGGTACATGGAGTCCTTTATTATCTCTGGATCATTGTTAGAATCATCAGTATATGCATTGAAGATTAGGCCAAACCTATACTAATCCTATGGCAAATGCTGAAATTTTATTTCTGAATAAATTCTGTTACTTTTTTTATTTGCCCTGTCTCTCTTATAAAGAAGTGCAAAGTTTGAATATGCACAAATTCTAGACATTGACTTTCTGGTTGGGAAGATTTCGTTTATTCTGCTGAATGTGTCTGTGTGCTCACAGGTATTTGCATTTTTCATCCTGTTCCTTCTGAAACACTTCATAACAGAATTTCATCTCTCTCAGAAAACATTTCATAACTGAAACCCTAAATAGTACCAAAATGCATGTAATTTTGAGGGGAAGTTTTGTGTGTGTGTGTGTGTGCATGCGCGTGTGTGCATGTAAATACATGTGTTTGATATACTGGTCTACCCAGAGTAACAAAAGAAGATATACTTAAATATGACTAAAATAGAGCATATAGATCCATATGGTTGGTAAACTTTTTTTTTTTTTTTTGGTTGGTAAACTTTTGTTGAATGCCTAGTCCATGAAAGATGCTGTGTTAGGCACTATTGATTATTTAATACTAGTAATTTATCATTCCACTTCTGGACTATATTTATTTTTCATTCTTTTCAGTAGACTTGTGAGAAAATATCAGAACAGAGCAGGTGAGCATTTTAATCAACAGATTAATCTGACAAAAAATTTTTTAAAGATTTTATTTATTAGAGAGAGAGCACAAGCAGGGGGAGCAGCAGGGAGAGGGAGAAGCAGACTCCCCGCTGAGCAAGGAGCCGGATGCAGGGCTTGATCCCAGGACCCTGAGATCATGACCTGAGCTGAAGGCAGACGTTTAACTGACTGAGCCACCCAGGCGCCCCTAATCTGACAAATTTAAATGCTTAATTATTGGCAACTTTTTGGTTGGTTTGTTTTGGGTGGAATTTATATATCTAATTTTCTTAGATAAAGAAGCTAGTGCCTTCTGGTGTCTTCTTCAATAAGGTTTTTAATAATAATTTAAAGAATAAGATTGACACATTCTCTGGTTACAAATCTGTAACGTATTTGTCCAGGGGATAAAGGAGGTAAGGGAAACTTCAGTCTTCTGAAACCCAGGAGTTAATGGGTCTGTATTAGGTTTAAGTGTCTCATGGGCAGGCCAGAGAGCCACAGTCCCAGAGCCATATGACCCAGTGAGGCAGCAGTGTCTATCATGTAGGTCAGAGGTATGGGGTCAGTGGGTTAGACAGACCCCAGTTTGAATTTCAGGTTCACCACTTATTAGTGTTTGACCTTTAATAAATTTTAACCTGTGAGAGCCTCAGTCTTCTCATCTATAAAATGAGAATAGCGAAGCCTACCTCATAGAATTACTGTAGAGCTTAAATAAGATAATTTGTGTAGGAAAGAAGGTCAGTAAATGTCAATTTCTACCCATTTTCTGGGCTCCTACCCCTTGGTTCAGCCTTTAACAGTTAACAGTCTTTAGCAATTAAGTATGTTGGGGTGCCTGGGTGGCTCAGTCAGTTGAGTGTCCGACTCTTGGTTTTGGCTCGGGTCATGGTCTTGGGGTCCTGGGATGGAGCCCATGTCAGGCTCCGTGCTCAGCAGGGAGTCTGCTTCCCCTCTCTCTCTCCCCATCTGCCCCTCCCCCTGCTCAGGCACATTGTCTTTCTCGCTCTCTCTCAAATAAATGAATAAATAAATAAATATGTTTTTGTATATATTTTCTCTTTTGATGGAGATATATTCTATATTATTAGGGACCACAGCTATCAAAAGTAAAGGTTTAACAGCAAATAAAATACTGTTGATTCTCACTGAGATGGTTATATTCTATCAAGTTATGTTCTAGGGGTAATACAGGGTTATGTTCCTGACACCCTCTGGTCACATTTTCATCAACCAGTAAATATATAACCTTGTTTTATGTGTGTTTCTGTTTAATGGCACCTTATTTAATACATATTATCTATTCATTAAGAGTGAACTCATAGAGGGCACCTGGGTGGCTCAGTTGGTTAAGCATCTGCCTTTAGCTGAGGTCATGATCCCAGAGTCCTGGGATCAAGCCCTGCATCAAGCTCCCTGCTCTGCGGGGAGCCTGCTTCTGCCTCTCCCTCTGCCTGCTGCTCCCCCTGCTTGTGCTTATGCGCACCCTCTCTCTCTCTCTGTGTCAAATAAATAAATAAATAAAATCTTAAAAAAAAAGTAAACTTATAGGCAACAGCATTATAGCTCATGCGTGAATGAAGCTTATCTAACATTCTGTGAGTGTTAGATTGTGAGGTTATATATAAATTTTAGCAAGTAGGCAAACTTGGAAATATGGAATCCACAATAATGAGGATCTACTGTATCTAAAAATGGATACAGAACTTTGCATCTGCTGTTTACTTAGCCCCTGCTCTGGTTTTTCAGCTGTTGCCATGGACCTGTGTGACTATGACTCTTATTAATACCCTGAACACCCTCACATGAGTGTGACTTTGACTCTTATTATCTTGCTAAGCTCCCACAGATGAAAGGGTGTGGAAGGGATAGTGGGGGCAGGAATACTCATCTTTTGTGTGAGTTGCCAGTCACCAAGCAGCTACCCTACAATCATAAATAGGGCACAAAATAACACGATTCTCTCCTTGTGTATAAACTGTGATCTTCATAATCTGAACTTGAATCTACTACATTGCCCTAGGTCAGAAGGAATAAAATATATAAATTATTCCACAGCATGGAGTGAAACCTTTGGAAGTATAATGTTGACTTAATTAAAATAAAGTCTTATTTTTTTATATTCATCATTTGCTTAAAATATGTTTGTGGTTCCTTCCCAATACAAACTGTCAGTGTGGGAGTTGTTTTTGTTAAAAGCCTTTGTCTAGATATCTAAAGATAACTAGGAATCTTATATTTTCTGGGTTCAGCGCATTTGGTTGGAAGTCTCTGTAGTAACTTTATGCAACGTACAGGAAACTTAAAATATTTAAATAGAGAATATTTTGGCAGATAATTAGGCTTGACCTATACCTTCTTTAAATGACTAGAAGAATGTGTATTTTCAATGTTGTTAATAGTAGAGAATGTTCATATCTGTCAATACCTTCTTATCCTAGTCCCCCGGTGATTATCAGAAAATGCTGGTGAAAAGGAGGCTGGATAAGAGCACTCTGTGGTCTTCAAGGAGTTAGTAAGGTTAACTGGCCTAGAAAAAGACTTGGATCTGAAGCCAAGCCTGTCACTTTGATATTGCTCTCTTTAGGACCCTGCATATCTTTAATTTCAATCCTGAGTCTCTCTTGCTATTTATTTTTTCTGTTTCTGGATTGTGGAGCATTGTCAGAGAAAATTATGGAACTGGACTCTGGCAGAAAAATGCTACCCCTCACTTCCTTACCCCCAAAGGATTCTACATCCCAATCCCTGGAATCTTTGAACATTTACCTTACATTTGCAAATATGACTAAGTGAAGGATTTTGAGATGGTGAGATTATCCTTGATTATTTGGATGGGGCCAGTGTAATTACAAGAATCCTCCTGAGTGAAAGAGGGAGGGAGGGAGGAAGGTAAGTCAGTGCCAGAGTGATGGGATGTGAGAAGGACTTGACTAGCCATTACTGATTTTGAAGATGGATTGTGGCCATGAGCCAAGGAAGGTAGGTGGCCTCTAGGAACTGGAAAAGGCAAGGAAATGAATTCTCCCCGAGAGCCTCCAGATTTTAGCCCAATGAAAGTTGTTTGAGACCTCCAGAATTGTAAGATTAATAGATCTGTGTTGCTTTACACCGCTAGCTTTGTGCAAATTGTTACAGCAACAAGAGGAAACTAATGCTTGGACATTGATAGCTCTCTGCAACATCATGTGACCCAATTCTGCTTGATCATGTAGTGTTGGTGCATAATGTTGCTGTCTCTCCGAATTGCCTCCTGTTGCTTCCTCTCATACACATCATGTAGATAAGCTGCTTTCTATTTTACTAAAACTGTCAAGACTATCAAGCTTCAGTTACTTGTCTACAAAGATACTGGGGTCATTCATTCCTTGAGAGAACTTTCTCCTGGTCCTTCCACCTTAACTCTTATGTATATGCTGCTTCTGTATGTCTTAAGTAGCTCACTCTTGGCAGGGATAGATGGGAATCAAGGAAACTAATTGGGAGGGTATTGGAATACAGTATTGATGAGAGATTATGAGGGCCTAGATTAGGACTGTGGTAGGAGAGAGAGAGAGATTTGGGAAATCTTGAGGGGCAGATTTAAGAAACATTTAGGAAGTAAACTTGTCAGGTCTTTGTGACAGTCTGTTGTAGTGGAAGATTGAGGATAACAGATCTTTTGTCACATGGTAGATACTCATGAATGAATGTTAATGGATGAGTGACTAGATGGATATTAATGTCAACTGAGATAGGAATATAGGAAGGACATCTATTTCTGTATAACAAGTTACTCCCAAATTTAGCAGGTTAATACAACAAACATTTATTATCTCACTATTTCTGAGGTTCAGGAATGTAGGTGTCTGTTAGCTTGGTGGTTTTGGTCCAGGGTTTCTCATGAGGTTACAGTCAAGCAGAAGATTTGACTGGCTCTGGATGCTCCATTTTTTTTAGTTAACTCCTCTGCTGTTAGCAGGAGACTTTAGTCCTTCACCACATTGACCTCTCTCTACATCAAGTGATCCTAGGGGATTGGGGGAGAAAGAGACCAAAATGCAAGCTGTGGTCTTTTTGTAATATAATCGTAGAGTGACATATTACCACCTTTGCCATATTCTTACACAAACCAACCATGGTATACTAGAGGTAGTGACCACACAAAGATTTGACTATCAAGAGACAAAAATCAGTGTAGGCCATTTTAGAGGCTGGTTATCCCAAGAGAGAAGCAGAATTAATGGGAGAGAGAATGAGTTCAGTCTGAGATGGCTGTGTATATCCAGGTAGAAATAGTTAGCAAACGTTTGGATATTCATTTTAAGTCAAAAGGAGAGATCAATACTAGAAATAAGAATTTAAAAGTCATTAGCATATAAGTGATAATTAAAATCATGAGTGGCTGGGGCCTCAAACAGAGTAGAAATTATTTAGTATAGCTGCTAGGGGAAAGAAGAGAAAATCAATGACCAGATCTTTTCAAAGAAAAGATCCAGGGAGATGTGGTGTTGTCCCAAGAGGAAATTAGATGTGGTATTTGGTCTTAATTTAAATGCTTCACAGTTTTCTGGAAAGTCCTATGGAGAGGATCATTGTTCACCAAATGTAGGAGAGAAGAGGGCAGTTATTAAAGGATTATTCCAGAGTCTGAGTTTTGCCTGATGGGTATAGCAGAAGGACTGGGGTAAGAGAACTAAAGAACTTCGATAGACAGTTCTGTTAATCTACCTTCAGGCTGCATGGGGAAGGAAGTGAGGTTAGGACAGAGTTGACAGATTACGGAAACTTTAGGAATTGAGAGGACCATTGGTGTGAATGTAGATAATGCTCAGAGGCTGAGGGTTTACAGCAAGGAGTTTTAACATGAGAGGGGGGCTGTTTCTGAGGTGGAGTAAGTTAAAATGAGACTGCAGGGTACAGTCTTGAGAATGTTTATAGGGGAGTGACAGTTGTTGTATAGGGGAGTGACAGTTGTTGGAGTTAGGAATCCCAAAGAACTGTAAGTCTGGTCCTTTAGATTCTACATGCATTTTTGAAATCTCCAAAGGTAATGACAGTTGGGATAGGAGGGAAATTTGTGAGTCGCAATGCCTAGGTTTACACTGAATGTAGACAATATGACAGGCCATGGCTACCCTGACCCCAACTACCTGCAGAATGTGCTGGCAGAGCTGGTGCCTGGGGGTGACCGAGGACTGCCTGGGGCAGCAGTGACCCCCAGCCTGACCAGCCCCATCTCCACCCGCCTCCGGCTGGCAGCCAACCACCCTCTCCCCATGCTGCCGGCTGGGCTTCCCTGGGATGGGCAGGCGGGAAGGTGCCTTTCCTCAGAGGCTGCAGTGTTTGTCGGGGGCCTGCCTTCCCCCCCCCCCCAGGCCTGGATCTGCATGAGAGTTGGACAAGCCTGGGGAGTTGTACTTGTGTGGGCTTAAGATGCAGCTACCTCAGTGCGTGGGACCCTGCCCTTGGCGGGCTGCTTTGCATCCATAGTGCCGGGGGCCTGGCGTGGGGTGAGTGAGACTGCCCCATTGTAGCCAGGGCAGGCGTGGGTTCCAGGTCAGCTTCTTATACCTCAGATATTCTTTTGTAATAAATGCCCTATAGCCAAAAAGAAAAAAAAAAAAAAAGATTGAGTCTGGTTTATTACTATCATGAGGCAGGTGGAGTGATAAAGCTAAATAATAGAACAATTTGTCTGACTGTGCCATGTTGTGCCTTTTAGAAGGCAGCACTGGGTAGCTAGGTAAATGCCCAAGTCACTTCCAAATCCCATGATGAGTTAGGTGCAACATAGAGTATGGCTTCTGGTGGAAGAGAATCCGTGTCTTTGGCCGAGAGGGGCAAAAATGAGGTTCTGAAGGTGTAAGAAGTTAGTTTTATTTATGTGGGCGGGTGGTGGGTGTTTGATCTAATACTTAAATATTGGCTCAGAGATTGAAAAGAGTACAATAAGAAGAGGGTGGGAGACCAGCAGTGGAGGAACCAGGGGATGAAGATGGATACCAGAATTTAGCTTGCAGCCGTTCTGCAGTCATATGGCTAAGTAAGGTGGAATATATTGTCTTAAAATGCAGAATCTTATTTTGCTTAAGTTTTTTTTTTAATTAGCAACTAGAAAATCATAAGTCTTCATATTAAACAAGAAACTACAGGGCGCCTGGGTGGCTCAGTCAGTTAAGCATCTGCCTTCGGCTCAGGTCATGATCCCCAGGGATCTGGGCTCGAGTCCTGCATCAGGCTCCCTGCTCAGTGGGGAGCCTGCTTCTCCCTCTCCCTCTGTCTGCCGCTCCGCCTACTTGTGATCTCTCTCTCTCTTTCTCTCAGAAATAAATAGAATCTTAAAAAAGAAGAAAATAGAATTTTTAAGAAAAACATGATGTATTTGTGAATTATTTGATCAAACTGTCTTTTCTAACTGATTAATGTTTTAGAACTTTTAAGAAAAATATATATTTGTGAATTATTTGATCAAATGGTCTTTTCTAACTTGATTATTAATGTTTATATAAAATTTCTGCATAGTTTGTCATCCTTAAAATAATAGCATGAATAAATATACCAATATTCTATTTATTAGATATATGGGTATATTTTTAGGTTTTACCTTTTGTTGGTTGATACTTAAATCTGAAAGTCACATTTTATAAAATCTAAACATCTTTTAGAAAACTAGCATAGAAGCTATTTAACAAAAGAAGAGGTATTGTGCCAAATACAGCCTCTGGAATTAACATGTCTGAGGTATGGAACTTTGCCTGTTTTACTTTATTTCTATATGGATAGTCGTTCAGTAGCCATTTTGAGTGTCTAATAAATGCTAGATACCAGGGGTGGGGGGAACAAGTAAGTCCTGGAGCTCATCCTTCAGGAGCTTGCAATTTAACAGATGTACAAGGCAGAACATACCTGAGACAAAGCAACATTTGGCAATGCTCTTAATGTTTTATATTATCTGAGTGAAACTCTGGCCAGATCAGTAAGCGCCTTCTGAGTCCTTTCATTCCCTCTACTGAGCATGACTGCTTCTACCACAAGATGGGAGAGAGGAACTGAGAGGACCATTGGGGTGAATGTCAATAATGCCCAGAGGCCGAGGGTTTACAGCAGGCTGTCTCGTGCATACCTGGTTACAGTTTCTTGGAAGGACCATATCAATAAGCAAAAACAATTAAACCAAAAAGTGTACTGTGCAATACTGTGTGTTGGACACTGTGTTAAGCACTTTACATACATTATGTTGTTTCACCATCATAACTTCATAAACTAGATACTTGCTCTCTAGAGCTCTTGCTCCCTGCTGAACAGACTTCTCTGCAGCCACATCTCTTCATCAAATACTCTCTCTGCTTATTGTGATTGAAAACCTGCTCTCTCCCCAGGTTACTGCTTTTTCTGCTGCCTTTGCAGGTGACCACTACTCATTTCACACATTGCATCAATCAAAGGTCCTGGAGACAACATTTTTCTTCTAGCTCTCATTGCAACCTGTAAACCATTACTGCTAGACTCTTCTGTAAATACAGTTCTTGAGATTTAGGCCAACTGTCTCTTCCTCCTGCACCTCTCTCTTTGTTGCTTCCCATGCTCAGCAGAGAGTTGCTGTCTATGGGTGGCCCATCTAACATCCTAGTCTCACGGTTCTTTGACCTTTGCAGATTCTGTGATCTTTACCTTTACTCAAGCTACTCGTACACATTTTCCTCTCAATCTTAAACTCCAGAATACCCATATGGAAGATGATCTAAATATCTGTTGGTTAAATCCATGAACTTCTCCCTTCCTTTTTCACATTTTACCCATTCTCCAGCCCCTCTGGTTTTTTTTCTTCCTGTTCATGAGCCCTTCCTTTCTTCACTTCACTCTTCATCTGTCCTAGACTGCTTGCACTATTACTGCAGCCACTGTCGTGCCCAGTGTTTTTCCACCACACTTTCCAGACCAGCAAGAGGATAATAGCGGCCAGATGTGCAGCTTGTTCACCCTAGCATCTGTCAGTAAGAAAGCGTAATGTCCTTGCACACACCTCTAGAAGGGCCCAGCTGAGTGGGGTGAAAGCAGAAGGGACACTGGAAGGGGTGCTTAGAAGTGAGTGAGTTCCAGGGATGGGATGTAACTAGGATGATAACACCTGGTTTTAACTGAATATCTTCTGAAAAGTCTAAACTTTAATTAGAAGTGACTAAACACTTAGAAAAACAACAGGACTAAGTTTTTCTCTGCCAAGTAGTTACAAAGATTCATAAAGAAAATGAAGTTCTCTCAGGAAAATGAAGAGTTTGATTTTTTATGCTATGATTTGTGAGTGACCAATTTGTCCTTATTAAATATAATAACAAGTTATAAAATAGACTATAAAAATGCAATGGTTTGAAGAGTTTGTATTAAGATTACATATTAAACAAGAATAGTCTTTGTTAAACAGTAAAATGAGCTTTTTCTGGCAAAATATGACTTGTGATGAGAGTAGATATATAGAATTCAATATAGCTAACTCAATAATAAAGCATTTATAATGATAAAATGTGAAGTACTGGTATAGTGCTTTGTTTACGACAAGTGCTGAATAATTCTTATGCCTGACAGAATGTTTACTTATCATGGTTATAGTTGGGCGCACAACATCTTGCTTCAAGTAATTATGTCTTTAGTCATGACCTAATTCAAACATAGATTGCAATAAAAGGGTGAAAAAGACTGAAATAATTCCAGTAAGTGGAGAGAATGTTAGAAACAAGCTTTTAAAACAAATAAGCTGGAAATCAAACCCTAGGAAATGATTTTATTGGATATGATGGTTTCTAAAGTTGAATTGTCAAAATAAATGGGGAAATTAACAAAACTGACAAAAAAGAATTTCTTTGGGAATGGAAGTTTCAGTAAAGTGAAGGGGAACAAAAATGTGAAATTCAGTCACTAAAGTGAGTGGGGACGGGCATGTTACCCACCATACACATTCCAGTTAGCTGTTGCTGCTCTGGTTTTCCAGTGCTGCCTTCACACCACCCAAAAGTCTTGCAAAAACAGCCACCACTTTATTCTCACAAATTCTTGGGTCAAGAATTCAGAGAGCAGAGGGGCTGGTTTGTCTGTTCAATGATGTCTGCGTTTTCAGATGGGAAGACTGGAATGGATGGGTGTGATTTGCTCCGTGGGCAGTTGAAACGACTGGGGTTGGAGAATCTACTTACAAGATGACTTCTTTCTTCCTCTGGTGACTTGAAGGCTGGGCTCAGCTGGGGCAGTTGACTAGAGGACCTCATGCCCTCGCATGTAGCTTTCATCTTTCACAGCATGGCAGCATCTGGAGACTGAGTCTTCCAGAGACTGAGAAGGAAGCGGCAAGACTTCTACTGATCTGGGCTTGGAAACCATTCAGTATCACTTTTGCCACATTTTGTTGGTTACAAGTGAATCATTAAGGCCAGCCTAGAGTTGAGAGACTTGAACTCCTTGTCGGGGGATTGGCAAGATCATATTGCAGAAGAGCATGTGGGAGGGGAAATATTGTGACCCTTTTGGGAAAACACAGTCTGCTAAAATGTATACTTTCTGGGAATGGGGGAAAATTTAACCCACATTTATAGCTTTCAGTGATTAGCCACAGACTTTTTTTTTTTTAAGATTTTATTTATTCACTTGAGAAGGAGAGATGGAGAGAACATGAGCAGGGGGAGCAGCAGAGGCAGAGGGAGAAGCAGACTCCCTGCTGAGGAGGGAGCCCGACATGGGGCTCAATCCCAGGACCCTGAGATCCTGACCCGAGCCGAAGGCAGATGCTTAACCATCTGAGCCACCCAGGTGCCCCCAGCCATAGACTTTTAAGAGAATAAAAAAATAAGAGAGATGGTAACGTAATATAAATTATTAGGAAAAAGCTCTTCCTGCCATTTGAACACAAATATAGAATCCTCAGATTAGCAGAAACACTTTCCAGCAGCATTTTAAAAAGGCATTATTAGATTTATGGTAATATATGGAATAAGAAGGACTTTTTTTATTATAAGCATAGCAGAGAGTTAGAGCTTACACTATATAATTGCGTGCACTCTGGGTATTGTCACTCCCTAACCACTGGTCAGTTTTCTACCTATTGGGACAGTAAGCAAGAGGACCATAATTGAAGACTTTTTGAGATGTTGAACTTGAGATCTTTGAGATTTTGGATCTTTGCCTCAGTGGTGATAGTGCATGTGTATGTATTTGGGCAGCAGCCTTTACTGGTTTCAAGTTATGCTACATTAATTTTTAACCATATTGTGGAATGAAGTTCTCAATCTGACTAAGCTCTTTCTTCTATCCTCTTAGCCCCTTTGAGAAAGGGGCAGATGGTGACACAGTAGTGGCTGAGTCAGGAAGAAAGCAAGCCACTTTAGCACACTGGTGAGGGCCTCCCTGACCAGAGTCACACAGGACATAGTCCTATCTAGGAGGACTTAAGAGGGTTAATGATCTTGTGGTTTGAATGCTGAATATTTATGATAATGCTTGTCTCTTGGTTTCCTTTTATCACTATGTAAGTGCTCAGCATGTGTCAGTGCCCAAGTTTACATCGCTTTGGAAAGGAAGGAAGTTCTTAGTAGATCATATGAAGAGCATCAGTTTGGGAAATGTTTGAAGATTTTAGTGATGGAGCTGATAAACTAAGTGCACAGTAGAACCCTGGTTCAGTAGCCAGTTACTTTGATGCCCAATGCCAAGTGATGCCCTTCAGTAAGACAAGGGATACATTCTGGTGAGCATAAAATGTTGCTGTGGGATAGTAGAACCCTAAATTAATTTTAGGAAGCTTCTGTCCATTTCATCTTTTAAGACCGTCATCTGTACCTGGATGTCTGCCATCACCTCAAATGCCACATGTCCAGAATTGAATTAATCATCTTCTCCATCAGACCTCTCCCATATGCCAAAGAATAAAGAAATAAACCAAAAAACCTAGTTTCCTTTCTCAACTGTAGCATTTCTGTCTGACCCTACTCTCCTTTTAGAGTGGAACTTTGGAATTAAATTTTCTTCTTTTTTCGTGCATTTTTGTTTCTCTGATATTTTTTTTAGATTTTCAAATTGCATTTGCCCAGGCAGGAATCCACGTAGGCCTTGTTTTTGTAGTCTCCTGACTTTTGTACTCTCCCTATTTCAATTTGTCTTGCTTAGTGATGTTGTACTATTAACAAACGTAAGCCCTACACACGTCCTCATTGTCTCTTTTTTGTTCACTGGAGCAAATCTAAATTCCTTTGCATGAATTTTGCTTATTTGCTTATTTGTTTGTGGGGTAAGGGGCTTCTAAGGCTCAAGCACCTGTATTAGTCAGGGTTCTCCAGAGAAACAGAGCCAATAGAGTATGTGTATGTGTATATGCCCTATGTAAGCAAACCAAAATCTAAGCCTGTAAATGTCTCAAGGTTATGAAATCTAACCCTAAGGATAACCAATCACAGAGAGCCAACTAGGGTTTATGCTATAGCCAATCAGATAATTTCCTTGCTTTGCTTCCATATCTTCACTATAAAAGTCTCTCCCCTAGCTCCTGTCAGTGGAATGTTCCTAATCACTTTTGGTTTGGTACCGCCCAATTTGAGTTGAGTTTTGCTCAAATAAACTTCAAATTTTAAATATGCCTCAGCTTATCTTTTAGCAATATGTGTTAGGAAATATAAATATGATTTATTATGAAGTGTTGGTTCACATGATTATGGAGGCTGAGAAGTCCCAGGATCTGTACTCCACAAGCTGGGGACTCAGGGGAGCTGATGATATAGTTCTAGTTCCAGGGCAGGAGAAACCAATGTCCAGCTCAAACAGGACAAAGAAGTTAGTTACCTCTTAGCCTTTTTTGTTCTATTTGGGTCAAATAGAACCAGTAGCCTGTTTTGATTGATGAAGCAATCTGCTTTACCCAGCCTACAAAGTCAAATGTTAATCTCATGCAGAAACATCCTCACAGACACACCCAGAATGATGTTTGACCATATACCTGGGAACCCCATGTTCCAGTCAAGTTGACACATAAAATTCACCATCACAGCTCTTCAGTTGGAAAGGTTTTTTTTTTTCCCATCATTGCTTTTACTCACAAATCAAATGGCAGACTGCCAACTAGTGAATAACAGGAATAGAGAAAGAGAATGGGATAACATTTAATAGTACCAAGGACAAAGGGTAGGTGAAGGACTAAGTCTGTAGGGCTTGTCGCCTATGCATATTAAGAAGGAAGGACGTGGAGGAAGAGAGAGGAGCCTGGAGTCAAAGGGAGAGGTGGTTTAGAATGTGGAAAAATTAAGAAGGACTTTGGAAATGTGGAACATGAGACTGGGAAGCAGAAGAGGGAATTGAGAGAAAGGGAAAAGTTAAAGTCTACAGAGGTAGGCCTGAGAGAGCCTGCTGGGATGAGGGCAAGGCTGTATGAAGGAAAGCTCAGTATGGGTTGCCCAGGTGGGAGCAGGAACATGATGGGGAGTAGGCCTCAGAGATGAAGTGGAGACTTCAGGCTTTGCAGGAGGAAGAAGAGAGTAGGCTAATAGACAAGGACCATGGTTTTTGGGGAGGTAACCAAGACATACAAATAATTAGTTGCCATCGCTAGTCATTAGGGAAATGCAAATCAAAACTACAATGAGATCACCCACTAAGACAGGTATAATAATTTTTAAAAAATAGACAGTAAAGTGTTGGCAAAGATGTGGAGAAATTGGAACCTTATATATTGCTTATGGGATTGAAAGATGATGCAACCACTTTGGAAAATAGTTTTTCAGTTTCTCAGTAAGGTAACGTAGAGTTACCACATGACCCATCAATTCTACTCTTAGGTATATACCCAAGAAAATTGAAAATATGTCCACACAAACACTTGTACATGGATGTTCATAGCAGCATTACTTATAATAGCTAAAAAGTGGAAACAGCCCAAATGTCCATCAACTGATGTGGGTGAACAAAATGCGGCATGTCCATATAATGGAATATTATTTGGTCATAGAAAGGAGGGAAGTACTGATCCATGCTAAAACACAGATGAACCTTGAAAACAGTTAAGTGAAAGCAGCCACATATTGTTGATTTCATCTCTCTCAAGTGTCCAGAATGGGCAAATCCATAGAGACAGAAAGTAGATTAGCTATTGCCAGGGGTCAGAGGGGAATGGGAGTAACTACTAATGGTTATAGTTTCTTTTAGGGTGATGAAGATGTTCTGGAATTAGATAGTGGTAATGGTCGTACAACCTTGTGAATTTACTCAAAACAATTGAATTGCATACTTTAAAAGGGTGAATTTTATGGTATGTGAATTATATCTCAAAACTGTTATTTAAAAAAAATCGCAATGTTTAAGGCTCAACAAAAGCATTTTTTGAGCATAGGGCCTGTAAGATAAGAAATCTGTGAATTCCTCCTGCTTTCATCTTTCCCTAAAAAATAATGGGTGATTTCACAGATTTGATGAGCTACTTGTGTTATTTTAGTGACTGTTAAGGTAAATGTATTGATTCCTTAAAGTCATCTCCTGTGCCACACTTTGGGAAAATCTGGATCATTGCACGCAGTTGCCAAGCTAGGATGCTTTATTTTATTGTAATTCACTCATTTACCTTAGCTTCCCTTTCAGAGTTACATATAGTATTTTCTTTAAAAAAATTCTGTTAAAGCGGTGCCTGGGTGGCTCAGTCAGTTAAGCGTCTGTCTTCTGCTCAGGTCATGATCCCAGGGTCCTGGGATTGAGCCTCACCTTGAGCTCCCTGCTCAGCAGGGAGCCTACTTCTCCCTCTCCCTCTGCTGCTCCCCCTGCTTGTGCTCTCTCTCTCTAATAAATAAATAAAATCTTTAAAAAAATTCTGTTAAAAAAAGTAGAGATGAGTCAGTAAAGGAATATGTGTTTTGTTTGTTTTGGGTCACCAAATTAAATATGAATTTTTTTTCTGTAAAGAATTTGAATATTGACAACTTTAAAGCTCTTTCCTAGAATTTCATTACCTTTCTTAACTTCAGATCCTTTCAGAATGGTACTGAAATTTTCTCAGTAGGGAGAGCATCGTAATATTGGTCTCATTAAACTCTGTGTAGTTCCTGCTGAGAAGTAGATTGAGACCTGAAAATGTTTATCACCATAGGAAACAACAGAAAAAATATATCAAACATACAGAGTAACTTCTCTTAGAATTCAGTTTGGAACACTGCTGCTACATATCTGAATTCTTATTCTTATAAAATAGGTTAGTAAAGCAGTAGGTGGTTCTCAAATCTTTTTTCCACTTTAATCCCTTCCCTCTGTGGGTGTGTTGGTAGCCATCAGAAAGGGAGAGGCGAATGAGTGTGTAGTTTTAAAAGGCCACTTGGTGATTCTTATACTGCAACCTATCCCTAGATCAAAGTAAGAATGTCTGCCACAGTGATCAAAAGTTTAATGGGAGTGAAATATCCCCTTGGTTGTTGGGCAGAAAAATGGTCAAGGACAAGTAGCCTTAGAAAAGGCTAGAGAAATTTGGGATGATGTGCTTTTACAAGTGCCTGCTCTGCTGGGAAGGTAGAAGCTAAAGACAGAACTGCAGACGTGGGAGCCAGAGGCTCCTGAGTTCTGTCCCATTCCAGCCCAGGTCTGTCTGAACAAAGACACTCTGGAGGTGGGGGTAGGTGGCAGAGGGGTGGGACATGTGAGTAATATCATTTAGTAGGCGCTGAACAAGTCCCCTGTAACTCATCAGGTATGAGCTCTGGTTGAAGACAGAATGAAATTTGTAGAGGTACATAACCTCCCTGACAGACCGAACAACTGGGAGAAGCTCTCTCTCCTCCCACTTTGATTCCCTTGCTGTGTATGACTTCCTGAATAGCTCTGAACAATCAGGTTATCATCTCTCCCTGCCAAGGGTTTGTGTTAGGAACCTCATGAGGTTTCCTGAGTTAATTTAATGCATTTTGACTGTTTTTTAGTCTTACCCCATCTAATGTATCCTCCACAGTGCAGTCAGAATTTACTTTCTAAAATGCAAGTCAGATCAAGTTATTTTTCTGCTTAAACCCCTCACTGATTCTCCCATTACTTATTTAAAAAAAAAGTGTATTTATTGAATTTCTTTGTTTTTTTTTAAGATTTTATTTATTTATTCATGAGAGACAGAGAGAGAGAGAGAAGCAGGCTCCCAAGGAGCAGGGAGCCCGATGAGGGAGACAGAGAAAGAGAGAGAAGCAGGCTCCCAAGGAGCAGGGAGCCCGATGAGGGACTCGATCCCAGGACCCTGGGATCATGACCTGAGCCGAAGGCAGACGCTTAACCATCTGAGCCACCCAGGCGTCCTATTTACTGAATTTCTTAAAAGGTGCTGGCACCTTGACTTTTGATTGATTCATTATATTGGAGTACTTTCTTTAAGAAAACTCAATATATAGAAATTCAGGTTCCTCATGAGTTTTACACACATTGCTTCTCAACACAGCCTGTGGAGTACTGGTCTCTCTCAGTTAGTGCTGCTTCCTCCCTTGTCTCTGGTGTTATGTTTGTTGAATCATTTGGGGAAAATGGCTTAGGTCAGGAATGGGGACCAGATCAGGTACAATTTTGAAGGTCACAAAAAAAGGATTTTTTTTTTTTGTATTTGTGTGATGAAAAACTATTAGAGCACTGTTAAAATGACCTCAGCTCTCTGAAAAGTTCAAGAAAACTTACGATTTTGTAGGTATAGCTCATTCCTTTTAATACTGAGTAATATCCCCCTGTCTAGATGTACTATGGTTTATCCCTTTACCTACAGCAGTATAACTTGATTGCTTCCAAGTTTTGGCAGTTATGAATAAAGCTGCTGTAAACATAATGTATGTAAGTTTTTGTGTGGACATATTTCCAACTCATTCGGGTAAATACCGAAGAGCAAGTTGCTGGATCATATGGTAAGAGCACATTTAGTTTTTTGAGAAACTGCTGAACTTTTTAAAAATATAGTTGACCTACAATGTTATACTAGTTTCAGGTGTGCAACATAGTGATTTCCACAGGTCTATACTAAACTTAGTTATACTAAGTTTATAGTAAACTATATTAAGTTTACACTAAGTGTTTACTAAGTCTATACTGCCTATAAAGTAGCTATTCCATATTGCATTCCTACCAGCAATGAATAAGAGTTCCTGTTGATCCTCATTCTCACCAGTATTTGGTGTTATTGGTGTTCTGGATTTTGGCCATTTTAACAGGTGTGTAGTGATATCTCCTTGTTTAATTTGCAGTTGCCAAATGTCATGTGATGTTGAGCATCTTTTCATATGCTTATTTATTTCCCTCATATCTTCTTTGCTGAGGTGTCTGTTCAGATCTTTTGCCCATTTTTTAAATCAGGTTATTCATTTTCTTATTGTTTGTTTGAGTTCTTTGTATATTTTGGATAACCATCCTTTATCAGGTATGTCTTTTGCAAATACTGTCCCCACGTTGGCGGCTTGTTAGGTTTTTCACCAAATCCTCTGCTCCTAGTCCCATGCCTCATCCCTGCCCTCTTTTGTGCCCAGTGTTATCCAGACTGGAGATGTTCCAGCTGACTTTTCCCAGTTCACTTCCCTTCTAATTTTTATCAGTGTAGAGAAGACTTAACTGTTTGTCTGCTTGATCCAAGAGATGACTTGGGGGCTTAACTGCTCTTGACAAACTTAGGAGCTTAACTGCTCTTGACAAACTTGGGAACAACCTCCCTATCATCATACCCTGATTTTACCCCCTGCTTTCCAGAGCTCTGCTGGAAATGGCATCTCTCTCTCTCAACTCAGGTTTTACAACTTCTACTCTGAAAAATAATTTACGATTTCCACATCTGATTTCTATCCTCTGGTCTCAACTCTTCACTTTCTGTGAGGAGTCAATTTCAATGTGTTCCTGCCCCTTCCTGCTGTAGACCATCTGATCGTTTCTGTTTCTTGTGAGCAAGAGGTTCAGGCAGTTTTTTGGAGAGTTACAAATTGACTATGTTCTACTTTAAACATAAAACACTTTTTTTCCCTCATCTACTCTTCCTAATGACTTCATAGCACTCTTGATTCATAGTGGTTGATTTTTAAGATGCATCATTGTTTTATGTACCACTAAGGGGGAGAAAAGTTGCTGTCCAAATATGATACACAATTTTTTGCAAGATTCATCCAAATTTAAGAGATGTTTAAGTGTGGAAAAAAACAAAGTACGTCTTAGAATCATTGTCCAGGAGTGCTTGGGTAGCTCAGTCAGTTAAACATCTGCCTTCGGCTCCAGTCACGATTCCAGGGTCCTGGGATTGAGCCCCGCTTCAGGCTCCCTGCTCAGCAGGGGAGTCTGCTTCTCTCTCTCCCTCCCTGCTCATGTGCTCGCTCTCTCTCAAATAAATAGCATCTTAAAAAAAAAAGAATCATTGTCCAGTACCATAGTAAGCATACAAACAGGAAAATATGTATAGATCTAAATCTAAAATTACTGGAGAGACCTGTTTCCCAATTAAATTACAGGGACAAAATTAATCACTGGGAACTTTTTATTTTTAACTTTAACTGACTTACCCTAGCACTCACCATTCTGTCTATTCAGGATTATCTGACCATACGAACCACCAGAATCATTCTTGTCTTATACCTTAACTCAGGCTGCTTTCTTCACAGTTACTGCAGTCTTCATCTAGTGAAACTCCACTGAAAACTTCTCATGCTGTATGTGGTGTTTTGTGCTCTATAGCTTGACACTGAATATATATTATCTAAAATTGTCTGCCATTATTTTACGTATGTTTTAAGTAGTTCTATTTAAGTAAGATTAAGTAGGAACATGTATACTTTTCTTTGCCAGAATGCATATAAAAATGTACTGAGCACATAGGATGGTATTCAGTAAAAGTCTGTTGATTTTTAAGTTTTTTTGGTTAAAGTTCAGTAGCACAGATCCTGTTGCTCAAACCCTAAATAATAAACCTTATAATAAGATTTTTGTTTGCTATTTCAGAAGTCAAGTTAAATCTTCTGGGGAAACAGATGTATTCTACATTACCATAGAGGAAGATATGTCCAATGTTTCTAGATTTTATGAATATTTTTCAAAAGGCTTTTCCAACAATAATTATAGATAGCATAGAGAACAAACATATCTCTAAAGGTAGTTCTTTCTCAAAGCAATTGGGCTTTAAAGCTCTTTTTAAATTAGGGTTTTATAGTGCCCTTGGCTTAAATAAATCCAAATGAGCTTTTTGTGTTAACTGCCTTGTAAATGTTTCATTTGGACATAAGTCTATTGATGGAATTAATTTGATTACACAATGTATGAAGAACAACCTTTGTTTTTTTATTTTTCTAACTTAAAAGAACCTGGACTAAGAAAAGAAAAAATATGGAAGCGATTCATTGCCAGGACTAAACTACTCTATTGTTCCCTTTCTACTCACCTTAAACTCCACATCTTCAGTGTATCTCCCTAGTTCTGCAGTCATTAGTGGCGATGCGATGTGGCTGAATATTTTGTGAGAATATGGGTTAAGAGGGCTTACATCTCACATCATATTATAAAGGAGTGTTAGGATCCTCTCTAAATACCCAGCCTGCTTGTCTCCTCACCACTCTCAAAGACTCTTAGAAAAATCCCCTCCATACTAATGAGCAGTTCAAGCCTGGCCTTTGGCTTACAAACTCCACTCAGGAAAAGAAAGGACAAGTAGCCCACAGGAATGATTATTATTCAGACAATCCCTCTTGAAGGGCTTGCCACACATAGGTAGGATGCTTTATCTTAGGGACTAAACTTTTTGTAAACAAAATTAAATTAATTTTGTAATTTTTGTCCTCATTTCTAAATGGCTTTAAACTGAGTAGGACATCATAAAGAAGGGACAGTGGGTTGGAAGAGGGCGGAGTTGGGGGGAGAGTTATATTGGAAAAGCAGATTGATAAATGTGCCTTCATATTGTGGTACTAATACCCAAAAACTAATAGGATGGGTTGAGAAAACACAACATAAAATTTCCACAAAGAGGAACTTGACATAATTCTATAAAAATCTTTATCATATGCATTCTACAAGACAACCTTAGCCTGGTCTGTTAAAAATGTCAATGTCATGGAAAAAAGGCTTAGTTTTGCTTCTTGTCTTCAATACAGTAAAGGAGACTGAAGTAATATGACAGCTCAGTACAATATGGGATCCTTGATTAAATTTGCATCAGTAGAGAAAAGCTCTATAAATTTCACTATTGGAATAATTTGTAAACTTGAATACAGGCTGTGTAATAATACTCCATTGGGTTAAATTTCTTGGGTGTGATAATGCAGTTGTCTTTGATCTTGGGAAATATATACTAAATTAGAGGTCATTAGTCCTGATATCTGCAACTTATTTTGAGATGGTTCAGACAAAGAAAATGTGTGGTGTATGTGTGTGCATGTGCATGTGAGTGCACATGTTTGGTGCTGAGTTAGGGGTTTTCTCTTTCAGACATTTATTTTACACTAAGTGATGTTCTGTGTGTTTTGCTTCTTGCTTTTTTTTCTTTAGGATGCATGCTCATTTGTGACTTACTAGTTTTTATTTTTTCCTTGTATCCGTTCTGCTACATGGGCTACTTGGGACTAGTTTTTTTTAAAGATTTTATTTATTTATTTGACAGAGACACAGCGAGAGCAGGAACATAAGCAGGGGGAGTGGGAGAGGGGGAAGCAGGTTTCCCACGGAGCAGGGAACCCGATGCGGGGCTCTATCCCAGGACTCTGGGATCATGACCTGAGCCGAAGGCAGACGCTTAACGACTGAGCCACCCAGGCACCCCTACTTGGGACTAGTTCTTGAATTGAGTTCTATAAACCTATAGTTTATTTTTAAACTGTTTCTTTTCTTACACTGCAATGATTAAGCCTGTAATCTAGGCTGCAAAAATACATGTTATTATTACCGATAGAATAGGTAAGAAAATATGGAGGGATTTGTGCAATTTAATCACCTCTAAAAGAAAAAGTTTTTTGTTTTAAAGATTTTATTTATTTATTTGAGAGAGAGAGAATACAAGCAGGGAGGAGGGGCACAGGGAGAGAGAGAAGCAAGCTCCCAACTGAGTAGGGACCCTGATGTGGGACTCGATTCTGAAGGCAGACACTTAACTGACTGAGCCACCCACGTGCCCCTAAAAGAAAGTGTTTTTAAAATTGAAGTATAATTAATATGTTAATTAGTTACAGGTATACAAACATATTGATTTGACAATTCTATACATTATTCATTGCTCACACAAGTGTAGTTACCGTCTGTTACCATACAGTGTTTTTATATTACTGACTGTATTCCCTTTACTGTACTTTACATCTCTAGGGCTTATTTATAAGTGTAAGTTTGTACCTCTTAATCCCCTTTATTTTGCCCACCCGCCTAATACTCTACCCTGTGGCAGCAACCAGCTTGTTCTCTGTATTAAAAATCTGTTTTTTTTTCTTCTTAAGATTTTACTTATTTATTTTAGAGATATAGCACGAGAGCATGTGTGTGAGTGGGGCAAGGGAGAGAGGAAGAAGAGAATCTCAAGCAGACCCCACACTCAGCGCAGAGCCCAACGTGGGGCTCCATCTCATGACCCTGAGATCGCAATCAGGGTTGCGAAATCAAGAGTTGGTAGCTCACCCCACTGAGCCACCCAGGCGCCCCAAGAGTCTGTTTTTGTGTGTGTGTTCATTCATTTGTTTTGTTTTTTATTTTTTTAAATTATTTTTTAAGATTTTATTTTTTTAAGGGATCTCTGCACCCAATGTGGGGCTCGAACCCACAACCCCGAGATCAAGAGTCGCATGCTCTACCAGCTGAACCAGCCAGGTGCGCCCATTTGTTTTGTTTTGTTTTGTTTTAATTTTTATTTATTTATTTTTTTAAAGATTTTATTTTATTTATTTGACAGAGAGAAACACAGCGAGAGAGGGAGCACAAGCAGGGGGGAGTGAGAGAGGGAGAAGCAGGCTTCCCGCCGAGCAGGGAGCCTGATGTGGGGCTAGATCCCAGGACCCGGGGATCATGACCTGAGCCGAAAGCAGACGCTTAACCACTGAGCCACCCAGGCGCCCCTGTTTTGTTTTTTAGATTGCACATTTAAGTGAAATCATATGGTAATTGTCTTCTTTTGTCGGACTTATGTTGCTTACTGTAATACCCATTAGGTCCCTTTGTGTCACAAATGGCAAGATCTCATTTGTTTTTTTGTTTTTTGTTTTAATTTTTTTATTATTATGTTGTGTTAATCACCATACATTACATCATTAGTTTTTGATGTAGTGTTCCATGATTCATTGTTTGAGTACAACACCCAGTGCTCCATGCAGTATGTGCCCTCTTTAATACCCATCACCAGGCTAACAATCCCCCCACCCCCATCCCCTCTAGAACCCTCAGTTTGTTTCTCATATCTCATTTGTTTTTATGGCTGAGTAAAATTCCATTTTGTGTATGTATCACATCTTATTTATCCATTCATCTATCATGGACACTTGGGTTGCTTCTGTATGTTGGCTGTTGTAAATAATGATGCGATATACATAGGGGTACATATATCTTTTTGAATTTGTGTTTTTGTTTTCTTCAGGTAGATACCCAGTAGTGGAATTAAAAGATTGTATGATAGTTCTGTTTTTCATTTTTTTTAATTTTTAATTTAAAAAAATTAATTTAATTTAAATTCAATTTAATTAACATATAGTATATTACTAGTTTCAGAGGTAGAATTTAGTGATTTATCAGTTGCATATAACACCCAGAGCTCATTCCATCAAGTACCCTCCTTAATGCCCATCACCCAGTTACCTCATCCCCCTCCAACCTCCTATTTTTAAATTTTTAAGGAACCTCTATACTGTTTTCCACAGTGGCTGCACCAATTTCTATTCCTACCAACAGTGCACAAAGATTCCTTTTCCACATCCTCACCAACACTTATTTCTTGTCTTTTTAATACTAGTCATTCTGACTCGATATCTCATAGTGGTTTGATTATTTCCATTTTCCTGGTGATTAGTGATGTTGAGCATCTTTTCCTGTGTCTACTGGGCATCTGTATGTCTTATTTGGAGAAATGTCTATTCAGGTCCTCTGCTCATTTTTTAATTGGATTGTTCGTTTGTTGTTGTTGTTGTTGTTGTTGTTGCTGAATTGTATGAATTCTTTATATATTTTGGTTATTAACCCCTTATGGGATATGTCATTTGCAAATATCTTCTCCCAGTCACTGGATTGCCTTTTCGTTTTATGGTTTCCTTTGCTGTGCAAAAGTTGTTAATTTTGGTGTAATCCCAATAGTTTATTTTTGCTTTTGTTTCCCTTACCTAAGGAGACATATCTATAAATACATTGCTAAGGTCAATGTCCAAGAGATTACTGCCTGTTTTCTTTTAGGAGTGTTATGGTTTCAGTCTTATATTTAACTCTTTAATCCATTTTGAGTTTATTTTTGTATATGGTGTAAGAAAGTGGTCTCATTTCATTCTTTTACATATGGCTGTCCAGCTTTCCTGGTGCCATTTATTGAAGAAACTGTCTTTTCCCTTTGTATATTCTTGCCTCCTTTGTCTTGTACTAATTGATCATATAGGTATGGGTTTATTTCTTGGCTCTCTCTCCTGTACCATTATTCTGTGTGTCTGTTTTTGTGCCAGTACCATACTAGTTTGATTATTGTAGCTTTGAGTGTATCATGAAATTTGGGATTGTGATACCTCCAACTTTGTTCTTCATTCTCAAGATTGCCCCGGCTATTTGGGATCTTTTGCTGTTCTTTACAAATTTTAGTAGTATTTGTTCTGATTCTGTGAAAATACTTACTGGTATTTTGATAGGGGTTGCATTGAATCTGTGGATTGTTTTGGGTACGATGGACATTTTAATGATAATCTTCCAGTCTATGAGCATAGTATACCTTCCCATTTGTATCATCTTCATTTCTATTCATCAGTGTCTTACAGTTTTCAGAGTATAGGTCTTTTACCTCCTTGGTTAAATTTACTCCTAGATATTTTATTCCTGTTGGCACAATTGTAAATGGGCTTCTTTTCTTAATTTCTGTTTCAGCTATTTCATTTTTAGTATGTAGAAATGCAACAGATATTTGTGTATTAATTTTGGAGCTGACAGCTTTACTGAATGCATATATTTGTTCTAATAAGTTTTTGGTGGAGTCTCTAGGGCTTTCTATATATAGTATGTCATCTGCAGATAGTGACAGTTTTATTTCTTCCTTATCATTTGGGATTCCTTTTAGTTCTTTTTCTCATCTGATTGCTGTGACTAGGGCTTCTAGTACTATGTTGAATAAAAGCAGTGAGAGTGGACATCCATGTCTTGTTACTGATCTTGGAGGAAAAGTTTTCAGTTTTTCACCACTGAGTATGATGTTAGCTGTAGATGTCATATGTGGCCTTTATTCTATTGAGGTATATTCCCTCTAAGCCTGGTTTGTTGAGAGTTTGTTTTTTTTTTTTTTTAAATCATGAATGGGTGTTAAATTTTGTTAAATGCTTTTTCTGCATCAGTTGAGATGCATCTATTGAGATTTTTATCCTTCTTCATGTTAATATGATATATAACATTGATTTTGCAAATACTGAACCACTCTTACATCCCTGGAATAAATCCCACTTGATCATGGTGTATGATTTTTTTTTTTTTTTTAGTGTATTGTTGAATTTGATTTGCTAATACTTTCTTGAGGATATTTGTATCTGTGTTCATCAGAGATATTAGCCTGTAGTTCTCTTCTTTTGTAGTGTCTGTCTGGTGTTGCTATCAGAATAATGCAGTCTTCTTAGAATAAATTTGGAACTTTTCTGTCCTTTTCTATTTTTTTGGAATAGTTTGAGAAGAATAGATATTAACTCTTCCGTAAATGTTTGGTAGAATTTACCTCTGAAGCCATTTGGTCCTGGACTTTTGTTTGTTGGGAATTTTTTAATTACCAAGTCAATTTTGTTAAAAGTAATTGGTCTGTTCAGATTTTCTATTTCTCCCTGATTTGGTTTCAGAAGATTGTATGTTTCTAGGAATTTATCTATTTCTTCTAGATTGTCCAATTTCTTGGCATATAGTTTTTTTTATAATATTCTTTTACCATCCTTTGTATTTCTGTGCTGTCAGTTTCCTGTTTTGTATCTATTTATTTATCTATTTATCTTTTTTTCTTGATGAGGCTGGCCACGGGTTTATCAATTTTGTTGATCTTTTTGAAGAACTGGCTCTTGGTTTCATTGATCTTTTCAATTGTTTTTTTAGTCTCTATTTCATTTATTTCTGATCTAATCTTTATTATTTCCCTACTTTCTACTACCTTTGGGCTTTGTTTTTCTTCTTTTTCTTGCTACCTCAGGTGTAAGGTTAGGTTATTTATTTGAGATTTGTTTCTTGAGGTAGGCTTCAAGTTTATGTTAGAACTTCTTAGAACTGCTTTTGCTGCATCCCAAAGATTTTGGACCATTGTGTTTTCATTTTCATCTGTTTCCGTGTACTTTTGGTCTCCTCTTTGATTTGTTGGTTGACCCGTTGGTTGTTTAGTAGCATGTTGTTTAGCCTTCGTGTGTTTGTGTTCTTTCCAGGTTTTTTTTTGTTTTGTTTTGTTTTTGGTAATTGATTTCTAGTTTCATACTTTTGTGGTTGGAAAAGATGCTTGATATGATTTCAGTCTTCTTAAATTTATTGAAGCTTGTTTTGTTGCCTAACGTGGAGAATATTCCATGCACACTTGAAAAGAATGTGTATTCTGCTATTTGGGTATGGAAAGTTCTGTATGTATCTGTTAGGTCCATCTGGTGTAATGTATTATTTAAAGCAGTTTCCTTATTGATTTTCTGTCTAGATGATCTATCCATTGATGTAAATATACCATCCCTTACTATTATTTTATTGCTGTCAATTTCTCCTTTTATGTCTGTTGTTTTCTATTTAGGTGCTCCTATCTTGGGTCCATAGACATTTACAATTGTCATATCCTCTTGTTAGATTGATCCCTTTATCATTATGTAGTGCCTCTCTTTGTCTCTGGCTTACAGTCTTTGTCTTAAAGTCTATTTTGTCTGATACAAATATTACCACCCTGACTTTTGTGGGGTTTTTTGTGTTGGGGTTTTTTTGCTTCCATTTTTCTATCCCTTCACTTTTAGTCTGTTTGTTTCTTCAGGTCTGAAATAAGTCTCTTGTAGGCAGCATATAGCTGGGTCCTTTTTTTTTTTTTTTTAATCCATTCAGTCACCCTGTGTCTTTTGGAGCATTTCCTCTATTTACATTTAACCTTGCTGGGTAGAGTATTCTTGGTTGCAGGTTTTTCTCTTTCAGTACTTTGAATATCCTACTCCTCCCTGGCCTGCAAATGAATATCCTACTCCTTCCTGGCCTGCAAAATTTCTGCTGAAAAATCAACTGGTAGCCTTATGAGGTTTCTCTTGTATGTAATTGTTATCTTTTATTGCTTTAAAATTCTCTCTTTATCATTATAGCTTGCCATTTTAATTATTATGTGTCTTTGAGTGGACCTCCTTGGGTTCAACTTGTTAGGGACTGTCTGTACTTCCTGGACCTGAATGTCTGTTTCCTTCCCCAGATTAGGGAAATTTTCAGCTACTGTTTCTTTAAATAAGTTTTTTGCCCCTTTCTTTCTCTTTTCTCCTTTTGGGATCCCTGTCAAGTGAATGCTACTATGCTTGATGTTGTCACTGAGTTGCTTTAACCTGTTTTCATTCTTTATTATTTTTTTTTTGTTTTTGCTCTTCAACTTGGTTGTTTCCCATACACTGTCTTCCAGAGTGTGGATCCGTTCTTGTGCTTCCTCTAGTCTGCTGTTCATTCTCCAGTGATTTTTTTCAGTTACTTAATTCTTCTTCTCTGACTGGTTCCTTTTTATATTTTCTATCTCTTTGTTGAAGTTCTCACTGAGACCCTCCACTCTTTTCTCAAGTCCACTGAGTATTTTATGACCATTACTTGGAATTCTTTATCAGTCATATTGCCTATCTCTATTTCACTTAGCTCTTTTACTGTGGTTTTGTCTCATTCTTTTATTTAGAAAGTATTCCTCTGTCTTCTCATTTTGTCTAACTCTCTGTGTTTGTTTCTATGTATTAGGGAGGTCAGCTTATGTCTCCTGGTCTTGAAAGTAGTGACTTTGTGTAAAAGAGGTCTGTGGTGTCCTGTAATGCAGTACCCGCTGGTACCAGAATGAGGTTTTCCACTGAGTGTCTCCTGTGTGGGCTGTGTGTCCTCTACTGTTGTGACTGAGCCGTGTTTGCCTGCAGCCCAGATGGCTTCACTGACCTGCTTTTCCTACTGTGGGCATATTGGGCAGGGTTTGGTCCCCACACAGTTGAAAGGCCTCTCTCAGGTTGCCTAGAGCTCATTGGTGGGTGAGGTTGGGGTCAGGCTATTTATCTACAGTTAGCCTCTCTGCCATAACTACAGGCATAGAGGTTAACAGGGCTTGCTCCCTGTGTGGGCAGCTAAGAGGCTCAGCTGCTGGATCTGCAGACATGCTGATGTGCTGGGTTCCATCTCCCCCTCTCCTCTGAGTAGGAGTAAAACTTTAGGGTGGCACATGTCCCTGCTAGGGCTGCTTGTAGGGAGTGATGGGGCAGAAGCTACTTTGGAGGATGCCTGCTGAGGTGGGTTCCCAGGGAACGCAGTGCTAACAACATCGATGGAGAGTGTTAGTCTGGCTCCAGCAAGTGTCAGTTATCTAGGCTGGGGGAGGGGAAGAGAAATGGTGCCTGTCAGCACTATTATTCCTGGAGAAATCTGAACATCCCTGCCCCTCCAGTGCCTGTTCGGAGATTAGTAAATAAACCTTCATGTATAGGATAGGTGCTGTGTCTCTGGTTGAGTTAGTTATTATACTGGCTCTTTAAGGATGGGGACCCAGTTTCCTATTGCCCTTCAGCTCTCCTGGAGTTAAGCCCGCTGATTTTTTTTTCTTTTTTCTTTTTTTTCTAAGATTTTATTCATTTATTAGAGAGCAGGAGGGAGAGGGAGAGAGAATCTGAAGCAGACTGTGCTGAGCGCAGAGCCTGATGCAAGGCTTGATCCCATAACCACGAGATCATGATCTGTGTCAAAGCCAAGAGTCAGTCAGTGCTCAACCAACTGAGCCACGCTTAGCTCACTGAATTTTAAAACTCCCCAAGTTAAGGCTCATCGGTTTCAAAGCCAGGTGTTATAGGGACTTGTATTCCTAGTACGGGTCCCTAGTGCCTAGAGTGCCTGGTGTGGGGTCTGATCCTCTCGCTTCTTTGTGCTTGTGGTGTTCCTCCTGTTTGTGGTTAGTTTCACAGAGGGGTTTGGTTCTCAGCCACGCCTATGCCCCTCCTACCCTTTTCGATGTGGCTTCCTCTCTATGATTAGTTGTGGAAGGTCTGTTCTGCCAGTCTTCAGGTCATTTTCAGAGTTAGTTGCATATATGTAGTTGTTACATCAGAGTGTCCATGGGAGAAGGTGACCTCAAGATCCTGAGAAGAAGTCTTGAACACATTTTATTAACATGCCCTTATATAGCTAAGTATGCTAATAATATGCCAGCTTCAAAAGATGAACCATTTCACAGAAACATTAGATTCCCTAATAAGCCACATAGAGTTCATCGGTAATATTTGATAATTTGTGAAAATTTTACTTATACACCTGGTCTGGGAGTACTTTTGAATATAAATGGTGGCATAGAGCAATGGTCCGTGTTACTGCTCTGGAACAGATAGGATAGATGCTGCATGGCAGAGTTCAAGAATCCACTATTTTTGAGAAGTTTTCTTAAGGCTCGAAGTAGCTTTTTGGTGAGTAGCTCAGTTAGAAGAACTGAGTGTTTAATAATAAAAGCATATTCTTCGTTCGTTTAAAATGTACAGGATCTTTTTTCAATTAATCTGAGATTGCTCTTTTATTACTTCATAAGTTTCCTTGTGCTTCATATAGTGCTTATGTACTTGAGGGTAAATCCTTTCTCCCTCCCCCCCCCCCCTCCTGTTGGTACGTTTTCTGTCTCTGACATTGATAAGAAAGGGAAAGTGAACAAGTTTCCAGAATTTTCAAATAAGCAAAAAATCAAGATTGAGACTGGCAGGAAAACATTTGGAGGAGCAGTGAGGAGGAGGATCTGCTCACGGTTGCTGTGTGTCTGAGTCTGTCCTCAGTGAGACGTACTGGGAAGACTGGGACTGGCCTCACTAGTAACATTAGTAGTATTGTCTACGGCCAGTGGGGAGAAGGTGCTGACGGCTCCTGTGCTCTATGAGGATGATTCATCTCCCAATTATGGAGGAGTGTGAAGCCATCAGAAAGTAGTTGTCCATCTTCGTGCTCTCTCTACCTAAAACCTCAGTCTTCAGCTTTGCTCTCTTGGAGGACTTTTTCCTACTCTGAGCCAACACCAGTCTTTCCACCTGTGCTGGGGAATCCTGACCTTAGCCTTCTCCATGACTTCGGTTCCATAGTTGACCCTTCCTGGTTCACATTTTCAGTCCCTCTTTTAAAAAAAGCACTCTCCCTGGATTCTGCTGCCTCCTAGTTGTCCCTAGTTGTTTCTCTTACCCACAATTTCTTGGAGTTTTTTCTCTACTAGTGGACTGCCTCCATTCACTTACCATCCACTCACCCACTTTTGCCACTTATCCTCCAGCTCTTCCCGCCCCATTCTACCAAATGTGCTCTCAAAGACCTACTTCTGAGATTTAGGTTCTGAATGCAGGGGCTTTGAGTCCTCATTTTTCTTGATTTTTGTGCAGCCTTCGACAAGATCTACTGTCCATCCCTTGCTTCTTAGACCTTGGTCCTTCGTCTAAAGGTCCTCATCTCTCCAGGACGATGCCTCTGTCTGTGGGTCCTCATCCTCCCTGCCACCCCTGAACCTGTCCAAGGCCTGGTCCTCAGTCTTTTTCACTCTTTCTCAGTAGTTTCTTCCCTCTGGATCCCATTCAGCCCAACAGCTACAAGTACCTCTGCAGTGTGAGCATGTCTACCCTTCCAGCTCTGGAACCCATTTTTCCCTTCACAGAGTCCTGTGCTTTTTCCATCTCTGTGCCTTCTGCTCTTACTGAGCCTTTGGCCCAGGATTCTCTCTCTATAGCTTCCCGCTTAAAATTCTCACTAAATGAAGAGATCCTGGTTAAGATAAAGTAAGCATTTCACTCAGAATAAGGGGAAACTCCTACATTACCATTGTCACTCCCACCCCTTGCAAAGACTCATTTTGTATTCTCCTTTGTATAACTTACTGAAATTTTACTTTGACTAATGGAGTAAATATTTCTTTAAGGTTGTCTCTACCAAGCAGCATGAGAGCAAATACCATATATGTGCATTCAGTTCACAGTTGTGTTTACTGTGCCAGTTATAGGTCTTGGCACATAGCAGGTGTGCAATATATTTTTGCTGAAGGGAAGAATAAATGAAGTAGGAATTGACCGTTAAAGATTTGCCAGTATGTTATCAAATTTTAACTAGGTAATTGGATTTTTAAAAATTTTCTCAAGGGGCGCCTGGGTGGCTCAGTCGTTAAGCGTCTGCCTTCGGCTCAGGTCATGATCCCGGGGTCCTGGGATCGAGCCCCACATCAGGCTCCCTGCTCTGCGGGGAAGCCTGCTTCTCCCTCTCCCACTCCCCCTGCTTGTGTTCCCTCTATCGCTGTGTCTCTCTCTGTCAAATAAATAAAAAATCTTAAAAAAATAAAAATAAAAATTTTCTCAAAATACATGTTCTTTCTCGTAAGTAAAATGATTAACATTCAATATTCTTTAAAAAATTTAAGAATGACTTTTATAAATGTTTTATTTCAGTGGGTGATTTTTAAGGAAATTTTCAGGGTATCTGTTGGTAATTAATGAATGTTTCTTTAATTTTCCCTTTCAGTTTGATTGTTAGGTTTTTCTAAAATGAAAGCATTTTGAGTATTGATTATTATTTTAGCATAATTAATGTTAATCTTTTAAAAAGGTTTAATGTTTTCTAACTGTAATAGTAACATATATTCATTATTGAAGGTTCAGAAATACTGAATATCTCCAATTAAAATTTGGTTTATTTCTTTACATACCTTTAATATGTATCTGCACACACATACACATATTTTTCCCTCTATAAGATTGGATCTTATTGATACAGCATTATGGTCTCTTACAGGCTTTTTCTTATATTATGAAATATTCTTCTAAATAAGATGTGCATTTTAATGGCTTCACGATACTACATTGTATGAATTTACCATCATTTATTCAATGATTCTGTTACTTTAACAGTGTTAAAACTGTTGGTATAGGGCGCCTGGGTGGCTCAGTTGGTTAAGCGACTGCCTTCGGCTCAGGTCATGATCCTGGAGTCCCGGGATCGAGTCCCGCATCGGGCTCCCTGCTCAGCGGGGAGTCTGCTTCTCCCTCTGACCTTCCTCCTTCTCATGCTCTCTGTCTCTCATTCTCTCTCTCTCAAATAAATAAATAAAATCTTTAAAAAAAAAAGCTGTTGGTATAACATGCAACAATTTAGCTTAACATTTTAAGCTAATATACACACACTTTTCAATGAAAGTACTTTATTACTAAATGAGTTAGATTTTAGTGGGAACATATTTATATATTGCCAATGTATTAGTTCAGTCTGCCATGACAAAGAACCATAAACCTTCCCACTGTATCTTCACATGGCTGAAAGAGAAAGGAAGCAATCTCTCCAGTGTCTCTTATGAAGGCACTGATCCCATCATGAGGACACCACCCTCACAATCTTGTCTAAATTTAATTATGTCCCAAAGGCCCCATCTCCAAATACCGTCATAATGGCAGCTCAGGCTTCAGTAGATGAATTTTGTTCGGGGAGGGAGATGGACACAATTCGGTCCATAGCAGTCAACAATGAGAACTATTTCAGAAACAATTTGTTGTTCCCTAAGTAGCATTTTAAAAACTAGGACATAGAATTGTTTTTATTTTATCCATGGGTAAGATTATCTGAAAATCTTCATAGAAAAAGTAAAAATTCTAACTATTCCTTATTCATCATGGAATATATAGTTAAATTATGCATTATTGGCATAAAATGGCACTGTGAAATTACATGAAATTGCTGAAATGATTGTACTGTCCCATTCTCTGAATGTTCATAGTTCCAGAAAAACTGCAGGTGGCTCTTAATGTCTTTTAAAATAGTTTATGAAAAGAGACATTAGAGACTTTCCTTTTCCTGTGTGGAAAATAATAGCCAATTTTATGGGTGATTATTATCACTTACCGAAGTTTCTTCTAAAATTAGTCTCATTCTGTCCATAAATGATACAACTAATAAAAACGGTTTACCATCTTATAGTGCTTTATATTTTTTGAAAAATCTTTGTATAACATCATTTTTTAAATGTCAGTGATAGATTGATCTTATAACAATGTCACTAGAATAGAATAAATATCTCTATTTAATATTTGAGAAACTTGAAGCTTGGAGAAATTAAGTTATCTTACCTAGGGTCAAAAATCCAGTTTGGATCAGTTCTATTACTTCAAGTCATATCTTCTCTGTGTTCAAAGAATCTACAACATTTCTGTTTCTTTGGTCTGAGAAATAGTAATTAATCAGAGAAAAATACTTTAAAATGGTTACCTTTGTAATTATGTAGGAAAGTGAACAGTTAGAGGATACTACATCTTGTTAATGTTAACTCGAAAATTCATATATAGCATTCTCATTTAAAAATAGTATCATTAAATAGTGGTATATTTTAAATGGTCATTTAAGAGCACTATTGGGGCCCCTGGGTGGCTCAGTCACTTAAGCGTCTGCCTTTGGCTCAGGTCATGATCCCAGGGTCCTGGGACCGAGCCCCGCACTGGGCTCCCTGCTCAGCAGGAAGCTTGCTTCTCCCTCTCCCCCTCTTGTGTTCTCTCTCTCTCTTTCAAATAAATAAATAAAATCTTTTTAGAAAAATAAAAGCACTATCGGGGCACCTGGGTGGCTCAGTCGGTTAAGTGTCTGCCTTTGGCTCATGTCATGATCTCGGTCCTGGGATCGAGCCCCACATCGGGCTCCCTGCTTAGCAGGGAGCCTGCTTCTCCTTCTCACTCTCCCTCTGTGCTCTCCCTCTCTCTCTCAAATAAATACATGAAATCTTTAAAAAAAATAAAATAAAAGCACTATTAATTTGTTATTATGCTTGGCATCCTTTTATTGTTCCATTTTAAGTTTTTAGAAACTTTATTTTAACATTGTTGTCCTGAAGATACTGTTATATGGCCAGTAGAATATTGTATTTCTTTTATATAATATAGCTTCAGAATCAAATAATTGGTTTTCTTAATGTGTGAGTTGTTGTGGTCGGAACCCTGGACTATTTGAGACTAAACAAAGCTACTGCAAATTCAGATATTTTTTATTTTTGGCTGATAAGATGGCATGTGTATATCATCAGAACAGGAGTCAGTAGTAAGGTCTCTTTTTTCCAACTCCTCAACTTTGCTGTTGTAGTGGGAAAGCAACTGTAGGCTATCCACATGCAAAGGGGAATAGCTGTGCTCCAATAAAACTATTTACAGAGACAGACAACAGCCACATTGGGCCTGCAGGTCCCAGTTTGCTGACCCCTGGACTAGAATATCAAGTGAAATAGAGCTCTTCACCATACTATTTCCCTGTTATTTGTTAGCTGTTTTATTTACTTAAATTCTATTCTTTTTAACTTAATGCTTTCATTTTGTATGCTACTGTGCTTTTATATCGTCAGCTATTTTTCTAGGCTCTCTAACAGACTCGCACAGCTTTCCGACACTGTTGTCAAGACCCCCAAATTTAATCAATTGAACGTTTACTGAGTTTCAGGACTGAGTGGTGGTAAGGAAATGGAGGTACTGGATTTAAAGAAAGACAGACTCCCATGGATTTGGGTGGTCTTGGAAGACTTATTAAAGGATACAGGACTTGAGGTGACCCTTCAAAGACTGCAAGGAAATGAAGTATTAGAAAAAAGAGAAGAGTATTTAGAGGCACCTGGGTGGCTCAGTCAGTTAAGCATCTGCCTCCGGTTCAGGTCATGATCCCGGGGTCCTGGGATCGTGCCCTGCATTGGGCTCCCTGCTCAGCAGGAAGCCTGCTTCTCCCTCTTCCTCCCTCCCTGCTTGTGCTCTCACTCTCTCTCTCACTTTCTATAAATAAATAAATAAATAAATAAATAAATAAATAAATAAATAAATAAATAAAATCTTTTTTTAAAAGAAGTTTATTATATTTTTAGAAGATTTTATTTATTCATTTGACAGAGCACACAAGCAGGGGGGAGTGGTAGGCTGAGGGAGTCTCATCCCCAGTTTCATCCCCAGTTATGTGGAATCCCACCAAGAGTGGTCCTTTTCAAGATCATTTCCTGGGATAAAATGAGGAAAGTGTGACTTGTTTTTCTCTAGGGATTCCTTCTCTTTGCATTATCTCTTTTCCTTCCACGTGCTTCATATGATAGATAAGGGATGCACACAGACTGCCCTGGGAAGGTCTGAGACCTGTGGCCTGTAGCTCTCTAGCAAATGGACTTCTTTCCAGCTGGTTGGTGTGTTTTTCCCTAGTGCCTCTTCTAGCCTTTTCTGGGCATCCACATGCTAGGCAGGTATGACCCTGGGGGAGGGTTGTAGGAGACCACCAACTTTCTTGGGTTATAAGCTACCTTTAAGCTTAAATGTGTAAATGAAAGGAGTCTTCCATGGGGATCTTTGCTAGCTCATTAGGGACATAACCTGAGATTTGGAATTAGAGTTATTTAAAAAAGAGAGAGAGAGAGAAACTATAAATAAGCATTTATTTCCCTCTGTTGCACATATTTTCCTTTGGAGGTAGCTAGCAGGAGAAGTAGCTTGCAAGAATAATGGGGTCTTGCCATCTCTCAGTCTTTTCGCCTTTGTTATGATTACATCTCACAAAATAGAGCAGACCAAGTGAATATATGGTAGGGAATTGATTCTGGAAGACAGGGCCCTGTGTGGAAAGAGTGAAGCCCCTGCAGTGGGGTAAGTCTCCAACATTTCTAAAGCCAGAATAAGATCACATTAAAATGAGCAAAGCTCCAGGACACTGATTTTTAGCTTCTGGATAGTTGGATTGTATAGTGTTCATTTCTTTTTACTTCAGAAGAAAGTGGGTGCATCTCTAAGCCTTAAGTAATAGTCATGAATATTGTACTATTTGACTACAGTGGTATGATGGAGAGTATCAAAGAACATGCAAGAATGGGAGCATTACTATAAAGGGACTATGTTGTCATTTGGAATTAAGGTCGGGGAAATCTTAATGGAATCACTAAAATCCAAGGACTAAAATGAAAATAAAGACCTGTACCCAGGACACTCTGGCTCTAGGGACCTGGCTTGCCTGGAGACAGGAAAAATTAGGGAGTGAGTAAAACTACAGTGTTTGATTTGTGAGCAGAAAAGTATGAATTGGGTTTTGTAAGGAGACGACCAGGAACTTGAAGACAAGAGGATTAGCCTTAAAAACAGACCATAGGGGAATTAGAAAAGAAAATCTCTAAATTTAGAACCTACCAGACATTAAACAGTTGAAAGAGGCCTTTAGGAAGAGTTAGGGCCTAGATGCAAAGCGTCTCTTCCTCTGGGACACTTGTGTAGGGCAGATACTTACTCTGAGGCTTTTCTCCTGACCCTCACCCCCAAGCTAGACTGAGCCATATGGAAAACTCCTTTCTTCTAGGCCACGGGGCCTCCTTTGTCTCTTTTCTCCTCACTGTTTGATTTGTAGTGAAGTCTTCCAGTGCAACTTTTAAGGTTGGACTAAGGTAAAACTAGCTAAGTAAATCAATCTATGAATCCAAAACGATGCATGAAGCTTCAGTATTTAGTATTTACCATAGCCAATATTATGTGTGTTGAATAGTATCAGTTCAAATGAAGAATTAACTTCCAGTAAGAAAAGAACATGGTTTGCTGAATTTCTTCTCCCTTTTTCAAAATCGCAGGTAATATATGCTTTAAACACTAAAAATGATGAGCATGAATCTGCAATCCAAGCCCTCAAAGATGCTCATGAAGAAGAAATCCAACAGATTCTTGCAGAAACAAGAGAAAAAATACTGCAGTATAAAAGCAAAGTGACAGAGGAGTTAGACCTTAAGAGAAAGATTCAGGTTTTAGAAGCATCATTAGAAGATCACATAAAAATGAAGCAGCAGGCTTTGACAGAATTTGAAGCTTATAAGCACAGAGTTGAGGACATGCAACTTTGTGCAGAAGCCCAGCATGTCCAACGCATAGTAACCATGTCTAGAGAGGTTGAAGAGATTAGAAGGAAATTTGAGGAAAGATTACGGAGTTTTGGACAACTCCAGGTACAGTTCGAAAAAGACAAACGCTTGGCATTGGAAGATTTGCGAACTGCTCACAGACGGGAGATCCAAGAGCTGTTGAAGTCACAGCAGGATCACAGCGCCTCGGTCAGTAAAGGGCAGGAGAAGGCAGAGGAGCTGCACAGGATGGAGGTGGAGACTTTAAACCAAACACTGGAAGAGCTAAGACTTGAACAGAAAAAGCTCATTGAGGATTATGAAGGCAAGTTGAATAAAGCTCAGTCCTTTTATGAGCATGAGCTTGATACTTTGAAAAGGTCACAGTTTTTTACAGCAGAAAGCCTACAAGCTAGCAAAGAAAAGGAAGCTGATCTTAGAAAAGAATTTCAGGGACAAGAAGCAATTTTACGAAAAACCATAGGAAAATTAAAGACAGAGTTACAGATGGTACAGGATGAAGCTGGAAGTCTTCGTGACAAATGCCAAAAGCTTCAGATAGCACTTGTTACAGCAGAGAACAGCGTTCAGGTAAGTAAAGCATGTCACATTCAACATACAGATTTTTCCCCCCAGTTTTGTCTTTCTCTTTCCAATTAGACTACTGTAACTTTTTTTTTTCCATTTTGCTTTCTCCTACTTTTCCTTTGTGAGAAAATCCATAAAGGGGTAATTTTTACTACTCTGTAGTTATTATTTCCAACTCTAACTTCAGATATTAAAGGCCCATAAAGATAACTTAAAATCTTACTGATTATGAAAGGATTTTATTGAAATAACATGTTAATATTTTTCACAAGTGGCTTGGGAGAGTTAAAATATTGTTTTCTCCTTTACCTTCATTAATAATGATCTGCCCAGACAATGAACAAAAAATTGATTGCTTTATAAACCTGAATTAAATAGGCATATGGCACATGTTTGAAAAAAAAGCCACGAAATCCCTACAAATTTTGTTTTATTGGCATAGAAAATTTCAAGGCTGTTTTTAATATCTGTGCAGTATTGAGTGGATTAGAAGGGGCAGAATAGTCTTTCATGATTGAGTCATATGATTTATGAAGATAAGTTGTAAGTGTTATCAAAACAGATTTAAAAGTAGGTATTATTAACTGTGACTTTTGAATAAGAGAAAGTTGATGCTTGTAATTTAAGTGAATTAGCATCATTAGCTTAGCTAATTAATTAGCTCAGCATCATTCTTGCATTTTAATAATGGCTATTTGATCATTCTTAGGTTCTTCAGAAACAGCTTGATGATGCCAAGGAGGGAGAGATGGCCTTGTTGAGCAAGCACAAAGAAGTGGAGAGTGAGCTAGCCACAGCCAGAGAACATTTACAACAACAAGCTTCAGACCTTGTCCTCAAAGCTAGTATGTGCGACCACATTTCTTGGTATATTCCTCAGCTAAAACCAACAGTAAAATGTTAATTCAAGACAAAATTTGCTTTTTCTTCTCATACTTTAAAATTATTTAGACTCTAAACATGTTGAAGGACTCTAATTTCTTCTTAATCATAAGTTAGATAAGCAAATGATAACTTATTTTTAGGAATATATATTTATAGAAAAATTAAGAGATAGCAATAAATCATTCACTAAAAGAACAATAAAGCATTCTTTCTAAAAGGTTTTTTGTTCTTTAAAAACATATGTTTAAAAAAACCCATATGTTTTAAAGTATTTACATTACTAGAACTTTATGTGAATTACAATGTTTCATTTCATTTGGTTTATTAATAGGGGTCATTTTACACACTAAAGCTGAGTTGCCCATCCTGCTATGGCTGATGTGCTCATTTCATAGCCCATAATAGAGGAGGTGGTGACCCATGTCATATACCCAAGTGTTTATTGTGCCAGGTAAAGCCATTTGAACTCGTTCTCTGAGGATGTCATTTGATTGGCTCATCAGCGAATCCCATATAACCTTTCCCCTAAGTAGGAGTTTTTCAACTTTAATGTGTATGAAAATCACCCCAAAGGGCTTGTGCAACCACAGGTGCTGGGTTCCAGCTTCAGAGCTTCTGAGACAGTAGGTCCAGGATGTTCTTCATTGCCAGTGAGGGCTCCAGGTCTGCTGGTCCAGAGCACATTGAGAATCACTGCCCTAACACAAGCTTTCTGAGACCCTTTTTCTCATACTCATTGTTCATCTCTCTTTCTCTCTCATCGCCCCTTCCCTTTTTTGTTGTTGTCATTTAGTTTTTCTTTGATAACCTCGCTGTCCTTATCTGTCTCTTAATCCACCTTAGTTCTTTATCACATCTCTTGTCTAAAACAATTCAGTTTCAGCCAAATAGCTGCCTGCCGTATTTACTGCCTACATACAGATTTCTTTGTCTTTTATGAGAATTTGAAAAAAGAAGAGATTAGAAAAGAACAGATTACTCATTTTGGTGCCATAGTACTAGTCAGTACATCCTCTGTTTTACTCCCAAGGATATTATATACATCCCTGAGGAGTTGCTTCTCCTTCAACTTGTTTAGTTGGAAATCTTAAAAAAAAAAAAAATGATTCCTGGGTATTGGGGGCAACATCAGCAATATGAAAATGGAGTTCTTTTTTTTTTTTTAGGTTCTTTCAACTTTTTTTTTAACCATATGGTTTTTTAAATTTTATTATGTTAATCACCATACATTACATCATTAGTTTTTGTACATCATTAGTTTTTGATGTGGTGTTCCATGATTCATTGTTTGTGTATAACACCCAGTGCTCTGTTCAATACGTGCCCTCTTTAATACCCATCACCAGACTAACCCATTCCCCCCACCCCTCTCCCCTCTAGAACCCTCAGTTTGTTTCTCAGAGTCCATAGTCTCTCATGGTTCATTTCCCCCTCCGATATCCCCCCCTTGGGGAGGGTATGTGCTATGGTGAGCACTATGAAATGTGTAAGACTGTTGAATCACAGGCCTGTACTTCTGGAACAAATAATACATTATATGGGAAAAATGGACTTCTTTCTAGTTTAAATTATTCTACTTGGATAAGTATTCCCATGGTATTTCTATTTTATACAGATTTCTGAAGAAATCAAAGTACTATTTGTACATGCAGACTATTTCACTCAGATAGTAAGTACAACTGTGTCATTAAATATAAACTGTTTTATACCACAATGCAATAGATTTTAAAGTGAAGGTTTTCTTTTGGGGGCATAGGTCATATTGGAATGCTTCAAGCAACTCAAATGACCCAGGAGGTTACAATTAAAGATCTAGAATCAGAGAAATCAAGGGCCAATGAGAGATTATCTCAGCTTGAAGAAGAAAGAGCTTTTTTGCAAAGCAAAACTCAGAGTCTGGATGAAGAGCAGAAGCAGCAGATTTTGGAACTGGAGAAGGTAAAAAGCAGTGGAATCCCTGTCCTCTCTCCCCGCCACCAAAGAAAGGAAAAGAAAAAAAAGTTCAGTTTTCATCTTTTTCAAATTTGATTTAAAGTGTTTACTTCTTCACGGTAACAGTCTATCTCTTAATTCTAGTAAGTTTTTGTTTTTGAGGAAAAATGGTACATAGCTGTACTATCCCATATTGTGTATATGTTCAGAATATTACTAACAATTTATAATGTAGAAACTTAAGACATTTCAACCTATTTCAACCAGAAACTGAATAAACTTTTATTCCGGTGGAATGTACATTTGTGGTTAATCGTATATGTTTTTGTATTAATGAAATATATTATTGCATATACACCTAGGAAATTTCTATAAAACTAAAAAGAACAAGCATCAAGATCTGAAAATTCATACACCAACATATTGAATTTCTAGATTAAACAAATCAGACCTATCACTTGTAGAGTAATTGCTAAATATTTATTGCAATTTTTCAGATATTCACAATACTGAGTGGGAGTTTTGGATACTTCTTTTTCTTTCCCTCAAGAACCAAGCATATTCAAAACCTTGCCCCTTGCTCACCTCCCATTCACTCCTTACCCAAGTGTCGTGTGGTTTCTCTTAGCACCACTCCACAGAATCTATGTTTGTTCCAGCCTCCAGTGACATTCTGGTTGCTGGACTTGGTGAATCTTGTCCAACTGTGGTACTTAACTCCTCTCCGATTTACAGCGTCTCTGTTTTGGTGTTTCACATTCTCGCACGTTTTCCTCCTGTCTCCCCAGCCTTGAAGTCTTATTTCAGAGCCTCCTTCTTCAATCTGTTCCCTATCCTTGATGCTCCCCAGCATTTTCACCTCATTCTACAGGCTCATCCATTCTAGAAGCATAAAACTTGTTCAGTGATCGCTCCCAAATCTTACTCCTTTTTTCAACCGGTAGCACTAAAGTCCATCTAGTTTGGTAATTTCAGTCATTATTGACTGTTTCCTTAACGCTTTTATCTGTTACCAAGTCCTATTGGTTTCCTACTCCCTGTCTTCATACCCTTTCACAGATTCTAGATTTAGGTTTAGGTAATTGTGGCCTGGATTTCAGTTACAACTTCCTAAACACTCCCCCTGCCTCAGTCAACTCACCAGCCTACTGCCAACGTGATTGTTGTGAAAAATATGTCAATTATGTAATTGCAATGATTTCTCATTCCTATCATAATGAAATCCGGAGTCCTTGGCAGAAAAGACCCTTTCTCATCATTTGACTCCTGCCTCCTGCTGAGCCTTATCCCTCACCACTGTCAGCCTCGTATCTTCTGTTCTGTCCATACTGCTCAGCTGCATGGTCTTCCTGTCTTACCTGAACTTCACCACCGCAGACTACCACTCATCTTTCAAAATGCTGGAAATGGTTGTGAATTCAGGCTTTTGACATCAAATCTAGGTTTGAAATATTCTCATCTCTCATTTCCTGATGGGCTTGTGAGAATTAAATGAGAGAATGTGTCATCAGCAGCTCACATGTTTTTTCTTCTGGAAAGCTTTCCTTGATGTATATATGTATGTATGGGTGGGTGTGGGTGTCTCTCTCTCTCTCATACACACATCCTTTCCCACCCCATCCAGGTTCTCCCTCTCTCTCTTTCTCTCTCTCACACACACACACACCCCCTTTCCCACATTCCAGGTTAGACTCCTTTACTGTATACTCTTACAACACATGATGTACACTCCTTTCATAGAATTTATAAAATTATATTGCCACTGTCTTTTGCCTTTTTCCCATCATTAAACTGGGGCTGCTTAAAAGGCATATAACTGGCACTCAATAAAATTAGATTGAATAACATCATCTGAGTGGGTAAATTGGTAAGCCATTTTGTGTGCAGCTTTGACATACAGGAAGCCTTTCTCGTAAGCTCACAGATGTGCTAACTTGCACTTGGTTCTAACCTAATAATACTCTACTTTATCACTTGTGTTAAAAGTATTCATTTTGCCTGTGCTACCCTGTCATTTTCTGAGAACACCAATGATGTAATCTCATGCCCAAAGTGTAAATCCCGTAGTGCTCAGTTCATTCAAGTTTATGTATTTATTGAGTATTCAAAATACTAATATCAGTAATGAAAAAAGCAGGTACAGTTATTGATCTTTATTTGCTTTAATTTTAGAAAGTAAATGAAGCAAAGAAAACTCAGCAAGAATATTATGAGATGGAGCTGAAAAACCTGCAAAATAGATTGGAAGGGGAGGTAGCTCAATTAAATGAGGCTCATTCTAAGACTTTGGAAGAATTAGCTTGGAAGCACCACGTGGCAATTGAGGCTGTCCACAGTAATGCAACTAGGGATAAGAAAAAACTGCAAGTGGTGAGTACAAATTCAACGTAGCCTTGCATTGTTAAACTGGAGGGGTTTCTGTAATGATCCAGTGTGACCCATATTGTCGAGTAAATGAGTTGCTTCATTCTGATGGCTGCTCTCTCATAATCACTCTGTAAATCGTGATTCAAAGAGTAACATACTTAAAAACTGTTGACAAGAGATGTAGTTTGGTAAATTGATATGAAGCATTCCTACTTTGTGTAAGCCATAGTAGAAACACTCCCTTGATCTTGAGCTGTCTCTTCGTGAGACAGCATCTTAGATGTGCTCCTCAGGAAGCCTCAACTAGTTGAAGCACTTTCTCCGTAGATGTAGAAAAAGCAAGGTGTCTGACAGATGTGGGCCCTACACTGAGCTCTTTGCTTACTAGCTGCCTAATCTTGGCTCTCAAAAGCCACACCTCAAGCTCCTCATCTGACAGAGGAAGATAAAATCCATCTTGTAATGTTCCTGTGAGGGTTAAGTGAGATAAAGTGTTGAGAACTCATACATGTCCTAGCATATAGTGATAAATAAATGTTAATTATTGGGGCACCTGGGTGGCTCAGTCGGTTAAGTGTCTGCCTTCGGCTCAGGTCATGATCCCAGGATCCTGCGATCGAGTCCCATATCAGGCTCCCTGCTCAGTAGGGAGCCTGCTTCTCCATCTCCCTCTGCTGCTCTCCCTGCTTGTGCTCTCTCTCTCAAATAAATAAAACCTTTAAAAAAATAAATAAATGTTAGTTATTAGTATTTCTTACTGTGTGCCAGGCACTGCAGTGATGTTTTCCTTCTGTTTTATTTAATCCTCACAACACTCGCATAGGTTTAATTGCTATACCCTTCTTCCTGAAGGAGGGTAGATGATGGGGGATGGAGAGGTTCAACACTTGCACAAACACATGCAACTAGTAAGAATCAGTCAGGTCTTGAACTCAGGTCTCAGATATCAAATCCTAAGACATTTAACCACCACACATAGGCATGTATTCATGATGGTTGTTATATGTTTTATGTAATAGCATTTTACAGTTTACTAAGCATTCTTGTATATTCTTTATTACTTAAGACTTGGAGATTAATGTCGTTTTATTATATAGATGGTGAAATAGGTTTAGTAAACCTAAATGATTTATTCAGTACCACTAACCTAGTAAATAGTAGAGGCTGTATCTGAATTGAGACCTTTGCCTCTATGTCTCTTCCTTTTGTGAAAACTAGTTGGAAAAAATATTCAACACCTGAACTTAATTAAAAATTCAAATAAAACTTCCAGTTAGAATGTTATTTCTATCTAAACTTACTATTTTATGTTTATGTAGCTGGAGACAAAACTTAATGACATGTTATTTCTCAAAATTGTGGTTGTTGGTTTCTCTGTGCCAGCTCACTATTCCAGAACAAATTTGTACAGCTTTAATTATGTGGTACATGTGCATGCTTACTGACTATACGTATGTGCCAAGAGCTCAGGGATTTAGAGGGAAGTATTTAGTGGTAACTGCTGCTTCAGTTAGCTCTTCCATAGCTATTTTTTGTTACTATTTTTTTCATTTCTACATCCCTTATTCACCTTAGCCTTTTCCTCTCTTTTCGTAGTATTTAACTTGCAGGTGTTCTGCCTTTTGTCTCTCTTTATTCCTCTGTATTCAGTTCTAAGTACTAGAATCTTAGACTAGAATCTAAGTACTAGAACCACCCAGGTGCCCCAATAATTAAATTTATTTATCACTATATGCTAGGACATGTATGAGTTCTCAACACTTTATCTCACTTAACCCTCACAGGAACATTACAAGATGGATTTTATCTTCCTCTGTCAGATGAGGAGCTTGAGGTGTGGCTTTTGAGAGCCAAGATTAGGCAGCTAGTAAGCAAAGAGCTCAGTGTAGGGCCCACATCTGTCAGACACCTGTATTAAGTTCTAAGTCCTAGAATCAAGGCATCTTTCATCAATATCATTTTTGCCTCCTTACTTCCCTCCTAATTATCCCCCTGCCTGTTGAATTTCAATTTCTGAGCCACCTAAAAATCTGCTTTACGCTATTTACATTTCTTGCAATCTTTCTTTAAAATGTGCTTGCTATAAAACAGATGACATGAATTTCCTGTGTGTGAACATAGTCAAAACTCATGATAGCTTTATCTGTACCCTTCTCTTTTCTCAAAATAACTTATCACTTGCTGCTTCATTCCTCTCTTGCCTAGCTAGCTCATGTCTGAGCCTAAGCTCAAACCACCCTCCTTTTAGAAGTCTTTCTCCAATGTCAAATTATCTTTTTTTTTTTTAAGATTTTATTTATTTATTTGACAGAGGGAGAGAGACAGCTAGAGAGGGAACACAAGCAGGGGGAGTGGGAGAGGGAGAAGCAGGCTTCCTGATGTGGGGCTGGATCCCAGGACCCTGGGATCATGAAGTGAGCTAGAGGCAGATGCTTAATGACTGAGCCACCCAGGTGCCCCTGAAATTATCTTTTAAAGAATATTTACCGAAAGGTGACTTCTCCATTCCTTATTAGTTATCAAAAGGGATTATATTTTCTTTCATAAATCTAGTTTACCCACCGTATTTGAAAGTGAATATATAGAGAATCCATGCAGAAAAGAGTTAACATAGCAGGCCTGAAGCTGCTGTCCTTAGAAAGGGGGAGGAGGGCAAGTTTGGCCCTTGCTAGTATCTGGGAACTTGAATTTCAGGAAGGTTTCCACCATTCCCTAATAAGAATGGCTCATGTGCCTAAAGGGTTTATGCAAACAATATGGTTTGTGCTGAACATCTGCTTTCCTTCTTGAAGTCTGGAAGTTTGGCACATGCTAGTCAGAGGGTACTACGTCATTAGCTCCCAATGAAAAACGTGGGCACTGAGTCACTCATGAGTTTTTCTGGTAGACAGCATTTCACATCATTGTCACAACTTTCTGGAGAGTCCTGTGTGAGAGGACTCTTGAAAACTTATGCGTGGTTTCCTGCAGACTTCACCTCATACACATTTTCCCTTTGCTTAGTATCCTTTTGCTGTATGATAAATTATAGCTGTGAGTACGACTAGATGCTGAATCCCGTGTGTCGTCCCAGCAAATCATCAAACCTGGACTTTGCCTTGGGAATTCCATAGAACCCTGTTTATTCCTCTTCCTACCTTACACTGTAGAAATATTGAATTGCTTGTAACATACCAGGCTCTTTGCACCGCCGTAGTTTTTGCACAGGTTTCTTCTGTCTTCTCTTTCCCTCTTTCTTCATCACCTTTTCTTACTGATGCACTCCTTCAGACTTGACTTAGGAATTGTGTTCTCTGTGCAGGTTTCCTCACCAAGCTAGAACTTATCAGTTCTCCATCCACATATCCCTGTAGTCCCTATGGTCATTTTAATTTTCATCACATATTCTTTAATTGCTTGTTGACCTTTAGCTTGTTAAGGGCAGATCCCATGTCTTACTGCCTGTGTATCCCAAGTATTATTAAGTAGCATGACAAATAGTAGGCGTTCTTCAGTAAGTATCAATTTTACTGGTATTGCTTCTTTTGATGCCTTAATTTTGTACTTAGTAATTCTTGACTATGTTCCAGTGTTCCAGAAGTGTTCCTGGATTTTTTTTTATGTAAATATAAAAGAATTCTGCATTCAAGATATAGTTAGAATTTTTTCTTTATCTCCCCAAATTATCACATACATCATACATTTCTGTTGTTGGCTTAGCTTGATCTAGACCAAATATTCTAACCATTTAAAATAATTATTTAACCACATCCTAAGTGATTCAGAATGATAGAATCTAAGCCTGTAGGATTAATTAGACTAATAACTCCAATATTATTGTTTAAGGATAAAGCTAATTTGAAAAGCTAAGTATCAAAATATAAAACAGAATGGCCTTTTTCTTGGAGTCTTTGAAGTATATAATATTGACAGTTTTGTTAATTTTTAAAAATGTCTTTTCCTAAGGAATTGGAGGAGCAATATAAAAAGGAGAAACTAAACCTGGAAGAGGATAAAAGTCAACTTCAACAAGAGCTGGAAAACCTGAAGGAAGAGCTGGAAGACAAGCTAAATACAGCCAATCAAGAGGCAAGAATTCTTTAGGCTTGTCACCTGTGTTATGTCTTATTGGTAACATCTTATTTGGTAACGTCGTATATGTAGGTGAGCCTCACTGATGGTAAAATATCTAGAGTAAAAATAATCACACACTTTCACTGATGCTGAGTTTTTCATAATACATTGGTTATATCTCACCAGGTAAAAATTTACTACCCAAAACATCAGACCAAGGTGCCTTTTTGGGAAAAAACAAAACAAAGGATAACATCACCTTGTAAGAAAGAAAACAGAAGAGGTTATCTACCTTTTGTAAAACAGTGACTTACTCTTCTCTACACTGTATCTCTGTTTTAAAAAGGGGCGCCTGGGTTGCTCAGTCCTTAAGCGTCTGCCTTCGGCTCAGGTCCTGGGATCAAGCCCCACATCGGGCTCTCTGCTCAGCCAGGAGCTTGCTTCTCCCTCTCCCACTCCCCCTGCTTGTGTTCCCTCTCTCGCTGTGTCTCTCTCTGTCAAATAAATAAATAAAATCTTAAAAATAAAAAGCGAGAGGCTTTATAAGTTCTAGAGAGTGACATCTAAAATAATTTTTAAATGCCATAAGAAAATAGTATTGTTTACCTTAGGAAAGACTAAGAATAGAGTATAATAAGAATGTCATAAATCAAGAAGTTGTGAATAAAATAAATGTAAAGACAATTTTAAAACTATAATACTGTCTGTTCTGTTCCTTTCTCTCTATTGCCCAGGTTTACCTATGCCCTAGAATAGCCTCCCTGTTATCATCTTGTCCTTCTGTTCCAGTACATCCTTCATGTGGACAGTCTTGTCTTGTAGAGTGGTCTTCCGAAAATAAGTCTCTGTCTGGACATTTCTCATCTTGTCAGCTGTTCCTCCCTTACTAGCGTCATCTCTCCCAAGAGTCTTTAGGTCCTACTTTCTCATCACTCGGCTTCTGCTCACAGAAACCACACCAAAACATGAGTGCCCCAGGGCATGCTAATAATTTGCACTCCGTCTTCTTTAATTATCTTTAAACATTTATCCGGAGAAGGCACCAATCACCACGTTTGGGAATGACAGAATCAAGATTGTTGCAGGTTTCCCCTGCTTATCTGTAAGTAGAGCATCCTGTGAAATCTTTTGTAAGCTGAAATGGTGTAAAGCGAATAAGCAGTTACCATTAATTTATACAGAAAAAATTTTGAGCACTCTGAGACCCCAAAACTAACCTCTCTTAGGCTTTTCTGATACCTTAGGATCCATCTTGCCAACAGATGCACAGATGCTCACAGTTCAAAACTATGGTGGCATGATACTGAGATGCTGAGTGTGGTTCCAGGACAGGGACTTGGCGGGGCCGCTCTCATTGCTTGGGATGAGCGCTGCCTCTAGAAGGGCTCACTGCAAAGCAAATGCTGAACGCTCTTTTATTTTTTGCCTTTTTCTGTAAAAGCGGAAAATCTCTCCAGATTACTTTTGGTTAGCAGAAAGTACTATGGTAGGTCTTTTATGAAAGTGAAGTGGTGTAACATGAACTTTGAAAAAGCAGGGGATATACCTATATTTGTATTAGTTCAGCCTCTTTCCTCTTGTCCAAGATAATTCACTGCTGGCCCCAGGTTTGCATACCTCTCTCAGCAGAATGTGTTCCTTGTAGTTATGGTGTCCCACTCTCATTAGGAGGCAGTTTAGTGACCATCTGTGTTTCTCAGGAAGGTCCCCCAGGGTCTACTCTCAGTTTGAAATGGTTTAAATATTTCTCCACTCTATACACTGTAATTTCACTGAGAGGAGTTCTAATAAACATGTAACTGATTTTCCTTTTAGATACATTCTCAATTATGCTTTAGCACCCTAGTGATGTTTTAGTGCCATATTAGAATTGCTCCTCAAGAATCTGCCTGGCTTATCCCTCCACATGCACCTGCCTTCAATCTGGACATCTTTTTACTTGTCCTACTTTGCTGGATAGGATCTCTAGAGATAAGCTTTCTTATTTTGTTTCCTGCTCTTAAAGTGAAGGATGTCAATATTTTACAGTTAAATATTATGCTTCTCTAAAGTTTTATTTTGTAAATGCTCTTTAACAAGTTTAGGAAATTCCCTTATAATTCAGGTTTCTTAAGTTAAAAATCACAAATTGACGTTGATTTTTCTGCATATATTGAGATCAAACTTTTTTCTTTAATTTGTTAATGTGGTACCTTATATTAATTTTCTAATATTAAATCAACTTTGGATTTCTAAAGAAGGTTCTAGCTAGTCATGATAGATTATATATATCTTTTTTATGTAATAACTAGATTTAGTTTCCTAATATTCATTTTGGGATTTGGGGGCCTGGGTTCAGTAAGATTGCTTTGTACCTTTCCCTTTTTGTATCATCCTTTTCTAGTTTTGGAATCAAGGTCCTACTAGCCTCACACAGTGAAAAAAGACTTATTTCCTTTTCTGTACTCTGGGAGAGTTGTGTGAGATTGACATGGTTTTTTAACCTTAACTGCATCATGATTAAAAATTGTGGTTTGTATGAAAACAATTTTTGAAACTTAAGTCTAGTGTGACACATGAAAGAAATGTAATACTCTGGGTGTGTCCAGTTGTTCAGTGTAGTCTTGTATGCCGGTGAAATCAAAATTTTAAGTTATTTTCTTCAAATATTCTGTATTCTTTTTGACTTTTATCTTTTTGATTCATCATTTACTAAAAACTGATTCTGTCATGGTGGGTTTGTTTATTCTTACATTCTGTCAATTTTTGCTTTGAATATTTAGAAGCTTTGTATGTGCATACACATATAAAACTGTTTAGCCACATAGTGAATCATACCTTTTTGTTTAGTCTGTTTTGTTTGATATTGTATAACCAGCTCTCCTTTAGTTTGATATGACTGGTATATCTTTTTCCATCTGCTGACCTTTCGTTGTTCTGCAACCTTATGTTTGGCCTCTTGCCAAACACATGTAGCTGCATTTTATCTAGTCTGAAGGTTTTACTATTTATTTATTTTTTTTTTTTTTTGAGAGAGAGAGAGTGTGCAAGTGAGAGGAGGAGCAGAGAGGGAAGAGAGGGTCAGGGAGAGAATCTTCAGCCGACTCTGCACCAAGCGCAGAGCCCCTGAGATCATGATCTGTGTCGAAACCAAGAGTCGGACACCCAACTGATTGAGCCACCCAGGCACACTTTAAGTTTTTACCTTTTAAATTGAGTTTATTCCATTTATATTTATTGGGTGGAAAGTAGGTATATCTATGGAAAGACAGGAGGAAAGAATTAGGGCGTACTTCATAAAGACTAAAGTGCTTGTTTTAGAAAAAAAGAATGTAATATCTTCGTAAGATGGATCTTGATATTCTTACAAATGATAAAAACCAAAAACATAAATAGGTCAACTGTGGATTTCAGTGATGAATTCATGAATCATATTAGGATATTAAGGGAAGCTAATGAATCTAAAATCTCAGGTGGAGGATAATCCTGTTATCCCATCAATTGTTATTTGGGATCACCTTCTGAGGACAAAATACTAGGCTGAATGGTCAATAAATCTAACTATTACGGTCTTTTTAAATGTTTTTATAACATTTAAGTTGTAGATTTTCTTCCGGATGTAAGTTTTTTAAGCGTATATATAGTTCAGTGTTTTGTTAAAAATCATTTGGATTTATTATAAAATGTTATATCACAGTTGATACACTGCCTGACACTTAGTAGGAGATCATTATTTGTGAATGAAATATTTGTCGAATGCGTAAAACTCATCATTGTAAACTAAGTCAACTTAGTTATGGGTCAGGAGTCCAAGTATAGGTTGGCTGGGTCCTCTGCTCAGGATCTCACAAGGTTGAAATCAAAGGGACAGCCACACTGCAGTCCCATGTGAGGCACAGGGTCCTTTTTCAATTAATTCCTTTTTGGCTGTATGACTTACGTCCCCATTTTCTTGCTAGCTATTACAGGCCAGAAACTGCTCTCAACTTCTAAAAACCCCCTCAAGCCCTTGCAACCTGGCTGCCTCCTCTCTTAACATAGCAGTTTACTCTTTCAAGGCTAGCAGGAAAACCTCTGTGGCTTCGAACTACTCTGACTTCTAAGGCTCACCTGATTATGTCAGGCCCAACTAGAATAGTCTCTCTTTTGATGACCTTAAAGTCAATTTAAGGATCTTAATTATATCTGCAAGATACCTTTTGCTAAGTAACATAATACAGTTATGGGAGTGATATCCCATTATTTATGCATAGGTTCTGGGGAAAGTGAGAGTCAGAGAGGGGTCATGTTAGAATTCAGCCTACTGCAACACACAAATAACTCATATCTCTGGCTCCTGTAGTGGGTACACTAGCATTTAGGTAATAGAGGACAAACAGGCTATTTATTCCTATGATTTAGAGAACAAGGATTGAGTTTCTTCCTTTTTTTTTTTTTTTTTTTTTTTTTTAAGTGGCGGGGAGGGATAGAGGTAGAGGGGGAGAGAGAGAGAATCTTAAGCCAGGCACCCAGCACAGAGCCCAACATGGGGCTCAATCTAACGACCCTGAGACTGACCTAAGCCAAAATCAAGAGTTGGACACTTAACCGACTGAGCCACCCAGACACCCCAAGGATTGAGTTTCTAAACTCTGTTCTGGAATAGCTATAATATATACCATTCAGAGACACTGATTGATAGGTGCTAAAATTTTGAGTAGTGCTCTTTATGAACTTAAGCAGTTTTACCAAAAAAAAAAAAAAAAAGTAAGAACCTGAGGAATGTTTTCAGAATTTCAGATTTTCTAATGGTATTTAATATGTATATGTGCATTTTAATATGGTTACAATCTATATTCACAAATGCTTTGTGTACTTGATTTATAAAACTTTAGTCCATATAAATATTTCCACTTAATTTTGTCTAAATGTTAGTCATTTAAAATATTCATATAGTGTTCCATTATATATCTTTACCGTAGTTTAAACATTTTCTTTGTTGAACATTTAATGTTTTAAATATTTTATTATAAATAGTAATAATTTTAAGGAACTGCCCCCTCTTACTTGAGTGGGGAGGATTGTCATGCAAGGCCAGGGCCAGAATAGCAAAATTGGGTTGTCCTAAGGGCAGTTCCATGTCCTTATCAGTGACCAACCAAGGCATATTTCAGCCATGAGCCCTGAGACCCTGAGGAGCATGGGGTATTAGAGAGGACTTCTCTCAGCCCTGTTTATCAGGGTCTTATTTTTACTGGTAAGTCGATATATGATCTTTTATTAATACTTTTGTTCATTTTTAAAAATTATTTCCTTTTTGTCTAGCTCTTGCCCTAAATGAAATTACTGGGCCAGACAGTAGGAATGATGTTATAGGTCTCATATCTTATTACTAAATTGGTCTCCAGAAAAGTTGGAACTAGGGTCCAGTAACATCAGTAATATTTGCATATCTTTTATGATTTAGGAAACATTTATTGACTGCATGGTATCTTCTAGGTGTTAGGGATACTTTGACAAAACGTCAAGCAACTCATAGCTTCAAATGGCTGTTACGACTGGTGATAAATACAATGTATTTTTAAATTCCAGAGGAGGGAGTGATTCTCTACCAGAAGCATTCATAAAAGCTCTGGAGAATGTGATATTGGAGAATTTTTAAATGTGGTATGGGAGGTGGCCTTTGAAAGGTAAATGTAAATTTGCAGATGTACGAATGATGAAAGACAGTATGGGTACAAGGAATAGTGTAAGTATGGTCATGTAGGTACTCAAATTAAAATGCCTTGGTGAACCATAGAAGGTTCAGTGTCATTACACCATAGTCTCTCAACCCCAGCACTACTGATTGGACAGATAATTCTTTAGGATGTTTAGTAGTATCCCTGGTCTCTACATACTCGATACTAGTAGTGTGTGCCACAACCTTTCCCCTTCCTTGTAACAACCAGACACAGTCCTCGGGGGCAGAATTGACTGTGGTTGAGAATTAGTGTACTTGACGATATGGCACTTGTCAAGAACTGTGATCGAAAGGGAAGCTGAAGCTAAACTATGAGTCACTCTTGCGCTGTAGCAAAGACTTCCGAATTTATCCTGATGATCGAGTGCTAGCAGCAGCCCAGCAGCTGGCTCTCTCAGATGGTCCCAGGAAAAGAATTCTGGTGGCAGTAGGAGGATGAGTTGTATGGGGAGGGGACTGGTAATTAGACTTGGGTAGATGACTTAAGATGCTGTAGTCTGGGCAAGAGTTGATTAGCTTCTTGACTAGGAAAGCAAAACCTGGGAGTGGAGATTATTAAGAAATAAAATTTACAGGACTTGATGTGGTAAGTGGTAGAAAAAGACTCAGGTGTCTAGCTCAGGTGTTTGGAGAGGTAATTATGCCACTCTGGGAAGCTGGGTATTACAGGAGGACAGATACATAGGAATGGCAAGACACTGAGTTGTTTGGACCTGAGGGGATTGTAAGACATCTAGGCTGGAACTAAGTAGAGAGTTCAGGCTTAGAGCTAAGGATTAGGCAGTCACTGAAGCCATTAACACCGAAGAGCTCACCAGAAGATTGCTGGTAACAAAGAGGAGCACCAGTAGCACCAGGACTGAGTTAACAGAGCCAGGGCAAGAGGTGGAGAAGAAGAAATCAGAAGCATGAGAATGAGAACCAATGGGAATGAGAAAAACATGAAAACAGATACTTTCAAGAGTTGGAAGTGCCTAGTGCCTCACACTGTCACAAAATGATTAGAAGCCAAAGTGTGAGACCTGGAAAGGTCATGCCATCAAGGGTTCTCTGAGGACCTTCCTACAACGTCAGTGGAAAAGTAGGACAGAAGTTAAGTTTAATAGGTTTAATCTGAAACTGTTCTTTTAAGACCATATAAATGGAAGAAGAGAGAAAAATGAAGTTCTTCTTCAACCTCATACCAGAGATGTTCTAGATGGGCTAAGGTTGAAATGTATTATCGTATCATGAATATAAATAAAATATGAAAATGCAAGTGACAAACCTTAGGACAAGGAAGGCCTTTCGACACATGATGGCAATGTTAGGAATTAAAAACACAATATTTGTACAGTTAAAGCTACAATTTTTAGGGTGCCTGGGTGGCTCAGTTGGTTAAGCGACTGCCTTCGGCTCAGGTCATGATCCTGGAGTCCCGGGATCGAGTCCCGCGTTGGGCTCCCTGCTCAGCAAGGAGCCTGCTTCTCCCTCTGACCCTCCCCCCTCTCATGTGCTCTCTCTCTCATTCTCTCTGTCTCAAATAAGTAAATAAAATCTTTAAAAAAAAAAACTACAATTTTTGTATATCGAGATACACCATAAGTAAAATTATGAGAGAGGAAAAATTAGGGAGGGGTGGAATAAGTGATTGGCAAAGAGTATGAGTAACAAAATTCATGTCTTTAACACCTTAAAGATGTATACAAAACATTAAAAAATACAGCTACCCTAATTTTTTTAATGAGCTAAAGGAGAACATGAAAAAAAAATAATTTTAACCGCTACAATTTAAAAACTGGAAATGAAACTAATGAGGTGCTATTCCCATTACCATAAAATTAACAATGATAAAAATTGAGACCATGAAGTGTTGATAAGGGTAAAGAAATAAACACAAAAAGCTGCTAATGGGAATATAAAATCGTGTAATTTTCCTGGAAAGAATTTAGCACTATTAAAAGCCTTAAAGATAGGCATGCCCTTTGACTCCTGCATTTCAGTGTATTTAATAGAAGCAAATAATTAAATATTATTGACAAAATTTCAGCACTGTTTATAGAAGAAATTTAGAAACAAGAACAAGTCTGACAAATATTGCAAAATGGTGGTGATTAACAGGGGTTTGCCACAAGAATGAACTGAGGAAAGGTTCTTCAAAGGCCCTGAGGCACAAGAATTTTCTAGGAATTGAAGGATGTGGGTGGAATTGTGATTGCAACTATCATAATAATTCATATTTATTTAGTTCTTACTATGTCCCAGGCATTGTTTTATATAGTCTCTCCTTTATACTGTTTTTTCCTTTAATTCTCTCAATAACTCCATACTCTAATTACTAGTTACCAAGTCACAAAAAAGCTGTGGAACTTGCCCAGTCACATAGTAAGTGGGTAAAACCAGAATTCCAATCCTGGCAGTGTGATTTCAGAACTCAGTTCTTAACTGCAGTGCTATTTTCCCAAGGAGCCTAAAGACCGAGGAGGGGAGCTGCCAAGAGGAGGCTGGAGAGTGAGGCAGGGTCTTGGCTTTGGAGGCCTTGTAAGCCCTTGAAAGATTTTGGATGTTATCTTAAGAGGAACACGAAGCATTTGGAAGATGCTGAGTACAAATAAGTGGATGCTTGCTTGGTCTCAGGGCTTATACTCATGTCCATATTTGTAATTTATAAAAAAACTGACACAGGCAATGCAAGGAGATTGGATCAGAGAAGAGCACGCATGAGTGAATATTCCAGGGAAGAGGTTTCTACTTACTGTATTCCCTCAGTGTTCAAGAGGAATCAGAAGATCGATCTCTACTGCAAGTGACAGAAATCCCAGCTCAAACCAGCCTAGGGACATTTATTGAATCATGTTGACTGGAAAAGTCCAGGGGAATGTTAGCATCAGGCATGACCAGATTCAGAACTGAAATTGTTTACGCTGGAACTCAGCTTCTCTTTTTCTCGAATTGGATTTGTTATACATTCTCAGTACATTCCCTTAGGTTATATGCGCTACTGGAAAAAGACCTTTTTTAGGAACTCCTGTAGAAGTCCGGAGATCACTGTGAGTAGATGAACTTAAACCATGTGCCTGCCTCTGAACCAGTCCCCATGGCCAACAGAATGAGATTACCTAACTGGTTTATGCTTCAAGGGAGTGCCAGGTTCATTCCTGGGTTTGGGTTGACATGAACCCATAGGGAAGAAAGGTAGATGCCCCACATGACAAAAAGAGATTTTGATATTGGGAGACAATAGATGTGTTCCTTACATATCCACTTTTATTATATTTTACAAAAACAAAATTTAATTAGTTGTGTTCGTTACTTATTATTTGCTTATGTTTAATTGTGCAGCATTTTAAAGTTTTTGTCTATTTAAAAGTTCATTCTGTCTCTAATTACTTAGTTTTTGAACAGACTTTCTCTTTTAATTCTTTGTGTAATAACTAGAATACTGTTTTTTATAAGTTTTTTCATGTATTCCATTTGTACATGTAATCTTGTTCATTTGAAAATTATCTGGATTTTGGAACAAAATTTTTCTCCATGTTGATAAATTTGGTCGTCCCTTCCTTACTGATTGGTACCTGATATTTGTATGTTGCTTTCTAATTAAAGAATCTTTTCCCATATATCCTTGAATTTAAATATTATAATAACTGTGAGGTAGGTATTATTATTCTTATTTTATAGTAGCAGACCAAGAACTTGAAACTAGATTTTTTACTAAGTTCAATACTCTTTTTTTTTTTTTTTTAAGTAAACTCTACCCCCAAGGTAGGGCTCAAACTCACAACCCCAAGGGTCCACAGACTGAGCTAGCAGATGCCCCAGGTTCAATACTGTTTAACTCTGTTACGCCTTATATTATTCATTCACCCCTGCAACACATTTATGGCAAGCCAGAGCAACATAAAAAGCAGGGAAGATACAAATAAGCCAGGTAGACTAGAGAAAGGGGGCATAAATTCAGGGACAAAGAAAATTCTAAAACATGGTAAATGAATATTATATGCAAATATGCTATTAGATTTTTTAAATTAGGAAAAAAGATGTCTTTGTATTTTAAATTTCTAAAGTGACTTGAAGTAGTTGATCAATCTGATGGAACCAATTATAACCATGAAATAAATACTCCCAACATGTATCTAGAGAGGCACTAGGCCCAGAAGATTTTAATGAATGAATTTTATTAAAATTTTAAGAAACAGATAAATTGTAACTGTGAAAATATTTCAGAGCACAGAAAAATTGGAAGCTTCCCAGCTCACTATATAAGGTAGGCATCCCTTTAAAGATACTAACAAGATAAAATGTTACCTTCACCAGAATTGTTCAGTATATAAACATCTGCATGGAAAGGGAACAGGAAGAGGGGTGGTGAATTGAGAGGAGGCTAAAAGAGAATGTTTGCAGTTTTCCTTGTGATGCCTGTATTTACAATGGGAAATATTCAGGTGTTATTTTAAAATTAGCAGTTTTCATTCCTATAGAGTTTTGATAAGATTGGATGTTTTATAAAAAGGAGATTTTTACTCCATAACACTTTCCTAGATAAAGTATTTCATTTATTGGTTTTAGTGCTCATAACTTGAAGATATGGATCTGCCTAATCAACAAATTGTCTTATTAGCCCCTAATTTCAAGAGTGTATAAATTCAACTCTTAACAATTTCATGAGGAACTTTTGTATGGAAACAAAGAAATCACAACTTATTCTAATATGCATTTCGCAGCTTGTCAGTATTGACCTAAATCAGTCACTTTTATAAACAGCAGGAGAACTGGGCTCAAATGAAGTATAAGTGATTCCATTTTAAAGAGCAGTTTTAAAAATATTTTTATCTAAAAAATACTTTTTTCTCTCTGTCTTTGATATAATCTTCATCTTGTTTCAGTTCCATTTTGGAGGGATTTGATTATTTGATAGAACCAGGAATTCTCTGTTAAAATGGGGACTTGAGTTCTTCACTTATTCACATGGTTGTCATGAAAGAGGGAAATCATAAATATGGAGGTCTTTGCAAAACAAAAAACAAAAAACCACACATACACACACACAACAACGGATGAAAGCTATCCTGATTATTTGAGTGCTTCTTCCAAATTCATCAAAAAAGATCCATTCAGTAAAATTACCACTAAAGAAAAGACTTTAAGAAAAAAAAATGGCTCTTTTGCTGTTCAATAACAATGAAGTATATTAAAAGTACTGTATGTACTTGCAGATTGGCCGCCTCCAAGATCTGGTGAGGAAAAGTGAACAAGGTCTTGGCTCTGCAGAAGGCCTCATTGCTAGTCTTCAGGACTCCCAGGAGAGACTTCAGAATGAGCTCGACTTGACTAAAGGCAGGCTGAAGGAGACCAAAGATGCTCTATTAAATGTTGAGGTAATTTTATAATACCTGCTATAATCTAAACATCAGCAAGGTAAAAATATTTAGTTACTTTGCTTAAATATCACATTGTATGGAGTGTATTAGTTTCACAGGGCTTTCCTACCAAAGTACTAAAACTAAGTGGCTTAAAACAACAGGAATTTACTTTCTCACAGTCTGGAGGCTGAAAGTCCAAAATCAAGGTGTTGTCAGGGCCATTCTCCCTTTTCAACCTAGGAGGGCGGATCCTTCCTCACCTTTTCCAGCCCCTGGTAGCCCAGGCCTTCCTTGGTTGGTGGCACATTTCAGTTTCCTCCTCAGTGGTCAGTGGCATTCTTCCTGTGTCCTCCTAAGAAGATACCCTTCACCTAGGACTAGGGGCTCACCCTACTCCAGTATGACCTCCTCTTAACTAATTACATCTTCACTGACCCTATTTCCAAATAAGTTCACATTCTGAGGTACAGGAGGTTAGGACTTCCATGTATCTCTTTGGGATCACAATTCAAACTATAACAATTAGGATGCACAAGTCTTTTATTGGTAAGAGTCCAAACTCTCATGTATAGCAACAAAGCAATTCTCTATGACCTAAAAATTTTGAAAGGCTCTGTGGCCTTCCATTCTCAGGAAGCAGAGCAAATATTTACATTGCCTCAGAAAGTAGAGAAAAGCATCCATAAGAACTAAGAGGATGGTATCCAGAGAGTTCTTTTCCTTCAGAGAGGTGACTGAGAGTGTGGGCCCTGAAGTCAGATTGGTTGGGTGTGAGTTCTTGATCCACCACTTAGTCACTTCAGACAAGTTATTTATTCTAATCCTCAATTTACTCATCTGCACAATGCAGGAGTGGCAGGGGATAATAATACACTTCACACCACTATTGTAAGAATTCAATGAGGTAAACCATTTACAGCACAGTGCTTAGTAAAATAGTAAGCACTCAGGAAATGTTGCCTTTTATTAATATTTCAAATTTAATTTTTTTAGCTTGGAATTCAAATCAGTTTCATTTCTTTAAGGTCCTTGCACATATTTACATTGCTCTTCTATCAGGTAGTAGAACTTAATAAAAACTGTAAGCAAAACCTTAGCAACTGTTCATCTTTTGTTCTGCTGGACAACTTTAATCAAGAAAATGTAGGTGCTGCATCACAGTTTACCACAACTTTAGGAAGGCTCCTTAACAGGTGTTCTGTCTGGATGGGATTTTTTTCCCCTCCTCCCTGCTGAGTTTCTGTTGTGTATTATATAACTGAACCCATCATCAAGTGGATATTGGTCCCTGACTATATGTCAACCTGTTGGTTGGTACCTGTGGGGGATCCAGTCACAGGTAAGGCAAGACTCTGCCCTTAAGACACCTTAGATCATGGTTGGTAAATAAGGGGTAAGATGCTGATGACAATGATGATAATATTAGTTTAACAGTTGCAAATCTGTAGTGTGGAGTTTATAGTTTCTGGCATTACTAAACTTTGCTGAGGCTCCGTTTCCTCACTATCACCTCCCCATGTTGTTATGAGGATCCCAGGAGGTGATGGATATGGAACACTTGAGGGAAAAAAAGAGCAAGTATTTTCTTTACCTCTTTCCTTACCCCACTGATGTCTAATAAAGTACTTTGCATTCAATAAAAGAAATACTTTTTAAGTATTCTATCCCATTTAATGCTGCCTGTGATGGAAAAAGTAGTAGTTCCTAGAGGCAGAATACTTAGTGAAAAGGACCATTGGCTAAGATGGCTGGATCCAGTTTTCAGAATTTACTGTTTATAGCCAGGTCAGCAATGTAGAATGGCAGTTTCAACAATGACGTTCTTCTCTCCCGTGAATCTGGATATGCCCTTCAGCAATGCTCCAACACCTGCTCTTGGCAAGTGGGTGATCCAGAAAGGGTCATTGTTACAACAGAAGGAAGCACCATCATCTGTTCCTCGTGTGTTGTAGCCGAAGAGCAGCTCCACGGCCGGCAGTGCCCCAGGGTTGCCGTGTTGTCCAAACAGGTCACCTCTAGCACTGGGCTCCAGAGAGCCACAGGCATTTCATCTATATCGTCTTCTCACTTATTTAATCTCACTTCTCACTTATTTAATCATGTCAGTGAGGTAGAGCCATAATGCTTCATTCATAATGCTTTGAATAACATATCTATATAACGTGTATATTTTTATATGAAGATAATAGATACCCATGATATGGAAAGTTAAGATTATTTATTATGCTAGCTTTAAACTATTCAAAATGATTTGTAAAATTATAAGCCTTAATGCAATATAGTTTGCACAAGGACACTTAAAATATATGTGCCATATATTATCTGAAAATCTCCAGTAATCGTTATAGATAGCACTATCAATTATTGTGCTGTAGGAATTTAAGTTATAATGCAAGCACTCTGCTTATTTGAAATAACCAGCAATGAATTTGCTTTTGAAGACTTGTTTTCATTGAAAAGTTTTTATTCTTCAGGGTGAGCTAGAACAAGCAAGGCAACAGCATGAAGAAACACTTGCTGCCATGAAAGAGGAAGAGAAGCTCAGAGTGGACAGAATGGCCCATGACTTAGAAATAAAATGGACTGAAAACCTTAGGTACATTTTTTACTCTGTAATGTAATCTTATCAGTACAGATGTGCAAAAATGTTTTTCTGTTATATGGCTTATGTTGTCTTATCGTTAAAATCATAGTGACAGCATTTTTAATGAATTTTTTTCCCGATTAGATGCAGAGAAATTGTTATTCTCCTTTTCTGCTTGAATACTTTTTCTGATTTTATTTTCTTTATAAAATACTAACCTCAAGTCAGAAGATTTATTTATTCTAATACCTGTTCTGCCATTAATAGCTGATGAACTAATAATCTTAGGTAAGTTACCAATTTACCTTACAGTTCTGTAAGCCTGACTGAAAAAATAACCACTTTTATTCTGAGTTGACTTTTGAGGAGGATTAATTAAATACTTAAAAAAACCATGAACAACTATACTATAGCTACTGAGAGGAATAATTCTCTTTAAAAATAAAGGCATTCATTTTATTTTAGACAGGAGTGTTCTAAACTTCGTGAAGAGTTAAGACTTCAACATGAAGAGGATAAGAAGTCAGCCATGTCTCAACTTTTGCAGTTAAAGGAGCGAGAAAAAAATGCAGCCAGGGATTCATGGCAGAAGAAAGTAGAAGATCTCTTAAACCAGGTAATTAATAGTCTATACATTCTGAAGGTTCATTTTCCTTGACATTCTCTAGCCAGGAAAACATTATAAAACATTATGCGTTAATTCACTGTATTTTGTTAATTTTCATATGGCAAATTTAAAATTTTAAAAATGTATAAAATCAAGGAGATATATTCATTAACTTGTGAAAACACTGTACTAAATAATGTTACCTATGCAGTCCTAAATTCTGAGAAGAATTTACAGGTTTTGGCTTAATATTTGAACTGACCACATTAGAGATTTTTAAATGGAAAAGTTACCCATATTTTGAAAGTATAAAATCTTTTTTCAAGCCATTAGCTATCACTTGGGCCCCAGAAGGTAAAATTTATTAAATGCATCCTGATTGCCTAAAGCCATACCAGAAGTGAGCAGTTTACTTCTTTCTCAGCAGAAGGATGTTGCCTGTTACACTTCAAAATGTTATCAACAAAAGGTAGTGATATCCCTAAGTGTATCTTATGTCCTAAATCTATCTTCTTATGTCAGGTTCACTTATTTCCATTTATAATTATAATTAAATGATTTTTCACTCATTTACACAACTTCTAAATTTATGAATTCTTAGCACTCTCCTGCAAAGCCTGTTATTAAATAAGACTGACTGCATGAGTCACTAGTTGATAAGCAAGTACAGAACTTGGACAAGAAGCAGCTCCATAATTTAGTGCTAGAAATCTACTATTATCTTTCTATTTGTGATCATGATGAATTTCAAAATAAACAGGATAGGCTTTCTGTAAGATAACTTATTACAGAGGATACATACATGCAGTATCTTTCAAGAGTACTTGGGGCCTGCCGATTTGTGTCTGATCTTTCATAATAGTTAATAATGTTACCCTGAAAAGGGAGTGTATATATATATATGAATTTTTGTGAATAAATTTGAAACCTTTGAAATTCAGACAAAAATAAAAAGAAAACAACTCTCACTAGAAGTTGGGCACCAGGTTAGCATTGTTTATTGGTTACCTTCTGTATACTTATTTTACATTCCTATTTAGATACCTAGAAGGACAGATTTTCCTGGGTAGAATGGTACTACTCTTCTATGATGTCCTGTACTTAAAAAGATTAGATCAATTGTATGATAAAAATGAAAAATACTCCTGAGAGTCTGCCTTGTTTTTTAATCACAAAGTATTGACACAGACATTTTTTGGCTGAACTTGGCACTGTAAAGAGGACCTACCACTTCTCCCACCTGTTTTCTCTTAGATTATTTCATTACTCATGTAATCTCTCTTAAAATAAATTGTCAGATTTCATCCATGCTTCTCTGATATTTTTTTTTCTTTTACCAATATCTGTTCTGCATTGATTATTCCTGAGAGGACATAATGTTTTGCCTATTATTTTAGTTCTGTGTCATAAAGTAATTTATTACATAATGGCTCCAATTTTGCCAACTTTACAGAAATAATTTTTTGATCAGATTAACCATAAATATCAATAAGAACCAGGAATTAATTGCCTCCAAAGATGAAGCTGTTCTGTGCTGCTCTATGTCATCAGTCCCATTTCCAAAATGATAATATCTTCCCTGCTCCCCACTTCTAAAATCTAGAGGGCATACACATTCCCGTAGATAAACTGGAAAATAGCTGTTACATCTTGGGATTTTATGTACCTGAAGAAAGTTAGGAAAACAGTTGAACAGACGATTCCACACTGAAGTGAAAGTGGGTATTATGTTATCAAAGTTGCACTCTTTCCAGGTATGTCAGAGGACAGAAACTTCTAGCAGGACCAGCAGTCTTTTTAATAGAACTTTGTTATGGACAAAGGACCCTTCCCTCCTTGGCCCTTTGGATTTGTTCTCTTGATTTTTGTGGATGGATTCCTAGAGCCAGTGTGGTGTGCCTGCTCTCCTACTTTCCACTTGCCTGACTCCTACTGAACCCTGGTCCTCATACTGTCCACCCCCAGCTCCGAGCCCTACAACCATCTCACTCTACTTACTACTACTGGCCTCACTCATCCCCTTGTTCCTAGCACTGCCAGCACCCTTCTGCACTTAGGGAAACCAGATCTGGCTTGGGCTTTGGGACGTTTAAGGAGTAAGAGTGGAGAATGGAATTGGAACAGCCAGGTCTTAGGCAGAAACATATTGTGAAAAGTATCAGAGGATCTGTGTTTTCACATATTTTAACTATTTCTGAGTGAACTGAACACAAGTCTTTTTTTGTGCCTTGGTTTACCTATATTTCATTCTGCTTAGAGCCAAGAAGAAATAATTTATCTTTCATGTTGAACTTAATCTCTTGAGAGTTAAATTTGATTTAAACTTACCTATCAAGAAATGGGCAAAGAAAGGCATAAGAGTTTCACTTTTCTTCAGTCAGATGTTCTTTATCAAAATTTCCCAAAGCTATTATTTTTATTCTGTGCTCTGATCAGAGTCTAACTTCATATTTTTAGTTTTTTAATGTTTCATTGTGTTCTTTCTTTCTGTCCAATGATTACCCCTTTGTCCAAAAACTAGGTATACTTCCTGGGCTAATCAGTGTACATTTGAATTCCTTTAAAGCAAAAGAACTACATTTTTACTCTTCAACTCTGTCTAAAGAAAAGTGAGTATACAGAGTGCTCTGTGATCATATTTTCTGTTTGTGATCCTAAAATGTCATCATATATTCCTTTATTTCACCTTTTTCAGGGCAAATTTTATTTTAGGTCCAGTATGATGACTTAATATTCCAATTCCTCATTCAGATCCACGGACTGAGAAATTTGTGAGACATACAATCATTCAGACAAAGAACTGTGGGACTTTGTAGTTTGGGTCTGACTTCATTTTGAGCTTTGAGGCCCAAGGTTATTTAGGGGGTTATAGCCACCATGTATCTGACACAGTTTTTAGCCTCCACATACCTCCAATCTGATAGCATTTTACCTACAGTAAAAGTCACTGCAGTGAGTGACCATAAATGGTCTGGACAGTTTGTACTCAAGGAGCAGTGATGTGCTGGATCTGGCTCCTCCCAGCTCACATAGCCCTGACTGTGTGCAGGCCTTCTCAACTCCATATTCTGGGACATGTTGGTGGCTAGCAGTCATCGATGGTGGGAGTATTTACAACACAGTACCAGCACATGCTATACATCAGGGCTTTATTTTTCAGACAGCTATTACATACTTACCAACTTAACCACTGGGTGGGAGTATAGAATAGAGAAAGAGTGACATAGCCAATGTGATTGGGAAAAATTTCATTAAAGAGGTCAGCTTTAGTGTGACTTTCAAATAGAGTAAAGGATGAACACAAATATTTTTATTCATTTGACATTTTATTGAATATACTCTTATTTTCCAGGCACTATGAGGAATACAGAAAAATGAGGTGGGGACAGTTGGGGAGATAGGTCATTGTGAAAAATTTTGACTTCCAATCATAGGAGTTCAGAGTTCACTCAGTAGGCTATGGGATTCTGTCAGTTTATGGATAGGAGAATAACATTTTGAAATTTTTATTTTAGGGACCTTAATGTGGCTGTGATATTGAAGTGAGGAGGAAATGGAGACATCTCAATATAGATAATCCAAAATGTCTGAACAGAACTCTTGAATACACATCATGTACCCAACCATCACCCCTCAACCTAAGCCAGACTGCTCCTCCTAGACAGTGCCATCCATCTACTGCTCAGCCATCTCTGACTCCTCTCTGTCACACTGTGCACCCAGTCCATCAGCAATTCCTGCTGCTCTGCCTTCAAAGTACACCCAGGATTTGCCCATTTCCAGCACTTCCTCCACTACCACCCTAGTCCAAGCTACTTGCACTTCTCCCCTACACTGCGAATGGAACCTACATTTGGTCTTCTTGCTTCTTCTCTTGCCCACCTACATATTATTTCTCAACCAGCCAGAGTGATGCTCTTAAAATATTAAGTTGGATCATGTTACTCTCCTGCTTCAAATCTTCTACATCTAGATTACAATCCACACTTTTACTGTGGCCTGTAGTAGCCTTATGATTTGTTCCTTGCCAACATCATCTCCTGCCACTCCTCCCTTCCTTTTCTGTAGTCCTACTGGAAGACTTGGAGTTCCTGGAAAAACACACACACACCAAGCTTAATCCATGCGGGGCCTTTGCACCTGCCAGTCCCTCCACATGGAACCCACTTTCCCCAGATCTTCCTGGCTTGTTCTTTTACTTTGTTCAAGTCTCTGCTCAATCCTAAGTGTTCAAAAAGATCTTCCCTAGCCACTCCCTCTAAAATAGCACCCTCCATCACTCTGTGTCCTCTTACTCTGCTTTGTGTTTCTTCAAAACATTTACTACTACATAGCCTCATATTGATTCTTTTCCCTATTAGAATGTAGTTCCATGAAAGCTGGATCTTTATCTGTACTGTTCACAATTGCATATCCAGCTACTTAAACTGCCTGGCATATAGTAAGCACTCAATAGTTGTTGAATGGAATGAACAAAAACTGAGGCATAGCAACTGAAGAGGAAGTTGTCAAATATATGAAGTACAAATAATTCTAACCATTTAGGACCTGTTTCACTGAGAATACAAGAGAAACTATAGAGGAACAAATCATGAAATTTGATAGAATACTTTGCTAAAGGAGAAAGAAATGTTAAAGGTGACTGAGGATTTAAAGCCAGGATAACCAAAAGAAGAGCATCTGAGACAGGGAGGTCAGGAGCTACTTAATTGGGGGGAAGTCGGGTGGTGAGATTCTACATCACAGGAAATTTTAGAATTTTTCACACTCAGTTGGAAAGGGCAATGACATGAATAAGAAATAGAGCATTAAAATAAGTGCTGTTGATCAAGAGCAATGGAGAAGCCAGTCTCTTCAGGCTGTTACAGACCATGTTCTGATTTCTAGACCCATGCTGTCCAAGATGGTACCTACTAGCCACATACGACTGCTGAGCACCTGAAATGAGGTTCATCCAAATTGAGATGTCACCGTAAAATGTATGCTGGGTATCAGATACTTAGTACAAAAAGTGGATGGAATGTCTCACTAATATTTTTATAAGCTATAATTATATGTTGAGATGATAATGTTTTGGATATATTGGGTTAAATATATGACTAAAAATCTACTTTTTAAAAAATATGGCTATAAAAACTTTTTAGATTATACCCGTGGCTCTCAATTACAATTCTATTTGATAGTACTGGTCTATACTATTTAGATCACAAAAATTTGGAGTAAATTTGGCTTAGTGCTCATTCTGCTAGCTCCATCTCTTAACTCTTAAATTAAGTTTGATGTTAGGAAGGAAGGCATTCTCTTTAGAAACTGCATTTCTGCCTACTGAAAAAATATATTTATATCAGTTTTTATGTTTGTTTTAAAAGAATAACAATAATACCTTTTAATGGAAGAATAGATGGATTCTGAGGTAGAGATATTAGAAAGGGAGCTGAAATAATCAGCTCTTCCCAGCTAACTCAAAGACCTTGACAGACCCCCAAGCAGTGATAGGAGATCAATGAAGCTGACCTGGAAGGTTCTAAATCCTCTTTGTAGAAATTAGGAGAGCAGGAAACTACGTAGAACAAACATCAGAGATCCAGCCTCCGCCCTGGGAAAAGAGACGACTGGAGCAAGGAAAAGGGAAGTCAAAGAAAAAAACAGCAGAAAGAGTGAAGGGAAAGAACATATGGAGAAAGAGAGAAACCAGATAGAAGAGAGAGTGTGAATAGCAGGTAGAGCCCCAGAAAATGTGGAATGGAATTAAAGTCTACCAAAACCGAGCCAACATCCATTATTCTTCATACTTCAGTTCCTGGATTCAAAATTAGTATGCAGTATTTTCCTTAGTAAATATGGAAGCTTGTTTCTAAATTCTCTTCAGTCAAAAAATTAATGATATTATTTTACTTTAACTGTATTTTATCCTCTTTTATCAGACTTAGTGTTGTTAGTGTTCTTCCTCTTGAGACTTTTTTCTCAAGATTAACAGTACTAAATTGTTTTCTGAATTAATTTGCAAATCTAAAAATGTTTAATTTTCTTTTCCCTACCAAAAACTCCCTTTTTAGAATAAGTTTATCCAGTTCTTAAATTGGTATATTTAGGAGAAGAGAGTGAAGAGATAGAACAGTGATATCTACACCTGGCTTTAAAAAGAGATGCTTAAAATACTGGGAAATTATTAATGTGTACTAAGTATATATCTATTCTGCAAAATACTATAGTAAGACCTGTGATGAAATGCAGAACAGTTTGTGCCTTCACACCTGAAAAATACTTACAAACATTTAGATAGCATTGCAGTAACAAATCAACTTAGCATATTCCTAATTTCAAATGACAAAATACTAAAAAAAAAGCATTGGGGATCTGAAAGGGTTCAATGGGTATATGATTATAAAGTTATTTAAGATAATCTGAGAAAAGCGTTAAGAATTATCTAACATCTTGGTTTGTCTTCACCTTAATTTCATTTATTATATGCCTGTTACTACAACTTTAGTTTAAATATTGAACACTTGTTCATGAATTTTTCTTTTTTTTCGCTTTAGGAGAATTATTAAAATTGTGATTGTCAGTTCTAAGACTTAGGTTTGTTGGTTACTTTTCTGTAGATATTAGTAAACCTTGAAATTAATATTAGAAAAAGACTACATAATTTGCTTTAAGAAATTACCATATTATATATTAAATATTGAATTTTAGAACATTTTATTAAGCTTTAACATTTTACTTGAATTGCAGTGTAATATCAGTGTACATATTTCAAGGAAATTAAAAATTTGATAAATGACATTTCTTGTATTAGTAATGAGAATTTTATTCTGTGGACATTTGATGGCATTTTGACATTTGTCAAGAATTCAGTGTTTCTGATAGGCCATGTAGTGTGCTACATACATATGACTCCATAATGGAGTCATAATGATCTCTGCCTTCCCGTTGCTTATAATCTAGAAAGGAGGGCAAAGAGAAATAACAGTTTGACACATTAACTCATTACAATTGTGATACACAGTGTGTGTACCCTGGGGACCTAACATAGTCTGGGAACTTGGGGAAGGTTCCTTTGACTGTGGGATCATTTACCTAGGACCTGAAAGAGAAGGAGTCAGGCCAAGAGGAGAAGGAGACAGCATTCTGAGCAGAAGGGGACGTATATGCAAAGGCCCTCAGGCAGCCCCCAAATACCCTTCCTTGGAGACCAGAGGCTGGGGAGGTAGGCAGGTTGGATCACTTGGGGTTTTTTTGGGACTTTGTCTAAAGGACAATGAGGAGCTGTTGAAAGATTTTAATCAGTAGTAGTGTGAAATATTCAAATGTTATAATTTCAAAACTCTGGCTACAGAATGGAGAATAGACTACAGTGGGACAAGTTAGGTGCCATTCAATGAATATCTTTCCCTCTTGGCAATCTTTCTTTGTTCGGATTAGTATTTTCTGGACAAATATTTACTATACTTGGTATACTCATTAGTTCATTTCTCAGGATACATTTCTAAGTCTTGACTACAGGATTTCTGCATGATACCAATGTATGTATTTTTTCTAAATTTTTTCTTTTTAACTGAAATTTTCTCTTTACTGCTTCCGTTATTATGGGGGAGAGGAAAAGTAAGGTAGGGAGTAGCAAAAACTAAATAAAAGTCTGTATCATTCATTTAGTCTTGAAATAAGTATTTATTGACCTATTTACTTTTTGTCACATACCATTAGGCCCTTTGGTTACAAACTCTGAATAAGACATAATCTTTGTCCTTCAAAAGCTGGTAATTCAGTGGATTTCAATATGTATATACTAATATGTTTACAAATGGCAAACATGTAAAACCTTGTGCTATTTTCTAAATGAATAAAGTCAGGTTTAGAACAATGAGATGACTCCTGAGAGCATAGTTTCTTACAAACAAAGCTTTAAATTTCTAATTAAGTCCAGCAACTTTTTTAGTTATTTTTAGCTTTCTCACTTATCTGAAAGTCTGATTATATTCATCCTTCAAGAAAAGAAATCCTGAAACACATTCAGTAAGCCTTCTATGTTGAGGTATGAGTGCTATCTATTGAAGAGGATGTGCTGAGGCCCTTTTCACTCATCTCAAAAACTGACAAGCTTAAGATGTTTTAAAACAAATTGACTATTATATAGGGTATCAGTTTTTATTAACATGGATCTTGCTTATATAGAATGCTTGCCAAATAATATTTTTGCATACAGATTTTTAGTTCATCCAATATTCTTTCTTTTTTTTTTTTGACAGAGAATTTATTTACTTATTTATTTGACAGAGAGAGACACAGCGAGAGAGGGAACACAAGCAGGGAGAGTGGGAGAGGGAGAAATAGGCTTCCCGCGGAGCAGGGAGCCCGATGCGGGGCTCGATCCCAGGACTCTGGGATCATGACCTGATCCGAAGGCAGACGCTCAACGACCGAGCCACCCAGGCACCCCCATCCAATATTCTTTCAAGCAGACACTTAACTTGGGGGATCTCATCTTGTGGCATAAATACCATCTATATGTCAGTGACTTGCAAAGTTAAATCTCTAGCCTTGACATCTTCACCTGAACTCAGAATCACATGGTTGGCTAACAGGCATCTCAAATTTCACGTCTGACTCTGAAATACTGGTTCCCAATCACCATCCCCCAAACCATCATCTTTACTTCTTGGCACTGCTTGTTGCTCAAAACAAAAACTGAAGAGTCATCTTTGATTTCTTTCTTTCCTTTATCTCTCATGTAATCTGTCAATCCTATTCATTCCACCTCCAGAACACCCCAGCTCTGTCTGCTTCCATAGCCCCTAGTAAATACTAGGCCGAGTCACCATTGTAATAGCCTCCTATCCAATCTTCCCAATTTCACTTTTCTTCATAGCGCTCAAAGTAATCTTTTATGATGTAATCAGATCTTACCATTCCCCTCCTTTTAAAATTCTCTCAAGGGTACTTCACTCAATTAAGGCTCTTTGTTTTTATGGTCCTACAAGACCATAAGCCATCTGGCCCCTGCAAAAAAATCACCCATCTCATGTCATCCTCACAAACCTTCCCCCTCAACACACATACACACGTGTATATCCAGTCACTCCCCAGCTCACTTCCCCCTCAGGGTCTTTGCACTAGTTAATCCATTTGCCCAGGTACACTTTCCCCAGGATCATCACATTTCGTGGCTGGCTTTTTCATTGATTCCAAGTTAAAATGTCACTTCTTTCAACAGATGTTTTCTTACGATCAACCCAGTATCACTTCTAGTCATTTTCTATCACAGCAATCTTTTTTTTCATCATAGCTTTTATCATCAACTCTTTATTTTTAAATTTTTTTGTATATTTGTTTTATTGTCTTATTCAACTCTCTGTATCACTCTGTACTTAAGATATTTCCTGGAATTTAGTAATACTCCAATAAAGATTTTTCTAAATGAAGAAAAATCTACTTCATTTACGTATTAACCAGTAAGGGTTGTGACCCAGTAGTACGAGTGCATTTCCCCATTGCCACAGCCAGGTCTGTGATGTGAGTCACCCCAGGTCACAGCTCAAGGACCATGCCTTTTGGTTTAGCTATTTCCATGGCTTATAACTAACTGTGTTGACAGAGACAGTGCCCCTGTGAGTTTAGATTCCAAGTGTTCTAATATACTTCTGTTGTATAAAATCCAAAATCTAGAATTCCTAAGGGAAGACCTGGCATGCTACTTTATGATCTGTCATATTAGCCTAGTTTTATCAGTTAGCGCAGGAACCCTAAGTAACATACATATTTCTGTCTGATGATAGCTTACTTAAAGAATGAAAAATAAAATCTACTTCATAAGTAAATGCCATACATTTTAAATTAACTTCTAGTACTAGGACATCAGTTCTGAGAAATACAAAGAGGTAAAACAAAAACGAAAAAACACAACTAAAAATTCCTCAGCTTTTCATAAATTTTGCAAAGTCTGGAGAAGTGTCTTATTAGTATATAAAGAATACTGAGTATGAAAAAGCATAAAGAGAAAGTAAATAAAATTAACACAACTAATATATATAAAAGAAAAATTGTGTATGTATATATAAAATGTATATTATGTTATTACATATATAATTTTATGTATTATATATATATGAGAAACATTAAATTGAGCACTTATAGAATAACCAGATAGAAACTAATCTTTTTTCTCAACTTATTTTTATAACTATACTATATCCTAAATTATATATTAGTCTAACTTACTAGTAAAAAATTATTTACCAGATAAAAACAAGTTTTAGTTTATGACACACCAAGGAGTAATCACATTATGAAAAAAAATTATTTTCTGTCTGAAAATTTGATTAATGTCCAAAGTAAAAACTATTTCACAGGAACTTTTGTACTTAAATTACTAATATAACTGGGGCGCCTGGGTGGCTCAGTCGGTTGAGAATTTGCCTTTGATTCAGGTCATGATCCCAGGGTCCTGGGATTGAGCCCCACATCGGGCTCCCTGCTCAGCGGGAAGCCTTCTTCTCCCTCTCCCACTCCCCCTGCTTGTGTTCCCTCTCTCACTGTCTCTCTCTGTCAAATAAATAAAATCTTAAAAAAAAATACTAATATAACTTCAAAATACTATTTTGTATTTTTGGAAAGGAAAAAAAAAATGAGGCAATTGAAAATGAAATCACATTTTCCCCCATATTTGGGGAAAGAGAGGATGTGGGTTTTTCCAGTTGTTTTATGTCACTCAAAATTGGAATGAACTTCTGAAAAATAAACCCAGATCATAATTTTGCCAAATATATCCTAGAAAATAGGATTGAAAAGATATAAAGGGGGGCACCTGGGTGGCTCAGTCGTTAAGCATCTACCTTCGGCTCAGGTCATGATCCCAGGGTCCTGGGATCGAGCCCTGCATTGGGCTCCCTGCTCAGCGAGAAGCCTGCTTCTCCCTCTACCAGTCCCTCTGCTTGTGTTCCCTCTCTCGCTATGTCTCTCTCTGTCAAATAAATAAATAAAATCTTTAAAAAAGAAAAGATATAAAGGCACCTCTTCTTTCCCCCAAGTATAAAATCAGATTATTATTAAATGTTTACATTTTTAATGATTAACTCATTTATTTTTGGCCTCCAAATTATGCAATCAAGTTCGTGTTTCAGTTCTCATCTGCTCATTTCTCTTGAGAAATCTGTCATAAGCATACTATACCAGTACTGAGTATAATGCTTTGAAGCATTATATTTTAGATTGCTGGGAGGAACTTAGAACAGTAATATTTCTTCTAGGTCCTTCAATAACCATTATCTTTTCAAGTGAACTCTGATTTGTATGTACTGGCCTTCAGTATTTTGCATAGGTAAGTCTGCCATTCCCACAAACAGCAGATACTGTTTTAAGGGACTACAGATAATTTAGATTGTGTGTCTTAAATTTTTTTGTCTAATTCCTTTCTCAGAACTGTTTTCAATTTATTTTTTCTTGAGCATATTATAATTAATGTCCTGTGTTTTATTCTCCCTTTTATATCCCTCTTTCTTTCACTTAGTTGATTTCTGAATGTTTCCCTTTTATTCCTTTCATTTTTTTTCTTCCTAGCGGCACTCTCTGGGTGAAGCTTTGCATAAATCTATCAACAATGTAAGTGAGCGGCACTTACAATTTGTACACAAGGGCATGTTGCACTTCTAATTTTGCATAAATACCATCACTGCTTTAAGGCTTTTAACTTATGATATAAAAAATACACTTCGGCATTCAGTAAGTTATGTTTTGTATATGGGTAACAAAAGCTTTCAGCCATTCGTTTGTGTATGTGCATACATCTACCACGTTGTATTAATGAGCATATTTTTATTATAAAGCCAAGCAAGATTTTACCTCTCAGGCATAAAATTCATTATTTAAATGTTTACTTTGAAAAATATTTTTTGAAAACTATTAACTAGTTGACTGTTGTAACAATGCAAATAAATGTATATTTGCTTTTCTTTTGTTAAACTATTTTTTGAGAAAGTAGTATCAATAAACAAGTGTTAGACGTGAAGTTCATGAGATTCAGAACATATTTTACATTTTGATGTTGTAATTATTAAAAGATTTAAGTGAAATGAAGTAAATCCCTTTTCTAAGAATTGGTAAAGCTGTTGTTCTTACTTAAATATGTAGAAATTAGGCTTCAAAGTAATATTCCAATGTAAACACTCATTTAAAATTTTTTTGTAATATGAAGAGAAAAAAATGAGATTTATTTTTACCATACCCAATGTTGTTTAAAATAGCAGAGCTGAACATCCTTGGATATTTTTCTTAGATATCCGAGGGCAGAGGTCCTCAAACATTTTCTGTTAAGGGCCAGATGGTACATACTTTTGGCCTTGGGGGGCATGCAGTTTCTCTGGCAGCCATTGGACTTTGCTATTTTAGGATGAAAGTGGCCATAGACAACATGCGAGTGAATCTGGGTGGCCATGTTCCAGTAGAACTTAAGTTACAAAAACAGGCTGCAGTTTGCCAACTCCTGTCTTAGGGGAATCAAAGCTTGAATCAAGAGATGTTCTGTGAAATTTTGATACTTCTGGAGTGAAACTATTTCCTCATACCTTTCTAAATTCTTTCTACTATACAAGAAAAGAACATTTTATCTACTTTTAATATTAAACTTTGTTTCCTATGTAAAAAGTAATTAGAAATACATGAAAAAAGGGGCACCTGGCTGGCTCAGTCAGTGGAGCATGGGACTCTTGATCCTTGAGGTTGTGAGTTCGAGCCCCACATTGGGCGGAGAGATTACTTAAAAATAAAATCTTTTAAAAATAAATACATGAATACATTTAACACCATTTAAAAATATAAATAACAAGCAACAAAGATATTTCTCTCAATGTTGGTAAAACAAGGCTACATTTAAAAGCAATTCACATATTTTAAAAAAGAAATTCACATATAACATAGTAAGAATTTGGGCATGATCAGTATATTAAACCAGAACCACTATATATAAACCATATATACTAATTGGAGTAGGAGTAAGAACCCAAATAAGATGATTATCAGAATTAATTGAACTTCAAAATACTTGTGACAACATAGTTACCTTTTCTTAATTATAAATGAATAGTTAACAAATGAAAAAAGACAACCTTAAATTGAAGTTAAATCTATTAGTAACTAAAATGGGAACTCCTTGATTCATCTCCTACAAAAAAAGTAAAAGGGGTTAGTGACACAATGAAATCCCCATTAATTAATTTCCTTTTGTAACATTATAGTCATTGAGGATCAGTTCTTCTATTCTGTCATCATCCAAACAAAATATTGCCTTGTCAGTGTTGTTGAGCAGGGTGAACATCTACCCACCCCCTCCACACATTCTTTCCTAGCCTTCCATGCAAGTTTTCTGCTATATACTGTCTTGTTCTAAAAAACAAGTGGTTATGGATACCTTTGTCCTTTATAAAAGCTCTCTAATTTTTTTCAACGAAGAATGAGAGGGTGATTGGGAACATATTATAGAAATAGCTTAAGGACATTAAGTAGGCATTTTTGTGATTCTTAATTGATAAGTTCAGTTTATAGGTTTTCTTAGAAAAATACCAAGAAATTATGAACAATTCAGAATTTTCTCAGAATGGTCATAATTTCCCTAAGCTTAAATTTATTTTTTTAGCTAGACTCTTCAAAAATAGCAAATTAGTGGTTAAAAAGAGGGAAAAAAGGAATTAAAATATTCAGGGACCTTCAAACATTTTACATGAACAATTTATTTATTTGACAGAGAGAGACACAGCGAGAGAGGGGAACACAAGCAGGGGGAGTGGGAGAGGGAGAAGCAGGCTTCCAATGGAGCAGGGAGCCCAACGCGGGGCTTGATCCCAGGACCCTGGGATCATGACCTGAGCCGAAGGCAGACACTTCACCGACTGAGCCACCCAGGCGCCCCTATGTGAACATTTATATAAGTTGTTGACATAGTAAAAAATTATCCTTACTGTCCTCCAAGCCTGTGTTAACAGTTTTTAATATTGCCTTATCTATTTGAAAGTACTGAACTGAGTATCATATGGTTTAGACTTTCTAAGAATTTGCGTTGACCTTTCTTGTCAAAATTGATAAATATTTTGGCTTAACATAATTCCATGTTCCATGTTGACATACTATCAGATCCAGTACCTCAGATTTGATTCATTTTCTATTTGAGGGTGTTTTTTCATGCACCACTGTGAAGGGACAGAATCCTTGTGAAACTGCCCTGGCGGAAATAGGTAAAGCTTTCCTTTCTACAGAAAAATGTATCCAGATGTTTTTAATTTTAATTTTCATCTTTTTGAAAATTTTACACTTTATTTTCAAAAAGACATCAGTGTTTTAAGTGGTAGAGATCAGAGAGTAGCAATTACTATTGGCCTTTAAAATTGTTTACAAAGTATCTCATACCTGTTGATCAGTAGAATACCTTATATAATTCATATCAAACACCTGTGGTAAGAATTTTTTAAATGAGGACTACAATTCTTTTTTGAAATAAGGATTCTTCTGCTTTATTTAAAAACAACAAAATAAAAAGCACTAAAATTTAAAATTAGGACAAATGTATAGAAACTAATACTACATACTTTGAACATTATTTGAATAACCATTTTCATTCATATATCCAACAAATGCCTTTCTATAATTTTGTAATAAAAGTTCTGACCAAGATTGCCCAAACTATTTGACACAAAGTCTATCTTTGTTCTTTTATTTTGAATTAATGAAGTTTTATATTATGTATTTCCATGAAGTATACTAAACTCAGCTGCTTAAATTATAGCTATAAAACATTAGTTCATTTTACATTGCTTTGCTCATTATTTCTGTGTTTTAAAGTGCCATGTAATTTTCATGTTGAATAAAGGCGGACAATTTAATGCAATGCTACGAATTTATTTATAAAATCAACAAAGTAAGTTTTGATGCTGCATTGCATGATAAAGGCTTTCTGCATATAATTCATGTATGGTCTTGAGCATGAATCCAGAGATTTTAGATAGCCTTAATATTATTTTGGTGTGCTTTCGAAGTTAAGAATACAGAATATCTAAACTAAGTACATTTGAACACTACATTGCATGATAATGTCTTTTTTGCGTGTATTTTATCCAGCATCGTTACAAAGATTAATCTTATATCCTAAAATGAAAAATACTTTGGAATTCTTTCACGGTAAAGTATATTAAGTGTAAAATATTAAGTAAAATATTTAAGTGTATTTTATTTAAGCTAGAGAGGTTTGAAAGTGTGCTTAGATTTTAAATATGTAACTATTATACTACTGTGGTACCTCATTTTAAATGCTTCTTCATAAGTTTCATCCTTAAATAGTTAAAGTGTGAGCATTTGTAGTCAAATTAACGTATAAGAACTTTTTTTGATGCAGTGAATGTTTGAAGTGGGTATTGCAGAAAATCAGATACACTGCTATGAACTGACTGGCTTATTCCTCAGTGCACCCTTACCTGGGGTACTGGACCCAGGGCTACTACTAGTGCATATGGTATCTGTGTGCAAATTGGAAAACCATGACCCTTTGCTTTGAGTCAAGGCAGACGCATATCAAGGCAGATTCGTGAGCAGTTTGTTCACTGGATGGATTTTAGTCCTTACTTGTCCAGGGGCCAATTAATAGCTTTGACAATATCAATCATTATAATATATCAATCATTATTCTACATGTAACATAGTCTTTTCCTAACGTTCCCATATATGTTCTAACAAGTTGTCACCAGAGACAAGGCAGTCACATGGGTCCCCATGCTGGGTCTGCAACAAGGTTGAACTTGGGAAGAGAGTAGTTAGACAGGTGTCTTTTCTATTTCAAGGACCAGCTAGCTGGGAAGAAAATGACTCTACCAATTACACGTTAGTGTTCACAAACACACATTTTTGTTGCCTTTTACCCTTTTATGATTTACTTTTTCTTTCTGGGTTGTCCTTAATATTCATTTCATCCTGATTTTCTTTACATAAAATGGTAAGAAGTCACATAGTATAATTTGTCTTAGTCTTCCTACTCTACGAGTATGGCCTTAACTGTTGCTATAACATTGTCCTTAGTTTTCCTTCTTATTTTTTGCATATCTGGTGATTCTCCACCCTTTTTCTTTCCCAGGCCCCTTCTCCTTGTGAGACATCTGAGGCATCCTATATCTGCCTTCCATCAATCAAAAGAAAATCTTTTCCCATTTACAAAAAGTCACTTTACAGTGTCCTCTCTCCCTTAGCCTTCTTGGCCACAGAAACTGTTTTACTTGTATATAAACACATATAGCATCTTAAATTACTTACTGGAACACATTTGACAACTTTTATCTGCTTCTCCCTATGTTCTTTTTAGCTTCAGACTTCTACTAGAATACAGATAAGTTCCAAGTTACAGTTTCTTGTTTATGAAAACAGAAATAGATCAAATCAAATGGTTGTATCAAATGTATATGTGAACATATATATACATATACATGTGTTTTGTGCTTTTGTTCTTTAAAAAGGACTTAATTTTAAGTATTTTAAAACACCCAGAAACAATGCAGACATGTTAATGGTGACGTCTGTGTACAAAAGTAGTAACAGATCAGTTTTCCACAGTTAAAGAAAAGTACCTGTCATTGTGAAGATATAAATAGAGGATTGTGGTATGTTTGTGGTTTTTAAAAAAGCTTGAAGTTTTGCAAATCCTTTGAATTAAATCAAAATCCAAAAGTGAAAATCCTTTTTATTTACATAAGGATTTTAAGTTATAAATAGATAAATCTGTTAAAGAGTAATTTTTTTAATTCTCAAATGATCTTAGTTAATATTTATTGAGCACTTACTACATGCCAGGGGCTGTTCTAAGTGAACTATGTGTAGTAACACTCTTCAACTCACACAGCCTGGTCAAGTACTAATATAACAAGTGGCAGAGCTAGGATTTTAACTCAGAGCCCACATTCTTAACTACTCAACTTTACCACCTTACAAATAAGCAGTTTAACTTTTTATACTATCTCCTTGAGGTGACCATAACCTAATAAATACATTAACATTAGTTCTCCTGTTCTTATTTCATATTATCAATTTTTATTGCAATGTAACATAGGTGTTCATTATAACAAATAGGTGTATTTCTAAACATGGGCTACAGTGTTCTTTAGAGAGTCCACAAACTTAATACCAATAAAACAGTCTATTTTTTAGGATAATTACTAAGAATAGAATTAAAAGTGGTGATACGTAAATATTAAATAATCTATGATATATTGTAAAACATTTTAAGTGGATACTTAGTTAAGGCAACTATTTTACTATAGTTAACATCGTTGACATGCTTTTTTTCCCTTAGATTGGCAATTTGTGAAATATGCCTTGTACTTATTCTTCATTGTACCATTCTATGGCATAGATTTCCTTGCTGAAACAGAACCTGGAGATGCAGCTTTCCCAGTCTCAGACTTCTTTGCAGCAACTGCAAGCCCAGTTTACACAAGAACGACAACGACTTACCCAAGAGCTTGAAGAATTAGAGGAACAACATCAACAGAGACATAAATCTTTAAAAGAAGCACATGTCCTTGCATTTCAAACTATGGAAGAAGAAAAAGAAATGGAACAAAGAGTAAGTTTAATGTGATATATGTTCAAAGGTAATCCAATAGCCTAATAATTATTAGCCTTCAAATTCTTAAGAATTCATTTTTTGCCTCCCAAGTTATATATTGCTTTATTTCATTGTGTTTTCTAGAATCTGCCTTCTTGTGGGGGTCAGAATGACTAAACATACACACCAGTTACACAGAATAAGGCCAACATTTTATTTCTGTTTCCCAACATAATGCCGAGTTCATGATGAGACTAATACACTATCTGGTTTGTCATACAGTTAACAGTGGTTAAATAAATTTAGCATGGTCCTACTGAGCTGTAACCACTGTAATCACTTAGTACAATTTTGAACTTTTATAATAGTCTTTCATCAAATTTTTAATTTTTCTCTTTCAGGCTGGATCTAAAAAAGACATATATAGGGCGCCTGGGTGGCTCAGTTGGTTAAGCGACTGCCTTCGGCTCAGGTCATGATCCTGGAGTCCCGGGATCGAGTCCCGCATCGGGCTCCGCAGGGAGCCTGCTTCTCCCTCTGACCCTCCCCCCTCTCATGTGCTCTCTGTCTCTCTCATTCTCTCTGTCTCAGATAAATAAATAAAATCTTTAAAATCTTTAAAAAAGACATATATATATCCAAGGGATTTATATTTTTATATATATTTATATTTATATTTTTTTATCCCACATTTTTTAACTTATACTTTTTCCCCCTTATATACAAAGTTCACAATGAAATGAAATTTGGAGACATTTTTAAAATAGTACCTTTCCCTATATATAGCCCCAAAGGCTATGTGAAAATCAGTGATACAGACGGCTCATGCAGAAGAGATTTAAATCAAATAGATACATTATTGGGTTAATCAAATTGTATGCCAGAATCTCCCCATATCCATTACTTCCTTCTCTGTGAAAACACTAGTTTGACATAGTCTTAGGGTAATTAATTTTGGTTCAATTTATTTCTTTACACCATATTTTTCAATTTCTTCTAAGAACCTTATGATAATTAAGGTAAATATTTGATAGAAAAATGGGTTTTACTAACAATGATTTTCACCATATATAGTTATTACTGATATAGGTTGCTTTAATCCTTTATTTGGGTGTGGACAACTATTTTAAGAACTGGTAGGCTATAAATTGTTAAAAAAGTCATATTCCTTTAAAAACCATTAACTTGCCTATACAATAAGTTGTGGTCTCTTTTTTTTTTTTTTACTTTTGTCTCTTGATCTTGTCCAGAAAGTTAAGGAAGTTTCTTCGGTCAAAAATGAGGCCTTATTTCCATTTTCCCTGATGAGTATAGATACAGAAACTGTTAACAAAGTATCAGTGAACCAAATTCAACAATACACTGAAAAAATCTGTACACCATGATCACATGGGTTTTATTCCAGGGATACAAGGATGGTTCAATATCTGCAAATCAGTGTAATTACTACATTAATAAATGAAGGATAAAAATCACATGATCATCTCAATAGATGCAGGAAAAGCATTTGACAAAATTCAACATTCGTTTATGATAAAAACTCTCAACAAAGTGAGTATAGATAGAACATGCCTCAACATAATAAAGGCCATATGTGACAAACCCACAGTTAACCTCATACTTGACAATGAAAAGCTGAAAGCTTTTCCTCTAAGACCAAGAACAAGACAAGGAAGCCCGCTCTCGTCACTTTTATTCAATATAGTATTGGAAGTCCTAGCCACAGCCGTTGGACAAGGAAAAGAAATAAATAGCATCCAAATTGATAAAGAAAAAGTAAAACTATCACTATTTGCAGATGACATGATACTTTATACAGAAAACCCATCATATCAAGAGAAAAGATAAGAACTGTATGATCATTTCAGTAGATGCAGGAAAAGCATTTGACAGAGTACAACACTGAGTCACAATAAAAACCTTCAACAAAGTTGGTTTAGAGGAAACCTACCTCAACATAACAAAGGCTATATATGAAAAACCCACAGCTAACATCATCCAAAATGGGGAAAAACAGAGCCTTTACCCTAAGGTCAGGAATAAGACAAGGATCTCTGCTCTCACCACTTTTATTCAGCATAGTACTGGAAGTCCTAGCCACAACAGTCAGACAACAAAAAGAAAAGGCATCCAAATCAGGGAGGAAGAAGTAAAATTTCTACTGAAGTTATCATCTGCACTATTTGCAGATGATATGATAAAATATATCCAATACTGTATAGAGAAAACCTAAATGACTCCACCAAAAAACTGCTAGAACTGGTAAATGAATTCAGTGAAGTCACAGGATACAAAATTAATGTGCAGAAATCTCTTGCATTTCTATACACTAATAATGAAATAGCAGAAAGTGAAATTAAGAAAACAATCCCATTTGTAATTGTACCAAAAATAATAAGATACCTAGGAATAAACCTAACCAAAGAGGTGAAAGATCTATACTCTGAAAACATTAAAACACTGATGAAAGAAATTGAAGAGGACACAAGGAAATGGAAAAACATTCCATGCTCATGGGTTGGAAGCAAATATTGTTAAAATATCTATACTGCCCAAAACAAACTACACATTTCATGCAATCCCTATCAAAATACCAACAGCATTTTTCACAGAGCTAGAACAAACAATCCTAAAATTTGTATGGAACCACAAAAGACCCCAAAGATCCAAAGCAATCTTGAAAAACAAAACAAAACAAAGCTGGAGGCATCACAATTCCAGACTTTAAGTTATGTTACAAAGCTGTAGTGATTGGAACATTTTAGTACTCGCACAAAAACAGACACACAGATGAATGGAACAGAATAGAAAATCCAGAAATAAATCCACAATTATATGGTCAATTAATCTTTGACAAAGCAGGGAAGAATATCCGATGGGAAAATGTCTCTGCAACAAATGGTGTTGGGAAAACTGGACCACTTTCTTACACCATACACAAAAATAAATTCAAAGTGGATTAAAGACCTAAATGTGAGACCTGAAACCATAAAAATCCTAAAAGAGAGCACAAGCAGTAATATCTCTGACAATGGCCATAGCAAATTTTTCTAGATCGGTTCCTTGAGGCAAGGGATACAAAAGCAAAAATAAACTCTTGTGACTACATCAAAAAAGGAAGCTTCTGCACAATGAAGAAAACACTGAATAGGAGAAGATATCTGCAAGTGACATATCTGATAAAAGGTGAATATTCAAAATATATAAAGAACATATAAATCAACACCCAAAAAACACATAATCCAATTAAAAATGGGCAGGAGACATGCACAGACATTTCAGCAGAGATGACACAGAGATGGCCAACAGACCCATGGAAAGATGCTCAACATCACTTATCATCAGGGAAAGCAAACCAAAACTACAGTGAGATATCACCTCACACCTATCAGAATGGCTAAAATCAGTGACACAGGAAACAATCGGTATTGGCAAGGATGTGGAGAAAAAGGAACCCTCTTGCACTGTTGGTGGGAATGCAAACTGGTACAGCCACTATGGAAAACACTATGGAAGTTCCTCTAAAAGTTAAAAATAGAACTACTCTACAATCCAGCAGTTGCACTATTGGGTATTTACCCAAAGAATACAAAAACTAATTCAAAAGGATACATGCAGCCCTATGTTTGTAGCAGCATTATTTAAAACAGCCAAGATATGGAAGCAGCCTAAGTGTCTATTGATAGATGAATGGATAATGAAGATGTGGCATCTGAGTAATGGAATATTACTCAGCCATTAAAAAGAAGTGAAATAAGTTCGAGAAAGGCAAATACTGCATGATTTCACTTACCCATAGAAATTTTAAAAGCAAAACAAATGAACAAACAAAACCTAACCAGACTTATAAATACAGAGAACAAACTGGTGGTTGCCAAAGGGGACGAGGTAGGGGGATGGGCAAAATAGGTGACAGGGATTAAGAGGTACAAACTTCCAGTTATAAGACAAGATATGGGGATGTAGTCAGTAATATTGTAATAACTTTGGTGACGGATGGTAACTAGAATTACCATGGTGGTTATTTCCTAGCATTCATCAGTGTTGAATCACTGTGTTGTACACCTGAACCTAATATTGTATGTCAACTGTACTTCAATATAGCCCATAAACACACAATGAGGCCTGACTGGTAAATAACCTATTCATTGATATCATTTGTGAATTAGAACACATAAGCTCTTGTATCAGTACTTTAATTTTACACTTTCAGTCTCTTTGAAACCTGAATCCTATTCAGAAGAAATCAGAGCATGCAATTTTATAGTTGTCATTAGGTAGCCAAGCTACCTATGTAACTAATGTCTAAACTAAAAGTCCTTTATATTGTTACATTTAAAGAAACCTGTGGGTTTTTTTTAAAGATTTTATTTATTTATTTGACAGAGAGAGACACAACGAGAGAGGGAACACAAGCAGGGGGAGTGGGAGAGGGAGAAGCAGGCTTCCCGCTGAGCAGGGAGCCCGATGCGGGGCTCGATCCCAGGACACTGGGATCACGACCTGAGCCGAAGACAGACGCTTAACGACTGAGCCACCCAGGTGCCCCAGAAATAAAACACTTTAGAAACAGTGAGCATAAGTAGCCAAATATTAATTTATAAAAACAGTATTTTAGAGTAATGGTTAAAGAAATATAACCCTAATTACAACATGGTATCTTTCTCAGAAACCCTTCATGTTGCAGATTATGCTAAGGAAAACCCATCCTGGCACAGTTCAGTCTCTAAACTTGAAGTACCCTGAGCTCTCTTTTTTCCCATGGCCACATAGCTTCTCTTAGTCTCAGCCACATGTAGTCTGTTTTCTCTGGTCAGGCTTTTAGAACTAATCACACGAGAGGTTTGTTTACTTTTCCACTTACCTACTCTCACACCTTTGCTTCTGTTCGAAAATGCCTGCAGAAAGTTGCGACAAAATATTTGATAAGGTTGGAGTTGTAAAAGCCATCATCATCTCTTTCTGATCAGAAGATCTTTTCTTGTTAATGCCCCTCTCCTCTCTTCTCTTTCCTAAGTTTGTGCACACAGAGAAATTACGCATTAATTTAGGTGGCTTACCCCCTCAGCAACTTGACAATGACTTTTTTTTGAAAACTACCTTAAAGGGCCCACCCATATCCCAATTCAGACACACTATATTGAATCAAACTGATTTCAAAAGGATTGTTCTATTGAAGTGGCCCTACTAATTTATTTTCTAAAGGTCATTAATCTTATATATAATTTTCTTGAAAATGAATTACAAATGCCTTGTTTTTCTTAAATAACTGAGTTTTAGTAATTTTTTATTTTGTTTGCATTTTCCTTCCTGTATTCTAGCATAATAATTTGAGTATGTTTCTCCTGTTTTAGGCTCTTGAAAATCATTTACAACAAAAACATTCTGCAGAGCTTCAGTCATTAAAAGATGCACACAGAGAGTCAATGGAGGGCTTCCGGGTAGAAATGGAACAGGAACTTCAGACTCTTCGGTTTGAATTAGAAGATGAAGGAAAGGCTATGCTTGGTATTTTGAAAGGATTATAATATTCATATTTATATGTTCTACTTTAAAATTCAATATGAAATCACAGCTTTATTTTTAATTTTTGAAACACCAAAATGAATATCTAAGTGTTTTGGATATTTAAAGTTACCAGATGAAGAGGTGAGGATGGAGGAGTAGAATGGATAGAACAGAAACAGTGAGGTGAGGTGAGGTTCCCTCAACTTTCTCCATACTCTGGCTATGTAAACAACATCCACTGGTGCTGCTACCTACCACTGAGGGACTAAATGGAGTCAGGACATTCAGACTTTCCACTCTCCAGTGACTAAAAGAAGTAGATAGGCATGGAGCCAACATGTCCTTAGACTTGATAGTCATATGTTTATTTTCCACTTCAGGATTTTGTTTTTAGGAGAAAACTCATGTTTAGGTCTGACTTTTTGTCTAGGTATTTTTCAGATATTTCTTTAACAGGATTTTAATCTTTGAAGTATTCAAATTACTGCCTTTTTTATAAGGAGATCAGTTGAGGTTTGAAGAAAAACTGTATACGTATTTAAAGAGTTTTTGGAGGTTTTTTTGGTGTCGTTCAATAACTTTTTATTCCTACCATCTCATATTCCTTTTGTTTTTTCCCCCTAATTCTTTTAAGAGTTTTTATTGTATGTTGTCACATTTCAGGGGTATACCCTTTCCAAGTTGGAATTGGGAACAAAGAAGACCAAAGTGTTGTGGATACTTTGGGCCCCAAAGGCAAAGCCGTCTGACCCAATTCATTGTCTCTACTATTGCTGGGAGCCCTAGGCCAAGTCATCAGAACTCTCTCCTCTTCCTCCTTTACCAGCCACTGTGATAGCTAGGGTGAAAATCATAGTGAGACTATTTATCAGACATTTGTGTGATACCTCTTTACATGCTACAGAAACTGCTGAGCAAGGAAAATTCAAAAATGAACTGTTGCTCTGTATTTATATAGAAGGAGCTTATAGTCAAATGCAGAGGTAGTCTGTAAGATTCTGGTCCAAGGGACCACAGACTTTCCCCAGCTGTGTGAGGAGAAGTAAAAACAGGCCAAGTGTGGGATGCCTGGGTGGCTCGGTCGGTTAAGCGTCTGCCTTCAGCTCAGGTCATGATCCCAGGGTCCTGGGATCGAGTCCCACATCGGGCTCCCTGCTCCGCGGGGAGCCTGCTTCTCCCTCTGCCTCTGCCTCTCTCTCTCTCTATCTCTCATGAATAAATAAATAAAATCTTAAAAAAAAAAAAAAGGCCAAGTGTTAGCACTATTGTTTAGTCCATTGAAACTTGATTTCAATACCTCTTTATTGGCAAAAGGACTTTTAGTGATTTTTTTAAATTAAACTTTTTTGAGATAGTTGTAGATTCATATGAGCTTGTAAGAAATAATACAGAGAGATCCTCTGAACCATTTATCCATTTTCCCCAGAACTATAGATCATATCACAACCAGGATATTGACATTGACACTGTCAAGACCTAGAACACTCCCATTGCCATGTGGGTCCCTGTTGCCCATTTATAGCGACACCTACTTCCCTTTCCTCCCCACATTTAATTCCTGGTAACCATTAATCTGTTATCCATTTCTATAACTTTGTCATTTAAAAAATGTTATAAATGTAATAATGTGTAACCTTTTGGGGATTGCTTTTTTTCACCCCTCATAATTCTCTAGAGATTCATCCAGGTGGTTGTATGTATCAGTAGTTTGTCCCTTTTTATTGCTGAAGGTCAGTTGTTGTCCTTCACCCATTGAAGGACATCCGGTGTTTTCAGTTTTGTGTAAGTGTAAATTTTCATTTCTCTGGGATAAATGCCTGGGAGTGGAGTTGCCAGGTCATATGATGGTTGTAGGTTTAGTTTTCTTTTAAGAAACTGCCCAACTATTTTCTAGAATGGCTGTACCATTTTATATCCTCACCAGCAACGAATGAGTGACAGTTTTCTGCCATATCCTTACCAGCATTTGATGTCACTGTGTTGTAGTTTAGCCATTCAGATAGGAGTGTGGTATTATCTCATTGTGAATTTTACTCACGCATTTCTCTAATGGCTAATGATGTTCAACATGTTTTCATGTGTTCATCTGCTATCTGTATATCTTTTCTAACTGGATTGTTTGTATTTTTACTGTTGAGTTTTGAGAGTTCTTCATGTATTCTAGATACTTAGTCCTTTGTCAGGATCATTCAGGTCTACATTTTGCCCCCATTATTCCATTGAAATTACTCTCCCTGAGGTCACCATTGAACTTTGAAATTCCACTGCACTCCCACTTTTCTGATCCCTGCTCTTTAATCTTATGTGCTAGTCCTGTTTCCCATGCATCTGTTAAATATTGCTGTTTCCCAGGATTTAGTCCCCAGCCCTCTGGTCCATTTTTCAGTCTTCAGGCTTTTCCTGGTTGATTGGATTCACAACTATGACTTCAACTACCATCTATTATGCTAGTGATTCCAAATATGTATTTCTAGACCAAACTGCTTTCCTTGTGAATTAGATTTCTATTTTTTACTGCATATTAGAAAGTTAGATATTCTAACTTATACTCTATATTTTTAAATATTAGCTCACCATCTCCCTCAGGTCCAAAATGTGTCCATTCCTGTACCTCCCATTTTAATTAAGAGTATTACTGTTTACCCATCTGCCCACGCCAGGAAGGTAGAAGATGCATTTAACTTTTTTTCTTTTGCTTCCACATCCTGTTAGTTCCTTCACTTAAATATTTCCTACGTCTGTTCCCTCTTCTTTAGTCCTTTTGTCATACTCAGTTCAGGGTCATATCATTTTTCACCTGGGTTATTGCTATAACCTTCTCGTTGATCTTTTTCCTGCAGTTCACCCTCCAGACTCCAGTCTGGCTAATCTTTATAAGACTCAGATCTGGGCGCCTGGGTGGCTCAGTTGGTTAAGCGACTGCCTTCAGCTCAGGTCATGATCCTGGAGTCCCTGGATCGAGTCCCGCATCGGGCTCCCTGCTCGGCAGGGAGTCTGCTTTGCCCTCTGACCCTATCCCCTCTCATGTGTTCTCATCTCATTCTCTCTCTCTCAAATAAATAAATAAATAAATAATCTTAAAAAAAAAAAAAAAGACTCAGATCTCACCATGGAACTTCCCAACTTTAAATCCTTCAGTAACTCCCATGTCCTACCTCAGTGCCTGTCAAGTTTCTCCGCAGAAGTAGCGCTTACCGCAGGAAGACTGAACTTATGCCCCCTACATAGAGGTCTCAGGAAGAGCCTAAAATGACTGGTTACAAGCACAACATTTCTTTGAAGTTGTCTCATGTTTTAGCTTTAAAATGTACAATTTGCATTTTACTCATATCTCCTTTGTATTAACATGAAAGTAATGGCTTTCCCCAAAATCTTCAAGTACAATTCATGTTTCAGAAGATGATCGTGTGTACTCTAAAAGTCCCTCAGACATACTGCCACACATACCCCAGATTGGGAACCATGAACCCAAATGTAAAGTCAAAAGCATTTTGTGCTAAAACTTTCTCAGACTGGGCTCCATTTTCTTTCCACTATGACCACATGCTCTGTGGGCACCCACCACACCAGTCTTCTTACAGTTCACCTGATCGATTTGGTTCTTTCTGCTTTTGTATGTTATCCCTTCCTCATTAATGCTTTTCTCTTTCTCCACTTGGGAGAACCCTTACTCAGTGCATTAGACTGAGTTATTGTGACAGTTCCTTTGTGATAGCATTCCCAGTTTCCTTCTCCTAGGAAATTTGGGTGCTTCCACCACTGTGCTTTCATTCATAATATTCATCTCTGCTATCCCACTTAATTCCCTGGCTTGATGCCTTTCCCTCTAGCCTGTGTGGTTATTAGAACAGGGTCATATTTTGTTCTCCCTTAGTGTAGTACCTGGCATTCAATAAATATGGTTTGTATCAAATAATCTCAGATTCAAATAAAAATCATGACTTAAAAATCAAAGCATTCACCAGCCAGTGTTTAACGTCTTTCAGAACTATTGTGGAAGAATTCTTACCTGGGTGGGAAGTTGCTTCCTAAATGAGAATGTTATGGTACTGTTCAGTTCTAAAATGTTACTATTCTAATAGGGAATTAGAAAAGTTAAAAAACATTTTGTCTCCATTCACACCTTACTGGCAAACCAAAAGCATATATGGAAATACCTTGATCCATCTGAGCAGATGAAAATTTCCTTATCCTTACAAAGCTAGATGACCTCTAAATTCATGATGTTATATGATAGTCTAGGATATTTTAATGGGCATACACAAGTGTCCTAATTAAAAAAAATACTATTCTGTGACTTTTATAATTTTTATGTGAAGTATCAATATTTCTAAAATACACAAAAGGTTTTTTTTTTTCCCTTGTATTCCAGCTTCCTTACGCTCGGAACTAAACCATCAACATGCAGCTGCAATTGATTTGTTACGGCATAGTCATCATCAAGAATTGGCAGCTGCTAAAATGGAATTAGAGCGAAGCATAGACATCAGCAGAAGACAGGTAAAGAACAACATTCTGTTATGTGACGATTCCTTAAATGTGAATAGATTTGAATGTTGACCGTTTTCTGAAAATTATTTTGTAATAACTAGTATTTTCACTAGTTATTATTTACCATCTATATTTAAGAGTCTTATTTTTAAAGGGAAATAGGTAACTTGACTTTAGCATATTGGTCATAAAATTACATTTTATGAATTTTTAATTGAATATTTTGAATTTTACTTGCATCTTGAGAAGGTGAACAATGAAATATAAATAATACGAAGAGTAAAGGCAGAATACTATGAAACAGCACGGTCTATAGAACTTTCCAAGATGATGGACCTGTTCTATATCTGTGCTATCCACTATGGGAGTCACTGGCCACATGGCCTTATGTCTAGTGTGACTATGTGTCTGGTTTTGTTTAATTTTAAATAATTTAAACTTGAATTTAAATAGTCATACTGGATAGTGTAACTATAGAAGTAGCAGATGCTCAAGGAAAAAGATAACTGATATTTGCATATCACTCTAGCACAGGTACTACTTATGCTTTTTAAACTTTGCTCTTTGGACAAGTGTGCTTCCTTCAATTAGATAGTTTATGATCTAAAATGTCTGGATGGATGGATTTCTAGACATAGTGCATGAAGGCCATCATTTGTTAGACTTAAAACTTTGACTTTGTTAGTCTTTAGCTCTGTTAAATGATCAGCTCAAATTTTCTCTTCATTGCTATGAAGTTTTAAATGAGTCACTTTATAACCATGGAGGGAAATTTATGTTTTCTTCTAACTAGGCTGACACTGAAATTGACAATGTGTAGATAGACATTGCAGAAAACAGTGACTTCTAGGAAAATGGAAGGGAGCTTATCTTTGAGACAAGGTAACTGCTATATCAACACTAAGCAGACAGTCTGCTTTCTGAGCCATAGGATGTGTGTGTGTGTGTGTGCGCGCTGGGATAGCCTCCCTAGATGCAGGGCCTTTTTAAATGAAAGGGCAATGGTGCCAGAATTTTATTGTAAGCCCAAATAACTTGGTGAGTATGGAGGAGCCCTGCATTCTAATCTCAGCCCCGCTTCATTATAAATCATCCTTGGACAGATATCTCTTGGGTATTGGTTTCCTCATCTCCAAAGTGTGTGGGAGATGTGCTTTCATGGTCTTTTGGGCCTCTTGTCACCCTGATATTTATCCGTATAAACACTTCTTATAGATGGGAAGAGAAGAGGCCTTTAGGTTTTATTTCAGCAGTTTGCAAGCAATGTCATTAAATTGGACATTCCACTATGTCATTTTCTTTCCCTTAGGTAAATGCAGAAAGCAAATACTAGAAAACTTTTAAGAATTATTTGTAGGGTATCTAGCTTGCTCTGTCAGTAGAGCATGTGGCTCTTGATCTCAGGGTCATGAGTTCAAGCCCCGTACAGAGGTTACTTAAAAAAAATTATTCGTACTTTGCAGAGTAAGGAACATATGTGTAGAATAACAGATCTACAAGAGGAATTAAGGCACAGAGAGCATCACATCTCAGACTTGGATAAGGAGGTACAGCACCTTCATGAAAATATAAGTGCCCTAACCAAAGAATTGGAATTTAAGGGGAAAGAAATTCTCAGAATACGAAGTGAATCTAACCAACAGATGAGGTATGCCATTAATTACAAAAGAAGGAATATACAATCTAAAAGACTGTTGTATAGTAGTTAGCAATAAATGTCTATTTTTATGGCTAGACTGCCTTCTAGTAGATATTGATTACCACTTCTTACTTTATTTGTTGACTGCTGTAATTTAGAACATAGATGAAGTGTTTGTATTTTGAATAATATGTATGCATTCAATAACTTCGGAAATTGTATAATTAACTAAAATCTTTATAAAATAGAGTTTAAAAAGCATTAAAGGAGACAACTTTAACAAGCTAGAAGATTAGAGCAAAGTAAGTAACTTATTTTAGGCTGTTTCCATTAATTTTCTATATATTATACCTAAAACCATTTCAAATCTGGTAGAGTCTTATAGAAAGTTTTGAAAGCTTGACCTCAGAATAACGTATTCTTAACTAAAAATAAATTAAACAGGTTGCATGAACAAGATTTAAACAAGAGACTTGAAAAAGAGCTGGATGTCATGACAGCAGACCACCTCAGAGAGAAAAATATCATGCGGGCAGATTTTAATAAGACTAACGAGCTACTCAAGGAAATAAATGCAGCTTTACAAGTGTCGTAAGTCATATTATATTAAAGAAAATTCGTATGTGGGAACTAAACTGAGGAGACTGTGTCTAACCTCAGATTAGCTACTCTTTTAAATCTAATTGATACTTAAAAAAGAAAACAAATGCTGTATTACAGATGGTAATTGCAATGTGATATTTTCAGTAACGAGAAGGCAGTTGAGTGACTGTCAGCTGCCACAGCTACAGATGCACTAGGACGGTTCTTGCCGAAAGCCTGTCCCTCACAGTCATGAACTGTCAGGCCATGGTGAAAGCCTGTTACTTTTACTGTTAAGTAAAAAGAGCATATTGTGGCCACTAGGAATATTAGGATCCTACCCATACACTAATAATACATGTTTTATATACAAATATCAAAAGAGCTTAAAAAACAAATACAAAATTTTAATGACAGGACTTCCCTCTAGGGAGTGGATTCCAGGGTATTGGAGGTGGGGAAGAGCAAAATCTTCCTTTTTATTTTTTATACTCTACATAGATACTGTTCGAGTTCCTACAAACAAGCATTTAATTTTGATTTTAAAAATTAATGAAAGTAAAACATCAGAAATAGTTACTACTCATATATAGTAACTCCAGTATTGTTAAAAAACCGAGATTTCTAATTACTGTTTAATGTTTTAAGGAAGTATTTAATAGCCCCTCTCTCCCCTACACCCTTATAAACTGTTAGAGCCAATGTGCAAATAGCATTCACTCCCGTCTCTGAGGCCTAAACTCTAGTTCAACTTAAATTATCTCTGAATTAATCTATTCTAAGCTGCTGCTGCAAATGGTTTATCCACCTTTAGTCTCTCTTTTTCTAACCAATTAAAAAACCTATAAAAATATATAGATATCTCCACATACTGTAGTAAAGTCAAAATAGTGACTAATCCCATCAACCTTAGTCTCAGGTATACCTTACCCTCCCGTGTCAGCCACACCAACCTGTTTCCTTCTAAGATTCTCCTGTGTTTACAGTCTAGAATAATCTCCTACGTTATTACTACCTGATTACCTTCCCCCAATCTAAAACTCATCTCACATTTTACCCATTTAACGAGTTAAGCCTCATAGTAAATATTGTTACATATATGTAATATATATACCCACATTCACTTAAGCTGAAACAAAACCAGACCCCTCCCCCTCCCCAGTGGTTGGCATTTACTTCAGCAGCTCCTAAGGTGAGGTACCCTCTCCTGGACACACACAGAATTTTCACATTAATAGGCACTCAGATGTTTCCTGAATGAATTTTTTTGAGGATTCCCTATAACATTTACCACTTCATGAAGTTACACTTGAAATGGTGAGGAGACTCATGAGATCATTTTCCCAGTCACAGTGATTTTTTAGTTTTGCTGTTGTGGGAGGTAATTTTTAAATCCTTTTGAGCCACAGTACTCATAATCTTAGGCATTTTGCAAAAATTAGTTACAATAAACTCTACTGTTTACTTTTCCTTTTCTTGGCCTCATTGGACAGAGGCTGACGTCCTGGCATCCCCCTCTTCACAGTCTGAAAAAACATGCTCACAAAAAGAATAACCTCTGTCTGTCTGTGTGTCCTGTCTCCTTAAGAATGTTAATTTACAAAGATTAAAGGCTTGTTTCTACTTTATTCTGTTTTATGTGGTTTTACACATTATGAATTTTCAGTAGATAATTAGTTTTTTATATTATGCTCTTTAATGATCAAAGAATTAGTATTACTCATGAGTCAAATATTTTATCTGCTTTTCTAGATCTACCATTTGTTTTATACTAGGTTAGTATAGGTCCACGCTAACCAACTGTATTTCTTTTTTCAACAGAAAACTACCACTGTCATATAATTAGTCTCTAGCTTAGGTATTTATTCTTTTAATTGAAACCAAACATACATACAAATGTATTTAGACCAGCGCTGTCTGGTAGATCTTCTGTGGTAACGAAAATGTCCTATATGTGCTCTGTCCAGTACAGCTGTTACCAAACAAAATGGCGGTTGAGCATTTGAACTGTAGTTAGTACAACCAAGGAGTTGAATTCTTAATTCAGTTTTAATTAATTCAAATGTAAATAGCCACATATGGACTAGTGGCTACCATATTGGAAAACACAGTTTTATACAACTGGATATTTCTGTTCTATATCCTTAAATGCAGCGTGCTTGGATCTGCTGAACAGCTTAGATGTAGTCAGAGGTGGTGAGCAAGGAGAGTGCATTCCAGCTTAAGGAGCTGGGGGACATTTGAATTTTCTCTGCCTGTTGCAAAGGACTAAGGGCACCTTACTGAAATTTCTAACCGACTGTATGCTGACTTTAACTCTTTGAAATCGAAAAAACCCTATGGATTTCTAGAAGTGGGTGGTAGTGGGAGGGCTGGAGGAACATGGGTCAGGCCGAATCCTGGAGGGGAGGGACCTCTGGAGCTGCTGGAAGCTTCTTGCTTCTGTTCCCACCCCAAATCCTGTTTAGACACCAGGGAGGAGGGGACTAGAAATTTAAAGAACAGAAAATACCCTCTAAAGATTGTAGAAATAGTAATGAGTTCTGTAGCTCTTATGGAATGATTACTAAAAAACCCCTTCTCTAGTGCTGGGTACTAAAGTCTTAGATTTTTGGATATTCTATAGAAATGGTTTTATTTTTCTGAGTGGTATAGTAGTAAAAACCTTGTGTCTAATATGTCACAGTTTTTGTTTTAGAAACAAATGAGAGAATGAACTGTTTTAAAGAACTTTAATCTAAATCTAAACATACGTAGAACTTGGGATCATTATAGTTCTTTATTATGCAGAAAAGGGGGTTCAGAGATTATTATTGATTGTTTAAGCTTACATTAACTTCTCACTGTACTGAAACAAAAAGATAGTTTCTTCTTGGGGGAAGCATTGAGTTTTCTGTACGGGGCTGTTAAGTAGGTCAGTAATCCCTAATTGGAAAGAAACACTCCACCATGCCAGAATTACTTATTCTTTAAAAGTTGTTTGAGTTCTTTTATCTATAATACCCTGATCGTTCTTTGTTGTTGTTGTTTGATTTTTAAATTACCATTCTGGTTGTGTTCAGAAGCTTTGTGAGGTAAGGAAAAAGTATTTCTGTTGTCATGCATCAGAGTCCGTGCCCATAAATTATGGGGAAAGAAAGGTTCAACATTAAACTTCTTCAATTATATATTTATTAAACTCTGGAAAGGATGGTATAATAGAGTTTATCCTTATACAATTAAGATTCTAAAGCACATGTATTGCCAATACTGTTGTTTGGCCTAGAATCTCATTTACTGACTTTGTCAATTATTTTTTTTAAAAAGCCCAGGAGAACTGCCACCTTGAAAATATTTTTATGCGTTTTATACAGCTTTTTTAGGTATTCCTATTTTTGGTTTGTGTTGTCCACGAACCCTAGACATTGACCTATATAGAGCCAAAAATAAATAAATAAATAAAAATCAGGGCATGCATGCCTGGGGAGAATCCAACAGTGACCTAATTAGTAATTATATATGTTTTACTTCTGTTTTCTCTTAAAGGAAATCCTATATTTTGAGTAAAAGACTATATAAACTTGTATGTTTCCCTCAACACAGTGTTTCCCAGGCTTTAATCTTTCAGAATTTGGTCATTTCTGGCTACCTTTGATACTGTTCTCATATTTTTAATTGATTCATTGTAACTTAAAAATTTAACAGGAAGACTTGATTATTTCTGCAGTAAAACCATTATCACTACTGAAAAATTGTATCCATTTTTCTAAATAGAAGCCAGGCTATACTTATAAATATGTAAAGTCTGTGAAAATAAAACCGTGTTATTAGATTCTAGCTAGTGTTGCTGCTGCAGGCCAGTCTGAGCCCGGTGAAATAGGGTAATAAGCTTATGTTGTGAAGCCCATTTAAGATACATAGGACCGGGCGCCTGGGTGGCTCAGTCGGTTAAGCGACTGCCTTCGGCTCAGGTCATGATCCCGGAGTCCCAGGATCGAGTCCCGCATGGCGCTCCCAGCTCAGCGAGGAGCCTGCTTCTCCCTCTGACCCTCCCCCCTCATGTACTCTCTCTCTCTCTCTCATTCTCGCTCTCTCAAATAAATAAATCTTAAAAAAAAAAAAAAAGATACATAGGACCACACCAAGACTGTTTCCTTCTTGTGACCAGAAAGATGAAAGGAGAACAAAGTAAGATCATTCCTTGTACCACCAGTTGTTCACACACCTAGTCTTTGGGAAACTGTGCTGGCCTAGAGAACTGACGGGGCAGCTGAAGAAAGGGAGACTGTTGACCAGCGCTGGCTTGAAATGGATCAGAGTAATACCAGGTGTTCTTCCTGTGAGAATTTTGAAAGACTTAGTAATTCTGGAAGTATATTTGCAAGTTAAATCTAGATCATATCACTTGTTCTCTCCTTTAATGCTTTCCAATTTGTGTTTATATGAATTGTTTCTTCAATTTAATCAGTTATTCTTTCCCTTTTTAATATCAAGGTATCTTTAAAGTTTTTTTGGTGATATTAACTGATAATAACTTTGTAGGTAAAGCATGTTTAAACTAAATGAAAACACATACTAGAATTGAGGCTCAGAGCGGAAAAAGGTGGTTCAGGGATTTTAAGTGATTGTTCTAGACTCACTTTAACTTATTGTACTAGAACAAAACAATAGAAATAATAGTTTTATTTATTTGGTTTAATAATAGTTTTAAATAAGGCATTAAATTGAGGTTTTTAGCGACCATTTACTGCCAAGTATTCTTGCTCAGCTAGTTCAAAAATCTTCTATTTTGCTTTTAACGATAAAGTACCACGGTGACATCTTGTGGCTACTCTGGTATTAAACCCAATGCCTTTTTCCTTGACTAGATCATTGTTCCTCAAGCTTTTTTTTTTTGCCCATAAAACGCCGTATCATGATAAAATACAAGGTCCCTCTATGTGAGCCCAGTGAAGCACATTTTTCACTCAGTCTGCATCGTCACAAAAGAATAAAAGATAGTGAAACTAACCTCAAACTGAATTGACAAAGTCCCCTCTGATCCTGAGACATGGTGACTTCCTAACCCCATATTTGTCTTTACCCACATATCTTCCTGAACCCTCCAAATTAGAACTTCAGGTTGGGCTGAGTTAGCGGAGTTTTACTAAAATTCCTAAAATACGCAGAGATTCTTGTGATTCCTAGAAGATAGATGTTACTCAGTATTTGTTGAATAAATTTCTCTGTGCATCTTCATTCACCATGATTTTGAGCTTACGTTCTACCCTTTTACTTTGAAAACAGTAAGTTTTTAAATTGCTGTAATTATGTAAAGTTTCTAAAACTGAAATTGTTTCTCCCCCACACTCCCAATTGAGCTGGCAGTTTCCATTTGCATCCTCTTCATTCTGCCCTGTCCTATATTTTTAGACTCTGCAGGGTCTATGGTGCCTCTGCTCATAAAAGGTGGCCTCTATTCTAGAGCCTTCAGTGGCATTCAGGCCTATTGCCTTCTCATCTCATTTGGGGCAGAAGAAGCCTAGAAAATTAATTATCTTATCTGATGAGCCTTTTTACAGTGTATATGTATTAGCTGATAATACAGAATTTTTAAATTGTGTTTCCCATAAGAAAGAATGATGTCATGTATGTGTCCTTTGTTTCCCTTTCCTCTGTATCTTTTCTTGTCCCTCTTCTGTATGTTACCAAGCCTTATGTCATCACACAGGAGTGTATTTTGGTAAGTTCTTCTGATAGGGAGACAACAATTCCAGCATCAGACCTATATTTAGAGGTTAGTATTATTCATTATATCATTTCTTCTACAGAGCTTACCTCACCTCATCCCCACACACTGCTGAATGACTTACAATGGAGTGAATTCTTGCAAAAGTAATCTGTAGTCTTTAATAACATCATCTACCCCCTTAGAGCCTTTAATAACACTAGAGCTATTTGAGGCAGTCATGTTATTATGCTGAAAAGTTTTAAGGAAAAAAATTTGGTTTTAAATTTTGTATGTGTTCAACTGGACTAATTTGAAAAATGTAGGTATTACAGAAGAATGTGTCTGAGTCCTGTCAATGAACTAAAAGGTTTCTTGTTTTCAGACTAGAAGAAATGGAAGAAAAATATCTAATGAGAGAATCAAAACCAGAAGATATACAGATGATTACAGAATTAAAAGCCATGCTTACAGAAAGAGACCAAGTCATAAAGAAATTAATTGTAAGATTTTGGGGGGGAGGAATGTAACCATGTTAGTTACCATGTTTGCCAATCAACAGTCTGTTGGTTAAGTATTAAGTAATGCTAAATGAAAATTGAAAGTATAAAATATGTGCATTGTGATTAAAAGTTTATTAAAAATGTTCATGAATAAGGATAAGAAACATAAATTTTTAAACTTGGTATTAGGTAAGGGAATTGTGCCTCTTTTCAGTATTTTTTAGAAGTCTTCAGTACTTATTTTTGTTTAATAATGTCATTGCCAACATATAGTTAATATGTTATTGAAGGTGTGTATTGTTCATGTAGAATTAGAATTGGATAGGAAAGAAGAATCAACACACGCATGCATTAGCCTGCACTGTGTACTTCCAGTTAGTCATGTTAACTTACCCTAATCCAAAGAGATACTCATGGGAAAAGGGTTCCATTTTCTTAGGGTTCTAACTAAGAAAAGTTATAGGCTCTCTCTTAAGAGTCTTGGTCCAAACTGAGGTGTTAAGAGTCTCTGAGCAGTCCATCAGGGAAGGAAATACAGTTTTAACAATAAATAAACTGCCTTCATTAAAGCTATTATTCTTCAAGAATAATACACAAATGTCTTAATTCATAAAACATTTTAGAGTCTTCCAAAATTATATATCCTGATCAATAATTAAAATAATTGTTTATGGTCACAAAAAAAAATCTTTCAGAGTAAAAACTAAAAATAGAATGCTAATCACTCTATTGGTTCATTGATCTCTTCAACTGAAAACTGTGGATGTAATTAGCATGCAAAGAGAGCCTAGAAGCATTTATTTCTGAAGTTCTTTTTTCTTTAAAGAACCTCTCTTTGTTGGCATTTAGGAAAGTCAGCCTATTGCCTGGGACTACAAGTTCCTGCTAAAAGTAGAAGGTTATAGATTGGGGTTCATTATGGAACCCAGGAGCAGACATTGGCAAGATTTTCCAGGCATTGTGAACATGCGCACAGGCCTCATAGATTCCTCTGATTACCTTCTATTCCACACATGAAGTTAGCAAAGGGATTAAGTATATTTATTTCATCTGTGGTAGAAGTAGCTTTTCCAGTTCTTAGCGAACAGATGTTAAAGATATAGTTGTATTTTATCCTCACAACAGGATAGGTATTAGACTTCAAAGAATAAAGCAAACACAAAGCAATATAGCTAGTTGGTGACAGGCTAGGAACCCAGCTAAGGGTTGTTCTACACTCTTGCCACTGCTCACCAATTCTGCGGACTCTGAAGCACATGGGCTGAGATTGGTGTGAATGACAGTGGTATCTAAGAAGGGGATGAAGAATCTAATTCTACTAGAGCACAGTCCTGCATTTCACACTCATGTGTTTACTTCCTACAGTTTGTTCAGTTGACACATGATGGTGGTGAAGTGAAAGGCAAAGGATTTATCTGTACGTAGGTCACTTTTTCTTCGGTCAGTGATTAGCACTGCTGTAATACAGTCGACCCTTGAATAGTGCATGCAGCACCAACTCCCTGCACAGTCGAAAATCCGCATATAACTTGACTCCCCGAAAACTGGATTACTAATAAACTACCGTTGTCCGGAAGCCTTACTGGTAACAAAGTCAATTAACACCTATTTTGTATATTATATACTGTATTCTGATAAGCTGGAGAGAAAAATGTTACTAAGAAAATCATAATGAAGAGAAAATAACATTTATAGTACTGTATTCATAAAAAAAAAAAAAAAATCAGCATGTAAGTGGACCCATGGAGATCAAACCTGTGTTGTTCAAAAGTCACCTGAACACTGAGGTCTCAGAGAGGAGATTAGGCAAGATCAAATGTATTACCAGTACTGAAGAATAAGGATATATCAGTGTCACCTTTATAGAAACAACAAATCCATGCATACAACTCCATGAATGTAAGTTAAGCTGCTCGAACTGCACAGTCAGCCCTTTGGAATAGAGATGGGACCAAATAAAACATTTCGATCCAGTCTTGGAGAAAAAAGTTATTAAACGGTAGAGAAGAGCCCCAAAGCATAGGATTTTGAAAAGTTTTGAAAACCTTCCCACCAGCAGTCATTAAGACACTGGCAGTCAGATCTAGAAATCTTTGATGAACGAGGTATATAAGTCCTCACTCATGTTTTATAGTAAATTTTGAATGAAATGGCATTTAAACAGTTTTAAATTTTCAACAGAAAATGTCTAAGTGATGTTTATAATTCTTTTGCGTAGGAGGATAATAAGTTTTATCAGCTGGAATTAGTCAATCGAGAAACTAACTTCAACAAAGTGTTTAACTCAAGCCCTACTGTTGGTGTTGTTAATCCACTGACTAAGGTATGTGCTATAAACACTCTAAAATAGGGATGTAGTTTAAAACTTGCTTAAAATTTTTAATATTTAGAGTAGCATAGGATAAACCTTCCAAATACTGTTTTCTTAAATTTAATATTTAGGATTAAAATCTATGAAATCTATGTATACATTTTCACAGAATGAGACTAATATTTTTGTTGAGAATTCGTACTCCTTAAGACATGATTGTAAAACCTTTTTTCTATCATTTTGTTTTTCATATCTCCAAAGAAAACTAACATCATTTTCTTGGTGTTCACTATCCTCTATGGGGTCCTGAAAGGTACCCCAGCCATGTATATCCAACAGCTCTCCCTAACTTAAGGCCTGAGGCCTGCCATGTTAATGAACCTTGTTGCTTACCAGTCTTTGGAGAAGGGCTTGACTTCTCTCAGTCTTAGGACCTTTCTTGACACTTAAAATTGAAGATGGCCCATTCTGATACTTTGTTACTCTCTTAGGAGCATAGAAGAGCCTGTAGACAAGTGAAATGGACGTGGCCAAGTCTTACACATCTTTGTACCCCAGCTTCCTATGGCTCCCCTCATAGTGCTTTGGGTATAGTAGGTATTCAGTTGCAAATTTCATCACATTTTCTGTAAGTGGCCACAAATAAGTGAATAAAGCAAATAATGAAGAATTAATTATGTATATTGGCTTCACAGGGATTACATAGCTTTTGGCAGAAATCAGTAGTAGAAATAAATTAAAGTACTAGTGCGAAAGTTATTTTTTGATTCAGATTTAATTTGCCCATTATGCCTAATTTATATTAAGCCCTTAGCCAGAAATTTTTTCTTTCAATGCTCATAAAAACTTCTCTGTTAAGAACATGGACTCTACCTTTCCTTCACAAGTTAAAGTGCTTCAAACTTTAAGCCTTTTTTTTTTTTTTTAAAGATTTTATTTCTTTATTTGAGAGAGAGACACAGCGAGAGAGGGAACACAAGCAGGGGGAGTGGGAGAGGGAGAGGGAGAAGCAGGCTTCCCGCTGAGCAGGGAGCCTGATGCGGGGCTCGATCCCAGGACCCTGGGATCATGACCTGAGCCGAAGGCAGATGCTTAACAACTGAGCCACCCAGGTGCCCCCAAACTTTAAGTCTTTAACACAGAATGAACTTAAATGTTTTATGAAACAGAATGACTAAAGCAGGGATGCCTATAGCTGTATCTACAGAGCCTAAAATACTACCTGGCACGTGGAAGGCTCTCATAGTTGGTGAATTAATTAATACAGTTATAGTTTTTAAGTTCATAATTTAAGGTGAAATACAACAAAGCAAGATTATGAGACTTGTTGAAACAAATAATAAAATGAAAATATTTCTAATATATTTTTTAGAATTACATTTTTAGGTACAAAATGGTTACTGTAGAACTTTACCAATGATACTTTTCATTTCATCAAATAGAAACCTATAGTAGGTTTATTTATGCCCTCTGGTGACTAGAATAAGAAAATGCAAAAGATACATCTTTGTGCACTTTTGAGTGATTTCAGCTTTAATAGTTGTGATTCTAGAAGACATTATTTTTCCTTTCTCTTTTCAGTTATGCAGAGTAGACTCTGTCAGAGACTCCATGATTCACAGAATATGACAGAGGAGGGCAAGGTCTAGATAGTAAGATCATTACTTTGTAAATAAAGGAAAAAGGCCAATTAGGCTATTAGTTTTTTTTTAAAAAACACTTTAATCATTTTGCAGAAAAATATTTCATAAATTCAGTTAGCACAGATTTAACTTGTAAAAGATGGTGTTAAAAATATCTTGCAAAATGTTAAATTTTATTGTGTTCCAGCAAGATGATGCTCATTGATTCTAGAGGTGTGAATAAAATAGAATTGATTTGCAAGCTGATAGGTTTTGATAATCTGAAGGTGTTCCTCTTCCTGTTAATTTTAAAGACCAACTAAAATATTTAATAAATGGATCACTTTTGTTTTATAACCTTTTAATGTTTTTAAAAGATTATGAGCCAATTATTGATACCACCAATTGGGAAATGAGACTTAATTATGCAGATTTAATTTTCTCTCTTCAAAAAGTGCAGTGAATTTAAAACCAGTTACTTGAGTCAGCTTTAGGTCTTAAGTAGGAATGTGGGATATGTTTCAAACTACTTTGCCAAGCATTTTTCCATTCCCATTTTTTTTTTCCAGACAAGGACTGCCTCCGTTTGACAGAAGGCTAAAGTTCACGGACCTCCCTTTTAAAACTGTTTAACTTTATAACCTTCTTCTCCTAATTTTAGCCCAAATCTGTTTAACCTCGTGGTATCTGCAAGATCTCCTTCTCCCTTTCCTCCCAGTAGTCTTTACCCTTTGACATTCTTTCCATCTCCTCCCCTCCCCATGAACACCAATTCGTGTTTCTTCCTCATTCTTTCTGGCCCAGCAGCATGTGTGTCCCTAAGGATTCCATGTAGATAAAGAACACCTCCAAGGATCCCCAGACCACACTTTGGGTAACACTGGTTCATTTTAACATCCTAATTTAACATAAAGCTTCCAAAACCTTCCCATGCCAAATTTGTATCTTCTGCTATTCCTATTTTCTCATTTGTCCTTATGCAGGGACTATCCTCACATGTATTATTTTTAATGCAGCAAAAGAAGAAGAATGATAAGTCACCAACAAACAGGTTTGTGAGTGTTCCCAATCTAAGTGCTCTGGAATCTGGTGGAGTGGGCAATGGACATCCTAACCGCCTGGACCCCATTCCTAATTCTCCAGTCCACGATATTGAGTTCAACAGCAGCAAACCACTTCCTCAGCCAGTGCCACCTAAAGAGCCCAAGACATTTTTGAGGTGAGCCCCGTCTCACCAGTGATTTTTCTTTTCTTTTTTAACTTGAAAAATTTACCTTCTTACATTGCAGAAATTCACTACTTTAAGACCAGCCTAGGAAAAGAAATATTACTGTGAAAGATTTTCACAATATATTTATCACTTCTCTAAGGAACTCCTTTTTGGCTCTTAAGATTTTTTTCTAATTTCTTGCCAATTTTTCTGTATGCTGAAAGAGGTGCTAATGTCATTTGTATGCTTAGAATTTTAATATTTATGGATATTTGCTTCATTTTGAGTATTGTAGCAAATTTTTCACTAATTATCCATCTTTATTACAGAACTTTAAAATTTTTTTTTGTTTTTCTTGTATTTTCTTTTTCACTTTCTTGCTTACCAGGCTTATTTACAAATATATATGCTTACTGCCAAAATAAAAAATATGTAAGCTTTGGGACTTTAATGATATACAGAAGCAAAAAGTAAATTTAGAAAAAAAATTTTACAACTGATATTCCAATTTGAAGTTAACCTCAGACTTGATTAAATGTATTAACAAGAATTTAAATGAAACCCAATTGTTTATCCATTAAATAACATCAGAAAGTATTGTTTTAGGTTTACGTTACTGAGTCTGTGCTGCTTTAAATTTATTTTTTTAACTTATTCCTACTAAATCTCAGCAGTGTCACTAGTAATAGTCTTACAGGTAGATGACCTTTTTCTAGGGTAAGTGATGACATAGTTAATGACTTTCAAATAGAAGAATGTAGCAAGAATAAAAATAGTCACATACACTTTTGAATGTGCCTCCTGCTAAATATTTTGTGTTGCTTATTTTCCCTTGTGCATGGGTATGTTCAGGTATCAGTAAGATGCATGTGCATGAGCTCAAGGAACTTGACTACTGGAGTTTCCATTACACTTTGTTGCGTGCCTTGTAATTTCCCCCAAAGACGGTAGGGATTCTTTTATTTTCTCAATTAGCCCAAAGAATCGTTAGTTAGAATTAAGTATAAATGATATAACTTTGAAGATGGAGGGGAAATGGGCTTCTTAATTGTACTCCTTTCCCCCTAGACTATTTGTTTATGGAATTATGAAAGTTAAAATGAATATACATGTAGTGAAAATACTATGCCATGGCTTAGTTACTTAGTTATATATGTGGACACATGTGTAAAAATCAAATGCTTGTGTCAGATTCTGAAATTTTAAGTAAAAAGGTGCTGAAAAAGAGGAATGTTATCTTGTTCTCATTTCTGACAATTCCTCCCGAATTGTTTTATTCAAAGAAGGTGACATTTTTCTCAGCGGTCTGATTTTTGTCTTTTTGTAATTTTTTGTAATTGTTTTGATGTGGCTCCTCCTTAACTGACTTCATCTGAGCTGCTGATGCACTCTCATGCTCTCATGGAGTGGAGAAACCAATCTAGTGTAGAGGGATCTACAAACCACATCTAACATGGAACCAGTTGTGGTAATCTACACTGATGTTTTTTGTGCTTTTCTCTTCATTTTGCAAAACAGCTTAATGCTGGGTTACATGTCTCTCTTTTTTTATGAATTCAGTCCTCCTCAGAGTGAAGCTTCCCCGGTGGCTTCTCCAGATCCCCAGCGCCAGGAGTGGTTTGCCCGGTACTTCACATTCTGAAAGAATTGTGTTGGCAACAGCTAGTCTGTGTGGACTAAGAGCATGACCTTATACAGACCATTATGTGAACAGGCTTTCCTATGTCAGACACTGTGAATGAGAAAGTATTTGTCTCTCCAATTTGAAAATGCACTATTTCCTGTGATATTTATTGGAATCACTCTACTATATTATGTGTGTAATTATAACAGTTATTTTTATTTGAGATGGAGGAGTCTTTAACCTTTGTAATTACTGCATAATAAATTTTGTTAGAACAAACAGTGCTTTTCATTTTTTTCTAGTAAGCTTGTTAGACTTTTAAAATATTTTTTAATTCTAAATAAGACACTGAAAAGGTGTTTTCTAACAAGTTTTACTGCATAATAAAATATCAAATTATTTGACTTTAATAATCATAACACAATCAGGATAAATATATTATAACCTACTAATTTGTTCCATTACCATGTATAACTATAAACTGTGTTCTCTAAATTTATAAGACTATAATGAAAACACTCGTGGAAATTATAAACTTTCAGCTATAAAAGTACTGCTGACTTATTTATAGTGTATTTTATTATTCTGATAGTTGAGGATCTAGAACTTCTAATATAGTTAGTCTCTATGATTAATAGGATTTATGGCCAAAAGTTATTTGGTAAAGAGACAGTTAGTGGGTGAGGGGTATAAAGGAGGGCACTTGATGTAATGAGCACAGGGTGTTATATGCAACTGATGAATCACTAAACTCTACCTCTGAAACTAATATACTATATATTAATTAAATCTAAATTAAAATTTAGAAAGAAAAAAAATTTGTTACTGATATATCAACTCAACTAGTGTTCAATAACTAGAGTGCCAAATTTAGTTGACTAAGCAATGTAGATTTTAGAAGAATCTGGGGGAACAAGATGAATACAAATACCTGATCTATGAATGATTGTACCAACAATAAAGACCAGGTTTTTTTAGTGGTTATTATGTGTCACTGTGCTGAGGGGCATTAGAAAGATTATTTAATCTTCACACAATCTTCAAGAAACAAACCACCGTATATGCGTTTGCACAGTTGGCATGTTCTTTTAAGTTATCCTGGGGGAAAAAAAAGTTTACATAAAATACTTGCTCTGAATTTTTCCTTCAACTGAGACTGAATTTTCTAAGTGGTTAATTCTTATTTCAGAAAACAAATCTAGTTATAAGCACATATTCTTGTCCCTGATTTTTATTTTACCTAATAATTTGGAGATTATTTACCAAGGATTTGATGATTAGTACTCATGCAGGTGACTATGCTAGACACAGACATACAGAGATGATGAACACCTGTCCTCAAGAGCTAACCACATACTTGCTGAAATAAATAGTCAAGGACCAAACTTTTTCAATATCAGAGCAATATCAGAAGGGACACTAGATTTATGGAATGTACAATGAGAACAGAGAGGAGGAAGTGATTAATTCTACCTAGGTGGTATCAGGGAAAGCTTGACATGGAAATGGTACCCAATTATAATTTTGAAAGATGGGTAGGAATTAACCAGACCAGGGACAGGGCTGTTTGAGGCACAAACTGGAACAAGTATCAAGAAAGAACAGGCCAGCTACATCCAGAGAATTAAGTGCAATCCTATGGGATCAATGTGTAGGGCTAAAGAATATGGCATGAGACAGCAACCATTCCTTGAGCACCTAGCCTTTTATTAGAATTTAACATGTTTTTTTAAAGATTTATTTATTTATTTGACAGAGACACAGCGAGAGAGGGAACACAAGTAGGGGGAGTGGGAGAGGGAGAAGCAGGCTTCCCGCTGAGCAGGGAGCCCGATGCGGGGCTTGATCCCAGGACACCGGGATCATGATCTGAGCCGAAGGCAGACGCCCAACGACTGAGCCACCCAGGTGCCCCTAGAATTTAACATTTTTAACTCATTAACAACTCAGATGAAGAATACAAATGTACAAGTAGTAAAGGTTAAAACCTATGCTCTATTATGCTACAAAGGGCCTGAAATGCTTAGTAAGGAATTCAACTTGATCCTTTAGAATTTTGAGCAAGTAATAGCATGATTAGATTTAAAATTTTTAAATCACCATACTGGCTGGGAAAAAAAAAAAAAAAGACCTACTTATATGCTGCCTACAAGAGACTCACTTTAGACCTAAAGACACATATAGACATTGAAAGTGAAAGGATGGAAAAAGATATTCCATGCAAATGGAAGAAACAACAACACAAAACAGACCAGGCTAGCAATACATAGATCAGACAATAGACTTTAAAACAAAGACTGTAACAAGAGATAATAAAAAAAGGACATTACATAATGATACTCCAACAAAACACAGAATAACTGTAAATATCTATGCACCCAACACTGGAGCCTTTAAACCATAAAGCAAACATTAACAGACATAAAGGGAGAAATTGACAGTATTACAATTATAGTAGGGGAATTTAACACCCCACTCGTATCAATGAATAGATCAGGCAGAAAATCAATAAGGAAACAGTGCCTTTGAATGACACATTAGACAAGATGGACTTAACAGATACTTACAGAATATTCCATCCAAAAACATCAGAATACACATTCTTTTCAAATGTGCTTGGAACATTCTCCAGGACAGATCACATGTTAGGCCATAAAACAAATCACATAAATTTAAAAGTAGAATCATACCATGCACCTTTTCTGACCACAACAGTATGGAACTAGAAATCAATCACAAGAAGAAAAAAAAAACTAGAAAAAAAAATACCACAAACACATGGATGCTAAATAACATGGTACTGAACAACCAATGGATCAACAAAGAAACCCAAAGAGGAAATCAAAAAATACATAGGGACAAATGAAGATACAATGGTCCAAAATCTTGGATGCAGCAAAAGTGGTTCCAAGAGGGAAATTTAGAGCAATACAGGCTTAAATGAAAAAAAAATAATTCAAACAATCTAATACCTAAAGGAACTAGAAAAAGAAGAAGAAGAAGAAAAAAAAAGCCCAAGGTTAGTAGAAGGAAGGAAATAATAAAAACCACAGCACAAATAAATGAAATAGACACACACACTCCCACATACCCACAACAGAAAAGATCAATGAAACCAAAAGCTGGTTCTCTGAAAAAAACAAAATTGATAAATCTTTAGCCAGATTCCTCAAGAAAAAAAGAACACATCCAATAAGAAACAAAAAAGGAGAAAGAACTGACACCATAGAAATACAAAGAGTAGTAAGCAAATAATGTAAAAAATTCTATGCCAACAAATTGGACAAGCTAGAAGAAATGAATTCCTGGAAACACACAATCTTTCAAAACTGAACCAGGAATAAATAATAAATCGGAACAGATCAATTACTAGTAACAAAATTGACTCAGTAACCAAAAAATTCCCAACAAACAAAAGGCCAGGATCAGACAGCTTCACAGGTGAATTCTACCAAACATTTAAAGAATGTTTGGTCCTACTACAAAAACTAGAAAAAGAAGAAAAGCTTCCAAATACATTGTACAAAGCCAGCATTACCCTGATACCAAAACCAGACAAAGACACTACTAAAAAAAAGGAAAATGCAGGCCAATATCCCTGATGAACTTAGATGCAAAAATCCTCAACAAAATTTGAGCAAACCAAATTCAACAATATGTTAAAAAAAAAAAATCATACACCATGATTAAGTGGGATTTATTCCAGGAATGCAAGGGTAGTTCAACATTAGCAAATCATGGGGCACCTGGGTGGCTCAGTTGATTAAGCGTCTGCCTTCGGCTCAGGTCACGATCCCAGGGTCCTGGGATCGAGCCCCATGTCGGGCTCCCCACTCAGTGGGGAGCCTGCTTCTCCCTCTCCCTCTGCCTGCCGCTCCCCCTGTTGTGTTCTCTCTGTCAAATAAATAAGTAGAATCTTTAAAAAAAAAAATTAGCAAATCAATCAACATGATATACGGCATTAACAAAGCAAATAAATGCAGAAAAAGCATTTGACAAAGTACAACATCCATTCATGACAAAACCCCTCAAGAAAGTAGGTTTAGAGGGAACATACCTCAACATAATAAAGGCCATATATGAAAAACCCACAGTTAACATATTCATCATACAAGGATGTCCACTTTTGCCACATTTACTAATATAGTATTAGAAGCCCTAGCCACCGCAATCAAGTAATAAAAGGCATCCAAATTGATAAATAAAATTCACTATTTGCACATGACATGATGTTATATATAGAAAATTCTAAAGACCCCCCAAAAAGTTAGAATAATTGAATTCAGCAAATTTGCAGGATAGAAAAATCAATACAAAGAAATCAGTTGTGTTTCTACACACTTATAAGTAGCAGAAACAGAATTTTTTAAAAAAAGATTTTCACATAACAGACACCTATTTTTTTTTTTAAGATTTTATTTATGTATTTGAGAGAGAGAGAATGAGAGAGAGCACATGAGAGGGGTTAGGGTCAGAGGGAGAAGCAGACTCCCTGCCGAGCAGGGAGCCCAATGCGGGACCCGATCCAGGGACTCCAGGATCATGACCTGAGCCGAAGGCAGTTGCTTAACCAACTGAGCCACCCAGGCGCCCACAGAAACAGTAAAAATCCCATTTACAATAGCAACCAGACGAATAAAATAGGGGTGCCTGGCTGGCTCAGTTGGTAGAGCATGTGACCCTTGATCTTGGGGTTGTGGGTTTGAGCCTCATCGTGGGTATACAGATTACTTAAAATCTTAAAAAAAAAAAAAAAAGAAAGAAAGAAAAAAGAATAAAAGACCTAGGAAGAAGCTTAACCAAAGAGGTGAAACAACTCTGTAAAATACTGATGAAAGAAATTGAAGACAACACAAATAAATGGAAAGATATTCCATGATCATGAATTAGAAGAATCTTGTTTAAATGTCTACACTACCAAAAGCAATTACAGATTTAATGCAAGCCCTATCAAAATAGCAACAGCACTTTTCATAGACCTCAAACATATAATACTAAAATTTGTATGGAATCACAAAAGACCCCAAATAGGCAAAGCAATCCTGAAAAAGAACAAGAAAGGTAGAGGTATCACACTCCCACACTTCAAGATATACTACAAAGCTGTAGTAATCAAAACAGTATAGTACTAGCACGAAAACAGCCATGGACATCAGTGGAACAGAATAGAGAGTTCAGAAATAAATCCATGCTCTATGGTCAATTAATCTGACAAAGGAAGCAAGAATATACAATGGGGAAAAGATAGCTTCTTCAATAAATGGTGCTGGGAAAACCGGACAGCTACATACATACAAAAGAATGAAACTGGGCCACTTTTTTACACCATATACAAAAATAAACTCAAAATGCATTTAAGACCTAAATGTAAGACCTGAAGCCATAAAATTCCTAGCAGAAAACATAGGCAGTAATTTCTTTGACAGTGGCCTTAGAAACATTTTTCTAGATAGGTCTCCTCAGGCAGGGAGCAAAAGCAAAAATAAACTATTGGGATTAAACAAGCTTTTGCACAGCAAAGGAAACAACAAAACCAAAAGGCAATCTCCTGAATGGGAGAAGATATTTACAAATGATATATCCAATACAGGGTTAACATCCAAAATATATAAAGAACTTAGACAACTCAACACCAAAAACCCCACAAATAATCTGATTAAAAATGGGTAGAGAACCTGAGTAGACATTTTCCCAAAGAAGACATACAGATAGCTAACAGACACATGAAAAGATGCTCAATTTCGCTAGTCATCAGGGAAATGCAAATTCAAACCACAAGGAGACATTACCTAACATAAGTCAGAATGGCTAGTATCAAAAAGACAAGAAACAACAAGTGTTGTCAAGGGTGTGGAGAAAAAGGGACCCTTTGTGCACTACTGGTGGAAATATGAATGTAAACAGTAGGGAGCATCCTCAAAAAAAAAAAAAAAAAAAAACTACCTTGTGATCCAGTAATTCCACTACTGGGTATTTATCCAAAGAAAACAAAAACACTAAGTCGAAAAGATACATGCACTCTTATGTTTAATGCAGCATTATTTACAATGGCCAAGATATGAAAACAACCCAAGTGTCCATGGATAGATGAATAAATAAAGATGATGTGATAAACACACACACACACACACACACACACTATATATATAAATAATGGAATATTACTTAGCCATAAAAATGAATGAGATCTTGCCATTTGTGACAACATGGATGGACCCAGAGGGTATTATGCTAAGTGAAATAAGTCAGACAAATATTATATGATTTCACTTATATGTGGAATCTAACAAAATGAATAAGCAAACATAAGGCAGAAACAGACGCATAAGTACAGAGATGGCTGTACTTATGCGTCTGGCGGGGGGAATTGGGCAAAATGGTGAAGGGGAGGGGGGACTGTTTTCTGGTTGTAGAATGATAAGTCATGGAGATGAAAGGTACAGGATATGGAATGCAGTCAGTGGCACTGTAATAGTGTTGTATGACAGATGGCAGCTACACTTGTGGTGAGCACAGCATAACATACAGACTTATTGAATCACTACGTTGTACTCCTGAAATTAACGCAACATTGTGTGTCAACTATACATCACTAAAAAATAAATACTTTCCATGGAAAACAATAAAAATAAAAAAGACTGCAGCTTCAGGAAACCTCAGCTGAACTGAGATATCTGCAGAATGTTCTTGTTGATTCTATACCTAGAGCCTTTATCTATGCCACCATGATGTTCTGCCAAAGAGGTCCTACATAGAGTTTGGATTTGCCCTCCCTTTCTGGAGCCTTTGGGGTGATAGGACCCTAGGATGAGACTAAAGCCTTTCTACCTTTCTCTCCCTCTCTTTCTCAATCTCTCTCTCTCTCTCTCACACACACACACGGTCAAAGTAGTCATATAAATGGTTAACACTGTAATTGAAGAAAAATAGTTTCAGCAAAACATTTATTTTGATAGAAAAAGCAACATGGAATCCTAGAATCTTGGAGTTAGAAGAATCCTTAAAAGCCATCTCTTCTAGGGGTGTCCGAGTGGCTCAGTAGGTTAAGCATCTACCTTCGGCTCAGGTCATGATCCCAGGGTCCTGATTTCGAGCCCCACATCGGGCTCCCTGCTCCGCGGGAAGCCTGCTTCTCCCTCTCCCACTCCCCCTGCTTGTGTATCTGCTCTCGCTATCTCTCTCTCTCTGTGAAATAAATAAATAAATAAAAACCTTTTAAAAATAAATAAAACCTTTAAAAAATAAATAAATAAAAGACAACCTACTAAATGGGAGAAGATATCTGAAAATGACATATCTGATAAAGGGTTAGTATCCAAAATATATAAAAAACTGGGGCGCCTGGGTGGCTCAGTTGGTTGGGTCAAACTCTTGATTTCGGCTCAGGTCATGATCTCAGGGTTGTGAGATTGAGCCCCATGTTGGGCTCTGCACTGGGTGTAAAGCCTGCTTGAGATTCTCTCTCCCTCTGTGTCCCCCCCCAAAAAATGTGTGTGTGTGTACACACATATAAAGAAATATATACGTGTGTGTATAACTTGTGTGTGTATGTGTATATAACTTATACAGCTAAATACAAAAAACCTCAAATAATCCAATTTTAAAAAGGGCAGAAGACATGAACAAACATTTCTCCAAAGAAGATACACAGATAGCCAACAGACACATGAAAAGATGCTCAACATCAGTCATTGTCAGGCAAACACAAATCAAAACCACAATGAGATATCACCTCACACCTGTCAGAATGGCTAAAATCAAAAACACAAGAAACAACAAGCTTTGGGGAGGATGTGGAGAAAAAAGGACCCTCTTGCACTGTTGGTGGGAATGCAAACTGGTGCAGTGAAAACCAGTTTGGAGGTTTTTCAAAAAGTTAAAAATAGAACTAACCTATCTATCCTAGTAATCGCACTACTGCATATTTACCCAAAAAATACAAAAACACTAATAAACATGCACCATTGTTTATTGCAGCATAATTTGCAATAGACAAACTATGGAAACAGCCCAAATATCCACCCATAGATGAATGGATAAAGAAGATGTGGTATATATATGTACAATGGAATAGTATTCAGCCATGAAAACTGATGAAATCTTGCCATTTGCAACAACATGGATGGAGCTAAAGAGTATAATGCTAAGTGAAATACATCAGTTAGAGAAATACAAATACCATATTGTTTCACTTATATGTGGAATTTAAGAAACAAACAAGGAGGGAAAAAAAACACAAACCAAAAACAGACCCTTTACTATATAGAACTGATGGTTACCATCAGCGGTGTGGGGGAAAGAGATGAAGGGGATTAAGAGTACACTTATCTTGATGGGCACTGAGTAATGTATAGAATTCTTGAAACACTATATTGTACACCTTAATATAATACTGTATGTTAACTATACTGGAATTTAAAAAAAGAAAAAAGGTGGGAGGGCTAAGTTTTGGCAAGGATGTTGAGAACGTGGGACACTTTTGCACTGCTGGTATGAATGTAAAATGATATAGTCACTGTGGAAAATAGTTTGCTGTTCCTCAAAAAGCTAAAGAGAACTATCATATGATTCAGCTATTCTACATGTAGGTACATATTCAAAAGCAAAATTGAAAGCAGCAACTCAGACAGATACCTGCACACCAACGGTCACAGCAGCATTATTCACAATAGCCACAAGGTGGAAAATAACAGAAACGTCCATGAACAGATAAATGGATAAATAAAATTAAAAACCCAGTCTTTACCTTCTGTTGTAGGGAAATACCTCAATTCAGTCTATCTCCTGTGTATCTCCTGTAGTTCTCATACAAAACATTTATTTCTGACACTTGTGGTCAACAAATGTGTAGCTGTTTTCTCCCCCAAACAACCAACAAGTCTCTGACACCAGCTGAGTGTCCTACGATTTAACTCAATTCCGATACTATCTACCCAGAGACAGCACTGGATCCCAGAGCTTCAGGGTTTTGTCCCACAGACTGTTCCCACCCACTGCCCCCCACATATACGCACATTTCAGAAGCCGCGTTCAGGTTATCACCTGTGCTTCCGACCAACCAACTACAGATTGGAGGTTCTAATGACCCTGGGTTCAGTTAATTTGCCAAAGTGGCTAACTGAACTCAGGGAAACACATCTACCAGATTATGGAAGGATATAACAGATAAACAACCAGATGAAGAGATGTGTAAGGTAAGATCTCAGATGTTCCTGAATGAAGGAGCTTTTGTCCTCATGGAGTTGGGGTGCATCATCCTCCCAGTATGGATGTGTTTGCAAACCTGGAAGCTCTCTGAACCCCATACTTTTGGGATTTTATGGAGGCTTCCTCAAATAGGCATGATCAATTATTAATGTCTTTTCCAGCCCCTTTCGCCTCTCTGGAGGATAGAGGTAAGGCTGAAAATTCTAAGCCTCTAATCATGGCTTAGTCTTTCTGGTGACCAGTGCCCTATCCAGGAGCCCTCCTAGAGGTACCTCACTAGAACAAAAGATGTTCCTAGTGCTCTTATCACTGAGGAATTTAGAAGAGTTTTAGGAGCCCTGTGTCAGGGATGGGGTCAAAAACCAAATATTAAAACAAGATTGCCCCTTGGGGTGCCTGTGTGGCGTCTGCCTTCGGCTCAGGTCATGATCCCAGGGTCCTGGGATCGAACCCCATGTTGGGCTCTCTGCTCAGTGGGAGCCTGTTTCTCCCTCTCCCTGCCACTCCCCCTGCTTGTACTCTCTCTGTCAAATAAATAAATAAAATCTTAAAACAACAACCAATAAGATTGCCACTAGTGTTCTTATAACTTAGGAAATTACAAGGGTTTTAGGAGCTTTGTGCCCAGGAATTGGGGGCAGAGACCAATATATATATATATATTTTTTCTATTATCTTACAATAACAAAATGTGCTACATACATATAATGGAATCTTATTCAGCCTTAAGTAGGAGTGAAAATCTGACATATGCTACAACACAGATGAACCCTGAAAACATGCTAGGTGAAATAAGCCAGACAAAAGAACAAATATTGTATGATTCCACCTATGTGAATAACCTAGAACAGACAAATTCATAATGACAGAAAGAAGATCAGAGGTTGCCAGAAATAAAGGGAAGGAGGTAAAAGAGAGTTACTGTTTAATGGGTGCAGACTCTGTTTGAGATAAAAAATTCCAGAGATCAATAGTGGTGATGGTTGCATAACATTGTGAATATACTTAATACCATGAATTGTGCACTCATTAAAAAGAAAATGTTATATATATTATATATATATATGTTATATATATTTTTTATCACATTTTTTTTAAAAAGCAATAAAAGCAAAAAAAATGGACTATATCAAACTAAAAAGCTTCTGCACAGCAAAGGAAACCCATCAACAAAACAAAAAGGCAACCTACTGAATGGGAGAAAATATATGGAAATCATATAGTTGATAAGGGGCTAACAGTCAAAATATATAAAGAATTCATACAACTCAATAGCAAAAAAAAAAAAAGTGAACAATCTGATTGAAAAACGGGCTGAGAATCTGAATAGACATTTTTCCAAAGACACTGAAATGGCCAAGACACAGGAAAAGATGTTCAACAACACCCATCATCAGGGATAGGCAAATCAAAACGACAAGGAGATATCACCTCACACAAGTCAGAATGGCTAGTATCAACAAGACAAATAGAAAGTGCTGGCATGAATGTGGAGAAAAGGGAATCCTCATGCACTGTTAGTAGGAATGTAAATTGGCGCAGCCACTATGGAAACAGTATGCAGGTTCCTCAAAAAAATGGAAAATAGGACTATCATATAATCCAACAATTCCACTTAGGTATTCATCCAAAAGAAATAAAAACACGAAGTCAAAAATATATATGCACCCCCCATGTTCATTGTAGCATTATTTACAATAGTCAAGACATGGAAACAACCTAACTCTCCATCCATGGGCGAATGGATAAAGAAAATGTTGTGTGTACAGACACACGACACACACACACTATACAACAGAATATTATTCAACCATAAAAAAGAATGAAATCTTGCCATTTGTCACAACATGGATGGACCGCCAAGGCATTATGCTACGTGAAGTAAGTTGGATAGGGAAAGACAAATACCACATGATCTCACTTATATATGGAATGTAAAATAGCAAAAACAAAAAACAAAACCCAGTTCACAGATACAGAAAACAGACTGGTGGTTGCAAGAGGCAGAAAGGTAGAGAAGGGGGTGTGGAGGGAGAGAAATGGGTGAAGGAACTCAAAAGGTGAGAACATCCAGTTATAAAATAAATAAGTCATGGGGATGTAATGTACAGCATGGTGACTGTAGTTAATTATACTATATTGCATATTTTAATGTTGCTGAGAGATCTTAAAAGTTACATGATATTTGATTTTCTAGTATCTTGTTGAGAATTGCTGCATCCATGTTCATCAGGGAAAAATTGGCCTGTAATTCTCCTTTTTAGTGGGGTCTTTGTCTGGTTTGGAATCAAGGTAATGTTGCCCTCATAGAAGGAGTTTGGAAATTTTACTTCCATTTCTATTTTTTGGAACTTGAGAATTATTCACCATGATCAAATGGAATTTATTCCTGGGCAGCAGGGGTGATTCAACATTTGCAAATCAATCAACATGATACACCATATTAATAAAAGAAAGGATAAGAACCAGATCCTCTCAACAGATGCAGGAAAAGCATTTGACAAAATATAGCACTGATTCTTTTTTTTTTTTTTTTTTTTAGATTTTATTTATTTTTTTGACAGAGAGAGACACAGAGAGAGAGGGAACACAAGCAGGGGGAGCGGGAGAGGGAGAAGCAGGCTTCCCGCGGAGCAGGGAGCCCGATGCGGGACTCGATCCCAGGACCCTGGGATCATGACCTGAGCCGAAGGCAGATGCCTAACAACTGAGCCACCCAGGCGCTCCTCTACCAAACATTTAAGAAAGAAACTATACCAATTCTCTATGGTCTCTTCTAGAACACAGAAGCAGAGGGAATATTTCCTAACTCAGTCTTTCAGGCCAGCATTACTCCAGTGCCAAAATCAGACAGAGACACTACAAGAAAAAGAGACCAGTATCTCTCATGAACATAGATGCAAAAATCCTCAACAAAATATTAGCAAATTGAATCCAATAATGTATAAAAAGAATTAGGCACCACACCCAAGTGGGATTTATCCAAGGTAGGCAAGGCTGTTTCAACATTTGAAAATCAGTTACTGTAATGCATCATATCAACAGACTAATGAAGGAAAATCATGGGATTATATAAAGAGAAGCAGAAAAAGTATTTGACAAATCTAACACTCATTCATGATAAAAACTCCCAGCAAACTAGAAATAGAGGAGAACTTCCTCAACTTGATAAAGAACACCTACCAAAAATTCTGGCAGCTAACATCATATTTATTAGTGAGAAACTTGCTTTCCCACTAAGATCAGGAACAAGGCAAGGGTGTCCCCTTTCGTTCCTGCTTTTTAACATCATACTAGAAGTCCCAGTTAATGCAATAAAAAAAGAAAATAAAAATGACAGAGATTGGGAAGGAAGAAATAAAACTACTTATTTGCAGGTGACATGATCATCTATGTAGAACATCTGAAAGAATCTACATATAAAACTTCTGGATCTAATAAGTGATTATGGCAAGATTCCAGCATACAAATATATGGAAGTTAACTGCTTTCTTATATATAAGCAATGAACAAGTGGAATTTGAAATTAAAAACATATTACCATTTACATTAGCACCCCCTCCACACACACACACAGTAATACTTAGGTATAAATCTAACAAGATTATTTACAAAATCTATATGAGGAAAACTACAAAACTCTGATGAAAGATATCAAAGAAGAACTAAATTAGTGGAGAGATAGATATTTCATATTCATAGATATGAAGACTCAATATTGTCAAAACATTAGTTCTTCCCACTTGATCTATAGTTTCATCCCATCACAATCAAAATCCCAGCAAGTTATTTTATGGATGTTGACAAAAGGATTCTAAAGTCTATATGGAGAAGCAAAAGACCGAGAATAGCCAACTCAATATTGAAGGAGAATAAATTTGGAGGACTGACACTATCTGACTTCAAGACTCACTGTAAAAGTACAGTAATCAAGACAGTGTGGTATTAGTGAAAGAACAGACTAGTAGATTAATGGAACAGAATAGAGAGCCCACAAATAGACCACATAAATATAGTTATCTGATCTTTGACAAGGGATCAAAGGCAATACAGATCTTTGACAAATGGAACAAAATAGTCTTTTCAACAAATAGTGCTAGACCAATTGGACAACCACATATGTGCATATGCGTGTGTGCATACACAATCTAGACATAGATCTTAACACCCTTCACAAAAATTAACTCAGAGTAGATCATAGACCTAAGTGTAAAACACAAAACTATAAACGCCCTAAAACATAGGAGAAAACCTAGATGACTTTGGGAATGGTGATAACTTTTCAAATACAACACCAAAAGCAAAATCCATGAAAGAAATAATTAATGAGCTGGATATAATTAAAACTAAAAACCGGGGCGCCTGGGTGGCTCAGTCGTTAAGCGTCTGCCTTCGGCTCAGGTCATGATCCCAGGGTCCTGGGATCGAGCCCCACATCGGGCTCCTTGCTCAACGGGAAGCCTGCGTCTCCCTCTCCCACTCCCTCTGCTTGTGTTCCCTCTCTTGCTGTGTCTCTCTCTGTCAAATAAATAAAATCTTAAAAAAAAAAAAAAACTAACTAAAAATCTGTTCAGTGAGAGACAATGTTAAAAGAAAGAGAAGATGGGAAGCCTGGGTGGCTCAGTCGTTAAGCGTCTGCCTTCAGCAGGGGTCATGATCCCAGAGTCCTGGGATCGAGCCCCGCATCGGGCTCCCTGCTCAGCGGGAAGCCTGCTTCTCCCTCTCCCTCTCCCCCTGCTTGTGTTCCCTCTCTCGTGTCTCTGTCAAATAAACAAATAAAATCTTAAAAAAAAAAAAAAAGAAGATAAGCCACAGACTGGAAGTATTCTCAAGACATTTCTGATAAAGGACTTTCAAAACTAGACAGTAAGAAAACAACATGATTTAAAGATAAAAGATCTGGACACCTCACCAAAGAAGATATACAGATGAAAAGTAAACATATGAAAAGATGTTCACCATCACAGGTTATCAGGGAACTGCAAATTAACATAACAATGAGGTATCACTACAGACCTATTAGAGTGGCCAAAATCCAAAATACTGACAACATCAAATGCTGGAGGGGACGTGGAGCAACAAGAACTCTCATTCATTGCTGTCAGGAATGCAAAGTTGTATGATCTCTTTGGAAGACATTTTGGTGGTTTCCTTACAAAACTAAACATAACCTTACCATATAATTCATTCAAGAAGCAATTATGATCCTTGGTATTTACCCAAAGGAGCTGAAAACTTATACCCACACAAAAACCTGTACATGGATAAATATACTGGCTTTATTCATAACTGGTAAAACTTGGAAGCAACCAAGATATCCTTCAGTAGGTAAGTGGACAAATAAAGTGTGGTATATCCAGATAATGGATTATTATGCAGCACCAAAAAGAAATGAGCTATCAAGCCATGAAAAGACATGGAGGAAACTTAAACATGTATTACTAGTGAAAGAAGACAACCTGAAAAAGCTACATATTGTATGATTTCAACTACAAGTGACCCTTGAACAACACGGGTTGGGGTTGACCCCCTCACACATTAAAAATCCACATGTAACTTTTGACTCCTTCAGAAAGTTAACTACTAATGGCCTGTTGACAAGAAGCCTTACCGATAACAAACAATTAATACATATTTTGTATACATATTATATACTGTATTATTACAGTAAAGTGAGCTAGAGAAAAGAAAGTGTAATTTAAAAAATCATAAGGAGGGACACCTGGCTGGCTCAGTCAGCAGAGTGTGTCATGCTTGACTTCAGGGTCATGAGTTCCAGCCCCATGTGGGGTATAGAGATTACTTAAATCTTAAAAAAAAAAATCATAAGGAAAAGAAAATACATTTACAGTACTGTAAAAAAACCCATGTATAAGTGGACCCATACAGTTCAAACCTGTGTTATTGAAGTCAATTATATATGACATCCTGGAAAAGGAAAAACTATGGAAACAGTAAAAAGATTAGTTGCTGCTACAGATTAGGTGGGAGGGAGGGATGAAGAGAGCAGACTTTCAGAGCAGTGAAACTATTCTGTATATACAACGACAGTGGATACATGTTATTATACTACATCTGTTAAAACCCATAGAATGTACAACACCAAGAGCGAACAAGACTGTAAACAATGTACTTTGGGTGATGGCGATGTTTCAATGTATGCTCACTGACTGTAACAAATGCACCATCTGGTGAGAATAATATGTTGACAATGGTGTAGGTTGTGGGTGCGCGGGGAATATGGTATATGAAGGGGAGGGTTATATGGGAATGCTGTACCTTCATCCTAAAACGTGTAGAAGAAAACAGCAGAAAATCTTCGCGATTTTGTGCTTGCCAGAGTTCTTAGACCAAAAGCGCGAACCACACGGGCCACTCAAGCCACCGCACAGCCCCCGCTCTTCTGCTTCCACCTGGGGCGGGAGGCTCCGCCTGGCCCCGCCCTGGAACTCCTCGGGGCCTGCCCCGGCCCTCCTAGCCCCTCCCACCGCTCCCCGCCCCACCTTCTCGCGTCCCGCGGCACCAGGCGGGGCGCGCGCCCGCCCGCTTCTCCACCCGGAAGAGCCACCTGAACGGCGAAGTTGAAGTGGTGCGCGGCTCGGCGTCCGTCGGGTGCGCGGGCCCGGCCGAGGAGCCGGCGCAGCGCCTATTTCGCCCAGGCGCGAGGCGGATCCGCCGCAGCCTGCGCGCCCCCGCGGCCGGCGACGCCTCGAGCGGCCGGCGCACGCGCCCCGCCCCGCCCCCAGCGGCCTCCTCGAGCGCCCGCAGCCAGGCCCGAGCTCTCCGCGCCCCTTGGCCTCGGGAGCAGCGTGTCCCCGATGACTTCTGACACTGCGTATCCGCCAGTAAGTGACAGCCGCAGCCTCGTTTCACCGTTACTATTTTTTTTCTCTCCCCCTGTTCGTCCTAAGTCTCGCCCACATCTGGTTAGTTCCCAAACTATTCAACTCCGGGGTTGGTCGGGCGACCGAGCTGCCCGGTTGCCGAGCCCGGGTAGTGTCAGAGTCTTGCTGAGGTACCGTAGGGCAGGGGCTGCGTCCAGAGACGGAAGTGTGATAAGCAGCCCCCTGAGTACAACCCGACTCCTCGTTTGCCGAGCGCCCGCGGGCAGCTAGCGGGCGGACGGGGAGGAGGTGCCTGGAAGACGCGGGCAGTCGGCGAGAGGGGCGGGTCTTAGGACGCGGCGCCGCGGGGACCGGCGAGGGGGCGTGGCTCCCGGTGGGTGTGGCGTGGCCGCCGGGCGGGCGGGAATTCCGGGTGGTCCAGCTGCAAGTCGCCCCTTATTAGCCCTCCTGGCTCTCGTGGGCGCTTCACGTGGTCCAAAGGATGAAGTAGCACATCGTTGTATTTTGACTTCACCCTAAGGAAAAGGAAAGGGAACTTGAAAGTTGTAGAACAATAAGGGTGGGCATGTTTATAGGGGTAACAAACTGCTTAGAAACAGTTGAACAGTTTTGCACAGGTTTTGAAAGGGGATGCTGTTTTTTTTTTTAAAGATGCCATTTCAAAAAAGACTAGGCAGAATTTAATCTGACTTTAGTTTGAACCATGAATTCTGCAGCTACCCCCTTTCTGCCCTATGTGGAGCTTTTATATTGCTAAACTTGTGGTTCCAAATTTAATACGTATTTATAGAATCTTAGAGATTAATTTGTAGCAACTCTTTACACTTGGCTGAATTTATATTACCTAATCAAAACAAATTACTTATCAATACAATGGCCATAATTTGCTCTCATTCTCCTAGATATACACATACCCATCTGTCAGTCTCACGCTTGTATCCTGTAGTTGTGAGACTTCTTTTTTTTTTTTAAAGATTTTATTTATTTATTTGAGAGAATGAGATAGAGCATGAGAGGGGGGAGGGTCAGAGGGAGAAGCAGACTCCCTGCCGAGCAGGGAGCGCGATGCGGGACTCGATCCCGGGACTCCAGGATCATGACCTGAGCCGAAGGCAGTCGCTTAGCCAACTGAGCCACCCAGGTGCCCTGTAGTTGTGAGACTTCTTGGCCTATGACACATACCCCCTGTACTCCTTTCACACCTTCTAGAATAGTAGGTTCCCTGAAAAGGCAAAATATTGCTAATAAATAGCCTGTGTAACGCATAGTTAGGATGCTGAAATGTGAACTTCATAAGTCATCTTTTATCATCTATTTGTTGAACCTAATACAATAAATTGTGGGTGAATGAAATGTCAAATTAAAGCACATTTGTCCTCCAGTTCTCTGTTACCAAACCAAATAAGGGTTTCTTAGATGATCGATTTCAACAGTTTATTTGGAACTGCCCATTGCCATGTCTAGGATTGTCACTCCATTTAAATTTAATCCTTTTTTCCTTTGTACTCCCATTCTTATTGCATTTTTACCACTACTAGGGCACTGTTTCATTTTGATCTGTTCCTTGGTTCTCTGAGGCATTGAGGATCTTTTATTATGCTTTTTATTTCCCAACATAGTGAATGAGTATGATAGATATCTGTCTGTATACATGAAAATAGAATGGGGGTAGGCTCTTTTAATCTGTAGATACAAATTTAAAAATATATTGCCAGGGGAATAAGATAGGTGAAGTAATGTAATATAGTATATTTATTTTCAATCCTAGTTATTTATCATTTAAAGACCAATTTTCCTTTCCTCAGCTTAATTATCTAGTTTCTTTACACTATTGACAGCTGTTTTTGCTGAAGCCAATAGGTTTCCTAGTTTAGAAAGAGAAAATGAGAAGCAAATTCACCTCAAAATGTAAATTTCTGAAACAAATCTGTTAACTATTCAAGTCAGAACTGGCTATCCATGTATGTTGCATTTATGTAGCAGAAAACCCATGAATATGTGTGTGTAATGAGAGAGAGTGAAAGAGAGAAAGGAGGGTATGTTCTTTGTATGGATAAAACCTAGAACTGGAGCACATGCAAAGAACTTCAGCCAAAAGACTGCTGTTTAAGATTTTATACCTGAGAGCATACGTGCATATGGAATGTGGTTAAAGAAAGGGGAAGGGCCTTTTTCACAGTGCATCATAGGATTAATGAGGAGGAAGTTTTGGGAAAAGCTACGGGAAAGCCATTGGACCATTTTGGATTTCACTGATCAGTACAAACAGAATTCTTGGGCTTTGGTTTAGCTTCACTTTCTTAAAAAATACATTTACTAAGTGACTATAACAGGTAATTCAGATCTTATTAAGATTTTAATTTGGATATTATTTTGAGTTGATAGTGTGGCCCATAACAATTTACAACCAGTTTTTTGTTTGTTTGTTAACTTGTGTCTAAGTCGCAATATCAAAGGTATAATATGGTCTTTTTCTTTAATCACCTAGATTGAAGATGAACAGTGATCAAGTTACACTGGTTGGTCAAGTGTTCGAATCCTATGTTTCGGAATACCATAAGAATGATATTCTTCTAATCTTGGAGGAAAGTGACGAAGATGCTCATTACCCAGTTGTGGTTAATGCCATGACCCTTTTTGAGACTAACATGGAAATTGGGGAATATTTCAACGCATTTCCAAGTGAAGTACTAACAGTTTTTGATAGCGCTCTGCGAAGATCAGCCTTGACGATTCTCCAATCCCTTTCTCAACCTGAGGGTGCTTCTATGAAGCAGAATCTTCATGCCAGGATATCAGGTGAATCACTTAAGGATTTTACTGCCACTTATTCTCTAGGAACATTTTGAAAAATTCTAACACATATTGAACTCAGAGCACTAAGAAATAATTGATATTTATACTTAAAAATATATTTATTGTGTAGTTGATAGTCACTTTTAAAGCAGAATAGTAATTTTATACTGTTTCCTCTGGACATTTGGAAGGCTGGGGTACTAGCCATGCCAACCGAGGGGAAGGAGAATGTATGGAGACAACAGTATATTAGTGTGCACATACACACACATGGATATGTGTGTATAAAATTATAATTCAAAGCAGCCTTAATGAGCTTTTGTGACTACTAACAAAAGAATTGATAATATCAAGAATTAGAAAAGTGGTACCTTCCACCCTGTGATCTTCAGAACTATTTTAGGAAATTTATTATTTTTATATCTCAAGTTTAGCATTATGCTGGCCACCTAATAGGCACTCAGTTTTTTTCGAATGAATAACAGATTAAGTATCTTAATTTTTAAGATGCAGGGCACCTGGGTGGCTCAGTTGGTTAAGCGTCTGCCTTTGGCTCAGGTCATGATTCCAGGGTGTTGGGATCAAACCCTGCATCAGGCTCCTTGCTCAGCAGGGAGCCTGCTTCTCCCTCTCCCCCGCTTGTGTTCTCTTTCTCTCTCTCTCTCTCTCTCTCAAATAAATAAAATCTTTAAAAAAAAATTTTTGTTAAGATGCTGCAGTGGAGCAATCAGCTTGTGGCAAAGCTGTATCTTTGAATTACTGCAGATTAAGTTGGAGAACACATGTACCATTTTGTTTGGAAATAAATACTTTATAATACATTTCAGAAAAGTGGGGATTTATAATCAAAAATGCTTGCTATGATTCCAAAAAGATGAGTCAGCATAGTAGAACTTTTTGGAGACAAATTAAGATCCCCCTGCCGAAAGACCATACATTTGATTTAATTGAAAAAATAGTATTTTATCTAGAATAAAATTATGAATATTACAAATCTTTAAGATCAGGACACTAGATAATCTCTTGGTAGGATCAAGAACAAATGTTTCCTTATAATAATGTTGCAAAAAGATTGTTAAAAGGGACTTTAGTTAGTGTTACTGAAATGGTATTTAAGAATGGTTTTAGGCTGTCCTTATATTTAGATATTTTTCCATGCTTAAATACCAAAATTTTGTCTGCCTAGGTGACCCTATTGGTTTCAGGTAAATTTAGCCTATTTTTTTTTTCTAATTCTCTGAAAAAAAAATTGCAAATTATGTTACTACCATGGTGCATTTATTCTACAAATGCATTAAGTGTAGGCATTTGCTAGTCTCCTGAGAAACCAAAATAATATGGTATAGTCCCTCATCTAAATAAGCTCATGACTGTAGGGGGTATAGCTGTATAGTCAAATATTTACCAAATGGTGTACGTATGCTCAAAGATACATGCCTATGTGCATGTTAAACAATTGTTTATGGAGCTTAGTGGCAGCTTTTACGTTATGTGATGCATGCCTCACTCAAGGTAGGTGCAAGATATATTAGCCCACAGAACAGGGAATGAATTCTAGCAGATTCACTGGAGATTACAAGAAGAGAAGGTAAGGTGGGGATGGAAATAGTCTGGTTTTAGGTGTATTGCAGCTTCATCTTGGACTCCAGGCAAGGCATTCAATTATAAAAACAGGTTGTCTCTGTGTTTCAGTCTTCTTAGGAACCTAAGACATTTTCTGGTTTATCTTTCCAGGATATATGTTGCTCTTTGTCTTCTGGGATTTTTATTAACCTAAAGTTTACTTGCTATTTCCAGTGGTTTTGATGAAAGGTGTTCTAATACCCAGATAGCATCAAACTAAATGAGAAGGAAAAAATAGCATTCATGTGTTACTTAAACTAGTGGTTCTCAAACATTAATGTCGATCAGAATCAACTGTAGGCCTTGTTAAAACACTGATTGTTAGGCCCCACCCACAGAGTTTCTAATTGAGAAGGACTGGCATGAGGCCCAAGAATTTGCATTTCTAACAGATCCTAGGTGATGCTGATGCTGCTTTTCCAGGAATTACATGCTGAAAACCAGGGGCCTGAAGTAATTGATATGGACATATCTCTAGCATAGACATAGATATGGACAGCTCAGAATCTATTTCCAAAATTTCTTTTTGTTCTTGATTGTTGAATGAATCAGGGAATGATAAAGGTTTTTGTGTTCAGCACTAATCGTGGCTTAGTGCCTGATGTACACCACACACCACCACCACCACCCCTTCACTAGTATAGTTGAAGAACATACTTAGTAAATGTATAGTAAGACAGAAAGATGAAAATAAATTGACATTTCTATCAAAACACTGTCTCTTAGCGTCTTTTTTAGTATTAAGATTTTGATTGTATATGGTCAGTTTTGCTTAACATTATGTTGCCTTCATCTTTATATTTTAAGCTTATTTAAAAATCACAGGGGCGCCTGAGTGGCTCAGTCAGTTAAGAGTCTGCCTTTAGCTTAGATCATGATCCCAGGATCCTGGGATTGAGCCCGCACTGGGGCTCTCTGCTCAGCAGGGAGCCTGCTTCTCCCTCTCCCTCTGCCTGCCACTCCCCCTGCTTGGGCGCACAGTCTCTCTCTCTCTCTCTCTCTCTCTCTGTCAAATAAATAAATAAAATCTTAAAAAAAAAGAATTTTCTTTGGCATTTTGTACCTTTTAAAAAGTTGCCTGTTTATTAATGATGAAAAACACAAGTTTTTTAAGGGATAAAATGGTGCTGCTGTGGGTAAACCTCTAGGTAATTCAAGGCTTGGAAACAGTCAGATTTATGTATTAATAAATTCTGAACCTAACTAAAAAAAGCAATAGCCTTCTAGCATGGTGGGGCTCTGGTCATTATGCTACCCTCCCTTTATCACTCAGCTTTGTGGTTTACTCAGTCATCAGTTGATTTTATGTTTTGCCTGTGGCAGTATGTTTTTTGTTGAATGAGGTTACAATTACATACTGTATTTAGAGTCTACTGTGCTAGCCCTCTTATGAAAATCAGTCCTTTTTTTTAATCCTGGTTATTATGTCATCTGGATATATACTTTTATTTTTTTTAACGATTTTATTTGAGAGAGAGCACAGAGGGAGAGGGAGAAGCAGACTCCCCGCTGAGCAGAGAGCCTGATGGCAGGGCTCGATTCCAGGACCCTGGGATCATGACATGAGCTCAAGGCAAATGCTTAACCGACTGAGCCACCCAGGCGCCCCTGGATATATACTTTTAGAAGGAGTACACTGATCATTGTTATTTAAAATAATCCTTGTCTATTTTCTATATTGAGTTGGTCTGATTTTTTTTCTTAAGTGAAACTCAAATTTTAGGCAAACTCAAATACCTTCTTCCCTAGGAAATATGAGAAGAATATATTCCATGGAGTCAAATCCCAAGATATAAGTTGATGTGGTTTTTGTTGTTTCTCTCCATCAGGTTTACCTGTTTGTCCTGAGCTGGTGAGGGAGCACATCCCTAAAACCAAGGATGTGGGACACTTTTTATCTGTCACTGGGACAGTAATTCGAACAAGCCTGGTGAAGATCCTGGAGTTTGAGCGAGAGTACATGTGTAACAAATGCAAACATGTATTTGTGGTCAAAGCTGACTTTGAGCAGTATTATACCTTCTGCCGGCCATCCTCCTGTCCCAGCTTGGAGAGCTGTGATTCTTCAAAATTCACTTGCCTCTCAGGCTTGTCTTCATCTCCAACTAGGTGTAGAGATTACCAGGAAATCAAAATTCAGGAACAGGTAAATGATCAAAGAAATGAGAAAAATAACAACTCTGAAGAAGGTTTTTTTCGGCTGTGGGCAAATTACCAGGACTCGGGAACACGTACAGGACTACAAATGGAACTTGTGTCATCCCATAGTATAGTTGCACATGTATCAGAATACAGTCTTTAGAGACATGCAGTAATCATCTCTGTATAGAGAGCATTGGCAGAAGGGTTGTGGAATGACTTAATAATTATGTTAAAATTAGGGAGTATTTAAGAAGTTCAAACAAGCTGTATTTAAGGGATAGGAGAAAATTAAATGGGTTTAAGTGATTGTTAAACATTGGAGTGGTCAGGATTTGGGGGTTAGGCCCGATTTTATTTTCTGTGTCCAATAAGGCATACATAGACACTCTTTAACATGTCAGAGTGTGCCAGGTTTTCCTTTACTTGCCACTGAAACACAAAGGCATATTCAGTGTTGAGGACTCAAACTCCTGTCTTTCTATACCATTTTTAACACATGGCCTCTATTCTTAGTCCAGGATGGTAGTTACAGCTCTGTCACTGGTGTATGCTAGCCAGGGAGGAGGGAAAGGGAGGGACAGACAACAGCATCAGCTGTCTAACCCCAACTCCCCATTCGAGTCAGTCTTCCTTGAAGTCTCTCACAGCATATCTACTCGTATTTCATTAGCCAGAGCTTAGTCATATGACCATGCCCAGGTGCAGGGGAGCTGGGAAATACAGTCTTTTTACTGGGTACATGTCCACGTGGACTAAAACCAGGGTTCTGTCACTAAGAAATAATCAAAGGAACAGTGATTTGTCCCAGGTCTTAGGACTAGAGATCAGGAAAGAACTAGGTAAGTAACTTTGTTACTGTGTTTAATAATTGGAGTGTATGTTTCTTTTGACCATCCTCAGGGTAGATTATATTTGGAGCTATTTTCCATAATGGTGTTTTTATTTTACTCTGGTTTTAGTGAGTTTGTAAATGGGTAGTAGGCACAATTTTCAAGAAAATTCTATAAATCCCCATCATAATTAAATTGTATGATAATACCAGGGAAATAGAAACAGTAATTTCAAGAACTGCTAGGCTTCTGAATACTTAGCATGTATTTAAGCATACTCAGTATGTGTCTGCTTTTCCTTGCTAGGTGCAAAGGCTATCTGTTGGAAGTATTCCACGATCTATGAAGGTTATCCTGGAAGATGACTTAGTAGACAGTTGCAAATCTGGTGAGAAATAACTTTTGCTAGCTTATATAAGATGTCCTAAAGTACTGATTAGGAAAAAGCCACTTTTTATTTTCCCAAGAACACTGGGAAGTGAGTGTGAAGGCTTAATTGTTCACCCTGAGAATAGAAACTGGCATGGAGGTGGGAGGTGATACCTAACAGGAAAGCAGCTGGGCTACAGCTTAGCAGTCCAGTCCAGCCACTTGTTTTATAAATGAAGAACCCAACTTGCCCAAGGTCACATGGAGAGTTAAGTGGCAGAACTAGAACATAAACCCAGATCCATTGACTTTTTCATCCAGTTGTCTCTTCAGTATATCCTTGCTTAACAGCAGCAACTTTAAAAATTGTAGCAGATTGAGGGGCGCCTGGGTGGCTCAGTTGGTTGAGCGACTGCCTTCGGCTCAGGTCATGATCCTGGAGTCCCGGGATTGAGTCCCACATCGGGCTCCCTGCTCAGCTGGGGGTCTGCTTCTCCCTCTGACCCTCTTCCCGCTCGTGCTCTCTCTCATTCTCTCTCTCTCAAATAAATAAATAAAATCTTTAAAAAAAAAAAAAATTGTAGCAGATTTAGCATTCAGTTAAATAAAATGCATCAGACAGTATGACTGTCAGATGCTACTGTACTCTTATTGCTATCCAGAAGAAAGGAGGTGATTGTTCCTCTCTCCTCTGTGCTGGAGTCACATTGATTTTGTCCACTGAGGGATCTCAGTGTTTCTATTGGCCAATTGCCCGAATTGGGAAGGAACTCAAAACCATACTGAAAAGAACTGTGGGTGTTTAGCATAGAGAAGCCTCAGGATGGACATGACAGCCAACTTTTCATTAATTGGAAGGTTGTCATACAGAAATGGAATTATAGTTCCAGAAGATACTATTGGGTTTCAGTAGGCTGAAGCTCCAGGAAGGTAGATATTTGACTCAATATCTAATAATATAAGGTGTTCACCCTGGGACTCAGATGATGGTGAGTTTCTTTTCTCAGAGACAATCAAGCATAGGGTGTACAGCATCTTGTTAGTGACTCAGGTCTCAGGATGGTAGTTGGTCTGGATGATCTACAGCGTTCGGCAATCAAAGACTCTGAGCCTCAGAGCTGTTCTGGAAATCTGAGGGCTCCAGAAGGGGTTGTTGCAATGTCATCTTGGTTATATTTTGATCTTGAGGCTAATCAGACCACTCATAAGCTTTTTTTTGCCCTATCTCAACTCATCTTGCCCCTCCTATTCTCGCTGGGGAGGCTGGGAAGAATCAAATTTAAAGTGTTTGTGGAAAGGGACACCTGGGTGGCTCAGTTGGTTGAGCATCTGACTCTTGGTTTCAGCTCAGGTCATGATCTCAGGGTCGTGAGATTGAGCCCCGCATTAGGCTCTGTGCTCAGGGCAGAGTCTGCCGAAGATATCTCCCTCACCCTACCCACTCTGCTTGTGCTCTCTCTTTCTCTAAAATAAATAAATGAAATCTTAAAAAAAAAAAAAAAGTATTTGTGGAAGGGCAGGGATTAATATCGGCCCTCATGTATAGAATGGAAGTGTTCTACATTGAATTTTAAAATTACTGTTTTTGTAAAGAATATGGTAGGGAAGAGTTTTATTGGAAAAAATAAGATGTTAGGAGGTTTTATAAATCAGTAGTGTTGCTCAAGAGAGTAAATGTTATTCTCTCTTCTGCAGTAACCACATTTAAATATCATGAGATATTCTTAATAAAATCTGGCATGTTTTTAAAACATGTGGTGGTATTATTTTACATATGTAATGCAAAAAGAAAGAATAAGAGAATAAAGGGAGCTTTTTTCAGTTGTTGGTAGAAGCTAGGGCTGTAAAATTGACATGGCGCTGGTCAGCTAAAGGTAAAGATCTCAGACACCAAGTGGACTGCCTTCGAAAGGATAATCTGAAAGTTTTTTTTTTTTTAAGATTTTATTTATTTATTTGACAGAGCGAGACCGAGCGAGAGAGCGAACACAAGCAGGGGGAGTGGGAGAGGGAGAAGCAGGCCTCCCGCCGAGCAGGGATCCCGTTGTGGGGCTTGATCCCAGGCCCCCAGGATCATGACCTGAGCCGAAGGCAGATGCTTAACGACTGAGCCACCCAGGCACTCTTAATCTCAAAGTTTTAATCAGAAACTTTTACCAGAACTGACAGGTACTAAAGACTCTAGAATGGAGTTTAAAAAGTCTTTTGGATTTACAGAATTTCAATCCCTAAAAAAGTTATCCTAAAAACTGCGAAACTTTTGTCAGCGTCTCTGAGGCTACTGTTTCCAGCCCTAGTAAAGGCAGATGGCATCCTGCCCCTAAAGCCGGCATCTTCTGCTCCCTATACACATTCCCAGGCCTTGACCAGACCTTTGTCTGTGGAGAAGGTATGAGAGCTTATTCTTTCTCTTTCCTCTTCTTATTCCAAATAACTTTAAAACTGTTGCTTTTACTGTTTGCCTAGGAATTTCCATTTGCTTTTTAACATATAAGTTACGTTGAAGGTGGGTCAGAAAATGGAAATGGTTGGTAAACTTCAGCTGGGTGTCAACAGTTGTTCTTAATTCACCTCAACATTCCCTACTTTAAATATTTCCTGTTCTCACTCAAACCTTAATCTCACTCACCCTTAGTCTGTATAGAAAACTCATAGCACAAATGTGTCCCCTGGCAGAAACAGGTATATCTGACCTCTTATTCTACATCCCTGTTCTCCCATACCAGACAGATCAAAAGTGCTTCATTTCTCCAAATTCCATTGTTTCTCTCCTTTTTTAATCGTAGATTTCTCCAAATGCCTCATTTATAAAATATTTCCTGAGCTGCCATTTCATTAAAACAATGAGGCAATAACTATGGAAATAAGAGTTCAGTATCTAGAGTCAAGAGTAATTTGTCAAGAAACTGCCCCCATCCACCCAAGAATCACCAACCTATAGTTTGAAATTTATGTCAAATATATTAACAGTTTATAGTTGTCTAAAGAGTACTCCATGGAAATAACAACTTTGATCATGGATTGCCTGATAAATGGACCAGGCTGTGTCAAAGTACTTTTTTCATACAGGACTCTAGATTTTAACCAAAACCTGTAATATCTGGATTAGCAAAGTAGTGCTTATGTAAGCTTAGCCTGAACATGAAAGCTTGGCCTGAACACCAAACATGAACTTTTGATAGAAAATAAGATGTTTTCATGCAGTCCATCTAAACTGAATTCTCTCTGCACTGAAAAAAATCTAAAGCTATTTTTCTTTTACATGTCACTAATAATAATGGATGGAAACAGTCCGTCAACAGCGTTTTTTTCATTTATCCATAGCTACAAACCTCTGCGGGAATCAAAAGATAAATGGCATAATCCTTGACCTTCAGGAATTTACAGTCTGGTTGGGAACCCCAATCTGACACATGCAGAGTAATAAAGTTGGAGGTTGTGTCCTGATAACTGCCATTGCAGCAGATCAGAAATGGGCCCGCCTGGGGGTGGCTGCAGTGGTAAATAGGCTGCAGAAGACAGAGCGGCACAAAGAGAGAGGATTATATAAAAGTAGGAATTGTAGTTCCCTGCAAATAACGTTGTTTATAACTTTTACTACAGGAAAGTTTAAGTGTAATAACAAGGCTTAGTATAATAGCTGCTACTTAGCTGTTGAGCACATATTATATTCTAGATATTGTATGAAGTAATTTATAAACATTTTCTGAGTTAATTTTTACTGTGGTCCTGTGACATAAATGTAACTATTCCCATTTTGTAGGTCAAAACGTAGGCTCAGCAAAGTTAGGTAATTTGCCCAAGAACATAACCAGTGAGTGGTGGAGCTGGGATTTGAACCCAAATCTGACAATATCAGGCTTTTGGCCATTCTTCAGGACACTACATTTTCCACATTTTCACTGCTTATTGAAGTCCGATTATTTGTGGGTGCTGTATCTAAAAGTTAAGTTTCTTATTCGACTAATTTAGAAACAACCTAAGTATAATCCATTAAAATGAAAGTAAAGGACTGTTCCAAGTGCTCATATAGTTACCCCAGTTATTTCCATCTAAAAACTGGGGGCAGACAATATAGTAAATGATCATTATTCTTGATTCTGTTTGAAAACCATCCAAGCAGTGGCTTCAGAAGATCTTGAAAACACATGCAAAGCACCCATTGAATGTGTTTGTCACCATTTATTATGAAGTTGCCTTTGGCTAGAAATATGCTCTCTATCATGTAATTGCTATCACCAGTTCCATTCGTTTATCATTTACAGAACACTTTCTTCAGAAAATCAAAAGCTCCACAGATTACACATTACGCATTGAAATTTAGAGAGTTAAAGGCTTTTGCATCAGCAAATACCATATATTTGACACAGGCTTGGAAATGAAGACTTGCCAGTTAGTTCAGAGACACTATTTGTTGCACAAATTATAAATACCAGATTGGATTTGGGGTATGTCCAACATCTTATATTCAATAAGATTTTGAGGACTAGGCTCATCTTTTCTTCTTCTGTCCCCCTTTTCTCTCATACCAAAATACTGGATGCCAACCATTCATTCATATATACCTGTTAATTGATGCATGAATTGTATGTAATAATAAGCACAGAATGTCAGTGTTTGGAGAATGTGCCCATGAGTGACCCAAGGCCTCTTAGGAAAACCTGTAAAAGTTTAATACTCTGATCACCAGGAATAGGAAAGTTTCTTCAGGTGGGAAGGAACCAACCAAGAAGGAACAAGCAGGATTTATCTTGTGCTTTCATAGTTTATGGAAAAGGGCTTTGAAGTAAAACAGTATTTACTTATTTCTTAATTCATTCATCTGTTTTTTTAAGGCAGTAAGTAAAATAGCAATAAAGGTGATACATAAAAATTAATATATAAGAAACTAAAACTAGTGTCAGTTATCACAAGATCGTCTCCTTTCCTGACACCAAATTGATTATAGCTTAACCTTCCAGCTGTGGTTCCCACCTGTTCTTTAAATGAGAACTGTATGGTTAGGAATTATGAGAGGATGAACATTTCACCCCATATAATAACAATGAATAAATCACCTGGTAAGCTATTTTTCCAGTGAAGGGTAATAATTTGGTGTGATCATCATGTGGCAGATAAAGAAAAATAAAAACACTGACTTTAGCTTTTAGCTAAAGATACAAGCGCTTGTAAAACAAAGAGCCAGAAGAAAGGAAAAGTAGGAAACCTGTGGCGTTCCTTGGCCTCCAGATTGTTTTCTGGATGAGTGTTTACCATTCTAAACCTGGTGGGAGAGTGGTTTCTTGTTTCTGGATCTGTGTCATGCAAGTCTGTGCCCAGCAAGTGGTGTGCTCTCTTCTAGGTGATGACCTCACTATTTACGGAGTTGTAATGCAACGGTGGAAGCCTTTTCAGCAAGATGTGCGCTGTGAAGTGGAGATAGTCCTGAAAGCCAATTATGTCCAAGTAAATAATGAGCAGTCTGCAGGGATCATCATGGATGAGGAGGTCCAAAAGGAATTTGAAGATTTTTGGGAGTCCTATAAGAGTGATCCCTTTGCAGGTTTGTGATTAAGGGTATAAAGCTGATACTTATTAATGGCATTTCATTAAGTAGTTAAATATGAGGTCTGTGATTAGGAGGAGCCTTACCTGCTGCAAAACTCAGTGGCTGAATTCAAAAAGTGGTAGCATCCGTCAGTACTTCTAGCCGCAGTTTCCTTTTGAAGAGCCCTTTTCTGATATAGTCTTTTCTATTTAGATCTTTGTGGAAAATCAAGGCTGGATTACAAGAAATTTTCCATTTCTATTATTTTAGACATCTCTTGTACTGCCAGTTTTCTCCCTTCTTTACCAATCAAATATACAATTCCTCCTTAACTAGACAAAACGCATCCTACTATGAAACCTCATCCTATGAAAGCCTTATTTCTTCTCTGATGTACCTTAGATAATAAAGACAACTGCACACTATTTTAGCTAAAGATTTTTAAATATGCAGTCAATATGAAAGATGATGAGAAAAAGATACAAAAAATAAGCTTTGTCATCACAGCAAAAACTTTTGACTATGGCACTAAGATATGTAGACTAAAACATCACAGCCTTTGGGTTCATAGGGTATTTTTTATTTAAAAATTCCGAAGGTATAAAACACCAGTTAAATCTTCAAATGTCTGTTTTCATTCTTCCTTGGAGGCATCTTCTGAGCAAAATAAACTGAAGCCAGTGATAGACTATTTCTAATAAACTTCATCTCAAGTCTCATACATACTGATTACTTTATTCTTAAATACTGAAGTGGGGTGCCTGGGTGGCGCAGTCGCTTAAGTGTCCAACTCTTGGTTTCGGCTCAGGTCGTGATCTTAGGGTCATGAGATCAAGTCCTGCATTGGACTCTGCGCTCAGCACGGAGTCTGCTTGAGATTCTCTCTCCCTCTCCTTGTGCCCCTTCTGCTTATGAGGTGTCTCTCTCTCTCTCTAAAATAAACAAAAATCTTTAAAAAAAAAAAAAAATCAAATACTGAACTGAACAGATACCAATTCACAAAATAAGGTTCTTGTTTGTCTATAGGTAGTTTGCTTTTATTTTGTGTGATGAATTTTTATTTTTTTTGCTTCTGCATATAGCACATATATGTAGTGGTTCCTGATCATTCTTTAATCTGTACAGAAGGAACTAAAGTTCTCTACATTGTGGCTTTATTAAGCAAGCCCTTTAAGAACCATATATATTTTTAAATGAATTTTTGTATTTAAAATTGTTTCTTAGGGTCAGGTCCTCACAAAAATCTGTTAACTCTTCTTTGGACCACGGTCATTTCTTATTAATTGCAGTGCCACAGCTCAGCTCTTCCTGTAACAGTAAAGGAAGGGCATCATACAGTGTCCTAACCAGACCATGAGAAGCGCTTTGTGCTGGCAATTAAAGAGTCTACTTTGTTTTAATTAGAAGGTTATGGGTGTACAACTCATTTACTGGATAAAAAGAAGTAAATATAATGACCTTGTAAGAAACATAAGAAGAAAAAGAAAATGAGGCAACATTTTTCTTTTCAGTCTGAATGGATTCTGCTTTTAGTTTCCCAAGTACACAGTACCAGTACACTGTACTGTACCAATTCAAAGTGTATGTGTGCTAGTTGGGGGAAATAAGGGAAGGGGTGGTGAAGGTGGGGAGCTGCATCCAAAAGGATGTCTTCATTTTGCTAGTCTAAAGCCAGAGATTACTTCCTCCTCAACTCTTGGAGGTTGATCTGCTTCATTAAGATCTGATACTGTGGGTACTGTCTAGAAGCTGAAGACTTTATTCCAGTCTATAGTAATGTCTGGGATCCTCTGACCCTGGTGCTTAGATGCTGAATAGAAACCCCAGATGTAGGGATGGGGTCTTTTGGGCCATCTGAACCCATTCTGGGATGACTGTTATCTTAGATGTAGGAAGTCCTCTTCATTGGGGTAACTGAGGGCCATGCCACAAGAGTAGGCTAATAGGCCATAGACACACTATTAACATGGTCTAGAATCAGAAATCTGGGAGGGAGATAGGGTTGGGGGAGTATTCACTCTAATGCATTCTCTTCCATGATCTAGCCGTAGGAGCATCTATTGTCATGATTCAAGGAACTTTAGACAACAAATTTAAGGGAATGGTTCTTCCCCTTTATTTTTCTCTTGTACTTCAGACCTGGCCTTTTATCTTTTGTGTTAAACATTGTGAGGAAATCTTGAGATCAGAAATAAGCACAAGTAATACAGGTAATATAATAGCTTAATACCTGTTCTATGTGCTATACACTTATTAACTCCTTTGATCCTCAATAGTTCTACAAGATACCATTATCTTTCCATTTTACAGATAAGAAAATAGAGGCAGAGAGGTTAAGAAACTTGCCCAAGGTCAGACGGGTAATAAGTAATAGCACTGGAATGTGAATCCAGGCCTCTGGCCCCGGAGCCTGCGCTCTTTACCACTGGGATTGTTTCCTGTAAGCACATCAGGCGTGAGTCCACCTTTATTCAGCACAGCTGCATGGAAGTCTCCCCGGCCAGTTTGCCTACATCGAAACCTGCCTGTTGGGGCTAGTCCTTCCTTCTTTGTATGTGTAAGTCTGGTCAGAACTTACCTACCTGCTATGGTGTCTTATTTGCTTAGATCCCGAACCGTCGTCATCTTTTTTCCTCTGGGCTTTCTCCCTCAGGAAAGGAAGAGATTCTCTCTGGCACTTAATGAACTGCCTTCTAGGATTTACTAATTCTTTTTTCTAATTCCCATTTTACTAAAAGGTTTTCTTTCTTCACCATTTCTGCCATCCCAGGTCATATCACCCCACATTGCCATTGGATCAATTCTGATTCATTACAAAAAGTAGCCTTTGTGTATAAGGCCATAAATTCTGGAGGAAGCCCCTTTCCTTTCCCTTAATGCTTTGTCAGAAAAGCTTCTGGAACTGGAATAATGAGCTAAGTATTTACATGATTATTTTCCTCTTCAAAAGAACTACCTCTGGAACATGAGCACAAACATGAAGTCCTGAAACACGCAACAGTTGCCAGCATGTAGATAGAGTACCATCACAGTAGTGGATTCCACATAAGTTAAGACAAGCTCAGGACAGGCTTGTTAGGATGTCATAGGTTCTAAGAGCCCCTGCTGGTTAATTAGGCCAGTGATCGAATGAAATACCTACTTTATTTATATGTGGCATAGGCAGATTCTCAGTTTTGGTGTTTTGACATTTCTGAAAACAGAAACTCAAGACAGTGATATTCTCTTATTTAAACCACATGATTGGGGCGCCTGGGTGGCTCAGTTGGTTAAGCGTCTGCCTTCGGCTCAGGTCATGATCCCCTGGTCCTGGGGTCCTGGGATCGAGCCCTGCATCCAGCTCCCTGCTCAGCACGGAGCCTGCTTCTCCCCCTCTGCCTGCTGCTCCCCCTGCTTGTGCCACCCCCAACCCCGTCAAATAAATAAAAAACTCTTAAGGGGCGCCTGGGTGGCTCAGTTATTAAGTGTCTGCCTTCGGCTCAGGTCATGGTCCCAGGGTCCTGGGATCGAGTCCCCACATCGGGCTCCCTGCTCGGCAGGAAGCCTGCTTCTCCCTCTTCCACTCCCCCTGCTTGTGTTCCTGCTCTCGCTGTGTCTCTCTGTCAAATAAATAAATAAAATCTTTAAAAAAAAAAAATCTTAAAAAAAAAAAAAAAGGGCATGAGATCAGGCTAAGCCTCTTGACTCTTCATTTCGGTTCAGGTCATGATCTCAGGGTCCTGGGATCAAGCCCCAAGTTGGGCTCCATGCTCAGCACAGAGTCTGTTTGAGATTCTCTCTCTCTCTCTCCCTCTACCCCTCCTGCTCATGCTCTAAAATAAATAAATAAAATCTTAAAAAACAACAACACATCAGGAGAATCCAAGACTTCCAGCTTGGATTGCTAGAATTATAGTTTATATTGATTTTTTTAATACTCTGATACCCTGGTAACATTATTCTACATAAAACAGACTTTACCAAACTGTTCAGAGCAAATGCTGAACTGACTCACAGGGTAGATTATTTTACTTCTCTTATACCTCTGGAGAAGCTCCATGAGCTACAAGTACCTCTTGTATTTATAGATTATTGGCTCCTGCAATCTGACTTACTGAGATCGAGCACCTTCATTTTATTTAGACTAAGTAGAGTAAAGTGCAGTGGTATTTTAAAGGGATAATGTTGGCTTAATGAGGGAATAAAGGAGATTCCTTTCTGTCCCTTGTAAAGTATGATAAATTTATGGAAACTTAGGTATAAAAATAAAAAACAATAAAAAGCAGACTTTTTCTATATGGCATTAATAAGAGAAGGTGTTTTAGGACCAAAACAGTTATTTACTCCTTTTCTCCTTTTAGGCATTTAGAAATGGTCCTCTTGATCATTTTAGATGACAGAGTATATTTCTAGGAAGTTAGGATAAGAAGGGAAATTTCAGATAGGATTTCTTGAAAACTGTCGGTAACATCTGATCTTTCTGCCTTTCCTAGGAAGGAATGAAATATTGGCCAGCTTGTGCCCTCAAGTTTTTGGGATGTATCTAGTAAAGCTTGCTGTGGCCATGGTGCTGGCTGGTGGGATTCAAAGGACTGATGCTACAGGAACACGGGTCAGAGGTTAGTACCTACTTAAAACTTTTTGAGAAATGTTAATACATACAAGGTGAGAAGCTAGAATTTTTCTTTCCTGAATAAAAATGACTTGTCGAGCTTTATTTTCTAACCATAATCTTTTAAAGCTGACAGTTGCCTAATACTTAGTCCGGCATCTATATATCAAAAAGTAATTTCTAGAATTCCAAAGACTAAAAGAAATATTAAGTTTTTTGATGTACATATATTTTTGCCCCAATCTGTAAGGGTGACACAAAATAAAACCTTTACCTTTTGATTACTATGTTTTTCATTGGATCCCCAGTCTGTCTTCAAGAGGAAAAGATTAGAAATAGTGCTTTTTAAGGTCTCCAAGTCAGCATCTCTCCATCTGTGACTGTTAGTGTGTTTTTCTCAGACTGCTGCTCTCAGTCATCTGCCTGCTGATTCCCCTTCTGCTGGTAGGTAAGCAGAAGTGCCATCTGCCATGAGGTGCTGCTGTAGGTCACACGTTCAAGCGAAGATAACTCTAAGTGTATAATTATGTTCAAATGGCAGAAAGCTCTTTTGCGGCTAACACGTTTAACTGACCTGAATCTGGCATAGCGTAGGTTTATTATGGCCCTTATATAGGCCGCCTGAGGGTCATAATAACCAAAGACTAAAAGGACATTGTTATAAACAAGACTGTTAATAAGATTTCTAAAACCGTATGGTATGGTATAGAATAGTAAGTATAATAAAGTTTATGTGTATTGTATGTTTTGATCACCTATTAATTGCAAGGCACTCTGCTAAACGTTGAGCTTAAGTAGGAGTTTCCTATTAATGTATTTAGGAAATACTTGAATATTACTGAATAAATTGATCAGTGAGATAATACATACCACAAGATACTCATATGTTCATTTGTTACATTTGAAAATAAGTACTTTAAGGTAGATATTTCATTAAATTACTAAAATTTTCATAAAATGAAAAGGTCATTTAACTATTACAATCATAAGTGATTTGATACTTATAAAGCACTTATAAAGCACTGAACACTTAAAAATACTTGAATAAAAATGGAATAAAATATTTGTATGGCTTGTATGGAAAGATGTAATCAAGTAGTTTGATATTTAAAAATAGATTAAGGGGCGCCTGGGTGGCTCAGTCGGTTAAGCGTCTGCCTTCAACTCAGGTCATGATCCCAGGGTCCTGGGATCGAGCCCCGCATCAGGCTCCCTGCTCAGCAGGAAGCCTGCTTCTCCCTCTCCTACTCCCCCTGCTTGTGTTCCCTCTCTTGCTGTCTCTCTCTGTCAAATAAATAAATAAAATCTTAAAAAAAAAAAAAATCTTTAATAAAATAAAAATAGATTAAATAAAATCAGAAACTTTATAAGCCAAAAATTTTTAAAATGTTAAACATACGCCTGAACATCTGGAAATAACACAAAGTTTATTAATTTAGATTTTAAGTCACATTCAGAAATCACTTAAAGATTGTTATTTATGATGATAGTTAACTTTTCTGAGGATATCTAGTTAAGTCTGTCCTTCAGTGACCTTAAGTATATAGCAAAAACATAAAATATAAATTCTGTTGGCATTCCAAGTAGACCATTTTCTTCCTGATTAATTATACTTATTCATAGGTCTTTTCATAGAAATTTAAAACTTTATTAACTATTTTAGGTGAATCTCATCTTTTATTGGTTGGGGATCCTGGCACAGGGAAATCCCAATTCCTCAAGTATGCAGCAAAGATTACACCACGCTCTGTGCTCACCACAGGAATTGGATCTACTAGTGCAGGTATTTTACATGACAATTTCAATTAATTGAACTTTACTACAGACACTAGCACAATGTTTTTCTGATGAAAAAGTACCTAACATAGGATAAATTTCAAGCTAATTTTTGAGTTACTAGCAAAAATTGAAGAAAATATGTAGTACTTTTGTAGCTCTAAGAAAGTATTTTAAAAGCTCCACTTTCACTTATTTTCCTAAAACTTATCCCATATATCTTTTTGCATCTTAGTTTTGAAAGATCCTATTTAATGTGGAAAAAGCATGCACCATCTGGCATTTTATGAAGACCTAGTAAACAATGTTGAGATAAATGGGAAAAAATCTCACTTTACCAAAGTAGATCAATGGCGTAGAGCTTGAGGCATTTTTGTGCTTATAGATCTCATGGCAACAGTAGCTCCTACTGAAAATTCTTAGGTAGAAAATTTGCCTTAATCTGTGGAAAGCATACTTTCATTGCATTGTGGAGCTTCATTCATACATTGTGATGATGATTCTTCAAGTACATTTAAAAGCCTTTGCAGATAGAATGTCAGGATTTGATTATAAAGTAACTTTAGGAAAATTTTTAGAAAACATGTCTTGATGCCATTTTGTATTTTACACTGTTTTGATTGGGGAAATATTTCTCCTTTACTTCTGTCTGTAATAGGCCTTTGGTTTCACCCATTTTACAAATGTTCTTTGCTATTTACTAAGGGAAGCCTGTGCTGAAATTTCTTATGAGAAACTTACACTATAAAACTTCTCACAAAGCAGCAAATGCTGCATTAATGGTCCTACATAAGGAAAGCCCCATTCTAAGAGGCTCTCAGATTTTGAAATTTAACTGAATAGTACATTAAGCATGGATGAGAAGGGATTTGTGAATGTAGAGGCGTAGACAAGGTTCAGCGTACTGGAAGGGTAGTAGGCAAGAATATATAAAGAACACTTTATGTGCATTTAAAAATTCTTATGACCCAGTATTCTAGAGTTCTGTATAAAATGATACCAGTAACAAACAAATAGAAGTGTTTGCCAAGTAATTATGTGGAATGTTTCCTAAGTTAATTATATGGAGGGCCAAGAAATGAGTCCAGGCCATCTGATGGGCTACTAGTTATTTCAGAATATTTGGACAGTTTTCAAGTGAATGGCTGCTGATTGACTACACTAGCACTTTTCCCTCTTTTTTTAATGTCAAGATCATAATCCAAATATAAGAGAAAAGACAGGTATGGGGAATATAAATTTCAGAATGATAGAAAAGTTATTGCTAAGTCTCATCTACTCAAAAGGCCAGACTAGCCTTTCTTCAACCTGGGTATCGCAACCCCTAAGAGTCATAAATGTCAGTTCAGGGGGTCAAAACCAGCACTTTAAAAATGAAATACAATAAAAGATACCAGAATGTACTGCACACAATAAAGATGCACTATATGGGTGCATTTTCATGAAAATTAACATAAATACTTGTGTTGCAGGGTCATACTTTTTTTTTTTAAATCAGGGATTACAGTAAAAAGTTTTGAAAATTGCTGCCATAGACTTTCTTGGTAAAATCAGAAACCCCAAATCTTAAAACCAAACGATAAGACCACATGGAAGCCTAAAGTTATAAATGAACAAATGCATGCATGCTCCTCAGATTTCCTGAATGTTTTCTTAGCTCAACTGATACCTCATTCCCTCTAGCCTACTTGCTTCTCTCTCCTGTGGCATAAGTAATTGGTTCATGTTTATCTTTTCATGACAGAGCCATTTACTGTGATCAAAAAGGAGGAAAACTGCTCCAAACATTTTAGCTGTAATTCAGATAGTGTCTATAAATGAAGCGAAATGGGGAAAATAAAACCCCATGCTATAGCTTCTTAGCGCCTAATAGTTGAATTCTAAATCTTACAGCAGCATAAAAATTTAAGAGATGACTTAAAAACTAAGTCTCAACCTTTTGTGAAAATTAGCTGTTTACAACCTGATGTAAAAACCTAACCCTTGGTGTCAATACGAATCAATCATTATAATTAAAAACTCAGCAGTAAATTGCTTTATTTGGTAATTTGGCTTATATATGCTTTATTTCTAACAAGCACATATCTTGTTCTTGTTATATTAATCACTGAGCTCTTTGTTGGAAAATTTTACTTTTATTTTCATTTTAATATTTTAACATTTTCCTTTAATTGCAATTAGACAAAAATGAAATTTTCTTCATATAGTTTTAACAGTTGGATGTATTTTATTTTTAAAATCTATGAACTAGTTAGTGGACAGAATTTTAATAATCTGGTATATTAAATTTCAAAGTTTAACATTTAGCGAAATTTGCTTCACAAATTTTTTTAGAATGACAGGAAATATATACAACTTAGAATCCATATTCAGACAAATGCCCTTTACCCTTCCTCAAACTAAAAGCTTTAAAAAGTGCAGTATAAAAGTTCTAGATATAAAGGCACTGCATAACTGCATCATATGGCTAATGTCTTGCTTAGCAGCAAGAGTAATGAGAGTGTTCTACACTTAATTTAATGAAGCATAAGAAACTTTGAGGAAGGACCTAGCACTCATCAAAGAAAAAGAACACTTTGGCCCACTTAGTTAATGTATTCCTTTCCAAGATTGCTTTTAAAAAAACTTATCTGGAAAGGTTATCTAAAATATGTCAACCACAAACATGCCTAATCTTATCCTGCATGAGTGTTAAGGAATATGGAGAAGAGTACCACATGTGTGAAAATATATATATTTCCAAAATAGTGACTTATCTATTATGATAAAGCTAAATACACCTTCTGAAATCCACTGTTTTTGTTTTTTTTTTAAATAAATGCTGCCAGCAACAGATGATCTACCAAGTCAGTTTTGAAGAGTTAAGGTCATAGTATTTTTATAAATCTCATGAATAGATCTAAGTCATTATAATATCCTATTCTTAAACTTAGCGAGTTTATATCTGCTCTTGACATGTTGAATTCACTGGGTAAAAATGATATATGATTCAAGGAGTATTCTGATGTCCTAAACTGTTACAAAACAAAAACCATAGCCAAAGGACCTTAAGAACAATTAACCACATTTGTTATCATCTTAGAAACCAAACTGAATGTTGTCTAACATTCCATGTAATAGTAGCCATGCTAGTATGGTGGCCTAGAAAATCAGGTCCTAAAGTTTGTGGTAGCATATACTTGACTTCAAATCCTTTCTTTAAGGACATGACAAAAAAGAATGGAAATTTGCCCCTCACATTAAACCAAACTATTTATCACAGGAAGAAACGTTTTAGTTGAAGTCGGAAGTTTGTTCTTCTGAAGGCCAGTAAAATAGTGGTCCAAAGATTATTGTCCAAAAGGCTAAGACAGCTTTACAACCTGGTCTTATGATTTATATTTTTCTTTATAAGTGCTTTAATTACATAGAGGAGAAGAAAATAATATATATGTTTTAATCAGATTAGTTTCAGAACAAATAAAATAACACATTAGAGAAAAAAATTACTTAAAAATAGTTGTATTTATATTCCACAATTTGCTCAAATACTGGTTTTCTTATAAACTTTCTACAGGATGTTTTTAAACAAATTCTTCACATTGTGTCTTGACTATGTACTTACGGAATTTCAGGGAAATAGTTCTGTGTGTTTTTATAGCTTAATTTGTACTAAAGGGATGGCAGGTGGTCACATGCAGTCCATATGGGATTCTAACATGACATTTAGTGAGTTTTCTGACGTGGACCATCCCTTTGATGCTGAAGGTAATGCATCTGTTGAAAGAAGTGATTGTAGATTTGGATTACTGCTCTCTGCATCTTCCAGTTTTTCTGTGTTATCTTCCCAATTAATGTGGAATCTTGTAACTCTGGGATTAGATGCCAAAATGTTCCTTTGAAGCTAAAGGAAAAAGGAAATATATAAATAGACAGCATTAAGAAAGTTAGATACCATATACAAATAGCTTAATAAAATGGTTCTTTGTATCAGTACTCCTAAAGGGCTTAAGTTCATTTACAAAGGCATAAAATTAAGTAAAGCAATTTAAACATAACTAATACACAAGGACTAGGGCTACAGCAGAAAAATTATTTTAGCATAATGGAAAGGATATGGAGAATCTGAGGGAATTCATCCAGAACATTTACTAACCAACAAAATAACCCCTCTATGCTTCTGTTTCCTAAAAGGGAGAGAATCTCTTCTTTTTTGAGGGTGAATTCTTCATAGGATGCTTATCTAACTAGCATCCTTGCTTTTTAGATTGATATGGTGTCTCTTCAGTAATATTTTCAAAGAAAATAAAAATTTCCCCAAGTATAACCTCTCATTATTAGTGGTTCCTACCTTTTAATTATTATGGTTCACTCTCAGAAACAGTATTCTAGTTTTTTACTTGTTTTTTGCTATACAAGGTGCCATATAGGTAACTAATACATTGAGTCACGGGAAGGTCCCATACCAGGATTAAATATTGCAGCCTAATTATCAGAAAGAACATTCCATTCTACTCCCCATGTAATTTTTCTTGCATGATCGGGCAGAGGGAGTGTTGTGTTCAATCTCACATAAGTCACCAGTTACTAAGCTGTTACAGGTTCCAATGAAAAAATCATAAAATAGGAAGTATTTCTGAGAATCTGTATTTCTGAAGCACAAGTTTCAGCTTCTCACTCAGAAGCTGTTTTCCATAACCAGAAATACTTAAGACCTTTGGTTTAATCTCTAATACATATGATGTATGGGAAATGCCATAGAGAAAGTTGTAAACAACTATCTTGTTTCTTACAGGAGGCACTTTCAACTTTCTAAACCATCAGAGACTCTGAAGGTGCCTGACCAACATTAATTACTAATGATTCATCAGGAGGTAGGGTCTGAGGTCAAGGATGGGAATGGAATGGTTAGTTTGCCCATTGAGGCACAAGGACCTCAAATTTATTTTGTCTCCAAGCTATTTTCATAATATACTATGAAATGGCATCTACTTAAAAAAAAAAGTATAGTAAAAGTAATGAAAAAGAACAGTCAGAACATTACCTTAGAAAAGTCTGGTTTTACTGGCGGATTTTCCCTTAGTTCTGTCTCAGTATATTCATTATTTACATAATAGCCAACTCTAATAAATTCTTGACCTCGATAGGTGCATGTAATTAGCACAACTGTTACACCTACTGCATCTGCATCTGGAATGAGTCCTGGATTAGGTGCATCAGCCTAGAATAATTTAAAAAGAAAAGAAACACATCACAAAAGGCTGTTAACTGCAAGCAAGACTGGAGTTTTGGTTACCCTGAGCACCCTCAGTTAAGGGCATAGCAACAAAAACTTGGAAATCATACTGGGAAGGCAAATGCTTAGTTTTGAGTTTGACTTATAGTCAGAAAATATAGTTCGATTATTTTTCTACAGTATACCTAATTATTCTGGGCACCTGAAAACTTCACTACTTTTATAGGAAGATAAATCTAGTCAGACTATGTGGTAGTTCATGAGGGATTAAGCCAATAGTCTAATTGATTCCAGTCATAATTTCCAAACCAAAATTGGTAAATATTCAATGAACTCCACACAGCCTGTTGGCAGCAAATATTTATTATACTAGTTTCTTTCTTATACTCGGGACACCTTCTCATACCCACTCTCCTACCCTGCACAGATATTCTAATAGTAAATTAACGTAAGACTGAAAATGGAATAGAAATAGCTCTATAGCAGATTTTCAAAAATATTAATCGTCTGTTGTGAATGACTTTGATAGGCACTAAAATATAGTGTACTACTTAAACCACACATACTATGGAAATACAATGAAGGTAAAGATTGGTTTAAGAAGATATACTTAATGACGCTGTTTTGAATCAGGTCGCTGAATCTTGAGGAATGCAGAAGGTGAAGCAAGTGAGCTAGAGAAGGCTAACAGCATGAGCAAAGGCTAGGGTCCTATCCATGGCAGTGCAAGAGGCAGTAAGGAGACTGGTTGGAAAGAGTCATGGGCTGATGGGCAGTGACAGTAAGGCATCTGAGTGTGACCTGAGGCAGCCATTCTGAGTGGTGAATGGATGAAGCTCATCCCAGCAGATTAGCTTACTCTTGCCAGGACACTAAAGAACATCCCTGGGCCTGGGTGAACGCTTCAGCCAGTGCCGTAGCTTGGGAACACCCCTGGCTGACATTCTCAATCAGGCCATTATCATCAAAGACTAATGATTATTGTGTACCTACTACATGCAGATGACACAGAAAGGCACAGTATCTATCCAGTCTAAAACATCGACCTAGGCTGAAAATTTCCATACCTTCTTCCCTAACTCCCATATCCAGCCAGTCTCAACATTTCTCATCTCTGAAGACTCAGATCGTATCTTCTTCTCTTACCTGGAATACTGCTGAAACTTTCTAACTGGAATCCCCCAGCTCACCTGCTCTTTGCACTACTGCCAGCATTAGCTAGGCAAAGATCCGTTCCTGTTTCTTCACCAGCTTTAAAAACTCCAGATTACTCCCATTTCTGAAGTAAAAATCTGTTCTTTAACTGCATTTATAAGGCCCTTCACAATTTGTCTTCAACCATTCACACTCCCTTTAATTCTACACCTCTTTCTTTTGTTCTAGGATTAGACAGAGTTCTTTAAAATGCAGTGGTAATCTTTCATGCCTCTGTGCCTTGCATATACTGTTCTCTTGGCCTACAGGATTCTTCCCTACACCCTAAAATATTCATCTTTCTAAATTTCATGAAATGTATCCTTAGTGAAGCCCTTTCTTAAGAAGGCTCCATGCCCAGTGTAGAGCCCAACACGGGGCTTAAACTGAAAATCCTGAGATCAAGACCTGAGCTGAGATCGAGGCAGACACTTAACCAACTGAGCCACCCAGGTGACCCCAGTGAACCCTTTTCTGATTCAGAAGGTAAAATAATACTGTTTTTGCACTTAAAATTACTTGACACACATCCTCTACTAATCTGTGTCCAATAATCTAAATAAGTATGTTTACCCTTCAGTCTTCCCTGGGATTCTAAGCTTTTTCCTGGGCAAAAGTTCTATCCAGTTCATTTGTATAATCTCATGTCTGGCACAGCTCTGGGCACAGAGTATATACTTAGTATTTTGAAATTCATTCGTAACTCAATTCCTGACATGAAGTAATTTGACTGATTGGAAAGAGATCAGCAGGGTGACTGAGGGCCTGTCCTGGGAATATGCTATTTGTCTTACAGATCCTGTACACCCCCCCTCCCCCCAGAGGGGTCAGGTTACTTCCAGGTTACCCAAAGAGATTCTAATGTCCTGGAAATGAGTGGAGAATGGGAAACAGAGGTAGTTCAGTACTGCTATGGAGATCTTCCCCCCATAGTGCTTCCCATCCCCTCAGTAGATTGGTTCTAGCCATGTTTGTTTTTTAAAATTTGTTTGCCAAAGGATTCAACTTGGGCAAATTCACATTCAAGTAGAAAAACCCACAGGCCTCTCAGATCACTTAGGATGAAGTGATAGGTAGAGATTTTTAACTTCAACCAGCAGTACTAGGCAGATGTCTGGACATCTTCCTGCTAGTCTTTGACTAGCATATTTATTCATGGCAGTTTGTTTAAAGTACAAAACAAAAACTGTATTTTAGTCTCTTTGCTGATAATGGTGAATTTTGTAAGATGTACAGGCTGACCATCTGATTTAAATCGCGTAGTGCTTTCTCTGTCCTTCTTGGCAACACAAACACTCATACCAAGGTAAAACTACTGGAAAATCACTAGAGGGAGATATTTTTGAATAAATTATTCACTCTAAGCCAAAAACTTTAGAGTGTTCTTAACAACGTAAACACACAGAAAAGACATTTAAGGGTTTGTTTCAAAGCCAAGGGATTTATTTGCAGGTTTTACAACAGCATAAAAAGGTATCTCGCTACATGTCAATCCATGTTTCTTACCACATCATGAATTATCATCAGTGAAGTGTGGGTTTTCCAAGCTTGTCGGTCAAAGCAAATACTGCTTCTTTTATGTAACAACTTCAAGAACTTAAGACAATAAAAATTTAGTTCTAATAGAAGTAGGGTGCTATTTGTCAGTGATAGCACTTAACTGCTTTATTCCTCATTTAATCCTCATAACATTCCGATGAGGTAGGATATTATCCATATTTTATAGACGACTAGTGTGACTAAGGGAGGCTAGGGAGCCTGTCTAAAGTCACACGTGTCTAATAAGCAACAGAGCCAGGATCTGAAGCAGGTCTATAACTGCAGTGCTTCCCTCTACACATTGTCTGGTACCCACATCTTTCATCAACGTTACGCACTCACATAATTCAGGTTAACAGCACTTTTAATGAGTAGATTTGAACTAATATATTTGAGCTTTTCTTAAACATTTGTTGAAACATAGGAAATTATTTGTTGGTTTTTAATAAAAAACACTAAGGCTAGGAGACCAAGATTCTGAAATCTGTGTTTAGAAGGGACGGATGGGTAGCAACTCTAGAGATACCATTACGTTTATAATTTTTGGCCCATATCTGATGGAATTAGCTGACCAACAGTATTCATTTACATTGGTCCCATCCGTGAAATGAGAAAAAAAGGGAGGGCAGGGATAGGAAGAGTTAATTTTCTTTCTGGATGAAGTCTTTTCAGTAGGTTCTACTTAACTAATGGGGACTTTGTTGTATAGAAATACTTGTAACAAAATTAATAGTTTTTTGGGTTTTTTTAAACCTGTGGCTACTCTTTGGGCTACTTATAAATATCTCCCTCTAATAAGCATGGATAATTGAGAAGTGACTGAATAGCTTTATACAACAATTTAACATGGATTCAAAGAAGTAACACTTTGAATACAGAAGACAGTGTCTAAAGCCTTGGCACAGACCCAAATACTGTCAATGATAGCTGAGAACATAATTTGTATTAGAATTTCCTCTAACAAATAATAAACAGAGCAGTAGATTTGTAACAGTAATCCTCTCTAATATGTGTAGATTAGATGCTTTAGTAAACCACCGGACCTTAAGTCCAACGATTCAAGTTTATGCAGTAGATCTCTATCTAGCAGCATACTTATTAACCTAGCTCATTTACTGATTATGCTCAAATAAAGCTGTTGTTTTCGTGATCATTCCTCCTAATGGACGAAACCATAAACTGAAGATGCATATAATTAACGAAGCCAGTTAGTAGTATGCAATGAACCCCTGTATTGGGCTGCTGGACAGCCACCCTGAAAGTCTGATACTGTAGGACTATTCACAGGAAGAGCCCCGAATTCACCACCATGTGTGCCATGACACTGGAAGCTTTACCGTGTGCTGTGCAAACTCTGGAGTAAACCTCACATTAACATCTCACAGCACACAACAGAAGCAGATAAAAAGTGAATACAGCAGAAGCAGAGTGACTTAACCCAAGAGGACATGGATAAGGACCATGAGATAATGGTTTAGAAACATATTTGGCATACATATTTACCAAGAATCATCTTACCTGAAATACAAACATATGCCTTCCTGCGGGAACAGGGCCCACTAAAACAGAGTCTAAAACTTGGTCGTATTCTTCACTTTCTGCAGAGCCCACATAGATAATTTTCCATTCCAAGTCTAGGGTTAAAAACCAAAACATTATTTCATATTCAGTGACTACATTATGAGATGATATCAAAGACCCTTTTAATGTCCACTTAAGCCATTTATTGGCTGCTAAAATTGGCTTCTCATGGCAGAAAATCCAGAAGGATACTGAATTGCTCCTTATTAAATTCTTACATTTCTTACCAGAGTTTCTCAGAATGTTCTTTTGTGAAACACTAGTCCCTGGGCAGGGCTCCTCACAAACAAAACAACATGGCCAAAAACTTGGGAAATGCTACAACCTTGTCTTGAGGATTCATAAAGCACACTGGCAGAGTAAGTGTTCTGAGACTTCTTCAGTAAAGAACACCAGTAACATTAATCCGGCATTTACCATTTGTTCGGCCTATGGAATCCCTCCCCTTTTTTATATATGTCATCTTTTAACAAGCTACTAACACTAAGCACACTTTGGAAGGGCTACCCCATATTACGTTGCACAGATTCAAATTATCAAAGAGCTCCAAAGTGGGGAAAATCATTATTAGCAAACTTCCCTTGTGGCTCAGAAGTTTAAGAGGCTTCAGCTCATCAACTGTCAAATTATTTGTAGTCGGGTAATTTTTCCTCATGGCACCTCTTCATGTCATAGGTGAGGAAACCAAGGATCCTATAACCACTTGATACAGGAGTATAGGTGGTGGGAACAGGCATGAGGAGGAATAAGATACATTAAAAAGTGCAATCCAAGACGTTCCATGCAATTGTTATATGTAATTCAGCTTTTATTGAGTACCTTTTACAGAAAGCTCTGCTACAAGAACCCAGAGGTGAGTAAAACAACTGCTCTTTCAAAGGAGCCACCTCCTCTTTAGTAGGGGGAGGAAGACAACTGCAAATCACCTCTGAGACCTTCTGGTCCTAAGGTGTTTAGCACCGTGTGGCCTACCTCTTGGATTCACTACACCAAGGCTACGGCAGCACTCCCAGAGGAGTGTTTCTAGGTCACGCACTGAGAATCTACTTAGTGCTGCCATGGTATTGCCATTTTTGTGTGACTGTGTATTTTTGTTCCCTAAATAGGCAAGAGAAATAGTATAGGTACTACTTATTCATACTGTATGATAAACTGCAATTTATGGAAAAGCTCCTTTAGTTTTATTCTCTCACTAAGCAGTCATTTTCTGAGGACCTGTTATGTATTTCATGGCTCTGTCCTAGACCACTTACATTTCCATCTTCTAGCATATTTCCAGATGCAAGGTGCTCCTGCATCGGACATCTCACGAGATCTTTTATTTGTTGATGAAGATTAAAAGAGGAAAGAAGCAATATGAGTATCTTGTTAGAAGGAATAGCAAATATCTGGAAGTAGGAGCATGCTTATTAGCTTGCTCAAGAAAAAGCAAGGAGGCCAGGGCTGGTGCAAACTGAATAAAGAGGGAAATAACTGACCATTAGATTGGGTCAGTTAGGGGCATGGCCAGATTATGCAAAGTTTTAAAGGCCATCATTAAAGACTTCTGATTTTTATACTGAGTGGCAATGGAAGCCATTGGGAGGGTTCTGATTGGAAGGGTAACGTGATCCAGCTTTCATTTTAGAAGGATCATTTTGGATCCTGTGTTCAGTATGGACTGTAAGACGGTGAGGGAAGAAACAGGTGGATATTTTAACAACTGAGGCAAAAACTGATGGTAGCTTGGACCACATGTAGCCATGAGGATGAGAAGCAGTCACACTCTGGATGAATCTTGAGGATAAAGGCAGCAAGCGTCACCTTTTTTGCAAGAGGAAGATGGGTGAGGAGATAGGCCATGGAAAGATAATCTACCCTTAAGGAGCACAGGCTGTAACTCAGTGAACACCTGTACCTTAATTTTTATGCTAATGGGATCCTTGCTGTAGCTACTGAGTTTAGAATGCTCAGTAACTTATTTATAAATGAGCATCAGTTGTTTTACTCCTAAACTCTGCTTTCATTCCCCTGTCCCCTGTATTCAAAGGAGGAAAAGGGATAGAATCAGATGCACAGGTTATCTGTTGGAGTTTATTCATTTATTTAAAAAGTTAACTAATTGTTTCATTTAATCGGTAACCCTAGTCTGCAAGTATCTGCAATTATGGTTGGGAGTGAGGGAAGTCACCAAGGGAATTTTAAACTAATTACCCTACTTGGGAAGATCTGTGGTTAGTGTAAAGTATGTAATCTTTGGGAATTAGAACAAGCCTGAAGCTTAAAAGCATGAAACACCATGTTCAATTCTGATACATTGTAAGGGTTCAACTGACAGTAGCTTATAATTATTGATATTGACCAACTTAAAAAAAAAATGGCTCCATTCTGTTAGAGAAACAAAGAATCAGCAGTCTACAGAGGGCATAAGATTAGCAGGAAGGTCAATCAAAACTTGTACAAGCTTGGGAACCATCAGATAAACATATCCTGAGTCTCTTACCAAGTTTAAGTATGAAAAATGGTGGCCAACCTCTGGCTTGGGACTTAAGACAAAATTATGAAGTGAAAATTTCTCTTAAGAATATTCTGTAGTTTCATTTTAAGAACAGAATTTTTTAAAGAATTGCAATATAAAAGTATGGAACTTGTAAGAAGCTTTTGCTAAATAAACTCAATTTCCTTAATCCACATAGCCTCTAGGTGGAGTACACAAGCATGGCACCTTTTTGAAAGATTCCTTTGCAGCTTCAGTATGACTCAGCTTAAACTCTTTTGAAAAATGCTAAATAACCAGTATAAGTGCCCTAGAAAGAGGAGTACAATTGGAAGTAAGTGTACTGTTGATACTAATATCATAAAAACTCTGACGTGATTCAGCCGAGTTCTGAATAGATGCCAGTTAAAAATGGAACATAATTCTGCTTCCATGAATGGTGGGTTTCAACCATCCAATGTCAAAGCCCTGCAACATCCTGAATCATCTATCATCCTTGTCCTAAAACTGGCTCTTAAAATGGAAAGTCTCACTTGGGAAATACTTATAATTTGAAGAACTTCTAAAGCTTAAAACATATAGTACATTGGAATGGACTGATCAATGGTTTCTCTTGCGTTTGCCCATTTTTATATGCAATTGGCAGTAAAAAGGAAAACTTACTGTTGGGTATGAAAAATTGGCCTGATAGCTGAAATGATTATAGTAGTACTCTGGGAAAGTACTCAAATGGCTTCAGTGTAATAAAAAAAATCCCCTTTAATTTTATTATCAGTGGCCTATTAGAAATTAGTTTAATAAATGGTCTTTCAAAATGTGACCTACATATAATATATATATGCATATATGCTTTATGTATGCATTAATACTTATTGGATGAGCAAAGATTAAAGTGTTAATTATAATTACAGGAGATGGTGGAAGGCATTTGAGTACAGAGGACTGTTACTTTCTATATGTATGTACAGCTTTTAAAAAGTTTATTCCAATGAGGATGTGTTGCTTTTATAATTTGAAAACTAACACCCTACATAAAATACATTTTGTGGAGATTAAAAACTTTTTAAATGAAATGCTTTATATACCATGGTTAGCATAATTTTAAATGCATCTTTGTTAAATATACTTGTAGGTTCAAGTAAGTATGTCCCCTATTTAATTGTAAAATTACCATTGATGAAATTAAATTTTCTCTCCTCAAATTTTGAAAGGGAAGCACTGGATTATTTTAATAAAATCTAAGAGCAAAGATAAAAACCTTGGCAAGTTTTAGCTTTCTAAATATTACTGCACATAATATAAAACTATCTTTGGAGACCTTAAAACGAACTTAGAAAAAATTGTAAAAAATTTTGCATTGCTATCAGGACTTTACCTTTTATTTCTTAGCCCACTTTGGTGTTTTATGCTCAGGGTGTTTGGATGTGGAGTTATTTTAATTAGATTTCAACACATTCTTGAAGACAAGTCTCTCGGACCACTAAGAAGCCAGTGATTAAGTCCTGGAAATTATTTCAGTGTTTTACTTATTTCTGCTCTTGGGTTAAATGTAACTTTCTAGCTTAGGAGTATTTCTCTTCCTGAGAGAGAGGAGAGGTTTCCGTCGTTACGGAACAGGAGTCCACGCCAGTCCGGGCGAGCCTGCGCGCCAGCATCCCCGGGCGCCCGGAGCATCCCGGGCGCCGGCTGGGGAGTGCCGCGGGGGAGCACCGCCGTCCCCGGGGAGCGCCGGAGTCCGGCCCGCGGCGCGGAGGGGCCGAGCCTGCGCCCGCCTCCCCCGCTGGTTGGTCCAGGGAGCCAGAAATCAGCGCGAGGACAGCCTCGCTCTCCTCCCCGGAGCGGCCGGGCACGGCCACCCCAGAGAGTAGGGCAACTCCAGCACAAGCTCTAAAAATGGATTTGCCTCTCGCTCGGGGGCAGAAGGTGGGCAGGCGGGGCGCCGCGTTCGTCACCCGCGGCGCGGAGAGGAGGCGTCGTGACGCCGGGGTCGGTGGCCCAATTCTCTACTCTTGGTAAGATGGCTCCGCTGCTAACTCGCCGGCGCGACCACACACATGCCTCTCCCTTCCCAACCTCTGTGCCGGGGCCGCGGAGGCCGTTCGCGGTGCGGGGCCAGGCCGGCGCGACCCCCGGCCGGCGCCGCGGGCTCGACTGCGGGTCTCGCGAACCGCCCGCCCGCCAGACAAAGCTGACAACATGGCTACCTCCGCTCGAACAAGTTCCTCGCAAGTTGAGCCACGGCAGGCGCCCCGGCTGCGGCCGAACGCCGCGCGCGCCTCGGCGGCCGTCGTCCATCAACTTCAAGTTTCCCTCCGCAGAGCCGAGCCCGCCGCCCGTCCGGCGCCGAGCACCGGCCGCCCGCGCGAGGCCGGGCCCGGGAAACTTTCAACGTCTGCAGCCCGCAACTGACAGCCCGGCGGCGGGCGGGCGCCCGACTCACCTTCAGACAGGTCCTCGATGCACTCGAAGGTGATCTCGAACTGGAACGGGTTGTAGAAAGGAGAAGGGTTATCCAGCACCACTACATTGTTCACCTGAACCTTTGCCATATTTTGAAAAAAACACAAACAATGGGAACGGGGGCTTGTTGCGGCACAATAAAGTCCAGCGCGCGGCCGCTCGGGAGAGCGCAGACCCTCGCCCCGGCGCCTGCCCGACGTCGTGCAGCGGCGACTTGAGAAACTTTTTTTTCCTCTTTTTATTTACACGGGAGCACTCCACAGTGTTTTGCAGCTTTCCTATTTCACTAAACTACAGCCCATTCTGCTCTGATAACTAGCAGCGTTGCCCGCGATTGGCTGCACCCGAGCTCTGACCCTCCTCCTCCAGCTAGGGCCTCGGCGGCGAGCAAGATGGGCTCCCGCTCCCGGAATGGACTCAGAAACTTTAACTGCGGCTCCACCTGCTGGTGTGGATTAGGACAAAGGCGGAGAACAAAGTGAGTGGAATACGGGCTGGGAGGCCCGCGTGGAGGCCGCCGGCGGCGGCGGGAGGGGGCTGGGGGGGAAGGGCGGCGCAGGCCCCGCCTCCGGCCCGGCGGCTCCCGCGCCTCACGTCGGGCGTGGCCGCGGCGGGGCGGGGCGGGGACGGAGGAGGCGTGGCCGCGGCGGGGAGGCGTGCTCGCGGCCGGCGAGGCGGCGGGAGGGCGCGATTTTGGGTGACGCCCGCCCCTCGGGTTTTTGCGTGGTGTGGTTTCTGCTTGGGTTTTTTTCTTTTTCTTTTTTCTTTTAACGCTCTTTTTACATCAGTCCAACGGTTGTGCCGTCTTTCTACTGAATTTAGAGCTGTGATTCGGTTGTCTATACTGGGTTAGGTTCCGCTGTCTCCGTACAGGGTAACATTTGGGGTAGAGAGAAGGGTTGGTTGCAGTGGAAAGAAATTGTATTTTATAGACCCTATGCCGGCTCGAAAGGAGCAAAGCCATTTTGGAAATCTGGTTCTTGGTCAATATCTGCGTTTGGGCACTACAGCGCCGTTAGTTAAAGAGACACAAAATGAAGGGTGAAGAGAGGCTTTTCCACGCACACTTTGCTTGGAAAATCTGAGTAGGTAATATTTGGGCTGCACCTGGGTCTCCCGTTCTAATCTGGAAAGCCCTAGAATAAGAAAAAGATTGCTAGAGATGTGATCAGTTACACCGCGGGTTTCTGTCGTTTGGTGAGCATAACAGGAACATAAAAAGAGAAAATGGAAGTGTCAGGAAACCAAAGGGCAAAAAATATGGTAAGAAAGGGAAAGGAAGAGTAAAGACAGCAGCATACCAGGACATGTGATTTTCAAAAAATTTATGACAAACCGTTACCAAATAAAAATTTGTGGCACCACAGACAAGTTTTTTGAGGAGTTTTTGCTTGATTCATTGGCATTCATGTCAGTTCATTTATGCTGTTTGACTACCATTGTGGGGAAAGGGAGAGGTTTTAACACATTTGTGGGGTTGTTGAGCAATTTCTGTTTACCTAGTAAGAGTGCTATAAAGAGTGCTTTTAATACCTGCTGTTCATAAACCATTATTTTTTTCCCTTCAGTGTTTTGAGTGAAACCAATGACCTTGGCTAATTAAATTCAGAGAAAATATTATTTCTTAATTATCATCTGTGCTGAAGGAGTTGTTTTTTAGTATAGTGCCCAGGATTTTGAGTTGTCATTCTTTGGGCGTTGTTCATACTTAAGTAGGTTGCTGTTGATGTGGCTTCTTTATCTGCTGGTCTTTTGAAAGTTAATATGGCACAGGTAATACCAGGCCTCCCCATATTTAGGAAAACTACTTAGAGGGGGAGTTCTCATTTTATTGGCAATGGATTAAACAGTAAACTAGAACCTACCAGAAAAGGTTTCCTCAAGCCCAGTTGTTTGTGTGGTGATAAATGCAGATTACTGTGACTGATAAACCATATTCTCTGTTCACTCCTAATAGTGCTGGTCCTAACACTAGCCAAGATAAAGTGTTAATTGCTGTACGCTGTTAAGATACACTAGATATGTAAGATAAATGGCCTTTTGAAGATTAAAACATGACTCCCTTGAGAATGGTGTATACAGTTTTCTGATTATTGCAGGCACTCTTAAGAGGAGACTCTAATTTACTTGCTTTATAAAAATGACATTATAAGCTTGGTAAAATAGTGTATTTTGCAGTCTGACCATAGGTATGTCATAATAAGGTACATCTTCCATAAAACTTGATGCATCAAGAACTGAAAAGATCAACCTGGATACCACTAGTTTGGCTTATTTTCTTTAAAATCTTTTGTTTAACATGTCATATACAACCATATTTAAGGGAGAAATGACCTTCCTTAATAGTCCACTGGAAGCCACAAATATTGGCTCTGGGCCTCTCATGTTGTCTGTCCTAACTCTTTTATTATTGCTCCTCAGAAACATTAAAGAGCCTTTGAGCACTTTCTCCCATAGTTTCTTTCTTCCCCGTTGACAATACTTTGCAAGAAAGGTCAAAGGGATTCCCAGATGTGCGGTGGCATATTTCAAAGTGAGCTGGTGTCTCATAGAGGAGAAAACATTGTAAAAGCACCACTCTGGTTTCAGAGACAATTTATAAGATCTCTTGCTGGACAACTTTTTGGTGACTCTCAAACAGCTAACCATATTGTAACAGATGGGGCGCCATGAGTGTCTTCATTTATTAAGTACCCAAGGGGACCCATGTGATGCTTGGAGGGCTACATAGAACATAATCTCCAAAATTGCTTCTCTCTGTACAGATTATGTGGGAGAAGGATGGCTGAAAGAGATCCTTTGGGTTCTAAGATGAACAAAGCCTAAACTAGTGCCTCTCAGACAGAGATAAATGAACCTAGTTAGCTATTGTTATAGGCTAAATTGTGTCCCCCCATCCCATTCATATGTTGAAGCCCTAACTCTCCAGTACCTCAAAATGTGACTGTATTTGGTGATAAGGCCTATAAAAAGATGGTTAGGTTAAAATGAGTTCCTGAAAGTGGGCCCTAATCCATTCTAACTGGTGTCCTTAAGACAGGAGGGAATTTGGACATAAAGAGAGACACCAAGGGTAGCATACACAGAGAAAAGACCATCTGAGGACACAGCAAGAAGGCAGCTATTTGCAAGCCAAAGAGAGGCTGTAAAAGAAACCAACCCTGCTGACACCTTAATCTTGTACTTCTAGCCTCCAAAACTGTGAGAAAATACATTTATATTGTGTAAGCTATCCAGGCTGGTATTTTGTTATGGTGGCCCTAGCAAAAGAATACAGCTACAATTATTTTCCCTCACAGTTAGGCTTATTTGGCAATCTAAGTTTATTTAATCCAGTTATTGGTCTGTTATCAAGTGCTTTCTGTGCTGTGAAATGAGGTGACCATGTAGCCATGCCAGTAGGTTGTGGCGGGGTGTGGAGTGGTGTGCCGTAGCTATTCAGAGAAAGTACCTACTGGTGTTGGGCATACAACTTAAAATCTGAAGGGACAAGATGCAGCTTGCTTCCTTGCTCCAAAGCTCCTCTGCAGAGGGCTTTTTAAGAATCTTAAACTTGAAGTCACACACAAAACAAGATGAAAGAGTGAATTAAAATGAACTAGAATTAAATTGAATTAAATTAAAATACATTGAATTAAAATATATTATAACTAAGATTTAAATCAAGTCTCAGCTCCTGCCTGCTGCAGAAGTTATAGGAATAGAAGTGCTAACCTCTTGCTTTTGTTCAAATCCTGGATTTCCACCTGGGGTAATTATATTAGCCCTGCATTTAATTCTCTTTAAAGAGACATTTGCATTATTGTCCTCATCTTTTAAAAAAATTCTCATGTAAGGTTTGTTGTAATATGATCTTTAGTTAGTTTAAAGGGCTCCCAATTATTTATTAGTTATAGGATGTCAAAATTTAATGATAGTTTTAGTCATTTTTTAAAAGATTTTATTTATTTATTTATTTGTCGGAGATAGAGTACAAGGAGGGGCAGCGGCAGGCAGAGGGAGAAGCAGGCTCCCTGCTGAGCAAGGAGCCTGATGTGGGACTCGATCCCAGGACCCTGGGATCATGACTTGAGCTGAAGGCAGACGCTTAACCAACTGAGCCACCCAGGCATCCCTTAATGGATAGTTTTAAATAAGATTTTCTAAATAAATGTGGAATGTCAAGATTTGCTGCAGTTTACATTTCTAAAAGGAATAAATCCTACAATAATGATTTTAAGAACTCATATAGAGAGAGCATTTATTACGTGAAATTGTGCTAGTGTCTGTGGAATATACAAAGACAAAACATACATAGACTTTATTGGAAAGGTAACTATGTAATCAAGTGAGTATGGTACAGATTAGAATGTGTTAGATGCAACTTTAGTTATTGTTAAAGTTCTGTGGGAGGCAAATTGGGTATCACAATAAAGGCTTTGTGTGTATGTGTGTGCATGTGTGTATAGTTTATGTGTATGTATATATGGTACGATATATATATGGTACATATGTATAATATGGTGTGATGCTTTATCATTTGTAAATAATGTTTAAATAACCTGCTTTTAAGCTTCAAAACATCCTGGGATGGTAGGAGGGTAAGGTATTATTCCCACATAACAAATGAAGACACGGGTGCTCAGAAACTTGTTCCTTTAATTGCTGACCTAGTGCTTCTCTAATCTCTCTCCTCTGTCAGATATTTAAAGTGGCCTTTATGAGAAGAAAAAGCAATTGGTATCATTTCCTGGAAGAACCCATAGGCTGGGAGACACAGTAGTAATGTCTTGATTAATGAACTCTTGAGGAACGCAGCTCCATGAATGAGGTTAGCGCAGGTATATACTGGGAGTGAGAGGAGGCTCAGCCAAGGCAAAGCGATGGGAGTCTCCCCCTTGAGGCCACTACAGAGGTCAAGCCTCCTGTTGCAGAAGGGATGTCGGGGAGGATGGAACTACACATCCTAGAACCTTGCTATACTTTTTAAGAGGTTTCCGTATTTGTTACATAAAGTATGACCCCCCCCATTCTGTGTTCCACCTCATTAATAACATTTTCACTGTTTTGTGTTCACTGCTACCCATCATTTGGTTACAGATTTGCTGAAGATATAAACAACTGTTTGTTGTTGACAGTTTGTTGATGTTAATATCATTATAGTGTTTCTGACCAGAAGAATATGAATGGAAATGCTTAATAATTATTTTCTATTTCTTGTATCTAGTTTTTTACCATGTGTTCTTACCCCTCTAATAAACAAAGCTCCTTCTAAGTTCATTTTCCTCTTGAACTCAGTCTCCACTCATCCATCTTCCTTCATGTTTTATATTCAGTCCTTTTCTCTTTAACCTTCTACCTCTCATTCATCAGATGCTCTCTTTTTCCAGTATCAGGAGAAATGTGTGGTAAGTAGAGAAAGGACTCAAATCTTTAAAACCTCTCTAGGCTAGAGCACTGCTTGCACAAAGCCACTGCTAAGCATAGCAGCATTTCTAGTTGGTTACTATAGAGACAGTCAGCATTAGATGGAGTCTCGCTTGACAGAAGCTAGGCAAGGAGGCTTTGTGAGATTGGAGGCCTCATATGCAGGGTCATGTGGAAGAGGCCAAAACCTAGAAAAGAAAAAAAAGAAAGAAAAAAAAAAAAAGAAAAAAAACCTAGAAAAGATACGAAGGGGAGATGTTTCACAAATGAGCTAACAGGTAATTAATTGATAGATTTTAGGTTGGTTAAATCTGTGCCTGCAAAAGCCTTGAATCCAGCACACGAAGAATCTACTTCTAAGAAACCCAGTATGATTACAATTTTTTTTAAATAACAGCTGTGCTGCTATGAACATTTGTGTACAAATTTTTGTGCAGGACTTATGTTTCCATTCCTTTGGTTATATGCTTAATTAAGAGTGGAATTGCTGGGTCATATGATAACTCCTTTTGAGGAACTACCAGGCTGTTTTCCAAAGTGGCTGCACCATTTTACATTCCCACCAGCAACATGTGAGCGTTCTAATTTCTCCACATCCTCACCAATGCTTGTTATTATGTCTTTTTGATTATAGCCATGGGTGGTATGTGAAGTGGTATCTCATTGTGTTTTGACTTATATTTCCCTGGTGGCTAAAGATGTTGAGCATTTTTTGTTTGCTTATTGGCCATTTGTATATCTCCTTGGAGAAATGTCTGTTCAGATCCTTTGGTCATTTAAACAATTGGGTTTTGTCTTTTTCTTATTGAGTTGCAAGAGTTCTTTATATATCCTAGTATATGTGCTGCCGAAGCAATCACAAGTTCTTTATATATATTTTTTTTTAAGATTTTATTTATTTCTTTGACAGAGAGACACAGCGAGAGGGGGAACACAAGCAGAGGGAGTGGGAGAGGGAGAAGCAGGCTCCCCGCTGAGCAGGGAGCCCGATGTGGGGCTCGATCCCAGGACCCTGAGATCATGACCTGAGCCGAAGGCAGATGCATCATGACTGAACCACTCAGGCGCCCCAGTTCTTTATGTATTCTAAATACAAGGCTTTTATCAGAGACTTTCAGAGATTTGTGTATATGAGGTTCAGAAAAATTTTCTCCCATTCTGTGAGGTTTTTTTTTTCCTTTTTTTGGGTGGTGGCCTTTGCTGCCCAAAAGCTCTTAATTTAGATGAAGTACAGTTTATCTATTTTGCTTTTTTTGCTTGTTCTTTTTGTGTCACTTCTTGAAAACACTGCCATTATAATCAAAGGTCATGAAGATTTACACCTGTTTTATTTAATTGAAGCATTTTATACATTTACTTTATTTTTGTTTTCTTCGAGGATTTTAAGTTTCATTTTTTAAGTTTTTTATTATAATATTCAGTGTATTTAAACTAAAATTTAAAAAAAAAAAGCAGTTCATCCATTTCTCCCTCCATACCAATAGATAGGCAACCACCAATCTATCTCTTGTTTCTATGAGCTTGATTCTCTATATCTATGAGCTTTTTTAGATTTCACATGTAAGAGAGATCATGCAGTATTTGTCTTTCTCTGTCTGACTTACTTTGCTTAGCATAGTGCCCTCAAGGTTTATCCATGTGTTGTGAATGGCAAGATTTCATTCTTGTTTATGGTTAAATAATATTCCATTGTGTATATATACTACAATTTCTTTATTCATCCATCAACGCTTAGCTTGTTTTCATGTCTTGGCTATTGTAAATAATGCTGCAGTGAACATGGAAGTGCATGTATCTTTTCTAGTTAATGTTTTTGTTTTCTCCAGATAAATACCCAAAGTGGAATTGTTGGATGGTTTTCCTCTAAGAGTTTTATACTTTTAGCGCCTTATATTTAAGTCTTTGATCCAGTTTGAATTATTTTTGTATATGATGTGACGTAGGGGTCCAAATTCATATTTTTGCATGTGGATGTCCAATTTCCCAGTGGTATCATTTGAAAAGACTATTCTTTCCCCCAAGAATGAATTGACCATAAATGTACGGGTTTATTTCTGGACAATCAATTCTGTTCTGTTGGTCTATATCCTTATGCCATTACCATATTTTCTTGATTATTGTAGCTTTGTAGTAAGTTTTGAAGTCAGGAAGTGTGAATCTTCCAACTTTGTTCTTTTTCAAGATTATGTTGGCTATTTGGGATTCATTGAATTTCCATATGAATTTTAGTATCACTTTATCAATTTCTACAAAGAAGATAGTTGAGGGGCACCTGGGTGGCTCAGTCGTTAAGCGTCTGCCTTCGGCTCGGGTCATGATCTCAGGGTCCTGGGATCGAGCCCCGCATCGGGCTCCCCGCTCCGCGGGAGGCCTGCTTCTCCTTCTCCCCCTCCCCCTGCTTGTGTTCCCTCTCTCACTGTGTCTCTCTCTGTCAAATAAATAAATGAAATCTTTAAAAAAAAAAAAAAAAAAGAAGATAGTTGAGATTTTGATAGGGATTGCATTGAATCTGTAGAAACCTTTGGGGAATATTGTCATCTTAACAATATTAAGTCTTCCAGCCTGGGTGGCTCAGTCGGTTAAGTCTCTGCCTTCGGCTCAGGTCATGATCTCAGGGTCCTGGAATCAAGCCCCATGTCAGGCTCCCTGCTCAACAGGGAGTCTGCTTCTCCCTCTCACCCTGCTCGTGCTCCCTTGTGCTCTCTCTCTCTCAAAAAAAAATAATAAAATCTTTTAAAAAAGTGTATAGGCATACAACTGATTTTTAAAAATTGATTTTGTATTCTTAAACTTGCTGAACTCATTTATTAGTTGTAATAAATTTTTTGTGGATTCTTTAGGATTTTCTGTATGCAAGATTATGTTATCTGCAAATAGAGATAGTTTTACGTCTTCGTTTCCCCCTCTGGATGCCTATTATTTCGTTTTTGGCCTAATTGCCCTTTCCAGAATCTCCAGTACAGTGTTTAATAGAAATAGTAGAGTGGGGTTGCCTGGGTGGTTCAGTTGGTTGAGTTCCCAACTCTTGGTTTAGGTTGAGGTCCTGGTCTCCAGGTTGGGTCCTAGGATTAAACCAGCATGGGGCTCTGTGCTCAGCAGGGAGTATGTTTCTCCTCTTCCTCTCCTTGTGCCCCTCCCTCTCCCCACCCCCTGGATGCTCTCTCTCTCATAAATAAATAAATCTGAAAAAAAAAAAATAGAGTGAACATCCCTATCTTGTTTCTGATCTTAGCAGGAAAACATTGAGTCTTATACCATTAAGAATGATGTTTAGTTGTGGGTTTTCTATAGATGCCCTTTATCAGGTTGAGGAATTTCCCTTCTGTTCCTAGTTTGTTGACTGTTTTTACTGAAAGAGTATTGAATTTTGTCAAATGTTTTTGCTGCCTCTGTCGAGGTGATCATGTGCTTTTTGTCCTTTATTAATATGAGAGTGGTACATAAATTGGTTTCCAGATCTACATCAATCTTATATTTCTCAGATAAATCCCACTTGGTCATGGTGTATAATTCTTTTTATATATTGTTGGATTTGGTTTGCTAGTATTTTGTTGAGGCTTTTGTATTTGTAGTCATAAGAGATATTGGTCTTTAGTATTCTTGTGATGTCTTTGCTTTTTGGTATGTGGGTAATACTGACCTCATAGAATGAGTTAGGAAGTGTTCCCTCTTCAACTTTTAAAGAGTTGTGAAGAATTGTTACTTGATTTTTTAGATGTTTGGTAGAATTCACCAGTGAAGCTATCTGTGTGTGGGTTTTTCTTCATGAGTAGTTTATTATTATTACTAATTCAATCTCTTCACTTATTATAGGTCTATTCAGATTTTCTTTTTTTCTTGAGTCAGTTTTGGTAGTGTCTTTCTAGGAATTTGTTAGTTTCATCCAGGTTATAGAAGTAGTTAACACACAGTTGTTCATTGTATTCCCTTATAATAATCCTTTTTATTTTTCTAAAGTCAGTAATAATGTCTCATCTTTGAGTCCTGATTTTAGTAATTTGATTCTTCTCTTTTATTGGTTTGGTTAGGTACCTAAAAGACTGACAACTTTTGGTTTTATTTTCTCTGTCATTTTTATATTGTCTATTTCAGTTTCTGCTCTAATATTTATTATTTCCTTCTTTCTGCTTGCTTTGGATTTAGTTTGCTTTTCTTTTTTTTCTTTTCCAGTGTCTTAAGTGGAAGCATAGATTATTGATTTCAGATTTTTCTTCTTTTTAAATGTAGGCATTTATAGCTATAAGTTACTCTCTAAGAACTGCCTTAGCTGCATCCCGTAAGTTATGGTAAGTTGTGTCCTCATTTTCTTTCCTCTCAAAGTATTTTCTATTTCCTTTTTCATATTTTATTAATTTATTAAAAGTAATTTCTACACCCAATGTCCGGTCTGATTACTTTTTTATACAGCTACCTATTCATTGCATGGGTGTCTTTCTACACTATCCCTGACAAATGGATATTCCACATTTGCTTACATAATTACTTTGATGAAAAGTTACTGCTTTGTAAAGTAGCCCATTCCATTTTAAGCACCTCAAGTTTTCCAGTAGTTCCCTATAAAATTCTGCGTGATGGTCTCTGTTATTTCTTTTGAAGCTGCCCCCAATTAGTCTAATTTCTCTTCCAAAGGATAGTTCTCTAAGTATGTAAAAATTATTTTCTCTTCTCTAAATCTTTCAGGCTAATCATACCCTGTGCCATAAACTATTCTTTAAATAACATTATTTCCTTGTCCTTTATTATCTGTTTACCCTTCTCTTTTTTAGTATTTCTTTTAAACTTTGATGTCCCAAAAGTAAACATTAATTTTCTAGATCAACAATCAGCAACCTTTTTTCTATAAAAGGCCAGCTATGAATATTTTAGATTTTGACAGCCATACAGTGTTTGTCACAACTACTTAGCTCTGCCATTGTAGTTTGAAAGTAGCCATTGACAGTAAGTAAATGATGAGCATGATTGTGTTGCAAAAAACCTGTTTTTACAAAAACAAGTGGTTGGGCCAGATTTTGCCCACAGATCATAGTTTGCTGACTTCTGCTCTAGATATTATCTAACTAGTGCAGAAGCCAGTGTGATTATGTCTTCACTTGTGAATGCTATTCTCACATTAACATATTTTTAAAATTGTATTAAAATATTTCTCTGATATTAGCATAGCCACTGCAACCCTCCTTTGGTTACTGTCTAAAGTGTGTCTCTTGTAGACAACACATAGTTGGATCACGTCTTTATATTCATTCTACAAACTGCTTTTTATTAAAGTGTTTACATTTGACATACTTACTGATGGGGTAGGATTTATGAATGCTATATTCCACTGTTTTCCACACGGCTTATGTCTTCTTTGTTGCGGTATTCTCCATTACTGCCTTCTTTTGTGCTTAATGTAATTTTTAGTATATCATTTTAATACCCTTATGCTTCTTTTACTGTATTTTTTTGGGTGATTTTCTTAGTGATTATCTTGGGGGTTATTATAACATCTTAATGTAAAAACAATCCAATTCAGATTAATACTAATTTAATTTTAATAGTATATAAAAATTTTGTTCCAGTATAATTCTGTTCCCTTCACTTTCTTTTGTGCTATTGTCATACAGATTTCATCTATATACATTATAAGCTGACCAACACAGTTTTATAATTTTTGCTTTCTGTAGTTTTTACTTAAATCAGAAGAAAAGAGTTACAACAAAATTACATTGATACCATCTTTAATATTTACCTATGTAGTTAACTTTACTGGTGTTTTTTATTTCTTTATGTGTACTTGAGTTACTGTCTTAGTGTTTTTCATTTCAACCTGAAAGACTCCCCTAGTATTTCTTGTAGGTCAAGTCTAGTCACACTAATTTGTTTTTGCCTGGTATTTTTACTTTACAGTAATGAAATTGTAGAGTGTGTATTCTTTTGCTCAATATTTTGTTTTAATATTTCATCTATATTGTGTTTAGTTGCACTGCATTTTTTTATTGCTGTCTTATGGCACAGTATGAATATACAACAATTTCTTTATCTGTTCTACTGTTAATGGACTTTTGAGTCTATCATGTGAGGTTTTTTCCTTCTTTAGTCTGTTGATGTGATAGATAATATCAATTGATTTTTGCTTGTTGAACCAGCCTTGCATACCTCAGATAAATCCCACTAGGTCATGGTATATAATTCTTTTTATACATTGTTGGATTTAGTTTGCTAATATTTTAGTGTACGTGCTGCCGAAGGGAGCACAAGTTTGCTAATATTTTACTGAAGATTTTTGCATCTATGTTCATGAGAGATATGGGCTGTAGTTTTCTTGTAATGTCTTTGTTGGGCTTTGGTATTAAGGTAATGCTGGCATAGAATGAGTTAGGAAGTATTACCTCTACTTCTGTCTTCTGCAAAAACTGTAGAGAATGGATATCCTTTCTTCCTTAAATGTTTAGTAGAATTCACCAGTGAAGCCATCTGGACCTGATACTTTCTATTTTAGAAGGTTATTAATTATTGATTCAATTTCTTTAATGGATATGGGCCTATTCAGATTGTCTGTTTCTTCTGATGTGAGTTGGCAGCTTATGTCTTTCAAGGAATTGGTCCATTTCATCTAGATTATCAAATTTGTCGTCATAAAGTTGTTCGTAATAATTCTTCTTTATCTGCTTAATGTCAGTAGGATCAGTAGTGATGTCCCCTCTTCATTTCTGATATTAGTAATTTGTGTCTTTTCTCTTTTTTTTCTTAGCTTATCAATTTTATTGATCTTGTCAAAGAACAGATTTTGGTTTCAATGATTTTCTCTATTGATTTCCTGCTTTCAATTTCATTGATTTCTGCTGTAATTTTTATTATTCCCTTTCTTCTGCTTGCTTTGGATTTAGTTTGCTCTTCTTTTTCTAGTTGCCTAAAGTGGAAGCTTGTATTATTGATTTTAGATCTTTCTTCTCTTCTAATATATGCACTTAGTGATATCAGTTTCTGTAAGCAGTGCTTTCAGTGCATCGCACACATTTTGATAAGTTATATTTTGATTTTGATTTAGTTCAAAACATTTTTAAATTTCTCTTAAGATTTCTTCCTGGTCCCGTGTGTTACTTAGAAATGTGTTGTTTAGGGACGCCTGGGTGGCTCAGTTGGTTAGGCGACTGCCTTCGGCTCAGGTCATGATCCTGGAGTCCCGGGATCGAGTCCCGCATCGGGCTCCCTGCTCGGCGGGGAGTCTGCTTCTCCCTCTGACCCTCCTCCCTCTCATGCTCTCTGTCTCTCATTCTCTCTCTCTCAAATAAATAAATAAAATCTTTAAAAAAAAAAAAAAAAGAAATGTGTTGTTTAATCTCCATGTAATTTGGGATTTTCTAGTTCTCTTTCTGTTATTGCTTTCTAGTTTAATTACATTGTGGCCTGAAAGAGGATTTATGATTTATTTTATAAATTTGCTAAGGTGTGTTTTATCGTCCAGCATGTGGTCTATCTTGGTGAATATTCCATGGGATCTGGAGAAAAAATACATTTTGCTGTTGTTGGATGAAGTCGTTTATAGATACTTGTTATATTCAGTTGATTGATGGTACTTTTGAGTTCACTTATGGCCTTACTGATTTTCTGCCTGCTGGATATGTCCATTTACCATAAAAGAGTACGGTAAGTCTCCAACTATAATACAAATTCATCTACTTCTCCTTTGACTTCCACTAGTTTTTACCTCACATATTCTGAGGTCCATAAATACTAAGGATTGTTACATCGTCTTGGAGTGTTGACCCCCTCTTATCATTATGTAATGCTCCTCTGTCTCCCTGATAAATTGTCTTGCCCTGACATCTGTTCTGTCTGAAATTAATACAGCTACTCTCATATTTATTTGGGTTAGGGTTAGCATGGTATATCTTTCTCTATCTTTACTTTTAATCTATATGTCTTTATATTTAAAGTGGGTTTCAAAAAAGTAAAAATAAAGTGGGTTTCTCATAGATAATGTATAGTTGGGTCTTTTTTTATCAACTCTGATAATCTTTTAATTGGTATATTTAGACTGTAGATGTTCAAAGTGATTATTGACACAGCTGGATTTATACTTGCCATATTTGTTAGCATTTTCCATTTGTTGCCCTTGTTCTTTGTTCCTGTTTTTATCTTCCACTTTTCTACCTATTATGGTTTTAATTGAACATTTTATATGATACCAGTTTTTCTCCCTTCATAGTATAGCAATTATGCTTCTTTTTAACTTTTGTAATTGGTTGCTCTAGAGTTTGCAATATACATTTACAATTTTTCCAAGTCCACTTTCAAATAATACTAAAAACACTTCATGGGTAGCACTGTACCTTATAACTAGCAAGATATTTCTAATTCCCCCTCTCGTCCTTTTTATTATTGCTCTCATTCATTCACTTGAACATAAACACATATAAGCATACATATTTGAATACATTATTGCTATTATTTTTAACAAACTATTGTATGTTAGATGAATTAATAAGAAAAACAAGTTTTTATTTTAGCTAGTCCTTCTTCATTCCTCCTTACTTTATGTAGATCTGAGTTTCTTTTTCTTTTTTTTAACTTTATCTATATAAGAAATCTCTACCGCATGTGGGGCTCGAACTCACAACCCCAAGACCAAGAGTTCTATGCTTTTCCGACTGAACCAGCCAGGTCTCTTTGTGTAGATCTGAGTTTCTGACCTATATAATTTTCCTTCTCTCTAAAGAACTTCCTTTAACATTTCTTGCAAGGCAGGTCTCCTGGCAACAAATTACCTCAAAAAATTTTTTTTTTCTTTTTCACTTTTGAAGATAATTTCATGAAAGGTACAGAATTCTAGGCTGGCAGGCTTTTTCTCTCGATACTTTGAATATTTCATTCTACTCTTGTTACTCACGTGGTTTCTGAGGGGAAGTTGGATATCATTCTCATGTTTGCTCCTCTACAGCTAAGTTGTATTTTTCCTTTGATTTCTTTCAAGATTTTTTCTTTATGTTTGATTTTCTGACATTTAAATATGACATGCCTACATGTAGTTTTTAAAAAAAAAACAAAAAACATTTTTCCTGCTTAGTGTTAGCTTGAGTTTTCTGGATCCATGGTTTGGTATCGACATTAATTAATCAATTAATGACTAATTCTTAGTCATTATTGCTTCAAATATTGCTTCTGTTCCTTTCTCTCTTTCTTTTTATGCTGGTTTCCCATGACATTTATGTTACACCTTTTATAGTTCCACAGTTCTTGGATATTCTGTTGTGTTATTTTTCACCTTTTCTCCTGTTTGCTTTTCAGTTTTGAAAGTTTCCATTGAAACTTATACTATCTTTACATTCAGAGATTCTTTACTCAACCATGTCCAATCCACTAATGAGCTCATCAAAGGCAATCTTCCTTTCTTTTACAGTGTTTTTGATCTCTAGAATTTTTTTATTTTTTTCTTAGACTTTCCATCTCTTTGCTTATAATATCAGAGAAAAATTGCCAATATTTAATGTGAGAACCTGGGATAACTCTTGGAGTTAAAACTCACAAAAGTCTGAGGGTCCCCCATGAATGGAGATTTTAATTCTCAGAGTTGTCCACTCTGAGCCTCCAGCAATTCATCAATTACAGTTCAGGTTTTCTTATACCATTACTGGTTCCCCTAGAGGTAACAGCTCTGGTAAGTTGTGATTCTCTGTCTTTCTGTCTTCCTAATTTGGGGGAGGGGGGGCATTGGTTTGCCCTGTGACCTCATTTCTCTAATGCATCTTAGAAAAATTATTCATTTTTCAGTTTGTTCAGGTTTTAACTTACTGTTAAACAAGTGGCAACTTGTGGCAACTTCTGAGCTCCTTAAATGCTGGACTGGAAAACAGAAGAACTCACATAGATTTTCTCTTGTATTTTCTTCTCTGAGTTTTCATCTATAAAGTTTTACATTTTTCGTTTAGATCTTTTCATTCATTGAGTTAATTTTTGTATCACATTTGAGGTATGGATCAAGATTGATTTTTTTTCTTTTTGCATAAGGCTATCCAGTTATTCCAGCACCATTTATAGAACAGATTATCTTTTCTTCATTGAATTGCTTTTGTATTTTTATCAAAAAATCACTTGACCAGATATGTATGGGCCTATTATTGGACTCTATTCCATTGTTCTCTCTGTCTCTTCTTTTTCTAGTATGACACTGAATTGATTACTGTAGCTTTGTAGTAAATGTGGAAATTAAATCATGACCTCCTACTTTGTTTTTTGGTTTGATTCTTCTATTTCCTTTGCTTCTCCATATAAATTTTGGAATCACTCTGTCAATTTCTATAAAAAGAAAAACCCCATTAGAATTTTGTTGGAGGGGGCGCCTAGGTGGTGCAGTTGGTTGTGTCTGACTCTTGGTGTCGCTCAGGTTGTGATCTCAGGGTGGTGAGATTGAGCCCTCGTCAGACTCTGTGCCCAGTGCACAGTCTGCTTAGGACTCTCTCTCCATCTGCGCCCCTCCCCCACCTGCTTGCTCTCATTCTCTCAAATAAATAAATCTTTTTTAAAAAATTTGTGTTTCGAATTTCATTGAATCTATAGACCAATTTAGGGAGAATTATAGAACAATTTGGGGAAGCATCTTTAAAATACTGAGTTTTTTAGGGATGCCTGGGTGGCTCAGTCAGTTAAGCATCTGCCTTCAGCTCAGGTCATGATCCCGGGGTCCTGGGATCAAGTCCTGCACTGGGCTCCTTGCTCAGCAGGGAACCTGCTTCTCCCTCTGCCTGCCAATCCCCTTGCTTGTGCTCGCTCTCTCTGACAAATAAAAAAATAAAATCTTTAAAAAATCAATAAATAAAATACTGAGTTTTTCAATTCATTTCATGAACATGGACTATCTCGTTGTGTAGTTCTTACGTACAGATCTTGCACATTTTTCTTTAAAGATTTTATTCATTTGAGACAGAGAGAGAGAGAGCACAGGAGCAGGGGAAGAGGCAGAGGGAGAGGGAGAAGCAGGCTCCCTGCTGAGCCAGGAGCCCGACATGGGGCTTGATCCCAGGACCCTGGGATCATGACCTGAGCCGAAGGCAGACGCTTAACTGGCTGAGCCACCCAGGTGCCCCTTGCACATTTTTTAAAATTTTTTATTTATTTTTTAGTAATCTCTGCACCCAGGTGGGGCTCGAATTCACAGCCCAGATCTTGCACATTTTTAAAGATTTATACCCAGGTATTTAATATCTTCAGGTGCTATTATAAATTGTATTATTTTAATTTTTATTATTTTTAAAGATTTTATTTATTTGAGAGAGCGAGAATGAGAGAGAGAGCATGAGCAGGGAGAGGGGCAGAGGGAGAAGCAGACTTCCTGATGAGGAGGGAGCCCAAGAGCGGGGCTCGACTGGGGACTCCGGGATCACGACCTGAGCGGAAGGCACTTAACCAACAGAGCCACCCAGGTGCCCCAATTTGTATTATGTTTTAATTGCCATTTTTAATTTTTTTCTAATGTATAGAGATATGATTGATTTTTATATATTGACTTCCATCCTGCAAACTTGCTATACTCACTTAGTTTTCTAGTAGCTTTTTTGTAGATTACTTAGAATTTTATACACAGTCATATTGGTCTGAAAATATAGTCTTATTTTTCCTTTTTGATCTGATGGTTGTTAATTTCTTTTCCTTTATTTTACTGGCTAGAACCTCCACCAAGATTTTGAATAGGAATGATGAGAGCTAATCTTCTTGCCTTGTCCTGATCTTGGGGATGAGGGTGGGGGTAAGCATTCAGTCTTTTATGATTAAATATGTCATGATTTTTGTAAATACTAAGAATGACGAAGTTCCCTCTCTTCCTGGCTTTCTGAGAGACTTTTTTTATCATGAATAATTGTTGAGTTTTGTCAGGTGTTTTTCTGAATATATTGAGATGGTCATTTGCTTTTTCTTCCTTAGTTTATTGATATGGTGAATTACATTGGTTAGTTTTTGAATGTTGAATTAGCCTTGCATTCCCAAGATAAACCCTACTTGGTTATAATCTATTATTTTATGTATTGTTTGAGTTGCTTGTATTTTTTGAGGATTTTTGCGTCTCTGTTTATGAGAGATACTGGTCTTTAGTTTTCCTTTGATATATCTTTTATCTGGCTTTGGTATCTTAATAATGCTGGCTATACTAAATGAGTTGGGAAATGTTCCTTGTTTTTCTGTATTTTTGAAAATCTGGTGTAGAATTGGTATTATCTCTTTCATAAATGTTTGGTAGAATTCACCATGAAGTCATCTTAGTCTGTAGATTTAAATAGATATAGGAGTATGCAAGCTATTGATTCCTTTTTAGATAAACTTCACAGTTTATATATTTCAAAGAATTTGACCATTTCATCTAAGTTATCAAACTTAGGACATAGAGTTGTTCATTGTATTTACTTACTATTATTAAGTATCTGTAGGGTTTATAGTGATATCCCCCTCTCATTCCTGATACTTGTAATTTGTTTCTCCTTTTTTTTTCTTGGTCAGCCTAGCTTATCAATTTTGATCAACAGTAGTTATTATAAGTACTCACTATGTGTCATATACCTTTTAAAGAGCTTTATTATATTCTTTTTTTTTTTTTTTTTTAAAGATTTTATTTATTTATTTGAGAGAGAGAGAGAGAGCACATGAGAGGGGGAGGGCCAGAGGGAGAAGCAGACTCCCTGCTGAGCAGGGAGCCCGATGCGGGACTCGATCCTGGGACTCCAGGATCATGACCTGAGCCGAAGGCAGTCGCCTAACCAACTGAGCCACCCAGGCGCCCCTAAAGAGCTTTATTATATTCTATTTGAACATCCAAGACTCTATAAGATACATTCCATTGTTATGCCCTTTTATAAATGAATAAACAGAGGCCAGAACATATTAGGAAACTTGCCTATATATGACAACCAGAATGACAGATCCAAGATTCAGGATCCAAGTCTGTGTGACTCCAAAGCCTTTGCCTTTTTATTTATTTTTTTGTTTGTTTATTTTAGAGAGCACACACGTGCACAAGTCGGGAGAGGGCCAGAGGGGAAGGGAGAGGGAAAAAATCTCAAATAGACTCTGCGCTGAGTGCTGAGCCCACTGTGGGGCTCAATCTCATGACCCCAAGATTATGACTTGGGCTGACACCAAGAGTCAGATGCTTAACTGATGGAGCCAGCCAGGTGCCCCCAAAGCCTTTGCTTTTGACCACTCTGGTATAAAGGATGAATCAAAACCAGAAAAGACATATTAAAGGAGTCTTCTTTCTCACGCTGTGACTAGGAGCAAACTTTTCATTTTCATCATTGGACTCTAATATCTACTGTTTTCTGTCTTTGGACCCCTCTCTATAAACAGCATATAATACAGAACCTCTTGTCAGAAGATCTCTGGAGATCTGTTTGCTCCTTCTGTTCAGTGAGGGTCCCTACCAAGGAAAGAGAAAATTTGGAGACTTCCAGTTGCTATAAAATACTCAATAACACATCTTATATTTTCAGAACATAGGATCTTCTGAGGTCTTCCAGTGCCTGGACACCAGAAATAGTTGTCCTGATGCCATCCATTTTTTTTATTGAAGTGTAGTTGACATACAATATTATATTCATTTCAGGTATACAACATAGTGATTCAACATTTATATACATTGTGAAATGCTCACCATGATCAGTCTAGTTACCATCCGTCACCATACAAAGTTATTACGATATTATTGACTATATTCTCTATGCTGTACTTTACATCCCTATGATTCATTTGTAAGTCTGTACTTCTTAATTCCCTTCCCTTATTTTGCCTATCCTCCCGTTCCTCCTCCCCTTGGGAACCACCAGTTCTCTGTCTGATGCCATTCCTTCTTGACAGATTAGAAATAAAAGCATTGACTCTTTTCCATTTAAAATGTAGGTGCTTTCCCCTTATAGGTATAAAATATGCTTTTGAAAATAAAAGCTGACATAGCTTGCTTGTTTCCTTAGGTCTGACGGTAACTGCTGTGAAAGACTCAGGAGAATGGAATTTGGAGGCTGGCGCATTAGTACTTGCAGATGCGGGCCTTTGCTGTATCGATGAGTTTAACAGCCTCAAAGAGCATGATAGAACCAGTATCCACGAAGCAATGGAGCAACAAACCATAAGTGTTGCTAAGGCTGGGTAAGAGCTTCTTTTCTTTAAAATCTACGGGAATAATGAGATTAGTTAACAATGTGATTGTGGAAAAAGGTGAACCTTACTGAACTGCAAGGTATGTTTGGTCTTATCAGGGATTATCAGTTACATTCATCAAGACACACATTAGCATCCCCACAGAGGTGTATGAGGAAGTAAAAATGAGTTGTTGGGACAAAGAAAGGAAAAACTAAAGTATAAATGTAAGTTGACTTAATTCAGGGAGGGGACTTATGAAGAGCTTTCTTTCAATGCAGGATCCAACATATTCTCTCATTCAGTAATGTATATCTACTTACTATGTTAGGAATTTTTAAAGATTCAGAAAGAAATAACATGATTTCTGCTTTCAGTGGCATTCTCCTTATCTATCCTAATAGAAGGTTGATCATGGCATGTGGAAAACTAAATAATAAAATACATTAGTAAAATGAAGTGCCTACTGTGACTCAAGGAGGTGTAGGGGTTGAGGTATGTGAGTCACTTGCAACATATAACCACTGAGGAGGAAAAATGGGCAAGTCAGATAGAAATCCATTCACCCAGGCCCTGAGATGGTTATGAGAAACTTACCTGGCTACAAAGGCTGACCACCAAGTGGTCTGCCGGATCATCCAAAGGACAGAGCTAGAACTATCTCAGCCCTAATGCTACTATTATAGGTGTGAGGCCAGTTGATCAGGCAGGTGGGCTGCCAGCAGAGTCTTCAAACAGTAGTGGGCATGAAAAGGGATGCTGGTGTATATAGAGTCTGTGAGATCTAATTATATACACTTGGAAAGAAAAAGGGGGGGTGTGGGTGGGTGAGAGGATAGAGCCCGTAGGGAAAAAAACGCAAGAAAAAGCTAGGTAGAACAATGACCAGATCTATTCGTTTCATTCAATATACAATGACTCAGTGTATATTCATGAAGAGGCTGCTATATACCAGGCACTGTGCTAGGTCTCCAACCCATGGGCTTTTGGCGGAAGAGTAGAGGCAAAAAAACCCAAAACCTTTCTACTTGAGGAAGAGGTTAGATTAGGGCATCTTCCTTCCCTCCCGCAGGAGCTAGACAAAATGGCCCTTCTGGGAGAAGGATAGGAGCAAAAGCCTTCTTCTCCTGAGGGAAGGGCTGGAAACACTCTTCAGGTCCAGGATCCTGAACCAAGGCAAAACAGTGGTCTGTACCACCGGGAAAGGGACAGAACAACAACTCCTGCCCAAGGACCACCACAGATACATGGCAGGGTTCTGCTGCCACCAGGTGGGAGGGACAGAAGAGCTTACAGCTTTCTAGCCCATCCCATCCAAAAGCAGGCTCATAGACCCTGTCTCAGACCAGGAGCCCAAAAACCAACCTGGCCCCCAAATAAGCCTAACACCTAGTAACAAGCAGTCTGTCAGTGGGGAAGGTGCAGTAATATGGAAAGAGACCCCACTGTGGTGAGTTGTGTGGTGACTGCTGAAAGCTGAAGGTAGAGTAGGAACACTGAGAATGATCTTCCAGCACTGCGCTACAACCCCCATCTAGATGCACAAAGTAACAGCTCAACAATGAAAGAATTCGAAATGTCTGGTGCATTGAGGGTAAAGATAACAACAGTGCCAATACGCAGATCAACTAACTGTCAGGGCCTTACAGACACTAATGGCCTTACGCTATACACGAAGTGGTATAGTATCATTTGAAGGTAGACTGTAAGAAGTTAAAGATGTAGGGGCGCCTGGGTGGCTCAGTTGGTTAAGCGACTGCCTTCAGCTCAGGTCATGATCCTGGAGTCCCAGGATCGAGTCCCGCATCGGGCTCCCTGCTCGGCAGGGAGTCTGCTTCTCCCTCTGACCCTCCCCCCTCTCATGTGCTCTCTCTCATTCTCTCTCTCTCTCTCAAATAAATAAAATCTTTAAAAAAATTTTAAAAAAAAAGAAATTAAAGATGTAAACTCTAGAACAACCACTAGAAAATGAAAGAGGTGTAACTAATAAACCAGTGGTAGAGGTAAAACGGAATCATAAAAAAATAACAAAAGAATGCAGGAAGAGAAGAAAAGGGGAAAAAGAATAGATGGGACAAATAGAATGTAATTAGCAAGATGGTAGATACAAATTCAACCATATCAATGATTATATTAATAATCACATAAGCAATTAAAAGGCAGTGACTGTCAGATTGGATAGAAAAGCAAGACCCAACTAAATGCTGCCTTCAAGAAACCGACTTTAAATTCAAACGCATGGGTAAGTTAAAAGGATGGGGAAGAAATATTCCGTGGAAATACCAAAACCTGACCAAGACATTACAAGAAAATAAAACTACAGAATGATACCCCCATGAACATAAGACATGAAAACTCTTTTCTGTTTTTTGTTTTTTTTTTTTAAGATTTTATTTATTTATTTGACAGAGAGATAGCGAGAGCAGGAACACAAGCAGGGGAGTGGGAGAGGGAGAAGCAGGCTTTCCGCGGAGCAGGGAGCCCGATGTGGGGCTCAATCCCAGGACCCCAGGATCATGACCTGAGCCGAAGGCAGACACTTAACGACTGAGCCACCCAGGCGCCCCTCAAGTCAGTGTTTTATTTGGTAAACATGTCTGAGACCATGCATCCCTGGCTGCTAAGCACCATGGCGGACAGGGCTAGAAAGGTAACAGCTTTATTTTGAGCAGGGGGCAAAGACAAGGCAGCACTTTACAGCTACATTGTAACTAGATCCTGCATCTCTTTTCTGTTTTTTTTAAAGTAGGCTCCACACCCAATGTGGGTCTTGAACTCACACTCCTGAGATCAAGAGTACATGCTCTATCGACTAAGCCAGCCAGGTGCCCCATGACATGAGAGTTCTTAATAATACTTTAGTAAATTAAACCCAGCAGTATATTAAAAAGATTATACATTATAACCAAGTGAGGATCATCCAGGAATGGGAAGTTGATGTAATATTTGAAAATCAATCAATGTGAATTCACAATATTAACAGAATAAAAAAGAAAACATCCCTATAGGTGCAGAAAAAGTATCGGACAAAATTAAATACCCAATAATGATAAACATTATCAGCAAATAGGAAGAGAAGTCCATCTGCCTGTTTAAATATCATCTATGGAAAACTTAAAAGAAACATTTCATACTTTATGATGAAGTGAAATGTTTTCCATTTAAGTTTGGGAGCAAGTCAAGGATGTCCAGTCTTACTACTTCTGGCCAGTATTGTAGTGGAAGTCCTAGTCAGTTTAGTAATGCAAGAAAAAGAAATAAAAGACATTCAGTTTGGAAAGGAAGAAGTTAAAACTGTCTATATGACATGATTGTCTCCATAGAAGATCTCAAAAGAATCAATGAGAAAAAGGGTCACCTGGGTGGCTCAGTCTGCCTTCGGCTCAGGTCATGATCCCGGCGTCTTCTCCCATTCCCCCTACTTGTGTTCCCTCTCTCGCTTTGTCTCTCTCTGTCAAATAAATAAAGTCTTAAAAAAAAAAAGAATCAATGAAAAAGGTATTAGAACTAACTAATAAATGAGTTTTAAAAAGTCACAGATTGATGTGTAAAAATTAATTGTATTTCTTTGTGCTACCAATGAACAGTTAGAAACTGAAGTTAAAACATACCACTTAACAATAGTATCCACAAATGAGAAATGTTTAGGGATAAATCTAGTAAAATACATTCTAGATTTTTACAATGAAAACTGCAGAACATTGGTGAAAGAAATTAAAGAAGACCTAAGTAAATGGAGATACATACCAAGTTTCATTCATCAGAAGACAGTGTTGTTAAAATATCTGTTTTCCTCTAAGCGACCTATAGAATCTACAATTTCAAATAAAATCCCAGCAAGCTTTTTGCAGAAATCAACAAGCTGATTTTAAATTTTATATGGAAAAGCACAGGAACTAGAATAGCCAAAACAGTTTTGAAAAAGAACAAATCTGTAGAACTTACTTATTTCAAGATTTACTATAAATCTGCAATAATCAAGGTAGCATAGCATTGGTGTAAAGATAGACATAGATCAATGGAAGAGAATACAGGTCCAGAAATAGACTCATAGGTATAAAGTTAGTTGATTTTCAAGAACAATGCCAAGATAATTCAATAAAAAAAAGGATAGTCATTTTTTAAAAATGGTGCTAGAACACTTGGATATTTATTTACAAAAAATGACTTGCACATAAATGCTTATAGCACCTTTAGTCATAATCACCCAAGATTGAAAATAGCCCAGAAATCCATCAACTGGTAAATGGATAAACATTTTGATAAATTCATACAATAGAATACTACTAGAAAGATAAAAGAACAAACTATTGATACATGCAACAACATGATTGAATCTTAAAAGCGCTATGTGAAGTGAAGGATGCCAGGCACAATGACTACTTAGTTTATGATTCCATTTATATCATATTCTAGAAAAGGTAAAATTGTAAGAAGAGAAATCAAATCAATGGTTGCCAAGGACTGGCCATTAGGAGAAGAGATTGACTGCAGAGGGGCACCTAAAAAAGTTGGATTTTACTATATGTAAATTATACCACAGTAATCCTTAATTTAAAAAATATGTAAACCCATGTTTTTAATTTTTATTTTTTCCATATATTTTATTTTTAGATTCAACAGACATGAAATCACTCTGTGAAATTGCTATTGAAATTTCTAAACACTTACTTTTTTTGTACTTATCTCTTCCCTGATTGGTAACAGTGTATGGACAGGTACAAGTTCATGGCCCAAGCTTTGACTGCTGCTGGTGGGCTTGGATGGTAAGCTACCACATAAGGATGGATGAAGGGAATGGAAAGGAACAACAGTACCAAGGAGAGATGATACATTTATCATTAGTAAAACCCTTTTTTTAACTTGTACTGACATCTTCTAAAGGAAATAATTTTAATGAATAATTTTCAGATTGGATTTCTTTGTCTGTTGGGAAAGGAGACAGTTTACAGCTAGAAAGACGTGTGCTACTCATATTTACAGTTTTAAATTATTTCTCCTTTAATCCATTTGTCAAATATATAATATGTACTGAAAGGAGTTTTGCATGAGAAGCACTTTGAATGCTTTGATCTTATGAACTTTTCTTAAGGACTTACTTTTTTGACCATTGTACCACAGTAGATATTGATATTATGGTTATTATTATGGTAAACATTTGTATGATTATCTTTTCAAGATAAAATTCTTCAAATGTTTCTCTTTTGTCTTGGCTACTATCCAGACCTTAATACCTCTTTGAACTGTGGCATGGATCAGACTTGATATTTTAGCCTTTCAGCTTCTTTACATTTATGCAAGAATTTTTATTTTTTGAAGCTTTTTGGCATATCTATTTTACTTAAAGATTACTATAATTTACCACATTCCAGGAATTATAGGATCTTTGTTCTCTTCTAGTTATTATCATTACACTAGTTCTTATTCATCCAGGTGTGGATGTTGGTGGCATTCTGATTTGTTCCACACCCTACATAACTATTTCTGGATTCATAAAGATATTTATACCATTCAATTTTTATCATGCATTTTAAGACACAGTTTGTAAATGTTGCATAACTGTATTATTATGTAATGGTTTGTTTTTTAAATTTCTCCATCTTGAAAGGGTTTCTTGAGCAATTTAGTGAAGATGTTTTTTAATTACCTTGTACTAACAGAGCTTAGGTTCCCGTGGTCTCTGGACGTACTGAACAGCCAATTCCCAGGGGTAACAGGGCCACCACATGTGGATGAGCATTTAGCAGTACTGCTTTTGCTTTTGAACATGATGTCTCTAATGCATGTTGGCCTGAACATGTATTTCAACCAGATTTCACATTTTTGACGCTGTTCAAGAATTTAAAATTGTATTTAAAAAAGATTACACGTATAACTTGGATTTGAATCTCTTCCACCTTGAGTTGTTAGGCTCCATATTTTGCAGGCAGAGGATGTGACCTGAAACAACACTCAGGAAGAGCAGATGTTACTGTCCAAGAGACCAAACATCTTTCCTCTGGAATTATTTCCCTCCTTGTTCATTCTTGGTAAAACGCCTTAAAACTGCTAATATCACTACTCAGTAACAACAAATATCCAACAATAACAAAAGCAGTGAATGTCCCTTCACTTTAATAAAACGAAAGTATGGGGCGCCTGGGTGGCTCATTCCATTAAGCGTCCGACTCCTGGTTTCTGCTTAGGTCATGATCTCAGGGTTGTGAGATTTAGCCCAAGCGCTCAGTGCACAGTGGGCTTGAGATTCTTTCCCTCTTCCTCTCCCTCCTCCTCTGCTCCTCCCCTGCTGGCGCCCGCCCCCTCAAATAAATAAATAAATAAAATCTTTTTAAAAATTAAATTAAATTTAAAAATAAGGCAAAACTAAATTGTTAATATTCTTTTCAAAAAATCGAGTGGTTACCATGGTGGAAAGAGCATAAGCTTTGGGGTCAGAGAAACCCACAGTCAATTCTAGTCTCTGTTACTACTTTCTGGTCTTATGCGACATAATTGCCACCTCTGGGCTGCAATTTAGTCATCTGTGGAAGGAAAATAACAATACCCTTCTTTCAGGGATAGTCTCAACTTAGGGTTGATAGATGTCAGTATCCTGGCTCTATGCCTACTATATGGTAAAATTCACAAACATGAAACTTAAAATCTTAACCATTTTTAAGCATACAGTTCAGCCATATTAAGTACATTTAAATTGTTGTGCAAGTATTTATGTACTTTTTAAAAAACTTTGTTTTCTAACCAGTCCTATTAGGTTAGGGTAAGTTAGGACTTACGACTCTCCGAAATTATTTTATTTCATATGTATATGAAAGTTCACAGAACTCCTTGTGTTTCTGAATTCAATTGAGTCTGCAAAATAGTTTCAGAATTATTATACCAACACTGTTGCCAATAACAACCACAAAAAAAAACTAATATTCAAGCCTTCTTTGCAGTTTTTCTTGTGCTTAAAATATACTCCACCAAGGTCATATTTGGTCAGAGTGCATATTCAAAGGTTATTTGAATTAATTATTTTCTTTTTTTTTTAGATTTTATTTATTTGATAGAGAGAGATAACAGCGAGAGAGGGAACACAAGCAGGGGGAGTGGGAGAAGGAGAAGCAGGCTTTCCGCGGAGCAGGGAGCCCGATGTGGGGCTCGATCCCAGGACCCTGGGATCATGACCTGAGCCGAAGGCAGACGCTTAACGACTGAGCCACCCAGGTGCCCCATGAATTAATTATTTTCTTTGTGTGGTCATATTACTGACTTGGTAGACAGTTAGGAATCAGGGTTTTAAATTTATGCTTGTGTTCACTTTTAGAGTTTGCTTTTTTCAGTGTTTTTAAAATTTTATTTTCTGAATTTGTAAAACATATTTCAAAAGTCAAAACAATATAGAAAGCTATACCAATGATATCCCTACCTCTTCCATTCTATTTTTTCCTGTCCTTTATGGATATCTTTTTCATTGGTTTCTGATTTATCCTTCCTATGTTTCCTTTTTTTGCAAAAATAAGCAAAAACACACGGTGGGAGGGGTTGCGTGAGCATGTGTTTGCATCTCTTCTCTTATGCAAAAGATAATATATATATATATTTATATACACATACACACTCTTTGGTGCTGCTTCAATAATTATATGTAGCATTCCCATTATCATCTTTTCATATGTTTTAGAAATTCTGCAGTTTGGATTTGTATATCCCCTTTCTCCCCAAGAGTTTGCTTTAAAGAGTTTTTTAGTGTTCAGGGCGCCTGGGTGGCTCAGTTGGTTAAGCGACTGCCTTCGGCTCAGGTCATGATCCTGGAGTCCCGGGATCGAGTCCCGCATCGGGCTCCCTGCTCGGCAGGGAGTCTGCTTCTCCCTCTGACCCTCCCCCCTCTCATGTGCTCTCTCTCATTCTCTCTGTCTCAAATAAATAAATAAAATCTTTAAAAAAAAAAAAAGAAAGAAACAAACCATCTTAGGGCGCCTGGCTGGCTCAGTTGGTTAAGCGACTGCCTTCGGCTCAGGTCATGATCCTGGAGTCCCTGGATCGAGTCCCGCATCGGGCTCCCTGCTCAGCAGGGAGTCTGCTTCTCCCTCTGACCCTCCCCCCTCTCATGTGCTCTCTCTCATTCTCTCTGTCTCAAATAAATAAATAAAATCTTTAAAAAAAAAGAGTTTTTTAGTGTTCAGGTAGAAGAAACTTTTTAAAATTTACTTGTGTTTTGATATTATTAGTTTCTAGTTTTATGACATTGTGGCCAGAAAATCTTGTTTGCATTTTTGTACTTTAAGGTACTTCATAAGGTTTTTTTGTTTGTTTGTTTGTTTTGGTTTTGGTTTGGTTTGGTTTTTGTGTGTGTGTGGTCTAATATAAAGACAATTTCATGACTGGCCCATGTATGCTTGAGAAATTCTGTTCTCTGTAATCAGAATGGAATATACACACACATGAACTATACCTTATAAATGATGTTGTTTAGGTCCCCTCTATCTTTACCTTACCTTTTGTATGTTTGACATGTCTCAGACTGAGAAGGTGTGTTAGTCCCTTATTCTGTGTCTGCCGGGTTCTCTTTGCATCTCCCATAGCTTCTGCTTTCTGGAGGTAGTTGCTGTGGCTTTGGCATTTGTACTTCTCTGTCTTCATGCTTTTTGGTCGGAATGTTGCCTTGCCTTGTATCAAGATCATAACTCCTGATTTCATATTATTTGCATTTGCCTAATATATCTTTGCTCGTTCCTTCATGCTTAACCTTTAGATTTCAGTTTGTTATTTTTAAAATTTTTTAAATTTTTATTTTTGAGGTGCTTTTATTATATCATGGGGACAGGACCTGTGGACAGAAGATGCTGCCTCAGTTTGTTCTCTTATATAGAGCATACAGTTGGTCTTACTTTATTTTGCTTTATGAATGACCTGAAAATCTTTTTCTTTTAATGTATGAATTAAGCACATCTACATTTATTGGTATTATCAATATGATTGGTGTTAATGATTTCATTTTTTAAAAACTTAACTACATTTCTTTTTCTATGTGTTTGGCATTTAGGAAGATTTGTATTTTTGTTATACATTAGGAGTTGGCATACTTTTTCTATAAAGGCCCAGATAGTGAATATTTAAGGCTTTGTGGACCATACCATCTCTTACACACCACTCACCTCTGTTGATTTGGACAGTATGACTACGTTAGTATCTACGATGTAGACAGAGCAAAAGAAGTCATAGGCAATATGTAACTGGATGGATTTGGCTGTGTCCCATTGAAACTTGATTTACAAAACAGGTGAACTGGATTTGACCTGCCACCTAAAGTTTGCCAACACCTGTTCTAGGACTTACCTTTAAAAAAATACCTTTTATAATGCCAGCAGCCCCTTTATCCTCAGTTGGGAGCTTAAAATAATACCTTTGACTCTGTTATCCATATGGTAATCAACGAGCTTATTCTACTTTCCCCCTCTTCCCTTCTCTTTACTACTAAAAAAAAGATTGTATTATTTATACTTTGACAGGACAGATAACACATACTCTTCTAAATGTACCCCTTCCTATGTTTCAGTCTTTGATCTAAAATTAAATGTCTTCAGTGCTCACCATCAATCCAGAGCATCTCTGACATCTCTTACTTAAATGAAGCTCATCCTCTTAGGAGAGTCCCTGGAAAGGGCTCCTGAATACCATACTGAGTTTGTGCTGGTTTCAAACTATTTTTCATAGCTTCAATACTTGAAAACAGCTTGGCTGGATATGAAGACCTAGCCTTACACTTTCTTTCCTGTAGTCTTGCTATGTGTGTTGCTGTTGACAAATACGATACCATTATGATATCCTTTGCTTTGTAGGTGATTTGATTTTCTTGCCTGAAGGCCCAGAAGGATTTTTTTTTCTTTTGTTTTAAATGCAATATTTTTACTAGGCTATGCCTCAGTTGATTATTCTTGGTCAGTTTGTCTAGATGTTAGCGAGCCCTTTGAAATATAGAATTCTTTCTGAAAATTTTTCTTGAATTACAGTTTTATATATATAAGCTCTGTCCTTTGTTTTTATTTTTCAGCAATTCTAATTACATATAGTTTAGGTCTTCTTTGCCTAGATTCTGTAGCTACCAATTTGTATCTCAGACTTTTTAGCTCTTTTGTATTTTGTTTTTATTCTCTTGGCATTTTTATTCCTCTTCATAGCACTCTCTATTATATTTCCAGTCTTGTCTCTTTGGGCATCTCAGATTTGAATGTTCATTTCTGAAATTATTTTGTCTGCTTTCTCTCTCTTCCTTTTCTTCCCTGAGTCATCTCCGGATATGTATCTTTTTTGTACTTTTCTGTTTTGGGTTTTTGAATTTCTGACTTGGAGTGTTTTTTCACATATGCAAATGTTTGTTTAAGGATATTAAAGTGAGCAGATCATATACAGATTTTTTCTGCTTTGTGGGTTTTATGGCAGGATATTGGATAAGGAGTTTTATCACCTGAGGTATTTTGATTCTTATAGTAGTTTTATATGGATGTTGCATGTTATTTCCATTACTTTTAAAATGTCTTATCTTTTTCTAAATCAATAATAGTTATTCTAGGGCGTCTGGGTGGCTCAGTTGGTTAAGCGACTGCCTTTAGCTCAGGTCATGATCCCAGGGTCCTGGGATCGAGTCCCACATCGGGCTCCCTGCTCTGCGGGAAGCCTGCTTCTCCCTCTCCCACTCCCCCTGCTTGTGTTCCCTCTCTCGCTGTGTCTCTCTCTGTCAAATAAATAAAATCTTTAATAAAAAAAAATAATATTCTATTGTGATGTTGGTGAGAAGTTTGGAGGATGTACTAGTTTTTAGTTCAGAGTAATCTCAGGCGAGTGCATATTACTTAACAGTGTTTTTTCTAAAGGTTAAGGGGCTGGTTGATGTGTCTTCTGATTCTATTTCTTATTTGTTTAGTAGGATCTTTTTTTTTTTAAGATTTTATTTATTTATTTGAGAGAGAGAATGAGAGACAGAAAGCACAAGAGGGAAGAGAGTCAGAGGGAGAAGTAGACACCCCACTGAGCAGGGAGCCCGATATGGGACTCGATCCCGGGACTCCAGGATCATAACCTGAGCTGAAGGCAGTCGCTTAACCAACTGAGCCACACAGGTGCCCGTTTAGTAGGATCTTTAATATCCACTGCTTGTCTCCCCCTTCCCCTGATCACCAAGACTCCAGTGACCCTTGCTGGTCACTGCCATCTAATCGAGGAGCTTTCCCAAGAAGGCCACCTCTGCTCTCAAGAACTTTCAGGTCCTTCTTTCTGTTCCCCAGTAGCCACTGCTTTGACCCACAAGGTTTCAAACCTTTTCCAGTATTTCCCTATTCCATGTGGGACTCTGTCCTTCTAAGAGTGATGTTAGCTATGTTCCACCATCATGAGGAGCCTGTTGGTCTCTTCTTCTTTTCACTTAGTCTCCACTGATCTTTCTATTCCATCATGGGCTCTAAATTAGCTTTGCCAGTTTTTAATATCTATTTGTTGATTTCCATGTAAATTGAACTTTGCAGTATTCTCTCTCACTCTTACTTCTTAGTTTTGTTTTATGGGTTTATTTGCTCCCTTGTTTATCTGTAAGGTCTCTGAAGGATATGTGGAGAAATTTGGATATAAGCAGCTGCCATCATCCTCTAGAAACCTGGAAATCAGCATCTTACTTCTTAAGTTATTCTTTCTCATTTAACTCATACCAACTTTTGCTGTGTATTTTTAAAATATTACCCATGTTTTCTTTGAACCATTTCTAGAAAGAGTAATTGGAGAAATAGTTATCTATAATTATTTTAAAGGGTTCAAATATATAGAAATGGAATTAAACTTTTCTATATCCTTTAGGAATCAATGGCCAGAAAGCAGGGAAGTGTTTTAGAATCCGTACAAGGAAGACCTCTTAGGTTAGAGCTGCCTAGAGGTCAAGTAGGCTGCCTATATGGTTGTGTGGGCCTTCAAGTGTAGACTAGAAAAAATTTGTGTAAGGAATTCAGACATTTAATGAGTAAATAGATAACGTTTAAGGTACCACCTATGAGATGCTGTAAACCTCAGCCATGACAAATGAATTCAGCTGCTGGCTGGTTGATTGCAGAATATGTACATATATAAAATATGGTTTCAGGGGCGCCTGGGTGGCTCAGTCGTTAAGCGTCTGCCTTCGGCTCAGGTCATGATCTCAGGGTCCTGGGATCGAGCCCCACGTCGGGCTCCCACTCCCCCTGCTGTGTTCCCTCTCTCGCTGTCTCTCTGTTAAATAAATAAATAAAATTTTTTTTTAAAAAATGGTTCAAGTTATATCATGAAATATTGAATGTGATCTATGCTAGATAAGTAACAAGTTTAGGAAACTGCATCAAGAACTCCACCTTTTTTTTTTTTTAGTGACTACAAGAACACATTGGGTATTGAAAGAATTATAATAATTAAGAGGAAGAGCCTCAGAGCTAGTCTGGCTGGGTTGAGGTTTTGGCTCTACTACCTACTAGCTAATTACTGACATTTTACTCGACTTCTCTTCCTTGGCTTTCTCATTGGTAAGATGGTGAGAATTACTCCATTTCAAAGGGCTACTGTGAAAATTAAATGAGTTAATCCATGTAAAGTGCTTCTGATATAACCTGACCTCTAATAAATGCTAGTTAAGTATTATTGTTATGGGCCTACAGTTCTTTTTAGAAACCCTTGAGACCAAATACATGGCGGAATTCAGATTTTTTTGTTTTCATTTTGGGAAAGTAACACAGTGCATATGTCCTATATTATGAAACCTAGCAGCAGTACCGGAGATGCGCCCTGTAATCAAACATTTTCATTCTATTGCAGTGAAGCTTATGAAACTTCACACTAAATAGAACAAAGACACATCAGTTTAGGTCAGATTTTCCTGCCAAATTAACTATGAACAACTTGCTTTCCCAGAACTTCTTGGAAGGAATATGGACCATTGTCACCATCATCATTAGGCTCCTCCCTCTGTCCAGGAACTTTGATCAGTCAGCCAAAACATGATTCTGCTCCAGGATGAAATATCGAGTGCTAGAGGGTGGATGATAACTGGGAAGGCCTTTTAAAGTTATAATGAGAAGAGCTCATGTTACCGGAAGCACACCTTAAGCCTAGGGTACCCCGGGCGGCAAAAGCTGCATCTTTTGATGACTGAAACATAATTTGGAAAATGGGAGTTTGTTCAAAGTAGATATAAAATAGAAGCTGTATTGTTTCATTGCTGCCTTCGTATCAGAAGAATATTCACCTTTAAACCTGCTCTCCCATTATTGTGACTCAGATACTTTCTCTGACTGATTTTGTGTGTGTGTCTGTGGGTCTTTCAGCCTCATTCATCTCTCTTTAGTAGTTAGTACTAACTGTAATTCTCCTATATAAATGCTCGTGCTGATGCTTAAAGCTGTACGATTCATTTTACTTCTTCTTTAGTTGATGTCTAAACTCCTTGTTTTGAAGGGGGGAAAAAAACACCTTCAGGTATATATATGTGAGTAACTACTACAAGAAAAATAGAAGTCCAGTCCAGTGATTCCTGTGGGCACATGGAGCAACAGAAGGCAGGCCTTTGCATCACCTAGGGCTTCAGGAAGTTTCTTAATGAAAACCTAGGGGGAAAAAGAGAAAAAAAAATGAACAGAAAATTATAAGTAAAAAGGAAAACCACCACCACCACCAACAACAACAAAAATTGGAAAGGTCCAAGCTGGATGACATGCTTCATGTGGTTCCAGCGTTCAAAACATCGGTTCCAGTGGCACCATTGAGAAGAAGCCGCAGTAATTCCCTACCATGTGTTCATATTTTTGGGTGGTTTTTCAGTTTTCTAAATCCACACACTCCTCGAGAAGCCAGTGAGGCACTTATTTACTGCTCTTGTCACTGTTTTTTTGCTGCCACCCTGGCTTTGGTGAGGGACGCCAGGACCCAGTCCTCCGCTGTGGGGGGATGGTTGCTGGTAGGCTGACAACATCAGGCACGTGTTCTACTTGTTGACAATGAGGACGGGACCGCCTCACCTTGGTTCACACAGATGTCATTCCCTTTCAGCACATAGTACTATTTGATGAATGAGGTCCGGTGGCAGCATTTAAGGAGTCTCACCGTGTTTCTAAGACTTGATGAGTGTCCTGTGCCCAGGCTTGCTGGATTTCAGTGTTGGTGGCTTACAGAATGATCTGCTCAGAAGTCTCTCTGTTCATGAGTGCAGACTTGCTGGGGTCACTGTCCACGTTCTCATCCGGGACCAAGTAATTCATCATGATTCTCCTTGCAGTCCAGGGTGAAGGACCCCTTCCAGAGTAGTTTGCTAAAGGTGACAGTGTGCTCAAAGAGGAACATGTGCCTCTACTTGGTCTGGGACTGCATGCCTGTATCCAGCTCAATCATGTAAAACATGTCCTGCTGCAGCAGCGTCTTCAAAAGGCATCCCACAGAGTGGGAGAAAATATTTGCCGACCATATATTGGATAAAGGGTTAATATTCAAAATATATGCAGAACTCATACAACAAACAATTGGATTAAAAAATGGGCAGAGAACTAAGTAGACGTTTTTCCAAAGAAGACATACAAATGGCCAACAGGTACATGGAAAGGTACTCAACATCACTAACCATCGGGGAAATGCAAATCAAAGCCACAATGAGATATCATCTCATACCTGTTAGAATGGTTATCATCAAGAAGATGAGAAAACAAGTGCTGGAAAAGATGTGGAGAAAAGGAAACCCTTGTACACTGTTGGTAGGAATGTATTATTGGTGCAACCACTATGGAAAATAGTATGGAGGGTCCTCAAAAAATTAAAAAAGAGGGGTACCTAGGTGGCTCACTTATTAAGTGTCTGCCTTCGGCTCAGGTCCTAGGATCAGGCCCCGCATCAGGCTCCCTGCAGGGAGCCTGCTTCTCCCTCTCCCACTTCCCTTGCTAGTATTCCTGCTCTCGCTATCTCTCTCTCTCTGTCAAATAAATAAAATCTTAAAAAAAAAAAATTAAAAAAGAACTACATGATCCAGCAATCCAATTTCTGGCAATCCAATTTCTAGAAGAAATGAAAACAGGTTATCAAGGAGATATCCTGCATTCCCATGTTTACTGCAGCATTCTTCACAATAGCCAAGATATGGAAACAACCCAAGTGCCTACCAACAGATGAATGGATAAAGCAGATGTGGTATGTGTATATATAATGGAATACATTGAGCCATGAGAAAAAAGGAAATCTGCCATTTATGACAAGGATGGACCTTGAGGACATTATGCTAAGTAAAATAAGTCAGACAGAAAGGCAAATACGGTATGATATCACTTATATATACCATTATAAAAAATCAAACTCATAAAAGCAGTAAAATAGTGGTTATCAGGGCCTGGAGGTTGGGGGAGAAGGAAAGATGTTTTTTAAGGGTATAAACTTGCAACTGGTAGACTAGTCCTGGAGATCTAATGCACAGTATGGTGAATATAAACAACAATATTATATTATAATCATCGAACTTGCTAAGAGACTAGATCTCTTTTTTTTAAGATTTATTTATTTTTTTGCGGGGGGGTGGGGAGCGGAGGGAGAGGGAGAGCCTTAAGCAGACTCTGCACTGAGTGCAGAGCCCGACGTGGGGCTCGATCTCACAACTCTGAGATCATGACCTGAGCCAAAACCAAGAGTCAGAGGCTTAACCGACTGAGTCACCAGGCTCCCTGAGACTAGATCTTAATCACTCTCAGTATAAAAAAGAAATGGTAATCACATAACATGATGGAAGTGCTAATTTTCACTACAATGGCAACATATTACAATATATAAGAGTATCAAATCAGTATGTTGTATACCTTGAGTTTATATAATGTTACATGTCAAATAGAATTCAATAAAATAGAAAAAGAAGGTTGGTTTACATGTAAATCACACAGCATGGTATCTGGCACGTGTTGAGGTGCTTAACTATAATAAGTAATACAAGTATCTGTAGCCAAATCTATTTTGTTCCTGAATTTGGGTAGCAAGGAATTTATCAGAAAATTTATCTTACTATATTCAAATTCCTGTTTTCAGAAAGCAGGAGTTTGGATAATAAGGGATATCTGTATTTATCTAGTACTTACTAGGTGCCAGGCTCTTTTCTAAGTATTGTACACATAAGAACCCATTTCTTTCTCACAATAGTTCTATATCAGACTGCTATCATTATAACCCCCTTTTTACAAATGTGGAAACTGAGGACCAGAAAAACAGAAGCTGCTTCTTTTGGTGACTGGAACATAATTTGGGGAATGGGAGTTTGTGCAAAGTAGATCTAAAATAGCAGCCATTCCTGCTGTCCCATTCTTGTGACTCAGATACTTTGCTGTGACTGTTTCTGCGTGTGTGTATTTGTGGGTCTCTCAGACTTGTTCAGCTCTCTTTAGTAGTTCAGTTCTCCCCCTTGTGTCCATTCCAGATACCCTCAAAAGAGGGCCACTGAGATTGTCCCTAGTAGATTCATGTAGCAGCAGCTCCAAGGCCTCCAGGTGGCTTGGGGAGGGGCTGGCCTTAGTCAGTCTCCAACCTCGGGCCTAGCCCGCCGTTCACGCATGGCAGTTCTCAAAGAAGGGACTGTGGAGTGCTAGGCTTGACGGACATTCCAGTGGCCGGCCTGTCCGGGACTTCTGTGCACTGAGGACAAAAGAATCACTTAAGGAATACACTGAAGAACAAGTCCTACAACAGTTGTCCCTGCTGGGAGGCTTGTCAGTGCTGGGGAGCGATAGTTTAGACAGACAGCCTGGTGACTCCATCTAAATAGGAGATGCGTCTGGATGAGGAGAGTCTTGAGCTCAGTGGGTCTCAAAGAGCTAGATAAAAAGGGTGGTGGGGTTTATAAAGACACTACTTTATCATGCGTGGTCAAGCTCTGTGGTAGTTTTTACAGTTTGTCCCCAGATCACATCTACACCAATTATGTGATATTTTTCCTCCAGCTGAAGGAATTGTCCTTTGACATAATGTCGCTTAGAAAACAGTGCAAGAATAGCACATACTGGCTTTGCTCTTGGGATGGCTGTCAGGTGTGCCTTTGGTGCACCGTGTGCTTGTATCATTTGCTTGGTCATGGGAACAACGGAAACATCTTCAAGTTCCCCTGTGGCTCATGTTCGTTTTCCTTTTTTTTTTTTTTTTTTAAGATTTTATTTATTTGAGAAAGGGAGAGACAGAGCACAAGCAGGGGAGAGCGGCAGGCAGAGGCAGAGGGAGAGGGAGCCCGATGCGGGGCTCGATCCCAGGACCCTGAGATCATGACCTGAGCCAAAGGCAGACGCTTAATGACTGAGCCACCCAGGCACCCCTCATGTTCATTTTTCATGGCACTTAATCTGTGTGTCACTCTACAATTTATGAAAGAGTTGGATCTGCCTCCAACAGTAGCTCATCTAATTTTTTGGCTAACAGTTTTCAGAATCTTTAGTTCATTCTCTCCCTAATTAGAAGCCTGTTAATCTTCCTGATGCGAAGTATACAGTTATTTGCCAAATGCAGGGCTCTTGAGAAAATGTCTCTAGAGACATAAAGCATATCAAGTTGTTAATTAGCAAGCAGATTAGAAGGGTTAAGTGTGAAAAGGGAATACTTAATCATGTATTCTACCAAAGTAAAATAAAGATATCTGAATTTTACCCTTAAAAGACCTTACCTACTCCTCACTCCTCAGTTCAAAGACTTCTTCATTTAGCCAGCAATGCAAAAGCCATCATCATCCAGATGTTCTGGGCCCTTTTTTTCTGAGAACACTTCAAGTTTTTCTTTAAGATGTTTGATACCTTACAACATCATATCTAGGAATTCTTAAATGTGTCTGCTTTTGCTTTTTCTCTTTCTCTCATGTTTCAAGTGAATAAAGTCTGATTGCTTTGTGAAGGAATTTTTTTATCTGAATTATAATATCCTTTAAGGATATCAGTATGAACCACTGACTCAGAATATCTGGCTGACCTCCAAGGTTGCAGGGAATTTCTGAGGTTTTTTGTCTGTTTTGTTTTGTTTTATTTTGTTTTTAATGTGTCCCTTTGCGCACACTGCACAGAGTTAGAATTCCAGGGCAGGGTGTCAGTAGACTCCTGAGTAATAGAGGATTCCTTTGCTATTTGCTAAGGACCATTGTAGGAAAAAATCTGATATCGCAATTATATATTTGGTGCTGTTCCTCAGTCTAACTTTTAAAAACAAGCATGATAGCAATTTATTGTTTTGCTCAATAAACGTATCTGGAGCACTAAGCAACGTCATGCTCTCTGCTAGCTACTCACACCACAAAGATGAAAAGACAAAGCCTCTGTCCTCCAGATGCTCAAAACTTCGTAGCGAGACCGACAAGTAGACATTTATTGTATGTGCGATTCCACCAGTCATAGAAGAGCCACAGCAGCAGTCCACTCAGCTGATCTTCAGTTTTCTAGGCCACGCCCAGCCTGCGCATCAGACTCTCAGTGATGGGACCTGGGAGTCTATATTATTAAAACCCACCTTGGTTCTCACTGATGAGCCAGGCTTAGGAACGCCTGCTCCCAGGTAAGATTGCTCTACACACCAGGCAACCTGTCTGCCTCTTCCTCCAGACCTTGTGAAGCCACATTTCTGAAGGCATCCTCCTCAGGTCAGCCTCAGGTTAAGGCGGGGAGACAGGGAGAGGTGGGAACAAGTCCGTCTACCCAAGCCCGCTGAGAGCGCTCTGACTCCTAGGGGACTGAGGAGGCTCTGGGGCAAGTCGAGAGGTGTCCCTTGGAGGCCTCCAAGTTGCCCCCAGGATGTGAAAATGGTTCACATCATGTGCTTTGAGAGTTTGTGTTCTTTCTAGATGCTCTATATGAGCAGTACTTTGACTCCCGTCCTGGCTTGTGACTTTGTTACCCTTCATTGAATCAATCTAGAGTAAAAGGCAATTTGTTAACTTTATCAACCTTATGGAAAAGCAGGAGAGGGTGTGTATACCTAACATTGAAGATTACCAAATATGTATGTAAAGGATTGTGAGAATATCGTTAACATATTTTTATTTTGTACATTTTTGTGAGGCTTTTAACCCCATTTTTAGGGTGCTAAGTTGTTTATTTTTTATTTTTTTAAAGATTTTATTTATTTATTTGACAGTGAGAGACACAGCGAGAGAGGGAACACAAGCAGGGGGAGTAGGAGAGGGAGAAGCAGGCTTCCCGCGGAGCAGGGAGCCCGATGTGGGACTCGATCCCAGGACCCTGGGGTCATGACCTGAGCCGAAGGCAGTCGCTTAACCGACTGAGCCACCCAGGCGCCCCAAGTTTTTTTTTTTTTTAATTGAGAGCCCTATACTAAAAATGTTGGATGATCTAGAAACATGTGACTGTTGCATTGCAGGCTGTTGTTTGGCCTGATTCTTTTGGTGAGGAGACCGCTCAAACATTGGAGTGGTTTTTGCCGCAGCCAAAGGATCTGGTGCTCATTAGAGAGATTCGTTCTGTATCACTCAGGGCAGGCTCACTGCTGGAGCAGACAGTGGCTTAACGCAGTCTAGGTTGTGTCTTGCTCATCTGTGTGGGGAGAGGAGTTGTTCTAGCCCATGAAATCACTCAGGGGCCCTGGCCCCTTCCATTCTAGAGCTTTTTAGCTTTCAGGACTGGTCCTGAAGAACATTGGCGTAATGTTGCCAAGGTTCATCCAAGTTGTTGCATGGACCAGTAGTTTGTTCCTTTTCATGGCCAAATAGTACTCCATTATATGACTATACCACAGTTTGTTTATCCATTTATCAGTTGATGGAACTTTGGGCTATTTACACTTTTTGGCTATTATAAATAATGTTACTAAGAAGATTCACATCCAAATTTTGTGTGGATATATATTTTCATTGCTCTCGGGTATATAATAGGAGAGATTGCTGGCTCATATGGGAACTATATTTAACTTGTTAAGGAACCACAAACTGTTTTCCAACACCCCTGTACCAGTTTACAGTCCCTCGAGCTGTGTAAGAAGGTTCCCATTTCTCTACATCCTTGCCAACACTTGTTGTCTTTGTGATTATAACAGTCCTGGTGTCTAAAGTAGTATCTCACCTGTGGTCTTGATTCGCATTTCCCTAATGACTGAATTACTGAGCATCTTTTCACCTGCTTATTGGCCATTTGTGTATCTTCATTGGAGAAACATCTATTCGAATCCTTTGCCCATTTTTGAACTGGATTATTTGTTCTTTTATTGTTGACTTTTAGGAGTTATTTGTATGTACTGGATATAAGTCCTTTCACAGATATATGATATGCAAATAATTGCATTCTGTGGGTTTTTTCCCTTCCTTGATGGCATTCTTTGAAGCACAAAGTTTTTAATTTTGATGAAGTCCATTTTATCTGTTCTGTCTTTTTTTGCTTGTACTTCTGGTGTCCTCTTTGCCCCAGGTTGTTTTACAACTTGAAAGCAATGGAGGCTTTCTTTAGAGTGAGGTGGTGGTTTCTTGGGCAGCGCAGATCCCCTGGAAACAGGCCTCTCCTCTCTTTGCTTCCCATCAATTGCATGTGCCAGGATCCAGAGTTCTTTTCTTCACATATTCCTCGAGCCTGGTTTGTTGGGTTTTTGTTTTCTTCTTTGCCTTTGTCTTAGTGTGGGCTGCTGTAACAAAATACCATCGACTGGGGGGCTTCAACAGCAGACATTTATTTCTCACAGTTCTGGAAGCTGGAAGTTCAAGGTCAAAGTGCTGGCAGATTCGGTTCCTAGTGAGAACCCTCTTCCTGGCTGGGAAACAGCTGCCTTCTCCCAGTGCTCACATGGTTTTTCCTTGCTCTGTGTGTGTATGTGTGTGTGTGTGTAGAGAGAGACACAGAGAGAGAGCTCTGGTCTCTCCTCCACTTCCCACAAGGACATTTATCCCATTATGGGGGCACGACCCTCCCTAAGGCCCCAACTCAGTATCACATTGGGGGTTAGGACTTCAACATGTGGATTTGGGGGAATCACAAACATTCAGTCCATAAAAGCTTCCATTTTTTTTTATTGTGGTTAAAAAAATACATAACATGAAATTTACCACCCTAATTATTTCTAATTACTGTACTAATGTACTGTTCAGTGTGTTAAGTATATTCATATTCACATTGTTGTACAACTAATCTTCAGAACTATTTTCATCTTGCAGAACTGAAACTCTATACCCATTAAACCACAACTCCCCATTTTCCCCTCTCCCCAGTCCCTGGAAATCACCATTTTACTTTCTGTTGCTATGAATTTGACTACTCTAGAAATCCCATGTAAGTGTAATCATTCCATATTTATCTTTTGTGACTGACTTATTTCCCTTAGTATACTAATGTCCTCTAGGTTAATCCCTGTTGTAGTAAATAGAACTTCCTTTCTTTTTAAAGCTGAATAATATTTCATTGTGTGCATGTGTGTGTGTATCACATTTTATTTATGTATTCATCCATCCATGGACACTTGTGTTGCTCCCACCTCTTGGCCATTGTGAATAGTATTGCTGTGAACATTCCTCTTTTATTCATCCTAGTGGTGGCTGCCTTCAGGCCATCTAAAACTGAAGGCTTCACCTTACTTACCCTGGGTCATTTTGTACAACTGAGAAAATTTACAACAGGGCTCTGTTGTTCAAAGCCTTTTCAGTCTTGCTGTTACTCTCTGGGGTCTAGAAGCAGTTGTGTTTTTTTATAGCCTTTTAAAACTTCACAGTTCTGAGCTGTCTATTGTCTTTCATTCCTGCTTGAGAACTGGTCAGTTCTTTCCTATGCTCATCTCTTTCCTGCAGGATGTTGCCAAAGGGAGTTTTTCTTGCTTCACACCACAGTCTAATGTGGGTTGAAGGTGGGATGCTCTGCTCTACACAATCATCCAGGACCCAGGCTTCCTCCTTCAGGTAGCTCTCTGACTCCATGGCCTTATCCTTGTCTATCCTGGCAAAGAGAGAGAGAGAACAAGGAGGGTTGCACAGGAAGGCTTTTAGGGAACCCCCGGAAATGGCATGTTCCTCCACCCCCATTCCATTGGCAACACTTATTCACTGCAGTCCTACTTGACCCCCATAAAAGAGATGGGAAACACGGTCTGGCTCTGCTCCTAGGGTGAAAGGGAAACAAAGTTTGGTGAACACATAGCAGCCACTGTCACAAGCGAGAACTGAGTTTAGGGGTACCAATGTATCAGCGGTGATTAAAGCCATGAGTGGAGATGGGGATCACCTCGTAAAGGATGTACCGAGAATACTGGGAGAGCATTGCAAAAACGAAAGCACTTTCCGGAGAGCCTGTAATAGTGAAAATAATTTATGTAACCTAACTTTACAATGTTTAGAAAAGTTACTACTGTGTTTTTAGGAAAGTATAAACATGTAGACTAAAAATAGAAAAATTATCGTATGATTTCACTCATACATGGAATTTAAGAAACAAAACAGAGGACCATAGGGGAAGGGAGGGAAAAATAAAATAAATCAAAATCAGAGGGGGAGACAAACCGTAAGAGACTCTTAGTCATAGGAAATAAACAGGGTTGCTGGGGGGAGGGGGTGGGAAGATAGGGTAACTGGGTGGTGGACTTTAAGGAGGGCACCTGATGTAATGAGCACTGGTGTTATATGCAACTGATGAATCACTAAACTCTACCTCTGAAACTAATAATACACTATATGTTAATTAACTGAATTTTTAAACAGGTGGCTTTTCCAGAAACTGGAATGTTTTCATTCCTTGAAGTTAATGTAGAAAAATATACATGTTAGCATGATTACTTTATGGCTGTTGAAACCTGTAAGTATAGAATGGCACTGGATTTTAGAAATACTGAACTAGGTAAAGCTTTGTTTTTTAATTTTTCGTGTACTTAGTGAATGTTTATGAGCATTTAATATGTGACAGGCATGTGAGGACAACAGTAAGTCACAGCCCCTCAAGGAGGATCAAATCAAGCAGGAAAAAGATAAGGCAAGTCAGTGAATACCTAAAGCATCAGGAGGGTTCTCTGTGCCCACAGGAACTGTTTCAGGTGGTACACCATCGGGGGGGAGGGGGCAGTCTGCAGATAAAAGAGCACTGGTTGTGGAGCTGGCTGGTCTGGGTTTGAATGGCAGCTCTGCTGCTCTGTCACCTGTCAGGGAGTTACTAACATCTTTCAACTTCTACTTTCCATATTTCCAAGTTGGTGATACGTTATCTACCTTTCAGGTGATTGTGCCTCTTAGGGAAAGTATGTATACATGAAGCCTAGCACAAATCTTGCTATTACAGGTACAGTAGTTACCGTTATTATTGTTATGGAAGAAAGCGGAGGTCCTACTGGGTTGGAAAAATGACCGTTACCTTACACTAATTGGTGAGTTCATTAAGGAGTTATTCAGTGAGCCACCACTATGCACAAAGTACTTAGGATTCGATTGTGTGTGTGTATCTGCGTTTTCTAAAGCCCCATTCAGCTTCTAATGCAGTAGTGTTCGTTTGTATCACAGATCTGCAACCACTAGGCACGTGTACCACCTTCCCTTCTTTCAGATGACCACTCCCCAATTTTTCATTGCTCACATTTCCACTAACTGCTTATCAGGCAGCCCTTTTCTTCACATATAAATTGTCCTTGGCCCCCTTCCTTAAGCTTATTCATTTCATTTTGTCCCAATTAGGAATAATTCACCACCTTCTTTCTGTGGTTGCTTGTTTATTTTCCTTCTCATATCATGGATAGCTGTAAGATTATATACCTTGTAGATACCCAGGAGTCTCCGTGGAATGTCTCTTTGCCAATGCTAATGCTGACATGGATGCCATCATCCGTTGCTTGGCAGGCGCTGCGTAGAACCTCCCCATCCTCCAGCAGTTCTATTGTAAACTGACTGAAGGCAGGGACCACTGTATACCTTCTTGAAATCTGTCCAGTCCTTTGCAAACAGGAAATGGCTTATTTGTTGATCAGAGAGAGGATGAACAGTCAATTTTACCTCACATTGAAAATAATTTTTAAAAAAAATCACTTTGTATGCAGTTGTATTTTGTTCCCTTGCCGGTATTCCAGCAATATTCCTTTTCCATGATAAATGCAAGCAGCCTCACTTCAGTATGGATTAAATGTGTTTAGTGGGATTAGTTAGGAGCAATCTACTACATTCTTTTTGGCAAACTGGATTCCAAGTTCTAAACAACTGCCTTTATAAAGCCATTTTGGCCCATACATTATAAGATGTAGACCGTCTGTTCAGAATTTTTCCCTTTCAGTAATTTTTTTAAAGGAGATTTGGTTTTAAAGGGGGGATTGGTGCCTTGTTTGTCTTTCTTTGATGAGTGTCTTCTTGTGCCATTTACCACAAATAAAGATTCTCAAACTTTTTCAGTCTTAGGGCATGGGCTGATCACTAGAGCCAACTGGAAATAGACATTAACAAATGTAGCACATGTTTGCTGATGTCACCGGGCTGTGACTGCTGAGAGGCAGACATGCCACTATAACTAAAAACAGCCATTGAATGGAGAGCATACAAATTTGCAGAGAGAAAAGAATCTACATTTATTATTGTTAATGAATATGCCATGTTATTTTAGGGACTTGCCCATCATTAATAAGTTTAAAAACAGTATCTAAGTTATGGCATAACCATACCCACGGTGCCACTGCTCCTTCAGGACTTGTGTGCCTCTCCCCATACCATTGCCCCATCTCCTCCATGGGTCCTGGCCACAATTTTCCCCATATAATTGGCCCACGGCGCCCAGACCTCCTCAGTGTGCCCTTCACTGTTGCTCTTCAAAAACGTGATGCTTGGGACGCCTGGGTGGCTCAGTTGGTTAAGCGACTGCCTTCGGCTCAGGTCATGATCCTGGAGTCCCGGGATCGAGTCCCGCATCAGACTCCCTGCTCAGTGGGGAGTCTGCTTCTCCCTCTGACCCTACCCCCTCTCGTGCACTCTCTCAGTCTCTCTCTATCTCAAATAAATAAATAAAATCTTAAAAAAAAAAATTAAAAAAAAAAACGTGATGCTTTTCATATCTGTTGGCTATCTGTATATCTTCTTTGGAAAAATAACCATTCAGGTCCTCTGCCCATTTTTTTTTTTTTAAAGATTTTATTTATTTATTTGAGAGAGAGAATGAGACAGAGAGCATGAGAGAGGGGAGGATCAGAGGGAGAAGCAGACTCCCCGCCGAGCAGGGAGCCCGATGTGGGACTCGATCCCGGGACTCCAGGATCATGACCTGAGCCGAAGGCAGTCGCTTAACCAACTGAGCCACCCAGGCGCCCCCCCCCCCCCGCCCATTTTTTAATTGGATTGTTTGGTTTCTTTGGTGCTGAGTTGTGTAAGTTCTTTATATATTTTGGATATTAACCCTTTCCGGATTTATCATTTACAAACATCTCCTCCCATTCAGTAAGTTGTCTTTTGTTTTCTTGAAGGTTGCCTTTGCTGTAAAAAAAGCTTTTTATTTTGATGTATTCCCAATAGTTTATTTTTGCTTTCATTTCTCTTGTTTTAGGAGACTTATCTAGAAAAATGTTGCTATATGGGAGGCTCAGTCGGTTAGGCGTCTGACTTGGTTTCAACTCAGGTCATGATCTCAGGGTCCTGAGATTGAGCCCCGCTTTAGGGGCTCAATGTGGAATCTGCTTGTCCCTCTCCCTCCCCCTCTGCCCATCCTCCCTGCTTGTACAAGCACACACACACTCTCTCTTTCAAATAAATAAAATCTATTTAAGAAAGGAAGGAAGGAAGAAAAAGAACGAAAGAAAAAGAAAAGTGTTGGGCGCCTGGGTGGCTCAGTTGGTTAAGCGACTGCCTTTGGCTCAGGTCATGATCCTGGAGTCCCTGGATCAAGTCCCGCATCGGGCTCCCTGCTCGGCAGGGAGTCTGCTTCTCCCTCTGACCCTCCCCCCTCTCATGTGCTCTCTCTCATTCTCTCCCTCTCAAATAAATAAATAAAATCTTTAAAAAAAAAAGAAGAAAAAGAAAAGTGTTGCTATGGTTGATGTTAGAGAAATTACTGCCCATGTTCTCTTCTAGGATTTTTATGGTTTCAGGTCTCATGTTTAGGTCCTTAATCCATTTTATTTTTGTGCATGGTATTAGAAAGTAGTCCAGTTTCAGTCTTGTCCAGTTCAAAGCACCATTTATTGAAAAAACTGTCTTTTCCCCATTGTGTATTCTTGCCTCCTTTCTCATAGATGAACTGACCATGTAATTCGTGAGTTTGTTTCTGGAGTCTATGCTGTTCCATTGATCTATGTGTCTGTTTTTGTGCCAGTACCATATTGTTTCGATTACTACAGCTTTGTAATATATCTTGAAATCTAAAATTGTGATACCTCCATCTTTGTTCTTTCTCAGGATTGTTTTGACTATTTGGGGTCTTCTCTGAGTCCATACAAATTTTGTTATTTGTTCTAGTTCTGTGAAAAATAATGTTGGTATTTTGATAGAGATCGCATTGAATTTATAGATTACTTTGGGTAGTGTAGACATTTTAGGAGTATTTGTTCTTCCAACCCATGAGCATGAAAAATCTTTCCATTTGTTTGTGTCACCTTCAATTTCTTTCATCAGTGTTTTATAGTTTTCAGAGTATAGGTCTTTCACCTCTTTGGTTAAGCTTATTTCTACGTATTTTATTCTTTTTGGTGCAGCTGTAAATGGTTTTTTTTTTTTAATTTCTCTTTCTGCAGTTTCATTGTTAGTGTATGGAAAAGCTACAGATTTCTTGGTACTAATTTTGTATCTTGCCACTTTACTGAATTTGTTTATTCTAGTACTTTTTTGGTGGATTCTTTAGGATTTTCTGGCCCTGAATAGACATTTTTCCAAAGAAGACATACTGATGGCCAACAGACACATAAAAAGATGCTCAGCGTCACTAATCATCACGGAAATGCAAATCAAAACTATAATGAGATATCACCTGCTAGAATGGCTAAAATAAAAAAGATAAGAAACAACAAATGTTAGTGAGGTTGTGGAGAAAAAGGAACCCTCCTGCACTGTTGGTGGGAATGTAAATTGTATAGCCATTGTGGAAAGCAGTATGGAGGTTCCTCAAAAAATTAAAAATAGAAACACCATATGGTCCAATAATTCCGCTATTGGAAAACAAAAACACTAACTCAAAAAGATATATGCACTCTTATGTTTATTGAAGCATTATTTACAACAGCTAAGACATGGAAGCAACCTAAGTGTCCATCAATAGACAAATAGATAAGGAAAATATGATGTGTATGTACACACACACACACACACACAATATTACTCAGCCGTAAAAAAGGATGAGATCATGCCATTTGAGCCAACATGGATGGACCTAGAGGATATTATGCTGAGTGAAATAAGTCAGACTGAGAAAGACAAATACCTTATATAAGTCCACTCATAAATGAAATCTAAAGAAAATAAAGCAGAATCAGAACTATAACTACAAAGAACAAACTAATGATTGCCAAAGGGAAGGGGGATGGGAGTTGGAGCAAAATAGGTGAAAGGGAGAGGGAATGAGTTCAGTTTTGGGATGAGTAAGTCACGGGAATAAAAAGCAGAGTATAAGGAGCATAGTGATATTGTAGTAGCGATGTAATGGAACAGATAATAGCTACACTTGTGGTGAACATAGTAGAATGTATAAACTTGTCAAATCACTTAAGTTATACACCTGAAACTAATGTAACATTGTGTCTCCACTATATTCAAAACAAACAAAAGACGTGATGCTAATCAATCCTTATTTTTCCTGATTTCCTTTCCCCCTCTCCCCCTCTTTTCCTTCCTTTGTTTCTCTCCCTCCCTCCCCCCCTTCTCTCTGACTCTTGTTTCTTTCACTTTTAGAAAAATCAAAAGAAGCGAGCACACAGGAAGTTTTTGCTTCAACCACTTACCATTCTCCAAAGTCACCCTTACCCCTGCCCCTCATCTTCACTCTCAACAAACATGTGTGTGTGCATATATGTATGTATATTTGTATGTAGGTGTGTATATATACACACACTTATCTACCTCCACTTAAAAAAAGTCCAGATGTTATGAAGGGTCCAGTTCAAAAGCTACTTGGTAATGTTTCTCTAATCATCTCTTCCATCCACATAAATGAATATACATCATCTTTACTTACCTTGGGAACTTTATCCTTCTAGAACTTACCATAGTCTTCCCTCTCTTACCATTATAGCTCATAGATTTCAAGCTCCTTAAGAGCAGAATCCATGTTTAGTTAATTTCGTATACCTCTTAACACCCAGCAGAAGGGTCTGCTCATAGTAGGGGCCAAGAAGTGTTTATTCAGTAGTAACTTCCCTTCAGGATAGGTTACTGTAAGTGTACTTCCTTCAAACTTGATGTTTGTGATATGTCCCTGTATCATTCCACATCCTTCTTCACACAAGTCTCTCTAGATTTTCAGGGTACAAGAGCAGCCCCTTTTATTAACAAGTTTAATTTTGCTTTTTATTTTAATCTCAACAGTCAGTGAATTGTACCCTTTCTTTTAATAGCCTCGTGTGCAAGCTGAACACAAGGACCACCATCCTGGCAGCAACTAACCCCAAAGGCCAGTATGACCCCCATGAGTCCGTGTCTGTGAACATCGCCCTCGGTAGCCCTCTCTTAAGTCGATTTGATCTGATCCTGGTTTTGCTTGATACCAAGAATGAAGACTGGGATCGTATAATTTCCTCCTTTATCTTAGAAAACAAAGGTACGTGGAGATAAATCATTCAAGTTGACCAAGAAAAAGTAGACATAACCAAATGAAATTCTCTTTGAAGAAAATGAAGTAAATACCCAAGGCGCCCTACCTAAGCGGCATAGAGATGCCTGCACAGAAGGCTGTCCGAGGAGCCATTTAGTGCACCCAGAATAACGAGCAGGAGGGAAAGGGCCTACCGAGGGTGTTACAGCCAGTGAATATGTTCTTTGTGATGAAAGGGGGCAACCGTATGATATAGAATTATCAATCATCTCTTGCACGCAAAGAAAACTGGACTGAATTATGAAACAGAAATCTGTAAATGTAAGTTTCTCTTTAAGTTAGATTTACTCAAATACTGTGTATTACAATAGGACAGACCAGAATTATTATGGATAATTTTAGCCCCTGTAGGAAGTTTACCTTTATTGAGCTTAGATCTTAAGGCTACTTATTCTTGAACTATATGCTATGCAGAGTCATCTAGGTTTCACTGCCCACAAACCTGAAAGTTATCTTTTTAAAAATGAGTGTAAGAACTTTATCAAAACCCTTAAAGCAGATGTTTGTCTGTTCCTAGAAATTACTGACCTAGTACCTAATATATACAGGTTACCCAAGCAAATCAAAGAAGCTCTGGAGCATGGAAAAGATGAAAACCTACTTCTGCCTGATTAGGAATCTACAGCCCAGGCTGTCCGATGTGGGTAATCAAGTCCTTCTCCGGTACTACCAGATGCAGAGGCAGAGTGACTCCCGGAACGCTGCCCGGACCACCATCCGCCTGTTGGAAAGCTTGATCCGATTAGCAGAAGGTTTATTTCATTCAACAAATAATACTTCTATTGGGTGCCCAATATGTGTAAGGCATGGAGCTTGGCATCATGGATTCAAAGATGAGTAAGAAGACTCTCTACTCTAAGGTGCTCATAGTCGCTTAAAAAGTAAAGGCTCTGAGCTATGAAACCTCTGTTCTTCTGGGGACAGATTATGGGTATTGAGTAGAATGTAGCATCATTAAGAAAGTGGAATCTTAGAGACATCATTCATTTAGAAAGTCTTATTTACTAATGTTTGTTTCTCAATGGCAGTCTGTTAGCACTTGGGGTTGAACACTTTCTTGTTTAGAGGTGTTTCCTGTATAGCATCTCTGTTTTTTTTCTAATTGCTATTCATACCCCACCACCAACAGAGGAAACTAGCCCATCCCAAAGGCATGAGACTTAACGTGCATACCTACAACTAACATGCATCTCAAGACTTTTTTCCTAAGAGTGACTTTTACACTTAGCTTTTGTTAAAATAACTCTTAAAAAAAAGTTCCACATGAACTGAATGTATCATACGATGACAGAATATATGCTTAATAAAAAGTTCTATAAAACCAATGCACTTTACTTTGTCAAGGATTTATAGCTAAAATTAAGACAAGAAGTACCCCAAATGCAAGCTGATGAGTTTGGTAGTTTTGAAAAGCCCAGAGATGAGAAATCAGTTTGATATTGTGTATTTCTATAAGAGACAAGAGAATGAGGATTAAAAGGTGTTGAATATTAGAGATATGCTTCTCTAACCCCTTTCTTTTTGGAGCCCAGAGTACTTTTTCATATAAATGCCCAGAAGTGCCATGGGCTGTGCAAGATTAGGCCCATTATTTTATTTATTAGACCCAACTTTAAAGCTAGTTGAAATGAGACTTTTGTGCTTGTTTTAGTAAAATGAATTTGTGATTAGTAGCTCATTCATTAAATATACTTTTTCGGGGGAGTCAGATAAAGTATTACATATATCACTTCAAATACTCATTAAAGACGTTTCTGTCTTCCTAATCTTCGTAGCTCATGCCCGCCTGATGTTTCGTGACACTGTGACTCTGGAAGACGCTGTTACAGCCGTGTCAGTAATGGAATCCTCGATGCAGGTGAGAGCGTTCAGCACCTAATATTTGTTTTTTGGGGTTTTTTTTAAAGATTTTATTTATTTATTTGACAGAGACACAGCGAGAGAGGGAACACAAGCAGGGGGAGTGGGAGAGGGAGAAGCAGGCTCCCAAGGAGCAGGGAGCCCAATGCGGGGCTCGATCGCAGGACCCTGAGATCATGATCTGAGCCGAAGGCAGATGCTTAACGACTGAGCCACCCAGGTGCCCCTAGCACCTAATATTTGAACGCTAATTATAAGCATGTAAAAAAAGAAAAGACAAAAAAAGAAAGAAAGAAAAGACAGTCTACAGCGTATCAGAAGTTATAAAAATGATTGTATTCTAGATATAGATCCAAAGGAAATAGATCCAAAGTAAACCATTTAAAAGAAGAGGAAAAACTCGTCATGGAAATAGCCTTTGCATCCGTAGCATCGCTTTTGCCCACTGGTGTACAGTAGGGGTCTCACTCAGCACATCTGAGGGGTGCTCATGGCCCCACTAGGGCAGTGTGCTTCCTGGAGCAATGCTTGCTACCAGGAATTGGGGGAGAGAACTGCTGAAATTTGGAAAAGGCCCCCAGGTGATTCTGATACCAAGATGGGGGTGGAGAGGGCTGATCTGGGAGCAGTGGTCTCTAGTGGGTGCTTCCTCGATGCAGGTTGACCTGGGGATTCCCCCTGCTATATTTCCATTTTCTCGCCCCTTCAGGGTGGTGCACTGCTGGGAGGGGTGAATGCGCTCCACACTTCCTTTCCTGAAAACCCTCTGAAGCAGTACCAGAGGCAGTGCGAACTTATTCTGGAAAAGCTAGAGCTGCACAACCTCTTGAGTGAAGAGCTAAGAAGACTTGAAAGGTGAGAAAAGAAATCCAAGAAAGGCTTATAATGGAAAATCCTTGTTGGACATTTAGTGAAACAAAGAAAGTGGAAACTGAGTGGAAAATCTGTCTGTACTATCTGTGGGGGATTGTCTCAGTTATCTATTGCTGTATAATCAACTACCGAAAAGCTCAGTGGCTTAAAAAACAAACAAAAAAAACACCACCGCCACCACCGTTTTAGTGTTCACTTTTCTGAGAGTCAGAAATTCAGGAGGGCTCAGTGAGAATGCTATCTCCATTCCACTTAGTGTTGGCTGGGCTCTCTCTACTATAAGGCAGTAGCTTAAGGCTCCAACAGAACAAAAATGGAAGCTGCCAGGCCTCTTATGAACTGGGCCAGAACTGGTACAACATCATTTCCGCCACATTTTATACAAGATCAGGCCTCATGCAAGGTAGGGGGAAATAGACACCACCTCTTGATGGGAGGGGTGACATAGACATACAGGAACGGGGGAATTGATGGCTGCCATCTTTGGAGACCACCTTCCATAGCTACATTTCCTTGGCTTGCTGGTTTGGTGAGCCTCATAGAGAACACTGGCTGGTCCTTTCCTATGTATACCAAACTATATATTAATTTACTGAATTTATACCACTGGTTCCCAATTACATGAGAAACACCAAATTTGGCTACTCACAGTTTACACTGAAGACACACAGTTTCCATGGAATCAAGAAATCTTGGTAAATGGGCTTCATTCTGTTTACTGCCATTACTTCTTCTCTTCTTTTCTTTGGCTCAAGAGAAGTAGAGCAGTGCTATTCAGAGAGGTGCCTGGGAATGCTGTTAAGAAAGAAGAAGTTGGACTCCAGGAAAGTGATCTACCCCAAGCCAGACCCAGACACAAAATATTTTAATAATTTGGCTTTATCATTTTTCCTTGCCAGGAAAGGACATGCACAAGGGAGTTTACATAAAGAATCTTAGTGTTTATTAATATTTTAATTTTATTCTTAATGTTTTTAAGCTTTTCTCCAAGCATAATAAATATTTGATCTTTATATAACCCTGGTGAAAGAAAATCGCAGAAGACTGAGGCCCAGGCTAGCCAAAGCTAGCATGTGGGGAAAGTTAGGGAAGTAGAGATAACTAGTACTGACTTTCACCTGGGAAAGGCAACAGCTCTGACCCTCCCTTCAGCATCATCATTTTCCTTCCCTACATGCCCAAAGTCATGACTTTTAAAATTTTACATATTTAACAGACTAAAAAAAAAAAAATCCCTAGGGAGAACGATGTATTTTGTTAAAGAAGAAAATCTATTTCTCATCGCACAGGGTAACAACGCAAGAATGACAAAAACAATGTTTCAAAACTCCGCTTTCTAAGTTTTGTTAAAATATGGACACATGGGAAGGAATGTGTCACGTGCCTTACCTAAAGAATTTTTGCACCCACTTTAATGTTTGCATGCTCCCTGCATACATGAGCTTCTAAAAAGCTAGACTTTGAGTGTATACCTGTGAAACGTGAGTGAGCAATGGCAGGGATATCCATCTGGGTCTCTTCGTGATCAATGCAAGTGGCTCAGTGACTGCCCTGAGTCTGGCTGTTGGCGTTGACCTCCAAGCTGGGGGCTGGTGAATGGAGACATGTGGAAGCAGAGCAGCTGCTGAAGGAGAATTTGGGGACTGCAGGGGGGCTGTTGACTGAATAAGTAAAACCTTGAGAATTCTTTTCTTGGCTTTTCTCCTTTCAGTCACTGCCTTCATCCAGTAGCATTCTCTCTCAAACTCCTAAAACGCCAGCACAGCCTTCTGGGGGAGTGTGGGGACTGGCTTTGTGTTGCTAATACCCAGGTGCCAGCCTGCAGTAATCTTGCCCTTTGTATAAAATCAACCCCCTTTCCTTTTGGTCTCCTGGCTTTTTAATGATCCAGAGCATGGTGTTGAGATGAAAGCTATTCCTTTGGTTCTTTTATGGTTTGATGTAGCAGATCCTTTTCAGGCCTGCCCTGGGTCTGGCTTGGCTTTTGGAGAAGCTGCTCATTTTGACTGACCAGAAACTGGTCATGTGGACTACCAAAAGCTGTCATATGCTGGATTCAGGAAGGAAAGAAATACGAAGCTCAGAATCGGTGTTATGTGATAGAAAAATAGCAGTTGGACTTACCAAATTCAAAATGACCCTTCTGGAGGGAAAGAAGAAAAAAAAGAATAGATAATGATCTAAAAAAAGGATTCTATCTTAAAATATTCTTTTCTTCTGGTATAGACGTCTTTGAAATGCAGGGGCATGTTCTGGGTGTTGATTCTCAAAGCTATAAAACCAGGTGCATTGCAAATGAAAGTGAATGACCTCCAAGACACACCTAAAGCCAATCTTACCATGTGAGAAAAGCCCAAGTAGCATATGGGTTTATCCCCTTAGGAAAGAGTTCTCTATCCCTTCAGGGGGTCAAATATGAGTAATACAGCTATTTGTATTTTTATCACACTTTTATTCTGGAAAATGCTTACTAGTGACAGCCAGCCTCAAATGGTGGCCATTGTATCCACCTGAAAACAGAATGCAAAGAAGCTATGTTTTAGGAACGTATAGTAAAACTGCCGACATTTTATGCCGGGGAGAATTTAATTGCCAAAGTCAGAATTAGACTAAAATGGTAGGGCTAAATTATTCTACCCCTTTAAAATTCCCTATCTTTTAGAACATTTTTAAGGAGCTTTAACAATTATGAATATCCTTAACCTCAATTTGATGTATATCAGATAGTAGTAATTTTGAAAGCTATTTCTTTTTTCTTGTTGTTTGGTTATGACTACAATGAATATGGATTTTGCTGTATTAATGTGTCCAAATCTACAGTGAGTGAATATAACCCAGTATTCTTACAATAATTTTTTGCGGGTTTTTTTCCTGATCATAAGAGGTAATACATGTTCTTTATAGAGTATTTTGGAAAGTAACAGTAATAAATTAAGAAAGCAAAAATCGCATATAATCTTATTTCCCAGAAAGGCCTACCATTAACATTTTAATGTATTTAAATATATTTAAATTTAAAATGCATTTAAATTTAATGTCTTCTACGCCTTTTTCTATGATTACACATGACTTAGAGTAATTTACTCATCCGCTTTTTGGTTTAATTCCTTTTCAAATTTAACACATGGAAGCGGGGTCATGTTGCCCCTTATACTGAGAAGCCATTTCTGAGTTGTTAGGAAGGGCTTTCTGAAGGACCTCCTTTTGAGAAACTACCATCTCTGTTACAAATTGGTCCTCTGGAATTATTTCAGTTTCTAATATGCCCAAGATTAAAAATGATTATCACTGATCAGATCCTTCATTCCAGGAGGTCAGTAGGTTTCACCTCTGTGTCAGCTTGATAGAGAGTAGCTGCCCAGAGCACATGTTGAAGCGGGGGCTGAGCTTTGCAGGAAAGATGTCCCAGTTGCCTGGAGGGCGCGTGCACAGCACACCAGGGGCAGTGTGAGCCACAGTGGCGGGAATCATGGTCTCTACTCCCAAGGAAGGGGACTTGTAGGTGCACTAACATTCAGTACTCAGGTCAAGAGATGTGAAGAGATCATAATTTCTGCTCTTCCACTTTGTTTCTGATCTGCAAACCGGCTATGAAACAACCACTGGATCAGCAACTGGCCACCATGCAAATAGCGACAAGCCTGTCTTGTAGCAGAACATTTAACTGGAGAGAGAAGAATGAGTATTTTACACTGACCTTCAAACAGTCTTAAATAACTTGAATGGACTTGTAGGGAGAGCTTAAAAAGTAGACAGACCTGCTACTTCATTTCCTTTGTTTCACTAAATTTTAAAATAATTATCAGAGCACTTAAATCCTATACTGATGAAAAAGGATAATTTCCTCCTGCTGCTCTAAGAGACTATATTTGGCATTAACTTGGAATTATGTTGGACTCAAGCCCTTTAGATGGCATCCCAGAGACTAAAGAAATGGAAAGGTTAACGCAAATTCTCTTCTCTCAATACATTTTCCTTACTTATCTCTGCTACAGGTTACAGAATCAGAGTGTGCACCAATCCCAGCCACAGGCAGTGGAGGCAGAGACTAACCCAGGATCCTCCAAAAATGACCCAGGAGAAGCATCAAAGTCCAGAATCTGGTCAGCACAGCAGGAAGTGAACTGTAGCATGCTGACCTCCTCTCCTGGATGCAGTCCCAAGGGAAGCCCACTTCCTGATCCCCTATCCCATGGGGGGCCTAATAGACCAACAAATAGAAAATATTCCACTGAGCACAAAAATAGCAAAGATGACAGTTTGGGCTGGTTTGACTCCATAGCAACTCATCAGCTTGAACCTCAAAACACTGTGCCTGTATTTCCCAAAACAACTGGGGGGAAAATGGCTTTGCAAAACTTCAAGAACAAATCTCAGGGTAAGGTAAAGGGTGAGCCAGGCCAAAGGAGCAAATTGGAAACTGGACAACGTCCAGCACCAGGAGAGACAGAAGCTCCATCGAGGCCAGACCATGTTGAAGGGAAAGAGGCAAGAAGGGCAGCAATCGTTTCTGAAGTAGCAGGATCTGCTGGTGAACCGGACTCAGTACTGACTCATCACGTCCCCAGGAAGCTGCACCAGCTGCGCAAGGCCAGTGTGCAGGAGCTGTGCGGCAGCCCCACCACGGTGCCTTTACAGCCCACAGGCCCTCCTCAGCCTCGGTCCAGTCCTGCCCCTGGCCCTGAAGGAACACTGGAAACTCCCAAAAGAAAGAGACAAAAATCCCTTGCTCAGATGGAAGAGCCTGAGCTTGAAAGTGTTGAGAGTCCAGGTCCCCCCCTGGCCAAACTGGCAAAATTTACTTTCAAACAGAAGTCAAAACTGACCCACTCCCCTGAAGACCACAGTGCTGTGTCTCCTGGCACAACTGAAGGAGCAGTTCCAAGTCCCAGAACTCACCAGAGAGCAAGAAGAGAAGCAGCTCTGCCTGGGAAGGGGCCACAAAAGTTGGCTTCTACCTCAGGAAGCAGAAACTCAAATCAGCCACAGGGTAAGGCAAAGGAAGTGTCCCAGCAGGCACCGGAGGAAGACAGATCAAGAGAGAAGAGCAAACACGGCCCTGAAGGAAGAGTTACCCAGCCTGAATTTGAGCTTGGGAACCAGACTGGGCATTCTCCTCTTACTTGTCAAAGAGACAGAAAGGAAGAGGTCTCATGCAATAATAAGAGCAGCAAGGTTCATGCTTGCACATTAGCCAAATTGGCCAACTTCTCCTTTACTTCCCCCTCTGAATCCAAATCAGAATCCCCTCCTCCTCCTGAAAGTGAGAACCGGGGGGCGAGAGGCCCCAGCCTTCCTCCCGGGGCCACAGCTATAGTGCTTGGCAGGAAAAGGAAAACTTTTCAGCTGGAGGGGTCCACTGAGAGATTGCTTCTTTCCAAAAACTCTCTCTTTACTTTATCAGAACTAGATGACGAAGCATTAGATTTTGATTGGGATGAAGAAATGAGAAAAAAGCCATAATCATGAAAAGCTTTCTAGTCACATTTCAGCCTCCCCAGCTCCACACAGCACCTTCGGGATATCGACATGTGTCCGTATGTGTACAGAACTATTGGCCATATTGAGTACCATTCTGAATACCAGCTCTCCCGACAGGTGTTATAATTTCAGGTTTATCTTCATGACTTGCGAAGTTGTATAATCAATGCCGGGCAGTGTGATACAGCATTTGAAGTAATTGACATTGTGCTTAATTTTGCAGATGGAATACTTGTATTCCCAAGATGTTTCTGTTTGTTTTGGTTTCGTTTTTTAGTTGGTTTTGTTCCCTCTCTCTCTTTCTCTCTTTTTTTTAATTGGGGGTTGGGTCTTCCTAAGATTGCTTCTCCCATTCACTCAGGAGCAAATGCCAGGAAGGTAGCCCTCATAAAGCTAACAAGTTAGATGAACTCTTTTCTGTTGGTTTTTTTTTTTCCTATTTTTTTCCTTCACCCAAGATGTGCGAAGTGTGAATATTTATTATTTGCCAAAATCATGTGATTTTTCTAATATTATCTCTGTGTTTATTCTCATTTGTCAGATTAGATGTGACTAATGCTTTTCCTTCTTTGAGAGGCATCCTTACAGTCCATGGTATTCCTAAGGATCTGGCAGCTGGTCAAACTGTAGCTTTCGGAGGTATTGACCTTTTGAGTTTTCCGTTTGCTTGAGCTAACATGTTGTGCTTCAGATTCTTTGTTCCTTTGGGAGACCTACCCTTAACACAACTTAAAGCCTGTAGTTAGAAGGAGAATGTGCAGTAATCTCAATCATATATCATGGCATCTACCCAAGTGGTTAATATGGAAATGTGATTCCTACTAAGTTATGATTCATTTGTCCTTCAAAACCAAGCAAATGATGACTGTTTGGTAGAAATAGACAACTCAAGCTTTGTCTTAAGTCCTTTTAAAATCACTTCCTCCTTTGGATTCTAGCAGGGGCTGTTAGGATTCCATAATTACAGACTTTCTCTTTTGAAATATGAATTTTTTTTTAAGATTTTTTAAATTTATTTTGATGGAGAGAGACGATAAGAGAGGGAACACAAGCAGGGGAAGTGGGAGAGGGAGAAGCAGGCTTCCTGCCGAGCAGGGAGCCCAATGCGGGGCTCGATCCCAGGACCCTGGGATCATGACCTGAGCCGAAGGCAGACCTTAACAACCGAGCCACCCAGGCGCCCCTGAATTATGAATTTTTAAAATAATAATTAATAGAGGCTTTCATTGTCTGAGGCACTTTTAGATGTGAAGGATACCCAAAACTATAAATACTTCATTTAAGGATTGCTTCATTACATTCATACCAAAAAAATTAAGGAACCCTAAATTTTCTTGAGTATTTAAATGTTAATTGCAAAATTGACTAAATTTTCTGAAAAATTTTAACTGTGAGTACAAATTTAGTATGGAGAAATAACACCTTAAACAGCTGGTAAAAGATAGCTATAAGCAGTGATTATAAAATGTATTATTGCACATTCCCTTCAACCTATTCTAAAACATTAAGACTATGGTTTGGGTAATTTCTTGTTATTTCCGTACTTACTTAATAACTTCCCAGTATATGATTCTTAACGTGATCTATTCCCAATGTCTCAGTATTAGTGCTTTCCTGAGTTTCAGTGGTCTGACCAGAGGTGAGGGAAAAAGAGAGGATCTGGGTTATTGACCAGGTGAATCTTGGTCTAGACACGGTCTGGCCTGATTGTGTAGTAGGCTGCGGTAATTCAATTGTGAGTCACCCTGCCAAGCTGTTTGTGTGTGTGTGTGTGTGTGTGTGTGTGTGTGTGTGTGGTAAACTATTAATTCCTCTTCTTATAAATATTTGTCCTTGAAACTTGGCATCTTTTGCAGCTATGATGTATTAAGCTTTGCATGGCTGGTAGTACCTACCCTGTTGGCTTGTCATTCGGATATTTTGATCTGTTTTCATTATTTAAAATGGCTGCATTCCTTATTGGGAATCTTGATTCTAGAGCTTTCATTTCTTGGTAATGAGGGATTTAGTTTGTGTAGTTAACTTATCTCTTCAGGACATTGAATAATTCATGTTTTAAAATACAGTGTTGAATTGTCTCTCTTCCCTAATTATTGTATATGACCACCTGTGCCACCTGCTATGTGGTTATTATTTGTGCTCACCTTACATCCTATTATTTATGCTAATAAATCCACCCTATTTTTTTATTTTAGTACCTTCTACCAGGATCGTTTGGCCAAGTTCCTAGTTCCGTGTATTTTTTCTTTGATGCTTACCTGGTTGGAAATAACTATATATGTAAATATTGTAAACAGACAAAATTATTAGAAGGAATAAAATACTCAATACAGGGGCGCCTGGGTGGCTCAGTCTGCTAAGCAGCTGCCTTTGGCTCCGGTCATGATCCCGGGGTCCTGGGATCGAGACTGAGCCCTATATCGCATCAGGCTCCCTGCTCAGCGGGGCGTCTGCTTCTCCCTCTGCCCCTCCCTCCCCCACTTGTGCGCTCTCTCTCAAATAAATAAAATCTTAAAAAAAATAAAATAAAAATATGAATACTCCCCTACTTTCTAAAAAATTTAAACTACTTTTTTGTTATGACTACCTTGCTGTGCTTGTATTTGATGCTCAAAGTCTCACAACTTGATCAATAGGAAGTCCCATTATGTTGATGCCAATGTCCTTTCAGGACTCTGACATTTCTAAAAGTATCCATAGTATCTGAAAACAACAGCATGCTCCAGACACGTTTTGATTTTTTTCCGCTCAGGTCTTAGAATCAGTTACCGCCTAAGGCAATCTATTCCCTTTCTGGGCGGATGGTATTACAAGCCAAACTCATGGTCTCAAGGATGCACAGGGAGTCAGCAGTGGGCAGAAGAACTACCACTGCTGTTGGCTCCCTGTAGTAGTTTCAGAGCTGAAAATGTCTAATGTCCTGAGGTCACATTATGTGAAATCACAAGACTTTCTCTTATATGGTCTTTAGCGTGTACCAGAGAAGCACATAGGCATCTTGGGGAAAATAGGTACAGTCTCAAAAATCATATTTCTGGTCAAAAAAGGAAAGTATAAAAATAACCTTTAATTCTGAATCAACACGTCAGAATATTTTTATTTCAGGCCAGTGAAGTCCTAATTTTTAATTTTAATAATGTAAAGTTATTTTTTTAAAGATTTATTTATTTGAGAGAGAGGGGGAAAGAGAGCGAGAGAGTGGGGGAGGGGCAGAGGGAGCGAGAGAAACTCAAGCAGACTCCATGCTGAGCGCGGAGCCCAATGCTCGAACCCACGACCCTGAGATCATGACCTGAGCTGAAATCAAGAGTCAGACACTTAACCGACTGAGCCACCCAGGTGCCCCAATAATGTAAAATTATTTAATCATAATAAAAATTGTACCTAATTTTCTTTGTGAGACCAAACCAGAATTTTAACTCTATTATAATTATGTAAAAGAAATGAGTTTTCTGACATTGTAAAAGACAGTGACTTCAATGTATATGTGATGGTCTGAAATTTATAATAGGGATTTTATTATTGTAATTTTTAGTGTTTCTTAGAAATACAGACAGAATAAGCTTATTATTCTGATACCTTTAACTGTTTGGCTTAATTTAAACTTCAAACTTTTTCTGAGGGTATACCAAAACTTTAATAATAGATATCTACTCTTGGTTGACAAATTTTAATTCTAACAAACACTGTACTTCTAATACCTTCCTCAAGTGCTAAACCTACCTAGCTGCTAGAATGACTGGAAGACCATTCTAGAAAAAAATCTTAGGTCAGCCACAAAGAGGATATCCAGAACTCACTTTTAGCCAATTCACAACACTTAGGAATTCAGAACCAACCTACACTGAAAGACTAGGTCACTAGGGACTACCTGCAGCCAGGTTAACCTTTCAGATGCAGTTTATCAGACAGCCTAGTTCCAAATTTAACAAACTCAGAGTGTGGCAGGCTAGGCCACTGCATATTCCTCAGTGTTCAGAATCACCTCCTCTGTGTCTGCTTTCTATATTGTAACATTCAAGAGGGATAAAAGAAGGCTCCTGGCTCACATATGTACTTACTTCAGTAGGAGTTTTGCCGTCCACGACCCATGTGACATGTGCCATAGCCCCCCAGGTATATGGGGAGCCATTGCCTACACATCCCCTTGACTGTTTCTCAGAAGGACCTACACAGGAAGCTGTGGTAATTGCTCCCTGTCACATACTTTTCTGTTGTACTTCTATCAGTTCCACTGTCTCTCCTCTTAAAGACTTAAAAATGCATCTAAATTTAATATTTGTATTAAATATTAATATTAATCATGTATTAAATATTGTATTTAATACTTAAAAGTGAACTTGACAGAAATGTTAAGTTAGGCTTAACTAAACTGTTGATGTGTCTATGTAAATATGCCAATTCAGGATACAGTCCCAAAAGGGAAATAGGATATACATACTGGGCCTGATCTCCCCATGAATTCGGGTGCTCCCATTTACTGTCCTTCTCTGTGGCCCTGTTTTCTGTGCTAATTCGGGATTATGCTGTGCCAGGTGCCTTGTAGATTTTGATCTACCTTGGGGCCTGGCTCCCAGCTGTGCCTTTTTCTGATCTTTCCAGACGATTCACCCATCCTCATCTTACAGATTCAGGGTCAGTGTTCAGCTGGTTCAAGAGAGTGTCCTGGTGCCAACATAGCACCCAGAGCTGTGGGCGGGGTCAATCTCCAACAATGGGGTGGGAGGCCTGGATTGGCAGGTCTGTCACACTTCTGTCTTCACAGGGCTTGGGGTTATAGTTCTATAATTCTGTAACCTTTATTGTGTCTATTACAGTTACCGAGTTGAGAGAGCATGTCTCTAAAGGTACTTGGATCATCTTTCCTAAGGGAGCCATGTAAATTCCTGACCTGACAACAATCGGGTTTTCCAAGGATTGCAAACCACTCTGGGCATGATGGAAGTGCAATTCAGGCTGCTGGCCACAGAGGGAGCTCTTTGCTGTGTCACTGGTTATCAAGCTTCCATTTTCCTGTGCATCATTTCTCATCATAACTATTACAGGTTTTAGAAACACTTGGATGAAAATCAAAATAGATGGGAGTATGTGAAGGATATTACTCTGAAACTATTCTTTAGGAATAATCTCTGCAGTTAAGATATATTTTAACATTTTCCAAATTTTCAACTGCAAAATTGCCAACAAAGCAGGGAGTAGATCCGCAGTGACGGGAAGATACGTGTGTCTTAAATCTTAGGCCTACTTTAGCCCTTCTAGAATTGCAGATAGTCCAGGATAACTTTAAATTGAGGATTCACATAACATTGATCTTTAATGATCTTATTTTATTATTGTTGGGAAATTAAACTGCTTTGAAGAAGGGAAACCCAAAGCTGCCTTGAGGGCTCCAGAACATCAGAGACCTTTGATTTGCTGCCTTTGAGAGGATTCAGTGTGAATGGGAGATGACACTGGGAACACAGTAAACCCCTGGAGAGACTCCTTTATTTACAGACTTTGTCCCTAAGAACTAGTAAGGATGGAAAAACATAAAGTATCTGCATAAGACAACCCATCCTTGAATGCAAAGTCAGCTGCCGGATGCCGTCCAGTCGTTTTTCTTCCAATATCACTGTGTGTTCATGAAAGTTACAAAAACTGAAATATTAATTTCATTATAATTAGATATATGGATGTTATAATAGTTTTCCCCAAAAATGCTACAATAAACTGAAAGAAACTTTGAGCCAAAATTAAATTCACAGCAATTGAAATTTTTCTAAATTGGTTTTAAGTACTTATTTACCCTGATGAAATTTTAATTACAACATAACAATATCAATCATCATATATTAGTACTTACTTTTCAAAACATATTTAATATATGACACTTGATTTTTACATCAATACTATTCATAATTCAGGTGATACCCACTTTTACAAATGGGGGAAAACCTCAGACATTTAAGTAATTTTTTTAAAGAAGAGATGTTTCTTTTTTTATAGTGTTATTTTTCTTTTTTTTTTAAGTCTATTAAGTAATCTTCGCACCCAACATGGGACTCGAACTCACGACCCCGACATCAACAGTTTCATGCTCTCTCAACTGAGCCAGCCAAGCACCCCTAAGTAATTTTTTTGAAAGAATAGGTTCTGGAACATCTCAACTCCCCTCACTTTTTATTGCTCCATTAAAAATATCTGTTGATAAAGGGTAAAAGTCACCTATTTAGATTGCTTACTATGTGCTAGTTATTCCTTAAGCACTTTTCAATATTTAGATGAAAGTATTTATTCTTAACTCATTTAATCCTCCCAGCATTCTCTAACATAGGTAGTATTGTTATTCTCATTTTATAAATTAGGTAACTGTAACCTAGAGATACTAAATAATCTGACCAAAGTTACATTATTAGTGTCAGCCTCAATGAAAAGGTAAACTGAGGCAAGCCTGAATTACCAGAAACCTAGTTTACTTGGGAATAGCAGAGGAATTGCAATTTGGAGAACGCATGCTACTGCAAGCCCCGGAGAGTCTGGGGAGGGTTTGGGATGGCTTGTATTTATGGGCAAGGAGTACAAAGAGGGGGACATCCAACCAGAGTTCAAAAAGTAAGGTCATTGGCGTGAGGATGGGGAGAGACTTGGTAGATGTTCCCTGGTCATAAGGTAAAGCTCTGTCTTCTGTAAATCGGGCATTTCCAGGAAATCAGGCTCTCGGTTCTTAAGTTCCGTTCCTCTGAGGCACTTGAATGAGATTCTCCATCTCATATCCTCCTTTCCACTTTAGACTGAAACCCTTTCACAGTAGTTAGCGATTTGATATCTATGTTAATTCCTAAAAGGAGAGAGGCAAGTATCACCCAGAAGAAACTCCTCACTTTGCCCTGCTCTTAGTCCACCTTGCAGCATCCGTACGCCCTTGCCAGGAACCGCACCACCTTCTCTCCACATTGCTGTGCCCTCCCACCAGAGTGCCAGGTCCCACCCCTCCTGCCTCTTCTGGACAAGGCCCCAGCGCTCCTCCCCAGGCCCCCTCCCTACCCTATCATTTCCACCATTGGTTCAAAAAAACAAAAACAACAGAACACCTCACGTGACCCTATTTCCTCACTATGTGTTTCCCCTCTTAAATAAAACTTTCTGGGAGAGTTGTCTATCCCCCTGTCTCCAGTTCTCCTCCCTTCTGCTGAGCCTGCTCCAGTGAAGTTTTTGGCCTCCCCACTGCGTCTAAGCAGCCTTATCAAGGTGACCTTCAGTGCTCATTCTCCGTCCTGATCTTACTTGATTTGATGGAGCTGATTACTCTCCCCTCCCTGAAATCCTTCATCACTTGCCCTCCAGGACAACACGTGTGTGGTTTTCCCTACTAACCTCTTTTGGCCTCCTCACTCTTTTTGCAACTTACCCAGTTCCTCCTCTTCTCGCAGACCTTGAATGCTTGAGTGGCCCAGGGCTCTTTTCTATCCCTGTTATTTTCACGGAATCTTAGGACTCTCAGAACCTACCTATTAGCTGATGATGCCTTTCCTGAGCTCCAAATGCCAGTATCAAACTCCTTTTCAGTATATCTCCTTGGTTATCTAAAGGACATCTGAAGGACATGTGTTCCAAATTATACTCCTGATCTTATCTCCCTAAACTTGCTCCTTTCCCAGATTTATCCATCTTGGTAAATGAAATGGCTACTCTATCCTTCCAATGCTTGGGTCAACCACTTGAGTCATCCTTGACAATTTATTTTCTTGTGTATCTCACACCCCACCTGTCAGCAAATCCTATGGCCTCTCTATTAAAAATATATACAGAATCTAGACACTTCTCACCAAATTTGCTGCTATCCGCCCCCATCCAAGCCTCTATTCTCTCTTGCCTTGCCACCCCTCCTTGACTCCCTACAGGCTGTTCTTAGCACAGTAGCCAGAGCGAGCCTGTTAATAAATGCAGTCAGGTCATGATAACTCTTACCCCAGACCCTCTCTCTAGTGGTTCCCCATCCCATTCCGGGCAAAAGCCAAGTCCTTATAATAATGACCTCTAAAGTCCTCCACATCGTTGGTGGGCCACATGCTACCACCAACCTTGCTGTTCCTGTAATTCTCCAGACATGAGCCAGCCTCCAGGCCTTTTCCCTTACTGCTCTATCTGTGGAATGCCTATTCCCGGAAAGTGATCACCCTCACCTTCTTCAAGATTTTGTTCAAATGTCACTTCAGTGAAGAAGTCTACCATAACCTATTCAAAATTGCAAAACATTTCTCCCCTTACCCAATTTTCCATAGCATTTTCATCATCTAACATACTATAACATTTACTCACGGTATTGTCTGTCACAGGTGCTAACCAAGGGTGCGGGGAATCTAGAGTGGATAGAAGAAAGAGACCATGAGTTTCCGGTCTCTAGATCAGCTGCTGTGGTGGGGGCTGTGGATCATACCACAACCGCAACAATTGGCACTGCTAGTTGACGGAACTTGGGATAGTCTGCTGATATCTTCCAGGAGCTAATTTGTGTAGGGGCCAGACTGATGAGTTAAATGGAGATATGATGGGAATTATCGCTCTGCTTCCTTTAAGTCTTTAAGGGTGGCACTAATTTCTGCTATTTGCCTTGGGATGTTTGTAATTTGCAGTCTTGCCCACAGAGGGGTATAGGGGACACTTCAGAGCCTCCTATCTGTCCTTCCCCACTATGATAACTTTTGTTCACAGGCCAAGAATCAATGTATGCATGTGGGCATTCTGTCAACGTCCAAGAATTAACTATTTCATTTATACATCAAGGACCAGGGACTAGACCCACTGTGAAGTGAACCTGGGCTGTGAGTCCATTTATTACCTGGCCCCCATACACATCTACTCTGCCAGAGGACCATGATTTGTATCATACCGGTTCTCATTGTCTACTCAGATCTTGTGTCCAACAGTTCTCAAAATCTTGGGCTATTTCCTCTCCACGGGGTATGGTTACCCAGGTAAATATCTGTTGGTCCCTTTGGGGAAGTACTGGGGTAGTCATTGTCATGCAGACATGCCAAGGATACTTCTTCCTGAGGACCTGGCCTTTCCTTCCTTAGTGGGCTCTGAGTCCGAAAATTGGTTCAGATCCAAAGCTTGTCAAAAAATTTTGACTTCTTGTCGGCACAGACAAGCCTTAGCCTCCTCGTGATCCTTTCTCTTGACTGTACAGATCAGTACATCAGAATCACCTGCAGGCTTTGTGAAACTGCAGATGGCTGGCCCCTAGCCCCAGAGTTTCTAATAGAGTAGGTTTGGACTGGAGCCTGAGATTTGGTGTTTCTAACAAATTTTCATGTTGATGCCGCTGGTCAGGGACCACACTTTGAGAATCACTGGCACAGACTGATCTTGCATCTGGGGACTCCAGCCATTTCCCTGGCTCTCTGTGCATCCGTCTCTCTCCCTGCAGCTCTGACTTGGGGCTCAGTGAGGTATTTGCTCTCACCTTGCTTCTGACAGGTAGGCGTTGTCATTTGGCCTCTCTGGGGGCAGAGATTCATCTGTGGGTGGTCCCTACTCTCAGCAGCTGGGGACAGTGTGTACAGAGATCTGGAAGGGGAAATGAGGGTGATGCCCTTCAGACCCTACCGTGCTTCTACCTGCATCTGTCTCAAGGCCAGGGCTAATGAGGGGAGTGAGATTTGCTTCAGGTAGGGACACCAAAAAAAAAAAAAAAAAAAATCAAGTTAAATATTTTGATACAGGATTTTAGAAAAATGAAAATGCAAAAAAAATCCATGATATGAGCAAAATGTCAACATTTCAAAGGCAGGATCAGTGTTACTGATTTCTCCTTTGACTTGGGCTCTGATACGGCTCAGCATGGCACTGTCTTCCCTCACTAGAATCAGGCTTCATGAGGGAGCAGGGATTGTGTCTCTTTTACTCACTGATATGCCCCCAGTACTTTAGAAGAGTGCCAGGCACATAGTAGATGTTGAATAAATACTTAGTGAATGAGACACTTAAGACATTTGAAAGAAAAGTGACCATTGAATCTACATTTCCGCGTTTCTGCCTCTCTTCTTTTCCTCCCCAGTGTTTGTTCACTAGTGTTGACTATACACAAGAGGCTGCCTTCCCCTTCGACCAGGAGACTTGGGGTGAGTTAGGCGCAACTTAGGGAAAGCACCTGACAAAAATAGGATGTATTTGATGACAAAGGTCAATTGTGAGATATTTAAAAATACATGCTCAATTGATTTAATAATCATCACATCTAAGGGATATATATAGAACATGTCACTGTACTAACCACCCTATTTGTTGTCGGCTTACATAAATATGAGAAACAGTTTTCAGAAACTGCTCTGTTGATCCTAGAAAATTGTCCTGCCTCCCTAGTACAGATGGATTTAGAATTCCAGGACCAAAAGCTGAACAGAAAAACTTGACGCAGAGGGGCAAGTGTAATGGGCAGCAGGCTGCCCACCTCCCCTGTGCTCCATCCCTGGGAGACCTATCAGGATCCTGAGGTTGGTGTGAGTGCATGGAGGGAACCCTTCTGGGTGTAGGCTAGCCAGCATTTTTGTACAGGATGCTAGAGAGCATGTGGCCAGAGCTGCTGGGCATTGACTCTAGTAGGTGCCCTCCTCACTGCAGGGCCTGCTATCACCACACCCTACCCGTTTTGCACCCACAACCAATTCTAATTTCTTTTTAGCCAGTGAGGGAAACCTGGGAATCTTTGGGTCAAATAAGAATCTCAGTGTGTTAAAGACAACTCCTATTCGCCACAGAAAAATGAGATTGCTTGTGTCCTACCAAGGCTAGATTACAGAGGAAACCCCAAGCTTCAGATCTCCATTGTCATTTCAAAACAAAACAAAACAAAAACAAGCCTGCCTCATACAAATTTAGACTTTTAAAGGGGATTAAGAGTACACCTATCATGATGAGTACTGAGTAGTATATAGATTTGTTAAATCACTATATTGTATACCTGAAACTAATATAATGCTGCATGTTAACTATACTGGAATTTTAAAAAATTTAGGCCTAAGAAACTTCATAAGCAGGTGGACTGAGTCTGTTTACCTTGTCCCTCTGTGAAGCGAGGGCCATATATGCAGACTGCAGGAATGTTGATGCTCCCCCTCCCCCGATGACGTGTATGGACTGCTGTCTTCTCTAGCACAGGAGAGCATATACGATTGTGCAGTTATGGGGGGATAAAGGAACTGCCTGGCACTGGGCACCTACTAGGTGTTAGGCATCATATTAGACACTTTATATATGTATGTGAGTCCATATGAGATAGGTGGGTAGGGAGGTAGATAGATATTTAGTTCGCACAGGATTTCGGTGAGAAAGGTATCATTAACTCTGTTTACAGGTGAAACATGATCAGAGGGACTAAGTTAATTTTTCACAGCACACAGCTAACCAGTGGTGTCTGGTGGGGGAGGAACTATGTGACTTCAAAGCCAGTGTGCTGTCAGCCGTATCAGCACAGCTCCCACAAGAAATGTGACTGTCAGGGCCAGGCCAAAGTCATCTCCCATTAAGTTGTGTGCTTCCCGAAAGAAAAGCATGGCACAGCCCTTTCCTGATGGTCACTAAGCTGTGGCAACAGTGCCGGGCTGAGGGTGGGTCTCCATTCCTCTCCAAGCCGACCCCGAAGCAGGGGAACCCTCAATGAGCTTGGCCTCGGCTCAGCACCTCGGGAGATGCAGGAATACCGCGAGGGGGCTGTACCGCGCCCGATGAGGCCATTCACAGCGCGTTGGACTCCGGGCACCGTCCACATATGATGGCAAGGTGCGGCCCTGCCAAAGCTGCCTTTTTATCTTCATCAAATGTGCGCAAATACTTTCTTGTCCATGGAGAAGTTTTCCACATTAAAAAGTTTTCAATTGCTGGGCCCTGGACAACCGCCCTGGGTGGTGGTGGTGTGGGGGTGAGGCTGGGGGTGGGGGGGTTGTTTGTTGGTTTCCTGCAGTTGCTTGCTTGGACAATGAGGGCTCTAACAAGTGAATAGCTGGAGTGGAAGGGAATCTAGGTCAGCTTGTTCTTTCTGCTGCTCACACCACTAGGGGGCATGAAGCTTCTCCGAGAGAGGAACTAAAAAGGCGGGCACGTGTAAAATGTCCAGCAAAGACTGGAGGCTTGCCTGCATTCAACTCTCATGATGAAAACATTTCTTCCAAAACCAGTCTCGTTTGGGCACTTCCAGCAGACACACAGGCCAACCGAGGAGTGGGCCAGGAGAATGGCAACGGTGTCGCGAGGGGCACGCCATTTGGTCATTACCGGACACCTGCTCCGTCTTCTGAAGCCTCTGAAAATGCCAACCTAAAGAGCCAGGATGTAACTGAGCTTTGAAACCCTGTGACCCATGAGATCAGAGTCCATTTCATAAAAGCCTATAATCTGAAAGACTATGCACTTAATAATGTCATTTCTTTGGGAGGTGGGGAGCAAGCAGTCAGATTCCAATTCCACAAGAACTCCCTTTCTGAGGGAAAGATTTTGCTAATCAGAAGCTTAAAAAAAATCCCCAGAATTTCACACAAGCAATAGCCCGTATATTTTATTGAGATATAATTGACATATAATGTTGTTTAAGTTAAAAATGTATAGCATGTTGGTTGGATAATTGATATATTGCAATAAGATTACCACTGTAACTCTAGCTAACACCTCCATCATGTCATATAATTAGCATTTCTTTTTTATGGTGAGAACAATTAAGATCTAGTCTCTTAGCAACTTTCAAGTATATAGTACAGTGTTATTAACTATAATCATCATGCTGTGCATTAGATCTCCAGAATTTATTCATCTTCTAACTGCACATTTGTACCATTTGGCCGACATGTCTCCAATTTGCCCAGACCCCCAACCCCTGGTAACCACCATTCAACTCCCTATTTCTATGAGTTCAGATTTTTGAGAGTCCACATATAAGGAATATCATTACAATATTTGTCTTTCTCTGTCTGCTTTATCTCAGTGTAATGCCCTCAAAGATCTATCCATGTTGTCACAAACAGCAGGATGTCCTCCTTTCTCATGGCCAAATAACATTCCATTATATATGTAAACATCTTATATCGTTTTATATATACATATAGCATCTTACATCTTTATCCATCCATCTGTTGATGGACATTTTGGTTATTTCCACATCTTGGCTATTGTGAATAATGCTGCAACGAAGAATGCAGATATCTCTCCAAGATTCTGTTCTCATTTCCTCTGGTGTATACCCGAGTGGAATTACTGGATCATACAGATTTTTAATTTTTTGAGGAACCTCGGCACTGTTTTCTATAGTGGCTGAACCAATTTACATTCCTGCCAATAGTGCACAAATGTTCCTTTTTCTCCACATCCTCGCCAACATTTATTTCTTGCCTTTTTGAGAACAGCCATTCTAACAGATGTGAAATGATATCACATTATGGTTTTGATTTGCATTTCCCTGATGATTAGTGATGTTGAACACCTTCTCATGTACTTGTTGGCCATTTATGTGTCTTCTTTGGAAAAATATCTATTCTGTTCCTCTGCCCACTTTTTAATCAGATTAGATTGGTTTTTTTCTTTTTTTTCCATTATGAAATGATCCCCACAATAAGTCTAGTTACCATCTGTCACCAAAGTTATTACAATATTATTGACTATATTCCCTATGCCATGCATTACATTGCCATGACTTATTCATTTTATAGATGGAAGTCTGTACCTCCTAATCCCTTTCCCTTATTGTGCCCACTGCCCCAACCCATCCCAGGGACTCACTCACTGCTCTCCCTGTCTCCCAAGGGAAAGATCCTTGACCTCCTCTTTCTCTAAGCTGTGCTGTCTTAGAGGGAAAGGGTAATATGAGCCAAATTCCTCTTACCCAATCAAATGCATCCAAACTCTTTTTTTTTTTTTTGGTTTTGGTTTTGGTTTTGCTCCAACAGAGTGCTGGAACTTCTCTGGACACTTGAATTTCTACATAGTCACTCTTGTCTGTGGTGTCTGCCCAAGTCGGCATTTTCCAGGTGCTCCTGGACTACAGCAAGCTGAAAGGGGTTGGAGCCAGTTTATAGGCTTGCTGGCAGCTCCACTGCCCATACTAGGGTCTGTCTGCTGATTGCTCAATGCTCCCAGGTCCCTTGGTGTATGCTGCCAGGCCCCACAGCTCCCACAGAAGCCCTTCTGTTTGTGGATAGTTGCCAAATTTAAGATGTTAAAGGGGACAAAAATGAGGGACATCTTAGGCTGCCATGTTGCTGATATCACTCCTTCCGATAGCCTGCATATTGGCTGATCCATATTTTAGCATCCATTCAGGTGTGATGATGAAAAGAACATGAGATTGGGTGCAGGACGAGCTTCTACTCTCTGGCTTTGTGACTGCCAGAGTACTTAATCTGAACATCAACAAAACGGCAGAGTATCTCCTCTGTAGGATTGTTCAACACCAACAAATATTTATCAAAGACCTACAGGGTGCCAGCATTGTGCTAAGCCCTGAGGATGGCTAAATGATAACACAGCCATGACTGGTCCCTGCCTCATGCACATCACATTGTACTGAGGGTCCTATCACCAGGAGGGATTTATCTAATGTGACTGCATAGTGCCCAGCACATCACAGCACTTGACACATGTTACTCGTTTTCTCCCATCCTTTCCCTCTGTGTCTCTTCCTCCTCAAAAATATAGACTGTAGGGCCAGGTCAAGATTCCCCTTGGCAGTGTGGGTTTCTAGAAACAGAGGAGATTCATTCACACTTTACTTTTTATCTGCCTTCACTTAGCACTTACTATTTGCCAGGCTGTGCTAATCTTGAGTGATCTGTAGTAGATATTTGTCATTTTTTTCTGGCCACTATTATCTGATTCACCTTCCTTATTTGAGAAATTTCCCCACCTTCTCTGACCAGGCTGCAAACATCAATTATTCACCTTCCCAGTTTCTCCTGCACTCAGAGTATTGGTACTTTGAGGTTCAGCCAATCAGATGCATGTACCCCAGTGTGATTTGGGAGCCAAAGAGGGCTCAAAGGAAGTAAGAAGGAAGTAGGGAGGATAGATCATCCACCAAAGGGGAGGGCTATGGCAGATGCTGTAACAGCCTTTAGTTTCTAGCAACAGTTGGCAATGCCAGTGGGAAAGCTGTGCGTTTTGGTGTCAAGTGGCCTATTTCGTGCTGTGGCTTTGAATGTGGCCATAGCTGCTTTTAATTTCCTTTCTTCACACCTATTTTCAGGCTCCACTTTCTGATCTCCCTACTGGTTCAGCGAGCTATCCAATTCCTTTTAGCAAAATTCTTATGTACTTAAATCAACACAGATAGATGTCGTTCCATGCAGCTAAGAACCCCAACTGACCCAGGAGGAAAAACAAGTAAGATTCTGACCTCTGTCTCTTAGGAGCTCCACACACAAATGATTTCAATACAATCCGTGGAATGGAGGAAAGATAGGACATGTTGGGGATTATCTACTATACTGGACAGTGAGAATCAGTAATGAACACTAAGGGCTGCTGACCACAAGGAATTCGGTCTACTGGGAGAGATGGATTCATCACTAGATAATGGCATAGCAATGTCATAAAGACAGAGCTAGAGATGTGCACAGGGTTTGGTGGAAGCACCAAGGAGGGATACAGCCCAGCTGAGGGCAGGTGGGGATGCTGGCTGAAGAAGGCTTTGGAGAAGAGGATGCCATGTTTGAGCCAAGTCTTCAAAGAAGAGTAAATGTAAGTCAGACCAACGCAGAGGAGCCTGGGAGAAAAAAAGGCATTCCCTTGTGCAAGAGCAAAGGCCCAGAGGAGAGACTCAACATGGGGTGTGTGGAATTACACAGGTTGGTGTTGCTAGAACCACTGTATTCCCCGTGAAGAATACGAAAGTTGTCATGGGTATAGGACTGAATGTGAGGTAAGAGTGGGGAATAGCTGCCTAGAAAAATGGGAGACAGTGTTGACCCGGGCTAAGGAAAAAGATTCAGGGGAGCAGAGGGCCCAGGAGAGGGTGGATACCATGATATTTTAGTGGAACCAGCCCACATCAGATTATCTCCAGAAATATTTAGCTACCAGTGTATAGCAGTAAAGAAAGACATTGGTCCAGAATTAGGGTTTTGCTATGAAAATGAATACTGACATCTGAATTTGGAACCCCTGATCTTGGACCAGGTTTGCTCAGGTATAATTAGGCATGCAGTTGCAACCTGCCTTTGGTTGGATGAGGGAGGAGATATAGGACAAGGGGGAGGAAGGTGGCAGGGTATAGGATTGACTGAAATCTGTGACGTATGGCCCAAATCCATTTCATGCCCTAATGCAAGGGTCATTATGTTTTGAGTATAAAAGAAAATTGTGTTTATAAAATAAAAAGATAATCATCTCAATTCACTAACCATGGGGGCCAAGATGCTCTTCACATTTTTATAGTATATTGACACAGCATTCATTTTCCCTATGAGGAAAATGTATAAGCACTTTTCAAACATTTTAAGGAAAAAACTTTAAATAATTATACAAACAATTTACAGAGGGCTTTCAAATGCATAAAGCCCTTATTTAATCTTTATAAAAGCCCTCAGAGGTAGGCATGATTATTAATCCATTTCACAGATGGAAGAACTGAAGGGCAGAGAACTTAAGAGACTTGCCCAACGTCACATAGGTGGCAGGTGGGAAAGCCGAGATCTGAACACAGATGGTCTGCTCTGTACCTCAGGATATGATTGTATTTGGAGAAAGGGCCTTGACAGGGGTGATTATACTAAAATGAGTCCCCAATGAGTTGGGTGAGCTCTAATCCAATTTGACCAGGGGCCTTATAGGAAGAGGGTATTTTGACACAGACACATACAGAGGGAAGGTGGTGTGAAGACACAGAGAGAGATGACCATCTATAAGCCAAGGAGAAAGGCCTCAGAAGAAACCAGCCCTGCCAACACCTTGATCTTGAACTTCCACTCTTCAGAACTCTAAGAAAGCAAATTTCTGTTGTTTAAGCCCTGCAGTCTGTGGTATTTTGTTACAGCAGCCCTAGCAAACTATACCCTCATTGACCATCAGTTAAGAAGGAGCAGGAGAAGGGGGAGGCAAAGTAGAAATTAATCTTTTCAGTGAACTCCCATCCTTATTTAAAATACAAAATATGTACATTTCATTAGTTAAGTGAAGCTTAATAGGATCATGCTTTAAGCAAATTAATCTGGAATTCAGTTCTATAATGGGAGTAAAATAAAGCAGGAACAGTCTTCATTTATATTGAAGTAGTGTCACAGACAGGAAAGGGCAGCTTAATTAAGGCCAAAGTGTGTTTGTTAATTAGCTGTCATCCTGTCCAGTGAGCCCACCAAGGGATGCCATAAACCATTAAGGAGCATGGATTTATTGATGGAAAGATGAGGTAAGCTGAACATTAAGTGCACTGTGTTTCCTTAGAAGGCACAGTCCTTTCATTAATAATGAATACTGTCTTTCCTCCTGTCTTCTGAGTTTCCCACTACACTGGAATTACTGGTATGAAACACAAGGCCTCCAGTAGTTACAGGCCATTGAGAGATTCTTAGAAAATGCAATAGCGTTGTACTCCAGGGGAAAAGTAATTTCCAGCATATTTATTTTTCTCTAATGAATTTGAACCCACATATATTTAGAATCAACTACCTGCAAGGTGGCCCTGGGGGCTGCACTGTGTTCAGGATTCTGGAAGTGCTCAGAGCTGAGGCCCTTTGGACATCTGTTTTCTGAGAAATAAATTAGCAAGTGTCCCAGACACAAGTTTGAATTGTTTGAAGATTGAAAAACCTTGTTTATAGATTTGAAAAAATTCAGACTTTGGCCAGTTTGTCACATTTTCAGTTCCTGTTCTATGCTTTACAGAACCATGTGTTTTATGTTTGGAAAAGTTTTCAAAAGTTTAAAAGCAGTTTAATTAAATGTTCCATTTTTACAGAAATTATAGTCTCATTTCTCTCTATGCCTGAGAGCTTAGTTCTCCTTTTACCAACTTATTTCTTACTGGCCTCGAAGGGTATCAACATTCTGTGTAGACTAACACAGGATTGACATGATGTATATCCCTAGAAAACTCCATCACAGGTCAGGGAAATGGTCAAAACAATTTTTTTCTCCTCACATGTCACTGACTTTTTAAAAAATTTACTTATTTATTTGAGAGAGCAAGAAGGAGAGACAGTGAGAGAGCACAAGCAGGGAGGAGAGGGAAAAGTGGGCTCCCCGCAGAGCAAGGAGCCCGATGTGGGGCTTGATCCCAGGACCCTGGGATCATGACCTCAGCTGAAGGCAGACGCCCAACCGACTGAGCAACCCAGGCGCCCCATGTCACTGACTTTTGAAAATAAGATCAACTGAAGTGCCTGCATGAAAAAGCCACTAGATTCAGAGTTGCGGGAAGGAGGAGTTTTACAATTTCTGGAGACAATATACAGTGGCTGGCAGTCAGTCCAACTTTGAATAAATGAATGAGAAGAAAAGGAGAGGAAAGTGTGGGGGAAAGTGGCAAAAAACAGAGGGGAAAAATAGAAGGAGACAGGTAGTTTATAAGAGAAGTAATACAGAGAGAAGACCAGAGGAGGGTATGTGCCCCGGCACAGAGATACATGTACGAGAAGGAGATACACAGAGTCATACTGGGGTCACACACCCCAACTTCCATGACATCCCACGCCTCATCGTCAGCATACTATTGCTTTCAAAGCTGCGTCACATTTGCCACACCAAAACAAAAACAAAAAATGCAAATTAAAAACATAAATAAGAAATGAACCTTGTTCCACAAACTAAAGTAAAATAATATTAAAGACCAAATCTGAATGGACTGGATTTCTCTCTTCTCCATTTGTGTATGCACACGCACACTCACATGCACGCTCACACACACACACACACACACACACACCCCTCGATGTTTTTGGATATTGAGAGACTCTACTGTTCTGCCAATCAGACCACGGGATGGCTCTGCAAAGCCAGTGAGAAAGAGATTTGCAGTGATAATGATTCACATCAAACCCCAAATATGCCAGCAGTTGGCTGGGCCGACAGGGTTGCCAACTTTAGTTGCTTTGACTTATATGTAGAAGTGGCCAGAGGCTGTTTTAAACTGTATTCAAATCTATATTCAAATCTTCACTCATTCTCTCTGAAAATCTCTCTGATTTTCTCTTCTTTCCTGTTAGGAACCTGCTTTGGGTGCACCCTCGCTGGCCGGGTCTCCTCCCCTCCTTTGCTCTCACCACTTCTCTCTAGTGCGCTCCCACACTGTTCAAGAGGCCGTGCTTCATGGCCTGAACAGAATGGAAGTGGTCAAGCAAGAAAAAACAGCCAAGCAGGGAGAAGGAAGATTTTCAAATTTCTTGCCCTTGACTAGCTCTTCTCGGCGAGCCTCAGAGACGTGGATCAATCTAGTAAGTCCCATGTACCAATATTTTTCATTCTGTACTGGTTGGAAGCATCCCCCTAGTCCTCTTACAGGAATTATAGTATAGTGGTCTTTACACAATACACTAGTCTTTTTGCATTTCTGTCTCTCCAAATGGCTTAACTATATAATTTTCGCCAACTCAACTCTGCTGATAGATTAAACTAACGGTTACCTACTGAACCCTGATATATTTTAGACTGTCTTTACCTTGGAATTATTCTGAAGGCAACAACAAATAAAAAATCTGCTCGGAAAATGCAGTAGTAATACAACTGGTGGTGAGGGTGAATGTGTACACACGCTTTTGTCTTCAAATCCTCCATTCCCCAAGACATGCCCAGAGCTGAGGGGTTTGGTGAATTCTGAGCATGTGTGTATTGGTAGCTCATTTCGTGAATGTTCCACCACCTACTCGCAGACCATGGAAAATTCCACAGCAATTATGTATGTGGCGGAGGGAACCAGGCAGCTGAGGATGGAAGCGAGTTGTAGATTTTTCTATCTTTTCATTCAGCTTTCTTTCAAATGCTCGTCTCTTTTCAAGAATCGTCGGCATGCCTTTCCTTTAAAGTTAACACTAGAAGGAATCAAAGTCTCATTTCCTGGAAATACAGGGCTGGACGGCAGCCATCCCTCAAATGAGCCCCCGTGGAGAAGCCTTGGAGACATGAGCTCCCAACTCAGGTTTCCGGTGGATGGGTCTTAAATCCCACGGACTGGAAGCTGAGGTCATAGATTACTTTCTCATTGCCATCAGGGGTAAGTTCAACTTATACTTCCTGTCATTATTGTCTTAGATCATGCATGACTCAATCCTTCTTAGCCCATTTCCTCACACACAGATTTCTAATCAGCTGTGAAAAAAAATACTATTAATATCTGTACATTCGAGAAGAGATGTTAATGGGATAAGGGCTGAGGAGCTGCTCTGAACTGGCAATAGCAGGAGTCCAATAAAATAGGACAGCAAATCAGGAAATGGGGTAATGGTAGTCATTTGAGGAGAGGAAGTTAAGCAGACTGGTCAACATCACCACAAAAATGTTTCTTGCTCTGCTCTGCAACTTCATTTGCATAACTGGGGTAGCATGGGGATCCGGTGAGTGGGAATGAGCTTTGCTACCAGATAAGTACAGGTAGGAACCCTACCTCTTTCACTGGGCTCTGTGAGACTGGACAAGTTTCTTTACCCTTCTCCGCCTCTTGTCAGGGATAATTCCAAACTTTCAAAACTGTGGCAAGAAACAGAGATCATGTATGAAGAGCAGTTGGTACAGAGAGACACTCAGTACACGGTGAAGCAAATAATAAGTGTGTGCCCAGTGGTGCTCTGGCCTGGTGCTCAGCGTGATGGGGGCAGGGAAAGAGGAAATATAATCAGGAAGCTATCAGGCCCCCGCGAGAGCAATGATAAACTCACTTAATTTGCCTTTTGTTGTTCTCATCACATCTTCACCAACATTTCCCTTAACTTCAAGTCCAATGATGACTCAAGAGATAACAAGACAAAATAATGTCAAGAACTGTGAAGGGTCTGAAATTTTTACCCTGCTCTCAAACTAACAAGTCAGCCAATCACAGCTTCACTGAAGCTGGCAGAAGACATGAGACTCGCGATCAGAGACAAAGGATTTTATCAGAGCACAGAAGACAGAATGAGCTCCCCCCAATCCTGTGGGGGTGATGCAGAGGCAGGCACAGATGGATGCTGTGCATGCACAGTGGGTTTATGCCACAGCTGAGGGACCATGAGTTTAGGAAACACTCAATCTTTTAGTGGGATGTTAGTGAGACCGGGAAACTGAAGGACTCCATAAAAATCTGCTTTTTGCTCCGTTTCCTTCTTCTATTCTTGCTAGGTCCTGCACCCCCACCTCACTTTCACATGCCTCAGAATGCAAATCGTGTATGTCCTCCCTGTAAGGGACAAGGAGTTAACGGTTTCTTTAGAATAAATAACATCTAAGGAAGGACCAGGTGAGAATGACCAGACGGAGCTATTACATGCATATTCCAGACCACCAGTGCTAGACGTCTCAAAGCCAAGACCCCCTGGCTCCAAGGAATAACACCTGGGTCGTTGTCTTTGTTCTAACTGGTTCTTGGATGCCTGAGAAGACGCATACACCAGACCACAATCCTCAGTACAAATCCCAGATCATAAACAAAGACAACATTCATGCTACTTTCCTTTCTGAGTCTCCCAGGCGCTCCATCCGTATCTGCTCTCTCTATATCTTCAATAAACCCTGCTCCCACTTCCTGCTGGCTTGCATTTGATTTCTATCCTGAGCGAAGCCAAGGACCCTCTTGGGGGGTCCTGCTGGATCCCCTTCGGGGCCTTGGATCCGGCCTGCTGGCAGCATTAGCAAACCTACCCAACCTTTGTCCCAGAGGGACATTATCTTTGTTATCCTTGCCGGGAAACAAATCTGCCCTCTGCCCTAGAGAGAGACTCTGTCTCTGTCTTTCAAGATTCTTTTGTATACAGATAGCCTTGAAAAGCCAGTCTGGAACAAGAGCTGTGACAAGACCTATAGAACACCGCAGGCAGTTGCCCCCCACCTCCAACAGCTGAGACACAGCCAGAGGCAGAACTCAGAAGAGGACGCTGTGACTGAGATGTCTTGAAGCATTTATTTATTTAATCAACACAATTGATAATCTCGCGTAGAATCTTAAATAACATAGCTCCTGTGGTTGCCTGAGACTAGAGAGAAGACAGTTATAGCTCCGTTATCTACCGGCGTGGACCCCCCCGCCCAACTTTGTAGCACCTCAGCTGTGGGAATGGGACAGGACACCTGCTCCCATTGCCACCGAAGGGCCTACTGGGGTGTTTTCCTTCACGCAGTTTCTAATCAGTGTCAAATGGAACTTTAGCCCAGTGAAAGAAAATGCATTAGGGTTTTTTTGTTTTGTTTTTTACCTAAGGAAAAAAAAGAAAGAAGCCAGCTTTGTTCCTTTCTAACTTCCTTTGGGCCTTATGAGATTAAAAATGGTTTGGGGAAAAGAATCCTTTTAGAGGCCACTTGTGAGGATTGTGGAATCCTGAGATTTATCCAGATCAGTCTTCTTACTCATGTGCCTTTGTGAGGTCAGATATGGTTCTCCTAATGACTTGAAAACCTAGAGCACACGCCCCAGAGAGCTCCCGGCATTTCAGATCCCACCGTGGAGCACACCCTTGGGGCCCTAAAAGCAGAACCACCTCGAGCACCTTACCCCTTCGTTTGGAAGACAGTTCTGCCCCTTGTCAGACCACACAGGAATCTGTAGCCCAAGTTTTAGTAAAAAAAAAAAAAAAAATTATCGGTGGCAAAATGAAGTAATTGTCATAGTAAGGAATTCAGGGACTGTCTCATTTGAGAGTCTGACGACAGAATAGCCAGGTGTGTGGCAGTAAGGGGGTAGATGATTCGGGCAATGTCCTCTTGTCTCCACTTCTAACAGAAGGACACAGTCCCCAGTTGCTAAAGCCACAAATCTGGTTGTAACTCCTCCTTCTCCCTTGCTTTCCACATCCAATCAGTCACAAAATACTACTGACGCTCCTAAATATTCCTCAGATCTGCCCACAATCTCTTTGTCTTTGCTAAGTTCTCTTTTTTATTCTTCTGTGGTGTTTATATATATATATAATATGAAATTTTTCATTTTTATTGTTGCATCCTGTGAGGTAAAAATCTAATTGGATTTTTCTCAAGCTCCAAGAAGAGTTGGCAATGTACTCTTATAACTCCCACTCCCTTCCACACCACACTCAACACACACGCACACTCACCCACACACGCGTGCATGCACACGTAAACGGGAGACAACACTTCCTCTCATCCCATGCGTGTTCTTTCCATTTGCCCGGAACTCAGTTTTTCTCAGTCATCTCTAGCTACCAAGAGGAGCCCCTCAAGTGCAGATTGTCAACCCAGAGGCAGGGGGCCTGGCTGGCCCAATTAAAACGGGACATTGGTGGCCCTGCCCCTGCCTGGCAGGAGCCCAGCCGTGTGACCCCAGCCAGGGTCCAGCCCCAGCTTCCGGTGTCCTCAACCTGCCCCTATGGCCTGAGCCGAGCTCATCCTCCTCCCAGTGAGCTGGAGCTCTATGAGCTGAACTAAGGGATAAACCCTACACCTGAACTACTGATGCAAAAACACGCATATGAAATCCATTCGTATTTGAATCCTGAGAAATATACTGCCAATTACCTCCACCATAGTTTCTTGTAGCAGAGCAAATGACTATAATGCAAACTTGGAATCAAACTTTCTTGTTAGAATCCTGGGAGCCTATTATTGTATTAAAAAACAAATACTATGTCCTTTTAATGTTTAATGTTTTATATTAATAGCATTTTCTCATATGTCAGACATTGCTTGGGTATATGATAAATAAGTTTCAGTCTCCTATTAAAAAAAAAATCCCTTTAAAGGAACTTTAAAGGGAGCCCTCCTCCCCCAGCATTCCCATTCCCAAGGAAGGAGAATTGGCCGCATTGATTTCACATGGAGTCGGCCAGCAAGAGCTGTTGGGAGAATAGACAATGGGGCTCTCTGTAGCCTGCTGAAACGGAGAACAGAAATGCTGACATTTCGATGATTATATTTGGGCTCTACAGTGGCCCTGGGGCATCCCAAAGATCACTTAATAGATGAGTCTTATCTTGTTTTCAGAGCTTAAATTAGCTTTCAAATATCTGAAAGGTTAGAGAATATATCATTTAGTTAGAGAGGGAAACCTAGTTTCCTTCTCCGTTCCCATTAAGCACTAGTGCATGCGTGTGTGTGTGTGTGTGTGTGTGTGTGATTTCACATTTTTTTTTGCATAGATTTTGCAACGCTGGGAGCTGCAAATAGCTACAGACTTTACGCCCTCTGCATAAGTTAACCACACATCAGGACAGTTATTCCAAGTATTTTATTCTTTCTGTAGGACGGGTCATGGTTTTTTATTGAGCAAATATATTTACTTAAATGTTTCAGTGTCAGTACCCAGCACAATGCCTCACACAGAGTACTGAATAAATGATTAATTTTATGGCTTATACACTCCGGAATTCTGCTAATAAAGATGGATACACAGAAAACCTACTCGGTAATATTCCTTAATTCGCCTTTGGTAAAACAGAAATTCCAATTCCGCCTGTATTTCTTCACACACAGCCTTGCAGGGATTTCACTTGTCACAGAAATGAGCCGTATGGTTGCTGCCCTAAGGCCCCATGTCACTCAAATGTCCCTGTTTTGCACATGCACAGCAGATTGTCTCCTTACCGACCGCAAGAAGCTGTTTCTTAAATAACTGCAGCAAAATTGCGTTTGTCAAATGTCAAGAACAAAGTGCATTTTTGTAAGTCAGTAGTCTTTTTATAATCGACCCAATTTCCTGAATATTCAACATTCAATAACCTGGCTTTAGATTTCCAGCTCCTTTGCACAAACTAATAATGCTTAATAAAGCTCAGAAACCACCTTCAGTTATGTCTTCACACTGGGGGTTCATCAGACTGAGGAAGTACAAAAGTGGGTCTGTCTACCCTCTTAAAGATGAGTGTGGACCCCCGAAGGCCCAGCCAGCTCTTGGCAGTTGTGGTTCGGCCACCCGGGCCACACCACAGCTCAGGTGTGTTAACCTGCCAAGTGTTTTCACCTGTGACTGAAGAGGTCCCGAGAACCTCAGGCTCAGCTCATCGTGCTGCAAGTTAGCCTAATTAGACTAACGCCGGCTCCCGGTTTGAGCCAGCTTGACTCTGACTTGTGTTTTGAAATGGGAGATAGGACCATAACAGTATGAATTGTGTGATTGTTTTTCAGCTGAAATAGAAAGGAAGAACTTTTATTTTTAATTTTTGCATATGTACCTGGGAGAAAAATCAAGATGGTGAGGCCCTGTATCTCAGGTGTCAGTTCCTTGGTCAATCCGAGGGACCAGGGGGCCAGGTTCTACAGAAGATGTCCAGAGCACAGGAATACCCTGCTGTGAGCAGGGACATCAGCTGCCCCTGGGATACTATGGCGGTGACAGAGGATTCAGGTTGCGTTCCCATGACTTTATGAGCAGCCAGCATCACAGTGAGGGTTAGGATTCATGGCCACAAGAGGGACAACATCTAGAACTCTCAGAAAGAATTTGTGAATTGAGGAAGGAGCTGAAGCCCTTCATGAAGAGGTGGTTTAAAAGCCATGAAACTTGGGCTATGACTATTGTCAGGAAAAAATCCCAGTGTCCTCGGCCTGGTCGTTTCCTATGGAGTCATGATCAGAGAGCACCGACTAGCAATCAGGAACAAATTAATTCTGATCTTTACTTGTATCTCTCAAGTGACATTCAAAAAGAAATACAGTTTATAATCTCGTCTCACTACGAATCTCCTTTCCCTTCCTCCCAGGCTCCCACACATTCCCACCCTGTAGCCTGCTCAGACCTCCTGCTCCCTGCTGTGGGAGCTTCGCAGCCTTTTCTGACTTTTGATGTGATCCTCTCAGTGTGCTCCCTACATGAATTATTCTGCTCTGAAATGTGAGTGTGAGTCTTGATCCGGATGGGGGTGTAGTGGTACAGAATGCTGAGCAGTAAAACACTAGCATCTTCCTCCAGAGATAAGGGAAGGGGGGGCTTAGACATTCATCATTTCTGTATCTGTGCATTATTGATGGGGTCCCCGCTGATGCGCTAGAGAGACCTGGGGAAACCTTTGTCACAGAAATTATGAAATCAAGCTTTGTATTTAGTTCTCCAGCTTCCCTTTTCTACGAAGTTTCCCCAGCATTCAATTATTCATACATTTGACAAACACTTACGAATGCCTTCTCCACACTAGCAATTCAGAAAGAAATATTCTAGAGAAGGACACAGAGAAGTGAATAAATACATCAGTGTAACAAACACTATAATTGAGTTACAAGAGTAAAATATAAAAACCATAGCTGGTTTTTGCACATCCCCATTCCCCCAATTCAGTGGCTTACACAAGAAAGGAGTTCCGTTCTCTCTTACAAAACAGTCCCCGGGTGAGTAGTCAAGGGATGCTGTGGAGGTTCCCTGTGACAGGGACCAAGGCTGCTTCTCTCTGTAGCCCATTCATCCCCTCATCCCCTTGGGTGGGCATTGCCCTCATCTGCATATTCACAGATAACTCACCACCACCCAGGCTGGACCTGCATTCTGACCCCCAGGACAGGGGAAAAGAGAAAGTGCTTCCTTTAAGGAGACAACCTGGAACTTTGATTCTGCGCACATACTATCAGCAAGAATTTACTCATTTCACCCCATTGAGCTGCAAGGGAGGCTGCAAAGTGTGCCAGCAAAAGCTTGGGTTTTGAATTTTCTGAATGAAGAAGGAAAGAATGGATGTGGGGAGGACAACTTCTGGTCTCTGCTACAGTGGATAACTAACTCATTATTCCTTAAGACTGTATTGGCCAAGCAAGACCACTTGGTTCTCAGGAGCAATGGCTTCTAAACATACTGCTTCCTTACTCGCCTGAACAGGACCACAACATGAAGCCCAAATCTGGAAAAGCCACAAGACAAAGGGAAACTAGAAGACAGGCACTTCTCGTATAGGCAGCACAAAGTATTTGCCAAACAGGTCAAGGCTCTAAGCCAAGGAATCTGGGTAGCAGATACCACTGGGCTCATCCCCCCGCATGTATGTTCCTCCTGTTCGTGATGAAACACGAGGCGCTACCTGTAAGTACTCCAGGTTTGAGAATTTATCAACATGTAGCATCCTGTGTCCATCTACTCCCATCACGTGGGCATACATAGTGTTCAGTGGGTCCTCGCAGTCCCCCCAGATTTCTCTTCATCTTACACTTCTACAGGAAACCTCAACAATATGCTGACAGCCTGGTGGAGAAAGTAGCAAAACTTTCACCTGCACCAAGACCTAGAACAGTAGGAAGGGTGTGTAGGGACCAGAAGGGCGTTCACAATAGCTCACCTTCCTGTTCTAAAGAGCACCCGCCAGGGGGCTTGGTGCTGCCATTTCAACCTGGATACTCTGATTTGGTCATTTTGACCAGAATAAAACCAAACTATTAACTTTTCTTTTTATTTTCCAAAATGAAAACCCCTTCATTATTTTCATCTGATGACATAACTAATAAATACCCATTTAAAAATGATCGGACAATGCCAAAAATTATAACATAAAACCCATCCAACATAAAATACTTGCTGGATGTTTTGTGGTTTGTTTTTGTTTTTTTGCCAGAATTTGTCTGCTGGATATGTACAAAAACCACTGGTTAGGTTTTCTGGGAAGCAGATTCTGAGATGGAGTTTGTTGTGAGAGATAGTTCTTAAGGATTGTCCTTGGGGTCAACAACACCTGTGGAAAGACGGGGATGAGAGCAGCATTGGGTAGTGAGGGAAACAGCTATGTTTCAGGCCTGATGACAGTCTCAGCTGACCCCACAGGGAGCACTGGAGGGAAAATAGCCCATCAGAGAGGTTCTCTGTTGAGCTAAAACAACTGCCCTATGTCCCTGCCTCTGTCAGGATGTGACCACCAGCCCTGCTCAGAAAGGGCGGGACACTGGAGAGGTGGCTCTGCCATAAGGCAGTTCCTGAAGGGGCAGGCAGTGGGGCGATAAGTCCTTTTTTGAAGGGTATCTGGGCATTGCCTCTTCATGTCCATTACACACACGCACACGCACACGCACACACACACAGTATAATTTTAAATAAAAATGTGATCATGTCATCTACGCTCTTATGACACTGATATTTTTTACTTAGTAACATAATGTCAATATTTTCCCCATGACCCAAAATGTAGACCACATTCATTTTTAATTACTGTGGATAGTCTATTGAATACATCTATAATTATCAAATCCCTGTTGATGGGCATTTGAGAACCTTTCCATTTTTTGTTTTTTGTCTTTACAAATAACTCAATCATGAACATTCTAACATATGTATCTTTTCACACATGTGTAATTATTACTATAAAGTAATTCCCCAAACTGGAATTGCTGGGCCAAAATGTATGCACATTTATATTTTGAAGTACAGAGCCAAATTACCCCCTAGCAAGCCTGTACCAATTTGGCTGAGGATAATCAACATCAATCTTCTTAATCTTTGCTAATAGGTGAAAAATAGCTCATTGTTTTCTTCTTCTTCTTCTTCTTTTTTAAAGTAGGCTCCACCCCCAGTGTGGAGCCCAAAGCCCATTTTGGAGTGTGGAGCCCAACACTGGGCTTGAACCCATGACCTGAGCTGAGATCAAGAATTGGACGCTTAACCAACTGAGCCACTTGGGCGCCCCTGCTCATTGTTTTGTTAATAATACTTATTAATTAGTAGCCAGGCTAAATGTCCTTTGAAATGTTGACAGATCATATTTCTTCATTTATTTTTCCTTTTGTGAATTATCTATATCCATCCTTTCCCCACTTCTGTCTGGTTTGTGTCTGTTATATTAAAGATACATATATATATAAACCCATTTGGTATGTATGATACAGTGTTATTTCCTACTATTTCATCTGTGTCTTCTTTCCTTCCTCTCCCCTCCCCCTTTCTTTCTTCCGGCTTTGTTTGGGTGTTATTCCTCCCAAGTTTCTCTCTACCCAACTCTACAGAGATATTCTTCTGAATTTTCTTATTGCTCTTTTATAAATTCTCATACTTTCAAGTTTTCTGTTAGTAAGTAATGCAAAAAAAAAAAAAAAAGCCATGCTCTCCCCAACCCACTCCTTAGTGTCATCTAATTCCCCAACCACACTGAATTACCTCATACTGAGAAATATTATGACGAAAACACAGTTTTTACATTTCAAAAAAATGGTGATTTTGACGCAGCTGCATCAAGCCGGCTGCTTTAATAGTCTTCCCTCCATCAGAAGTGGCCCTGACTGTCAGAACTTCCGTCCCGGTGCACGCAAGCCCTGCTGCTAGCTTACAATAGGAGCTGCGCACTTTCAGCCCCTTGCGTGCTAACCTCGGGCGACCTTCCTGGACACAAGCTACGGACAATGTAAAGTGGACAAAATAAGGTTCCAAACAGCAGCACCCGTCCTGGGCATTTTTCCTGCCCATCCCTACCTTACCCCACATTCCCTTTCTCTCTTATTTAATTACAGGGTACAGGCTTCCCAGCTCCGTTTTACACAGGTTATCCATCCTGCTTTTCCTTCCAGTTGCTTTTTGAAAAACAGCTTTATGGAGGTATAACTCAGATACCACAGAATTCACCCAGGTTAAATGCACATTGCAATGATTATTAGTAAATTTACCGAGTTGTGCACAATCCAGTTTAGAACATATACATCATCACCCCAGGAAGATCCTTCATGCCCATTTATAGTTAATCCCCATTCCCATCCCCAACCCCAGGCAACCACTAATCTACTTTCTATCTCCATAAAGTTGCCTTTTCTGGACATATCAGATAAATGGAATCGTATACCCCTCTAGTTTTGACATCGCCTCTTATCTCCAATGAGAAACTCCAGATTCAACCTCAGTGCTGCGGAAACTGACCAGTCAGACCCAGGTTTGCATAGCTAGTAAATGACAGAGATCTGACTCAAATCCAAGTCTTGTGATTCCAAATTCTTTCCACTCCCTCCTGTTTTCCTGATCTGAATGCATTTTCAACGTTGAATGGAAAATTTGGTAATGGCCATTTAGAAAGCCTCAAAGATCACTGGCCTTCTGGGTCAGGACACGGAGTTCGTGACCCTTCTCAGCCACCAGGGGGCGCCCAAAAGACCTATCTCTGAACTGGCTTTTGCTTGTCGCAGCTGGGCATCTTAAGAAAGAGAATGTCAATTGTGACCTGAAGGGGTGGGTGGGATTTTTCTTCCAACACGTTTCCTTTCTGGGTAATTGCAAATAGCAATGAAGAATAAAAGCTAGAATGCTTTTGGCGCACATTGAAAGTTTCTTTTCAGGCTTCTCAGACCAGGATTTTTTTTTTTTTTAATATAATAAAAGGGGAAAATACAGACTTGATTCAGGAAGCTTGATGACGAGCTCTTAAGCTATGACGATCTTGCATAACAGATATTGATTAATCGTAATATTAGCAGCATATTGCTAATCTTTCGCATTTTTACATAACTAAAGTGATACTTTGGGGGAAGGGAAATGGTAAGTTTTTTCAAAGATTTTATTTCTTTGAGAGAGAGCACATCCAGGTGCAGGCGCAAGATGGAGAAGCAGACAGACTCCTCGCTGAGCAGGGAGCCGGATGTGGGGCTCGATCCCATGACCCTGAGATCATGACCTGAGCTGAAGGCAGACACTTAACCAATGGAGCGACCCAGGTGCCCCTAGAAGAGATGTTTTAAAGTTGTTTCCTAAATCCAGTATCTGTGTAGCTAGAATTAACCAGATAATAATTGAATATGACAACTGAATTTATCTTTTGAGAAATAATTTTATTGTGATATTTCCCCAGCTATGTGGGCTAAAAATGGCTGAATTTGGTCGACAGTTTTGACTTAAAAGGAACTCAACATCATAGTCACCAGAATCCAGAGGGCATATGTGCCCGTTGGCCTCCCCCCGCTGAATACCTCCTACACCCTCTGCCAGTCTGGATGAATGGATGGATGGGTGAGGGCTGCTCAACAGCCAGGATGGGAGCACCTGGGAGCATCTTTAGGGAAACTTAATGATGAGTTGCGCTCAGCACCACCCCTGCCAGTTGTCCAAGTCACTGGAACCATCTGTCTGGCAGTGCTGTGTCCCTGTTCCCTTCCTGGACTGCAGGATAGCCAGAATCCTGGCTGCAGCTATGGTAGGCCAGAGTCACAAGACATGGGGTTAGGACTGGCTCTTCCCATACCGAGCTCTGTGTCACTTATCCTCTCAGTATGTCACTTGTAAAATCTGTAAAATGGCAATAATAATTTTTGCCTTGACCACCTTCTACTTCACAGGGCCTGTGTGTGAGAGAGAGAAAAGAAGCCGGGGCGAAGACTCGGAAACAGATAAACAGAGAGGAGAAACTCAGGGAGGGACAGGGTGAGGGAGAGAGAAACATCTCAGCTCTGCAGTCCCCATCCTTCTTGCAAGCAAGACACCCTGCCCTGTCTTTATTCTAAGCCACCCTTCTCTGAAAGGTAGAAAATTACTCATTCCAGGTTCATGAGATGATTTTTACTAATATTATTCAAGCATCAGAACTTCAAAAACATTTTTATGCTTTTCCAGGAGGATTAATTTGCTTTTATAATATTAATGCCCCAACCAAATATCAGGATTGGATGGTTCCAGTTAAAATCTCACATTAACGGCAACGGGCGGTCAGCACTGACTCACCGGAAGCAGGCAGGTGGGCCTCTTACGTCTATCCTTCCCCTGACAACAAAGCCAACCGCGAAAACCCTGCCTTTAAGTGATGGAAAGGAGGGTGCTTAGAATTTTTAAAAATAGCAAACCTGCAAATATCAAAGCACCTAATTATATACAAATAATTAATATGCTAATTAGGAAACACAGCACTCTGGTCACCTCTGTCGGGTCCCTGCTACCATGTTAGCTGCAGGTCTCCAGCCCAGATGGCAGGCCATTCGAACTGGCGCTGCTCAATGCTCTCTGACTAGAAAGTATGGTGTCTACAAAAAGTGATTGATCCATAATGTTGAAATAGCACTTTCTAAAGTTGTGGTAAAATATACATAAAATTTACCAATTTAGCCATTTTTAAGTGTACAAGTCCTTGGCTGTTAAGTACACTTACAAGGATGTGTAAACATTATCACTATCCATTTCCAGAACATTTTTTTATCATCCCAAACAGAATTAAACATTAAACAATAACTCCCCACTCCACCCAGCCACTGGTAACCATGAAATATCACTTTCTTTAAGTTTTAATTTAAATTCCAGTTAGTTAACATGCAGTGTAATACTAATTTCAGGTGCGCAATACAGTGATTCAGCACTTCCACACAACACCCGCTGCTCACTGGGACAAGTGCCCTCCTTCATCCCCATCACCTTTTTAACCCCCCCACCCGCTCCCTTCTGGTAACCATGAAATATTAGTTCTTAAGCACATTTATTTAGTGTGTCTGGGGTGAGAAAGTCATTTTGCGAAAAGGAAAAGCCAAGGAGTTGGAAAATGGCAAAACTCCACAAAAGTTATTGTAGTGAAAATTGTCACCTTGCCCATTTTTCCTAGCCCAAAATGAGCATCAGAATCAGCTAGGGCATGGGGCGCCTGGGTGGCTCAGTTGTTAAACGTCTGCCTTCGGCTCAGGTCATGATCCCAGGGTCCTGGGATCGAGGCCCGCATCGGGCTCCCTGGTCCGTAGGAAGCCTGCTTCTCCCACTCCCACTCCCCCTGCTTGTGTTCTCTCTCTCGCTGTCTCTCTGTCAAATAAATAAATGAAATCTTAAAAAAAAAAAAAAGAATCGGCTAGGACAAGAAATGTCCTTGCATACAGAAAGTAAAGGTGACACCCGATCCGAGATGTGTCTGCTGAACACGGAGGAAGCTCCCACCAAGTAAGGATGTCATAGAACCCAGAGGTGCCCCGGCGAGACTGGTAGGCGTGGGCCGGCCTGGGGTCAGCAGCAGGGGCAAGGCCTCGGTCTCATCCAAAAACTTCAGTCTCAACCTTTTCCCCAAACTACACTTTTAATTACCGCCCAAAGGAACATTGTTCTACATTTGGAAACACCTACACAATTACCTCTTGAATAAAATTCAGTCTCTAAACCAATCACAGTTCACACCTGTAAAAAAGCATATAAAAATGTTAACGAAGAAATTAATGATAATAATGATCTATCTTTAATCTGGACTCCTACAGTCTCTTCCTTTATGCTTTATTTACAATCTTGGGCACCTACCCTAACTGGCCCCTTTCCAGGACACTGTTTCTTTGGAAAGCACATGGATTTCATTGTGAAGGAAATACAGACACTTAAAGCCTTTCTAGGCTCCCTTCCCCCTAGGCGTTTTGCTAATGTGTACCAGAACATTCTTGAAAGGAGAAAAAAGAAAAAAAGAGAAAGAAATGCTTTGTAAAGAAAAGGGTCTGCCTGCTGGCATTTCTAGCACCACTGCCTTCTATTAATCTGCAACCTAGTTAAAAGAACCCCAAATTGTTGTGTGTGGTGCTTTCTAGAATAACAGCTAACCTTCATTTGAATGCTTACGTCCTGCCCGCCACTGCGCTACATTCTTCCTGTAGATAATCTCACTTGCTCGGCACCACTCCCGGATAAGGTAGGAATCATCTCTATCAATATTGCATATATTGAGGAAACTGAGGCTGAACGACCTGAAGCAACTTGCCCAGAATCACATAGCAAGTAAGTGGGCTAGCCAGAATTTGAACCCTACGTAGTCTGACTCCAGGGGCCTCGCTGAATTAAATTACACTGATTTAATTTATGCAAAATCTCTATAGTGTATACATTTTTACTTTTTTTTTTTTACAGATGAGAAAACTGGAGCTTAGAGTACTTCATCGATTGGCCCAAGATTCCAGCTATTATGTGATTGAGCGGAGAATCGGGCTCGGCGCGCTGGACCCTCAAGGCCTTGTTCTTCCCCTTAAACACACATGTCTGAGCTGCTCCCATTCTCTACAGAGCAAGAGCAGTGGGGTGGCAGCTTATGATTCCCACCAAGCTGTTGCTTCTGGGAGGGCTTCAGGGTCTGAGAGATCTTTGCACACATTCTCAGTCTCGCCGGCAGTCTCTTGAGTGGCACTTGACAGGAATTCGATAATCAAAGTTCAATTTCAGAAGGGGATGAAAATAACACAAATTGTAGGTTTGCTTCCATGCTCTCTGGCTCCGATAGGAACTGCCAACCAACAAATGTTGGAGGTCCAGATGAAAGAACAGAGAGCACATGATAATAAATGTACCAGTGTTTTATGGAATGCTCAAGTGCTCTTGCCCTTAATCGTTTGATTTTTCTCTCAGGGAAAAGCAACTCCAATGATCTAAACTCTATAATTTAGGACAGGAGTTTTCCTTACCCTTTGTGAAGTTCTTGCAAACTTAAAGTTACGACTCAACAAGCTTCTCTCCAAACCAAAGTGTGATGTCAAATTTGGACAGAGAAAAAATTTCTGTAAACATATATAAATTTAATTTTTATCCTAGAATGTTAATTTTATCCTTGTGACTGTTGAGAGAAAAGAATGGCTATAACCATCAGAAAATGAACATACTCCTTGTCAGGGAGCTGGTCAACTAATAACTATATAAAACCTGTGTGCAGTCAATTTTAAAGATGCCCTAGGGTGGTAGCATTTAAAATGAGCAACTAGGGGCGCCTGGGTGGCTCAGTTGGTTAAGCGACTGCCTTCGGCTCAGGTCATGATCCTGGAGTCCCGGGATCGAGTCCCGCATCGGGCTCCCTGCTCGGCAGGGAGTCTGCTTCTCCCTCTGGCCCTCCCCCCTCTCATGTGCTCTCTCTGTCTCAAATAAATAAATAAAATCTTTAAAAAAATAAAATAAAATAAAATAAAATGAGCAACTACTCTGGTAAATGTGAACAATCAATGTTTATTTATCTGTTTTAAAAAATACATTTTTTTCTTTAATTTTTTTTATTGAGTTGTAATTGACATAGCATTATGCTAGTTTCTGGTGTATAACATAATGATTCGATATATGTATATACAGCAAAATGATCACCACACAAAGTCTAATTAACATCCATCACCACACATAGTTATGAACTTCTTTTTCTCGTGATGAGAACTTTTAAGATTTACTCTCTTAGCAACTTTCAAATACACCGTACAGTAGCTTTTGTTTCAGACTGAGATGTGAAGGCCAGGAAGAGGACGTTCGGAAAGCAAGTTGGCTACGCAAAATAGGTTGGAAAAGATAGTTCTAGAACAGGGACCTGTGGAGCCAGAAGCTCAGCTTCTCTTTCTTTCTTTCTGTGTCCAAGGGCAAGAAAAGACAGATAGGTTACTGAAAGCTTAGACCTAGTAGGGCCACTAGAGCTCTCCTTTGAAGGAGCCAAGCAGACAACAGCTGAAAGTATATCCTTATCAGAAGCTGCTGTAAGGGAATCCTCCCTCCCCATCCCATATTCACCCAAGCCCGCTGTTTCCAATTGCCTCCCCCGGTCTCATTCAGAAAGCGGATACTTCTCGGCCAAGAGGGAAATAAAGACAACCAGAAGTAGGTCAGAAGACTGCCTCAGCCTACCTGCTCCCTGTAGAGATTCTTTTGTTTCCAGTTTATGTTCATCGTTTCCTGCCCCTCCCTTTATTTTAGACTCTGGAGCTCATGTTCCTGAAACTGCTCACTCAGACGTCACCCATGAAGTTGCCTCCATCTTCGTCTTTCTCTTTGACATTTCTGCTCTGTCTGTGCTGCTCACTGCTCTATCCTGCAATGCGGTGGAACCCCAGAGCATCTGCCAGCAAGCTGTTTCCCAAATGTGAAGAGGTTCCAAAGGTTGGCCTTTGGAGAGAGTGCCCAAGGTCAGCGGTCAAATTCAGAGGGAAGTCAGATTGCTAGAATAGACAAAGTGGGAACGACGAGTAGAAGGTTGGGAATAACAGGTTGCTCAGACTCATTGGAGACCACACGTGCCCCGGGAGGAGGAGTGCCCGAAGCGAGGTAACTGGAAAGGAGAGAGAGCCTGGTGCCGGCAGTCATGCACAGCGGGGGTGGGGATGGGGCAGAGCGGAGCTACAGAGACAGCAGCCGAGAGGCCCGGAGTCCAGCTGTAGAGCCAGACGGGCTTTGCAACTGGAGGCCCAGCCCCTGGAGCCACCACTATGGTTCTTAGGGTGATGGAAGCTCTGCTGAGCAAGACACGAAGGGGCAGTTCTCATGCCTAATCCTGCCCACCAGAACTTGCCTTTTTCTGTCATTTCTGTACAGTATATTCACTATTGCTTCATCCTACCCCTACACATCCTACCTGTGACCTTTGGCCTTCTTTGCTTTGATTATCTCTATCCTAACTTCATCTTCTGCTTGTCTCTGTAGCTCCTCTCTCCCTAAGTTCCTGCCTTCCTTATTCACTGTGTTCTGGTGCTTCTGCAACCTTATCTCCAGCCCTGTTTGGTGCCTACATGCCAATTTTCTGGCTTGATCGGCCTCTGAGACCACGCTTGTGGGTCTTCCATGTGCCCACTCTCTCACAGCCCCCACGGCAGAAGCTTGCAACAGGGGCACCACCGTTGGACTGAAATATGGTACCGCTCTGGGTTTCCAACCTCTTGATTCAGGGGGTGGATGGGGTTTTTCTGGTTCATGTTCTGGAGGCTTAGAGTCTTTTTAACTCAGAGTGCTCTCCCTATATAGGAACTGGCACTTCTCTTAAGGGATTCTAATGGCCAGGGAATTGCTGGACACTTGCATCACTCACCCCGAAGAGGCAGAGCAGAGCCGCTCAGTTTCTGGGACCTCTGGGGCTGGTCAAGGTCACCTACCCAGTAATCCCTGTCCACGAGGTTGGTATGAGCACTTTATCTCTTCCATCTTCTACTTCTCGAACTCACAGTTGGGGCATTCACAGAATGGTCTTCATTTATCCAAAATTCCCTGGCCCCTTCTTGTTTGCTTAACATAGGACTTTGGTATTTCTCCGTCCCCTTATGGCAGCAACTCTTTTCTATGTAATTCTTTTAGCACAGAGGTCTAAAAAGGTTTTGCAAAATTTCACTTTGAAGTCAATGCAAGAAATATTGCTTTTAAGATGCTGGGAAAAAATCTTCTAGAAAGAGTGAAATATTAATTATATCTGAAATTTATCTGGCCTTTGATGTAGAACGAAGACTGTCTTGTTTGCCTGGGACAAACACTGCTTTCTCTCATCTCCTTTTTTTCAATAACCCTTGTAGCTTCTTATTTGCCTTAATGCCGGAACATGGGAAAGGTTTGTGATTTTGAAATGTAGGGTCTTTCTGAGATAGGGATGAAGATATTACAATTTTATAACTTGTCTTAGAAAAACAAAGGATTATGAGAATAAGAAAAATGTCAGGAATGACACTTATATACACATTGAATCCAGGGTTGTGTAGATTGGTGCACTTTGCAAAGGATTGTGACCAACACCGCAAAGAAACTTAAGACTTACTGAATTATTTTGATACCAACAGAAATTACCTTGGGAGTGTCAAATACATTAAAATTATTCTGTTATTTCTCACTAATTATGGGCCTCAAATTTTGCAACTTAATTACTGTAAACTTTGGAGTAAGCCAAGGAGGACTTAATGCATCTTATAAAGTAATGAAATGCTATAGCATTTGTGCTTTCAGAGAAGTCTTAGAATATTCTTGTTATTATCTATAATAATTAGTATTCATGGGCAACTTCAGAGTTTACAGTATAGATGGAGTAGAATTACCTCGCATATTTATCTCTTTTTTAATGAGAACATTTAAGTTCTACTCTCTTAGCAAACTTCAATGACATAAAACAGTGTTATCAACTCTAGTCACCATGTTTCGTATTATATTTATGTTACATTTTCAGACCTTTTCATCTTACAGCTGAAAGTCTACCTTTTTACCAACCTCTCCCTGTTTCCTTCACCTCCCAGCCCTGGAAGCCACTTTCTACTCTCTGTTTCTAGGAGTTTTGGTGGTGGTGTTTTTTTTTAATCTACAAATAAATGACACCGTGTAGTATCTGTCTTACTCTGTCTGGCTCATTTCACTTAGCATAATGCCCTCCAGCTTCATTCATGTTGTCACAAATGGCAAGATTTCCTTCTTTCCCATGGATAAATAATATTCCATTGTAGGAATATAGCACATCTTTATCCATTCATCCACTGATGAGCAACTTAAGTTGTTTTCATATCTTGGCTATTGTGAATAATGCTGCAGTGAACATGGGAGCAGAGATTATGTCTTCAAGATTTTGATTTCATTTCCTTTCTGGAAGTGAGATTGCTGGATCATGTGGGAGCTCTATTTGTAGTTGAGGACCCTCCATACTGTTTTCCACAGCGGCTGCACCAGTTTGCATTCCCACCAACTGTGCACAAAGGTTCTCTTTTCACCACATCCTCACCAACACTTGTTATTTCTTGGCTTTTATTATAATAGCCATTCTAACCAGTGTGAGGGGCTATCTCGTTGTGGTTTTGATTTGTATTTCCCTGATGATGACTGATATTGAGCACCTTTTCATGTACCTGTTGGCCATTTGTATGTCTTTTTTAAAAAATAGTGTTTATTCAGGTCTGCAGTCCATTATTTTAATCAGATTATTTGTGCTTTTCCTATTGAGTTGTGCAATAAATTGAGTTGTGTGAGTTGTGTTTATATATTTTGGATATTAACCCCTTATCAGCCAACACTTGATATTATCAGCCTTTTTATTGTTTTTCCCAAAATGATGGGTATGAAATGATAATTTTTTTAAAACCTAGGATTTTGACCATTTTTGTCATGTTGAGTTTTTAGTCCACTTGGAATTTATTTTTATCTGTGTCAGGAATCATTTTATCTGTCCTCCTCCATAGGGCAATTTGCTTGTTTAATATTAAGATTTTCTCCTTGAAAATCTGGCTAGAACTTATCTTTAAAAGTATTTGGGCCAGGGGCAACTGAATGGCTCAGATGGTTAAGTGTTGGCCTTCGGCTCAGTTCATGATCCCAGGGTCCTGGGATTGAGTCCCGCATAGGGCTCCCTGCTCCTTGGGGAACCTGCTTCTCCCTCTGCCTCCCCCCCCCCCCCTCTCTCTCTCTGTCTGTCTCTCATGAATAAATAAATAAAATCTTTAAAAAAAAAAGTATTTGGGCCAGGTATTCCTTTTTGAGGTATATGTTATAGACCATATATATGCTTCTTCCTCTCCCTCTGCTCTTCCTCACTGCTTCTGCTCTGTCTCTCAAATAAATAAATAAAATCTTTAAAAAAATAAAATAAACTATATATATGCATACACACACAAACACATACTCATATATGTATATATAAAATGTTTTTGTATATTATGTAGACTACATATAGATGATATGTAGATAGTCATATAGACTATCATATAGATGATACATATTAGATGATACATATCGAGTGTGTATTATTTGTTAAATTATATTTTTCTAAGAATTTGTTCGCTCCAAGTTTGAATGCTTAACATGACATTTTTATTGTATTTTCAGTTTTTCATCTGCTACATTTGTACTTATGCTCTCTTTCCATTACAAACACTATTTGCATTTTTTCTTTTTCCTTGATCAATATTGCCAGAGATTTGTCTATGTTATTAGTCTTGTCAAAGAAACAGCTTTGGTTTTATTGATTATCTTTGTTGTATCTTTGTTTCCTGTTTTGTTAGTTTCTGCCCATATCTGTGTTTGTTCTTTCCTCTGTTTTCTTAGTGTTTATTTTGTTGTTCTTCCTCAAACTTCTCTACTGTGAAGTTTAACACATTAATTTTCTGTGTTTTCTTCTAATATAGGTACTTGAGGCTATACATTTTCTGAAGAAAAGACTTTCACTCTCCTAGCTTCTGTAATTCTTCTTTTATATATGTATTTTCTTACTCTCTGTGTGTATTATTTTTCCTGTCACAAAAACAATTAAGCCTTATATGTTGGAGCAAAAAAATGAGTTCAGAGGTGACAGATTCCAGTCGAGGCAGTGGCAATGATGGGAGGCGTATTTGCTTTGAGGTTGCTGATGTTAGGAGCAGCCAGGTCCTCCTGTGTGTCCCTCGGTGTCCCTGCCAAGCAATATGCCACATCGGAGGAAGAAGGTATCTGGCCAGGGTGTGTTCGTTTTTACGTTCCAGGGATACTTAACGTTGCTACATTCACTGGCGTATTTGCCAGCACCATTTCCTCTTTTCCTTCAGTTACTAGTTCCTTTACACTCCAAACCTCAGTTACTAAAAGAGAATGAATTATCCCCAATTCATTCCAACCCTGAGGGGCGTCAGAATCTTCCAGGAATCTCTTATCACTAGCATTCTAATTCATCCTGTCTTCTCAGGGCTTTTGGCATCAAGTCTTCAAGAAGGTCTTCAGTACAGGACAAGCACGTGTTTAACAAGCACCATGTGGAGAACAGGTTGGGGTATAAGGAGAATAAGGCATTGTCAAGGACTGAATGATGCCTCCTCAATGTTCATATGCTGAAGTTCTAACCCCCAGGACATCAGAATGTGCCTGTACTTGGAGACAGGATCTTTAAAGAGGTGCTGAAGTTAAATGAGATCATTGGGGTAGGCCCTAAGCCAATCTGACCGATGTCCTTATAAGAAGAGAGTCAGACACAGACACAGCACAGAGGAAAGACCGGGGGAAGACACAGAGAGAAGAAGACCATCTCCAAGACAAGGAGAGAGGCCCTCAGAAGAAACCAACCCTGCTGCCACCTGCCACCTTGATCTTCGACTTCAAGCCTCCAGAGCTGGGAAGAAACGGATTCCTGTTATTTAAGTCTCTCAGTCTGTGGTACTGTCATAACAACCCTGGCAAACTCATATGGGCAGGTTCTCTGTGGCAAAGGCTTTTATACTCAGTAAGGAAAAGGGCACGCTCTGCACTACTTGCAATACGAGGGCAGGGATGGGTAACCTCTACTTGAGAGGGATAAAAACAGTGTGAGGAAGGAGAGGTCACTTGTAGCTAGGAGGATCTGGGACAGCTCTGTGCAGGGGGTGGCCTTTGAGCTGAGCCTTATAGATGCCATGGGAGAGATGGACATTCTGGGTGGAAGAAGTGACATGAGTGGGGTCCAGAGAAAAACCGAGGGCCTTTTAGAAGAAAATAAATATCCTATAACAAGTTCTGTCTTGGTTTAGCTGCAGCGCCCCCAAATCAGAATCAAAGGAATTGGTGACACATACTTGTTGGTTCAAAGTTAAATTTCCAGACCATCTTATAGGACTTTAAAAGGAGTTAAATTTCTAGACCACCTTCATTGGACAAAAACCAGTTTTGCATCTCTTGGTACCTTACAGAATTGGAAGATGTACAAAAGATTAGAATTTACATATAAGAGATTATTGTTGACAAGAGACTGGAAATCCAACGGATAATTTCTTTGGAGACAGTTGTGGGAGTACTACAGCAGTCTCCCTCCCCTTTGGAAATATTTCCTTTCCTCTTGAGCCAATTGAAAGGGAATTTTAAGGGCACCACTCAGAGATGTGGACCTATGTCCATTGGATTCTGTAAGGACGAGAAGCTGCTACTGGACCCATGACAGGAAAATCCTAAAGTCAAGAGTCTGTGACTGGCTAATTGCATAGGGAATGGAGACTGTTGGGACAAAGAGTACCTGAGTGCTTTTTCCGTGGGCCAGAGATGGCCACAATGGAGAGAGTAGCCTGCCCAAGAGCCTTGCTTAGAGCAGGCTGTGACCTTAACAGAAGGAGTAGATTCCTAGGCCCCAGGGGCTGAGGGAGGATACTGGAGGATACTGGATGGAGGAAAAGGCATACCTCAGGAGAAATTCGGGGATATACTCCAGGCGAAGCCTCCATAGATCCACAAATACACTCCAACAGAAATATCAGCCTTAAGCCTCTGCTACTTGGAGGTGGTGCCAGGTCCCCTGCTGCCAGTCAAGGCAGAAACTCTCCTCCTACTTGCCTCTCCCTCTGTCCTCTTCAGTGAGGATCCAGGGTTAGCCCTGTGAGCAGAGGACAGAGAGGCAGGGTCAGAAGCTCAGATACAGCAAAAAATGAAGAAGCCAATCATGCTCTCTTTTCCCACAACGGCAGCGTGGGGCAACCTCCAATGAGGAAGAGAGGCTTTGAGTGAGATTTGGAGTTCTGACTTTTCTATGTGACTCAACAATTTACTAGAATGAGGCTTATGAGGACTCCTATTGACCACAGGACTTTTCATTATCCGTGAGTGAGCTGCCTGAAACTTCACTGAGGACAATGATGAGTGCTCCAGAGCAGGTGGAGTGGGCTGTGAGGGGAAAGAACTAGGTTGTCTTCTGACTGTGTTCAATGAATCCTGCTCGTTCAGTGTAAAGGCATCAGTAGTTTAGTTTGACATAAGGAACAAAAAGAGGAACAGTGGAAAATACTGCTTTAAAGGTAGTGAGACCCTGTGATGCTGTCTACATAGTTTAGAATTTATTCTGGACTCAGAGAAGAAATTAAAGATGGGGCAGAAAGAGAGTAAAGTGATCAGAGCTTCAGGCAGGCTAAAGTGAAGACAAGCCATGGAGAGCTTGGCAGAGAAAATGCAAAAAAGCACCCCACCCCTCATTATTTTCCTGCTAGATGCCCCAACTCTGTATTTCCAGGACTCACTCATGGCCTGTCCTGATGGTCCCAAAGGGGAAGCTGAAGCCAGACTATAACCCAGAGAATCTCTTCAGCTGATCTAGTAGTAGCAAAATTGTTACATGCATATATATATATTTACCTTATATGTACATGTGTATGTGTGTGTGCATGTATTTAACTATACTTATATGTGTGTATATATATTTTATACACATATAAAAAAATCAAGGAAAAGCAAAAGAGTGATTACTTCGAAAGTCAATATAGTTGTTACCTCTGGGAGGAAGGAAGGGGACCAAAATTGGGGAGGGACAATATTAAAGACATAGTGAGATTAATTGGTATGACATTAAATATATTAAATATTATCAAATTAAAATTATTAAATATAAGAGGCAATAGAATCAAGGCCCAAGTAAAAGAGTTAATCTTTGAGACCAGCAAGGAAACTTTTTTTATAAATAATGGTGGGAAGGATGTCTTTAAAAATTGAGAGTGTAAGGGAGAAGATTCAAAAAATTCACATCAGTCATTTCAGGAAAGCGGAGTAAAGGTCAGCTGCTGAGAATCTGAGGAGCAGTGGGTGGTGGGTTGTCAGGCCCCCCAGTGTCTGCAATGCAGTTGTTGCTCAATAACTGTGTGTTGAATGAATGCTGATTAAGAGAATTTTTTTTTTTAATTGGAATAAACACTTAGTCACTTGCTAGGAAATAAGCCGTGAAAGAATATAAGAATAAAAGAACACTTGGACAGCTCTGTAGTTTCAACTGAGGTTAGTAGCGTAAATGCCAACTGGCAACCCAAGAGTTCTAGAGAAGAAAGAAAATGGTGGGCTTGGGAAGGAAGGACTAACAAAAGGAGGCATTCTAGGGGGTTAGTAAAGACATAATAGAAATAGCCAGTCATGGGACCAGGCTGGCTAAAGAGGGAAATGAAGTAAAGAGGGAAATGAAACCAGCCTTAGAGGCTGAGGGACTAAAATTCCCCTCTACTGAAGTTTCTCTCTCTACTGGCCCTTTCCCACCACCATACAAACTTGCTGTTATTTCCTTCATCTTTAAAGAAGACAATACAAAGCCTGCTCTTGACCTCAATTCCACTGCCAGCTACTGTCCCATTTCTCTGCTCTACTTCACAGCAGATGCCCTTGAAAGGGTCTCCTACACTTACTGTCTTAAATTTCCCTTCTCCCATTCTCTCCTTTGGTTTTTCTCCTACCTCTCTGGCTGCTCCTCCCTCCCTCTCCTTTGCGGGCCCTCCTCTTCTCCCTGACCTGTTAAGCTTGGAGTATCCTGAAGTTGAATCCTTCTTCTTTTTCTCTTCACTACCTATGCTCACTCCTTGGCATTGCCCTCCTGTCTCAAGACTTTAACCACCATCTATGCCTCTCAAATATCTATGTCCTGGCCAGAACTCTTTCTTGAAATTCAGACTCATACATCCACCTTTTACTCAGCATAATAGATATCTCAAGTTAATTTTGTCCAGAACAGACCTTCTGAGTACCCCTCCCTTCCCTACTCTTGCATCTGTTCCACTTACAGTCTTCCACTTCTCAGTTGATGTCAACTCCATCCTTCCATCTGTTCAAACCAAAAGTCTTGGTGTCAACCTTCACTCTTTTCTCTGATACTGTATATCCAAGCATCCTGTAGGTGCTTTCGAAATATATCTAGAAGCCAACCATTCCTCACTACATCCATTACTGGTACTCTGAGCCATGATATTTCTCTTACACAATAGAATAGAATACCTAGAATACCTTGTCTCGCTTATACCTTTTACTTCCCATCATCTCCCCCCACCTCAATCTATTCTCAACATAGCAGTCAAAGTGGTCCTGTTGTAAGTATATTAGATCCTGACGTTCCTCTGTTCTAAAACCTCCAATAGCTTTCCAATACTCAGAATAAAAGTTAAAGTCCCTCCAATGACTACGACACCCTCCACAATGTGCTCTCAAGTCATTCCACTGAGCTCATCTTACCACTCCCTTTGCTCTCAGCTTCACTGCACTTCTTGTTATTCCTACCACACTTGTCTTGCTCCTTATTTCAGGCCTTTGCTATCGTTGTTCGATGGCCTCGAATGTTCTTCTAGATGCCACAAGGCTGATTCCCTCAACTCATTCATGTCGTTGCTCAAATGTCAATGTTTGATTTAAAACCATACCAATGAAATGCTGGTAAATGTTTATCAGGTGCTTTTCTGGGAAAAGAGAAGCTGCACTTCGTGTCATTTGCAAGTTTTCATGGTGCAAATGTTCAGCAATTTCGAGCTACCACCGTGATGTCACTGAGTTGATGTTGCTGAGCGTGGCCGTGGGGAGGAGAAGCCTCATCAGCTCTCAGGAGCTGGTGCAAGATGACTGCAGTACACCACCGACTGCAGCGCCCTCTCCCCCACCACCCCCATTCCTGTCTCCCTCTTAGTGTGCCCTATGTTTTCCAGAGCACGTATCACCTTCTCACGTAACAAGTTACTTATTATTATGTCTATTGTGTATTATCTACCTTGGGCTACAATACCCGCCAGGGATTCTTGTCTGCCTTGTACTGATGTCTTGGAAGAACAATGCCTAGCACAGAGGAGGCTGTTAATACCTGGTTGGATGAATGGACTTCCTAATGAGGGGAGATAGTGCAGATATGGCAATGATTGACTAGGAGAATGTACAGGGCGGAGAGCGGTGGTCAGACGTGAAGATATGAGTATTCAGGACAGGTGTGGCCATCCCAAGGAAGGGCTGAAATGGAATGAAGTGGAATTGATGCCTTTGGAGCTGAGAGTGCTGTGAGGTTAGGGAGTTCTGAGCAGCCACCACCTCCATGTGGTTTTAGAAGCAATCTCTTTTCTTGGCAGTACATCTGGAAACATGGTTAGAAACCTCAGGGCTTTATGAGACTGAAGAGCAGCCTGCTTGTTTTGAAGCTCTAAATTTAACTTAAAGAACATTATTTCAGAATATATCATTATTATCAGTTTGAATAAAAAGAGTAATGAGCACTGAAAATGAACAAAGGGAATTTATAGGTGTGCACTTACTAAAGGGTGAGAAAATTCTTGATAGTTTTAGGAAATTCTTGGCTGTCACTTTTCTTTGAATAATCTGCCATTCAGACTTACTTTTAACAGTGAACATGGTAATGTGACACCTTCTCACACCCTGATCCAGGGCCTTGAACATCTGGATTTTTCTCCCCTTGCAAACATATGCTCTCTTACAATTAGCAACTCCATTTATACTGGAGCTTTTAATAAAACTTTTCTCCTAATGTACCACTGAAATCTATTTCTTCTCCATACATTCAGTGACATAGGACAATGCCAGCAAGCATGTGGCTTGTATGAGTTCTAAGCCTAACCAGCAATTAATTGCCCTGCTTTTCTGAAACCCAATGTGCTACTGTTCACACACTTGGAGATAATCAGCCTCTGCTTACATTGCCCTTGATCTGAAAGCTACTTAGCCTATTAACAGCAGTGTCAAGTCTTTAAAGGCATGTTTCCTACTGCAAGTTGTTCTCATTTATTCAGTTTCTCCAAAGGATACCTTTCATGAATGACGTAAAGGTTGAGTGCTGTTTAATATTCTCCTCTGATGTGCTGTGGGTTTTGCTGTTTGGATACAGGGCAGTCAGGATAGAAAATACTGATGTTATGTTTATTTAATTTTACCTGCTTAAAATTTTAAAAAATTTCGTACCCAATGTAAATTTCCCAAATCAGAAGCGAAAGGAAGACCAGAACACAGGCGATAAGTTGAAGTGCTGGCTCTTGGCACTTGCAGGGAGTGCCAACCTCTATGAGCATCTGCAGAAGACAGCGTATTAGAGACCTCCTGAAGAATCATTCCTCACAGCTGTTTGTTTTGGCCTCCCGAGAGCTTTGGCATGCAGAGTGCGGGGTGCGGTGGGGTGGCTGCTTTCAGCAATGTGGCTGCTGTGAATTCCCTCCCTGACTTGGACTTCTCCTCGCCCAGAGTCCGTTCATGGCAGGACCCACTCCGTTCGTCCAGAGGCAGGTCGGAGCGGGTTACCCTCTGCCCTTTGCCCTGATGGCTGCCAGATGTTTCCATGTTGCTCACTGCCCAGCTCACTTGCCCCTACCCCACTAGCTTCCTGATGGTTCTTCACAAGCCTTCCATCTCCAAGGCGGGACTCTGCTGGTCTGAGCCATGCTGATGACAGGCCCAGGCCACAGTCTCAGTTCTGTCTGGTGATTCCACACTGCCCCTGGCCAGTCGCCAGCCCCGTACATGTCCTTGTCACATTAGGGACCAAACCACAGATGCCACTGGATCCGTCCAGACTAATTTCCCCACACCCTTTTCTAGAAAAACCAAAACCCAAAACCAAAAAACCAAACAAAAAAACCCCTTAAGGTCCTTGCTTTAATGATAACTTCCGTCAATAAATATTAATTTGAACACCTCATTTTGACATCTGTCATAAGAAGCTTATGTGGGGACTCAAGAAATTAACAATAAAATAACAACAAAAACTATGTAGTACAGAGTGCTGAATGCTACAAGGGAAATGTGGTGAGGAGAGCTTAACTGGGAGAGAGAGGCCTCTCGGGAAGCATAAAGATGGTAGTTGGGGGTTCAATTAGAAAACAGTGTCCCCACATTTAAATGGTATGAGCTCCTGGAAACTAAGAATTATAGCGGTTCTCGATATGGTGAAATCCTACCGCACACACGTCAGGCTTCCGTTCATGAAAACAGTCAGATGAGAAGATGGGAACGGTGAGAGGGAGAATGTAAGTCTTAAATTAGGAGGAGCCAAAGGAACACAGTCAGTTCTCAAGGGAAACATAAATACAGAAAAGCACAGCTTCAGGGTAGGGATTCTAATGACGTCAAGCCTCACCTGTTCCTCCCAGCGAGGTGAATGCCAGCATGCGACTGACAAAGGCATAACTCTGCCACCGCGTGTCAGAACAGAGTGTGCGTGACGCCTGCTGGTGGGGTGGGGGCTGGGGGGAGCTGTCCTGCTCACAGCCCCTACGCTCTTCTTCAGGAGGAGTGCTCGTGCTCTGTGTCACTTGACTGTTACCCTCAGAGACTGGAGCCTATCCTAGGACGACCAATCCAGAGGCTGACTGTGAACTGGCCCAAAGCGATCAGCTCTGCGCCAAGGACGATGGTAAGGGGAGTTTGTCAATCAGATTCTCTTTGGATCTCTCTCTTTCTGGAATTAAAACTAGGAAATATGGTATGGCAGGAAAAAGCAAGAAAGCAGAGACTGAGAGGCTGAGGCACATTAATGCTGAGCATTGGAGGGAAGACCATCCTTCCTCAGCTGCTGGTGAGGGGCGGCAGGAATCAGCATATCTCCCACTCCTCACCTCCCCCTTCTCCACCCCCGCCAGCCTTTCAGTGTCTCTGGCTGACTCCAGCTGCCAGTATCTGTGTCTCTGAGTCTAAAGGCCTTATTTGCAGAACATAGAGCAAGAAGAAGTACCAGGAAATAAGCAGCTCTCGGGAACAGCTTTCACTCACGGGCTCACGGGAATTGATATATAAATACTACCCCAGGTCCCTGGCCCCTGGGGTTGGATCCATCTAGCTTTCTGCTTCTCACCATTTCCTTCAGTTGCCCTGCAAGATGAAGCCTCAGTCATCCACTGTGATAGCGGCTTAATCCCACATCCTTTATTGCCTGCCTACTACTCTATTCTCTGCCCTATTCCTCTGCAATATTTCCTGTACCTCCCAAATAAAGTATTTGCATGTGAATTCTCATCTCCGACTCCCCTTCCTCAGGAGGCAGGAAGATGACTTTGGACACTGAAGCAACTTGGATCTTGAACACCGGTTGCCAAAGCACTCCTGGATGGCTGTGCTTGGAGTCTTGGAGCTTTTTCCTTTCACCAGGTGTGTCCTTGCTCAGTAAGCGGCCATTACGAGTGACCCAAGGAGCCTAAATTCTCAAGACAGGAAACAGGTGGCTAGGGAAGGAAGAAGTCAGTGGGTTCCATCTTAGAGATAGAACCAGAGCCTCCTTTAGGAATATTTCTGGTAAATATTTGTTTCATGCTGGGAGGTTCTGTCAAAACAAAGGCAGATTTCTAGTCAAAATAGTTAATTAGGTCATGAAAACTTCCTGTCTCTGTGAATGTCCTGTGTTTGACTGCCATGTGAACACTGACACCACTAAAGATAGGAGGTGACTATTCCAGTACAATCCGTTCATGACACTGTTTTGAAAAATGTTAATAACCTATGATATTGGGGGAAATATTTTGGAATTATACATAGTTGGGTATGGAATACTTATCTCTTATAGATGCCACTTAAAGAAGGTTGGAAGGCCAGGTGCTTCTATTCTATTCATTCTGAAGAGAAAACGTTTCTCCACAACTTGAATCTAGACCAATTTTTGTGATGTGTGTGTACAGTGATTACATTATGCTACATTCATATAGTAAAATATTATGTTCAGGACGTCAACAAAAGACTTGAAATGGGTACAAATAACTGCTGAGTGTTCTGTGTAGCACACTCTTCCACATTTTGTCCACCTTTCATCATCTTTGAGATATTTTGTCCTCTAAGCTGTAGAAAACGACAATAATGCAAATGATTGTTGTCCATAAAAATGCAAATGAACAGTATCAGGTGCAATTGATTATTGCCATGCAGATCTTGACCAGTTTTGCAGGCAAGTTAAATTCATTTCAGCATTACTTGTGTTTATTGTATAGTAACAGGAGAGACATAATTTTACCCTTTAAAAAATTGCCCTTAGACAATGACACATAGGTAAAGGGAAGAAACAAAACCAAGTTGTGCATTAGCATGAATTGTGTGATCACGCTTCAGAAGAGTAAGGATCTTCCCTGAAAAATCTTTGGGAAGTAGGTTCAGAGCCAGAGGACTATCTTTAGGGTGAAGACTCTTTCTCTTCACAGGGAGGCCGCCTGATGTGGGCCTAAGCATATAGGCCTTGGAACTAAGCCGAGATGGTCCAAATTTGGATTCCACAATTTACTAGCTATATGGCTTTGTGCAAAACTCTAAACCCTCCTAAGCATCCATCTTCCCATTAGGAAAACAGCAGTATCTTAGGCCACTTGAAGGATTAAATGACTTGGTGCATTCTACACCCTTCATGGTACCTATTCATATGAATATGCGGTAACTAGCTATGACAAAATATATCCCCATGAGAATTTTCAGAATGTTGCAAGAATAATAGTTGAGAGTAACGTGGGGGAAGGCACTTCCTGGGCCAAAGCCTGCCAGGGCCAGTCATGGCCAGAGAGATGCAGGGCAAGCTGTGCCCGTCTGGTAGGGTGGGAGGTGGTGGGCTGGACCCAGGGAAGTCATCAATTACCCAGTGAGCAGTTGAGAGACTTTGGAGGAAAAGGAAGTAGCTAGTGTCCTTCCTGACTCTATGGAGGCCGGTGCTGGAGCTTTCACAGATTGCAAGGTCTATATGAGCCAGACTCAGAAGTCAGGTGGAGAAGCCACATAGAGCAGAGAGCTAAAGGAGTTTGCACTTGGGTGTTGGCGTCAATCCAGAGGTCTTGCTGGAGAGGCCAGAAGAGCCAAAGGTATGAACTGGGAAGCAGAGCCGGCAGGTTAGATGGGATAGTTCATGGCATCAGGGTCACGGGCTTGTCCAGTCCGTGTCTGCTCACATCAAGGTGAGCGGCAAGCCCTCCATCCCTTCATTGTAAACCATGAAAGTTGGATTTGATTCCCTGAGGCCCCTCCAGCCCAAAGACGGATACGAGTGGTGTGTGTGCACACATACATACACGTGCATGCACACACACGCGTGCATGCACACACATGTGCACATACAGGGCTTTGCAAGAGGCAGCCATGAGGCAAATTATACCTGACAGGGGCAGCAGGAGCAGCTGACTTTTAAATCCAGAGTCAGGTTCAAGTTGCTTGATTTCTTCTTCTTGCAGTGTTTTGAGGAAGTATACATTTCTCACCAAAGAGGAAGGCGTGAATGGATAAACAAGAGGCATATTACTGGACAAAATGGCACAGAAATCCCCAGAACCCCATCCCTGTTCCACTGCTGGGTGGCTTTTTCACTAGATGTATTTACCTGATTCTTTCCCTTTTATCATTATTTTCATTGATAGTAGGGTTGAAAAATTCATTCAGCATACAGCAATCCATACCCCCCACCCAAAAAAAATGTAGTTCTCTGTTTCTGTTTAGCTGGGCAAATCCTCCTCCCAGGCCTTCTACTTCCTTTTAGTGTCTTGTTGGAACTTGTCTCATGTCATTGCCTTCTTCCCTAGAAGAGCAAGTCTTGCCTCCTACTTATCCACCAACTTTAGAAGGAATTCCACCTTCTGAGCCCACCAGACAAAGGTTAACAGGGAATTACAGACCCTTGAGACTGGAGTACCTTAATTAACATCTCAAAAATATGTCCCTGCATTCATTCATTGAATCATCAGGACACACACATGGGCACCTCTGCAGGCCTGGCACTAGGCTGACATAAGAGACGCAAACAGGAGAAAGACTGCGCTCAGTGAGCTCCGTAGCCTGGCTTAGGAGGCTGACAAAAACAAATGTGCTCATAGTCGAGTACAGGGAGTTCTAGAGTCAGGATAAGAGGATGCAATAGGAGCACCCAGGAAAGTGTGGGTAACCCTGTGTCGATGTGAGTGGTTCTGGGAAGGCCCAGCGAAGACGATAGCTCAGAGGAACTAACCACTGAGAAACAGAGAAGTGTAATCCCCCCAGGTTCAGTGGACTGAGGCTGGAAAGTGCTGGGCTGGAGAACAGCGAGGGTGGGATGGGGTAGAAGGAACTGGTGGGGGAACGGGGTCTGGCACAAGTTTATGAGTTTGAGACTGAAGAATTTGGACTTCATCACATGGGCAGTCGGGCTCCACTGCAGTGACATGTCCTGACATGGCATATAGCCCAGATCCGTGCCTGACTCCGAAGCATGTCTGGGGAAGCATGTTTGTTGCATCTGTCTGCTCCGGAGCCTGTTCCACACCGTGGGTGCTTGTCTTGCCCCTCTCATCCTTCCTACTGCTGCCGATGTCCATGCTGCCGGTCACCCCCTAGAGCGCCAGGATCACTGGGCTACTTGGCACAATGACGCCCCTTCTGCACTGTCATCAGCTGAGAGGTGCATGTGGAGGCCACACTCTGTTTATCTCCCTCAACACTGTCATACAGGCTGGAAAGACACATCAGACTACTGAAGGTTTGGGGGGATGGAAAAGGTTGACATTAGAGCAATAAATCTACTTGGAGTTGAATACAGGTCCAATCCCATGATTGGCAATTCTTAGTGCCAAAAAACCTCTGAAAGCTGATTAAAAATGTTAGTACCCACCCACCAAGGCCCCACTCTGTGATGTCACTAACTATGCTTTCTGGAACTCTTTCTGGCCGCGGGGTTGAGTACACTCTAGGAGAGTGTGAGTTAGCATCAGTGTGCTAGGAGTTCACCTGGATGCGAATGACCAGAGCCCAACGTGGCTCTAGGACCCCGAATGAAGCAGTAACATGGTAACAACAAAACCCTTTTCTAGAAACAAAGACTGTGAGAGGGTGCTGCCGAGAGAAATAAAAGAGCAAGAGCCTTTTTCTAAGGTGCCTCAGAAATAAGGGCCTTTTTGCTGTAGAATTTTATCTCAAAGCAGAACTTGTTTTTATTACCAGCTATCCTTCTGTTGGCAGAACTAAAGGCTATCTCTCACAATCGTAGGTGAATCTTTCTCAGCAATAAAAGTTCACACTGGGGATTAGGCAGAGATACGGTTAAAGAATTCATTCAGGGCATAAAGGTGTAAGCCTTACATGACAAATTTAGGAATATAAACTGTAATAATGAGGAGTTTTTAAAGCTTTTTAAACAAAGCATACAAATACAGTCAATTCTCATTATTTGTGACAGTTATGTTCTGTGAGTCACCAGTAATGCTGAGTTGGCGAATACTGAATGGGTTCTCCCAGGGGAAACATGGGGTTAGATCCCTGGGAGTCTGGTCACAACGCATGCGTCAACGCTCAGTACATAACTTTGTTTGGTGTGTGTTTCTGTAAAAGACACTTTATTTAATGTATACTGTTGACTCATAACATTGAATCACAGCCAGCAGCACTGTAATTCATGCCTGAATGAAGCTTATCTAACACATATATTTTCTCCACAAGGTACATCACAGCCTTCTTATGTTTAGGAAGAATACAGAGCACTTCAGTCTTACACATGGGGGCCATGCTCAACAGTGCAATCACCAACAAAAACACAAAAATGTGAAAAACATGACACTAAATTCACTGTGAAAAGGGTACTCATGTACAGTATGAACCTTGACCTCAGCTGGGAACACAGACGTCAAGTGACTCAGATTTTTCACCCTGCATGTTCATGAATGTCTGGGAGAGCACAAGGAGCATTGATTTGGAGGTTGCAAATAAAGTTTAGCCATTAGGCAAATTTGCAAATACAGAATCTGGGAATACTAGGGATCAACTACATGAACTTTGTGTTTGTTTGTTTGTTTTTAAGTTTTTATTTATTTAAGTAATCTCTACACCTAACGTGGGGCTTGAACTCATGACCCCAAGATCAAGAGTCACATGGTCTTTCGACTGGGCCAGCCAGGTACCCCAAACTTTGTGTTTTAATAGAGACATTCTGGTGGTAGTGTCGGGAAAAACATAAGAAAGTATTGCTTTAGGCAGACTATTTGTGTGTGATATGTTGCTTGGGGCATAGGTGAAAGAAAGAAAAGAAACCGCTTGGAAGGCTCCTAGGTAGCCCTGCAAACTATTTCACTGCTAATAAATGCCTAATAGGAAAAATTATTAAAGTAAAATGTGTTAATAACCAATAAATATTTATTCAATGTAAACCTGTAAGTCTAATTCTGGGAATCTACACAAAGGAGACGATCTAAAATATGCAAAAGGTATATACTGAAGATGTTTGCCACATTATAAATTATAATGGGGGGATAAAACGGGAAACAACCTAAATATTTAACAAAAGCATTATGGTTAAGTAAATTATTATGTATATATACCAGACAGCATATTATATAGTCCTTTAAAATGCTGATTAAGGATAATATACACTCTATCTCACAACCCACTAGGGTGGCTACTATGAAAAAAAAAAAAAAACGAGAAAATAACAAGTGTTGGTGAAGATGTGGAGAAATTGGAACCCCGTGCACTGTTGGTGGAAATGTACAGTGGTGAAGTCATTATGGAAAACAGTAGAGAAGTTCCTAAGAAAACTGAAAATAGAATTACCATATGATCTGGCAATTGCACTTCTGGTTATACACCCAAAGCAGGGTCTTGAAGAGATATTTGTACACCCATGTTCACAGCAGCATTATTCACAATGGCCAAAGGGTAGAAGCAATCCATGTCCATCAACAGTGAATGGATAAACAAAATGTAGGGTATCGATAAAAAAGGAAGAAAATCCTGACACGTGAAACAACGTGGATGAACCTGGAGGACATTATGCTAAATGAAATAAGCCAGTTACAAAAAGACACGCACTGCATGATTCCTTAGAATGAGGTCCTTAGAGTAGTTACATTTATAGAGACAGAAAGAATGGTGTTTCTCAGGGGCTGGAGGGTTGGAGGAATGGGGCACTGTGGGTAAATGGCACAGAATTCCGGTTTTGCAAGATAAAGAGTCCTGGACCCTTTTTTCACAACAGTGTGAATGTGTTAACACTACTGAACTGTATGCTTCAAAATGGCTCAGATGGTCAACTTTGTGTTATGTATATTTTACCACAGTTATAAAAAGAAATACTATATAGTGACATAAGAAAAATATCAGGGAGCTAATATTAAGTCCAAAAAGCAGAATAAAACATTATTAATATAGCTTGATAACAATTAGCAGCAATTTACCCAAATGAAAAAAGATGAGAAAATTCAAATGTTTAATATGATTATGTGAGTATGGTAGGATAGTAGATTTTTTTCTACTTTTTAAAATAAAAATACATTTATTAAAAGTGAACTTGATAGTAAAAATATGATTTGGTTAAAAAATTAAAAAACATTTTCGCCCAATGTTCTTTCTATGTGCACTAATTCTAGACTTCTGTTGAAATGGATGGCAGGAATTATTCTATGGTTCCTCTTTTTAAAAACTCCTAGTACTTGCAATATAATCAGTAAAAAGTGTGCTTAAAATACGCACACAGCTTAAAAAAGAAAAAAAGTTGTACAGAATGACAAGTAGATGTCTACTAGTTTCAGCTCAGGTTGCTCAAAAGTCACTTGAAAAACACTCTAGAGATTTTTTTTCTTTTAAGAAGAAAATGAATGAATGAATGAATGAATGAGCAAGTAAGGGAAACTTGCCAATCCTGCTTTCTTCAAAAGAAATGGATTGCCACATGGGAAGTAAAGATGACAGACCCAGTCACTACAGCTGTAGCAAGATAAAACATGAATATTAATGACTGACTTCAAATTAGCCAACTCTTTTTCTTTTGCCTGCAGCTGATGCTATAAGGAATATTGAGTCTCAAGAGATTCCAGAGCTTAGGTGGTTATAATTCATCTGATCGCCATTCAAAAAAAAAAAAAGGTCCCTGTTCTGTTCAGTTTCATGAGATTTAATGTTTTTAGCATTCTAATTGTGTTTGTTCACTCCAGTGATGAAACAGATTTTTTCCCAGACTGCTTTCCATCTGGTTGTTTTGTAACCACAAACAAACTACATTAGAAGTAATTTTTTAAAAGCCCAAACTCCTATGTTCTATTCTGTTTAATGTAGGTGTACTTGAATGAAATCAATTATTTTCTGACTTTCCTAGGGCACATTTATTATTTAGGTGTGTGGTTGTGTTTGAATCAATCTATTTATCTATCTGCATATACCAGTATACGTACACATACACACCCCTATGTAAATAGATGTGTCTGTATAATATACATATGTGTATACATATACACGGTATATTGGAATATATATGTGTGCGTGTATATATACATAATACTGATATATGCAGATATATACATATACACATACACACGCTTCTAGCTTTTTTCTTTGCCCTTCAGAGATTCTCGGTTATATTCTTTTATTTTTAAAAAAATTTTATTTACTTATTTGACACAGAGAGAGAGAGAGAGCGATAGAGAGACAGCGAGAGAGGGAACACAAGCAGGGGGAGCGGGAGAGGGAGAAGCAGGCTTCCCGCGGAGCAGGGAGCCCGATGCGGGGCTCGATCCCAGGACCCCGGGATCGTGACCTGAATCGAAGGCAGACGCTAAAGGCCTGAGCCACCCCGGCGCCCTCGGTTATATTCTTTTAGATGATCATAGTTTTAGGACTTGGCTTGCGACCTCAGGTGTGTGGCAAGACGGCTGACCTCACGGTCCCAGGACGATGGAGTTTGTTTTGACTCCTCTATCAGGAAGGAAAGGGTTCTGTCACTGTGTCCCGGAGAAGCCCGGGAGTGTCTGACGCACTGAAATTGCCCCGAGCACATGCTGCTGCCTTGACCTCCGGGAAGCCAGGAAGGGCGGCGCCTTCCACACGGCCCCAGCCCTGTGAGCCGAGCCAGAGAGCGCCTCAGGCCGCCCGGGCAGCCAGGGGCCTCCCTGCTGGCCCTGCCATCACTGAAGACCAACGCACCTCACATGATTCTCTGAAATCAGTCCTGTCTTCATGAGAAAGACGCCGCGAGGCAATGAGGTGGCGCAGGCAGAGGAGCTGGGGTGGAGGGTTGGCGTGCAGCCTGCTCCGTTCCTTCTCAATCTGCTCACTCTAGCCTGAAAACCCCTCTTCAGGGAAGGCTGTCCCAGAGGCCGGGACTGAGCCGTCCGGGTCGGTGGTCCACACTGCCGGCCGGGGACCCCGCAGAGCCGCCCCTCCTTCCGCTCGGCAGGGCGGCCGGGCAGGCCCGCTGCTCTCCAGCCGCGCGCCGGGCCTTGGACAGCAAGCTGCTCCCAGAATCCTGCGCGCCTCTGCTGCCCCGGCGGCTTTGCGCTTCCGCGATCCTAGATCAAAAACCTGATTAGGGCGCCTGGGTGGCTCAGTCGTTAAGCGACTGCCTTCGGCTCAGGTCATGATCCCAGGGTCCTGGGATCGAGTCCCGCATCGGGCTCCCTGCTCTGCGGGGAGCCTGCTTCTCCCTCTGCCTCTGCCTGCCACTCACCCTGCTTGTGCTCTCTCTCTCTGTCAAATAAATAAATAAAATCTTAAAAAAAAAACACAAAACCTGATTAGGTGCACAGTCGTGGCAAGCTGGGCTCTGAATGGGCTGGGGACGCCTTTCGGGGCCCTGTTTGCACCTGTGTGTTAGCCACTAAGACAGGACGGGTCAGTAGGAAGAGCAGGGTGGAGAGTGCAGAGAGCGGGTGAAGGAGGAGAAAAGAAAAGGCTTCTCTCTGTCCCTCTTCTCTCATACTCGGTGAAACATGCATGCTACCCTTAGGTTTCTTTAGAATTGGAATGCTATTTAGTGGTCCCTAGAAAAAAGAATAGTACAAGAACAACTTCCTCCTGGGGCGCCTGGGTGGCTCAGTGGGTTAAGCGTCTGCCTTCCCCTTCGCTCAGGTCATGATGGGGGGTGGGGGGTCCTGGGATCCAGCCCCGCATGGGGCTCCCTGCTCAGCGGGAAGCCTGCTTCTCCCTCTCCTTCCCCCTCGCCCCCCGCTCGTGCTCTCTCTCTCTCAAATAAACAAAATCTTTAAAAAGAAGGAAAGATAGGAAGAAAGAAAGAGAAAGAAAAAAAAAAAACTTCCTCCTACCTGTACACCTAAGATGTCCTTGGCTTGCAAGGCTTTTTGAGAGTCTCCCCTCCCATCCGCTTCAGAACCTGGCTCCATCAGGGGTCCTCTTCAAATCTTCAACTTCTTTGAATTGTATTGCCAGGCTTCCTTTCTCTAGTGACTAGCCCATAAATGCATGCAAGACTCTCTCAGCCAAGGGAAAACATTCATTTGAACTCATGCTACCTTCTATGAGGTGCCCCATAGCCCCTTCCTTTTTCTTTTCTTTTTTTTTAAAATTTATTTATTTGACAGAGACACAGCGAGAGAGGGAACACAAGCAGGGGGAGTGGGAGAGGGAGAAGCAGGCTTCCCGCAGAGCAGGGAGCCCGATGGGCGGCTCGATCCCAGGACTCTGGGATCATGACCTGAGCCGAAGGCAGACGCTTAACGACTGAGCCACCCAGGCGCCCAGCCCCTCCTTTTTCTACAACTTCTCAAAAGAACAGTTTACACCCACTATCACTTCCCATTTGCTCAGGGCATAGTGATCTGTCTTCTGAGCTTATCACTGTTGGAACTGCTCACCAAAACAGTTCGCCAATTGTTCACCAAAGCTGTGTAAGTTTCAATCCAGTGGACTCTCTTCATTCTTCATCTAGCTGGAGCTTTTTGCTACACTGACATGGTAGTGTAAGTCATCTCTGCGCAGAGATTTTGTGGCTTTGTTCAGTGCTGTATCCACAGCATATGGAACAGTGCCTGGCATGGAGTAGGAGCTCAGTAGGTTTGTGGAATGAATGAACCGAGACTCACTGAAGAGTCCCCTCTTGGGCTTCAGTGACTCGGCACCCTCCCGGTTCTCCTCTCTGGCCATTCCTTTCAGCCTCCTTTACAGACATCCTTTCTGTCAACAGCCCTCTGTTTTGCTGTTCCTGAGATTCTTAACTTATCTGCATCTTCTCTTGTTCTATATGTTTTCTCTGAGTTACCTCATCAACTTCCTGTTTTAGCACCCCCTGCATTTTGAGGACACCCAAATTATATCTTCAGCCATGACCTCTCCCTTGAATTTCAGGCTCAAATATCCAAATGTCTCTTGGTCATCTTTCTTTTGCATCCCAGAAGTGCCTCAAAACCAACATTTCTAACACTGAACCCTCAGCCTCAACCCCCAGATCTACTTCTCTTGATCTCTCCTTTAGTAGCACCTTGTCGCCAAAGCTAGTGCGAGTAAGTAAGGTCTTCGGTATGAGGCCCTGCATGGAATTAGACAAGTTTTGTTCGTATCAGGCCAACTGGAAGGGTGAGTCTGCTTCAGAGACCTGTTTACGTGAGGGATTACAAGTCCCCTTGAGAAAGGACTCTCCTCAAGGGAGAGATGTATGGGCAGATCCAACCAGCATGGGGCTGCTGAGTCTGGGAAACCTAATGGTTGACTTTGATTCTCTTTCTCCCCCATGTAGACCTATAGGACAGATAAGGAAACTCAGCACCTAATATGGTCCCTCAATATAATGTCTTACCTACAGTCTTCAACTTATGTCAACTTGCCTCTGAAAAGTTAAAAAAAAAAAAATCTGTCTCCTTGTCCTGACCACTAATTTGCCTATGCGCCCTCAGGCCCATTCCTGGCCTGCCTTCTATTCAGCAGGAAAGCACATTCTCCTTTCAGCTAGGAGCTTTGGGACAATGGGAGGTGCCATCGGAAGCCTGGAAGGTAGGAGGAGGGGAGAAGGCAGGGTAGTTCACCCTCTCACTCTGCCTCTGTCAGAGACAGCCAGCCCCGCTATGGCTCTGTCTCCCAGCAGATGGCCGAGCTTCTGGCTCTGGCAACTCTATCTTCCTTTTGTCTTCCGGCCTAGGGGTGACAGCGACTTGTGCTTTTGCTAGCTCTTGGACTGCATTATTGTCCTTTCTTAGGCTTTTCATCATTTTCATCACTAGATAATCAATTCACTCTATTTGTTTCCTTGTCTTAAGACCTAGGGTAATTTCCGCTTTTCTGACTGGATGCTCACCAACACCGCCCCTTACACTTCCCATCGTCCTCCTCACCCCTACTTCAGACCCCACTCATCGCTCACCTGTACCTCATCTTCCTGCCTCCAGTCCTCTCTCCTTTAAGGGAACTTCCCCAAATCTGCCCCGGTGATGTGTCTGCAATACAAATAGGACCTCATCACTGTCATGCGTAAATCCCTTCCATGACTCGTACTTCCAGGAAAAATTCCAGATCTGCACTATCCATAGGGTGTCTACTAGCTACACGTGGCTACTAAGCACTGGAAACGTGGCCCATCAAAACTGAGATGTGCCTAAGTGTCAAATACTCAACAGATTTTGAACATGTAGTACAAAAACAAAACAAAACAAACCAGTTTATAAAACATATCATCAATTACTTTTAATACTGATTACAGGTTGACATAATGGCATTTCAGATATATTGGGTTTAATAAAATACAGTCTCGAAATTAATTTTGTCTGTTTCTTTTTCCTGCTTTTTGATGTGACTGTTACAAAATGTAAATATACATATGTGGCTCGCATTTTATTTCTTTTGGGCAGCACCGCTCTAGACTACTAGGAATAGCGGATAAGACCCCCAGGACCTCACAGTGGCTCATCTCTCCAGCCTCACTGCTTACCACACCCTGCCTTTCACTTTAAGCTCTAGGAAACACAGTCAGGTGCATGCTAGTCCTGAATCCTCCACACCTTCACTCCCCCCTCAGATCACTTGGTGTTATAGTCCAACCACCAGGGGTTGTGTTCCCCCTCCATCCTTAGCCTCACCCCATCAGGAAGAGGAAAAAAATGCTGGAAAGGATCCAGGACAAATAACTGGGGTGCTGGGAGGCTTGAAATTATTGGACATTAGAAATTCTTGCTCTCTCCTGAATGATCTTTCTGGGTCCTCCTCTTTTCTTTTGATTCCTCCTTTGGGTAGGTTGTTGGTGCTCTTGAATCCCTCACTCACTAATTTCACTAGTGAAAACCGTATTTTGTTCATCTTTGATTCCAGTGCCTGTCCATAGAAGATGATCAATTAATATTAAATGAATAAATGAATAAATGGATAGAAGGACGAGTGAGTAGGTGTTGGGTGCTTTTTTGAGGTTCTTCACAACATCTGACACAATGCCATATGTATATTTTTGGATCAGTAAATAGTATCATTTGAATGACTGAAAGTTGGTTTCCAAGTCATACTCATTAAACTAAGCTTACAAAGATAAAAACCAGATTGCCAGTCTTGCTGCCAAGACTTTTTGTATGTCAGGAATGTCCCCAGATTTGGATTTAGTTTAGGACCAGTTTAGAGGTAGACCCAGACAAATGTGGAAGAGGCAGATTAGCAGAGTGAAGAGCTGTCAGGGTTCCAACTAGACAAACAGCTTATCAGCAGAGAACTCTCTCGATGTCAGTTCACACATCTCTCAATTAAGGATTACATTTATTACTATCATTTCAATTTTGGATTTAAGACTAGTATACCTGAAGGTAATATTGACTCAAAAGTAAGACAGCTGAGTCATTGTTAATGTCTGACAAATACTGGCCAGGTTTTCTTGAGCAAGTCATTCACTCTCTGAATCTATTCATTTATCTGAAGTGTGGGAGAAATAATACTCACTCTGTCTGTTTCACCAGCTTTGGTGAGAATCAAGTTGGGTTAGGTATACCAAGAGCTTTGGAAACGCATTGTTTTGGTGTCACAAAAAGTGAGAATGATATCTCACATTATTTCTTAATTCCTCATGAGGTTTAGAAGGAAATAGTGGAGTAAGATTATAATTTGGTAGAAACATTTGCGAATTCAAGTCTTATCTCAGGCTACTTGTCCAAATCATTCTTTAACACATATTAACCTTAAATGCCATTTTTATTGGATGGAGTTTCAAAATACTTTAGTTATAAAGAAATCTGTCTGTACATAGGACCCAGCCTTTCTTTCTGTCATGCTGGTAGTGTTTATTAAATGCCCTATGTATTTTAATTCTGTCTTGTTTTTTCTCTAAATAAGATAGTCTATAGGGAAAGTGAAGAAGGAATGGGAAATACTTTTGCTGACACACAAACTTGTGTGTGTGTTTGTGTGTGTGTGTAAACTGGCCATTACTGAATTGAGAACTTCATTTGTTCATTTGTTTATATATGTCCAACATTGTCTTTTTTCATTGTTCTTATATTTACTTAATTACTTAATTTAAGAATACTGTTGAAATTATAACTTGGAATAGAATGAATAATGACCCCTAAAGATATCATGCTCTAATCCCTGGAACCTTCCTCATATGGAAGAAGGGTCTTAGCAGATATGATTAAATTAAGGATTTTGAGAGGAGCAAATTATCCTGGATGGACCAGGAAGACCCTAAATGTAATTACAAGTGTCCTTATAAAGGAGAGACAGAAGGAGATTTGACAGGCAGAAGAGAAAGCAATGTAACCAGGGAGGCAGAGATTGGAGTGACGTGGCCAATAAACCTAGGGATGCTGGTCCCCATGAGAAGCTGGAAGCAGCAAAGAACAGATTCCCCCCAGAACCTCCAGAGGGAGTGGCAATGCTGGCACCTTGATTTTGGCCCACTGAAACTGATTTTGGATTTCTGGCCTCTAGAACTGTGAAAGAATAAATTGCTGTTCTTTGAAGTCACCAAGTTGATAGCAAGTTGTTACAGCAGCGTTGGGAAACACTAACTCTTCATGGGATTCAGGAAGAAGGGCACTTAGAACTAGTTATAAGAACTAGTTATAGATCAGTGATTCCCAGCCTCTTCTTCAAGATTTAATAACAATGTGTTAATTGAGCCCTGGAAGGTGCCTGGACTTGTTCTAGGTACAGTAAGGAATATCAAAGAAGTAAGAGACACCACCTCTTCCCTGGAAGAGCTTGTCATCTAGTTGAAGAATCAAAACACATGATGGATATAAAGCTCTTTTTTTTAAAAAAAGATTTATTTATTCATTTTTAGAGAGAGAGTGAGCAGGGGGGCGGGGGGCAGAGGGAGAGAATCTTTCACGCAGACTCCCCACTAAGCCAGGAGCCCCATGCAGGGCTCGATCCCCCAACCCATGAGATCATGACCTGAGCTGAAACCAAGAGTCAGACGCTCAACCAACTGAACCACTCAGGGAGCCCCTAAAACTCTTAACTCATAATTCAAGACAGTGGCTAAATCAAGGGATACGTTGCTCAGCATACAGTTTCAGGTGGTGTGAGCAAAACGAACAAAGGTAAGAGCCAGGGTGAACAAGGTGGGTCATAGGCAAGGAGTGCACCCATGGGATAGAAAGCCTCTGGTGGGAGAAAATGGGAATAAGTTAAGTGGTTGGGAAGGGTTTTTGCAAAGGAAAAATCAAGCAGTGAAATATCAGGTTGATATTAGAGGAAGCAGGGAGCCTTTGGCTGTTTGGGGCAGAAGAGTCAGATGATGAAAACTGTGTCCAGGGAAGACTCATTTTTCAGATGGGGCAAGTTGTACACTTTAGTTGGTCAGTCTGCTGTCCCTTAATAGGTGCAAGATGACATGATATTTTAGAATAATTTTTTCCTGAAAGTTTTTCCTCAGAAATGTTTGGGACAGCTGCGGTGCTACTTGGGATAATTGGAAATACTCTGGGATGTCAAAAACAGGAGACCCAAATCCATCTCTCCATATTCCCAATTAGATGTAATTGATATATCTCCAGATCTCATCAGCTAAGAAAAAATAACTTTCCTCCTTCCAGTTTGCAATGAAGCCCCATTTCATGGACCACAGGAAACCCATTTCTCTACTGAATTTACCTCTAGTGTTTCCTGGACATCCTGGAGGAAGAAGGTGTGTAATCTGCTGAATCCCAGCTCTCTGACACTCCACAAATCCTCCAGTTTAAGTTGGGTCTGGCTTCCTCAGGCTGCTCCGCTTCCCCATGCTTGTTGCTTTGAGCAGGGACTCTGGTTGCTTGTTCTCTTTAGTCCTCACAGCCCAGCAAAGACCAGGCTGTGGTGATGATGAACAGACATCCAGCATAGAGTAATAGGCACTGCTGCTAGAAGGGTGCTCCTAAGGGTCATGAGCCCAGATCAGTCTCAGCAAGACATATTAAAGGAAACTTCCATTAGGCTTCAGCGTGGAGGGGATGCTTCCTCCAAAGAGCATACCCAGACAGCTTCCTACATTGCAGTATAGTCTCAGGAAGAGAAGTTCCTTCCCTCCTCTATCATTGCCAACTCATTCTCATACCAGGATGGCTGACAGTGGGAATATCCATTTCAAGTTGCAATTTCTTCAGTTTAATGATGATTTCACAAATAATGTATAGATTTTGGCTCCATATGATCGTTAATTTTATGTGTCAACCTGACTGGGCTAAGGGATGCCCAGATAGCTGGTAAAATATTATTTTTGGATGTGTCTGTGAGAGCGTCTTCAGAAGGGATTGGCATTTGGAAGAGTAGACTTAGTAAAGAAGATCGCCTTCACCTATGTGAATGGACATCGTCCAATCCACTGAGGGCTTGAACAGAACAAAAAAGTTTAGGAAGGGCAAATTTGCTCTCTCTCTGTGCTTGAGCTGAGACATCCTCCTTCTCCTGCCCTCGAACATCTGTACCCCTGTACCATTGGCCCCCTGATTCTCAGGCCTTTGGACTTAGACTAAATTATACCAGTGATTTTCCTGGTTCTTCAGCTTGTGGACAGTAAACTGATTGTGGGAATTCTTGGCTTCCAAAACCCTGGGAGCCAATTCCTGTAATAAATTTCCTCATATATATCCACATATATCTTATTGGTTCTGTTTCTCTGGAGAACCATGATAATACAGTACTTATTTGTAATGAATAAATGGTCCATTCTAATTATTTTCAATGAAAGGAAATGTGTTACAGAGACAGATAATTGGTGGCAGCTTTAGTGTTCCTCCAGGTTTCAAAGATAAATGAAAACCCTGTCTCCACCATACTCCATAACATATTTATTGAAATCTAAATGCAATTCAACAGCCTCTACCAATCAGACTCTACAAAATGAACTCCACCCTCTATCTCTCCTCTATTTGATCTTCCACTACATCTTCTTGTCTTTATTCCGAGCGTTACGTTACCCATTCATCCATTTGGGGAGATGTTCAGTGTCAGCAGAAGATAGTGATCTCTTAGTGACATGCCTAAATTATCTTCTTTCTCAAAAGCACTTAGGGAAAGAGAAAATGAGAACAGGGATATGGAATCAATGTTGAAGATATGCACTGTAACTGGAGAAAGGATGGGAGGTTGAAATACTGATGAAGGTCAGGAGGGAGGGGAAATTCCAAATCTGGGACTGAGAAAAAATGAAAATAGAGCAGTGGGAGACAAAGAGCCTGTATCAATGGTATTGATGACTGTGAAGTGAACCCAATATGAGAGGGGAGAGGATGATAATCCATGTTAGGGGAGAGCAAGCAGAAGGATTTACCTCATTTCTCCTTCATTCTTATGTGGTGCAATCTTTAGGTGCCCTATAAATTGTTGGGATTAAGTAATCTTAAGGAAGTAGTCCCAACAGAATAATCATACTTTTCACAATCCAATAATAAATTAGATTTGGGCTCAGTTGTTTTTGTAGGAAAATGTGGCAAATGTTACCATGATCCTCTGTTCAAGATTGTACAAATGACTTGATGTAGGAAGTCCTTATTTGTTTCCAGGGGGATAATTACCCATGACAGGTCAAAACATCTAGGGTCACCCAGAGTTAAACTCCAAGGATGGCTTTGCTTTTTCATTTGCTAAGAAGATAGTTCCAGAATAGACAGTCATTGAAACTGAAACAGAGGTAGCCTTGCAGCCATTACAGAGATTACAAAATATCCAGCACTGTACTAGACATTATAAAGAAAAACAAAGAGGGAAATATGTTTTGTTTTTTTTTTAATATTTTATTTATTTATTTGAGACAGAGAGAATGAGAGACAGAGAGCACGAGAGGGAGGAGGGTCAGAGGGAGAAGCAGACTCCACACCGAGCAGGGAGCCCGATGGGGGACTCGATCCCGGGACTCCAGGATCATGACCTGAGCCGAAGGCAGTCGCTTAACCGACTGAGCCACCCAGGCGCCCGGGAAATATGTTTTAAGCCAGGCAAGTGACAGGTCAAAATCATGTTATTGGAAGAGTACTTCTTAATCACAATCTCCAGTTATGATTTATAGCTAACAATCAAATTTAATATGAAAATTAATATGCATAGAATCTCAGCATGGTTTACACATAAGTTTCTATTTGAACAGGTTTCTAGGGCACATAGGAAATATGATCAAAATGTACATAGTTTATAAGTCCAAAACAATGAGAATCTTGAGTCTGTTTCTAATTGGGCTTTTTTTTTTTTTTAAAATCAAGAATACTGAGGCCAGGGCACCTGGGTGGCTCAGTTGGTTAAGCGACTGCCTTCGGCTCAGGTCATGATCCTGGAGTCCCGGGATCGAGTCCCACATCGGGCTCCCTGCTCAGCGGGGGGTCTGCTTCTCCCTCTGACCCTCCTCCCTCTCGTGCTCTCTGTCTCTCTCATTCTCTCTGTCTCAAATAAATAAATAAAATCTTTAAAAAAAAAAAAGAATACTGAGGCCAAAGTGGTTGCTTCAAAATCTAAGTACATCTGATATTGACTTCATGTCATTGATCGTCTCCGCTAACACTATGGTTGTCACCAACATCGTCGTCACCACCACCCACCATCAGCAAACTTTCATAAAGTGTCTACATGTCTGCAGCACGGGAAAAAGGGAAATCAGAGGGCTATAAGGCATAGTTACTTCTTTCAAAGGGCTTAGGATCCAACCAGAGAGAGAAGACACAAATTAACAGAGAAATACAGGGGCAAAATGTGACAAGTCAGGAACAGCTAGGCTATGCTGCAGAAACAAATAACCCCCACATTTTGGAGGATTATAACAACAGAGGTGATTTCTCAGTCCTTCCACATGGCCATCACAGATTGGCATGGGGACTTTGCTCACTGCAGTCACTCAGGAACCCAGGCGAATGAGGACACCTTACTGATATTTTTATAATCATTGAAGCAGGAGAAAGGGAAGATGATGAACCTACCCAATGGTTCTTTTTTTTTTTTTAAGATTTTATTTATTTATTTGACAAAGAAAGAGAGAGCACAAGCAGGGGGAGCAGCAGGCAGAGGGAGACAGAGAAGCAGGCTCCCCACTGAGCAGGGAGCCCGATGCAGGGCTTGATCCCTGGACCCTGGGATCATGACCTGAGCTGAAGGCAGACACTTAACCACTCAGCCACTCAGACACCCCCTACCCAATGGTTCTTAGAACTTCCTCCTAGATGTTACACTTGTCACTTCTGCTCATCATCTAAAGCAAGTGCATGTTCACACCTAACTTTAAGGGGGTGGGAAACTGTGATTCTACCATATGCTAGGAGAATATACATATTTGGTGGGCAACACAAATACTCACCACATGTACATATTAAGAGTCAAATAGGTTGTATGGACTGAGTCCACATGCTGTAGAAGTTTAGAGGAGGGAATGAGCAATAAAATCTAGGATACTAATTAGTTCTTTTACTCATTTATCTTTTATTCAGTGTACATGTGTAGAGTACTTCCTAGCACTAGGTACTCTTCTAAGCAATGCTCCTACAGCACTAAACAATACTGACAAAAATACCTGCCCTCCTGCAGACTATTTTCTAGTAGGGGAAGATTTGAGCAGGGCCTTGAAGGATGAGTAGCACTGAGACAATTATATAAGAACATTCTCAGCATAGAAAATAGAGTTTGTTTCACATGAAACCAGAAAAATATCAAAAAGGTGATGATGAAAAAATCAGTTCACGAATATAACTTGTTCATCAACTTCTATGTAATTAAGGGCCATTTATGAAAACCATGGTAGCATGGTTTAAAAAATTGTTTTGATAACATGGAATTAATATGGGTGCTTTAAATTAATTTTTAATCGCTCCACATTCTTATTAGATTATTATTAGATTATATTATATGTGAAATACAATGATTTAGAGATGTTTCGCTGGTAATTTGCTTTATAACATGTCTTTATTTCTTGAAATGTTTTGGTAGTGGAATAATTTGAGAAAGGATTATTGTGAGTTATGATCACTCCCATATTTCTATCCCTTAAAAACTCTCAGAAGCCTTAAAACTTTTTAATGTTTTGCATATCTATAAAATATGCCATCACCTCTGAAAATAAATTTACTAGTATTCTGAAGGAAGGCAAAGTAAAAACAAACTTATAGCTACTTTCATATAAATAAATCAGGAAAACAAAATCAAATACTCATTGAGATCTTTAGTTCATTTTTTACCTACTCACTATTGATGAGGCCATCACTAAACTGTAGACTTCGATAGACTTGGTTGTCCGAATTACCCATCAGACTACAAATTAGTGAGGATAAAGGGGTGATATCATTTATCTTGAACAATCTGTGAGGAGGGGACTGACAAGATCATCACAAAAGCAAGTGTGTGTTCACACCTAACTTCAAGGGGGTGGGAATGTGTGATTCTACCATATGCTAGGAGAACTGTACATATCTGGTGGGCAACATGCTCACCACTAAATGTACAAATTAAGAGTCAAATAAGTTATATGGACTGAGTAAATCTTTTGTAAATCTTTTCAGATGATGAAAGTTTAGATGATTTGTGAAAAAAATAAAAATAAAACAATATCACCTCACACCCATCAGGATGGCTACTCCAAAAAAAAAGAAAAATCAAGTAGAAAATAGCAGGCATTGAAGAGGTTGTGGAGAAACTGGAACTCGTGTGCATTGATCGTGGGAATGTAAGATGGTGCCACCAGGATGGAAAACGCTGTGATGGTCTCTCAAAAAATTAAAAATAAAATTGCCATATGATCTCACAATTCAATTTTGGGGTATAGCCCAAAATGCGGAACAGGGATTCAAAGGTTATTCATATACCATGTTCATAGCAGCATTATTCAAGACAGCCGAGTGGTGGAAGCAACCCAGGTATCCATCTATGGATGAATGGATAAACAAATCTGGTATATGTATACAATGAACTATTTTTTTTAGTTTTATAAAAGAAGCAAATTCTGAAACATGCTAAAACATGGGTGAAACTTGAAGACTTTATACTAGATGAAATAAGCCGGTCACACAAAGACAAATACTGTATGATTCCACTTACGTGAAGTACCTAGAGTAGCAAAATTCATAGAGACAGAAAGGAGAAGGGCAGGTACCAGGGCCTGGAGGGAGGGAAGCAAGAGGAGGTTAGTATTTAATGGGTACAGAGTTTTGGTTTTGCAAGATGAAGTGGAGAGGGAGGACGGCCATGGTTGCACAATGTTAATGTACTTAATGCCATTGAACTGTACACCTAAAAATGGTTAAGATGGCAAATCTTATATTAAGTGTATTTTACTGCAATTACAAATAATTTTAAAATACAAACAAACAAAAGAACAACAAAAAGAAATTTTGAAACTTCCAGACCTGGTAAAATCAGTCACCCATTAATTTTTTCCTCAGTTTGGGGCATCTCGTTTTATATTTTATATTAGACAGTAATTCTCTAATGTGGCGCTTCCACGTTCCCCACCGTCCAAACCTTGGTGGCTCTGCCCTCTGCTACATTCCGAGAGTTCCTATCCTAATTAACATTTCAGTCGAATCAGATTTTCTGGCTCCCAAAGTGTGATCTATCAATTGCTGGCATATCTTGGGATATAGCCAGGCATGACCCAGTTAACCACGGTTGGCTACAGTGGGAAAGGCAGCCTGGGAGGGGCCGGGGGTACAAGGACCAGGGAACGGGTGCCAAGAAAAAATGCAGTTAGCAGAGTAGGCAGCAGGGCAGGGCTCCTCCATCAGTCCAGAATGAGTATTGGAGTGGTCCGTTATAACAAAACTGCAGGGTATTCCCACATGGAATTCTGGCACATGGTGATGTTCTGGGGTCCAACAAGAACTTAGACAGGCAGAAGATATTGGGGGAAGTTATGAGCAGTTCATGGTTTAGATTGTTCCTCGAAGGGAGGTTGACAAGAGTGTGGCAGAGCTTCCAGCCTCAAGGGAAGAGAAGTTAGCAGGTGGGAAGGGCAAACTTCTCAGCACCCAGAATCCTCATTATCAGATCTTGCCACAGAAATGGTCCAGAAAGGGTGACTGAGCCCAACTTCTAGAATGTGGGGCTAAAGTTTACACCCCTCTTGCATAAAGTCAGGACTGACCACAAGCTGAGCAGGACATGGTTATGGCCACAAGGACTGCGGGCTAGCCAATTAGTCAGGAATGACTCATGATAAAATCGAATCATCCGTTCGAGAGACATTGAGCTTTGGCAGTTGTTAGTATTCGCAGCAGCTTCTCAAATATAAGGAGCCTATTAGTAAAGAATCTAGCGTCCTGAAGATCACAAAGCATGCCAGAATTTAAAAACAAAGAATACTTTGAGGTAGAAGCACCCTAAGCTCTGTGTCCCCGCTGAAAGGAAAAGTCTTGGCAAAACATCCATTCCCAGTATTTCTCTGGTGTACTCGACAAATGCTGTATCATCATGACTGGCCTCATAGAAAGATCCTGAACAGAGAGACACTGTTGGCCCTCGTGAGCAGACTCACAATCAGAAACAATTTTGTTTATTTAACATATATATAGTACATGTCATATATTATTATAGATTGTAAACACACACACATACATATGTAAGCCATTTCAAGTCCGATGGGAGTGTGCACAAAATCCTGGGCTTCACAGCAAAGAGAAAGCAGCTATAAACCAGCAAAAAAATCCACACGCCATCCTTCAAGAGCTTTGGTCAAGTGCTGAGAGTTGTGCTCTTCAGAGTCTCTGACCTGGGCAGCCCTGGCATTTTATCAAGGAGGACACTAAGACTGGGGAGCTGAAGTTATTTTCTCAAGACCTCTTGCCCAGGGGATGGCAGTCCTGAGGTAGAATCTAACCGTGAAGGGGATAAGGAGAATTAGAGATCCGTATAAGTCTCACTATGTGGTGATGGATGCTAACTAGACTTATTGCGGTGACCCATTTCACAGTATACACAAACATTGGATCATTATGTTGTACACCTGAAACTAATATAATATTATGTTAATTATATCTCAGTTTAAAAAAGGAGACAACCACATATGCTGGTACATATTCATAGTCTTTCTAAAGGGAGATTATAGTGCAAAAAACTAATGAAGGCATTTACTTCTAAACTTTATTTTAAGAGGAGGGTTGGGCAGTGGGGGGGGGGGCGGGCGGTGAGGTCTAGTCCAACAGGAGTTCACAACAGCACTCATCACCACTTAGGAAAATCTCCGCTCTAAGAAATCTCTGCTCCAGAATTGTAGCTGGGTGGTTTCCTCGCTTAGACATTAAGATGTAGTGACTGCCTTTATTCTTTAAAAGAAAACGAACAAACCAACCAACCCCAGGCAAAATGACAGTTTGCAGGGTAACTGAGTTTCATGGTCTCTGCTGAGATGGAGGAGGAAGAACCCGCCCTCCAAGGAAGCCCACTTTCCTCGGCATCACGGTTACCCTGCCTCCAGCGCTCAGCCCGCTCAGCCGCTACCGGGTATCAGTGGCTCACGGGTTGGCAGGAGACCTCTGCTCATTCTTCCTTTCCCAGACTGAGAACAATGCCAAGTGACAGGGCCAGCCTTGGAAGAAGAAAGCAGGTATATAAAATAAACTCTGGGCTCAGAAATGCTCCAATTCATAGTGTGTTATAATCGACCAAGAATACCTCTGTATTAGTTTTCAATTGCTGCTGAAACAAATCACCTCAAATTTAGTGGCTTAAAACAACACACGTGTATTATCTTATAGTCCTGGGGGTCAGAAGTCTGCAATGGGTCTCACTGGGCTACAGTCAAGGTGCTGGTAGGATTGTTTTTCTTTCTGGAGCAAGGAGGGGAGATTCTGTTTTCTTGCCTTTTCCAGTTTCTAGAGACTTCCCGCATTCAGCGTGGCTCCCTTCCATCTTCTAAGCTAACAATGGCTAATGGAGTCTTTCTTGCATGCTATCGTATTAGAATATTAATCAAAACTGTTTCAGATTCCCAGTCTAATAATTACAGTATCCCTGCCATGTCTGGCTTTGATGCTTGACCTGTCTCTTCGGACTGTGTTTTTGGTCTTCTGGTATGCCTTGTCACTTTGTAGCTGCTTGGGACGTGCTGGGTGAAAGGAGCGGCTGTAAATCGGCCTTCAGGAAGGAATGTGGTGGTGAGGTGTGGGGGACGGGCAGCCTTCTGCGCTCCTGTGATCAGTTCCCGGTCTTCTAATGAGCCTGTGCCTCTGTGCTGTGAGCTCACAAGTGTGTCTCAGTTTTTGTCTCCCCCATCTTAGGTGGGAAGGGATGGCTAGAGTGGGCTGGAATTGGGCATTTCCTTTCCCAGGTCAGTTAGGCTCTGAGAGGACCCCAGCTGGTTAGGCTCTGGTTAATTAGTTTCCTCTGAGGTCAGCCCTTGTTAAGAACAAGTGCTCTGGCATATTTCAAAATGATTCTTTTCCCTCTCCCCTGGCCAGAAGCCTGCCAGGCAGTTTCTCCCATATTTATTGTGGGAACCTGGTCGAGCTCCTTGAGGTAAGTGTCACTATTTTGGGCAGGCTGTCCTGCCTCAGCACTGGTTCCCCTGGTGGTCTCCTCTCTTGAGTCCCTGCTCAGGGAAGCTGAGAGGGAGAAGCAGGCCCCCTGCTGAGCAGGGAGCCTGATGTGGGACTGGATTCCAGGACCCTGGAATCATGACCTGAGTCGAAGGCAGGTGCTTAACCGACTGCGCCCCCCAGGCGCCCCCCACCCCCCCTTTTTTTTTTTACATATAAGGACCTTTGTGATTGCACTGGTCCTAACCAAATAGTCCAGGGTATTCTCCCCATTACAAAATCTGTTGATTAGCAACCTTAACTCCATCTGCAAGCTTAATTTCCCCTTGCCACATAACATAACAAACATATTTGCAGGTTGCAGGGACTAGGACATGGACATCTTTGTGGGGGGTGGGGGGGAGAATTATTCTGCTTACCGCAAGATCCTTTGTCAGAGCTTTTTTGGGGGGAGGTGAGAGATAGGCAGAGAACACGGTGACATCATGAGGAGAGGAACCAGGGAACCTCAAAACATTAGGGCAAATATCCCCATTTCCTGAATCCCAAGATGTCTCCACAATATTCTTTATTTTATTATTTTTTAAAGATTTTATTTATTTATTCATGAGAGACAGAGAGAGAGGGAGAAGCAGGCTTCCCGCTGAGCAGGGAGCCCGAAGTGGGACTCTATCCCAGGACCCCGAGATCGTGACCTGAGCCAAAGACAGATGCTTAACCAACTGAGCCACCCAGGCGCCCTCCACAATATTCTTTAAAAACCTGTTGTTCCTTCTGTCTTTGTCTCTCAGTTCACCCCAGGAGAATTTAAATTTCATCTGTTTGAGGAGTGGGTTTCTCATGATATACAGACACAGTATGCGATGAAGGAAAATAAAAGGCCTCTTTCCCAGGGCCAGTGGACCGAGCTTCCAAACCAGTAGTTTTCGACGTGCAAGTTTCAGTCCTCCGTTGATGACAGTAATGACTCCTGAGATCAGTTTAGAGGGTGGGGAATGGGTGAGAGAGAGGGAGAGGGAAGGAAAGACAGACAGAGAGGGAGGGAGGGTGAGAGGAAGAAGGGACGGACAGCAGGAGGGAAGGAAGGAAGAGAAAGATGAAGCTATGAGGGTGCCTCACGGGTTCTAGGATAACGATGGTTTCGGTTCTAACTGCAGGTGGGCACCGGCTTACGGTGTAAGATGTATGTTCGCAGTGAAAGGGTCTGAACTCTAGGGGCTCGCGGGGCAGCCGCAGATGTGCGTGGGGAGAGGCTCCCCTGCAGAGGAGGCTCCCCCTGCAGAGGAGGCTCCCCCTGCGGAGGAGCCGCCCCTCATCCCTGCTGGGAAAGGTGAATCTGCTTACCTGTGCAGAAACGTTCCAAAGGACTTTAGGGGACCGAGGAAGCAAAAAGGACAGCAACGTGGAGAAAGGAGATCAGAACAGAAGAGGGAGAGATGGGAGTTCAAAGGAAAAAGAGAAAGTGAAATGAAATGCAGAACGTTAGTCCAGTTAGATAAGCACAACAAAAAGAGTAGACTCAAAAGAAATGGGCCAGGCAGATAAGCCCACACTCAAACGCCTTCCTGGGTGAAAGAACAAAGAAGGGAAACCTCGCAGACGCGAGCCCAACCCACCCTGTGCTCAGTTTTGCCTCTGCCTGTGGCGGCTGAGCCGGCTCTCGGTCCCCGCGCCTTCGCAGACTTGCGCCACGGACGCACCACGGCTGGCCGGCGGGCCTTGTTGGCCTTTAGCCGTTGTCCCCTCCAGCTGTCCTTGTGGGGTGAAATCAGAGCAGGAGGAAGTGAAAATGGCAGGGGACCTGGTCTGAGCGCCGGGCGGTCGGCCACGCAGCCCCCACAGGCGCTTCCTGTTTAATGCTTGCTGGAGACCCAGTGTCAACCCGACGATCAATTCGTCGCCAGCTCAGGTGCAACTGCTATTAAGCACTAGTAGATGCAGACCCGGTCCCAATAATCCTGGACATAGAGGAGAAAACTGGCTCTCAGAGGGGTGCAAGAAATTATAACGCATCAGTAAGTGGCAGGCTGCGACTCTAGCCACCCTCTGACCCCCTTGCAGGGCCCTTTCTGCCACAAGGACTTCTGCCCTTCAAGAACAAACTTTTCAAGGACCCATGCCTATCACACATGGCAATTGTATCAGCCATTGATGCCTGAGATCTCCATGTCTCCATCCTCTACAATGTCCCTACTCTGAGGCTTGGACAAGTGGGTTCTTGGGAGTGGAGTGGGTAGGTTACATTTGGTGGAGAATGGGGAGCCCAAGAACATGCCTTTCTCCCCCCATCAGGGTTCCAGGATAGGCATGGTGGATAGATGAAGGCAGCCCTCTCTTCCCAAGATTAAAGTGAAGCTAGGGTCTCCTTTCTTCTCCTAAAAAGGAAATGCTTAAAAAGAAAGAAAAATACTATTACCACTTCGCTCCTATATAAAACTTTACCAACACCTGGTTAAGCATTATATTCACATCCATTTTATGTCTCCCTGGTGTACCTACAATGTCAGTGTACCAGTCACTACTGTTCTTCCTACTGTTTTTTTCCACTTGCTTTTTTTCCTCATTATGTCCTCAAGCACCCACCTGACTGGGAACTCAGCACAACCTGGAAGATTCTAATGGAGAGGAGCAATGAATCTGACATGAAATTTCTGGAGGAGACAGCCACTCCAGTGGATGTCTGGGAACTGGATGGGGACTCTGGAGTCCTGCTCACCTGCCTTTCAATGTCCTTGAGAAGAGAATGTCTAGAGAAGTGGGGATGGGGAGGAGGGGCATGTGGACCTCCAGAGGGTGGGTGACATGAGGACTCATGATCTCAGTCACCTGTGGTCTCCTCCCATGTGGCAGGCTGGACACTGGGTAAGACAGAGTGGCATCATGTCGCATCCTTAGGAGGAAACATTAGATTACACAAAACGAATCAGAAGTCTATCCTTCAGGACTTAGTTTAATAAACAGACAAGCACTATGAATCTCCTGAAGAGGAAGATGGCATGAAGTCAGGGGTGGGATCCAGATTTGTGGGTCCTAGAGCTCTCTTTGGTGTACCTTTCAAGAAAAGTAACACTAAGTGTGGGCAAAATATTATTAATCTCGTTATACAGAAGAAGAAGCGGGTTTCAGAGCAGTCCAGAGAATTATGGTCCACAGAGCACAAAATCATGAATATAAACGAGTTGTAGAGCTTTGGATGTTACCCATACAGATAAAGCTTATGCCTTCTTAGGTCGTGGTTAATCCAACTCTTTACTTCACCTTTTCTGAACATATTTTACTGGTCTTTTGGGGGGAAGGTGAGGAGGGGACAGTGTCTAGGGACCATGTTTCAAAAAACACTCTTTGGGAACTCTGACCTGGTCTACATGTAAATTCGGGGTCTTTGGCAGGTAGCCTGGCTCCGCCTGGAAGTGTCTGGGCACATGCTCTCATCCACTTGAATCCCTTTTCGGCACTGCTTTTCTGATCCACTGAGCACAGCAGTGGCCCTCGGACTGGTGCCTCTCTGACACGAAATGATGAAGAAAGAAAAGTCACTTGCACCTTGATGATGGCTTCAGGGCGTCTGTTGTTTTTCTTGCTGTTTGATGAATCCTAGACACTGTGCAAAAGGTTGAGAGCTCCCAGAAGGTGGACAGGTGGTGACGCCTTCCAAAGGGAGGGAGCCAACGTGCTGGGGGGCCGCTTGGCCCAAGTGGAAGTAAACTCTGCAGAAACCACTTGGAGAACAGTTCCTTTCAGTTTGCTGGCTTTTAAAATGTTGCTCATTTCTGATTCATGGCACACAAGTCAGCGTGTGACAACTGTCAAGGATGAACTAGGGCTGCGCTTCTAAGCAAACAGTGCTAACGTGTTTCTGATTACTTTAGCAATGCCACCCTTTCCTGCATGTTAGCTCATCAAGATTGATTATCAGGAGTGAATGCTGTTACTGTGAGCTCCTGTTAACACGTGTGTATATATTTCTAGCTGTAATTTGGCTTAATACCAATGCAAATATCAATAAAATCTGAATTAAGTGTAAGATGACGGGCCTAAAACTAGAGCGCAAAGGATTTAGATTAGCCCTGAAGACTTACTAAGAGGGACAGTTGCTACACACTGAAATAGGTTAGGGCAAGTTATAGAATCTGTTTCCCTGGAGGTTCTTAAAATAAGACGATGTCTATTCTACAGAAGAATGTTCCAGGAGCCTGACAGAAGGAAGATAGCCTAATTTAGCTGTCAAGGTCTTCTAACAAAAATCACAGGTACTCTGCTCAAGGTATCCATTGAAGAGCCTCATTACCCAGGTGGCATTTCGGTGCCTTACCGCCTTCCTGATGCTATTTCTGTTAGGAGATGTAGAAATTCCATTTCAGGTCAAACTAGCCAGGTATGAACTTATTACCATTTCCACAGTGCCTTCTTACCACTGTGCTGATTATACTCTACACAGGAAGGTAATTATTATTGTTGTTGTTACTACTGCAATAATTATTGTTTTTGCCTACCAGTTTTTAGCACTCACTCCCTCTATGTGAAGGCACTATGTTAGCTCTTTACACACATTACCTCATTTTCCTCTCATAACAACATCTTAAGATGAGCATTATTATATCCATTTCAGAGATATTTAAACTGAATCTTGGAGAAGCTCAGTAGCCTGCTGGTCCTACGTCAGGATTCAGACCCAGGTCTGTTTGATTCTAAAGCCCATGCTTTTATGTACCACAGGTGTGGCTAATGTTTTTAAGAGCACATCAGACCACATATAATGTTGGCTCTTGTATATAATCTCATTGGGAAGCTATGCTTTTCTGTTGGTGCTCAAAAGATGCTGGGCTCTCTTTTGGCCCCGACTTCATTTCCACAGACACCTCAGAAGTTCACAAAAAATGACATTTTTTCCATCAATCCCTGAAGCTTTAGGTTGAGAAAGGTTTTCATGACTATTTAACGTGTAAGGGATCTCATTAGGAAAATAAAAGTTCTGTTTAAAATGTTTGAAAATGTAATAGATTGCTTTGAAAATTCTCAAAATTCTTTGAAAATCCATTGAGGGCTTATCTTAAGAGGAGAAGAAACCACTTGAGGATTATTCAAAACCAAACTTGGCAAGTTGGGGGAATAATCAATCCAGTTATTAAAAAAAAAACAACGAGATAAAAAACAAAGTGTGAATGATAAAATAATGATGTCGGGTTTTTTATGGGACTTTGTGACAAATACAAGCGTGTACACCTTGTATTTCCATCACAATCAACTGTATCTCCCCACACTGATGTTCATCACAGAGTTTACACGGTGACCTAGAAACATCTCACCCAGGGGCACCTGGGTGGCTCAGTCAGTTGAGCGTCTGACTCTGAGTTTCAGCTCAGGTTGTGATCTCATGGGTCGTGGGATCAAGTTCCAAGTCGAGTCCTGCGTGGGACTCTACGCTCAGCGGGGGTCTGTTTGAAAGATTCTCTCCCTCTGTTTCTCCCCCCACTCTCATGCACTCTCTCTCTCAAATAAATGAATAAATCTTAAAAAAGTGAAAAATATCTCACCCATTCAATGACCCGTGTCCAAGAAAGGCCAAAATGATGACCTATAGGAAATGCATTAATTTAGCAGCTGGTGAACTTTAGAGCAAGACAGATGGTAGAGGTGATGATATTGCATGAAATGTTTCCTCCCTCGGCAAGATTGTCAAAAATGTGCTTCTCTGCTATTTTCTCTATCAAAGAAGGGGTGGGAGGCAAGATTCTCTTATTAGTGTCTATAACAGATATATTTTCCTTAAATAAGATGTAGGTCAGTGATAAGCATGAACTTCATGTATATTTTTTTATGCATATTATAAATGGGAAAAAATTAGCTTCGTGATGAAAAAAGCATAGTATTCTTTTGATAAGAATTTTGAATTTATTATATTTAAAGTTTTTACTCTGGTTCTAATAGACTTTGGCTTTCATATGTTGGCTACAGCTAAATGTAGGCAAAATCAGGTTTATTTTCTGTCCCTGTTCTCCTTATAAACCTTTATCAGATCTGAAATTCCCTCTTAACTGTGAATGGCTCCATTCTCCTGCCGGCCTCCTATGTTCCCAGTCCTGTTGAACCTTTCCCTTCTACCATTTTGTCTAGAAAATCACCAATTTCCTGACTCCTTGTTCTGCAGGCCTTCTCAAAGCCATAAGCCATATACTGTCTCCATTCCCCGGGTGTGAACCAGACTGAATCCCAGTTTCTTATCTAGACAATGAGAAGAACTTTTTCTTCCCCACCATTAGCACAATTAGTTCCTCTTTTGTGTATGCAGCAAGCATACTTTTGATCACTTGCTGACAAAGTTAAGCCAGGGTTATTCAGCAAGCATTCTCTCAACTTTTACTCACCTCATTGTCTTGTATGCCTTTACTGTGGCCATCGAATTGTGGGATAGTATGCCCATTGCTGTCCCTTCTCTCAAAGGCCCTCCACCTCTGAGATATCTGCAAATTCTTTGGCCTGGCACTTTCCACCAATGATGCCACTTGTGTTCCAACACTGTTCAAGATTGTCCTTTGTCATGATGTTTTCCCAGAGTGCATGTGTTTTCCATGTTTTCATTCCCACAACTCTCTTTAACACCTTTTTAGCCTTTAGGCACCGAATTGTACAATGCAACTAAAGGTAGAAATTAAAAATTTACATGCAATTGTGTTTGTATTTCTACCTTTTCCAGTATCTATTGTGCAAGAGTCAATTTCCTTTTTTTTTTTTTTAAGCTTTTATTTATTTATTTGACAGAGAAGGGCACAGCGAGAGAGGGAACACAAGCAGGGGGTGTGGGAGAGGAAGACGCAGGCTTCCCGCCGACTAGGGAGCCCGATGCGGGGCTCAATCCCAGGACCCTGGGATCATGACCTGAGCCGAAGGCAGACGCTTAACGACTGAGCCACCCAGGCGCCCTGAGTTAATTTCCATTTAGGATGCCACACTCAGGCCTGGGGCAGTACCCACCCCACAACATGACAGGTTCCCATCAGTCTCATCTCAGTCCAAGATCATCTTTAAAAAATTCCACATTCTCCTTAAAAATGTTGAAGTTGAAAAGTCCTTCCCTGAAAAAAAGAAACAAACAAACAAAAACCACCCCCAAAGCCCAAAAAATCCTTCCCTGAGCTATGTAACCAAACTTCTCTTGCTGGATTTTATCTGTCCACTGAATATCTTGATCTCTTTTGTAAAGAGTTTTTTCTATAAAGAAATCATTGATCCTAGAAGCTAAGTTTTAAAACAACTCTTTCTTTTTTCCTTAAATGTTGGATGAAAAAAGAGAATTTGAGGTTTTTATTTTTATTTTTATTTTTTGAATTTGAGATTTTTAAAAAGCATTTCTCTCTGTAAAAGTTGTTAAACAATCATCTTGGAGTTAAAATGTCTATTAAACTATTGGACTAGGATATGTTTCTTTTTTAAGTACCAAATTTGTTAAGTATGTTCATATATATCAGCTTATTTTACCCTCACAATAATTCTTTGAGATGATTTTATTATTCTCATGCTACGGACAATGAACCCAAAGCTCAGTGCAGTTGAGCTATAGGTTCCAGGTCACCCCATGCTACAAGGAAAGTAGGATTGATGCTTTGGTTTCTTGCCATCTAAACCTAACACCCTTTCCTATTTCCTAGCTCTTCTGTGTCCTGGGCCTCTGGTTAGCACTGAGCCTCTTGATGAGAAAGACACAGAGGACCATGCAGCATGGTTGACAATGGTGATGAAGTGCGCCGACCCGTGGGGAACGTGTCATGTGGATCAGATATTACATTCCCATATACATTTGGAACTATTTCTGGGCATTAATTTAGTTTTGTTGTTTTGTCTGTGTATTTACAGTTAGTACCACACTCTTCGTTATTGAAGCTCTTTATTTCAGTATTGGACAGGGCTTGTCCCTCCCTCGTTCCATTCCACTCCCAGCCCCAGATTTTCTTCTTGCTTTAGAACCAGCTTATCTAGGTATCTAGTTTATCTAGTTCAAAATATCATTCTGAAGCTTTTTTTGGGTCTTCTGTCAGAATTGTAGATTAGATCAGAGAGTGCTGACATCTTGATAATATTTTTTTTCTTCCTAATGTAGAACACAGTAGGTTTTTTCCATCTGTGCTAATGTTCTTTTGCGTCTGTTTTGTGTTTCCCAGCACTGGTGTCTTCTTGTTTTTACTAGATCATAAAGTTAAATCTTTTTTTTAACCACTTTTAAAATAATCTCCCTCTCAGATCATTCTCTGTATTTGAATGCTGCTGTCTTTTCCTCTCTCCCTCTGTCCTTTCTTCTGTTTCTCTCTCTCTCTCTCTCAGTCTCTCTCTCCCTCTCTCTTTCATACAGCATACTGGGGAACACATAACAACTTCTTCATTTGGAGTCATCAAGGGCCCTTAAAAGAAATTGAACAAAAAGGTCCAGGACTTTTTGTGATGCATTAAGGTATTCTTTCTCCCTAGAAGAGCATGAAAATAGGCTTCATGATGGAAGAACCCTTATCTGTTATCACTGCAGTTTTTCAAGTGCTAGAACAGTACTCGACATATAGTAACCCTCAGTAATTATTTGTTGAGTGAATGAATGAAAAATTCAATACAGGCCTTCCTAAATCCCTTTGGAACAACAAGGTGCTTGGTTTATGTTTGTTGGCAGGTCAAGCTACCTCCGGGTATTTTGTTGTAGAAAGTCTGTTTAGAAGAGAAGCAGCGTATAGACTATAATTGTCTTCCTATGTATGTTATACTGACCAATTTCTCCATTAAAATGTTAATAATAAATGCCCAAGGCTCCACTGAAAATAAATAGCCATATTCCTTTTGCTTATTAGCCACGGCCTTGAAATTCACACTTGCACAATGATGGATCCAAAATGCATCCTAACAGATGGGTACTTCTTGAGCTGTCATAAGGCCGATGGAGAAAATCCAGTCAATGTGTGGCTTAAGTCTGCAAAGAACAGTCATCATTCTCATGAACCGTGTTATAAAGCAAGGCACTGCGCGCTTCATCGTTCTAGTGTTTCCTGGCAATGTGGGAGGCAACGTGTATGCAGGAAACACGGTCACACTGCGGTTTTAGAGGGGAGTTCAGGTTGTCTTTTATGAATATGCATGAGGGGCGGGGTCTTGAGTTTTCTTGAGTTTAACTTAACCCTCACAAGCCCATTTCCTGCCTATCATTTGAAGACGTTCCTTGAGGAGATTTGAAAAAGTGAGTTCTTTCTCCACTTGCGGAGCATTTTACTTTTTTTTCTCTTAAAGAGGACAAGCTGCACCCTGACTTATTTTTATTCACTGTGAGTCACTTACTAGTCTTATTTTATAAATAATATTTTCTACATCTTACTCAGAAGCAGATGGGAAAGTTCAAGGAAGCACCCTCTGCAAAGAGGAAAAGTACTCAGTCTGGATCTGTCGTTGCGCCCTTGCTACAGCCCGGGCAAGCAGCGCTGCGGTGAGGACAGTCCTCGCAAAGCAGCATTTAGAGCGCGCTCTCTTTGTTTTAGAAGTGACTGGTATTGTGCTCTTAGTGTGAACTCTGCGTCTCCCGAGAAACGCAAAAGCCAAGCTGGAGCCGCTTGTCTGATACTCATGAAACAGGTCCCTGGGTCGAAAGGGTCCTTGGCCTGCTGGGAGCTCAGGAGCACGCACTTGACAATCGTTAGAGCCCGTGGTCTTTGTGAGAGGAAGTGGGGGAGGGGAGAGGAGCTCCAGGTCCTCTGAGCCAAGAGGCAGCTCCAGGAACCCACGTGGGGAACTGCATGTGCTGCGAAATGCCCGCCTGCGTCGCTCCTCCACTTGGCATATAGACTCGACTCCTGCCGGACAAAATCCACAAAGCAGACAGGGACTAGTAAGGTTGTTTTCTCAGGACAAACGGTAATGGGTGAGGAAACGGGCAAATGCAGGTTGCTATGCAGTTGTTTTGCTGTTGATACGGGAGCAATGCCAGGCAGCGCTTAGATACTGGGAACATTTTCATTATTCCGTGGAGTCCCAGCCTTTCCATAAGAGAACCTCCGCTAATGTCTCTTCCTTTAATGACAATAGTTGGGGAGAAAATGTACCTTGTTTCTAGGTGAGCTGCTTTTGTTGCTCCCAGGCTAGTAGTCCCTTCCTGAAATCCATTGTCTACACAATCTCAGTTGTCAGAGATAACCAGTTTCTAAGGAACTGTTTTGTTTGTTTTTAATGTTAGACATTCTTTTTTTTAAATACAAGCATTTATGCTTGTAAAATTGCTCAGCACTGTTTTGGCATTTAAATTTCATGATGTAAGAGCTGATGATTTTGCCTCGTCGTTATGTGGTGAAATAAGGGGGTCAAAGTGAGGTTAACAGGATTAGAAGCCCACTTGGACTAGAGCCTTTCTTTTTTTTGAAAAAACGGTGGGGGGAACAGAATGGAAGGATGGAAGGGAGGGAGGGAGGAAAAGCCTATTCAAGAGAAAGTCTTATCCGAGCTAAACCTTTTTACATACTCTTCCCACAAATACCTTTCGGGAGTGTACTCTGTACCAGGCATATGAAGAAACCATCAATTTTGGCTACCATTTAATAGTAGACTCTGGATTCTCTTCCCTAAAGCCCAAATCATTTTTTCAATATGCACCTCATATTCTATCTCCACTGCCATTGAAAAAATAGATTACTTGTGACTTTTATTAACAAAGTCTTTTTTTTTTTTTTTTTTTTAGATTTTATTTATTTTTTAGAGAGCAAGCGAGCGAGAGAGAAACAGCATGAGAGGGGAGAGGGTCAGAGGGAGAAGCAGGCTCCCCGCTGAGCTGGGAGCCCGATGTGGGACTCGACCCCAGGACCCTGGGATCATGACCTGAGCCGAAGGCAGATGCTTAACCATCTGAGCCACCCAGGCGCCCAACACAGTCTTGTTTTATGGCAAGTTTATGGGTTGTGTTTTCCCAGTGTCCAGTTGTCTCCCTTCGGTTCAGTGGTCCTGGACCACACAGGGCCTCAGAACCATGCTGTATCTTAAAAAGTCATGCAAAGTTGACTTTTCAGTGAATTTTTTGCAACCCTCCATCCCAGGTCTGGACAGCTTTCTTAGCACTTCTTCCAGGAACTCCAATTGCTTGTACACTTATCTGTCTCCGTGCCCCCGCCCCCCCCACACACCAGAGGCTGTGAGTACCTTCAGGGAAGGGCCTGTGTCTTGTAGAAAGAAATGAATGTTGTCCCAAACATCTTCGTTTATATATTCTGACCTTTTGGACTTTTATTTTTATGGCATTGGATTTCAAAAGTGAATTTGTTGGTTAAAGTCCCGATATATTTTTAATTTTAATAGATGTTGCTAGATTGCTTTCCAAAAGAAGCTGAAGCAGCTTTCTCCCGTATTTCCACCAGTAATAGGTTTTATTGGTCTTTTACATGTTTGCCAGTTATATAGTAAAATTTTTATTTTCCTGGCAATTAATCAGTTTGAGTATCTTTATATGTGTTTGTTGGTAATTTAGATTTGCTGCTCTGTGAATTAACTTTTTATATACTTTGTCCATTTTGCTACATAAAAGTTTGCATTTACATCAATATATATATATAAACAAGTATAAAGTCCTTTTACCTAGAAATTCCAAGTGCAAGTATGTATCATACAGAAATATTTAGATATATAAACAAAAATGTATGCATAAGCATCCTATCACATCCCATCTACATGAGATATGCATAAGCATCATATCTATAAACATTAGATCATTGTTTGTAGTAACAAAAACTAAAGTTTAATGAAAAGAAAGTCGTTTGATGAATTATGGTATTTTCTTATTATGGAAGAGGATGAAGAGTTAAAAAGAATGAGGTAAATCTACATGTACTGCATAAAAGATTTCAGCATATTGTTCAATGAAAAAAGCACATTGTAGAAGAGGAATTGCATAGTACTATCCTAAATTATATATTTATAAATGCACATTGTGGCAGAAACTGTTTGTCCTTAATCTTAGATGAGAAGCTGTTATTTGATCACACTGCAACAAGCAGATAGCAATGGTAAAAGCTAGGTCACATTCCAAAAGATGCACTGAGTTTTTATTTTTATTTTATTTTTAAGATTTTATTTATTTGACAGAGAGAGACACAGCGAGAGAGGGAACACAAGCAGGGGGAGTGGGAAAGGGAGAAGCAGGCTTCCCGCCAAGCAGGGAGCCCGATGTGGGGCTTGATCCAGGACCCTGGGATCATGACCTGAGCTGAGGGCAGATGCTTAACGGCTGAGCCACCCAGGCGCCCCTGCACTGAGTTTTTATAATGTGGGAAATATATGACTAGTTCAAGGTGGCAAAGAAAGAAAAACAGAAAGAAAACTCACTGAATCTGTTCCCTGAGGGTTCAATTAGTTCTGAAGTGACTAACAAGAGGCATAATTAATTATTAATTTTATATTGCGGTATGTTGGGACTTTCCGTATTATTTAAAACCTGTTTCACAAACTCTGATATTGATAGCTTATGACAGTTTACACTTCACATGGGTAAATTCTGTGTTTGTAGTGACAACATTTAATAGAGTCCGTATCTGTCTTTACAGATCCTCTCTGTCATGTTTCCTAACTTAGATATAATTTGTGATAAAAGTGTATCACAAAATTTAATTTTACTTGAGATCATCCTCTCAATCTAATGAGTTAGCAAGTAAATTTTGTGTTTTGTTCCCTGGATCATTAATAGTCTCTATCATTTAGCTTTCTTATCAGTTTATCAAAAGCAGCTTAAGTTTAGGTCCAAGTGATTTGCTTCATAGGCAATAAAGTTTTACTCCTATTTAAAGGAAAACACAGGGGCGCCTGTGTGGCTCAGGGGGTTCAGAGGCAGACTCTTGGTTTTGGCTCAGGTCATGATCTCCACTCTCAGTAGGGAGTCTTATGATTCTCTCCCTCTGCCCCTCCGACAAGTTGGGGGTGCGCACGCTCTCTCTCTTTCTCTCTCAAATAAATAGATAAATCTTTAAAAAAATGAAGGAAGACACACTTTTCTAATGTTTACCTTTTGCCCTCTCAAAAAGATGACCTAACTCTGCAATTTCCACATGTACACACGCAATTTCCACACGTAGGTGTGTACGCATATGTCTGCAACCATCTTTTTGTATGTAAGCGCATACAAATGGGCACTGTATGGACACACATCTAATTCTTTTTTTTTTTTTTAAGATTTTATTTATTTATTTGACAGAGAGAGAGAGCACAAGCCGAGGGAGAGGCAGAGAGAGAGGGAGTAGCAAACTCCCCGCTGAGCAGGGAGCCCAACGTGGGGCTCGATCCTAGAACCCTGGGATCGTGACCTGAGCCGAAGGCAGCCCCTTAACCAACTGAGCCACCCAGGTGCCCCCACACATCAAAATCTTTTTTTTTTAAATTTTATTTATTTATTTGACAGAGAGAGAGACAGTGAGAGGGAACACTAGCAGGGGGAGTGGGAGAGGGAGAAGCAGGCTTCCTGCTGAGCAGAGAGCCCGATGTGGGGCTCGATCCCAGGACCCTGCAATCATGACCTGAGCTGAAGGCAGATGCTTAATGAGCCACCCAGGTACCCCCACACATCAAATTCTTAATGGGCTTTAGTGCAGAGACAGGGAGTGGGAAAGGGGAAATGGGATGCTGGGAGAGTTCACTTTTATCCTAAGTACTTCTATATTGTTTGAATTTTTTTTAATGACAATTTTTTCATTTTTTTGCATTTGTGTAATGAAAAGAGAAAGTAACTCATAATTAGCAAAAATCAATATTTTATATATCTCTCAGAACAATACCCAAGGAGATAACTTTTTGGAATATGAAGATGCCCTTTAATTGTTGAGTAATTTTCTGGAGAGTTATATGGTAGTAGTTGTAGTTTTAGTATCTGTTTAGAAAAGAAATAATTATCAAAAGACTACAAGTCCATTAGTACCTTTTAATCTGAAATATTATCTTGTTCAAAGCGTTTCTCTCTAGTATGTCATCGGCCTGGCAAGTGCCCAACCTCAAGTGAGTTCATCTGCCTGTTTCCCTATGTGCACCCATGCCCCACACTAGTGAGGTCTCCTGGAGAAATCACATGACTTGACCATGGGCGCTATTCCAACTCTGTGTCATCAGGCTGTGGTCCCTCACAGCTGTCCAGTGGCACTCCTGTGTTTCCCTAGTCATCTTCCCTCCCACTTACCAGAATAAATATTTCATACATTCGCCATTCTTCTCAGACATTAGCCTCCAAATAATTCACTTCTCTGGACTTGTTTTAATTTCAGCCTCCCGGGCTAGATCTTCAGCTCTCTGAGGGTGAGACCTTGTCTGTTTTGCTCCAGGGACCCAGCATACCACTAGAGTGGGTACTCAATAAATATTTAGGCAATTGAGCGAATGAATGAATGAAAGATGCTTTATAACAAGTAGATGAGGAGCGATGTGGCGAGGGTAGCTGGGCAGCCTTGGGGAACCAGTGCTTGCTTGATGATGTGGAGTTGGCCTAGCACCCATGGTCGAGCCATGTTATTTCTCCAGGTGCACATAGGGAACATGAGGATGAAGTCATTCGAAGTTGAGAATTTGCAGGCTAATGAGGAGCAAGGGAGATGAGATACTAGAGAGAGTGGTTAAAGTGTTGGAACATGCCATCTCTGCTGGGTAGGGAAGGAATGAAGCAAGGAGGAGATAATAGGGACAAATAGGACGAGGATGGTGTGAAGTCCTGAAATAGTTCTGATGGCATGTGTGAAGACTGGCTCACTGAGAGCTGGGAAGTGGAGGAGATTGTGGTTGCAGAGGGAAATTCTCGCCTCAAGGTTTCAGAGGTGAAGTAGTCCCAGGTGGTGTGGTGGAGGTAGTATGGGGCTGAATGAACGGAGGGGTCATTAGCTTTGAGAGGTCAGGAACAATGAGAGGCCCCCAGGATGCTGGCTATATCCCCATGTGGGTGTTCTAGGCAGAGAGTACGTCTGTTTATGGAGGAGAGTGCCACAGCTTTCAATGACAGCAGGGACTGAGAGACTCGAAACCACATTGATGAGGTGGGATGGAAGGGGATAAAGGAATGAAATACATAGAGATGTGGAAAAAAGAAATTATTAAGATCTAGGCGGTGTTGACTGAGATTTCAGGTTGGAGAGAAGACTTAATGGAGCAGTAAATACTGAAGGGCAGTGAAAATTGATAATAATTTTTAGTTGTTTAACGCAAGCAATACATAAAACAAAAATTCCAGGAAGTTCAAATACATGTTGCATTAGTTGATATTGCTCAAAGATAAAAACTGATATCATATTAAATTTTTCTGAACCTCTCAGAAGACATAACATCATCTCAAAGGGGCTCACCCCTAGAAGGAGAAGTGTTGTAACTTGCCAATTCCAGTTCTGGCCAGGCATTCTTAGAATACCTTGGAGTGGATTTTAGTCTCCCCAGGATTCCACTTTTGGAATATTAACGGGTCCTGAAAAATAAGGCTCTTGAAAATTTTCTCTAATGGAATGCTCATTCTGCAAATCTAGTTAATGACAGGGACACATCAACTTCATTTCTGGTACTTTGATTGCTGATGAACTTGAACTTTAATGCGAAGAAAACCACTGTTCCTTCTCCTCTTAGAAAATGAAACTACAAACAACTGCCTTGTCAGAGTATCTGTGTTCTATCATTAAATTTAAGGCAATTTATCAAATATACGTTGCATGCAGGATCGGAGTCTTTCCCTCACGGAGAGCAGTACCTGAGGAGCAGGGACACAGCAAGAGAAAGGCTGTGATACCACCAACTACCCACAAAGCAGCCCCAATGCCCTCTCAGGAGTTCAGTGTCGACTGTGGGCAAAGAGCTGAGAGCAACGGTGTGGGACACGGTTGTCAGGGAAGGCCTCCAGGCATGACACAAATGCCCGAGGAGAGAGAAAGAATTCACACCAAGGAGGGAAATTATTTAAGGCATTGCCAGGGTGAAAAGGAGATTTTTTTTTCAAGGTCCTGGTATCTCTGGTACTCTGTCCTAGTGCTTGGATGTATGGAGTCACCATTGCCATTCAACTATTAAAGTGTGGCAGAAGATTTAGAATCTCTTCAGAGCATGTTGTGAGGAGGGCTGACACAACTCGAGTTATGCCTTTGGTACAAGTATCATGTCGGATTGATGTCTGGAAAAGGAGTGAAATTCGGGAAACTGTGTAATGAGTTCTTGTACTGTTTTTATCCTTTATTTTGTGCAAACCACACTCAACAAGCCATTAGTAGCTTCCACAAAACTCAACAAAAGTCTGTATGAAGGACTTGCTAGTCCCTTGCTAGATCCCTAATGGAAAACTCTTAAAACCTGAATTTGATTCAGAGGTCAGGGCAAAAGCCTTCAACGAGGCCATGCCATGCCCTGTAACTAAACTTGAAGCATTTTCTCCTTCTTTGTTCCTTTAGCAGAAATTACATCCCTTCTGCCCATCTATTGTCCAAGCTGAAAGGGATGTTTTGTGATTTTTAGTGTTCTCTCACAGCCTGGGGAGAATGAACAGATAAAACAAGAAGTCAAAATATAATAAGAGGAGCAGGGTGCAGGATGGTACGTGTCTCCTCGGTATGAAGAGAAGACAGAGAACTTTCCATTTTCTTTTGGAGACCATTTGACCCATGGGCTTATAAAAGCAGCAGAAGAAATGAGCCAAGAGTGGAAAAGGGTGTGGGTGGGTGATGTTGTTACTTAGCAACGGGAAGCCTCTGGCTGATGTTCTGAATTGAACAAAGGAGAGCAGCTAGGATAGCATGGAATAAATGAATGGGGAGAAGCCAAGGGAGGAAAGCAGATGTGGTGGTGCAGGCTAAGAGAAGAATGAAAAGTAAAGGAAAAGCACGAGAATGGATGTAGTGGGTACCTAAAAACCAGAAGACAGAGGCGCCTGCATGGCGCAGTCGGTTAAGCCTCTGACTCTTTCATTTGGCTCAGGTCATGATCTCATGGTCATGGGATCGAGGCCCTGTCGGGCTCTGCGCTCAGTGCAGGGTCGGCTTCAGATACTCTCTCCCTTTCCCCCCACTCGCTCCCTCTCTCAAATAAATAAAATCTTCATTAAGAAAGAAAGAAAGAAAAATAAAAGCTATGCTGGAAGGGGCACCTTGCTGCCTCAGTCAGAGGAGCATGGGACTCTTGATCTCAGGGTTGTGGATTTGAGCCCCATGCTGGGTGTAGAGATTACTTAAAAATAAATAAATGAATAAAAACCGGAAGACAGTGAATAAAAATCACTTGGGAAAGAAAGTAGCTGAAAGAAAGACAGGAATAGCCGGATGGGTTAAGAAAGCACGGGCAGTGGAAGCAGGTAGACCACTCACTGGTGGGACAAAATCCCCCCCGTGGAGTGAACTCACGGTGCCAAGTGCATCTCTTTCCTGAGGCTGAGCCCAAGCAGGGCGGCCGTGGGGCAAGCTGCCCGGAACGAAGTCCATACCGTGGCGTCCAATGAGGCGACTCAGAAGATGAGCTGGGAGGTCAGGCAGTGCCAGGGATGTTGTGGCAACATGCTAGACTAGGCATGGACCCTTAGAAAAACCCTATGATAACTTTCAGGTTTTTAGACCACTCTACCAGTCCTGACCCAAAAGGGCAACCCCAGGAGAATCGGAGAAATCTGAGTGGGCAAGAAAACTCCCAATTCCATCTTTGCTTCCTCCCAAAGCTTATTACAGTGTTGGCACAGAGAGCAGGCCAATAAATATTTACTAGGGGTAGATAGGCTTTGATGTGGTCCCAGGGCCTTTGTCACGCAGTTCCAGGACATCTTGTAGGCATGGATGTTTGTTTATAGTACAGGGCCTGTAAACTTGTCTTCTACATTTTTTTCTTAAAAGGGCATCTGTGCTTCCTAGCCCATCCTCCAGTTTTTGATCATCTACACATGTAAGCCAACATATGAGGAGCATTTCCTCCCAATATACATATTTTTATTTGTAAACAAAACACGTATTTGTCTAATGATACATGGCTCATTAGAATATGATATACATTTTAAGAATGATGAAATAAAGATCAAACGAAATATATTTTTTTAATTTTACTTAATTGTTTAAGAGTTTTATTTTGCTTATTGATTCATTTCCCCATCCTTCCTACAGCCTACCTACCTACCAAAGAGTTATTCCTCCTTAAAAAACACTTTTCTTGTCTCTAACATATAATTTCTTGATTTCTAATTAAGCGTGGCTAAAGGACAATACACTTTTTGGTCTGCTTCTTTCCCAAATCTCTCTAAACTGACAGTAAAAGGATAGAACACCAAGATGCAATGAAAATCGTAAAAGACCTGGTATATCAGTTATCTATTACTGCGTAAGAACTACCTCAAAACTTGGTGGCTTAATATAACACCATTTATTAGTACACGATTTATTAGTACACGATCCTTGGGCAGCGATTTGTTCAGGGTGCAGTCGGGACAACTCATCTCTGCTCCACGTGGCGCCGACTGGGCTTTCTTGCCATCGTAACCAGTGGGCTGGGGTTAATAACCAGGGTGCCTCAGCTCCCCACGTAGCTTCTCCAGCGGGCCAGCTCAGGCTTCTGCACATACTGTTGAGATTCCAAAGAAGGTGAGACCTGAAGCTGAAGTCATAGGTGTCAAGTCTTCACTTCTGCAGCATTCTGTTGGTTAAGGCAAGTTGCAAGGTGTGATGGACTGAGTTGTGTTCCTCTACAACTTTTTTGAAGCCCTAACCCTCACTGTGACTGTATTTGGAGACAGGGCCTTTAAGAAAGTAATTAAGGGTAACTAAGGTGAAAGGGTGGGGCCCTCAGCCAATAGGACTAGTGCCCTTATAAGAAGAGGAAGCAACAGCAGGGATAGGCAGGCAGAGAAAAGGCCACAGTGAGAAGGTGGCCTTCTACAAGCCATGGAGCGTGGTCTCACCTGGTACCAATCCTGCCAAAACTTTGATCTTGGACTTCCACCTCCAGAACTGTGAGAAAATAAATCTGTTGTTTAAGCCATTCAGGCTATGGTGTTTTGTTATAGCAGCCTTAGCAGACTAGTGCACAAGTCCAGCCCAGATTCATCTCTTGTTGAAAGGAACGAGAAACAATTTTGAGACCATTTTTAATCCAGCACACTCAGAAAATGTCAGCTTGTTTTAGAAAGTGTAAGTATATCAAGAGGAATACTTAGAGCAATGCACATACTCTACCACCTCTTGTTTCCTTTAAACAACTTTGTAACTGAAATTGCATTAACATTTTTTTTTAGGTAAACAAGAGGTAATGATTTAGTAGGGCTGTATATAATTAGGTATAACTAGAAAATGACATCAAAGGCATAGAATTTCCACCAGAAAGTGAAAGTCCCATTATGCCAAAGCAAAGCTATCTATGGAGAGTAAATACAAAGAAAAAAATGCCTTTATTTCCAAGATTGAGCATTAGCTTTAAATACTGTATTACTTGTATTCTTCTCTGACTACTGAGTGAAAGAAAATATTTCTCCTTCTCCATAGGTGTCCATACCGGTAGATGTTACACCATATGGACTTTTCTCTAATGGAAACCTCAATTTTATTCAGGTGTTCAACCTATCCTTGTCTACAAAGATGAACTAATTAGATTGAGCCATCATGTTAATTCCTTTCCCCTTCCTAATGACTGGTTCAGGAACGCAATATTGAATGCTATCCTGTACATGCCATTTCCATGGTGACCATTATTGATGCAGAGAATGCAAATCACTCTGGATGGGGGGGGGCGGTCTCTCTTCTACTGAACATAAACAAGGGAACATTGCGGTCTGGTGGCCACCTTAATAACCATGAGGGGTGCTCACCTAAGGACAAAGCTAATACAAAAGCCTCCCGAAGCTCACCTTCCCTCTGATATTCTTGTGTTTTGTAATAAACATTCTGACCCTTTAGGCCAGTTTCACATAGGATTTTTTTTTTCTTGTAGCCAAAAGAATCCTTCCACTATGATGATGCTGTTCCTGTTTAGCCTGAAGAGTCCTCAGTGATCTCACATGAGAGAGTCTATGGAATGCTTTTGCAAGGAAAGTCAGTTCTTCTGGACTCCACTTGCCCCTCAAATCCACCAGACCTATAAGCAGAGTCAGATCTCTATATGCCTCATGAGATCCATTATAAAGCAAATCCAGGAACAGAAAGCACACCCACCAAAGGAATGGAAAGACTGCTAATTTAGGTTGGCAGAATATGGAGAGTAAGTGTGGAAATGGATTCTGAGAGTATTAGACCAAAGAAGGAAGAACATAGTTACAGATCAGATAGAATTTATCAATAGGGATGCAGTTACTGGAGATTCCGGATTTAATGTGCTAGCTCACACAGTTGGGACTTGTCTAAATTATTTGTTAAATTATCTCTTGAGCTATGCTCAGCTATGGTCCATTCTAAATGAACCTGCAATCCTAGAACTTTCTTGTTATAGGGGGAGAAATCCAAAAGTTAATGGAGATATAAATATTGGGGTAGATTGTCACATGTGAACTGCTCACCTATTCCCTGTCTCCTTTTTCTAGGAAGAGAAAGAAATGGCCAGAAAATATTTCCTGCACAAGGGGCTTGAGAATTGTATAGGTATACACAAGACTCAGCTTCTTAAAACACATTTTGGTGGCTCTTCTTCATATGCCGGGGTAAGAAGAAAATACTCTGTGTTTGAAAAGCACTCCTGATTTCAAATAGGGATGCTAAGATGGAAGAGGGCAAGTAGTGGCACTTAACTGCCAAAGTTAAGGTGGGCATGCTGACCATAATAATAACAACAGTAGAGCTGGCATGATGTTCAAAATGATACAACTCTCAAAAATCTCTGCAAGTTCTTCATACGTAAGAGAGTTACAGTGATCAAAACAGATGGCAGCTTAGCACTCTAATTCATTTGTATAATGGAAAATACTCCAGGATTAGTGGTTGCAGTTCTGGTGTTGTGTTCTTGAACTCAGTAGTTCTGGTGGTAGCCTTCGGACATCTGTCTCTCCAGTCTTTCCAGTGATTTTGTAAGCACCTAAGCCCCTGTGTTAAAACTCTTCTACTTCAGGTACCCAGAGTGGTGCACTGGACACTAACTGATGGGCTTTCCAGTGGAGCCCTGAACTCTTGCCATGATTATTTCTTCAGTTTCTGGGTATATTACAGGGATAGATGACCCCAGCGAATGGCAGCATTCCAACACTGACTCCTGATCTGTTGAGTAGAAGCTACCAAAGTTATTATGGTAGGAATGGCTTAGTGAAAGCTCAGGAGCTCAACTTCCCAACCAAAAGAGTAAGTCAGGAAGTATTCTGTTATACCTCAATAAAAAATATTACTGCATTTTTTTTAAACTGCCTCCCTGAGAAAATTGCTGAGAGGAGGCCACTCTGTTTCCTATTATAGTGCCACTCTTGGCCAGTGCAAAAGATGGAAGAATTTTGGGGTGCCTGACTGGCTCAGTTGGTAGAGCATGCAACTCTTGATCTCGAAGTTGGGAGTTCAAGCCCCATGTTGGGCATAGAGAGTGCTTAAAAAAAAGAAGAGGGAAGAGTTTTGAGAACCACAGGGGATTACTATAGGCTCAGTGAAGTAGTAACTACAAATATATATGATCTTCCATGTGTAGTTGTTTAGCTGCCGCAAATCAACATACACTGTGGCACACTGACTGCAACTTTTATCTGGACAAGCCTTCTTCTCTCATCCAATGGACAGAGAATGCCAGAAGTAGTTTGATTTTATCTAAAAGGACAGAAATATATTTTCAACTCAAGATTATCTTAATTTTCTATTCTCTGTGCCATAAATGAGTCTTTAAAAACTAGGTTGTCAGGGCCCTGGTTGGTTCAGTCAGTTAAGTGTCCAACTCTTGATTTCTGCTCAGGTCATGATCTTGGAGTTTTGGGATCCACCCCGTGTCAGGCTCCACACTCAGCGTGGAGTCTGCTTGTCCCTCTCTCTCTGTTCCTCCCTCTTGCTCTCTCTCTCTTAAATAAATAAATAAATAAATAAATAAATAAATAAATAAAATCTTAAAAAAAAAAAAAAAGAACTAGACTCTCTAACCATTCCCAGGGCTAAATTGGTGTTAACGGGCTGATGAGCTCCAGAGAGCAGAAAGTGGCTGTGTTTTAGACTAAAACTAGGCATGCCAGAAGGTGGGAAATCAATCATATGTTAATGCAGTGAAGTTTCTTGGGATCTATTTTGTGTGGCATGTGAGTTTATCCTCTCCAATGTCAAGGACAATTTGTTTCTTACATCTAGGAAAAAGAACTGTGATTGATAGTACTCTTTAGATTTCAGAAGCAACATATATCACATTTTGTGTGCCCTTCAGCTCTTCCCTGAGATGCCCGAAAGGCTGACTGCTTTGAGTAGGGTCCAAAAGAAAACTCTGCATGTGGTCCAGGATGCAGCTTTTCCATATGGCCTTGTAGGACCCAGTGACATTAGTGGTGCTCAAAAATCAATTCAAGTCTGTGGTGTGGAAAGATTTAAGACAAGATTCACAGCAGAAACATCCTGGTTTTAGGACAAAGTTATACCTCCTTCAGTGAATAACCATTCTTCTTTGGAGGAATAGTCGTTGCCTTGCTATTGGGTCCTCAAAGAAACCAGGTAATTATGAAATATAAGCTACCCATCATGAACTGAGTATTATCTGATCTACTCGGCTATAAAGTCAAATGTATCCAAGTGGAAACAGTAGATAAGTGAGTGCATCTGAGCAGGTCCTGAAAGCTCAAGTCTCACATGCTGATGTATTCCTGCTATGCTTACTCATGCCACACTAGCCCCTCTCCACCAACCAACACTTAAAACTTAATGAACAGTTCTCTACTATGAGTTAACTGAAGAAAAAGAAAAAGAAAAAGAAAGCATAGTTTATAGATGGCTTCGCATAATGAGCTGGTGACATTTCAAATGGATTGCTGAGTCCTACTCAGTCCCACTGAAGTGAAGGTGGAAAATTCTCCCAGTAGGTAGAACTTTGAGTGGTATAACATCTTTCTCTTTTCCTGGAAAGAGGCAGGAATTAATAGGCAGTAAGAGATGGTTTAGTCAGACTGACATGGACACAAAAAGAATACGAAGACCAGAGGACTGGTGACAAGGAGGCTTGGGAAGAAGCATGTGGGTGAGTCTCATAAAATGGGCCCATGTGTGAAGACATCTGGGTTCCATATACATGTCCATCACATTGGCTGACAGCCCAATATTCATTCTTTCTTGTGAACAAAACTTCAGTTTTATTCAGGTACCCATGCTCCTCCAAGTGACTTTGTACTCCAAGGCTGGTCATGTCTCCACCCCAGCAGGTGAATCAGTTAATCTAGCCAATCACAGTTATCTATTCTCCTTATGAGTGGTTGGCTTAAAAGGGGTCATGTGACCCAATTTTGGCCAAGGAGACATTGAAGGAAGTCTGCTGTGTGGTTAGTTCTGTGTGAGTTTCTGTATCTATTAAAATAAAAGGGAATTCCTTCATCAGCCTCACGTTGAGTCGGGAGTTAGCCTTACAGACAAGGAAAGAGAGGGCTGCACTTGGGCTTGTGTTGGTTGTAGCAACCACGTCTGGTTTCCAAGGGTGGCATTGCCGGCGCATCTATGGGAGTACACAATGCATGGTGCCAACCGTGTCAACCGTGCAGGCTGTGGTACCTGATGCTAGGTAGCAGCAACAGCTATGTCTTCACAGAACTAGTTTTGTGCTAGATTTTCATTGTTTCCCTGTCTGCATGGCTTCTGAGCTGGATTGCTCTCCTGGACAGTTTTTGGGCTAACCAATTTCCTTTCAGCAGATCCTTTTTCTGCCAAAACCAGGCAGAGTCCATCTCTATTGTTTGCAGTAAGAATGTTTGCAACCTGGCCAATATAGATCTTCTGGATCAAATGATCTATGAGATGTTGGTCCAAAAGAAAAGTACTTTTGCAGCACTAACATTGTTTTCAGAGTTGAGTGTTTCCTTGTAAGTTTTACTTTTTGATGTGTTACTTTTTGACTTTTCAGAAAGTCCTCTAACTTTTTGAAAGTTAGGAACGACAAATGTTCATCCACCTACCAGTAGTATTGTCTGGGTCAATCTGCAGCTGGTACAAATAATTAAGGAAGAAAACGTTTCTCTTTGAAAGCATGGAAATTTTAAAAAAATGTATTAATAATGGACTAAATAAAAATTAAATGTGAAATTTGGAAATGGCAAAGAAAAGCAATCCCTTACACACAGGTTGTAGTGCTAACCTTTGCTTGTCACTGCTCCAGAGGGGCAAATAGGCAGAACTTTAACTCTCACAGAGACTTTTAAAATTTATCATCAGACTATCCTTGTTCATGAACTGAATGTAGCAATTTCAGCTATTTTTTTCCCCTAATTAGCCTGTTTAGAGTTCTCTGTTTTCTTCCACATCATCTCAACAGTTGAGGCCACACAATTCCCACCTTCACAATCTCTGTACACCTATTTCTTCAGGCCAGTGCTAATCAGAGGCAAGAAGAATTTAAATAGTTCCAGCCTCACATTTTGGCTTACTATATGCTGGGCATGCTTCTTGGCACTAAGGATGCCCTGGCATCCAAAAGAGACAAATTTCAAGCTTAGTAGAACTTCCTTTTTCATGATTTCTTTGCCTGCCTGCCAGCAAAAATCCCTGAGGCTCTCTTCTGTCAATCCATCAATGCTTTGTTTCCTTTCCTCTGTACTGGCCCAGCTCACTGCCATCTGTGCCCCAAGAATGGAAGAATAGTGGGACGTCTTCATAGATCTGTTAGATTAAAAGAAGTTGGGTGTTGTTGCTTTTTCCATTTGGGAGAGTAATATTTTTATTCACTTCTGATGTATAATCTTATGCTTTTGTGTAATTGGTGCAATACATTTATGCCTTCCTTAATGAAATAAGACCCAGATGTTTCAAATTAGTAAATGAGGGTGAGTCTTCATGGTAGGGGAGGTTGTCCTTTATAGTTCCAATTCTTAGCTCTGAGTATTGTCCTTGGGGATTATTTTAATAACTATATTGCCTGCTGGCTTTGGGGGCAAAGACCTGATGCCCCGCTTTCAATGCTTTGTCCCATATATGGGCACATGACTTTTCCTTATACACCATTGAGCTCAGCTGAGACAGACTTAATGTCCAAATTAAGCTTTACATAGGTTAGAATATAACAAAATGGCAATTGCTGCTAAGAGTAGGACCATAAAAATAAATAATGTAACCTACATTGCATAACTTAGTCATCTTCAGCTTTTAACCCATTACAGGGCTCTTTCCTATCTCTTTTGTGTTCTGTTTCTGCAAGTACATATCCCCAGATAGCTGGCCTTATCACTATTAAGACCCTGAAAGGGATGGGAGGTTTCATCTACCTTAGGCCCATCCTCTCAGCTCTGGATTTCTACCTGAGGGCCTCCTTCTTCCCCAGATATTTGATCCTGGTAATAACCACAGGCTTCATGGAGGAAGAAAAGGCATTTATGGTGGCATAGCCTAACCCCATCAGTCCTGTCCTGAGCACATATACCAAGCATTAGTCAGGACTCTTCCAAGTGCAGGTGACAAAAACTTCTCTTAAACTGGCTTAAGAAAAATACATAATTCTTTGGCTCAGATAATTGAAAAGACAGATCTTGCTTGCTTCAGACATGGCTGAACATGAAAGTTCAAATGACCGTCATGTCCTTTGTCATTTGACAGAGCTTTTTGCTCTGTCTCTTTTTCTCTATCTCAGTCTTACTCTTGTTTAAACTCTCCCCCTTCTTTCCTTCCATTCTTTTTTGTTTTCCTTTCTATTAAGTCCACCTTCAAGGAAAATTCCCCACATTTTAGCAAAAATATCCATTAGCAGCTTTAGATTTACATCAAACTACAGCAATCCCAGTGAAAAGAAAATGATGCAACCTCTTTGGGCGTGGGTCCAGCAAAATTTCAAGAGATGACTCTGACTGGCCCAGCATGGCTCTCTGGACCAATCCTGTAACTGACGGGTGGAAGACTCTGATTGGTCAGCGTGGATAATGTACCTATTCCTATGGAAGGAGTGCTCTGTGGTTGGCAGTTTTACCAGGAGCAGAGAGCTATTTCCCAAGAGGAAAAACTTCAAGGCATTCAAAAAGTGACAAATTATGGTATTCCCAATATTCATTCTAGAGCTACAGGTATACAAGAGCAGGAGAGTATTAGAGTTGTAGTTAGACATGACAAATTTGCTATGGTCTACAGATCAGACACAGAGTAATTAAGAATTATTAATTATAAGACTGGTTCAGTCATATGCAATCTGAAATACTGTATCACCAAAGGTGGGGAAATTGGTCTCCAAAGTATTAGACAAGCCTGAATCCCATATTAGATCAAATGCCATATAAGGCATACTCAGAATTTAAACATGAAATATTTTTTGAGCTTTAAATTTGGACAATTAATTAAACAGTTAAAAAAAAAAAAAACTATGTAAGCCATAGACCTAATTTGGCTTCTCTTGAAAGCAGATCACATGTTAAGGATGTAATTCCAGCAAACAGGGAGACTGAAACAAGAGAAGAGGAAGTCAATGTAAGGGTGTGTTATTTAAGTCTCCTCTGAAGGGACAGGGACTCAGTTTGGCTAGAACTTCTGGGAAGTGTGAATTTTTTCACAACTTTCTATCTGAGGCAAGTGAGGATGTAGTATGGCTCCCATATTGGTTAATGGCTGATATTTGCCCTGGGGAGTACTAACAGTGCTAGCTTCAGGGCTGTGTTTATACATTTGCCCAGTTGCTCCAGGGCATGGGAGAGGCCCAAGACAGAAAGCGGAATAATTCTATACCTGCTTGAGTTGGGACCTTGTCAACAGAAGGTGAACCGGAACACTCAGCTGCTGAAAACAGAGATGGGCCCAGGGAATGGGAATGGGGCTCCAAAGTATCTGCTACATAAAACAAACATATGTGGGGCGCCTGGGTGGCTCAGTCGGTTAAGCGACTGCCTTCGGCTCAGGTCATGATCCTGGAGTCCCGGGATCGAGTCCCGCATCGGGCTCCCTGCTCGGCGGGGAGTCTGCTTCTCCCTCTGACCCTCCTCCCTCTCGTGCTCTCTGTCTCTCATTCTCTCTCACAAATAAATAAATAAAATCTTAAAAAAAAAAAAAAAAACATATGTGAAGACCAAATATGGCACATACATGGTTTGCCAGTATTTGACCTTCAGTCCACTGGTTTAGAAATTCACAAACTAAATTCATAGCATGATCTAAACTTCTTCTCAGAAAATGTAGAGAGAAAGTATAAAAGAGGGTCAAATTTTGCTTTTTTTTTTTTTTTAAAGGTTTTATTTATTTATTTGACAGAGAGAGAGATAGCGAGAGCAGGAACACAAGAAAGGGGAGTGGGAGAGGGAGAAGCAGGCTTCCCGCGCTGAGCGGGGAGCCCGATGCAGCAGGGAGCCCGATGTGGGGCTCTATCCCAGGACCCTGGGATCACGACCTGAGCCGAAGGCAGACGCTTAATGACTGAGCCACCCAGGAGGCCCTCAAATTTTGCTTCTTATTTATGCATTAATTCAACAAATTTAATGAACATTTCCCACATGCTATGCGCTGGAGATACATCACAGAACAAGATAAACAAATGACCTGCCTCACTGAGCTTGTGTTGCAGGATTTCTTTTCCTTTAGTGCCCACCATTCTTGGTCCCACCGCTTCAGTGAATGAAGAGGTAGACCAAACCAAGAGTGGTGGGCAGCAAAGCAAGGTTTACTGAGCAATAGTACAGAGCTCCTGAAGAGGGAGGGGACCTGAGAGGGTTGCCACCAGAGTTCATAAGTCTAGGGGTTTTTATGGGCTTGTTGGCAGGCTGTTTTAATCTGATTAACCCTCCCTGTGCTTGTCACCAATCAGGTTTTTGTCCACTCACTCATCTACCTATCAGAGTTGTTCACAGGGGAAAGGGTGGTGTAAAATCCTTCTAAGGGTAGTTTCCTCTTGGGGTGGGGGTGGGTTTCCCCTGCCTGCCTTTCTTCGGACTAGCCTTCATTACTTGCATTCTGGTTGGGAGATAGTCAACAAACAATGAGTAAGGTAATTTTAGTTTATTGGGTTATAGGTGCTGGTGGAAAATGAAACAACAGAAGCTAATAGTGAGAGAAACATGGTTGCTATTTCAGCTAGGGTTATCATAGAAGGCTTTTCTACATGAGTGACATTTGAGGAGAAACCTGAATGAGAAGGGGCAAGCCAAATGAAGATCAGGGAAGAATATTCTAGGCAAGGGGGAATAGTTTATGTAAGAACTTGGAAAGCAGCAGAAGCTCTTATGTTTGAGGAGCAACAATATCAACACTGGTGAAGTGAAGAGTGAGGGAAGTAATAAGAGATGAAGTGAAACATGTCAGCAGAGGTCAGCTAAGGCAGCACCGTCCTGGCTATGGCAAGGAGGTAGGGCTTCATTCTTAGTGGGATGGAAGCCACCAGAAGGGAGGGACGAAATCTGATTTTCTGTTTTAAAAAATCCACTCTGGTTGTTGTTTGGAGAGTGTTCATAGGCAGTTGTGTTCCCTGGATTCATGGAACACAAAGACCTGACTGAATATTCATGTTTTCCATGAACAAGTGAATCTCTCAGTCACATTTTGCTTAAAACACATACAGGTTTCCACACACAGGCTTGCACACAACTGTTGTTAGCAGCATTACTCATAATAGCCAGAAAGTAGAAACAACTCAAATGCCCATTAACTGATGAGTGGAAAAACAAAAGGTGTTTACCTTCAAGCGTATATCCATAGAATGGAAAACCATTTAACAATAAAAAGAAATATTGATACATGCTACAACAACACAAACGTCAAAAACATCAGGCTAAGTGAAATAATTCAGACCCAGAAAACCCACATGTTACATGATTCTATTTATATGAAATGTCCAGAAAAGGCACATCTAAATATAGAGAAAGCAGATTACTTTCTGTTCTGTTTTAAAATTACTTTTCATTACAAACAAGAATATTTACAAAAAATATTTTATTGATGTCAATGTAGATACTTTTGTGGTCTGACACACTAAAAGGAACACTACTTATTATATTATTTCTACAGAAAAAAACCAAGATGTCTGAGTCCAAGCAATGATTTGGAATTTAATTTTGGTTTATTAATTGGAGACTGACATTATTTCACTGATTTTCAGTATCATTCTGTCTTTTTAGGTGCTGTGTCATAATTGTTCCATGGGCCAACCTCTTACTTCATTGCAAAATTTTTCTGTTATATTCTTAAAAGCAAAAGGACAGTCAGAGATGTAGCTAAGTTAAAACTAAATTTCCCTGTCAGTAGAACAGATGACAGGTTCTTCATTTTTAGATCTTCCTATCACATGAAATATCCAATTCTGGAATAATTAGCATATTAATAATCTTGATTGTCAGAGTTCACTGCTCGGTTACGAATATCTAGAAGAATGAGATTCTAAATTCCTTCAAAATTCAGCATGCAGGAAACAATCAGGACTGCAGATCATAATGCCCTGTTACGTGAGATTATGAAATAAGGTTACTATAGGGGCGCCTGGGTGGCTCAGTCGTTAAGCGTCTGCCTTCGGCTCAGGTCATGATCCCAGGGTCCTGGGATCGAGCCCCGCATCAGGCTCCCTGCTCGGCGGGAAGCCTGCTTCTCCCTCTCCCACTCCCCCTGCCTGTGTTCCCTCTCTCGCTGTGTCTCTCTCTGTCAAATAAATAAATAAAATCTTTAAAAAAAAAAAAAGAAAGAAAGAAGGTTACTATTATGTCCTGCCCTCAGGGAGATGGATATATACAGACATGCCAAGGCAGAGTGCATTCAGGGGTGTAAAGAAACTGTTCAGCCCTACTGGGAGAAGTGTAGGAAGAAATAATGCTGAGCTTTCATTTCCTGTAAATTGCTCATAATTTATGAGACTTCTTTGCATCTTCAAATATTGTTAATATTTGTTCCATATACTTGTTAAGCCATGATAATGAAAGCTAAGACCATAAAAACAGCAAAAACTCCATTTAAATGTAGGGAGGGATTTTCTAATGCAATCTAGGGGGAGAGTATCTCAGCAGAAAAAGTTTTGTTTTATTTTTTCATTTTTAACTGCTAATTTTACAAGAACAGGCTGCTCTAGAAAAGGGTGTGAGTTTGTTTTAGCTGGGTCTCCATTTCCTGTGTTAGTCCTTTGGATGGATGTTCAGTATAGATATGAAATGACTGGGAAAAACAAGCAAAGAGAAAATATTATTATAAAAAATTAAACATTTAACTTTCCACATAGTTGTTTTGAAAGGACAGTTTGGCAAGGCAAAGAAAAAAGGACTCTGGCAAAATGGGTGGCTCTGACCCCTCTCAACCCCCTGATTTAAAAAAAGAAAGAAAGAAAGAAAAAGCCCAGTCCTTTTGAAAGATCATCCCCAAAGATGAGCAGGCCACAATCCAACAAATGCCTTTTTACCCCACAGGTTGAAGTCTGTACGAAACAGATGATTAAGTTTAGAACTTTTACAGGGCTGGCCCTGCTTTTGAATCCCACCCTCTAATTTACTATATGCTTTACAAAATTAGGTAGGTGTAGTAGATAGTTACACCCACATGCTAATCACTTATTTCAGTAAGAAAAATCATTGGAATTTACGAATAGAAATTGGTCTGTTACTATCTATTGATGAGAACGTTGTCATCTTTGTCAAACCATGCTGCAAATGCACTGGGATGTGAAATTTTCCAACATTGCTGCTGGAGGTGGGAGAGGAGATGGATGAGTGGGTGCCATGTACCTTGGGGAATGTTACTCTTCATGCCCACCTGGGCCAAGTGACTCCTTGCAGTGCAGCCAATAAAAAATTAAAAAGTTAAGTTTTCATATAGAAATGTATGTATGAGTGGCTCAGTCGTTAAGTGTCTGCCTTCGGCTCAGGTCATGATCCCAGGGTCCTGGGATCGAGCCCCGCGTCGGGCTCCCTGCTTTGTGGGGAGCCTGCTTCTCCCTCTCCCACTCCCCCTGCTTGTGTTCTCTCTCTTGCTGTGTATCTTGCTCTGTCAAATAAATAAAATCTTTAAAAAAAAAAAAAAAAAGAAATGTATGTATCTTTCCATATAAACGTTTATAAGGTGGGAGGGACTCCCACCAGCTCAGCATGAAAAAGATTAGATTCTCCCCCAAACATTGGTTTGGAAGTCTTCCCAAAACAAAGCCATGTGATCAAATTGCTGCAATTTTAGGTGGTAAAAACAATGCACTATATTTAAATGTAACTATCACATTTTTCTAACCATAGTCTATGAACCCTCAAAATCATCTTGTCTAGAATCAGCAGAAAAATACATAACTTTGTAATTTCGGATAGAGATCACTCCTTGGAGGCCTCCAGGAACTCTACAACTTGCTAGTAGCAACTGCAGGATTCCAACTGCCTTAATCTTCATGCCTAATAAAATCTTGTACCTTTTCAAATTTGGGCCATAGCTCCCTGTTGGACATTGCTCTGGTTCCTTGTCCTCACTGTGGTTGTTATTACCACTCCAGAAATTCAAGACAGACAGATACTTCTAGACCCAAGCTCTAGAAACATTTCCATATTGGAGCTGTGAATTCCAAAAACAACATTTTAGTACTGAGTACGTGATATTCAAGAGCAAAAATTAGAGCAGGCTGAGAGTGTGTGTGTGCGTGTACGTGTTTCAAGAGTAGGAGGACTTGACTTTAGGACATGATATTATTTGAAGCTTTACTCACTGCTACCTAAAGCATAAACCAAGGAAATGTGAACAACTTAGCTGTGGAGGGGACGCTTAGGTTCCTTGTGCCCTTTGGGTGCCAAATCACCCCCGTTTCCTTAATACATGGTAAAGGTACTTCTTTAACACTTCTTTATGGAATTAAATTGTGGACTCCTGGAGTTGAAGCCCATATGTGACACACAGAGCGCCTGTGTTTCTGAATCCCAGCATCCAGTACTAGTACCTAGTATTTTAGGTACTAAAAACATGATTGATGAATTAAAGAAATCAGTGAATTAGTAAGCATGTATTTACAAACTGCTGTTACTATGAGATGTAAGGCCTTATTTAATAACATCAATTTGTGATACTTAGTTTGAATAAATAGCTGCTTGGTTTCCAAAAGTTACCACATCTTCAATTTCCTTGATTGGTCGTGATTTTCTGAGATTAATAATTTTGAAATGAATATGAACGTGGGTGAAAGCATTGTTAAAACTGTCTGATGATATTTAAGTGCATCACAGGTTTGCAGGAGAGTTTCACAGGGTTACAAGTACTATTAAAAGGAAAATTGCAAGGGGCGTCTGGATGGCTCAGTCGGTTAAGCATCTGCCTTCAGCTCAGGTCATGATTCCAGGGTCCTGGGATCAAGCCCCACATCGGGCTTCCTGCTCAGTGGGAAGCCTGCTTCCCCCTCTCTTACTCCCCCTGCTTGTGTTGCCTCTCTTGCTGTCTCTCTGTCAAACACATAAATAAAATCTTTAATAAAAAATAAAATAAAAGGAAAATTGCAAAAATTTAAAAATTCAGTGGTAGGAAATAGAACAACTTCAACAAAAAATTTTGAAATCTTTTAAGTTTTCTTGAAAATATCAGTATCAGATCTGTTTACTACTAATAATGAACATACTGGGTTTTTCCACTCCAGATCCCTGATCATTAGTATTGTCTTGTTCAATTCCTTGCTTCCCAAGCTTTCTCCCTCTTATGATTCTATAGATGAATTCAAGGGTACCTGGACAGCATGTGCTCTAAATAAAAACATAGCAGGTTCCTTATTAAAAAATGTGCTTCTGTTTGTATTAATTGTCTTTGTCATTTCTACAATCAACTTGTAGAAATCCACATCTCTAAATGATCAGGACTGCATTCAAAGTCAAAAACTGTACTTTTCTATGTTGCATTACTGGTAAGTAAGTTTTCTACGTTGAATTTCTTGGCAACCAAGTGAAGGTTCTTTATGGACTGGATTCAAAAGCCCTTGTTTATTGTCATTCCAGAATTCAGTTCTCAAAGTAAATGTCATATGCACAATAGTCCTGTTGTACATTCAGGACCAAGTTCCATTTCAATAATAGTAACTCCTCCTCATCAGGCCATGTCCTGCAGACATCTGGTTTCAGCCAGGCACTTGAGAGACACCTAAGAATGTTTTTAAGAGCTCGGATAGAGTCTCTGATAGGTTCTAAACACCTGATAGATTCTCAGATGTATAGAACTAAATTATTTTCCTGCTTACCTGCTACCTATGTGATGTATATCAGTTCAATGATTCCACCTTGTATCTAGGGCATAATCTAAAATGCCAGTAGAGGTTGCTCACTGGTAGTGTCATTTCGAGGAGTTATTTTCTAACTTATTCTCCTATATTTTCCAAAGAACTTGTGTTATTTTGTAATTAGTAAATAAACTTTGTTTAGAAAAAGCAAAAACAACCCCAAAGATAGAGATCAAGATAATTTATATAGAAAAAAATTCTTTTTAAAAATTATTATCATTATTTTTGGCTGCCCGTGAAATTTCTGCTCTAATATTCTGGCAGACTAGGAAACCACCTGGGAAAGAATTTTACTCTTACTAAAAATATAGATACATCTTTTTCTACAAGGTTGAAAATGTTGTCCACATCTCTCCCCATTCAGCTCCATGGTAGTTTAGAGTATGTTTGATTTCAAAATGTTTAGAAGAAGAGGTGAACCAGCTGCTTCCAGACCACATCAGGCCCAAATGCCTATTCTGTTTAGTGACCACACAATTTAAAAATTGAAATTGGATGCCCCTTGCATGAACATTTTGTTCTCCAGAGGCCCACCACACGTATAGATAACTTGGCCTGGCACCTGAAGGCATTTAAATTTGACATCTTCAGGTTAGCATTTAGTAGATAATGGACTGAGAAGTAATGTCATTGAGACATGTTAGCATGTCATTGAGACATGCTTTTCATTTTGCTAATGGGAAAACTAATTTCAGAAATAAGAAATTACAGCTACTTCAATGTCCACAACCACATGCCTCTTATATAACCTTATAATTTTCTCCCTGGTATCTTCTTTCCTGTTTAGTCCATTCTGCACACATTTCCTGGTTAATATTCCTAGAGCTTAACTTTACCCACATATTTATTGTTTATTCACTCATTATTTCTTTGCTATGTGCCATGCTCCTTTAGGTGCTAAGGAAACAAAAATGGATATGAAGCTCACAGTTTCAAATCCCCTGAAGGGGATCAGATGTGTAAATTAAAAGTGACAAGATTGCCATAGTTGGTAGGAACTGAGTTCTGTAGAACCACAGAGAATAAAGATTGTGACAGTGCCTGAAAAAGTTTTCCAAAGGTGACAATTGAGCTAATTCTTGAAATAAGTAGACATTCAGCAGATGATCAAGTTAGATAAAGGCATTGTAAGCCAAAGGAAGAGCAAACCCAAGGCACGGGTTCAAGGGAAGGCTTGGGAGATTCAAGGAATGGCAATTAGTTTGGTTTGGCTGGAGCACAGGGAGTAAGGAATGGGGAGAAAGGATCTATGCATTCTTCATTCATTTATTGATTCATTTAATAAATTGTTTAATGACTCACTATGTGTCAAGCATTGAGGATGCAAGAGTGAAAATAGCTAAAGCATTTGTTGCACAGAGATGACAGTCTAATGAGAAATATAGAGAAGTAAAAGGCAATAGAGTAGTAAGTGCTAGGATAAAGTAAATACTGGAGGTCAAGGAAGCACAGAAAGATATGCAGAGTTAGACAAGAGTATGGTGGATTCTCTGATGTGCTACTGGTTCCCCTTCATCAGCAAAGGACTTTTTCTTCCAGCTTCTGGGAGTACTGCTAGAAGACAACCCTCAAACTGTAGTATTGCTCAAGGTTATACTTTCTTCCAGGAATGTCTTGCATCCAGTGCTTGGTCAATGTGTTATATAAAGCTCTAGCCCCCTCACCCAAATTTGGAACATTTTGAAGGGCCATTCGAGCTACAGAGCTCCCTGTGGAGTGGGTTGAGAGGACTTTTTGAAACTACAGCACAGTTCAACTTCTCCCTCTGCCTAAGCCTGCCTCTTTCTTCTCCCCCTTCCATGAGTAGTGACCCACAAGGAATTCTTTAGTAAGTGCCCTGAATAGTAGTCTCTGTTTCACAGTTTTCTTTCTGGAACAGATTATGAAGTGTTCTTGAATGCCATTTTAAGTAACTTGGATTTTGTGCTGTTATCAGTTGGAGCCAGAGAGGGCTTTTAGCAAGGAAATATGGTGATCATATGTGTAAGTTAGAAGGGTGCAAAACAGAAGGTAGATTAATTAGAAGGATTTAAAAAATCCAAGAAATAAATGTTTAAAATCTGAATAAAAACAATGACAGCGGAGTGGAGAGAATGAGCTGAATGTAAGAGGTATTTATTGGCAACATTGGCAGGATTTGGTGATTGATTACAGGTGGCAGACAAGGTAAATGATCTACAAGATCTCCCGGGGTCTTTGGCTTAGGAGAAAGAATAAATTTTGAGGCCATTAATCAAGATGGAAAATACAGTTGAAGAAACAGGATCATTAGTGAACATGATCAGCTCACTTTTGGACCAGCTGAGTTTGAAGTCAACTCAGTGTAGTAAAATGTAGGTGATGCTTGGCAGGTAGTTGAAAACATGTATTGAGCAATGAGGAGAGAGGACAGTGCTATACATATAGGTTTGGAAACCATTAGCATATATGTGGTAATTAAATAAACAGATGTATGTGAGCTCAGAGTATCACTGTTCTGCTCTAAAATGCTCAGATTTCCATATTGCTTACCAAAGGAATTCCTGACTCCTCCAAGTGGCATTCAGACAAAACAATGACGGTTCAGCACTATGGACAGTGGCAAAATTTCTTGCACATCCCTGCCCCCTCCTCACCCCACCCCCAATATTTTAGTTCCATTAGATAAGGACTTTATTATCTTTCCCCGTCTAACCTTCTTGCTTTACCTCCTACCAGTCCCCTGGCCCATATCATATATTTAAGGTAACCATGTTAAAATCATCTAGTTCAAGTTTTCCTTTGTTTTTATCAGATGACAACCTGAGGCCCACAGAAGCAAAATGATTTGCTCAAAGCCACATTGTTGGTTAGTGACAGACCTGGGACCCAGATCTCCCAGATCATTAGATCATTAATGATCTAGAACATCATTAATATGGTTCTATACAATGCAACGTGGAGTAGAGACTCCACAATCTTCCAAGCAACAAGTTTTAAACTCACAATTGTAAATAATAATAATAAAAATAGCAATAAAATTAAATGAATAAGTAACTTTTTATCTGATTCTCTGGATCTTGGCTTAGTCTTCTGCTCAGGAAAATTTTTTAAAAATTGGTTTGATAATTATTTTATTATCTGTTTTTGAAATTCTTTATTGGATATCCTAGATTTTTTCTCAATACAGCATTTTTCTCCCATCTTACTCATTCCTTTATCATTGTCCTCCAAATTCTGAAAGGTTTTTGGAGTTTACCTTCAAATTCATTGATTTGATTTTTGGCATTTTCCAGTTTTGCTCTTTGTTACTTCTGCTGCATTCTTTTTTTTTTTAACTTCTAGCAAACCTATTCTTATTTCTAAAGCAGTCATTCCTAATCTCAAATTGTTCCCATTTTAAATATGTAATGTTATTTTTTAAAGTGACAGCTTTACTGAGATAAAATTCATGTACCATAAAATCCACTCTTTTAAAGTGTACAATCCAGTGGTTTTTAGTATATTCATAGAATTGTGCAATCATCATCACTATCTAATTTCCAAAATATCTTCATGATCCCCCCAAGAAACCCCATTTACTTATTAACAGTCACTTCCTCGTTCCCCCACCTGCCCAGTCCTTGGCAACCACTAATCTACTATTTTTATGGATTTGCCTTTACGGGGCATTTCACATAAATAGAGTTAAATATGTGATCCTTGTGTGTGGCTTCTTTCACTTAGCAGGTTCATCAACACTGTAGCATGTATCAATACTCCATTTCCTACTATTACTGAATAATACCTGTGTGTGTGTGTGTGTGTGTTATATTGTTTATCTAATCATCAGTTTATGGACCTTTGTGTTATTCCCATTTTTCTGCTGCTATGAATAATGCTGGTATGAACATTCATTTATACAGTATTGTGTAAACATATGTTTTCATTTTGGGGGGTATGTTTCATTTCCCTTGGGTATATACCTAGGGGTGGAATTGATGGGTCATATGGTAACTGTGTTTAACTTTCTGAAGAACTGACAAACCATTTTCCAAAATGGCTGCACCACTGAACAACCAGCAATGTAGGAGCATTCTAATTTCTCCACATCCTCACCAATACTTTTTATCATCTTTTTAAATTTTTTATTATAGCTATCCTACTGGGTATGAAGCGGTATCTCATTGTGGTTTTGATTTGCATTTCTCTAATGACTAATGATGTTGAGCATCTTTTCATATGCTTATTGACCATTTGTCCATCTTATTTGGAGAAATATCTATTCAGATCATTTTAAAATTGGATTATTTGTCTTCTTATTGTTGAGTTGTAAGAGTTTGGGATAAGGTCCTTTATCATTTATATGATTTGCAAATATTTCTCTTGTTATGTGGATTGCCTTTTCACTTTCGGAGCACACAAATTTTTAATTTTTATGAAGTCCAATTTATCTGTTTTTGTCTTTTTCTGTTTGTGCTTTTGGTGTCATATCTAAGAAACCATGGCCTAATTCAAGGTCACAAATATATGCGTCTTTTTTTTTTTTAAGAGTTTTCTACTTTTAGCTCTTATAATTATGTCTACAATCCATTTTTGTGTTAAATTTTGCATATGGTGTACATATGGCATAATGTTCTTTTGAATTTTGATAACCCTGCATCTTTTAGTTTCTGACATTTAGAGATTTTTCTAAAGTTTTTTTGTTTTGTTTGTATTAACTATTTCATGGGTAGGATAATTTAAGTTTATTCCTCTGATTAAACCTAATTTTATAGATTAAAACTGACTTTTAATTTAGAAGATGGGTCTTCTGCTTGTTCATTTTTATGATTGTGCTCATGTCCGTGGATGGAGCTCACAGTTTTCAGAACTCTTTGTGGGTCCTGTTCAAATATTAGGTACAGACAATGAAAGAAGGGAAAAGTTAGGATTTACCACAGTTTTACTTCAATGAATTGGATTCCAGCTGTCTGTTGGAGTAGGGAAAGACTTACAGCCAGAGGTGGTAGGGCCAGAGAGTTTACCGCGTGCGCCAGAATTCGTACTTGTCTTTTGTGATTTAGTATATGAAGGGTAAGCTGGGATGTCATGGGATATTGCTCTATATGGACCATTTGATAGACTTCTTGTAGATGTTGGTAGGATTGTTATTTGTCCCTCCCTGACTGCCCTATATCTTGCATTTGCCTCTAGACACAGAATACTGTAATAGAAATCCTCTGAAGTTTACAGCAAGTGCCAATTCACATATCCCATTTTTGTATCTTTTTAGATATTCAGGAGTAGTTAAAACGTGTAAACTCAATGCCTTTAATCAGAACTCTTCTTTTGGCTTCTGATTTGGCTCTGTTCATTACTGATCATTCATGACTTCCATTTTCTGGCTTAGTTCAGCTTCCTATTCTCCTCACCCTAAATGATTATTTTGTGTTTGTGCTGGTGTTTCCTATACTTCTCCTGCCCCATCCCCCACCCCTCCTGACCTCGGTGACTGATTTCTTTCTTGATGTTTTAGAGAATTAGACTAGAATCAGAGACTAGGTTGTGCTTCTGCTGGAGGTCCCTAGTTTTTCCACATTGCCTCACCTTTCTTCATTCTTATACTGAACCCCAATTACACCTAAAGTAACTAAGTCTTTGTAATGTAGAAGTGCCTAACACACATACAGGAGCTTCTAAAGGATATTGAAGTACCTTACTCATCTTTATATTGCCCATAGCACTTAGGATCATGTATGTACATAATAGGTGTTCAACAAATGTTGAAGAATTAACTTAATTAAAAGGATAAAATAATTAAAATAAGTAAAAGAATAATATATAAATTCTTAGTAAATAAAAAACTTCCTCCATATTTCGAATAGCTTGAAAATAGTTGTTCATCCTCATATTTATTGTGATAGATTTAAAATGATACAAGTGGATAGTAGTGCTTTATACAGGATACTATTTAGAGGTAACTTAGAATACAGAAATACCATATTCTCAGTAAATTTTAACAACAAAAGAGTTGATGGATTGATGATGAAATTGTACTTTTATCTTCATTGTATGAATTGAAATGAACATTTTTTAAAGACTTTATTTATTTATTTAGGAGAGAGAGAGCGAGCACAAGCTGGAGGGAGAGGCAGAGGGAGAGGGAGAAGCAGGCTCCCCACGGAGGAGGGAGCCCAATGTGGGACTCAATCCCAGGACCCTGAGATCATGACCTGAGCCAAAGGCAGATGCTTAACTGACTGAGCCACCCAGGCGCCCCAACATGTTTCTTGTTAACAGTAGTGTTTTATACAGTCTCGGTACTGTTCCAAAAAAGATTTAAGGTGGCAGACAAAAACATACAATATAATAATAGTAGGTTATAAGGAAAAGAAAAAAAGAGAGAAAATGCATGTAGGAAAAAAGATGAAACCAGGAGAGATATTGGTAAACAGAATGTATGTTTCAAGGTCACCTACATGCACTTGCCTGTGGAAGGCACCATATTTGGCTCTGACTTTTCCAAGCAATTTCAAGAACACTCATGACCAGTTATAGAGTCGATGTCTATAGATTGAAACAAACCAATTGCTCAGGATGAACACAATTTCTCCAGTTACTGAAATCAGACAGAAATGTCTCCAAAGGGTTGTCACAAAGACAGCCTTACATTGTAAGTAATAATGATCACCATCCTTACAGCCGACACCCTACAATTTCATAGGAGTCATTTCTCAATATAAGTTAAGAACACATAGTTCTTCATACAGAAAGTTCAGTGAACTAACTTTAAGTTGTGCAGTGTTCTTAGCACTGACAATTACGCTGCTGTTGTCATAATGTGGAGAACATTCCCATGGTCAACTTGAAATGCCTAGATGCCTCTAATGCAGCTCAATAGCCTTGAAGAAATTTTCAGATAGGTAAACATATTAGATAAAATGCACCAAAGAAGTAAAAGAGGAAGATGTCTGTGGTTTCAGTCAGATTTCTGCTTCAATATACTATTATAACCAGCCACAAATTTTAGAAGCTTAAAAGAACAGATGTTTGCTTTTCTTACTCAGGGTTTGGTCAGCTCCACATCTCCTCGTTCCTGAACCAGTGGGTAGTCAGATTACAGAAGAAAAAAGTAAAGCCAAAGGCAAACTTGTTTAAAGCCTCTGCTTGCGTCACATTTGCTATCTTCAATTGGCCAAAGCAAGTCACATAGGCAAGGCCAACACAAAGTAGGTGGGAAAATACAGCCTGCCTACTCTGCTGGGAGGTACTGCAAAGCCAGTTGACAAATGTTGTGTAACTCTGTATCAGGGGGAGAAGGAAGAACTGGGAATAATCCAGTTATCAAAACCATAATTCTATTTGCTATACCCCGTCATCTTTTGTTTTCCCACTTAGTACCTCTAAGAATCATATAACTTTGGACTTGTAAGGAAACTTGAAGTTTGTCTAGTATGATCTTTTCATTTTATAGACGAGTTATCTGGGGCCCAGAGAGCTTATGGGACTTGGTATAAGTCAGTTCAAAGTTCTGCTACTTCTGTTGTAATGCTAACTTTCCTTTCTATATTCCACCTCCAAACCCTAGCTCTACATGGAGTTATAGGAGTTTAGTTTGTGAGATGAATATATGATTAAGGACTAAACTTTAATTTCCAGAGGTAAAAGCCTAGACTGATTGTGAATGGAGAGTTTTGGCAGTACATTGAAGGGAGACCTTAAATTCTAGGGTCTGACTTAAAGAAATTGGTTTTTCTTTTTTTTTTTTTTTTAAAGATTTTATTTATTTGAGAGAGAGAGAATGAGAGACAGAGAGCACGAGAGGGAAGAGGGTCAGAGGGAGAAGCAGACCCCCCGCTGAGCAGGGAGCCCGATGTGGGACTCGATCCCAGGACTCCAGGATCACGACCTGAGCTGAAGGCAGTCGCTTAACCAACTGAGCCACCCAGGCGCCCAAGAAACTGGTTTTTCGTTGAGTTTTTCTATTGAAAATATTTAGACTCTGAGTTGTTATTTAAAAATAGGTAATGTTTCCAGAAGGAAATGTTTAGTTTGTTTCCCAGTTGCTTTCCATTGTCTCCATGTTTCATCTGACAAAGAATCAAATGTAAGGAAGGGCAAGAGGGTGGGTAGGTGGACTGAGGATGGATGATTGCCAGAGATGGAGGAAAGATATAAAACAAGGCCTTTTCAGGTTGACTTTTGTTTTTTAAGTTTCCCTAATGTCGTCCCTAAGGTAAATCACCAGGGGCTATGCATTTGGCTTACTCCTCAAAAGCAGATCGGAGTTAAAATGGTAAGCAAACTGAAGTGGACTGGAGTAGGGTTTGTTTTGAGAGAAGGGAACAGCTGTGTCTTCTGAAGTCCTCAGCAGACACAGAGCCTATCCATTACCTCGCTGTTCCTAGATGGTATTGCTTACAGCCCTGTTTGTGTTCTGTTCACTGTTCCAATTCTGTAGGTCAGTTTGACCGGATATTACTTTTTTTTTAGGGACATTTAATAGTTAAGATAGTATTTGTTATTAATGTCCTGTCCAAGTTTGACAGTTTCTTTAACATTTTGTGGTTTTACTTCCAGTTTGTTTACTTCTGTGTGTTGGCTCTCCGGGCAAGAAACTTGACCCCTGTAGATGATATTATCTTGGAGGAATGTAAGGCTAAGCTTGAGGGTAGTTTTTCTGAGAATCAGTGATCTGACCATAGATAATAAACAAAGCCAGATAAGAAGCAGCCATTCAACAAGAAACACAAAGAGTAATAATTTATACAATTTGAAAATAGAAACACAGGAAAAGATACAAAATATGTTTTAAAAGAATTATTTCCTATCTTAATATTGTTCTGTTCCTTTTATTTTAGCCTCAAACAAATGGTCCCCAAATTTTCGAGTATAATTCCATTTTTAACATAAAAAATTTCACAGAGGCCCACATAATAGTAAATGTAAATTTAGTGGAATTTGATGGAGAAAATATATAAGGACAAAACACATTGTTATGAATTCAGTAATGCTTGAATTTAAGTTATACTTTATTGAACAAAAGAGCATTTAATTCATTTGAAGAATAGGCATACATATCAATGCAAGCTACCTTATTCAGGATACAAATGGGTCCTATGGAGACCCATGGCACTATAGGTCTCCATAGTAATAATTTTAAAGCTCACATATTTCCACGGCTTGTAGGTTGGGATCTAAACTTTGTCCTCCATCTTTTATGTCTGTCAATTTTGGAAGCTGTCCTATTTAATGACATCATCGTTCTCCTGTCTACAGAGGCAATGCAAATTGTTTTTGTTTTGTTTTGTTTTGTTTAAGTTATCATAGTTCTTAGTTTTTACTAATTTCAAATAGACTTTGCTCTATGAATTAATCACTCCTGAAGCCATCGATAAACTTCTTCAAGCAATATTTAGATTCCAAAATGGACCATGATTTTACTTATTATGTTCATATAGTGTAATAGAATCATGTATGATAAATTATTTTAGAAAATATTATAAAATGTTATAGTTTTATCATTTAAATCACTATCACTTATTAACAATTTATAATCTCTTAAAACGATGTCTAGATTGATTTAGTATTTCTTAATTTCTTCTTTCAAATTTTTCTTAAAAAAATTTTTTTTAACATTACTCTTAATCCCCATCACTTATTTCACTGATCCCTCCACCTACCTCCTCTCTGGTAACCATCAGTTTGTTCTCTATAGTTAAGAGTCTGTTTCTTGGTTTGTCTCTCCCTTTCTTTCTTTTTTCTTCCTTTGCTCATTTGTTTTGTTTCTTAAATTCCACATATGAGTGAGAACATATGGTATTGGTCTTTCTCTGACTGACTTACTTAGCTTAGCATTACACTTTCTAGCTCTATCCATATTGTTGCAAATGGCAAGATTTCATTCTTTTTTTACGGTTGAATAATATTTCATTGTATATATATACCAACTCTTCTTTATCTATTCATCTATTGATGGACACTTGGGCTGCTTCCATAATTTGGCTATTGTAAATAATGCTGCAGTAAACATAGGGGTGCATGTTTCCCTCTGAATTAGTGTTTTGTATTTTTTGTAGTAGTAGTGGTATGATTACTGGGTGGTAGGGTAGTTCTATTTTTAGTTTTTTGAGAAACATCCATATTGTTGTCCACAGTGGCTACATCAGTTTGCATTCCCACCAAGAGTGTATGAGGGTTCCTTTTTCTCCACATCCTTGCCAACCCTTGTTGTTTCTTGTGTTTTTTATTTTATCCATTCTCACAGGTGTGAAGTGATATCTCATCTAATTTTGATTTGCATTTCCCTGATCATGAGTGATGTTGAGCATCTTTTCATGTGTCTGTTGGCCATCTGTATGTCTTCTTTGGAGAAATGTCTATTCATGTCTTCTGCACATTTTTTAATTAGGTTATTTGTTTTGTTAGTGTGGAGTTTTGTAAGTTCTTTTTTTTTTAATTTTTTTTTTATATTTTATTTATTTATTTGAGAAGAGAGAGTGGGAGAGAGCACAAGATGGGGGAAGGTCAGAGGGAGAAGCAGACTCCCTGCTGAGCAGGGAGCCCGATGCAGGACTCGATCCCAGGACTCCAGGATCACGACCTGAGCTGAAGGCAGTCGCTTAACCAACTGAACCACCCAGGCGCCCCGATAAGTTCTTTATATATTTTGGATACTAACGTTTTATTGGATTTGTCATTTGTAAATATCTTCTGCCATTCCGCAAGTTGCCTTTCAGTTTTGTTGGTTGTTTCTTTTGCTGTGCAGAAACTTTTTATTTTGATGAAGTACCAGTAGTTTATTTCTGTTTTTATCTCCCTTGCCTCAAGAGACATATCTAGAAAAATGTTGCTATGACTGATGTCAGAGAAATTAGTGCCTGTGCTCTCTTCAAGAATTTCTATGGTTTCAGGTCTCATACTTAGGTCTTTAATCCATTTTGAGTTTATTTTTGTGTATGGTGAAAGAAAGTGGTCCAGTTTCATTCTTTTGCATGTAGCTGTCCAGTTTTCCCAACACCATTTGTTGAAGAAACTGTCTTTTTCCCATTGTGTATTCATTCCTCCTTTGTTGAAGATTAATTAACCATATAATTGTGGGTTTATTTCTGGGTTTTCTACTCTATTCTATTGATTTATGTGTCTATTTTTATTCCAATACCATACTATTTTAATTACTACCACTTTGTAATATAACTTGAAGTCTGAAATTGTGATACCTCCAGTTTTGCTTTTCTTTTTCAAGATTGCTTTGGCTATTCAAGGTCTTACATGGTTCCATACAATTTTAGGAGTGTTTGTTCTAGTTCTGTGAAAAATGCTGTTGGTATTTTGATAGGGATTGCACTGAATTGCTTTGGGTAGTATAGACATTTTTCACAATATTTGTTCTTCCAACCCATGAGCGTAGAATGTTTTTCCATTTCTTTGCATTGTCTTGAATTTCTTTCATCAGTCTTTTATAGTTTTAAGAGTACAAGTCTTTCACCTCTTTGGTTAAGTTTATTCCTAGATATTTTATTGTTCTTGGTGCAATCAGAAATGGTAATGTTGGGCGCCTGGGTGGCTCAGTTGGTTAAGCGACTGCCTTCAGCTCAGGTCATGATCCCGGAGTCCCTGGATCGAGTCCCACATCTGGCTCCCTGTTCAGCAGGGAGTCTTCTTCTCCCTCTGACCCTCTCTCCTCTCATGTTCTCTCTCACTCTCTCTCCCTTTCAAATAAATAAATAAAATCTTAAAAAAAAAAAGAAATGGTAATGTTTTCTTAATTTCACTTTCTTGCTGCTTCATTATTAGTGTATAGGAAAGCAACAGGGCACCTGGGTGGCTCAGTTGTTAAGCGTCTGCCTTCGGCTCGGGTCATGATCCCAGGGTCCTGGGATCTAGTCCCACATTGGGCTCCCTGCTCAGCAGGAAGCCTGCTTCTCCCTCTGCCACTCCCCCTGCTTGTGTTCCTGCTCTCGCTATCTCTCTCTCTGTCATATAAACAAGTAAAATCTTAAAAAAAAAAAAGGAATGCAACAGATTTCTGCACATTGATTTTGTATCCTGTGATTTTATTGAATTCATTTATCAATTCTAGCAGTTTTTTGGTGCGATTATTAGGGTTTTAATATATTTAATGACATCATTGGTCTCCTGTCTACACAGGCCCTGCAAATACTCACTAGCTGGATCAAACAGGACAAAATATAATGAACTAAGCTGTGTCTTTCTAAAGTCAGAAGACTAGAATTTGGAGTATTTTTTAAAATCTATATGTTTGATTAAACAAATCAATACCTTTGAGAGTGTTTTACCTTTTGAAAAATTATGGGTGGGGCTGGGGAGATGCTTGCTCTGCCCAACTCAATAGGTTATTGTGAAGATCAAATTTGATTATGTAGCACCTAATTATTTAAACAATAAATGGGGACTGGCCAGTCAGTATTTTAGTAAAACCTTCCCAGTTGAAGCCTACCCCTTAGCTGATGCAGTACTAGAAATATAAAGTTCTCCTAGAGTTACACTGGCCTGGGTGACTTCCATGTTCTCCAGATTCACAGTGCTTTGTGCAGTGGACTGGGTTGGGAGCAGTGGCCTAGTTTTAAGATTTGCCTCTGCCATTTCAGTGAATCATTTAATGTCTCTGGGCTTCAGTTCCTTGTGAATAGAGAAATGGACCAAAATTTCAGAGTGTTTACTTTTTGCAGTGGACTCTTTTTTTTTTTTTTTTTGAGAAAGAGAGTGTGTGATGGGGCACCTGGGTGGCTCAGTTGTTAAGCGTCTGCCTTGGGCTCGGGTCAAGATCCCAGGGTCCTGGGATCGAGCCCCGCATCAGGCTCCCTGCTCGGCGGGGGGCCTGCTTCTCCCTCTCCCACTCCCCTTACTTGTGTTCCCTCTCTTGCTCTCTCTGTCAAATAAATAAATAAATAAAAAGAGAATGTGTGCATGTTCCAGTGGGGGGAGGGGTTGAGGTGGATGGGAGGATGGGGGTGGCAGAGGGGCAGAGGGAGAGAGAGAATCTTTTTTTTTTTTTTACCTTTGAGATCAGTAGATTTTATTTACCCCATGTGTTACTAAGGGAGAGAGAGAATCTTAAGCAGGCTTGGTGCTGAGGGTGGAGCCCGCCCTGGGGCTCAATCTCACTACCTTGAGATAATGACCTGAGCCGAAATCAAGAGTCGAATGCTTAACCAACTGAACCACCCAGGTGCCTTTTTAAAAATTTTCCTAAATGAAATCTTATTGAGATTCTACAATAGATAAACCAAGTAACAAAACATTGCACAATTTTTGCATACAATTTAAAACTTGTTCTCAAGTGAGGCCCTAGGGGTATAGCTCGAGAAAACCACTGCTTTGGTTCTAACCACTGCTTAGAAATATTTAAGATGCAGGGCGCCTGGGTGGCTCAGTTGGTTAAGCGTCTGCCTTCGGCTCAGGTCATGATCCTGGAGTCCTAGGATCGAGTCCCGCATCGGGCTTCCTGCTCAGCAGGGAGTCTGCTTCTCCCTGCTTCTCCCTCTGACCCTCCCCCATCTCATGCATGCTCTCTCTCTCTCTCATTCTCTCTCTCAAATAAATAAATAAATAAATAAAATCTTAAAAAAAAAAAGAAATATTTAAGACGCGTCTCTAAGTGAAGATGTCTATTTATTAATTTAAGGTGAGAGATGTTCCTGTATAAAGAATTGCTAGTGGTTATCTTCATGGGACATCTTGCCTTGATGGTCCTGTCCACTTAGGAAATCAAACTTTGGGTCAGAATTTAGAGCACAAAATAAATCAAAGCAAATTCTATATTCTTCAGGAATAGTACTATCAAGCAATGGTGATCCAATGTAATGCCTTCTTCATGCTAATAATTTTTTTCCCTAAAGAACTGGGCAGGGAATTCTAGAATCTCAGCACCATGCCCCATAGATCAATCTTGGAAAAAAACATTCTTCGTAATCTTGCCCTTTAAATTGCCTTTTTAGCCTTTGGGTACATCTTCATTTTCCTTTTGATGTGACTGTCCTCCTAACACTCACAATATGGATCGTGAACTCCAGTTTGAGAACTTTTCAGGTCATCATGTGTTTGGACGCTCTTTACAGAATCCTGGCTGTGTGGTCATCTGTGTGGTCACCCAGGCTCTGCTTATCTACTTTATGTTGGAGGGTTTGCTTCCACTGCAGATAGAGACATTTCTCTTTCCTCCAAAGACAAATTCTTAGACATTTCTTGCATGTATCGATCTTAAATATGACTCTCTCAAGCTTCAACTATCATCAAATGTGTAACAATCTAATGAATGACTAATGTTACAGCATGCTCTAGACTATAAGCTTCCCACAAGCTTCTGAGCTACTCCAGGACCTGCATGTGAAGGATTCATCTTTTTTTTGTTCTGTGCCTAACAGAACCTGACATACAGAGGACATGGTAAATCTTGAATGACTGCCTAAATGAATTAAGTGAATTTGTAGCAACTCATTAAACGAGAAAAGACTGAATTGCATTATTATTTTCAAAAGCAACAGTTATAAAGTTTATAACTCACTTCATCACTGATCAAATCTAATTTACACCTTCAGACCCCACAATGCCCCCACACTCTCATGGCTTCAGAAAACTTGAGTTTTCAAACCACACAGAGGTCCTTTTCATGGTGCAGACTGAACTGTCACCTGATATCTGCCCCCATTTCCAGCCACAAGAAGGACTGAGGGGAACTAGAACCTGTGGCTGGTAGAGCTAACGATGGGAACCATACAGACTGAACTTCTGGGTTCTAATCTTGACCTTGCCATTTATTAGTCATGTGACTGGGAAAATTGCTTACTATCTCTGTACCTATAAAATAGATAGTAGCTAATGTGAGGATTTCATGGGTTAATGCCCCTAAAGTTCTTAGAACAGAGCCAGGCATGTTGTAAACATTCAGTAAGTATTGACTCTCTCACATGTTCATCCTGGTTTAGTGGAAGGAGCATAAGTTTTGAGTTAGATAGCCAGACTTTTAATTCATATTCTGCCCTTTTTCTTGGGTAATCACTTAATTTCACTAACCTTGTTTCATCTTGTGTAAAATGTGGATAATAACATAGCACTGGGGGTTGCTATTTAAAACTACAGCCGACCGCAGGACTCTTAAGTGTAGCAAAACACCCTGATAGGCCTGCTTTGGAGATGAGCAAGGAAGCCCCAGACAGAGAACTAAATTGTTTTGCATGATAAGCAAGTATTTTCTTTTAAAGATTTTATTTATTTATTTGACAGGGAGAGACACAGCAAGAGAGGGAACATAAGCAGGGGGAGTGGGAGAGGGAGAAGCAGGCTTCCCGCTGAGCAGGGAGCCCGATGCGGGGCTCGATCCCAGGACTCTGGGATCATGACCCCAGCCGAAGGCAGATTCCTAACAACTGAGCCACCTAGGTGCCCCAATAAACAAATATATATTTTTTTTAAGATTTTATTTATTTGAGAGAGAGAATGAGAGGCAGCACAAGAGGGAAGAGGGTCAGAGGGAGAAGCAGACCCCCTGCTCAGCAGGGAGCCCGATGCGGGACTCGATCCAGGGACTCCAGGATCATGACCTGAGCCGAAGGCAGTCGCTTAACCAACTGAGCCACCCAGGCCCCCCAATAAACAAATATTTTGAGTATCCTAGAGGTTGAGATGAAAGCACCAACCTCAGGAAGGAGAGAAATCCAGCAAAATAGCCTAGTCTGGGGCTTTATTTGGGGCAGTAAGTCTTAATATCCAAAACGGAATCATTTATTACTTTGGCATCACAGTGGACCATTCCTTATCTTTTTACCAGAACATACAAATATGTCTGTTTTACAAGCAGTCATACGTGGGGATACTTGGGGAGTGACAAAATTGGGGTGATGTGTTTATGGTACTGGATAAGGCAATACAGCAGAAGGGAAGGCAAACACAAGAGAGATGTGGAGGAGAGTTGGATAATCTGGCCTGTGAGGTGAGGAAGAGAAACCTGGAGAGGTGGAAGGAACAGCAGATTTCTCACCAGCGTATGAGATGGCAATGGAGCACTTTTATTTTTAAAAGGATAAAATAAAAAAAAAAGCTGGAGTTAGTAGAACCGAAGAACCCTGGCACTTGAACTATATACTCAGCAGGATTCTTAGGACAATTTGAGTTGACGGACGTAAACTCCCAGCACAAAGGAATCTTCTGTGAATGATAACCATCATCATTCATCCTGTTGATTCATATATTATTCAGTGATATTATTCAGTGAGTATTTACCTACCCAAGGAAGCCGGGCAAGGAGCAGCTGGCGTATGTGGGGCAGTGGAGCATACAGGTTCACTCATCTACCGGTGCGGGAGACTTCCCTACCATTCCTGCTCCTACTCGCCACAGCTCCACCCCTGGCCTCTCGTCTCCTTTCTGCACAAGAAAATACACTCCCTGAAGGAACAACACTGCCTTTCAGGGGTGCCAAGGCCGTGTTCCTTGGGGAACACAGGCAGGCTTGTGTGACTTTTCCTAAGCCACGTTCCTGCTAAAGAGAATGCCTGTAGACCGCAAGTTTTAAGATTATTTCATTAATGGGGCGCCTGGGTGGCTCAGTCGTTAAGCGTCTGCCTTCAGCTCAGGTCATGATCCCAGGGTCCTGGGATCGAGCTCCACATCAGGCTCCCTGCTCTGCAGGAAGCCTGCTTCTCCCTCTCCCCCTCCCCCTGCTTGTGTTCCCTCTCTCGCTGTGTCTCTCTCTGTCAAATAAATAAAATCTTAAAAAAAAAAATTATTTCATTAATCAACTCAGTGAAGGGAAGAGGGACAAGCAGAGTTCTAAAACCATGCCCACGATCCATTTTCCAGTAAGTGACTACCAAGATAGCTGGAGCCCAAGAATAGGTGACGGCTTTGTTTTCCCAAGGCGCGGTCATTGTGATTATTTTTAGATGAAAGATTGGGAGCCAGAAGCACAGCTCATAATTATGTTGCTATGATTCTACTACCAGTTGTTTTGTGGAATTAATTCAACCATGACAACTTTAAAGTCACCGCAATTTCTGGAAAAAAAAAAAAAAATCGGAAGATACAAACCGAAAATAAAATACTCCACCACATGGAGTGCTGTCGCCTGCCCTTGCCTCCCATCTTTCCGCTTTTGAAAAGGCTTCCTTGCTCTCTTCCCTGGGGCCTCCCCTCGTCCTAGTTCCACCAATTATTGAAGAGCTTCTCCTTCAGAAGCTCTCTCCTAAAGACCCCAGCAGGATGGAGCTCCCTTCCTCTGAACTCCCGAAAGAGTGTGGATCGTCTACAGTCTTCCTTGGAGCTCCATATCCTTTCCCTTGAATTCTAGTTCACTTTCAGATGTCTCTCATCATTTCCAAAGCTGGGTTTGTACGGCGTCCTAATTTCACGTTGCAAAAGCAATATGTCAGATCATTATAAAAAATGTGAAAGAGAGGAGAGAAAAATATTCCTGATCTCACCATCTTAATACTAGTTCTGTATTCATCATTTTAGGGTGTTTCTTCTTAAACTTTATGCTTATCTTTTCATTGATTTAATTCTAGGGGATATAGGATTTCATATTCTGACTTTTTTCAACTAATGTTACATCGCAACCATTACGCATACTGTTATATAGCCTTCATAAACATTACTTTAAAGGCTGCATAATATTAACTATTTTTAAAATTTTATATCGTTTGTTATGTTCCCCTATTATAAATAATAGTGCACTTGACCTCCTTATACATGTAGTTTTTCCAGTGAGTGTATTTATATGTGTACGTGCATGCGTATTTTGATGACTTTTTTCTTACGATCATGTACCAAAAGGAAGATTACTGAACCAAAGAGTGTGATTATTTTTATAGTTTTAGAAACATATTGCCAAATTGGTTTCCAAAAGAGTTGGACTGAATTTATATCACCAGGAGTGTATGAGAATATCAGTTTCTCCAGACTTTCACCAGAATTATTTTCCTAATTATTTCATCTTCATATAAACAAAATAGGGTGATATTAGTTCCCTATTTTAATTTTTTACCATGAATTATTTAATGCATGAAGAAAAATATTAACCCATGGCCCTGGTTTATCAAATCTTAACACATTTCCATATTTTCACTAGTTTTTAAAAAAATAAAATACTACATCTATAGCTGAATTCTTCGTGTACCCCCTAACCAATTCTACTCCCCTCCTTCTTTCCCTCCCTCTACAGAGACAAATGGAATTGATGCTTATTATCCCTTTGTATTTCCATTTTCATATCTTTCAGTTGTGAAATCTTTGATTACTAATGAAGTTAAACTTTTCCCTATAACATAGTGAATATGAAAGTAGTGAGGCTCTAGAGTCAGGCAGAACTGGCTTTGAATTCCTGCTCTGCCACTTGTGAACCATGTCTCCCTGGACCTCCCTGTGCCTCAGTTTCCTCATCCTGAAAATGGGGACAATAATCATTCCTACTGTTCTTTTTTTTTTTTTTAAGATTTTATTTATTTATTTGAGAGAGAGAGAGAGATTGAGAGAGTGAGCAAGAGTGAGACAGCATGAGCAGAGGGGCAGAGGGAGAGAGAGAAGGAGACTCCCCACTGAGCAGGGAGCCCGATGTGAGGCTCAATCCCAAGACCCTGGGATCATGACCTCGGTGGAATGCAGACGCTTAACCGACTGAGCCACCCAGACATCCCCATTCCTACTGTTCTTTATCATGTTGTTGCGAATATTCAATGGAACAGTGGAGGTAAAATTCTTGGTGTAGTGCTCAGCACTCAATACCTTTCATTATCACCGAGTTTCTCTTTTGAATTAACTGCCCCTTGTGTTTCTTAAAAACATTAGGTTATCTAATTTTAGATTCACTAATTTTAGTGAAACACTTTATCACATATGACCGTGCTTTCTCATCACAACAGCTTTATGGGAGAGTACTGCAACAATCCCGTTTAACAAATGAGGAAACTGAGTTCATGAGGCCTGCTGGGCTCTCTGGCGAGGGCACCTCACATTTCACACTTACCGGTTGCCCTGTTTTAACCTTGGAAAGCTAACAAGCTGTTTCACCGTATAACATTGTTGGCCCAGGAAGTAGTGTTAGTATTGTTCTTCATGATCATTAAAGATAGATCCCAATTTCTCATTTGTAATTGTTTTCTATTTTTTTCTGAATATTCTCTATGAAATATTTATAGTTTTTATTAAACTACATATATTCTTAAGTTCAACAAAAAATGCAACCAATTATATTATATTTACATTGTTAGAGATTTAAGATTTCCACGCTTGGTATCACGTTTTCTGAGATTTTTAAGAAGGCAAAGTAAAGGTCTTAAGCATTTTCTGCATCTGAATTTCTATCCATAATGCATTAACACTAAACATTTTGCCTACAATAACCCCATAATTGTCCTGAGTATTTATGAATAGTTAGCTGGATAGGATTAAAATTTTGGAATTTATAAAAATTTAATTTTAAAAGAAAAGAATAATAAGCCTTATTAAAATGTGTTTATAAACGGTATTTCATAAAACCTTATCTTTTATTTTTTTAAGGCACAAGAGAAAAGTACTCTGGATATAGAGTATCATCTATTCTTGCATGCATTAAGAGGACACATTAATAAATATCAGTTTTGTTTATACGATTCTTAAACTATAAGAAAATTTTAAGATGACATTTTATGTTAATCGTGTTTTTTCTCGGTTTATCAATACTCATTTTTTTCTTTGAATATTCTAACACTTCTCACATTAAATGACATCCTCCTTATCATAGTTTTAGAAAACCAGATTCTGGGCGCCTGGGTGGCTCAGATGGTTAAGCGTCTGCCTTCGGCTCAGGTCATGATCTCAGGGTCCTGGGATCGAGTCCCGCATCGGGCTTCCTGCTCCTTGGGAGCCTGCTTCTCCCTCTGCCTCTCTCTCTCTGTCTCTGTCTCTCATGAATAAATAAATAAAATCTTAAAAAAATAAAAATAAAAAATAAAAATAAAAAAAATAAAAAAAAAGAAAACCAGATTCAGAGAACCAAAGATGGGGGCAGAGTTAATGAGGCAGCTACAGACATTACAAAGCCCCTGGGCATGGTGCAACGAGGGACCCTTAATGGCAACTGGAGGGGCAGAGAGCATCCCCAGACTCAGGAAAAGTGTGAGTTAGCAGACATACGATCATGCAAAGGCTATTTACTGAAATAAATACTGAAGTATTTTGAAAAGACCAATATAGATCCTGCAAACCTAAATCCAGTGTTCGTTTGTTTTGTTTGTTTGTTTCCAATAAGAGAATAATCTAGTTCTTTTTTCTCCCAGAAACCACAGGGTTCGGTATGGGTTACTGGGAGTCTATAAAAACCATCTCTTTATAACTGCCAGTCTGGCCGTCACCTGGCAATCTGCCACGTCACCAGCTACTCACTGTAGCAATACTCTGGCTCTGGCCCTTTGCCAGTATCTGAAAAGGGATCAGGGCATATGAGCTTCACAGTGGCTCTCGAGGTCTCCTTCTTCTGTCACCTTCTCTGGGAGGCAGGCGGTCACCTCAGCAGAAAGCCACTTCGCAGCCTACAAACTTTACCTTCCAGCAGAGGCTATCTTAACAGGAGAAAGCCCACACACAGCAAAGCATTTTAAGGAAATTCATTATAAGCCCCTGGAGGAAAAGGCAACAGGAAAACTCCAGTGCCTGCTAGCGGCTTCTCCCATGGCAGGTAGGTACCTGAAGGGTGATGACTATCTCGGCCCTGGAAACACGGAGACATACAGTCTCATTGGTTAACTATGACTCATTTCCTCTAAGAAATTTTAAGCCATCTGTTCTAAAAGATGGTATGTGGGAAGATGAAAATTCCTTAAAAAAAAATCATGTGGTAAAACCTAAACTCAAAACGGGAGCAAAAGTGGCATTGTTCTGTGCTTTGAGTTTCTAGAAACAGCTTGAGGCAGCAGAATAAGGATGAATTCAGGGGCCATTTTAGGGCAAACCAGGGTGGGATTATATGTTCCAGTCTGCGCTGTTCTCCTAAGCCTGCCATGATCTGAAACTTAGCTCTTGGGCCTGGGCCAGAACCAGACTGACTTACAAGGGTGAGCAAAGAATTGAGCAGCGTTCAGGCACTGCTGTGCAGAACTCTCTGGCTAATGCCTTTCACTCTACTCTCCCCCAACGCTGATCAAATGCCCCCAACTCACCACCTCCTTAGTGTTCCTATAGGTCCCTCCTACTGGGATCATATATTTTTTTAAGATTATGAACATAAATGCTAACCACTCTATCTTTTGGTCTCAGTTGAAGACACTTATCATTCAGTGATTTTTCTGGTATAAATAACTTCTAACTTTTCTACAGCTAAGTTTGCTCCAGAACTTCATTAGGAAATTATCTGTAGTAATAATAATAATAAAAGAACCTAGTAAGTAATGTAAAAATTTGTGTAATAATCCAGTTAGGAAAATATCATAATTTCATGTATACCTTATATACATACATGTATATTTGTAATTTATTTTGCCATCATTCATCGTACATGTTGAAGAGTGTGAATTTAATTGTAGATGCTTTGTTCACTGTTAATTCATCTCATATTCTCTGTGAACACTTATGATAATGAATGTATTTGATATTCAGGTGGCTTTTATGTGCTTTCATGTTGCAGTTCAGTAATTGGTGATTCAACGTTCATTAGAAAACAGAAGTCTCAATTACAATAATGAAAGTATAAATTAGTTATTCTACTAGGTTTTAAAAAACTTTTAAGTCTTATTGGTTGTAAAAAAAAGTCTGTAAGATGTTATTCTTTCTAAATTCGGTTTTAGGTAGTTAAAAATGTTAAATATGGATTCCCTGAACATATCATTGCAAAATACTAGAGATCTTTAAGAAATATCTTGTGGCTCAAAGTAGAGAAAAAAAGGACCAATTTTAATTAATCAATTTTAATTTAGTCCAGATGTGTTCAAATGTAAGGTGATCTCCATTTTCAAAAACGGAGATGCATTTCAGATGCATTTTCAAAAATGTGTTGAAAATGGGACAACTTGATCTGTTAAAATTTTGAGATATAAGTGAAATAGTTAAGTCCACACAATATTAGTTTACTTGTATCTATTAAATATACTAATTTAGATATGTTGCTTTTTTCCACTGCCATGTTTAACATATATTTACAACCACTACAATGTAATAATTATTTCACTACATTTTAAAGTGATCTTTTGGGGCGCCTGGGTGGCTCAGTTGGTTGTGTTGGATCTTGACTTTAGCTCAGGTCATGATCTCAGGGGAGTGAGCTTGAGCCCAGGTCAGCCTCTGCACTGGGTTTGGAGCCTGTTTAGGATTCTCTCACTCCCTCACCCTCTGCCACTCTCCTCCCCTAAAAAAAAAAAAAAAAGAGTGATTTTTAATTTTTTTTAAAGATTTTATTTATTTATTTGTCAGAGAGAGAGAGCACGATCAGGGGAAGTGGCAGGCAGAAGCAGAGGGAGAAGCAAGCTCCCTGCCGAGCAAGGAGCCAGATGCGGAACTCGATCCCAGGACCCTGGGATCATGACCTGAGCCGAAGGCAGACCCTTACCTGACTGAGCCACCCAGGGTCCGAAAAGTGATCTTTTAAAAGTTAATTTATCTTTTTTAAAAAATACAGATTCCAAATTTTGCGGATTGAATTTAAGTCAGGCTAAGTGACTTCTTCAATCAGTATGTTGTTGATCAAAATAATTAAGAGAGTAACACGTAATATGAAAGGCTGTAAGCACTGGAGTACAGAGTGACTCCACCTTTCCTTAGAGATAATTTGGGTTAGAAAAACCCCAAACAACTCTTGCCTTATTATATGTATATATGTATTCACAATAGAAAATTTAAAAGCTATAGTGACATAAGGCAATCTTTCACACCTGTCCCTAGTTTTCCTGCCCTACTTAGGTACTCAACAAATATTTACTGAAGGAATAAGTAATAAGTATTTTTATACTATCTTCTTTCTGTTTTTTAAAATATGTATTATTTTTATAATCAGAAAAAATATAAGAAATCAGTTTCCCCATAAATCTGAAAATTGCAGCTAGACTTGTGTTTTGTTTTCTGAATGTAATACTTGTTAAATTCTAGACCTCCATTGAAATTTTAGCAAAAAGGCCCAATACTTAAATTAGATCATTCTAGGAATTGTTTCAGTGCCATTAACTGTATTTACAGTTCCCTAGATCACTATTTTCTTCCAGTGTGTAAGCAATATGGGGAAAATTCTTTGGATGAAAACTTACCAAAGTTAACACCGTTATCAAATTGAATTCTCTTCTACTACCCAGAAGTAAGAAAGCTACTAAGAAAACCATGCTAACGTTTGAAAATTGTTTGAGTAGAGAAATTGTAACCGATTAACTACTCTTTATTAACTAAAATCCTGCCAATCTAAGTGAACACAGTAAATTTCACACATTTGTAGTTTGCTCCTGGAAGCACCTTGGATAGTGGCAAATTTTTTTTTAAATTTTAAATTATTATGTTATGTTAATCACCATACATTACATCATTAGATTTTGATGTAGTGTTCCATGATTCATTGTTTGCGTGTAACACCCAGTGCTCCATTCAGTATGTGCACCCCTTAATACCCATCACCAGGCTAACCACTCCCCCACCTTCTCCCCTCTAGAACCTCAGTTTGTTTCTCAGAGTCCACAGTCTCTCATGGTTTGTCTCCCCCTCCGATTTCACCCCCCTTCATTTTTCCCTTCCTACTATCTTCTTTTTTTTTTTTTTTTTAACTTATAATGTGTTACTTGTTTCAGAGGTACAGGTCTGTGATTCATCAGTCTTACACAATTCACAGCGCTCATCATAGCACATACCCTCCCCAATGTCTATCACCCAGCCACCCCATCCCTCCCACCCCCAGCACTCCAGCAACCCTCAGTTTGTTTCCTGAGACTAAGAATTCCTTGTATTGGGGTGCCTGGGTGGCTCAGCCGTTAAGCGTCTGCGTTTGGCTCGGGTCTTGATCCCGGGGTCCTGGGATCAAGCCCCACATTGGGCTCCCTGCTCTGCGGGAAACCTGCTTCCCCCTCTCCCATTCCCCCTGCTTGTGTTCCTGCTCTCGCTGTGTCTCTCTCTGTCCAATAAATAAATAAAATCTTTAAAAAAAAAAAGAATTCCTCGTATCAGTGAGATCATATGATACATATCTTTCTCTGACTGACTTATTTCGCTCAGCATAATACCCTCTAGTTCCATCCACATTGTTGCAAATGGCAAGATTTCATTTTTTTTTTTTATGGCAAATTTTTCTAATTGGAACAGCAGCTGCCAGGACCAGCCCAGTCAGAACTACTCAGAACTTCCTGTCACAAGTTTGTGTGTCCAAGTGGTAATCTGCGTCCACTAAACCCTGTGGTGCTTCCATATGTACACTATTGTGTGGTTTCAGTCCATGTTGCTATGTGCTGCCTTCCTGATAACCCATCCTTGGTTTCCTGTCCTCAGGAACATTTTCATCACGCTTTATAGAACCCCGACTTTACTATTTAAAACAAACCTGGGATGCCTGGGTGGCTCAGTCGTTAAGCGTCTGCCTTCGGCTCGGGTCATGATCCCAGGGTCCTGGGATGGAGCCCCGCATCGGGCTTGGCAGGAAGCCTGCTTCTCCCTCTCCCACTCCCCCCTGCTTGTATTCCCTCTCCCTCTGTCTCTCTCTGTCAAATAAATAAATAAAATATTTAAAATATTTAAAAATAAATAAATAAAACAAACCCAACTCCTTTATATCTTTATCCTTACAGGTTGTTTCATTTGGGTTCTCTGGGAAGCAGACGCTAAAATGGAGAGGTTTATTGGAGCGTAGCACCTATAAAAAATGAAAGGGGTGGGAAATAGGATTGGAAAGGGAAGACTCAGAACCCAATGCAGATCTGACCAAGTCTCAGTCAACCCAACAGAGAGCTAGAAGACAAAGGCTGATGATTACAGGGTTCTGCATGGGAAAGAATGGCAGGCCCCAATGTCTCTGCCATGCTGTTATTGGCTGGAGCTATCCAGGAAAAATGGCCTACCCTCAAAAGCTGAGGCAGATCCTTCAGGTGCTAACAGCTGGGGCCCGTCAGTCAACTGCATTCTTTGTGGCTGAACATCAACGTTTCTCTGGAAGGGAGATCAGAGACCTGCAACTCCAGTGCAACCTCATGGATTACTTCCTCCCCTGCTCCACCTCTGCAATCTTGAACTCCAACATTCTCCCCACTCACCCTAATGCCCCATCTTTCCAGCCTGTTCACCCCTCTATTGTCATTATATCTGCTCTTTGATTTCACGAGAAACTTCCACTCCCTTATTCCCTCGCCCTTCTGTCAACATTTCAGCCCTCTCTCGATTTCACTGTTCTCTCCAGATAGGCCAGACCCAGATTCCCATCACTTCACCCATTCTCCAGCCAATATCCTTAAATTCTTTGCCCCCTTTCCCTAAGTGCCCACACCACAAAATCCTCTTATTTTATCTGCTTTCTTTATTCCTATACTCAAACTGCTGGCTGCAGCTAAAGAAAATCATACAACACCACAGATTAATGTCACATGGTTTCCAATTTAGCTGAACCCTAAACATTATACAGAAATCCTATAATTAGGTACTTCCTTCTCACACGCCATCTGAAGAAAAATCTTATAATTTGTTTTGCAACGTATTAAAGAGCATGATGGGGAAAGCACAGGCTTTGGGATCATATGGATTAGATTTGGATGCTAGCTCTTTACTGCCTGTATGACCTTACTTCTCTGGGTCTTTTTCTCCCAATCTTTAAAATGGAGCTAAATTGACTGTTGATGACAGATTGTTTTATTTATTTTTAAATTTTAATTCCAGTATAATTAACATACAGTGTTATATTAGTTTCAGGTGTACAATATAGTGATTCAGCAATTCTATGCATTACTCAGTGCTCATCATAGTAAGTGTACTCTTAATCCCCTCCATCTAGTTCACCCATCCCCCCTGTAACCGCCAGTTTGTTCTCTAAGGTTAAGTGTCTGTTTTTTGTCTTTTTTCTTCTTTGTTCATTTTTTAAAAAAACTATTTTTATTTTTGTTTTGATGACATATTGTTTTGAGGATTACATAAAATATTTAATTGGTTTAGTGAGAAGTCTCAATTCACTTAAAATATATATTCTAAAGTCCCACTCCTGCTATCCACTGTACTTTATTGAAAACCTGCCTTTCCACTGAGTTCATCTCAATCCAGTTCTGTAATATTTTGACCATTTTAAGTTATTAAAATAGTCCTCTTCTCCACTAGTGCAGGTTAGGTAGGAGGCTGTGTGTGTGCGTGTTTGTGTGTGTGTGGGTGTGGGGGAGAGTGTGTGTGTGTGTGTGTGTGTGTGTGTGTAGGGAAGGTATGAGCTGCTTTCTTGAACTCCACCCTTCTCTCTCTATGCTTATCCTTCTGGTGTCTGAATAAGAAGACAGGGAGGGGAGAAACTGTCTTTTTATACATTGTCAAGGTTGTTGTCCCCCTTCATTGTAAATGACCTTGCATCTTTTCTACATGCTCAGTATGACCAGGTAGTGACCACAATAAGTTCCATTCACAAATATGTCAATCCTAAGCAGTTCCAGTAAACACTGATGGTACCTCTGAAGACTTAACTTTGTCTTTCATTTAAATTCCATCCCTCACAGCCTTGCCTCCTACTCAAAGGACTTCTCCATGATTTAGTGGTTCATGTCTTACCTATATTCTCATTGGCGTTGCAACCCAACTTTGGAGCCAAAGGTACAGATAGGATTAATTTTCTGTATCTCTCAGGAATCATGGACTTGAGATGAGATAGCCTCACCCTGTTGGCCTGGTCGCACCACAGATGAGGAAACTGAGGCACAGACAGGTTGAATAAACTCTACGTCTTCTATTCACCTTTGTGTAGTGAATGTATCTGCTAGGAATCCAATTAAGATTTTTCAAATCCATTGTCAAGAGTTTCTTATAAATGATTATTTGAAATTACAACAACCCACAATAAATTCAGTAAGTTATCATTTTTATGATCTGGAAGAGGTTATATATCACGTCCCTTGTAACAACCTTGATACACCAGAATTATCTGTTCCTTGGAATTTTTTAGACTTCATCCACAAATCTGTCCCTCTCAAGTGGCAATTGTTCTTTGGGAGCTATTTCAATTGTTACTGGATGGTTTAATTTTTCTACTTTTCATTGGTTTTGATATTTTATATTTTTGTAAACATTAACCTCTCTTGAGGTTTCCTTATATTATGCACAAGATATTTTCTTCTAATTTTAAAATATCACTTTTATCCTTTGTTATATCACTCTTCAATTCTCTGGTTGTTGTTTGCCCAATATGATAAATTTATGTAAGAAAAATACATGTAAGATAATTTAACTTAATCAGATCAGAGATTCATATCCAAAGAATTTAAGATTTATAAATGCAACATTTATTTTTCATTTTTAATTGGTTTTTTTTTTGGAATGCAATATTTCAAATGAAGAGTTTAATATGGTTTGATATTAAATGTGGTGTTTTTGCTACTATTTTACTCTTTTATGATCTAGTTTATACTTTTAAAGAGTCCTGTCCCAAAACATTATGTAAATTTCACCTAAGCAACTGTATTAAAACACATACACACATACACACACACAGAAACATACACAATCACTATTTTCAATACTTTTGTTATCTCTGCTTAGAAGAACAATTACCGAAATACTTAAGTTCAGTAATAAATGTCTTTGCTTGTAAGATTCCTCTCATGGTTTTTTCATACTATCATAACAAAACAAAAATATGCCAATTTACAACATCAGGCTTGGTCATGGTTAGGTAGTTCTTAGGTTCTTAAGCCTTTGCTATGATGAATTTTAATCATTCTGAGAACTATGGATACTGGGTGTGGGGGGAATCTGAGTTCAGTATATATTCAGAATCTATATGAATAAAAAATGGTTACAGTTTACTTCATATATATAATGCTCTCACTTAGTATTTATGTTATCTTAATTGCATTAGATCTGTATCCTTTCAAGTTTAATTAGTAGTAACACAACAATTTTTTTCTTTGGTGCCAACTGAGAGCTGCCAAAATAGAAACATGTTTTTAATATTTCCTTTTACCCTGTAATAGGTATTGAAATATTTTACATAGTCTCAGCTTCACATGTTCTTTTGAGTGTGTGTAGTATCACGCCCTTCACATCGGTAAAAAAACATGTAGAAAATCTGAGCAAATGATTAAAAAAAAAAACACTGCTTAGAATTGAGTGGAAGTTGGCAGAGTTTTGGAATAACAAATAAATATAAACTCACAAAGGACCAAGATATATCTGTAATAATTCATACGTATCTTAGAACTGTATAAAAAAAGTTTGGTGTTTATAATAAATACTGTACCTAATACGAGACTATGGTAACTATAAGTCATGAAAACAAGGATACTTTGATACAGCTGTATAGCTTCTGATAATTCTTTCTGGAATTTATTATTATTATTTTTTAGGTTTCTTTCTGAACCTCAACTATTCAAGTTTCCTAAACTTGAATACCTAAACTATTCAAATGAGCTAATGCACATTTAAATCAGGAAAAGGAACCAAGCACATTCTTTCATGTTTCTGTCACTTTCTATCCTCAGAAAAAGCTGACCCTTGGGCCAACTCTGCTCATGATTTGGAGAGATAAATGAAACTCTATGGGTGGGAGACTAAATGTAAAACTGCAATCAGATAAATTACAACACAGATGTGGTAAGTAATAGACTACACAACTAAATGTAATTTAAACTCTAAAAGCTTTAAGCAGTATTTCCCATCTCTAAAGTGTTTAAATAGAAATACAAGGCCTTTGTTAGCAAACTTCTAAAACAGGAAAAAGTATCACTGGACTCAGAAGTCTTGTTGAGGGTAGGGACTTGCTTTTTAGTTTATCTCTGATTCATGTGTCAGGTGTAGAACCCTCCTTCTACAGTGCTCCACCAATACTTATTAAATGAACTCTTTTCTAGAAATCTAAATGTTGGAAGGATCCTAATATTTCCAGTGAAAAGTAAGATTTAAGGAGAGCTCTCTTTTGTCCTTCCTCAGTATACTTACTCTTGTACTCTGGGTTCAGGTGAAGAGTGGGAACTGACCAAATGCAGGAGAAACGTGAAGGTGCAGGGTGTAAGGAGGTACTCCCATTACACACTTTGGTGCCATTTTATCTCCTTCCTCTCTGGTTGCTTATCTGAATCACTGGGCTACTCGATTAAAATTTACGGCCCCTCCCTGAACCGTCTGGTCTTTTTCTTTTCTGCTTTTTCCTGTGCACATTCTTGTATAGTAGATATTTTGCTACCCGCTCCCGCGCCAATGAATTTGAGAATTCAGGAACACGACTTCTTTTCTGTCCCCCCAAGTGATCTATCAACGTTTCGGGAATGCAAGATGACTTTAATCCCAATCCCAAAGAAGACTGGGAGTCCCTCAATCCCTCCCGGGCTAGCCTTTTATCTCAAGCAGTCATGCTGCGGGCACCGGTCTTCCACGTCTCTTTCGGAGAGGTGCCCCGGAGGGCCCGAGGGATTACCCTAGGGAGGGCGGTACCGAAAGATACAGCCCCGGGGCCAAGTTCTTTTCATCTTCCCCTCTTCTCATCCGACTGAGCACAAGGATGCGGAGGGAGGGATGCAGCTGGTGCGTCGAGGCGACCCATCAGCCGCCGGCTGAGCAAACCAGCGTAAAGGTTCCCTGAGGGACCGGCCCGCAGTTCCCGCCCCGCGCCGCGCACGCATTATGTAAGCGCCCGAGGCCACGCCCCCGTCAGGTCCCGCCCCCACCCGGCCCCGACTCGGGCTCCGGCTCGGCCGGAGGAGGGGGCGGAGAAAAGCCGCAGCTGCAACTTCGCCTGGAGGCTCTGAGCCCAGCCTGGGCTCAGCCGGGGACCCAGCCGCCGTCACCGCGGAGCCGCTGCTTCCCCGGCCCGGGCCTCAGCCCAGCGGGTTGGGCCATGGCAGCCGCCGCCGGCGGCGCCGCGTCGAATCTGGCCCCTGCGCTCCCCGCCCGTCGCTGAGCAGCCGTTAACCAGACCGCCTGCTCGCCCTCCAGCGCTTGCTGCCGCGGCCCGAGGCTCCGCACAAGTTTCCGCCGCCGAAGAAGCAGGAGGCGAAGGCGGGGGAGGACGGACGAGGGGAGTCGTGCGCCCCCGGCCCTCCCGCCCGCTATGTGGGGGCGCTTCCTGGCCCCGGAGGCCGGCGGCCGAGACAGCCCCGGCGGAGCCCGCAGTCTCCCGGCGGGTAAGTAACGGGACAGTCCCCCGGCTGGCGTGGGGGTCGCGGCCGACCAAGGCGCCTCGGGACCCCGGCGCCGCTCCCCTCCCTTCTCAGGCCTGGCTGCCCCCGGGCCGCCTCCCCGACGCCGCCGCGCGCACGCCCGCCCTGTTTCCTCCCGGCCCCGCGGGCTGACATCTGGCGGGCGGCGTCCCCGGCCCCGTCCGCCCCGCATCGCGCGGCTCGGCGTCCAGCCAGCTCCTCCTCGGGCTGCAGCCCCCGCGCCCCAACTTAAAGCTCGCCTGGGCCTCCTGCTGTTGCGCTTTGTTGTCCGACCTCCTCCCTTTCCCTCGTGGGGTGTGTGGCCAACGTGGATAACGGGGCTCACGGAGGACGTGAGCGAGAAGGTCGCTGCGACCGTGCTGCGCGGCGGCGGCTCGTGGCGCGCCTGGGAGGGCCGGGGTCCGCTGCGCCCACGCCCGCAGCTGCTACTTGGGGCGTTTGGGGGCGGGAGGAGGTTGCTGGTGGTGCGGTCTCCTCCGTAAGTGATCCCGGAGGGGACTGCAGCCCCTCAGTGAAACCTGGTCACCTCCCCGGAGCCCTCCCTGGCGTAAGGGGAGGACACGTCCTGCATGAGCCAATCGATCTTTGAGCAGTGGGGGTGTTAATGCGTTTGCTTCTCCCTGGCCCCTTCAAGGAAAATTTGGAGATTGCCGCGTTCAGTGTGTGAAGGGAGCGGTTTGTATCGGACGGACAGCCATTTCATGCCTGCATCTGCTTAGAAGTTGTGTAGGAGCCACGAAATTAGGATAACCACCCCCCCCCCCCCAATTCGGGATAAAAAAAAATAAGGCTTGGGTTGCCTGTGACAAGTTATTTGACACTGACGGTTCCTCCAGTCACTTTAATTGGATCTTGAACCCTTTTGAGAAGCTGGGAAGTTATATAGGCCTTTTATCCAGGAAAAATTGCCCTAAGGACAGACGCAAAATTTTTCCTACAATTTTAGGTGTTTCTAGAACTCCTAAGTAACCTTGTTCCACAAAATGTTTGAGTTCCACTTGTAACTGACATTTTCCTGTACATTCAAAGCTATTTGCAAAACGAAAAAAGTAGAAGCAGTATTTGGAAATGTGAATTTTTTTTCTGATAGTATTTTCTGCTGTTTGAAATATATCAGGCACAGTTGCTATTAAAATTTCAAATAATGCAATTTTGTGATAGTCTAGAAATTTGTGATGTTTTTTTAAGACATAATTTTACCAGTTATTGGGGGATGTAATTGACAAGTAGAAATTGTATGTATATTTAAGGTGTACAACTTGATATTTTGATGTATATATGCATCATGAAATGATCTCCACAATCAAGCTAGTTAATATATCCATCACCTCATAGAGTTACAATATTTTTGTGAGTGGTAAGAACACTTAAGATCTACTCTCTTAGCAAATTTCAGTCATACAGTATTGTTAACTGTAGTCATCATACTGTACTTTTAGATGGAGACGTATATAAATTTTAAAATTCAGAGTTAAATTTAAAATCATTCTCTTAAATTTGGTCCTGCAACACTTTTAAAAATAATGGAATTTAATGTAGGCATGAAGTTAGTAGAAATGTGAATAGGAATTATTTTCTCTAAGATGTATACTACTTGTCCTAAGAAGGGGAGACCGCAGTTAAGAGGTTTCTGATGCTTACTGAGTATTTGGAAATCCTGCAATCAAAGTAACTTCAGTAAGTGAGAAGACACTTCATTATCCCTAGGGGTTGGATGGAGTGGTTTCAATTTATTGTACATGTCAGAAGCCATCTGTAATATCTTTGTAACCTAACCTCTTTAAATAGATTTGTAATAATATGTTTGGAGGTATAATATCACCCAAGCATTGTATCCATTTTTCTTCCATGAGGAAGAAAACATCATAGTGCTTAGAAGTTAAGTAACTGAAGGAAGGACTTTGAGGTTGTATTGCAGCCTCTAGACCTTAGCTGTAGCAAAGAACATAGTGGAAGGAGATACTTTATAAACAGTACCCAAGTTGAAGGAATTTGGACAGGATATCTTTACAAAGCATATATTTTATCTCAGCTTTTTTGACAGTGATAAACCATTGGTAAGTCAGGACATGCCTTTCCAATAAATTTTTTTTTCGGCTATATGCTGAGAGTGGATTACTTTTACAGTAATAATGATGTGGTTTTTGTTATGCTGCTTTATTTTCTTGAGCAAATAAGTTTTTGTTTTTTTTTTAAGATTTTATTTATTTGAGAGCGAGAGACAGCGATAGCGGGAGAGAGAACAAGCGGGGAGGAGAGGGAAAAGCGGGATCTCCACTGAGCAGGGAGCCCAGTGTGGCCGATCCCAGGACCCTGGGACCATAATCTGAGCCTAAGGCAGATGCTTAACCAGCTGAGCCACCCAGGCGTCCCATGAGCAAATAAGTATTTAAAATTATTTTTTAGTTAGTTTTATAAAGTTATACCATAGATGAAAAAATTAAGTGTAGTTTCTTCTACAAATGAGCAGATGGTGAAGGTCAAGTTAACGACCTCTGAGTTGATTTATGCAGGGATTTCTTTTCCTTTCTGAGAATTTGAAGAGAATTTATATTTTTGAAGTGATGTCCAGTGTATCTTTTGACTAAATTGAATGATTTTAGAGCTTTTCTGAAAACAAGGGGCTGTCTTCTGATTGAATTTGTCAGCAATCATTTTGGTCCTGTGGGCCAGTGGGAAGACCAGGGATAAGTAGATAGTTTCTGGTATTGAAATGAGTTTATTTCAATATGTGGGTTGATTCTAGGTATCCTAAAACTGATTTGTTTCTACAAATATGCAACTAGACTAAAGAGAAAATGAAAGGTAATATAGAATCAGCTGAAAATACTGAAGGGAACTTTTTTATTTTTTAAGTAATGACAGTAAAAACATAGTAGTAACAAGTGTGAGTTGGAAAATCCTGAACTTTTGACCTTTGCTTTAAGATTTAATTTTGTTTTGGTACCTACACTTTTCCAGCTTTATAGAGTAACTGTTTATAAATGTAAATAAGATATGTTCTTATATTTCTGTACAAAGAAAAAACAAAAGCCCCCCCCCTCTTAATTCTCTATTGTCAAGTATGGTTAGAAAGCTAATTTTAAATAGAACGAGTGGTATGTCTTTTATGTTTTTTGGTTGAGTGCATTTGAGAATACCTTACTATTCAAAATGTATAATAATTTCAAAATTGGTTGAAGGATGGGTATATTTCCCTTAGGTTCTTTTTGTTTGTTTGTTTTGTTTTTTAGAGAGGGAGAAGAGAGGGAATCTTAAGTAGGCTTCATGCCCAGGGCAGAGCCTGACATTGTGGCTTGATCTCACATCCATGAGATCATGACCTGAGCCGAAATCAAGAGTTGGGATGCTTAACCAACTGGGCTACCCAGGTGCCTCAATTTCCCTTAGGTTTTAAAAATCTAGTATGATATAGTAATATTTTGAGTATGTATATCTAGTTATACTGAACTTGATTCATTTTATAAATCATATTTTAAAAACAATATATTCGGGGTGCCTGGGTGGCTCAGTCGGTTAAGTGGCTGCCTTCAGCTCAGGTCATGATCCCAGGGTCCTGGGATCGAGTCCCACATCGGGCTCCCTGCTCAGCAGAGAGCCTGCTTCTCCCTCTCCCTCTGCTTGCTGTTCCCCCGCTTGTGCTCTCTCTCTCGCTCTCTGATAAATAAATAAAATCTTTAAAAAATAATAATAAGAAGAAAAATAAAAACGTTAATATATTCAACCCTTACAACATTTTGGGGTAGGATATGATAGTTTTAAAGTGTGCTAAAACATGGTGTTATAGAAAACATAAGATCTGGAAGAAATGTCATTTAATGCCCTGAGCTTGAAATCTACCTCTTTCTAGTTGATGGTTTGCCATAGGTGATTAGTGATGTCATAATGATAGTGGTGGTAACTGGTATGATTACATCAGATACTAAGGTTTTCTGCTGTGGTTCTGAATTAGATGGATCTAAAAGTACTGTGGTAACAATGAAACATAACTCTTTGACCTAAACTCGGTTGGACCTAAACTCGGTTGGACATGTTCTATTATAATTGGCATTGGAAGTTGAGGGGTGAATCTCAACTTTAGTGATGACTTTTGTGAAATGAAGTTGATTAGTAATTGGGATTTGATCACTTCTTGGCTTGAATGAAGCTGGTTAATTAATCTGAGGCCAGGCAATAAATGGTAAGTTGACAACCACTATTGTCATATTGTAAATATTTCTGTATGTTGAGAACAGAAAGATTTTACAGAGTCATGATTTTTTTCTGATTGGATGAAATGTTTGTATGGGTATTCTGAAGACATGTAGAGTCCTAGATAGTATTTTACTGAGTGATGGCTTAATTAGTGGGAACTAATGTATAAAGTGTGCATTAAAAAATGAACAATGTCATCATCTAGATAATTTCCAAAGCTGCAGTGAGATACTAATTATTATTACTACTTTAAGGGTATTCATATTTTACACCATCAGAGTAATATTTTGAAAAGTAGAATTTATCATACAAGATCTTTCATTTCAAGTGCGGGAATGGTCAACATAAAATGAACATCAAATTGCTCCTCATACTAATATTTTACTTCCACTTTTTATTTTTGTTTAATTAAAAAAATCCATTGTTATTACCTAGCATAGCAGTTGGCACATAATAAGTACTTGGTAAATGTTTGTGAGTCATTCTTTCAATAAATATTATGTAGTAAGCATTGTACTAGTCTCTAGGGATACATCACTGAACAAGAAAGATAAGGTCCCAGCTATAAGGGAGCTTACATTCTAGTGAGGAGAAAGCTGTCTGTAAGTAAACTAACAACAAGAGAATTCACCTGGTAAGTACTATGAAAAAAAGGGAACTGGGTGAGGTGACCGAAGATGGGTAGAGCTACTTTGGATAGGCTGGTCAGGAAGGCCTTTCTGAGGAGGTAATACTGAGCTGAGGCCAGAATGATGAGAAGGAACCAGGCATGAGGGAGGAGTGTTCAGGTGGAGGGTACAGAAACAGCTCTACGGTAAAAAGGAGGAGTTTGAGGAATATCAAGAGCTAGTGAATTTGGAGCATAGAGAGCAGGGATGTGAGGATGTGAAGGAGGCCTGATAATATAAGGCATTGTAAGAAGTTTGGATTCTATTCTATATGGGGGGAGGTTAGCTATGAAAGGGGAGGAGAGGTGACTGTTCATTCATTCACCAAGTGTCTACTATGAGGCTGACACTGTTCTATATATTGGGGAAACAAAGTAGACATTCTCTATCTTTGGTGTTTACAGATCACTCCTGGCTGTTTTGTGGGGGGAAGAAATTGTGGAGGGGTGTGGGAAAGAAGATCAGTAGGGAAGCCAGTTAATAGGTTACTGTAGTAATTAGGTGACAGATGATGGCTTTGATCATAGTGGTGAGATCAGATTTGGAGAGAAGAGAACGGGTTTGGAATATACTTGAGAAACCTGACAGGATTTACTGATGCTTTGGAGATGGAAAAGGAGGGAAAGAGGAATCAAAGATGTCTTAGTTTTGGCTTCAGTAATTATAGTCTATTGTAGTACCATTTCCTGAGGCAGGGAAGAGTGAGGAAGGCAAGTAGAATTGAGTTCTGTTTTGGCCTTGTGAAGTTTGAGATGCTTTTTAGAAGTTCAGGTACGATGTTGAGTCTGGAGCTCAGTGGGGAGATGGGAGAGGTGGAGGTATGAATTTCGAAAGGTATCTGAGTATAAATGGTGTTTAAAGGTGGTCACATGGAGAGAGTATAGAGAAAACAGCAGAGGATCAAGCTCTGGGACATTTCATGTTTTCTGTCAGGTAGAGGAAGAACGGAGGGAATAGCCAGTGAGTTTGGAGTAAAATCAGAGTGTGATGTTCTAGAAGAGAGAAGGCTGAAGGAAGGAGTTTATCACTAAAGTCTTACAGTTCTAAGAGGCCATGTAAAATGAGTCAGAAGAGAATGGCCAGTTTCAGTGAGAGAGACTTAAAACTGGAGGGGATTAGAGATTCTCTAATCCACTCAACTCTTTGTTGCATAGAGATTAATACGTAAGTCCTAAATAGAAGTTTTTGATTACTTAAAATTCAGTTTTAATTTACATTCCCACCAACAGTTCCCTTTTCTCTGCATTCTTGCCAATATTTGTTATTTCTTGGCTCTTTGATAATGGCCATTCTAACTGGTGTGAGGTGGTATCACATTGTGGTTTTGATTTTCATTTTTCTGATGGTTAGTGATGTTGAGTACCTTTTCATGTACCTCTTGGCCATTTGTATGTCTTTTTTGGAAAAATACCTATTCAGATCCTCTGCCCATTTTAAAACCTGATTTTTTTTTTTTTTTGGCTGTTCAATTATATGAGTTTCTTATATATGTTGGATATCAAATCCTTATCACAGGAGCATTTGGGTGGCTCAGTCGGTTAGGCGTCCGATTTTGATTTCAGCTCAGGATTCCATCTCAGGGTCTTGAATTCAAGTCTCATGTTGGGCTCTAAGGTGGGTGTGGAGCCTACTTAAAAAAAAACCAACTTATCAGATATATGATTTGGAAATACTTTTTCACATTCCAAAGGTTGCCTTTTCATTTTGTTGATGGTTTCTTTTGCTGTGCAGAAGCTTTTTGATATGGTCCTGCTTGTTTATTTTTGCTTTTGTTGCCTTTGCTTTTGGTGGCAAATCCAAAAAAAAATATTGCCAAGACTGATGTCAAGGAGCTTATCCTCTGTTTTCTTCTAGAAGTTTTATGGTCTCAGGCCTTATATGCGAGTTTTTAACTCATTTTGAGTTGATTTTTTGTGTATGGTATTAAGATAGGGGTCTTTTGCATGTGGCTGCCCAGTTTTTCCCAACACCATTTATTGAAGAGACTATCCTTTTCACATTGAGTATTCTTGGCTCCTTTGTAGTAAATGAATACACCATATATGCATGGGTTTATTTCTGCACCCTTTATTCTGTTCCATTGATTTATGTGTTTGTTTTCATGCCTGGCACTTTCAAAAATTTTTATTTATTAAAGATTTATTTATTTGAGAGAGAGTGAGCATGAGTGGGAGGGGCAGAGGGAGAGGGAGAGAGATTCGAGGAGACTCTGCACTGAGTACAGAGCCCTATGCATAGGACCTGAGCTGCAACCAAGAGTTGGGGACACTTAACCAACTGTGCTACCCAGGTGCTCCTTTATGCCTGGCACTTTTAAAAATATATGTCTTCGTGATTTTTCACCAAGATGGTGGAGGAGTAGGAGACCTTAGTTTCATCTGGTCCCAAGAATTCAGCTAGATAGCTGTCAAATCATTCTGAACACCTGTGAACTCAACCAGAGATCTAAGAAAATAGCTACAACTCTACAAATAGAAAAGCGACTACTTTCTGCAAGGTAGGGGGTGTGGAGAAGTGCGTCTGAGCTAATATATGGGAAGATAGACCCCAGGGGGAGGGAGCTTCTGTAAGCTGGCTACCAGAAAGTGATATAGCAACAGAGTGCAAAATCAGAATGTTTAGAAAGAAGTCTGCTGTGGTGAGGGACATCCCTGCCTGAAAGATGCTCAGGTGGTGAAGCAGGGTAGAATCTTAGTTGAGACAGTGTGGTCTCAGGATCACCAGGGTTACAGGAAGATGGGGGGGGTGTCTGAATGTGGCAGAGTTCCCAGACATGAGAGTGGTGAAGTTGGCTGCTATCAGTGAGCCAGGAGTGGGCTCTCAGTTCAGGGTTGCCATAAACTGAACTGTGGCCTGGTGACTGCTGTCTGAGCAGGGGCCCAACAAGCGATAGAACTGGCAGAACTGATGAGACCCCCGGGAGGAGTGGCATGGGTGAGAGCTGCAGGAGTCAGCTGGGTTTGGAGACTCAAAGCAGGGTTGCCTGTCTGAGATAGAAATGCTTGGTCAGGGCGCCTGGGTGGCTCAGTTGTTAGGCGTCTGCCTTCGGCTCAGGTCATGATCCCGGAGTCCTGGGATCGAGCCCCACATCAGGCTCCCTGCTCAGTGGGAAGCCTGCTTCTCCTTCTCCCACTCCCCCTTCTTGTGTTCCTGCTCTTGCTGTCTCTGTCTCTGTCAAATAAATGTATAAAATCTTTAAAAAAAAAAAAAAGTAAAAAAAAAAGAAATGCTTGGTCACAGGCTGGGTGAGCATGGAGTGGGGACCAAGACCAGGGAGGACAGGAGTGATTGATTGCTTCTCCCTGAGGGTGCACTGAGGAATCCGGCCCAAACTCTTGGCTCTTGGCTCTGGGGCTGGAGATTGAGAGGCCACCATTTCGGTCTCATCCTCTAAAGTAGTACGGAAAGCCTTCAGGGAACAAAAGCCACATAGATCAATCCAGAGCAGATTACTTAGCCTTGCCCCCTGGCAAGGGCAGTGTCATTCTGCTCGTGGCAAAGACACTTGAGAATCTGCAGCAGGCCCCTCCCCCAGAAGATCAGCAAGAACATCCAGGCAAGACCAATTTTACCGATCATTGAGAATTGCAGAACTCAGTGCTAGGGGCATACAGCATATAGAATTCATGGTTTTTTCCCCACAATTCTTTAGTCTTTTAATTTAAAATTTTTTTCTCTTTCCTTTTCAACCAATTTCTTATTTTATCAGCTTTTAAAACTTTAATTTTCATTTTTACAGTTATATTCTAACCTTTCATTGTATTTAATGATTAATGACTCATTAATATTTAATCTTTCTTTCTTTACAATTTTGGGATGCAGATTCTTCTAAAAGACCACAATACACCAAGAATCTAGTGTATGGCTCTGTTTTCTTCATGGGTCTGATAATATTCTCTCTCTCTTTTTCTTTTTTTTTCTGTTAAGATCTTTTTTTAAATTTTCATCTTTACAGTTACATTCTTTCAATGTATTTATTTATGTAAGTTTTCTTTCTTTACAATTTTGAGATATAGTTTCTTGTAACAAACTGACCAAAATACAGTCAGGATATAGTGTATTGCTCTGTTCTTTTCACTTGTCTGTTTATATTCCTTCTCTTTTTTTCCTCTTTTTTTCTCTTCTTTTAATTTTCATTTTTACAGTTACATTCTGTCCTTTAATTGTATTTAATTTTATTTTTTACATATATAAGTTTTTCTTTCTTTACAATTTTGGGATCTAGTTTTCTAACAAAGAGACCAAAATACACACAGGATCCAGTGTATTGGTCTGTTCTGCCCACCTGTCTGATTATATTCTCTTTTAATTTTTCTTTTTTTTTTTCGGTTTCCGGTCTTATCTGATTTCTTTAGTGTATATTTTTCTGGGGTCGTTGCCATTTTAGTATTTTGTTCTCTCGTTCATCTGTTCTTCTCTGGACAGAATGACAAGATGGAAAAACTCACCTAAAAAAAGAGAAAAAGAGGCAGTACTGATTGCCAGGGACCTAATCAGTATGGATATAAGTAAGATGTCGGAACCCGAGTTCAGAATAATGATTATAAAGATACTACCTGGGTTTGAGCGGAGAATCCTTTTCTGGAGAAATAAAAGAACTGAAATTGAAATAAGTTGAAATAAAAAAAGGCTATTAATGAGATGCAATAAAAAATGGAGGCTCTAACTACTAAGATAAATGAGGCAGAAGAGAGAATTGGTGATAATAAAAGACAAAATGATGGAAAATCAAGGAGCTGAGGAAAGAGAGATAAACAACTACTGGATCACGAGGGGAGAATTCGAGAAATAAGTGATACCGTAAAGTGAAACAATATTAGAATAATTGGGATCCCAGAAAAAGAGGAAAGAGAGAGAGGGGCAGAAGGTATATTGGAGCAAATTATAGTGGAGAACTTACCCTAATCTGGGGAAGGAAACAGGCATAAAAGCCCAGGAGGCACAGAGAACCCTCCTCAAAATCAGTAAAAATAGGTGTACCCTGACATATAATAGTGAAACTTGTAAATCTCAGAGACAAAGAGGAAATCCTGAAAGCAACTTGGGACAAGAGGTCCATAAACCTACAAGGGTGGAAACATTAGACTTGCAGCAGACCTATCCACAGAGACCTGGCAGGCCAGAAAGAACTGGCATGATATATTCAGGGTACTAAATGAGAAAAATATGCAGCCAAGAATACTTTATCCAGCTAGGATGTCATTCAAAATAGAAGGAGTGATAAAAAGCTTCCAGGACAAACAGAAACTAAAAGAATTTGTGATCACCAAACTAGCCCTACAAGAAATAGTAAAAAGGATTCTTTAAGCAAAGAGAGAGCCCAAAAGTATATAGACCAGAAAGGAACAGAGACAATCTACAGAAACGGTGACTTTACAGGTAATACAATGGCACTAAATTCATATCTTTCAATAGTAACCCTGAATGTAAATGGGCTAAATGCCCCAATCAAAAGACACAGGATATCAGATTGGATAAAAAAGCAAGACCCATCAATATGCTGTCTGCAGGAGACTCATTTTAGACCCAAAGACGCCTCCAGATTTAAAGTGAGGGGGTAAAAAAACCATATATCATGCTAGTGGACATGAAAAGAAAGCTGGTGTGGCAATCCTTATACAAATTGGATTTTAAGGCTGTAATAAGAGATGAGGAAGGACACTATATCATAATTAAAGGGTCTGTCCAACAAGAAGATCTAACAGTTGTAAATATTTATACCCCTAACATGGGAGCAGCCAGTTATATAAACCAATTAATAATAAAACTAAAGAAACACATCGATAATAATACAATAATAGTAGGGAACTTTAACACTCCACTCACTGCAATGGACAGATCATCTAAGCAGAGGATCAAAAAGGAAACAAGAGCTTTGAATGACACACTGGACCAGGTGGACTTTACAGATACATTCAGAACACTCCATCCTAAAGCAATAGAACACACATTCTTGTCAAGTGCACATGGAACATTCTCCAGAACAGATCACACACTGGGTCACAAATCAGGTTTCAACTGGTACCAAAAAATTGGGATCATTCCGTGCATATTTTCAGACCACAATGCTTTGAAACCTGGAATTCAATCAGAAGAGGAAATTTGGGAAGAACTCAAATACATGGAGGCTAAAGACCATCTTATTAAAGAATGAATTGGTCAACCAGGAAATAAAAGAAGAATTTAAGAAATTCATGGAAACAAATGAAAATGAAAGCACAACACTTCAAAACATTTGGGATGAAGCAAAGGTGGTCCTAAGAGGAAAGTATATAGCAATACAAGCCTTTCTCAAGAAACAAAAAAGGCCTTAAATACAAAACCTAACCTTACACCTAAAGGAGCTGGAGTAAGAACAGCAAATAAAGCCTAACCCAGCAGGAGAAGAGAAATAATAAAGATTAGAACAGAAATCAATGAAATAGAAACCAAAAGAACAGTAGAACAGATCAACGAAACTAGGAGCTGGTTCTTTGAAAGAATTAATAAGATTGATAAACCTCGGGCCAGACTTCTCAAAAAGAAAAGAGAAAGGACCCAAATAAATAAAATCATGAATGAAAGAGGAGAGATCACAACCAACACCGAAGAAATACAATTATAAGAACATATTATGAGCAACTGTGCCAACAAATTAGGCAATCTGGAAGAAATGGATGCATTCCTAGAGATGTATAAACTACCAAAACTGAAACAGGAAGAAATAGAAAACCTGAACAGACCCATAACCAGCAAAGAAATTGAAGCATTAATCAAAAATCTCCCAACAAACAAGAGCCCAGGGCCAGATGGCTTCCCAGGCGAATTCTACCAAACACTTAAGGAAGAATTAATACCTATTCTTCTGAAGCTGTTTCCAAAAAATAGAAATGGAAGGAAAGCTTCCAGACTCTTTCTATGAGGCCAGCATTACCTTGATCCCAAAACCAGACAAAGACCCCACCAAAAAGAATTACAGACCAATATCCCTGATGAACATGGATGCCAAAATACTCACCAAGACACTAGCTAGTAGACTCCATTTAAAGGATTATTCACCAGGACCAAGTGGGATTTATTCCTGGACTGCAAGGGCGATTCAATATCTGCAAATCAATCAGTGTGATACACTACATAAATAAAAGAAAGGATAAGAACCATATGATCCTCTCAATAGATGCAGAAAGACCATTTCATAAGGTACAGCATTCTTTCCTCATTAAAACTTTTCACAGTGTAGGGATGGAGGGAACATACCTCAATTTGGTAAAAGCCATATATGAAAAGCCCACAGCAAATATCACTCTCAATGGGGAAAAACTGAGAGCTTTTCCCCTAAGGTCAGGAGCACAGCAGGGATGTCCACAATCACCACTGCTGTTCAACACAGTACTAGAATTTCTAGCCTCAGCAGTCAGACAAAAAAAAAAAAAAAAAGGCATCTGAATTGGCAAAGAAGAAGTCAAACTCTCACTCTTTGCAGATGACATGATGCTCTATGTGGAAAACCCAAAAGATTCCACCCCAAAATTCCAAAGCTTATACGGGAGTTCAGCAAAGTGGCAGGATATAAAATCAATGCACAGAAATCAGTTGCATTTCTATACACTAACAATGAGACAGTAGAAGGAAAAATTAAAGAGTCATCCCATTTACAATTGCACGCAAAGCCATAAGATACCTAGGAATAAATCTAACCAAAGAGGCAAAGGATCTGTACTCAGAGAACTTTACAACACTCATGAAAGAAATGGAGGAAGACACAAAGAGATGGAAAAACATTCCATGCCCATGGTATGAAAGCACAAATATTGTTAAATGTCTATGCTACCTAGAGCAGTCTATATATTTAATGCAAACCCTGTCAGAATATCATCAACTTTTTTCACAGAGCTGGAACAAACAATCCTAAAATTTGTGTGGAACCAGAAAAGACCCCGAATAGCCAAAGGAATGGCGAAAAAGAAAACCAATGTTGGTGGCATTACAATGCTGGACTTGAAACTCTATTACAAAGCTGTAATCATCAAGACAGTGTGGTACTGGCACAAAAACAGACACATAGATCAATGGAACAGAATAGGAACCCAGAAGGGGGCCCTCAACTCTGGTCAACTAATCTTCGACAAAGCAGGAAAGAATGTCCAATGGAAAAAAGACAGTCTCTTCAACAAATGGTGTTGGGAAAATTGGACAGTCACATGCAGAAGAATGAAACTGGATCATTTCTTACACCATACACAAAAATAGACTCAAAATGAATGGAAGACCTAAATGTGAGACAGGAATCCATCAAAATCCTTGAGGAGAACATAGGCAGCAATCTTTGTGACCTCGACTGCAGCAACTTCTTTCTAGAAAGGTCTCCAAAGGCAAGGGAAACAAAGGCAAAAATGAACTATTAGGACTTGATCAAGATAGAAAGCTTTTGCACAAGAAAGGAAACAGTCGACAAAACCAAAAGACAACAGAATGGGAGAAGATATTTGCAAATGTCTTATCAGATAAAGGGCTATTATCCAGAATCTATAAAGAACTTCTCAAACTCAATACCCAAGGAATAGATAATCTAATCAAGAAATGGGCAGAAGACATGAGCAGATATTTCTCCAATGAAGACAGAAAAATGGCCCACAGACACATGAAAAAATGCTCACCATCACTCGGCATTAGGGAAATACATTGTGGTTTTGACCACAATGAGATACCACCTCACACCAGTCAGAATGGCTAAAATTAACAAGTCAGGAATGACAGATGTTGGCGAGGATGCAGAGAAGGGGGAACCCTCTTACACTGTTGGTGGGAATGCAAGCTGGTGCAGTCACTCTGGAAAACAGTATGGAGGTTCCTCAAAAAGTTGAAAATAGAGGTATCCTATGACCCAGCAACTGCACTACTGGGTATTTACCCCAAAGATACAAATGTAATGATCTGAAGGGGCACCTGCACACCAGTGTTCATAGTAGTCATGCCCACAAGAGCCAGATGGAAAGAGCCTAGAAGTCCATTGACATTTTAAATGAGTGGGTAAAGAAAAAGTGGAATACTACTCAGCCATCAAAAAAAAAGAACTCTCACCATTTGCAATGATGTGGATGGAATTAGAGGGTATTATGCTAAGTTGAAATAACTCAATCATAGATAATTAAATGATCTCACTCATGTGGAATCTAAGACACAAAGGAGAGGTCAGGGGATGAGAGGAAAAAAATAAAACAAGATAAAAATCAGAGAGGGAGACAAACCATAAGAGACTCTTAATCCTAGGGAACAAACTGAGGATTGCTGGAGGGGAGGGCGATGGGGGGATGGTTAACTGAGTGATAGATGTTAAGCAGGGCATGTGATGCAGTGGGCACTGGGTATTATGTAAGACTGATGAATCACTGACCTCTACCTCTAACTCTCTGAACCCAATAATAATAATTGATTTTGAATTAAAAAAAAATAGAAAAAAATAAAAATCTCTTCATATTCATTTAATTATCACAACAACCCTATAAGATAGGTACTCTAATTTGTTCTCTTTTCACATGTGAAGAAATTGAGCTACAGATTAGATAAGTGTCTTACTCCTGGGCTCACTGCTAATAAGAGGTTGGATAGAGCTTGAGTCCAGGCAGCCTAGTTTCACAGTCCATTCTTTACTGCTAAGGTATACTATTAATTCTATAATAAAAGAATAGGGGCACCTGGGTGGTTCAGTCGTTAAGCGTCTGCCTTCAGCTCAGGTCGTGATCCCAGGGTCCTGGGATCGAGCCCCACATCGAGCTCCCTGCTCAGCGGGAACCCTGTTTCTCTCTCTCCCACTCCCCCTTCTTGTGTTCTCTCTCTCACTAAAAAAAATTCTGTAATAAAAGAATAAAAAACTAAGACAATTAGATTCACTTAGCCTAGAGATAATCAGTACTGAAATGGATTGGATGATGGCAATGAGGAACAAATATTGCAGTATTAAGTTTCTTTCATTTTAGCTAGATAATCTCCAGTGTAGGTTGAGATTTTCCGTGTGTGTGTGCGTGCGTGTGTGTGTGTGTGCATGGTTGTGTGCATGCGTGTGTGTGTGCATGGTTACTAATAATGTGAATGCTTTTCTTATGTTTTAATGTTCTTTTTAATTTTTTGTAACTTTTTCTGTTTTTTGTTCCTATAGGAGATTGTTTTCTCATATTTATTAGGAATTTTGGCCATTAAAATCTCCCCAAACCATTTATAATTATTATTTTTTAGCTGCTTTGGAAAATATTTACTGATCTTTAAATAGGTACTTAATTTCAAACTGGCTCAAGGGATAGTTAAAAATCTTCTGGGGTGCTGGGTGGCTCAGTCGTTAAGCGTCTGCCTTCGGCTCAGGTCATGATCCCGGGGTCCTAGGATCGAGTCCCACATTGGGCTCCCTGCTCAGCAGGAAGCCTGCTTCTCCCTCTCCCACTCCCCCTGCTTGTGTTCCTGCTCTTGCTGTCTCTCTCTGTCAAATAAATAAAATCTTTTTTTTTTTTAAAGATTTTATTTATTTATTTGAGAGAGAGAGAATGAGAGAGAGCACATGAGAGGGGGGAGGGTCAGAGGGAGAAGCAGACTCCCTGCCGAGCAGGGAGCCCAACGCGGGACTCGATCCAGGGACTCCAGGATCATGACCTGAGCCGAAGGCAGTCACTTAACCAACTGAGCCACCCAGGCGCCCCAAATAAATAAAATCTTAAAAAATAAATAAATAAATAAATAAATAAATAAATAAATAAATAAATAAATAAATAAATAAAAAAAAATCTCCTGGATTTTAAAATAAACAAACAACAACCGCCCCAGCCCTGTTTAATCTTTCTTCTAAAAGGAAAAATATTTTTTAGATCTAATTATAAGGCTTCCAGAATTTTAATTTTATACCATGAACATTTATTGAGTGTGTAGTGGCAGTAATGACTGGCAATAATGACTACATTTATTGAGACCCCACCTGACTCTTCAGCTCTGTGCTAGAGACTTAAAAAGAAAAAAAGGTTGTCTTTCACTGTTCTTAATTTGGTGAGGGAGAAGAAAGTCATACACAAATGGGTTAATATAATTTAGAAAATGCTGTTATTGGAAGTTTGAATGATATATTGAGAGAACACAAGACACTTTTAGAGCAAGTTAATTCTGAACTGAGACTTTTAAAGAAGGTAGAGAAGGAAAATAGCTTGGAGTCCATTAAAGGACCTAGTCTGTTTGGAGGCAGTGATGAGGTATGTGTGGCTAGAGAGTGTTTGTAGGGGAGCTGAAATGGGCGAGGTAGGGGTTGGAGGGATTAGAAGGTGGGCTGTCAGTTGGTTAAGAACTTTGCCAAACATAAGAAGTTTGAGTTTTATTTAATATGCAGGAAGGAACCTATAGATCTATATGAACAAGAGAATGATGTAAATATATTTGACTGTCAAAAGGTAACTCTGGTAGGAGGGATTGAGGATGGCTTGGGTGGAGTTACTTCAGCGGCAGATTCTTGCAGCACTCCAGCCAAAAGACATGATCGTGATGGGCATGGAGAGGAGAGATCTAATTCAGGTAGTATTTAAACAGTTTTACAAACTGATTACCTGTAAGGGTTAAGGAAAAGAGGTTTTTTTGTTGTTGTGTTCCCTGGATTTATTTGTTTTTAACTTAGTCGTACATTGATTTCTACTGATAGTTGAATTGGGGCAGTTGAGGGCCATTGTTCTGAACTTTGTGCAAAAGTACTTTGTACCATTTCAGAGGTGTTGAAATGTGAGATATATGCATCTTCTGGCATACAAGGGTAAATGTGCTTTGATATTTTCTGTTTTGTTCTGTTGTTTTTGTGTGTGTGTGTGTGTGTGTGTGAAACGGTTCACAATCCACCGATAACCTGCATTTTGAGAAACACTGCAGTTTGTATTCATGATTTGTATTATATTCAGCTTTTTATGTAAAAGTAAATTGCTTTGTTTTTATTTTCTTCTGGCTTAGAGTTGTCATTTAAAAAATTCAGTAAGATTAGTTGTTATTCTTCTAAGTGCAGTTATAGGTATATAACATTGTGGAAGATGCTATTGTGTGCATTTTTGCTTCCAACTACAAAAAAACAAAGCTTCAGAAAGAAAGTGTAATAGGTTACCTTTTCACTTGATGCTAATCTTCTTGTAATTTCCAGTGTGAGAATTATTAATTTTTAAATAAGTTATCCCTAGGCATTCAGTATTCTATTTAAAAGAGTTGAAATTGGTGTTAAAAAATATACTGTTTTCCAAAGAGAAGTTCCATTGGATACTGATGTCCTGGTATCTTTGATTTTACAGTCAGTCATTCAACTGCTTTAATATGATAGGACCTAGGTAAGACTTTATTGTTATAGATCACTGAGACTTATTTTAATTTTTTAAAAGTCCATAGCACATCTCTAGAAATTGAGTAGTTCCCATTTCAGTAACATAGTCGTATAACTATCATGTGAGAATATTTTCCTTCTATCTCCTGGTAAGCATATTTCACTTCTAGTTCTTAACTGCTTTTGATTCTGGGTTGACTTGAATAGAGACAAGACATGTCATTTTCAGCATGAATTAATTCAATCTGAATTAAAGATTAGAATGTTATTTTATTCATGACATTTGTTAATTATCTTTAGTGTTTTAGGCATATAATATAAATTGGATCCTTTTTAAAAAAGAAGTACAGTTGACCCTTAAACAGTGCAGGAATTAGGGGTACCAATCCCCCGTGCAGTCAAATCCATATAAATCTTTTGACTCTTCAAAAACTTAACTACTAATAGCCTGCTATTGACTGGGAAGCCTTACGGATAACATAAACAGTTGATTAACACATGTCTTATATGTTATATGTATTTATACTGTATTTTTACAATAAAGTGAGCTAGAGAAAAAACATTAAATCACAAGAGAAAATACAATACTGTACTATATTTGTCGATACCATAAGTTTACATCAACTGTGTATGAGACAAATTGTATCTGTATCAATATTGTCCTAAATGATACAAAACACTGTAGATGTTATGCATGTATCTAACACTAGACACCAAAAGTGAAAAGATATTGTGAAAAAGAAATGGATATGTATTTACAGGTATAAGGATGCATGCATTGATAATGAAGAAGCAATAATATGATTGCTCATCAGTAGCCTAGCCTATACATTAATGAATGAATCATTATAACATTTTTATGGCATATAATATTACACTCATATTCATAATACGTTGTTGGAAACAGTGTTACATTTCTTTAAAAACCACTTATGTGTGATGATAGACTGATACACAGTTTTCGGTTACTAGAGAGAGAGACATACTATGAGGGAATGTAATTCTTTGAAAGCAAAGTTATAAAACTGAGAAAACTAACACATTATTAATTTTACATTTAATATTACTCATTTTATGCCTATGTGAAGATAGGCTATCCATTCCCATACAGGTTTTGCACAGGATGTTCTACATGTGAATGCTTAGGCAGTTATGACAGTGGCACAAAAACATCTCACAGTTCTTGCCATAAAATTACTAGGTTTTCATGCAAAGACACATACACAACAGGTAAGTTTATTAACTGTATGGCATGATGATTATTTACTATTCCTTAAATGGAAGTGGATAATCACAGAGGTCTGTATCCTGGTTATCTTCCATGTTGATAGGCTGAGGAGGAGGAGAAAAAGGAGGGGCTTGGTCTTGCTTTCTTATGAGTGGTAGAGGTGGAGGAGGTGGAGGAAGTGGATGGGGAGGCAGGCACACTTGCTGTAACTTTACATAAATACATCGTAATTTCTGTCTGACTTCTTTGCTTTTTCATTTCTCAAAAAATGTTTCTATGCAGTACCAGTCATTCTTCTGCTGTTTGCTTTAGTTTTCGTGCTCACATCATGGAATGGTCTGTGTTGTGAAAGAAGTCAAAGCAGTCTTGAGTAATCAGAACCCTTCTGCTGGATTGTTTAATATCAATTTGTTTTCTGGCCCTGCTTCTTCTGTGTCTTCTTTTTCATTGTCTGGCATTGGTTCAGAAGCTCTCCTCTCCAGCAGGCCATCTTCTGTTAATTTCTCTGGTGTTTTATCTATTAGCTCTTGAATTTCTCCAAGATCCGTATCTTGAAAGCCTCAATTTCCCACCTATTTTGCCATTTCCACAGTCTCTTTCATTATTCCTTTGATTGGCTCTGTTGTAAATCCCGTGAAGTCATACACAACATCTTGACAGTTTCCTCCAGCAGGAATTTACTGTTTTTGGGTTGGTGGCTTTCACAGCTTTTTCTGTAACAATGATGATATCATCGGTGGTGTAATCTTTCCAGACTTTCATGATGTTCTCTCTGTTGTGGTTCTGTTCCATAGTGTATATAATCCTTTCCACAGTGAACCATGCAAAATGAATCTTAAAGGTCCTTATGACCTCTTGATCCAGAGGCTGAGTTAGAGACATTGAGTTAGAGACATAGAGACACAGAGAACTCATGAGGTTCTAGATGATCGGGGCTTTGTCAGATATCAAAAGCACTTTAAAAAGCAGTCCCTTTCTGACAAGGTACTTTCTGACTTCAGGGACAAAGCATCAATGGAACCAGTCTAGATAAAGGGTTCTTGTTCAAGCCTTCTTGTTTTGCAACCAAAAGACTGGCTGCTGGTGGTTAGTTACTTTTTCGTTCAAAGCTGGGGGTTAGCAGCTTTACGGATAAGGACAGTCCTGATCATACACCCTACTGCATTTGCACAAAACAACAGTTAGCCCATTCCTTCCTGCATTAAATTTTGGTGCTCTCTCCTCTTCCTTACTAATAAATGTCTTTTGTGGCCATTTTTTCGGAGTAAGGCACTTTTGTCTGCCTTAAATTTAAACCTGTACAGGCAGATAGCTTTTCTCATCAATGATTTTCGTAATGGTGTCTGGGAATTCATCTGCTGCCTCTTGCTGGGCAGAAGCTGTTTCTCCTGTTATCTTTACATTTTTTAAGCCAAACTTCTTTCTAAAATTATCAAACCATCCTGTGCTGGCATTAAATTCTTCAACTTTATATCCTTCACCACCTTTTTGCTTTAAGTTGTCATGTACTGTAATGACTTCGGTTTTTCTCAAATCATACTAATAGGTATGCCATTCTTACACAGTCTTGCACCCACATAAAAGCTGTATTTTCAGGGGCGCCTGGGTGGCTCAGTTGGTTAAGCGACTGCCTTCGGCTCAGGTCATGATCCTGGAGTCCCGGGATCGAGTCCTGCATCGGGCTCCCTGCTCGGCAGGGAGTCTGCTTCTCCCTCTGACCCTCCCCCCTCTCATGTGCTCTCTCTCATTCTCTCTCTCTCAAATAAATAAATAAAATCTTTAAAAAAAAAAAAAAGCTGTATTTTCAGTACAAGTTAAAAGATATTTCACGAAAAGTTGAAGTTTTTTGTTCTTGCTGGTGTAGCTGCAGCAACTGCTTCACAAATTTCCTTTTCTTTTTTAACAATGATCTTCATGCTGGATTCATTTATTTAGAAATGGAAGGTAACTACAGGTACAGACATAGTACATATCAAGCATTCAGCTTTTTCTTTCTAATGTCCTGATTTTTTTCAGCTTCTTGGGAGCATTTCCAGCATCACTAGTGACACTGTGTATGGGTCCCTTGGTGTTGTTGAAGTTTATGTTATTGCACACAACACAATGAAAAATATGTAAGAACCACAAGAGCTCACTCAACAAGAGGTGGCTACAAAACTATAACAGTAGTACAGTATGTATGTACTTTATTTTATGCAGTTATGATTTATTACTACATCTTTGTGTTTATTTACATTTCTCTTGATTTCAAATGGCACCATGTACAGTGTGAAATGTTTGTGTAAGTTTTGATTAATTGTAACTTTTTTCTGTTTTTTTTTAACTTTTCCCACTATTTATTTATTTATTTATGTAGTGTTCCATGATTCATTGTTTGCGTATAACACCCAGTGCTCCATTCAATACGTGCCCTCTTTAATACCCATCACCAGGCTAACCTATCCCCCTACCCCCTCCCCTCTAGAACCCTCAGTTTGTTTCTCAGAGTCCATAGTCTCTCATGGTTCGTCTCCCCCTCCGATTCCCCCGTTCATTTTTCCCTTCCTACTATCTTCTTTTTTTTTTTTTAACATAAAATGTATTATTTGTTTCAGAGGTACAGGTCTGTGATTCATCAGTCTTAAATAATTCACAGTGCTCACCAAAGCATATACCCTCCCCAACGTCTTATCACCCAGCCACCCCAAGCCTCCCTCCCCCCACCACTCCAGCAACCCTGTTTGTTTCCTGAGATTGAGAATTCCTTGTATCAGTGAGATCATATGATACATGCAGCCATAAAAAAAAAAACCCGAAATCTTGCCATATGCAATGACATGGATGGAACTGGAGGGTATTATGCTAAGCGAAATAATTAACTTTTTATAATAGATTTGTTTATATTTTCTGGTAGTGATAAAATAGGACTAGTATCTACATATATTTTGTGCGTTCATGACAGACCTAACTTTTTCTTAATTTTTTTGGTATTTCTAGGCTAGTTGGTTCATTTGCAAGTTTTTTCATATTGTCACAAATCTCCAAAAAATTTTCTGCTATGTTTACTTAAAAAAAATCTGTGTATAACAGGAGGCACTTAATTCAAACCCATTGTTGTTCAAGAATCAACTATAATGTTAAAAGTCTAAAAACTTTTAATTTCTCTCACTCGTAGTAAGATTGGACATTGTTTCATATCTTTGTCATTTACATGTATTCCTAGCCTATTTATGCTATTTGCTGGATATTCTTAAAAAATACTTCTCCAAGTAATAGGTTTGCACATGGGAGAGAAAGTAGTGGGCTGGTTACCCTTTTTGATAATGGTTTAGACAGGATGTTGAGTTCATTTACAGGGGTTATTACCTGAGGAGCTGATTGAAGAAAACATTTTGGTATAGATTATGGACAGATCAGAGTTAGAGCAGGCCTGGTTACCGAATACTTTCACTTGGTGCTTTAATATGTGAGTGATTAATCAAATGAATTACGGTTAAGTCCCATTCTGAGAGAAGCCTAGAATCTATAAAGTTTTAAGTTGTTGTTCTGAACATCAAACCTGCCTATGTGTCTCTTTGGTCAATATTTTAAATTTTGAGTTAATTTAAATGTATATGTTTTTTGTTTGTTTGGTTTTTTTTTTTTTTTTTTAGAGAGAGAGAGAGAACTCGTCGGTGGGGGGTAGACAGAGGGAGAGAAATAATCTTAAGCAGGTTCCGTGCCCAGCGCAGAGCCCGATGTGGGGCTCAGTCTCACAACCCTGAGATCATGACCTGAGCCAAAATCAAGAATCAGATGCTTAACTGACTGAGCCACCTAGGCGCCCCTAAATGTATGTGGTTTTTAAGGCTACTTATTTACCTTATACATCTATAAGACCAAAACAAATTTAATTCATAAATTATATGTAAATAGAAATTTAAACTAGTATTAACATGGCATAATGTTTTATTAAAACTAAATCTTTAATATTGGGATTAATATTGGTAGAAAATAGCTTCAGGTCTGGTTTTAATAATCTGTTTATGAATTTTGATTTTTAATATTAAATGCAGAGACAGGCTGTTCCTAAAATTGTGGTAAAATGATTTAATCCATTTTATGACATGTTTATTATTTTGAGACCCTTACATTTAAATCTAAAAACTTTATTTTTCTGAAGACTGCTAGAAGGCACTCCTTGTATGGCAGATTCAATGGTGTATCAGCTTATAATTCTGTGAAGATGTCTTGTTTCATATCATGATAAGTGCCCCATATGTTATTTGCTCTTTACTTAAAAGCAACTGCATTTGTGAACATAAAGCATAAATGTGGGCTTTGAAATTATTGATAATAAATCTGTTTTAAGGTAGCTATTCAGATCATCTGTAATATGCTTATTAATTTTTTAAGGATGTCATTGAAGAAAGCCCCAAATTCTCGTGTAGAACTTGTTTTGTTTTTTTTAATAAACATTTTATTTTTTTTTTATTTTTTATTTTTTAAGATTTTATTTATTTATTTGAGAGAGAGAGAATGAGAGACAGAGAGCAGGAGAGAGAGGAGGGTCAGAGGGAGAAGCAGACTCCCCGCTGAGCAGGGAGCCCGATGCGGGACTCGATCCCGGGACTCCAGGATCATGACCTGAGCTGAAGGCAGACGCTTAACCATCTGAGCCACCCAGGCGCCCTCGTGTAGAACTTGTTAACTTCCACGAATAAGTATTCAGGCTCCAATTTGAGAATCACTCTGTTTGTCATTAATAAAGATATGTGCTTCTATAGCTTTTATATAAAATTCAATAGATTTAAAATTGCTTTCTAAGATGACTAATATTTTATTAAAGATTTTATTTATTTATTTGAGAGAGAGAGTGTGTGTGCACACACTGCAGGGGGGGATGGGGAGCGATAGAGAAAAGCCGACTCCCAGCTGAGCGAGGAGCCCGACATATCCCAGGACCCTGAGATCATGACCTGAGCCAAAGTCAGATGCCCAGATGACTGAACCACCCAGGCACCCCTCAGATTACTGTAACTTTTATGAATTAGTTATAAGTGGTTCAGACTGGCACTGTCCTTGGATATACTTTGTGTGGCATTGTAATGGACAATAATTTAAGAATGAAGTAAGCAGAAATGTAAAATGATGGGTAAATCAGAAAAAGACAAAAATTAAGTAAAAGTGGACAGATAAGTGAAAATAAAGACCAAGAGAACATTAAAAAGTGATGTTAGCTAAAAAATGAAGATTTAATATAACTCAACAGGGAAAATTGAGCAGAGACAGGAAAATGCTATGGTGTTAATCTTTTATCAAAACATGACTAAATAAATAAAAAATTCAATACAAAATAATTTTCAATGTTATTGATTAGGATACAGTAGAAAACATTTATTTTCCATTAGCATATTCCACTTAAATTGTCATGCAGTATGATTCAATTAGGCTTTCCCTGGGCCCCAATTCTCAACTCATGCCTCTGTGTGGTATCACAGATGTCTCCGTATCAAATATTCTAGAGCAGAGTGCTGACATTTCCAGATAGATAGATTTGACATTTTAAATAAGACAGCAGTACGTGTTTCAGAGTTCAAAACCTATAAGCAGAAATCAGAGTCCTTTAGCAGAGGAAGCTGTGAAATCATTAAATTTTTAGGTGTGTAAGTTTATTTGATGAATTTTAGATATCATTGATCTATTTTAATTATTTGGTGCAGAAAATAACTTTTATGTGTATTTTTTCTAAGGTCAAAAAAAGATCTGTCTACTCCTAGACATTAGAAATGTGCTAATTTTTGCATATTTTCCTTTGTAGGCTCAGATTATTCTTCATCAGCATGGTTACCTGGTAATGAATCATTGTGGCAGGCCACAACTGTTACATCTAACCATCGAAATAATCATATCAGGAGACATAGTATAACTTCTGACAGTGGTGACACCGGCATTGGGACTTCCTGTTCTGACAGCGTGGAAGGTGAGCTGAAATTCTTAGTGTTTAGACGTGAGCCCTCGGAGAATGGTTGTGATCCCATTCAAGGGATATGTTCTATTGTTCCAAAATAAATTATGTTTGAATATTTAATAATCTTCAGTGTTATATCAAATGAAATTGTTCCTCTGATCATATTAATTTTCCCTCATTCACTTTTTAAACTATTTTTATATAATTATAGATTCATAATTCATAATTCAATTTTAAGAAATAGTACAGTGATTCTGTGCACCCTTTATTCAATACCTCCCACCCCCACCCATGGTAATATCTCACAGAACTGCAGTGCACTTTCACAACCAGGATACTGATACAGAGAAAATACAGAACGTTTCTATCACCACAGTATACACCTCACGTTGCTCAGTCTCCTCCTGCCCTCCCTTAACCTTTGAAACCACGAAATCTGTTCTCCATTTTTATAATTTTGTCATTTCAAGAATGCTGTATAAATAGAATCATAGAGTATGTAACCCTTTAATATTGGCTTTTTTTCTTTGACAATTCATCCAGGTTGTTGCATATATCGATAGTTCCTTTCTCTTATTGCTAAGTAGTATTCAGCAATGGTGGTATTATGTAGACCACATTTTGCTTAAGCATTTTCCCACTCAAAGACATCTGGGTTGTTTCAGTTTTGACTATTTGGAATAAAGCTCCTATAACCATTCATGTCCAGGAACACAGTTGCTGGTTGTATGGCAGTTGTATGTTTAGTTTTTAAAGAAATTGTCACACTGTTTTGCAGAGTGATTATTCCATTTCAGTCAGCAGTGGAAATGGATCATTGTGAGTGATCCAGTTTTTTCTTCATTCTTGTTAACATTGCTGGTTTTTTAATTCTAGCCTTTCTGATGGGAATGTAGTGATACCTCATTGTGCTTTTAATTTTCATTTCCTTAAAGAGTAATAATATTGACCATTACTTCACATGTTTATTTTCCATCTGTCTGTTCTCTTCAGTGAAATGTTTCTTCATGTCTTTTGCCTCTGTTTTAATCAGATTATTTCCTTTTTTTTTTTTACTGTTGAGCTCTGAGAGTTCTTTCTATATTTCAGATACTAATCCTTTGTTCGCTATGTGATTTGCAAATATATTCTTCTATTCTATAGCTTGTCATTTCATCCTCTAACAGTTGATGAAGTTTAGTTATAATTTTAGTGTATAGTTTTTCCTTATATGGATTGTGGTTTTGGGGTCAAATCTAAGAACCCTGCATAGTCCCAGATCTTGAAGATTTTTCTCTTGTTTTCTTTTCCTTGAAGTTTTATCATTTTTTGTTTTCCATTTAATTCTGTGATCCAATTTGAGTTAATTTATTATAAAGCAAGTGTGTTTGGGTGTCTCCAAGACCACTGTTCAGCTCAGTGATTTGCTGGAAGGAATTCCAGAACTCAGAAAAGCTGTCATACTAATGGTTATGGTTTGTTACAGCTAAAGGATACAGAGTTAAATCAACAGTAGAAAAAGAAGCAAAGGGCAGGGTCTAGGAGACGCTAGGCCCAACCATTTGTCCTCTCCCAGTGGAGTTGTGTGGGTGGTGTTTAATTCTTCCAGCAGTGATTTTTGACAGCACATAACAGAGGATTTTGCTAACCAGGCAAAGTCACCCAAGCCTTGGTCCAGGATTTTTATTGTGGGTTGGTTATGTTGGCATGGTTGACTCCTTGTGTGGATGAGCTTAGTCCCTAGCCCTTGAGAAGTCAAGCTGGTAACACGTTTCAAGACTCCCACCATAAGTCACATTATTAGCATAGACTATATGAAGTGACCCAAGGTCCCCAGGTAAACAAAGATAGTCTTATTAGGCAGGGTATTCCAAGGGTTTAGAGGTTACCTCTTAGGAGCCAAAGATAAGGGCCAAACCTTTCTTGTAATGTGCAGGATATTGAAAACCCCGACATGCTGACTTAATCCTTTTTGCACAGTGTGAGACTAATATTGGAGTTCATTTTCTTTGCATAATAAGTATTGAAATTGGGTAGAATAATTATTCCTATTTTATTCTTTTTCAAAACTGTTTTAGCTATTCTCATTCCTTTGCTTTTCTATATAAGTTTTAATAATTTGTCTATACGAAAAAATCTTGTTAGGAATTTTATATAGGAATTGTGTTATCCATATATCAGCTTGGGGAGAATTGACATGTTTACTCTCTTGAGTTTTCTAGTCCATTAACATGGTATAGTTCTCCATTTGTTTAAATTTTGATTTTATTCACCCAGTATTGTACCTGTTTTGTTAGAATTATACCTGAGTATTTAATTATTTCTTTTTTGGGGGAGTGATTGTAAATGGCATTGTATTTCCAGTTTTGGTGTCAATGTGTTGTTATTGTATAGAAATACAATCTATTTTTGTATGTTTATCTTGTGACATTGTTGAACTCTTTAGTTCTAGGAGTTTTTTTGGTAGATGTCTTGGGATTTTCGCTATAGACAATCATGTCATCAGTAAATAGGGATGTTTTTCCTTTCTAATCTGTATGCCTTTTATTTCCTTTTCTTCACTTATCATCGCAGTGACCAGACCATCCAGAACAGTATTGAGGATGAGAAGTAGGAGTGGACATCCTCATCTTACAGATAAAGTGCTTAGTCTTCCACTGTTAAGTAGCTGTATGACAACTGTTAGCTGTAGGTTTTTTATAGATGTCATCAACTTGAAGTTTCCCTCTAGTCCTACTTTGCTGAGAGGTATTTTTTGGTTTTGTTTTTTTTTAAATAATGAATGGGTATTGGATTTTGCAAATGCTTTTTCTGAATCACTTGATAAATGATATTCTTCATTAGCTTGTTGATATGGTGGCAGATTCCATAGCTTGATTTTTCAAATATTGAGTCAGCTTTCCATCCCTGGAACTCCACTTGGTCAAAATATAGAATTATTTTTATACATTGCTAAATTCTATTAATACTTTGTTAAGGAATTTTTCTGTGTATCCATAAGGAATATTGTTCTGTAGTTTTCTTTTTGGGAGGACTGTCTTTCCTGTTTCGATGTCAGGATAATACTAGCTTTATAAATGAATTGGGAAGTATTCTCTCCTATTTTCTGGCAGAGACTGTATTAGAGTGACATTGATTCTTTAGGTGTTTGGTAGAATTCTTTAGGGAAACCATCTGGGCCAAGAGATTTCTTTTTTCATAGTTTTAAAGTCATCAATTCAGTTTCCTTAATAATTACAGGGTTGTTCAAATTATGCCTCTTAAATTGGATGAATTGTGGTAGCTTCCTCCCCTTCAGAAGTGGCCCATTTTGTCTAAGTTGTCAAATTTATGTGTGTAGAGTTGTTCATAGCATTTCTTTATTATCTCTTGATGTCTGTAGCCTCTGTAGTGATACCCCCTGTTCCATTTTCTGGTATTGGTAATTTGTGTCATCTTTCCTTTTTTATTTTTTAGTCTTAGTAGCAGTTTGTCAATTTTATTGACCTTTTCAAAGGATCAATTCTGCATTTCATTAATTTTCTTTTTTCTGTTTGCAATTTCAGTGATTTCTGATCTTTATTATTTCCTTCTTTTTGCTTTGGGTTTATTTTGCTCTTTTTCTAAGTTCTTAAGGTGGACGATAAGGGGTTTGAAACTTTCCCTCTTTTAAGATGGATCCATTTCGTGCTATAAATTTTTCTGAGCACAGTTTTGACTGTGTCCCACAAATTTTGATATTTTGTGTTTTCATTTAGTTTGTTGTTTTCTTAATTTACCTGAGACTTCCTCTTTGACCTTAGGGTTATTCAGTAGTATGTTGTTTAGTTTCATGGTGTTTGGTGTTTTTCTGCTATCTTTCTGTTACTGATTTCAAGTTTGATTCTATTGTGGTCAGAAACACTATGATTTCAACTCTAAATTTTTTGAGGTTTCTTTTAGGTCTCAGCATATGGTTTACATGGTATATGTTTTGTGGGCACTTGAAAAGAATGTGTGTTTTGCTGCTGTTGGGTCGATTAGATCCTGTTGGTTGATGGTGTTTTTGTTTTTTTGTATATCTTTGATGATTTTCTGTCTAGTTGCTCAGTCAGTTGTTAAGAGCAGTTTTTTAGTCTCAACTATAATTGTGGATTTGTGTATTTCTTTTTTTGGTTCTTTAAATTTTTGTTAACATATTTAGTTATAGTGCTTGGTGCATACACATTTAGGATTGATATGTCTTCTTGGTGGATTGGCCCTTTTACCATTATATAATGTCCTTCTTTGTCTCTGGTTATTTTCTTGTGCTGGAGTCCACTTTATCTGCTATTTATACAGTACTTTGGCTTTCCTTTGATTAATGTTTAAATGGTAAGTGTTTCCTGTTCTTTTTACTTTCAAATCTGTCTGTATCATTATATTTGAAGTAAGTTGCTTCTAACAGCATACAGTTGGATTGTGATTTTTAATTCACTCTGCTAGTCTTTTGCTTGGTATATTTAGACCATTTACCTTTAAAGTAATTATTGATTTATTGATACTTAAGTTCTCTGTTTGTCTTCTTTCTTTCTGTTTTCATTTTCTTGCTTTCCTATGGGTTAGTGGAACATTTTTAGAATTCTACTTGGATTTATCTATAGTATTTTTAAGTGTATCTCTTTGTATAGCTCTTCTAGTGGTTGCTGTAGGTATATATGTACATATGTAATATGAATAATTTATTTTAACAGTTTGAGTGGAGTACAGAATCCTTTACCATACCCTACTTATAAAATTGTTTCAAATACTGTCTCTAGGGGTGCCTGGGTGCCTCAGATGGTTAAGTGTCTGCCTTCAGCTCAGGTCATGATCTCCAGGTCCTGGGATCGAGCCCCACGCCGGGCTCCCTGCTCAGCGGGGAGTCTGCTTCTCCCTCTCCCTCTGCCTCTCCCGCTGCTTGTGCTCTCTGTCTCTCTTCCTCTCAAATGAATAAATAAAATCTTTAAAACAAAAAAACAAAAAACAAATATTGTCTCTATATGTATTTATAACTATATCAGATAGTGTTATAATTTTTACTCCAACCATCAGACTTAATTTAGGAAACTCAAGAGGAGACAGAGCCTATTTTTGCTTTCTGTGTTCTTTCTTCCTTCATGTTTCAAGGTTCCTTTTATTGTTTTCTTTTGGTTTAGCCATTTTTTTTAAGGACACATCTGCTTGTGACAAATTATCCATTTCTTTTCAACTGAGAATATCTTGATTTCCACTTGTTTCCTGAAGAGTAATTTTGTTGGGTATTCATTTCTAGTTTGACAGTTTTTTTTTCCCCTAGTACTTGAAAGTATTGTGCCACTTCTTTTGGCCTCCATGGTTTCTGATGAGAAATCTCTTGTCATTTTTCTCTGGCTATTCTGAAGATTTTTTTCTTTGTCTTCAGTTTTTAAAAATTAAGTATCACAGGTCTTTGGATGGATTTCTTTGGATTTTTCCTATTTGGGATTCATACAGCCTCTTGAAACTGTGAACATCCTGCTAAATCTGGGAAGTTTCCAACCATTATTTTCTTTGAGTACTTGAGCCTTTCCCTCTTTCCTTCCAGGACTATGATGGCACAAGTCATAAATCTTTTGTTATTGTCCTACAGGTTTCTGATGCTCTCTTCCTCCTCCCCCCCATCTATTATTTGTTGTTTAGACTGGGTAATTTTTATTGTTTTGTCTTCCAGGTCACTGGTTTTTTTTTGGGGGGGGTCTGCTCCATTCTAATGTTGAGCCCTTCCACTGAGCTATTTATTTCTCTTATTGTATTTTTCAGTTCTAAATGTTTATTTTGCTTTTTCTTTATGTCTTTTATTTCTTTGCTGATGCTTTGTTTTGTCTGTTTCAGGCATGCCTGTATTGATCATCAAAGCAATTTTATGATGATTCCTTTAAAATCCTTGCCAGAGAATTCTAACAATTTTGTTATCTTGGTGTTGGCATCTGTTGATTTTTTTTTTCCAATTCATTTTGGGAACTTACTAATACTTTGTATGACAAATTATTTTGAACTGAAATTTGGAGTATTTTGTACAGTTATGAGATTCTAGATTTATATTATTTACTGCATAACAAATATTGTTATATTTTTATTACATGTTTTGTAAATATAAGCTATTTACATATAAGTAAATATATAAAATTATTATAAACATATAGTAAACATATTATTAGTATATGTTTAAACCTTTTCTATTAGCCGGCTTTGTAAGATACTGCTCTGGCATGTGAAGTGGGGAGAGGTACTACCTCCTTATTGCTAGATGTAGTTAGAAGTCTAGGTTGTCCCCACTTGGCCTCTGTTGATACCTGACGAGTTTGGAGGGGAGTTCCTTGTTACTGCTGGGGGTAGAAGTCCAGGTTTTTCATATCATCACTACTGACACCATTGTGTGGGTGGCCTCATTACTGCAGGGGATTTGAATGTCCACACTCTCTTGTTAGGACTCTCTGATATAACCTAAGAGTGTCTCTGTGCGTAGAGAGTACCCATAGTGCCAGACAGGGATGAAAGTCGTGTTTCCCTACTTGGCCTTCTTTGAAACTACCCTGGTGGGACTCTGAAGTACTTTGTTATAGCTTGGCAAGGTTGGAAGTCTAGGCTCCCCACTTGGCTTTTGTTGGTGTGGGTAGAAGTAGAGCTGCGTTTTTTTCTATAGTATTTGGCTGGAAAGGAGTGGTTACTATCTGAAGAATTTCTTTTTAGCTTCCTCTTTCCTGGTCCATTGGCTAGGGAGAACAGGCTTTTGCTGGGACTTTTTTGGGCCACGCCCTTTAGTTCTTTAGGGTGGCTGTTTTATTTTCAGCTCTAAAGCTGAGAGGCAAAAAGAAAACCCAAGGAATTCACCACAGTCTTGTTCCTTGGATCCTGAGGTTCTTAGCTGGTCTGACTTCTTTTCTCCAACTTTCAGTCATATGTTTGTTTTACATATAATGTCTAGGGCTTTCAGTTGTATTTAGTGGGAAGTATAGGGAAGACTGTCTTTTCCATCTTCTCACCAATGTTTCTTATAGATGTTAATAAAAAAATTTAACTATTACTATTTGTCATAACTTTGCTAGCAGTTGCATTGAATGTTGATTTCATTATGGTCTTGCATCTAATGTCAGTTGACTATTTAAAACACACCAAGGAAGGGAAGGAAATATACACAAGGTGGTGAAGGGGCAGATAGGAATGTGAATTGTAAAAATAATAATTGTAAAAGAAGTATTCTTTTGTTAAAATGGAAGATGAAAATAATTTAGGTATATAGTGCTTCTGTTTCTTTAACTTTCTTTTTTACCTTCACTAAATAAAGATTTTATATCCTGTTTTCACAGCCTTAGTTTGTAAATGAATACTCTTAGAACTATTGATTTTATTTTAAGTATTACTCATATCTCTGTGAGTAATAAAGTTGACAAGGTATATTGATGGTTGTATAGTGGAGTTTTTTACTCGATTGATCTGAAGTAGCATTTTAGTGTAGTGTTCTGTGTGTACTACTATTGAAGTTTATTTCAGAGTCCTTCAGTGGGAGGCTGGTGATATTCCTGAAGTATTAAAGTAAATGTACTGTTATAGATACTTTTTTCCAAGCTTTCATCATACTAATGGAATATCTTCTTAAGCTAAAAATGATAAGTAGGATTATTTTCTTTTGGTAATAGTCATGGTGTTAGAATTGGTTGGGTCTTTAGAGAAAACATAATTAGACCATTGTATAAATGAGTAAATTAATTCCCCAAAAATGAAATAACTGCTCTTACTAATATGGTGGTTAAGAGTTTATGCTGTGTTTAAACCTGTTATCACTTAATTATGTGTGCAATCTTTCTTTCAGCCTCAGTTTTTTCATCTGTAATTTGGAGATAACTTTTTTTTATGTATTATGAAGATGTAATAACATGACTTTTAAGTTGCTTAGTGCAGTTCTTTGCATTACTATCCTTGCTTTGAAAATGATTCTTGTTCTCCTTCCTTACTCTTTTTTTTTAATGTCTTTTTCTTCAAATGTCTCTTTCTTAGGAAGTTCACCAGCTGGCTTATCTAAAACAGTGATGCTTCTACTGCCACCCTCACAGTTTTGTACCCACACCCTTGCTTTATTTTGGGTTTATTTTTTCTCTCATGGAATAGGGACTGGTATTTACTGGATGCTCAATTTTGTTCAATGAGACAATGCATATATAGACTTTGAGTTAAGGTTCCTGTTTTTAGCCTGCTTTTGTACCTGATATTTCTGAGGTTAGGGCCTCTTTGATGTTCTCCCAGACAGGTGAACTCCCTGTGCTACATTCCAGACTTGTATTTTATGCCATGTATTCTACTGTCCTGCTTCAATAATTAACACTTTATTTTCCAGCTTCTGGAATTTTTTTGCAATCTTTTTTAGGATGGTCCTGTATTGTTCATTGCCATGACTTTCTACTGTATTACTCTTCTGTCATTTCATTGGATATTGAAAGGGAGAGAATATAGCTTTGTGCACTCAGGCAATGATCTTTAACCAGAAATTCTGTGAAATAGATACAAATGAAAAAAAAAAAAAGAAGAGAAAAAGGACTGAAAAAAATGGTTATAAAACTTTTCCTAATGTCAACTATTCTGTGTATTTCTCCTCCTCCCCAATTTTAAAAAAGTAATAAGTGCACATTTAAAAAAGCATAAAAGTGAACGTAATTTTAAAAGCAAATTTGTATTCCGAATATTGTTAACTTTGTGGTCTTTGAAAAATTTGAACCTACGTAGAATTAAATAGAGGAAAAAGTTAAATCTCCCTTTATTTTCTCTCTTATTTTTGTTTTGTTTTCAGAGGTCACAAATGTTTTAGTGTGTTGCATATTCTTTCAGATCTTCTGCTGTGCATTTATTCACATATAGGTTTTTTTTTTTTTTTTTTAAGATTTATTTATTTGACGTAGACACAGCGAGAGAGGGAACACAAGCAGGGGGAGTGGGAGAGGGAGAAGCAGGCCTCCCGCGGGGCAGGGAGCCCGATGCCGGGCTTGATCCCAGGACCCTGGGATCATGACCTGAACCGAAGGCAGACAATTAATGACTGAGCCACCCAGGAGCCCCACATACACATAGGTTTTAAAATAAAACTGTATCATCCCATATATGTTTGTAATGTGCTTTCCTTTTATGTTTTTTTTTTACTTCTTAAAATTGGATTTCTTTAAAAAATAATTTATTGTAAATGAGTCACATGACCTCATATCACCTCTTAGAATTGTCTTTTTTTTTTTTTAATTTTATTATGTTATGTTAGTCACCATAAATACATCATTGGTTTTTGATGCAGTGATCCACGATCCACTGTTTTCATGTAACACCCAGTGCTCCATGCAGTATGTGCCCTCCTTAATACCCATCACCGGCCTAACCAATCCCCCCTCTCTCCTCCCCTCTAAAACCCTCTTTGTTTCTCAGAGTCCATAGTCTCTCATGGTTCATTTCTCCCTCCAGTTCCCCACCCCCCATTTTTCCCTTCCTTCTCCTAATGTCCTCCATGCTATTCCTTATGTTCCACAAATAAGTGAAACCATATGATAATTGACTTTCTCTGCTTGACTTATTTCACTTAGCATAATCTCCTCCAGTCCTATCCATGTTGATGTAAAAGTTGGGTATTCATCCTTTCTGATGGCTGAGTCATATTCCATTGTATATATGGACCATGTTTTCTTTATCCATTCATCTGTTGAAGGGCATCTTGGCTCTTTCCACAGTTTGGCTATTGCGGACATTGATGCTATGAACATTGGGGTGCATATGGCTCTTTTCACTACATCTGTGTCTTTGGGGTAAATACCCAATAGTGCAATTGCTGGGTCATAGGGTAGCTCTATTTTTAAATATTTGAGGCACCTCCACACTGTTTTCCAAAGTGGTTGTACCAACTTGCATTCCCACCAACAGTGTAAGAGGGTTCCCCTTTCTCCACAACCTCTCCAACATTTGTTGTTTCTTTCCCTGTCCATTTTTGCCATTCTAACTGGTGTAAGGTGGTATCTCCCATTCTGTTTTGTTGACTGTTTCCTTTGCTCCGCAGAAGCTTTTTATCTTGATGAAGTCCCAAAAGTTCATTTTTGCTTTTGTTTCACTAGCTTTTGGAGATGTATCTTGAAAGAAGTTGCTGTGGGCGATGTCAAAGAGGTTACTGCCTATGTTCTCCTCTAGGATTTTGATGGATTCCTGTCTCACATTGAGGTCTTTCATCCACTTTGAGTTTATCTTTGTGAATGGTGTTAGAGAATGGTCGAGTTTCATTCTTCTGCATGTGGCTGTCCAATTTTCGCAGCACCATTTATTGAAGAGACTCTTTTCCATTGCATGTTTTTTCCTGCTTTGTCAAAGATTATTTGACCATAGAGTTGAGGGTCCATATCTGGGTTCTCTATTCTGTTCCATTGTCTATATGTCTGTTATTGTGCCAGCACCATGCTGTCTTGGTGATCACAGCTTTGTAATATAGCTTGAAATCGGGCAACGTGATGCCCCCAGCTTTGTTTTTCTTTTTCAACATTTCCTTGGTGATTCGGGGTCTTTTCTGATTCCATACAAATTTTGGGATTGTTTGTTCCAGCACTTTGGAAAATGTCATTGGAATTTAGATCGGGATGGCATTGAAGGTATAGATTGCTCTGGATAGCATAGACATTTTAACAATGTTTACTCTTCTGATCCATGAGCATGGAATATTTTCCCATCTTTTTGTGTCTTCTTCAATTTCTTTTATGAGTGTTTTGTAGTTCCTAGAGTATAGATCCTTTACCTCTTTGGTTAGGTTTATTCTGAGGTGTCTTATGGTTTTTGGTGCTATTGTAGATGGAATAGTTTCTCTAATTTCTCATTCTACAGTTGTGTTGTTAGTGTATAAGAAAGCAACTGATTTCTGTGCATTGATTTTGTATCCTGCCACATTACTGAATTACTGTAGGAGTTCTAGTAATTTGGGAGGTGGAGTCTTTTGGGTTTTCCACATGAAGTATCATGTCATCTGCGAAAAGAGAGAGTTTGACTTCTTCTTTGCCAATTTGAATACCTTTTATTTCTTTTTGTTGTCTGATTGTTGTTGCTAGGACTTCTAGTACTATGTTGAACAATAGTGGTGAGAGTGGGCATCCTTGATGTGTTCCTGATCTTAAGGGAAAGGCTCTCAGCTTTTCCCCATTGAGGATGATATTCACTGTGGGTTTTTCATAGATGGATTTTATGAACTTGAGGATTGTTCTCTCTATCCCTATACTCTGAAGAGTTTTAATCAGGAAAGGATGCTGTATTTTGTCAAATGCTTTTTCTGCATTGATTGAGAGGACCATATGGTTCTTGTCCCTCCTCTTATTAATGTGTTCTATCACATTGATTGATTTGCGAATGTTGAACCACCTTTGCATCCCGGGGATAAATCCCACTTGGGCATGGTGGATGATCCTTCTAATGTATTGTTGGATCCTATTAGCTAGGATTTTGTTGAGGATTTTGGAATCCATATTCATCAGGGATATCGGTCTGAAATTCTCCTTTGTGATGGGGTCTTTGCCTGGTTTGGGGATTAAGGTAATGCTGGCCTCATAGAATGAGTCTAGAAGTTTTCCTTCTGTTCCTATTTTTTGAAACAGCTTCAGTAGAATAGGTATTATTTCTTCTTTGAATGTTTGGTAGAATTCCCCAGGGAATCCATCAGGCCCTGGACTCTTGTTTTTTGGGAGGTTTTTGATCATTGCTTCAATCTCGTTACTGGTTATTGGCCTATTCAGGTTGTCAATTTCTTCCTGTTTCAGTCTTGGCAGCTTATAGGTTTCCAGGAAGGCCTCCATTTCATCCAGATTGCTCAGTTTATTGGCATATAGTTGTTGATAATAATTTCTAATAATTGTTTCTATTTCCTTGGTGTTAGTCGTGATCTCTCCCCTTTCATTCATAATTTTATTAATTTGGGTCCTTTCTCTTTTCTTTTGGATAAGTCTGGCCAGTGGTTTATCGATCTTATTAATTCTTTCAAAGAACCAACTTCTAGTTTCGTTGATCTGATCTACTGTGTTTCTGGTTTCTAATTCATTGATCTCTGCTCTAATTTTAATTATTTCTCTTCTAATGTGTGGCTTAGGCATTGTTTGTTGCTTTTTCTCTATTTCTTTAAGGTGTAGAGTTAGTTGGTGAATTCAGGATTTTTCTATTTTTTTGAGTGAGGCTTGGATGGCTATGTATTTCCCCCTTAGGACCGCCTTTGCAGTATCCCATAGGTTTTGGACCGATGTGTTTTCGTTCTCATTGATTTCCATGAATTAAGTTCTTCTTTGATTTCCTGGTTGACCCAAACATTTTTGAGCAGAGTGGTCTTTAGCTTCCAAGTGTTGGAATTTCTGCCAAATTTTTTCTTGTGATTGAGTTCCAGTTTTAAAGCATTATGGTCTAAGAATATGCAGGGAATAATCTCAGTCTTTTGGTATTGGTTGAGACCTGATATGTGACCCAGTATGTGGTCTATTCTGGAGAAAGTTCCATGTGCACTCGAGAAGAATGAGTATTCTGTTGTTTTAGGGTGGAATGTATGTATCTATGAGGTCCATCTGGTCCAATGTATCATTCAAAGCTCTTGTTTCCTTGTTGATTTTCTGCTTAGATGATCTGTCCATTGCTGAGAGTGGAGTATTGAGGTCTCCTATAATTAACGTATTGTTATCAATATGACTATTTTGGTTAACAGTTTGCTTATTTAAATGGCTGCTCCCATGTTGGGGGCATAGATATTTACAATTGTTAGGTCTTCTTGTTGGATAGACCCTTTAAGAATGATATAGTGTCCTTCTGTGTCTCTAATTACAGACTTTAGTTTAAAATCTAATTTGTCTGATACAAGAATTGCTACCCCAGCTTTCTTTTGAGGTCTGCTGGCATGGAAGATGGATCTCCATCCCTTCACTTTCAGTCTGGATGTATCTGTAGGTTCAAAATGAGTCTCTTGTAGACAGCATATGGATGGGTCCTGTCTTTTTATCCAATCTGCAACCCTGTGCTGTTTTATGGTAGCGTTTAGGCCATTCATGTTGAGAGTGATTATTGAAAGATATGAACTAATTGTCATCATGTTGCCTGTGAAGATGTTGTTTTTATAGGTTGTCCCTGTAGATTTCTGTTGTATATCCCTCTTGGGGTTTTTCTCCTTTTATAGAACCCCCCTTAATATTTCTTGCAGGGCCGGCTTAGTGGTCACTTATTCTTTCAGTTTCTGCCGGTCGTGGAAGCTCTGCATCTCTCCATCCATTCTAAATGAAAGCCTTGCTGGATAAAGTATTCTTGGCTGCATGTTCTTCTCATTTAGTATGCTGAATATGTCTTGCCAGGCCTTTCTGGCTTGCCAGGTCTCTGTGGATAGGTCTGATGTTATTCTGATGTTCCTCCCTCTGTACGTAAGGAATCTCTTCCCCCTAACTGCCCTTAAGATGGTTTCCTTGGTTCTAAAATTTGCAAGTTTTACTATTACATGCCGGGGTGTTGGCCTGTTTTCCTTGATCTTGGGAGGGGTCCTCTCTGCCTCTAGGATGCGAATGTTTGTTTCATTCCCCAGATTAGGGAAGTTCTCAGCTATGATTTGCTCAAGTACATCTTCTAGTCCTTTCTCTCTCTCCACTCCCTCCGGGATTCCAATTATTCTGACTTCAGAACGCTTCATGGTGTCACTTATTCCTCTGATTCTATTTTCATGGATTCTGAGTTGTTTTTCCCTGGCCTCCTCTTTTCCCTTTTTATCCATTATATTGTCTTCCAGGTTCCTTATTCGTTCTTCTGCCTCAGTTACTCTAGCTGTTAGATTATCTAGATTGGATTGGATCTCACTGATAGCATTTTTAAGTTCTTCCAATGCACCTTTCATTTCTGCCCTTAGAGACTCTGTGTTGCCATTAATTGATTTCTCCATTCTGGCTATTGTCTTCACAATTGCTAGCCTGAATTCCATCCTCGACATCTTGGTTATATTTGCATCCATTTGTAAATCTGCAGCCTAAGTCATAATCTCTGAGTCTTTTCTATTTTGGGGGCTCCTCCTCCTAGTCATTCTGTTGATGGGTGTTTGAGGGAATGTATAGAGTCCAAATTATTGACCAGAACCCAAGCAAGATGCACCTGTTTTCTTGGGACCTTAGGGTTGCTGGCCTCTTGTTTTCCCAGCCTGTCTTCTGCGGGAGGGGCCTGCCGCGCTGTTACTCAGGCAACCCTGTTTGGGCGGAGTTGCCCTGCCCCCCTGTGGTGGGGGATGGGCTCAGCCGGAATCAGTCTTTGGGGCTTTTGTTCTCTGGCGGCTTTCACTGGTGGCTTTCCGCGTCTCTTCCGCGAGTCAGAGCCGAAGAGACCATTTCCAACCCTCTGCCTCAGAGCAGAGACCTCATTCTGTTCTTCAGTGAGCCCTCCAGGTCACACCGTCTCCGTTTCTGTCCGTGCTGCTATAAACTGCAGTGGCCTGGGTTGTGCGCCCCTCCGCAGAGCTCCCAGTCCTGCCTCCAGGTTGGGGCATGTCTCTGCCCTTTGTGCTTCTAAAACCACCAGCCGCCCCCAGATCAGTCGCGCGACCCCACCGCTCTGGGTTTCCACCCCAGGGGCTGCCCTAAAGTCCTTTCCCCGCCGCTGCAGGTCTGCGAGTCTGTGCCCCATCTGCAGCGCACGAAGCTGTCGCTCAACGGCGGTGTAGGATCCCCACGGCCAGGCTCCCTCCCGCCGCCGTTTATCCTACGATATCTGCCTGCAAAATCACGGCTCCCCGCTTCGTACCTCAAAACCAACCGCCTGCGATATTCTGTTTTAGAGATCCAGATCTTCTTACACCTCAGGCTGGTTTCGTGGGTACTCAGAGTGATCTGGTAGATATCCAGCTCAATTCCGGGGACCAGTTGGAATAGGGTCCCCTACTCCTCCACCATCTTTCCCCCCTGTCCAGAATTGTCTTTTTTACAAGGACATCCAAACATTGAGATAAGACTGGGACTGGGTTTGACCTCCCTGGCACTTAAGAGTAAAATAGGCATCCATGGAGAGAGGAGGGAAGCTGTTTTTTGATGTATTAGAAGGAACACAAAGAATGAATAAAAGTCTAGACAATTTACAACAGATGAGCTAAATCACAAATCAGAATAAAACAAAAGCCTAGAATTTCTATTATATATATATAGCATTTCTCTAGCAATTATACCAACTTAAATACTTTTTAAAAACACATGCTTATTTGGAAGCTTAATACATGATATAAAGGTAGCATTTCACAGCAGTAAGATGCTTGGGTGGCTCAGTTGGTTAAGCATCGAACTCTTGATTTCGGCTCAGGTCATGATTTCAGGGTCTAGAGATTGAGCCCCAAGTTGGACTCCATGCTCAGGGGGAGTGTGCTTGAGATTCTGTCTCCCCCTCTGCCCCTCCCATTCCTATGTGTGCACACGCTCTCCCTCAAAAAAAAAAAAAAAAAAAAGTCAAGAAAGATTAGGCCTGAAAAAGGAGGAAAGAGGTATGAGATCTTGACTCAAACTGTTAAGAAAAGTAAATTTGAAATGGATTAAAGTGTTAATGATTTCTGTTGAAAATCATGAAAGTATTAGAAGATATGAGATTAATTTTATGTTCTTAGGTTAGAAATATTCTTAAAGCACAAAACACATTTGATTTAATGAAAATTCAAATTTTAAACATTGATAAAAGGTAGTAAATTCAAAGAGGACATACTGGGGGTAAATATTTGTAATAAAACTAACAGGGAAGTAATATTCATATTATTTAAAGAGCTTTTACAAATGAAGACAATGTCCCCATATAGGTATTTATTTATAAAATTTACAATATTTCTTAATTAAAAAAATTTCATAGGTAAGAGATATAAGTAAACAATTTGCATGGGAAAAGTACAGATGGCTAATAAACATCAAAAAGGTGGTTAAAGTCATAGTGAAGTGAAAATTTAGATGATGAGATACTGCTTTTCACCAACATGGGAAAATTGTCCCTTTTCCCAAAAAATAGACTGTAATATCCAGAGTCTGAGCATAGATGGGAAAAGTAGTACTCTAATAACTGGTACATATATTCAGCCTGATAGAGGGCATTTCGGCAATGATAACTAACAATTACATAGCTGTTATTATTTCCTAGGTACTGACATGTTAACTCATTTAATCCTCACAACAAACCTCTGGTGGAGAAAGTGAGCCATGAACAGGTGAACAAAGATAATGTGTACAAGAATAGTCACTGTAACACTGTTTAGTAAAAAATTAGGGACAACTTTAAGTATACTAATAGGGACATGGTTAAATATTTCACTGTGTATCCACTTAAAATAATTAGGTAGCTCTGTATGTGCCAACCTGGAATGAAATCCAAGCAAATACCTACCTTAAGACAATAAATTGAACACTTTCCTTTAACTCCTTTCTGAAATCCCTCTAAATATCAGGGAAAAAAACAACCCTATGATGACAAGAAGAACAGGAGAAAACAACAGTGAAATTCTGGCAGCTATAATTCAGAACAATAAGTAAGAAATTTTTCTAAGAGATCCCAGAGAGCTGAATCCTAAACAAGCAACAAATTCAGGAGCAAGCTGTCAATATATATTACTAACAGTCCTCAAAAGGGCTCAGGAACTGGTAGTACCAGCATTGCTAGGTTTCTTCACTGTATAGTAGCTCTTTGGCTTCCTATTATATTCTGTTATCTGGATGCAGTCTCAGGGAGGATTGAACTCCACCTCCTGAAAGAGGAAGTACCTGAACTTAATATTTAGAATTATTGTATAAGATATATTTGTCCCTTCTCTTCCATTTATTTAGTTATTCAATTGTTTATATCAGTATGGGCTCATGTGTATATATGTACTTATTTTTTTAACTAAACTTCAGACCTTATTAGAATTTCCCAGTTTTTCTGTCGATGTCCTCCTCTGTTCCTAGTTCCTGTTCAGGATACCATTATTACTTTTAGTTGTAATGTCTCTTTAATGTCATTTGGTCTGTTAAAATTTCTCACGCTTTCCTTTCTTAATAACCTCAATAGTGTTGAGGAGGACTGGTTAGGCATTTTATAGAATGTCCCTCAAATTGGATTTGTCTGGTGTTTTCTCAATGATTAGATTGAGGTTATGCTTTTTGGGCAGAATAGTACAGAGATGAAAGTGCCATATAGAGGGTACATGATATTTATCTGTTATCGGTGGTAATGTTAACCTTGATCACTTGGTTAAAATGTATTTGCTGGGTTTCTCCACTATAGAACTATTATTGTTCCCTTTCATACTCTATTCTTTGGAAACAAGTAACTAAGTCCAACTCAAACTCAAAAAGGGGGTGGGGGTACTGAGTTCTATATCCTGGAGGGGAAAATATGTATATTATTTGGAATTTTTTTTTTTTTTTTTTTTTGAGGGAGCGAGAGTGGGTTGGAGAGAGTCAGAGGGAGAGAGAAAATCATAAACAGGCTGTGTGCTCAGTGTATAGCCTGACATGGGGCTTCCTCTCACAACCTTGACATCATGACCTGAGCTGAAATCAAGAGTTGGATGCTTAACTGACTGAGCCACCCAGGCGCCCCTATTTGGGATTCTTTTATAAGAAAGACTCATTTTTTTCTCCTTCTTCTCCATGATCCTGAGATCATGACCTGAGCCAAAGGCAGAGGCTCAACCACCTGAGCCACCCAGGCACTCTTAGCGGGCATGTTCTATTTATTTATTCATTTATATCAGTATGGACTATGCATATTTATTTATTTTTTAGGTTATGACCCAATAGTATTTATTTTGTTGCTCAAATTATTACAGTGTTGGCCATTGGGAACTCTTTCATTTTGACTCCTGTGATGCTTTCTGCCCCACATCCATCCTTTTGTTTTTTGAGCACTTCCCTACTTTTGGATACTATAAAATATCCCATGCTCATCTTGTATTTTCCCTACCCTCACCCTGGAATCGGCTATTCTCCAAGGAGTCCTGGTTCCTTTTATTGGAGAAAGGTTTTTAGAAACCAAGATCTGGGTGCTGGGAATGCTTTCTAATGCTGGGGTGTCATGGCTTCTAGGCTGTTCCAGAAGACAGAGCTAGGCTATGTAGGTATGTATACTAACTTGTGTATACTTACATATCTATAATTATTTCTGTGTCTATCATTATTTATTTTAAGCTAAACATGAGTTTCGTGCTGACATTTCTGACTCTAATCCAGTACAGCAAAGCTCATTTTAGCCTTTTCCCCTGCTCATCTGTATATAACTTCCCTCTCCCAACAGTGAGATACCTCCCACCATCTACCATCCATTTATTTATTCTTTTTTTTCTTTTTTTAGATTTATTTATTTTTTGAGAGAGAGAGAGAGAGTGCATGAGAGTGAGTGTGAGATGGGGGAGAGGGTGAGAAAGAATCTCCAACAGATGCACTATTGAGCATGGAGCCCAATGTGGGCCTGATCTCATGACCCTGAGATCATGACCTGAGCTGAAATCAAAAGTCAGACACTTAACTAACCGACTGAGCCACCCAGGGGTGCCCCAATCCATTTACTTATTTTTTCAACCCCCAGTATACAGGAAAAACAGGTTCAGAACCATTAACCCATACTTCCCTGTGTTAGTTTTTTAGTTCTTCCATAACAAATTACCACAAACTGGGTGGCTTAAAACAACAGAAATTTATTTTCTCATGGTTTTGGAGACTATAAGTCCAAAGTCAAGGTGTTGACAGGGCCATGCTCCCTTCAAAGACTCTAGGAATGAATTGTCCTTCCTTGCCTCTTCTAGCTTCTGATGGTTACCAGCAGTTTGTCATTCCTTGGTTTGTAGCATCATAACTCTCATCTCTACCTCCTTTACATGGCTTTTGTTGGCTCTTCTCTGTGTCTTCAGATCTCTCCCTTCTAAGGACACTGGTCATTGGATTTCAGGATCTCCCCCACCCCCTAATTCAGCATGACCTCATCTTGATTACATCTGCACAGACCCTGTTTCCAGTTGAGGCCACATTATCATGTTCTGGGGGTTAAGATTTTAATGTATCTTTAGGGGGGGACAGTTCATTCCACAACACTCTGTTATAGAATATGTGATAAGATAGAAAGGCATGAAAAAAGGAAGTGCTAGAGAGTAATTCAAGCTAAGTTTAGTTGAAAATAAAACAGGAGTACTGCTTTGAGGGTTTAGAAAAATGTTATTAGCTATTCTCATCAATAAACTTTAAAAATTAACTTTTTTTGAGGAGAGAATGATGTAGGAAGGGTAACAGATCTGACGATTTAAAAGTTGCAGAGTGGATGCCCTGGGATTTTCTTAGTGTTAGTGTAAAGCTTTTTGCTTTAAGCAAATCATATTCTTTCTTAACTTTGGTTGTATATTATGATTTCTCAAAAATTTACTTGAGATCCAGAGATAAATTATTTAGCTTTCTGAAGCTTTGGCTTACAAACTCAATATTAATAGTCTTTTTTTTAAGATAGTTACTTCAACCTCCATAGAATATTATGGTATTAACCTGGATCCAGCTGGGAATTTTCTTTTCTCAGTTTGGCCAAGGAGAGCTTAAAAATAATTTTGCTCCCTCCCCTCAGACTAGGCTACACGATGTCAAGGCTGAGATGCTACCTTTTCACAATGACTGGCTGAAGAACTGAAAATATCTCATTGAGAATATTACTGATAGTAGTATCTTTTTCATAATCTCCAGAAACTCTCTGATCCTGCTGTGTATTGTTACATAATTATTTATCTTTTCTGTTGCTGTTTAGGAAACAACGTTTTCTCCCTATTCTTTGAGTTGGTTTGAAACTAATTTATTTGTTAACAGTAGCAAAGATCACTGCTTTTTCTCACTGAATTATTCATCAGGTGTTAAATTCAAGTTCCTTTAATCTTTTAGGGATAAAGAGCATGATTTCCACTGTCTCCTCAAATTGGGCTGATGTGAAGAGGTTATATTTTTTGGACTTTCATTATGTTTCCATTTCCTCCAAGTTGAATACCCAGCTCCTTTCCCTGTTAGTTTTTTAGTAACACTTGAAGCAATGAGTGATTTTACCGGTATATATAACACAGATCTGTACAGAATACTCTACTGTCCAAAGAATCCATTGAGTTTAAGGCATGATCACAATAGGTAGTGTTAATTTGGAGGCTACTATATATGGATGAGGCATAGAGCAAATAGGGTGAGAGTTCTAGGAAAGGATAAGGAAGGAGTGTAAAGAATGGTGGATGAAAGTAAGATGGAGTAGTAGGACTCAGGAAGACTGACAGTATCAGAAATTTGGGATTTCTGTGAAAAATGAATCAGAATTATGGTTTGAGTGGTACTGGTGATGAATGATCTTGATTGCGTTTATTATTGACTGCCTGGAGAGGTGAAGTGTACTGTTAAAAAAAAGCCAGCTATTTAAAAATGTTACCTGAATATAGGAAATAGTTTTAGGTGGTATATTAAAGCAGGCATATTTAGCAGGCATATTCTTTTTTTTTTTTTTTTTAAGATTATTTTTCTTTTTATTCATTTGAGAGAAAGAGACAGAGAGAGCATAAGCAGGGGGAGAGGCAGAGGGAGAGGGAGAAGCAGACTCCCCGCTGAGCAGGGAGCCTGACACGGGCTCGATCCCGACATCATGACCTGAGCCAAAGGCAGAGGCTCAACCACCTGGGCCACCCAGGCGCCCTTAGCAGGCGTGTTCTATTTAGTTAGAAAGTGTGGTGTTTTTGCTTATGTAATACTGGATTCCAATTAGTATATGTTTTCCCTCTGAATTTGTCTTTCTGAAGTTCTCATGGTATCTACTTCGTGGGAGCTGTTCTTTTGCTCTTTCCCTTCCTTCTCTGTTCTTTGGTAAGTGTCCTGAGTCTTCTTACAGTCTTGTTTTTCATTTATGGATTTACTTCATGGCATATCTGTTTTATGTAAAGGGATCAGGAAAATAACCATTGTGGAGGATTACTGAATATTGAAAATAGTCTTGCATTAGAACATAGCTAATAGGTTGAGATTTATAATAAAATGTCAGCTTTAGAACATGCTGTGTGTTAATTTATTTCATATGAGTGTCATGTGGTTGTGCTTTACTTTGGCCTTGTATTATAGAAATCTTTTTTGTCATTCACTAACCATAGGTCTGTAAAGAATTTATTTTTTCTCATTTATAAAATTAAATCTGTATGAAATCCCATACATTTTTTTTTTAAAAAAAGATTTTGCTTATTTATTTGACACAGAGAGAGAGAGAGCATAAGCAGGTGGAATAGAAGGCAGAGGGAGAGGGAGAAGCAGGCTCCCCTCTGAGCAAGGAGCCCGATGTGGGGCTGATCCCAGGACCCTGGGATCATGACCTGAGCTCAAGGCAGTCGCTTAACCAACTGAGCTACCCAGGCGCCCCTGAAATCCCATATGTTATAGAATAACCCAAAAGTGTTCATCTCCATTGTACTACAACCCCCAGCTGAGAATTACCATAGCATATACTTATGTTAATTTCTAAATAATACACATGAAATTTGGACCAGTGTTACCAAGTATAATTTGAGTTTGTTTTAGAGTGTATCTACAGAATATTTTATTAGCTGCTTTCAATTCTGTTACTGTTACTGCTTGTCTTAGAGGAGGGTATACATTCCTTCTTGATTTTTCAATGCTGTGGCTTGAAGTGCTGCCTTATTTTGTTTTGTTGTGACAGTTTTTAGGTGAAATGTTTAAATGCATTTGAGTTCTTGAAAGACTGATTATTTTAAAAACCTCAGTATACAAATTAAATACCTACATGATTTACGTACTACATGGAGCTATTAACAAAAACGTCTTTTTAATTAACAAAACCTCTTGAATTAACTCTACAATTTATTTACTATACTTGACGTCAGTACACACAGTTACAACTTTTGTAAATTACTGTCAATTTTTTTTTGGAGATATTTGAAGTAGCTTATGGAAAATAATAGTATAGAGCTATGTGGGTCCAGTATGGTAGCCATTGGCAACATGTGGCTCATTGAGTGCTTGGACTGTGCCTAGTCCAAATCGAGATGTAAAATGCACACTGGATTTTGAATACTTTGTGTAAAAAAATATAAAATATCTTAATACTTTTTAATACTGATTACATGATAACATAATATTTTGGATTTGGTATTTAAATAAAGGCATTAATAAAGTTAATTTTACCTTTTCATTATTACTTTTAAGATGCGGTTACTACAAAACTTAAAATTACAAGGGTAGCTTGCATTATATATCTTTTGGATATATTGGACATACTGGTTTTGAGAGTGGATAATTTGTAAAGGGTTCACTTTCAAAGATTTTGAGTGTGTGTATATGTTTATATATTTCCCAGTAGAAAGAGTATTGGGTTCTCAAAATAACTCCTGAAAGACCACTTAATATTTAATGTAATAGAAATTTGTATTGATAGCATTATGTCTATGATAAATTGTATTCTCTTGTCAGTCTGGGAGTACCAAGAGCACACCCCTTTTATCATTTTGACAGTAAGTGATAAGAACTTGACCTCCATGAGATTGCTCTGGTTCCATTGACAAAGAGTTAAGATGTGTATGGTGGGGTATAAAGGGTTAGGTTAGGGAAGATTTTAGATTGGAGAATTCCTGAAATTCCGGAGTTCTGTTGCTCAGTTGGGAATCGGAGAAAAGGAATAATGTCAATAATTCCTGATGGAATTCCCCTTTTCGGGTCTGAGGTGTAGGCCCTCAGACTTAATTAGGAGGGAAGAAGGAACGTTCCCCCTGGAGTCTCAAAGCATAGTTTGCTGTGAGGCTAGTAGGTACCCACATGAAGGGGAGTGGGTAGAAGAGTATGATTGCACCACTCTTTCATATATCAAGTTTGGTTGGAAATTGAGTGTTTAGGAGGAAAGAGCCTATCTTGCTACAAGCGTCTAAAGTTTGGCTGTTCTTTGCAAATTAATAACATTATGCTTATGTTACACAGTTCAGATATTTAACCTGTGATAGTAAATTTTGAGTTCTTATTTACCTTAGTAATTATTTCTCTTTGTCTGAAGGCGATCACGATTGAATAGGTGTCCCTCTATATGCTAAGTATAAACTTAATTTATTGGGTATAGATCGAAGTACATGGAATCATTTTTATTAAATTCCATGGTACATTACTTTGAGTACAGCACATCAGTGAAGTAAGTTATCAAACCTTAAACTGTGAATAATACTGTCTAGTCAGACCCCCTCTCCCCACCCTATTCTCTGCCTTTTATTATTGTTTGGTTTTAACTGATGTTCCAGGTGATGCTCTTTGGCCACTGCTAAATCCTCAAAGTATCCTGTGAATCATCTGAAAAATAACTTGCATTCTTTTTTATTTTAATTCTTTAAAAACTTTAAAATCTGCATGTGAGTATAGAGTAACTGAATATAGAATATATGCTCTATGAATTACAACTATCCAGTTTTATAAATGACCATTTTGTAAATAGAAGTACCTTTTCTTGGGCGCCTGGGTGGCTCAGATGGTTAAGCGTCTGCCTTCGGCTCAGGTCATGATCCCAGGGTCCTGGGATCGAGTGCCACATCGGGCTCACGGCTCAGCGGGGAGCCTGCTTCTCCCTCTGACCCTCTCCCCTCTCATGCTGTTTCTCTCTCGCTCGCTCTCTAAAAAATAAATAAATAAAATCTTTAAAAAAAAAAAAAAAGAAGTACCTTTTCTTTTTTTTTCTCTCCACCCTGTAGCGTTTAGAGGTTCATTCACTTGATAAGTATTTATTGAATAACTTACTGTCTTTCAAGAACTGCAGAATCGAAAATATCTAAATAGAGAAGATTACATCAGAATCTCAGCATGAATCGGACTCTAGGACAGAACGATATTCTTAAATTACGATTGAGTGATTTGCTTTTAGCTCTAGTATTTTGAGATTTCAAATAATGCTAGATAAGAGTGTGAGGGTTTTTTTAAAAATGTATTTAACATGAGGTACTAATTTAACATTAGTGGTACGATCTTTTAGCTGTGGTAATTTTTTTATGAGGTGTCAAATTCAGGTTGGTAGGAAATAGATCTGTGACATGAGGATAGATGCGTCTGCAAGACCACCAAATTGTCACGTAGGCCACACCAGCAGATCACCAATTTCTTCCTGGGTTTTCTTTGCCGAAACCTAGAGGCTGTAAATAGCTGTTGTTACCACAGAAATTCGTTTGACAGGGAATTGTTTTTGAATTATGCTGCACTTGTGTAGGGTATAACCTAGAGGTGGTGCCAGAGTTGAATGATTAAGGGAGAAGCCAGAGGAAACTGGGAGTATAGGACCCTGTGCAATTAAAGAACTTCATTTTTGCTTAGGCTGCCTTTGTAACCTTCCACAGGACAGTCTTCCTCTCCCTTATGATTACGACATGGAGCCTGGGAGGTAGGCTTGCAGGCAGTTCTTTTATCTGTTTAAATCTGAGTTCTTAAATGTAGCTTCTAACAGTCTGTTTTGGGGTTAATTTTCAAGCATATTTATATACTTTACTAAAAAAAAAAAGGTACAGATAGTTAAATAATTTTTTACTTTGATAATTTCCAACTGCTAATTTGTATTAGAGATAATTTTCTTATCTAATTAACCTCATTTATTTCCAAAAGGAGGGACTGATAAAAATGGACTTAAATTTAATCATATCTTCATTAGTTGTTTTTACTAAGAAAAAATAGGACTATTTAATAATATAAATTTTGAGGTCATCCTGTGAATATGTACACATATCAGAAAGGAAGAAAAATCAGAAAAGTTACCAGTTGGTGCATTATCTTTATTTTATGAAGAAATGAAGGCCTTGTAAGGTAAGGACTTGTTCAGTCATTTATATATTCATAGAGCCAGTATTTACTGAATGTCTGCTATGTGTGAGATACTGTGCTAGGGGTTGGGATTAACAGACATTTTCCCCTCTTGTGTATGTAAAGTCTAGTGGAGAAAACAGATAGGAAATAATTAACATAAAATAGCAGTGTGATAGATGAAGTACACAGGGTAGGGGGGCGTACCTGAATCCATTGGATTAGGTGAAAGACCTCTGGCAGAAGTAATGTTTAAGTCGAGGTCCAAAATGTAAGTAGGAACCGGCAGGGCATAAGGTGAGAGGAGAGTAGGCTGAGAGAAAAGCATGGTCCAAGACAGGAAGGTGTGAGATTCTGGGGATGCAGCAGAGGACACCAAACTACAGTTTGACTGCTACAGTAGTCAGTTAGCCTTAACATTAATAGAAATACCTACCACAAATTTTTGCAGTATGGAGTTTTGTACTTTATACATGATTTAAAAAGATTCTTCATTATAGAATCCTTCGGAGATAAAATATGATTGACTGTATTTTTTTTTTTTTTTTAACTGATGGAAAAAGAGTTAGAGGGGGTTAATAATGTATCTGGGGTTATCCAGCTTTTCAAGTGGTGGAGCTGAGATTCTTCAGATCTAACTCCGAAGCTCTGCCTTAACCCCACTGTGTAAGATACCTGTACTCAGAAGGGAGAAACTAGATGGAAAGAAGTCCTGCGAGCTGTAATTTAGGATGGTATAGGTAACACTAGACTGAGAAACAGACCCGGATTCTATTTTGAGATTTGTACTTGGTCAAGTAATTTAACCTTTATGGACTTTAGTTCTTCATTTGCATATGGGAGTAGGTCAGAGGTTATGCACAGAACATTTTTCTTTTACTTGTGAAAGTAATTTCACAGCAGTATTCAAAATAATTATGACTTACATTCTTTTGCAAACCAAATAACTTTTTCCTTTGCCCCTCATCTCTACTTTGTTTTCTTGTTGATCTACATTATTTCTTAAAATGAAATATTTGAATTTTAAATTCTTAAACATGGCATATAATGGCATCATAGCTCTAGTAGGCTTGCAGGAGGTATATTTTGCATCTTTATGGGCTTCATTTTTACTTCCACTGTTATTCATTCATCCATTCATCCGTCTATCCATTCATTTATTCACTCAATTTTTCTATTATTTTGTTTCTTGACCTGGTAGGATATGAATGCTTAAACCTGACCAAGCTGAGCTGAATTTAGTTCATTTTAGTTCCCTGTGATGAACCTATGTATTTCTGACCTGGAAAGGCTATTCACACAGCCATGGGTTTAGGGATATTAATAACTTCAATCTCCTCAAACTAGCAGACGGATGGAGATGGATAATTTGTTGTCTGTTCTGTCATAGTAAGTTTTGTTTCTAAGAAAATTTGCATCTTCAAAAATCACATCCTGTAATTTAAGAGATTAAGTTCTAATTTGTGAAAATTTTTACAGGAGAGAAATAACTTACAGCTCTTTATAAGTAAACTGACTGATGAGACTTAAAACTAGTGGGAGGTATCCAGAAAATGGTACAGTTGAATGAAATTTCAAAAGGCACTTAAGAAAAAAAAGTAAGTTTTTGTGTAAATAAAAAAAGAAGCTGTTTGTATTGACTGGCTTTTATTTTTTTTTTTTTTTTTTTTTCAAGATTTTATTTATTTATTTGAGAGAGAGAGAATGAGAGAGAGCACATGAGAGAGGGGAGGGTCAGAGGGAGAAGCAGACTCCCTGCCGAGCAGGAAGCCGGATGCGGGACTCGATCCAGGGACTCCAGGATCATGACCTGAGCCGAAGGCAGTCGCTTAACCAACTGAGCCACCCAGGCGCCCCTATTGACTGGCTTTTAAAATGAGTTTTGTTTTGAATTGTTGGCGTCTTTAAGCTGTACTTCAGATTGTCCTTCGATTAAGTTGCTCATAATCTGGTTGGAGATCAGAAGTGTCTTCTGCCTTCTTGTTTTTGAAGCCAGCTTTTCATTTTGTTTTATAAATACAGAAATGCTTATGCACAGGATTGCATACTATTGCTGTCATGTACAGTTGCTAAAAGAGTAGGCCATACATTTGGCTGTAGGGAAACAAGTTTCTCATTATCCTTAAATAAAAGCAAGCAGTGTAGGAAAACATGATTTATTATGATATTGATACTTGACATACAGTTTTCCTAATGTTATTGATAGTTATTTTTATATGATTCTTTTGTGTGATTAGTCTCAGACTTTATGCAGATACCATAATGTCAAAAGAGGACTTACAATATTTTATCAGGATTGCTCTAGCTTTTTGGGATCTGTTGTGGTTCCATACAAATTTTGGGATTGTTTGTTCTAGCTCTGTGAAAAATGCTGGTGTTATTTTGGTAGGGATTGCGTGAAATGTGTAGGTTGCTTTGGGTGGTATAGACATTTTAACAATATTTGTTCTTCCAACCCATGAGCATGGAAAATTTTTCGCATTTCTTTGTGTACTCTTCAATTTCTTTCATAAGTATTCTGTAGTTTTCAGAGAAGAGGACTTGGTATTTTAGGTGTATCTTTTGTAAACATTTTAACTGGATTAAAAATGATTTGGACAATTCTTTTTGAGTAGATTTGCACTTACTGCGATGATTATTATATTTTGGTGCATTTTAAAACCCTATTGTATACTTTCCTTTCTGCTTTCATCTCAGGTTTTTTCCATCCTTTCTTGCCTTCTTTTGATTGACTTTTTTCTTCATGCCATTTTCCTAATAAAGAAAATTTTCTAATGAAGAAGTTATACACTACCTATGTTTTTAAAAAACAGCTTTATTAAGATATAATTTACATACCATACAATTTACCCAAAGTGTACAATTTAATGGTTTTAAAAATATTCTTATTATTGTACAGTTATTACCACAATCTAATTTTAGAACATTTTTAGCCTCCCCAAAAGAAATCCACTAGCTGTCACTCTTCATTTTCCTAAGCAACCACTAATCTTTTCTGTGTCTATAGATTTCTTTGTTCTAGACAATTCCTATAAACTGAATCATCTAATATGTAGTCCTTTGTGACTGATTTTCACTTAGCATAATGTTTTCAAGATTCATTCATGTTGTAGCATATATCAGTACTTCATTTCTCTTTATTGTCATATAATATTCCATACTATGGATAATACCACAATTTTTCTTTTCATCATTTGATGGACAGTCAGGTTGTTTTGGCTTTGGGATGTTAAGAATAATGTCTCTATGAACATATTTGCATTCTTTTGGGTGTGTACGCAGGAGTAGAATTGCTGAGTTGTATGATATCTCTATGTTTAATCTTTTGAGGAGCTGCCGAACTGTTTCCTAAGCAGTGGTGCCTTTTTTCATTCCCACCAGCATTGTATGAGGGTTCCCATTTCTCCCCATCCTTGCCAACATTTATTATCTGTCATTTTGATGATAGCTATTCTAGTGGGTATGAAGTGGTATCTCATTGTGGTTTTGGTTTGCATTTTCCTGATGACTACATGATGTCGAGCATCTTTTCATATGCTTTAATAAGTCCATTTGTATATCTGCTTTGAAGAAATATCTGTTCAAATCTGAACCCATTTTTAAATTGGGCCATTTGTGTTTTTATTGAGTTGTAAGAGTTTTTTAATATAATCTAGATACAAATTCCTATCAGATAAATTATTTGCAAAAATTCTCTCCCATCTTGGGCAAAGTCTTTTTAGTTTCTTGAAAGTCTAATTGGCAGCAAGTTTTAAAAATTTTGATAAAAGTCTAATTTACCTTTACTTTCTTTTGTTGCTTGGGCTTTGGTATTATATTTAGGAAACCACTGCCTGACTTAATGTCATGAATATTTACACCTATAATTTCTTCTAAGAGTTTTATAGTTTAGCCGTTTATAGTCTTATAGTTTTAGCTTAGATTTAGGGCTATGATTAATTTTGAGTTAGTACTTATGGATGGTACAAGGTAAGAGTCCAACTTCATTCTTTGGCCTGTGGCTGTACAGTTGTTCTAGGTCTACCTCTTCTTTTAGTTGTTAATGTAGATGTTATGTAACCCTTAGCTTGACTGTCTAGAATGGTAATTAGAATCTTTTTCCTCCTCTCACAGATATAAGGACCTTAAAAATGGGAATTCTGGGGGTGCCTGGGTGGCTCAGTTGGTTAAGCGTCTGCCTTCAGCTCAGGTCATGATCCCAGGGTCCTGGGATTAAAAAAAAAAAAAAAAATTAAAAAAAAATGGGAGGGCTGATCCACCCTTGTTTTGCGTTAAATGTTATAGTTGCAAATCTTTTCTTTTTTTAGCCCACAAATTAGATACTGTCTTTCCTGTTTTATGCAGTTGTTGTCCTTTGTTTTTTTAGATTTAGCTGCATTTGCTTAAATTTTTTTTTTTATTTTTTTTATTTTTATTTTTATTTTTTTATTTTTTTATTTTTTTATTTATTTATTTATTTATTTTTTTATTTTTTTACAACTCAGGACTCATTTGTCTTCTTCCTGAGAGAAACAAAAGGAATATTAGTAGTTCTTTTAGTGAGTTTGTTGATAGTAAGCTCTGTTTTTGCTTGACTGAAAATATATTTTGCCCTTATTCTTGAAAGATAGCTTACCTTTCTAAACAATTTTCGGGTGCCTGTTATTTATTGTTAACCCTTTGGAGATATTATTTCATGGTGTTCTGGATTATAAGCTGTTGAGAAGCTGGCTATTACCCTGAGAGTTCTTTTATAAATAGTCTGCCTTTTCTCTCTGGCTTATTTCTCATTGTCTGGTGTTTTGTAGTTTCCTTATGATAAACTTTAGTCTTGCTCTGTAGCTGTGTATGTAATCCACATGAATTCATTTACAATTAATTGTAAACCCTAAGGGGAGGGGATATATTCATATTCATATTTTTGTGAATAAGGTATTTGCATTGTCTTTTTTACCTAATACAGTGCCTTGTACATAATACATTCCTAGGAGATTCTTTAGTTGAATTATTGTTGAACTTTTTTATATAGCTCTTTTCCTACCAGGATGTAGTTTAGAATATTTTAAAATATTTATAAAAATACAGGAAATGCTTAGAAATGTTCATTTGTTTAAAAAAAAGGATGGAGTTACATGTGGCATAAAAGTTTTTTTCTGATATGATTATAGGATTAGCAGGAAGGAAAAAAAGTATCATGCTGTTGTATAAAACTTTATTGTCTTTGGGTTAGAGTTAAAATTTTTATTTAAAAATGTAATATTTGTTATGATATTTCATATTGACAAATATATTAAGTGGTTACATTTGATTTGATTTGAGAGAGATTGAGAAAGTGTGTGCAAGTTGGGGGGGCACAGAGGGAGAGGGAGAGAGAGAATCTTAAGCAGGCTCCATACTAGGCATGTGGGGCCTGATCTCATGTGGGGCTTGATCTCATGACCCTGAGATCATGATCTGAGCTGAATTCAAGAATTGGATGCTTAACCAACTGAGCCATCCAGGTGCCCCTAAGTGGTTACATTTTAAATCAAAATATTTTGATATGAGGTTATATAGTTTCCTGATTAATTTTTTTAATCTAAAGACTTGTGATTTTTTGTTGTAATATAGGTCTGAAGGGTGTAGTCTTTTTTGAATGTATTTACTTTCATTTAGGAAGGGTAGAACAGAGAGAGACTATAATACAAGAAAAGATAGAATCAGTGTATTCATCTGTTGCCAGATAACAATAACATGACAGTGAAACAAAAGGTTGAGGTTTTGCTCAGAATTCAGAATACATTATCTTGAATATTCACTTGTATTATCAGGTTACAGCAAAGTCCTCCTCTTAGATTTTGGATTGCAAGGGAAAAATCTATCTGAAACCATTAGCTGTACTATGCTATCTGTGAATGCTATAGACCCTGTCCTCTGGTTTTTAAAAGGACTACCCTTTGCTGGTTTCAGATTTCACTGTGGTAACTTAGATGTGGGCCAGATGCCATTGTAATAACTTGCCTTTGGGATTTGTGGCTACAATTAGATAGTATAATGAAGCACATTAGGAATTGTATTACATCTGTCTCTAATTGCCTGTTTCATTAGGGCAAAAATAACATTCTTTAGGTGTTAATATTTTCTGGACTCATCTCTGAGATATAATGGTCCTTTTTCTAAATATCCATGCTATCAAATATTTAATTTTTTCTTCCTTATTTCCTGTTGTATGTGCATATGTAAATATGTATGTGCTTATGTGTGTGTATAGACTAGGCTTTAATCCTTAGTTTTGGCGGTACTGAATTCTGAAAGTCACAGTATATCAGTTTGTACACTAGAACTCAGATACTGGTGATGGTTGAACCTGGGATATTTAAGCTTGAAAGCTTCAGAACTGGAATCAGACCCAGATGGAGTGATGTTGTAGTGAACAGAACAGAGAATCACTCACTCAACAGTCCTATTTCCTGATCACCTCTACTTTAACTGAATCAGGATCTCTTGGAGAAGGGCTTCAGATCCCAGGTAATTGTTTTTGTATGTTAAAGTTTGAGAAATTCAGATGAGTGACTTTTAGGAGTAACTTCTGTTCTCAGTGTAATGTTCTTTGAATAGCATATATCAATTATTTTCAGATTTGTAGGAGGGAAATACTGTATGATGTGGAATTGGTTTTTATCACCAATTATTGATTTTCCATGCAGTTGGGAAATATTGAGCTAACAAAGGAAAAGTAGCACATTATCAGATATAAGTAGCAGCCAAGACTGTTGATCTGTGGTCTCAGAGGTTTCAGTTGTGACTTGGAAAGTGAGACAGTCACCTGATACATTATTCATACTTAAGTAACAGTGTTATTTGAGATATTTTAAACTCTTTGGGGTCACAAAACAAAACATCTTTGCAATAGTTTGACCAAATGGTAAGGTTATGTCCCTTGAAAAGAAATTAAGACATTGTATAAAGTTAAATATGAAAACATCTTTCTCCTTTTCTCCTCTTTCCATGATGAGGGGTATACCTTGGTTTATTAAGTTTTGGGTGTATTCTTCCAGACCGTTTCTCTGCTCATGAATATATATGTGTTTACATATATTTGTTTTTATGCTTGCATATTTTAAATACTGATATGTACAGATTGCTTCTCTTCTCTCAAAGGCTATAACAATTTATTTTCATATCATTGTAAGATATTATAGCCTTTAATAATCTTTATGAATAGGATAGGGAACACACTTTAACTATTAATGAGTTTGAACTTTTTTTTTTTTTTTTTTTTAGATTTTATTTATTTATTTTTGAGGGAGAGCATGAGCATGAGCAGGAAGGAAGGGCAAAGGGAGACTGAGAGCAGGCTGGGAGCCTGACTCAGGGCTCTCAACCCCAGGATCATGACCTGAGCTGAAGGCAGACACTTAACAGACTGAGCCACCCATATGCCCTGAACATCTTTTTTTTTTTTTAAACATGTATTTTTTATTTGCATTTCTTGTGATTTGCTTTCTGATTTCCTTTGCCTGTTTTAAAATTGGGTTGTTAGGTTTTGTTTTGTTTTTAAATTAATTCCTTGTATCCTATGGTTATTTAGTTTTTTGTCTGTTATATGATGGAATAACGTTTACTTAGCTTTTTTAATGGTTTAATAATAACTAATGGTTCTCTTTGTTTTTTTATTTAATCTTCACTGTTGTTCTGTCCGTTTTATGGACAAGGGGACTGTGATGCACGGAGGTTAAAAAGATGTTTGAACACATGCCACTAAGTGGTAGAGCCATGATTTGAATCTAAAAAGAGTAATTTTAAAACTGTTACATTTAACCTTTATAATTTATCTTTATTTACAAAGTTTTTTAAATGTAAAAAACAAAATTTCAAATTTGTATTTTTTAAAGTTAAAGATACTTAATGATTTTAATACAAATACTCCTTTAGTAATAGTAACACAAACGTGTATAGATATATACACACACACTTATATATTGGTAAATAGATGTAGTACTATAATATATTAATACAGATATTTCATACACTTTTGGGGACATTTGTCCTATTTCTATTTAGAATTGACCTTCCGTAGCATATGCTTATTTTTTTCTATTGATTATCATAATAATCTGTTGATCTTCCTGTTGCCAATCATTTTGCTTTAATCTGTCCTCAACCCTTTTATTGGAATAATCATTTTAGGTATGGTTTTGATCATGTTACTCCTTTGGAAACTTTCAGTGGTATCACAATGCTTGATGAATGAAGGCCAGCCTCTTTCCTTACTGGGGCATTTGAAGACTTAAATAATTCTGTTTCATCTTTACCTTTCAAGAATTACCTTGAGGGGCGCCTGGGTGGCTCAGTCGTTAAGCGTCTGCCTTCTGCTCAGGTCATGATCCCGGGGTCCTGGGATCGAGCCCCGCGTCGGGCTCCCTGATTGGTGAGGGGCCTGTTTCTCCCTCTCCCAGCCCCCACTGCTAGTATTCCCTCTCTCGCTGTCTCTTTTGCTGTCCAATAAATAAAATCTTAAAAAAAAAAAAGAATTACCTTGAGGAAATTTTTTCTGCTTAAAAAATTCAGTCTGCTCGCCTTGATACAATATCTAGTATACTAGTCTTTGAATCCAGTGGTTCAGGTTCAGATTTCCATGGCACTTTGTTTGCATGCAGTATGACATAATGCAAAGCACTGTCATTTCTTGAATTTCTATATGGTATAACCTCAGATGTGGCAGACTGGTTGGAAAGGGGGTGAGAGAATCAGGCACATTTTTCTGAAGCAGAGTTTGCATAACCAGTGAAAGGTTTTTCTCTTTTTAGATTGTGTATTGGGACTGATGGAGTTTGGGTGTGTGGAGCAGGACTAAAGTCCTGCCCTTGCCACCCTAGGGCACAGCCACTGGTGTGAAGTACAGGCTTGCAGTAGTTGACCTTACTTGCTATATGATCTTGAGCAATATACTTAACTTTTCTAAATGTTAATTTCCTCCTTTGAGCAACTTTTCTTGATACTACATACAGCAGATAAACGGGATAATTTGGTTTTTTCTTTGGGAGTTGCATTCTTCTGGCTTTCATATTTGGATCAGTTAGTGTTCTTAATCAGCTTAATGAAGAATTTATTTAAGGGTGTTTAGTATCTCATAGAATTTTGGGGGAAGGTTGGAGAACCAGGCTTACGGTTAAACTTACAGGTAGTATACCTCAGATCACCTTTGAGAACTGTTACTTCTCCAGCCCCACCATGTACCAGTGCTGCCCAATTGCTGCTACTCTGGGCCAGAACTTGATTGGCTGCCCCTGGTGCTGCCATTGTGGAAGGCTAATGCCTCTGCTGTTGCTTGTACCAGCCAGAAATGGTAGCTGCATACAGAGCCATTTTCTTTTTTTTCTTTTTTTTTTTTTTAAAGATTTTTTTATTTATTTGACAGAGGGAGCGAGCGAGAGCGGGAACACGAGCAGGGGGAGTAGGAGAGGGAGAAGCAGGCTTCCCGCGGAGCAGGGAGCCCGATGCGGGGCTCGATCCCAGGACCCTGGGATCATGACCTGAGCCAAAGGCAGACACTTAACGACTGAGCCACCCAGGCGCCCCCAGAGCCATTTTCTTATGTGACTCATTTCCAAACTGAAATCTTGTGCAGGTGTTTCTGAATGTCTACACCATAATTGCAGAGTCATGTTGGGAATCTGAGGTCTAAAATTAATTTTGGGAGATTAGACTTATAATGTGGGAATTATCCTGAGTATAAAAAGATTCTTCAGAAGCCGATGAGAAGCTTGAACATGATAAATAAATGTTCACTATAATACTTTTGCTTGTATTCTTCCATCTGTAATTTTTTTTTTTTTTTAAATCTCCAAGTGAATAAATTCTGTACTGGAATTTCATTGTTTGAATTAGTCTACCTGGCTCTTTCTTATCTGAATTTCCTTATGGCCTTTTCAGTATTTCTTTTCACAATATTTTATTTCTTTAAGACAACATCAAAGCTCACAAGAAGTATTAAATATATTCTAGTATGAGCCAAACAGTATGGAAAAATATAGAATAAACTGAAAGTTGCCTTTCACCACTCACCTCTTCTCCCCTCACACTTTCAATTGCTATCCCCTTTTGAAGTGTCCTCTGATAAAAATTGATAATCTTTAATTCTGATTTGACACATTTGATGATAATTTGTCACTTGATGGTAAGTTCATGGAATAGAGAGGTCTTTATTTGTGCTTTGGGTTTCCATGGAGCCTACTAAAACTGTTACTGTGTGTAGCAGAATAATATGTAAAGGGTTGACCTAAGGCAATAGCTGTGTCATCATTTTGGAAGTGAAGGCTTACAACTTGAGGATTTAGTGACTGCAGAGAAAGGTAGCAGTCTAAGTAGACTCCAGGAGTTCTAGCTTGGGAAACGTACCATTGATGTTGCCATTTAAGGGAGACTGGGAATGGAGGAACTACTCTGTATCCACAAGCATATTGCTAGAGTGCTTTCTAATTATATTCCATTATTGTAGGATCTCCTTTACCCATATTTCTGATTTGAATTAGAGTTTGGGAAGGTGCTAAAATGTTTGAGTACGGCATAGATTTCCACAGTTTAGGAAAGGCTGTGAAAAATACCATTTTCTAGTAGAGTTATTTCTGAGGCTTCAGTGCTGGATGATGAGGAAGACCTCTCAGTGGGGAGATGGATTTTTCTTTTTAAAAAAGTAACAATAGGGCGCCTGGGTGGCTCAGTTGGTTAAGCGACTGCCTTCGGCTCGGGTCATGATCCCAGGGTCCTGGGATCGAGTCCCGCATCGGGCTCCCTGCTCTGCGGGGAGCCTCCTTCTCCCTCTCCCACTCCCCCTGCTTGTGTTCCCTCTCTCGCTGTGTCTCTCTGTCAAATAAATAAATAAAAAATCTTAAAAAAAAAAAAAGTAACAATAATTAGGTTAAATAGGGTGACTATAAACCTGTTTTCTAGTCACTTGTTACCTGTAAGTAGATAGTAAATGGGCATATATTTCATTATGTATTCATTTTTAGAAAATAATATTTGAAAATATGTTTGGTTTGTTTCAGATAAACCTAATAATAATAACCTCATTTTGATAAAGTGTCTTTGAAAACCTTGTGCTTGGAAACCATATTCAGATATTTGTTTTGGCATTTTGCATTTAGCAGATTTTTTTCCTGTTAATTACAACTAATTTGACATTCTTTTCTCTTTCCAGATCATTCAACTTCAAGTGGCACATTATCTTTTAAGCCTAGTCGATCATTGGTTACTCTTCCTACTGCCCATGTCATGCCGTCTAACTCCAGTGCTTCAGTTTCCAGACATAGGGAATCATTGACATCAGAAGGCTCAAAATGGAGTACAAGCCTCATGCAAACATTGGGAAACCATAGTAGGGGAGAACAGGACTCTTCACTAGACATGAAGGACTTCCGGCCTCTCCGGAAATGGTCATCTTTATCCAAACTCACTGCCCCGGATAACTGTGGCCAGGGTGGCATCGTACATGCTGATGAGTCAAGGAGTGGTTTGGAAAAGACAGGGAGAGCCAAGGTTTTAACGTCGCAACTAAGAACAATTGGGCCTAGCTGCTTACATGATAGTATGGAGATGCTTAAGCTAGAGGACAAGGAAATAAATAAAAAACGATCATCAACTCTGGACTGCAAATATAAATTCGAGAGCTGTAGCAAAGAGGACTTTAGAGCTTCTTCCTGCACTCTTAGGAGACCGACCTTAGACATGACATACAGTGCCTTACCTGAAAGCAAGCCCATTGTGACAAGTGCAGAGGCCTTTGAACCTCCGAAATATTTAATGCTGGGTCAACAGGCAGTAGGTGGAGTTCCCATTCAGCCTTCTGTGAGGACGCAGATGTGGCTTACAGAGCAGTTGCGGACAAACCCTTTGGAAAGTAGAACTACAGAGGACTCTTACAGTTTAGCTCCTTGGCAACAGCAGCAACTTGAAGAGTTTCGACAAGAAAATGAAACACCAATGCAGGTAAAGCTCAAAGTCTAGTGTTTGCTTCCCTCCAGTGGATGTTAGGAGTAAGCACACTTGCAGTAAGCATAGGACAGTGTCCTTGTCCGTAGGCGCAGTTTGTTTCGCTTTTCCTTTTTCCTGCAAGTTACTAAGCATAAAGGGTATAAACTCCCAAAGTACTGTTTTGATAAACAAAAGTTAAGAAATATTTGAGGCTGATTAACATGAAAAACTTAAAATCTTGTACCTTAGTCTTTACTTTCCTTCTCATTTGTTAAGTGAGCATAAAGATAAACAAAGCAACACATATTCAGTTTAAAGAAATGTGAAACAGACAAAGGAACTGGCATGGTATAATAGAACATTAACTTGGGAGTATGGGGGCTTGGATTTTGTTTCTGTCAGATTCAGAACCTGGATGATTTTCTATCTGGGCCTCAAGTTTCTTTTTCTTTTTTTTTTATCGATATATAATTAACATATAACATTACATTAGTTCCAGTTCTACAACATAATGACTTGATATATATATGTTTTGTGAAATGATCACCACAATAAGTCTAAGTCTGGTCTGGTTAATGTCCATCACCATATAGTTTCAATTTTTTTTTTTCCTTGTGATAACTTGTAAAATTTTGTCTCTTAGCAACTTTCAAATATATAGTACAGTATTATCAACTATAGTCATCATGCTGTACGGTACATCCTCATGACTTGGAAGTTAGTATCTTTTGACTTCACCCATTTTCCCCACCCCTAGCCCCTGGCAACCACCCATCAGTTCTCTGTGATTTTTTTCTTTCTTTTAAGATTCTACATATAAATGAGATGATACAGTATTTGTCTTTGACTTCTTTCACTTATCATAATGCCCTCAAGATATATTCATAATGTCACAAATGGCAAGATTTCATTTTGTTACAACTGAATAATATTCCATTGTATATATACCACATTTTATTTGTTCATTCATTCATCAGTGGGTACTTAGGTTGCTTTCATGTCCTAACTATTGTAAATAGTGCTCCAGTGGACATCGGAGTGCATATATCTTTTTGGGTTAGTGTTTTCATTTCTTTCAGATAAATATCCAGAAGGGGAACTGCTGGATCATATGGTAGTAGTATTTTTAATTTTTTGAGGAACCCCCTCATACTGTTTTCCATAGTGGCTGCACCAATTTACATTCCCACCTACAATGCACAAGGGTTGTCTTTTCTCCACATCCTTGCCAATACTTGTTATCTCTTGTCTTTTTGCTAATGACCATTCTAACAGGTGTGAGGTGATAGCCCATTGTGGTTTTGATTTGCGTTTCCCTGAAAGTGATGTTGAGCACCTTTCATGTGTCTGCTGGCCATCTGCATGTCTTCTCATTTCTTCATATATGAAATGAGAAGGTGGAACTAAAGTCAGGTGGTGTTTGAAATGTATTTAGGTTTATAAGCAGATATGTGCTTATTTTAAAAAGATTAAGTTGGGTCAGGGGGTGCCTGGGTGGCTCAGTCGGTTAAACATCTGCCTTCAGCTCAGGTCATGATCTTAGGGTCCTGGGATCAAGCCCCACGTCGGGCTCCCTGCTCAGTGGGGAGCCTGCTTCTCCCTGTCCCTCTACCTGCCCCTCCCCCTGTTTGTGTGCTTGCCCTCTCTCTCTGTCAAATAAATGAAATCTTGAAAAAATTTATTAATCAGTTTGAGGAAAGCACTTTATAAAATACCACATATAAATAAAAGTGGTGTGTATCCCCTAAAGTAACATGTAAATGTGTACATTTCTTGATCTGGAAATGTTTTCTATTCCAGGATAATTTCCACAGCTCATTTTAAGTGGGAAAGCAGTTAGCTATAGAATTTTTTGTAAATCCTATCATCCATTTTTTATTACCAGAATTTTCTGAAACTCATTAATTCTATCAGAAATTGTAAAATTTCCCTTAGAGAAAACACTTAAAATTACTATTTATTACTGCTACTAATAAAAAATAGTAAAGATTAAAGGAATACATCCTATTAAAGGATAAGGAGATCACTTATCTGGAAACCTCACAAATCTGAGTCCCAAAACATACACACACCTGAATGTGCTACATTTACAGGGGAATCCTTAACACATCCCATGTGCCTTCCTTATTCTTGTTTGGGCACAGTACTAAACAATCTTGATTATATATAAAAAGTACATAACCAAAAAGAACCATTATTATGATGTTTGAATTACAAATCAGAAAAGAGCAGTTTAACCAGATTTCTGATTTATCAGTTCAAGTGATTGAAAGATAGGAAACCTAATTTTTATAATTTTTTTAAAGATTTTATTTATTTGAGAGAGAGAGCATAGAGGGAGAGTGAGAGGGAGAAACAGACTCCCTGCTGAGCAGGGAGCCTGATGCAGGACTCGATCCCAGGACCCTGGGATCATGACCTGAGCCGGAGGCAGACGCCTAACGAACTGAGCCACCCAGGCACCCCGGAAACCTAATTTTTAAAATACTATTCTATTTTAGTTCTCAAATGCTTTGTGATTATATGAGACCAGGGATCAGGTGGTTATTTCTCCAGCTGGTATTTTTGCACAGAATTGTAGTTGTCCATGGGGTGCTGAGTAATACTATTCCAACCTGAAGGTGTGATAGAAAGGTAACTGAGAAAATTGAATGAATTTAAAAGAATAAGTACTAATTTACTTCTTTCATTCTGCTTGGAAAATCCTGTGCTTTGAAGTTTTTCCCAACCTTGAAACAATGCAAAGAGAATAGGAAGCTTGGAGGTGCACCGTAGAGCCAAACTTATTTTTAAATCTTCTCCCTAGTACATGGTAGAGGAAGAAGGCTACTAGAGGACATTTGCACACACCCTGGGTTGTCCTGCTTTTTGATGAACCGTATTTGGGATGGTCTCTTTGTAGTGCTCCTAAGTGTTGTAGTAGAAAGATGAAACCAGGTAAAGAAAACTTAGACTCTTCATGTCTAAGTTTTAATGGTCCGTTTTCTTCTCATTCCCTTCTTGTACTATTACAGAAAACAGTTCTTGAATACCTTCTTCTCCTTGGAGCCTCCAAGTGCTGTCTTTACTATAAAAGTTCTCATCTTGGTTGTTTCTTTTCTTTTTTTTTTAAAGATTTTATTTATTTGACAGAGAGAGAGCACAAGTAGGCAGAGCAGCAGGCAGAGGGAGAGGGAGAAGCAGGCTCTTCGCTGAGCAGGGAGCCTGATGCGGGGCTTGATCCCGGGATCATGGGATCACCACCCGAGCCGAAGGCAGATGTTTAACCAATTGAGTCACCCAGGCATCCCCAGCTTGGTTGTTTCTTAAAAGACTTTAAAGAATTGACTTCCGTTTAGTCTAATTTCCATAAAGGGAAGAGCCATAATAAGGATCAGCCTGTCTGATAAATTGTGAGAATGTGTATGATTTTCAATGTGTATGATTTTCAAGCACAACTCCTAAACTGTCACCATAAAAGAAACCTCTCTTTTTACAACCAAGGAAAGGAAATTGGCAGAGAGTCACAATCTAACACCACCATAGATTTATATAGAACTTTGTAGCTCTCGAGAGTGTTTTATCTCATTTGATCTGCACAGTTCTTTCCCTGCTTTTCTCCCTCCAAAGGTTAATATTGTAATGTGGAAGTTTTGCTCTTCTTAGGAATAATCATTGAGTCAGCCTCACAGTGTCATGCTCATGCTGTTCCTTGATTCCCATGATTTCCTACTAACTCAGCTAGAATGCAGGTAGTGTAGTACTCTGAAACATTTTCCTTTGTGAGTGAAGAGAGGCCATCTATGCCTTCAGGTGGTTAGAATATAGACCTCCATGTGCAAACTGTCTTTGGGTCTTTCCTGTTCTATGTCACCCCTCTCCTCCCACCCTCCCCAAAAGCACTCTGACCCTACAAGGACTATGACAGAAGAGAAAGACAAATGACAGAGCCTTGTCTTCTCTTTGGAAAGAATATATCCCTTACCATGTCCCTCTTTTCTTTCTTTCCTGGGGGGTGGGGGAACAGGGGAAGGGATGAGATGCTCACAGTGCATCTCTCAGGCGGTAGTCAAGAAATGGTCTGTTTATTGATGAAGTTTATCTTCTTTCCTCTTACATTCCTTAGGATGTTGCTAAATTCTGTGTTGCAATCATTTTAAAAAGAGGAAGATAAAATTTTGTACCCCAGGGCGCCTGGGTGGCTCAGTTGGTTAAGCGACTGCCTTCATCTCAGGTCATGATCCCACGGTCCTGGGATCGAGTCCCGCATCGGGCTCCCTGCTCTGCGGGGAGCCTGCTTCTCCCTCTCCCACTCCCCCTGCTTGTGTTCCCTCTCTTGCTGCCTCTCTCTCTGTCAAATAAATAAATAAAATCTTTAAAAAAAAAAATTTGTACCCCATTTAAATCATGACAGGGCTTGATCAGCCAAAATACTGGAACCTAATGATTTCAGCATATTTTGCTGAACAATTTATATAAATAAAAAATGTGAATAAAAATTTGATAAAATGACTTAAATGACTTGGTTTTTGTTTAACATGATAAAAGAATGAAAAAGTTTTATTTTTAACATGAGTGTTTTATGTATTCTATTGCATACCTGAAAAGAAACAGTTTTCTTATTTTTGTATTTTTTTTTTTTTTTTTACTGTTTAAGAAGATATAACTGCACTGAAAGATGTGAACCTTGTGGCACTCTAAATAGATAGGATGTGACATGACACATTCACTCAGTAGCTAAAAAGCATATAATTGGTTGTTGTTTTTTTTTAAGATTTTATTTATTTATTTGACAGAGAAAGACACAGCGAGAGAGGGAACACAAGCAGGGGGAGAGGGAGAGGGAGAAGCAGGCTTCCCGCCGAGTAGGGAGCCCGATGCGGGGCTTGATCCCAGGACCCTGGGACCACGACCCGAGCCGAAGGCAGATGCCCAACAACTGAGCCACCCAGGCGCCCCAGCATATAATTGGTTTTTGTATACATGCTTTAATAAATTAGTAATGTGTTTGACTTTTTTTAACCTTATTTTCTACATAGTATTGGCATATAACTTTATACATCTTAAAGTTGTGCTGTTACTTAGCAGAAGGGCAAATTTTTTTTTAAACTTATCATTTTCTCACTTTGCCAGAATAAAAAATAATCAAAGGAGAAATAAAATCTAAATAGTAGAAAATTCATTATTTTATGTAGGTCTGCCCTCTTGTGTCTATATGAGGAAATGTTGATCTTTTGAGAAAAGTCATTGAAAACAATCTACCAATGCAAAAGTGCTTATAAATTGTTTTATGGCCATATCAATCATGAGTTGTATTAAAGAGCGATTTCACTGAGTTCAAGAAGGTTCTTTTTAATATAGGTGATTTGCATTAAATAAACATTTTGAACCGACTAAAATATAAAGGGCAACATTGAACATTTAAAAATTAGTTCATTTTTAGTACTCTGTAAATTAAGATTAAAATTTATTCTACAGTAGAAAGAACATTTGGTATTTAAAAATTTTAAATACATTGTTTTATTATATCTTACTCTTTACATATGATAAACAGAATAAATAAATTCCATTTAAAGAATAGGTTTTTGTTCTACATTATAATGAGTTACAGTATTCTGTAATCCTCAAGAAAAAGGTTTTAATTTCTATTAAAGTCAGCATGAAAAAACAAAAAACTTATTTCTATTTACTTAGGGAAATACCCCATTACTTCACATTTTATAGTTTGATGTCTATATTGTAATAATGAACAATACAATGAAAGGAACGGAATTTAGCATTTCAAGTTTCCCACTTATTAACATCAGTGCAGCTAATTATAGAACTTGGTACTTTTTTCACAAGTAATTACTGAGACCAGTGATGTGAATGTGTTGCTTATTATTTATAAGCTTTCTAGTTGATATTAGGGATCTCCAACCCATAGATGAGGCTTTGCTGAAATCTCCCTGTCAGTATGAAATCCTTTTTCCTCTGTTCCTCAAATATCAGTGAATCAAAACTATCCCCCCTTCCCCATCTCCAGTACCTGTCAGGTACCCAGAAAAAATTAAAAGCAGTGTCTCCTTTACTAATCTGTTAGCCACACTTGTGCTATAAACCAAGATCAGTACTGACTTTTCAAATTCTTTTAGTAACCACATTTTAGCAAATCATACAGTAAATTATGTGTCCTCTACTCTTTTAGTAACTGCTGTATTAGTAATATGTCTTGAATTGAAGTTAAAATTATTGGACTATGCAGTATAGGTATAAACCACTTTAGGCCTAATTCTAAACCGAATCAAGTTAAATTAACAAATTTTGGTGAATGTATTTTCCAGTACCAAGTTTTACTTCTGTTATGAGGTGGAAGATATTTTTAAGTGATCAGAGGGGAAATTGAAAATATATTCAGCAAGAAAATAATTGTAGATTAACTTCGCTGGGTTTATAATTTAGCATGATATTGACCATTTGGTTGACAGATTAAGGAAAATAGCTATGTCCTCTTATAAACCGTAGGACAAAAAGTTCCTGTCAAAATGTGATCAAAGAATTAATTTTGGGGAGTCCCCAATTTTATTTTTTTTTAATGCTTGAAAGGGCATATTTTCTTTTTATTATTTTTGAAATTCTTCTCCTTGCCTATATTGAGGATGAGGTTAAGAATAGACGACAATCTATAAAATCGTTCTAAAGTCTTAAGATTTCATGATTTCAAAGACATAGTGTGGTAGGTTATCTACTTAGATGATCAACTACAGTGCTTTAAGTTAGGGTAGACTCTGTTCTACTAGTGTATTAGTAATTATGGCTAATCATATTGTCATCTGTTAAATTAACCAGTAGTTCTTGTCTGCTGATCATAATGTACTACAGAGAACACATTTATGGTTTGCCTTCATACTAGCATTCTATAATTGTTTGAAAAAATTAGTTAAGAGAAATTTTATTTATATAAGAGTATGGCCTTACTTTTTCTTATTTGGTTCTCTTAAACTTTAAAAAAATGTTAGTGTAGTACAGAGAAAGAATACAATTTCTATTTTAAAATGTAGGTTATGTGAGTTACTACAAAGAGTTCTGAATGATAATAATAAAGATAACAGATGTGAGGAATCAGTAGGCTATTTCAAATGATGACTGTTCATTTGAATGATTATATTGGTACTTGGTGAAGACCTGAAAAATATTTAATAAACATCACGGAGGCTTTTACAGTACAATATAAATTATATTTACCCCAAATAGTGAAGCTCATGCTTTATACATGAAGTGAACTGGTTAGCAGTGCAGTTTCAAAACTAAAGCCTACATCATCCTCAGAAAAGATTTGGGATAGAAACTTACAAGCTCCGTAAGTTTCTGAATTCAAGTTATATTATGCACACTTACAGTCATTTGAAGTTAATTTTTGAAAATAAAGCTCTTTTCATGTTTACAAGATCCCGCAGATGAATATATTTGCTAACAATTAGTTTTGTCCTGAATCTTGACCTTTTCACAAAGAAATTCTTCTACTTAGGAAGTGGTCTGTTATGTAGTATTTTTTTCCCTTCTTCATGGGATGACAGATTTTAAGCTGATGGTCACAAGTTGCATCACTGGAGATTGCAGCAGAACTTCAGAGAAGCATCACAATGATGCAGATCAACAAGAGACATATTAAAATGAGACAGAAATTTATAAATAGGTTCTGGAGATTTTGACGTGCTTGTTGAGGCATTTCAATGGTTGAAGCTCTTCTTATAGCAGAGCGAGTGAGGTATTGGACTTTCTCCATGACCCCAGGAAAACAGGAAGTCTCAAGTTTTAAATGGTGAAGAAAAAGGTAAAAAGCTGACAGTCAAATGTGAGCTCAGTCACTCTCTTCTTTTGGATAGCCTGGAATGTAAAAATAGCGAATGGATTAGGATCATGTGTGTAACCTATTCTCTGAACAGGTAAAAAACACAATTTTGTATTAATTCATCTTCCTCAATATTATTTGTATTTATGACATCAAATACCTCTGTAGTCTTTTTTCATGAGGATCAATGTGATGTCTTTTTTGTCTTGTGTTTTGAGTGTAAGAACTTCAGTCTTTGCCTCCTCCTCTCAAAATGACTAGAGGTATAGTTTGGTTTAGGGTGCAGCTCATTTTGGACTATTCCTTTGAGCAAAACTTCTCTCATATAGTTTCATAAAGACTATTTCTGTGTGAGCATAATTGTGAACATTAGTGTATTAATAGCTTCAGAGAAAATCTCATAAAAACAAATGCGTGTAAGAAATTATTTTCCAGATGTTGATTTTACCAGAACTATAGATTCAAATGTTTGTCATTCCTTTTTATGATTTTATAGCTTTGTAGAATATGCTCTTTTGAGTAACATTTTAACAAGACTGGATATTAAGTACTGAAGACTGTCAGGCCCAGAAAGCATAGTAATAAAATTATCATCATCTTGGGGCGCCTCAGTGGCGTGGTCAGTTAAGCATCCCACTCTTGGTTTCGGCTCAGATCGTGATCCTCAGGGTCATGAGATCCAGCCGCCCCATCAGGCTCCACGCTCAGCACGGAGTCTGCTTAAGTTTCTCTCTCCCTCTGCCCCTCCCCTTTGTGCGCATGCACACGCACACTCTCTCTTCCTCTCTCTAAAATCGGTCTTTAAAAAATTATCATTATCTCACTGTGTACCACAGATAGTTCCTATTTAGAAATGACCTGTACTCAAGAGCAGTGGTTTTCATTTGCTTTCTTTCAGAGCTTCCGTAAGTTATTCTGCCTAATGAGTGAAACAAAAATAAGACAATGCATTATTATAGAAAAATTAGAGATTAGAAATTAACTGTAAGTTAAGCGTCTAGAGATAATAGTTACTAAGATTTAGGGATATTTTGTTGTCAATTAGGATATTTCTATATAAATTTTGAAATAAAAATTAGAAGTGGAATTACAAAAAAGCCCATAATTAATTGCCTGGAGATAGTGGGTGTTAACATTTGTTGATATATCATTGTTGATCAAGATATTACCACCTATCCCAGCATCCAGATTTCATTTTCTCCCTAATCTCTACACATTCCATGAAAGCCCAGCTCAAGTGGTCAGCTCCATTTCTGAGAGAGGCTAGTGCTGAAGAGGCAGAGGGGAGAACTGAAAGAATGGGAGAGGGAAGATGTCTCTCAGGCATGATCAGTGAGAACTAGGAATTTAGGTTTACAAAGAAACCCTCTGGTAAATGGTACCCCAGTTTGGCTCTATTAGGTTTGAGTTATATACTAGACTGGGCTTTCATTTGGCTGGAGAGACTGGCCTCCTTCCTATTTTGATGTGTAGTGAGGAAATCCAAATAGCTAACTCAACATCAAACTTCATTCTCTTAAAGAATTGGTAACAACCTGTGTTTCCCTAGCATGTGTATGTCTGTAGCATATATTCTTCATTGTCCAACACAAGTGGCTGTTAATTTATAAGACCCCTTCTACTTGGTAGATGGCAGCTTGAGTGTATTTATTTAATTTAATTACTTTTGTTTGAATTCCTCAGATAAAATTCTGTAGAAATAAAGCCTTTTTAAATTTTGTTCTTTTAAAAAATGCACCCTTTATGTTTTTTTCTGCTTATATTTGCATATTATAGATATAATGAATTTATATTATTGGTTAAATGTGGGGAAGATCCCTATTATTCATTCTTTTATGTATTTGACTAGTTGTTTATGTGAGAATGTATAACAGAATAGTTAAGAAAGGAATAAGAACTAGCATTGGTCATTCCTATTAGAACTTAAATTTTCATGAAGTTTCGTGACTTAAATGGTCTACTAGTTCTGATTTTAAAAATTACTTTGAGAAAAAACATGGGAAAGGAGGAAGCTGGCTAGTTGTTCATCATGAAGCATATATGCAAGAGTCATTCCCTACCCTGACACTTTGATGAGTGGGACTTCAGTCACATGAAACATGTCACCTTTCCATAAATACTTCATTGCCTTTTTTGATTCTGTCTTTTGCACATGTTGTTCTGGCTCTGCCTGGAATGTCTACTCCCCACCCCCCCCACCCCCCCGCTCTACCTTTGATTCTTTGCCAGGCAAACTTCAGTTGATCCTTAAGGCCCAGTTTAAATATCACTTCCTAATGAAACTTTCCATTACTCATTAAGGTAAAATTGGTTATCACCTCTGCTGGTTTTTAGTGGGGCTTTAGTGTTACCTATATCAGGAGAGTTATCAGGCTGTGCTATAATTTTGATTCACATGTCCTTGTCCCCAGGTAGACTTCTAGTTCATGAGTATAAGGAACTCTACATATTTATTTTGTATTCTAGTATTCAGTACATAGTTGTTACTATTTGAATAAATCAGTGAAGCTGAATAAGGGGCTCTTATGATTTACTTTAATAGTTTTAGAAAATTGTTAATGATCAAGATAGTGCTGGGACTGACAGATTAACCAGTTAGAATAACAGAATTTGATAGTTGAACACATAATCTCCAGTATTCTTCTCAAGTCTCTAGTACAGATGAGGGAAATGAGGCTTAGAGGATTACAGCTTAGATAAATTGTTAATATAATATTAACAGCATTAACCTGAAGGAGGCTTTATACAGATGGGTATTTGGTGTTTGTGAAATATGAAGAGGTACGCCCTAGAGAGATGAACTCTCTACTGATGGAAGTATGATGATGAATATATTTTAAAGATTATCTCATGATATGTCAACAGCCAACTATTACTGAAAAAGGATAGTTTGTTCCTGGAAACAAATGGAGTATAAAGGCAATAACCAAAAATAGTGTTGTTTCTTGTCAAACTTAGAAAATGTTGTTATTCTAAACTGATTTATAGCCACTTTATAATCTTATGCTAAAAACAAATCTGCTTTACATGATGAAATGTTAGTTGTATGCTTTCAATTTATTGGGCCCAGTTTATTTTACAGTGCAAACTCTGGAATGTGTTGAGTCCTGATTCTACTGAACTTCCAAAATCTGAAGGATAATAATTAAGCCAGAATTCATCCATATAAGATGGGTCTCCTGTCATATGTTGAGAATTGAAAAGCTGTGTGTGGGAACGGCACAATTCTATCTTTGGAGTTGTCTGTGACCTTCACCACATCATAGTTTATGGCATGGTTGTCAGGTGTTCATCCTTCTTTTCTCTGCACTCAACAACATACTCTGAGTTTACAATTCCTACAGTCTTTTTCTCTCCTCCATTCTTTAGAGGCAAGCTCTTAATAGGGTAATATTTGGTGGAAAGCCTCATTTTATCTGATGATAATAGAGCATTCTTTTAGGATAATCATAAATAGATTGTATTGGGAGGTTTTGAACTTGTATCTTGCACCAGCAGGGATGGAGATAGAAATTAGTCCTACCTTCCCTTTTAAAGGAAATGTATAGATTAGTTGTTTGGGACAGGAGGAGTAAAGACACTTTAAAAATTAATTCATCACCCAGGCTGTAGAATCAGAATATTGAAAATACAAAAGATTCTTTGATAGGGATCTGGTTGTAGAAATGCCATATTCCTGTCTCTTGAGTTACATGTAAGAGGCAGAAAAGTACCCACACAGTATTTTGTATACTGTGTGATCTATGATTATTTTTGGAGGAATGGGAAGAATACTATTCTTTTTTAAAAAAATTATTTATTTATTTGTCAGAGAAAGAGAGAGCACAAGCAGGGGAGCGGCAGGCAGAGGGAGAAGCAGGCTCCCCGCCGAGGAGGGAGCCCGATGCGGGACTCGATCCCGGGACCCTGAGATCATGACCAGAGCCAAAGGCAGATGCTCAACCGACTGAGCCACTCAGGTGTCCCAGAAGAATACTATTCTTTATAGGATTTATAAAGTCTTTCGTTGTCCACTTTTCCTCGTTTGCTCAAAAAAAGTGAAATTGGGAAGTATATACTGTCAAGTTCAAGATCCTATTCTGTTTTTTGAAATGGAGGAACAAAAGAGACAAACCACAGGGAACTCTTAATCCTTCAACTAAGACAGTACCATGGTAGGCAAAATTTGGGTGGAAGGTACTGTATCAGCTTCCACAAGGGCCCTCGCTTTGTAGTGAGTCCTATTTCTTAATGTAATATTAGATGCATTCTTGTGCAGAACAGGCCTCAGTCTCAGTAGACTTTGGAAAACTTTTGGTGGTCTGCTTTATGTCTTGCTAGGAAATTGAAACCTTAACAATAGCAGTATATGGTGAGCAGCAGTCCTCACCTATAATTTAAGTACTTTCAGTGCTTTGCATAATTTTCTAAACTTCAGTTTGGGGGGGTACTTTCTCTGCTGAAACCATAAATTCCTGAGATTCTTTATGGAATTCACAATTTTGCTTTTTTATTTTTGACTGCTTTTAGTAAATGGGGGTATATTTTCCTAGTAAACTCAAGTAATACTCATCTAACACTGCAGTCCAACAGATACTTTTTAGAATTTTTTTTCCATTTAATTGGTTCAGAAGATTAGAATTCTCTATAGATTTGAGTGTATAGGACTTATCTATATTAAGATTACTTGGGGGTTTTATTTTTTCTTACTAATCACTGTCATTTTCACAGATATCTGGAAGTGATTGTATATGCATGTTTTGTGACTTGTTGAATTAAGTCAGGACAGTTCATCATAGATTTATTATCAATCTGTTGGCATCCAGAAGTTCAATTTGGTAGAATAATTTTCTTTTTGAGATTACCTAATATTAAACTTGGATGTTCTATTTCAAGTTACTTTGTGGCAGCAACATTCCAGAACTTTGTTGGTCCACAGTGGCTATTTGAAAGAAGCTTCACTGCTTCTGCCTGGTTATGAAAAGAATTGTGTAAACATAAAAATCAGTATATTCTCAACCCCTAAATTGACTCCATAATGAAATGTTTTTCTTGCTGTAAAGCTCTGCTTTGAGGAAAATTCATTAAACAATAGCATAGAGAGATTTTCTCTTTGAAATTGTCACATTGCGGTTGCTGTTTTGTCTGTAGGCTTGTCCTCATTATCTGTTTTTGTTAAAATTAATTTATTCACAATTAAAGTATTCTTTTTAATCCTGTAGTAGTTGAGACTTAAGATTCTTCTTTGGGGGGAAAAGATATGGGAAGGGAATGCAGGGGGAAAGTTTTAAGGAAAAATGAATGCTAGTTATATAAACCCCCCACTAATGTAAAGTGAAATGGTCTTTTTTTTTTTGAAAGACCTGAAGGTGGAGTACATTTTAAAAATCGCTAGAGGTCCTCAGTTGACTGAGTATACTGGGGTGGAGCTGTAGACCCAGGCTTCACTTCACTGTGTTTATTTGGTAATATATGCTTCAGAATTATGTAGGGTAAGAACATTGAAGTACAATTTCTAGAAATGTTCAAAAGACTATGTATTATCTAATTTAGGTAATTGTAATTTAGAAAGATTATTTCCTTGATTTTTAACCTTTAGGTTTATTCCTTTGCTACTCTGATCAACACTGTTAATTCACAGTTTAGATGAAAAGTCATTTTCATAGCATAAATAACAAAGCAAGATTCCTCGGTTCAAGCACTTAAAAATAAATGGGGTGGAATATTTTAAATGGTAGAATGTGAGGAGGTCAGAAATGAAATTGAGATAAGGATTTAATATTGGAACTGGAATAAAGTACAAAAGTATGGTTTTTGTGAAAAGTTTTGAGAAATTAACCTAGATTTTAGGCATCAAGGCTAACCAGATCAAAGTCATGAATATTTTAGGAACGAAACAAATTAAAAGGAAACACTGTGGTATGTTACATTGTTTTTTTAAAGACTGTGCAGTTATTTTGAGTTTTGCCTTCCATGGTTTATTGCTTAATAACAAGGATATCTATCATTTTCTTATGTCCCTGTCTTTAAAAGTGATCAGGAGAATATTATATAGGCTATTAAGGACATAACGCCCCATACGTAAATTAGTTTTAAGTGAAATGGAGTGGTTTTGAATTTAAATGAAGTTTGTGTCCTCTAACTTTGCATTTAGGGTACCACTAACAGTATTTGAGGACTTTCAGTTTATTTTGCTTTGCCAATGTCATGATGTATTTTTAAGCCATGTTGATCAGTGGATGTGATGTGCATGTGGTTTAGAGTTCTAAAATCTTGGCTCTGGCCAAGGCACCACCATTTCCTAGCTCCATGACCTTGCAATTCACCTTTTTGTATCTGTTTCCTAAATTATAAAATAGAGATTCAGTATCAAACATACAGGGAGTTAAAAGAATCAAATGAAATTTTTGTATATACCAGTACATTTAGAAGATTGTTCAGAAATAAAGAAGTTTTAATTGACTCTTTATTTCTAGGATTGGTAATAAACATAAAGTCTAACTTAGAGAGTTAATCTATTCTTTACATTTAATTTTTACTTAAAAATTTAATATATTACATAATCTAATACATATTACATAATACATTTAATACATTAAAATTTTTATTCTTTTATACAAATTTTGTTTATACAAATATTTTGTTTATACAACTATTCTTTCTCCGACTAATTAGATTAAGAAACAATACATAAAAATATGTAACCAAATAGTTTTATTCTGGAATATTATTTTCCTTAATGTCCACTACAGTCCTGTTAAAATAATTCTGATATTTGCATTTTAGGAAATGATAGTGACTGACTTCTGTTAGTAAAGCAAGTACTTTAGCTCTTTTACGTGTTTTTAAAACAATCAATTTTTCATAAGCATTCTTCATATTTCTTCCATTTTATTTCATCTGACACTTTTTTTTTACACTTAATTTTAAACTTCCTGTCTTCGTAAATAAAGACAATACTTAAATTTCACCTTACGATAAAGATAAACTAGTGGGAACATAATGTCTGGCACTAGGGTATTTATGTTTAAAATTTGAACAACTATCACTATAACTGTGTAATTTTTATTAGCCTGTATACATTACATTATTTATCTAAGGATAACTTTAATAGCAGAATTTGTGCTCTTTCTAGAAATTATCCAACTTCTTGGAGCAATATATGTGATGTTGCGAAATTCTGGTACCATAAAAGAATCCATGAATATCCCATTTGAAGTGTGGGAATGTAATTTGTTAGGTATTTGAGTAAAAAATGCATAAATATGTACATAAAACACCGCACCAAGTGACTTTTATGTGATATCAAAGGAAAAACATTTTATGAATATAAAAATAATGAGAGGCAGTTACAGTGCCTCAGTGGTAGGCAAAAATTAGAAATGTTTTTGCATGTCTTAAGGAAAGCTGCTTGTGGAATTACAAAGTTCTTTCTGTAAAAAAACTAAGAGTTAATATTTGTCATAGGAACCTAGAATTCCAGAGATAAATTGTATTTTGACATACATGTGAAAATGTCCTCTATGTCCTGACAGAGATTTAAGAATGAAGACACATTTCATATATTAAACTGAGGATTGTAACATCAAGAGTAAGTGGAATTCAAACAGAAGTCATAAAATTTATTGTATCATCTTCATTTCTGGGCATTTAAAGAATTTCCTTCTCTCTCATCACTCCCCTTCTAAATGCAGGAGAGGATAATGAGAAACCAGGGAAGATAGTAACTTGATAACAGTCTATTCATTAATAGGCAGAATAAACATTTTTATCAAATTCACTCAAATGAGATATTTAGGAATGTTCTGCCAAAATAATGTCTCTTTATTTTTAAAAAGTGCCAAATTGGTATTCTCTAACTTTACAAAGAATTTTACATGTGTTTTTGATGGATGTTTTAAAATTTCCAAGCTTGTTATTTATGATACAATGTTGGATTTCATATAAGTAACTGAATTTATTAAATCTTGGAATTTTTTTTAGAAGTGTTTGTTAAAAGTTGAGTGGACTTTATAGAGTGAAAAAGTCTCCAAATGCATTTTAAGAGTAGTTTGTGTATTACTTTATGTCAAGAATCATAATGATGATGTTGGAATAGTCATGCTAGCAGTGTGCATGTTGTGCAGTCACACGACTGCTGATAGAATCACAGAGGTAACTGGAAGCCCAGTCCTACCGTATTTCTCAGCACAGTTAACAGATAATGAGATGAAGCCATTGTTTTTGCTTGAAGAAATAAAATCTCCATTACCACCAAATATGGTAACATAATTGAAAGATATTTTAATTGACAGAAATCTGCTTTTGAAAAGCAAAATAAAAATGAAAGTCAAATTAAAATGACAAACCAATAACCAAGGTCAAAGATGATATGACCTCTATTATTTCAAAGTTAAGTTTTAGTCTTACTATGACTGAACAGATATGCATTTATTTAGAAATTAAGGTTTTTGTCATATCAAACATTTTATTGTTTAACTTGGAACTGAAATTTACAAAACATGATTAACTCTTGAAAAAGTTCAGTAATTTTGAATTATAGAAAACAAGAATTACCAAAATCAGTGAAATCTATTTCTTACCTTGGCTGTTGTGATGATTACAATATAGAGTATTTTGAGTTGTATGAAGTCTTATCGGTGTTTAGTTGGAAAGTTTTCTGACTCTGTTACCAGACTTATGGCAACAATTGAAGTAGGTGTAGGAGAAAAAGTGCTCTAGGGCGGTCTTAATGATGTCACATAAGAATTCTGAAGTTATGATTGGTTAGCCATAGTCTTATCACAACCAAACTTTTTAGAATGTCACTTATCTTACTTCAAGTATGGAAAGGTCATTAACACTTTGTGTCACATTTTTTACTTGTAATTTTTTAAAGTATATGGGAGATAAATGAAATAAAAAAAGTTCGGGGTAGTAGAAAGCTCCCTTTAAAGATTCATGTATCTTGGGGCTTAGCAATAATTGTGTACTGATGGTGATAATGTTGAAGAACTAAAATAAATATATAGGAATTTTAATGAGTAAGAATATTACTAGCTTAAGTCAAACAACTTGCACTGTGTCGCTCCTGTTGCTTTAGCACTGCAGTTTCATAATGTTAGCTCCTAACAATACAGTAGTTAAACATTTTCACAAATCATGTTTAATACCTTTTACTGTCTTGTTCTCTTTCTGCATACCACTATGTATATGGGGAGAGGTGTGTGTGAGAAAACCAGGCTACTAACTGATTTCAGTTTAAAAAATTAACTTTATCATATAAAGTAAGAACTAATACATGTATTTAATTAGTTTGTGTTTTCTTCAGGTAGAGCTTTAACAATATATTTATGAACAATAATTATCATGTTTAAAGTGTTACATATTACTCCAAGAAAAGTTGCAATTTACAAATTTCAGTATTTAAGATTTTTTAACAGCTACAATAAACTACCATAAAATCTTACTAAAATTTTAATAAGCAGAGGCAGTATCAAGAGTTAACTTTATAGTAAAAATGAAATAATCACAGATTCCTAATCAGTGGCATTCTAGTTATTTATGATGCTTTCTTGAAAATAGGTGTGCCTTTCGTTAGACATTTAAGGTGTGTAATATTTCTAAAAGGATTGCCTCATATAATGCAGCAATTGTTTTCATGAAAATTACTATACAGATGAAATTTTAGTAAGTGGGATGGTATTTGAACTTACTAGAACAGTTTATCTGTAAGATTAGAACTGGGAAAAGAATTCTTTGGAAAGAGGTAGGCATCATTTTCCTGTTTTCTCTGATTTTTGTTTATACTATGTATTACATTTACCTAAATCACCACACCTGCAAATTCTAATTTTTAAATCTCTGCTGTAATTCTGGAGGAACTATTTGTTAGGTTTTTTGTTGTTGTTTTTTTTAAATAGTAGAGTGAGCTCCGCCTGCTTCCCTTTCTTATGGGTAACTAAAATGTGGTGCAGCAGCTGCTTATGTGTCCTTAAATGGAGATGGTTTTGGCTTCTTCCAAAGAAAGATAAAATCCTTCTCTAGAGCAAATCTCTTGTTATTTAAAGAATCAGCTAAAACTAACAAAAAAATATTTCAAAAGACCCTCTGTGAACATTTCTAAGAGAAAATTTACAACTTAAAAATAAAACCCCAAATTAAAGAAATTGCAAGAATAATGTTTGACATTTTGCTCCAAAATGCTACTAGCATTTTTTCTTTCATAATAACCCTTACATAATAAAGATCTCTTACTATTATCATCAATTGCCAATGATGACTGAAATGTAAACCTAGTTTGGAAATACAAGCCTAAAGTGGTTTATAGTGGTTTGTCAAAGATGACACAGCTGCTGAGCAACAGACTGAGGATTCAAATCTGGACCTGCTGTCTTATCTGTGGAATGGGTTTGTTTTAACAGTTTAATGAGATGAAGTATGTGTCCTGACTATTAGAGATCCTGCAGTGGAGTGTCCATTTAGTGTTGGTACAGTCGACCCTTGAACATGGCAGGTAAGGGTGCCAATACCCCCTCACACGTGGTTGAAAATCCATAGATAACTTTTGAGTCTTCAGAAACTACTGATAGCCTACTGTTAACCAGAAGCCTTATCCGTAATATAAACAGAACGCATATTTTGTATATGTATTATATACTGTACTCTTACAATAAAGTAAAACTAGAGAAGAGAAAATGTTAAGAAAATCATAAGGAAAATACATTTATAATACTGTGCATATATTTATTTTTAAAAATCCTCATATAAGTGGACTCATGCAGTTCAGACCCATGTTGTTCAATGGTCATCTGTGCTTCTTTTCTCTTTTTTTTTAGAAGATGAATTTTTTCTTTTCTTTTTTTTTTTTAAGATTTTATTTATTTTATTTGAGAGAGAGAGAGAGCACAGACAGGGGCAGGGGAGAGGGAGAAGCAGACTCTCGGCTGAGCAGGGAGCCCAACATGGGGTTCAACCCCAGTACCCCCAGATTATGACCTGAGCTGAAAGCAGACGTTTAACTGACTAAACCACCCAGGCACCCCTAGAAGATGATTCTTAACCTGCAGTCCATGGGTAGAGTTGAGTAGTCTTGAACTTAGGTAGGAAAAAACAAATTACATCTTTACTTTTACTAAACTCTAAAAGAGATTTAGCGTATCTTCAGTTTCTCCTGTAGACTATAAACTGCAGAAGTGTTAGCAATACATTTGACTGTCATTATAGCAATCTCAGGTGATTTCATATATTCGTTTGCAGCTAACTTAAAATACTGTTTACATCCATCATGGAAATTACCACAACTAGGCCTGCCTGGAAATATTGTTATTTAATGCATTAATAAAGAAGCACAGATATTACATTGCAAATTTGCTTTTTTAAAAATAATTTTTCAGTATAAATCCTTTCCTTTCTAATCCCACGCATCTTATTTGTTTTTTAAGAAAGTTTTATTTTAACAGTGTTCTCAATGTACAGAATTATTGCAAATACAGTACAGAGAGTTCCTGTATACCCCATACCCAGTTTCCCCTGTTGGTAACATCCTCCAGTATCATGGTGCATTTGTCACAACAGTTGCACCAGTGTTGGCTACATTATTTTAAGTAAAGCCCATACTTTATTGAGATTTCCTCAGTTTTCTCTAGTGTCCTTTATCTTTTCTAGGATCCTATTCAGGATATACTAGATTACATTTCCTAGACATGTCTCCTTTGGTCCCCTTGCTTTTGACAATTTCTGAGACTTTCCTTTTTTGGGTGACCCTGACCATTTTGAAGAGTACTCGTCAGATATTTTGTGGAATGTTCCCCAATTGAGATTTGTCAGATGTTTCTCTCATGGTCAGACTGCCAGAGAGGTAAAGTACCATTTTCATTACATACCAAGAGTACATGCTGTGAACATGACTTATCACTACTGGTAACCTTGATCACCAGGTTGAAGTGTAGGGTCATCATCATTTTCCACTGTAAGCTTAATTTCCCCGCTTCCTTACCATGTTCCAGAAGAAGGTAACTATGTACGGCCCGCACTTACGCTTCACTACCTTAAGGGTGGAGTGTCTATAAAAAATTATTTGGAATCCTGTATATTTTATGCATGTAAAAACATTCTGAGAATGGATTAGTAGGCTTCACCAGTCTGCCATAAGAAGTCAGTGGCACAAAAAAAGGTACGAATTCCTGTGTTTCTGTAGTTGTATGGGTAGCCCTTTCTGAAAGAAGGGGACTGAGTTTTCAAACAGCTAAAATCCAGACCTCTTTGTTTTTTTAGGCCTTGTCTTTCTAGCTTTGTCTCTTATCACATTCCTTTGTATCCTGTGCTCTGGCCCTGTACAGCTGCCCATGGCCCTCTGAACAGGCTATTGTCCTATTTTAAGCCTCCCTCCTCCTTACCAACTTGTATTCCTAGCAAAGTGCCGTTTCAGTTTACATCTGTGGAGCCCTCCCTGCCTTGTGCTAATTTTGCATATTCCTCTATTATTTGTCTCTTTTTATTGTGTTTATTAACGGTATCTGCCTAGACTAGATTGCAAGCTCCTTGAGAGCTGATCCAGTAACTCATATTTATACCTCTATTTACTTTCTCTGGTGCTTTTACCTGGTATAGAACCTGGCTCATTGTAACTCTTAAATACTGATTGAATGAATGATTGGACAAGTGAATAAAAAGAGAACCAGGGAAGATTGCAAGGTGGTAGTGAATGAGTGATCCTGAAGAAGAAAATTTTAAGGACAATTAAAAAATCCTTTTCGGGGTGCCTGGGTGGCTCAGTCGTTAAGCGTCTGCCTTCGGCTCAGGTCCTGATCCCAGGGTCCTGGGATCGAGCCCCGCATCGGGCTCCTTGCTCGGTGGGAAGCCTGCTTCTCCCTCTCCCACTCCCCCTGCTTGTGTTCCCTCTCTTGCTATGTCTCTGTCAAATAAATAAAATAAAAATCTTTTAAAAAAAAAAATCCTTTTCAATTTCAAAGCTCACTGGGGGGAGGAGGAAAAGGATGTGAATGATTGAGACACTTGGGATAAGAGTAGAATAACAAAATAATTTTTCTTCTCCTTATTTAAATTTGTTGAAAATGGGGAGCCTGGGTGGCTCAGTTGGTAAGTGTCTACCTTTGGCTCAGGTCATGATCCTGGGCTCCTGGGATCCAGCCCCACATTGGGCTCTCTGCTCAGCGGGGGGAGCCTGCTTCTCCCTTTCCCTCTCGTCTGACACTCCCCTCTTTGTGCTCTCTCACTCTCACTCTCAAATAAATAAATAAAATCTTTAAAAAATAATATTGTTAAAAATACATTTGGAGGGTAAGAGCCAAGGAAGGTCACACCATAAGCTCATGCTTCCCAAATTGAGCCTTTTAAAAATTAAATTTTTTTTCTCTCTGCTCTTTGGATTCATAATTATCTCTGGTACTTTATATTCTCTGAATATTGTATGGCCTGCTTTTATATATGTAGTTACTTAGCTTTTATTCTAATAGTAGTTATTTTTTAAATTTTACTTATAAGCACCTTTAAGATTACCACCTAAAACAAAATGCAGGATGTTAATAATAATTTATATCTAACCACATGGTCCTGCCATGTTCCCCTTCTTTTCCCCACCCAAGCAAATGATTATTCTAACTCCTGAGTTCATTTCCTGGCATTTGTTTTTATATAATTTTGTGATATTTTTAATGTGTCCCTTAAAAGTATTCTTTATTTTAGTTAACTTTATGTAAAGGAAATGATGTATGTCATCTTTTGCACGGAGTATTTAAATTGCAACTCGTAGAATGGTGTGTTACAGGTAAAGTTTCAAGGTAGACCAGTTTCTGGAAACTTTTAATAAAAATTTAGTTTAAGTGGTGACAAAATTAAAGCAAAATATAATACAGTACAAAAATAATACAGTAAAATGCACATTTTGAATAAGTTTTTGTTATACATACCGCATTTCAAAGCTAGGGAACTTTTTTAGGTTTTTAGACCTGCTAGACAGCCAGGAGAAAGATTTTACCTAATTCTTGAGGGAACTTTTCGATTAAAAGTTTGAGAATTACTGCTGTAAATTTTAAAGCTACCTATGGAAGGATTAATTGAAAAAACATCTAAGAACAAAAAGGGAGAATAGGAATAGTAGTCCTAGACTGAAAGGATAGGGAAGTGCCTAAGGCAGTAGAACATCTAATGGGGGAAAAAAAAAACAATTTTGAAGTAACCTGCAAACCTTAACGGTTATTTGGGGGAGGTGGATTCATTTTTAGAATTGACTTGCCAGATATTTGGAGGCTCAAACATTTTATTTTTTCCTAAATGTATGAACTCTCGACAGACTCTCTTTCCTTATTAAACTTCCCAGTTTGTGATGGGGAAGAGTTTGGTATCAATAGAAGCCAGTTAATTTAAGGTAAGGGCTCACACAGGTATGCACAATTTTTGGAAAATTGATGAAACACACTCTGAGTGGTAGAAATGTTATAGCATCGTCTGTGGCTTCAAAGAACTTGTCTGTCAGTACACGAGTAATATGCAAATGAAACACTGAACGTTTGGAAGTTACCGCTAGTGCAAGATGACATCAGGAGGACAAGGAAATTCAGGGTTAAGAATGAAATTCACACGTGTAATAAAGATGATACGGGGTTTTTTTTTTTTTAAAGATTTTATTTGTTTATTTGACAGAGAGAGACACAGCGAGAGAGGGAACACAAGAAGGGAGAGTGGGAGAGGGAGAAGCAGGCTTCCCGCCGAGCAGGGAGCCCGATGTGGAGCTCGATCCCAGGACCCTGGGATCATGACCTGAGCCGAAGGCAGACGCTTAACGACTGAGCCACCCAGGCGACCTGATACGGGATTTTTAAGAGAACTGCATGTTTTTACAAAGGGAGCTGACAAACCAGAGCTAAATAAGAAATGGATACACTCACATCCACTTACACCAGAATACAAATTTAACAACAACAAAAACAACCCTCAGGGCTCTAGATACTTGTGTCAGAGCTCCGTAAACCATGATGCTATTCCATTGTTAAGATTCTAATTCAGTTCCATGATTTGTATTCTCCCCCCCGTACAATTAAACTCATTATCTTTGTGCTTGGCACTCCAGCACCTGAGCCCCTTGCATTGCCAGTCTTTATGGTGGCATCATCATTTATTTCATCATCCAGAATGGAAATTTGAGACCCATTCTTATTTCTGTATTCTACCTGGTGCCCCATTCATTAAGAAATCAAGGTAGATTACCAGATATAAATCTTTTATCCATAGCTTCATCAGCGCTGCTCTAAACTTTTATAGAAGCCCAGTAACTAGTCTTTCTACCATCTGTCTTCATCCTGTTATCCAAGTCGCTTTCTCAAGTGCAAAATTGACTGTCACTTACATGTTGAGAACTGTTCTTTATATCATCATCTCCCTCAAGGTTAAAAGCCCAGACTTTACAGCATTTCATACAAAGGTCTTTCCTGATCTGTCATTGTCATCTATTCCTACCATAATGGATTTGGCAACTCTGTCAAATGTGTTATTTCTTTTTTCTAGAACCTGTTCCTTACTTTCTTGTTCCTCTGGAAAGCCTTCATTGTTCAAAATGAGTAGGGAGGAGCCCGTCTTGTTAGTTTCTAATTTTAAATTGCATAAGTAATAAATACCTTTTATAATTCAGGTAAGTCAGATAAACCCAAAGTTGGAAGGGGACTTTATATATTTTATAGGTATATTTGTTTTCTTTGCCATGAACTTCATAAATAGAAGCTTTTTAGAGAATAGTTTTTCTATAATCCTTACACTGCTTATCCCTTAGAAGTTAAATTTAATGGATATTTAGAATATTATTTTACCATTATTACAAGGATAAATTGAAGGGAGAAGTGAGAATAAAGACCCTCCAAGGTTTCACATGAACTGATTTGTCTCTAATGTTTGCTTCTGAAAATTTGAGATTTTACTTGCACTAGGTTTTTTTTTTTTTTTTTAGATTTTATTTATTTATTAGAGAAGAGAGAGAGCATGAGCAGGGGGAGGGGAGAGGGAGAAGTAGGCTCCCTGCCCAGGGAGCCTGATTCAGGGCTGATCCAGGACCCTGGGATCATGACCTGAGCTGAAGGCAGACGCTTAACTGACTGAGCCATCCAAGTGCTCCATACTTATGCTTGAGTTTTTAAACTTGTTCACACTTTGATATATGTGTGTAACATACCGATTTGTGGAGTAGCTATGTGTTGGTCATGGCTTAATGAGGAGCTGTGGAACTTGAACTGCCATTCTTATCTTTTTCTTAACTACTTTTCCTTAATGATTTTCAGAAAATGAATCTGTACTCTAGTTTTGTCATAAATAAAATGAAGGCAGATTGAATTAATTTCTAATACATCTTTGAAGCTCAGATGTTCTATGATTATACCAAACGAGCTTCAAAAATGTGGTTATTTTTAAAAGCCATTTATCTTACTAGCTCTGTTAAAATAATTAAACATGTAAATTTCACATTTTGATTCCTAATTCATTCCTTTAATCAAACTACAGGTTTACTGGTTGCCAAACACTGTACTAGGTAAACGGTATGGTTAAAAAAAAAAAGTCCTGGGGTGCCTGGGTGGCCCAGTCATTAAGCGTCTGCCTTTGGCTCAGGTCGTAATCACAGAGTCCTGGGATTGAGCCACATTGGGCTCCCTGCTTGGCGGGAAGCCTGCTTCTCCCTCTCCCACTCCCCCTGCTTGTGTTCCCTCTCTTGCTGTGTCTCTCTGTCAAATAAATAAATAAAATCTTTAAAAAGAAAAAAAAGTCCTTGTCTTTATGTATCTAATGGATACCTGAAGCTTAAGCTATGACAAGGAAGAAGTGGTAAACTGGATTTCATCAAAGCCAACAGCTTTTGTAGTTCTAGGTACATCATCAAAAAACTGCAAAGACAACCCACAGAATGAAACAATATATTTGCAAATCATCTATCTGATGAGGATTTAGTATCCAAGAAATATAATGAAATCTTACAACTCAACAATAAGAAGACTAATTAATCAGTGGGTACAGATCCTTAGTAGACATTTCTCCAAATAAGATATACAAATGGCCAGTGAGCACATGAAAAGGTGCTCAGATGCTAAACATCATTAGTCATTAGAGAAATATAAATCAGACCCACAATGAGGTATCACTTCACAGCCACTAAGATGTCTACAATCAAAATAAAAAAGACGAAACAGTAAGTGTTGAATGTAGAGTAAGCATAACCCTTGTACATTCCTAGTGGAAATGTAAATGTTGCAGCACTTTGGAAAACTCTTTGGCAGTTAACAGGTAAGCATAAACAGTTTCCACATGACCCAGCCACTCTACTCTGAGGTGGATGGCCAAGAGAATTTAAAACATCCAATGCAAACACTTGTACACAAATGTTCATAGCATGATTATTCATAACCAAAAGATGAAAACAACCCAAATGTCCATCAACTATCCAAAAATGGATAAACAAATTTGATTTATTGATATAGTTGAATGTTACTCAGCCATAAACAATAATAAAATACTTATGCTAAAAAAGAACTTTTAAAATAAATCAATATCTGTTAATTGAGTAATTTTTACTTATTAATATGTTTGGGCATTTTTGATGTGATTATATATTAAAATATATATTATAAACTTTAATGACCCTGTTATTTTTGGCATATAAATGTGCCATAATTTATTGAATTAGTCTCTTTTTGTTATTAAGTGATTTATAATTTTTGCCATTACAAACCGCAAAAACACTGTGATGAATGTTTGTAGAAATAAATCTGATATATCTCTTGGCTCTGTAAACTTGTTATAACTTAGTTTATTCAAGGATGACCAAGGTCTTAAATGAATTTGATTTGTGTGAAATCCAATTTTAAAAAGTTTTGAAAGGTAGTTAGTTGATAGCCTTTCCTTTAAATTAGATGAACTTCTTTGAGAAAATGACCTAAGAACAGGAATTTTGTGGTGAGGGTTAGACTCTGAAACTGGTAAACATATGAATGGCCACTCTAGCAACTGAAGGAGTAACACTTTTAGTTTAGACCATGTGGCCTCTTAAACTGTGTGCTTCTGCGCTAGGATGGGGGAGATATCCTTACCTTAATTTAGGTCTGAGCTTTCATAGAAAGACGTTGATTATATCAACATTTAAGACGAGTCTTTGATTACCTCAGCCAAGAACCTCTAAAATATAACAGCTTCTCTTCAGTTATACACTTAGCTCTCTTGAAGGTGTTAGAATGCAAATGCAACTGATCCTTAATTTTTCAGCATAGATGCATTCTTGGAAAGGTTATGTAAAATGGATTTTGATATGTGGAATTCATGCTTACCTATAAAGCAAGAGATGTAAAGTGTCCCAGTGGAAAAGATTAATAAGCCCAACTTCGTAATATGTAGGCATTGTAACTTTTTTTTTTTTTTTAAGATTTTATTTATTTGTCGGTGGGGGGGGGGGGGGAGTGAGGACAAGCAGGGGGAACTGCAGGCAGAGGAACTGCTGAGCAAGGAGCCTGATGTGGGACTCCATCCTAGGACCCTGGGATCATGACCTGAGCTGAAGGCATATGCTTAACCAACTGAGCCACCCAGGTGTCCCGGCATTGTAACGTTTTATCTGCAGTTTAATGTACTGAGAGTTGCACATTGGTTTCTGTGATACATCTCAGTAAATCTGTACTTCTTCCTTAACCCATCTCCAAATTAAATAGCTTATGTAACAAAACAAAAGGTTGTGAACGTCTCATCATATACTGTTTTCATTTACCTCTAGCTTAATTGATCAAGTGTGGTGAGTGGTTTTCAGGACAGCTCTGGTATTGGTATCAAGAGGATAATTTTGGCACAGTTGTTCATTAGCCTCTCTTGCTAATGTTTTCATTTTTTAGGTTTATTGCTTAGTTGGGATCATGGATATTTGAAGAATTGATTGTTGACTCCAGCATTAATATATTGATGTTTTTAAATCTAGCTTGAAAAAATATCTAAAAATTTAACATTCATATAATTATAAATCTGTGTAATAAATGTTAGAGAACCACAAAGTGCTCTTAAGACTTCACTTCTCCAAGTAGAATACAGTATGGCCACTGAAGACTGTCTTTCATATTTATCTCTAAAATGCAAACTAAAGTTAAATTAGTTATGTGGATTACTCAGAGATTTGCTGGGTCTGAAAGAAATGAGGCTAGACCTCAAGGGCAGGAAAGTATGATTTTTATTCAAATGTAAGTTTGTGAATTGATCTTTGAACTATAATCTCTAAAGTGTCTCTTTCTTTCTGTTACGTATATCATTGCTATGAAAATGATAAAATTTTAAGTTGTGATACTTTGGGAGATGGTAGCTTTTTATAATTGTAAATTTTTAGATTGCTCAATATTTAGCAAAGATTGTCAGGTTCTGTGCTGAGTACCAGGGATTATAAAAAAAAATAAGGAAAGGAATCACTGTCATAATTACTATCATGATACTGTAATTATAATATCTGCTTGGACCACTTGAAATACTTAGAATTTTTTGTGAAGGCTGAAAAATATACTTGAGGGACTGTATTTTATTCATATTCTTTTGACTGTGTGCTGTAGGCCAGGTGTTGAACTAGACTCTGAGGATTAAAAAAAAATTTCTAACATTTCTGATTCTAGTATTTTTTTTGTAGAACTATGTGAAGGGATGTTTGAATTGAATAGCAATCAACTTACTCATGTTTTATGCTCTATCTCCTCTCGACATTTTTGCCCTGAGATTTTCCATCGTTGACTCTTGAAATATTTTTTTAAAAAATAGTATTTTTAATATATTGAAAAAGAAAACATTTAATGGCCCATAGCTGCACTCTTAGGAAAAAAAAGTAGTATATGGATGGTAAACAAAGTCAAATAATCCAACTGATATAAAGTAAAAGTCTACTTCCTCTCTCCCTACCAGCTAACCATCATTAATAGTTCCTTTTGTCATTTTAGAAAAATCCTTTCATACGTTTTAAAATAATATAATGTAGACAGTGCTTTGGTCCTAAAGCACATTTATTATTATGTGTTTTTTTTTATCTCTTGATAGTAAAATATGATAAAGAACTTGAATAAAACATTTTGGTAATCTTTTAAAAATAAGTGAAATATGTTAGTGCTTGTGCTACAGCTCTAAATAGGATCTGGTTCTATAGTGTGGTACATTTGGTATCTATAACCTTCGGCAAGATCCCAGATAAATCCACATTATATTAAATATTTCGTTTTGTCTTCTCCATTTCCATTTCATACGATACTCCTTTCATGAATTGTCAGTTACACCCTTTATTTTTTTTTCCAGTTTGGTTACCAGTAGAAGCTATCAGGTTTGTTAATTACAGTTAGCAAATTAAGTTTATTAAATTCTTCTGTTAATATATTTCATCTTAAATTTTAAAAAGTAAGTTATAACAAATGGTTTGGATAAGTCTATACTGTTTTATAAGTAAAAATTAATGATTAAGTTTGAAGACTTAAGCTTCTTCTTTTTTTTAATCTTCTGATTGATTTGCTTAAGGAAAATGATTTGCTCCTCAGTCTTGGATATACCATTTCCCCCTTCACTTTTGCATTTTGACTGTAATGAGATCGTGTTTCATGCATGGATCATTCCTTTGTTGCCATTTTTAAAAAACATGCTAATACTAACAAAGATTGCACTTTGTGCATCCATAGCAGATTGATTTTTGAGAGAAAAAAAGTCCCTTCTTCCAAAAGAAAAGAATTAATTTAATAGTAATTTAGTTGTTTAGCAAGGTGGAAATAAGTAATATTTTTAGGAATCTCTTTATTTTCATGCACATGTATTTTTAAGATATAAAATATAGGTATGTATTCCTCCTATCAGTTTCTTTTTATATTTTTTCAAGGTTTTTACCCTTGAAGTAACTTGATATATTTGCATTATTATTTCAGTAAAGCAGATTAAGATGGCAAAGATAGCTAGCATTATAGAATTAGTAATAAAGACAAATTGAGGAAATAATGAGATCATTAAAATGCAGCTCCTTCTATAATTTAAATTTCAAAAGTCAAGATGCAGACTTTAGTTTATAATTGTTCATTAAGAAGAGGTTATGGATAGAATATTTTTTTAATATGCTCTTTTGGTTTGAATTTTGTTAGAGAAAATTGATAGTAATACACTAGAAATAATTACATGGGCTTAAGATACAGATTTTTTAAATAAATGCACATTTCTTTTAGTAATAATATAATATGTAAGATATTGATTTTATTTGAAAACAGTTCTTTTAATAATCATATAATCCATGTTTTTCCTACTGTTGTTGAATAAAAAGTTCTTTGAATTCTATATGATTTGTAGTTTTTTTTCCATCTTCATTACTGAGCTTTGTGAATTTACTTTTAGGTGAAGTATCATGATTCTTTTACTAAAAAGCACTTATAGAGTATTGCTTCAGATAGACTATTCCAGGAAACAGGAAGATTTGCTGTGTTATGTGACATGTTGTGAGTGATGAATGAGCTAAGCAACAAAGGCAAATGAAGGAGAGATAATGAGCCTGACGAACTGCAGAGGCTGTATTGCAGTTAAGTGTGGTAGCACTAGATTATCTAAATTTAACAGTATTTGTCCAGGCTGAAGCCAAAGAATTTTGAGCTATTTTCAGCTGCAATATACTAAGCTTATTTTAGAAATATGTTTGACCATTAAGTGACATATTTTGGCAACTTTTCACAGCATCTGGGTCTCATCGAAGTAGCATGTATTTGGGATTGTGGATGCCTGCTATCTCTATTCAATTAAAGAGTGGAATTGGCAGTTTACAATAAGAGATGCCTATGTATGTGTTACGTGTCTATAAAGCTGGAGAGTTGGGCTCTAGATGCAGAAGAGTAATGATTCTTCTTTGGCTAGTAAACTACTGTTTTCTTCTATAAACCACCATTGCAACAGTATATCTTATGCATTTGTAGGAAAACAGGTAAACGAGTAATTCCCTTCTTCCCTTGAATTTGATAATTTGAATATAAAATACTTTTTAATCCCAAATATGTCTGGAAAATGTTTGTTTATAAAAAGTGTCTTTGTTTCACCTGCACAGATTTTGAAATGTTTGTTACTTTGATGACATCCTTTCTGTTCCATACTTCAGATTAGCTCACACATGGCTTTATAATTTTCTTTTAGATTTCATGTTCATGTCTAGTTAAAGTTTTATTATTATTCATAAGCTATAAGTATAAATTATATATTAAGTTACCAATGTTTCCTTGATTACTTATATTGGGTTTAGTCCCATAGAAACATGACTGACTACTTGAAATTCTAAGGAGAACAGCATCACAACAGTAATTTTCTATTTTATTGATTTGTGAATTTTGATGCATTTTTTTCCTAGAAATATTCAAAGACTTCTTCAGTGTGTCTTATTCAGATTCTATCAAAACAGTACCTGTGTTTTCTAGAATATGGTATAAATGTGTATTTTACTATCGATACGTAACTGCCACAAAATGGTATGCCTCTCATGACCAGTTATGATTTATAGAATAGAAATTCTTAATTGTTTTTTAACTACTTGGGGTAAAAATATGCTCAAAAATGTATTGCTATTGAGCTAAATGTGTTTATAATGGGCTATAAAAAATCTGTTCCTCTTTTAATATTAGGGAGCAGGGTTGTCCTCTGTCTTGAGAGAAGCCTTCTATGTTCTAGAGTATTAAGAACTCTTAAGAATTGGTTGTGGGGGGAGGAAAAATAATTTTTCCTCTACCTCTCTAAGTTCTTGGCTGAGACTGTTGTAATAAAAGACAGGTGAACAAGAGAAAATACAGAAGTTTATTAACATGTGTACCTCATGTACACATGGAAGATACGCAGGGGAAAATGAGGAACTCATTAAGAGGCAGCTTGACAATTCAGGATTAAATACCATATTAATGAGGGAAGTTGGGGTGTAGGATGTAGGCCTCTAAGGGGAAAGCAAATGATTTTTAGGGAAGATGCATGGGCCCTTAGAAGAATAGATGGGAGCTATGATAGTCTGTGAGAAAGTTTGTCTGAGTGCAGCTCTCCTCTTCTGTGATGAGAGTCAGTCCTCTCTTGTAGTGAAATTTTCAGGGAGGGGATTTATGATAATTGAGGTCCTTTAGGCAGATAAGTGGAGTTCAGGGAAAGCCTCTCCCAACATTTGCTGTTTTTCAAGTGCCCGTGGCTCAAAATAATGTGTCAAAGGGTCATATTTTGGGGTGGCATGTCCAGAATTCCTACAGCCATATTTGGGGTGGCATATTTTGCTACCCCTCATCAGTTTTGTTCTTGCATTCTTGGTGTACACCATTTACTTCATCTGGTCTTTTATCTCTTGATTATTTGCAGATGTAAGATAGCATCAAAGTGATGAAGAGATACGAAATTATACCATTTTTAGTTTGCATACAAAAAAGATGGTGAACTGGATTTGCCAACCACTGTTCTAATTTTTCTATTTCAGAAAGACATACTAAAGTCTTCACTGTGATGTAGATTCATTTGTTCATTTTTTTTTTTTAACTTTTATTTATTTAAGTAATCTCTGCACCCAGCATGGAGCTCGAACTCATGACCCTGAGATCAAGAGTCGCATGTTCCTGCAACTGAGCCAGCTAGGCACCCCTCTCCATTTATTTTTAATAGTTTTTCTTCATATGCAGTTTATTGTGTCTATTTTATCTTCTTGGTGAATGTTGCTTTTTACCAATATAAAACTTTCTCATTTTTTAATTTTTATTTAATTTATCTTAGGATTTTTAAAAATTTAATCCTTCTTTGGCTAGAATTTTATGACAATAAAATTTATGAATGATATTGCCATTCCTGCTTCTATTTTGTTCATGTTAGCTAGTATTGTGCAAGAGCAGGGTCTGCAAATCACATTAACTCCTAATCCATAATAAAACAAAGAAAACATTATTTTTTATCTTGGGCTTGATTTTCAATAACTTTCACGGTGAAGGTTTTAAGGCAATTTCACTTGGCTACCTTTCTTTTTGCACATACGTTAATGTTCCAAAGCTAAGATAGTGCTGTCCGGAACTATAAAGTGTGCCTTTATGTATTCTCAAGGTTCCTATTGTGTCATTGGGGAAAAAGCCTCACCCCAGCTGCTTTTGAGTACAATGCTTGGAAACCAATAGATAATTGATACTAATAAGATTTCATAAGTTATCTTCAGCTTATCAAATATGTAATTACAAATATGTAATCAAATAAAAAGAGAGGACAGTTTCTGTTTTATAAATAAGGGGGAGGAAACCTTTAACATTTGCTGACACTTTACATTGACAGTTTTTGAAGACTAACCCTCTGAAATGGGACACCTGGGTGGCTCAGTCAGTTAAGCGTCCCGCTTTGGTTCAGGTCATGTTCCCGGGGTCCTACGATCCTAGGATTGAGCCCCGAGAGCCCCATGTAGTGTCCTGTAGGGCTTCCTGCTAAGCAGGGAATCTGCTCTCCCTCTCTCTCTGCCCCTCCCCCTGCTAGTGCTCTCTCTCAAATAACTAAAATCTTAAAAAGAAAAACCAAAAGAATAACCTCTGAGAGACTAACGTGGAAATGTGAAGAACCAGTTTGAACATAATCTAATTCCCTTCTTACTCTTCAAATCTTTTAGAACTTACAAAATGTGTTTTCAGGGTAGATAACTGATTTTTTTACACATGTACTACAAAACAATCCTCTGCTATTTCTGTCAGATTCTCTTTCAGCCTTGCTGAGACTGAAGTGTGAACTGCTCTAAATTATAATAAAAAATAAATTTTTACAATTGTTCCTTTTCTGTGTATCTTTAGTAGTATAGCATTGTTTATATTGTATGTAAGGTCATAAAGGTACGGTTGCTGCCTTGCTATTTGAGACTTTACAATATGATTTTTTTTAAAAAAAAACTTAAATATCTATTTCAAGTTGCATTTTATAATTTTCTTTAATATAGCTTTATTACATAGTAATATGGCCTTATTATAAAAGCCTTAGATGCAAAAATGTCTCCATAATTGTCATTTTTAGTGGTAGGCAGTTATAAACAATTTAAAAATTACTTTTAAATTCACTTGCAGCATTTGGTTGTGTGTCAGATTTTGTTCTCCTTTTTATACTCTTTTTATGAATCAGGGTTGAAGTTTAGTAAGGAAGACTGTCATGCTGCTCTTTTGGTAATTCTTTGTCTGTTACATTTTTTTTTAATTGAGGTATAATTGACATTTAACATTATATTAGTGTCAGGTGTATAACATAATGATTTGGTATTTGTATACGCTGTGAAATGATCACCACTATGTCTAGTTACCATCCATCACTGTACAAAATTACAAAAAAAATTTTCCTTGTGATGGGAACTTGTAATATTTATTAACTCTCAGTACTTTTTAAATATTATTGCATCTTAACTACAGGGGAAGGCTTGCCTTTCCTCATTTTCTTTATTCCCGTTTGCTCAGTTTCATAGCTCAATTTTGATTTGTTTTCTAAAGGGTGTAGATCAATCAGATGAATAAATTTTCATATTTTGTTTTATGTATATTCATAGAAGTATCTGGCAAGTATTTTAGCAGTGTATTCTGCAAATGTTTCCAGTGTTATACACCCAAGTGGTATCGTTATTTGCTTTTCTCTTGCAAACCTCCTTTTCTTTCTTTTCACGCTCCCTCTTTCTTGATGCCAGCAAGTGTTTCAAAACAAGAAAAGGCTTCTCCTTAGGAAGTTATCAGTCATGGGAAAAATCTGTAGCAGATGACTTACGAAGAGTAGAAAAGTTAATGTTTTCTTCACAAGATCATCATCTATTGCCTGGGCACTTTTTGTTATTGTTGTTGTTGACTTTTTTGAGCTGTGGGCACTTGTCTTATTGAATTAGGCACAAGATACAGGAGGTAAAACATAGCTTCAGATACTATGGTATCAGTCATTCCTGATGTGTGATAATTAGAAATGGAGGAACCTTTTTTAGATCTTTGGAAGAGGAGACTATAGATCCTTAAAATATCTGAGTTTTTTTGTTAGGCATGATAACATCTACAAAAACCAATATTTAAAATATCTGTCAACTGGTATCAGATATTAGTGTATAACTCAGTATATATATAAAGTGTATATGCACTCTTAGTCACCAAATAAATGAAATATTTGGTATTATAAATTCTAGCACAAATGGTTTACCAAATCATTCTGATAATTTCCAAATCTTACATTGAGTTTTAGAATTGTTGATACGGTCTTTTATTTTGCTTATTAGCTTTTACTAGTTTTAATGAATTCCTGTTTGAGTCATAACTTGACAAAATAAATTTCATCAAGTGACTTGCCCACTAAATTGATAGTCATTAAGTAACATGGAGTTGCTGTAAGTAGAGACTTTCTCATAATATCAGCAATATTTATGGTGCTGAATCCTCTCTCAGCTCCTAAGAGCAGTTACACTCAAAAATGTTTTCCAGGGGCGTCTGCGTGGCTCAGTCGGTTAAGCATCTACCTTTGGCTCAGGTCATGATCCTGGGGACCTGGGGTCAAGCCCCGTATCAGGCTCCCTGCTCAGCAGGGAGTCTGCTTCTCCCTCTCTCTCTCTCTGCCCCTCCCCTTTCACTCATACTCTGTCTCTCACTTTCTCTCTCTCAAATAAATAAATAAGATCTTTAAAAAATGTTTTCAGCTCTTGTGATGATATGAAATTTTGTGAATACCTTATTTAGGCGATAGTGGACGCAGTGTGGTACTTAAGACCACATGCTCTTTTGTTGGAGTGCCCAGGTTTGAATCCTAGTTCTGTCAATTAAATATAAGCTGGTAGGTAGTATTGAGATGGGAAAATTTTGGAGGGTTGACTAGTGCAGTGTAGGGAACCAAGCAATCAGAAAGGATGCCATTTATGGATGGAGCATCTTGAAAGCCCTTTTTTAATGCCAAGAACTCTTTATTTGTTGAATAGTGGAGAGGACCTTCAGGGGGTTTGGGCAACAGCTAGTTACCAACCACAGTAAAAAACACTTCATTATTGTAGCAACTAACATGTCTGTACTAGGGCATATGGCTTATTATTAGTCTGGGTTGTATGTTAGGCAAAGGAAAAAGTGAGATTCAGACACAGGATCTCTGACTAAGCTGCCCCTATAACCCTATGTCACTTACACTCCAAATATCTGCGCATATGACAAGTTATGTACCCTGCTATCTCCTGGTTTCTATCCTTCCTAGTCTGTTCATCTTGTTTTGTCTGACTTCTGCCTGAAACATCCTATCCTAGTATTACTTGAAAATCATAATTTAAGGGGTTAATCCAGGACTAGTTGATGTCACAAAATTAGTGGTTTATTCAGAAGTAGGTCTTGCCAGTAACATCTTTGGAAAACAAAGGATAAAAATATCACTGCACATTTGAATTTTCCTAAAGTTGCTTTGGAGTGTTTCTGTAGGGTTATTTAGCTTGCCAAGGAACTTATGTTCCTACTTGACTTACCAGTTGTATTAGTTTCCTGTAGCTGCCGTAACAAAGGATACAAACTTGGGTAGCTTACACAACAGAAATTTATTGTCTCACAGTTCTGGAAGTTAGAAGCCCATAACCAAGGTGTTGGCCGGGTTGTTTTCTTCCGAGGCTTGTGAAGAAGAATCTGTTCCAAGCTGCATTTCTAGTGGTTTCCTGACAGTCATTTGTGTTGCTTGGTGTGTAGATGTATCACTACTATATCTGCTTTCATCTTCAGATGGTGTTCTTTCTGTATCTCTTTACATAGTCGTCTTCTGCGTGTATTTGTAGTCAGATTTCCCCTTTACATAGGAGACCAGTCATATTGGATTAGGGCCCACCCCAATGACTTCATATTAACTTGACTATATCTGTAAAGGCCCTGTTCCCAAAGAAGGTTACATCTTGAGGTACTTGGGACTTAGGACTTCAACATATCTTTTTGAGGAGACACAATTCAATCTATGATTATTAGTCAATTAAGGTTTTCTTTTTTGGTTTCAGTCATAGGAATTTGGGGATATCTGCCATATTGGTTTTTATCAGTGTTGATTTGTTTTAAATATTTGAAATTTCTCTTAAATTCTAAGCAGATTTTTTTCTAAGTTAGGTATGTAATTTACACTGGAGGCCAGTAATCACCCACCCAGATTATGCCTGTTTAAGTCATATTTTCTATAAATATGTTTACTATTTTGTGAAAATATTTTTGCGTATGAAAGTTTAATGTAAATAAATGTGATGTGTTGGATGACAATTTGAAATCTGCATACTACAGGTACTATTTTTATTTCCTTGTGGAAACCTTTCCTATAATGTTTGTCTAGTCTAACCATGGAACATTTTCTTATTGTAGTTCTTCCTTAGGCAGTGAGTGATTAATCTCTCATTTCCAGAAAGTTTCCACAAGATAATAAGATCTTATTTATAGTGTTATAATAAGCCAGATTAAATATTCTATTGTCACCAGTTCATTAGACTTGTACTTTTACTTCAGAACTTCCTTGAAATTCTTCAAGTTACTTTGTATTCACAAGTGTGATTTCAGACAGTCTTAAAAAAAAAAAAATCAAAGGGAGAGTTCTCCCTTTTTTAATGAAAATCATTAGGAAAATATTAGATATCATTGAAATATTCCCTTTAGACACTTTCAGTATACTAATAGTATAAATATATTTGTGCAGGTTTTGACTGGATCGTCTCGTCAAAGTTATTCACCTTCTGGCTATCAGGATTTCAATAAGTGGGAATCAGTGCTGAAAATAAAAGAAGGACTGCTGAGACAGAAAGAAATTGTAATTGATCGGTGAGTCTGTTTTTTTAAATTACTATATATTTCAGGCATACAGAAACGTAGATTGTGAAAACAAATACCTTTGTATCCACTACTTAGAGTTTAAGAAATAGAATCTTACAAATACATTGATGTCTCATGTCTGTCCCTCCCTCATCCCACCCCCTCTAAGATCCTCTATGAGAACTGAGGGTTGGTCTGTTGGTCCATCTTTCTGTTTTCTACCACCTTCCTGTTTACATTAGAGTAACTCATTTGGAATCTCCTTTCTGTCTTTATACATGTAGAAAGTTAGCTGCAATGCTAATGAATTATCAAAACTACAAGCTGTATCTTTGTGTTTTACACTTGGAAACTATCAAATTGGGAAGGTACTTTAAAGTGCTAATATTTTAACTAATGTATGTGAGTTAGATCTGAAGACAAAAACTATGAAAATCATGAATGTTTAAAATTAAATGACCTACAGATAAACATTTTAGAAATTTTGGAAGACAGGCCAAAAAATTTTGTATTTTTGAGTACCAAAGTTCTGAAAAAATTTTTTTATACTTAATAGACAGTCTCCTGATTATTTTGAGCAATTAATGTTAATATTACTTAATTATATTATCCTTGATATATATTGGTTCTACATAATTTATGTATATTTTAGGGGTGGTTAAACTTGTCTATCATGGTAATGGGGAAATCATTTGAGGAGGCATTGTTTTCTTAATGCCAGTTACTGCTTATTTTCATGTGCTTATATGGGATAAAGTAGTAGACATTTTAGCCTTAAAATTAAATTCTAATTCAAACATTTAAATGTATTTAATAGTCAAAATTTCAAAAGATTTTGCTTAAATATTTACCAGTATTAAGCAGGAACTACTGGAGTATAAACTAGAGCACAGACATCTGAACTTTTTGTTCTCTGCTATGTTCCCAATATCTTGAACAGAGCCTGGCACATAGTATATGCTTAACACTTGAGGCAGGAGGCAGGAGGAAAGAAGAACTTGAGAGATAAGTTGACCAGAGTAAAGCCATTTTGATTTTAGGCTGACCCTTAACCTAAAAATCAGGAAACCAAGAAAAGAGTCACAAGATCCGACTCATGGGAAACCACAAGACCCCACTCTGTCCAGCAGTAAAAGTCACATATGCTGGACATTCTTAAAATTGCTCCATGTGGGTAATTCCAAAACTCTAAGACAGTGGAGAAACTAATTGCCCAATATGAATGATAGGCCCAAAGTTAAAGAGTAAGCTCCTTCCTGTGTGGTTAGCTAATTAAAAAAAAAAAAAAAAATTTATAAAATCCTTTGTTAGGGGTGCCTGGGTGGCTCAGTCAGTTAAGCGTCTGCCTTTGGCTCAGTTCATGATCCCAGGGTCCTGGGATCCAGACCTGCATTGGACTCCCTGCTCAGTGGGGAGCCTGCTTCTCCCTCTCCCTCTGCTGTTCCCCCCTGCTTATACTGTCTCTCTCTGTCAAATAAATAAATAAAATCTTAAAAAAAGAAAAAGAAAAGAAAATGTTTCATTAGAGACAAAGGGTGGGGAGGTCTTCTTGCTCACCTGGGAGGAGAGACCACTATTTCGTGAAGTAGAAGCTTTCTTATTTCTGTACTTAATAAATCTGTGCCCCTTTCCCTAAATGGCTTGCCCTTGAATTCTTTCTCACACAAAATCAAGAACCCTGTTGGCAGTGGCCTAAGGCCCTCCCTCTTGAGGCTCTGCTTCTCTGGCATCACTTGTATACTTGATAAATGAATGAAGATTCTAGAAGATACTTTTGATTGATTTTATGAAAAAGCTATTTAAAAATATTAGATACTTCTAGTACAAGTGAGTTTTATGTATGGATATAGACCCCAATGGATATATATTTTGTACACTTAGAATTTGATTCACTGTACATACTTGAAATTAATACTTTTTTAAACAGACTGAAATTCAAAATTTTATTAATATGGATGCACTCTCTCTCAAACAATTAGAATTAAGTGGCTTTTATTGTTTTTTGAACACCATTATAATTACCATTCCATTTGGTATAAGTTAATAGGTATCTTAGTTCATTTGGGCTGCTATAATAAAATACCATAGGCTGGTTGGCTTATAAACAACAGAAATTTATTTCTCCCAGTTCTGGAGACTGAGAATTCCAAGATCAAGGCACCAGCAGATTTATTGTCTGGTGAGGGCCTTCTTCCTATTTCATAGATGGCTGTTTTCTTGCTGTAACCTCACATGGTAAAAAGGAGCAAGGGAATTCCTTGGGGCCTCTTTTATAAAGGCACTAATCCTATTCATGAGGGCTCTACTCTCCTGACCTAATCACCTCCCACAGGCCCCCAGCCGCCGTATATCATCACATTGGGCATTAGGATTTAATATATAAATTTGGTGGGGGGACATAAATAGTCAGTGCTAGTGAGAAATGCATATAATTACCAACATAATCTATTAAAAATTGATATTTCCTAATTTTTTATACTGCAGAAGGGTACTAAGGAAATAATCCAAAATAATTCAAGTTTCTCGGTTTTGCAGTTCTTTATCCAGTCTCATTCATCTATGCAGTGCCCTTCTTATACCTAAGTTTTAGAGAGTGGGGATTAAATCAGTGAATGTATGTAAAAGCCCTAATAGGGCCCGATGCATAGGCACCATTAGCAAATAGTAGCCACAGATACGTGATTTGTAAAATAATAGTTATGTTTCTGTGTTTGTCTTTCCTCAGTAGACTCTGAGCCCCCTCACAGAAGAGACTGTTTCTTATACATTTCATTACTCATAATAGGTACTCACCACCGTTCACTCGAGAAATAGCTTCATTTTTAATGGAAAAAATGTTAAGGTTGCTGGTTAACCTGTGCTGTTACTGGTACTAGTAGTTCTTCTAATGGTTTGCCTTTTTGTAATTGCTTAGCTTTTGCTACTGGATTGATCAGATAAAATTTAGGGGTAAGTCAGTGCACTTGAGACTGATCCAGAGAGGAAACCCTTATACCTTCTGCAATGACATAGTAAATTAACGCTATTAGTAAATGACACTGGCAGCATAGAGAGGAATTCTCATTTTGTTATTGCAATTTGCAGTATATATGTTTCTTATTTAATTGCGTTTGAAAATAAAATCATACTGTAATTGTACTAGTAAGCTTTTAAAATTAGTAATGCATTCTTTGGTATAGTGTGGATACTTTTTTTATTGAATTCATAATGTCCTTCTAATTCCTCTGCTTTTTAAGCTAAGATTTATGATCAGATTTCTCAAAGCAAAGCCAAGATGTGCATACCATAGTTACTAAAAATTATTGAAACTCCAGCCTTACAGATTTGATCAATTAACATGTGAGATTTTGTTCATCGCAATTTATAGTACATGTCTTTTACTTTGAGAGGGACCCCATAATGCAAGAGTAGTTATTTTCCATCACAGGTGTTGAAGTGAGATTTGATTATTTTATCAGCTGATTTGAGCCTTTAAGTACAGTTTTAATAGTTCATTTCTATTTAAGTTTTTTTTTTGGTTGTTTATACCTAGGCATATAGTATTTTAGAATTAATTTCTAAATCCACAGTTGATCATTGAACAACGTGGAGGTTAGGGATCCTGACCCCCTGCACAGTTGAAAATCCATGTATAACTACTGACTTCCCAAAACTTAAGTACTAATAGTCTACTGTTGACCTGAAGCCTTGCTGATAACATAGTCAATCAATGCATGCATTGTGTGTTGTATGTATTATATATTGTACTCTTACAGCAAACTAGAGAAAAGAAAATGTTATTAAGAAAATCATAAGGAAGAAAAATACATTTAATCGTATTGTACTGTATTTATTGGGAAAATCTGCATGTAAGTAGATCTATGCAGTTCAAACCTGTGTTGTTCCAAGAATCTTGTATATTCTGTTTCAGTCCCATCTACTGTACTGCAATTCAGTTTTAACACTAAATACCCTAAGTTAGCATCAGACTCCACAGATTTAAGGGCACATAGTCCCCAGCAAGACTACGTAACTTCAGATGCCAGTTTGAAGGTAGCATCCCCAGGCCACCCACACGTCTAACCGACTGGCTACAAATCTGGCTAGTTCCCAGAATTTTTATCGGAGTTTCATTGTGTAGGCATGATTGATTGATCAGATCATTGGCCACATGATTGAACTCAGTCTCCAGCCTCCTTCTTTCCCTGGAAGTTGGACTGGCTCAAAGTCACAACCCTCTAGTTATGTGGTTGGTTTTTTGGTGAACAGTCCCCATCCTAAAGCTGTTATCTAGGGCCCATGAGTCCCACATTAGCGTAAATGCATGTGTCTTCCAGAGGGCTTGTGAATAACAAACACTCCCAAGGATTTAGAGTCTCCTTCCCAGGAACCAAGAACAATGGCTGTTTCTTTATTATTCTTTATTATCGATTCTTCATTATTTACAGAATCTTAAGACTTGTAGATAAGTGCATAAGGATCCTTTTAATATACCTTGGGAGTATTTTCAAGTTAATATACTTAGCTTTGGTTGGCAGGCCCACCTGCCTTGTCTTTAATACAATCATCCTCTTTCCATCAAATTAAAAAATACTGACAAAGTATATTTAGAACTACATTTCAAAATTAAAGCCCAGGGCCATATTTTGTATTGTCCCAAAATGGGTGAAAGTTGATTTTGGAAGCTATGGGTGAGGAGATAGGTTCTTCAAAACTGTGTTTTATCCCTTGTTTATAGTACTAGAAGTAGTTTGAAAATGTGAATTAGTGGAATAGGGGATAAATTTCCACATAGTTGTAAGTTTTTCCTTTTGTGTGCCCTCTTTTGAAACAGTTTGGGAAAAAGGAAATACATGGAAAATTAAAAAAATTAAAATCTCACTGGTCTTTGTCTTCCCACCCTAGACCTTTGACCACCTGTGCCTTTATTTCAGCCCCCCTCTCACTTTTTTTTTGGTAATGCATGGGGGATGTCTCTGATAACCATTTCTGATAAATTATTTAACATGGCTATTGAGCATAATTCATTTGGTGGTAGGATCCATAATGGCTTTAAAAGCCATAATGATATTAAAACTCACAATGGAAACTTTTCAGAAACCAAACTTTGAGAAAGGAACCTTCTCAAAAGTAGCCTGCTCTAAACCTATCTCAAAAGATACATGCTTTTGCTTTTTTGTATTTTTTTCATCTAGAGACTGAATTTGTACATACTCTTATTTGTTCACTGGATCAGGGACAGGATCACTGCAGTCTGTCTAGGTCCAGTATTTCCTTTAGTAACATAGGTTTTGTAGCAGCATCTTGATTTTTCAGTTTTGACTTAATTTTTTAAACCTATTTTCTGATTAATAAAGGCCATATTTGTTAAGTATTCTACTCAATTCCTTTCTTGTTATGTTGTAGTGACAGTACCCAATCTGGTCAGGACCTCACCATCTGTTTCAGTCAATTCCTGGGCAAAAGGAAGGGCTGGGACTCGGTGGGTACCCAGAAGCTTCTCCAACTCTCAGCTTTCTTTTCTTTCTTTCTTCCTTTCTTTCTTTCTTTCTTTCTTTCTTTCTTCCTTCCTTCCTTCCTTCCTTTCTTTCTTTCTTTCTTTCTTTCTTTCTTTCTTTCTTTCTTTCTTTCTTTCTTTCTTCTTTCTTTTTTTAACTTTGATGAAAACAATCACATAACATGAAACCTATCCTCTTAACACATCTTTAAATATGCAGTACAGTTTTAGCTTTATGCATATTTTTTTTATGTTAGATCTCTAGAACTTTTTCAATTTGCATGACTGAAATTCTCACCCATTCAGTAACAACTGATTTCCCCCTTACTCCAGCCCATGGAAACCATCATTCTACTTTCTGCTTCTATAAGTTTGACCACTTTTTTTTTTGGTATTGTAGGAGAGGAAAATGTTTTCCTCGGCCTCGGCCCTTGAGGGAAAGAGGATGATTTTTTTTTGATGGAAAGAGGATGATTGTATTAAAGACAAGGCAGGTGGGCCTGCCAACCAAAGCTAAGTATATTAACTTGAAAATACTCCCAAGGTATATTAAAAGGATCCTTATGCACTTATCTACAAGTCTTTGCTGGATCTGGAAATTAAACTGACAAAGACAGATTAACAATAGAAAAGCATACAGATTTATTTAATACAAGTTTTTTATGTGACTCAGGAGCCTTTGGGGAAGTAAAAACCCCAAGTAGGCTTGTTGAAGAATGGACAGTCATGGAGGAATATGCTAGGTTAAGGAGTATGAGGTAATTGTATAGTAAACTGGGGGAAATTTAGCAAGGTTTGCTTGGTAGGATTCTTCTTTGTGTCCTATAGTCTTCAGAGATAGGGATGCACCTTTCCCTAAACCAGAGGGTTTAGGGAGGCACCCTCCGCTTGAGATTTTTGTGATCTGTTTATGGAAGAAGGGCAAGGGTGAGGAGGAGGTCACAGTGACCTTTCTGCTTTTGCCATTTTCTTAAACTCCTGTGGCTTAAAACACTCAGTATGCCAAGGTGCCATATTTGGGGGTGGCATGTCCTAAACCCCATTAAATCCTCATAAAAGTGGAATCATGCAATGTTTGTCCCTTTATGACTGCTTATTGCACCTAGTGTAATGTCTTAAATGTTCATCCATGTTGTAGCCTATGACAGAATTTTCTTCTGTTTTTTTAAACTGAGTAATAGTCCATTGTATGTATATATGATATTTTTCTTTATCCATTCATTGGTAGATGGACATTTAGGTTGTTTCCATCTCTTGTCTACTGTGAATATCACCTTTGTTTGTAAAAGATATTTTTGGTTGATACATACTTTCTGATTGGTAGCTATTTTCTTTCAGCACTCTGAAGATATTATTCCATTGTCTCTGGTTTCTCTTAAGAAGTCATCCACAAGTCTTATTGCTGCCAGATTGAATGCACTCTATTATTTTTTGGATTTGGTCATTTTTTCCATTTGTTCTCAGCAGTTTTACTATAATGGGCCTAGGTGTGATTTTCATCATATTTGGTATTCTTGGGGATTGAAGTACTTCTTGATTGCAGTTTGATGTTTTTCATCAGTTTTGGAAAATTCTTGGTCTTTATCTCTTCTAATATTGTATTTCTTTCTGTTTCTACTAGAACTGCAAATATAATACGTTCGACTCTATCACCATTTCTCATGTCTTTTTCTTCTTTTATTAAGAAAAGTAGGGAAGAGGAAGGAAGGAAAGGAGGAAAGACAGTGATTTAAATGTTTAACCTAAGAAGGCCAGTAAAAGAATAGTAAACATAAAAGAGAACAAAGGAAATAATAAAACTAAGGGCAGAAATTAATCAAATGGATAAATCTCTAGTTCTACTAATCAGGGAAAAAGAGAAAGACTCAAAATTTTAGGAATAAAAAGTGATATAGAGAGAGGTTTTAAATTATTGTTAGAAACATATCAATAAATCTGAACACATAAAAGAAAATGAATAATTTTAAAGGAATAGCAAAATTGACTCAAAAAGAAATGGAAAACTTGCATAAACCAATAATGTTCAAGAAATGTAATAAGATGATATTAACTAGGCTTATTAAGGAGATCATTTCACAACATATACACATCAGTATGTTATATGCAGTCATTGTTACACACCTGAAACTAATATGTCAACTATACTTCACTTAAAAAAAGAAAATAATCAGCAATTATAAGTCTTCTAGATCTAACTGGTTTTAGGAGTAAGGTTTGCAGAACTGTGTCATTATATTTAAAGTGGTTTTTGTTTTGTTTTGTTTTTGTAGGTAGCATATAGTTGAATCTTTCTTTTTATCCATTCTGACAGTGTCTGCTTTTTAATTGGAGTTATTTAGACCATTTACATTTTGTGATTATTGATATGTTCAAGTTTAAATCTCCCATCTTGCTGTTTGTTTTCTAATTGTCCCATCTGTTTTGTTCCCCCTTTTTTTCTCTTGAGTTAGTTGAGTACTTTTTTGAATAATTCCCTTTATGTCCTTTGTTGGCTTAATTAACTATAACTCTTTATTGAGTTATTATAGTGGTTACTGTAGAGTTTATAATACACATCTTTAAAGTGCAGTAGTCTACCCTTAGGCAGTACTGTATTACTGTACTGCTTCATGTACAACATAAGAATCTTACGAAATGTGGAGCAAGTCAAGAATACATTCCAGAAAAAAAAAAATAATAATAATCTTATGAAAATATACTTCCAGTTTTCCTCTCCCAATCTGTGAGCTATTTTGTCATACATTTTACTTCTACAAAGACTATATAAACCCCACAGTACATTGTGGCTTTGTTGGTGTGTTTGTTTGCTTTACACAGTCTATTATCTTTTAAAGAGATTTAAATAATAAGAACAGTAACGTATTTGTCCATGTAGTTATCATTTTTGGTGCTCTTCTTTCTTTTGTGTAGATCCAGGTTTTCATTTGGTATTTTCCTTTTGCCTGGAGGTGTTCCTTTATCATTTTTTGTAGTTGAAGTGTGCTGTGATAGATTCTTTCAGCTTTCAAGTTTTCAAAAAAGCCTGTTTCACCTCTGTCCTTGATATTTTCATTAGGTGAAGGATCTAGGTTGATAGTTATTATTTTGCTTTAAATTTACCTTGGGTAAAAAAATTCGCTAGATTGATAGCTTTTAAATTTTAATACTTTAATGTAATACTTTAAAGTACTGTCTTGTTTGCATTATTTCAGATGACACATCTGCTATTTTGTTTACCTTTTTCTCTCTGAATGAGTTTATCTTTTGTTCTCTGACTACTTTTAGGATTTTCTCTTTATCACCGATGTTAAGCCATTTGATTAAGATGTTCCTTGGTTTAGTTTTCTTCATGTTACTTGTCTTTGGGGTACTCTGGTCTTCTTAGATCTGTGGGTATATAGTTCTCATCAAGTTTGGAAACATATTGGCCAGTTTTCTACAAAATATTTATCCCTCCCTCCCCACTTTAGGGATTCTAATTACATGTATGTTCAGTCTCAAAGAAATCCCACAGCTCACTGATGTGCTTGAGTTTTTTTCATTTGCCTTTTTTTCTCTCTTTCTTTTTGGATAGTTTTTATTGCTATGTCTTCGAATTCACTAATCTCCTGCAAATTCTAAACTGCTTTTAATCCCGTTCAGGATAATATTTATGTTTTCCATGTCTTTACTTAACATAATCGATCTAGTTTTTTGAACATATGAAAACAGTTATAATAACCAATTTAGAGTCTTTGTTTATTGATTCTATTGTCTGTGCCAGTTCTGGTTCACTTTCAGTTGACTGGTTTTTTCTTCTTATGTTAGATTTTCCTGCTTTTTTGCATGCCTGGTAATTTTTGATCAAGTACTAGACATTATGAATTTTACCTTTTTTTGGATGTCACATATTTTTGTATTCCTGAACTTTGTTCTGCAGTCACAATTGCCCTTTGTTGAAAATTACTGCTAAATGATGCCCTGTGAATTAGGAAGTTTTCCACTATGGCATTTGAAAACAGGCACAATTCTAGGCCCCATGTAAGTAAGCCTCAGGCGCTGTTCCTTCTAATCTTTTTGGTTGACCACCACCCCGCACATATGCACTTTAAGTAGTTTCCTCCTGTGTTTATTCATTAGTACTCAGCTGAATCGTCAGGGTGACTTTGCACTGTGAACTCTAGTTGTCTTGTTTTTTGTTTTTTGTTTTTTTTAATTTTATTATGTTATGCTAATCAACATACATTACATCATTAGTTTTTGATGTAATGGTTTTTCCAGTATCCCAGCTTTGTCTCTTCAGCTTGGACAGGGCTCTTGACCTGTGTTGGGTGGGTCCTAAAGCAGTAGGGCCTGGCAGTCATAGAGCTCATCTCTTTTTTTGCCCATCTCCCAGAAGGCTCTGGTCCTAATTAACTGATGTCCAGTGTTTTGGGAGTCATTGCTTCCTATATTTTGTTCTGTTTTGTAATTGTGTCAGCCAGAAGGGCACAACTGGTTTCTGTTACTACATCTTGGCCAGAAGAAGTAGTTTAGTTTTCTTTGTAAAGCTTTTAATTTGAAAAATGTCATGACTAATCTCTCCTAATTTATTAACTATTTGATGTTTTCTATGTGAATTTTCTTAAAGGATAGTGTATCTAAAAAATTAAATGGCTCTGAGTAGAGTAAGCTCTCTGATACAGTCTGAAACATATAACCTAACGTGCTCCAAAAGTTACTTTGTAAGTAATTTTGGAAAATACCAAGCTATTTGTTTACCCACATACTTTTTCTTAAAAGCTCTTTCTTCCTCATAACCTTATTATGAGACTTGTTATTAAAATTTTGAAGATTAGCAATAATACATATAAAGCTCTTAACCTGATGCATGGTACGTAGCAGTTTTCATATACAGTTGACCCTGAACAACACAGGTTTGAACTACATGGGTCCACTTATATGGGGATTTTTTCCAAAAAATGCGGAACTATAAATGTATTTTCTGTTCCTTATGATTTTCTTAATAACATTTTCTCTAGCTTTATTGTAAGAATACAGTATATAATACATAAAGTGTACAAAAATGTTAATCAACTGTTTACATTATTGGTAAGGCTTCCAGTCAGCAGTAGGTTATTAGTAGTTAAATTTGGGGAGTCAAATATAGGCAGATTTTCAACTGTGTGGCAGGGCAGGGGGTCAGGGGTCAGTACCTGTAACCCCCACATTGTTCAAGTGTCAACTATATAAAGGATACATAAACACAGAAGTTCAATAACTGGATTAAAGTAAGCACTGAGCTGCTGAGGAAAGATTTGAACTTCATGGTGTCTGTTTCCAACATGAAGTTATGTTAAAGTGAAATGTCTGAGCTATCCAAAGATCTAAATCTGTCACCAAGTGAGTTCTCCATCATTGGTGATGGTTATGTGTAGACGGTGTAACCTCTAGGATGTTGTTGAGAAGATGCAGGCATAGAATAATAGCATTTGGGCTAGATTATATTTATGAAAATACCTTTCATCCCTGACAGTGAGATTCTCAGAAATGTCAGTGGGTATTTAAGTGTTAAGCAGAATTTGTATGAATGAAAATAATGGATGTTAAGGTAAAGGCATTCCAAACTGAGGACATAACATTTATTATATTAGGTAACAAGAAGAAAGCAAACAAAACATGACTTTGTTACTATCTAAGAAGAGTATTCTACTAACGATTATATTTTATAAAATGTCAGAAGTATTCTACACTATAAACTTTTTCTGTGGTCCACATAACTCATTGTACTGTGGTTTTTAAAAATTCCCTGTTATGAATGTTAAGGTTGATAATACTTTTAACTCTTACATCAGATTTTTAGAATACTTAAAATTCTGCTTTTAACAGTCCCTTAGAAAAGCATATTCTTTATAATGTCACCTCAATTTATGTTTTGCAGGCAGAAGCAACAAATTACCCACCTACATGAGAGGATAAGGGATAATGAATTACGGGCACAACATGCCATGTTAGGACATTATGTAAACTGCGAAGATTCTTATGTGGCTGGTTTGCAGGTAAGATATAGAGAATTTTGTAGTAGTTGTTTTATTAATAAAGCATGTGTTAATTATATAATTAGCTTGCAAGATTAGGATGCTTTTTAATTAATCCATTCACATGGTTCATATTTATATACATAGTAAAAGATGTCCAAGAACTGTTTTCCAAATGTCCAGTTCATATCCCCTCTCCACACACATAAGGAATTACTGTTATCAGTTTCTAGTGTATCCTTCCAGAATTGATGTATATCACTAGCAGATATAAATGTATTTTATCCCCATATCTTCACAAAGAGTATCAAAATATATACATTATCCAGCACCTTGCTTTTTTCCCTTTGTATTACATAAAATTATTTAAAATATAGTGATTAAAAAAGCAGAAACAGACTCAAATACAGAGAACAAACTGATGGTTGCCTGGGGGAATGGGCAGAATAGGTGAAGGGGAGTGGGAAGTACAGGCTTCCTATTATGGAGTGAATAAGTCATGGAGATGAAAGGTACAGGATAGGGAATGCAGTCAGTGGCACTGTAATAGTGTTGTATGACAGATGGCAGCTACACTTGTGGTGAGCACAGCATAACATACAGACTTGTTGAATCACAGTCTTGTACCCCTGAAACTAACGTAATGTGTGTCAACTATACTTCAGTTAAACAAATACAGTGATTATTTCTATATCTTTACAAAGATAGCATCCCTTTTGCTTTTATAGCTGATTGATTTCCTGTTTTGTGGCAATAGCATAATTTATTCATCTTGTCCCTACTAGTCTGAATTTGGGTTGTTTCTAGTTTAGGGCTACTATAAATAATATTGTGAAGAATAACCTTTTATAAACACTGTTTTGCTCGTATGCAAGTATTTTTGTAAGTTAAATTCTCAAGTGAAATTTGCAGGTGTTGTATGAGTTGGTCATTTTTATTGATATTATCAAATTGCTATTGTGTTATCAAACTGAGATTTTTGCCCTTCTCTTATACAGGGTAAGGTGGGGAGTTCTCCATGATTTTTAAAAAAACTTAAAATTGTGTAAAATACATATAAAATCTACTATCTTAACCATTTTTTTTCATCTTAACCATTTTTAAGTATACAGTTCAGTGGTGTCGAATACATTTATAATATTGTGCAACCATCACCACCATCCATTTCCATACCTCTTTATGTCTTATAAAACTAAAACTTTGTACCCATTAAACAGTAACACCCCATTCGCCTTCCCAACCCCTCGCAGCTACTGTTCTACTTTCATTCTCTATGCTTTTGATTACTCTAAAATCTCATGTTAAATAAATCATACAGTATTTGTCTTTTTGTGACTGGCCTATTTCACTTAGCATAGTTTCCTCAAGGTTCATCCATGCCGTAGCGTGTGTCAGAATTTCCTCTCTTTTTAAGGCTGAATAATATTCCATTATGTGTGTATACCACATTTTGTTTTGTCCATTCATCTGTTGACAGACACTTTGTTTGCTTACACATTTTTTTTTAAAGATTTTATTTATTTATTTGAGAGAGAGAGCACGAGCAGGGGGGAAGGACAGAGGGAGAGGGAAAAGCAGACCTCCCCTCTGAGTGGGGAGCCCAATGCAGGGGCCGATCCCAGGACCCGGAGATCATGACCCGAGCTGAAGGCAGATGCTTAACTGACTGAGCCACCCAGGTGCCCCATTTGCTTCCACATATTAGCTATAGTGAATAATGCTGCTGTGAACCTTTTTTATATTTATTTGAATATAGGTGTATAAATATCTGTTGCAGACCCTGCTTTCAATTTTTTTGAGTATATATCCAGAAGTGGAATTGCTGGATCATATAGTAATTCTACTTTTAATTTTTTGAGGAAGCACCATACTGTTTTCCACAGTGGCTGTGCTATTTTGGTGTACAAGGGTTCTAGTTTCTCCACATTGTCACCAACACTTGTTATTTTTTCATTTTTGATAGTAGCCATCCCAATAGATATGAGGTAGTATTTCATTGTAGTTTTGGTTTGCATTTCCTTAATGATTAATGATGTGAGCATCTTTTTATGGCTTATTGGCTATTTGTATATCTTAGGAAAAATATCTTTTCAAGTCCTTTGTCCATTTTTGAATTGGTTGTTTTTTGTTGTTGAGTTTTAAAAATTCTCTGTATATTCTAGATATGAACCCCTTATCAAATATATGATTTGCGAGTATTTTTTCCCATTCTATTGATTGGCTATTTTCTCTGTTAGTAGTGTCTTTTCATGCATAAAATTTTTAATTTTTCAAGTCCAGTTTGTTTAATTTTTCTTTTATTGCCTGTGCCTTTGGTGTCATATCCAAGAACTCATTGCCAAATTCAATGTCATGAAGTTTTTGCCACATGTTTTCTTCGAGGAGTTTTATAGTTTTAGGTCTTATGTTTAGGTCTTTGATCATTTTTAGTTAATTTTTCTATATGTTATTAGGTAAGGGTGCAGCTCCATTCTTTTGCGTGTGCATAATCCTGTTTTCCCAGCACTATTTGTTGAAAAGACTTCCACATTGAATGGTTTTGGCACCTTGTTAAAAATCATTTGACCATGTATGCCAGGATTTATTTCTTGGCTCTGGATTCCATTCCATTGGTTTATATATGTCTTTTGTTATCCAGTACCACACTGTTTTGAAATCCAGAAGTATGAGTTCCCCGGGTTTGTTCTTCTTTTTAAGATTGTTTAAGCTGTTTGTGGTCCCTTGAGATTCTATATGAATTTTAGGGTGGGTTTTTCTCTTTCTTAAAAAAAAAAAAAAAGTGATTTTGATAGGGATTGCATTGAACCTGTAGATCACTTTGAGTAGTATTAACATCTTAACAATATTAAGAACGTGGGATGTGTTTCCATTTATTTATGTCTTCACTTTCTTTCAGCAGTATTTTGTAGTTTTTTGTTATACAAGTCTTTTACCTCCTTGGTTAATTCCTAAGTATTTTATTCTTTTTGATACTGTTGTAAATAGGATTGTTTTCATAATTTCCTTTTCAGATTGTTCATTGTTAGTGCATAGAAATGCAATAAACTTTTGTGTGTTGACTTTGTATCCTAATAGTTTATTGAATTTATGCAATAGCTCTAACAGGCTTTTTGTGGAATTTTTAAGATTTTCTACATACAAGATTATATCACCTGAACAGAAATGATTTCATGTCTTCCTTTCCAATTTAGATGTCTTGTATTTCTTTTCCTTGCCTAATTGCTCTGGCTATAACTTCCAGTATTTTGTTAAATAGAAGTGGTGAAAATGGGAATCCTTGACTAGTTCCTGATCTTAGAGGAAAAGCTTTCAGTCTTTCACCATTGAGTATAATATTTGCTGTGGGTTTTTTCTATATAGCTTTTATTATGTTGAGGTAGTTTCCTTTTGTTCCTAGTTTTTTTGTGTTTTAATCACCGAAAGATGTTGAATTTTGTCATACACTTTTTCAATATCAGTTGAGATGATTGTGGGGGTTTTTTTGCTTTATTCTGTTAATGTGGTATATTACATTGATCAGTTTTGATATGCTGAACCATACTTGCATTCCAGGAATAAATCCTACTTGGTCATAGATTATAATCCTTTTAATATACTGCTGAATTCAGTTTGTTGATACCGTGTTGAGGATTTTTGCATCAAAGATATTGGTCTGTAGTTTTCTTGTAGTGTCTTTGTCTGGCTTTGGTATCAAAATAATGCTGGCTTCACAGAATGACTTAGGAAGTGTAGTTTCTTCTCTTTCAGTGTTTGGAAAAGTTTGAAAGGGATTGGTGTTAGTTCTTTTTTTACATGTTTGGTAGAATTCACCAGTGAAGCCATCAGGTCTTGAAAGAAGGCTTTATGTTTTTAGGAATTTGTCCATTGCATCTGGTTTATCCAATTTGTTGGCATACAGTTAATTGTTCACAGTACTCTTATAAGCCTTTTTATGTCTGTAGAATTGATAGTTCATGTCATTATTTTCATTTCTGATTTTAGTAATTAGGGTCTTTCCCCTTAGTCCATCTAGGTAAAGGTTTATCAATTTTGTTGATTTTTTCAGAGAACCAAATTTTGGTTTCATTAATTTTCTCTGTTGTTTTTATATTCTCTATTTCATTTATCACTGTTTGAATCTTTATTATTTCATTCCTTCTGATAGTTTTGGGTTTAGTTTATTCTCTCCTTCCAGCCCTAGGTTGTAAAGTTAGGTTGTTGATTTGAGATCTTTCTTATTTTCTTCATATGGTTTTAATATGTATTTCTCCTGAGTGATGTTGAATTTCTTTTTATATTTTTAAGTCCCATTTGTATTTCTTTTCTGTGAAATGTCATTTCATATCGATACTTCACTTGTTTTTTTCTGTTAGGTATTGGTTTTTTGCTTATTAATTTTATAAGCCCTTTACATATAAAAGAAATTAGCTTTTTGTCTATAATTTGATTTGAAAATACATTTTCTGAATTTGTCATAATATTTTCTTTCTATTTGTGTCATTCTGTTTTTTCCTATATCCATTATTTTCTACTGTGAAGTCTCTCTACTTCTAATGAGTATTTTATAAATAAGTCCTATCTTCACTAATGAACCCATTTAAGAGAATAGTTACTAAACATACAATGTGTTAAGTCAAGTTATGAGGTCACAAAGTTGAAGAATAGTTCCTACCTTCATCAACCTCAGACTACAGAGGGAGAGACCATATAGGTAAACATATTTACCCATTCCTTCAAAATTTGTGTTCACTGTGGGTAAGGCAATGTCTGGGTACAAGGATTAGAAATGTGAATGAGGTAGGTTTTGCCACTGAGAGTACAGTCTAATGGGAACACGGTCTAATGGGCACACTGGTATATAAGGCCTTATAACAAAATTTATATGGCTCGAAGGGTGACTTTCCCCAATATTACTCTCTTTAAGAATTTTTCTTAAAACTTGATTGTATGTTTTTCTATATAGACTTAATATTTGGCTTGTTTATTTCAAAAACATTAAAAACTATTGGCAGTTTATTGGGATCAAAAGTGAGGACTAATAACTTTATGGTGGTATATACTTTGATTTGTGAAAGTTTTTTTTGTCTTTATTTCTGGAATTAAAAAAAATCATTTTAAGTTGAATTTTTTTTTCCTCCATTATATTTTCAAACTTATTTTTATATATTAAAGGAATTGGGGGCGCCTGGGTGGCTCAGATGGTTGAGCGTCTGCCTTCGGCTCAGGTCATGATCCCAGGGTCCTGGGATCGAGTCCCGCATCGGGCTTCCCGCTCCTTGGGAGCCTGCTTCTCCCTCTGTTTCTCTCTGTCTGTCATGAATAAATAAATAAAATCTTTAAAAAAAAAATAAAGGAATTGGTATATTAAAGTCAGGAAATATTGAAGACCAACTAATCTTCAGACTTACTTGAGGCAGAAGCATTTAACAGAGATTCCAGCTTGCTTACCATACTTCAGTTACTAATACATCAGAATATCTCATTACAATGTGATCTCATCTGTTAGTTCTATGCCACAATAGTAAGGCTTTATGGTACTGAGATTAATAGTGTACAGTTATTTAGAAGTGCTATTTCTGTACTATGTAAGTAGTATAATTTGCTTTGATAACAGTTTTATAGAACCATGCAGTTTCTCCTTGTAACTTTATTTTTCTGAATAATAGGTTAGCTTGAATTATACAATTATTATATTACCAAAAGCGTGTGATTCTTAATATGTATTTGAAAGCTGAAGAAAATGTTTTTTTGACACAGCATCAGGCCAGTAGAGGGCTCTCCAAATCAGTCTGTAAGGACAAATAGAGCTAGCTGGAGGGATGTGGAAAAGGGGGCTGCTGAAGGATTTTTAAATTATGTGGGGAGTTAAAATATTGTTGAGAAGTTAGACTTCAAAAAATAAGGGCAGGGCGCCTGGGTGGCTCAGTCGTTAAGCGTCTGCCTTCGGCTCAGGTCATGGTCCCGGGGTCCTGGGATCGAGTCCCACATCGGGCTCCCTGCTCCGCGGGAAGCCTGCTTCTCCCTCTACCACTCCCCATGCTGTGTTCCTGCTCTCACTGTGTCTCTCTCTGTCAAATAAATAAATAAAATCTTTAAAAAAAAAAATAAGGTCAATTAATAAAAGAGAATACAAGGAAAACCGTATACTACATGGATATCATAAATATAGGACGAACTTTTTTTCAGTAGATACAGAGAGCTGAAATGATTCTATTCACCTGTTTTTCCAATTCTAGGGGTAGCAGTTTACCCTGTGACCTTACTTCTGACAGATCTAAGAAGAGTTGTTGATTTTCAGTTTGTTCATCTTTTTTACTTAGTAAAACAGATGGAGTGGAAATTTCTGAGCTCATTACATGCCAAATTAGAAACTATAAGTCTGTATTATTTTTTTTACTTTCTTAGCCTAGCCTACCCATCTTTCTGAGTTCTAGACCCACCTCTCTGTCTGATGTTTCATCTCTTTTTGTGTGTTCAACTGGCATCTTAATATCAATAGGCTCTAATTGTAATTAAGTACATCTGCTTAGACCTGTTCTCCTATATGACCTCCTAACTTCAGGTTAGAATATGATCTTCCCTGTTATTTGACTCAAAATCTCAAACCTTGGTTACCTAACATTTCTTGTCTATTCACTTCTTTAAAAAATAGTTTTTGCTAAATCCTCTCAATCCTACATCTAGACTTTCTTCATTCTGTTAGCTGTACTCTTGTTCAGCTCCTCTTTTTGTTTAGCTAAATAGGTTAGAATAATTTTTTTAAAGATTTATTTATTTTAGAGAAAGAGTGCATGCATGTGTGCCTCTGTGGGGGAAGGGCAGAGGGGGAGAATCTTCAAGCAGACTCTGTGCTGAGCGTGGAGCCTGACACAGGGCTTGATCTTAAAACCATGAGATCATGACCTGAGCTGAAACCAAAAGCCGGACGCTTAACTGACTGAGCCACCCAGGAGGCCCTAGAATAATTTTTTTAAGTGAATTCATATCCATTCTTAATATCTTCTAATTTCTGTTGTCCACTGCGTCCAGTTATTGTAGCACTCTCTTGTCCTCTTTGGACTCTTCTTTTTCCTTCAATTAAAAGTTACTGAGAATCTACACATGAGGCTAAATGCCAGGGAATACAGAGATTTACAAAGCAGAGTTTACAATCTTCTTAAATCATGCTATTTTGTTGTTATAAAACCATCACAGGTTTCCCATTTCCTATGAATTAAGATTTAACTCTGAACCTTGTGATTCTATAGTATGGTCCCACTTGGATTTTTAAATTTTCCCTCTATCCATCCCCCTTCTTGTAAACTATACTTTAAACAGATATGGGTACTCTCTGAATATTTTCCATTTTACCTTTTTAAAATGTTCTTTCGGAATACTTTTCTTCCTTTCTCCATTCCTGCCAGAATCATCCTTATTTTCAAAGTCTATCTCAAAAGCAACCTCCCCAGTAAAGCCTTTTTCCTCATTCTCCCAGTGTTGTCTTCATTTCTCTTCCAACTTCCCCATACTTTGTACTTAAGATGACTTTTTTTGGGGTGCCTGGGTGGCTCAGTTGGTTAAGTAAGCATCTGCCTTCTGCTCAGGTCATGATCCCGGGGTCCTGGGATCGATTCCCCCATTGGGCTCCCTGCTCGGCGGGGAGTCTGCTTCTCTCTCTCCCTCTGCCTCTTCCCCACCCCCCCCGCTCATTCTCTGTCTCTCTAATAAAATCTTTAAAAAAGATGACTTTTCTTTGACTACCATATTATATGGTGTCCTATATATAATTATCTGGGGATTTCTCTTACACTTCTGATAGAACTTGAGTTTTTAAAAGACAGTGCTAGAGTCTGTCATCTTTGAAATACCCAGCACATGATAAAATGCTATTTATGTAATTTTTGAATTATATCTCCACCTTTTGGTGAAGTACGAGTTCTTCAAGGTCTAGTTCAAATTCACTTGTATAAAATTTCTCTTAGCTACTACAGTACAACTATCTTAGCACTTAGACAGTTTTCATTGTCTTTTTTTGTGTGATACTTCATTAAACTGGTGGGACTTAGCTTTATTAACTGTTGGATCCCAGTACACAATTTCTAACATGTACTTAGTAAATATTTGTTGAATAAGTGGAAAAATAATGTTTCTTTACTTTCACATTACTTTATTGGTATCTCTTGGCACTTACCACATTCCAATTTATTTGAGGAGATATTTGTATTTTCTGTCTGTCTTCTCCTGGTTGTAATGCTGCAAGGGAAACAGTAGGGGAAAAATCTTATCTGAAGTCCTTACAAAACCTCAGTTATGGAAACAAGAATACATTTGTTCAATCAGCAGTTATTTTTTTGAGCTCTTCTTTTATGCCAGTGATTATTCTAGGAAATAGGGATCTAAGAGCAACTAAGATGGACAAAAATTCCTGCTTTCATGGATCTTACTTTCTAGTTTGGGGAAATACTCTATTAATACTTACCAAGTTTAATATTAGCTGGAAATGATCACTTGTGAAGAATCTTTTTAGTTTTTATTTCCCTAGAACTTTCACTTCTAACTTAATGTACTATTACATCTCTAATTATACTTTTTAACCAAAAGGTTGCTTTTTATTAAGCTTCTGTTTATGTGATAGGAACTTTATATATTTTATCTCTGTTCTTCAAAAAACAAAACCAAAAAACACTGCAAGGTTGGCTTTATTATGTCTGTTTTATAGATAAAATTGGCATTGGTAAGCAAATTAACTTGATTTAATCATGGCATATAACTAGGAAATAGGAGAGCTGGAATTCATGCCAAGGTCTGTCTGTTGCTAAAGCCTAGATGTACCCTCTGTACTATACCTTATTTCCAGTTTCTTTCCATTTTGTCAAGACAAGTAAACTTTTAACCTGTTTTTTTTTTCTTTCCCAATAGCCACAATATGAGAACAGTTCACTCCAGGCTCCATTTTCCGATCAATCAATGTCCCATTCCCAGCAAGAGGAACTTGAGCAAAAGCTTGCGTCTACTGAGAAAGAGGTTTTGCAGCTCAATCAGTTTCTCAAACAAAGAATAAGCCAATTTAGTGAAGAGAAGAAGAAACTGGAGGAAAAGGTAGGTATTTTTAATCAAGTTGAATTAGGTCAATAACATTCCTTCAACATGTAATTATTTGTCATCTACTGTATTTCAGGTCTGTGTTATATACCAGGTTGTACATTTATATTGAGATGATTAGTTTTGTAGTAACTTTTGAGAAACCCTGTGCTGTCCACAAAAACCTAGGGATTTTCTTGAGGGATTAAAAAGACTACAGTGTATTATATCTTGCTAACGAATAGTGAAACCTTTTTTGAGTTAGTTGCCTAAACTAAGATGTGACACAAATAACTTCTTTTCTTTTTTGGGTCTTGTTTCTTTGTCATGTTGGGTATGAATGGTAAATGAAATAAAGAGGGTGGTGTTTTGTTTTGTTTTTTATAAGCACGACTTCATGTTATTTAAGCTGCAGCCCCTGATTCAGAACAAGTAATGAAAAGCCAAATATCTATATGTATGTAATATATCTGTATATTTATTTTACCTTTTTGCCTTTATTAAAGTATTTTCATACTTTATCTCATTCCATTATGTATCATTAAAGATCAAGTAGATTACCTGCTAGCCCTAATTTACTAAAGAAGCGTAGTCCTTAAGCTGCTAACTTAGTTGCAGAACTGGTTTTAGATTTCTCTCTTGATATACCCAGCTTATTCTATTAACTGAACCTTCGATTCAAGTGATCTTGAAAAAGTCACCATGATTTCTGCAGGCATGTTTGGAATTATTAATAGAGAACTCAATTGACATTTTTGTGTGAGTTATATATATATATAAATGTGAATTAAAATTTTGATCTTCCAAAAACTGACAAAAATTTTACATGGTTTCTCTTTCTCAGCTATATGGTGTAGTTTATCTTGGCCGACTTAAAAGTAACTTAAGTACCTGTTTCTTGTTTCTTTCTTTTTTTTTTTTTTTAAAGGTTTTATTTATTTGAGACAGAGAGAATGAGAGAGAGAGAGCACATGAGAGGGGGGAGGGTCAGAGGGAGAAGCAGGCTCCCTGCCTAGCAGGGAGCCCGATGCGGGACTCGATTCAGGGACTCCAGGATCATGACCTGAGCCGAAGGCAGTCGCTTAACCAACTGAGCCACCCAGGCGCCCTGTTTCTTGTTTCTTTTCTGTATTTTTGGGGCTTCATACAATACCATAATGTGGAGGGGGCTAAGGAAATATTCATTGGTTATATAGATGTAGTAGGGATTAAAATATTTCTCACCTGAGATTTGGTTACTTAAAAGATTGTGTGAAAACTAATGATGATCTAGGGGTGCCTGGCTGGCTCAGTTGGTAGAACATGCAACTCTTGATCTCATGAGTTCATGAGTTCGAGCTGCACATTGGGTGTGGAAAAAAAAAGAAGAAGAAAATTGTGACAATTCAGTGGATACAATTTTTAAAATATATTTTTATGTTTTATATAAATTCTTTTATTACTTTCGGTGTCCAGTGCTTAATCAATTTATATACTCACTACATATTTGACAGTTCCTACTTGGATATCTTAAAAACATTTCAAACTGTTCATCCAAAATATAATTCTTAATTTGCCTTCCAAGTGCCCTCTTCTTCTTAAAACAAAATTTCTTCATTGTTCATTACTGTATATTCAGTTGTTCATGCTGGAAATCTTACTAACACTGATTAAGCCTGTCTCCTAAATATATAATAGAATCTGTCCAACACTACCAGGCTGGTCTAAGTTATCATATCTTGGCAAAGCTTTTATAAGAGTCTCTTCATTGGTGTCTCTGAATCCAGTCTTGCCCTGTCTGTCTGCTTTCCCTCTATCTCCAATCACTTTTTTTTTTTTTTTGGTTATTGTTGCAATTCCATGTATTTTTTATTATATTTTGAAAAATTGAAGCATAATTTATATATAGTCGAATGTATAAATCTTAGGTGTTCAGTTTGGTATTACTGATAATATATAGCAGTATAACTGCTATCTAAATTAAGACACAAAGCATCTCAATCACCAGGGGTACCTGGCTGGCTCATTCAGTAGAACATGTGACTCTTGATCTCAGGGTCATGAGTTTGAGCCCCATGATGGGCATAGAGTTTACTTAAAAAAACAAACACTTCAGTCATCCAAGAAGTTCCCTTGTGTCTTCTTTCTAGTCCAGTCTCCTTCCTCTTTCTGAAACACTGCCATCACCATAGATTAGTTTTGAAGCTTTTTGGACTTCATATAAATGGAGTCATACTATATATATTCTTTTGTGTTGGTCTTCTTTCACTTAATATCTTTGAGATTTATTCTCATTGTTAAATGTATTCCTATCTACTGCTGAGTTGCATTCCATTATATAGATAGATCACAATGTATCTACTCTCTTGTTAATGGATATTTGAATTGTTTTCATTTTGGGGAAATTATGAATAAGGCTGCCGTGAACATTCTTGTGCCAGACATTTTTCATTTCTCCTGGATAAATTCCTAAGCGTGGAATTTCTGAGTCATACATTTCATAGGGTAAATGTTTAACTTATAAGAAACTCTCTGAATTCTGCACATTTAGTGACCTTTCTGGGTTGGCCGTGTGGGTTGGGGCACCCTGAGCCAGTTGTCCTGTGCTGAGATGCTTCAAAGCCTTATTAAAAATGCTTAGATTCCTATGAAGCCCAACTATACCCAAGTTCACCAAGAGATTTGGGTAGGAATGATGTTGATGGGCTTAATCATTTATAAAATCAAGAGTGATGATAAAGAAGTGAAACTTTGAGATCTTCAAGTCCTGCGCCTGCTTATCATTAACCAGCTTTACCTGGAGTACACATCAGATGGAATGTCACCCTGGCTGTAAATTTCAGTAAGCTCTAGTAGATGAGAGTGTGGCACATCACTGTACACTTGTGAAAGTGCTGTTTCCTTTGTGGTATGAATAAATGTACCTGTGAGATGCAAAGAAAAGAAAAAAAAAAGAAAGAAACCTGAGTTCTAGGGTTTGTATCATTTAACACTTCCACTATCAGTGTATGAGAGCCAGTTGCTCCACGTTCTCCCGGCCATTCTTCATAGTGTGGAGGACTGACCTTTTTAAAAGGAAGATCCAGTCATTTCACTTACATTACCCAGCAATGCCATCTCGATGTTGTCTTTAAAATAAGAATCAGGGGCGCCTGGGTGGCTCAATCGTTAAGCGTCTGCCTTCGGCTTAGGTCGTGATCCCAGGGTCCTGGGATCGAGCCCCGCATCGGGCTCCCTGCTCTGCGGGAAGCCTGCTTCTCCCTCTCCCACTCCCCCTGCTTGTGTTCCCTCTCTCGCTGTGTCTCTGTCAAATAAATAAAATCTTAAAAAAATAAATAAATAAAATAAAATAAGAATCAAATTCTTCCCATGGCCAGAAAGAGCCTGCATAAATATGTAACCTTAGGCTCTGTCAGTCTCCCTTGAGTACACTGTGTCATGGTGCAGTGCTTGTCGTTGCTTAAACAGGTCATGGTTTGTTTCTGGTCTCAGAGTCTTGACACAGAGTTTCCTCTTGGCCTGATAAATACTTCACTGTCTTCTCCCACTACTCAGTCACCTGTTTATTTTGTCAAGTCTCATCTTAAGTATCTTTCTCCTCCAACCCCTCCCTTCATAAGTTTAGAGCATTTTCTTCTTGTTTTTCCAGTGCTTAACACAATTTTGAATAATCATTATGTTTTAATATTTCTCTGTAAGCTCCAGGATGGCAGGGACGTATCTGTTTGTCACTGTAGCATATGTAGCACCAGCCATGGTGCCTGGCATACTGAATGAATGAATGAATGAATGTATGAATGCTTTCAAGTACATTTTTGCCAAGAGGGAAGAAAAGAGAGTGAGGTAAGCCCAGCAAAAGACTCTGGAAAGAATAATTAGAGATAATCAAAGATGTCAGAGGAGTGTATGATAGAGCAAATTCCTGAGATAAGTAGGGAAAGGTTGATTACAGATGCCAAGATGGAGGAATTACTTTTGGAAAAGAGGAATAGTCTCTCTGTGGAGTTAGGCAGTTGAGAATGGAAATGTGTAGAACAGAAAAATTAAGAAGGAAGGTTGGTGTAGATAGTAGAGTTTGTGTCAGAGGCCGGGAGATGATTTGAATTCTTGAAGGGAGTATAGATGCTAGTAAATAGAGTCATAGGTAATGCATCAACTGACCAGCATGTTAGGCCCACATGAGATTGGATTGCATTGTTTCCTGCTGCATTTCCTCTCTGTTATCCTGATCAAGACTGATACTACAACAGAAAAACATTTAATGTGATAATAACAATAGAATTTATACTGTTTGATAAGTTCTTGTATGTGCCAGACAGCATGTGAAGGTGCATTAGATACATTTTCTCATTTAATATTAACTAATCTTCACAAAAACCCTAAGGTGTAAATACTGTACCCCCATTTTTAAAAATGAGCTAATTGAAGCTTGGAGAAGAGTTGAGTAATTTGTCCGGTTGCATGTAGGTAGAAACTGTTGTAAAGCTAGGAGTAAAATTGAAGACCGTTTAATTCTACAGTCGATGCTTTGCTTCTAATAATAATTTATTTAAAAAAAAAAAACTTGGAGGAAAACATTGCCTTAGTAATCTATTTTGTTCTAATTGTATTTAAAATGAAAAATATATTCATTTGTAAACCTTTTCTGGAAACAGAGCCCTCCTATTACCTTCTAGGAATAATCTCAGTACTAAATAATATCTCCTCTAAAGGAAAAACCTAACCTTTTATAAATAGGAAAGATTTATTAGTGATACCTCATTTACCTGGAGGTAATTACTGGAGTTGATTTTAGTAATCAACGTGTTAAACTTGAAAGTTAAAAAAAAACACACAAAGAGCTTCTCGTCAATGAAGAGGGCTAAAAGAAAAAACCCAAGACCCAGTAATTATGTGTGATCAACTTATAGTCAACAAATAGCATAAATAGTATCCAGTTGGAGAGTGTTGGCAGAGATTTGTGTCAAAGGCAGCAAGCTTGACCTGATAGCAAAAAAGACAGTTGACCAGCCAAAGAAAAAGAAGAAAACCAGGACATCATTGTGTCACACTTAAGACACTTAAAAAATTAAAAATAAATTAGGGAACCTTTAGTAAAAATAGGCTGGTTAGTTATTTCTGTAACTTACAGGGTCATTTGCTAAGGCAGGAGCAGGCTTTGTCAATGGGGAATCCAGGCACAGCTGATTGCTAGAGAATTCATGGAAATCTGGTTGTGTGTAGTGTGGAAGAATTGAAAGAACACTGGCCTTTCAGTCAAGTGATTTATATCTAAATCTCACCTCTGTTTCAGTGACTTGTGGCTAAGTTACTTAAGATCTCTGGACCTCATATTCAAAAAAGGAATTACTGTCTTTTTCAGAAAAATCTGTGTTCACATCCTCTGCTTAGTTTGTAATCATATTACTTGTTTTTTGGAGTTGAGTTGTATAAGTTCTTTGTATGTTTTGGATATTAACTCTTTATTAGATATATCATTTGCAACAGACATATGAAAAGATGCTAAATAACACTAATCATCAGGGAAATTCAAATCAAAGCCATAATGAGATATCACCTTACACCTGTTGGAATAGATAAAATCAAAAATGTAAGAAACAACAAGTGTTGGTGAGGAGAAAAAAAACCCTTGTGTACTGTCTGTAGGAATGCAAATTGGTGCAGCCACTGTGGAAAACAGTATGAAGGCTCCTTAAAAAATTAAAAATAGAATTACCATACGATCCAATAATTCCCCTATTGGGTATTTACCCAAAGAAAATGAAAACCCTAATTCAAAAAGATATATGCACTCCCGTGTTTATTGCAGCATTATTTACAATAGTCAAGATATGGAAGCAGCCCAAGTGTTTATCAATAAATGAATGGATAAAGAAGATGTGGTATATGTAAAAACCACCGAATATTCCTCAGCTGTAAAAAAGAATGAGATCCTGCTGTTTACAATAACACAGATGGACATGGGAGTATAATGCTAAATGAAATAAGTAATAAATAATGAAAGATAGCATATGATTTCACTCATACATGGAATTTAAGAAATAAAACAAATGAACAAATAAAGAAAAAAGAGAGAAACCAAAAACAGACTCATACAGAGAACAAACTGGTGGTTACCTGAGAGGCTGTGGGGACGAGGGGTGGTGGTGGTAAAAAGATAAAGGGGATCAAGAGTACACTTATTTTGATGAGTACTGAGTAATGTATGTATAGAATGGTTGAATTATTATATTGTACACCTGAAACTAAAATAGCACTGTATATTAATTATACTTCAGTGAAAAAAGAGAAAAAGGGGGAAAAAGGGCATTGTATTATGTGGTCTTGCAGGTCATTATCAGGGTCAACAGTCTGTGAGTTCTGTTAGATCACAGATTGTCACACCAGCACACCAGCCTTTAATCCCGAGAAATCTCCAATAAATAATAGGATTTGTCAGTTTTACCAGCGTTGCTTCTTACCCAAGGTAATAAATGGATCCTAATGTTATTGATAGAATGAATAGATAAAATGAGATGTGGTTTGTTTTTCTAATTGAAGTTGTTTTAATACAATTTGTTGTACATTGGACTTGAAAAAAATTCAATAAGGTATGAAAGAAACTATTTTGTGCAAAGTGTTAGCTTTAATAAAATTTGGGAGAGTAAACCATTATACTACCAATTACTGGCCCTTATTTTCCCTGGTGTATGTGGGAAAAGGCTGTAAAAATATTTTAGAACCCTTTAAGTTTCTAAATTTTGGAAGACTGGTAAGTTAAGGTGAATAAGAATCTGGAGTTTACTTTTTAGGTATCTATTTGTAGTATACACATTATTTATAATTGAGCTGAAATATTAAAGAACTTTGAATATATGATACGAAATTTAAAAATAATATTTTTCAAGTAGAAATGTGAAAAAAATTAGTGCATAGATCTGAGGTTTAACCCCCACAAATTGGGATTTACTAGAATCATGTACTGTATGCGTTCTGTAGTAGGTGTTCAATTAACAAATTCCATCAATCCTAAAATGACATCAGTGGTACAGCACACCTTTATTATATGTAGTTTTGAGAAAGAAAATATGTTGCATGTTCAATTATGACATAACATAATACCTTAACAGTAGTCTTGGCTTGAGGTATGGATTGGTCTTACTAGTGCCCTTATTTCTTCCAAAGTATCTGGTAATTTTGGTAAGTTCTCCTGGCTTTGACTGTGTTTCTTGAGTACATGACAAGCAGTTTCTTAGCAAGTTAGTAACAAAACAGCTTTAATTGCTTGTTAGGTATCTTCCTTTCTTAAGTCACATAAAACATTTGGATGTAGCTTTGTAAGAAATAAGGAATTGGAGTCCTCTCTCCGAAAATGAGTATTTGCTTCACTGATTTTATAATTATACCCTGTGGCTCTGTTTCTTTGTCTTACTGGATACTCAGTAACTGTTTTCAACACCAAATTATAATGTAATGTTTTTAAGGTAATTTAAACATCATTTAAACTCAGCACATATTTGCAACATGTACACACGGTTGAAATGACAGAGATGGGAATAGCTTTGACCAAGTGTGCTCATGTGCTGGCAATAGAAACTATCATTACTGCTAGCTGGTCCTCTGCAGTGTATAGGAGGCCATCAATTGTAAACTCAGACAAACACAAATTTCAAAACTCTTGACTTCAGTGATACAAAAATTTGTAAAAATGTGAATCCTAGAATTGATGAATTAAGGTGAATCTTACCTGAGTTGGTGGTAGCCTTAACTATATCCTAGAACTGTTGGTTTTGTTATTATTATTTTTTTAATGCCACAAAGCCCCTGAAGATTCATAATCTTTTTCTTTAGCTTAAAACCAGAGATAGATATATCAGTAGCCTGAAAAAGAAATGCCAGAAGGAATCTGAACAAAACAAAGAAAAGCAGAGAAGAATTGAGACCTTGGAAAAGTATCTGGCTGATCTTCCAACTCTAGATGATGTACAGAGTCAGAGTCTACAGGTAACATGAACTAAAATGCTCATCTTAGTACATGTGCTGCCAAAGCGAGCACCTAAAATGCTCATCTTTAAATAACATGAAAACCTACTACTTTCTTAAGTTGATCCTTTGGAAATTTCATAATTTTTATAATTTAAAATTTTAGTTACATGTTTGGCTAATTATGTTAAATCTATGTGTTCAATTGCTGTTTTGAGGATTAACTTCAATTAGAATTTTGTTTATTTAAGCATGAGTTTGTCTTTCTTATTAATACATGATTACCTTCCTAAGAAACGTGTGTTAACTTTTTACTTAACATCTACTCTAAAAGGTAATTTCTAAACCAGTCTAACAGCCCCATTTCATACACACATGGGTGCACCACAGTTCTGACTTTACCCAGTATTCTCTGTGATCCACCAAAGCTCAACAAGACCTTTTTTTTTTTTAACCATCTTTCCAGATATTTGATTTGTTTTCATTCTTCTTAACCTTTCCATAAATTCTTACATCTTAGTCTGTGGTTTCCATTCACTCCTCTGATTTCTTCTGACCATTTTTCCTTCTTAACAATACCTCTGGTGAGTCTTTTGAGTCTTTTCTACCAACTCTGGTGAAGCCCGTCTTCTTGAAATCTTATTTATAAATCTGTTAAACCTATTCTTCAGTCTTTTCTCAGTTTTTCTCATCATGAAATTCTCAACCTCAGCACTATTGACATTCAAGGGTGGATAATTTTTCATTTGGGATTCTGTCCTGTGCATTGAAGGATGCTTAACAGCATTTCTGGCCTCTGCCTACTAGATGCCAATAGCACTGCTCCTATCCTCCTCCCTCCCCAAAACCAAAAATGTCTATAAACATTTCCAAGTATCTCCTGGCGGAAGAAATCACTCTCAGTTGAGAATCATTGGTTTAATCCGTGGAGTGTCATTGTTGTATAGACTCTAGACCTAGAATGGATTCTCTGTCTATATTAATTTATAAATTATAAGACTAAGAGAGGATAATGTCAGAAAAGAACTAAAGAAGTACCACAGGAGTTTGTATGAGCAGGAACAGAGAGATATATAGATATAAAAACATGTGTTCATATTACTTTATACCCATTAGGTTGACCAACATAAAAAAACAAAACAAAACAAAAAGCATTGGTGACGATGTGGAGAAATTAGAATCCTTGTGTACTGTTGGTGGGAATGTAAAGTGGTATAGCCACTATGGAAAACCGTGTTTCCTCAAAAAATTATCATCAGTTTGCCTTCTGGGTAAAAGAATTGAAAGCAAAGTCTCAAACAGACGTTTGTACATGACATATGCTCATAATAACATTATTCACAGTAGCCAAAAGGTGGAGGCAACCTAAGTTTCCACTGATGGGTGAATGGATAAAATGTCACATACATATAATTCAGATATAAAAAAGAATGAAATTCTGAAACATGGATAAACCTAAATACATTGTGCTAAGTGAAATAAGCCAAACACAAAAAGATAAATACTGTACGAAGTACCTAGAGTGGTCAGATTCATAGCGACGGAAGGTCAAAGTGTGGTGCTGGAGGCTGAAGGCAGAGCTGGAAAGGGAGTTGTTAATGAGCATAAAGTTTGTTTTGAGTTCGGTGATTCATCGAACAACAGTGTGAATGTACTTAAACACTATGGAACTGTACATTTAAACGTGGTTAAGATGGTAAATTTTGTTATGCATATTTTACCATAATTAAAAATAAAATTTTAAAAATACCCCCAAATTGAGATCATTTACCTTTCTCTGTCTTCTAGAAATTCCTTTTTTTTTTTTTTTTTTTAAGATTTTATTTATTTTAGAGAGTGAGAAAGCGAGCATGGTGGGGGAGAGGCAGAGGGAGAAGAGAATCTTAAGCAAACTCCACACTGAGTGCAGAGCCTGAGGCTGGGCTCAATCCCAAGATCCTGAGATCATGACCTAAACTGAAACCAAGAGTTGGTTGCTTAACTGACTGCAACACCCAGGCATGCCTGTCTTCTAGAAATTTCTGACCCCATTTTTCTCCATAATCTCATTCTCCTAGCTCCCATTACACACAAAAGAGGAAATAAAATATTATTAAATACTCTAGATAAAGTATAGTGTGATTTTAACCACAAGCCTGTTAATTGAGAACACTGTAACAGTTTCTAGTAGAAACACATTTAATATTCTATGTGTTATGAATTTTCTTAGCTTCAGGTTCTAGAAGAAAAAAATAAGAATTTGCAAGAGACTCTCCTAGATATGGAAAAAAAACTTGAAGAGATCAAAAAACAGTGTCAAGAAAAAGAGGCACAGCTAATATGCCAGAAAAAGAAAGAAAAGGAGTTGGTAACTACAGTTCAGAGGTAAGAAAACCTTTCGTAATTTTTTATGCTTACTTTTGTTATTCATATTTCTCATAAAGCATTTCACTTAAAATGCATTAATTTGTAGTTATTACTATATTGTTATCTTAAAGATGTACTCTTTAAAACTGTAAGTATTACGTCATTGAAACAGGTTGTCTCGGCTGTGATTTCACATCTTAATGCAATATCCTGACATCTTGCCAAAGGTTTTAGATGAGAATAGTTAAAATCTACCCCCCATCAAAAAAACCCCACCAATTGAAAACTGAAAGTATTAACACAGTCTGATGGCTTTGCCAAAAAATAGGTACAAATTCTAGATAATAAAGAGGGCAGTCAAATACTCAAACCGCACTCCTTAATGTGATAGATTAAAGTGAAGTAATCGGTAACTTACTGCAGAGCAGCAGGTATGGCCATTTTGCCAAGTACCTTCCAAGTTTACTCACATATCTTGCCTCATGGTACTCTTCTCTTTTAAATTAATACAGTTAGAATGACAGGGAATATCACTTGTTAGTACATTTAGCTAATGTGTTTAAGCTGGAAAATTAATACTGGATTCCTGAAAAACCTAGAGAACTGTGTTACATATGCATCTACATGTACTCTCTGTTTTATAAAACTTAAACCTTAATACATAATCAACTATTAATAGATAAAACTATCCAGAAGAATAAGACAATAAAGCAGCAAAACTAAATTTAAGAAATACACTCTTCATGCTTTTACCAATTGTGTGTAATTCTAATCAAAATCCATCTGATAATTCCACGTTAATATTGCTTTACTACTTTGAAAGTTTTATATATGCCTCGTCTACTCTTTTCCTTAGATTTCAGTACAGAAAACCTCTGATTCTGGGACAATTTAGTCTTTCAGGGTTTCTAATCTTAGCTGCAAAAAATTCATATACTTTTAACTTTACTTTTATTTTTGCCTTATTTTCTGCTTTCTTATTCTTTAAATTTCCTTTCCATAACTCCACATCTTATATTCTATTGTCTAGTCTCAAAACAGCTTCCTCACCTCCACTTATTCAACCATATATTCTTTTTCTTTCATCTTAGCTGAAGTGAGAAGAGGTAATGTATCTGTTCTGTTTTATGGGGCATTTTGATCACACCTCAAGCTGTGCCATTTTATGAACAGAATTGGAAACACCTGAAAATAATTTGAATGTTTGTTTTGCTCCATTGTGTGCTTTTACATATTTAATATATTATACTTTCTCTTTTTTTATTTAGATTTTCTCTTTCATTAGGTTTTTAGAGAACATTGAGCCTAGTAATGTTGATTAGAAAGACTTAGTACAGTGCATTTCAGAATCCATGATTCATTTCTTTACCTCAATACTCTCTGATATGACAGCATCCCAGAAAATTTCTCTTGAATTCAAATAGATGTAAAGGATCAAAGAAGGTCTTCTGTAATTCTTCAGTACTTACATGGCTCTGGTGTCTCTTGACTGTGGAGGTTGGGGTGTTATTTCAGCTTCCTCAGCTATATGATAAAGTATTCCTTGGTTCCAGAAGAACTTCAGATGTACATGTGACTGTGAATTATATTACATTTATCTGTGCCTATATAATATTTCTAAGTTAATTGCTTTATGAATATATATAAGAACTTCTGGTATTTAAAAGTCAGATTAAAATTTTCCATTAGAAATAAAAATGGAAGCAAAATATATGGATGGGGTCCCTAATCAATAGTCGATACCTTCAGTATTCAAGAGATTACTTTTCTAAGTGAGCATGCTTCGTAACATAAATGAGAATGTGTATGTGAAAGAAGACTTGTATGGTATTTTTTCATTACAGAGTACACTGTTCCCTTCTCATAGCTGGTTCATTTTTTAAAAAACCTAAATATAATTTATTTCTCTTGGAATGTTATAAATACGTAGAAGTAGTGTCTTGTCCCTGAATTGAGGGGAAAAAACTTATCTTGAAATAGAAATGATGTATTTTTCACTTTTAGACTGAAAAAGCAAATACTTTTATGATAAGTAAAAACATTACAAAGCAGTACACTGCGTTCATAATACATAAAAAACTTCTCTGGTGCCATTATTTATTAACATTGGAAGCCCTTATTGTGCCATGTTAAGACTGCCAATTCTTTTTTTTTTTTTTTTTTTTTTTAAGATTGTCAGTTCTTTATCCAGAATCTAGATAATGGCATTTCTTTAACTTTTTTTTTTTGAAAGAGAGAGAAAGCACAGGAAAGCCATAATATTTGAAAGAAGAAAGACAATGAAAATAACAAAACCCCAACTATAGGAAGTCTGCAGCTCTTGAATATTATAATCTAGAGTAGAACTATTCCTAGGTGTCTTTCTGTTTTGATTTTGGTCATTATTGTTAATGGCGTAGTTCCTTTTAACCAAAACATGACTATTCTTTCTTTCTCAAGACTAACACCTTTTAATCTTTTATATATAATGTACCAGAAGGGCTTCCTTTTGTTGTTTCCTCTTCTGCATTGCAACTCTGTGCCATGAATAGCATGAGAAACTGTTAGGTAAAGTAGTAAATAGATTGCTGCTCTTACTAATGAAGAAGAAATGTAATTCTACTGGTTTTAGCAACAACTGTCCTTATGAACAAACTTTTGTTGAGCTCAGAATGAAGATAAAAGACATGTGTCCTTATTCTTGGGTTCCCTGACACATTCATCTTAATCAAGGAACTCTGCTTTTGGGGGAGAAGGAAAGAACAGGATTTAGATTGCAGAGCTCACATTAGGGTCATGAGGAACTTCATTAGGGCCTAAGGATGTCATATCATACTAAGCAACTTTTGATTCTGATCTCAAATCTGCCATTTCTGAAAAGGTGATCAGCTTCCATTATATTTCTTACTTGTATGAAATTGAGGTACTCAAGTTATTCATGTAGGCTGTAGGTCTCGATTATTGCCTGATTAAAAAATACTGTCGACCCTAAGAAGGGACTTCATTTATGTTGAAGTCATCTACCAAAATCAGCCCACAGAGTGGATTTTTTTTATCTAATTGTCTTTCTAAAACATACAGCTTGCAGCAAAAAGTAGAAAGATGCCTTGAAGATGGAATTCGCCTTCCCATGTTAGATGCAAAACAGCTTCAGAATGAAAATGATAATCTGAGAGAACAAAATGAGAATGCTAGTAAGGTCAGTTCATGTCTTTGATAATAAATGTGAAATCTATATTATGTTGGATGAGTGTGTATAGATTTATAAGTTACAGCTATTTTATTTTATATTTTTGGTAATAATAGCTTAGTTTGAATTTTTTATTTGGAAAGAAAGTGACACTTTAAGTAAATTTAAATAATTTAAATTTTTGTAAAAGCCAAACTAAGGAAATTATATTACTTTTTAGCAAAACGAAAGGATATCTTTTCCTTCCTAAATTATTGAATGTCTGTTTCAAAGTTATTTTTATAAATTGCAGAGTTTTATCAAGAACCAGAGGAAGACTTTTGCAGTTTTATGTATGTGTGATCTAAATCCTATGTCTATTTAAAGGATACTTGGTATGAATACTTTTGTAAAAAAAAAAAAAAAAAATCAAACCCTGATTTTTAAAAGATAAATTCATTATTTCCTATGCTTTTGTTTTCTTAAAATATTGGTACTTTTAAAAAGCAATGGAAAAAATTTTGATTCACACTGATCTATTTCCTGTGTTTTAGATAATAGACAGCCAACAAGATGAGATTGAAAGAATGACTGTAGAAATTCAGGTAAGGAATGTTTTGTGCATATTTTAATTTAGCTGTGTGCTGATTTACTCTTAATGGCTGTATAACCTAAAAAATACTAAAGCATATATGTATTTATATGAAAAGATTAATAGCACTTGAAGTTGCAAATTCTTTAATATTAATCTTTTACATTTTTAGAATGAAAATGCTACTTGTTAAATCAGTTATTCAAAAAATCTTGAAATTGTTCTCTTTTTACCTTACCTTTTTACCTTACCTCACTTGTTTTTAACTGGGTATAGTCTTAAATCAGTTATTCAAAAAATCTTGAAATTGTTCTCTTTTTACCTTATCTCACTTGTTTTTAACTGGGTATAGTCTCCTGCTGAGGACACATTTGGTTAAGGTCATCAGTGATCTACTTATTAAAGACAATGGACTGTTTTTAGTCCATTGTGACTGGCCATAACACTTCTCTTGTTCCTAATAATTTTCTGTATTATTCTTTGTATGTTATCCAAGTATAACATGTTGTTTTTGTATTTGTGTTTTTACCTCCTGCTTAGTTTCTTAAGAGGAGAGAGTATGGTAGATCATATGGGTATCTAGAGCTTAGAGTGTCTGATTCATAATGTGCAACCAGAATTTGTGGATTAAATGTGTTTTCATTTTTTTATCAATTTGCCAGGTACTTACTGAGCACCTACATGTGTGCCAGGCACTGTTTTTGGCACTGGAGATTCATCAGTGAACAGAGCAAGTCTTTAGCCATTCTAGTGGGGTGAGATGGACAAAATGAAGATACAATGTCAAGGAATGATATGTAGTATTAAAAAAGTAGGGTAGAGAGCAATGACAGACAGTGCTTTATTAAATACAGTGGTCATGAAGTTTTTACTGGGGAAGTAATATCTGAACAGAGATCTGGATGAAGATAACCAAGGGAAGGGCATTCCAGGCAAAGAGAGTCACCATTGCCCTGGGGTGCCTGGTGTACTCCAAGACCAGCAAGAAGGCTGCTAGTCTGAAGTGCATGATGGTGAGGTAGAGGGGTGAAAGGTGATGGTGGAAAGTAGCCTGGGGCTAGATCACATAGGGTTAGATGTTTTTGTATTTTATTCTGTGTATGATGGAAAGCCACTGGACATATTTTGCTGAATAATTTTCTTATTTTTATACCTCCTAAAATACCTTCCATTTTTAGGAAGTAAAAAATAAAAAAGATAAATGGTTTAAGTGTCAGAATTATAGACAGTCTGCTTCGATTGTCTTTTGGCCATATTAAATGATTTATCATTTTAATCAAATACTAGGCCAGTTCAACAAGTGTGTGGGCCCGCTGTATTAGTTCACAGAGGTTATACTCTTTAATCTGTATTCCTGTAGACATAACTTCAGTTGTTCTACAAGCCATTTGAATCACAAAATGGTTAAGTTCCCTCAGCAAGTATTACCTGACTCATTATAGACCATAATAAAAGAAATTTATATTTCACTTGGTAACATTTTCCGAGAAATCATTCAAATAAAAGTTATCTCAATGCAAATTAAGGACAGTCAGCATTGTCCTTTGGTACTGAAATTTTGGTGGATAAGACTTGTAAGATTTTATTAATTTATCACATACTATCTCTCACATTATAGATTATCAGGATATATTTGTATCTCGTATAATATGTGATGATCTGTGACTCTTTCTCTGACCACACCATCAGTTAAGCTCCATTAATTGCCAGCTGATTATTCCGTTGCTTTCAGTAATGCCCTGTGGTATAAATTGCTTCACAGACTGATGTGTTCTGGTTCCTCCGAAGGAAAAACTCCTTAGGTTAATGTTTGAGATTTTTTTTCTGTTCCTGCGAGTGCTTTTCCCAGGTGTCTCTTTCACTTTTTCTCTCTAGGAATCTAGCCAGCCAGTAGGTTAGCCTATACCTTCAATGGATCTTTTTTTTTTTTTTTTAAAGATTTTATTTATTTGACAGAGACACAGTGAGAGAGGGAACACAAGCAGGAGGAGTGGGAGAGGGAGAAGCAGGCTTCCTGCAGAGCAGGGAGCCCGATGCGGGGCTCGATCCCAGGACCCTGGGACCACGACCTGAGCCGAAGGCAGACACTTAACGACTGAGCCACCCAGGCGCCCCACCTTCAATGAATCTTAACAGTTTCTTTCCAAATGCTTTTTGCCACAATCTCTACTGTTTTGTTTTTTGGTTTTTTATAAAGTATAAATTTACTTAATTTTTTATTTAAATTTAATTTAATTAACATATACTGTATTATTAGTTTCAGAGGTACAATTTAGTGATTCATCAGTTACATACAACACCCGGTGCTCATTACTTCAAGTGCCCTCCTTAATGCCCATCACCTTAATGCCCTTACCCCATCCTCCCACCCACCTCCCCTCCAGCAACCCTGTTTGTTTCTAGAGTTGAGTCTCTTACGGTTTGCCTCCCTCTCTGTTTTCATCTTACTTTATTTTTCCTTGCCTTCCCGTGTTCATCAGTTGTTTTTTTTTTTTCTGAAATTCCACAGATGAGTGAAAGCATTGGTATTTGTCTTTCTCTGACTTATTTTGCTTAGCATAATACCCTCTAGTTCCATCCACGTCATTGCAAATGGCAAGATTTCATTCTTTTTGATGGCTGAGTAGTATTCCATTGTGTGTGTGTGTGTGTGTGTGTGTGTGTGTGTGTGTGTACAGACACACACACACCACATCTTCTTTATCCATTCATCTGTTGATGGACATCTGGGCTCTTTCCATAGTTTGGCTATTGTGGACATTGCTGCTATAAACATTGGGGTGCAGGTGCCCCTTCAAATCACTATGTTTGTATCCTTTGGGTAAATGCCTAGGAGTGCAATTGCTGTGTCGTAAGGTAGCTCTATTTTTAACTTTTTGAGGAACCTCCGTACTGTTTTCCAGAGTGGCTGCACCAGTTTGCATTCCTACCAACAGTGTTAAGAGGGTTCCCCTTTCTCCGCATCCTTGCCATGATCTGTTGTTTCCTGAGTTGTTAATTTTAGCCATTCTGACCAGTGTGAGATGGTATCTCATTGTGGTTTTGATTTGGATTTCCCTGATGCCAAGTGATGTTGAGCATTTTTTTCATGTGTCTGTTGACCATTTGTGTGTATTCTTTGGAGAAATGTCTGTTCATGTCTTCTGCCCATTTCTTGACTGGATTTTTTGGTTTTTGGGTGTTGAGTTTGGTAAGTTCTTTATAGATTTTGGATAGTAGCCCTTCGCAAATATCTTCTTCCATTCTGTAGGTTCCCTTTTAGTTTTGTTGACTGTTTCCTTTGCTGTGTGAAAGCTTCTTATCTTGATGAAATCCCAGTAGTTCATTTTTGCTTTTGTTTCTTTGCCTTTGGAGACATGTCTAGCAAGTTGTTGTTGCAGCTGAAGTCAAAGAGGTTGCTGCCTGTGTTCTCTAGAATTTTGATGGATTCCTGTCTCACATTTAGGTCTGTCATCCATTTTGAGTCTGTTTTTGTGTGTGGTGTTAGGAAGTGGTCCAGGTTCATTCTTCTGCATGCGGCTGTCCAATTTTCCCAACATTTGTTGAAGAGACTGTCTTTTTTCCATTAAATATTCTTTCCTGCTTTGTTGAAGATTAGTTGACCTTAGAGTTGAGGGTCCATTTCTGGGTATTCTATTCTGTTCCATTGATCTATATGTCTCTTTTTGTCCCAGTACCATACTGTCTTCGTGATTACAGCTTTGTAATAGAGCTTCAAGTCCAGAATTGTGATGCCACCAGCTTTGGTTTTCTTTTTCAACATTCCTCTGGCTATTTGGGGTCTTTTCTTGTTCCATACAAATTTTAGTATTCTTTGTTCCAGCTCTGTGAAAAATGTTGGTGGTATTTTGATAGATCTCTTCAGTTTTTGCGAGTGCCCTAAGGCTTGAACTTCACACTCTGTTGCAGATGAATTCAGGTCCTTTATTTTATTTTATTTTATTTTGTTTTTTTGTTTTTTAGTTTAATTTTATTATGTTATGTTAGTGACCATACAATACATCATTAGTTTTTGATGTGGTGATCCATGATCCATTGTTTTCGTATAACACCCAGTGCTCCATGCAGTATGTGCCCTCCTTACCCATCACTGGGCTAACCCATCTCCCCACCCACCTCCCCTCTAAAATCCTGTTTGTTTCTCAGAGTCCATAGTCTCTCATGGTTCATCTCTCCCTCCGATTTCCCCCATTTTTCCCTTCCTTCTCTAATGTCCTCCATGCTATTCCTTATGTTCCACAAATAAGTGAAACCATATGATAATTGACTTTCTCTGCTTGACTTACTTCACTTAGTATAATCTCTTCCGGCCCCATCCATGTTGATGTAAAAGTTGGGTGTTCATCCTTTCTAATGGCTGAGTAATACTCCATTGTATATATGGACCACATCTTCTTTATCCATTCATCTGTTGAAGGGCATCTCGGCTCTTTCCACAGTTTGGCTATTGCAGACATTGCTGCTATGAACATTGGGGTGCATATGGCCCTTCTTTTCACTACATCTTTGTCTTTGGGGTAAATACCCAGGAGTGCAATTGCTGGGTCATAGGGTAGCTCTATTTTTAATTTTTTGAGGCACCTCCACACTGTTTTCCAAAGTGGCTGTACCAGCTTGCATTCCCACCAACAGTGTAAGAGGGTTCCCCTTTCTCCACAACCTCTCCAACATTTGTTGTTTCTTTCCCTGTCCATTTTTGCCATTCTAACTGGTATAAGGTGGTATCTCAATGTGGTTTTGATTTGAATTTCCCTGATGGAATGATGATGAACTGTTTTTCATGTGTCTGTTAGCCATTTGTATGTCTTCTTCAGAGAAGTGTCTTTTCATGTCTTCTGCCCATTTTCTGACTGGATTATTTGTTTTTTGGGTGTTGAGTTTGAGAAGTTCTTTATAGATCTTGGATACCAGCCCTTTATCTGTAGTGTCATTTGCAAATACCTTCTCCCATTCTGTGGGTTGCCTCTTTGTTTTGTTGACTGTTTCCTTTGCTGTGAAGAAGCTTTTTATCTTGATGAAGTCCCAAAAGTTCATTTTTGCTTTTGGAGATGTATCTTGAAAGAAGTTGCTGTGGCCAGTGTCATAGAGGTTACTGCCTATGTTCTCCTCTAGGATTTTGATGGATTCCTGTCTCACATTGAGGTCTTTCATCCATTTTGAGTTTATCTTTGTGTATGGTGTTAGAGAATGGTCGAGTTTCATTCTTCTGCATGTGGCTGTCCAATTTTCGCAGCACCATTTATTGAAGAGACTGTCTTTTTTCCATTGCATGTTTTTTCCTGCTTTGTCAAAGATTATTTGACCATAGAGTTGAGGGTCCATATCTGGGTTCTCTATTCTGTTCCATTGGTCTATATGTCTGTTATTGTGCCAGTACCATGCTGTCTTGGTGATCACAGCTTTGTAATACAGCTTGAAATCGGGCAATGTGATGCCCCCAGCTTTTTCTTTTTCAACATTTCCTTGGCAGTTCGGGGTCTTTTCTGATTCCATACAAATTTTAGGATTGTTTGTTTCAGCACTTTGAAAATGTCATTGGAATTTTGATCGGGACAGCATTGAAGGTATAGATTACTCTCGGTAGCATAGACATTTTAATGATGTTTATTCTTCCGATCCATGAGCATGGAATATTTTTCCATCTTTTTTTTTTTTTTTTAAAGATTTTATTTATTTATTTGAGACAGAGAGAATGAGAGAGACAGAGAACACATGAGAGGGGGGAGGGTCAGAGGGAGAAGCAGGCTCCCTGCTGAGCAGGGAGCCCGATGTGGGACTCGATCCAGGGACTCCAGGATCATGACCTGAGCCGAAGGCAGTCGCCCAACCAACTGAGCCACCCAGGCGCCCCTATTTTTCCATCTTTTTATGTCTTCTTCAATTTCTCTCATGAGTGTTCTGTAGTTCCTAGAGTATAGATCCTTTACCTCTTTGGTTAGGTTTATTCCAAGGTATCTTATGGTTTTTGGTGCTATTGTAAAAGGAATCGTTTCTCTAATTTCTCATTCTACAGTTGTGTTGTTAGTGTATAAGAAAGCAACTGATTTCTGTGCATTGATTTTGTATCCTGCCACATTACTGAATTACTGTATGAGTTCTAGTAATTTGGGAGTGGAGTCTTTTGGGTTTTCCACATAAAGTACCACGTCATCTGCGAAAAGAGAGAGTTTGACTTCTTCTTTGCCAATTTGAATACCTTTTATTTCTTTTTGTTGTCTGATTGTTGTTGCTAGGACTTCTAGTACTATGTTGAACAACAGTGGTGAGAGTGGGCATCCTTGACGTGTTCCTGATCTTAAGGGAAAGGCTCTCAGCTTTTCCCCATTGAGGATGATATTCACTGTGGGTTTTTCATAGATGGATTTTATGAACTTGAGGAATGTTCCCTCTATCCCTATACTCTGAAGAGTTTTAATCAGGAAAGGATGCTGTATTTTGTCAAATGCTTTTTTTGCATCGATTGAGAGGACCATTTGGTTCTTCTCTCTCCTCTTATTAATGTGTTCTATCACACTGATTTGCGAATGTTGAACCACCCTTGCATCCCGGGGATAAATCCCACTTGGTCATGGTGGATGATCCTTTTAATGTACTGTTGGATCCTATTAGCTAGGATTTTGTTGAGGATTTTGGAATCCATATTCATCAGGGATATCGGTCTGAAATTCTCCTTTTTGATGGGGTCTTTGCCTGGTTTGGGGATTAAGGTAATGCTGGCCTCATAGAATGAGTCTGGAAGCTTTCCCTCTGTTTCTATTTTTTGAAACAGCTTCAGTAGAATAGGTATTATTTCTTCCTTGAATGTTTGGTAGAATTCCCCAGGGACTCCATCAGGCCCTGGACTCTTGTTTTTTGGGAGGTTTTTGATCACTGCTTCAATCTCGTTACTGGTTATTGGCCTATTCAGGTTGTCAGTTTCTTCCCGTTTCAGTCTTGGCAGCTTATAGGTTTCCAGGAAGGCCTCCATTTCATCCAGATTGCTCAGTTTATTGGCATATAGTTGCTGATAATAATTTCTAATAATTGTTTCTATTTCCTTGGTGTTAGTCATGATCTCTCCCCTTTCATTCATAATTTTATTAATTTGGGTCCTTTCTCTTTTCTTTTGGATAAGTCTGGCCAGTGGTTTATCGATCTTATTAATTCTTTCAGAGAACCAGCTTCTAGTTTCATTGATCTGATCTACTGTGTTTCTGGTTTCTGATTCATTGATCTCTGCTCTAATTTTAATTATTTCTCTTCTAATGCATGGCTTAGGCATCATTTGTTGCTTTTTCGCTATTTCTTTAAGGTGTAGAGTTAGTTGGTGAATTCAGGATTTTTCTTTTTTGAATGAGGCTCGGATGGCTATGTATTTCCCCCTTAGGACCGCCTTTGCAGTATCCCATAGGTTTTGGACCGATGTGTTTTCATTCTCATTGGTTTCCATGAATTGTTTAAGTTCTTCTTTGATTTCCTGGTTGACCCAAACATTCTTGATCAGAGTGGTCTTTAGCTTCCAAGTGTTAGAATTTCTGCCAATTTTTTTCCTGTGATTGAGTTCCAGTTTTAGAGCATTGTGGTCTGAGAATATGCAGGGAATAATCTCAATCTTTTGGTATCAGTTGAGACCTGATTTGTGACCCAGTACGTGGTCTATTCTGGAGAAAGTTCCATGTGCGCTCGAGAAGAATGAGTATTCTGTTGTTTTAGGGTGGAATGTTCTGTATATATCTATGAGGTCCATCTGGTCCAGTGTGTCATTCAAAGCTCTTGTTTCTTTGTTGATTTTCTGCTTAGATGATCTGTCTACTGCTGAGAGTGGAGTATTGAAGTCTCCTACAATTAATGTATTGTTATCAATACGACTCTTTATTTTGGTTAACGGTTGCCTTATGTAGATGGCTGCTCCCATGTTGGGGGCATAGATATTTACAAATTGTTAGATTTTCTTGTTGGAGAGACCCTTTAAGAATGATATAGTGTCCTTCTGTGTCTCTAATTACAGTCTTTAGTTTAAAATCTAATTTGTCGGGCGCCTGGGTGGCTCAGTTGGTTAAGCGACTGCCTTCAGCTCAGGTCATGATCCTGGAGTCCCGGGATCGAGTCCCGCATCGGGCTCCCTGCTCAGTGGGGAGTCTGCTTCTCCCTCTCCCGCTCCCCCCTCTTGTGCTCTCTCACTCTCTCTCTCTCAAATAAATAAATAAAATCTTTAAAATTAAAAAAAAAATAAAAATAATAAAATCTAATTTGTCTGATATGAGAATTGCTACCCCAGCTTTCTTTTGAGGTCCTCTGGCATGGAAGATGGATCTCCATCCCTTCACTTTCAGTCTGGATGTATCTTTAGGTTCAAAATGAGACTCTTGTAGACAGCATATGGATGGGTCCTGTCTTTTTATCCAATCTGCAACCCTGTGCTGTTTTATGGGAGCATTTAGGCTGTTCACGTTGAGAGTGATTATTGAAAGATATGAATTAATTGTCATCATGTTGCCTGTGAAGACCTTGTTTTTATAGATTGTCCCTGTAAATTTCTATTGCATATCACTCTTGGGGTCTTTCTCCTTTTATAGAACCCCCTTAATATTTCTTGCAGGGCCGGCTTAGTGGTCACTTATTCTTTCAGTTTCTGCCGGTTGTGGAAGCTCTGCATCTCTCCATCCATTCTAAATGAAAGCCTTGCCAGATAAAGTATTCTTGGCTGCATGTTCTTCTCATTTAGTACCCTGAATATATCTTGCCAGGCCTTTCTGGCTTGCCAGGTCTCTGTGGATAGGTCTGACGTTAATCTGACATTCCTCCCTCTGTACGTAAGGAATCTCTTCCCCCTAACTGCCCTTAAGATGGTTTCCTTGGTTCTAAGATTTGCAAGTTTTACTATTACATGCTGGGGTGTTGGCCTGTTTTCCTTGATCTTGGGAGGGGTCCTCTCTGCCTCTAGGACACGAATGTTTATTTCATTCCCCAGATTAGGGAAATTCTCAGCTACAGTTTGCTCAAATATATCTTCTAGTCCTCTCTCTCTCTCTCCACTCCCTCCTGGATTCCAATTATTCTGGCTTTGGAACGCTTCATGGTGTCACTTATTTCTCTGATTCTATTTTCGTGGATTCTGAGTTGTTTTTCCCTGGCTTCCTCTTTTCCCTTTTTATCTATTAAATTGTCTTCCAGGCCACTAATTCGTTCTTCTGCCTCACTTACCCTAGTTGTTAGATTATCTAGATTAGATTGGATCTCATTGATAGCATTTTTTTAAGTTCTGCCAATTCAGCTTTCATTTCTGCCCTTAGAGACTCTATGTTGGCATTAATTGATTTCTCCATTCTAGCTATTGTCTTCACAATTGCTAGCCTGATTCCGTCTCCAACATTTTGCTTATATCTGCATCCATTTGTAAATCTGCAGCATAAGTCATAATCTCTGAGTTTTTCCTATTTTGGGGGTTCCTCCTCCTTGTCATTCTGGTGAGGAGTGTTTGAGGGAATGTATAGAGTCCAAATTATTGACCAGAACCCAAGCAAGATGCACTTGTTTTCTAGGGACCTTAAGGTTGCTGGCCTCTTGTTCTTCCAGCCTGTCTTCTGGGGGAGGGGCCTGTCATGCTGTTACTCAGGCAACCCTGTTTGGGCAGAGTTGCCCTGCCCCCCCGTGACGGGGGTTGGGCCCAGTGGCAACCGGTGTTTTGGGGCTTTTGTTCTCTTGCGGCTTTCCCTGGTGGCTTGCTGTGTCTCTTCCGAGAGTCAGAGCAGAAGAGACCGTTAACAACCCTCTTGCCTCAGAGCAGAGAGATCACAGTCTGTCCTTCAATGAGCTTTCCAGGCCACTTGTCTCTCGTTTCTGTCTGTGCTGCTATAAACTGCAGCGTCCTGGTTTGTGTGCCCCTCTGCAGACCTCCCAGTCCTGCCTCCAGGTAGGGGCACGTCTCTGCCATTTGTGCTTCTAAAACTGCCAGCCGCTCCCAGTTCGCATGTGCAACCCCGCCACTCCGGGTTTCTGTCCCAGGGGCTGCCCTAAAGTCCTTTCCCTGCCGCTACCATTCTGCGAGTCTGTGCCCCGTCCCCAGCACGTGAGGCTGTTGCTCACCAGCGGTGTAGGATCCCCATGGCCAGGCACCCTCCCGCTTCCGTTTATCCTCCGATATCTGCCTGCAGAATCACGGCTCCCCGCTTCTTACCTCGAAACCAACCACCTGCGATCTTCTGTTTGTAGAGATCCAGATCTTCTTACATCACAGGCTGATTTCATGGGTGCTCAGAGTGATCTGGTAGATATCCAGCTCAATTCCAGGGACCAGTTGGATAGGGTCCCCTACTCCTCTGCCATCCTTTCCCAATCCCCTGAATTCAGGTCCTTTAGAGAGACATTTAGAACTCTCTGTTCTGTGACTTGCTTCTCCCCAGGGAAAATCTTCGAGCCAGGTCAACGCAGGTGGGAACAGTGACTTCTGAGTGACTCTCTAGAAGGTGAAAATCCAGTGGAAGGAGAGTGGGCAGTAGCTCTACCCCTGCCACAGAAGCCAAGGCAAGGGCAGTCAGGTCCCCAGTATTCTCTGTGGTGCTGTACCCAAGGTAAAGCCTCGTTCCCATGAGGGGGCCTGGGCAGAAGAAGCGGGTCCCCATCTTTTGGCTGTACTTGTCTAGAACTTAGCCTGAGGTCCAGGTAGCTGAGGGCAGGATAAGAAATGCTGATGTCCGCCCTTCCTGGGAAGATAGCTTTATAACTGGGAGCTGGGGGGGAAGGGGAGCCTTGTGTTATTGGCTGTCGCAGTCTGGAGTGGAATTTCCATCTTGCTGAGCTATGAGAGTATAAAGATGGACTGGATTTTGTTTCAAATACTATAGACTTTGCTGTTCTTACTTTTAATAGATTTTCTTGAATATAAGTTTATTAATTTTGTTTACTCATAGGACCATTTACAGAAACTTTAAATATGCTCTTTTGAAATTTTCACTGAGGGGGCACCTGGGTGGCTCAGTTGGTTAAACGTCTGCCTTCGGCTCAGGTCATGATCCCAGCATCCTGTGATTGAATCCCACATCGGACTCCCAGCTCAGCAGGAAATCTGCTTCTCCCTCTCCTTTTGCCCGTTCCTCCTGCTCATGTTCTCTATCTCTCAAATAAATAAATAAAATCTTTTAAAAAATAAGTAAAATTTTCACTGAGGAGTGGGTCTGAAAGGCTCCTCATGCTGTCTTGCTGGAAGCAGAATTCTCAGGCAGATTGTTTTTAAAGTTATATCAGGTAGTAAGATGATAGTTAATGTACAGGAATTTGAGCTGTACATGGTCTTGGATTATTATAAACAGAAACCTAAAAAATAGCAATTTTTATGGTGTTTGCATATTCCTTATTTTGTAATCTTAGTTTTTACAAATATTTTGAAAATTCTTTTTATTCATATGCAAAAAGGAAGAAAAGGGATTTAATATTTCTCCACACTTAGGCTAAAGTGAGAAATGGAGCCCCTATTAAGTACAGAGGTATCAGTGATGATGCTGGTGATGATGATATTAGATGTTACAGGAACTGTGCTTTCTGATTATTTTTATTATTTCTAAACCTCAATAGTAAGCTTACAATGTAAGAGTGTCTTTTTATATATGAAGTAGCCAAGATTTAAGAAGATGTGCCTAAGGTCTCAGCTCAGATTCTAATTCATGTCTGACCTCAGAGTTTGTGCTCTTGGCATTGCTCCTAGCTGCTTCAAAGTGAAAAATCCCAAGAGAAAGGCAAAAATGCACCAGAGAAGTGTTAGTCTGATCTCTTCCTTATGTGAGCCTTAGGGGAAAGATTTGTTTTAAGTGTTCTTCTCCTGGAATGAAAGATACTTAAACTGGAGCATGTCAGAAAGCTAGTCTTGTGGAAAACACTTTGCATTCAGTTGCCTAGAAATAGAATTTGGAAATTTTGTCTCCAATGTGAAATTTTTAAGTACATTACACTCTACAATATAGTGGTATTATTAGCTCCTTGAGATTAAATAATATGCCTGATTTTGTTTTCTGATACATTTACTTAAGGGCTTTGTAATAGGTGTAGTAGGCTTTTTGAGCAGTCTTATCCAGTTCAGCACTTAGCACAGTGCTTTGTGCATAAAAGATGCTCAGTAACTATTTTTGAATGAATGAACATAGCCTTTTACTTAAAAACTAAATTAGGTGTTAGTTACTTTTTCACGCTTTTTCATTCAATAACTGTTAACTGAGTTTCTACCATGGGCCAGGCAGTCTTTTTGGGAATAACTAGTGAACAAAACAGACCAAAAACCTTTGCCCACAATGCTGAGTTTTGAATGGGCTCTTACTATTTTTTCTAGCTTTATTGAAGTATAATTGACAAAATTGTAAGATATTTAAATGTACATCATGATGACTTAATATAAGAAATGGGTTCTTTTTAATATTTATATAGGAAGAAAAGAATTAGTGTTGCATAAATATTTTGTACCAGGTAAAAGTCATTTAGGCCTTTTGGTTATAAGCAACAGAACCAATTGAATTTAGCCTAAGCAAAACTGGTAGAATCTACTGTGATATAAGAATGCAGAGATACTGTGGAACCAATGAGTAGGAATAAAACCTGGCTTCAAGAAAGAAGAGGCATGTTGTTTCTCTCATCGCAGTGTGTTTCATTCTTTTCTCTGCAGACTCGCTTCCTTTATTCTTTAGCTCACATGACAAAATATAGCTGCCCTACAGCCCCTAAGTTCTATAGTTCATTTCCAGTCACACAGAGAGAGAGACTCATAGGCTCTGGGTACCAGTTCCTCAGGTTTGGTCAAATATTCACTCAGCCCAATCCAGTGAACTGTGCGCCAAGAGATGCAAAATTCTTACAAATATGATGCTTATGACTCATGGGATTTTTGAATAGGCAGACACCACAAATGTCTGCATACATACTGCATAATTTTCACAATACCTTACAAGGTTGGAAATTCTTTCGGATGAATTTGGAACCCTGAAAGGTTGAATAACATACTTATGGTTGCACAGCATGTAAGCTGTGGATCCAGAACCTAGTTTTGTCTGACGACAGAATCTTATGCTGGGGGCACCTGGGTGGTTCAGTCATTAAGCGTCTGCCTTCAGCTCAGGTCATGGTCCCAGGATCCTGGGATCGAGCCCCACATCGGGCTCCCTGCTCTGTGGGAAGCCGGCTTCTCCCTCTCCCACTCCCCCTGCTTGTGTTGCCTCTGTCGCTGTCTCTCTCTGCCAAATAAATAAAATCTTAAAAAAAAAATAATCTTATACTGTTACTATTAACTGTATACACTTTTTTTTACCTGTTTATTTTTTATTGATATACAATTGACTATAACATTATATTAGTTTCCAGTGTACAATCTAATGATTTGATATTTTATATATTGTGAAATGATCACAATAAGTCTAGTTTATACCCATCACCATATAGTTACAGTTTTTGTGTATGTGTGTGATGAGAACTTTTAAGATCTACTCTTTCAGCAATTTTCAAATATACAATACAATATTAACTGTAGACACCATGCCTGATAGTAATATCCCCAGGGCTTATTTATAACTGAAAGTTTATACCTTTGACCCCCTTCACCCATCCATCCTTTCCCCCCACCTACCCACCTCTGGCAACCACTAATCCATTCTCTGTTATCTCTGAGGGTTTTTGTTTGTCTGTTTGTTTTGATTTCACAGGTAAGTGAGATCACATGGTATTTGCCTTTCTCTGTCTCACTTAGCATAATGCCCTCAGGGTCCATCCACACTGTTGCAGGTTGTAAGATTTCCTTCTTTTATATTGCTGAGTAATATTCCATTGGGTTCATTGTATTTGGAATTTTCTTGGTTTCCTGGATCTTGATGTCTCCTTCCTTCTCCAGGTTAGGGAAATTTTCAGCCATTGTTTCTTCAGATAAGTTTTCTGCCCCTTTCTCACTCTCCTCCTTTTGGGACCCCTGTAATGTGAATATTTATTTGCTTGGTATCGTCCTTTCAGTCCCTTAAGCCATCTTCATTCTTTCACTTTTTGCTGCTCTGATTGAATGAAATCTGCCCTGTCTTTGAGTTCAGGGATCCATTCTTTTTTTTTTTTTTTTAAGATTTTTTATTATTATTATTTATTTATTTGACACAGAGAAAGACAGCAAGAGAGGGAACACAAGCAAGGGGAATGGGGAAGGGAGAAGCAGGCTTCCCGCTGAGCAGGGAGCCCGAAGCAGGGCTTGATCCCAGGACCCCAGGATCATGACCTGACTGGAAGGCAGACACTTAATGACTGAGCCACCCAGGCACCCCAGGGATCCATTCTTTTGCTTCATCCAGTCTGCTATAGAACCTGTCTATTATGTTTTTCAGTTCAATTATTATACTCTTCAACTCTGTGACTTCTACTTGGTACTTTCTTATAGTTTCTATTTGTTGAAACTCTGACTTTGTTCATACATTGTTTTGCTGACCTTGGTGAGCATCATTATGACTGCTATTTTGAACTCACTTATCTCTTTCATTAAGGTCTTTTTTTTTGAGATTTTATCTTTTTCTCTCATTTAGAACATACTCCTCTGTTTTTTAAAAAATTTTTTTACTCTTCTGTGTTTGTTTCTATGCATTAGATAAACAGCCCCCTCTCCCAGTCTTGAAGGAGTGGCCTCATGTAGGAGATGAACTTTCTTAACTACTTTATTTTATTTTATTTTATTTTTTTAAGATTTTATTTATTTGACAGAGAGAGACACAGCAAGAGAGGGAACACAAGCAGGGGGAGTGGGAGAGGGAGAAGCAGGCTTCCTGCTGAGCAGGGAGCCCGATGCGGGGCTCAATCCCAGGACCCTGGGATCATGACCTGAGCCGAAGGCAGATGCTTAACGACTGAGCCACCCAGGTGCCCCTTAACTACTTTTTTTTAAAAGGTGTTGAGAGACAGTATCACTAAATTTCATTCAAAGAATCCATCCCCCCTCCCTGCAAAAAAAAGAATGTGTTCCCCTTGTTAATGCTTTCTAGATGCCATTATTACCTTACCTGTTAAGTGTGCATGTTCTTTATTGCTATTTCTAATGATAGTAGCACTTTTATCTTACCTTTGTTATAGTTACATTATTTCAAGAATAGTGTATTTGTATTAATAGAATCATAACAGTATGGAGCCTTTTATCTGTTTATCTTTAAATTTAAATAAATTTAAAGTGATTGACTTTACCTAGTTTCTAGATCATTGAAATATGTACAATAAAATTTTAACCAAAAAAATTTCAGAAGAACTTTTTTTAAAAAGTTTTTTGTTGTTGTTCTCTTGTTTGATTTATTTAACTAGACACAATAAATTTAACACCTGTAGCACAAATCCTATTATAATAAAGATAAAGGCAGGTTAGTAGTCTAGTATATAAAAATTGGAGAAAATACCTTATTAGAAATTCTTCTATCTTATAATTTAGGGATAAGTTTAATTTCATTTGTGATATTTAACTTAAAGTTTATTTTGAAGACATGTAAAATGTTTTTGAAAAATTGTATCATATTTCAAAAAAGGGGGTTTGTTTCTTTCCTAGAATTCTCTACCAGTACTTGTCTTAGTGATCTTACCCAGTCTCATGGCTTTACATATAATGTGTGTGCTCGCTCCTCCCTAACTTCTTCCAGCTCATAATTCTCCCCTGACCTTACAACTTGTATACCCAGCTGCCTACTCAACAGCACCACTTGACATATCAGACATAATATGTCCAAATTGAATTTCTCACCCTCCCCAAACAGAAAATAGTAAAACCTGCTCTACCCTCCATGTTTTCCTTCTTTATTAATGGCCATCTCTCCTTCCATTTACTCATTCCAGAAATGTTAGACTTATCCTTGATTCTCTTCTGCCTCACATTTGTGAACAAATCTTACTACCTTCAAAATATATCTAGCATCTGACTCGTTCTCCCAACCTCTGTTGTGTTTCTACCCTGGTCCACCCCATCTTTATTCTTTATATGGATGATTTCTGCCTGCTTCCATCCTTGCTTGCCTACAGTCTATTCTCGTTAGCCTGAGGGACCTATCAAACAAAAACCAGATCATGTTTCTTCTCAGAACCTTTCAGTGGTTCCTCATTTTTTCCAAAGTAAAAATCAAAGTTTTTACACTGGCTCATGAGGCCTTACACAATCTGTTCTCTGTGCCGCCCGCCTTCTCTGACTTCATCTTTTTCTATTTTCTGCCACCCTAGCTCTCTTGCTTTTTCTCAAACACAGAAGACACCATCTGCCTCAGAACTTCTGCACTGACTGAAACACTCTGTAGATATCTTATGAGATGTAATCTTTCACCTCCTTCAAGACATTGCTCAAATGTCTCCTTTTTCCATGAGCCTGTACTTTACCCCATTTGAGATCCAGCCTCTTCTCCCTTGCCATGCTCTATTTGTTCTCCAAAGAGCTTTATTTACCTCCTAGTAAAAGTTATGAAAGGACCAGCAGTTTTGACTTTTTTTCACTGATGCATTGTCCAGTGCACAGACTGTGCTTGGCTATAATTTTTGCTGAATGAATAATTGCATGAAGGAATTTTAGTGAAACTCTTGTATGGTGTGTGTATGCATGCACACATGCATGTGCATGTATGGGGGGTTCTGTGTGTTTATATAGTAAAATAATATAAGTTAACATAAGTTTTCAATCAAAATATTTTCTCTTAAATTGGGTTTGGGTAGTATAAAATTGTTGGCTAAGACACATCTGTCTTTCCTTCATTTGAGCTATTTTGTATATGGGACAAAAGACAGCAATTTCTAGATATTTAGATCAAAGCAACAAATGTTTTTAAAACCATTTTTCAGCTTCAAGAATGATTGTGATAAATATCTGTGGGTTAGTAACTTAGAATTTTTTAAGAACATGATTATTAACTGGAAATTTAAAGAGATAATATAGACATCTGAAAATTAAAGTTTTTAATTTTAGTAATCCCATTCTAAGCTTCATAGAAATTTTCCTTTCTCTTTTTTTCTTAAACTTTAAACATAGGATTTTTCATACAATTTAGAATAAAGAAATAATCTTTTAGGTGGAATGTTATGTCAGACAACTATGGCACTCATACCCTCGTACTATTCTAGAAATTGTACAGCATATGGAACTTTTAGGATAAGCTTATCTGTGAACTGCTTCCCCTATTAAAGAACTAATTCATAAGTACCCTTGTACCCAACCAACATAACATCTTAAGCTTGATGTATTTCCCAAATCTAAATCCAGATTTTTTCCTGTGACAAATAGCACTACTGCCTTATTCTGACTTATTCTGATGGAGAACATTTCCCGTTTCTTCACTGATTCAAATTTAGTCTTATATACAAACATTTGCTAGCTAATTATTAGTCACATTCATTATGACTCTGAATTGGTAAAAATATAAAACACTAGAATTTTCTAAAGAATTCTATTACAGCATTGTGAAAATACCTCTCGGTCAGTTTTCATCGTTAAAATGTTAGATTTAGAGTAATTAATCTGTGGTGCCTTTCTTCCACAGTTCTGATAAAATAAACAGTCACAAATGTTAAGAAAATTTAGGATGAATTCTAGATTCCAGTCAATCGTGTTGAGCCAGTATGCACAGATCTTCAACTAGGTGAATAAATCCCTATATATCCTTTAGTCAAATAGGGTTTTTGATTCATTCACATGCAGTTACAAAGGAATTTCAGAATCCAGAAATATACATACTTAGAAAGCCCATGTGACTTTGTGCTATGAGATTAAATTTTGTGGAGTATAAAGTTTATCCTGGAAGGAAATATATACTTGTTACAGAGCTTAATTCATTTGTATCCAACTTGCGAGTTATTAAATGTAAAGTTTTTTATAGAGTTTAGCAAACAAATGCAAGAGCTACTTGGTTGAGTATCTGTTTCTGAGAAAACTGTTTTCTATTTACAGTCTTATCTCAACCCATGGTGACAGCTATCTTCTCTTATTCTAGGGAGAGAGAATGTGAGGGGGAGAAAAACCTTCCTAGTGGATGGTATGCTATTTCAGTAGTCAGCATTCTGAAGTAGTTTCAGAATTGAGACTAAATAAACACTACATCAAAAACTAATGATGTACTACTGTAATGGTGACTGACATAACATAATAATAAGTAAAATAAAATTTAAAATAAATAAATAAATACAGTCCTGAGGGGGAAATAAATCTCTTGTTATATGTTTATTGATCTTGTGATTTCACAAAATGAAAAAATCTTGATTGAAACACCTAGAAATCACTGATAACTACAGAGTTTATGACAAGTTTTTCTTTGGTGTGTAGCTGAAAACCAGACTTAAGAGCTGAAATGGCCCGAGTACTCAAGATATCCTATATACTGCTTTGGTGCACTCAGGATTTTCTTACAATAGTATCTTGTTCTGGATAATTTGTGATTTTATACTCGAGTTAAGAGATTCATTTATTAAGGTTTCATAATAAACCTTTGGCCTGAATTCAACATCGTAACTACTGCTTGGAATACCGTACACTGAGAGAAGTGTGTTTAGCTGTGTTTCAAATGATAGAAAATGTGGGGATGGTCTTACAATCTTATTATAAATAGTTTTGTCCTATTAACCATAAGAAAAAAAGGGGGAAGTATAGATTTGCTAATACACTCTGAATGCATAAACAAAAAAATTAATAAAATAAGAACTGTTCGTAACATAGCATTAAACAGCAGCTTAACATGTTTTTCCCAGATTAAAAACTTTCTTGGTAAAGGTGGGTATTTGTTTTTCCCTTTGCTGACATCCACTCTAGAGCAATATGGGTTGATTTAAAAGTGAAGACTTCATCTTCCAAGGGGTAGGGAGGACAGATCCAAAGTATTCAGAGTCCATATTCCTAGTTACCTCTCTGCATTTAGCTTTTAGCATTAACAACATGCTTTGCTTTCCAATTCTCTCTATTCTAGTCTATGCAAGGGAAACTTTCTAAAGAAAAATCAGCTACTCAAAAGATGATGGAAGAGCTGGAAAAGAAAGAAAGAAACCTACAGAGATTAACAAAAACATTGCTTGATGTGAGTAGAAAAAATTCAAATTGTTTTCAAAGAACGATACAGTACTTATTCAAGTTAAATATTCATAGAACATTTTTTAGTTGAAGATTTGATTTTGGTGTGCCAATTAAATCCATTAGGTTTCTTACAAAATTTTAATTAAAAGGCAAACTTTTATTTTCCTTATGTCTCAGAATATAATTTCACAGACTTAACTGCAACACAGTCAAATATTATATAGAGATTAGGTCCCAGAGTAATACAGTAAAGCATAAATTGAACATAAATAAAATTACCTTTGGAAATCCTTAAGGAAGTTGCAGTGTTGACACTTCATCATTGGAACAGGTCACACTTTCTTCATTTAATTACAAGATGACACACTTGACTTGCATTTAAGGATATGTTTTACAAAAAAAAAAAAAAATACTTATGGTAGTTTTTTAACTCTCATCATGACATTTTGCCTCTAAATACCCAGAATGCATCTCCAAAAATTAGGGACATTTCTCATATAACTACCACCATTGTCAAACCCAATAAGAATAATATTCCTCAATATTTGATAATACCTCGTCTGTACCCAAAATTTCCCCACTTCTTTCCCAGATGCTTTTTATGACAGTTGAAACCAACATTCAATCAAAGACCAGTAAGTTGAGTTTCATTTTGTCATATAAAATTTCTCACTTTTTCCATGTTAGTGACTTGTTGACAAATCTGGGCCTGTTGTCTTAAAGACTTATAGATAATCAGGCCTTCTGGATTTGTCTGATTGCTTTCTTATGGTGTCATTTATCTTGTTCTCTACCCCCTCTATCTCTTATACCTAAAAGTAAGAGCTAAAGATACCATGAAGTCAAGTCAAACGTTTTTTGGCATGAAGACTTTGTAGGTGTTGTTCATGTCATCAAATTATTTATGTTTGGTTATCCCACTGTAAGTGACAGAAATACTGATCTCACTGGGTTAAAATGGTAACAGACTAATTTTTTCCATTGTCACATTATGGCCTCTGCAAATAGCAGGTAATCTGTGGAATGATACTTAGGTAACTGAATATGCAGTTTATCAGTACCCTTTCCCTTGATGGTTTTAGTATTCACTGATGATCATTGTCTATGTAATGACATGTAATGACATGATTAAAAGAATCATATTTTTTTCTAATTATTTTTACATTTATTAGCTGGCATTCATCTATTAAAAAAATCTTTTCCTCATCAATGCAGGCTGGTTATTTTGAAATCCAGTTCCAACTGGAAGGCTAATTAAATTGCCTCTAGCAGTTTTCAGAATGAGAAGTAGATGGTGACAGTTTTGGGGATGAAGTGAAGGTAGATTTTTCTGAGTGTAATAAATTATGAGTTCATATTGATACTTCCAATTCAAATTTCACAATTCAAAATTGTTAGGGTTTTTTTCCTTTCTTTGATTTTATACTTGCTTTTCTTTTTCTCTTATGCTGAAAATTTTGGTTCCTATCAACATTAATATAATGTAGATACTTTTTTCTCAGTATGCAACAGATAGTTTCAAAGTAACTAAATCATTATTGCTACTAACGGTAAAACTACAGGATGAGGTTTAAAATTTCTTCATAGTTCTTTCTGTTCTTGGGATAAATTTCATTATAGAAGAATACATATATAACCAAGATGCTTATTATGTGACATTATGTGGCATGAGATACTCCTAGAAAGTGAGTCTGGATTTGTTGCCCCTTTCAGATCTACCCTAGGGCATGAGATGACACAGAGGAATCACTGAATCATTTCATTTCCACTATTTTAAATTCCTTTTTTTTTCCCCCACTGTGTGTATGCGGTTAAATTTGGTTAATGTGTATGTAATACGACTCCACCGTTTTGTTTATAAATGGGGGGTAATGTTCAGACAACTGCATGACTTTGAGTACCCTTTCTCTGTTCTAACAACCTGATTTATGTTTTCTTTATCCTTTGCAGAACCAAAGGCAAACAGAAGAGACGTGCTCTTTATTGGATCAGGGCCAGGAAGCAGACCAATCCAGGCAGCAGACAGTACTTACCAAATGGCCACTATCTGATTTGAGTGTGATTGATCAGCTGTTCAAGGAAATGTCCTATTGTTTGTTTGACTTGAAGGCATTGTGTAGTATTCTCAATCAGCGTGCTCAGGGCAAGGAGCCTAATCTTTCATTATTACTGGGAATCAGATGTAAGTCGCTGATGCCTTGTCCTTACTATATTGCTTAGCAATTAGAAACCTGTCTTCATGAATCAGGAACCTCTTACTGCCTTTTCCTTATTTGTTTTTATCTCCTTTCCTACTTAGATTTATAAATCTCTGAATAAATCTGTAGGTCTGTGAATACCTGTTATTACTTCATTGCTAGAACTTACCTCATACTTAGAGAAGTGAGCAGGGTCATAGTTGATACGGACTGCCACCTGGCAGAATGCCTACAGATCTACCTGTGTGGATGAGCTATGTAATCTGTTAATATGTGACTGGAGTGGTAGTTAGGTGTGATATTCCTGATTACTCTTCTAAAAGTAATGATTCTATTGGCTTTTGTGTGTTAAATGTAGAAGTTAATGATCCAGCATCTGTCTGCTGGTAAAATATTTGAGGGAAGCTACTCCTTTGCTTTCCCTATACAGTGTATGTCTGTGGCAGTTGCTTAATATAAGTACCAGTGGTGGGGTGCCTGGGTGGCTCAGTCGGTTAAGTATCTGCCTTCGGCTCAGGTCATGATCCCTTCCTGGGATCGAGCCCCACGTCAGGCTCCCAGCTCAGCGGGGAGTCTGCTTCTCCCTCTCCCTCTGCCTCTCCCCCTGCTTGTGTGCTCTCCATCAAATGAATAAATAAAATCTTTTAATATATATATAACTACCCGTGCTGTCACAAGAGCTAATTTTCATGGCCTATAGATCTGTTGCCCTTGTCATGCATATACACTCTGGCCTTGTCTCTTTCAATATGACACCCACCCATTGTTCCTCAGTTCCATATTCTTCCACACATAGTTGTGAGAGCTGCCACAGGAATATCCTAGTTTCCCTTCTGTGCTGCTTTTGCAGAAACACACATCTCTGCATGTGGTTCTAAATTACTATAATATTGATACGTTGGTCTCTTTTTAATACAGAAGAAACGGGCATAAGTAAGGAGATATGATTGGAGTAAGACCGTAAGGTTTATGTACCTACTATGTTGTATTGAGTAATAGCCTAATAATATGGTTAATATGTGACTAGAGTGGACACTAGTTTTATTTAGTTTCATCAAAAAGATTCTACCATCTGGCGTCATGATAGTTATTTTGGCAAAACCAAGAATACTTTCCATCAAAGCATAGCCCTTGTTAAATGAAACATGTAACTGTGCTCGGAGATGTCAGATATGTGTATACATATGTGTGGGCATGTAAGAAACACTTTAAAGTGTAAGTATATTGACTTAGTAAGTAATTATTAAATGCTTTATGTAGTCCAGATACTAAGGTGCGGATAATGCAGTTGAGCACAGCCGTTGGCCCACACACAAACGAAATTACTAGAGCATTGTGATAAGTACTATAATTGAGATGTGGGCGGAGGACAATGGGGGCCCAAGGGGAAAACTAACTAAATGGGAAGGGCTGTGAAGGCTCTGGTGTTCGGCTTGAATCTTAGAGTCAGAGAGGTTTGCCAGGTCAACACGGGGTGGTTTAGTTAGCAGTAAAAGCTCACACACAAAAGACTCATTCTCTTCGCCATTTTAGAGGTGGTCACCCCTTCAGTTATTTTGTAACCTTCTGCATTTGTATTCTTCTACATATAGTATTTGTCAACTTTTCCAGTAATTAGATTAAGAGAACTATCCAAACGTGAATAAAAAGAGAGATTCAAGAACTTTGTCACATTCACCTCCCAATGTATACCCCTTCCAGTCTTTCAAGTTTAACCCCATAATCCTTACCTTATATCCTGGTACTGTGAAAATTTGACCAGCTAGCTAATTTGTCAAAAACCAGTGGATTATTTTGAATCCCTGTCTCCTCACTCCATCCATTGCTCATTGACACTGTTCACCCCACCCTTGTTTTTTAAAATGCTCTGCTACCACAGTTTCCATGGCTTCGTTCTCTAGGTTCTACTTCTGCCTTTATGACTGCTGAGTCAGTCTTCTCTGGAATTCTCTGCCATTTAAATTATTAGTGTCTCCCAGAAATCTTTTGTTGCTGATTTTTTTTTTGTTTCTTTTTTAAATTGGATTATTTGTGGGTTTTTTATTATTGTGTTGTATAAGTTCTTTATATATTTTGAATATTCATCCTTTATCCAATATATCATTTGCAAATATCTTCTCTCATCCTATAGATTGTCTTTTTGTTTTGCTGATAGTTTTTGTTTTGCTGTGCAAAAGCTTTTTATTTTGGTATAATCCCAATAGTTTGGTTTTACTTTTGTTTCCTTTGCCCGAGAAGACCTGTCTAGAAAAATGTTTCTATGGCTGATGTCAAAGAAATTACTGCCTGTGTTTTCTTCCAGGAGTTTTATGGTTTCAGATCTCATATTTAGGTCTTTAATCCATTTTGAGTTTATTTTTGTGTATGGTCTAAGAAAGCAGTCCAGTTTTATTCTTCTGCATGTAGCTGTCCAATTTCCCCAACACCATTTGTTGAGTGGACCAAAGACCATTTGTCTTCTCCCCATTGTATATTTTTACTTCCATTGCCAAAGATTGACCATATAAGCATGAATTTATTTCTGGACTCTCTGTTCTCTTGATCTATGTGTCTGTTTTTCTACCAGTACCATGCTGTTTTGATTACTACAGCTTTGTAGTATGTCTTATAATCTGGGATTACAATACCTCCAGCTTTGTTGTATTTGAAGATTGCTTTGGCTATTTGAGGTCTTTTGTGGTTCCATACAAATTTTAGGATTTTTTCACAACATTTGTGAAAAGCGTTGGTATTTTGACAGGAATTACATTAAGTCTGTAGATTACTTTGGGTAGTATGGATATTTTAACAATATTACTTCTTCCAGTCCATGAGCTCAGCATATCTTTCCATTTGTTGGTGTTGTCTTCAGTTTCTTTCATCCATGTTTTATAGTTTAGGGCATACAGGTCTTTCACCTCCTTGGTTAAGTATATTCCTAGGTATTGTATTCTTTTTGGTGCAACTGTAAATGGGATTGTTTTTTTAATTTCTCTTTCTGCTACTTCACTCTTAGTGTATAGAAATGCAGCAGGTTTCTTTATACTTGTATAATTTGTGTCCTGTGACTTTACTGAATTCATTTATCAGTTCTTTGGTAGTCTTCAGGGTTTTCTGCAAATAGTGTCATCTGCAAACAGTGAAAGTTTTATTTATTCCTCAAAAATTTGGATGCTTTTGCCTCTCTTTTTATATATTTTCTCTCAGTAATCTTAGCCAAGTCCTTTTGTTTTCTGTTAGTGCATACAGACATTTATCTCTTACCCTGCCTAGAATGTCCCTTCTGGGCTCTTGATTATACTTACCTTATATTAGAACCAGTTATTCAATAGGCATCATAGACTCAACTATATCTAAAAGAGAACCTACCTTTCTTCCCTCCCTAAACCTGCTCCTCCTGTCAGTGAGTAGCACCTCTATCCACCTGTCACACTAATCCAGATTTTTTTCCACCCTACTCTTTCCTTCATCTGGGTATGTCGTTTGCCTAGTCCCTAACCCCTATACAACTCATGATGGTTGAGCTCTTATCATTTCTACCAGTCCCTTCCTAGCATTCATTCCTCCCATTACATCTCCACTGCCCTATTGCCTTAAATCAAGCTTTCAAAGTCTTCACCTGGACTGGTCTCTTTGTCAACTGTCTTGCCCACTTTCCCCCACTAATCCAAATTTTTTCACATTGCTGCCAGAGTGATCTAATCTAATGGTGATTCTGATTTCCTAATACTTACAGTCCCCTAAAATAGAGATAGGTAGTTCCCACCTGCCTCTTTAGCCTTATTTCTTGACCCTTGCCTTTCATAATTTGTACTCTGCCATTTTAGAGCTTGTTACTCATTTTCTTGAAGTTTCTCAGATTCTTTGGTTTTCTGCTTTTGTACCTTTATTCATTCTGCATCCTTGGCCCATCCAGTGAACCTGTGCCCTCTCTAGTTAGGCTGGTTGTTCTCTTCCTTGTGCCATTGTAGCCTGTGTGCGGTGGTAGGACACCTACAATACTTGACTGTGCTTGTTTGTGAAGTATATGTAAATCATTAATAAACTACTACATCCATTATTTTGCTGGCCTTAGCATCTAGCGTAGTGCCTGGATCATAGCAGGTGTTCAGTTAGTGTTTGTTAAAATAACATATAAGTTAATCTGAGTCTTACACCTCCAGTAAGCTACCAATGCCAGTGAAGGTATAAGGAAAGATTTATTTTACAATTACTGGCTCCATCTGCTTTTATGTTGAGATGTGCTGACAAAGAGAGGAACTGATGTAAATAATTACAAGCCAACTGCCTCAGGGCCTCACCCTCGGTCATTCAGCCATTGGGCAGCTAGCCATCAGCCCAGTTCAGTTGCGTAGGGTTGTAGTGGTCCGTACACACACACACACACACACAACCCATATGTTTTGGATATTTATGCTTTCATGCCCATAAACCCATTTTGCAGTCTATAAAAATTTAAGCTATCACTCCTTAATACAGAAATGATTTTCAGATTTTTATCAAGTCAGAATGAGTGCTGTAGTTGAGCTTGAAGAGAGCTATTAGAGCATGCTTCTTCCTACTTTTGGAATGTTGTCATCCTTTAAACATGTTAAACGTGTGTGTATTACTGTATGGATTTAATGCAATTTAATTAGCAAAAATTTAAAAGAACAAGTAAATAAGATCTATTTAATACTGAATGATACATCATGTAAATCTGAACCTGACTGGTATTCAGCATACAGCATTGTATTTCTAATGATACTGAAGTTAAAAATCCTAAAATGCCTTTGTTCAAAAGAAGTGTGAGACATTCTCCATATTTTATTTCCACAGCAATGAACTGTTCAGCTGAAGAGACTGAGAATGACTATAGCCCAGAAACACTCACTAAAAAATTGTCAGACGTATGCCAGTTACGGAGGGACATCGATGAATTAAGGACTACAATATCAGACCGCTATGCCCAGGACATGGGAGACAACTGCATTACCCAGTGATCAACTATTGGTCCCACAGCAATAATGACCCATTGTTAAATGCTGCTGTGTTACAGTTCTTCATATTTCTTTTTAGGAGCCATAATGGAAAGTCGCAAGTGACATATCACTTACACATAGGATTTTTTTTTTCTGTGGATTTGTTTTACTGGGGGAGAAAGGGGATTTGATGAGGTTTCAAAGGGGCTTATCTAATCAGGCCAAAAAACCAAATTACTATTAGAAAAATGTGATGAAGTGTATAAGGGGGAAAAAAAAAATCTGTCTTCTCAAACTACTGATTGTAGGACCAAGCTGTGAAGAGTGCCCTTCAGATAAAGGAGTAGGATTTCTTTTTATCTGCAGTTGTGTGTGTGTGTATGTGTGTGTGTGTGTGTGTATTCACAAAATTATAAGGATTTCTAAGGTCAAAGCAAAGCTTCTAAGAAAGGCACACACTGTTTATTCTTGTATTTCTTTTCTTTCATGTAGAAGCTTGTGTTGTACTTTGGGGTTTTCAAGGGCTGGCTGCACAAGAGCTCCAACAGCAGGCGAGTGTTTTAATAGTAGTACAGCTGTCTTTTGAACCATCTGTCTTTCAGACAACCACTGTGCTGAGATGATGAGGTTGTGGGGTTGGGTTGATGTTAGCACTGTAGATAGGTCAGCTATTTTTCCAGAGTGATTGTGGGTTGCCTTCGAGGTATGAAATGTTATGTGATAATCTTTTTCATTAGCATTGCAATTTATATATCACAAGGCAACTTAACACAACTTGAACTAATTTTAACATGTCCCTTACTATTTACAATTTTTCACTTGTATCAATGTAAACAAAGCCATAAAGAATTAATGCTAACCTTCTAAGGCCATTGTAAAAGAAGGATTAAAAAAGTCACTCTGGAACAATAGTTTATTTATCCAATTCTCAAATGTTTACATTTTAACAGTTTTGTATGTCTTAAAGTTAAAACTACTTTAAGAAAAAGCCAACCTGTATTCTTTATATCAGAATTATCACAAATATAAAACAAAATCAAAACCAGGTGATATTTCAATTACATGTATTAGGTAAAGTACATTAAAAACAGGGTTTTTCATACAAGACAAGATTATTTCTTCTTCTGGAGTGCAGGATATCATTATGAGATGCAACTGATTTTTAAGTAGACATACAATTATTTAAACTTCCAAATGAGTATTTTCCTGTTTTAGTTGGAGGTTTGGAAAGACTACATATTTTATTGCCTTCAGAGCATTTATTACATTCTTTTGAATATACTTAATTATGGCAATCATTGTTCTTTACAAACTGGTTTGTTTTCTTGATGCAGCCAGGTCTCATGTAGGTCAAGACTAAATAAGAGGTGGAAGGAATAAGGGGTGTGAATTCAGCAGGATAATACTGTTTGGGGCAAGAAGAGATCACATGTCTGGTTTTTTTGCCAGGCTTATATACTGGCATAAAGGCTGCTCCTAGAAAAGATTTTTCTTAAATATTTTCGGCAGTGAAAACATATGTGGGATAAAAACTTCAAGGAAACTACCCAGGAAGACATTCAGTTCAGAATTTGGCTAATATGCAGCACTCAGTAAGTTATTTTGTGGTTGTGTTACAACAATTGGTTATAATACATTGTAAGGACATCAAACTTTCCTTTTGTTCAGTGCCTGAGTCCTCCCTACTCTTACTGCTTAGGATCTGGGCGCTAAGAAATCAGTGCATTATGTGATTCTGCATTCCAAATACCTATCCTAATAAGGAAAAGTCATCGTAAGAATGTGGCATTCTAATTTGTTCAATTGTTTTTTAATGTTGGTGGTTTGAAGACAATCAGGGAGTAGTAAATTTATACCAAAAATCTGATGCAAAAGAATTCTGCCTTGTAAAAATATCTGTAAAAATGGGCCTTTATAGTAAGTAGATAATAGCATCTGAACGAGATAAGCCACGGTGCAGCACACAACATTGTTCTGTTCTCTCTGAATAGAAACTCCAGCCCCCTACCAGAGTACCTAGTCATACCTCCACAATTTTGGAAGTACAGGCACCCTAAGATGATAGCACTAAGGTGCATAAATAATCACTGATTTGGGTCACTAGGTTCTTAATGCCTTCTAGGTTTTTAGTATATGTTTTGGAGTTTTATGGTTATTATTATTATTTTAAACAAACTTAAACATTTGCTTTAATTTACTGTAGATACATATTTTTTTCTGGCTTAGGATAAAATATTTAATTTTTTAAATAAGGTTTCTAAAACTTACAGAATTTGACTTAATTCACATGTCTTGAGGTAAAAATGTGTTAATTTAGAAAATTGACAAACTACTACTGGTGTATTTCAGTTCCAAAATGTCTACCTCTCCATAAATAAAAAAGGAAAATAAGATGTGATAGTGTAAGTATAAGTTTAAATATAACCCTGAGTTACAAAAGTACAAAAGTAATCTCTTGAAGTCTGGAGTTTGTGAAGGGACCTAGGTAATAAGTAGACAGTCTTGGAATATTTTTGGGGAAATGAAATAGTAGTATTCTAATTTGTCAGTATTTAGTTTTTATTTTATTTTTCAGAAAATTCCCCTTTCCCAAGATAACCTCTTCTGTTAGAATATAATAATATCGATATCTCAATTGAAAACAAAGATTTTACTGTTAGGTCAAGTAAGATGGGCAAATAGAAACACTATAGTGTCTTATTCTAGTTTGAACTAGGATGTTTTCAGAAGTTATTATACTGATATATGTCTGAGATGAAAATTAACCTAAATTTTGAAGTTTAAACGTATTTGATAATTTCCTTAGATGTGAAAACTTTTTAATTATGCTTTTGTAAGTTCAATGCTTGTCTTCTTAGGAAGTGTCTCATGCAGTATTAACATTTATTATTGGTCTTCTGGATTTTGAAGTTGAGCTTATTCGAGCAGGGATAAAGTAACAGTATCTCAATAAAAGACCCAGTTACCTGTGCAGATAAAAATAACTGAATCAAAGGCACAATAGTTAGTTGTTTTTTTCATTTGATGTCTGAAGGATGACTTTAGTTAAACTGTTAGTAAATTTTCAGTGGCCTCTAATTTTGAAAGCTTAAGTAGTGACTAGGTTAAGTCATTCCTGGATTTCTTTTTAAATAAGTGTGGTCCCTTTTTATATTTGAAATGGGATTCAGTGTTTACTATTAACAACATTATTTTTAATGAAATTTATTTTGGTCATGACAGTTAACTCACTGAATTAGACTTCTTTCAGTAGCTTGTTAAAGACAATCTCAAGGGCTGCAAAGTGTTGCTAAAATGGATATTGTACATTTCTGATTCAGTAAGGAGCTTATAAATTAATCTTGTCATAGTTCAAGACATTACTAGAAATCTCTTCGAGGATATTTTTAAAGGAACTACTTTATTGGGAAAATGTTCTTTCAATATCAGTAATAATTCATTGAATAACTTAGTAGCTGGGAATTTGGGACTGTATTTTTACATAGCATAGCTCAGCTCAGGCACACCTTTAGTTTGGATTATTGGCATTCTCTGATGTAGATTTCTGTCATTGTAGATATGTAATTACAGTAATCAATTCTCATAACCATGCTCACTCAGACTATATCATTTGAACTGCCAGTAGCTATAGCTCTCAAAGCCAAAGTTAATTCATTTTGTTCCCATTTTTGACAATTTTCAGTGTTCACAAAACAAGAAAAATGACTTCCTATTTGGTGTAAAGAGTATAATTTCCAACTTTACCCCAAGATGCCATGGTGGTATATTACTGTATGATAATATTATACATTTAATCATGAAGGGGGAAAGCTCTTGCATTTTTTTGTTACTTAAAAGAAATACTGAGTATGTTAATGTAGTTTCAGATCAATAAGTCATTAACAACACTATTGCAGCTGCACACAGAGAGAACCTTTTGTGCCTTTTTGCCTACAGTAAGCATTCATTTCTGTTTTATGTGAGTTATAAGAATGTTGATGATTATCGCACCTTGTTCTTCTGTAAATAGACTTGATTAAGGATTTTTTTCTTAAGCAAGGAACAGGTTTCATTACTAGGTTAGATACCTTAGGAAACATGAGAGGATATGTCTTTGGAGCCCAGCCTTTTCCCAGTATAGTGAGCAGGAAACTCCTTCAGAATGTAGTTATTTGTGTGCATATGTGTGTATATTATGTATAAATATTTAAATACAGGAAGATAAAATTTGGCATCACAGTGGTGTGATGACAAGAAGTAGTAAGGTGCTAGCGAGGTGGTTACATTAAAAGCACAGAAGAGTGTATAATCAGTCACTATGACTGGTGGTTTTGTAAACTCGGTTCAGTTTTTGAACCACCCAGAATACCTCATGTGTAAATACAGAGTGGTCATGACTTAATTGAAATACAGTTATTGTAAAAAGAATGTGAAGCCACTGGTTGGCTTATGCCTTCTGATCTATCATTCTTGCCTCTTTTTTTGTAAAGGGGTTATTTTTTTGTTTTTGTTTTTTAATAGGGTTTACAGCTAGAATTTTGAATGCCAAAGTTCTATTTATTAAATTAAAAAAAGTTTTCAATGTTAATGGCTAAGTATTTTTCCACTGGACTATTGTTTGTGATGTTGGAATTTGTATTTACAGAGAAATAAATTTTTTATAAAAAGATATATGTCTTTGGGAGTGCCTAATGTTAATATAAGAATGTATTCAAAATTTCAGACTCCACTGAATTCTCAATGACTTGACTTTTAGGTAAAAGCTTTCTATGAACACACAAGAGAATCTTTGACTAGAACATGGATACTTCTGCTTTTAGTCTCTTACAATTTCTTTTCAGTTACTGAAAAGTTTTTTCTCAGAGTCTTTCCATGAAGGGCACTGAGATTTTCTGATGACAGGTGCCATAAATACAAAGGCATGCCTGTATTTATTTTAGCTAATAGTGCTGTGTCCCCCTTTTCGATTTTTTAAAAATCCCTATTTAAATCAAGAGTTTTCTTTCTACTTTTCCAACAGACAGCATCGGTTTCAGTTTTTCATACTGCTGGAAGGTTGGGCTGGCAAGTTAAATCATATTTATTTTCCCCCTTTTAATTAGAGGTTGAAACCTTACTGAAACATACACAAATACAACCTTGTTAAAAGGTTACTCCACAGGGGCCTTGACATCTAAGCTTTAATGGTTTGCTAGCCTGGGCCCGGAGATGCCCTGTGGATGGCACCCTTGGTCCTTGTTCTCACACGTATGGGCGGTAGCCTCAATGTCTCTAGGAAGTTGGTTAATATTTGGATTAGCAGTATCTGTTTGCAGTCCAACTAACTTGGCATTGCTCTGTCAGTCTTTTGTGAGGCATCTAATTCAGTTAACAGGAGAAGGACCACTTTGGAAATCATGCATCACAAACCATATAGGTGGCAAGCGAATGTCTTACAAATAAAAACAGAGTGGACAAAATCCTAGAACATTTTTAAGGTGATTAGTAAAGAGGTCTCTCCTTCAGAAAGAAAGATATGATTATTTTTGATCTGGTTAAAAAAAAATATTTTGATGGGGGGGAGTCAACAAAGAGCTTTTGATAGTGTACGTCCCAGTGATTTGCCAATGGTTTGAGCTTCTCCAAGCCAACTTCCCCTAACCAAACAGAACCATTCTGTGTGGGAACACAGACGACTCCATTTAAAAGAGGTGTGAGTGAGATACATGGTAGTAATGGCACCAAATGGTGGGGTGTGGATCCAGCAGAGCTAACATCCTTTAAAAAGGAACAAAATCTTAACTTAGAAAATGAATGCTGTTGCATCTAACTTTGAGTGCATATATTATGCACAAGTCTGGAGAATAATAATTTAAACAGAAATAGTGTATACAGCTGGCATCCCTTCTAAACCAGAAAGCAAGGTAATTTAATTTACATCTTGTATTCCTACACTGATCATTTAGTCATAAAACAAGTGGTTAAACTTGTTTAATCGCCTGTGATTAAAAAATAATGCACAGCCATTGCCTTCTATATCATCATCAACATCATCATCATCATACTCATTAACATTTGAACACATGCCAGCCTAGTGTAAGGACCTTGCATAAATCATCTCGTTTATTTCTCTTTATAATATTCTATGAAGTAGGTGCTATTATTATCCCCACTTAAGGCCAAAAGATTGAGCCATAGAAAGGTTTAATATCTTGAACAAGTTAGAAGAGCTTGTAACAGCCACAATAAGAACCAGACCTCTTTAACTCCATAACCTGACTCTAAACCACTTGCTAGATTTCTGTTGCATATTAGTGCTCAAAATTAAACTCCTTCTTCCAAAAGCTGCTTCCTTGTTGAGCTGCTACGTTTCCATAAGTTACGCCTTTATTCCAAGAATCATTTGTGGTGATTTCTTCCCTATATACCCATCCATATTAGTTTCCTATTCCTTCTGTAACAAATTTCCACAAACTTACTAGCTTATTGAAATATAATTTATTAACACAGTTCTGGAGGTCAGAACTCCAAAATGGTTCTCACTGGGCTGAAATCCAGGTGTTGACAGGGCTGTGTTCCTTTCTGTAGACTCTGTGGGAGAATCTGGTTTTTTTGCTTTTTTTTTTGGCGGGGGGGCTTCTAATTACATTCCTTTGTTTATGGCCCCATTCTTCTCTCTTCAAAGCCAGCAATGTCAGGCCAAGCCCCTTTCACACTGCCATCTATTTGGTTCTCCTCTGCTGCCCTCTTCCCCGTTTAAGAAACCCTAAGATTTGATTTGGCCCTCCCAGATAATCCAGGATAATCTCCCTATTTTAGGGTCATAGTTGATTAGCAATCTTAATTCTGCTTGCATCTTTAATTCCTCTTTGACATGTAATTAGACATGTAATCTCATAGGTTCCAGGGAATATGATTTAGACATCTTTATGAGGGCTACTACTATTCTACCTTCCACACTGTCTCCTAAACAAATCCTTGTCAAATCTTTAAGTTTCTATTTTTCCATTCTTTCACATTTGTTTTGGGTACTTCATTTCTGTTAACCTTGTTCTGTTTAGTCTCAAACTATAAAATAGATGTCAGATACTTGAGCTTTAAAAAAATTAAATTGGAACCTCCAAAGTCTCCTTTTAAGCTATATCATTAATGATTCAGGTATTTGCTTAATCCAAGAAAACACATGTAAGACCCTTGGTTTAACTTCTGAAAAAAAAAAAAAAAAAAAAAAAAAACAAGTATTGTCTTTTTGGAGAATTTCTGAATTTTTAGAGCATTAATATTTGTCAATATCTTATAAATGTGCCACAGTCTGGCTTTTTCTGATTCTTATGATTAGATTGAGGTCAAATATTTTTGGCAAAAATGCTACTTGGGTGATGTGTATTTTTCATCATATTTGGAAGTTCACGATGTACCGTTATTGGTGATGCTAAATTAGACCATGTGGTTGTGCTAAATAATCATCTTCAGTTTTAACAGTCAAATGGAGGACAGGTGGCAAGGCTTTGGTGCATATAAAGTAGAGAGTTAGCAGGGTGCCTGGGTTGCTCAGTTGGTTAAGTGTCTGACTTTTGATTTCAGCTCAGGGTTATAGGATTGAGCCACACGTTAGGCTCAACTATATGTAATAATGTACTTATGTTATAAATAGAAAATACTATATGATTAAATTTATATAAAGTGTTAGATCGTGCAAAACTCATCTATGAGATAGTGACTAGAAGAGGCACAAGGGAAGTTCTGGGCTTCTGGGGCTGCTCTATTTCTTGATCTGGGTGATATTTACACAGATGTGCTCACTTTGTGAAAATTCATTAAGTGTACCCTTGTAATTCCTGTGCTTTTCTATATGTGTGTATAATTAAAAAGTTTACACTAAAAAAGGAGCAAGGAACTTTGAGAAAAATCAAATAGAATTTTTGGAAGGGAAAAATATGATAATTAAAAATTAAATGGAACAATTAAATAGCATATTAGATACAAAGAGAGAATTTGTAAACTGAAATAGAGTCAAGAAATCATCCAGAAAAGTAGGTTGAAAACAAGAAGGATATAATGACATGGTTTAATAAAAAATTTAATTGGAACTTCAAAAGGAGAAGATTGAGAAAATGGAGAATATGAAATATTTTTTTAAAGATTTATTTATTTTAGAGAGAACATGAGCAGGAGGTGGTGGGGGTGGGGAGGATGCAGAGGGAGAGAGAGTCTCAAGCAAGACTGTGCTGAGCACAGAGCCCGATGTGGGGCTTGAGATCGTGGCCCGAGCCAAAATCAAGAGTCAGACTCAACTGACTGAGCCACCCAGGTGCCCCAAGAATATGAAATATTTAAAGAGGTCATATTTATTTACCTGGATGGTAAATTTTTCAGGATGGTGCATTATATTAATTTTTGTATATTGAACCATCCTTGCCTTTCAGGAACAAATACTACTTGGTCATGGGGTATAATCCTCCCCCCACCTCCCCCCAGTAGTAGTAGTTTTGTAGTATAATGTTCCTAGGAGTGGTTTTGCTTATATTGTCCCTGTTTATGTTTGTTGTTGTTATTTTTTTTTTAAGATTTTATTTATTTATTTGAGAGAGAGGAAGAGTGAAAGAGATCACAGAGGGAGAAGCAGACTCACTACTAAGCAGAGAGCCTGATGTAGCGCTCCATCCCAGGACTCCCACAAGATCATGACCTGAGCTGGAGGCAGATGCTTAACCAACTAAGTCACCCAGGCATCCTGTCCCTGTTTTGGTTTGATAGTTTCTTTGAATCTGTGAGTTGATATATTTCATTTTGGAAAATTCTCAGCTTATTATTCCTTTACATATTATTTCTGCCTCATTTTCTCTCCTCTCCATTTATGACCTCAATTATGTATATCTTCTCTTTTATCCCCTGTGTTTCTTATGTTCTTTACTAATCTTTTGTTTTCTCTTCTTTCTGAAAGTTCTGGTATATCTTTCAGTTCAATATTTCTGCTTTTAACTATTTTACCTGTGAAATCCGTCCATTGAGTTCTCAATATCTGGTATTATATTTCTCCGTTCTAGGATTTCCATTTGGTCCTTCCTCAGAATTATCAGTTTTCTGCTAACACTCTCAAGAGCATATTAAGTATAACTATTTTAAAGCCCATTATTTGTATCTTCAGTTGGTTTATTTCTACCATCTATTGTTTATTTTTATAGTCTTATTTCTTCATATGCCTGATTATTTTTATTAAGAGCTGAATATTTTATATAAATTTAAAATATAGACATAATTTGAGGCTCTTGATGATGTTATATTTCTTCAGACAAGATTTAAATTAGCTTCTGGAGGGCTAGGGGCACTAATCACCTTAACTCAGGGATTCAGATGATTTAGAGCAAGAGTTTGAGCCCCTGGGAGAGCCACTCTTCATCTGGCTCACCTAGCAGAATCACAATACAAAGCCAAGGGCACTTTACCAGGGCCTGCCTTCCTATGAGGACTATAGTTTCCAATTTTACCTCTAGCCCAGGAATTAGTGCATTATGAACCACAGGCCAAATCTAGCCTACCACCTGGTTTTATAAATAAAGTTTTATTGGAACACTCTTATGCCCGTTCATTTATATATTGCCTAAGGCTACTTCTATGCAATAATGACAAAGTTGAGTAGTTGTTAGAGACAAATGGCCCCCAAAGCCAAAATTATTTTTTATATGGCTCTCTATAGGAAATTTTGCTGACCCCTGTCCTAGGTCCTAAGTGTGAGGAAAGCTCTGTCTAGCTTCTTAGCAATCTCCTCCGGAAATGGCAGGTAGCCCTAAAGGAAAAATAGCCCCAAAGTCTACGGTAACCTCTCATAGCTTCTTTCTTCTACTGGCTCATAGGCCTATGATATTTTTTACTGCATCATTAGCTCTCTGATGTCTTCAAGTAGATTTTTTTTTCCAGCATTTCCTAGTTCACTCTATGGGAGGGTTGATCTGAATTTCATGGATTGTGAGGAAGCAGAAATCTTTGTTTCTTGTAAGACATTTGTACAACTGGTTTTAAAACAAATTCAGCCTGGCAGTGGGTATTCTGCCACCCCCTTTTGTTGGTTAAAGTATTGTTTTCCAAGGATATTGTCCTTTGTTAACTTTGATCTCTTCTAGTTGTTTGCTACAGTGATTATGGTGCAGTTATTCTAGTTCTAGTTATTCTGGTTCTTATAAGACCTGCTATCACCATACAAAATGAATCCCTTTCTAGACTATTTCATAATATATTTACTTTACTAAATTTTCCCCCTTCTAATCAATCCTGCATATCTGCTTCTGAATAACCTTCAGAATGGCTCAAAAACCTTCAGTTATTCCCCATTGTCTACTAAAGAAATTCTTAACCTGCCATTCAGTGTTCTTTTTGTTCTCTTTTTCCTTATCCTACTTTTCAAGCTTTTCCCTCCTGCTAATCTAGTGTTCATACTTTGGTCAAAATAGACACTCAACTCTGCTTAATAAATACCAAATTATTCCCATCCAACTTAATGCTTCTTTCTCCTTTAGATTGAACTTCCTCCCAGTTCTACTTTTCAAAAATTCAATTCAAATGGAATTATGTCTAACCACCTCTTTCTTATTCTTGTATGCCTCACAGTGGCATGGACCTAGTGCACAATCAATAAACGTATGTTTTTTGCTGGAAATAAGAGTTGGGTTCCACAATATTTGCTTTGACTAACTTCTCTTTCTAAACATTTCAGCTGGAGAAGCAAAGATAAACTTTTTAATTGGGGAGTACTGTCAGTCTATTTTTTTCTACAGGTATTTGAGTTATTAAAATAATTGCTAAAATTAGTGAATTATTTATATCATTAAATTGGCTAGATGATAATCATTAAATAAAGGCTGTTATCAGATATGGTACTGAAAATTTTCTTTTTTTTTAATTTAATTAATTAACATATAGTGTATTCTTAGTTTCAGAGGTAGAGTTCAGTGATTCATCAGTCTTATATAATACCCAGTGCTCCTTACATCAGGTACCCTCCCTAATGTCTATCACCCAGTTACCCCATCCCCTTACCCCTCCCCTCCAACAACCTCCAATTTGTTTCCTATATTTAAGAGCCTCTTATGGTTTATCTCCCTCTCTGATTTCATCTTGTTTTATTTTTCCCTCCCTTCCCCTATGACCTCTGTTTTGTTTCATAAATTCCACATATGAGTGAAATCATATGATAATTGTCTTTCTCTGATTGAATTACTTTGCTTAGGTGGTATTGACAAATCTCTTAAAACTTTTAAACTGTTGCTAACAACTGAATGATTTGAATCCACTAATTCCTATTTTAATTCGAGTAACAAGGTAAACCATGTAACCGGTATCTAATGAAATGTGATGAAAAATAACTAAATTCTATTTGTATCTTGAACAGTTGCCCTCAATAGTTAAGTCATGTTGACAAATGGCAGGCAGTATAGAAAACAATAACTAAAAAGGTCAGGTCCTCCTGGGGCAGAGCTAGAAAAAGTGCCTAGAATAAACATTGTGAAGAATGAAAAGTGGTGTAATGTAAAACTGAACCATGAGGAGAACATCTCAAGGATTGGTGAATACTCTTTTGGGATAGAAAGTGTCTTTATCTGGCTTTTGAGTTCAGAATGAAAGTAATAGTACCTTTTATGTGCAAATGGAAAAGGAAGCAGTGAAATGTGTAAGGATTTAAGACTCAGTGCTAATATTTGCCCATCGATGAGTCTAAGCAGGCGCAGGCAAAAAGAATGGTGCTGGAGAAAAAAGAATGAAACAAAATCCTTCCATAGTATTCAGAAGGCCAAATTACAATAGGAAGAATGCTTTTATTTAATGTGATTGAAGAGATGTTGGGAGAATTGCTTATGACAAAGAACCTGCCAATATTTCACAACTAGTGATTCACACTTTTGTGTCTGACATTTTATTCACCAATTCTTTTTTCATAGGTTTTGTTTTTAGAGCACTTACATGTTTACAGGAAAATTGCATAGAAAACATACCTACTCTCCCTCCACCTGTATGCAGTTTCCCCTATTATTAACATCTTGCATTAGTATGGTACATTTCTTATAATTGATTAACTAATATTGATACATTATTATTAGTTGAAGACTATAGTTTACGTTAGGGCTCACCTTTGAACAGCTTTGTGGGTTTTGACAAATATATGGTGTCATGTATCTACCATTGCAGTATTTTACAAAACAGTTTGCCCTAAAAATCCTCTGTGCTCTACCTATTCTTCCCTTCCCCCAAACCCCTGGCAACAACTGATTTTTTTTTTTTTTTTACTGTCTTTATAGTATTGTCTTTCCCAAAATGCCATATAGTTGGAATCATACTGTATGTAACCTTTTCAGATTGGCTTCTGTCACTCAGCAATATGCATGTATGATTCCTCCATATCTTTTCACAGCTTGATAGCTTATTTCTTCCTATCATTGACTATTCCATTGTATGGATGTACCAATTTTATCCATTCACTTATTGAAGAACAATTGTTTGTTTCCAGGTTTTCACAATTATGAATAAAGCTGCTATAAACATTCATGTGCAGGTTTTTGTGTGGACAAAAGTTTCAACTCTTTGGGATATATACCTAGGAGCACAATTGCAGGATCATATGGTAAGACCATGTTTAGCTCTGTAAAACAGCCAAACTGTTTTTCAAAGTGACTTACTATTTTGATTTCCTACCTACTGCTCTACATCCTTGTCAGCATTGTTATTAACAGTGTTTTGAATTTTAAGCAGTCTAATAGGTATGTCGTGTCATCTCATTATTGCTTTCCTAATGATATATGATGTTGAACATCTTTTCATATGATTATTTGCCATCCGTATATCTTCTTTGGTGGGATATCTGTTCAGATCCTTTGCCTATTTTTTAATTGAGTTGTTTGGTTTCTTATTCCTGAGTTTTAAAGAGTTCTTTGTATATTTTGGATACAAGTCTTTTATCAGATACATGTTTGGCAGACATTTTCTCCCTGGCCATGGCTTATCTTTTCATTCTCCTAACAGTGTTGTCCTCAAAACAGAAGTGTTTAATTATAATGAAGTCCCACTTTTCAACTTTTCTTTAATGGATTATGTTTTTGATGGGGTTCTCTAAAAAAGTCATTACCAAACCCAAGGTCATGTAGATCTTTTATGTTATCTTCTAGGAATTTTATAGTTTTGTGTTTTACATTTAGGTCTGTGATCCATTTGGGGTTAATTTTTTGAAAGCTTTAAGGTATCTATCTCGATTCATTTTTTTTGCATGTGGATGTCCCATGGTTCCAGCACCATTTGCTGAAAGGACTGTCCTTTTCCATTAAAGTGCCTTTGCTGTTTGTCAAAGATCGATTGACTATGTATATGTGGACTGTGATTCTCTTTTAAAATAACATTCCTCCTGAGAAAGAAAGCATGTTGAAAGTTATGAATATTTTATTTTATTTATTTTTTATCTTTTTAACTTTATTTAAATTCAATTAATTAACATATAGTGTATTATTAGTTTCAGAGGTAGAGTTTAGTGATTAATCAGTTGCATATAACACCCAGTACTCATTAAATTAAGTGCCCTCCTAATGTCCATCACCCAGTAACCCCATCCGCCCACCAACCTCCCCTCCAGCAACCTTCAATTTGTTTCCTATAGTTAAGAGTCTCTTATGGTTTATCTCTCTCTCTGATTTCATCTTATTTTATTTTTCCCTCCCTCCCCCTATGATCCTCTGTTTTGTTTCTTAAATTCCACATATGAGTGAAATCAAATGATAATTGTCTTTCTCTGAATGACTTATTTCACTTAGCGTAATACCCTGTAGTTCTAACCATGTCATTACAAATGGTAAGATTCCATTTTTTTGATGGTTGAATAATATTCCATTGTGTGTGTATGTGTATGAGTGTATTGTGTGTATATGTGTATGTGTGTGTGTATTGTGTATGTGTGTGTATATGTGACACACAACATCTATATATAGACGCACAACATCTTCATAATCTATCTGCTGAAGGACATCTGGGCTCTTTCCATAGTTTGGCTATTGTGGACATTGTTGCTATAAACATTGGGGGGCAGGTGCCCCTTCAAATCACTATGTTTGTATCCTTTGGGTAAATACCTAGTCGTACAATTGCTGGGTCATAGGGTACTTCTATTTTTAACTTTTTGAGGAAACTCCATACTGTTTTCCAGAGTGGCTGCACCAGTTTGCATTCCCACAGCAGTGTAAGAGGGTCCCCCTTTCTCTGTATCCTTGCCAACATCCGTTGTTTCCAAGTTATTAATATTTAAGCATGAAAAAGTTATTCAAAGTCTTCTATTGACAGCAGAGACTGGATTAGAGAATATTGGCTGTTGAGAGGTAGCCAGAATTTTGGTCCAGCTGGGTCTCCCTCCCCTATATAAAGGATTGGATTGGAGAATATATTCCCTTCCCTGCTCCTTCTTCGCTTATTCTCTGACATGTAAATTGTGAGGTTATTATTCAACTGTTGTAGCTATTGCATTATCATCATTTTTAGAATTACATTGCTGTCAGTCTTAGCTCTGATGTGATAATTCACAAAGCAAGCCAAATGAATTCATATTTTCTACGGCTATATCCCAGTTTTTCTGTAGCCCTGGAGCAGAGTTGGTCTGAAAATTTTCCAGGCAGAAGTCATCAAAAATGAGAGTACTATGGAAAAACAGTGCACCTAATAGCCTTGAAGTGACAGTCCATCTATGCAGGAATTAATGCTTTCATACAAGAGTACTATTCCAGAAATATGTAACAGGAATATATAAATTCACTTAAATTTAATCTAATGGCAAGATTCAATTTTCAGTAAAAATTGAAGGCTTCTTTTCAACCTGAAAATGGTGAAGTATTTTGTTTCATAAGTCTGTTAAAGGATAATTTTCAAAAAAGTAGCATGACTCATACAAATATAAAGTGAACATGCATCAAAGATTTAATGTAACTCATTAATTAAGGGAGCCAGAAAAGCTGTTATAACTAATTCAAAAGAGAATCCAAACAACAAACATATTTATAAATCAGGAGTATTGAATTTGCAAAACGTTTTTCCATCATGGGGAAGGGAAGTCAATTGAACCTTCACTAGTCAGAATTTATTGCGTATTGGTAGACAAGAATTGCCAATAGACAATTATTTTGCCTTATTATCAGTTATCTACAACTTACAAGAATTGTAAATAGCTCCAAAGGCAATAACAGGCTTACCTCAGATAACCTAGAATGTACTCTAAACAATGCATAGTTTTCTATTGAAGGGACTCAGTAACCATTTTTGTTTATTCCAAGTTTCCTTACAAATTTTTCTATGCTTCTGTTTTTCTTTGGCTTATGGGACATTTGTATCACTTCAAAGATTATTGAGGCTGCAGGTACAGGCAATATTTATAAATTCTTCCTGAGCCCAATCCAGACAATGAGATGTTTGTTTCATCACTAGGCTACCTTAGGTAAAACAACATAGGACTGAAACAGGGATAGATTTTTAAAATACAGCTAGAAATATGTTATATTAAAATATGTTCATTCAGAAAAAATATTTTCACTTGGCTCTCTTTCTTTTCCTCCTCCTTCTTAAAGCACATTTCCTTTATGTTTCTCCCCTTATTATTGATTGTATAGTTTTTTTAACCATTTTATTTTTTTCGTCATGATACGTGTACTCTGATCCCCATCTCTCTATTTCCCCAGCCCCACCCCACCCCCCTCTCCACTGGTAACCATCAATTTGTTCTCTGCAGTGAAGAGTCTATTTCTTGGTTTGCCTCTCTTTTTTTCTTTCCTTTGTTCATTTGTTTTGTGTCTTAAGTTCCACATAGGAGTGAAATCATATGGTATTTGTCTTTCTCCGACTTATTTCACTTAGCATAATACTCTCTTGCTCTATCCACGTTGTTGCAAATGGCAAGATTTCATTCTTTTTTTACAGCTGAATAATATTTCATTGTGTATATATACACCACATCTTCTTTATCCATTCATGTATCATTGGACACTTGGGCTGCTTCCATAGTTTGGCTATTGTAAATATTGCTGCAGTAAACATAAAGGTACATGTATCTCTTTGAATTAGTGTTTTGTATTTTGGGGGTAAATGCCCAGTAGTGTGATTTCTGGGTGGTAAGATAGTTCTATTTTTAACTTTTTGAGGAACCTCCATACTGTTTTCCACAATGACTACACCAGTTTACATTCCCACCAACAGTGCACAAGGGTTCCTTTTCCTCCACATCCTCCCCAACACTTGTTGTTTCTTGTGTTTTTGATTTTAGCCATTCTGACCTGGGTGAGGTGGTATCTCATTGTAGTTTTGATTTGCATTTCCCCGGTGATGAGTGATACTGAGCATCTTTTCACGTGTCTTTTGGCCATCTGTGTGTCTTCTTTGGAGAAATGTCTGTTCATGTCTTCTGCCCATTTTTTAATTGGATTATTTGATTTTGGGGTATTGAGTTATATTAGTTCTTTATATATTTTGCACACTAACCCTTTATTGGATATGCCATTTGCAAATATCTTCTCCCATTCGGTAGGTTGCTTTTAGTTTTATTGATTGTTTCCTTCACTGTGCAGAAGCTTTTTATTTTGATGTAGTCCCAATAGTTTATTTTTGCTTTTATTTACCTTCCCTCAGGGGACATAGCTGGAAAAAAAATCTGCTATGGCCAGTGTCAGAGAAATTGCTGCCTATGCTCTCTTCTAGGATTTTCATGGATTCAGATCTCATATTTAGGTCTTTAATTTTGAGCTTATTTTTGTGTATGGCGGAAGAAAGAAGTCCAGTTTCATTCTTTTGTATGTAGCTGTCCAGTTTTCTCAACACTGTTGAAGAGACTGTCTCTTATCCATTGTGTATTCATTCCTCCTTTGTTGAAGATTCATTGACCATATAATTGTGGCTTTATTTCTGGGTTTTCTGTACTATTCCATTGATCTATGTGTCTATTTTTGACAGTATGGTTTTGTAGCTTATGAACCACTCTTTTTTTAGCTTATATAACTGATACTTAGGCAATGAGTGTGCGAGAGCTCTCTTTGATGAGGCAATACTTTCTATTATTAATATATTAATTAGTATTTGTTTTTTCCTCATTCTTCATACAGGTCTAAATGTTTAGAGAGGGTATCCCCTAAAGGAGCCTGCAAAAATGGGTCCCTGGATATCCCTCCCTCTTATTCTGGTTTACATATTCTTTAATGAGTTTTCATTCCAATGCTTTAAATGGGACTTTGGGAAGTTTGTTTCAAAGGACTGAAGGCCTGTGGTGTCCTGTCAGCACCTGAGCTGGGTAGCCTCTTAAGGGTAAGTGGAATCTTCCTAGAAGCTATAGAACTCCCTTTCTCTCGGAGTAGGGGCTTTCATACAAACAGGAGCTACAGCTCCCCTCCTGCCTCCAAACACATCGAAGGAATGGACACCTGAACTTCTGCAGTGTGCCCTCACTGATAGAGCTTGCCTAGGCTTGCCCTTCTCTCAGATCAGAAGATCCATGGCGCTCGGAGTCATCCCGATGTTTGCACTTACTGTGCTGCACATGGGTCTCCTGAATATTTTTCCCATGTAGGGGGATGCTCAAACTCACAGCTGTAATGTCTAGTGCAGTCAGCACACAGACAAAGTTTGCTAAGCTTTATTCAGAACATCATCAGCAAACATCCATGCTCCTAATCGCTGCATAGAACTTGGTTGAGGGAATACTGCCTCCTCACCTTGCCTACAGAAGACACAAAAGTACAACTAAATCCATTTCACCAGCTTAGGGTACAGTTATGATTCTGTTTTCCCTATTAACGGCTAAATTTTAGCAGAGTATAGCATCCTCCGTTTGAGCTCTTCTCTCCCTTTGGAGTGGTCTGGAAATGGGAGCTAATTTGAATTGGTTCAGAGAGGGTGAGTTCTGCCTTTATACGGAGCAGGACCCTGGCACGTTGGCCAGGTGTGGAGGGATTTGCAGGCACAGGCACAGGCTCTGCCAGGCCCTTGGTGTCTCTCACACACACCCACGTGCCCAGTGTTCAGATGGGGCCACAGACCATTATCCCTGGGACTGCAGGCAAATTCCCCTTTGGGGTCTGTGGTATCTTCTCTGACCAGCCGACTTTGGTCTGAGCCATGCTGGCCCTCTCTATCAGTTAGAAAATACCCTGGGATTTCAGGAAAGAGGTTTGGAATGGGGCTTTCCCTTGAGAAGTATGCAACTTCCCAGAGCTCCAAGGGGAGAGAAGGGACCTTTTCTAAGCCACAGAAAGTAAAAAGGTCCACTTATACCTTGTTCCCAGGGTAATATGGGTACTTGTTCAATTTTCTTATTTTCCCCCCTTTTAGGTCAAAAAGAAGCAAACATTTTTTAAAAAATTTCACCTCACTTCATTTCATAACAAAGAGTGGCCACACTTACTTAGTTGTCAATGAATCATTTATTTTTTTAAAAAAAATACCTCGAAGTTTATAAAAATAGTATGTACTAATTGTAGAGTATTTGAAAAACGATCATGTATTTTCAAAATGAAAAAAGCCAGGTGACACTTGTCAGCCTGACTTCCAAACCACTACCAGGACAACATCTCTCACTTTTCTATTTGGACTGAGCCCAGAGTGGGGGAAACATCCATCTTCTTAAATGTCCAAACTTGGAAAGAACCCTGCTCTCGTCTGCAAGGAGAAAATTAAATTCATAGTGGCTCCCTGATGGTGAGAGAGAGAATAGAGAAGCAAAAGCTCAGGAGGCACATGGCTAATGTAATCATCAACCCGAGAGAGAAAAGTCATGATGCTTGCATAGAATAATAATCGTGAAACTCCAGGTGGTAGAAATCTTTGATTGTGGCAAGCATCCTCATAAATTTCAATCTTCAAATGATTCCCCCTGATAAGGATTCCAGTGAATATGCCCATTTACCTTATCCATTTTGGTTTTGCATGGAAAAGGGACGTGGTGATCACAGACATCACTGGATAAACTCTGCTTTCTGGGGACTCCAGGTTAAGACAAGCACTTAGTATGTGATGGGCACTGTTCTAGACCCTTGGGATACAGGAAAGAAAGGCTATTGAAGTTTATCACCCAAAGGCTGATGTTTTGATCTTCATTAGGAATGCAGAAACATGAATTGGAGCATTTGTTTACATGCAGATATTTTATTTATTTTTTGATTTTTTTTCAGTCGTCTCTGCTGAAGGAAGAATTGAGAAAAAAGTATTAGACTAGAAGAATAAATAAGCTGTATAATATATAATTAGGGCTAATGGAGCTATGTAATAAAGGAGAAATAGCAAACAAAGGTAGTGGCTTCATGGAATAATGCTAGGTACTATGGCCATAAGTTTTTCCCAGAATGTATTTTATTTCTCACCTTTTGTTTCAGTTGTAAATATTTCTTTCTGGATTCCTATGCCAAATCTCAACTCATTTTCACTAAATAATTATTTTTTTCTCTTAAAATGCCAACTGGTATGTGTTTGCATAAGGTTATAACCTTCTTCACAGGCATATAATCAGCATATTAGGATGTCTGATCATTAGAGGATGTTTCAGGGAGACTGAGCACCCGCTCAAAGTTAAATCTCAAAACTGCATGTCATTTTTACATATTTTTAATGCTTGGTGGCTTAGATTTCACAATTCCCATGCTAATGGCCTTATCAATTTTCTTTTAAGCTTTGGAAATTGACAAAGAACTGGTTTCATTACTGAAGGCTTTGAAATATGTCAAAGGGAAGATAGTTAACTTTCATTTTATTAGTAGTCATTTTAAAGCACTGCACAGGGAAGAGTAGGTACCATTATTTTTGATATCCCTGAAGAATCTTCCCAGCCTGCATGCCTATTTTGATCTGAATGTTTTAAAAACACAACATCCCACCTCCCCTGACTCCACTATTTCCACCCCCCAATTTTGTTTTCTCAAACAAGGACCTCTTCTACACCCTCCTTGGCAAGTTTCTGCCTGAACGTGGCCAGTCCTGTGGAACACCATATAAGTGCTCCTTTTCCCAGGGACTACATCGACTGGGGTCTATTTGTCACTATGAAAAGGAAGACTGGAAGACCAAGGAAATGCTGCTTAACTGGGCTGCTCTTGGTGGAAGCAGGCCCTGGTGACTATTCCAAATAATCTCCAATGTTATCCAGTCATGCACTTACAGAGGCAGCTGAAAAGTCACGAGACACAGCATAGGGAATATGGTCAATAATATTGTAATAACTTTGTACAATGACAGATGGTAGCTACACTTTTCTTGGCGAGCATTTTGTAATGTACATAATTGTCAAAGCACTATGTTGTACACCTGAAACTAAGATAATATTGTATGTCAACTACACTTCAATAAAACATAAAAATGAATAATTTTTTTTAAAGATTTTATTTATTCATTTGAGACACAGAGATACAGAGAGAGAGAGAGAGCATGAGCAGTGGGAGAGGCAGAGGGAGAGGAAGAAGCAGACTCCCCGCTGAGTCAGAAGCCCAGTGTGGGACTCGATCCCAGGGCCCTGGGATCATGACCTGAGCCGAAGGCAGATGCTTAACCATCTGAGCCACCCAGGCGCCCCAAAAATGAAAAATTTTTAAATAATAAATTTTAAAAGGAAAGTCACGGGATAGGAGGTATTTGTACAACCAGACTTCCTTAATTTGTTCTCAGGCAAACGTGGCATTGATCTATCAAAAATGTGAATGGCTCATCTCTAGATAAAATAACCAATGTTGCTTTCTTCTCCCAGGCTGTAGGTTGGCTGGGTTTTGAAACCAGTTTTAAATTCTGGCTCTTGGCAAAAAAAAAAAAAAAAAAATTGATCATCTTGCAGACAGAAATGCTTCCATCTCCGAAAATAGCAAAAGGTTCTACTTAGAAGGGAAGGATTCTAAAAGACTGAATTGTGGTTGCCACCTTACAGTAGGATTTAGTATTTAATACAATCATTTTTGGCAAGAGTTTGGCTGGTTTCTTTCCTGCCCCCAGCTGTTATTGGCTGTGCCTGCTTTATTCTTAACCACATTTTCAAAGCAGAGCCCCTGCTGGGTTTTGCATCACTCCGAAGGCAGGGGTCCTATTCTTTCAGCTTCTTAAACTGAACTGGAATTTGTGGTCTGGTACCAGGAAATGTGTTTTCTGCATTTTTTTTTCTTTCTGAGAAGTATAACAATGAACTGCAAGTTGAAGTTAAAGTCTTAGCTGATTTTTAATACTACATGAGCAGGTCCTGTGGAAGCAGTATAACTTTGTAGAGAATTACTGGGGACTCATCGTTCCCTAAATGCCATACTTTTGCACAAGGTCCTTTGACTAAAGGGCCACATTTTTAGGGGGTTGGGATGATTGGGGAATAGCTAATTTTCAACTGATAAGGGTTGGAGACCCTTTAGGAAATTTCCGCTTATGGAACGGGGATTGCCTTGAAATTATTTCTTTTCTTTTTTTTTTAAAGATTTTATTTATTTATTTGACAGCGAGAGAGACAGAGAGAGGGAACACAAGCAAGGGGAGTGGGAGAGGGAGAAGCAGGCCTCCCGCCGAGCAGAGAGCCCAATGTGGGGCTGGATCCCAGGACCCTGGGATCATGACCTGAGCCAAAGGCAGACGCTTAACGACTGAGCTACCCAGGCGCCCGTGCCTTGAAATTATTTCTGTCGCCCTAAATATGGTTTTAAGTTCTGGTGGTAACCCCATGTATCCATGAGTCATTTGAAACTTCCCTTTCCAAATGACCTCCACATTTGCACATTTTGTATCGCAAGTCAGGTTTGGCCCCTGTCACCTGGGTCCCCCCTGGGATGGGAGCTCTAGTAAAGTGCAGGTCGCTTGGCAAGACTGGAACCTGCCTAGATTTGTCACCCTGTCCTGCCTTTGTGCTCTGGACTATTGTTCTCCCCTGTTAAACACTCAAACCCTGTCTTTTCAGCTAATCCAAATCCTTTTCTGTCATGAAGACTTAGTAGGAGCCTCATTTCCACATAAGAAGAGATTTGTCCCCTTTTCTTAGTAGGGTAAGGGCTATTGATGTAGGAAAGATGTTAGGGTTTGGAGCCAACTGCCAAAAAAGAAATCTTGAGACACCTTTGGTGCAAAAAGGTGGCTTTATTAAAAGCACAGGGACAGGACCCATGGGCAAAAAGAGCTGCACTGGGGTTGTGAGGAGTGGCCCATTACATACTTTTCAAGTTAGGAGCAGGTTAGAGATAGGGTAAGTCTCTAACGAAATTTGGAAACAAGGTTTCCAGGACCGTGAAGGGACTAGCTATTGTTAGGAAAAGGTCATTTATTACTGTCTAATAAAACCTTAGTCATGAGACACTTCAGTTGGGTATCAGTGGGCCATATGCTTGGGGGGATGACTGCCAACGTGTATCTTTGGGGGGTAGAGATAAAGGAAGTTTCCAAAGGAATTTTTATATGTTAAAGTAGATCTACAGGATCCTGGGGCTCAGGCTAAGATTGCCTCTTGCCCTTAGCAGAGTATTACCGTCGAGGCAGCTGAGTTCCTAGAGGAACGTCACTCTGCCTGTTTCAAAGACTTGTCAGTGGGCTTTAAGTAACAAGGAAACTTAATTTTTCTTTTGCCTTTGTTTCCCACATCACTATTATTGGAAACCTTGCTCCTCTCCATCTTCTTCTCCCCTTCCCCTTGGGAGAAAGAGGGGGCAGTCTGGCTGGAACTGGACATCTGTTGAGTTTGAGCCAAAGCTACTGGTGGGAAATTCAGGCTCTACCCATTTGTTTTCTTTCATTCCATCTGTTTGGGTTCAGGGCATTTCTTCTTTCCCCTTCACTTCTGGACCTAGGGACAGGAGATGCTCCTTTGCTTTCTGTCCTCAAGCACATCTAGATGGGGTCAAGCTCCTTGGTAGATGGTCCTTCTTTTTGCAGTGATTGGGACAACATCATTCAAAATCTCTTCAAGTGTACTCCTGTCTCTTCAGGCAGTCCTGAGAGTAAAGAGAATTCTTTTAACTGGATTCACAACAGCACTAGAAAGCTCACTTAAACCCTAACAGATGTGATGTGTTCCAAACTAATTTTTATCAGAGAGTCCTGCCCTGGAGTTTATATGAGGCTTTCAGAGATTCAAAAAAAATGATACTTGTTTCCTGTATGGCTAATAGATATTTGGGTTGTGTAGTCTGTTGGCCAGATGCTTAATGTCTTCTCTGACTTGATCCCTCTTTGGGATATAATGGCTCCACTGGGATTTTCTACTACTTTCAACACAAAAGTTGGTATATACCCTGTACCATAAAGGGCCCATGCTTCTTTCTTTATTGATAAAATATACTTGTGTCCTGACCACAGGAAGTTTACAATCATGTTCAGGGCTCATAATTGAAGAACCAAGGGCACCTGGGTGGCTCAGTCATTAAGCGTCTGCCTTCGGCTCAGGCCATGATCCCGGGGTCCTAGGATCAAGCCTCGCATCGGGCTCCCTGCTCTGCAGGAAGCCTGCTTCTCCCTCTCCCACTCCCCCTGCTTGTGTTCCCTCTCTCTGTCAAATAAATAAAATCTTAAATATATATATATATGTATATATATATAATTGAAGAGCCAAATTGAAGTAACAAGGTAGCAGTGATTCTAAATGCCTGTGGTTAAGCCATTTCAGCCTACTTCCTTAAACCTCATCTCCATCCCTGGTTATAGTTCAAAGGAAAGTAAAGTGGAACAGAATTTGGTTCTAGGATTGGAACGCAAAAGTCCCAAATAGTCCCCAACAACTGCAACACCACCACTTTATCATTTGCTCCCATAAATACCATCTGCTTTATAGCTACATTCCTGATTAGCCAATGACATTTAAAAGGAATGTTACTAAAACCTGCTTTTCATACTTACGCCTATCTTCAGAGGTTCTGATGGCCCTGAGATGAGCTTTGCCAAGATGCGGTGGGGACCTTGTCCTCCGAGGCCCCTAAAGAAGTCAAACCACCACTCTGGTCTAAGCTCCCAGGAAGACCTGCTCTCGGATACAGGAGTGAATCTCTCTACACACAAGAACATTTCCTTTCACCTAGTTTTAGGTTCTAGAAAAACCTATCCTGATTCCAAAACGAATCCTCTTCTCTCTAAACAAGTTGGGCCTGTGCCTTAAATTACTAGGCGAAGCTGTAATTAATACTGAAACACTAAAGCTTGTGTTTGTCACTTAAAGTTTGTCACCAAAACCTCAAGGGCACCAGCTGCAGAAGGCCCTCGAAAGTGCTGGGCTCCCCATACGGTTCTTTGCCCTGCAAATACTACTACCTCTGTCTAGATATAAGTTTTCCTTGCCCAAATCCCTATATCGGTATTTAGTGCCTCGAACGCTAATCACCCACCAACACTACTTCTGGGTTCGTAACCAGTGAACACAGGCACAAAGAAGTCAAATGCACCTTACAGTAAAGTCAGTCTTGTTGGCTTGGCAGCCCCTGATAAACAATGTGAGATGGTGGAGCTAAGGCTTAAGTGAAGGTCAGAATTTCCTCCTTTCTTCCCGATCTGGGCCTTGTTCCTTAACTATAGGGAGAACTATTTCTACAGAGCACACATTTTCCCCAACCACCTGTACAGAGAAGTATGACGTTAGTAACCCAGTGACCAGCAGAACAGATGGAGCTCGCTGAAGGAGAGGCTGGGATGTTGTCAGTGTTTCAATGCTGTGCCTTCTCCCCACCCTAGTCAGCTTGGTAAATATGTGTCAGATTATTTGCGGTCTTGCCAGACAGATCTGCTTTTATTCCAGCGACAAAGAGTGAGTAAAGGGGCAGACAGAAGATCCAGAAGTATTCACCCCAGTTCTGCTCCTTCATCTCCACAGAAATGTGAAAGGGGAGGGCAAGTGCTGACCCAGCATCTTCCAACTGTGATGAGGACACAGCTGTTGTTTTGAAGGAAAGCGTTCTTGTTGGTGGATATGAGATAGATGAGAAAAATATTTCTAAAATTTCAAAAGCTTAGTTTTAGCTTTAATTTACTTTGCAACTAGCCAATGGATTAACTTTTTTTTGCTTGTTATAAAACAGGATAGTGTATTTCTCTTGCTTGGTTCCTTTGAGCCCCGAGGCCTAGACGTGGGAAATCTGGTTTATACACAGAAACAACTTCAACTCTCAAGGTCAAACAGCATATCGATGAGCTAGAATTTCTTTATTGAATCTGCTGACTCTGCCTCACATCAAACAGTGTTGTCCATATGCTTTTCTCACAAAGAAAGCTGTGGGGTGTTGCATAAAACTGCCGAATCATCACCATGGCACAGCTGAATGCATGGCCTTCAGGGGACAGCCTTTCTCTCCACTAAGATTTCCTGTGAAATGTCTTACCGTAGTCCACACTATGCTTGCATAAATCCTGGGGATGTAATGAGAGACGTTGCCTTTTCCTCATTTTTCATGAACTTCAAAGTATCAAGCGAATATAATGCTTAGTCTTTTAAATACAATCTCATACATTTCCTCAAAATTCTGGTTGATAAATACAATCAGAACTCTTTTAAAGAACATCCTGTTGGTCTACAGATCAGGTCACAATGTGGATCAAGTTGCAACCTCCTTGTGCATCTCTGTCACTATAACCCAAAATTATCGACAGTGCTCTCCATACAAATATGACATATTACATGGCATTTTACCATAGTTAGTCGAGATTAAAAAAAAAAAAAAAGTGCTGCTCGTCATACAAGAAAGGCTCAGGTACCTGGGAAGTCCAAGGGGGGCATCTGGTTCAAGCAAATTTCAAATAGTATCTCCAAGGCCCTGCTTCTGCCTACACATCATTGCATGTGGGAACCATAGCCAATGGCAAGCTCAAGCCTACATTTGCGGCTCCTAATCCCAGCCAGCATCCATCAATCACATTTTAAGGAGATCTCTGTCCCAGCTGGGCTCGTATGTTCATGTCAGAACCAGTCATTGCAGCCAGGGCTCTGGAACACTATGTTTGGTCTGACCCAAGTCATGAGCCCGAGGGCTGGGGTCTTTGGACCCCCACCCTTTGGCCCAACCACATAGAATAAGAAAGATGTAATTCCACAGAGAAAGGAATGATGGTACAAAATGAAGGGGAAAAGGGTGCTAAATGGTAAAAAACTGAAACATGTTTAGAGCAAGCAAGTCTCTGAAGTAGATCCTTCAGATCTACTTACGTTTTGAAATAGCGAGACTCTTATGCTGTTAGGTAGTATCGTGCTAGTAAATGTTTGAAACAAGTGGAGATCCGGAGAGAAAAAAGGATGATTTGTATCAGGTACAAACTGGTGTGGTATAAATACTCCAACAAGACCAACTTCTAGCTCCCAAGCTCACATCAGCGCCTGGAGCCGGGAAGAGGTGTGCAGTACCATGTTACTGGAAAGTATTTCTACCATGCGGTTGTGATACATGTACATTACCTCAAGACCATAGAGAATGGGAAACTAGGGTAAAACCATTAGGCAGTGACAAGGCTTGAGTGTTTACTACATTTGGTTTTATATATTTAATTGCAAGTTTATATCACATCATTTTTAATAACGGTTTTAATAACCTAGTTTGTATTGCCCAGCTCTTCTCTTTTAAATTTATACCCAACGTCACTCCTTACCTGGCGGAATTTTACGTTTTTACCTGTCTGGACTCAAAAGTCCCCCATCAAGAACTTGATTATCCAAGTTCTACTTTTGGTAGGACAAAGTGCTTTGCCCCTCTTTTCTATTTTTAAATACAAAGTATAGAGCTGTGTTCTGAATTCGTAATAATTCACTTTCTTTGGCTACCAGTTTAACTTCACTGAAATAGGAGAGAAAGTTTGTTCATAATTTATCTTCTTTTAGATTAACTTAAAAAATGCATACAAAATTTATTCCCACAGTAGATAAAACACAAACCACATCACATTAAATTAGCAATATATGGTTGTAGAGGAACAACAAAAAAAAATAAATTCACATCACCAGTTAAAACCAAGAACTCAACTAGGTATGTCAATTAAATAAAAACCAAAGCAACGTGCTGCAGAATGGCACTTCAAAATTCAAAGAAAGGTGATATAAAAGTTCAAAGACTTGCTGACAAGCAACTGCTATTCTCCTTCCAGGAAGAAGGCCAGAAAGAGGTCAGAAAGATGACATTTCACGTTTGATCTACCTCTGAGATACCTCATTCTTCAAATTATTGTGGCCCAAATGGACAGACTGGAAGGACTCAAGGAAAGAAGAGCCGACGTTGTCAAGTGAGTTGTTTATAACTAATGTGTTGGGATGAAGGGTGTGCAGTGAAACCAAATCGAGAATGAGAGGGAACTCTATTCTAGAAAGAATTCTCATCTTCCTCTTGCATCTACACGAGTTGCAAATTACACCAAATTATTTTCAAAGGCAAACAAGAAAGTGTGGGGCTTCTCCTTGTCAGTAACCAGTAATTTCCTTAGGGATAAAATTCATAAATCACTATCTTACTTTGGGAGTCAAGTGCTATTATCTGGAAGACTTGTTCTTTAAAGCAGCGGAATAACACTAAAGACAACAGAAATATTTCTCTTTAATTAATTTTCACTGTGGTCATTTTTGACCGTGATTATAGACCAATGTTTAATCCAATTTCCCTGCCAGTTGTGGGTTTGACTTTCCCTGATGTTCTGTTTATAGCTGCTGAGTGTGTTGCTTGGAAAATGATGATGAAGTTATAAAGATAGCTTTGTGACTTCACCCAAGACAAGAGGAAACAAAGAGGTGGCTCATAAATTAGAAAATCCTTTTGGAGTGCAGCTGCCCTTTTAGAAATAGGTAAAATGGCAACAAGCTGAAACAAGCTGCCCCCTTTATCACAAGGGGACAATTAGCTTGTTCAAATAAATTTGTCTGTTTCAATCTGGATGGATTATAAATACTCTTCATCTCTATTCACTCACTCAATATGTATTAAAAACCCCCATGGTTCATTAGGTCTTTATTACGAGCTATAAGAAATCAGTGGGAAATTAGGGTACTATGAAAAGGAAAAGATGACTGTTTCTGAGACCAAAAATTTATCCTTGTACATCCCAGTGCATCCTTATTTGGAAGAATGTGTCTAGATGGAAGTTGTTTTTTATTTCACAGTTCTGGGTTGTCTCAGGGATTCCACTGAAGTCTGCAAGATGTCAGTTTTGAAAACACTGTGAGGTTGAGGAAAGGGTGCCTCCCTCAAACTGGAGGTAGGGACTTTATTCCTGATGAGCTAAGAACTGGCCCTCATGATCTCTGAGCATCAGTCGGGTGCAGCCCAGACAAAGCAAGGAAAGAGAGGTGGGGCCATGTGAGGAAAGAGGACGGAGCTGTCCCTTGGTAGAGGAACTTCATATTCTATGGATTCAAGGGCAAGGGAAAAGATCTAAAAGAATGTAAGAAGTAGGGCCACATCAAACTGTGTAAGAGAGTGCAAGGAGGTGACCCAAGGTGGATCCCTGGATTCAGTTCTAGAATCTTGTTTTCTGTTCTCATAGGTCAGAGAGACCAGTGGGCAGGTGAGCTTATTTCCTTCTTTCTTCTCCTTTCTTGTTCAGGTTAGCTTAAGGAGGCCAGTCGAGGGAGGACTGTTATTGGGGCCCCTGGATCTCCAGGTCACAGGAATCAGGCAATGAGCCCATGCATGTCAGGAAGCCATTTGTACAATAGGGTCTGATTCTGTCTTAGAAAAGACATGAAGGGGCGCCTGGGTGGCTCAGTTGGTTAAGCGACTGCCTTCGGCTCAGGTCATGATCCTGGAGTCCCTGGATCGAGTCCCGCATCGGGCTCCCTGCTCGGCAGGGAGTCTGCTTCTCCCTCTGACCCTCCCCCCCCCTCATGTGCTCTCTCTCATTCTCTCTCTCTCAAATAAATAAATAAAATCTTTAAAAAAAAAAAAAGACATGAAGAAGGGGGGGGTCATGTGTAGAGGCTTTAGAATGGATGCATTTAGATACAGCAAGGTGCCATAATGAAGGTGTTGTGTGCTACCACTATGGGTTTGGTGGGTCATCTACAACCAGGCCTGCTTTAGACTTGATAACACAGCAATAAATAGGAAACAAAAGTGCATACCTATCATGCAGCCCAAGACTTTTTCATGAGTTAATAGGTGAATCCTTGACTACTGGTAGCAGAAAGGGCTAGGCTCTTGTGACCTACTGAAGTCCTTTCTCCACAGATGCTAAAGTTCACACGGATCTTCAGGTAGGCCTGTGAGGAACAAGGGACATCAGGAACCACTTCCACTCACTTCTATCAGTTCATTAATAGATTCAAAAGAAATTTCTGTGTGTCAGGCACTGTTCAAAGCACCAGAAATATAGAAGTAAACAAAATGGCAAAAATCTCTGCCCTCTGAGAGCTTCTATCTGGCAGGGGAAGAGAGACAACAAACTAAATAAATAAGTCTAGTGTAAAGATAAGCAATTAAAATCTTTTCGTTCAGGGATATGTGTACCTGTGGTAAAACCATCAAGAACAGCAAGAGACTATTAAACATAAAGTTGCTGGTTTTATAGTAAACTGAAGTGAAAGACACCATAGACCTGCCTGGAGGTCACTCGCAAGCTTTCTCAGCCCGGAGAAAGACTGGGATTGGGTTTTGATAACTGAAAAAGTCCCCCTGGTTGGAGAATTTGTGTGTGAAGGAATTGGGAATGAACTAACATCTCCGCCATCATCCGATGGTCCACCCTCTGCCCTGGACGCCCCATGATGAAGCCATGAGCCAGTCTCCCGTGGGGGTGTTCGGGGCGTGGGGGAGGCCCACGTCCTGGGGACTTTTGCTTTTGCCACCTGTTCTCTGAATTCTCACTTGAAGTCTGCCAAGTGCTCTGTGAGGTCCTTCGAACAGTTTCCCCACAGACCAACAGGGTAAAGCTGATACTTTTGTCATGTTACTTGCATCCTCTCCTTATTAGGAAAATACATCAGTCTGCTACTGGACTTTTTAAATGGATGATTTATTAGCTATTTTTCTTTATTTTTATTTTGTACTGGACCACAGCTACTCAGAATTTGATTAACATAACATGATAATCAAGAAGTTCATGATACTGGTTCATGATACTCTTAACATTGCTCCATGAATGGCCTCTTTTATTGACTTCTTTGTTGGTTGGTTTCCTTTAATAATGTCATCGGCAAGTGGGATTACATTAAAAAGCTTCTGTTCAGCAAAAGAAATAATCAACAAAACAAAATGGAAAGGCAATCTATGGAATGGGAGAAAATGTTTGCAAGCCACATATCTGAGAAGAGGTTACTATCCAAAATATATAAGGAACTCTTACAAATCAAGAGCAAATAAAGAAAAAACTAATAATCCAATTTAAAAATGAGAAAAGGCCCAAACAGACATTTTTCCAAAGAAGATATTCAGATGGCCGATAGGCACATGAAAATGTGCTCAACATCCCTGACCATCAGGGAAATACAAATCAGAACCACAATGAGATGTCAGCTTACACCTGTTAGAATGGCTGTTCTCTTTATGTTTTTTTTTATTTTTTATTGTTATGTTAATCACCATACATTACATCATTACTTTTTGATGTAGTGTTCCATGATTCATTGTTTGTGTATAACACACAGTGCTCCATGCAGAACGTGCCCTCCTTAATACCCATCACTGGGCTAACCCATCCTCCCACCCCCTCCCCTCTAGAACCCTCAGTTTGTTTTTCAGAGTCCATCATCTCTCATGGTTTGTCTAGAATGGCTGTTCTCAAAAGGACAAGAGATGACAAGTGCCAGCGAGGATGTGGAGAAAGAGGAACCATTGTGCATGGTTGGTGGGAATGTAAAATAGTGCAGCCACTGTGGAAAACAGTATGGAGGTTCCTCGAAAAATTAAAAAGAGAACTACAGAGCTACCATATGATCCCAGCAGGTCTGCTTCTTGGAATTTATCTGAAGGAAATGAAAACATTAACTTGAAAATATATCTGTACTCCCAGGTTCATTGTAGCACTATTTACAATAGTGAAGGCATGGAAACAACATAAGTGTCCATCAGTGAATGAATGGATAAAGAAGATGTGTTGTGTATATACAATGGAATATTATTCAGGCATGAGAAACAGGACATCCTGCCATTTGTGACAATACAGATGGACCTTGAAGGCATTATGCGAAATGAAATAAGCCAGACAGAGAAAGCTAAATACTGTTTGATATCACTTATGTGTGGAGTTAAAAAAAGAAAACAAATTCATAGAAACTGAGGACAGATGGGTAGTTGCCAGGGGCAGGGAGTAGAGGGCAGGGAAAATGGGCAAAGGTGGTCAAAAGGTACAAACTTTCAGTTATAAAATAAATAAATCCTGGGGATGTAATGTACAGCATGGTGACTGTAGTTAACAATACTGTGTTGTATGGAGAAAGGGGAACCCTCGTGCACTGTTGGTGGGGATGCAGACTGGTACAGCCACTGTGGAGAACAGTATGGAGGTTCCTCAAAAAGTTAAAAACAGAACTACCCTATTATTCAGCAATTTCACCACTGGGTATTTACCCAAAGAATACAAAAACACTAATTCAAAGGCATACATGCAACCCTATGTTTACAGCAGCATTATTTACAATAGTCAAGATATGGAAAAGCTCATGTCCATCAAAATGATGAATGAATAAAGAAGATATGGTGTGTGTGTGTGTGTGTGTGTACACAATGGAATATTATTCAGCCATAAAAAGAATTAAATCTTGCCATTTGCAATGGTATGGATGGAGCTAGAGAGTATAATGCTAAGCGAAATAAATCAGAGAAAAGACAAATACTATATGATCTTACTCATATGTGGAACTTAAGAAACAAAACAAATGAGTAAAGGGGGAAAAAAGAGAGAGAGACAGATCAAGAAATAGACTCTTAACTACAGAGAACAAACTGATGGTTCCCAGAAGGGAGGTGGGCTGGGGGATGGGTTAAATAGGTGATGGGGATTAAGGAGCACACCTGTTGTGATGAGCACCGGGTGTTGTATGGAAGTGTTGAATCACTATATTGTACATCTGAAACTAATAGAACACTGCATGTAAACTAACTGGGATTAAAACAAAACTTAAAATTACTGTGTTGTATATTTGAAAGTTGCTAAGAGAGTAAATCTTAAAAGTTCTCATCACAAAAAAAAAATTGTAACTCTGTGCAGTGATAGATGTCAACTAAACTTATTGTGGTCATCATTTCACAATATGTACATATCAAATCCCAATACTAGATGTTTTCTAAAAAAAAAATTATGTTAAATCTGTAAAATGATCCTGGGAGTTATCCCTGCGTTACATTTGAGAAAGCCGAGGCTCTTTTGCCCAAGATCGAACAACAAGTTGATCTGAGAATAAAACCGAGAACTTTTAAACTCCAAAAAGCACTTCTCTCTGCTGTCCCACATTACACAAATGTATAAATTCCTATGGGGGAAGGCTGAAGAATATCAAAGAATGTTATGAAGTAGTTTACTCCAATCCAATAATATATTCATATCATTTAAAAATAAAGTTGTCTATATAGCAACAGGATTTTTTTCTTTGAACAGTGAAGATTTAATTTTATAAATAGACTGCTGCTGATGGTGATGGTTTTGCTTCTGAAGTTCTCCAAACATCTTTTCATACACAATACAAAATATAGATGCACTTAGAGTATGGGAGAAGAACTAAATTAGTCATTTAAATGTCAGTTCTGTGAATGTCATTTTAATCAAAGCATTTGAAATCCCCTTGTGATTCTTCACAGCATCTTGCATAATTAGGAAGAGCTTTGAGCCATTACTATAGTGTTAGAAAAATTTGTAATTGACAGTATACAACTGAAATATCATCAATAAAAATACTAGACTGTAAAATCATTGAGAAGTGCAACCTTCTAGCAAGTTGGCTTCTATGAACAAATCTCCATAGAGATTTTATTTTTATCCCAGGCTTTATTTGATCTACTGGCAACCACAGGACTTTGAGTTAAGGCTGAAGACATCACAAAAATAGTTTTTTTTTCATGAGATGATGCTTCTCATCATTGTACCAAATTCTCACAAACAGTTCTTCATCAGAGGTATAGTGCGTGAGGTCACCAAGCTTTCAGAAGGAGCCCAAAAATGAAGCCAAATGTGTTGGAATGGAAAGCAAGGTTTCCTCTTTCAGCTTGGCCAACTACATTTCATATATAAGTGCCAGTGTTTCCACAAGAAGAGCTCTTTTTCAAGGACAGTAGAAAGCAACTATCCCACATCCCCACTGAGTCTCCTGTTTGATGGAGAGACTAACCTGGTTGGTGAATTCTATGGGGTGGACGCCATGATATTTATCTTCCATATGCTATCTCATTCATCCAGTATGATTACTCCTCTCTTATACCCAGGACGTTGAGGCTTAAAACTATTAACTAACTTACCCATCTAGTCAGTGGAGAGGTCAAGATTAGAAATGATTTAAGACTGCCCCCCAAATCTAGGCTGCTTTCATAAAATTATGCTACCTCTCAGAGAAATACATTGGCTCATCAAGGAAGAATATTATGAACAGAAGAATGACCTAATTCTTGTTACACGATGTAGTTCTAAAATGGGATTTTAAAGATGTGCTGAAGAATTTATTCTATTCTAAAATTAAAGATATTCCTATTTGTACAGTTTGATAATCCTGATAAAAAATTCTTATTCCTCATTCTTTATTTGTCCAAGAAAAGACTGCTAGTTCTTTTTCCCATTTGGCTCTCATTCTCATTCTTTCCCCAAGGGCAGAGGATGACCACTGGGAGGTTACTGAGAGCGTCACACCCAGTGACCCTCCCCCCAGCAGCCCACCCCATGTGACACAGGCATGTCCGAAGCTCAGGCCCTTGCCTTGCTGCTCCCTCTACCTGGAACAGGCTTTCTCTACCCATCTCTACAGCCAACTCCTTCACTTCCATGCCTTTCCTCAAATACTACCTTTCTCCGTGAGGGCTACCTGGACCATCCTATTCAAAATCACAAACTGTTCCTCACCACCCCCAAATCTTACTGTACTCCATTATTTTCTTTTCCAGAGCACTTACTATTTTCTAGCATATATAATTTATTTATTGTAATTTCTGCTTATTGTATATCTCACCAACTGGAATATAATAAGCTCTTTGTGTGGTTAGTTCATTGATGTATTCCTCGTGTCAGGGACGTATTTGTTTAATGAATGAACAAATGAAGGAATGTGAAACTCTACCTTTCCACACTTCCTCTTTTTCCTTCCATCTCTGCTTGCAAACCAATCAATTATTTCCTGAGCTCTATGTTTTTTGTAAACCCTGCTAAAAAACAGCAAGAACAGGCGGCAGGCACAAACCTTCCGTTCTCTTCAGGCGCTTTCCTTCACGCTCCTGGCGAATGTTTTGCATGGTCTACAAACATCTCCAGCTCTCCAGCCTCTAATACCTATTTCCTTTGCTCTGTACTGGAGTGAAATCAGGAAAGATAAACAGCTTTAACTTCTCCTGTTAAAAATGTTCAGCTATGCCTTATATTTGGAGATGCCTGCATAGGCTAGTGTCAGGAAAAGAAAAAGAGGTCTAGAGAAGACTTGGAGAAACGATCATCTGGTGCAATCCCTCTCTTCAATCCTGAGGGTTTTTTTTTTTTTTTCAAACTCACTTCCAAGGAAACAAGAATCACACCTTCTTTTAAGGTTATCTAGACACAAACTCCATGGTCCTCTTCAACAGCTCATTCCTATCCTCTCTTCATCGCTAATTTCTGATGTCCATGAGCAAATCGTTCTGTTTTCTAATCTAAAATCCTCATGCTGCATTTAAATCTACGGGCTTTGTCATTTGTTCATAGACACAGAGGCTATTATTGAGGCTGAGCCCTGGTGAACACCCACACTTAACGATTCTGACGGAAGCAACCACACAGCCAGTTGGCCGAATATTCCTGATGCTCCCGGCTGTGCTGGCTTCTCCCTTTTGTTTTCACATACATCAGATAGATGTTGCTACTCTTCCTTCTGCCATTTTCCAGATGAGGAAACACAACTTTAGAGAGGTTAAATGATTCACCTAAAGGTACCCCAGTATTGAATTGATGCACCACGATTCAAACTTTGTTGGCCTGATTCCAAGTGCGGTGCTTCTGTTAGCTACCGCGGGGATTTCTAGCCACCCACCCAAAGCCGCTTCTCCTGTTATCCCCTCACTGGGTTAGAAGTGCAGAGACGGGGGCGCCTGGGTGGCCCAGTTGTTAAGCATCTGCCTCCGGCTCAGGTCATGATCCCGGGGTCCTGGGATCAAGCCCCGCATCAGGCTCCCTGCTCCACGGGAAGCCTGCTTTTCCCTCTCGCACTCCCCCTGCTTGTGTTCCCTCTCTCGCTGTGTCTCTCTCTGTCAAATAAATAAATAAAATCTTAAAAAAAAAAAAAAGTGCAGAGCCAGACTGTGCCCAGCTAGGTAGAGGTAGGACATATGTCCCAGCCCTCCTTGCAGTCGGTTATGGACAATGCTACCGGGGTGGTGGGGTGTGGGCCACTTCCTCTGTGTGGTTCTTCATGCTCTTTCTTCTTTCCAGAACACTGGGATGGTGACATCCAGAACAACTCTGGAATGCTAAAAGAATCATCAGCCTGAGTCCTCAATACCTGCTTTGGACTGTTACATGAGGAAACAAAAACAGAAATGAAAAAACCTTGTTCTTTAAGTGACTGAATCTTTTGGGAGTGTTTGTTACTTCTGCTTAGCTTCCCCTACTTTAGACAACCCAGAGTGCCATTTTCCTTGAACCTTTCCAGTGCTGGGGGTTTTAGTAGTTTTCAAGGTAGCTAACATTTTTTTCTGTTGAGTCAAAATACTTACTCTTTTTTCTTCTAATTTTTCCCCTTGGAGTAATCAGAATTTCAGTAGAGTTCAGAATAAGCCTATAAATATTTGACCACAGCTTAAAGGCAACTATATCATCTTTTCTTCAGAGCTTGCGGTTGTGTTTTGTAAACACAGAATAATCACTAAAACTAGAAACCACCTTTCTCCTAAAATGCGCTATATTGTATGGCCTTTGGTATCACTTTTTTTTTCTGCTGCTGCTTTTAAGGCCAGCGAGAGTGGAGCCATGGCAGAAGTTCTCCTCAGAGAATTTTGGTTTAGTCCTCTCTCCAATTTAACCTTGATGTCCAAACAGACTCAGAGAAATCTGATGAAATGGAGGTATTTGAGGGTCACAGGGTCGAAGCTGACTTTATATTACAGGTGCACCTTGAAGAGCAAGAAAGCAAGTAAGTAAGGGAGGGTGAGCACATGACCTGGGTGTTAATGGAAAAGTTGGAAGCTTTACAAAGATCTGTGAGAAGACAAAGTGGTGGGGAATTGGAAAGGCAACAAATGGCCAGAAACCTTCCAAGAAGGCATTAAAAGCCTTTCCTTGCCCTGTGCCTTCCTCAGTCCCACTCGGGGAGTCCATGACACTCAGCAGCACCCTTTTTATAGGCGAGATCACTTTCCCCCTTTCAATTTGCCAAACACAACTTCCAACCAGGACTTCCCCGTTCCTCCACAGCTGGGCTATACCCATTTAAACATGTATGGCTAATTGTTCATTCTCTTCCAAACTTAAACACTTTGATTAAACACCTTTAATGTAATGAATACAAATATGTCCCCTGACTGGGCCACTCAGCTCAGAGATGCTCTTGCTGGCTTGATTTCTATCATGAAAAGGCTGATGAAGTATAATGATGATATGAAGTTCTTAAAAGACACGATATTAAAATAGAGACTTGGCTTTAGTCTCAAAACCTCATCCTAACTTGACAGGCAGGCAAGATCCACTAAAATGCCTCCTCAAAGCAGACATAACTTTTTTATGTTGATACAGTGGTGATTTCAGCCAGTAAAATTGCCTGTGCTGTCAATGCAAATCACCTCTGTAAGATTCTTCATGGAAAAAGATGGTAGGGGAACAGATGAGACAGCAGAGAGAGTGAGCTGGACCTGACCGACCTGCTGACCTCACCCAGAACCATCAGCGGAATGTCTGAAGTTGTAAACTGTGGACAGGGCTTGTGACTCTGGTGGCTGAGAAGGATGATTGCCTTGCTTAATTTCACCCATCTTCCATCCCCGTGGACTTGCTTTGTTCATCCTGCCTTGATTCACTTCTGATTCTCGATTCTTCTGACTATGTAGATCTTTGTCCAGATGCTCCAAAAAAACACATTAACAGCAGAGAACACCTAAGGTCCCTCGGTCCGCAGAATTGTCTGGCTTAAAACAAGAATGTAATTTCCTCTAATGGTCTCTCTTGCTTTCATTAGTAATAGTAAAAGGGCATCTTGTTACTAGAAAGCACACACACACACACACACAAATGTGAAAGAAAAGCTAGATCCTGTTTCTCAACAAAAACCTGGGGCTAAGCTACAGCTAGATCTTTTACTCAAAAGGTCAGTAATCAAAAGCAAAAGGTTATCACTGGCCTCTGCTGTATCTGAAGTCATTTCAAAGAGGACATCGACTTCCTTCCATGAGCCAGGCATCACCCTGCCCTGCCTCTGTGAGATCTAAAATGACCTATTGGTCTTCATTAGGGCACTAACAAGAGGTCAGAAGGCAGTAGAAGAATGCAGAATTCGATCCTCTCTCAGAAAGCCACAGCTTGTCCCAGGGGTACTGGCCCCATCCTTTTTTTTTTTTTTTTTTTAAGATTTTTATTTATTTGACAGAGAGAGATACAGCAAGAGAGGGAACACAAGCAGGGGGAGTGGAGAGGGAGAAGTAGGCCTCCCGCCGAGCAGGGAGCCCGATGCGGGGCTCAATCCCAGGACCCTGGGATCATGACCTGAGCCGAAGGCAGATGCTTAACGACTGAGCCACCCAGGCGCCCCGGCCCCATCCTTATAAAGCACAGTGGCAGGTGCCGGAAAGCCTTCCCAGATGTGGGAAATAAACCTCTTGGAGGATGCATGTCTTTCACCTTCACTCCTTTTAGTCACTCAGGTAACAGATTGGAATTGACTTCTGCATCTTCCTTCACATTCTCTTCAACAACCAGTTCTTTCCCATTCTTAATGTCTGTGCTTAGGCCTCTTTCTTCACATTCTCTTCAACAACCAGTTCTTTCCCATTCTTAATGTCTGTGTTTAGGCCTATGTAGAAAAGTTCCTTTAACTCGAGTTAAACCTACTCTTGCTGTCAAAATTTCCCCCAATAGTATATACCTGTAGTAAATACTTTGAAGACTTCCTACTGACTTCTCCTCTCTGTACTTGCAGGAGAAATTTCCCATTTGCCTTTCAATGTCCAGTTTTTCCTTTCCTGAAAAAAAGGAAGCTACGCAGCTCTGACCAAATGGGATGAACATGAAATGGCGGGTCTTGAGTTTGACTCTCGGGTCTACCTGTTATTATTTAAATAACCAAGTACGTCACTTAACTTCTGAGAGGTTGCATTTTAGAGTAAAAGATCTTAATGATGACACCCAACCTTTAGGCTCAACTGGATGTGTCCAGGGAGAAAGTTGGAATGGTTACTGGGGTAAGGTGAGGTAAGATGATGTAGGGGCAACCACCTGGGCCCACAAGAAGCACTCAATAAGTTTATTAAATATTAAGGGACAAAAAAGGAAAATGTATCCCTGTGTCCCTCCCTAGTTCTCCACAAGATTCTGAGATAATCTTTCATGGAATCCTAGAGCAGGAGAGGACATCGGACTCATCGGGTGGAACACCATCATTTACAAGAAAGAACATGAGCTCCTGAGAGGTGAACTGATTTGGTCATCAGACAGTGCGTTCGGAGGCTGGACATGTGCCTCAGGTTCCTGAGACCATGGCCGGCGGTCTTTGCCCCACACTGCCTCTATGCTAACCAGAGAGGTTTTTTCTCTACCAGATTTATTTTTTTCCCTATTCCACCTTACCTTTTCATTGAATCTAGCACTTTACTATCTCAATTCTTTTTAAGCTTCTGTGAATCTTTGAAGAAGCCAAACTTTTTCTTTCTAAACTTTTTGAAAGGTAAAAGAAACAAATTAAAAAAAAAAGAAACAGGAGAAGCACATCATCTCAATTCTCCTCTCATGCTCCCATCAAACACATATATAGCTTGATCACGGTGGGTCACGTCCTTGTAGCGGGGACTTGCGATCTGAAGCTCATGGACCAGAATGGTTTGCCACCTGTTTTTAGAACACACTTTTTGGTGCAGGTTGTCTATGGCTGCTTTCTGGTAACAGTGGCAGAGTCTAGGAGTTATGACAGAGACCAAAAGAAAAAAAAAAAGCCTAAAATAATTAACTCTCTGGCCCTTTATAGAAAAAGTTTGCCGACCCACACACTTGGCACCAGTTTCAGCTTTTGTCAAATTCCCTTTACACATGGCTTCCGAGAAAGTATTTTCCACAAAAGCCAGGATTTATTTTCCCAGAACATTTTTTTTTTTTAAAGATTCTATTTATTTATTTGACAGAGAGAGAGAGACACAGCTAGAGAGGGAACACAAGCAGGGGGAGTGGGAGAGGGAGAAGCAGGCTTCCCGCAGAGCAGGGAGCCCAATGCGGGGCTCGATCCCAGGACCCCGGGATCATGACCTGAGGGAAAGGCAGACACTTAATGACTGAGCCACCCAGGCGCCCCTCCCAGAACATTTTTAAAGCATTTGATTATTTTTACCTGCATTAAAGGTATGGTATAAAATTTGAAAACTATGAAAAGGTGCAAAGAAGAACCTAGCAATCAGCTGTAATCTTAGGAGGCAGAGGGAGCTACGGCTGCCTCTTAGTCATTGCCTGCAGCTTTGGCTCGGTTGGCCTTGGAGGGCCAGACCTGCACATCGGAGCTTCCTCAGAGTGTCGGGCGAGCCACATAGTTTGAAGCTGAGTTTCAAGGGAGGACATGGAGATAGAGGATAATTCTGCATAATATGATGGGACAATTTTTTAAATTTAAAATAAAATTTTTTTTAATTTTTAAATTAAAAGAATTGTCCCATCACATGAATTTTTTTTTAATTTTTAAGTTTTTTAAGCTCTTAGGAAGAGGTTGCAAAAGAAAAAAAGCAGTAAGAGAGATGAGTAAGAAAATGGAGAGGCCAAGGGACTTTTAAGGAGACAGGCAAAGACTATTTAGCGTTAAAATTGTCTGAGTTGCTCTGATGCAAACTTCCCATCATTTCCCCCAAACCTTTAGTAGAGTTGCCTTCCCACCCAAAGAACCCTCGGTGAGCGGTTTGTTTGGCACCTCTCTCCCTGGTGCGGACTAGCTTCCTCACATTCAGGGCAGTGACTCCATAAACAAAACAGTCTGGCTAGAGCCAGAGATCATATAAAGAGGCCACCACATTAACCTAATACCCTTAGAAATTCAGATCACTTTTGGCAAGGCCATTGGACTTCCCATAATTGTGGAGTCAGGATATTTGATTGGATCATAGGCACAGGAAAAGCCTGGCATCATATGTAGGATATTTTTTAAAAATACATGTCTTTCCCCAGAACATATATGTATGTGTGCATGCATGTGTGTATATATACATACATATACATACATAGCCTTGATACATGGAGACTAGTTTCTTTACACCCTCCTCCCCCCAGAAAAATCAGATGACTTAGTTGAAGTTCCAGCTGGTTATTTCTGGAAACCCATACAAGAGGACACAAGTTGTTTAGCTGTTTTCTCAAGGACAGGAAGTAGGAATGAATAGCCGGGAAGGAGTGATGACAAGCTACATTATTCACCCTCCGTACCCTAAAAGCCAGTAGCAGAAAGCCACCCTGGAAAAGACTTCTCTCCCCCTAGAAAATGGCCACAACGTTATCATCATCCCATGTACCCCTCTTAGGGCTCCCATGCTCCCTTGTGCTCAATCTCCCTGGGTGTCTTGGTGTACATGATGGAAGACACACCACACCCTTCATAAGGACACACGCCACAAACTGCCAAGGAGAAATCATTCCTGAGGAACGTGGGTGCAGGAGAAGATTCTCTTTTATCACGCTAGAGTTTTCCTTTTTTCTCTCCGTGCCAACACACGCAAGTCACAATGAACACAGTGCTAACAGATGATCCTTTACATAGTGTTTGTTTCAATCTTAACACTTTGTTCAAATTTGATAAACATTTGCAGATGCTCCATGTTTCTGAAATATCTTAAGTAAAAGCTTTCCTTTTGTGACTCTCAAAGGCTAAGACTGGACAGAAATCTCACATTGTCAGGCTGGTCTTGACTAAAAGAGGACTGGCCTTTCGCATATGTGATCTGAGGCATGTCTGCACCAGTGCGCTCCACACAGGCTTGGGATCTATGGATGCATTTCTACCAAATGAGATGAATTGCTCGGAGTTAGGATCATTCCCTGTGGAAGTCTCCCAGGGAGGAGTAACCCCTTGGGAGAAGCTCATTGTGCCCCTCTTCGAGTTAAAGCTTGTTCGTGGCTCTCCAGCCTCTCATGCAGAGGTGCGGTCCTGCCCCCAGGGCGGGTCTGGTCTTCCGCCCGCCAGCCCCCGCAGCAGGTGGCTGGGGACTCAGCGACTGGAGACAACCCACGGAAGGGCACCCTTTCAAGCCAGTGCCAGCTCCTGGCACTCTTCCCTCCCGCCCTGAGAGCAGGGCCATCTCCTCTGCCACCAGGAGATTAACTACAGCTCAGCAGAGCACAGCGGCCCCTGCTCACACAGACCTAGGTGTCTTTACTCATCCTGCCTCTGTTCGTCCCCTCGTCCTTTGCGAAGTAGCTAGCATACCAGCCCAACACATCATGCCTTCCGCACACCACACCCACGATTTTCTCGTCATCCCAGCTATTAACAGCCACCTTCCCCTGCACAGCCTGTGCTATGACCACAGGGCCTTCTGTGGGTCCCAGGATGGGCTCTGCCCTCCCCCGCCCCCATGCATTCGCGAGTGTTTTCTTTGCCTGGAATGCCCACCCACCCTCGTCTGCATGTAAAACTCTTACTCAACCCTTAAGGCTCTGCTCAAACACCAACTCTGGCCTTCCTGGGTAGACTGAATGATTTCTGCTTCTGTGTTTCCATTAGCACTTCGAACAAATTCTCCCAGCACTTACAGTGTTGTAGGTTTTGTTGTGTTGTTTTTGTCTCCCTCTCCAGAAGGAGGCACCTAGTACAAGGACCATAATCATCTTTCTATCCCCCAGAACCTACAATAGTGCCTGGTACCTCATAAATAAATACAGGTTGAATCAATAAAATATCATGGTTCCAAACACTCTAGAGAGAAATGCTTTATTATAGCCCTTATGGGTGATGACTAGCTCTAACTAAGATCTTCACTTCAAAAGTCAAGTTAGAAAATAGCCAACCCAGAATGTTCTCGAAACTCCACATTCCTAGGTCTGATTGTGCTGACTAATATCACTCTTGAATGTCTTCTAGAATTTTCAAACAATATGCCCTGAAGAGAATTCCAAAATGGATCCCTCAATCCTGATCCTTCTGGTTTGCCCCACTGCAGTTAATGGCAATGGAATTCTTCCAGTTGCCATATTTTAAGAAGCCAAATATTCTGGAGGAGGTACCCTGACTCATTCTGGAGGAGGTACCCCTGACTCATTCTTCTTCTTCTTCCATTCGCATCCAGTGCATTAGCAAATCCCGTCGGCTCTTCCTTCCACATGTCATTCCTTGGTGCAAGCCGCTGCGCTTGCCTATCTGGGTGGCCACGGCCTCCTCACCGCTTTGCCTGCTTCCACTCTTGGCAACCACCCCCCCTTCATGGTCTATTTTCAACACGGCAACTAGAGTGGTCCTTGAAAATTTAAGTTGGATCATATCCCTGCTCTGTGTACAACTCTCCAACAGCCACTCGTTCCCAGGTTTCCCCAGCATCTGAATAGTGCCTGGCACACAGCAGATAATAAATATTTGCTGAATGAGTAAGTTCACTTTGGAGTCTTCATATAAAAACCCGATGCCAAGAAATTGCAGCTTATGATATGATTGTTACCTAATAAGGTATCTACTATGAATTTACTACATTTTTGTTATAATCATATTTTCAGTATCACCAAAATGTTCCAGAAATATCTGGATACTGAAGATATTTTTCTTCTGTCTAGCAATACATTGACTACAGAATGACATTTGGTCCTGGCCAGTCACGTAGCTCTTGGGGGGTTAGTTTCTTCAGCTTTGAAAGAAGGGAATTGAATATAAAGATTTTCATAGTCCCCTGCAATTTGAAATGTCTATGACTTTTCCGTGAATGCTAGCTCTTTCCCTTTCTCAAAACATGCATGGGCTTGCCCTTCCTGAATAGCCCTTCATTTGATCTGGTTTTTAAAATATACTGCTTTCCCAGAAAGAACCTGCAGAAGACCGGGGAGATTTAGGGCCTGGCAGGTAGGGCGGGAGGGCAGCCCAGCAGAGGCGGAACCAACTTCCCGGCCAAACGGGGCAGCGGAGGGTGCACAAGAGTGGGCCATGGGGACAAGCCTCGCCTACTGCCAATCTGTGCCCTTTTTCTCTCTTGAGATCAGGGCAGGGGGCTTAGTGAAGTGTCCTTGACTTTGGAGAGTAATTACAGGGACTGAATTTTCAAGTGCAGCTCATTCACACTTGTTTGAGAGATTGTGTTTGTTCGAAAAGCTGTTTTAACACTGAGGTTGTCTGCAGGAACTTGCTCAGAGGTATATTTAGATAGAAAGCTAATATAGGATGAAGTCATCGGTGTGAACTCTAGCAGGTTTTTAAGTGATGGGGTAGAAAGGTTGCTCACCCAGCCTTTGGAGAGAAAATTATGAAAACAAATCAACTATGAAAATTGTCTTTACAAATTTCACCTTTCAGTATTTTAAGATTAAATTGAATTCACTTTTCAAAATATTTATAGTGTCGGTTTCAGATACAACTCCTTATAATCTGCAATTATTTGTGTGTGACTTTTAAATTTATCACTTAAGAATGGGAAAATTGCCTGCTTGTGAAATTCTAGACTTTAATAATTTCACCTCTCACTTACAAAGAGAAGATAGCAAATGGCATACAAAAGCAAGGCAGTTCAAATTTCTCAGCTTCAGCCCAGGCACTAACCTTCATCACGAATTGTTCAGAACAATTTTCCAACTCATTGACAACTCTGCTCAGTGATTTTGCAAATTGCTTCCATCATCCCTGCTCCAAATTTCCCCAAACAATGTGCTTTCAATGAGTAAATATTCGCTACTTGCTTATGTTATGCCCAAATCCACAGTGAATAAAACTCGAGTGTGTAATAAATAAAACTAGAGCTTGTAAAGACCAGATCTAGATAGAATCACTTATAGAATTATGTCTTTAATTACTAATGTAATACATAATAATAGGTGTTAAAAATTTAAGAATTACAGAAGTGTATAGTGTCTGTAGTAAAAATTCTTCCTCTACCCCGCTGCCCCCAGGCTCACACCTGGGGTATGAGAAATACCTTTGAAAAATTCTTCTCTATTCATAAACACCTAAATACATACTCAAACACACACAGTAGACATAAGGATAAATTTCCCTTCCTTCCTTTCTTTTCTTTTGCTTTCCTTCCAATAATGTGATCTTACTCTAGTCATTATCTTGCCAATTCCTTTTTTTTTTAAAACCCAATTGTTATCTTAGAGATCCTCCTAGATGCACATTTACAAGTTTGTCCTATTTTAAAAATTGCCTTGTGGTGGTGTTCGAAAGCACAAATATGCTAAATTTATTTAACTATTCTCCCATTTTTGGCATTTAATAATAATGTTGCAGATGTGGAAAGAAGGTAGGGATAAGGAAAAAGACCAAGAAGAACACCAATCTATGCCATTATACCATCTAAGACCCAGAGGTCACAGCATGGTCAGAATCATGTTCAGTCAGGCCTCTGATAATCGAGAGCTCACCTCAGGCCATTATACATCAGGTATCATGCTGGCAGGTGCACTTGCTGGCTGAAGGTCACTGCCTTATGGATGTCCAGGAACTATGTCCTACTCAAGTGGGCCAAAGAGGCCATGGTGCCTCTGAACTTACTGTCCCCGGAAGAACATACAAACGACCCTACTTCTGAGCCTGCTTAGAGTTCCACTCAGAACCTTGGGGTCAGTTCATTCCCCAGCTTCTCATCCTTGTCACTAACACAGCCCCAACGGCAAGCCCCTCTCTTTGCCCTGTCTTTGTGTTCTGCCTCTGATTTCATCCTTCCATGGCTGTCCTCCTACTCAGTCCATCCCACGGCCCCTCTACACCCATACAAATTGGAATCAGAGTCCTCTGCACCCTCCACTTCTTCACAGAGCAGTTCCTCTACTTTCTCTTTCCATCTTGACCTCTGACTCTGAAGAAAAAGCATTATGAATCTGTCATCCTTTCAGGGTGTTGGGGAGCTGCTATCCTTGTTCATCTTCACCATCTCTGGGCTTGGGTCTGAGGATGAGATGAGGAAGAAGAGATCGGAAGTCAGAGGAGAGTTGGCATTCCAAATAAACATTCTTATCCTCTTATATCTGGGCCCCTGTCATTGGGCCATCCCATTGCCTTCCCTTCCTTGTCACTCTCATCTTCTAAACTCTTGGTCATTCCTCCAAATTTATGGAAAACTTCTGTTCCTGTGTACATTGTAACCTTAAGTCCCACCTTCATCCTGGGAGATTCCACTCACAATGTGGGGGTCTCAGTGAAGACCCTGGTCCTCTAGGCCCCTGACTTCCTCCACTTCGGAGATTGTCATCTCCTCTCCCTTGTTTCTGTCATCCAAGGCTGTGCACACACTCCCATCAATCAGAACTCCTCTCCTCTAAGAGCTCAAGTTCACATCTTACTCTCCTCCCAGCCCTCACTCCCTCACACCTACCACACCGGCTATGCAGCTTCATGCCGATCCTCACACTGACATCTTGAGCCTCTGCCTCATCCTCATCCTCATTTTATTTTTTTAGTCTAATGAGTCTTTGTTTGGTTCATCCTGTACTTTCTATCCCACCCTTCCTATCTTCTTCTTCAACCTGTGCTCAATCCATGTCCAAAAGTCAGCTGCCTTCCTCCCAAACTGTTTTGGTATTCTTTGGAAGGGCCGCCCCAGTTCTAGTTTTTGCTTTGTGCATTCATCTTAACCTAATTCCCGGGATGCCTCAAATACCCCATGGCAGGAAGGGGTGACAGGAAGACCTAGACTTTCTCTTTCCCTTTCTCCCACGTGGTAGAAGACACTCTCTAGGTCACTGACATCCACCATACACTTGTCCTCTGTTTTTCATCAGTCTGGCCTTTGGCCTTCTCCTCACTTTCATGGAGATCCAGAGCTGTCTGTCATCCTGGAACATCTTCATTTTCTAGGTCCATGGTTCCTTTAGAGGATATTCCTAAATTCTTCTATAATATTTTATGTGTTGAACACTGAAATTAAAATGGGACAGACTGACTTTGGCAATTACAGTTGTCAAACAAAGCAATGTTGCACACAAAATAGAAAACCTAGGAACATGAATACTAATTATGTAAATATTCCTATGCTGCTTTCATTAGTTACAAAGGGATTATCTATTATCCTAGGTGATCCTTATACTAGTCCTAGGAAGTAGCATTCTTTCCTTTTTAGAGGTGAAAAGCTGAAGCACAGTGATATAACTGACTTCTGTTTGCTTATATATCTAGTTTAGGAGCAGAAGCTGTTATTAGATAACAAGACTCCTAAATATAAATCTTATGTTTTCTTTTATACTTTTTTGGATTTTTAGAAAAATATATAAGTGTGTTCCCGAGGGAAAAGAAGACCAGCAATGCTTGGAATTAAAGCCTAAGGCGTTGTGACCCAGAAAACCCCTTGTCCTTGGAAGTAAGAGTCTAGGTACATCATGATTTTCCACTATCCTTGAACCATCCCAAAGTTCAAGCAAGGGCATGGCTATCAAAATACCAGCTCTAATTTTAGAAGGGATGAGAGGGGGAACAGGCAGAGATGTGAGGTTTAATCAAAAGTGCTATCATTTAGGGATGTTAATAAGCCAGTTATCAGGCTCCCAGTGGGTCTGGCACATTTGACCTCATTATCTGGGCAGCACATGATGTTGGAGCCCAGCTTCTGGTCACCGGGCAGACGACTCAGAGCCACGGCTGCTGAAAGCCTGCTGGAAACAGAATTCCAGGATTCAATAGGAGCCAAGGAATCCATCCACACGCTCTCTAAATAGCATCTGATAACTACTTATATCAAACCAGAACAGCACCTGGGTTTTTTTGTTTTGTATTGTTTTTGTTTTTTCTGACCCATTAAGTTTAGGAGCTCAGTAAATGCCTTATCAAGAAAACATGACGTTTTTCCTGTTTTCAGAGTCTTTTAATTAATTAATTAATTTATTTATTTATTTATTATTTTTTAAAAGATTTTATTTATTTTTCGACAGAGAGAGAGACAGCAAGAGAGGGAACACAAGCAGGGGGAGTGGGACAGGGAGAAGCAGGCTCACTGCTCAGCAGGGAGCCCAATGCGGGACTCGAATCCAGGACCCTGGGATCATGACCTGAGCCGAAGGCAGACACTTAACGACTGAGCCACTCAGGTGCCCCTTCAGAATCTTTTTAAAGGTGACTTTAGAAAGCAGAGTCTATCCTGTTTTTAAGGTGAGCTTTGTTACAAAAAGTGCAGGCTGGGAATAAAAACAGTTTAACAACCCATTCGAGAACTTGGGCCTTGGTCTGAACAACAGGATAGGCAACCATTTCCTAATGTCTGATCTCAAAGACCTCTGTGACTCTTGGCCAGAGATGTGGGGATCAATACCTCAGGTGCCTTGTACCAGAGGATTCCAGATGGCTTCCACCACAAATTCTTCACTGATGGGAGATTGAACCATAACTGTGCAAGAAAGCCTCATTCCCAAAAGACATGACCACTTTTTGGGATTGTCTTGGACATACACTAGCCCTGGAAATGTGGATCCAGACTCAGAAAGTCTTGGGGTCTTCTTCAGCTCTGAGACAGCTGAGAAGCCCATGTCCAAACTGGATACTGGATATTACCAGAAAACGGAACTGCCCTTTGATCATCCTGGTAGTTGGTTTTTGCATCAGGAAGGTTTTGGGGGGTCACTACCATCTCTGGTTCCTGAGGATTTCCCTGGCTCTTGGGAAACTGAGCCTCTTCCCCAGAATGACTTCAGGGATCTTTTAGGGCTGTTGGGGTTTGAGAGTGGCCTAAAAGGGCCAGAATGGAACTGGAATCAAAGGATCTGAGATGCTTGTGATGCTGGTCCTCCCTCGCATGGCTGTCCACTCTAGGTTGACTAGTGCCTTAATTATCTGAGGGCCACCGCTCTTGGACACTTCCCATCACTCAGTAGAAAGGGGAATACTCCAAAGAATGCTTGAAGTCGTCCAAAGGCCTCAGTAGGTTGATTCTAAAAGAAGTTAGACTATTACTTGACTAAACATCGTTGACCGGAGAGACTTATGAACACTAGACTCACTCACATCTTGACCAAGTAAAACTATTCAATCTTGATGGGAAATAAGTACCCAAAGGGCCCCCCAAATGCCACTGCCATCAGCTATCTATCGAAAAAAGTGGCTATTAGTGGTGGGAAAATCCATCTTCAGATTAGACCTTCCCCCTGAAAGCTCAAATGTATGCATGACACATGATTGGTTACTTCATTTTCTCTGAAGGACAGCTTCCTGCCTCTCTCCAAGAACCTGAAATAGCCCCAGGCATGTGCCATTCTTGATCTGCGTCAGAGCATGGGCCAAGAAGCTCAATACAAAACAGAACCCAGGCCATCTTGCTTGGAATATTCGCTTCTAGTTTCTGCTCATCAAGAAAGCACATGGTGGAAAAGATTAAAGCATTAGTTGACTAGGGAAGGGCATAGTGACTTCCCTCTGCTCTGGCAAAGTGGATCATCAGGCTCTTTTTCTCCAAGTGCCAGAGAAACAAAGGAGTAGGGCTTGGATGGGGAGGCCTGGGGGATTAGCGCTTCCTTCTGAGCTCTCTGGCTTATTATACTTTATACTATAACTATTTATTGATGTGTATTCCTATGGATGACCTCTAGGTATTTGACTGCCTAATGGTTTCACAGTGCAGTTTGAGGAAATTAAAAGTGGATTTTTAAAAGGTACAGTCACTTTGGAAAACCATTCGGCAGTTTCTTTTTCTTTTTCTTTTCTTTTTTTTAAAGATTTTATGTATTTATTTGAGAGAGAGAGTGAGAAAAAGCACAAGCAGGGGGAGCAGCAAAGGGAGAGGGAGAGGCAGGCTCCCCACTGAGCAAGGAGCTCGATTTGGGGCTCCATTCCGGGACTCTGGGATCCTGTCCTGAGCTGAAGGCAGACACTTAACCAACTGAGCCGCCCAGGCACCCCCATTCGGCAGTTTCTTAAAAAGTTAAACACACATCTATCCTATAACCCCCATATTCAACAATTAGGTATATAGCCAAGAAAAATAAGCATAGATGTCCACTAAAAGCCTTGTATAAGAATGTTTCTAGCAGTTTACTTGTGATAGCCAAAACCTAGAAACCGCCCAGACGTCCTTCAGCAGGAGAATGGGTAAGCCAACAGTGGCGCATCGATACCAGGGAATACCACTCAGAAACAAAAAGAGATGAACTACTGGAAGCTGCAACCACACGGAGGAATCCCCAAAACCTGTTGACTAAGAGTTGGACACAAAAAAGGATGATTCCTTTTAACTGAAATTCTAGGCAAAACAAAGTGATGGTGGTAAAATCAGATCAGCACTTGTTTGGGGCAGGGTGAAAAGGTGACTGGGAAGGGGCACAGAGGAACTCTCGGGGGGATGGAAATGTTCTGTGTCTTCATATGGATTAGTCAAAACTGTTGCAATGGTACACTTAAGATACGAACCTTTCAGATCGTATGTTACAACATTTCAGATCTATATAGAGAAAAAGAAAATGTGAATTTAAAGATTGGAGGGAGGCTGTTCCCAGAAGTTGCTCAGAATTGGCTGCTGCAAGAGTCAAAGTTCCCTTGAGAATATCAAAAGTCACACTTTACATCCCAGGGGGGGCACTTTATGATTCTAGGATTAATTCATCCCTTCATTCTATGGATTCATCTATTAGCTCCTGCTCTATGCCAGGCACTGTTTCCAGCAGAACAAAAAAGACAAGGTTCTTGCTCTTATGGGGCTTACATTCTAGTGGGAGGAGGTGGGGAACAACAATTAAATAAAAATGAGCTAAGGAGGCGCCCGGGTGGTGCAGTCAGTTAAGCATCTGACTCTTGGTTTCCATGTTCAGCGCTCAGGTTAGAGTCTGCTTAAGATTCTTTCTCCATCTCCCTCTGGCCCTCCCCCTCCTGTGCTCTCTCTCAAATACATAAACAAATCTCAAAAAAAAAAAAAAAGAGCTGGGCATCTGGGTGGCTCAGTCAGTTAAGCGTCTGCCTTCAGCCCAGGTCCTGAGCCAGGGTCCTGGGATCGAGTCCTGCATCAGGCTCCTTGCTCAGCAGGGATCCTGCTTCTCCCTCTGCCTGCTGCTCCCCCTGCTTGTGCTTGCTCTCTCTCAGGCTCTCTCTCAAATAAATAAATAAAATATTTTTTAAAAAGAGCTCAGTTGGTTTTAGATAGTGAAAATGGTGACAAAGAACATAAGGTAGGGTGATGTGGCAGAGAGTGACTGGAACGGGAGAGGGCACATTTAGTTGGAGTGTGAGGAATGCCTCCCTGAGGAGGTAGTACTCTGAAGGATCAGGAGCCAGTCATGCAAAGATGGGGGGCAGAACATGGGAGATGGCGAATAGCAGAGTGACTCCAATGTCCCATGTGCAACTGGCCCAATTGGTTCCAATTTCTCCAAACCCTCACCAACACTTGTTATCTTTTGTTTTGTTTTGTTGATAATAGCCATCCTAACAGGTGTGAGGTCAATGTGTGTAAAGTTGGAGTTATGCAAGTTAAGTTCTAAAGATCTGCTGTCAATACAGTGCCTATAGGTCACACTGTTGTACTCTGAAAAATTTGTTGGGAAACTATCTCAAATTAAATGTTCTTACCACACACATACACAAAAGCGGGGACAGAGGAAGCTTTTGCAGGTGAGGCTATGTTTATCACTCTGTGGTGATGGTTTCATGAGTGTAGGCTTATGTTCAAGTCCCTTAAATTGTATACATTAAACATGTGTCATTTTTTTTGTATGTAATTACATCTCAGTGAAGATTTTTTTAATGCAGAAAGAGAAAGAGAGAGAGGGAGAGAGAAAAAGAGAAGGAGAGAGAGACAGAGGGAGGGAGAGAGGAGGGAAAGCAGAGGCTTTGAAAAAAGACTAAGTCAGGTCCAAATTCAATCTTTACCATTTATTCCACTGCAGACTAGTTTGGGAAAATAATTTAAATTCCCTTGACCTCGGGCGCCTGGGTGGCTCAGTTGGTTAAGCGACTGCCTTCGGCTCCGGTCATGCTCCTGGAGTCCCTGGACCGAGTCCCGCATCGGGCTCCCTGCTCGGCAGGGGGTCTGCTTCTCCCTCTGACCCTCCCCCCTCTCATGTGCTCTTTCTCATTCTCTCTCTCTCAAATAAATAAATAAAATCTTTAAAAAAAAAAATTCCCTTGACCTCAGTTTGCACATCTACAAAACACGGATCATTAGGACCTCACATAAAGATGTTGTATGGATTGTGATTATTACTTATAGAATTTTTAGCAGAATGTCATACACCTAATAACTGTTCAAAAATGGTGCTGTTATATATTATCAAAGAGTAATAGTTTTATACTTAGAGGCACAGACATTGGGATGCGTAGATTTTTGTATCTTGACCAAGACGGCACAGCAAAATTTATAACTGATGCTTGGAGAGGTTCTTGCCTGAATGGTGAACTTTCTGGAGGCAAGGTGTTCCTCAGTGTTCTGAAGACATTTTTTGGCCCATTCTGATCTGAGGAAGAATGTTAGGTCTGCAAGGATGTTGCAGATGAGACCATTGGAAATTCTTGTCTCCGGTCACCATCTATTTACTCCATTATTACATGACCAGACTTCTTTTGACTTGAGAGAAGCCTCTTAAAAATATCGCCAACAACAACACACACACACATATATATCTCCAACCAGATCTCACATCTTTGAGAAACATCAGCTGGCCTCAGGACACGATACCCCACATTGGGTCCTTCAAAGGCTGGGCCCAAATCTCCAGGGATTTCCTGGAGAGCACTTTTCTGATTTCTTTTGGTTGAATATGTTCCAGTTCATGTAAAAACTGTTGTAGGTTTGATCAGGGAGGCTGAGTTTTCATCAGTGATTTGTCTGTGTGTTAATGAGAGGATAAGACGGGAATTTTGAAAACACTGATGGAATAGTTTCTAATTAAATGGTGCACCATCTGCAACACCATCTTTGTACGGGAGTAGCCAGAATCCTGAGAAATACTCAGGGTATTTCAGGAAAAGATGCCAGAAGCTTTCCCAGACGTCGTTTCCCTAACCCTCTCAAACTGTCAGTCTCAACAGTCTCCCTCCAGGAGTCACACTCAACCTTATCTCAAATCCCAATCTTTGCAGAGAGCTGGCTTAACGCTTTTCCTTCTGTATTCTCTTTACAAATCACTACATTACGTGCACATCCTATGCTAGGAAAGACAGTGTCCAACAAAGTATTTCATTCCATTTTCTTAACTAATACTTACTGTTACAATTTTTACAAATATTCTTGGTACACTTTCTTTCACTTTTATTTGTGCTTAAGACAGTCTTGTCTCTTTCTCTGTGTGTAATGTTTGGGATAAGGAAGAAAAACTGGCATAGCTTCATTACTGTTGGTGATATAGTCATTATGCACTAAAGGCAGCGTGGAATCTAACTTGTGAATCCAACCGTAAGTCACCTTGTGGGCTCAGTCATCTGTAAATGTTCCGATGACTAGTTTTCCTTCTCCAGCAACTTAGAGCTGGTTGAATGAATGCTAGAGAGGTTTATTAGCTGCTGAATATAGATGTGAGACTGTGTTTAGTATCAGTGCAAAAATGAGTGACTGTATCATACTCCTTATCTAGACAGAACAAGGCTCCTGAGATCAGTCTCCTCTTCTTCATATTTCTTTGAGAGAGCGGAAGGCAGATCTTCAGGATACAACTTCACAGGAGAGGGCTAAGGCTGTGGTTCCCTGGAAGAGGAATGGAAGAGTACTTAACCTCTGAAAGACTAAAGATCGTCCTTCCTCCCTTCCTCCCTTCCTCCCTTCCTCCCTCCCTCCCTTCCCCCCTCCCTCCCTTCCTCCCTTCCTTCCTTTCTTCCTTCCTTCCTCCCCCCGCCTCCCTTTTTACCTTCTTTCCTTCCATTTCTCTGTCTCTGTCTCTCTTTCCTAGATCCTAATCAAAGTAACTTTGGGGGAAAAAAGTGCCCGGCAAATAGTAGGAGCACAGCAAATAGCTTTTGAGAGATTCTAGAATGAAAGTATGTTTTGGGGGGCAAAGGGAGACCTGGCCAGTGATGACACACTGGTTTCAACCTGAATGCCAACTTCTTTCAGTTGATATAGTTCTGTGTGGAAAAGAGTTTTAACATTGTGTCCAGACTCGGTAAGAAAGAGGGCCTTAACCAATCGCCCTTTTCTGAGAAGGTAAGAAGGAAGCAGTGTCGAGGGAGGAGGAGGCCATTGTGGACAGGAGACCCGACAGCACCCCGGGAACTGCCATGAAGTGTAGTGGTTATTGCTGTGAATGCCAGACCAGATGCCAGGGCTCACCTCCCAAGTCGAGAGATCATTTCCTAGTTGTGTGACTTTGAGCAAGTCAAATTTTCTGTAATTCAGATTGTTAGCCTGTCTAGAGGTTTGTCTTTTTTTTAATCTTTGAAAAGGAATAGCTTTGGGTTTCATTGATTTTCTCTCTTGTTTTCCTCTTTGTAATTTCACTGATTTCTGCTCTAATTTTTATTATTTTTCTTCTCTGCTTGCTTTAGGCTTTTATTGTTCTTCCTTCTCTAGATTCCTAGGGTGGGAGCTTAGCTTATGGATTTTAGATCTTTCTTCTTTCTAACCTATGTATCCAATACTGTATATTTTCTTGTAAGCACTGCTTCTACTGCATCCCACTAATTGGTAACTTGTATTTTTAGTTCAAAATATTTTAAAATTTCATTTTGAGAGTTCTTTCACCTGTTTGTTGTTTAGAATTATGTTGTTTAACATCCAAATACTTTGGAGTTTTCCTGATATCTTTCTGTTATTGATTTCTAGTTTACTTCCATTGTGGACTAAGAACACACTTTGTATGATTTCTATACTTTTAAATTTGTTAATTGTGTTTTATGGTCCAGAGTGTGGTCTATCTTGGTGAATGTTCCAAGTGAGGTTGAGAAGAGTGTGTAATCTGCTGTTGGTGGATGAAGTAGTCTATGAATGTCATTTAGATCCAGTTAATTGATGGTGTTGTTCAGTCCAACCAAGCCTTTACTGATGTTCTGACTGTTGGACCTCAATTGTCAATAGCGGGGTGTTGAAGTCTCAGTCTATAATAGTGGATTCTTTCATTTCTCATTGTAGTTCTACCAGTTTTTGTCTCATTTATTTTGACACTCTGTTATTAGGCACATTCATAGTAAGGATTGCTGTTTTCTTTGAGAATTGACCTCTTTGTCATTATATAATGCTTCTCTTTATCCTTGATAAATATTTTGCTCTGAAATCTCCTTTGTCTGAAATTAATATAGCTACTTTCTTTTGATTAGTGTTCTCCACGCCTTTACTTTTAATCTGTGTCTTCATATTTAAAGTGGGCTTCTTTCAGACAACATATAGTTGAGTCTTGTTTTTTGTTTGTCTTTTTTTCTATCCATTCTGATAACCTATTTTAATTGATGTTTTTATACATTCACATTTAAAGTGATTTTTGATATAGTTGGATTAATATCAACCATATTTGTATCTGCTTTCTATTTGCTGCCTTCCTTCTTTCTTTCTTTTTTCTTTTTGGTTTCCATGCCTTTCCTGCCTTCTCTGGTTTTAAGTAAGCATTTTATGTTTTACTTTTTTGGGTGCCCAAGGGTTTGCAGTTTATACATTTATAGCTAATTCAATTCCACTTTCAAATATCACTATATGTTTCACAGGTAGTACAGATCCCTTATAACTGAATATTCTAATTCCTCCCTCCCACACCTTATTATATCGCTGTCATTCATTTAACTTCTCCATAAGCAATAGGTTACCAATCTATTGTTTCTACTATTATTTTGAACAAACTGTTATCTTTAGTTTATTTAAGAATAAAAAGATTTTATTTTATCTTTATTTATTCCTTTCCAAATGCTCTTCTTTTCTTTATGTAGATCTGAATTCTGACCTATATCATTTTCATTCTCTCTGAAGACCTTTTAACTTTTTTTCACATTTCATACAAGGCAGGTCTACTGGCAACAAATTCCCTCAATTTTTGTTTGTCTGAGACCGTCTTTATTTCTTCACTTTTGAAGGATAATTTCACTAGATCCAGAACTCTAGGTTGGTGGGTTTTTTCCCTTTAAACATTTTTAATATTTCAGTCCACACTCTCCTTGCTGCATGGTTTCTGAAGATAAGTCTGATACAGCTCTTATTCTTATTCCTCTATAAGTAAGGTGTTCTTATTCTTTGGTGCTTTTCAAAATATTCTCTTTGTGTTTGACTTTTTGCAGCTTTAATTTTATTTTAATGATATTCTTAGGTGAGGATTTTTTGTATTTCTCCTGCTTGATGTTCTCTGAGCTACCTGGATCTATGTTTTGGTGTCTGTCACTAATCTTGGAAAAACAGTCCTTATTAATTTAAATATTTCATCTGTTCATCTGTCCTTTTTTTCTCTTTCTTCTCCTTCTGGTATTCCCATTACCTGCATGTTACATGTTTGTAATTGTCCCACAGCTCTTGGATATTTTGATCCCTTTTTCCTTTTTGCTTTTCAGTTTGAGAGGTTCTTATGGACGTATCTTCAAGCTCACTGATTCATTTCTTAGTTACGTCTACTCTACTGATAAGCCTGATGAAGACATTTTTCATTTGTTACATTGTCTTTATTTTCTATTTTGTTTTATTGTGGCAAAATATACATAACATAAAACTTATTTTGACCACTTTTAAGTATGCATTTCATTGACATAAGTATTTCACAATGTTATGTAATTATCAATTTCCAGAATTTTTTCATCATTGCAACAGAAATTTTGTACCCATTAAATAATAACTCCGTTCTCCCTTCCTCCCAGCCCCTGGTAATCTCTATTCTATTTTCTGTTTCTGTGAATCTGCCTATTCTAGGTATATCCCTGTAGTGGAATCATACAATTTTTGCTCTTTTGTGTCTGAGTAACTTTGGATTCTATCCTGGATACTGTTAATGTTTTGTTGTTGAGACTCTGGATTCTATTATGGTCCTCTAACAGATGTTGACAATTTTGTTCTAGCTGCTAATTTAGTATTTTGGACTTAAACTTCAAACTCTACCTATGGCAGCCACTCTACTCTAGTCTTCATTCAGTCCTTTTATCCTTGGCTGGTTTGCTTGCAGATTGCTCTACGCATGCATGCATTCAGGACTTAGCCAGAGATTTGGACAGAAGTTTGTACATAGAACTTGTGACTATGGAGCCTGAGAAACAAACTGAGGGTTCTAGAGGGGAGGGGGTGGGGGGATGGGTTAGCCTGGTGATGGGTATTAAAGGGCACGTACTGAATGGAGCACTGAGTGTTATAAGCAAACAATGAATCATGGAACACTACATCAAAAAATAAATAAATAGAAAAAAAAAGAACTTGTGGCTATTTCCCTCGGGGTCTCTATTTTCTGTCATTCTCTCCTCTTACATTCTAGTGAGAATATGGTTGCCCTGAACTCTGTGCTCTACGACTTCTGGGGTTTTTAGGGGAGTTTTAGCTGCCCTTTATAGTGCTGACTTCAGTGTGACTGATCCGAAGCTAAATGCCATAAAATGAAAAAGTAACCCTAAGTATAAATGTTGACTCCCCTCCAGAATCTACTTACTTTTGTTATTCTCCAGAATCTTCAAGTGGTTATTTGTTCTATTTTTTCCCAGGGTTATAGTTATATGAGGGAGAGTCTCTGATAAGAGCTTACTTCGTTATTCTTTCATTACTTTGAATAGAGACACAGTAAGAAATAGTGTCTGAGTTACTCCTTGGTTTACCAAATCTCCTTGAAGATAATAATCAATGTGATGCCCGTTATATATGCAGATTATCATCCTCCCCCCATAGAAATTTTGATTCAGTAGGTCTGAATTGGGAACTAGAAATCTGTTCTTCATTCCTTAGAGGTGATAGGTGATTCTAATTTTCAGGAAAGTTTAGGCAAACACTCCATCAGGTTCTTGCTACTCAAAGTGCAGGAGCTTGTTAGAGGTGTAGAATCTCAACCTTCTCCCAAGGTGTAATGAATCTGAATCCACATTTTAACAAGACCCCTGGTGATTTATACCAACATTGAAGTTTGAGAAGCACTGGTTAAGATATTGTGATATTTTAATATAGAATATGAAATGGGTTTCCTTTCTATTATGCATTCCATCATTAAATACTTTTGGTGATGAATAAAATTGGCATCGATCCTGCCTTTATAGCAGACAACCAATAAATAAATAAACAAGTGCATGTCACCATTATAGCTGCGAAATGCTATGAAGGAAACACACCTGGTGATGAGACCTAGGCCGGTAGTTCTCAATCTTTCATACAAATTAGGATCACCTCAGAGGTTTTTATCACATCTCAAATACCAAGGCTACACTCCCAGGCAAATTAAATCAGAATCTTTGGGATGGGACCCAGGCATCAACAGTGTAAAATATCCCCAGATGACTGCAATGTATACCTAAGGTTGAGAACTGATTATTCAGGCTAATTGAAGATAATTTAGAGGTCAATAAAGGGCTCTTTTAATCTGAGACCTGAAGGATTAGTAAGTATCCAAGGACTCCAGGGAATGGCATTTCTGGACAGGGGATCAGCATATACTTCAATACTGAGGAAGGAATAAGCTTAATGTATTTGAGGAACTAAATGAGGGCCCATGTGGATCTAGTATAATGAATAAGAATGAGAAAGACATAAAGCTGAGCCAGCGCCAGACTGTAGGTCCATGTCCACAGGCCATATAATGGGTGTTTGGTACATTTGGAACTATCAATTTTAGGTATGTTAAAAATTGTCACAAGTGTTTTAGGAATTTTAAATTAATACCAATAGTTGCAATATGTTGACTTTCATCTAAGATTCCTCTATCTGGCCGGGTGAGCTGTCTAAGCTGTGGTTTCTATGTATAGCTAGTTAGAAAAATCCCAACTTGTCACGAGGAATGGCAGCAAGGGTTTGATGGCTCAGCTAGATGCTTCGGGATATTTTGATGGAGCATGGACAGGGAAGTTATAGGATAAGTGCCCAATAAAGATTACTTTTAAAATTTCCCTGGACTCTAAGTCAACAAGTCTTATCTGGGTTGTTTGCTGTCCATTATCCTTTGCTGGTCTGGCAACTGGGCAGATAACTCCCAGTTGTTCATAAGCAAGTAATCAAAGTTCAGATTTTGTTGCATCTGTTCAGAGCTACACAGATACATAACAGGCTGACCCTTACACAATTTTTACTCTGTAAACTGCCTGCTATGCTTGTAGAGAAACAAAGTGTGGACTAACAAGAGGCAGTGCCCCTGGGCACTGCAGGGACTCACCAAGCATCCGGACCTTCTGCAGTCCTCCCCTCCCCCCCAGCACCTCCCCCGTTACACAGTCTGTGAATTCCACAGGAAGCATCTGACTCTCACTCCCGCAGTGGACCATTGTGCCTACTTCCCATTATCCTACATTTTTCTTCCCTCTTGCCGTAGTCTCGCTTATGATCACAAAATTATTTCCTGAGCAAACAGTATTAGTACTAAAAGCATTTGGTCAAAGGGCATGGCTTTTATTTCAAGATGCAAATCAAATCGCTGAATTTCTTTCCAGGAAGTTTTTGCAAATTTTCACAGGCCTCAGAGGTACAGGAGTCTGGATGTCATTCGTTTGCAAAGCTTTTGTCACGTTAACAGAAGAAAATGGCATCCATTTTGTTTTCTTGGTGTTTAATTCCTTATGTTTTTGGTAAGGTTGTTGTTTTTTTCATATACTTTTTGTACATGTATACTTTTTTCCTGTCCTTTGACAATTTTTTCCTGGGTTATCTCTTAATTTATAAAAGCTATTTTATGCTGAAAAATATCAAGGAGCTGCCACATGAGTTATGAATATTTTCTTTTTTTGTTATGTTTAACATTTTTATGGCATTTTTAGCATATTAAAGTTTTTTAAAAATTTATATAGCAAACTGTATTACTCTCTCCCCTTATGGTTACTTTATTTTTGTTTAAAAAGGAAATATTCAGGGCGCCTGGGTGGCTCAGTTGGTTAGGCGACTGCCTTCGGCTCAGGTCATGATCCTGGAGTCCCTGGATCGAGTCCCGCATCGGGCTCCCTGCTCGGCAGGGAGCCTGCTTCTGCCTCTGACCCTCCCCCCCTCTCATGTGCTCTCTCTCTCATTCTCTCTGTCTCAAATAAATAAATAAATTAAAAATAAATAAATAAACAAAAAGGAAATATTCAGCTTTTCCCCCTAATTTTTTATGCTTTATATTTGTCTTTTAATTTTGTCATATAAGGAATTGTTTTGTCTTATAGTGAATTGTTTTATACTTGTCTCCATATAGGACCTGTAGATATAAAGTACATCTCTAATATTCTACATACAGCTATTATGAATGGTGTCTTTTTTCTGTGTATGTGTCTATAAATTTAATTCTTACTGTTATAAAGGGAAACTTTTTCTAAATTTAACTGCTTTACTCCACTCTTTAATTAGTTCAGTTTTTTGTTGACTACAGATATATGTAGCTATTCCTAATATACAAACAATTGTGATGTCATATCCTTATATCTAATAACTCTCCCTCTTATTTCTGGTTTCTCTTTTATTTCTGTAGACTAAAGTTTCCAGAACACGTTAAAATAAACATAATGAGAGTGGGCAGCCTTGTCTTGTTTCTCCTTTTTAATGCCATGCCTACCGTGTTTCACTGTCATTTGAAATGTTGGCTGTTTATATCTTTTTATGTTGTTAAGATAATATTTTTATTGCTACTTATTAGGAGTTTGTTTTTTTTTTTAAATCAGGAATGAGTGTTGCTGTCTTTCTACAGACTTAATTTAGAATGCTTAAGATAAATTAATCAAACCAACTATGTTTAATCTTATTTCACTTGTTGAAATGATGAATTAATACATCTCTTAAACGCTTATCTTCTCCAGGATAAATACTACTTGATTTTAGATTGTTATTTTTAAAATGTATTTTTGAATTTACTTTCCTAGTAGTTTATTAAAGGTATTTCTACACCTGATTCAAAAATGTGAAGGATCACACACTACAAAGAGAAGCCTAGATCAATCCCAAGTTTTAGAATTCAGGATAGCCTAGTTTCATACTCTGTGCTGGGTAGATTTTCATCATTTCGTTTGCCCTCCATCAGATATGCTGTGGGAATTAGTGATTCTGTGAAAGTTTGGAAGAAGTTGCCTGTCAAATAACCGTAGCATGGAGCTTCTGAGGAGTAAGACCTTGATTGCCTTTTCTCTCTTTGTCATTGGCTAGTTAAAGTTTCCTACCTCCTGATTTCACCGCTGGTGATTTACATTTTCCATGAAACACTCCTTTTCATCAAGATATTACAATGTTTAGTAGTAGATTGTGCACAGTGTGGCCATTTCTAATTGTAAACCACCCACACTAGTTGTTAGACACTCATTATCCTTTTTAGTTTCATTTGGGGGCTTTCTCTTTTGTAAGCAAAAGGAAAAGGATTTTCTATGTATTTCTCTGTCTTGTTATTCTTCATTCGAGTCATATTTATTTGTCAACTATGTTATTTCCGATTCCAATTTTTATCAGAGATTATCTTTATCTTTTTGTCCCAACAGAGTTAATCACTACCTCCATCCCCACCCCCACCCTGTCATTATTCTTCATTTTAGGAATTTCCCAGGATAATCTGGCTTGTGAATTTTTCTTAGAATTATCTTTTCTAGTTAAGAAGATCCTGGAAGTATTTCCACTGAGATCACTTTAATTATGTAGATGCCAAGAGCATGGCATGATTTTCTTTTTTTTAAGATTTCTTTCTTTCTTTCTTTGAGAGAGAGAGAGGCAGGGGAGGGGCAGAAGGAGAGGGAGGAGAGAGAATCTCAAGCAGGCTGCCCGCTTAGTGCAGAGCCCAACACAGGGCTCAATCCCAGGACCCTGAGATCATGACCTGAGCCAAACTCCAGAATTGGATACTCACCCAGCTGAGCCACCTCACCTAGGCGCCCGAAGAATGGCATGATTTTCATTCATCCAAGTCTTCCTTTGTGCTTCTCAGGAATGTTTTAAAATTACCTTCTTCAAGATTTTATACATAACTCTTTACTTCTTTTTATCTTTTTTTATTATCATTATCTTGTTTGTTACTATTGTAAATGAAAGCTTTTTCATCCCACGATATGTCCTACTCAGTTTTCTTGTATATGTTAAAACCATTGATTTATTGGTCTTATTTATTAATCTATTAATGAGTTTCCTTATTTACAAACTAATATTTCTCTTAAGTTTTTTGGAGATATAATGACATCATCAGCAAGGGCTGATTCTTTCCAATTTTTATATCTATGTTTTATCTATCCATCCACCCATCTCTCCATCTATTTATCTACTATCTATATTTTTACCCAATTCCACTAGCTCTCAACCTCCAGAACAATGTTAAATAACAGTGGTGAAATAGAGGTAACTTTCTCATTCCTGATGGTAATGGGAATACTTATACTAGTTTTCTTATTTAGCTTAATGATGGCTTGTGGGTTGCGGTAGCTATATTTTAATTCATGGGCATTTTAATGGGATGTTGGAGGTGATTCAGTTATATTTCATTCACTGCCAGTTTGATCCAGACACCTGATAGATTTAAATGTATACAAGGGCTCTTCCCTTGATTTATAGACTGACCTCATTTCTGAGCCCAATTTTGAAAAACATGCTTTTCAGGGGGGAATAAAGGACATATAAGTAAAGTAGATATTCATGAAATACAAAATTTAAACTACTAGGCAAAGGTAGAAGCTTTCTGTTTTATCTGCTACAAAAAAAAGTCTCACGGGATGTAGCCAGGTGAAGTTACTCAGGCTAATGGGTAAGAATAAATAACTGTTATCATTTTTAAGCTGCTTAATTAATAGCACTATACAAAGCACATCAACCCTGGTGATCTGATCCATTTGGTGAAGGCTCTTAGGAAAATGATTGTTAATGACATATACATTTATTCGAACTTAGAGTTCATGCTGTAGTCCTAAGTCACCTCAAAACTAGCAGCTACCTTGCTGTCTTTATCCTTATGAACTTTGATCTTGTTATGGACTAAATCTTTTCCCAAAAAAAGGAGAAGCAGAGGACATACTTTACAGTGTTGTGGATACACATGTCATAGTTTAGCTGGCCATTGCCTTTGGGTCGTCATTTTTTATTTTTGAGGACTTGAGTCCTCCTTCCCTAATATGGGAATTTGGATTCTGTTTCTCAGCCTTTCTTGAACTAGGATGGCGGCATGTGACCCAGCCTCTACCACTGAACCCATTCGCACGAGCCTTCCATTTAAAGCAGCTAAGATGTGGAATTGCTTTCCACCGGGGGAAGAGGCAGCAACTTTTAGAGCATCGTTGGCCGCGTTCCTACCAGCGGGGCCCAGTACCCTTGTACCTCAGTCCACAGTCCCATTCCCTCCTCTCTCTAGGAATTCTGGAATGTTAGCTCATACCATCTAAGAAGCTGCATTTCTGCTCAAGCTCATTACGGTGGACTCTGCTTTACCACCAAGAACCTAATCAGCAGCTGGTCCAGAAGGAGGAAGACCACTGAGATCATAGTCCATCAAAAGCATAGTGGGAAGCTGAGTTGTGAACCCTGAATATTTGTGCCTGTTTGGTAGAAACTCTAGGAGCATGTCTGTCTATATAATTCCTGAATACATAAAAAGAAACCCTCAGTTGGCCAGCTGTACCTTTGTTGGAACATGGTCTGTGTATAGTTTCATATGATGTTTAGCTGATTTGTTTATGGTCATTAAATCTGCCCTTTGTTTTGGCAACTAGGCCACACAGCCTACAACGTAGAGCACTCTGTCGGTTCCTGATGAGTTTTTGAAACTGAGCCAGGATAAATTTTATAAATGCAGATAAACAAAGCCCATCTACTTACAATTTACGTGTTACCGAAGTTTTGTATCTTAAACGTGCCATAATTTTATGCTTCTTTGTTTTGGATGTGGCTGGGGAGAAGCACAGGACTATATTTATGAAACAGCATAGTTTCCAAAATGTAACCCTCTTCACATCTCCTGGGGTTAGAACCGTTCCTTTATCTTCTCACTTTAAACAGGCCACACCCGTGATTTTCCAATTTATTTAGTGATGGTTTTTTTTTTTAATATTTTATTTATTTATTCATGAGAGACAGAGAGAGAGAGAGGCAGAGGGAGAAGCAGGCTCCCAAGGAGCAGAGAGCCCGATGCGGGACTCGATCCCAGGACCCTGGGATCATGACCTGAGCCGAAGGCAGACACTTAACCATCTGAGCCACCCAGGCGCCCAGTGATGTTTTGATATGAAAGCAGAGAGTAGATCAACTAGGACTGGAATTCCCAAAGGGCTTCCTACCTGTTGGAAGATAAAAATCTTCTTTGGTAGAATTTGTTACATAAAATGCCATCTGTAAAATGGGATGTCTTAACTAAGCCAAATTGCTTCTAACTTGAAAGAGAGCAGTATGTGGATCAGTTTGGGCGGGGCCTGTAAGAAAAAGGGACCTTTTCTCAGTAAGGAAATATTAGCTCCATGTTGACTAGATAAAGAAGAGTTCCACTGAAGCTTAGCGAGGTGGGGTAATAGGCCCAGCTAGCAGGTTAGCAAGTGGCAGAAGCAGGTCTCAAACCCAGGTCTGCCTGCCTGCAGAGCCCACACTCTTCTCTGGGCACCGTCCCCTCCCCTTCCTTACCAGCCCCCCAAGGTCTCTGACACTGGGGCTTGCCATGTTGGTTCTGGGAAGGGCCATGCTGGCCTGGATATGGGCACTGCCTTCTGCGGCCACTGGCGGCTCGTTTAACCCATGGCATGCTGACTGGGAGCTGGTTCAGACCTCTGTCTGCTAAATACAAATTTGACTCTCACATCTTTAAGGCTTTCTCTGAATTTCCAGGAAACACATTTCTGTGGGATAGAGGTATCCCCAGGACAGGCTTCTTAGAGAAATATCTCCTCTGGGTTTTGAATAACCACAAATGACAAGTTAAATTCTCTAATTCAATTTCTTTCTCAAATTTCTGCTACAGGCCACCCCCTCATTATCTTCTGACCGGTCGGAAAATGAAACTGTAGCAGCTCAACCATCAGAGAAGGTAAGCTCTTAAGACACGGCAAATCTTTTTTTTTTTTTTCCTTTTTAGTTAAATGAATTCTTGCCCCTTCTTTCCAGTTTTTAATTTCAACTTCTAATTGTAAGCAGGTAGAGATGCTGTAAAATTTTGACAAGAAACAGCACAGTTTCAAATGCATTGGATTCTGAAGTCCAGAGGACTCCAAATTAAATAAACCGTCTTTTAAATTACTTAATCAAATCACAAATCACTTAATCAAATCACAGCTTAACAAGTATGTGGTTATTAACGAGGACTGGGCCTGTGTGTCTGGGTGAATCAGGGCCATTCTATGTTTTTTTTCCAAGAGCTAACCATTGCCAAGCTTTTGAGTTAGTGGCTGAGCGAGGCACATTTTTTCTTCTCCCCGGGATTTTCACCCTGCAGCAGATTTTAAGAGAGGCAGACACCCTCCCTGAGCTTGAACAGGACCTCTCTCCGTTGCCCTGACTAAAGGATATTACCAAATCTCCCTTTATGTCTTCACAACTTTGGACAGAGATCCTTTCCACTCACTTCTCATTCTAACTCTGCCCTTTGATGTCTGTGCTCTGCTATTACCCTCTGCCTCCATGGAAAACCTGAGCCTCTTGCCTGGAGGATCTATTCAGCACCCCCGCCCCCGATGCCAACAGTCCAGCCCCCGTAAATTCTGCCTTCGCGGCTGTGTGATCCTCCTCTTCTCCGTCACTGCCTGCATTCAGGCCTTTGTCGTTTCTCACCTGGATGTCACAGAGCCCTCAGAGTGGTCCTCCTCCCTCTCTAACCCCGGCTCCTCGCTGCTGCGGGCTGTTCCTTCGAGCCGGACCTCTGCTGAGACACCTCTAAAGGCTTCTTATAACTTTAAGGATGAAATGCAAAGTCCTTAACATGCCTCCCCACCCCCCACCAGCCAAAGATCTTTTCTTGCCCCGGCTCCTGCATTCTCATCGGGGGCACCGTCCCTCGCGCCTTGCTCACGCTTACCGGCCCTCCAGCCACGTCAGCGGGTTCCCGCCTGTTTCCATCACTTTCTCTCCCCCTGCCACCTGGCCCGCACACACGTGGCTTCGCGGCTCGGCTCGGCTCGGCATCAGCGGCTCGGAGCCCGTCCTCCCGGCCCCGCTCTGCTGTTAGGCCACCGCTCCCTTTCCTATGACACACTTCTCTCTGCCCTGCTGGGCCTTGAAGAACTAGGGCCCGTGTCTTCCTCAGCCTTGAATTCCAGAGGAAGCACAAGGCCCGGCGCGTAGCCGGTGCTGAATATGTGCGTGAAGGCGCACCGACCGACGGATGCTCACAGGACTCCTTGCATGCAGGACTCTGCTCGGCTGCTCCTCCGCCTACAGATCCCGGCCCCCAGGCAAAGTCAGTCACTCCCATGGTCTCGCTTACCAATGGCCTAGACTAAAAAACCTCCTGCCTACCTCCTTCGTGGGTCCCCCCCGCCTTCCGACTTCTTAAAGAAAGAGGTACCACAAACAGCGAGCTTGGAAGCTGTGGTCTGAAGATGGCAGAGCCACGTGTCAGCCTGAGTAACCACAAGGAAAAGAAGCCACCTTACTATCGCCCCCTGATCTGGAACATCTACCATAGACCTTATATGAGTAGAAAAAATACTTCAGTTGTGTTTGATCCATGACTTGTTGCCCCTATTTCGTAGTACTTTAGCTTCTCCTACTAACAGAGCCACCATACAAACTGAGTTAGAAATTTTTTTTGTTAGTTTCAGGGGTAGAATTTAGTGATTCATCCACTGCATCTACCACCCAGTGCTCAGTACATCAAGTGCCCTCCTTAATGCCCATCACCCAGTTATTCCATCCTCTCACCCACCTTCCCTCCAGCAACCCTCAGTTTGTTCCCTAGAGTTAAGAGTCTCTTATGGTTTGCCTCCCTCTGTGTTTTCATTTTTTATTTTTCCTTCCCTTCCCCTGTTCATCTGTTTTGTTTCTTAAATTCCATATATGAGTGAAATTATATTTCTTTGACTTATTTTGCTTAGCATAATACCGTCTAGTTCCATCCATGTCATTGCAAATGGCAAGATTTCATTCTTTTTGATGGCTGAGTAGTATTCCACTATATACATACATACATACATACATACATACATACATACATACATATATATATATGTATCTCACACCTTATCATCTCTTTTCACCCACTTGTTGGTTATTGAAAATTCATTTGTGGTGGCAAAACAAAACAACCTCCACTGGACTACATCTACATACAGCTTTCAGGAATATGTGCTATATCCATTCCCAGAGAACCTTCTAGGGGACATGAGTTGACTTACTGTATACTTAAATCCATCCTCTACTAATCATAGCATCATTCGTCGTAAGCTATCTTTATGCTAGAATTCATGCTGAATGCTTTACTTACATGATCTTATTTTATCCTTACAATACTAAGGTACTTTAATTTTCCCTCTGTTACAGATGAGGAACCTGAGGCTGATAGAGGTAGAGTGCCTGGTGCCTCACTACATAGCTCTATGTTGTAGAATTAGGATTTAATCCCAGTTCTGTCTCCCTCCTATGCCTGATTGCATAGACTGTCCTAGAGAGTTCTAAGAGAGGATTATATTATTGGTTTTGGGATGAGTGAAAATCTGCCCCAAGGATACTATATTTCCCCAGAGTGGGATGAAAGGTTAGCTAAGAAATGCATACTCCTTGGGGCACCTGGGTGGCTTAGTCAGTTAAGCATCTGACTCTTGATTTTGGCTCAGGTCATAATCTCCTGGGTCATAAGATAGAGCCCTACATCGGGCTCTGTGCTGGGCATGGAGCCTGCTTAAGATTCTCTCTCTGCCTCTGCTTCTCCCCCTGCCCCCCAACTGTGCTCTATCTCTCTCCCTAAAAAGAAAAAAAAGAAAAGAAATGTATTAGTCCAATAATATGTGAGTTATATAAGTTCTATGTTATAACAAATTGTCTTATTTCTAGGAATGCACTCCTATTATCAAAATGTGGGGGAGGGGGGTTGGTTGTCAAGGCCAGAATCAGTCATTAACGATTTATTAGGCACTCAAGCATACATTTGTGTATATAGGCACTGAGGTATGATGTCCTGATCCCCGCTTTCCAGAACTCAGATATTCATCCCCCGGCTTCTAGGAATGTTGGCAGCTGACAGCTCTTTACTCAGTTTTTCTCTGGGACTTCCCTCGGCTAACAAGAGATTCCTTGCCCAACGTCTTAACCCCCTCCCTGAGGATACCCCATGCCCAATATGACTACCTTTGTACAAGAGCACCCAAGCCCTGTCTCCTTGTCCCAACTTAAGACAATTCTGTGATAGTTAATTTTGCCCCTTAGGGAAATCTCTCCAAATGAACTTTTCTGTGCACGGAGCTCCATCTCAGAGTTAGCTTCCTGGGAAACCCATGTGCAGCCTTTGTAGTCTTAGCAGTCTTTATGACAAAGACTAGCACACAGAACCTTTCCCAGAGCCACCCATACAACGTATTCCTTACGGAAGCATAGATTATTCACACACGCATTATTTGCTGCATGCTGCCCTGCTGTTCCATCTGCATGGGGCCCCCGGAGAGAGGAGAATCTGGGGCCTGGCGTGTGTCTCTCTGAGAGTGAAGGTGTGAATCTGCATAAAAGTGTTCAGTTTGAATTTTCTCTCTCTCTCTTTTTAAATATCAGTTCTATCTCTTCCCTCCTGCTTCCTTTAACATTTATTATTATGCGGTGAATGTAGACATAGACCTAGAGTCAGGGACGGAGTGGAAACAGGCCAGCAAATACATGGTTGGAGGAGGGCTGTACTTTAGCAGAGAGAGTGTCCCATAGATTTCATCTTCTGAATGGTTCCTGGTTCCACCTACCCCTCTCCTTCCTTGTCATTTTCTCTTGCCTGTTGTAGTCCACCAGCCTCTTCTATATTACTACAGCGGATCTCCGGCTTATTTCCTGTCTCCTGTCTTATCCCTGCCAAACACATGTCCGTATTGCAGCCGGGGATCTGCAGTGTAAATCTTACCTATTAGGCCACTTGTTTAAATCTCTGAGTGGCTACCTCTGCTCCAAAGTTCATGCTTTCCTCCATAGGATGGAGTTTATCATTAGGAAACAGGGGCTATGTTTGATAGGCTCTCTTGTTTCTAGGTGTGACCATGCAGTTAGCTCTTGTCAATGGAATGTTAGCAAAAATGGTGTAGGTCATTCTCCAGACCATGGGTTTTATTTTTTTTTAAGATTTTATTTATTTATTCATGAGAGACAGAGAGAGAGAGGCAGAGGGAGAAGCAGGCTCCCAAGGAGCAGAGAGCCTGATGCGGGACTCAATTCCAGGACCCTGGGATCATGACCTGAGCTGAAGGCAGACCCTTAACCATCTGAGCCACCCAGGTGCCCCAGACAATGGGTTTTAAGAAGCAAATGTGGGTTGTCATGCTCTCTTCTCATCCCTTTTGGCTGGAAGCAAGGAAGACCCTAGGGTTGATGGAACCACAAGACAGAAGGAGCCTGAGTTCCTGAATCACCATGTACAAGAGAGCTGCCCACTGACCAGAATCTTCTGCTTCAAATCATTATATGAGCAAGGAATAATTTTCTGTTAGGTGTAAGCAAATATATATATTGAAGTCTAACTGGTACAGTAGCTAACCTACCCAAATGAATAGACCACTTATTAGTCATATGATAAAATTTAAACTCTATAACGTGGCTTACAAGGTCTTGTGTGATTTAACTCCTTCTTGCTTCTTCAGCTTCATCCTTGTGGTTAAGATTATAGGCTCTGGAGTTTATCCACATGGGTCCATATTATAGCTCCTTTTCTAGGGCCTTGGGTAAGGCACTTAATTTCTCTGAGGCTCAATTTCCCTTCTAGAAGAAGGAGATCACATTTGTCAAGAGTTCTGAAGAGCCCAAGATTTCACTCTATTAGAAAGCCAGCTTGCCACACTTTTGTGGATGCTGGCAGAATACATGAGGCTCTGTTCAGAGAAAAAGGATTTTATCACTCATAACACAGCAGATGGCACAAACTTCCTATTTGTATTGCTTCCTCTTGTCCTCCGGGATCCCCCGGGTGATGGGGGTGCAAGGCCAGGTAGATGTTGCCCATACAATGGGTTTGAATCATGGTTAACAAACTCTGAAGTTGGGAATTCCAACTCTTTTTAAATGGGCTGTGAGCAAATCTGTCTGAACTTGGCCCCATCAGGAAACATTATCTTTATTATAACAGACAAATATGATTTAGTAATCTGTCTCTATCTTCCCAGAGAGAGATGTCTCCCAATCACATTACCTCCTCATTGGGTCATTGAGAGGGCTAAATCAGTTACCACCCATAATGGCTTAGTATGAAATAAACCTGGTATGAAATAAGCTCTCATTAATGAGCTGTTGTAATCATGCCTCCCTGTTTTATCTACTTCTCTTTGTGAAGCATTCGGGTGCTTTCATTTGCTCCAACACGCTATGCTTATTTTGCCTGTGGGCCTTCGACCTGATCACTGTTTCTGGAATATTTGACCCCACTCCTCACCCATTCCAGATTCTCCCCTACTTTTGGTCCCAACATATGAGCTTAGATGATCCTGCTCTGGGCTCACACAGTTCACTCATTCTACAAGAATTCTTTCTTGTAGAACACTTAGCAACCCTAAGCATTGATGTTGTTTAAATTTCTTAAACCACTTGGAATGTAAGCTCTGGGACGTTAGAAAAAATATGAAGCAACAGAAAGTGGCTCTGGCTAGCTTAAGGAACAGGGAGAATTTATTGGCAGGTCTCTGGATTATCTTATGGAATCAAAGTTGGAACTGAATAATCAAGAGCACGGAATGGGGAGGAACAGGTAAGAGCTAGCAACCTCTGGGGCAGCTGCCTGCAGATCGATTAATGGACTCAGATCTATGATCCCAGATTTTAGTGGTAGCTTTTCCAAATCTCAAAGACCAGAAAGAGAATCGGAATTCAGCTTGGATTAGGTGATAAATCAGTTATGGTCCGTGGATGGAGTTACAGAATACAAGCCATACTTTGGGGGACCATTCCCAATGTAGAGATAACAGACTGAGCCAGTCCCCCTGCAAGGACTGTCTGTCACTGAGAATATGCCCAACATGTACTTTATTCCTGACTCCAGTCTTGCCTCCTCCAGTCCCCCCCGCCAATTGCTGTAGGACTACTGTAGTATTACTATCTCTTCCACACTCTGTTGTGTGACGCTGGGCCTGGGACCCTGCAAAGCACATTCCTGCTCAGCGAGATGGATCTCTGTCAGGCTCTGGCAAGGGGGGCACCAGGAGAAGCATGCAGGGTTGGAGGCAGGACAAGGGATTTGCTCCTTCCTGGCAGCTTCCTGTTTTTGTTAGTCTGACTAACCCCCACTCGCTTCCTCACCCAGCAGTGCCAGTTCATTTCTGCATCAGCACTGGAGTCCAGTTTGCAGTCTTTCCAACACTCACAGAACTAGTCTCATCCTGCCCCCTCAGGGACACTAGCAGCTGGCAAACAATGCCCACCCCTCCCCCAGTGGAGTGTGGGGTCCCAGCCACGTGGGTCCTCTCCTCTGAGCTTGGAGACACCAACACCAGCTGAGCAACATCCCTCCTCAGTGTTGGGGGTCCCATACCAGAAGTTCCCCCCACAAAGCTCAGAGACCTCAGCACTAGTCAAACAGCAACCTCTTCTCAGAGTTTGGGGTTTCAGCCCCCTGGAACCTCCCCTCTGAGTAGACACCAGAAGAACCAACTGAGCAGCACTCTTGCCTCCAGGAGAGTTTCAGCTCTCAAGAGAGTTTCCAAGTTTCAACCCCATGGGGCCCCCTTCTCTAGGTTCCTTCTAAGGCTTTTTGTCTCAGCAACCCCAGCCTCTCTCTGTATGCCTGACCCCAAGGGTAACGACTGCTTTCCTCAGTTTCTCCCCCCGTGATAATGTGTTATTCCCTTCCTGACTTTTCATTGCTCTGGTCAGTAATTCTTTACAGTGTGTTGTCTTTATTGTGTAACTGGTGTGGTTTCTGTTTCCTGACTATGCCCTGACTGATGTAAGGGGTCATTTTCCTAAAATAGAAATCAGATCATGTTACTCCTTTGCTTAAAATGCTTCAGTGGTTGCACCAACGTTCATAGCAACACTATTCACAATAGCCAAAAGGTGGAAACAAATGTCCATCAACTGAGGAACTGGATAAACAAAATGTGGTATATCCATCCATAATGGGTTATTATTCAGCCTTAAAAAGGAATGAAATTCTCATACATGCTGCCATATAGATGAACTTGGAAAACATTATGCTATGTGAGATAAGCCAGACACAAAAGGACAAATATTGTATGAATCTACTTATATGAGGTACCCACAATAGGCGAATTCATAGAGACAAAGTAGAAGAGGGGCTACTAGGGGTTATGGGGCTGGGGGAAATAGGGAGTTGTTGTTTAGAGAGTACAGAGTTTCTGTTTAGGATGATGAAAACCAATCCTAGAAATTGGTAGTCGTGATGGTTGTGCAACATTGTGAATGTGCTTAATGCCACTGAATTCACTGAATTGTATACTTAAAAATGGTTAAAATAGTAAATGTTATGTTATGTACATTTTATTACAATGAAAAAAATCACCCAAATTGCTTCAGTGGCTCCCACTGACAAAATACTGGTTCAGTGAGGAAAAAGATGTGTTGAGCTTTGCCTGAGCAATCTCCGGTTGTGGTGCTGCCCTGGCTTGTGCATTTGACACTCATAATTGATGGGCTACCTATTTTCATCCTGGAGGCACCGCACCATATTTGGATGATATCTCCTGCTACCACATGCAGCATTGTCAGCAGACCTGGTTTTCTCTCTCAGCTTGAGCAGTGTTTTTAGGATCTCCCAAGATAACCTTGCTCAATGACTTCCCACCAGACAGGATATTTAAGGCAATTGTTTCTCTCTACATTGGCCCCAAACTGGACTTTAGCATGAACATTCTTATCAGCTCACTTTTTGACTCAAGATGGCCATCCATTTCTCTTTTTGTCACATTGTTGAAATCTTAGGTTCCTACGGTCAAAAATCTCCTTACCACGAGCTGAAGAAGTAGGAAGCACGAGAACAGTGTAAGTGAAATATCTCTAGCCTCGTGCTTTGCTTGCCTTTTGAAAGGTAACTTTAACATGGAGGATTTGACACCACGGTGTGTCCTAACACCCTCAATTGATGGAAGATAATAGGGTGATAATAGATAGATTCAGGCCAAGAAGATTTTTCTTCTATTATCAATTGAATTTCAGTGGAGGAAGTTTCAGTGGCAATTATATTTCTCCCTCTTTTTCTCTATCAAGGAATGAGTATAATTTAGATAGTTTGCCTAAGAGTAAAATAATACCAACAAATGTGAAACCAGCCTGATATGCTCATTTTCTTGGTGAGGCATATCAAGATATGCTAGCAAACTATCAGGGGCTGTAAATCTAGCTAATCTCCCTTGTAGCTCTTTCTAACCTTCTCTTCAGCTCACAGAAAACCCATGTGCCCTGCTAATTCTATGTTAGGTTAATTGGACTAGCTGTGTAATACTCAGTTGAGATTACCTCCATAAAATTTATTTATAAATTTTATTCCCTAAGTAGTGACAGAGTGAGATAGTACTTTTTTTTTTTTTTTTGACTACTGTAGTTAGCATCCCCTTAAGGAAGAAAATGTGTTTAAGGCTTTTGGATTTATTAAGGAAAGAAAAATATAGTCACAAAACAGAAAAAGAAAAGGTGGGGCAACATCTTTCACTTCTAAAGTGAGGGCTAGATTTGGGATGATCTGTGAAGAAACTACTTCCTGAATCTTTTTATCAAGACTCCTAGTGCCTGAAGACACACTGAGTGGCGTGAATGGTGCAAAGGAAGGAGGAGATGCATTTTCAGCACCATCCCCATAGCCATAGCCATTTCCAGGCTCCCCTCACACTGTATTAGATGACCTGCAGTGGACAATTGGAGGGACTCATGCAATGACTCTGGGGAGGAGTTCGTGCATTACTGTCCAGCCCTAGGACACAGTGACAGAGACTGTATGACAGGTCTGGTGTGGGAGGGGACAACACGATTCCCTGCAGCAGCCCTGTTGTAAAGCCTGGTGGAGATGAGCCCAGACCCTGGAGCCAGACTCTAGCTCCAGTAGGCAGCAAGGTCTTGGGCAAGTTACATAGTCATCCTGTGTCACTGTTTTCCTATCTATCCGTCTATCTACCTGCCTCATTCTTTTGAAAATTAAATGAGATAATACACAATTAGACTAGTGCCTACCCTATATGAAGCTTTTAATAATTGTTAACTATTTTTATTGACACTCTTCTCTCAAACTCAGAGTCTCAGGGGACCGGTGTTGGAGATGGCCACAAATAGCCTCGTGAGTAAGGAAAAGAGAGTGAATGCGGGGGCCTTGGAGAGAAGGAGGAAAGCACCACTGTCCCACCTTGGGATGGATTGGTACTGGTCTTTTAACCTACACAGAGCATGCTCATTTGCCAACTGATTTCTATCTCTAAACTCTCAAGGCAATGAAATCTAATGTTTAAAATGTGGTTAGAGCTGGTGTGGTTGGGCAAAGAAAGGCATCACTTTCACCCTACCTGTGGAGGTGTGGTAGTGACATAGGGCAGGGGCTAATGGAACAGACTTTGGAGCCAAAGCGTCTGAGCTTTAGAAACAGCCCCACCAATTACTGGCCAAGTTCATTGGCAAGTTATATAACATCTCTATGTAATGGTTTCCTCTCTGAGAAATGGGGATAATAATAGTATCTGCCTTGAAGTCTTGTTATGAGGATTAAATGAGTACATAATTGAAAGCAGTGCAAATTTTTTTTGGAACATAGTAAGTGCTATGTGAACATCTATAGCCTAAAGATTTTATAGCACTTGTCATTTCCATGTGAGTTTAACTCTATTATCTACCTGTAGCCTCAGATCTTTGGAGGAGTTTAAGGTGGAAGCATTCACTAATGCAACAGTATTTCTGAATTACCTTGAGTTTGAATTTCCGATTCTAGAATATATGTACACAGTGAGTGTATGAGGTTCATTGGTGAATGTTTAATGTGTTTCCCAAAGAGGGAAAGAGGAAGAAAGAAGAGGCAACCCTGCCCAGTGAAAATGAACCAGATGGTTATAAAAAACATAAAACACTTTTAGGAGGCAGAAAAGGAGAAAATTCAGAAGAGAATCAATAAAGGAAGATGGGTACCATAGTTGGGCAAGGGATATTTGGTGAAATGGCTTAAGCCAGTTTTGGATGCTGCAAGACAGAGTTGCTAAAGAGATGGTCGCATACACAGCAAGGCACACGCTTGCCCCCTTTCCCATTCCTCCCTCCCATGACGCCTTTATATTTTTAGCCTGTGGGATTGGAATGATGAATGCCCAAGTGGAAATAATGTTGGAAGGAGATTTTTCTTGGCAAAATGGCAGTAAGGGCTGCCAAGGGTTTTCTAAGATGTAAACAAATCATCCACCTTCATCAGGGAAAGATTAACACAAATTATTCCCGAGTCAGTGTGGGATTTTCACCTTCTGCAGTCTACAATTTGAATTCTCCCCCATCATCATGAGTTTCTACAACCCGATGTGTATTAAGCACTCCGTTACTCTGAGAAATCCTTGGTGTTCCAGCTGCTAGAATCAAATAATCAGGCACACATCAGGAAATAAAAATCTTCTTCTACTCGATATAAACAAGTTATGAGGGTAGAGTAGAAGTGGCGCTGACTTGGGGTTTGAATTTTCTCTTGGTTATGCTGCCAGCTGCTCTTCTGTGTATCTCTACTTTTGCAGTTATAAGAGAAGAGCATGGAATTAAATGATACTCAAGATTCCTCCGGCTCTGAATCCTATGATCTCGTGTTCTGTGTCATTCTAGGCTACTCCCGGCAGAAAGTAGCTCCGTCCTTATATTCATGGTAAAAACTTTCCAGAGTTTCAGAACCCCCTCTCCCATCTTTTGGAATGTCCTTTTCTCCCAGGATCATACTGTGAATGCTTTTATATGCCTTCTACAAACTTATGGCTTGGATTGTCTGGTTCGCTCAGTCGGGGGGAATGTGTGACTCTGGATCTTGGGGTTGTGAATTTGAACCCCAAGTTGAGTATAGAGATTGCTTTAAAAAAAAATCTTTACAAGCTCATGGCTTTCCACTAGAGTATATGGATCCTCCCTCTCACCAGACCTTGTAGGCTTGCTATCTTTTAGAATGTACCCTCTCTGAAATACTGTCTCCATTTCTCTTCTTAACTTTAGCTTCAACCCCAAATTCATCTGTTTTGCAACTCCCTTCCCCAGAGCCACATTCTTAGTAAGATAGCTTTAAAAACTATGCATTCAAAAAATATTTCTCTCTTTGGATGAGATATCTGCCTTTTAATATGGGCTTAACCTAAAGGAATGGTAGGAAGTTTAGTTAGCACAAATGATGGGGAGATACTTACCAGAACCTTCAGGAATCCCAAATCATACTCATAAGCAACTGCCTACATGTAAAGTCTACTTATATCTTCAGGAAACTCAATTCAAGAAACATATCAAACACCAGATGTGTCCTTTTTGTTATTGTAGGCCCTGGTGGAGTGAAAGGTATGACACAAAGATAAATAAGATAGTTCTTTCTTTTAAGAAGCTTAAGATTTAATAGAACTACAGAGTATTTTTTTTTATCTTAACAGATAGCTTTAAAAATGTTTTATTGTGATAAATTATACATAACATTTATCATTTTAGCCATTTTCAAGTACACAATTTAGTAGCATTAAGTATAGTCACATTGTTGTGATAATATTTTTATCTACAATAACTTACTGAGAGCTGTAAGTTTGAGTGTATATATATATAAGTAAGTTATAGTTTGCACCTTGGAGAACTTAACCTTTTAGATGTGACTTAGCTGAACGTACAATTTTTTGGTCAAGACTTTTAAGGCAGGCTGCCGTGTGTGGGGTTAGTACAAAAGACACATGCCTTGGAGTCCTATAAACATGTTAGCGACAGGCTTCAAATTTTATTGCATCCTTCCCAGAGCCAGTCTAGCAGAGAAATTTGATCCATTACAAGATTTACAGTGTCCTGTCCGTGACATAAAACAAGAGAACAGGTGCTCAAGGGCACACAGCTTTTCTTGATACTGAGATCAGAAAGAAAGTTCTCCTGTGGGCTGTAACTGAGAGGATATGTGTGGTTTAATGGACAGCCATCTGTACAGCCTATACGGGAATGAATCAGTACGAACCGTCTCTTCCTAATAACCTCCAGTAGACCCTAATGGCGCTGCCTGAAAGATCAGTTCGGTAAAAATAGTGTGGTTCCAGTACTCGGGTCCCTACTAGCCAGGCCGAATCCAGGGATAGATATTAGAGGGCCTAGGGTGAAGTAAGGTGAACTAAGATGTAGATATGCACAGTTGTTAAGGTGACCTCAGCCAGCTGGATCATCTGGGCACATCCCCAGATCGAATGCCTGGAACCCAACAACTGCATCTGTTTACTTTAATGTACCTTACAAATGTTAACGCTGTCTACGTGTGTCTGTGACTTTAGAAAAGTAGGGAGGTGTTGCTTAGGACTACTCTACTTTGTGATGGTGCAGCCCCATTACCCGCATCTAAGAGACTGCTCAGCGTTTTTTACATGAGTGGGGAGGCTTAGTGGTGTGATGTGCTCTTTCTAAAGTGATATTAAGCATAAGCTAAAAGGAGAACAAGATAATAGTGTTTAATCTGTTTCTTCCAATCTGAGTCTCAATATAAGTGCTCTTTAAGTTCTAGATAGACAGAAATGACCACAGCCTCTATAGAACCCATGGAGATTAGCCCATTTGTTACAATTTTTGGCTGTTGAGATTTCTGGGATAGGGAAATCCCTCATTGTATGAGTCTTGGTGGCTGATAAGGAACCATTGGAGAAGCCATGAGTTTGGAGAGCGCCATCCTTTCCTTGCACATGACTTGGCTAAATATACATTCAAACTTTATTTTTTTATTTTTTATAGTTTAATGTATTTAAATAGCAAACTTACAGGAATAGCACAGAAGAGAGACAACATTAAAAACATGTGCTTGCATGTCAGACAAGTCAGTTAGAAAAGTATAGTGAATGGATGCAATCTACTGCATGATAGAATGCTGCCAACACCATTTAGTTGTTGTCAATAAGAAATGTACTTGTTTTTAAAAAATCCAAATTCTGGCATTGTCCAAAAATATGTAACAGGTCTATTCATAATTGTTATGGAGTTGAACTGCTGAAACATGTTCACTGAAGTATCCTGACTTACATGAATGCTTTATGTCCCTGCATTTATATTAAAAATTCACATACACATGGCAATGGAAAAACTGCCAATACCTGATTTCTGTTCCCTATTTTTCCACTTGCAATCACATATTTAGGTACCTTTTGACCCCATGGGAAAAAAAATACCAATAACAGGAAGAAATACCAATAACAGGAAGAAGAAAAAAACCAAATTTTAAAGAATGCCACGTTTTCTATCATAGCAGATTCTTAAGCATGTTCCCCAGCAATGCAGTGCGCTAGCTGGATGTATCTTGGCATAATTGTTACACGTTTGGCATGGATAGCACACAGGTTGGTGTCTTCGAAGAGGCCCACCAGATAGGCCTTGCTCGCCGCCTGCAAATCAAACTTTAAATCTAAGTACGTGGTAGGTAGAGGAAGGGCCCATAAGATTTGCTTCTCAGTAGTTGTGCTGGTCAGCACCATCGTCGGTACCTGATGACAGTGACCAGTGGCAGCTGAGTCAAGGGACCAGAGAAGTTTTCAGCAATGACAGCAGGACCGGCTATCTGACTGTGCCTTTATCTTGGGTTTTGCCTATTTCACAAGCCTAATTCTCCAGCTTTCTTATTGGGCTTCTGAGTTACCTAATATTTTTTTCCAATAATTCTTTGTTTGCTTCAGGTAGCCAGATTGTAATAAAGAAGCTGGAGGAGACAGGCCACAACTGATTCTTCTTCATGGAACTAAAAACTAAGGAAAAGGTTACTTTAGCCTGGACCAATTTCTCCAGAAAGTGATACAGAGGTCAGCCATGATCCAGGAGTTTGTACCAAATTACTCTTGCCTGCCATGCCTACTCATCCCATACAGGCCAGAGAAATTTAATCCTGTAAGAGGGCAAGGAACATTTGAGATCGAACATTTAGTTAGCCTGTAGGCCTTTAATTTATGGACCTTTAGAAAACTGGAGAGCTTTGGGGCGCCTGGGTGGCTCAGTTGGTTAAGCGTCTGCCTTCGGCTCAGGTCATGATCCTGGAGTCCCGGGATCGAGTCCCGCATCGGGCTCCCTGCTCGGCGGGGAGCCTGCTTCTCCCTCTCCCTCTGCCTGCCTCTCTGCGTACTTGTTCTCTCTCTCTCTCTCTCTGTCAAATAAATAAATAAAAAATCTTAAAAAAAAAAAAAAAAGAAAACTGGAGAGCTTCTCTCTGTATGTAATTTGAGAAGTCCACATCTGTAGAGCTGATAAGGGTGACAGAACAATGATCAAAATCAGAGTGCACATTGACAGTGGTCCTTGAACACCTTTGGGGGGGCAGAAACCTGTCCTCCAGAAGAGTACAATCAGCTTAAGTTTACTAATCAAGTAGAGAATCTTGGACTGGAACAAGCATCCTAAGAATCTGATGGCCTTCAAGACATGTTATCCACAAAATATGGCACCTTGGCATAATGGACATTTCAAGCTGAAGGAATTTGAGAAATGGCTTGTGCAGGAAGGGCTCTCTGACCTGAAGCCAGCCATAAAATCCTCATGTGAGAAGTACCCTCCACTCATCATCAAACCTAGCATTAAAAATACTCAGGTTGAGCTGTTTTTTGGGGGTCTTTATTTCCTTATGAAGGCTTCTGTGTCATGTAAAATTGATATTAAATAAATTTGCGTGTTTTTTCTCTTGTTAATCTGTCTTTGGTGACAGGGGTCCCAGTCAAGAACATAGATGGGTAAAGAAAAAAGATACTTTCCCTCCCCTACAAACCACGGCATCCAGCTAGTTGGCCTTAATTTGTGAAGCTGAACAAGCAATCCTGCCAAGTATAAACTTAGGCCTGAACTTCTAGGAACTTTGGTGCCATCTTTACAAAGATGGCCGTGGCTGTCACTCCAGCCAGACTCCACTTTCATTTGGCCCTCTCCTTTGTCTTCTGTCTCCTGTGAGGACATTTGTCATTGGATGTAGGGCCTATCTGGGTAGCCCAGGATGATTGCATCTCAAGACCCTTCATTTAATTACATCTGCAAAGACCCTTTTTTCCAAATAAGTTCACATTCACAGGTCATTGGTGAATGTGTCTTTGGGAGAGGCTCCAGTTCTACCCACCATTGGTCCCTCAAGCCCAGGCTTCCGTGTGAGCACAAGACGCTGTCTGTTGGCATCATGCTGACCTGAGAACTGCCTGGAGCTGGTGTTGGCTCGGGTTCAGTGGTGGCTGCCAGAGTCTGCTCTTCTCCCTCTTTCCACAGTCCCCACTGCCAGGAAGGGCCAGGCTGAGGCAGAGCCCAGGGAGCAGGCAACTCATCCTGCCTTCAACCCCGGTGGAGGCTTTTTATTCTCAACTCCCTACATGGCAAAATAGAAGGGGAAGCTCCTATGTCCTTATTTTCTAAAGGCTCCCATTCCTGTTTTATTTACAGCCTTAAAAATAAACTTCTATTAGCTTTTTATTTCTGTGGTTGTTTATGTTAAAGGTTCTCCATATTTATGCACAGGAAGAAATTCTTTCAGTCTCTCAAGCACTTTAGAATTTAATGCCAACCTGCCACTATTATTTTGTTTTCCATTATTTATGAGCCCAATCCCTTTTTGACTTTTAATCATGGTCTTACCTGGCGTTGTTTCTCCTCCATACCCAGGTCATATTTTTTATCTTGGAAGTAACTCTTAAAGAATGAGATTGACTGTAATGTGCAGTGACATTCGCTTTTTTTTTCCAGAGGAAATTGCAATATCTGATGTCTTAATATGCAATATGAAGTGTTCCTTCAAGTATTCTCTCAAGGAGCAGAAGAGGATGAGGAAATTACAGACAGCTCTTGACTGCAGACCACCCGTGTGCGTTTCCTGATCTCCAGAAGCTGTCAGGGGTGGGCTGAAGAAGGGAAAGGAATCAAAACCCCTATCAGCCAACTTTGCTGCTTGCTAGGCAAGGGAAGTGAATATCACTTTGATATTCCAATTTTGAAAATTCCTGAAGGATCCCCAAGTCAGAACATGGGGACATTATGACAGACATTTGAAATTATGAACGGTTTGCCCATTATTTATCTCCATGCATTCCTGGTTTCCATGACATTCATTACTTTTGTATTTATTCTGGGAGATGATTATCTCCTGGCATGATGCCAGAGTCTCTGGGGGTGAAACTGGTGAATCACACCATAATGAAAATGCTTTTCAAAATTTGTATTTTTGAATTTTTATTAAATATTTTGTAGAATCTTGTTTTCCATGTAAGGGTATGTTTGTTTCATAATGAAAGTCGAGCTGACAACCCCTCCATAGCTTTTCATCAGTACTGCCAGAAGGTAATCAAATTTGGTTCATAAAACTAGGAAATCTTGTTTCTTTGAGCTTTTTTCCCAAACTTTGTCACTTAGGGAAAAGATTCAGTTCCAGCAAACTTTCTGTGGCAGGACCGTAATAATTAGTCTTTAGCATGAAACACTATTTGTGTTTCAGCCATTACTTTTTCCAAAAAATATACTGTGCTGAATATCAAGAGCATCTGGAAAGAGCTATTAAATAAGGAAATTTTGTATGATGTTCAGGAAAACACCTTATTATTTCAATTAAATTTTGCATTTTTTATTTGAAAATAAATTGCAAGTTTGACACTGTGTTCAGAACATGTTACCCCAAAACATGGCACCTTGATATATTGAATATTTTAAGCTGAGGAAGTTTGAGAAAATGCCAGAAGATGTAAGGCCTCTCTGACCTTCACCTGCCCTTCTCCCCTGAAGCAGTTTGCAAGACTCTCCTGGGAGAAGTGCCCTCCCTGTACGTGGAGGAAAGGAGCAGCCTTTTCTCTCAGATGGAGGGAGAAGAATCCAAATCAACAGGCTTACTGAATGTCTCCAGCTTATTACATTTAGCTTATACCCCATTTGTTCTATCATATTTCTCCATGACTCCACTCTCCATCCAACCTGGCATAAAAACACTCAGGTTTAACCTTTGTTTTTGATTCTTCATTTCTTTATGAGGGCTCCTGTACCACATAAAACTTACATTAAATAAATTTGCATACTTTCTCCTGTTAACCTGTCTTTGTCAGTTTAATTTTCAGACTCAGCCAGGGTCCCTAAGTGAGTCAAGAAAAACTTTTTCTTCTCCTACAGTATCAAGGGTTAGCTCATGTTTTATTAGACCAGAGCTTAGAGTCCATTGCCACGAGGCCCCAAATAAATAATTTTCTGATTTTCTTTTATTTTGGTGTCTAATTTTCTAGCTGAATAATGTAATTAAGAGACTGTATTCATCATCATTGTTGTCTTCATATTTTTTATACAGGAATTTTTATCCCTTCTCTAAAGATTGTTCTTTTTTTGCCCAGATTTGGATAAATGGCCATGAGTCTTCAGGTCCAAAGTCACTCATACACACCCCACCCCCCCCAGTGTATATTTGTGAAGGGACTGAATATTTTTTAAAATGCTATTTCTGGTTTTTAAAAAAATGCCTCTTGGTGCTTATATGCCATGTTTTGTTTTTCAAAGATATGTCAGGTAGTACTAGGAGTATAATCCCTATTCAAATTCCACCTCAAAGAGTCAGAGCCCTCTCAGCGAATCTTTCTCCTTAATCTGGTCAGAGCCGGTTTCTGTTGCCTCAAACAAAAATAACTACCTAATATTCTTTCCAGTCTTACAGAGTGTCTACTCTAGTGGGGAATATGGTAATGAAACAGATACATTAAGGGGTTATTTTAAATAGCAAGTGCCGAGAAGAAACTAAAGCAGGGTGAGCCTGGGGTGAGGCTAACCAGAGCAGGCCCTTTGGAGGGGTAGCATCTGAGCTGAAGCCAAATGAGATGCACCAGAGCTATGCTGACTGAGGAAGCGCGCACCCTGAGCGACAGAAATTGGGAGAGCGCTAGGCGGCAGTTTCCATAGCTCAGGGTAGAGAGGAAGGTGGGCGGGCCCGGGGTGGCCAAAGCACTGGGCCGGTAGTCACACTCAGGACACAAGGATGACAAGACTGGTTGGGGGATTGGATGTGGTTGCTGATGGAGAGGACAAAATCGAGCATGAATCTGGGGTGTTTGGCTCAAGTCATCAGGTAGATAATGTTGCTTTCAAGCGAGGTGGGGAGGTCTGGAGGAGAAGCAGATTTGGGGGGAATCGTGAGCCCTGCCTTGGACGAGTTAGGGTTTGCGAGGCCCAATGGACGTCCAAGTGGAGAGGCACTGGCCGAGGCAGGTTGAGGTCTGGGCTGGAGGTCCAAGTGTGCCATCGGCACGAAGCAGTGTCTAAAGCAGTGATGCTGAGTGTAGCTTAAAGGACACGCAAAGGGAGAGCAGAGCCATGGGAGCCCCAAGGTTTACAGCTGTGGATAATTAGGAGGATCCAGTAAATGACCCCAGGAACGAGTGACCTGGCGAGGTTCAGGAATGCCAGGTGAGCGTGGTTCCATGAACTTGAGGGGAAACAAGGGTTTCAAGAGGGACGATGTGGCAGGTGGTGCCAAATGCTACTGCAAAGGTAAGCAGCGTGCAGATAAAGCAAGAGTCGTAGGATGTGGCCTGGGGAAGAGATCTGTGTTGGGGAGGGTGCGTGGGGGGAGGCTTGCTCCTTGGGCAGGTGGAAATGGAGCTTACTGCACAAGTCTGGGACGTTGCCCCAACTGCATCTTTCCACTTCCAGAGCAAGTCAGTATTTCTTCTGTTGGCAGATGGAATTGTTTCTTTCCTTTGGACCATCTGTTGCTGTGGGTACTGCACAAAGGAGAATCTGCTTGTCATTTCCCATAAAAAAGATGCGCTATGAGTGTGGTTGGCATTGGTTTCTTATGTGAACTAATTTAATCATTAAAATATAACTGTTTCTCTCTTTGGATACAGAGTCACGTCATCTCTCTCCCGCATACTTCTTATCACTCCATTTTGTGGACAGCTCCTCAAAGGTTTCGTCGACTAAATAAATCCTTTTCTGCGGTATCATGAGACATCTTGTGCAATAGTGTATTCTGATGTCTTTGAAGTCAGATAGACACCTGGGTTTGAATCTTGCCCTCATAATCACTTGCTCATTGTACAAACTTGGCCATTTTATATAATCCATCTCTGCCTCCATTCACTCATCCAAATAACCAAGATACACTTTACACTCCACCCCACAGGACTGTTTTGAGGATCAAATGAGACAATTGCTACAATGTTCAGTGCCTTGCACACAGTAAAATAAGTGATAGTGATTGGAACCGTGACTACATAGAAATCTGTAATAAACTCAGAGAAAATGCTCTGACTCCCCTAAAAATTTGAATGAATATGCTTCAAGATTGGCAATGAGCAAAGACTATCTAAAGCGAGAGTTTTTGGGGTCTGACACTCATCGCTGAGCTTCATCCTCCCCTTGAAGATTTTACACTAATTGCTACAGATCCACGTCATTCCCTGAGTGAGGGGAGGGTCTCCATCCATTGTCAATTGTCAATATCAGAGGACCAGAGCTTAATTTTATAAAGGGAGAAACTGGAGATGCAGATGGAAAAGTTAGGTTTGGCAAGTTTCAAGGCTTCATTTGTCCAACGGAAAAGGGCATTCAGTGGAATCAAATCCTAAGCACAGTCCTGACTGTGTTCAGGAAGGAGAAATGTAACCTGACTGTTCTGTTCTCAGGCGTTCGTCTCATTCTGAACCACATGTGCCATGGGATGCTAGGCAAAATCAATGTCTTTGGTCTTAATAGGTGGCCTTGGGCTTCCCAGAAAAATCTTGAAGACCTGAGTTCACAACTTTGCTGGAGACTGACAGGTGGGACAAGATGTTCAAGTGATGAACATGAAGAGAAACAAATCCCTTTAAGGTAAAAATAGACATAGCTAGTAGATCAAGTTGCAAAGGAGCAGAGGTGGAAGAATTTTTGAATTTCCTCCCCTGGAGAAAGTTGTCATCTAGTGTACTTAACCCAGATAGAACTTAATTTGGAAGCAAGTAACTGAAAGATGGTCTCAAATTCTCATGTGAAGGTAGGTTTTAGAATCTCCTACAGTAAGTCCAAATAGGAGCATTGTCAGGAATATCCATGGCTCATAGAAGGTGCCCTGGATAATTTCACTTGACTTGGATTCTCTTCTCACATCTTGACTTTGGCTCTGTGTGGGCACATAGCTTTCCAGCACCTGTTTTACCACATTGGCTGGACATGTGAGCTGAACTGAGTCAGGACTCTTATCTACACCTGTCCATTTGCTGTAAGTGGGGCCAGTCAAGGGCAGAACCTGGTTGGTGCAAAACATCTGACTTTAACCAAAACTTCTCTTTGGTTTGATTTGGGGGGGTGCTTAACTTATTTAATGCCTTATTTTTCAGATTGTCATCTCTAAAATTAATACTTTTACTTATTAGTCCGTTCTAAGGATAAAGCATATAAGAAAAAAGGAAAGCTTTTTGTTCATTATAATCAGGGTAGCAGTGAGTGATTTGCTATATATTATTATCCCCACATTATTCTACCTGGGTCATAACTTCTTCTTTGGATAAATGGAAGAATGGTGTAAAAAAAATTTTTTTGCAACTTTGGAAATAAAAATGCAAGAGAAAGAAAAGTTAAATTAACTAATAACCCCATTAAAGAAAATCAGCTTATTCCTCAGGATGGATGGTATGAACCAGCTTCACCAGCAGTAAGACATTTCACAGTGTTTCGCTAATGTGGGAATCTTGAAGTATAGTGTTGACAGGTAAAGATGTTAGAAAATATAATGATTTTAAAGTAACTGTTATTTAGGATCCAGAGTGTTTTAATAAATATGCAGTGTAATATTTAAAAATCTAATTCTATTCTTTTTTTAGAACAAATGTGCTTACAGCCTGGAGACAACATCTGAGATATGACCATTCATGCTCCTCTTCTTGAATGGTTTTAAAAACAAAAGATCAAATATAGTTAAGTTATAAAGAAAAAAATTTCTTTTTCCTGAAATGCTCCAAGAAGCAGTCATCAAGAATGAACTAGGGTAGAAACACCAAGCCGAGAAGATGGCAGCAAATGTGGAAGGCTGCCGTGAAGCTGGGCCAGTCATTTCAGGAAAAGCAGACAGAAATAATATGATCCAAAAAGCAGATGTTAGTACCTTCTCAGTAGAAATAAATGGGACTTACGTTGTCCCCTATAGAAGATATTCTGCTTTATCATGATAATGTCATTAATAGCATTGCATTATTACATAAAAGTCTGTTTCTTTACAATGTCAAGAATCTAGGGGTGTCTGGCTGGCTCAGTAGAGCATGTGACTCTTGATCTCAGGGTTGTGAGTTCCAGCCCTACGTTGGGCATAGAGATTACTTTAAAAAAAAATTTTTTTTTAAATCAAGAAAAGAGGACTGCATTACAAACAGAGGCAATATATTCAACCAAGCATGAGAGAAATAGTAGAAGGGCATTTTCACCAAAACCCCCGGTAATCCAGGAGTAGGAGCTGGTGGCCCCATAGAAACCACAGGGCCCTAAGAGACTGTGGTCCCAGCATGAAAGCAACATGCACTCCTCAGGGAAGGCAGGGGCAACTTTTGCTTTCAAAATTTCAAAGTTCTATTGTCATGATCTCTTGTTTGATGACTTTTATTTCCCCACATCCTTGCCTCACAAGGGCTACTCAACTGAGCTGTTTGTGTTGCTCCAGTTAGTCAGGAGGAATGTAGAAGCTCCTTCACTTTAGAATCAAGTCTGGTCTTCAGCCAAGGGCAGGTGACTTGTTTCTCAAGGGCAGTAGCCTTCCTAGTGGCACTAATCTGCCATAGGTCATCGGAGAATATAGGAGTGACAGCTAGTGAGTGTCCGGAGGTGAGCTGTCTCCCCATAGCAGCAGTGAGCTCCCAACCCGAGGACCCAGCACATACAGATGGACCACTGCAGCTTTCAGGAGCTTATCTGGTTTTTGAAGTCTCATGGGCAATGCCCATCCCAAAGACCCCCCTTACACTTGAGTTTTGAGTAAGAGTAGCAGAAGAACAATTCCCCATCTGCACATTTGCCTTAACGGATTCACCACGGAAGGGCAAAGGCAATTTACCTCGGGCACCTGCCCTTTTCCTTTTCTCTTTGGGATCGCACTAACAGAGTTGGGTAGAAATAAAGATCCTCCTAAGGACCAGATTGCCTGAGCCCTGAATGGGAAGGATCTGCATTAGCTCTGTGACTCTGGTTTCCAGTGATCGCAAAGCAGCCTCTTCAACTGGGGACTCATGCTCTGTGGTGCAACCCGCAGAATTTCGCCAGCGGTGAACAAGGCTATATAGCTTCTCCAGGCTAAAACACCTTTCCTTCAACTAAACCATCCCCACACTTACATGTCAGAAAATGACTTGAGATATTGAACAAAATGACTTTCAGTATTCCTTCCAGGTTTCCAATTCTGCGTCTAAGCTTTTGACTAAAATGAAAATGAACTCCATTGTTTGGAAGTCGCGATTATGAGTTGAAAACTAAATGCCAAGTTAAGCCTCAGCCTTCAGCTGTAACACCAAACTCCCCCACATTAAGTTGTCCTCTGTCCCTGAGAATTTTCCTTTTAATTAAAACGCCGCCTGATAGGCAGAATCTTGAGGCGCATAAAGCAGTTATGTGATTCACTCAACCATTTGTATGCATGTGTGACCTATTTAGCTTTTAAAATCCCATTTAATGCCAAAAACTACATTAAAGAATTCAAACAAAAGCTCACAGGGAGTCCCATAATGAGACTGTTTTGATTATTCCAGTGATTAACCCATTTCCTTTCTCTTTGGTAATTTCATTTAGAAAAGTAGTCATTTTAAGAACAAGTAGATTTTTCTTTATTGCTTTTCTAGTTTGCTGTGAAACTGGCAAGTGGCCAACCAGCTGTGAAACTGCAATTATTACTATTACTTAACATTTATCAAACCTCTTCAGGTGCTACAGAAATAATTCTCCTTATCTACAAAGACAAGGCCAAGGAAGGCATGAACAAGACCCAACCTTGCTAAAACACGACAGAAATAACTTTTGGGGACGCTGTTGGAGAACATGCTGGTGCAGAATTGCTGAAGGGTTCTGATCCACTGCCGCCAGGCAAGGGTTCTTCAGCACTTAGGAAGCTACCGCTCCCTCCCATGAAGAGTACGCATCCATTCAGGCGTGCATGTATTTGTCTCTGAGCACTTTTTGAAATGTATGGGTGTGTCAGCTTCTAATGTAATTTGCTTCTGAATAATTCTAGCAGTACCACCTCCTTTAGTCTCATGCGCTGCCCGCCGGGAGTAAGAATCCAGGAACAGCCTCGCCATCCTGGACGGGTGGTCAGCTTCACCCTGATGTTCTACCTCAGCGACATCTAGTGGCAAGAAGACAAGGCTATCCGCTGTGCCACCAGCTTCCCACCGTGAGGGACGGGCTGGTGTTATCTCTTAAAGCCAGAGTGAACACACACGATCACGTCCGCCTGGTGAAGACTGGGTCCACACCTATTGTCCAGGCATAATTATTAATAGCGTCTGCTTTCACTCTTGGAAGCGTTAACAGATTGGATAATGAATTACACAGCCTACTTAATGCCTTATTGTAGCTCTCCCATCTATTAGGTGACTTAACACATCACTTTGAGGTAATAAGTTCAGGAAGATTACTCCTCATTGTGTAAAGTAATATTTATCTTTATCTATCCTGAAATTATCCTTCAAGCATTATGGGATTGTTTCAAGCTCTAATGCTGAGGCCGGGTGGACAAGCTCATTTGATAGATTTTAGTCTTACCCGCACCAGGCCTTTGTCTATCCAGATGTAAGCCCCTAATTTTCGTCTTTTCCCAGAGACCTGTTCCCTCTGATCATTAGTTTTCCTTGTTAATCAGGCTGCAGTAGTGTTTGGACACGACTTGTCTGGCTGTCTGAGAAGTGACACACAATGGCTAGTCCTTTCAGGCAGGGATGTAAGGCCATCTGGTAGGTGCGGGATTTCCCAGCTGTATTATAATTTTTTTGAATTAAACATTTTTGACCACATAGAGAATAAAGGGCAGAGACACTGCCTAGGTGGCCCATAGCGATCCCTTTGTTTATGCTTGCAGAAAGAAAAAAGACAGAAAAAAAAAAAAAAGGAAGCAAAAAAGAAAGATCAGTGTACATAATTAAGAAGCAGTGTTATAAATTCAAAAACACTATTTACAAGTAAAAAAAGAACTTCACTTTGTTGCTTTTTTATCCCAGGGACAACCTGAAGGGGTAAACATGTTAAGGGTTTATAAAAAACTTCCCAGAAGTGTACATTTAAGTGGACCAGTGATTTATTCCTTTCCAAGAACAGAAATTTTATAGAAAAAAGTACTCAAGTAACAGAAGAAAAAAAGGGAACATTTTGTAATAGAAATCTTACTCTTGTATTTTCTATTTTGAGTTTAGAAGTTAGATTGCATTAAAAAAAAAAATGTACAAGTGCCTTCCCTGTGCGAGATGTTTTGCTGGGCCTGAAATGGATCTGGTTTCAGATCCTGTTATTTCAACATTACAATTTGTTTTCCGTGGAACATTGAGACAATATAACAAATTACAGCTCTCTTGCTGAATTTTACTTGTTTCTCGTTTTTTCTTCATGCTAATAGTCACAAAAATCATTCAAGTGCTGCCTTATCTTACCTTTGCAAGAACTTCCAAGCATTTAGGAAACCGAGTTTTTTCCCTTAAGAAAATTAGAATTCACTGGGGAGACCGAGTAAACACGTCCTATGCATTTATTGTGTATACCCTTTGGACTCCAATTATTTAGAATTGCTGGACACTTGGACCTAGCCTGGGTTGAAGTTCAAATATATTTAATCTTTGATGGAAGAACCTCCTCGATAAAGTGAACAACACATTAGAGAAATCTTCATATTTTTTCAAGGAAAAAACTTTTTTTAAAGCTGAGTCACATTTTTAAGCAAATTCTTAGTGTTAAGTACCTAGGGTTGTACTTATAAAGGTAGATTCATAAGGATCTCAACTTACGAATACTCTATAAGGGCTCAGTGTGCTGCTAATCCTATTCTCCTGAAAAAAAAAATGGGTGTTTTTCCTTTAAAAATATTTAAAATATATAACTCAGGTACACAGTCCTTTTTTTTAAATTTTAAAATATTTCATTTTATTTATTTGAGAGAGAGTGCACATGAGCAGGGGGAGGGGCAGAGGGAGAAGCAGACTCCCCACTGAGCAGGGAGCCCAACGTGGGGCTCGATCCCAGGACCCGGGGATCATGACCTGAGCCGAAAGCAGACGCTCAACTGTGCCACCCAGGTGTCCCTCAGGTACACAGTCTTTGCAGCTCGTTTAATTTTTGAGGTCCGATTGTGAACACACACGACAGGAACATGTGAATTTATATACATCATTCCGAAGTACTGAAGGGGTTGCTGGTGGCTGCAGTCAGCGGGGCAAGGACAATGACAAGACACTGTGTTGGTCCAGAGCAGAGACACAAAACAGTCCTGCTTAATAAATGTTGTGTTCTGGAAGAGCGCTCGTCATTTAAGTCTGGCATTGTGCCAAGGGCAACATACACAGAACTTTCTCCTTTGTAAGACACCGCTTCTTGGGGGGAAATTTATATTGTTCTACATGTGTTTTAAACGTGGGCTTGGAGACCGGAGCCCCAGAGCCTTCTCAAGGGCTCGGTTAAGTAATTAATTTTGCAAATTACAAATGCGCTCCATTTGGCTTTTCAAAGCTACAGCTCTGAGACCAACTGTGCCCTTCCTAATTTGGGAATATTTTCTTTCTGGTTTTTATTTTGACATGGACCCTGCCATCTACTCTCATGGCTATTTCCAGCATCCCATGGGAGCTCCTTTCATGGTTGTCATAGTGCAAATGCTCAAGAAAACCAAGAACTCAGTGCTTTCATAAAGCATTTATTTTTATTTGAAAACATTATACAGGCATTACATTGCCACAGCCAGTCCATAGGGGAGCATGCAAATATCAAAAATGGAGTTTGTTCAACTTATCGGTGTAAATCTCCTTTTTGGTTCATATTTTCCACTTGCGGTGTCTGGATTAGTGTGCTTTGTTATGTGGCTTGACAATAGAATCCTACCCATGGGGTAAAATCTGTCCTGGTAGCTAGCTGGGGACTACTAAGTGGTTATAACTCAAAAACAAACCCAAAACAAACAATACTACACGCTTGTCAAAAGGTTAATACCACAAGTTAGCAATATCTAAACTAAACATTGAAACATTTTCATGGGACACAGTGGTGCAAATTTTCCCACTGCTTGGTCTACCTGCTTGTGTATTTCAGAGTCTGGAGCCGTGGGAAAGCGTGAAGTTGTGACCAAGGCAAGTGCTGTCCCCAGGGCACGTTTTCATGGAGGAAACTGAGAACCAGCACTGATCGCTAGCAGGGAGCCGGGGGGGGGGGGGGGGGGGGCGGGGGGGGGCTGTGGTTTGCTTACCCAATCCAATTCTATACAAGCTGCTAAAGTCTCACTTGTGTGGGGTGGGGGTGGAGGGGGCAAAAAGCTGAAATGTTTGCTGGTGTCTATTGAGGCTGTGAGATTTCAGAAATGAAAATGGGTAGAGTTAATGTTGTGCTACTCCCGCTTCCCACCCCGCTCCCGAAGGACCAGTGTTTTTACACAGAGAAGAGTTTGTTCTTTGCTATTTTCTTTTTTGGCCGAAGGGTCAATCTGGAATTCCTGATCTCAGACGGTGCAATATGTTATCAGCCTTTCTAACTGGAGACGAACCAACACAGTGAAGGACCCCAGTGACATGAAAGTCATTGTGCATGAGAACACTGGATGGTAAAGGGTTTACAGTGAGTTCACCTTAACATTCACACTTGGTTTCCATACAAGGGAGTCAATTAAAATATCCTAGAAAATAATCCAGATGGCTACTTTTCGCCATCCGTTGATTGCAAACCTTTTTGAAATTTAAATTTTAAAAAACTTCCCAGTCCACTGAGTTGACTTGGAATAGCTTCATCCACTTATTTCTCATAAGACTTTACTAAGTGTCTACAAATTAGTGTCATAAAAATGAATAAAAAAGACTAAAACATTTGGCTTTAAAATAAATACTAAAAATGCAATAAATCAAGCAAATTATGCCAACCGAAGGAATGTAAACACAAAAATAAAACCACAGTCTTTAAAGGTCTTCAGATCTGAATGGACAAAATATTCAGAGAAAGGTATTTAATTGGTTTAAAAGGTAGCAGAGAGCAGACACTGGCAAGTTGTTTTGACACTGATTTCTTTTTTCTCCAAAAATAAAACATATTTCTGAGGGAGCTGAACAGAGATGACCATACACTCTGCATATCCGAGGAGGTAATTCTTCTTCGCCATTTCCAGGGGCAGGACTGCACCCCCGGGGGTAGAAGGCAGACAGAAGGGCCACCGGCTGCTGACCAGCCAGCATGGGACGCGTTCGCCTACTCAGGATTTAGGCCTTGTGCAGGCTCTATGGGAATCCTGACGGGGCTGCAATCTGTCCTACTTTACACGGACCCCTCTGGTGATTTGTTTTGTTTGCTTAAGATGTATTGATCTGAATTGCCCAGTTTCATAAGCATTTATTTTTCCTTACCAAACCCTGTACTCCATCACGGATCTTTTTGCATGGTATTGAAGCCGGCCAAACTTAAAGACTATTTCACATACTGACACATAAAATCTATTCCAAATCGTAGAGGTCTGTGGTGCTTCTTGATTTTGTGTGTTTGTGTGTGTTTGAAAAAAAAGAGTTACTTTAAGAGCAACAAAATTAGACTAGTGACATATCCCTCAAAGCCTTATCAGGACCCCGCAATGTTCTCTGTATCCCTAAGAATAGGGTGTTGATATATTCTGCTTTTGAAGGGATGCCAAATATGACCAAGATGCCACACTTTTTCATTCACGACATCTTTATCACTACCAAGTGGTCAGATCAATCAAGCCATTGTCAGAGACTGCTCCACATCAGCACGTGGACTTTGTTGGGGGCCACCCAACCAATGATACTCCACAGTGAGGGTGATTTCCATGCTGGTGTATCTTAACAAGGGTGGCACACAGTTGAAGAGGGCAGAGGGCCATGGCTTTTTCCAATGACTTGAGTAATTTCCATAGTATCACTAAAGAAATCTAGGAATTAAAGGTAAAATCAAATAAATTTTTGGAAGAGAGGATATAGGGAGGGGCAGAAAGATTTAATATATTTAATATATATATATATTATCCTAAACACACATGATATTATTATTCCTGGGGTTTCCTATAAGCCACGGAAATGAAAGGTTCCTTATCCTATTATTACAGGGACTTCATTAGCAGAATCACGTGGTACAACAGAAAGGCAATGGCCCGGAGTAATCAGAGATTGAAATATAAAAAAGCTCAAGTGTTTGTTTTATATCTATTCCTAGAATAGAGAATTATATGGTCAGTTGCCCCTCCCCACAAGGGTGACAGCACAAAATACTTATTGAGCAGGCAATCCAACAGGTAACAACCATCAGCCACCAGGCCCCTAGGCTAAGGAAACTTCTCAGGGTGGAGCTCCTGTGGAATGCAGCACTCATAGAGACTGTGCAAAAAAATAAAGTATGATTCTTAAAAAGTGACTTGCCATAGAAAAGTGGGATTTATGTTAACTACATGTGGGTTTGGCGATAGTTCTCATCAGGAGTACAAAACATCCTCCTGAAAGTTAGTGTAATAACAGTAACAATAATAATACAAATAATAATAATACTTGCTTTTAATTCAAAAGTTTTCACAGTAATTAATGCAGGAGGGTTGTGATCAGGACACACACTAGCTAGGCGTCTCTCTAAGTCAGGTGGCTCGGAGGCCATGACTCCAGGGATGTTTAGCTTGTGCCTCTTACAGGCTTTCAGATTTGCTACCTTGCAGTCCACCTGCGTAAACCGCACCTAATAAATACCTTTCTCTATGTACAATACAGAGATGAAGGGTGAACAACGTGGCCACGGAGGTGACTTCAGTGGGCAGGGAGGGCCTCATCTTAGGCCACACGGACGTGGGGCTCCTCTTCGGTCTCCTGGCCCAGGCTGGTGTAGGTGACCGAGGGCTCCACCTGAGCTGTGGCCGGTAAGTCCACGGCGGGGCCCGAAGGATTGCGGAATTGCTTGTACACTCGGGGGTCCTGGGCTATGTATGTGGAGGTGGAGGAGTACAGCACCAGCCCGATGAGGATGGTGAAGAAGGACAGGAGATACAGGCCTGAAAACTGAAGAACACGACAGCAAAGTCATTTAGCGGTCGGAGCAGAGGGGCTCCCACGAGAACAGGCACCGAGGGACCAGAGCAGAGCAGCTCCCAGCGGAGCAGGCGGCGAGACGAGCCGGCCAAAGCTCTCGACGGGAAGTGAACGTTCTCTTCCTAAACGGCCTCGGCCTCATTGATTCTCCTTATCTGTTTCCTCAGCTCTGTGGTGAACACAGAAAACACTCAGCTAATTGTCCCTAAAGTGCCCGTCTGAGGACCTGCTGTGGGAGGGCTAGTTAAGCACAAATTAAAATACGTCAAGTTTTTAAAAGCAAAAAAAAAAAAGTCTCCAATATCACTCAACAAAGAGTTGGTTGTTATTGGCTTCATTAAACCCAGACGAAATATAGATGTTCCACTTAAGACGGCGATGAAGCCATGGACACCTGATCGCGCCCTGACGCGGCTGCATTGGGCACTCTTGTGTCTTCATCCGATTCAGACACTGTCTGTGTTCCCCGTAGGAACTCTTACCGCCTTTTGTAACTATCTTTGCAAGAAAAGATTATCCTTGGATCGAAAAAAAATAGTCTAACATTCCATTCTGGCTCCACTAATTTGGTAACAACCAAACAGAGCTGTATATGTAGCATCCTGCTTCCTGAAGTATTTGCTTGACAATTTATAGAGATTTGCGGGGGGGGGGGGGGGGGAGAAAATATGGGTTTAAACAAGTGCCTGTGAATTTATGTATGTTTTTGAAAAACTACAACTTCTGGACCTTCTTGAGTAGTTACCCTGGAAGTTGTTCCTTGAGTAATTACTGGGCGGGAGGGTGGCGGGGGGGGGGGGGGGGAAGGTAACAACACAAGTGTTGCCATTTCTATTTCATTCATTTGTTCATTCATTCATTTGTTCACTCATTCAATGAATAGTTTCCTGTATGCCCTTCTATAGCAAACATGGAACTATATACTGGGGACAGAGGAATGAGAACATATGGTCGAGGGCTTAATCATCTCCGTGGAGAGACAGAGGTACAGGTAGACAAACTACAGTGCACTCGGGAATGCCAAATCTCATTTGAGTCCAGAGCTGTTGTCCCAGTCTTGACCACATGCTGCATCCCTGGGCAGACAGAAGACCAATTTGATTGGATTTTCCTATTTCATTTTCCATGCTCCTACTTTAAGAGAACTAAAAACTGCTAAAAAGACAAGAATTAGTTGGAAGCTGGAAGAAGAACAGGAAGAGGACCTGGAGAGTTTATAAAGTAAGTTGCAAGGCTATAAGAGTTCAAAGGCAGCTACAGCAGAAAAGACATCCCTGAGGGGAAGAGCCCCTGCTACAGTGGTATTTTTTCTTTTTCTTCCTTCTTTGCCTCCTCCCTGCTACTGTTCCTCCTCTCCCTCTTCCCCCTCTCTGCCTTCTCCTCCTCTGTTTCTCTCTCTTCAGCAGCAGCAAGGTAGCTAAGACTAAAGACCATTTTCCGATTTTCTTTCTAGATCATTCCTCACCCTTTCAATCCTTTAGTCTTCATATTCAAACCATGTGATACTCTTTCCTCAGGTGGATTTATAGACTAGATTCGGCTTCTAACAGCTTCACTTGAATAACCTGAAACAACCAATTCAGTTTTTCCCAGTGAAAAGAAGTGTTTTATTCTGTGGCTCATGAATTTGTTGGTAAAATGAAATGCGAGGAAAAGACCACTCAGAACTGTTGCAGGTGATGTCAGAAAACCGATTTACCCCTCCCCTCCTTCCTGAAATTCTACATTCGAGAGCTGCAGTCTTTACCTGAAACTCCAGTGAACGAAATAGGTTTGTTCCCAACACTGTAATCATTTCAAATATCCTGTTAATAACTTTCATTTTCTTTTTTTTTTAAATTAATTAATTATTTATTTATTTGAGAGGGAGAATGAGATAGAGAGAAAGAGCATGAGAGGGGTAAGGGTCAGAGGGAGAAGCAGACTCCCCGTTGAGCAGGGAGCCTGATGCGGGACTCGATCCTGGGACTCCAGGATCATGACCTGAGCCGAAGGCAGTCGCTCAACCAACTGAGCCACCCAGGCGCCCAATAACTTTCATTTTCAAACTCCACGGACGGGTCCCTGGTGTCAGGTGAAGAGCGTTGCCGGTCTCAGGTGTGAGCTGGTTCCTGCTGCAGCAGCTGGAGGCGGGGAGACTCCGAACTGTCTTCCAACCACACGCTGGATTCAAATCCTAGCTCCCCTACTTTCTAGCTGTCATTTTGGACAAGTATGCTAACCTGCTCAGGTCCAAGTTTCCTTATCAGTGAAGTGAGGCTAATAATTGTTACCCATACACAGGTAGCTACATAGAGAGGGGCTGTAAAGATTAAACTTGATAAAGCATGTAAAGCACTTACTCGTTGCCTACTTTGCAACAAGCATTCAGTTCATTTCACCTTTGTTGTCATGATTACTGTTTTGTCGTTATTGTCTATAGCATTATCTTATAATGAGTAGTCATGTATGTAACACTCTTATGTAATCTATTGATTAAATTGCCTTTCTCCCTGAACTATGGGACTGACTGTGTCTTTCTTTCTTTCTTTTTTTTTTTTTAAAGATTCCATTTATTTATTTGACAGAGAGAGACACAGCGACAGCAGGAACACAAGCAGGGGGAGTGGGAGAGGGAGAAGCAGGCTTCTTGCCGAGCAGGGAGCCCGATGCGGGACTCGATCCCAGGACCCCGGGATCATGACCTGAGCCGAAGGCAGACGCCCAACGACTGAGCCACCCAGGCGCCCCTGACTGTGTCTTTCTTGATCAGTGTCAAGTGCAGAGCCTGGCATAGTGTCAACATCTACTAAGTGTTCTTTGTTCTTTGTATTTTGAATAAATGAATGAATCTAGTTACAGAGAAGTTTCAGATTAAAGAAACAAAAAGTAAAAACTCAGCCTGTACCAGTGGCGTGCTTTAAATTTTTTAGCCTTAAACTTGATAATCCAGTGTCATTTCTCATAGATACAATGGCAAACAAAAACTCGTTGAAAGGGAAGTCAGAGTATTGACCCTTAATCATTAACTTCAAAAGTCATCTTCAAACCTGGGGTCAGTCAGAGGAGAACGATAAGACATCGAAGTGGGAGGGACGATACAAGAGTCTGGGTCGAAGATGGGGGCTACTGATCAGTGGATTGGCACAGGATGTTTCATAAACTCAGATGGACAGGATTTGGCAATACAGGGGGAGGGACAGGAAAGGATCTCATGTGGGGTATCCCGCAAGAAGGATGTGAATTCCTCTCAATTTCTGGTTTCAGTTCCCATAGTCTGACTTGATCAAGATGACAAATATTTTAAAATTCATCTCTGTAAAGCTAATACCTTTGCCATTGTATGAACAAATACCTGAATCATCCCTTTTTGGGACATAGAACCATCAAGTTGAATGATACATCCACTACCCAGTGTTCTCCTGGGACAGCTCCAGAATGACAGCACATACTTTACTTCCAATAAATTTCCACTTAATTCATGCAGAATTCATTCTAACATTGTTCAAAATATAGATAGCATGGGGTTTTATACGACAGAGGCAACTTGGAAGTCACCCAAGAGTTTTTATTCATAGATAGTAAGTAGACAAAGTCTTATGTAGCACACAAGCCAAAAGGGAACAGAAAGACATGAATTATGATTAATCTGGATAAATAATAACAGAAAGGTTTGATTTTCTTTTCCTCTTTTTGGATTGACAGAAAAAAGAAAATTGAATCAGGATCTCAAATAGGATGCTGCACTTAGCCTAATAGAGCATTCTTTAAAAAACAAATGAAGGAGGGGGGAATCGGAGGGGGAGACGAACCATGAGAGACCATGGACTCTGAGAAACAAACTGAGGGTTCTAGAGGGGAGGGGGTGGGGGAATGGGTTAGCCTGGTGATGGGTATTAAAGAAGGCACGTTCTGCATGGAGCACTGGGTGTTATACGCAAACAATGAATCATGGAACACTACATCAAAAACGAATGATGTAATGTATGGTGACTAACATAACATAATAAAATAAAATTTAAAAAAAATTCTGTATATTCTAGGCTGCTCAACTCATTTAGTGCAAAGAAATACTCATGCTTAGTTGCCTAAGCAAAGAACAAGGAGTGCCCTGGGCACTAGAGGAGGTCTGAAGGCCATGTCCAAGTTCCACATGAGGCAAGGTTCAGGTGGAGGCTTGCTGTCCCCGTTGAAGAGCACAGGCTGCTGCCGGAAGTGTACTCTGTGCCCCCAGTCAGCTGTAGTCCATCAGAAGGCACTTTATGTTCTGTGCTGTGGACACACTCTGACCTGCGTTTATCCCACTGGAACTTGGAGAAGCTGAGAAAGGTTGCGCCCGCAATAACACCACCGTGCTGCATACAACGTTTACTTTGCTGCTGTCTTCTTCCATCCTGATGGGTCTTCTGTGCTGACGAGGTTAGAAAGCACCCGTGGCACATAAGGAGAAGGCTTGTGTGTTGCTTAAATCAATGTGACTGGGACACGAGCCATTGTCCAGAAGGGGGCGGCTAGACTGACGATAAGATTGTACAAAGTTCCTCAACCTCCAGCTAGGGATTAAACCTAGCTCTAGCCAGCTGGCATCTCAATATGATTACTATTTAGCTAACGGGACATTCAGCACATCAGTTAAGGACAGAACAGATTTTCATTTTGGCTTTGGTACTGAACATCTAAGCAGAGTTTTAATAAACTAATAACTTTAGTGAGTCTTAAGCCTATCCCAGTGGAAAACCACATGATTTGAAAGCCATTTCAAAGTACATTTATAAGGAAACCAACTAGAACAGATAAGAAAGAGGGCAATTTTCAAGGGCATCTTTCCTTTTTGAGCTTGACCAAAAAGGTGGCAGGGGTTAACAGAGAAGAACGTGGGCAATCCTCAGAAAGGCGTAAAGGTTGTTTTTTTTTTTTCTTTAGATTTTATTTATTTATTTGAGACAGAGAGAATGAGAGAGAACACATGAGAGGGGGGAGGGTCAGAGGCAGAAGCAGGCTCCCTGCTGAGCAGGGAGCCCGATGCGGGACTCGATCCAGGGACTCCAGGATCATGACCTGAGCCGAAGGCAGTCGCTTAACCAACTGAGCCACCCAGGCACCCCGTAAAGGTTTGAGGATGAAGTGACTTTGGCTTAAAGCTCTGCTTTTACTCAATTTATGTCCCAACGACTTCTATATGATGGGCCTGCTTTTTCCTTCTTTCCTGGGGAGTGCACTCTTGGTGCATGCTTCTGTATAACACGGTTTTTCTAAGACTCCTGATGTTGGGTTCTGGTCATTTTTGCTCAGTGACTGCACTGGGGACTATTAATGATCAGAACGAATTTTTATTTAATAATTAACGCCAAGTTAAAAGACTCTTTTAGCTCTTAAAGGGAGATATATGGCAGTTCTATCTCCAGAAAAAAAACAGAGTCAATGGAAAAAAGAAACTATGTCGCTTGTGATATGTAGAAGAAAGAGCTGGGAAGAAAGGAAAGAAGAGTAGCTGGTGAGGAAGAAAGGGAAAAGAGTAGCTGGTGAGGTTTCCTGGGAAACTGGGGTACAGGGGAATGAGATTTAGGTTAAAGCTCCTGGAGTTATCTGACAAAAAAGGAGAGATTTAAATTTAGATCCAATTTCCATCTAACTTGGAGAGCCAAGGACCTCAGAGAAAATGCAATTGGAAGGAGGGAGAAAATAGGGTCAAATTAGAAAGAAAGAGAGATACAGGTAAAGAAAGTTCCTCAGTAGTCAGGAGGAAAGGGGACTGCATAGCTGGATACCCAGAAAAGGAATAATTCTCTAAATTAACCACCCAGCATGTAATCTTTCTCTCTCCATCTCTCTTTTTGTGTACCCACACACACGCACACGCACGCACACCTGTGAACCACGACTGCTGATCTGATAGGACCTGCTTTCTGAACTTGAGAGAAGCTGAGTGGGTGACAGAACACTATCCCTGAAGCCTTCTCACGTGTGGTAGGTGAGCAGAGGACAACATTTTCTTTCCTTTTTTTTTTTTAAGATTTTATTTATTTATTTGAGAGAGACACAGCAAGAGAGGGAACACAAGCAGGGGAAGTGGGAGAGGGAGAAGCAGGCTTCCCACTGAGCAGGGAGCCTGATGTGGGGCTCGATCCCAGGACCCCGTGATCATGACCTGAGCCGAAGGCAGACGCTTAAGGACTGAGCCACCCAGGTGCCCCAGAGGACAACATTTTCAAAGCCTCATGTGTTCCCAAGGCTATCTGTAAAGTGTGGAGGAAGGAAACAGCAGTATCTCAGGCCATGCCTCATCTTGAAGGCATTATCGCTAAAATGTAAAAAGGTCTTGCCCCAGCAAAGGGGCTCTACTGGATGCAAGGAGGCTGCTGAAAGAGGCGTTCCATTTGGAAACTTGATAATGGTAATCGTTGAAAGTGGTTTTTGCACTGCATCAGGAAGCTGCTTAGAAATGAATTCAAGGACATTTCTAAGTGTTCTTACACATGGCTTTTCACACACACAAAGGAAAACAAAGGATATGTGGCTACTATAATGATTTCCTTTCTCGTTCTTATTCGTTTATTCTTTTAAACAGACACAGATGTAATTAAACCTTTCCACATTTTTGACTCTTTGGCAGAAAATACCTAGAAGGGTAGAGGCTGGGAATTTGCAAACTTAGCAGTTGCTTCAAAGGTCAATGCAACCATGGGTAAGTAGAACAATAAAGGGCGGTGACTGGTCATTCCCAAGGCCAGACGGCACAGGCTGGTAAATGTGAGGTTCAAAAGCTGTCGGGAACAATTTCCATGCAGGGAGACTGGTCTGGCAATTTCAGTAGCAAGTTATGCCTGGGAAAAATTAGACTTTTAATTAAGTTTGTGAAAACTCCCCTGAATGATCTACAATGTAAAATAGTGTACTTTCCCTTATGCTTCCATACTCTGTGATATAGAGTGCACACATAAAGATAAATCAATTGGCACATCTAACCATGATTTCTAGACTGAGAACAAATAAAAAGACCCATTCTGTTCCCAACAGAAAACCAGGTCATGCAGTTTGGAGGTCCTCGGTACCATAGTAATTTAAAGACTCATCAGGGACTAAGTAATGCAAAATGCCAGTTAAGAGTCAATCAATTAAGTAGAATGCTGCCGTAGTGGAGTTTTTAAATCCAAATATTATGGGTTGATAAAACTGGCTTTTATAACTGAAAGGGGAACCCAAGAATTTGAGATGTGAAATGAAGAGTGAACCCTTTGGGCAACAACCAGTCTGCCGAGTGTCCTGGGGTAGAAGGGAGAGAGGACAGCTCACCAGTGACAACTCATCCCTCAGCAGCTGGGCGTGTCTCAGTGGGCTGTGGACCACACCTTGAGCTTGGGAGTGCAATGGTGTGGAGCAGAACCAGGGGAGGCTGGTCCCTGCCGGGCATGCTGTAAACCATGGTCTGCTTGGGATCCCGGGAGGACAGGCTCTCCCCAGGTCCTGATCTGTTGCTGCTGGGTTGGAGCCAATTGCTATTCAGGGCAAGACAACGAGACAGACTTGGCTCCACAGAAATGCCAACATAAACAAGTTGCTGCTTGACCTCCTAAATTTGGCTCTGCGCTAAACTAACAAGATCATTTTTATTATTATTAAGAGTATTAAAAATGCAAAAGTTTGGCTCCTGAGTTTACTGAACTGGAAATAAATGGCCTGGAGAGGCCAGAGCTTTTTCAAATTCTTCTGAACTGCCTTATTGTTGTTCTGTCTCCTGCTCTTGCCTCCTTGTATTTCTTCTCCTCATCCCCCTCCCCGCTCCCCCCCCCCACTTTTTTTAAGAAAAAAGAAAAGGGCTAAATCTCTCTGGCTAAATATTGCAATATTTCTTTCTTCTAAGTCCTAAGTCACAGCATGGGAAAATGCCAAATGTGAGCATGGCACACAACCTACCCACAAACACCAAAATCGGTTGTCTTCAGAGACCAACAGTACTGACCCCAATCCCTCCCTCCCTGTTCTTTCTCCAAAAGAAATAGAAAGTAATCCCAAATCCATGCTTGTCTCATCAAGACAGAAAATAAATCAATGAGTGCCTCAGTCAAAATGCCAAGTGGTCTCTCTATCTGTATCAACAAACCGACGAATTGCAAAGATTTAAATACTCAGAGAACAACTTTATCCTCCAAACAGCATGTTGTTCAGGAGAGAAGCAGCGAACAGGAGGGCCCTGACACCGTCGCAGGGCAACGCTGGACCCCCCACTGCAATCCCGGCTTGGTTTACGAGGCCTTCTGTTTGATTTGCAAAACCAATTCATCTGGCAGTATACTCCACGCAGCCGATCACCCCCAAGGACAATGAGGGTTCTTTTATGGGCAAATATCTTCCCCTGTGAGTAATTTCACACATGAGTACGGGAACGGGGAGCTAAAAATGGATTTCTGACCTTATCTTTTATATGACAAACAGACATTTTCACTTGGGTTGATGAAGTGATAGAACTCCTCATTCATGCAGATTTCTATTCTGTGCAGTCCGGTAAAAGCCCAGAACAGCCAAGCCAGGAGTGGAAGAAATGGGGCCTACTCTGTGGGAGTGTTTAATTATAGCTCAGTTACAACAAAGGCCATCAGATGGCTCGTTTATGTCACCTTTCCGTGCTTCCTTCTTATCACTTGCCAAAAAAGGACTACATTTTCGTATGAGGGACGCTGAGAGTGGCCTTCACTCCCACGTTGGGACTCTTGCATCATCAATCTATTTTCCCTCCACACGACACCGAGGTGCATACTGAGCCGCCGTGATTTTGCAGGAGACTGAATGTTAAAGCCAGTGAATGGTATTTAGTCTATAGACATGGTAGTGTTGCAGCTCAACTTAAAGAATTCCTTTTCCTTTACACTGGAATCGAGAGGCGGAAGTGGGTGTGGCACCACGCCCTATTTCCCCCAGTGACGCACTAGTAAAATTTTTGTTTCCTGTTAATGTATTGCTCTGCGGATCTAAAAGTCTTAGTTCCAAAGGGAGGAATGTTTCAGGGCTGCCTGGATGGCTCAGTTGGTTAAGCTTCTCTTGATTTCGGCTCAGGTCATGATCTCAGGGTTGTGGGATCAAGCCGTGCATCAGGCTCTGCTCTTCGTGCAGAGTCTGCTTGAGATTCTCTCTCTCCCCCTCCCCACTCACTCTTGAGTGTGGGCACTCTCTCTCTCTCAAATAAATAAAATCTTAAAAAAACAAAAACAAAAGGAGGAATTTTTCTACCAGGAGACACAACAATGATTCCACTGAACTGAAAGTGAAGATTGCCACTCAGTTGCTTTCGGCTTGTGCTTCTCAATTAACAAAGAAGGGAGTTCTTGTCACTGTGCTGGCTGGGGTGATTGACTGGGCTCCTACTTCATGATGGAGGTAAAGGATAACAGGTCTGGAATATAGGAGATCCCCAGGCATTCCTTAGTATGACCATGCTCTATGACTATAGTCAATGGGAAATGTCAACAACCCAATCCAGGCAGAACTACTAATAGCTCAGACCCTTTAGGAATGAAGATTGGGTCACCCCACCCCGCCCTGCCCCATCCCTCCTAGAGACAGAGTGTGTATGTGTATACACACACACACACACATACACACTCTGTATGTATACACACTCTGTATGTATACACACACACACATATATACATAAAACATATATGTATGAGACTTGATGCAGTGCTTGGCACATAGAAAATGTTCAATAAATGTCGGCTATTTTTAGCTTTACATCACAAAGAGTAAATGCTAAAGCACGGAGAGATTTGAAAACTTTCCTTAATAGTTCTTTCTGAAAAGTTCAGCATGAATCAAACTGAACTGCAAATGCATTTATAGAATTGGCCACTTAAAAGAAGAGCACAGCAATAAATCCATCCGGAGCAGAAGGCTTTTTTGTCAATGCAAATAACAGACCCCTGGTTTATAGTTTGAACTTATTTTTATGTCGAGTTTCCTTACCATGATGCATGATTATGTAAGTCACAGGAATCCTCTTAAGTTTTTATTCTGCTTTACTTATTAATTTAGAGCAACTACTCCCCAGCAGCACAAAACATCTTTGAGAATCCATGAATATAGTTAAGTTTAGCAATGCATTTTCTTCCTCGGCTGAAAAGTGACCCCCCCCCGAAATACATCCATATCTGAATACCTGGAACTCTTGAATGTTAATTATTTCATTTGAAAAAGGGTCTTTGCAGATAAGATTAAGTTAAACATTTGAGATGACAGATTATCCTGGGTGCTATAGACTGAATTGGGTCTATCCCACCCCCAAATATGTATTTTGAAGCCGTGACCCCCAATCTATCTTATATTTAGAGATGGGGTCTCCCTGGAAGTGATTAAGGTGAAATGAGGTCATAAAGGTGGATCAATGTCCTCATGAGACACCAGAGAGCTCTGTCTGCCACATCTCCCACCTCCTGTATACACACAGAGAAAAGGCTAAGTGGGGACATAGTGAGAAGGTAGCCATTTGCAGGCCAGGAAGAGAGCTCTTACCAGAAACTGAACCCTGCTGGACTCTGATCTGGGACTTCTAGCCTCGAGGTGTGAGAAATAAATTTCTGCTGTTTAAGCCACCCAGCTTGTGGTATTTTGATATGGTAGCCTGAGCACAGACGAATATACCTAGGTTCAGGTGGGCCCTAAATGCAATCACATGTATCTTATTAGAGGGAGGCAGAGGGAGATGGTAGACACATACAGAAGAAGGGTATGTGAAGATGGAGCAGAGGGAGATTTGAAGATGCTCCGCTTAAGGACTGGAGTGATACACGAGCCATAAGTCAAGGAATGCTGGCAGCTACAGCAGCTGGAAGAGGCCAGGAACAGATTCTCCCCGAGAGACTCTGCATGAAGCATGGCTCTGCTGAATTCTGGCCTGGTATATGGTACATGCTGGATAGCTAGGTTGTGGAGGCATACCCTGAATGCCCCTGTTAATCACTATCTTGAAAATGTAGTGATCTTGTCCTCCTTCTGTATTCCCATCAGGCAGGATGCATAGCAGTGTGTTGTTCAGGGTTCAAGGTCAGTGGCTCAGGGGGTGGCCAACCTGGAGTGTCTCCCTTGTAACGAAGAGTGTCCATGTGGCAGGTCTTGATTTTTTGGAAATGCTGGCCAGGCAAGGAGGGGAAGGGCTACTGAGAGTTGCAGGGTTAAGTTGCTATGATCTAAAAACTGGCTGCACGTAGATCCCAGCAGCAGATGCTCCCTTTGCATAAGTAAACCTACATCTTGATCCTTGCCTCTGGGTCTTTTCTTTGGTCTCACTGGACCATCACCCTAGGCTGAGAGTCTGCTGGGGTGCAGACCACTCTAAAACAGATTTTGGACTTCTGGTCCTCAGAACTGTGAGAGAATAAATTTCTGTTGTCTTAAGCCACCAAGTCTGTGGTAATCTGTTACAGCAGCTGTATAGAACTAATAGGTTCAACAATGAATTATTCATTCAATAACTGAGCTTAACTGTGAGCTGAGACCCTAGTTATCACCTCACTGTCCATCAGAAACACTGAGTTTCTACAGTTTCCTGAGCTGGGGATACAGTGGTAAATAAGATGGGTAGAACTCCATTCTTAGATTCCAGTCTGTTGTGGGAGAGACCGAAAACAGTTGAAGGAATTAATCTGTAATATGATTTTGGGAAACACTATGAAGAAAACAAACAGGGGGCAGGGTGATGTGAGAGTTTGGTGGAAGCTACTTAGATAGTGAGGGGAAGTGTTCTTTGCAGACAAAGCCCGGGCGTTGAGACTGAAGCAGCCATGGGAGGAGCTGGGAAACAGCAGTCCAGGCAGAGGGACATCAAAAGCAAAGGTCCCAAGGAGGAAAGGGCACAGCTAGTTCTAGAACGGGAAGGGCAGCCAATGTCACTGATGTCTAACCCTTAGTAGTAATTCATAGTTGAATGCATCCTCTGTACCAGGCACCGTTTAATGGGATTTACACTATTCACCTTCTTTTTTTTTTTTTTTTTTTAAAGATTTTATTTATTTATTTGAGAGAGAGAGAACACCTGAGAGGGGATAGGGTCAGAGGACAAAGCAGACTCCCTGCCGAGCAGGGAGCCCGATGCGGGACTCGATCCAGGGACTCCAGGATCATGACCTGAGCCGAAGGCAGTCGCTTAACCAACTGAGCCACCCAGGCGCCCCACTATTCACCTTCTTAATAACTCATGAGGAAGCTACAATTATTTCTTCCTTTCTAAGAAGAAGATAGGGAAACACAGTATGGTGGGCAAGTGTCGAGAGTGGAGGCTGGAGCCATAAAAGCATAGGAACGGTGTGTAGGCCATTAGAGGTGAGCACGGCATTTAAATTTTGCTCAAAATGCAATGAGATATTAAAAAGGGCACGTTCTGCATGGAGCACTGGGTGTTATACGCAAACAATGAATCATGGAACACTACATCAAAAACTAATGATGTAATGTATGGTGATTAACATAATAATAAAAAATGCAATGAGAAAGAAGAGTGTTCAGCAGAAGAGAGTGTAATCTAATTGGTGTTTTAAAAGGACCACTCTGGCTGCTGGTAGGTGATTAATTGTAGAGAGGAATAAGGGGAAGCAGGCAGACCAAGAGACTATTGCAATGGCCTAAATGAGAGATGATGGTGGTCTGAACTAAGATGATGGCAGGAGAAATAGAAAAGAATGCATTTTAGAGGAGGATCAACAGAGAGAAATTAAGACTGAATCTCAATTACTGAAGCTGACTGTTCTGAGGTATGTGATTCTTTTCTAAGCATTTCTCATGGTGCATTTATTCCCCTATTTTCACATACCATATCCTTACACAGAGAGGATCTACACTTAACATCTTCTACGGTTGTGTTGTTGTAGGTGTAATTCCTGCCAATATTTAATCTATGAAGTTCTCCCATTTCTCCATTGGTCTCCATTCCTGAGACGTGTTCTGAGAACCGTATTTAGGAAAGCACAATTAATGACAATACTACTTAAGTATGATAATCTTAGCAAACAAAGCTACTGTCAACTTCCTCCAAAGTATTTTCATCTCTTATCATTTTTTTAAAAAACCAACCCCTCTGAGAAGTATGAAAGGACTATGATGAACATCTTGGAGCTGAGGAAGCAGAAGGTGAGGCAGGTTCAGTAGAGTGCTTAGGACAGTCTTGTAGTGACAGTTGATGTAGTGCCTTGACCCTCCCAAGGCCTCCCAAGGCCTTGACCCTCCACCTAATTCTCTTCCCATCTCCCAGTTGCTTCATTAATTGCATTGCAACATAGTAATTCTTTTTGTTCTTTCATTCCTTATTTTCAAGCTTCTAAGAGCAGTCCATATCTCTATTGCATAGGGCAAGGACACGACTTTAATTCAACAGATCTTGGAACAACCTTAATGGATTATTGATGAAGATGGATGCTGTTCTTTCTCAATGCATAGAAATGAACAATCATCAAGAAATATTATCATGGCTGTGGAAGGGGGAAACCTTTGACAAAAAGAAAAATGAGCTCTCCTACAGCCATACTGGAATTCTTTATTTCCTTCTCTCACACATACCTGGTAATGGCAGGAAAGACAGAAAAATGAAATAAATGGATGAGTGATTGATTGTGAAGAATATCGTGATGTGACAGATGTCACGGGAGAAATCATTTTTATCATTTTAAGAATTAATCAATTCTTTTTCTAAATAAAAATTTGGGTACCTGATGAATAGCTGCCACCTTTGCTTAAATAAACCTCAAGACTCACTTCCCAATTCCAGAATATCACTAAGAAGTATTGGCCTTGGGCCCAGAATATCTGGTTATTCCATAATAAAATCTTACAACATCATTATCACTGCATTTCCACAGTGTTGTCTAATCTTCAAAATCCATGGTGTGTTGTCAAAAATGTGACAGACATTCAACAACAGTTAGTTTCTCATCCCCCCTTAAATTAAATTTTGTACTTGTTATAAAAATAAAATGATCTAATGCCTTAAGACTTAAAAACATTTGAACTTTGGGTTACTACTATATAAACATGTTTTTAAAAAATCAGAATCTAGAGGTGTCCCCTAAATTTGGCATCCATGACCCATCTATGATGTCTCTCTCTATAATTTTGAGGGAGATGGGAACGGTGAGGTATCGCCAAACTGTAGAGAGATTGGTCACTCGAAATACCTTCCTTTACTGTCAAACTAGCTTGTGTGTATAAGGGCCTCTTTTTTCTGGACACGTGATTCTGGGAAAGTTAATTTGATAATATTATTGTCCTGATCTGATATTGCTGGTCTTTCTGAGGTACACTCTATGCATACGACTTTTGGAATTCACTCGATGCCTACAGATGCCTTTGCTCCATCCTGCCCGGTAAGTGATGACTTTAATATCCCTTCCCTTTTACATCTTCGCTCCAGGCTACTGCTTTGCATTGGCACCCCACTCATGCCTCTATGTAAAATGAAAACAATAAAGCAAAACACTGAAGACATTTCTCTGGACTGCACGCATGCCATGGATAGCCTTATCACAAACCTAACAGATACGGCCTTCCCCGCCACCAAGAACCAAAACAGAAGGCACATACAGCATTTACTCTAAAGTGAGGTAGAAATTATTATAATTAGCCGTAAGAGCAAGTCTGTACATTTGAAGTGCAAAGAGATTTGTAACGTTTTGTGTAGAGCTCTCAGCAGCTTTACTAGTGACGCACTTTGCAGAGGAAATGGCTGTTTCCTGGGGCTGAAGATTAGTGAAAAGTCTGCAAGGACAGGTGTAGTTTACATTGGGGGTCAGTCAGCTAACAAATCCGGCAGCTGCCTGGTTTTGTAAAGTTTTACTGGAAGAGAGCCATGTCCGTAGCAGTGCTGAGTAGCTGTGACAGAGGCTGCTTGGCTTGTAAAGCCTGAAATATGTACCATCTGATCTCTTACAGACCAGTTTGCTGACCTCTGTGCATGTAGACACATCAATAATATAAATATAGACATGGAAATATAGTATGTGATAATGACTCAGTTCACAATTTCACTGTGGAATGACTTATGAATAATAAATCTGAATGTTAGATATGATTTTTCCTATGAATAGAATAAATTTCTCAGCAAGTTTTCCACCCCTGATGTGAGCTCCACTCTCGCACTCCCCCATGATACTGTAATAGCTACTATGACATTGAACTGGTTTTTCTCTGAGCACTCCATCAATTCAACCAAAGAATGAATCAAAGTAGTGGCTTGCTATTGTGGAATCTATTTTTTTTTTTTTTTTTTTTTTTACTTTTCAGCTGGTTGCATCAACTTGAGATGTAAAGCGTCCATATCAATCAACAGCTTTTTTGCTTCTTATGTGAACATTCCTAGATAATGTTCAGCCTTGAAAACTAAAGTTTAACCTTTAACGTTTCTTGTAGAGATAAGCCTTTCATTGAATAAATCATTGCCAAATACTTACTGTGCCAGGCACTGTACTAGATGTCAGGGATCCAGCAGGGAAGGAGACATGCTCTGCCTCTGTCATCCCGAGCTTACTACTTACTTCTTACATAAGGTCAGTCCTTTTATCTAAAGGTAGGACTGGTTAGTACACAAAGGAAATACCAAGGCAATCAATAACTGCTGAGACAAATCCCCACAGAGCAATGGGAGGCAGCCTCTCTCCTGCACATTAACGTCTGGTTCTGTGCAGCACAAGAAGGACCTGGATGTGAAAGCGCTCACCAGATTTCCATTCAAGTTCAACTGAGTGACCTTGCTAAGTTTGAGATTCCATACAATGGTTCACAATGTATTTATTCTTAAAATAAAACCACATCCCCAAAAGACTTAAATGAGACAGAGACCAGGCCTATGACTAAGTTAGTGCTTAGCAATATAATGAGCGAAGAGTTTTGGTTATGTGAAAATAATGAGGAAAACAGACACAAAGAAGCACCTTCCCTTTGTGCTCCTGTTTGTCCATTAAAACTGAGAGTAAAGCACTTAGAACCTCCTAATCAGTGTCTGGGTGCAATTTGGTCCCATTTTTCAATGGCAGAGATATGTATTTAGACCCCTTTTGATTTGATGGGATTGCTCACTTTATATATTTTCAAAGTAAAAATAACTTTATTGTTTTATGATTATAAAAATAATATATGCATTTGTTTCACCAATACATAATTTACGCAATACTTAAAAGGGTGCAGAACATAAAATATAAGCCCTCAAAGTTCTACCTTCCTTAATAATGGCATTTGTTGAGCATTCACTGTGCCAGACACTGCGGTAAGTGATTTACATTCCTATATTCATTTCTATACAGGGAGCCCTGATGCGGCTAGTTACACTGTATCTACTATTAGACCCCCACTTGCTGATGGAGAAATTACAGGTGAGAGAAGTTAAGTAATTTTTGCACAAGGCTGTATAACTGGTAGCATCAGAGGTTCCTGTACTGAATTCAGGGGTGCTGTAAACCTAGGCATAAACCCAGGATTTTTATTTTCACTGACTTCTAACTGACATTTAGCATTTCTTCATGATAAACGTAAGCAATGAGCTCCATTAGTATTAGCAGTATCTTAGACTTTTAGCCAATAGAAATCACATATATTTTCATATCACATTACAATTGCTGCAGACTTTCCAGACTCATCACTGTTTTGAAATGACAGTAGTTATCAGGTGTGCTTTTAGATGCCATGATTTGGATATTACTATACCATCCCATTTAAAAATATCTTGAAAACTGCTTTGTAATGCTACGTATTTTATTTTAGACATTTAAAAACACTGTGAAAGGGATCTCTCTAGGCTTACCAGACCAACAAAGGGACCCATAGCACAGAAAAGCTAGGAACCCCTTGCTAGAGAGTGAGCTGAAATTAACACCCGGGGGGGTCTGACTCTGGAGCTTGGACTCAGGCATGTGACAACTCTGCCATTCTGTCTATCCTTGGACTCATGTTCACATTTTGGTGAATATACTTTCAGATCTCTAATTTGGAGAGAGTAGGTTAAGTGGTGATTAAGCAAACTCAGGAAAAAATCAAGGAAACATTCTCAGGAACAAAAACACTTTCCTACTTCCTCATATTCTCAAGGAGGCGGGGTGGGAGAGGATTGGAATCCACCATTATCTGGGGCTCTTTAGTGAACTGGGGGGGCAGTTCAAGGCCACCAAGGAATTGCACCCCTGGGAGTGGGACAGGTCATAGACTAAGTTGACCTACAAGTGTAAAGACATCAGAGATATTCCCAAACAAGAAGAGCCCAGAGATGTGACACCTGTGGGCTCTTTTTGGGAAAACCCCCAAACTGCTGAATGATAAAATCCAGTAACTCAAGAGATTGAAAAGGACTGGGGGCAATGCTCAATTTTTCAAAAAACAAAACAAATCCCAGTAACTATAAAGTTCTGAGAAAAAGAAAATGTAACCTAGGAAAATTATCCTTTGAATACAAATACATATAAGAAATGTTTTCAAGGAAGCAAAGACTTGGGAGATAACAGCCCCTCTGAACTTTTCTGGACAGACCCACCACCAGCCCGATGGCATTTTTCCAGTGACTATGAAGTCTTCCTTTCTTCAGGGCACTGGACTCCCATCTGCATGAAAATATTCCCTAAAGATGGGCAAATTGCACTGTGGACAGCCTGTACAACCATACATTACTTCCTGACGATGTATGAAACCCAGCCAAATAAGAGTAAAGCAAAATAAAGAATTCAGAAAAGAAGAACCTACATTTCAGGGAAATGGGCTTAAAACGCCTAGGGATTGTATTGATAAAAATTAACTATTAAAATCATTGATAATATGAAAACAGTACAAAGAAGTCAGGAAATAAAGGAGGGACGGTATTCCCTTTCATAGAAGGCAGTACATAAGAACTCTCAACACTTTAAATAGAGAGTTGACAACAAGTTTTCCATCCATGGGAGCCCCTGAAGATGTGCAGAGTGGTGGCTCTGCTTCAGCCTTCATGTTTGAGCCAAGCTTTGTTCTTTATCTCAGCAAGCTGATGCTCTGATTTCTGTGAGCTTGTGTCATTAACATTCTAGTCCACGGGAGACAGACACACATAGGTCTGGTGACAAAATTGGGTGTCTGAGTATGCAGGAGGGGTTGGGCTGTGCACCTGGTGAAAAACACATCCCGTGCATTCTCCTGGGAGACAACTAGCTGGTTTTTCCTGGCCACACTCCAGGGCAACCATAAGCCTTTCCATTTGAAACTTCTGCAACTCCTCTAGCTCATTCCATTTTCCCTTACAGCTTGTCCTGATGATGTGAGTTCATAGTATTTGTTTGTCATGTGGAGTTTATGAATAGATTTACGTAAAAGGAGTTTTGACTTCTGGCCACTGGTCTGGACTTGCCTCACAGTTTATCCTCAATTTCTCTAATCCTTCCAAAACTTCTAGCAAATGCAAATTGCTAAGGTGGCAGAGATTGGCTATGTGTTCACTAAACCTATTTTCTTTTCTTCCTCTACAAACAGCTTGACTACATTTCCCAGCCTCCCTTGCAATCAGGTGTGGCCATGTGCCAGAGTTCTGGCCAAAAGAACAAGGAGGAGGTTATGTATACTACTCTAGACACAGCCATAAAAGTCTCCAAGTTGTCTCAACAGATAGCCCTGCAAAGGACTCCAAAAACCTAGCTCAGGGGCTGGCAAATTTTTTCTTAAAGGGCTAGATAGTAAATATTTTAGGCATGTGGATCACACGGTCTCTGTCACAACTACTCAAAGCTATTGCTGTAGAGCAACAGCAGCTGTGGTTAATATATAAAGAAATGGGCACAGGTGCACTCCAATAAAACTATATTTGACAAAAAAAGGGGCTGGCTCACAGATCACGGTTTGTTAATCCCTACCCGTGAGGATGGCAGAGCCACAAGATGGAAGGAGTCTGGGTTTCTGAATGGCTGCATGAGAAGCACTCTCTCCCACCCAGAGAAGCTAGCAACACTTACCCTAACTAATTTAGAAAGATGGCCATCTTGGGATGCCTGGGTGGCTCACTGGTTGGGTGTCCACCTTTGGCTCAGGTCATGATCCCAGGGTCCTGGGATCAAGCCCCACGTCGGGCTCCCTGTTCCACGGGAAGCCTGCTTCTCCCTCTCCCGCTCCCCACTGCTTGTGCTCCTGCTCTTGTTATCTCTCTCTCTCTGTGTCAAATAAATAAATAAAATCTTTTAAAAAAAAAGAAAGAAAGATGGTGATTTCAAAAGACACCGTACTGAGTTTCCAGGCAGGGGGAAACCAAGTTCAAACATTCATTGCTCTATCACCTCGGTATTTCATGTGAAATGCTTTGGGGCCTCAATGATGCCAATTTCTCCAATTCCCTACTCACCAGTGACAGTTTAAAAAATATAAAAAGATGGGGTGCCTGGGTGGCTCAGTCGTTAAGCGTCTGCCTTCGGCTCAGGTCATGATCCCAGGGTCCTGGGATCGAGCCCCACATTGGGCTCCCTGCTCCACGGGGAGTCCGCTTCTCCCTCTCCCACTCCCCCTGCTTGTGTTCCCTCTCTTGCTGTGTCTCTCTCTGTCAAATAAATAAATAAAAATCTTTAAAAAAAAATAAAAAAAATATAAAAAGAGTCAAAAGGCTAAGTACTAATCTAAAAACCTCCCATCTATAATCATATTTTAGTACTATAAACTTAAAAATCATAGCGTTTGAAGATACCATTCTTACAAAAAGAAATACAGCAAGCTGCTTATGAGGGTATTTTTGTAAGGAAGATGTGCACTATTGCTTTTATGCTCAGCGGCTGCCACAGGCTGAGGCTGCCTGACCTGGCTTTTCAAGTGCAGTTCCATTACTCAAATTGCTCAGCACTGCAGAGGATCAACACGGTTGCTTGGCTCCAGATTCTGATCCACAGCTAACGAAAGATTCCACTGTTAACGCAATCTCTGCAAACTCTCTGGCATTGGCACTCAGATGTTCAGGATGCTTGAGATGGCTGGTCTATTCAAGTTTCATTGGCTTGGAATTCTAGCCTTTGCATTAATCCACCTAGTGATTTTGGGTGTTCTTGTCATCTTTATTTATAAATGAAAAGTTGAGCACCAAAACAGTGCCTGGCACATAGCAGGCAGAGAATAAATAAATATTTGCTGAATGAAGTTCTTTTAAATTTTGTGTATAATCATATGTTATTAAATTATCCCCCACATCCAGGGTATTAAACTTTTCTTGCCAAATCTCTTATAACAACAACAACAACAGTATGAACAACAAAACCAGTAAGAGAAACTGGCACTTGTAGGATGAAATTTTTAGTGGCTGACAGATGGGGTCAGGGAGGATCATGAGACTCTACACCTGTCCTCCGAGGATGTAATCTGGATTGCTAGAATAGGTAGCTGACAATGTACGAAACTTTTATGATTACTTGTCAAAAACAACTCACAGCAATTATAAAAAATTTATCGGGTATAAAGATGAGGCTAAATCATGCTGCATGTTGTCGAATGAACACATACAGATGAAATTCTAAAAAATTCACATGAATCACATTACCCAGAATAGTTGAAGTAGACTCGTTGGACATAGGATTTTGAAATTTCTCTCTCCCCCTTTTTTTTTTTTTTAAAGATTTTTATTTATTTATTTGACAGAGAAAGAGATAGAGAGAGCAGGAACACAAGCAGGGGGAGCGGGAGAGGGAGAAGCAGGCTTCCTGCTGAGCAGGGAGCCCGATGTGGGGCTCGATCCCAGGACCCTGGGATCATGACCTGAGCCAAAGGCAGACGCTTAACAACTGAGCCACCCAGGCGCCCCTCTCCCCTTTTTTTTAGTGAATGTTTGGATGATAAAAATATTTTCCCGATGTTAGAGTATAAGTTTTTATGGAGCCCTTACTTTCCTAAAATGTTACTCTTCCAACAAGATCACCTGTGGTTTCAGGCTGCTCAGTGTGGGGAACCATATAAGCCAGTGGTCTAAGGGGAGAGTTTAAAGGGAACTTGGAGAGAACTTACGATGTTCATTTCTTTTCTATCAATTTCATGTTTATTTTGATACAGCTACAAAAATAACAGCTTCTTATGAAATTACTCTCAACTTTATTATAGCTATTCTGTGGCAGTATTAAGCCTTGGAAAAGTAATAGCAAAATGTGTGAAGTAAGCCATTTTCTATTTTAAATGTCAAGCAAAAGGGAATATTCTGCATATTCAACATTGGCTGCTATTTTCCTGAAGAATGTTCAGCATATGATGGCATATTGTAAAAAAATTTATTGGCATTTTATTTTAACAGCCCCCAAAAGCTTTGTATTTATGGCTATCACCTAAAAATTCTATTGTAAGCAATGAGGGAATCAAGGAATTCAGCTGAAAATGATGGATATAATATTTTCTAAATTTGTATGCATGAGACCCAGTTTTGCCTTTTCCAACAAGGAGTAAGAGAAAAACTCACAAAAAATTGTTAAAAGCTACACCTAGTTACAAAATCTTAAAATAAGTTAGTATCTTAAAAATGGAATGAGGCAGGGATTACTAATTCTGAGACATACATTTAATCAGAGAAACACATCAAGACTGGTCGCCATTTTACATTATCTACTCCCTTCAAAAACTCCATAAGGTAGGTCTTATCACCTTGAAGTTGGGAAAGAATAAATAACTGTCCCAAAGTAATTAAAGACTAAAAAGAAGCCACACTTTAAATCTAGGCTCCTTTGACTTGGCAGACTGTGCTCTGTCTGTCACCCCAGGCTGCTGAATTCATACTTCGTTTGTCACCCCAGGCTGCTGAATTCATACTTCACCCAAGAGACATCCAGTGGCCCTCCCACCCCAATCCTTTTCCTCCGCGCATGACTGAGTGTTCTCTTTGCTAAAGTCACATATGAGCATGTAACCAGAATGACTTTAAAAATCAGTCGGGAAATTCAACAGAGCACAGTGTCTGTCTAGGTGGAGAACGTGTCTTCATTGACCAGATGCAGCTTCTAAAGAGCACAGCAACCTGTCCCAGCCGGCCCGGCTTGGTGCCAGTGTTCCCTCACTTGTCTTGAGTTAATTAATACTTGAGTTAATTAATACTCTTCTTGTGGTAGGTGGAATAATGGCCCCCTTCACATCCTAATCTCTGGCTCCTCTGGATACGTTACTCTATGTGGTAAAAGGGACTCTGCAGATGTGATTGAATCAAGGAGCTGGAGAGATTATCCTTGATGATCTGGGTAGGCCCCAGATTCTCCCACAGGGTCAGATTTGAAGATGCTATCCTGCTGGCTTTCCAGATAGAGGAAGGGGCTACGAGCCAAGGACAGCAGACTGCCTCTAGAAGCTGGAAAGTGCAAGGAAACAGATTCTCCTCTAGAGCCTCCAGAAGCCACACAGCTCTCCACAATTTTAGCCCAGTGAGACTTCTGACCTCCAATGCTGTAAGATAATAAATTTGTGTTGGTGTAAGTCACTAACTATGTAGTAATTCATTTGAGCAGCCATAGGAATCGAATCCTTTCTATTTCAAAAGTGTCCTGTTTGTACAATAAATATAAGGGGATAGAGTTCATAACTGATCGAGCTTTAACCTTGAAAAGCCAACACACCATCAAATTGTAAAGCTCTCATGGAAATCCCTTCCTGGGTTTGGTTTTGGGGGATCTCTGAGGCCCAATAAAGCTAATTTCTGGGGCGCCTGGGTGGCTCAGTCGTTGGGCATCTGCCTTTGGCTCAGGTCATGATCCCAGGGTCCTGGGATCAAGCCCCACGTTGGGCTCCCTGCTCAGTGGGAAGCCTGCTTCTCCCACTCCCACTCCCCCCTGCTTGTGTTCCCTCTCTCTCTCTCTCTCTGTCAAATAAATAAATAAAAATCTTAAAAAAAAAAAAAAAAGCTAATTTCCTATACCTTCCATGGATTGCTATGGATTTAGTGTTCTGGATTCAATACTGTTGTCGGATAATAAGAACAGAAATATATAACCACTTCTCAAAAGTCTTGTAAAAGAGAGTTTGTGAGAGCACTACACCATGCAGGGCGTCTAATGCAGGATCCAGTCATTTGCCTCCTTGGGACGTGGGGCTTCATTGTCCAGTCAGCACGGCAATCAGCACTCAAAAGAGGCAGAGAAGGTGCAGACAGTGGACTGATGGGTGAGGACGGGAATGGATTTTTTTGCCAAGGGTGGAAAGTGAGAAAAAGCAAATAATCAGTGTTGGGCAGGAGAGGTTCATTTAATCATTTAGTTCTGCCTGGGTAAGCAACATCCGTGAGCAAATAGCCCTCCCCTTTCAACTTGCAGATATTTATAACCCAACCAGAAGGTTATTTAGAGTAAAGGCATCATGATTAAGTGAAGGAATAAACTATACGTGCAGACTGTAGTAAAACCAAATGAGATCTCAGAGGTCCCCGGTCAATCCTCAGTACTGAAGGGGGAGGCCCCTCCACATTGTTCCTCTCACATTCTTGTCCAGCTTCCTCCAGCGAAAAGAACTCCCAAGACAGTCAATTCCACTTTCGGATGACTAAATGCTAACAAGATTTCTTTATAGTTAGCCATAATCTTATAATCTTCACCCTTTGGTCCTAGGTCCACATGCCTGCAGCCGCATAATAGGATCATCTAGGGAGCCTTTAGAAATCTCAAGCCCAGGCTGTACTGCAGACTGCCTAAATCAGAATCAGTGGGAGTGGGACCCAAGCATCAGTATTCTTAAAACTCTCAGGTGATTCCCATGTGCAGCCGAGGTTGAGGGTCACTGGCTTAAACTCTCTTCCCCACTACGCTCTTTACATAGTTAAAGTCACCCTCCCTGAACTGGATTTTCTCTTCCTTAGGCTGTGATTTTCATCCATCCCCTCAGAGCAGGCAATTTGAGGTAACTGGCAATCACTACTGAGCAGCCCTGGACAAGGGCATTGTTGGGGACCACCAGGGAAGACTTGGTGGCCCTGGGGTCCATGATGGGATTTGGCCTGGTTCCTTTCATGTCTTAAAAAGTATAACCAGATTGATAAATTGAACTTCATCAAAATTAAAAACTTTTATGCTTCCAAGGAAACTAACAAGAAAATAAAAAGCAACCACCGAGTGGGAGAAAATATTTACACATCATATATCTGATAGATGTGTACCACCCAGCATATAAAGAAATATTACAATGATTAAAAAACAAATTACCAAATTAAAATGGGCAAGAAATTTAAATAGACATTTCTTCAAAGAAGACACATGAAAATATAACCACCTTTTCCCCATCCCTAAACACACACACACACACACACTCCATCCCCTGACATCACCATTTTTGAATTTTGTAAAATTTGCCATGATTTTTCCATTGACTAGAAACTGCTCATAATGATAAAGGTACCTTCAATAAGCATTATTTAAAAATCAATTTTCTGAGATGGCTCATCTGGCTATAGTGGGAAACCTACAAGCCACTCAGACCCACCCTTCTCCCCAGCTCTAGAGCGCCTCCCATCTCTGGGAAGCCCACCGCCAATTTCAGAGGCAGGCAAGCTGGATTCCAGAAAAAAAATACTGGATTTTCTAAACAATGACTATTTGACTGCAAATTCAAGCACTGCTTGGAAGATTCTTTAAGAAAATAGGCAAAGGGAAGTTGGTTTTTTTTTTTAATTTTTAGATTTGAGTATTTAACTTATTTTTTTGCAGATAATAAATACCATTGTTCATCAAACAATTAAAGAACACTACAAGGCAGTGTTTATTCAAGAACTAAGAGGTGAGGAATCAACTGTAAGTACACTGAGAGTGAAGGGAAAGAAGTAGAGCATTGTCTATATTGTAACATTGGTTACCATGAAATTAACATATATACTATAAAATTGTACCAACGTGTAACAGTACTTATCTGTATTTTCTGACTTTCTCACGATGAGTATGTATTTCTAATAAAAGACAACAGACCACTCTGGAAAGCAGTCTGGCAGTTTCTTATAAAACTAAACATGTTACGACCATATGCCTGGCAATTGGACTCTTGGGTGTTTATTTCAGAGTGAAAACTGTTCATGGAAGAACCTGTACATAAATGTTCAGAGCAGCTTTATTTGTGATAGCCCCCAGTAGAGAAAACCCAGATGTCCTTCACTGAGGGAGTGGTTAAATAAATCGTGGTACATCCGTATCATTGAATAGTGCTCAGCAATAAACAGGAATGGGCCACTGACATACGAAACAATCTGTATGAATCTCTAGAGAATTATGCTGAGTGAAAAAAGTCAAACCCAAAAGATTATATACTGTACATACCATCCTTGAAGTGACAAATTTAGAGAGACGGAGAACAGAAGCGAGGCTTTGCAGCATTACGGAGGTGGGTGAGAGGCAGGTAGGTACGGCTATGAAAGGCAACGTGAGCCCTCATGGGGGTGAACATGCTCTGTGTGCTCATGGCCTCGGTGTTCATATCCTGACGTTGTGCTATAGTTTTGCAAGATGTTACCAATGGGGGAAACTAGGTAAAGGGCAAATGGGGATCTCCCTGTATTATTTCTTAAAACTGCATGTGAATCTATTATTATCTTGAAAGTTTAATTTAAAAAAAGACAATAGGAATCAATTTTAACTAGAGAAAATACTTATTGTGTTGAATCCATTGTTGCATTAAAGAAATCTATCTGTTAGATAGCAACACAATATATATATATATAGTGAAACATTGCTTTAAGAAATAAAAACAGCCATGACACCTCCAATTTTCAGCGAACACAGCCTCCCTTCTGATGGCATGATGAAGGATTACTACATGGCTTCCTCTTCAGCAAACTTCCTTATCCTAAGTAAGTAGTAACCCACAAAGCCTGGGAGGGGAAGATGGATGGCAGAGAGTTAGAACTGACGCTCGTTCACGGGGAGATCCCCAGGTCTAACCAGAAGTCAGTGCAAGCGTAAGGAGAGACACTCCAATAGGAATGGGCGCTCTTCAGGTGTCCCTCCCAGCTGTCAGAGAACATCGGCTTCACAGGGGAGCCTAGTAATAGTGCAGACTTCCCCAGACACATCCCCAGAACCCGGTTCTGTGGCTCAGAGGTGTGGCCCATGCATCTGAAGGGTGAGCCAGTCCCTCTGGGGAAAGGAGCTGCCATGAGGAACGCTGAGGGCCAGACTGGATCTTGGCTGCTCGAGAAGCACCTGCGATCCTCAGTCAGAAAAGGTTCCAGTCATCTTTCCTTAGGGAGGATTCAGGAGATCTGTCTAGTTCAGGAGCTTATCGAAACAACCACAGGAATCACTGCTGGCAATCCAAGTCACACCTGGGAACACACTAGCTGTGGATGCCTGACCGTAGAGTAGAGAAGAAAAATGACAGCCACCGTGCCATACCATAAGATCAGGGCTCTGGAAAAGAGCTGGGTGTGTTGCCGGGGGCTTCTCAGGGAAGCTGGTCCTCCCAGCTGTGCAGCAGGGAGCAATGGGGGAATGTGCTGTGACTTTTCTTTCTGCCCTAGTGAGGACCAGGGTGTGCTCAGGAGATAGAGATGGGACCATCTAGACAAAACCAATCAAAAACGATGTATAAGGCTGTCCAGTCCTACACAGTTTCTTTCAGCTGTCATGTTGGCCACCACACTGGGCACAGGGCTCCTTGTAAAATAGGGACTGGCCACCTTATCCCTGTCTTCTGCCATGGCCATTTTCTCCACCTCTCGTCTTCCAGATCTGCTTCTGGTCATCTCTGCTAACCTCATTTGTGACCGCTTTTCCACCCCTGCCTGCCCTACTTAGTCTGGTTCTTGGCTATGACTTTGGCTTATCCAGTCATATTTCCGATTATTCACTTCCGCTGCTTTGCCTCGGGTCATCTCAAGTACATACTCCCTCTAGCTCCGCACTTCTCAGGGAACCTCCAACCCAGTTTGACCTGGTTGAAGATGCCCTGCCCACCGAGAGGCACCATCAGCTGGCCACACCCGTGGGCTGGTGGTGTTAACTGTAACATCACTGATGAAGCCCTTGGCTAGAAATGGTTGGAATAGTATCTCTTTCTTCTGCCTCTCTTCTTTCCCTGTCCTAGTTTGGTCTTATCTGGTTTGGATATTTCATACTCGTCCTTTTTCACCCTGGTCATAGTCCCCGCTGACCCCTATCTTATAGGACTAGTTAAGGAATGGGAAATGGGTCTCTTCTCCTATACCAATCCTAATCAATTGTTAATGTCTCAAGTCAGTGCGGTGTTTACAAGATGGCATCTGACTTCAGTGAGCTGTAACGGATGAGTCCTGCCTGCCGTGGGTGAGCATGTGGGTCGTCTTGCATTTGAAAAGACTGCTATCTTTAGACCAAACACTTCCTTCTTTTCCTTGGGCTGATATCTGAACTGTAAATGCTTCACAAGTTCTCTGCATTCATTTACTCCAAGCCCTAATCTTTCGGTGAAGAAACAATATTTCGAGTGCATTAGCATTTCCCATTCATGCCTGCTATGAAAATATCTGCAAAACAGAAATTGCAGGCACTGGATCTTTGCTCCAATGAGAATGTACCCTGCGAGTGCCTTTGGTAGAATCCATTTTGTGGTTCTAGTTTGGGAATTGTACAAATCTTCCTAGCTTTAGGTTGGAAAAAGAGTAAGCTTCTGGGGTGAATGGTATCAGAAAAAACTGTCTCCCACCATCCAAAAGCCCTTCCCTTATCTTTTTCCCTTTCAAGGGCCTGTAGTTACTGGTCTCTTGTGACAAAATGTTGCCTCTGTGTTCCAGTGGAAATGTGAATACCCAGATCCCGGGGCCGCGGGGGGTGGGAGGGGGGGACGGCCGGGGTGAGCACACAGAGTTGCACTCCCACTTGTCTACACAAAAGGGGCATTCTACTGCAGGGCATTTCCATTATATGTGATATTTCCAACCAAGTATTATCTTCACAGAGGAGCACTGACTCAACTTACCTTGTAGTGGAAGAGAAACAGTCCGCAGAACAGGCTGTACAAATCTGCTGTGAGCAGGGAGAGGTTGACCGAAGTGGCGCTGGTTTTCTTTATGACGACTGGCATAAAGCTGTAGAGACCAAACATGCAGGCGCTAAAGCCAACGTAGAGCAGTCCTGAGGGGAGAGGAAAGAGAAGTGACTGACAGCCTTCTCCGGGGCCTCTGAGTACCCCAAGCGCGTGGGAGAAGGGGGCCGGCGCGCACCGTTTACCTCGCGCACAAGAGTTTTTCTTCACTCTGCTAACGGATTTTATTAGGGTAACAGACAGCTAAAACATAAAATAAAAAGTAAAAATCTTCTTGTGGAAAATGAACTTTCTGCTTCGCACCACATAGCTGATATTTTGCTTTTTCTGGGAAGGAGTGCCTCTTAGTGGCTAGAGTCCGAATACGGGATCAAGGCTTCTTAATTCTATTTCCAGTGGTGCTGTACTCTACTTTTACTATCTATGTCTTTTAAAGCATTTTTTTAAATCTCTTTTTTGTTTGCAAAATGGGAACAAAACTACTGGGTTCCACGTATTGCTCACAGTGATGAATAACTACATAGTCCTCAGGATGGAAGGGCTAACATATCACAGAGATGTGGACTAAGTCAGAATTGGAATCCTAACTGGGTGGCCTTGGGCAGACCACTTCATTCTCCAAGCACAAGACGACCTGTGAATTTCTTCCAGATTTGTGCATCCTGCTCAGTCCTACACCCCAACAAACAGAGTCCTACTTCCTCATCACCTTCCCTAGCATACTGCGGGTTCTCACACGTAGACTCTACTGTTTTAGAAGTCGTTAGGTAAATGCTTCATAGACCATCAGAGAACTAAGTGTTGTAAAACAGAAAGATTAAGAAAAAAGTCCTTAAAATGCTATATGCTCAGCCTCTCATCCTCTAAAATTCTCTCTCAATATAACTAGATCTACGATTGCTAGTACTAATTCCATAAGTACATAATTTTGCTGGGTCCCAAGCAGGAGTTTATGGCTAAATGCAGAATTTGGTTTACCTTTTACTAGGTTGAGATACAATACAAATGTACAAAAATAATGCTCATTCTCTACCTTGAAAAAATAAAGCAAAGAATAAGCATAAGTAATATAATGCAGTGGATCTTTGGGCATTTTAATATAATAAAAGCATCCAACCTTTCCAAAGGAATCCTTGAGTAAATGTGTCCGGTGTGGGCTATGGGATGATTGCTTCTTCTGAATCCTGTGAATTGGGGAGGATTTGGTAGGTACTGGACACCTAGTCCTTTGACTATGAATACTAGTGATTCCTCCGAAGAGAAATTTGGTTTTCCCATATGAAAAGTATATAAGGGCATAAATCATCATCCTATACACTTCTGATTCTCAGTTTAAGGAAAGCCACGTCAAATCTATATGAAAAGATTGTTCTGAACATTAAGTAAGCAAACTTAGTACAACAGCCCCCTCTAGTGTGGTGGAAATGCCCTAAGAGGAAACTGGAAGAACCACTTCCCATGCTCGGTCAAGTACAAGTCCTCTTGTGGATATTCTGCCATAGTAATATCAGATAGCTTCTGACTCCATCACAAGTTCTAATGCCCTAAAAACAGTCAATTCTCCTGTAATTGGGTTTCATGCTACTTATAATTCATTTTCTTTTTAACCAAGTTACTAAAAGTGCAATACTAAATAATTTATGATCAATGCAGGAAAAGACATAAAATTAATTCAGTATTCCTTCAAAAAATCTGGGATTTAAAAGACAAAGAACAAGCTATATCCTTAAATTAATCTACTAAAACTCCACTAAAAATCAAACTTGGTCAGAACATAGTCCAGGCACCAGAGCCTTTTTTTTTTTAATTGCATCACTGATTTAGATTAAATATGATTGAGTTTGAAAGCTCCAGAATCCTACCCTTCCATCACCTTACCTGGCACACTGTAGACTCTCACATGTGGGATCTGACATTTTATATTCACTCAATTATTCAACCACGTATTCCCTGAGGACCTACTCTACCCTCAGCTAGCAAAGCAATGGAAAACAGAATAGAGGAGGACCTTAGGGTTGCTTTAATGCTAAGACGGGGAAAAGAATGTTCGTTTTAGGGAATGGCAGGGGGCTTGCTTCATTAAGGGTGACTAGCTAATGCTTCTTTGTGCAAGTGGCATCTCCTCTGAATGCTGAAGGACTGAAAAGAGATGGTCAGGGAGGAGCCAGGGCAAGAACATTTTAGGCAAGGAGATCTGCAAATGAAAAACCCTGATGACAGGGTCTCATGTGTTCCTGGAGCTGCCAGGGGCCAGGACATCTGTGCAGAATGAACAGAATGGGGCAGTGGGAAGGGATGAGGGTGGAAAATTAGGCAGAGGATGGATTATGCAGGGCTGTGTAGGTCTAGGAAGGAAATCAACATCTTGTTCTAGTTGTAAGAGGAAGCCATTGAGGAGCTGGTGGCCGGTGGCTAACACTGGACCCACATCCTTACATGAGGACTCTGGCTGCTATGCCAAGAAGGGATGGCAGACCAGCGAGAAGGGCAGTGTCCTAGTCCAGGCAAGAGAGACTCGTGGCTCTGCTTGGGATGGCAGTGGAGATGGAGGAGAGTGGCTGGGTCTGGGGGCACTCAGCAAGCCCTGATGATAGACTGGAGAAAGGGGCCAGCAACGATACCCATGGGTTCTCATGAGTTACTGGTTAGTTTAGAAACTGGGTGAATTACAGTGCCATTTACTGAGATGCAGAGAACGGAGAGAGGACAGGTTTTCAGGGGAAATAAAAAGCTCTGTGTTGCACATGTTAGTTTTAGATGCTCACGCATCACCCAAGAGGATCTGTCCAGTGAGGAGCTGGATATATAATTAGCAGGCTCAGAGAAGCGGTGACCGTCTGACTGGTGAGCCACGGAGAGGAGAGAACTAGATCCACCGCAGAGTTTCGCTCTACTCATCAGGAGACGTCAGGGTGCTTCAACCTTAAACACTCTAAGCCTATTTTTAAAAACTGCAGGAATTAAATTTAGGGGGACAGGGATGGAATATCTGCGCCATCACAGTTCACCGCTTTGCTAGGTCAACCAATGTTTTTGCGTGGGAACATCCTGTTTTTCGAGCAGAGCATAGTCAGCCACATGAACTCATGACCACACTGAAATGGGGAGGCAGTGTTGGTGCAATTTGCTGACGTGCTGTTCGGAGGTGGACATGAGCTAGTTCGTGGATGTTCGCAATAAATCTGAAGACTCAATGGGCTCTCCATGCGGGGTTTTCAGTCAAACAATCCATGTGATCAAACAAATGAACAGAGTAAGTTTTTGACTGACAGCTATATAATGGCTGCAACAACTACCTTTATAGACAAGGTATGTGTGTAGCCATTTCTTCTTTGCAATGCTTTCTCTCTCACAAAAGATAGCATTTGGTAGCTGTTGTCCTCATGCACTAAAGAGATTTAAGTTAAAGAAGTGAGAAAGAGGGGCGCCTGGGTGGCTCAGTCGGTTAAGCGTCTGCCTTCGGCTCAGGTCATGATCCCAGGGTCCTGGGATCGAGCCCCGCATCGGACTCCCTGCTCAGCGGGAAGCCTGCTTCTCCCTCTCCCACTCCCCCTGCTTGTGTTCCCTCTCTCACTGTCTCTCTCTCTCTGTCAAATAAATAAATAAAAATCTTTAAAAAAAAAAAAAAAGAAGTGAGAAAGAATACTATCAGTTCATATCGATTGTGTGCTCGCTACGTGCCATGGACTTTAGATGCATTAACTAATATCTACAACCATAGAACACCATAACTATTGTTACCCTTTTTATACAGGGAAGGAAACAGGCTAATAGAGTGTATCAGTTAAGAAATAGTCCATACCACAGGTTGAATAGGGGATATTTAATATGGGGCACAAGTCACAAAGGTGCTTGAGTGGGGGATAAGGGGAAAAGGGATGATGAGGCACCCCAGAGATTAGCAATAGCAGGAAGTTATTCACACTCCTGGAACTAGAGAGAGCCAGGGAGGAGGCCATGTTCCCAGGGGTCCGAAGGGGAAAGCCCAACAAAGGTACAATCAATCACTTAGAGGGCACGCAACCATTTCTAGAGACCTGACCCCGAACAGAGAGAAACAGGGAGACACACCCTGGTTTCTTTCTTCCTCCCATCCTCCAGTCTCCTACTGTCTCCCATTGGCCAAATCTAGTTGGAAGCCCCTTAACAGGACAGCCTGGAAAGTATAGTTTGCATGAGTCAGCCTCTGAAATGCAGAGCGGAGGAAGGGTAAGAAACAGACAGATCTGTGAATAAACAGGAAAAACCAGCATACAGAGGTTGAGTAACTTGCCCTCAGGACACAGGCTGCCAGACTTTAAATTCTGAGCACATACCACCAATCTATATTGCTTAATTATTATGAAGAGAAGCAGGGCTTTGATGGAGCAGCCGATGTGATTCTAATGAGCATCTCATTTTATATATAATATATATATGACAAATACATGATGTATGACTTATGATATACATTTAGATATGATAGATATGATATACACGTGTGTCCGTGTACGCTGAATATGTTTTATCTCATCCCTTTGTGATCCCACTGATGCTCTTTCACTTTCCTTTGAATATACTAGATTTTTAAAACATTATTTTTAATTCTTAAAGATGGCTTCTTAGCCCATATGCATCAGGCTAAGTCGGCCAAGGGCCTGAGGTGGGCGGGGCTTGTTCAGAGAGAGCACATCCGTACCCATCCCCGCCCCCCCACAGGCAGCCGTGCGCCTCCTTGGTGACCTCACCTCCCCAGGCCTCTGATTCAGCCTTGGGAAAAAGGGTGCGTTCTTAATTATACTTAAGGTCCTTCCTGCTCTGTCGTCCCATTACTCCATCTGCGGGGAAAGATCAAATCTCTTATTTTGGCCTCCAGGAGAAAACCCAAACCAAAATGAGCATCCCCCACAAGGGCCGAGAAGAGCCCCCTGCATACCACAACCCTGTGCTTGATGGTCCACAGCTCACTTTTTCTTTCCTTTGAGTTTGGCTCTCACATCAGTTTGTATTTGTTCACACGTCCTTTAACACAATATGGTAAATGGGATAAAGGCAATGTTGAAGCCATTAATTAGATTTCTGATGGTGATTTGAACACACCTGCTCCACAGGACATTTGAGCTCTGTTAGGTTGTACATTTTACTCGAATTTAACAATTACATAACCAGACCCAGGCTCTCTGTTGGGTAGGGTAAAACAAAGAAATGAAGCACACAAAAATAAAGGTGGCCTTCTTGCTTTGAATTACTCTCTAGATCTTGCAAGTGTTATAGGAAAATAATGGAATCTGTTTTAAAAAATGCCTTCCAAGCGCGGAATAAATACATTTATTATCCCACTTGCTCCGTAGAAAAAAAATCTTTTTACTTTGATAAAATGTCAACCACATGAGCTGTCCAAGAGACCGTGTGAGGGGGATTGCTGATGTGGAGAAAGGGGAGGCAGAGAAACGCTTTGACAGATGGTGGGAGATGAAGAGTCTTAGATTTGGGTCTCTTAACTAAGACGCTGTGAGCTTTCCACCAGACACAGCGATCGGAGCTCGGCACTCTTGGGTGACTTCCCAAGGAGTGCAGGGATGCTAGAGAGGATGCTGACTCCCACCTGATATCTCCTTGCCTCTCGGTCCCCAGAAAGAAAGAGCACCATCAAGGCTAGACCTCCCGCTATTGCCCCACCACTTCCCTGTTGTCTGTATTTTGAAAGATGAGAGAGGGCAGAACAGGCCCCATCCCCTTTGCTTGCCATTCACTCATTCACTCATTTAGTAAACACTTATTCACTGATGTTATATGCCCAGAACTGAGCTAAACGATGACACTGTGTAGTTGGTCGGGATGAGGTAACGAGGACAGAGGTAGCCCTCGTGTAAAAAATCTTAAATCTAACCCTATCAACGCTTTGGAAAGAAAAGGATGAATATCTGGCTTCCTTTCTTGCCCATTTCAACCTCATTTCCAACCGGGAATTAAACTGATGGCTCTATAATGTATTCCTTTTATACCACCTTCCATCAGCTTGGACTACAGGGGACTGACAGTTTAATGACAATAGGAGAGTTAAGAGTAAAACTACCTTTTGACGCCACATTTAATTAACACTGAATTAGAATAGAAACTCGGTGGACATGCACATGACATCCATATCATTAGAGGACAAATTATTTTCGATCATTGCTGTGACTATTACTATGAATGAACTTATACCACTGCGGGTGAAGTGTTACCAAGTATGGGTCACATTTTGTTTCCTGGCTCCGAGAGTCCCAAAGGCAAAGGCATCTGTAACCTGCAGCTGGTTTCCTTTCCCGGCTGCCCCTCCCCTCCACCCCGCACCCCCTCCTCTGGTGATTTTCATTTAATGGCAACATTCTATAGCAAAACTCAAAAGAAAATAAATGGCAGGATTCTGTGACAGACACAAGAGCTGGTCAGCCCTTGAAGTCACTGCGATAACCCCCAGGGAGAGTGATGCCCGATTCTGTAGCTGGCTGGGTGCCTTCAGAGGGGATTAAGTCAGCAGCAAGCTGGCCTTGGATGCTTCCAGGTCGGGGGTAGGTAAAGTGGTGCCGGGAAGCTTACGTCATTGCTGTCCTTGCGGGTGGAAGCAGAACTTGACTGAAGCCGTCAATCTCATCAAAACTCACATAAGCTGGAGGTGGGTCCAGCAGCCAGCTTCACTGTGGGCGATCTGGCTTCGCCTCGCACCCACATTCACAGTGCGAGCATTTTCCAAGCACCCTTATAAGCCAAGCCCTGCGCTCACTGCTGGCCCCCATGCGTCTTGGTATAGACACTGCAGGGATATCTAGGCAGAAGGTTTTAAATGCGATTTCCTTTTAGGGCTTGCGTGTGATCATTATAGCAATCACCCAGGATCTTAAATCCTTCTCCTTTTTTTTTTTTTTAAGAGAAAAGTGATTTTTGAAACAGGTGGAATCTGAGATACCCTGGATGACTATTAACTAGCTCAAAGCGTGTCTGGTATTTTCCACCAAGTCCACTTGGAGATCAATTAACCATTTCTTATGTGTGAAGTCCTCCTTTCTGAAAAGGTTTTTATGGGCTCAAAACTCCCATTACATTGTTTTCTTTAATGTCTTTTTGTTCATTTTCTCCCCCTTTACTAAAGTGCCACTTTTTAATGATCACATTGGTTTTGTGTTTCTTGGCTAGAGAAAATTGCTGTCATTTAGGTCCCACCACTGCCTCTGGGCATTTTTTCTTTCTGGTTGGTCTTTAACCTAATAACATACTTCTGTGTCTACACTAATGGCATCTTGATGATGATAATGGGCAGAAGCTCAAGTAGGAAACATTATGAATCACACAGTTTAGTCTCTCACTGTGTACAAGAATTCCTAAAATGACAAGGGATTTCATTTTCCTTTGTCCTCTGCGTTCTGAATCCTTTCATGGTTCGTGCCCCATGCCCACACGTATCACTCTTCAAACATATCCCTAAAAACAGCATTTTTAGGTGAGCAAACTCCTTACCTATTTGCCAATCCCAGGGCACCTTTAACAGCTCCTTGTGCTCCATTATGGCTCTGCAAATTCAAAGAAAGCGGACCTGATGAGCAAGATTATAATGCGTCCTACTTCTTTTTTCATTTACCAGATTTATACAAGTCATGAAACAACCAGCCACATTGCAAAGATAACCTTGGGCCAGGGACAGGGAAGTCTACTCTGGCAGCCTGAGGTTTCCCCTGAAGGTGTGGCCAGCAGAGGTGAGGATGTGTCAGGGGCGTGGTGGCGCTCCAACCTTCCACTGGCCTTTTCCCCAGAGTCAGCCTGCGGCCTTGATTTCTTCTTGCTTAGATGCGTTCCGAAAAGCCAATGGTGAGGTATGGAAAATTTCTGTGCTTGCAGGTTTAACCAGGTTTGTTGTTGTAGGTTTTTTTTTTTTTTTTTTTTTTTAAGTCAGTTTTCTGATTGAGGATTCTCTAGGGCAGTGGTTCTCAAACCCTACGGTACAAAAAAGCCATCTGGAAAGCCTGTTGAAACCGTTTCTCGTGTCCCATCCCATGGTTCAGCAGATCTGGATGGGGCCCATAGATGTGCATCTCTGGAAAGTTCTCCTGCGGTGCCAGGTGCTGCTGGCCAGAGAAACATGCTTTGAGAACCACGGCTCTAAGAGGACCCGGAGGGGAAACTGGCCCCGCTCCACCAGAAATATGTTGGTAGTGGCGTACCCTCAATGCACCCCATTTGCCATACACAGCCACGGGCCACTTCCATTATTTTGACAGCAGTGGCACTGAGGGGCTCCGTTAGCTCGAATGGACTGTAACTGAAGCAAATGAGTACTGGATATCTGATGATGTTTTTTGGATTCAGGAATAATAATCCATAAAATGAGCCATCTATCTACAAAATGTTGGTCATGAATAGTTGAACCAGGCAATTTCTTTCCCTCTCACAAAGCTGAAGCACCAAATTTAGGAGCTTTAAAGTGTCATCCCACTTTCAAAATGAATCAAAAATAAATCCTTTTCAAAGTCTTTCCCCATCTTCGTGCCTCGTTTGCTATGGAGCTTTTCCCCTGTATCTCGGGATACCAAAATTTGGAGGATTCTTGGAAACAGCCTACTGGCAAAACATGTTTAAGGTGGGGCGCCTGGGTGGCTCAGTCGTTAAGTGTCTGCCTTCGGCTCAGGTCATGATCCCAGGGTCCTGGGATCGAGCCCCGCATGAGGTTCCCTGCTCAGCAGGGAGTCTGCTTCTCCCTCTGCCCCTCACCCCGCTCTCATGCTCTCTCTCTCTCACTCTCTCTCTCAAATAAATAAAATCTTAAAAAAAAAAAAAACATGTTTAAGGTGATGCCAAAATATCTTCCATAAATAATTTCAGATACTGAACCAAAACAATTACAAAGCACCTGCCTTGCAGAAAGGGATTTGGTGAAATTAGAATTACTTGCTTTGTAGAAAAGGATTTGGTGAAATTAGACTGGGGACCGTACCATCATTCTTCACCCCTCACGTGAAACTAAAACATATGGTCTTTATTGATGGAAAAGTATGCTTTGTCTGACACTTATTCTCACTACAATTCTGAGGCACTAGTCAGTGATGACTTATATGCTCCAATGCAGGATTATTGCAAAATTGGTGTTTTGGACTTTCTGATGCTTGGTGAATGTCTGTGTTTCATCTTCATCTGTTTAAGGAAAAGAGGAACACCAAACTTCTAATTGATGAATTTGAAATATGGTTCCTTCAGGCAAATCCATGGGCAATAAAAGAGTAAACTTAGGAAAGGACCAACTTAAACTATAAGTTTTCTAGTAGGAGTTGTCACTAGTAAATAGGTGTCCCTTTTCAAAAGTGCATCAAATCATGGCATTTACACTTTGTTATTCTACTTCTCTAAGTAAAACCACTGGCTGCCTTAGGAGAATCAATGTACTTCTACTGTTTTCTTGTAAATTGTGTTCAAAGTCCACTAGGTGGTTTTCTAATCATTGATAATAAACTTCTTTAGTTTTGAAGAAATTTACTAAGAAAGATACTGAGTTTTCAGGTTTCATGGAGGAGGTTAGTGAAAGGTTTCCAGCCTTGATTTTTATAAAATAAAGAGACCCACTGTACCTTAATGAAAATAATTAGAATAAGCCCCAAGAGTCTCTACTGTCTGAATTTCTTATTATTTTTACTCACAATTGAATTCCACTGAAAAAAGCCCCGAAGAGTCCAATCATCCCCAGAAATTCCACTCGACTCAGGGTTCGGATGATGTATTCTTCCCAGACGTTGGAGATCCCGTATAACGTGGCTCCTCCTAAGACCAGAAGGTCCCCTACCAGCTTATTTTCTCCTAGGAACCAAAAACACAAATGCAGCTTCATTAAAATTTCCTTAATGAGAATCTGGCACCAGCAAATTGACGTTCCTTTGTCTATTCTATTCTGATGTTTTTACAGAAGTCCAGTAATTTGCCAACCGGAGATCCAGTCAAGTGTGTTTACCTGCACTCTGGATATGTTCTGGTATAAAAAGGCTGCCTGTGTCTGCCCAACCAGAAGTCTTCCTTTACCCAAAAAAGGGACCAGTTGCTTCTAGGTTGCATCATCTCTACAAAGCCCCGTGTCTTCTGTCTATATATATGTCTAGGAATATATGCTAATCCATGTACTTGTTCTATCTGCTGTGGGGTGCTTTCCAACAGTTTAAGAAGGCATGGTGTAGAATAAACAGAATCAGTCTGAATTTCCACCCTCTGCTCTACAGGGAGAGAAGCTATAACAGAAGCAGTCGAGACTCTTTATCTTGACTATGGGCAAAATGTGTCCTTGCTTAGAAAACGAGAGTGAAAGGGATTATGGGTTGAAACTTTCAACTCCCCTAAAGTAAGTAATGTAAGAGTGAAAATATAGGCAATTCACTATTACATTAATATTTCCTTTTATTTTCATAAAAATATCTATTTGTTTTAAAATCAGTTTTGGCTGGTTTGGGTTTGTCCAATTTTTAATAAGTGCTGCACCCAGCTATTTCCTATAATTAGGCAAATTCCACTCTAGGAAGTGTGAAGCCAGGGAGGGAGAGTGGAAGTTAGCAGCCCATGTGGGCTTGTACCCAAGTAGTCTCCCGCTCTGTCCTGTACAGCTCAGCACATGGGAGCGTGGCAGGCATGCAGCTCTGGGGCACGAGAGAGGCCAAATGGGAAGGGTGCTCTCTCCAGCATGATTCTAGGGCAAGGGCTCATACCTTAGAGTGGACTTGGATTCCCAGATTGGCCGGAACAATCTAAAACCATAGAACCAGAGTCTCAGCGTTCATTTGGGAACACTGAGCTTTCTCTGGGAGATGACTTCACATAAAAGAATCTGGGCTGGGCTTGGGGAAAGACCTCTCATTCATGCCTCTGTGGTCACCTTGGGAGAGTCTATATTTACAGGTTCCTCTTGAACAATGCAGGGGTTAGGGGTGCTGACCCCCATGCAGCCAAAAATCTGCATATAAATTTTGACTCCCCAAAGACTTAACTACTAATAGCCTGCTGCTGACCAGAAGTCTTTTTTTTTTTTTAAAGATTTTATTTATTTTTTTGAGACCGAGAGAATGAGAGAGACAGAGAGCACATGAGAGGGGGGAGGGTCAGAGGGAGAAGCAGACTCCCCGCCGAGCAGGGAGCCCGATGCGGGACTCGATCCAGGGACTCCAGGATCATGACCTGAGCCGAAGGCAGTCGCTTAACCAACTGAGCCACCCAGGCGCCCTGACCAGAAGTCTTACCAATAATATAACCAATTAACACATATTTTGTATGTTATATGTATTATACACTGTATTCTTACAATAAAGTAAGCTAGAGAAAAGAAAATGTTAAGAAAATCAAGAGGATGAGAAAATACATTTACAGTACCGTACTGTATTTATTAAAAAAAAAATCCATGTATAAGTGGGCCTGTGCATTCCAAAAGCATGCTGTTCAAGGGCTTGCACACGCCTCTGATCTCCCTTAGCCTTGATTTTTTCAGCTGCAAAAGTGAGAATGAGAGAACTTTCTTTGCATAGTTAGGAGGATTAAATGAGATAATGCACGGGAAAGTGCTTGGCACCAAAAAAATGGCCACTCTTTTTTTTTTTATTGTGTTTAATTAAAATGTTCCTCCTTGAAAATGTTTTCTCTTCCTTGAAATAACTATAAAATTATGTCTAATAATAAGAAAAAATGTTGTTATAGGTATCTAACACTTTAATAAATGAACTGTAAGGTGCAATAAATGTATTTTAGTAGAAAAACGATATTGTGGAGAGCAAGAAATCGATTTTATAATAAGGAGCTGTTTTAACTGAGTTTTATCTTAGTCTTAGGGCTCTCTACCCTTCCCCTCCCACTTCGTACAGCACAGTCCACAGGCTCTGAGGTAGAGCCTCCCGGGCCACGGACTGCGGATGATTTCTCTCCACTTCTGTCTGCGGTGGGCAAAGCTAATGGCAAAGTTTCATCAGAAGCACAACTCCTGATACGGACATTTCGTATCTGGAGAGCCTACTGCCATCTGTGACGTTTCCTTTAGCAAGGCTTAAATCAAAATGAGGAAGAAACATTCTAGCAAGAATTAGAGCAATTACTTTAATTATAATGAAGTTAGAGTAACTTTGAACAGACCATTACCATTGTGCTTGAGGTAAGAATTTTCAAAATCCCAAGCTATGGTGAACCGTGGATTAAGCAATATAAAAAGGATCAAGTCAGACAGTCTCTTTTCCTATGAAAAGCTCTTGATTGGGTGATGACAATTTATATTGAGTTGAATGCCTGACTGAAGTTCTGGTGAGTGACTGAAGTATTTTAGAAAAGTTCTGTCCCTGGCTAAGTAATAACATTGAACCAATTCTACCGTAAAGGTGAAAACAAATGGAATATTTTGCATAATGATGCATGCCAATTTTAAGATTATATTGTCCTTAAAACCAGAGTGGTTTTTTTTTTCTTTTTTCAAACATTTTATATGACAGCTTAAATTGCTACGTAATTTATCTTGCTTAATTTATTTTGTAAAATAAGCCCTTGCATTCTATATTTGGTTGCCTTTAGAACATCATACCATGTCCTTGGGCACCATTACTCTCACATGGAAGATACTCCATGATGATAAATTTTAACTGTTAACACAAAGACTTCATATGTCACAAAAAGGATGGTGCTGTGAGTCTTAAACAGATAAAATCCACTCTAGTATGTTTGAGCTTCTCTGTATTGTTTTTAAAAATTACTACTTTTGGAAGACCCTCAAATGGACTTACTTTCTTTTCTTTAATAGTATTACTCCTCTCCTAATACTGCATTTGAAATCAAGAAAACATTTCTTCCCCCCAGAAGTAGTGAATACAGTCTAGTGGAATCAATTCAATTTAGCTTAACATTCTGAGCTTAAACATTCAGATTATCAGGGCAATTGTCTTCCTTGACTAGGAAATGCAAGGTGACGGATGGTGGTGAATGGCTAAGGCTCAGCAAAGCAGAATTTTCATAAAGAAGGGCACATGCTTCTGCTTAGTCTATGTTCACATCCTTCAAGTAAAGCTGAGAAAGTGTAATTAAATTATGACTTTAGAACCACTAGCCACATTGTATCAGACAAAAAAACTACATGATTGGTCCAAAGAGATTATCCATATCAGGATCACTATGGGTATACAGTGTAAAACTGGCCCTTTCATATGACATCTATTGATATCTCATGGAACCAGTGTTTCATAGAAGAGAATTTGGGAGAAGCTGGAGTGTGTATTTTTAGTCTATCTGTTGAGGTAGGATTGATTATGTTGTGTAGGCAGTGGGTTTGTGAGGGCCGAGGCTGTCTCTCTTTTGCTCTGTGTTGTATCTTTAGCTCCCAGAGATGTGGGAGAGGGAAGGAAACCTGCCCCAGAGTTCAAGAGCCTTGGCTTCTATTCCAGACCCTGCTCTTGTAGCTCTGTGACCTTGGGAACTCACTGGGCTTCCCTGTATCTTAGTGTTCTTGTGGGTCACATGTAAAGTTGCTGAACAAGGTCTGTTTCAGCTACGATGTTCTACGATGCAACTTAGAAAGATAAATTGTATTTATTTCAGGTACTTCATACAACCTAGTCTCATTATGACAAATGTCCCAATTTTGACTATCATCTAATTCCCTAGAAGGAAGGTCAAGTCCAAGAACTATAGAAATGGGAATATTTTCTATCCCATTCCTTATATTAAAAAAGGAAGTAATTTTTTTCTGTTCTCCAAAACCCCTATGTAACATAAGAATTTTTGTACATTTTCAAGAACAGCAAGGCTTAAAAAAGGATTCTCTGGAAACCATCCTGAGTCAGGGATCCCCATCAGATTCATAGCAATTTGATGAGTAAATCTTGCAGGTCTACAAGCTGTGATTGATAACCATAAATCCTTCCCAGCAAAAAAATAAACAAAACAAAACAAAACAAAAACCATGCACAAGGAGACTAAACTTAGCTCCCCCCCATAAAAATATTAAGTGTTCCCAATCTAGTCTTCAAACTTCAAATATCCACTCTTAGCTTATACACCAACCTCCACCCAGTGGTCTGAAAGCTCAGTCTTTCTCTGACTTGAGAAAGAGTTGGAGGGGGAGGGGGAGGTGTGGGGAAGGCCCTTGCGGTTTAGGAGAGGACCACTGACTGACACCATGTCTAACCAGCTGGTTTGAGCCAGGCAGCAATGGCCTCTAAAATATCTTCCGAGTGGGTCCTAACCCCTAGTTTTAAACACCATCTGAATGTTTCTGAATACATGTAGATAGGGCAGAAAATTTGTATTTTGCCTCCTTCATTCACTCAAGAAACATGGATTAAGCACCTCCCATGTGCCACTGTTCAAGGTGTTGAGGAACAAACATGAGTAAGACACAGACACCGGGAAGACCAGGTTCCTTGTTTCTACCCCACCATGAACATGTCCGTGTCTTGCCTTGGCCTCACGCATACAGGCACATAATGTGGTGAACACCTAGGGACTCACCTGCTCCCTGATGTCTTCCCACAAGGACATCCGCTCCTGCCATGCAGCCCATTCCCAGGATGCAGACCACGATGCCGAGGAAATGTACAGCTTTGTACCGGATCAGCAGGAAGAACCAGGAGAGCAAAATCACCACTGGGATCACAAAGCAGTCCAAGAGCTATAGGGAAGGAGGGAGGTAAGCAACAGGAAGTTCAGGGGGAAGCTTCCCATGTAATAAAAAAAAAATAACAGCCCTATAGAGAAGGTATTTCCCTTGAACCTGAGTGTCTGTGTAGACCCAGAACTGATTCAGTTAAACAGACTGAAACAAGCACAAACTAACTTTACTTAAACATCTTCCAAGCTTTGAGGGAAAGGGCAAAAGGCCAATGGATAAGACAGGCTGGTGGTGAAGGGTCTCCTGCCTCGACTGGATTGGGGCAGCTCTCCCTCCCATCTTTCTCAGTGCCCAGACTCCCCCAGAACACCTCACATGAGAGGAGAATACGCTGAGCCATTTTAGATGGTTCCTCTATTTTAGGAGTAAATCTGGGGATGGGAGGTGAGGAGGCAGAGGTCTTACCATGTTTTATAAATTATTATCATTTAGACAAAAGTTGAACTTAATTTCTCCCAGATAACTGTCTCCTTACTATTTGTAAATATATTTGCTCTATATATAAACACAAATATGACTCTCAAGTTTACAATACTTCAAAAATTACTGGTGTAATAAAGAGTAAAGAGAGAGAGGGAAGAATAAAGAGTATAGAAAAAAAAAACCCCTTGATTTCACTTCTTACATATTTTATGCTAATCCTGAGATTCCATCTGACATGGAAGCCCCAGGAGTTGGTAGAGAGTTGGCCCCAATCATGTAGCAAGTCAACGTGGTGAAGTGAGGATCCCCTTGTGCCTGGAGTCAGAAGATTTGAATTTGAGTACCAGATCCTTACTTACAGCAGTGTGACCATAGGCAAATCACTAACTCAGGAAGCCTCAATTTCCTGCTAGTATAATGAAGATAATAACTCACTGACTTCCTCCAATGTTCACTGAGAAGCTTAGACATAATACATGAGAAAACATTTTATAAATTACAAGGGTCTCAATGCTGGTCTATAACCGTGCTTCCAAACACATGTTCTGGGCCCCACAGAGCAAGTTGTTTCTACTACACCCTAGTAAGACACAGTGACCTTTGGATACTCCATGTGAGGCAGGGTCTCCACTGGACAAACTATGTCCCACAGGACTTCAGACTCCATGTACTGAATGAGAAACTGGTGATCCTGTCCCATTGCCCAGTACCACTCCTCTGCTAGAATCCTAAACAAGTGACTTCACCACCCAGAAGTCAGATGCAGGGCAGTGATCCCTGTACTCCTCCACTCTTACTGCCTATATCCTGTCGGTCACCAAGTTCTGACAATTCCATCTTCTAAACATCTCAAATCCATTCATGACACCCTCTCCCATTTTTGCCACCTGGACTAAACTGGCATCCTATCCTACATGGAATAAGCCTTTCTTTCCTGCCCTAGGGTCTTCAATCATGCATCCCCCTCCATCTGGAATGCCCCACCTGAATTCCTGACCTCCTGCCTCCTTTTCCTTCAGGCCTGCACTTATATACTGGCTTCTCAAGGAAGCCTCTTGGGTTCCCAGGCTACGTCAGGTCCATCGATGCTTTCCTTGTGTCCTGTGTCCTTTATAGTGTTAATTGCAACAATATGTAATGAGTACAGAATTACTGGCACAATGTCTGACATCCCCATGTGTCCAGAGGTCTGTGAGAGCAGGACTACATTCTCAGTACCCACACCCTGCTGTGTTCATGAGAAGTATCCCAATGATAGTGATTGAAAAAGTACATACAGGATTTTTAATGATCAGTAACATCTAAGATTCATTAAAGGATGAAAAATGTTTGTATATTTGCAAAGCATGCCTGACCATCAGCTTGACTTTTGGCACCGTAAACAGCACTCAGAGTCCCCTCTATCCCCAAAGTTTTTTTTCGATCTGGCAGACTCTCACTCTTCTCTGTGCCTTGGTCTCCTTTGCAACACAAGCAATCAGAATGTAAGCTTTCCCTGCGGGGTACTGTGATGAAGGGCCACGGGAATGCTGAGTAACAGCGTGCTGGCTGGAGTCTGAGTCTAGAGGTCTCAGCACTCCCGGAGGGACTATGTATTAGGGTGGCGGCTGCTAGGATTGCAGGATAGCACTGGGTTGCTCACTGCACAGTTAATTAGCAAGTTAATGATCCTACTTGATATGGTAAAACGCTCTAAGGCAGTTAGTACAACTGGCTTCAAATGCCATTTAAGTATATTAGGAAATTTGAGTTTGCCAGTGAAAATTATTCACTGGACAAAAAACAGTTGGTGTTTTGTTTTAAAAATTAGAAATGATTGAATCAACAGTTGAAATATTTAGCTACATGCTCCACAATTTGGATTTCATTGTCCAACTGGAAGCCTTTGGTCAGTGGAGCTGAAGGCTTCTATTCCTGAATTATTAAAGGCAAACCAGGCCAACATTCAAACTTTGGGGAGGACTGAGTGAGCCTTTTTGGTTCTCAATGTCATTAGAAACCCCAAAGCACTGGATGAGTCCTGGGATCTATTCCTTTAATGGGTTGAACTGAAAAATCCTTACTTGTACATGTCACGTGGTCCTATGGATGGGGAAGACCTTTAAAAGGAAGGGGAAAAGATAAAGAAGGATACAATTCAAGCCAGGGTTTCTGGAATATTCAGCTAGGGAAGCTTGGTGCCCAGCATACAGTAGGGGATCAATAAGGGTGGTTGAATGAATTAATGAATAGACAGATACTTGACTTGGTATCATGACTGTAAGAAGGGACATTCGGGCTATTTCAGGCTGCTGGGGGCATTTTGGATGGGGCAGTGTATTATGCAGGATTGCCCCATGCTCTCTGCAGGGCATTTAGCATCACTGGGCACTGGCCACTAAAAAAAAATGCTCATATACATTTACAGCTGCCCCTCAGTTTAGAAGCAACTAGAATCCCCCCACTGCCTTTATTTAAAAGCTGGGGACTCAGAAGTTTCAAGAGATGGAGTGATATGCTTAAGGTCACTCAAACTGTTGGTATCAGTGGGACTTCTGTCATGTTTTTTTTTTTTTTTTTAATATTTTAATGAAGGTCAATGACAGGAATTGCCACAGGTAGAGGTCTCATCACTGCATCTGTAACTACAGAAGAAAATAAACATTTGGGAATGTCTCTTAGTAAACAGGCTATTACTTTTTAGTGATTTTTGGCTCCAGCCTTTTCCCTGTGGTCATATAGCATGAAACATACTGACAAAATAATTTTCCAATAGTTTTCTGGTGGCTTAACTCCTTAGCAAAGTGGTTGTTGGAGTAATAGAGAAGTGTGATAACAGATGCCCACAATTGGGACTGTTAAAAAAAGACAAAGAACAAAAACCCTTCTGATTCAGTCATTAATAATCTTTAGTAGATTTACCTTTCTTTTTTTTTTTTAAAGATTCTATTTATTTATTTGACAGAGAGATAGAGAGAGAGCACAAGTAGGCAGAGAAGCAGGCAGAGGGAGAGGGAGAAGCAGGCTCCCTGCAGAGCAGGGAGCCTGATGCAGGACTGGATCCCAGGACCCTGGGATCATGACCTGAGCCAAAGGCAACCGCTTAATCGACTGAGCCACCCAGGTGCCCAGTGGATTTACCTTTCTTTGCATACATCTCTGTATCCAAAAAGAGATGATAAAATACCAACACCAAAAAATAAACAAATGAATACTATTTCATAATTATCTTTTTTCCCTTTTCTGTTTATTTTTAAAGGTTTTTATTTAAATCCCAGTTAGTTAACATACTGTGTAATATTAGTTTCATGTTGACAATATAGTGATTCCACACACGCAGACAACACCCGAGCTCATCACAGCAAGTGCTCTCCTTAATCCGCATCACACACTTAACCCATCTCCCCACTAACTGCCCCTCTAGAAACCATTAGTTTGTTCTCTATAGTTAAGAGTCAGTTTCTTGGTTTGCCTCTTTCTCTCTTTTTTCCCTTTGCTCATTTGTTTCATTTCTTAAATTCCACATGAGTGAAATCATATGGTATTTGTCTTTCTCTGACTGACCTATTTCGCTTAGCATTATACTCTCTAGCTCCATCCAAGTCATTGCAAATGGCAAGATTTCATCCTTCTTATGCCCTGAAAAATCTCAAAAAACATTAAGAATACTGTGGGGAAAAAAGTGTTCATTACAACCTTAGTTTTACATCTTTTTTATCCTAAAGATTTAAACTAATTCTTCCACATCATTAGTCTTTAGACGCTACCTGCCAGAGAGGTCTACGATCCTAAGTTGTCTGATTTTATTGATGGAGGCACTGAGGTGTACCATGCTCAGTGGCTGGGGCACATTCTCTAAAGCAGAGGTGATAGCTCCAGGAATATTATATAAACATGATATCTTTAAATAACATTTACAGTAGGTTGTAAGTGTTATTTATAGTTTGTATTTATATATAGTTTGTATAGTTTGTATTTATTTATTATTAATTTACAGTTTGCAAAACACATTATTTTTACTTTATCTCCAAAAACAGCACTTGAAAGGAGTTATGATTATACCCATTTTATGGGTAAGGAAACTGAGCCTCCAATAATAAAGCAAGTCAGTGCCAGAGTTGGGGCTAAAATACTAGTATCTGGACTCCTAGACTTCACCGAGTTCAAGCGCAGCTTCTATAAGTTATTTAATAATAACTAAAAAAGTCTGTGTTGTCATTGCTTTTAGGACAACAGAAGTCAACATTAAATAACATTATATATATTTTTAAAGTACACATTGGAGGATCACAACATCATTTAACTTTTTCTCCTCTCTCCCTCCCTGTCTTTTCAGCTTCAGCCAATCTCTTACCACTAGATCTTTCCCTGCAGTCTTCAATCACACTTAGTTGTGCTTTCTCCTAAACATACACACACACACACACACACACACACACACACCAAACCCCCCTCTTCTTGTCAATACCCACTCAAGCTTCTCTCTTCCTTTCTATGCAAACTCCATTTGCCAACACTCCCCAGACACCTCTATCTGGATTCAGACACACTCAGTCTGGTTTTCATGCTCACTCGTAAGTCCCTTCCCTCCTCTAACATAGTCACTCCTCTCTCACTGTATTTTCCTACACCATCTCACTTGGAACCTGGGATTTAGTAGATGCCCAGTAAATGCTTGCTGAATAAAAAAAATGAACTTTTTCTGGCCCTCTAATTCTGCTGCTCCCATGACTTTCTCGCTTGTCATTCCACTAATTTTATTTAACTTATTTCTTGTACAAAATATGAATTTTATCCCTTCAACTTTACTTGATGTGTGTCTATGTCTTTATCCATGTGTATATTTAGTTGATTTGTGTCTATGTCTCTACAATGTCTTTGTGAGTAAACTTAAGTGGCAGAATTCAGAGCCACTATATAACTTGATTAGTTGAGGCCAATTACACTTGGATGATTATGATACATTTCTGACTTACACAGAATTTCATTGTACACTCACCAGCATGTTAACATAAGATTGTGATGGTTAAATGTAATTGTGTTACATGACTCTCAAAATTAGTGCAAAATGATTAAATAAGGAAAATAACATAAATCCTGTCCCCATGACGTATCTCATAACCATGCAAAGTGCAACAACCTCACTTGCGGTATGATATACCATAGTAGCCTGCCAATCAGTATCACACTTACCACTGGATTACTGTGAGCTCTCACTCTGTCTTTCTAGTTCTATTTCACCTTCATGCAGTTGGTACTGCCAATAAAACATCTACACCAGAGGCCTCCTTTGGTACCGGTTGATGAAGAAATTCAGTTCTATTAAACTGAATCCAGAAAAATGTGTTTAATGCAAAATGGCCCAATATCTCCTATATTTGTTCTTGGATTTGGGGTAATATTAAACTAAGCCTTTTGGGGCAAATCCATATCTTTCTCCAAACTCTTATACAACTTCAAATGAAAATTTGAATTTAGATATCTGTGTTTATTATAGTTGTTAGATCAGTTGGAGATAAATTATACTTTTCAAAAAGGGCACAGTGACATTGATTTCAGATAAGTATGGTAGAGTATTTTTGTTTGTTTTTTAAAGATTTATTTATTTAGAGAGAGAGAGAGAGAGTGGTGCCTGTGAGTTGGGGGAGGGGGAGAGGGAGAGAGAATCCTCAAGCCGACGTCCCGCTGACCACAGAGCCCGACATGGGACTCAGTCCCATGACTGTGAGATCATGACCTGAGCTGAAATCAAGAGTTGGCCCAACTGACTGAGCCACCCAGGTGCCCCTAGTATTTTTGTTTGTTTTAATCAAAACAGAAAATGTAGACAGTCACATAGCACTTAAAGTAAATGGTACATATTAGGCTTTTGTTAAATTTTTTGAGTTAGTTCTACAGTTTCACCAAATTAATCCAAAGTATAAACGAAATTCATTTTATTTTAAAAAAGAATGAGTAGCTTTGTCTGGACATACAGCAAAAGACCAGTAGGCTACTTCTTTCCATAAGAAGTGATTTCTTCTAAAAGATCAAATTTATGACTTAGATTTTATCCCTTTCAAAGAGTTACTTTAACTTATGAAAAGGAACAAATACCAGAGCATCGTGTAAGAGTCATAAAGTTAGCCTGTCATGCTATTTTATGTTTTCTGACTTGTGCACTTACAAGCTTTGCAACATGATGAAGATGACTAAGCAGTACAGTTAACCTGGATGGGAGAACTGCTCTGCAAATCAAAAACAGGCATTTCAGGAAATCTCCCTAGCATTTCCATTTTGTTCTTACAGACTTAAAGACTCAACATGGCTTGTCCTTTAGCTCCAGCTTATAGGCCTTAAATATCTTCAGAAAAACTGCATCACTCTGATAAAATGTCTAGGTTTAGAGGCTGCCTTTTGTGGCTAACAAGCTACCTGTACTGTTTTCTTTAATGTTGCCTATTTGTGGTTCCAATCACTTACTTCTGCTCTCCTCCAGATTCTACCTGGCAGAAAATAAGAGCTTGACCCATTTGGATTGGCCATTTTTGTAGGTCAAATTTGTTGAATACTGACAATTCCACTTGGTCACCTAAAAGACCCACAGAACCAAATGGAGATGAGATGCCAACTGTATTAATATTAGATCTGGTTTGCAGAAGACAGTGTTGCCTCTTATTTCCCACTTCAATTTTAACTTGGCCTAATCTTTCTTAGGCAGATATACTGAGGAAAACGGCCATCAAGCTGAGGCCTCTGTCTCAGGGGTCCTTCTAGCCAGGGACAGTCCTTATCAATCCACAAAGCAGGCAGAAAAGAAACATTTGGATGACAGTTTTTTCCCTCCTTTTTCTTTCCTATTAAGACATAACAATCCCACCAAGTGGTAAAGTTCCCTATTGGATATTGAATTCACTATTTCCTCCTTGGGGTGAAGGAAGAAGGAATGGAGAAAAAGGAGAGTTTTCTTCCATTCTCTCAGTGTTTGGAAGGGAATGGACGTCCCCCTGAGCTGGGTGGTATCATAGGGAAAACAGGAGTTCCTCCATCTTCCTTCTATACCATGTTTGGTTTGGCTAACAGATATGTTCACATAAATGTTCATTCCTTGATCAAAGATCTACATATCATATTATCAGTCATAAAAATCTCTGGAAGGAAAAAATGAGGATCTGTAAGCATAAAACGTTAACAACGGTCATTTTTGGATAAGGTAACCAAATCCTCACAATCCCACTGCCCAAATTCTCTGTGGTTTCCAAATTTCTTCTCTTGAGTATATACTGCTTTCAAAATATATACAACAACACATGTTATGAGAGTGTAAAAAACCTACAAGAGTCAGATCAGTCTTTCTCAAGGGAAGCAGATGGTTTGTAAAAAAATTAAAACAAAACACAAAACCCGCTACCCAACTGCTCCCATTCCAGTACAGCATAATGAGGAGGTGATCTCATCCCTCTTTCTAATTGTCTGCCAAAAAGAGACTCCCCCGCCAGCCTTCGGCTCCTCATTAGCGCTCCCCTCCGGCTATTCACAGGGAAAAAGCTCCCCTCACGTGGCCCAGCTGTCAGAGGCTAAACCTGAGGCAGCTAGTAGGTGATTCCAGGAAAGAGAACATTTCCCTACTTTGCCTTCCTCTGCTTCTAATTGGCAATTCTCCTGTGTTTCTAAAAGTGATATATATTATAAATTCATCTCCAGTGAGTAAAACTGAAGCATTAACAGGGGAGGATCTTAAAAAAGGACAATCTTCAGTATCACAGACACAACAAAAGTCCTTTTTCGGCAGACAGTCCAGCTGAAGAGAGTGAAATATAATTTGGAAAATGCACATTCACACATGTAATCAAGAACCACTTTAGTTCAGTGGCCTGGACATGTACCCATCCCAGAGGCATTTGAAAAATCCAACTAGGAATATCTTTCATCAGGAACAGACTTTTCTGGTAGACACCCCCTTTCCCTCCACCTCTCAGATTTTTTTCCTCTCAGAGTTACTCTATTCAAAACACCTCCACCCCCACCAACCCTATGCCTTAGGACTTAATGTTTAGGTTTTTATTGTCTTAAAATACTCATATTGGATGAAGCCATGTTTCCATCTTGTTGCCCAAGAGAGCCAGACTAATAAAATGTGTCATTGTGCTGCTTATATGACAGCCATTTTCCAGGAAATGTCCTATTTCCGAGACTTAGAAAAAGATTTTCACCAAACTACTTTTCTTGTTACTGTTGGCAAGGATTTAAACGTGTGACTTTTCTATGTCCCCTCGTGCCAGTCCATCAGAACTTCCTAGCTGTTAAAATACATTCACTTTGCTTCTTTGGCTTCAACTCGCAAAGACAGAAAGAAAGAAAGGGGGAAAAAAAAGACACTACCCTGCATTGAAAATCTGGGACGAGAACCTAGAAATCTAGGTGACCGCTGGAAGACAGACAATTAGGAGACATGCACTCTCTAGCTCTGCTAGAGAAATCTGCTTTAGGTGAGAGCAGAGCTGTCCCAGAGGACAAATTCTTTCTGGCTGAGCATCACTGGACCTTTAATCAGGTTTAAGAACAAGCTCTGATTATCAGTAAACCAGATTTTAGAAGTAGAAAGCAAGTTCACATTTACTGAATGTCTACCATATAACAGGCAGAATGCTGTTAAGTTATTTTTCCCATTTTACAGATGCTAAATCAGAGTACTGAAGATAATAGGCGACTTACTTTAAGTCACATAGTAGTGTCAGAGCCAAGATGATCCCAGGTCTGCCACTCTTCTTGTACAAAGTGAGTGTAAGCAGTCAAGGTCCAGGTGGGGTAGAAACTATATCAGATCCAGTTATAACAACACTGGTCTAGGCTGGGTCAGCCTCGAGTCAGTCTAGCAGGCTCAGGTGCTCTGGCTTACACTTAGAGCACTCTGGGAGAGTGGGCAGACTCTGAAGGTATTGAAAAATTAATCACTGGCTGTCTGCATTTTTATATTAAGTAAGGTGCAGCTTATAAGCGAAAATGTATGAGAATTAGAATCGTGTCACCGGAATGGAAGCTCCTACTTTCTAGTCATTGCAGCATAATCTATGGCGCTATTTTGCTGAAAACATCCATTCATCAACATCCACTCTGTGATGTGATACCTCTTCCCAGGAAGACAATCACAAACCTAGCTATGATTTTTTTTTTTCTTACATATCCAGCATTTTCACCGAAGGGGAAAAAAAAAAGGAACTCGAAGAGTTTGGTTTTAGCGATGGGTCTTCAATACTGTGTGGCTACCTTGAGTGTTTTTGGAGAAGTGGTTGCCTTAAGTCAGCCAAGCACTACTAACTTGGATTTCTTATTTATAAAATTCATCGAACAGAAGAACGTTAAAAATAACACTGAAGAAAGCACACATTTCAAAGCACATATTGAAGGAAATGACAGTTTTTGGATGAAATATTAATTCTACATTAATTTTGCATTACTTTTGATTCCTCCCAGCATTAAAACAGCATGCAGGAACAATTTCAAAAGCTACAGGAGAACATCTTGTACTTTTTGGGCTCTATTTCTAGGTTTAACTCGACTATTCCGGGTTTTATTTAAAAAAGGCAAAATCAGATTTTCATTGCCTTATATGCATCCCTTATTTATTTATTCAACTGGTGTTTACTTAGTGCCCACTGCATGCTCAGCCTTGCTATGGACGCAGCAGATCTGGTGAACAAGACATTCTACATCTTGGTCTAAGCGGACAGCTGCCAATGAACACACATCTCTTCTCTGAAGTTCACAGCTGGTGTTCCCCTAGAACTTGCCTGGCCCTGAAGCTGACTCTGTCCTCTGTTCTTTGGGACCCTCCTGTTCTGCTCCTCAAGGCACCTCGCTTCTAGCATCTATCCCACATCCTTCTTGATCCCTTCCTCTCTGTTGGCTATTTTCCTTTGAAATATAGGTCTGTGCTGCTTTTACCCTGATGCTCTGTAGATATTTATTTTTCCCTCTTCACAGCCAGCTTCCTGAAAGATTTATCTACAGCCACTGCCTCTCGTATCTTGGCCCCATTCATTCCTCAAGATACGGCGGTACTGACACCTCTATTCTCCACGATCACCAAAGCTACGTGGTGCTGCTTCTGCGGCATTTGGCGTTACTCATCATTCTCTCACTGAGCTCTCTGCTCTCCTGATTTATGTCTTTTTTCTTCCCTCCCGCCTCTTTGGTCCATCCTTCTGTTTTTTTGGGGGGACTCACTTTGTTCTTTTTGTCCCTCAAAGTTGTCACATCTGAGGGCTCAGTCCTTGGCACTCTCATTTTCACATTCTACATATGCCACCCTCTGGCTGTCACCCACCTCTTACTTCCTTTCCTGCCAAACTTCTTGAAAAGAGTTGCATTCAGCCATTGCTTCCATCTCTCTCAACTTCATTCAGCCACTCAGTGTAATCTGGGTTCTGTTTCCCAAGCACCATCAAAACTGATCAAAAATACACTCCCTGTTTTTGAACCCAGCAGACATATTTTAGTCCTTACTGTACTCAGTGTAGCATCTGACACCCCCTCCAGCTGGTGCTCTTACCTGCCAGGCTCCCCACCCATCACTTCATCTCTCAAGCCTCCTTGTCAGACTCCTTTATGAGTTCCTACTTTAGGGGCTCCTGGATCCACTCTCGTTTCTCATATGCTATGCTTTTGGGACTTTGCCAGCGTGTCTGTTCTCATCTCTCCACACTTACCCCGAATGATGTCACCTACCATTCTGGCTTTAAAAGTCATCTCTCTGCTGATGACCTCCAAATCTACATCTCAAATCTGGACCCGTCTCTTAGACTCCAGAGCCTGCTGATCTGGTGTGGATGGATGCACCAAAAATACCTACAGCTTAGCATGGCGCAAACATAACTCATATCTTTGTCTCCATACTGTTCTTCCCCAGCTGAATGGGACCACTGGAGAATTAGTTGCTCAGGTCTGAACCCTGAACCCTGACATCCAAGGGGTCACTCTTTCCCTCCTGAAACACTTCCTTGACTTGCTTCCAGGGTTTATCACATTCTTCTGATTCTCCTCTTTCCCTCCAGTCTCTTAATGTTGGCAGGTCCCAAGGCTCAGCTTTCAGTTTCCTTCTCTTCTCCATTTATATTCACCCCATTGGTAATGTAATCAGATCATAATTTTCAGCCCCATCTATTTGAAAATGATTCCAAATTAATAATCTGAGCCCCCACCTCTCTCCTGAACCCCAGATACATTATCCCCAGCAACCTATAGCAAGCTCTCCCTGGATGTCTAACAGGAAGCTCAAGCCTATGTGGTCAAAGCAGAATCTTGATTTTCTGCTCCATATCTGTTCTTCCCCCGTGTTCCTCATTTCACCACATGGCACAACCCAGTGGCTGAGGCCAATAACCAAGGAATCATTCTTAACTCCTTTTTCTCTCCAACGTCCCCCATGCAAATACCCAGAAAACCCTATTGGCTTTATCTTATAAATATATCCCACAAGCTCTAGCCACCTCTGTGGTTAGCACCTGGCTTCAAGTCACATCTTTCGGTTACTGGCCTCCTAACTGTCTAGCCATGACCACTCTTGCTTCTGTACAGTCAACTCTCCATGAGCAGCCACAGCCACAGTGACCTAAAAATACCAGTTAGGTCACATCAACCCCCTGCTCTGCACATTCTAATGATTTTCCTTAGAACAAATCCAAACAGCTTTCCTTGATCTTCTGTAATAACCCTATAAAATAATATATACTAGCCTTATGTAATCTGGCCCCTACCTCCTTCTTCAGTGTCATCTCTTACTGCCAGTAACTTCACTCACTCTTTCTGTGTCTTGAACATGCCATGCTCAGAGTCTTCACTCATACTGTTCCCTTTGCTTAGAACTCTCTTCCCCGTATCTTTGCACATCTCACTCCCTCATGTTCTGGTGGGATAGAAAGAAATTAAAACTAAGTATGACTTGGAAAGGAAGCTTCATGAGGCCAAGAACATGATCTTCTTTATGCTATATGTCTAGAACTCACAGAAAGGTATATATAATATATGCTCAATAAATACTTGCTACACACATGCCTGAATAAAACATGAATTGATCTTTCTTCACCCACACATCAAATAAGTCACCAAGTCCTGTCTTTTTAGCCACCTATATTTCTCTAGAACCTCTTTACTTGCCCTATCCTGACTGCCTCTTCTTCACCAGGCCATGCAAATGAACTCTCTAAATTGCAAATTTCATAATATCATTACTATTCTAGAAACTCTCAGGATAAAGCCCAAGTCCCTTAACGTGGTTTATCAGTCCCTTTGTGATCTGTCACCAGCTGCCCCTTCGTTCTCTTCTTTGACCATTCCTCTTTCAAACTCCATGCAGAAGCATTTTTAGTTTCTTTAACATGTCATGGTCCTTCTCAGCTCATTTCTTTGCACTGGCTGTTCCTTCTGCCCGGAGTTCCCATGTCCATCTCTCTCACTACCCCTCACCTGGGCCACTTAGACTTATCTTTCAGAGCTCAGTTGAGACAACACTTCTTCCAAGAAGCCCTCTTTGGCTTCTTAAATCTGAATTAAGTGCCCTCGCAGGGTTTTCCCATTGATCTCAGTATTATCAAATTGTACTTATTATGCTAAAACACAATTACCTTCCATAAGGAAAGGAATTTTTTCTCTCTTGCACTCAGTTTTATTTTCTGAAGCTAGGTGGTGCTTGGTACACACAAGGACCCTTGAAATATTTTATTAATTCACTAAAAAATACTTGTGGAGTGTCTACTAGGTGCCCAGACTATCCTAAGAAATAAGAAATCTAATTAATAATAAAAATTTCTGTACGTTTATGGAGTTTGTAATCTTAGGTAGGAAGTGACAAAACATATAGTATGCCAATGGTGATAAACACTATGGAGAAAAATAAAGCAGGGGAGAGGGGAGGCCGTGCTGAATGGGGCAGGAGATTGTGATTTTAAACAGGGTGGTCAGGGAAGGACTCATTGAGAAGGTAACCCCTGAGCAAGGTCCAGAGGTGTTTATCTCATTGTCTGGCAGATAATAGACGCTGAATGATGAAAAACTTCTGCTTCTCTGAACCATCTGGGGGGATTTGCTGTCACTGAGGTAACTAGTACTGCCTAAAGCTGCTTACTGAGATGACTGTGGCCAAAGGAGTTGAAGGTGAGTATTCTGTGCAGTTCCTACTTCCTGCCCTCATTCTCTGGCACAGATGGTGTCACAACTCCTAAAGTGACCACAGAGCCCCCAGTTGATGGCTCCAGAAAATGCTCAGCTACATCCTGTCTTTCTGTTCAAGGGATCTTGAATTGGAATTGGCCCCTGACCCAGAAGATATAAAGAAGAGGGAGGACACGAAGAAGGACAAAAATAATTCCTGCTATTTTTTCATAGGTTGGTGTTTTTATGAATTCTCATGGTCTGAGTCTTAAAAGTCTTAGCAGCTTTTTAAAAAAGATTTTATTTGTTTATTTATTTATTTATTTATTTATTTATTTATTTATTGAGAGAGAGAGAGAGTGTGTGCTCGAGGAAGGCGAGGGGCAGAGGGGGAGGGGAGAGGGAGGGAGAGAAAGAGGCAGACTCCCTGCTGAGTGTGGAGCCTGATGGGGGGCTCCATCTCTGGACTCCAAGATCATGACCTAAGCAGAAACCAAGAGCAGGATGGTCAACCGATTGAGCCCCCCACGTGCCCTGCTTTTAAAAAGAGATTTTATTTATTTATTTGAGGGGGGAGGTCTTAGCAGCTTTAAGACTGTACCCTTCATTCTTAACGCACTTCAAAGACTTTTACAGATTTATGATTTATTAACAAACACATCCCTTCCAAAGCATTGCCAAAGTAAGCAGGCTAATGTACATTTTTTTCTTTTTTATAGTGCAAGTACACCCTCCTACTTTAAGCACTTATTACAGGTGAATTTTGTGTAGTGATTGAATCAAAATGAGCACTTCTGTAAAGGCAACCAGTCACAATGCAGGAGTGTTTTCCTGTATGTCTATCCATGGCAGACAGCACCAAAGTGGTCCTCCAAGGAGTCCATCTAGGCAGCATTGGGAGCACTGGCATCTTAGTGACCACAGAGAAGAAATAGGTCCTCGGCAGGATCCTTTTCTCAAAGAATGGAAACCCCAACAGAGACAGGCAAGAGAAGATTTCCCTTGCAACCATGTGTTTTGGGTTCCTTTTGGAGAAGACCTTCAAAAGGTCAGCAAAAGGTCAACCTTCACATCTGCCTGGGGGTGGGGGGTGGAATTAAATATTGTCTTCAAATGTATTCATTTCCTGTTGCTGCTGTAACAAATGACCACAAACTTAGTGGCTTCAAACAATATAAATTCATTATCTTACAGTTCTGGAGGTCAGAAGTCCTAAACTCAAGGTGTTCACAGAGCTGTGTGCCTCCTGTCAGCTCTCTGGAAGAATCCCTTCCCTTGCCTTTCTCAGCTTCTACGGTGACCTGCATTCCTGGGTTTGTGGCTCCTTCCTCTGTCTTCAAAGCCAGGAGGGTAGCATCCTCAGGTATCTCTGACTTTCTGACCTCCGCTTCCATTGCCACATCTTCTCGCCCTCTGATTCTGGCTCCTCTTTTCAAAGGACCTTTGTGATCATATTGAGGTCACTCAGAGAAGCTAGGATAATCTCATCATTTCAGCTTCATTAATTGAATCACATCTGAGAGTCCCTTTGTCTAGTAAAGGAACATATTGCCGGGATTAGAACTCTGACTTCTTTGGAGGGCCATCGTTCTGCCTACTACACCAGCTATGTTCATACATAATGAAAGGTGTGCCTTGAAAATAACGAGGCTTTTCTTTTTTTAAGGGAAAGAAAGCTGCCACTTATTGAGCAGGGTGTGCAGGTGTTTACATATCTAATCTTCTTTAACACACTGGAATTTGTTCAATCTGGACATGGTTGTCATTCAAGGTAGTCATGCTGGAAGGTCATGGCTGTATTTTAATGAAGCTCTCATTGCTCAAAAACATTTTGAACTTTCTGAAATCGCTTTCAGCGCACTCACTGGAATATCCTTAATGGAAGCAATTGCTCATTCTTCAAGAGTAGGTTTTATTTTTTGGAAAGAACACAAATACTGGATTAAGCTAGGTAATACTTTTGGGATCCAAAGGAAGGATAAACTATAAAGAAATCTGCATGACTTAAAATTGGCTCTGAAGATGTCAAAGAAATGCTACAATATGTTGAACAATGGTAGGCACATTTAAATAAGTGTATAATAAAAAGCACTTTGAGGAATAATAATTTGGAAGTATAAATTTGGTTATGTTTACTAAACCACTTTGTTTACATCTTACATAGTAAAATATTGTTATTACCCCAAAGACATTTTTTTTTTTTTAAAGAAAGAGAATTCTTACATAGAAAGATATTTCTAATGAAACCATTTGGCGTTTGCCTGCTCTTAATTCTCATGTTACACTGCCTACTTAGAGAAGCTATGTGTTACAAACTAGTTCTTTTCAAGTCCATTATCTTTTCGTATTGTATCCCCTAATTAAATCCTTTATAGGATATAGGATTGTTTTTAAAATGAGCCCAAACTAGACCACTGGTTTAAAAAAAATCCTCTAATCTTGTAACCAACACATAAAATCTCTTACTCTTTATTTTATTTTATTAATAATCAGTAATGTTTCAAGAAATCAAGGAAGTAATTACCTGGAGAAAACTATGAGAAATTACCAGTGATGTTATTTATAGAATTTTGCTTGAAGAAAGGCTGGGAGGATGACTTGAAATAAAAACACCACTCTAAATTTCTATCAAAAGATTTCATATCTATGAAAATCACTTAAAGGCCAAATGAACATGTTTAGGCAACGAGCATACCTTAATTGGCAGGATTTTAAAGCATGGCTAATTGGAACACTCTTTTTTGTCTAATTGAAGTATAGCTGATAAACATCCTTATATTAGTTTCAAGTGTACAACACAGTGAGTCAACAATTCTATACATAAAGCTACACTCACCACAATAAGTGTAGTCACCATCTGTCACCACACAACATTATTACAATATTATTGACTATATCACCATTTCTTATTTTTCATCCTGTGACTTATTTTATAACTGGAATTTTGTATCTCTTAATCCCCTTCACCTATTTTGCCCATCACCCAACCTTCCCCCTCTGGCAACCACCAGTTTGTTCTCTGTATTTATGATTCTGTTTCTGTTTTTATTCATTTGTTTGTTTATTTGTTTTGTGTTTTATATTCCACATATAAGTGAAAGTATATGGTATTTGTCTTTCTATGACTTATTTCACTTAGCATAATACCCTTGAGATCCAAACATGTCGCAAATGGCAAGATCTCACTTTTTTGTGGCCAAGTAATATTCCACTGTATATATATGTGTGTGTGTGTGTATCACATCTTCTTTATCCATTCACCTATTGATGGACACTTACAGTGCTTCTATATTGTGGCTATTGTAAATAATGCTGCAGTGAACAGAGTGGTGCATATATCTTTTAAAAATAGTGCTTTTTTCCCATCAAAATACCATCCACTTTTTTCAAAGAAATGGAACAAATAATCCTAAAATTTGTATGGAACCAGAAAAAACCCCGCATTGCCAGAGGAATGTTGAAAAAGAAAAGTAAAGCTGGCGGCATCACAATTCCAGACTTCCAGCTCTATTACAAAGCTGTCATCATCAAGACAGTATGGTACTGGAACAAAAACAGACACATAGATCAATGGAACAGAATAGAGAGCCCAGAAATGGACCCTCAACTCTATGGCCAACTAATCTTCGACAAAGCAGGAAAGAATGTCCAATGGAAAAAAGACAGTCTCTTCAACAAATGGTGTTGGGAAAATTGGATAGCCACATGCAGAAGAATGAAACTGGACCATTTCCTTACACCACACACAAAAACAGACTCCAAATGGTTGAAAGACCTCAATGTGAGACAGGAGTCCATCAAAATCCTAAAGGAGAACACAGGCAGCAACCTCTTCGACCTCAGCCAAAGCAACTTCTTCCTAGAAACATCGCCAAAGGCAAGGGAAGCAAGGGCAAAAATGAACTATTGGGACTTCATCAAGATAAAAAGCTTTTGCAAAGCAAAGGAAACAGTCAACAAAACCAAAAACAACCGACAGAATGGGAGAAAATATTTGCAAATGACATATCAGATAAAGGACTGGTATCCAAAATCTATACAGAACTCATCAAACTCAACACCCAGAGAACAAAGAATCCAATCAAGAAATGGGCAGAAGACATGAACAGACATTTTCCCAAAGAAGACATCCAAATGGCCAACAGACACATGAAAAAGTGCTCAATATCGCTCGGCATCAGGGAAATCCAAATCAAAACCTCAATGAGATACCACCTCACACCAGTCAGAATGGCTAAAATTAACAAGTCAGGAAACGACAGATGTTGGTGGGGGTGCGGAGAAAGGGGAACCCTCCTACACTGTTGGTGGGAATGCAAGCTGGTGCAGCCACTCTGGAAAACAGTATGGAGGTTCCTCAAAAAGTTGAAAATAGAGCTACCATATGATCCAGCATTTGCACTACTGGGTATTTACCCCAAAGATACAAAAGTAGGGATCTGAAAGGGTACGTGCACCCCGATGTATATAGCAGCAGTGTCCACAGTAGCCAAACTGTGGAAAGAGCCAAGATGTCCATCGACAGATGAATGGATAAAGAAGATGTGGTATATATACACAATGGAATATTATGCAGCCATCAAAAGGAATGAGATCTTGCCATTTGCAACGACGTGGATGGAACTGGAGGGTATTATGTTGAGCGAAATAAGTCAAACAGAGAAAGACATGTATCATATGACCTCACTGATATGAGGAATTCTTAATCACAGGAAACAAACTGAGGGTTGCTGGAGTGGGGGGTAGGGTGGGAGGGATGGGGTGACTGGGTGATAGACACTGGGGAGGGTATGTGCTCTGGTAAGCACTGTGAATTGTGCAAGACTGTTGAATCTCAGATCTGTACCTCTGAAACAAATAATGCAATATATGTTAAGAAAAAAAAAAAAAGAAGAAGGTAGCAGGAGGGGAAGAATGAAGAGGGGGAAATCAGAGGGGTAGATGAACCATGAGAGACGATGGACTCTGAAAAACAAACTGAGGGTTCTAGAGGGGAGGGGGGTGGGAGGATGGGTTAGCCTGGTGATGGGTATTGAGGAGGGCACATTCTGCATGGAGCACTGGGTGTTATGCACAAACAATGAATCATGGAACACTACATCTAAAATTAATGATGCAATGTATGGGGATAATATAAGAATTAAAAAATTAAAAAATTAAAAATTAAAAATTAAAAAATAAAAATAGTGCTTTTGTTTTCTTTGGGTAAATGCCCAGTAGTGGAATTACTGAATCATCATACTGGAACATTCTGACTTTTAAAATTTTAATTAGTTTCTATTAAGGCTTCTAAGTCATAAGTTTCCAAAGTAAAGAAAACTTTGAGTTTTGAAATTTTATTTACTTGGACATTAGAAGACTTGTTTTCAATACTATGTTTTCTGTTTTGGTCTCGTTTTCTCTGTCTCCCTGTCTTTTCCTCTTTTATACGCACACACACACACACACACACACATTTAGAGGTGCTCGTTAAATCTGTTTGCAATTCCTTACTTAAATGAACGAAAACATTGATTAAAAGTGTCCATTTGCCCATACTTCCACCGATTGTATTCCGTAGAGAGCATGCACGTTTGGGAGGTGTAAGGCAGTCAGTGGTTAATGGATTAATCTGTGTGAGCTTTTAGACGCCTTGGGGATATCCAAGGCTGGGCCTCCTGTGTCTTCCTCTCTACCCTGTTCACTCTTATCCAGCAAATATAACAGGCATTTTGGCTGCTAACTCTGAAAATATGACTCTTCTGTGATGTAATATAGAACTATGAGAGTGTTTCCCTTTTCACAAACTCAGTGTATGGAAAGAATACCTGTAGAAACAGATATAGTTACTGTTTATCATACAAAATTATTTCTCAATTTACAAGAAATACCCTGTACATTTCCCAGGTTAAAAATATAAATCATCTATAAAAATTTATTTGGAAGTACTATTTCAGGAACATGTTCATTGCAAAAAGGTGGTGCATCTGTACCACAGGAGAAAATTTTCTTGATTTTACATGTCAAGCAACAGCATTCTATGGCTTTAAGGTTTGTTTAGCCCCTGGTACTGTGAAAACATGATTCCAAGTAGGATATTACCATATTTGCTTGTACAAATTCCCTTGGTATTTTCACTCCCAGAGTGGGCTAGAAGAATTTTGCTTGTACCTAGAAGCAATCTCATTAATCTTTATGAGATCTCACCTTTATTGACTGGCAAAAGGTCTTACGTGAGGTAACACAGTAATCAATCAGTGGCAAATCGAATTGGAATGTGGGTTTCCTAACCTTCTCCTTGTGTCTCAAGTAAGGTCTTTCACCTAGAATGGTTTGCATGCAACTGTACAATTTTTCATTGCTTTTCTTCAAGTTGCTGTCCAAGAGTGACAGGGTGTGAAAGGACGGACTGGTTTAGGTAACATGTATCTTTTAAATTTTTTTCTTAAATTGGATCAATGGAAAGAATACACGAAGTGGAAAATATTTGAGTAAAAGGACTGGTATTTTTTGAGCATCTACCACATGCTGGAGGCATGGCTAAAGCAATGGGTGTCCTAGCTTGGCCTAGGACACTGTCACATGGATCTCAGACAAGTCTGAGAATGCTGGAAGACCAGTGAAACTCCGTCTGCAGGAATGACAGAGGAACTTCACTGAGGAAGGGGTTGGAGGTGGTGGCAGGATCAGAACAATACAATTATTGTTGTTATTGTTTGTTGCATTATTGTTGCTGGGGCTGTGGGGAGACAAGGAGCACTGCATGCAACATAACGTGTGCATACACAGGACCACACCAGCAGGCAGGTTTTTAAATTCCTAGAAGTGGGAAAATGGATGCTCAGACAGAGAACAAACAGATAAGGGCATCTCACTTATTTATAACCTGTCTACATGAGCCATTGGAGCTGACAATCACCAGGGAACCAAGTGGCCCTGTTTTACTGTGGGATTCATGCTGTCAGTAAAGTCTAGGTTTATAGACCCCAACAAAATGTCTCCTCTGGAGAGTCCTCTCTGTCACTGGTGGATCCAGTCCCTTCTCTCTGTAATCCCATAGCATTTGTGTATAGCTCCATTTTACTACTGTTTACGCTGCACTGTGATTTGTCTATACATCTGTTTTCCAGAAAAGTAGGATAAAGTTTTCTGGAAATTTAATTTTCCACTATCAATCATGCCCCATACAGCCTTCTACCTGTTAAACTGAGCCACGAAGAGAAAGAGAGCGGGTCCTTTATAGAACAGAGAGGTCATTCATTAGCTTTCAAACACCAAGCTGACTTTCCTGAGATCTTTTTTTTTTTTTTTTTTTTTTTGTGAGAGAGAATGAGAGACAGAGAGCATGAGAGGGAGGAGGGTCAGAGGGAGAAGCAGACTCCCCGCTGAGCAGGGAGTCTGATGCGGGACTCCATCCCGGGACTCCAGGATCATGACCTGAGCCGAAGGCAGTCGCTTAACCGACTGAGCCACCCAGGTGCCCTTTTTTTTTTTTTTTTAAAGGTTTTATTTATTTATTTGACGGAGAGAGAGACAGCGAGAGAGGGAACACAAGCAGGGGGAGTGGGAGAAGCAGGCTTCCCGCTGAGCAGGAAGCCCCATGTAGGGCTCGATCCCAGGACCCTGGGATCAGGACCTGAGCCGAAGGCAGACGCTTAATGACTGAGCCACCCAGGTGCCCCTCCTGACATCTTTAACAAAGAAAGGTCTAGAGTCAGTTTCAATGACAGAGAAGGGATTCTAAATTCTGTAATTCTCCCTCCAACATATAAAGAATTGATATTACCAAGTACGTCAGGGTTTCTTCCAGAATGTGGAAGGTTGCTCTTTTCTACTTTAGTACTGAACTGGGAGGTCTGGTGTCCCAGAAGGAGGATGTGAGACAAGGAAGTCCATGATAGAGAGGAAGAGCGGGGGCCGGGGGCGGAGGGAGTGCTTGTCTCTCCCACTATGGACTGTGGGAAGAGAAAAGAAAATTAACATCGGAGAAGTGAGTGTTGACTCATAGGTGCCCAGAGGTGTCCTGTCTGGATTGAAGTCTCAGGGGGAGAAAGAATGCTAGATAGTTAGAGGAAATTGAAAGCAAAGCATTGGTTTCCTTTTGGGACAGCCACATCAACCTGAAGAGGCCACATCAGAGAATGATGAGAGGTGAAGTGTCATTAGCAGAGAGCACTCTAGTTCCCCAGAAGTCTTTTCTGAGGCTCCTGTTTTGCCAGAAGTCTGAGTGCTCTGCAAAGGGGTGCAGGCTGGCTTACCTGGGGTGGGGTGAGGGGTTCCATCTGGCAGGGGCCACCAAGGCTGGAGACCAAACACATTCACGGCCAGATACCTGGAGGCCACAGTGTCAGCGAGGATCAGAGGGCCAGTCAGCAAGGAGAGGGAGACCACTGGGGGGCAGAGTGAACAGCAGAGGCCAGCAAAATGCCAGGCACAGAAATGAGGAGGAGCTCCATATCCAATCCAGAAAGTGCACACCCAACACCCAACAATGGGAGGGCTGTCCTACAGTGGAGAGCAGCCAAGGGACCAACATAGGCCCAAAGCAATACTACAGACCCACCCACACGCCATCTCAGAAGTGAGTATGGGAGAAGGGACTTCTGAGAGGCTGAGCACTTGTCCAAAAGCAACTCAACTATCCAAAGAAAATGTTTAACTGGAAGACATTAGTAATCTTTATATGAAATCAGACTTTCCCCCTCCATCTACTGCTATTTAGCCAGCTTTTGGGCATTTGAGGGGAAGTTTCACTAGAAAGATTAGATAAATTATAGGATTATAAAGAAGGTGTAGATGCTTTGAACATCTAAGTATAGCACGAGTGAATCTGTATTGAGGCAATGCCTATAACACTTGAGCTTCTTGAGAGCTGGGACAGTTTTTTCATCATCTCTACATCCCCAGAGCATAGTAGAATACTCCAAAGGTATTTAGAGTTTCATATCTGAGTCCTGTATGAATAAATGAACTTACTGATGATAAAACAACTAAAGGTCACTGTGTTGTCCTACCCCAAACATAACTCACCTTTAGAAATTCATCTTTTCATGCATTAACTTATTTACTCAAATATTTCATACATTTTTTGGCATCTATGTATACATGATCTTGTGAAGGAAACGAAGATGAATTGTTTCTGCATTTATTCAAACACCAGAAATTTATTCAGTGCTTACTGTATACCGGGTACACAGGTCCCACCTTCAAGGTCCTTACAGAATGCAGGAGGGAGGAAATATGAAAAAAAAAAAAAAAAACAACTATCATAAAAAGTAGAAAATGACAGTGACCATAAGAAAAGTGAAGATAAAGAAATAAATAGAGTCAAGGCAGGATCCAGTGCATGCTTTCTGGTCCTGCAAGCATGGCTGTTACAGAGTACAGTGGAAGGGAGTGAAAGAGGTGCTCCTCTTGCTTTCCAGTGGCTTTACCTGCGGCATCTGGGCGACCACCCAGGCTCCAAGTCAATGGAGGTAGAATGTGAAAGCTTTCTTCTCTAGAAAGCAGTTCTACAGAACACATTTAAAGACAGGTTTAGAGGGGCGCCTGGGTGGCTCAGTCGGTTAAGCGTCTGCCTTCAGCTCAGGTCACAATCCCAGGGTCCTGGGATCGAGCCCCGCATCGGGCTCCCTGCTCAATGGGGAGTCTGTCCCTCTCCTTCTGCCCTTCTCCCCTGCTTGTGCTCTCTCTCTCAAATAAATAAAATAAAATCTTAAAAAGGACAGGCTAAGGGATGGGCATAGTAATGGAACTAAGGAGAGGTTGAAGGTAGATTTAGTGTGATTCTCTGGTGATGAGTAAGGGTCTATATTCTTCCCAGGATAAAATGCTGACAGGAAACCTGTAGTGCCCAATCAAAATTTAGATTTGAACTGCTACATATTTAGGTTATTTCTACAATTGTGAAAATAAAAAGTCCAGATCTAAGAAATCTGAAAGACATTCAGAATATCGTATTCCCTTTAAGGGTAAGAACTTTGTCTGCTTTTAAAGCTTTGCTTTTAAATGTACTTTAAAATATCTCTTGAATAGTCATAAACTGCCACAGTCCTGCACCAGGGGCAGGTAAAACAGCATGGGTAAGAAGGAAATACAGTCTTAAAAGCTGAGCCCATAATCATAAACTCAAGCCCATGGACCTGCTTCTAATGTCCATAGGCGGGCTTTGTCTCTGGGCACATCCACGTGGCGGAAATACAAGTTTGCTACAAATAAGAAGTTTAGTGACTTTTTCTCATGTATCATAACTTCTTGACTACGGGACCACAGGTACATGACTCTTGGGGATGAGAGGTACCTCTCTCCTGTCTCCAGGAAAGCTACTACTAATGCATCCTTTCTTCATCACACGACTGTATTGGATCCTAACCGATAACATAGCTGCCCACTGCCCCACAGCAGGGCTGGGGTCTGATTAGTAGTCGTATCCCCAGCCTCTAGCCACAGCATAGGCATTTTTAAATTAATAAATACATCTGAAGGGCAAGTCTATTCACATGGCTTAAATTTTAGACATAACAACGTATAAACTACCTAGCCTTTCTCTGTATCTGATACAACTTAACTCATAACCTACTGAAAATTGACAAAGAGAAGACCCAGAAAGGCCTGAGAGTTATGTAAAGCAATAAGACAAACTGTCACATGTGTATGTCTTAGCATGTTGCATATGTTACATGTATGTGTTGTGTGTGTATGCCTTGTAGAATTAGTCTCAGGGTTGGATGTCACTGCACACTGGGGAGGCTGGCCTGCATCCTGTTTTAACCTGTCCTAACATGCCCAAGTCAGAGGAGCGGGACAGAAAGAAAATAATTTTTCTTTTATTTCCAGTGGCTTTACTTTAAAATGTACTTTAAAATATCTCTTGAATAGTCATGATTTGAACTGCTACATATTTAAGTAGGGCCAGAGGGATTTCTTTCTTGTCCTTTGCCCCTGATGGAAACTGCTTGAAGAATGGAAAATGCTCTGAAGTAGGCACTATGTGAGCAGGAGATGGGTTAGAGGTACAGACCCCTCAGCATCTTTATCAGCAAGAGTACTGCAAATCGTTTCCAATGTGAGTTAATTTTAGTTACAAATACCACATTTGAAGAGACCAGCTTTCTTCTGATTTCACAGAAGCACTAGTTTCATCTGTTTGCATTTTAGTACTACATGGCTGAAAAACGATGAATAATCTTTAGGCGAGAAGTTGTAAAGCTGATATTTCTACTGAAATGGTTCATATAGCACAGTTATAAAAATAGCAGAGCTTTTAGAATTTATCCAAATGTCATTGCTAATCTGTCTCAAAGTCACAGGCACAATCTATTCATTCTCTACAAGTCAAGAGATACAAACTCACAAATGTATCTTTAGAATACAATCCCTACAAATCCTTATAAATCTCTTCATTTTCTAATAAAGGAAACAGCTGGGTTTCTTCACTTCTATGTCTCTACTCCATCATCTTTTTCCTAATATGTTATCTCTTTTGCCATTGTTAACTTTCTTTAGCTTCCAACTATGAAGGCAAAGTTAAAACATTTTTTTCCAAAAGATGTTCAACATTATTAACCCCGAGGGACTTGCACAATAAAACCACAATGAAATATCACTATGTACCTTTTGGAATGGCTAAAATACAAGATAATGGTAACACCAAGTGCTGATAAGGATGGGGAGCAACTGGGCCTCCCAGACATTGCTGGCGGGTATGTAACATGGTGCTACTGCTCTGAAAACTGCTTGCCAATTTCTAAAACCAAACAGGCATTTCCATATGACCCAGTAGATGCACTTTTGAGCATTTATCCCAGAGAAATGAAATCTTATGTTAACACAAAAACTTGCGCACAGGTGTTCATAGCACCTTTATAAAAGTCCAAAGTGGAAACAACCCAAATGTCTCTCAACAGGTGAATGGTTAAACACACTCTGGTACATCTATACCGTGTAATACTACACTGCAATAAAAAGGAATAAAGTATCGATACATGCAACAATCTGGATGCACTTAAAGACATTATGTTTAATGGAAAAAAAAAAATCTCCAAAGGTTAAATACTGCATGATTCCATTTTATATGGCATCCTCCTGCTGACAAAATCACATAGCTGGAGAACAGATTAATGGTTGCCAGATGACAGGGATCGGTGGTGGGATGGGTGCAACTTCACAGTGGTAGCAAAGGGAGTTCCTTTGTGGTAATGGGGCAGTTCTGTATTCTGATTGTGGTAGTGTTTACACAAACTTACACGTGGGATCTAATTGCACAGAACTACACACACACACAAACGAGTGAAAGAAAAAGGGTTGAAAACTGAAAAAGGTCTGTAGTCTAGTTAATAGTATTGTACCAATACCAATATCCTGGTTTTGACATTACACTAAAGTCATATAAAATGTCACCATTGGGGAAAGCTGTGTAAATGATGCAAAGAACTCTACATATTTTTGCAATTCCCTGTGAGTCTATAATCATTTCAAAAATATATATTTCAAAAAAAAAGAAAAAATATTTTCCTCTCAAGTTTCATGTATCAGTTGTTTGTGACATTTAACCCTAAGTTTGGTGAATGAACGCAAAGGGCAGTAAGAGAAAGCAAGGAGAGGCTCTTCATGTCTTTTTGCTTTACGTCTCTATTTTTAAAAGAATCAAGAAACAAAAGTATTTGGTGCTGTGCCAACTATTAATGGAGACTGTCTTGTGAAAACAGAAGTGCTTTGAAAAAGGGTTACTGGGTCACATCCTATCATTTCTTTCCTCAGAAACTTTCATAGCTCTCTTTCACCAATAAAATTAAGTCACACTCTTTGTACTGACATCTTCCTCCTACAATATGGCCCCAATTTAACTCTTCAGCTCTCTTTCTTGATTCCTTTAAGAGAATCCACTGCTTCAATATGTTCTCTACACCAGGGCCTGAGTTTTCTTTAAAACTCAAATTTGGCTTCCTATGGCACTTAGCCTTAAGACTCAAACCCTTGATCTGGCCATTGAGACTCATAGTGTCTGGCCCCTGCCTCCTTCTCCAGGCCATCTTGTACCACTCTTCATTCTCTAAGGCCCGTCACATGACTTGTCTACAACCTCATCCTTGCCACAGCCCTTCTCATTCAGGGCCTTGAACATATTGTCTTCTTTGCTTGGATCTCCTTCCACTCCTCCTATTTATTTATTTATTTATTTATTTATTTATTTATTTATTTATTTATTTTTATTTTTTATTTTTTATTATTATGTTCAGTTAGCCAACATATGGTACATGATTAGTTTTTGATGTAGTGTTCAACAGTTCATTAACTGCATATAACAACCAGGGCTCATCACATGTGCCCTCCTTAATACCCGTCACCTGGTTACCTCAACCCCTCACCCCCCTCCCTTCTGTAACCTTCGGTTTGTTTCCTGGAGTCAAGTCTCTCATGGCTTGTCTCCCTCTCTGATTTCTTCCCATTCAGTTTTCCCTCCCTTCCCCTGTGGTCCTCTGCACTATTCCTTATGTTCCACATATGAGTGAAACCATATGATAATTGTCTTTCTCTGCTTGACTTCCTTCACTTAGCATAACCCCTCCAGTTCCATCTATTTCGATGCAAATGGTAGGTATTCATCCTTTCTGATGGCTGAGTAATATTCCTTTGTATATATGAACCACATCTTCTTTATCCATTCATCTGTTGAAGGACATCTCAGCTCTTTCCATAGTTCGGCTATTGTGGACACTGCTGTTATGAACCTTAGGGTGCATGTGCCCCTTCTTTTCACTACATCTGTATCTTTGGGTTAAACACCTAGTAGTGCAATTGCTGGGTCATAGGGTAGCTCTATTTTTAACTTTTTGAGGAACTGCCACACTGTTTTCCAAAGTGGCTGTACCAGCTTGCACTCCCACCAACAGTGTAAGAGGGTTCCCCTTTCTCCACATCCTTGCCAACATTTGTTGTTTCCTGTCTTGTTAATTTTTGTCATTCTAACTGGTGTAAGGTGGTATCTCATTGTGGTTTTGATTTGCATTTCCCTGATGGCTAGTGATGTTGAACATTTTTTCATGTGTCTGTTAGCCATTTGTATGTCTTCTTTGGAGAAGTGTCTGTTCGTGTCTTCTGCCCATTTCTTGACTGGATTATTATTTTTTGGATATTGAGTTTGATAAGTTCTTTATAGATCTTGGATACTAGTTCTTTATTTGTAATGTCATTTGCAAATATCTTCTCCCATTCCTCTCCCATTGCCTCTTAGTTTTGTTGACTGTTTCCTTTGCTGTGCAGAAGCTTTTTATCTTGATGAAGTCCCAAAAGTTCATTTTTGCTTTTGTTTCCCTTGCCTTTAGAGATGTGTCTTGAAAGAAGTTGCTGTGGCCAACATTTATCCCTCATTATAACTATACATCCATTCATTTGATTATTTGACCAAATGCTGCTTTCCCTATTTGACTAGAAGCTCCATGAGAATACAGCTTATATCTATTTATGCTTGCAACTTTGTTCACCACTTAACAAAATGTCCTGAAGTTAGAATTTTTCAGTAATTATTTTTTAAGTGACTGGATGAATCAAACTGGAATAATTGCTCTCCAGTCATATTCATTGGATTTCCTGCCCCCATGCTTCTGTCATGCTCTTCATCCCCTGTGCAAAGCTATACCCACATTTTATCCTCTCTACATTTTATCTAATCTTATAGACTCATATGAATGGATAGTGTCTTGTCTTTGGAAATATTATCTCTGCCTCCTTTGGAAACTGTAGCACTTAGGCATCTGTTCTCTTGCCATACTTGGCATTGCTATCAATAGATTTTGCCTCTTATGCTCTTTATCAATTCATATGTTTCTGGAGGGCAAGGCTTATTCATTTCTCTTCATGTCACCTGCAATAACTAGCTCATTTCTCAGAGGCTTAATTAATATATTTTCTTTATTGATTAATATGAGTAAAAGCTAAGCACATATTATAAGCTGAATTAATATTTATAGAAATAAGGAAAAATTATTGGCACTTGTTAGTTATACTGATTTGCAATGAGTAAACAAAATTAAATTACTAAACAGCAGTACAGACATGGTTCCCAAAGCAAATGCCTTCTGTTCTGACCATTTATTTTTATTTAATAGATTTATTTGTTGTAGGTGGCAAAGTAATTCTAAGATTGTTAGATTCAACTTGCTTTTTACTTTCCACTATTCCTTGCTCAGTAAATTACAATGAAGACCAACTGATATTCCAGTAGAATTATTATTTTTCTTTCTCACTAAAGAATTAAAATAAACTTTTTCATAGAATGGAACATTATGATAGGCACTGAAGAGCTAATCTGAGAGAGGTAGTAGGATGGATCAGGATGGTGGGATATGACATGGGTTGAACTAAACACCTGAAGACCAGGGGACCAGTTGTTAAGAATAAATTGCCACTGTTCAAAAAAAAAAAAAAAAAGAAAAAGGAAAATTGAAAAAAAATTTTCAAAACTCCATAGAACTTTAAGAAACCAACAATTGGTTGTGACTTTTCAATGCTTAAAGGAAAAAAAAAAACACAAAAAGTCAACTATATTTTCAAAGGGGAAAGTCTCCTCCTCATTCTCCCCAGGCTCATTTATAGCTTTTGGCTCTGGGCTAATGGGCTCAGTTCTGCCACAAAGCTAACATTTGTCTCTTCCTTCTCCCACCATATCTGTAAAGACATTCTGGAGGCCTCTACATTTAGGTAGAGAACTGCTGGGAATTTCTGTGCCCCCAAATAGTGGAAATCAATGAAATTGAATTAACTTCTTTAAACATTTATTGAGTACCTGGCATGTGCTGGGTTTTCTTGTAGGTACTAGAGATTCGAAGGTGAACAAGAAATTACCCTTGCTGTGAAAGCACTCACAGTTGGGTGGTGTAGGTGGGAATATTGAAACATCGTTCTTAGGTAAGACAGACTGTGTAGACAGAGCTAACAAAGTGCCATGGAAGCACAGAAGAGGTATCGGTTTCTGTTGTGGGGCTCATTGAACTGAGTGGGAGTGAAGTTGAGTGTGGAGGCACTCAGCTGATTTTCCAGCATCCGTCCACCTCTCCTCTCCTGCAGTGGGTGACAGGTGACTGGTGAGATTGATCCCACCCTGACTCCACGAGTGAGTGCTGACTGGTGAGCCAGGAACCCTCAAGCAGAGATGGTACCTCCCTGCCAGAGGGCATTTGGAAATCCACAGGGACACTTTTAGTTGTTACAAAGCTGAAAAAGATGCTATTAGCATTTAGTGGACAGGAGCTAAGAATATTAAATGACCAATAATGTAGGAAAGGGACCCAAATCATGAAAAATTATCCCCCCCAAAATGCCAGTAGTACTCCTACTGAAAAACATGAGTCTAAACCAATCAGAAATCTCATCCTGTATTGGGCTGGGGAGTCCAAGTTTAAGACAATTAGCTCACAGCATTCCCCTGCTGTCATTGCGGTCCAATTAGAATAGGGCTCTGGACTTTTCTTCAATGGGTGTAGGTAGACAACCATCCTTTCTGTCTCTCCTTGGGCATACAGGAAGAATCCTGTAGCCCCTTCTCATTCCAGCTTAAACAAGTTCCCATTCAATATATGTAATCTAAATATGTTTAGGTGGTTGGTTTGCTTGCTTGATTCTGCATTTTTGTTATTGTTGTTTCTAAGCTAATTATTTGAATGGCAGGATTGTTGTTGTGGCATCTAGTCTAAGTAAGATATAATATATGTGAATAATATTTTGTTTTCATCCCAGAGCTTTGGAATGACTGTAAAATTCATAATATTGTCATAAAAAGGGAAATGAGTGTGAAACAAAATGGTCAAGTGTATTATTTATGGTGTAATGAAGAATGTAAGCGGTGTCTGGTGAAAGTTGTGAAAACCAAAGTTTAAACTTGAAATTGTGTGTGTGTGTGTGTGTATACACATGCATGTGCATGAAAGAAAAAGAGAGGGAGAAAGAGAGGACAGAGTGGTTATCTTCATGAATAACACTATTTAGGAATTTGTATCTTGTTCTTTTAGGAAAAATTCTGTCCCTTCAGGTTGCAAAATCTCCTCATTAAAGAAAGCTAAAAGAAAAGATTATTAAGCACTGATTACTTAATCAAAGTCCATTAACATGTTCTAAAATGTTATAAGTTGTGCTTAAAATAGCTCTGTTTTTATGCTTATTAACTCTTTTACTGACATAAGATTAGTTGGTAGTATTCATAGCTAGAAAATATTTTCCTACATTGTCAATTGTTATGGTCCATTAAGAACAAAGAGGAAAAAGACATCTAATTACATCTGAATTAAGAAAAATTAATAAGACATAGAAACAAAGCTCCAGTTAATTTTTAAACACCCAATTTCCCTCTTGTTGCAAAACCTACAGAGGAGTATTTAGATTCCCAGGTGACTATACTGAAAGTAAATTACATCTGGACACCGAGGAGGCTGAGAAGGACAGAAGAGCTGCCAGTACCTGGATACTGGTCAGAGTCGTGTACTGGTAGGCCTTGACCACCAGGTAATTTGCTTCCAGGTCGATGAGTCCCAGGATCATATACTTCCACCATCTTCGTCGTAAAATTGCCAGGAGGTTTTCTTCTCCTGTGTTATGAAGATGAGAAGAAATGGATTAGGTTCTGAATACATAATAAACTGTGTATTTGGAAGGATTCTAAAATATTGTAGTACTATATATTTTTTACTGTTCCTTAACAAATGTTTAATTAAACAACTGAATTGTGGCAGAGATTGACATGTTTTTACTTAGCTAATAGTTTTCATTGTAGACTTTGGCCTTTCAAATTGGTTTTTATGCCAGAATAAGACTGGGTAGGTTTTTAGTTCACCATGAAAGGCATTTTCTCATGAACATTTGAAGAAAAAAAGGTATGTCATGTAAAAATAAAAAGAAAGGTATGCTAGAAAGGCTGCATAAACACACACAAAGTCCAAATAATTCTAAACTTCAGTATTGTGGTAAAATAGAAAGAAATGAAATGAGGGTAGCCTATGGACAAAGGCTTATGCTTGACAGCAGATCTGCAGTTAGACTCCAAGATGCTGTCCTGAGCGCTTGCTCAGCTTTGAACGTTACATGCTTTGAACATTATATTCTGGTGGGGTGTGGGTGATGGGAAAAGGAAGGAAGTAGAGAGTCACTCTCAGATGGACAAGAGCTGTAGGACCATGGTCTGAATATTACCCCAAACCATAATCTTCACCATCTGGCTTCTTAAGCTTATAGCATCAGAACAGATTTTGAATCCTTTAGTTTTTCATCCATATTTTCCCATATTTCAAGTCTGAAAGAAACCTTATTTCTCAAAGGGAAAGCATGATTGTTAATAATAATAGCTCTCTGGAGCCAACCTGTGAGGTCTTCATACAGGATATGGAATCTGCAGAAACTGTGAGTGAATGGGGACTGTATTCATTATGTATTGCTGCATGACAAATTATCCTAAAACACTGCTGCTTAAAACAACAAACATCTATTATCTCCGAGTTTTGTGGGTCAAGAATCTGGACACAGCTTAACTGAGTGTCTCTGATTCAAGCTGTCTCCAGAAGTTGCTGCCAAGTTGTCAGCCATGGATATAGTCACATCTGAAGGACTGACTGGGGAGGGATCTGCTTCTAAGCTTAGTCAGCATGGCTGCTGGCAGGCCTCACTCCTTACCACAAGGGCCTCCCTGAAAATATGGCAGTTGGTTTCACCCAGGATGAGCAATGAGACAGAAAGAAGGGGGAACGGGAGAAAGAAAGCAGGGGAGAGGGAAAGTACAGGTTTTTTAAATAACTTATTATCAGAAATGGGACTTCTCCCCTATCCTCTTCTTTAAGGGAGGGTCAAGAAGTTCAACCCACCTCAAGGAAGAGAATTTTGTAAGGATGTGAATACCAGGAGGCAGAGATCATTGGAGGTCATCTTAGAGGTTGGCTACCCCAGTGACACACACCTTTAGTATTATAGCCGTGCTTGAGCTGATCCTCAAGAACTTCAACAGACTCTACATCCTCACCTGTCTCTGAGCCACTCTCAGAACTTTGAACTCCTAATTTCTACCACTGGTCTTATTCCAGTGACAACGATATGAGGTGAAGACCTTTTCAACCTTATGGAAACTTGTAAAACAAAGCTTTCCAGCTACATAGAGAATGTCAGAGTCTGGGTTGTGCCTAGTTGGCAACAAGGAGGGAGAGGTCCCTGGACCTTCGGTAGCTAACCCAGTTTTCAAGCCTCATTTCGGGTGCCATACTTCTCACAAACTTTGCTCCAAGTACACTAAAAATCTTTCTGACTCAGTGAATTGCTAATTCCTGTTCATCCTTCAAAATTCAGCTATTCTCTACCATTTTGTTTGATGCCACTGCCCCTGGGCAATGTATACCCAGTCTGTATAGTCCTTTCACATGATTGTGATTACTTAGAAATTGTCTCTTCACTAAACTGGGAGTTTGGGGATGATAAGACATCAATGTCTTACTCATATATGTATCCATAGCCCTTAGCATACTGACGTATAGTAAGGATTAGCTAAGTGTTTTGGAATGGACAAATAAATGAACTGAAAAAAGTGTGAAGTGTTATTTCTCTGAATATGTCAAGAGTCAGCTCTAGAATATGAGTCTCACTTCTTAGTGTTTTGCACTGAGCTTCATAGCTGGTGGATGTGATCCCCAAGGTCATTTCTTTATAGCCAGCTCATTTTGGCAATGCCCTTGCACAGCATTTCTACCTTTCTTATCTGCCTATGCATTTGATCAATCAACACACTTCTCAGGATTTATCTTGTAAATTAGTGATTTGCAACCTGACTGAATATTCACATCTTCTTGAGAGATTTTTTTAAAATTTCAATGTCTGGGACCAGACACTCAAAATTCTGATGTAATTGGCTTTAGGTGGAGTGTGGGCGTTGGGCTGAGGATCAAACTTATGACTTTCAAATGGTCGGTGTCCAGTGGTTATCCTCAGGATGACCTGGGCTAGGAATTCCAAAGAGATATAACCACAAGGGTAGTGAAGGTTCTTAATACCAAAGAAACATCTGAACATCTGGCCTAATGTATGCTTTTCCTTGTCTTATCTCTGGGGTTTTCTTCGTGTTGATTCCTCTGCTTGGACTATTCTTCCTCCAGTCTCCAAATGAACGATCAGCATAGACTCTACCACCAGGGAGCCTTCCTTGGTCTTCCTACGGCTGGATTTCCCTGTAGTGTGCTTCTTTAATACCCTTTGCTTATCCCACATATAATACTTATCTCACTGTATTATAATGACCTATTTTCTTGACTCTATTACTCATTAGATCATTAACAATTTGACGACAGTGGCATTGCCTTGGTCATCACTTTATTGCTAGGATCCAGCAGTACATGGTGAGTGGTCAATAAGTAATACAGAATGTATGAATAATTTTCATGTTTAATAATCTCAGCAATGCTAAATAGATCGAAATTGAGGTACTCAAAATATATTTACTATAAACATTCATGTTCCAGACAATGAAAATTGTTTTTCAGTTAGAATGTAGACAACATCTGACACAATTAATTTTGTGACCATTTTACACATGACATACTTACTATACATAGGACATAAAAAGGTTGATGGCATGTTTAACTGCAAAGCTGCAATTCTATAGTCACAGGTCATTGTCCCAGTTAATTTACACAATGAACAGAGAATTGCCGAACTCAGAGCATACCAACCACATCTCAGTGATGTAAGACTGAAAATCTGGGTCATGGTGCTGTTTGTTCTACCAATCAATAACATACTCAAAGTGTAATTCATTACATAGATTCAAAGGAATGAATAGTTGCCTTCTTGTTCTCCTGAAAAAGTCTGCAAAGCAAAACACCCTAAATAAATGTTCCATACTGTTCCATATTGTTTCATTTGAAGCACCAGAAAACATACAATATTCTTGCACAGCAGAATTATCCAGGAAGGCAAGAGAGCACTTCTGTATTTTTGGCTGAGCAAAAAATCCATCCCTAAAAAGGACCGCTTAGGGATTTATCTACATGACTCTCATTAACACTGATGTACAATAGGCCATTAAAATTCTTTCTAAAATAATGAAAATGCATTCTTTACAGCCTTTGTGCCAAACTGCTCCCTAAATCTCATAAAATAGGGCCATCCATAAGAAACACCAGCACAATTGGTGGTATGTTAATGTTTTGAAATTCTTTTTTTTTTTAAATTAACTAGAAGGTGTAATAAAATCCATGGGTGGAAACTTTAGAATTACAGTTTGCCATTTACATGCATTCTGTTAATTATTACTTTTATTATCAATATGTTCAAATATAAATAAAAATATTAGAGAATAATATAATAAGGTAACCTCCAACCTGATTTTTTAAAAATTTTATTATGTTAATCACCATACATTACATCATTAATTTTTGATGTGGTGATCCACGATTCATTGTTTGCGTATAACACCCAGTGCTCCATGCAGCACATGCCCTCTTTAATACCCATCACCGGGCTAACCCATCCCCCCACTGCCCTCCCCTCTAAAACCCTGTTTGTTTCACAGAGTCCATAGTCTCTCATGGTTCCTCCAACCTGATTTAATAGATGTTAACATTTTGCCACGTTTGCTTCAGAAATTTTATTTTTGTTTTTGTTTTTTTTTGAGGAAGAAAATGTTAACGATAAAACTGAAGCTCCCTTTCTGCTCTTGCCAGATTTCATTCCCTTCCCTCCTTTCTCAAATCACTGTTTTGATATTGTTGTGGATCCTTCATGTTTCTGTTCTTGTTATACATTTTCTACCTATGTTTACATCCAAAATAGTATGTTTGTATCCAAAATAGTATATAACTTCCTTTGGTATGTTTTTAAACTTTAAAAGGAAGTTTATTGTATACACTATAGATGTCATTCTTCTAGGGGTTTTTTTATGCTTAACATTGTTTTAGAAATGTATCCCTATTGTTTCATGTAGAGCTAACTCATTTATTTTAAACACTGTATATTATCATATTTTCTGAATATGCCACAATTTATCTAGTCTCCCACTAAGAAACATCTAAGTTGTTTCCAGTTTTTCTGGATTAGGAACAATGCAGCAAAGAAAGTTACCCTAATTTGAAGTAACAGCATTCTAGCAACAATAACTACTTCACTAATTAAGAAAAGGGAAAGAAATTACTGACAATCTTGATCACGTCATTCAGATTGAATTTTACTAAGCACCAACAACATGATCAATCGAAAGTGTTTTTGAATTTTTGTAACAAAAACTTCTATGATACTTACTCTGTATCAGGCAGTATCTACATGCTTTACAAATATTAACTTACCTAATCGTCATCATAACCCGATACAGTAGACACTGCTATTAACCCTATTTGCAGATGACAAGACCAAGGCCGGGAGGAGTTAAGTAACTTGCCTGAAAGGTCACACAGAGCAGCCAGGATCTGGACTCATGACAATCAGGCCCCAGGCTTCATACTCATTAGTACCGTACAATTTTTCCTCTCTGATTTGTAATCGTGGCATTGTCCTCAGGAGTCACACATTTTTCATTAAAGGCTCTTTCATGGGCTACCTGTCCCAACTCACCCGCTGGGTGCCCCACTGCTAACTCCAGGGGGCGCCCATCACACTGCAGCTGGTGTGCATGGTGCCCCCTGGAGGTGCCAGCGCCCAATGATGCTGGTCCTAAAGCGGCTTAGGGATGAGGATGTGTCCCACCACTAGCAAGTCAGTATCAAGGATTTGGTGTCTCCCTGCCTGATCTAAGCCCAAGACAGAACTTCCCTCGTGAAATGTAAAATAAACTTTAAAATCAACTCTATTGCTTAAAAAACTCTAATTACAAGAATTACTGTTTTATGCTGTACTACTTGCTAAAGCTTCGGGCATAGTAACAATGGTCACACACGGGTGGGGCAAGGTTGGTGGTGGTGAATACATGCTCAATGAAGGAGGAGAAAACTTTTGTACAAAAACTGAACCATGGTGCACATTCATGGCAGTGCCTGGAAAACAAAAGATCTTTGATTCATAGTGTTCTTGTTCACCCCCAGTTGTAGTCTGAGTCAAGAATAATAGTACTGCAAGACAGCACCGGAGATAAATTCAGCTCAGGGAACAAGAAGCTGCATTATTCTTGGGACATTTTCATTGAAGGTTCTGATGGGTGGTGTGATCCTTCATGGTGTTCTTATGCAAGAACAGAACCCAGCACGCTCTTCACAGAGAGTCCGCAGCAAGAGCAAAGCCCCCACACAGAGGGTGAGACCCTTACTTGAATGGACTCCTCCTTGTCTCACAATTTGGAACCATAATGCTGTCTTTCTTTACCAGAACTCTAAAGGGAAGTGTTTAAGTATTAATAAGTGAATCTGGAAAAAAAAAAAAAAAAACTTTTGATGGAGGTTTTAATTACTCACCTTTAAAAGCTAAAATTTAGTATTAGAACGTAGAGCTTAAAACAATTCTCTTTAATGAGAAAAGTGAACAAAATAAATGCACTAATAAGGAAATGAAAATATAAATTGTTCACAAAAAGAACTGCAACCAATTGCACGTTATAATATGAACCTGAGTGTAAGGATGAAATACAAAATGGATAGATAATGAAGATTCAATTTTGTTTTGTATGCTTTCACTCATTTTTACTATTAGAAACAGTGAGATTGGGAAGAGCATAACAGACAATGTTTTGTCTTGGTAGCAAACAGACTTGGGTTTGAGCCCAGACTGCCTTCTGCTATGTGGTACTAAGTAACTTGGTTAATGGCTCTGAACCTCAATCCCTCTACTACCAAATAGGGATTATAACAACTATCTCGTGGGGCACTGTAGATCAAAGGTAGTATGAGTAATGTGTATAAACTAATATCTAATGTAAGGTATGAGCATAAAACATGAGAGCAATGGGGAGGGCTCCGACAGCCTTGTGCCCTTCCAGCCCCCACGACACGCTAGCTCACCATGTGTAAGTGTAGCATAGAGGAAGTCCAGGAAAGTGAACCCTCATGATTATTCACTAGGGCGCTGGCCACACATCCCTGTCTGTCTCTTACTCTGGATCACGTCGGAGCCAGTGTATGACATTTGTCCATCCTAGAGGCAGGCTGCAGGCCTTGTCTTTGATGCCTCTACCCTGGACCAGACCCATGTCTTGATCCTTTGGATCGCACGACTTGACCGGAGAGTGGAGGCTGTGTGAACACACCTGTTCCCTGCCACCCCATCCCAGCCCCTCTCAGCACTTCTCTTGTTTACATCTCCTCAACTGTGCCTTCCCTAGTGAGTTAGACAAGTTAGTCAACATATGATCTGGTTATTAAGGTAAGAGAGCTCAGTAACACCTTTTAAAATCTGCTCAGTCATCTGGCTGTTTTCCAAACTTTGGAAAAATATCTAAAAGCTGCTAAAAGCGAATCATAATCACACCAGGTTCTGGTTACTGTTACTTTAAGTTGAATATGAGAGAAAAAAAGCATAGATGTGTAGAAATGATTGCACACAGGATAGGTTTCTTTTTCTTTTTTTTTAAAGATTTTATTTATTTATTTGAGACAGAGAGAATGAGAGACAGAGAGCATGAGAGTCAGAGGGAGAAGCAGACTCCCTGCCGAGCAGGGAGTCCGATGTGGGACTCGATCCTGGGACTCCAGGATCGTGACCTGAGCCGAAGGCAGTCGCTTAACCAACTGAGCCACCCAGGCGCCCGCAGGATAGGTTTCTTAAGAGTAAATTTAGTTTATTTCTTTCATAGTGAAATTTCTGGCATTGATAATTAAAATACAACATTCTAGTTCCAATTATGAACTCAATCTATTACCTCTTCTGAGATTAAAACATTTACACATTGTAATTTGAAAATAAAAGTCTCAGTATATGCTGCCATTTTTAACATGCACCAGATCACTTAAATCTTAGAAAACTTCTCTTTCTGGGTTTTTTAAGCTGTAATCTTTTTTTAAAAAAAAGATTTTATTGATTTATTTGAGAGAGAGAGAGCAAGAGTGCGCAGAACAAGAGAGAGAGCATAAGCGGGGGGGAGTGGGAGAGGCAGATGGGGAAGCAGACTCCCCATTGAGCAGAGAGCCCAACATGGGGCTCAATCCCAGGATGCTGGGATCATTACCTGAGCTGAAGGCAGACACTTAACTCACTGAGCCACCCAGGCACCCCATAAGTTGTCATCTTTTATGAAGCTAAGATATATGATTTTAGGTGGCACATTTACACTGTACACTTTTCCAAAATATCCAAACTTCTTGTGGTCTTGCTGTGTCTTAGAAAACAAAATTCCTAACATTTTCTTCTTCATACAGATATAAAAATTGATAGCAAGTTTGCTTAACTTTGATCATACAGACAGTTAAGACACATAGGCAGATAAACAAATAAAGAATTTTTCAGGATATCTAAAATCCCATATACAAAAACTACGTACCAACTATTAAACTCTGTTGACCAATACCTGTGTGTTATGGATTTCTTGGCCTCTTAGAAAATAGCACATCAGATCTGAGCACCTTCCCTAGATAAATCCCAGCCAGAATTTAAAACATTCATTAAAACACATGTACAGTTCAGCATGCATTTTACATTCTTGGACAGAGCACCATATAGAAGAATAAACCTGCTTGAATGACTAAACACTGTCACTATGAATAACTGAAAGAAGAATCTGAAAACCTTAAAAATGTTAAGTTGCTGCATGGTCAAACACAAACCAACAATTCTGTCCCATATTTCTAGTTGTAACAGACACGTTTATTCGTATATATATAATCTAACAATTAAAACGTAACCCAAGCACATCTTCCTCCCCCCAGACTCCTGTCCAGTTTATGCCTTTTGTTGAGCAACCGCCCCTTGGGGGCCATTTTAACTTTGTGCATCTTTTGCAGTTATCTATGTGCACAGGTTCTTGCTCTGAAAAGTTTCACCAATAGCTCCTCCCTTTTGACTTAGGTAGTGAGTCTATGAGGCTGGGCCTTTCCCTTGGGGCTGCTGGGCTGTTCAGCTCCAGGAGGCTGACTTCTCAGAGAAGTCAACAAGAAAGGTGCCCTTTGAAGTCATGTATACGGTAGTCATGCCTGCCCTCTGGGAGGGCCACATAGGGAGGGCACTGGAGCCATTCAGCAGTGGGCTCTAAGCCAGGTTCTCCCAGGCACTGGCTATATGACACTGTTTTGCAACTTTGTCTCTCTAAACCTCAAGTTTCCTCATCTACACATTGGAGCTACTAGGTGGACCTGCCTTCTTGAATATTTGGTAGGACTAAATGAGATATTGGTAAAATGAGATATTGGTGCCATGTAGCAACTGTACCAACTACTGAAGCTTCGTAAAGCTGCTGGTGGAGAAAGCACTCCTCTCAAGGGTTGGTAGGGCTGTGTTCAGTTAAGTAGATAATGAGATATTGTAAAATGCTTGACCTGGCAAGTAGCTCATCGTATTATTATCTTGATGTTTATCATAGCTCATGATAATCTCATGCCCTGCTTCCTACATAATGTAGTTGTAGAGTAAAGAATTTAACCTTGCCTCAAAAGAGGTCTGGTATTTGTCCTAGGCTAACAATATGATTTAGGGTAGGGGCTGGCCATGCCAGAAAGACCAACAATGTGAGTTAGGGTGGGGAATTTGGGTCACCCCCAGAGACTGGAGATTGAGTTCAGCCACATGGGCAATGCATCATGACTACATAATGGAGCCCAATAAAAACCCTGAACACAGAGGTTCTGTGAGTTTCCCTGGTTGGAAATATTTTGTCCATATTCTCACACATTGGTGCTGGGAAAGTAACACATCCTGACTCCACAAGGAGAGGACAATGGAAGCTCTTGACTTGGGTACTTCACCTGGACTCTGCTCTATGTGCTTCTTCCCTGGGTTGATTTTTAATCTGTATCCCTTCCTTATAATAACTGTAACCATGACTATAATAATTCCAGTGAGTTCTGTGAGTCTTAGCAAATTACTGAACCCGAGCATGGTTTTGGGGATACTTCCCACCTATGAACTTGCAACTGGTGTCAGCAGAGGGGTAGTCCTGCGTGGACCCTAAACTTTCTCACACAGTTGGTGTGAGGTAAGAGTAGTGTTGGGGCTACACCCCTAAATCTTTGCAGGAGGTTTTCCTCAAACACAACTAAATTTGCCCCTCTCTTGCTCAAGAACTTGAGTCCATGTTAGGTGTATCTCAGAATAACCAGACCCCAGAATCCTCCAGGTCTGAATTCAAATTAAAACAAACCAACAAGTAGTCTCCTTTCCAGATGATGTTAAACAATGTATATAATTATTTGTTATCTTAAAAAAGAGTGTAGAAACTTTGTGCTATATACCTAAATTTTCTGTCATTATAAAGAGATCACTTACAGTGGGAAATACTGCTCACTAGCTTAAAATGGTTAATGACAGGTTGGCTGCATGGAGGGGCAAATGCTTTGATTTGAAATTATTCAAAGCAATCATAATAAAACATGTGCTAATATAAATCTCTCTATTTTCCTGGGTGAGCCTGCTGAGAGGAAAATGTATTTGTCCTTTTTAATGACAAGACTATTTTCCTTTTCTTCATCCCATTTTATGAAAAGTGACCCTGCTTGCCTTTTGGAGGTTTCCTGTAATTGGCTCTGATGTCTCCTGACATTAGAAGATGAATCTGTCCGTTTTATGAATTTTGTTTTGAACAAAGAGCTGTGTAGCAGCTAATGACACATGATGTAAGGGGAAGAGGCCAAAGCGGGCTTGCCTTTGGACTCCTGCTACTTGCTGAGCATATTCAAAGGCGTGACAGAAGGTGCCAGCCTGAACTCTTGAGGGCTGACCTTGAGCTCTGACATGAGAACATCTGTCATGGTGGACATAGAGGTTAGAACCAACATGGGAAATTAGCAAGAGAAGTGTCAACAGGCCAGGAACCCTAGGAAAGCAGAAAGCTGGTCAGCCTCCTCTCCCTTGTCCACCCTCCCACCTCCCAGCCCAAATGCCAAGCACAGATCTACCAAGACCACTTCTGTTATGTGACATCTATTTTTTCATCGAACACCATTGGTCAGGCACTGACACCATACATTCATTCTCTCATTTACTTGCCACCCTATACTCTGGGTTAAAAGCATGGAGTCAACAAGACCTGGGTTATGGTACTGACTCTGTCACTTAACTAGCTGTGTCACCTTGGGAAAGTTTACTCATTTGTAAAATGAATCAAACACTACTTATTTCAAAATATGCTATATGGATTAAATGAGAAAATATATGTAAAGTGTCTGGCTTCCGGGAAATACTTGGTACATGATAGCTTTGTTATTAATAGCCCTATGAAGAAAATATTTCTCAGAGCATGAAATTGGAGTTAGAAGTTAAGTAATTTGTTTAAGGTTAGCCCTGACTGTTTATTGGGAAGTATTCACTATTGGAAGAATGATGCTTTTTGTTTACATGGTACATTTAATAAAACAGATCAGAAATATTTTTATTTATATGATCTTTCTGAAATTAGTTTCAGCAGAGACAAGGCAGTATTTTCTAAGCAATGCAATAATAGTATCAATACTTCTGGAAATATCTATCTATCTATCTTCCCACATGAAAATATTAGAGAATATATCTTGGGGATTAAAAAGCTTCCACTATACTAACCTAGTGGCAATGAGCACTATGGTGCCCAGATAACCATCTTAAAATACCATTTTCCACCAAAAGAAATAATGATTTTTGGAGGAGTGGTTAATTATAGATTTGGATCAGAAAATGTAATACAAGTCAAGCCTGGAACACCTTGTCATACAGAAGAGCAAGAAAGCAATCAAACACTACGAGGGTTGTGTCAAAAGGACACAGAGGCCAACTTGAAGGGTCTTTCATAAGAAGATAACAAGTGAAATGGATTGAAATGCATCAGATATGTTTAGATCCATAAGAACATAATAAATCTGAAAGCAACAGCAACGACAATTACTGCCAAACAAATAAAAAAACACAACCCAAACTGGACACTGTTAGAAGATATTAGTAAACCAACTCATTTTGAAAATTGGTAAATAAAGGGGGAAAAAAAATCAAGTTTTTGTCCCCTGGGATTCTTCCATGAATTATACCACACTAGGTAACTAAATAGTAGATGAGGGGGAGATTGGTCTTTATGGTAATATTCTAACTAACACTTAAAAAGAAATGGGAAAATTAGAATATCATAATTTTGTACCCCATGATGAATTAATGAATGTTGGCCTTGAAGGTCAAGCTACTAACATTTCAAAGGAAGAGACAGTCAAGCATTATGTTTTATGTGCTTCCTGATGGAAGAACGAAACACTACTTATTTAAAAAAAAAAAAAAAAAGAACCTAAATCTGATCAAGTCTCTGGACTCAACTTAATTAATTTAGAGAATTCAGAGGTCAGAGAAGCATGTTAAAACACACTAGAGTAAATCAGCAAACTCCAGACTGTGAGATCTGCTGCAGTCTGGCTACTCAGTTTGGGTATGTTGGATGTCAGCAGCCCCAGCAGTGAGTAAGGGTTTGTTAGAAATTCAGGTTGTTAGGCCGACCCCAGACCTACTGACTCAGAATCTGCATTTGATCAAGTGCCAGGGAATCTGTATGCATTACAGCTTGAGAAGCAGTGATTGCATAAGACACATGGCAGTTTCATCAATAAATAAATTGTAAAAATAAAAGAAGGAAATCTATAGGTTAAAAGAACCTAAGAAAAATATCAACCACTTTGCATCTTGACTCAGACAAACCATAAAAGTACATACATCTACGAGACCACTGGAAATTTGAATGCTGACAGGATATTTAGAATTATTGTTAATTTTAAATGTGAACAAGGCATCATTGTTATTTTTAAGCTCTTATCTTTTAGAAATACATCTGAAATAGTTACAGATAAACTGATGTAATGTCTGAGATTTGATTTAAAACCATACAAGAAGGGGAAAGTGGTGAGGATAAGGATAAAATAAGCCTGACCATGATTTGAAATTTATTGAGGCTGATATATTGGAACATACGTGTTCATTCTATTATTCTGTCCACTTTTCTGTATGTTTGAAAGTTTGCAGGATAAGAGAGTTACAAAAAGAAGAGTTTTGATGGTTAACAGGAGGTTTAAGCGAATGGACGCTTGGCCAGAATGGATGAGTATCAATAGCACCTATGTGTCTGGAGACTTCTTTAAGTATTTTACTGGTGTAGTCACATTCCTCCGTACAGCGTCCTTGACTTGTAGGTGATATTATCCTCTTTAGCAGTCAGAAAATGCATAAGTTTGAATTCTATTACTTCCATGTCCTCATTTCAGTCTTGGAGGTCGGCAAGACTACTTGGCAACTCTTCCAGCAAAGGTTTTGACAAGCTCTTAATAACTAAAAACCTCTCTTGCTCATTGCCCTGCATTGGGTTTGTGGATGTACCTTGCCCTCGTGCTAATGGCCAAGAGATGGCCTGCCCGTGTTGCTTCATTTACGGATAAGGCCTGTCTGTGTTTGGACTCCCAAAACCCTCACAGGAAATCTTTTTTGGTGCCATGTAGCAGGTACCAACTACTGAAGCTTTGTAAAGCTGCTGGTGGAGAAAGCACTCCTCTCAAGGGTTGGTAGGGCTGTGTTCAGTTAAGTAGCTAGCATTAAAGGGCGCCTGGGTGGCTCAGTCGGTTGAGCTTCTGCCTTCAGCTCGGGTCCTGGGGTGGAGCCGTGTTGGGGGGGGAGGGGGGTCCTGGCTCAGCAGGGAGTCTGCTTATCTCTCGCCCTCTGCCCCTCCCCCGGTTGTGTTCTCTCTCTCTCTCAAATAAGTAAATAAAATCTAAAAAATATATATATACCATTAAGAAAGTGCCGGCTGAGTGCAGTAAAATCAAACACAGTGATAAGAGATGGTATGATCTGAATTGTGACTGCCAAGAACCAGGAGAGAAAAAGATGGCAAATAATAAGCTAATGTCCATCCCAAGTGAAGGTTCCTGTGTTGCATGGCAAATCCATTTGGAGTCACGGATATCATAGTTCTTGCAGGCCACGGTGTAGGGAGGTTCCAGAGCATGTCACCAGCCCTAACCACATACAGAGGCCTAGAATAAGTCATTAAACAATGCTGAACTATTTGGGAAGCAAGAAAACAAAACAGCCAGAGATTCAGTTGTTTATAGGGTTGTAGAAATGTTTATTTCTTCATGAAATCAGATTTTTGCCATCCCCCGCCCCCCAGCTTTGTCTCATGGGTTCTTATGCTTAAGTATGCATTAGCATCCCGTGGGGAGCTTTCCAGACTGCCGATTCCGGGATTCTACCTCAGACATTCTCACTCCCCAGGTCTGGGCTGGGGCTCAGGGATCTGTATTTTAAAAAGTGTCCAGGAGACTGCAATGCTGGTTGTCACTGATTCCATTACATTTTGGCAACCTTAATCTAAATTAATAAATAAATTGGACTATTCCTCCCGGAGGTATTTGTGACTCATCACTTCCTATCATTACAAACAAAAGACAACCAATTCGACTAGCTGATGACGAGAACCACCTGACGGGGTTGTCCTTAGCACAGGAATAAATCTGGTATCTGTTCTAAGTCTGTCAGAGCCCAGGGGAGCGGCAGGGCTATTAATGGACAAACGCACTATTATAAGCCTTGCCCCAAATCCTACCTTCTCAAAGAATCTTCCTCATTTTGACCCACACTGACTTTTCCTCTGAATTCTTATGGTCCTTATACATCATTCTATTGTTTTGGGAACTTAATCAACCTATCTTGTATTTTTTAAATGTTATGTGAGTGTATTTCTTCTGTTCTGAAGTAGTAGTAAATTTAGGGAAAGCAAAGCCTCTGTTTTATAGTCCTTTTTTTAAAAAAGATTTATTTGTTTATTTGAGAGAGAGAGAGAAAGGGAGAGCACAGGTGGGAGGGGCAGAGGGAGAGGGAGAGAGAATCTCAAGCAGACTCCCCACGGAGTATGGAGCCCTAACATGGGGTTTGATCCCAAGACCCTGAGATCATGACCTGAGCCGAAACCAAGAGTTGGAAGCTTAACTGAGTGCACCACCCAGGCTCCCCTGCAGTCCTTTTCTGTTAGGCTCTTATGAACATACGTCATTGTCTGCTTAACAAATACTTATTGACCTTCTGACACAAACAAATCCTCAAACATATATAATATAGAAACAAAGGCCTCTGTTTTTATCATCTTCTACTACATTTATACATTATATTTTAGGGAGATTTTAACTTTCCTAAATTTTATTCATTCATTTATTATGTATCAACTATGGCGCTAATGATTCAGCTCACGGGCACTACCAATGTTAACAAAACATAATGACCCAAGATAAAATTCATAGAAATGATAACCCCAAGAAAAAGGTCAATTTTACAATATAATAGTTTTAAAGAAAACACAACAAATACAAACCCTAATGACCCATACTAATTTTCTTGAAAAAAGGGATATGTATTCTTGGATATGTGTCCATATACTCTTGGATGAGTATCTCTGAAGGGGTCTGTCTCTGAGACACAGCAGATGGTCTGTACTGTTAGCAATAGTCTACCCACATATTCTTATGTCTTGAGGTTAATTACTAATGGGAAGTGATCTCTTAGGAACCAAAATTGAACAGAACGTGTTCCAGAAGTCAAGGGCTACACAGTAACTTTTAATATGATATGCCATTTGTCTGTGGATTTCTTAAGAGATAGAGAAAAAGTAGGAGCTTAAAGGTGAATAAAAGAAAACTCCAAAAATTTCTGATTAGTAGTCAAGACAGAAGATAAGAGACAGGCATAGGTTAAGATTAGGATTTCTAATGCAAACCTAGAAGACAATTCAAGCTCTTCTCCAAGCAGTCCCATTAACCTTTTTTCCCTCTTCACTTCTTACAGCTTAGATCTAAACTAAATACCAAACTTGAAGTACCCACCTCCACACCCATTAAATCCAGTCTATTTTTAGATCTGACTTCAAATGAAACAAAGTGATCTTTTGTGAAGGTTATGGCTGAAGTCTGAAGGGTGCCTGAAAGTCATGGATATTCACCTAGCTGAGAAATGAAGCTGCTAACCCTTAATAGGAAACTTGAATGTGAACAGGCATAGTGTCGAAGGATATTTAGATACTTCTTTCCCCTGGTCTTCTGGGGGCACCATGCCTGTAAGCATACTTCCTCCATTCTCCTTCTTACCTGTTTTCCTAAGAGATCTCTATAACTGTCATTTCTTCCTCAATAACAGAAACTTAGACTCAACAATAGTCTGATATAACTGAACCAAAATCCCAGGACTTGCATTGTACTGCAGAATAAAGACGGGGCCATCTGTCCAGTCTGTGGACCTGCTGTCTATACCACACCATCTGTCCTACAAACTCCAACCAGGGCAGGAGAAACTGGATTTCCCTCTAGCCATTTCATCATTGCTCCAAGCATGTGGCTGGCCTTAGCAAGTGAAAATATAAATAAATAATGCTTCAAGGAAACAACATAAAGAAACATTTCCAGGAGAGGAAATTACTAAACTGACCTTGTGGTATCCCACCAGAGTTTAAATTAAGACTCATAGTGATGCCACTATTGTACTTTTGAACCTGAGGTTGGAGAGAAATAAGCAAAAGAGTGCAATTCCACCAAGAAATAATCCAAATGTTGAGTTAGAATGAATGATATATTTTTTTGATGATTATTATTTTGTGTGTGTGTGGCAAAATATACATAACATTTACCATTTTAACCATTTTTAAGTCTATAGTTCAGTGGAATTAAGTGCATTCACATTCTTATGCAACCATCACCACTATGCATCTCTAGAACTTCTTCATCATCCCATTCTGAAACCCGTTAAACAATAACTCCCCCACCCCCTCTTCTCCAGTCACTGGTAACCATTGTTCTGCTTCCTGTCTCTATAAATGTAACTACTCTAGGCTCTTCATATAAGTAGAATCATACATTTGTCCTTTTGTGTCTGCTTATTTCACCTAGCATAATGTTTTCAAGGTTCATCTATGTTGTAGCCAGTATTAGAATTTCATTCCTCTTGAAGGCTGAGTAATATGTCACTGTGTTTATACCACATTTCGTTCTATCCATTCATATGCTGATGGACACTTGGGTTGCTTCCACCTTTTCGCTATTGTGAATAATGCTGCTATGAACACTGGTGTCTAAGCATCTATTCAGGTTCCTACCTTCAATTATTTGGAGTCTATACACAGAAATGGAATTGAGGTAATGATCTTTTATAAATTCTGAGAGTCACAGGTGAGGTTATGTAATACATAAAGTTACTATGAGGAATTTTTCTTTTTTCCCCTTGTTTTGGTCCTTCTTGGTAGTCATCCATATTGGCTCTTCCAAATCACTGGATCGTTATGCCAGTTAGATGATCACTCAATTTGAATCACTTTGGAATCTAACTCAATTTAAAGCCACTCTGTGAGAATGGGGGCAAGTATGGGAGTGGAACTTATACATTATTAAGTTCACACTCTATGGGGAACCTGGCTAGCTCCTAGTTTTAGACTGAAAAGAAGTTGTACTACATATAACATATATATATATATATATATATATGTTCTACTATATATATTTCACTCCACATAAAATGTGGTACTTCTCACAATCTTGTGAGCCTCTAAAATCATGACTATAATAAAGTGTTACTCTATGTTCAGTGTTTTGGGCTCTTCGAATAAAGACAATAAGATAATAATTCCTGTGCAATAAATATATTATTGACAGTTGCTGACTAACCTTCATCAATTCTTATGATATATACTTTATTATAAATAAATTGCTATAGAGGTCTCGGACACAATGTCAACCATTTCCTGCTTTTGCTCTTCCACCTTAAACTAACTTAAAAATCCTCTATTCACTTTCTCCAACAGTTTTTTTTTGAGGGGGGTACTAATCTTTGTTTCCCATTCAACTTTTTAGTAGTAGGAAAGATAAAACATGAATTCTAAAAATTGTGAGGATCTAGAGTAAAACCAGGCACACCAAATATCCAAAATCTATAGGATTCCTGAAATGAACAGTGTTCATACTTCTATGAAAAAACTAGGGTGGGAAAAAAAAAAAAAACTAGGGTGGGAAATATACTTTCACATCTGCCATCATCTATCAAATAAATTTCACTTTTAAGTGAGAGCCAAAGTCCTTTGATAGGTGAGTGAGGAATTGAGTCCTTGTTTCTAATTCAGAATACACCATATTCTCACTGCTTGGATAATCAAGCTTTGCTTCTACTGATGATAGCTGTCTAGTATACACTGAAATCTTACAGCTCCTTCCATTAGGAGAGTCATCAAATACAAGCTAGAAAGTTGGAAAAATCTCTACTAGGATAAAGTTTCTTTGGCATTAAAAATATTAACTGTATCACACAAGAATAGTGTATATTAGGCAAACAAATCAAGATGCCTCACCTGTCAGCCCATCATATCTTTATTTCTGCCATTTCCCATTATGGGAGGGCTTATCAGCTTGATTCCTACTGTGACAAGAATTCACATTAAAATACTCATGAGTTCCTCTACCTTCCTGGTCCACCATTGTCTCGGTGTCTCTGTTGCCTAGCAACAAGACCATCTTATCTATGCAGGCAAATAACCTTTAACATATATTAGTTGAAAGCACTTCTTGGTCTTTCTTTTATTTTTGAGAACTTTCAAAAATACCCTTTTCTCACATGCATTTTAAATTGCATTTTTTTTTTTGAGATATAAGACTGCAAGGGAAAATTCACTGTGTGGTTTTCAGATCTCTTCTGTTTCATCTACCCTAAAACCTTGCAGTCTGGCCAAATATAGAAATCCCCAAGGAACAGAACATGTCTGAATGCCAAGGCACACTGTCGCTGACAGCTTTTTTCCCAGTTTTGCAGTGACTTCTACCTCAAATTCCACTTTGCTTGAGCCAAGGCTAGTGAGCAGACCCTGGAGGGAGGCTAGGGTTCTCTGCCTCCTGATACCAGGGAGAATAGTATAACCAAGTTCCCTGGAGAAAGGTCTTTGGACATATATCATTCACCAAAAGAGTGAGGCACTGCCTGCCAATTATCAGTTGATCACTTTTAAGAAAAGTGAGGGAGAAGAAGCAAAAACTAATGAGCAAAAGTCATACATTCATAAAAAGGACTATGTATGTCACTGGTTCTCTATGCTCCTCCCTTTATGTTTCTGTCCTCTATTCTCTCTCTTTCTCTCCCTCTCTCAATTTCTCTCTTTCAATCTCTTTTACACACACACACACACACACACACAGAGCCTGCTATTTTTTCCCTCTCTTTGCAATTACCAGGAGTTTTTCCACATTGAATGTGGCTGTTGAGGGAAAAGGAGGCATAGAGAGGAGAGCATACTAAAGTATCTAAAGTATGTAGAGAGCCATTATAATAGTCGAGAGGAGGAATCCAGTACGATGAATGTTGAGCCATCCTTTAAAGGCAATGCTCTTGTGAGCACCTTGCCTCCACCTTTTCCACTTGAGTTAGGAAGCTGTATACATTGGATTAAATTCCTTTTGATGCCCTAGAGGATGCATGCACATATGATGCATTTAACGTTCAGTTCAGAACCTCAATCAACACATATTTACTGAGTTTTTAACTAAGGTAGAGACCTTGCTGGGCAGTCTGCCTTGTCAGTAGTCTTCAAATTCCTAGTCTCACCTAGAGCCCTTATTCTTTTTTCTTTCACTGATGATTTTGTCCTTTCCAGGTCTCTCCGTGAAAAATACAGACTGTGTTTGGACTTTTGCCCTTTCTTCCAAAACTAATACACCATTCCCTTTCTCATCAGGGCAGAGGTGTGATTCTTCAGTTTCTGGTAAGACAGCTTTCTGCCTTACCACTCATTCTTCACCATTCTTTCCCACTGTTGGTATCCGCAATCATTTGCACTTTCCATTCATCGTCCTGGTTATAGCAGCCTAAAGCTCCTGTGGCAGCTACAATGGAGAGACGCCCCAGATGATGCTTTTCCATTAGATTTCCAGCCAAGTTGGATCTAATTTATTCACTTGGCCTGCAGAGCTGGGCACGGTGCTACTACGAAGCTCCTCAGCTCCATGTCTCTATGCGTGCTTGACTTACTGGAACAGAGCAGGACTCTGCAGGTAAAAATGTCTTTGTCCTCTACTGGTGTTCCTTACTTTACATAATGGATGTGTTGCCCAAAAAAGTGGATGTAAAGAAACTTTTTGTAGATACCATCACATTTTACAGGTTTAGGGAAGAGGCTTACAAAACGAATAAATTTTTTAAAAGGGAATAATTCCCTTTTAAAGTGCCAATCACACCCTAATTTAATCTTTTGTAAGTGGTGATTTTCTTGTTATGTATTCATAGTGGGAAGCCTACCCACGTGTAATTGCATGACACCTGAAATAATTTCATATCACAAGGCTATTGAAAATATTTCTACACTGAGGCATGCCTGAGCCCACACACACTTTTTCCAAAAAGGACTTTTAAATTCTAAAGCTACAAGATCCTTGAGGGTAGGACCATGTTTTATATACCTTTGTTATTTTCTATTGTACCAATCACAATGTCTGATATATAGCAAGCAAGTAATATATATTTGTTGAAAACGGAATGAATAAATTAAGCATCATGGGTCTTAGTAGTGCCCTTGAAAAAATTTTAGTTTTGGAAAATACAGAAAAACAGTTGACTACACCAATGTAGCTACAGTAGAGAAGTGGTAATTTTTAACATTTTCTGAAATATCTTCAACCATTTTTAAGAACAAAGTGAAATAAAAAATAAAACACTCCATATAAAGTCGAAGTGTTTACTTCACACCCAATACTACTTCCCCATCCTCAGGAGGAATGAAAGGGGATTTATGAATTGGCTCACAATCCATTTCTGCTTTTATACACATGTATATACATATGTGTGCATATCTATAAGTAACATGTTTTTGTAAGAGTTTTATAAAATTGATAATACTGGTATCAAACTCTATATATTTTTTTGCAACTAGCTTTTTTTTTTTTTTTTACTCATCATGGTGTTTGTGAGTTATCCATGTTACACACAAATAAATCTGGCTATTTAAAAAGAGTCTGCTGAGCAGCATGCAACATTTTATTTATCCATTCCCTACCCCCCCATTCCTGGACTCACAGGTTATTTCCAATTCTTGCTATGATAAACAAAAATGCTGCAATAAACATGTTTCTGTGCCTGGGCAAAACTTACCGGTCTCCTAACCTACTGGTTCATAGCATATGAGCATTTTTTACCTTCCTAGCTATGGCCAAGTAAACTCCCAGAGTGTTGATACCAATTTCCACTCCAAAAGCAGTGTAGGAGGTTCTCTTTCTCCACTCTTGACAGCACAAGCTGGACATATCCACCTTGCATGCTTACTTCACAAAAGACAAGGAGGATAATCTCTCTGCAGTTTTCTGATCAAGACAATGAAATTCAACAGTCCTTAAATTAGTGCCAGTACAGTGCCAACAATTATAACATGGGGTAGACTTGTTGATTTTAATACAGTGGATTCTAATTAAGAGGTAAGTGAGATAAAGGGCTGAGAGCTGAGAAGTGATGACTTGATCAGAACTGGAGTGAATCCTTATGTGTTGCTGAGTTTAAAACAGATGCCCAGATGCATCGGACTTGCCTTAACTTGTATTAGTGTGTTTATAATAATGTCGTGGGGTATTCCATCTCTAAGTGTTTTCTTGAGCACTCATGGTTTTACCTTTTTATAGGCAAGATCCAGGTTAGGTATGATTACTTCCTAGTATAAATGGTGTTTGAACATGAGATTTTCCAAGGTTACTTATGGTATATACTTATATAAGAAAACTAGATTAATTATTGTCCTGAATGCTTTGGAATAGTGCTGCTGGGAGAGTGTGGATGACTGCTAGCTACATGATGATTTCTGTGTCAAGATTTTTATAATTGAAAGCAACAGATCCCAGCCATGGTTTCAAGTAGAAAAGGCAATTGTTGGACGGCTGAAGAACCAGGTTTAAAACAAGTCCTTAAGGAAACAGGACTTCTGGAACAAACAAATAGTCTTTTTAATATTCCATTGCTGGAGCAAATCAAGACCAACTGTTTTAAGAGTGTGCCTCATTCCACTTAAGAGTCAAAACTTGGGAGAAAAAGAAACACTGGCCTACAACACTTGGATCACATGCCCAGGTCTTGGTCGGAGGAAGAAGGGGTGCCTTGAGTAAAGTTGCAGAAAAAATGCATACATAGGAAAAAGAGCTTATTTCCCTGAAGAAAATAAGGGATAATCTGGCTAAAATGGAGGGCAGGGGATGTTGACTGGCATGGAACAAATATCTGCTACATGTGGGTTGAACAAATACATCTATTTAATATCTACCATATGCCAGGAATGACCAAACCACAGACGTGGCCATTGTGCTCCAAAGGGCTTGCACAAAGCTTGAGCCTGCAATTTGAGTGGTTCTGTGTGATTCTAACAAATTGCATTACCCCCTGCACCAACATAACCAACTGCCCCCTAAGTATCCAAAAGGATGTGTTGTAAACAAGTGGATCTATTTTTTCAAAACTGAACTCAATTATCTCTTGTCCTGAAAATACCTTCTTCCTATTGTTCTCCCAATTCGTGTTAATGGTGCCAAGCAAAACTTCAGAACCATTTTTGACTCTTCCCTCTTTCTTGGCTTGTCAATTTTGAATCCCTACTCATCCTCTCATTATTTTCTCTGCTCCAATCACCACCTCTATAACTGTCATATGTTGACTCCAGTCAAGTCTTGCAGTGTTTCTCCTCTAAACTGTTATGCTAGGATCCTGGCTGATCTCTCCATCTCCCATTCTGAATCACTTGACTCCTGTACATTTTTTGGTGTTAGATTACTTCTCCTGAATACATTGTCCAAGAAAAGAGAAGGATGAATTAAGGAGAGAGGGATATCTGATGTTGGGCCTGAATCTCACATGTCTATTGTCATCTACTTTCATGCTCTCAACATCCATCTATCCTTACATATCCTCTTTGCTTCTTTACAATTACAAAAATGTCTGTGTCTAAATAAAATTCATTCACTCTCCCTGCACAAAGGAAACTACTAAATGTCTCATCTAGTTATCAGGTTACAGTTTTCTTTAAAGTCCAATGCTGAAATTGCTGTTGTGACTGTTAAACTTGGAATATACATTTAGATCTAGGTCAAATATCCCTGAGTAGTGAGCAGTCTTCTCAGTGAAACTAAGACAACTCTTGAAGGCAACTTTTCTCTGAATGATAAGCTTTCTACACCTCCAGTACACTGAGTTATGCAATGATGAAGAGAGAGAAAAATACACTAAAACTCTCGTTTGAGAAAGTGGAGAACTTTTTGCCTTGGTAGCAAAATACTTTTGTTCAGCATGTAACTTTACACTTACCAAAATGCTTGAGTTAGGGTTGGATACATAACCTAAACAGAATCAAGAGAAATACTGGGTTTCTACTTGAGTGGCCAGGAGGAAGCATTGTTTTTACCCCAAATGCCTGAACCTGAAAGTTGGAAGGCTGGAATCTGAAATTGAGATAGATTTCTTATAATCACATGGGGATAAAAAAAAACAAAACTCATTTGAGTGTGGGTCAGACTCAGGGGAAGCCAGAGTGAAGAGATCTAGAAATGGAAAATTGGATCCTGATGCCTAATTTGAGACAGGTCAAGCTATGTGAAACCAGCACTACCTTTCCGTTTCTCCAGTCAGGTTTTGTTTGTTTGTTTGTTTGTTTGGTCACTTGTCATCATAAGAGTCCCTATTGGTTAAGTACTCCAAACAAGATTTTCCAAAAATCAGGTGGTAACATCTTAACAGGGAAAAGTGTCTTCAAAAGGGATTAGAAATGAAGGATATGAACATCTGAATATATCCGTGGATAATTTTCAACTGCTGAAAATTGTTGAAGAATAATAGTAATAATCATAATTAGGTCTGATTTTAATTATAAGGAGAACTAATAACTCAGGCAGAAAACTATAAGCCTGCCATTTTCTCCCATGTTCAGCCAACCTTTTCAAGGTGGAAGAGCACATATTTGCATAATTGGGGTCCTTTTGTTCTTTTACTTGTTCCAATGGAGTGTCTTAGAATACCACTGTTACTGTTTCCACTGAGAGGTAAATAAATTTAAGTTAGTATTACAGCAGGCTACTGAAATTGTCATTGCTATTACTTAGTTTAAGCATAGCAAAGATACAGATGATACTTTTGGAAAGGTAGAACCAGAAATCACTTCTGTTCTTTTTTGTCATATGGATGACGCTGGAGGGCATAATTGAGAAGAGTCTGGGAAAGTTAGCGTAAGGTGTAATATAAAATATTTGTGAAAACTAGGATAAGACGATGCTGGACTCTCATAGAACCAGGGACACTATGAGTTTATAAACTCTTTAAGATTATTTAAGGTAATTTTATTACTTTGTTGTCCAGGGGTCAGTGTTTTTGTTTTTGTTTTTTTAAATTATCAAGACTTCTAAAATGTCATGGCTACCAAAGGGTGGGGGAATGGGTTCTGGCTCCTACAATAATATTAATATTTAATAGACTTAGTTTTCAAAATTCTGGGCATCTAAACACTTTATTGCCCAATTCAGAGGTAAATTTCAATACATCTACTTGTTAGAATATTTAGTAGTTTTTAAAAAGTACTTGTAGAAAGCTTTGTAAAACAATGTAAAAATGCCTATGATGGAATAGTAAGGGTACAAAAATCAGGTGTGAACATTGTAAACACAGCATGACTTCAATTATATTAAATAAAAGCATAAATACTTAAGTATTGAAAGCCTCTAAAAATGACATCAAAACATTAACAGAGGTGTTTGAGGTTAAGTGATGGCACAATGGGTATTTTTTCCTTCTAGTTACAGGTATTTTTCAGTTTCTCTTTAATAAGCATGAATTGCTTTTGTAATTAAAAAGCACTTACGATTGCTTACAAGTTGGTGCAGTCTAACTAATAAAAGGGTTATTTTAAAATAAATTTCTCTTCACAAGTTTGAACTCCCATAATTTAACAAAGATTTATAAAGAAATCAAAGAATGATTTAATCCACAATACCAAACAATAAATGTCTTGGTCAAAGGAAATTGCAAAATCATTTGTCATTATTTTATGAGCATTGCTCACACTCTGTGGTAGGCTCAACAAATGGGTAAAATGAGAAAAATACTTGAATCGATGTTTGTATTAAGGATAAGCCTAGGCAAAAGTAGGTTGTAAAAGTAAGGAGAAATGTATGACCATAAAATTTAAGCATAGACCTCAGAAGGGACTGTAGGAAGCATTTGTTCCTTTTATAATTATAAGAAAGGAATGATGGGACCAATTAATCAAAATAACAATTCCTAAATTATATGTTAAAATAAAAGAACACATTTGATATAAATCAGTTTCTTAGGGTTCATGTATGAGTCAGTTTGGTTGATAGGTTAGTTGATTGATTTTTTTTTAAAAGATTTTATTTATTTATTTGACAGAGAGAGACAGCGAGAGAGGGAACACAAGCAGGGGGAGTGGGAGAGGGAGAAGCAGGCTTCCCGCAGAGCAGGGAGTCCGATGCGGGGCTCGATCCCAGGACCCTGGGATCATGACCTGAGCTGAAGGCAGACGCTTAACGACTGAGCCACCCAGGCGCCCCTAGTTGATTGATTTTAAGAAATAATCCCTTTAAAATATTTCTATATAATAAATTACAAGGAGATATGTTCTGCAGAATATGACTTAAGAGTCCTCTCCTGTAGTTCTGAGCCACTGTGATACATGAACAACAAAACAAAGTCTGTGTTTCTCTAGACACACCTGAAGTATACTCTTCTACTCAAAGGCAGTGTAGAAAAAGTAGTGGACATCAGAGTAAAAGGATTTTCAAAACTTGATGGATTTTTTTTCTGTTGTAAAAACATACAGAAATCTAAGGTTAGAGTAGCCTCATCATTCTTACATGTGATATAGGAATCCAAAAGGCTTTCTATAATTTTGAATAGAAAAATATATTCATTATTGTATGGAATATATCCATTCATTATATATGAATAATGAGAATTCATAACTTCTCAGTTTGATTTCATGTCAAAATGTTTGTGGGCTGGTGGCTCTGCACTGAGGTTGAATAGACATTTCTCTAAAGAAATGTCTGAGATGATGCCTTCTGGTGATAAGTCACAGGTAGCAGAAGTGAGCTTAGAGAGTATGGCCCCTAAGTACTTTCACCAAAATTAGCCCCTTGTCAAAAATGTTTCTAAAGATAGCATGTTGGGAGTGTCTGGGTGGCTCAGTCAGTTAAGCGTCTGCCTTCAGCTCAGGTCATGATCTCTGGGTCCTGGGGTTGAGCCCCCGCATCACATCGGGCTCCCTGCTCAGCTGGGAGTCTGCTTCTCCCTCTGCCCCTCCCCGCCACCCACCCCCCTGCTCATGCTCTCTCTCTCTCAAATAAATAAATAAAATCTTAAAAATAAATAAAGATAGCAGGTTGACATAAAATAACCAAAAAACGTTAGAGAAAATAGTGTAAAAGACAGGCCATTAAATATGGAGAAAAAGGAATCAAAGAGTTGGGGGGGCAGGAAAGAGTTGTGGGTTTTTTTTTATTGTGGTAAAATATACACAACATAGTATCAATCATTTTAACCATTTGTTAAAGTGCACAATTCATTATTCATTAAAGGACATCAAATATATTCATGACGTTGTGTAACCATCACCACTATCTATACCCAAAATTTTATCATCATCTCCTACATAAACTCTGTATCTATTAAACAGTAACTCCCCATTCTCCCCTCCCCCCAGTCCCTGGCAACTTCTATTCTACTTGTTGTCTCTATGAATTTGCCTACTCTAGGTACCTAATAATGTAGGTGGGATCATACAATATTTGTCTGTCTGTGTCTGGCTTCTTTCACTTAACATAATGTCTTTAAGGTCCATCCCTGTTTTAGCCTATATCAAAATTTAATTTATTTTTAATCACTGAATAATATTCCATTGTACATATATACTACATTTTGTTTCTACCTTTGGTTATTGTGAATGATGTTATCATGAACACTGGCATACAAATATCCATTTGAATCCCTGCTTTTCATTCCCTTGGATATACACCCAGGAGTAGAATTGCTGAGTTATATGGTAATTCTGTGTTTAAATTCTTGAGGAATAGCTATTCCCCACAGTGGCTGCACCATTTTATGGTGGCACCAGCAGTGTGTGAGGGTTCCAATGTACCCATACCCTCACCAGCACTTGTCATTTCATTTTGTTGTTGTTGTTTTATTATAGTCATCCTAATAGGTGTAAAGTGGTAAATCACTGTGGTTTTGATTTGCATTTCCCTAATGACTAATGAGTTTAGTCTTTTCACATGCTTATTGTCTATTTGTGCATTTTCTTTAGAGAAATGTCTATTCAAGTCCTTTGCCCATCTTTAAATTGGTTTTTGTTGTTGTTGTGGGTGGTGGCTTTTTAAAGTGTTGCTTTACTTTCAGTTAACAGCACAGACATCTTTCTCTACCAGAAGCTGCCCGTGAGCTCACACCCTCCTTAGGAACTCCTGCACATGGGTTTGCAATGTCCTCTGAGCTGCCTCGCCAGAGGTGTTCCTCCTTTATGGAGGATGGGGAATGCAGGTAAAGCTGCATCAGAAAAAAAAAGAAACATCTTCTGGGGCTCCCTGGATGTTGCAGAAGCCAAAGCAAAGCCCAAGTCTCTCACCTCTGACAAAAGAAGCAGAGGGGAGAGACTAGCCCCTTGTCAAGCTCCTCTCTCTTGGGGCACTCCAGTGTGGCTTTCTGTCAGCCTCACACTATTCATGAGATCCTTTGCTCTTTGGACCCTCTTACCTTCTGTCCTTCGCTCTCAAGGAGCCTTAATTCAGCTGGTCAACGGATGATGTAATGAAAAGATTCTTCTAATTCTGCATTTTGAAAATAGACAAAGGACTTGGTGGTAGGTTGTGGTATATTGTTTCAACAATGGCCCTCAAAGAATCATGCTTTCCTGTGTACATCCTTACATAGTCCCTTCAACATAAGCTCTTGACTGGTTGGGGGATTTGCCTTGGCCAATGGGTCATTAGCAAATATGACACAAGTAAAGTTTTGAACAATGTTTGTGCATTGAGGTTTGCACTTTTTTGTCTGTGTTTGGAACCTTAAATCTGCAATATGAACAAGCCCAAGTCAGCCCACTGGAGAAACCACAGAGGAGAACAGAGGTGCTGCAGCCAACATTCAGACATGTGAGTAGGCCCATCTTAGACTGTCTAGCTTCTATAGAGCCTTAAGATATCTTCAGTCACAATATCAAGCACAGGTGTGCCCAGCCCAAGTCGATAACCCACAGAATCACAAGCAAATAGCGCATTCATTGTTCTAAACCACTAACTTTGGAGGTAGTTTTTTATTCAGGAATAAATACATGACATAGGCTTGTACCCACAATATGTAAAGAACAACAAATCAATAGGAAATGGACAACACGCAATAGAACAATGGACAGAAGGCTTAAACAGGCATTTCACAAAAGAAGATACCCACACAAGCAATACACATACGAAAAAGTGCTCATCTTCATTATGCATCAGAGGAAGAGTCCCAGACCACTCAACAGATTTCAGTAGCTTCATGACTATCCATTTAGCAGTTAAGTCACCTCCGAGGGCACATCTAGGCTCACATCTACAAGTTCCTGAATATTTTAGAAAATGAAAATAGAAATTTTCTAGCAGTTAAGAATTGAGAATATGCTTCATTTGTCCAACCATTATCAGAAGGAAGAGTGACTTTTTCAAAAGGCAAATTTGATCGTAACTTTCTCCAAAATAAAAAGCTTCCACAACTTGCATGACCCTTTGTTCTGTCTTCACATGACCTGGCCCCTGCCTACCTCTGCATCTTCCATCTTGTTCCACCAGTTCCCTGCCTTATGATGCTGCTGTAACACCGGCCTCTTCCTCAAGTCCACTCAGTACCCTCCTCCCCTTCTCACCTTTGTGTCCTCTGTTCCCTCTGCTGAGTTGTTCTTCCCTGCCTGTCCCCATGATTCACTCCCTGACACCTTGGATTTCATCTCAAGGGTCACTTCCTCCATGACATCTCCTCTGACCATCTTTCCCCATTGTTACTGTCTATATCATCTCCCAGTTTATTCCCTTTATGATGTTTATTATTATTAGCAATTACCCTGCTGACTTGTCTTCCCCACTGGCATATAATCCTGCAGGAAGGCGGGGACCTTGTCAATCCTGCTTGCTACTACATTGCCCCACCACCTGCACTGTTGCCTAAATGCCGATTTGCTACACAAATGAATGAAGAAATGAATGGCTCTAAATTAATTGGATAGAAACAGCATGTTCTCACATAGTACGGTTTCCATAGCACAATTTGAATTACATGGGTATTCAGTTAGGAGTACCAGAGAGTTTGCACTTATTTCTCTTCTAACATCTCTCTGTGAACAGGCTTGCTTATGAGGCTTGGCAGGAAACAGACATATCCCTCCCAACAGCATGGTTCCTTCCCCTTCACAGAGCAAGGCTTCACTCCAATGACCTCAGATATTTGTCGAACACAAAATGAGTCCTCAGAGGGAGATGGTTAGACTAAAGCACCAAGGAGATTTGAGGCACCCTTCTGAAAGGTGAGAGAATGGAGTGAAGAAAAGACACTTGGGCGACCTACATACAGCAGAGGTTGTGTGGGTTCTCAGTTTGTAAGATCCTACCTTGACTTCCAGAGAGGCAGCTCAGAGGTGGGGCATCTTGTGCATTTGGCTTCATTCATTCATTCATTCATTCATTCATTCATTCATTCAGATGACTTTTGATAGCAGAGTGCTAACAACTAGGAGGGCACTGCTCAAAGGAGCTGTGCTTTACTCTAGATCAACACTGTCCTCAGAGCCCTAGGAATTTCAGACAACAGTTGGCTCCTGCATAAATAGGGTGAAAGGGTGCTTGGAGACATGGCAAGCTCAGGAGTGAACAGCAGTGAACACGAAAACTCATAATCCTGTAGAGAGATCCTGGCTACCGTGTGGGAGCAGCTGGGCTGCCTTTTGTTGAATGCGGTTTGCCAGAAATCAATTAGCCGCAGGTGGGAACAATGGTCTCTCTTTCTTCAAGGAAGTTAGTTCAAAGTTTTTGCTTCATTGGGTTCCTACACACAATTTGTAATAGAAATGTAAATCCTCTGGGCCTCTTACTAGCATTTTCTCTAGAACTCAACACTGAGGTCTCGGCTCAAATGTCATCTCCTTGGAGAGGACTTCCCTGATGACCCAACTTAAAGGAGCCAACTAAACTCTTACTTTATTTTCCCATTTTGCTTTTCATTCTTTACTGCTTTAAGACTAACCTTGATAGTAATTTAAACCTGGTTCCCTTCATTTTAACATAGTAGATGGTGAAAGACACTGGGATGGAGTCTAACTCACGGATTGCCAACAAATTTTGACATTTGTTCAAATAAGCCCACTTTAGGAAGGCCAAATTGCCATGAAAATGTTATCAAGCATTTGAGAAAGAAAAAAAAACCCAAGAAATAAACAAAAGCAGTTGCCCTGGTATCCATTCATTTGTGGGGAAAATGAACAATCACTTCCCATCACAATTTCTGTACTTAATGCCAAGCCCCCAATTCCTCCAATCACACAGAAACAAGAGGTGGTGGAATTACGTAAACAAGGGCAATTTTGTTACCCTTTCATGGGCTGCAGACTGGTGTCCTAACCATCGAAGAGCCAAGGGAAGAGGAGGAACGTGGGAGAAAAAAGTATTACCAGGGCAAGTGGCACCAAGGTTCTAGCCATGAGCACCATGGACAGAGTCCCTGTGCTCAACTTCCCAATCTTTAAACAGCAGCTAGGGACTGCTTTAACCTAACACCAAAGAAGATGCCCAGAAGCCCAAGGTGGAAAGTAAAATTGATGCAGAAGAAAATAGATCATATCTAGCAAGCCGTAGCTCTTACTGTCCAGGGGCCTTTCAAAACAGAACAGGCATGTTGGAGGTGTGGTTCCAGAATGCTATAAAAGAGATGTTTGGATGAGAAAGAGAAAGGAGTTGGAACAGACATATTTTATGAGGTGTCTTAAACCCACAGTCGCCATCACGAATTGAAGCAATATATAAAAATATTACTTTTGGAGATGATTTGGGGGACCTGGAGCTCACCTACACTGTGAGAGTGTGAGGGGTACAGTCTTTCTGGAGGGTTGCCACAATGTATCCAAAATCTTAAATGTTGGTAATTCTCCACCCCACCAACCACAAAACTGTGCATTTTGAACCAGTCATTGCATTCTAAATTTAAAAATTATAGAAAACAGGGATTTAGTAGTCAAGATGTGTTCACAGTACAATTTATTATTTTAATTTGACCCAACAATGGGATTGTAAGGAACCAGCTATGTGCGCCATTATTTGTGTTTGCATACGACTCTGTATAGAAGTGCACTTGTAGGAAACGGATAGAAAGGCAAATAATTCCTGTCCATAGAAATATATATTGTGTCTGCGGGAATGCAATTGACTATTTCACTGTGGATATTGATCAGTTTTGCATTCATTTGTAAATTTATCTTAGTATACTTTATACTCAAAATGTGAGATACTTTGAGGTCTTTTTGAACTAGTTGTAATACTTTATAAGTTCTTTATGAATTGATGAGATAAAATCTTTGACATGTGTTCATTCAAAATTTGTATGGGAATCAGAATTTTATACTCTTTAAGATGTATCCTTTAATATGGCAATTGCTTAAATAAATTATGGTACATTCATATAATGAAATGCTACATAGCCTTAAAAGTTGTTGCTACAAAAGAATATTTATTGACACAGAACAAGGCAAGTTGCAGAACTATATGCCCAGTATGAGTTACATGCACAGTATGAGTTTACCTTCTATAAAAATGTAAATAAAAATGTAGGTATATATGTACATATATATGTATATGTGAACGCATATCTGTATGTATGGATAGATGGCATTCAGGAACACTACCCCAAAATATGTCAACTTGTGATGGAATGATATACATCAAGGTAATAACAGGGATTATTTTGGGGGATGAAACCGTATTTAATTCTTCTATATGCTTAAAAGTATTTTCTCATTTTTCTAGAATAAATTATACCTACATGAGGAAAATGCATTTTTAAAAATTGGGAGTGGAGGGGTGCCTGGGTGGCTCAGTCGTTGGGTGTCTGCCTTCGGCTCAGGTCATGATCCCAGCATCCTGGGATCGAGCCCCGCATCAGGTTCCCTGCTCCGTGGGAAGCCTGCTTCTCCCTCTCCCACTCCCCCTGCTTGTGTTCCTCTCTCGCTGTGTCTCTCTGTCAAATAAATAAATAAAATCTTAAAAAAAAATAAAAACTGCAGTGGATAAGCAAGAACATTTTAATCTTGTACTAATTTATTTTCAGAATTAAAAACTCAATCCCTCATATAAATTAGGTCAGGACAGTCCTGTTTTCTGCCTGTTGTCTCCACACGAATAATGGGGCCCCTTTCATTCTCAAAACTGTCTCTAGTTTGAAAGAAAAAAATTATGGTCATTTTACTTCTGTGACATAAAATCCCAAGATTTGAAACTTCTGCCTAAGTGCATGAAGTAAGCAGTATAAAGGGAAGCTAGACTACCTGGGAGCAATTGCATAATTCACCTTGTTTGAAATCTGAATTCCATCGAATCCAGAAAGCTATTCTTGCAAAAAACAAAGGATGCTTGCCTTCACAGATTGCACAATTGAATTTCAAGCTGATGTAATTGTCCGAGTGAATGGGGAAGATGATTACAGCATTTCTTGCCATTTACATTTACCATAGGGCTAAAAAGTCCTCGAGTCAATTGAATAAGGGAAAGTGTTTCAGAGGAAGAATATCTATAAGAATTGCTTATTAAAAGCAAATAAAAGGAAATTTTTTTTCCTCTGTAAATTTTACATAACTTCCACCAACTTACAGATTTTAAGATAAAGCAGAGGCATCAGATTTAAAGCAGCATTTATCTTGTCTGCAAGTTTATGAGAGTGATGCCTTTACAAATCCACTGCGAGCCCCATCTAAGGCTCTCCCCGTGGGGAACCAGCCGGTTCAGAAAGTGAGCTTTTCAAATGTAAAGTAGGTTTTTTTTTTTTCCCCCTGCCTTCTTCCCTCTGAAAGCAGACAACTTAAAGTCTTAAAAATTCAACCCTGAATTGTTACAAGGGCATTTCTAAGGGTTGAGTACAGTTTGGGCCTCAGGCCATGGTCTTTATTCAGGCCAAAGCCTCGGGAGATGGATTTTTATAAGCTCAGAGTTCTATATTTTCCTGAATCCTCTTTCACCCTATTAATATAATACCGGGATCAGATAGGGAATCTTTGACTTAATCTCAGAGATAGTGGAGTTGGTCTGATCCTCTGTACTTTCCAAGCTCAACGTGGGAAAAATAACTTCATAATAAGGTAGAACCTCCTTTTCATTCATGTATTTTGCTATAAAGGCAGCACAAAGGTTCCCTGATTTTTTTAAAGAGCAAGATTCTAACATTATCAGTTTCTCATATCATTTAGTTTGCAGACAACTCAGAGAGTCAAAGATCTATCTTAGGTTTCCTAATGAAAAGAAAAGGAAAGGAGAAAAGGGGAAGCAAATAAAGAAAGGAAAAGGAAAAAAAAAAAGAGGGAAAAAAGAGGGCACACAGCTAACTGAACTACTAGGCAAAATAACTAAGGCATGCTGAGAACTTTTTTCCTACGTGCTAATGAGTTACCAATGCTCCAATAAACCTCAGGAATTTCAACCAGAAGTATAGTTTTGCCCGCACTACGATTTTCTTTGGCTGGATTTGAATAAATGAAGACAGGTTGAAAGACAGGGGAATCCTAACAAGTGGGAAAGGATTTGCTGCGACTCAGAAGTGCCACCCCCAGGAGAGACTGAATCATTTTATTGAGGGCCAGCTGGTGTTGAGGGCCAGCTGGTGTCGAGAGCAGCCCATCTCCCACTGAACCTGTGAGTGGGCATCAAGTTCTAAGTGATGCTGTTTCATTATTGCTTAAGTTAAGGAGAGTCACGCACACTGAAGCAATCAGATCCAGTATCAAATTCTTTGGTAAGCGCAGATCAATGACTCAACAGAATGTGAGTTAAATACATTACGTTGTGGTCCCAGTGGAACTGGGCACTAGGAATTTATGCTGTTATTCTTGAAATAGCTCTGTGTCTGACAAGAGACAGCGCTCTTGAGTAGGTGTCTTCCCCAGTGGAGCGGGCACATGATTTATATGCCAGAAGGAGAGGAGTTTCTCTCTTGTCTGGAACAAAGATTATTTTTAACTCTCAGTTGAGAAAATTCTGTTTTCTGGCTCAGACACCTTTTAGATTAATATGCTTCCTAAAATTGAAATGACTCATCAGGATCTGTACTTTGAATGGGCTGTGGGCTTGGTTCACACATCGCTCTTCAGAGAGCCGTTTGATCTCAGCCTCCGGAGAAGTCCCTCAGCTACCCACATGGATAATAGGGGAAACCTGATGTAGGAGCTGTCAAGGACAAACCCCAAGCCGAGCAAAGTGTAAACTCTGTTATCACTGAAGAAAGGCTTTGTGAGTAAAAGGTGAAATAATACAGACAAAACTCAGCTTCTTTCTGTTGTTTCTTTTATTTGCGCAGAAAACCGACTTCATGAATTGGTTATAGTTTCTCCCAGGCCTCTTTTTTTTTTTTTTCCTTATCTAGGGGAAGGGGTTTGGCATTAATTGGAACACTTGTCAGTCTCAGCAAAGATGGAGAGGGAGAAAGAAAAGGAAACAAAAACAGGCTCTCAGACTGCGAATGCGCCATTTGACAGAAAAGCATTTTCAGCGTTGGCATTTCGAGGAAGGAGAGAGAAGAGAGGTAACATTCACGTGCCTGCCTTGTGCAGGGTGTTGGTACATAAATTATCTCATTTAACAGATTTTGCTCAGTGATAGAGAGCGGGGACAGTGAACAAATCTCAACTTGTACACCTCAGGAGAAAATGAGATCTTTCCAAAAGGCAGCTGGTTGAGATGGAAGGAGAGAGACAGCCGGACAGAAATAATGGGATTGATATGGGAAAAGGGGGGGATGTCTGGAGGGAAATGGGAGTCTATAGAAAATATGTGCCCATGCCAGTGTTAGCAGATAGTCCCCAGCCCTGGGAAGCTGGCTTTGGTTCAAGTTGTCTAGGAAACTTGTCATAAGCCCTTAGCAGTTCACCAGACAGGAAAAGTTGTACCTTTATTTGGGTTGTGGGGAGAGTTCTCCGAGTTCTTCATGTCCCCCAAGACAGACCACTGTGGCCTCCTTTAGAGGATGCGGGCTGCCCGCCTCAGTCACCTCTCTATCCCTAGCACCTAGCTTGGTACCTTTGCCAATGACAGCAACTCAACAAGTGTTTATCGGATTAATGCACGAACAGTTAAAATGCGTACTTAGCATCTGAAAACCAGGCAGACTCTTTCACAGTAAATTTAGTTCATATGGAATACTTCTATTTTTGTAGGAATAGTTAAAAAAGAGAAAGCTGGAGACTGGTAAAAAGAGTGATGTCGATGGTCCAACAGGAAGAGGCCTTTGCAAAGCAGCTTCGGGCACTGGGTAAGAAGAGAAAGGGAGCTGGAACAGAGTATATTTTGATGCCCTGGAACTGTACTCCTGAGAATGATCTGGATTTAAATAAGAGGGGCTGCTGCGCTTGTATTTACATTCACATATTTCTGTGTTGGGCTTGGGAGTACAATGGAATAGGAATTCTTTCTCCTCTCCTGGAGCTCAGATTCTTGATGGGGAGAGTATCATTAAACATGCATTGAAAGTAACTCCAGGTATAGCCCGGGCATATGGTGGTGGTGATGGTGGTGGTGGAGGTGTGTGCACGTGTGTGCGTCTGGAAAGCAATTCTGGCTCTGGATAAGGTGACTCGGGGAGGGGCCAAGAAGGCCATGTGACTATATCCTCTGGTTTCTGTCCCCTGGCATGAGACCGCTGAGGATAAAACTTATGCCGATAGACATTATATCCTGCAGATGAGTGGCAGAATAAAGTTGTCATGTTAACACATCAAATCCTTGTAGGTGGAGAGGGGGATAAAGCAGAGTTGAATACAAATTAAATGGTATGGGTTTTTGCAGGGGAGGGAGTCAGGATTTGAATCTATTCATTCTAGACATATGTGTTGAGTCCTAATACATGCTAGACACTGTGTTTGTCATAATGAACAAAAGAGACCCTATCTTTGACATCACAGAGCTTAAAACATACAAACTCAGAGCGGGGTTCACAAACTCAAATGCCCACCAAAATAAGTAGCTGATAGATTGTGGCTGGAGGGAAGGTGCCTATCTTGCTTAGGTGGCGAGCCACAGTTCACTTCTTGGGACTGAAACCAGTGACCAAAGGGTTAATGGGGGTCCTAAGGCCGGAAGCAGACTAATAAGTACCACTGAAACTTTTTACTTAGACCTCTTTCTGTTGGCCTTTAAATATTCCTGACTCTCCTCCTTCAGGAAGGCAGACTTGAGGTTTGCTCTCCTCTCCTCCTTTGGTGGCCTCTTGAATACACCCTTTCCTTGCTCTATACTCAGTGTCTCAGTGACTGACTTCACTGCATGCTGGGCAGACAAATATGAGTTCAATTATAAATTTGGTGAGCCAGCCAAGAGCTCTTTGCCTGTGTTTCATCTATGCCAGCTGGTAATGGGAGTCCCGTGACGAGTCCAAGCAACTGCCTAGGCTCTTTGTCCCAGGGACTGTCCCTAGGGCCCCACTCTGACTGGATGCCACCAACTCTTGGGGCTTAATTTAACTCTTTTGGCAAGGAAATGGGTTTGGGTTTGGGTTTGGCCAGATGTCTCTTGACATTTGAGTGCTTCACGTGTAAAGGCATGTATTTCTTTTTCCCATTTGCCTTGGCTCTCTCAGATTTCTTCCTCCCATTCAGTTGCCTCCAAATAAGGAAGTTTGGTTCCCTTATCCTCCTTTTCTGGCTTGATTAAGAAAAGGTTGGCTAAGAAGCTGTTTGGTTCAGTTGGCAAAGCTCTGACTTTTAGAGAGGAACTAGAAACTAGGAAGAGATTTGGTTCAGTCGGTGAAGCCCCAACTTTTGGGGAGGAACTGATCCTCACAAGAGGTACTTTGGGCTTCATTTCGTTTGTTGCTGCAGCTTTTGAGTAAAACTGACTGTTCTACTGGAAAATGGGAAATGACAAATCAAGTTCCACGTGCAGCCCTTTGGTCTATATTCTCCAAAATTGGGCCACGTTTAGTTACGAACCTATGAAAAGGAAAAAAAGTGATCTTTTTTGGCTAACACTGGTTGGCCAAAATACTCATTAGACTCTGGAGAAAAATGACTAATTAACAGATTCATAAATCATAATACCATCCTGCATTATATTTGTTTTATAAAAGGGAGATATTTGGAAATTGAGCCTTTAATATCCTCCCCACAAATATTAGTAAAACAAAGGCCATAAGATTTTGCTTGCTTCTTGTTTGTGTATTTGTATGTGTGTCCATGTACGTTGTAAATGTGAGACATTTTCTCTACCTCTGGATGGTATCATTAAAATTAATTTGTAAAAGTTCTATTTAGTTGGTTTAAAGGCAAGCACTTGTAAGAACTGGGCATTCTAAAATTCAGAAAAATGGAAACTAACCCAAGTGTTTTTCAAGTTCATATGATCTGGGAAAATATTTTATATTAAAGCCAATTTAAGGTTGTGGGCTTAATTAATTAAAATGAGTATTTTTAAAGTTGTCAGCATTAGATGTAGAACTCTTCTGTCTCTATTTACTAAAAGTCAGGAAAGTTTGTGTTATCTCCATTACAAAATTTGTCAGAAAAGAAAAAAAATCATATGGCACTTGTCTTTCTAGCACCAATCTGTCCTTTGTATTTATGAGTCTGTTTCTACTTTGTTCATTTGTTTTGTTTTTTTAGGGAAAAAATTTTAGGAAGAATTCTAATAAATGTAATTAAAACTATTGGAAATAACTCCATATGCAAGGAAAGTTAGACTAATCATTTGAAGTGGGAAAACTCAGGACAAAATCTAAATGTAAAAAGGAAAGTTGTAGAAGATTTGTGAGAAAGGAATTTTGGGAAAGGAATTTTGTGCATGGTCCGGACTAAGATTATGAAGATTAGTATGGACAGAAGCTTATTAGAGAGTGATCACCACCAGGGGAAGAGAAGGGAGAGTAAGAAAGAGAGATTAGGCAAAAGTTGAGCAAGGATATAATATCAACAGAAGCCTTAGCTGATTCTCTGAAAAGTTCCAAAGGTTAGATTACCTTTTAGGACCATCAGAAATTGGGGCAAAAGGTCTAGACTTTTACACCCTCATATTGAACAGTCCTTGGATGCGACCATCTGGGAAGAGGGAATGACCTTGGCAAGGTGATCCCTAATGGCATCTGAGACATGAGAGCTGTTGGCAGAATCCCTACAGCTAAGATCCCTCTTTTCTGATGGGGATTCTGGTCAGCACATCATAGCATTACCACAAGAACTCAGATCCAGGTGGTGCCCTGTATGTCTTTGTCTCAGTAAGTATATGATAGGGAGGAAAAAAGGAGGAACTGCATAATTTTTTAAAAATTCATCTTATTGGAATGAATGAGTTTTAATATTTTACACCAAATAATTTTACACCAGTGTAAGACCAGAATTTGATTTTCTATCTGTAACCCTATTTATGTGCTTTAAAACTTTCTGATATTTCTGACAACCTTCCCAAATTCAACTTCTAAGTGAAATCTTTTTGAATAATCAGGCTTTATTTATTTGGTATGTCAAATTATATGGAAAGCACTGTCAAAGAAGTGATGATAAACTTTTCTTAGTTATATTTTATGGGTGAATGCTCTGTTCCAGAAATTATATAAAATTCCTAAGGTTTTGATATATCCTGGTTTATTGCCCTCATTTGTAATTCTAATTATTGAAGTGACACAGAATTTCCTTGTCAACTGCACTGTAATGACAAATACAGGTCTCTAATACCTTTACGATCTTCAAACTAAGAATTTTTGGAACTAATGGGAAAACTGCATTCAAATAGAGCTAGAATCAGTAACATGAGACTGAATGAACTGCAGAAGATGATTATAATTTTTTATGACTCGTGTTTGAAATACTCCTGGTTCTCTAATGTTTGCTCTTCAAGATTTGAGGAAACTTTTTCTCTTAAGCTCTCCATGACTTAAATATTCCTTTGTAAACAAATATGAAACATTTATTTTTTTCTCGCTACCTGATCCCTCCAGAGTTCAGAAACTCTCTGAGTAACCTTATATTTTCATGGCAATGTATTTATTTGCACAAGTTCAGTGAGAATCTATTTTCCTTACACCACAAGTGGAAACGGGTTCTATTACCAAGAGCTTTGACTGCAATGTCCTATTTGAGGGAGACATGCACAGAATCAGATATGACCGGACAGCTTTAAGGAACTAAGCTTGACTTTATGGAGTCATTGAAGCCCCTCGGGAAAACTGGCCTGGTATCTTGCTTACAGCGTAAGCTGTAGCTTTACCAGGTGAGTAAAAAAAAAAAGTCCCTTTCTGGCAGGTGCAGGAACCTCAGGATATTCTGGGGAACTCAAAAAGAGAAGAATTACCCAAATCTAAAGGTTTTGTAGGTGAAGTCTGATGGCAAGTATTTGGCTTAGCTTCTTAGCCTTGAGCTGTTAAAAGTTCAATCCAAAATATCTTATGAAAAGTTCCAGCAAAGCAGATAAAAAAAACCAAACAAACAACCGATACGGTCAATCACTATTCTTGCCACATTTATATAAATATTAGGCCAAGTTTGTTAAGACTGGACTTATTTTATAAATGAATCAGTATTAATTTGGCTATCCTTGGTGGAAATGAGGGTGATTTTAGAGAGATTATGTTTCGGTAACCCCTTTTGTGAATGTTAGATTCTACCCCTGATCAGCTATCTTTGAGTATTTATTGTTCACCTATAAAACTGGGCTGGACCCTGAATTTTTCTGATTTCCTCAAATATCTGGCTATGAGTCTCCAACTAAGGTTTCTAATTTTCTCCCAGTCTTGGGAAGTAAAACTGTTCTTTTTTCCCAAAGCCCTGCAAACTGAAGCCAGAGAACTTGAGGTAAACTTCAGAGAAGATTGCCAAAATAGCTCATGTTTGCCTGTTGCTGTATGGGCCACTCAAAAAGATCACCACCACAAGTTTATTCCAGCTGTTTTGATTTGATGGATCTGCCATTGGAAAATCCAGATCTTGAGCTGGTCTGGACAGGAGTTGTTTTATGGATCAAGGACAAGAAATTGCTGGATGCAGTGGTGACCCATTAGCTACTGTCCACTGCTGAGGATATCAGAAATTGGACTGTTTGCTCAAGGGAACAGTTGGGACCCACAGTACAAAGACTCTAAAGCCCTCTGGAATGGCTTTCGTACCAGACACTGAAAAGAGCTAAAGAAAGGGGATTTGGACACCATGTTGGCACTAAAGTTGGCTGGAAATATAATGAACAAGAAATAATCCTTATTCCAGAGCATCTTACAGAAAAAAATAACTAGTCATATTCACCAAAGCACCCATTATAGGTAAGACACCACTCTTCAGTGGATCCAAAAATATATCATGGGTCCCAATCTTCAGAGAACTGTTCAAAAGATAGTCCAAAAAATGTGACATAGGTGCTAAACAGTCCTAAGACTGGGCCACACCAGTTTTCAAGGGTATACAAATTAGAGGCACCCAACCTACCAAAGACTGGCAGATAGACTTTACCATATGCCAGAATAGGTAATCTTCATTATATGCTAGTATTTGTAGATACATTTACAAGTTGGATTGAAGCTTTTCCATGCCATTCAGAGAAGGCCTCATAGTTGTCAAAACACTGTCAAGTAGTCAACTTAACTTGGGAAAAAGCCTTGCTGGTTGCCTTGCTTTGGGTAAGAATGGCCCCTAGAAGTGGACTTGGTCTAAGCCTCTCTGAAATATTATATGGAAGACCCTTTTGACATTCTTTTCATGAATTAGGAGTTCCTGATGGTGCTTACGTTAGGGAACTGGATATTTTCAGTGTGTTCAATCTTTGGGAAATACTCTGTTATAGAAGTTTGCTTCCCACAAGCTGATGTACCCCACAGATGTGCCATTATACCACCTGGGTCCTGGAGACTTGGTGTTATTAAAGATCTAGAAGAGCAAGCACCCAGAGGACCAACTCCAACCTCATTGGATAGGACCTTGAGTTATTACTACTGACCACCCATTCTTCAGTGAAACTAAACGGAATTAAGCCATGGACTCACCACACTAAAATTAAGCTGGTTCCAGGAGAATCCACAGGTTCCCTATACCTGTCAGCAAGGAGAAAATCAAAAAGAACCCTGCTCGGACCAGCGAGCCTCTGACAGACCTGAAACTACGATTTAGGAGAACTGGTCTGAAGAAATCAATCAAAAAGTAACAAATAACCTCTGACCTATATAAATATTTCCCTTGGAAATATGAACGTTTAAATGGCTGGAGCACAATAAAAAGCCTTAGACTTTCTGGCCAGAGTAGTTTTAGATAATATAATTGCTCTCTATTATATTTTAGCAGAACAAAGAGATGTTTGTGTAGTAGCTAATTCATCATACTGCACATATATTACAAAATGAGAAAACAAGATACTTGGTTATAACAAGGCTCCCCTAGGGTCCTAGACTCAGACTGGTTCTTAGGATTCCCTGAGGAATTCGGTCAGTCTTACTAGGGTTATAAAATGTTGTACAAGAACTATTAACGAAAGTACAAAAATCTTGGTAATGCAGAATGTTGAGTTTCAACATGGAACAAAAGAATATTTCTAGATGAGTACAGAAGGGTTCATTCCTCTAACCCTGATCCCTACCCATCTCGGCAGAAGCGACTAGAGCGATCATCATCCCAATTCCCTCAAAAATGAGGAATGATTAAAAGAGAGTGGGGATTGAAACTGGTAATCAAGGGGTTAGCAGGACTAATAAATACAACTGCAGCTTTTTATCCAGACCTCTTTTCATTTGCCTTTAAATTTCCTTCCTCCTTCAGGAAGGTAGATTTGAGGCTTGCTCTCCCATCACCTCATTTGGCTGCTTCTTGAATAAACCTTTTCCTTGCTGCATATTGGGTATCTCAGTCACTGGCTTTTCTGTGTCAAGGGCAGACAAACTTGGATTAAATTATGGGATTGTTGCTGTCAGCCAGGAAAACCCCCAGTTGCCAGGTCTGATTTTCAATAGAAGCTGGAAATCCACACTTTTATGTGAACTGTCCTCACTTTTTAAAATGTTCCCAATGAATTCAAATTTTTATAAACATTGTGTGGGCCAAACACAATACCATCGATAGTCCAGAGTTGGCCTGCAGTCTGCCTGTTTGTCACTTCTGTGTTAAACAATTCTAGTAAATCACTGACAAAAATAGGGTACTACCTGAAACCATAAAGGGTACTCCTATGGTAGTCAAGGAATGCTTCCCTGAAGCATCTACATCAAACTTACTATATGAAGTATTTGTTTATTTTATTTGATTTTCATTTCCTCTTGGCTTTTGTGGCTAGCTACTATTTTGAGATTCTTTTTTCTCTCCCTGTATCTTTTCTTATTCCTTCCACTTATGCTGTTTGTTTTATTACCTTGGTTGGGGGGAAAGTAGCAGGGCCAGTGCAGAATTAACTTGCGAATTGTTCCGGCTTTTATTTACCCAAAGCTTAAAACTTTAGTAGGGTTAATTTGTAGAAGAGGTAAAAGGAAGAAGGATGTTTTTAGTGTATGCAGAGTCTTTGGATCACCAGAGGGAAAAAGTAGCACTTACTTCCTGCCCGAAGCAAGAAAGAAGTTCCTCCCGGGCTGGGAAGAAGTAGGAAAAGAAAAGAAACAACCCTGGGTTTCGGAGCAGTGAGGATTCTGGTTCTGCCTCTTGCTAATGCTATCACTGGTGCGTCTAGGAAGTGAGGTCTGTAAGCAACTGAAAGAATATAACTGTACCCCAAGCATGGCACCAGAAGTTGCTGAGAGCTGTTGGCCAAGGAAGAGCCATGCAGACAGGACAACAGGTAATTCAGTGGAAACTACATTTCCTGGTTACCCATGACTATGACCATGTAACCTCTGCCATTTTTGACACTGGAAAAGATCTTAGAACCGGGGCATAGCTCTAAGCATATGGGAGAGCCCCAAGTACAACTGAGGTGAGGTTTTTTTCTTCCTCACCGTGGTAGCTAAAGCTAAAATAGAGTCACAGAAAACATGAAGATGTGTTATTTCCTCCAAATCTGAGGATATGGATTGAAATTCAAACCCACAACAGGTTTTAGTTATAACATCACCTGTGAAAGTGTCCATGTTTTCATCTAATCCCCCCCTTTTTAAAAATACAGATATGGCATGTACTCTTTTTCACTAATTCAATGTCCTGACCCTGAAAGACTCCAGAAACAGTTCCTGCTGTACACCTCCCTAGAAATTTGAGTGCAGAATACTCTTTCTATGGGAGGACTAGTGAGGAGAAGCAGGGAGAGGGGACTGGGTGCATTTGTTGCCCACTCAGAGCATGGTCTCTGGGTACTGATGAGAGAAGGCTTTACTTAACATGTTATTCCCCTTTAACAGAGTAGCTGGGAGTGTTTCCATACTGTGGTAAAGCCTGGGAAACCGCTTGGACTGGCTTTCCAGAAATTCTGATCCATGCCTGTTAGAGCCAGGTACCCTGTCATCTAGAAACACTTTTGAGAGTCATGTTCTTAATAATTATTCCAGGACATGGGACGTAATATGGCACAGTCATAGGCAAGCCGGGATATATGGTCATGTTACATTTACTCTGTAGGGCGATCCTCTCATGGTATATGTTATGTTATGGCTGTTCTCTGCTTTGTTGGGAAAACATCACATTCTAGAAAACTGCCAGAAATTGGTGATTTCTAAATAACCCAGAGGAACTGGAACCAATAACTAGGATAAGCCATATGCTGGTCCATTAGCAGTTCTACAAAGGTCTTTGCTGAAAGATCCGTTCTAAGATAGGTGAAGAGAGCAATAAATTTCTCTCTGCTTCCTGATTGCTGAAAGATTAGGAAAAGGAACAAAAGCATAAAGAATAGAGAATATTTTTACTTCTTCCTTGAAAGAAGGAATTCAAAGAAATTATTTTTAAAAACCCACAAAAGAAAAGAAACAGAAGAATATGCAGAGAGGATAGATTTACAGTAATTTGCAAAATGCTCCTGTTAAAATCCAATTAATTACAGCGTGGTTTGTAGACGATAGGCCTACTGAGCCCTATTCCAGGAGAGCATCTCTAGCTAGGTTGGCTCTTCTCGAGTTAACCAGGTTGGGATTCTAGGTAATGAGAGCTTATCAGAAAGAACATGCTTTGGATTCCAAGGATATATTTTAAAATGAGTGTTTCTTGATGGCCACTACTGAGCACTGCTTTTTACTCTTAGTGTTGTTATTTCAACACTACCAATTTTTCCCTAAAAAGCAATCTCTTCTTCCGTGCATGTCTTAACACCATGAAAAATTCTGCTCTGACACTGCCACCCTCTGTCATCACTAATGGCTCTCAACTATCCAGGTGGAATTCACCTCTAACCTTAACTTCAGAGTGGAATTTTAGCTTCAATTGTGACCACAAAATATACAAACACATGTCATCCAATCATTTGCTATCTGTCATGGGTTTCAAAGCCCCCTAGCAAGCTTCAGAAAATAAAGATCTTCACTGCTGGTGGTATTTCAAGACATCTGGAGCTCCCATGATGGATTGCAGCAATCTCCACCATGCAGTTTCTCTTACTTTGAAATAGATTTTGAGAAAGGTGTTCAAAGTGTTAGAATCAGACCAAAGAGAAATCCTTCCAGGGGGAACATTAAAAAACAAAACAAAACAAAAAACCAAACCAGTAAGAGGCTTTAGTTGATTAATTTGAACAGAAGAATCATGAGAATTACCTAAGTTTCACTGTAATGATCTCTTTTTATTATTTTTTATTTTATTTTATTTTATTATTTTTTATTATGTTATGTTAATCACCATACATTACATCATTAGTTTTTGATGTAGTGTTCCATGATCCAGTGTTTGCATATAACACTCAGTGCTCCATTCAGTACGTGCCCTCTTTAATACCCATCACCAGGCTAACCCATCCCCCCACCTCCCTCCCCTCTAGAACCCTCAGTTTGTTTCTCAGAGTCCAATGATCTTTAAGAATTAAATTTGGTCATGAAAAAGTACCATCAAGGTGATTTTACTTTATAAGGCTTTTTAAGTCTATAAAAGTATAGTTTTGCTACAAATGTTTTTGTGCATAGTGCTTATTCTATATATGAAAACAACAGTGTCATTTCAAAACAATATAGAGCACCTACATCCAATTACCTCTTAATTGTTTACAAATTGGTTTTTAATGTTGGGTTTATTAATGTCTTGGGTTTAATCTGTACTCTATGGAATTTCATAAGGCCAAACAAAGAATAAGAAAGGGATTAATAGGGGCACGTGGGTGGCTAAGTCAGCTCAGTTCATGATCCCAGGGTCCTGGGATGGAGCCCACATCAGGCTCCTTGCTCAGCAGGAGCCTGCTTCTCCCTCTGCCTGCTGACCATCCCCCACACCTCCTTCCCAGCTTATGCTCTCTCTCTCTGTCAAATAAATAAATAAATACAATCTTTAAAAAAGGGGGATAGGGGCGCCTCGGTGGCTCAGTCGTTAAGAGTCTACCTTCAGCTCGGTCATGATCCCAGGGTCCTGGGATCCAGCCCCACATCAGGCTCCCTGCTCAGCAGGAAGCCTGCTTCTCCCTCTCCCACTCCCCCTGCTTGTGTTCCCTCTCTTGCTGTGTCTCTCTCTGTCAAATAAATAAATAAAATCTTTAAAAAAAAGTCTTTAAAAAAATTTTAAAAAGGGGGATAGTAAAGGACAAGTAGAGAAAATAATGAAATAGAAAGCAAAGACATATAGGAAGTATTATCCAAGTCAAAAGTTGTTTCTTCAGAAAAATAAAATTAGCAAACATACTTTACAGTATTTCTTGATATATGAGTTATTGAGTCACATTAAAATCTCCCACTTCAATGTATCAATTTTTATGTTATCGATCTTGAATCTATACTATGAGGTGTTTACATGCTTAGGATTGTTTAATTTTTGATTAACTATACCTTTAACCAATAGGTAGTAGGCTTTCTCATCACTAAGTAAAATTTTTGTCTTAAAGTTTTTATCAAATATATCCACAGCTCTTTTTCTTTAGTGGCTTTCCAATTTACTATTCCATTCTTTACTTTCGATCTTTTTTTTAATCTTTCCATTTTTAAGTGTATCTTTTGTAATCATCATACAGCTAGAAATTTTTAAAAACTTCATTCTGATGACTTTTTTTAAAGTGGAAAGCTTTAGGGGCACCTGGGTGCTCAGTCAGTTAAACATCTGACTCTTGATTTTGGCTCAGGTTGTGATCTCAGAATCATGAGATTGAACCCTGTGTCAGGCTCTGCACTCAGCACAGAGTCTGCTTGTCCTTCTTCCTATGCTCCTCCTGCTCATTCATTCTCTCTCTTTCTCTCAAATAAATAAAATTAAATCTTTAAAGTGGAAAGATTTGTGCATTTACACTTACTGTGATTTCTGATACATGTCTACTAATTTTTGCCATTATCTTTGGACTTACTTGTCTTGTCTCATGTATTGTTTCTTCTTGTTGTATTTCTTCCCTTCTCTTGCATTTATTGAAATTCACTCCCTTGTTTCACTGTCTTCCCTCTAATAGATTTTATTTTATTTTATTTTTTTAAAGATTTTATTTATTTATTTGCCAGAGAGAGAGACAGGGAGAGTACAAGTGGGGGAGTGGGAGGCAGAGGGAGAAGCAGGCTCCTGGCTAAGCAAGGAGCCCGATGTGGGTATCGATCCCAGGACCCTGAGATCATGACCTGAGCCGTAGGCAGACGTTTAACCATCTGAGCCACCCAGGCGCCCCCCCCCAATAGCTTTTAAATTTGTGTTCTATTTCTATTCTTTCAGTGGTTACCTAAGAAATGTTAATTTCTTAAAGTTAACTTTGCCTCTCTTCAAATCAATAAAAAGCCCTTGGAACGTTTTAACCCCAACCATCACTTCCTTAACCAACTGAGCCACCCAGGCACCCCCAACCATCACTTCTTAACTTAAATGCTATTGTCACTTTTGGTTTTAATTTTCTTTTCAAAACTAAAACCTCACAAATAAACAACATCATATTTTGTACAATTAATATTTGCACAGACATGCCTTCATGTTTCCTCACCATTATTTATTTGCCATTCTTTTCTCTTAGACCTTTCTAAGATCATATTTATTTTCCTGAAGTACATCCTTTGAAGTACTAACTGAAAGTTGGTTAGTAAACTCTATTTGTGAGAAAATATCTTTAGTACACCCTTTCCTTTAAAGATTATTTTATTGTATATGTAATTATAGGTTTTATTTTCTCTGAACAGTTGAAAGGCACACTTATTTTCTCTATGTCATTGATGCTCATCTAATTGTTGTTTTTTGTGGAGAGTCCATATCTCCTCTTTTGTTACATTTAAGATCTTCTCTTTTCTTTGGTATTCTGAAGCCTTATTATGATGTGTCTAGATGCGGTTTTATTTCTATTACCTTGCTTGGGTTTCACTAGACTTTTGGAACCTAGGGATTTGGTTCTTTCATCAACTCTGGAAACTTTTTTGCCATCATCTCTTTGGTAACTCTCTCCCTTTCCTCCCATAATATTCTTCTAGACTTCAAGTTCATGTTGCATATTCTCTACTCCCCATGTCCATTATCATCTGTTTCATATTTTTATCTCCTACATAAATTCTTAAGAACTAACTTTCAGTTTACTTATTCTTTCTTTATGAGGATTGACTTTTTTGTCTAACCTCTATACTGCTTCTAATTTCAATTATTATGTTTTTCATTTCTAGAAACTTTATTTGGTTCTTTTTTTTATCTACCTGATTAATTTTTGGTAATCTTTCTCCTTTATCGTACAATGAAAATCCTCTTTTATCTCTTAAACATATTACACATTATTTACTTTAAATTCTTTATCTGGAAATTCCAGTATCTGTAATCTTTACAGTTCTGTTTCTGTGGTTTATTGTTATGCTGGCTGTTACTTAGAGTGTTTTGTTTCCTCAGTTTGCTTAACATGAAAAACAATTATTAGCTCACATTCCTTAGAACGTTGTCTGTGGGAATTTCTGAGATGAGATCTTAAAGTGCATTCCTTCAGAGGATCTATAATTGTCTATGCAAGGCACCTACAGAAACTAAATCAAATTTTAGCCTCAGTGCTTTTGAATTCACGCAGATAATATGACATCTGGCCCCAAATATGCATGCATGTGGGTTCGTGGGCAGAAATCTTGGGGAAAATTTATTCCTATTGATTCTGTTCTAATCAGATCAAAGCTCAGACAGGCACACATCCCCACCTCTTCTTTTGATGGGACAGATTTCATCCTAGTTTCTTCCACTGAGAGGATTTCCCTTTGGAAGTCCTGGATTTATTCTAGATTTCTGGTCCTACAGTTCATACTTGTTGTTCCAGGCCTTTCCTTCTGAATGCCATACTAATGACCTGTTAAAACCAGTACTCTAAAACTAGAATCTAAGCTACCTGTTATACACTTGACGGGGACTGGCTCCAGTGTGAGTAGGTCCATCCAGATGATGTTATGGCCTACAACTCATATTTGGCTTCCACAAATTCCCATAAGTTTCTTGTAAAGTCAGTTATGTTTCAAAAAAGACTTTTAAAACATATTTTATCCCATGATCTTAGAAGTGCTATACTGGGAAAGGTTTCTCAAAATATATACTCTATATCATATTTATAAATGAAAAAATTAGAAATCCTAATATGATATTCTGAAAAGTACTCATTGTTTGGATTCCAGTAACATAACATGATACTGGAGTCCTGCCTTGGCAAAATATACTAAATAAAGAACAGAAAGTAGAAGACTAATTTATTTACAGGATATAGAATTCTTGAAATCCACCCATTCAACTATTTCAATAATAAATCTACTTCCTCAATCCCCAAAAAGGCTTGGAAGAGAGGTTCTGGTTAAGATCCTGACCACCAGATCTATGTTTAGAGGAGAAGCATAGCTGTCCCATAAACCTCTGAGATAAGCCTGATTGCAGCCAGTTTCTCCTCAGTCCCCAGGTATGGGAAAGGGTAAACAGGGATTTAACCAAGAGAGAAAGTTAATTTAATCTCTGTCTTGAAAAGAAATGAATCAATTCAGTCATGTATATTCTGCATTAAAAAATCATTAAAATTTTTAGTAATGTGAACATAGCCTTTTTATTATGGTCCCTCATAAAAATATTCCTAAGAAGACTGTTCAAAACTATTTGACTATTACCTAAGTTTAAAGAGACTGAGTTACAGAACCACCATTGCTGAATCTGATTATATGTCAATCATAGACCCAGGTTTTTAGAGTACAAATCTACTCACAGAGGTACTGAAAAAACCTGGGAACAAGATAAGAGAGTTACCTTTGGGATAAATCTTATATCTGTCTTGTGATTGTCTGGATTTCCTTTAGGTACTGGCAGCTCCATCTCGACCATGGTTAGGATAGGTCTTCACTGAAGCTTAATGTAGGGAATTTTCTCTTTATCTAGGGTACAGTGGAATAAAAAAGGCATCTGTGCTTGCTTTATGAGTCTCCTTAAACAACCTTAAACTACCAGTAATTCCCCCTTTAAAAGCAAATGATATGGAAAAAGTATTACAAGAAAAAATTATCTAAATTTTATCTAAAATACTAAAAAGTCACTTTTAATGTTAAAATAATAACTTCAATAAAAATTCTTGTAAATAAAATGGTCAGTTGAATACAAAAGTCAAAGTACATGAAAACTTTTTTAAAAGGTAACTACAGAGGAGTGCCTAGGTGGCTCAGTCGGTTAACCGTTTGACTCTTGATTTTGGCTCAGGTCATGATCTCAGGGTGGTGAGATTGAGCCCTGAGTCTGGCTCTATGCTCAGCAGGGAGTCTACTTGAGATTCTCTCTCCCTCTCCCTCTGCCTCTCCCACCCCCCCAAATAAGTAAATACATCTTTAAAAAAAATAGCTATAGAAACACAAGGTCTAAAGCTGAACATATCCTCCCACACATGGGCAAACAACTGGCTACTAAAAACAAGGCACTCTGACAAGAGAGGTTTAGAGAAGGAAGAGAAGTGGGACATTCCAGATGGAAAATGAGGGAAGGGAAGGGGACAGAAGAGTTGGCATCCTTCAGAGAAGGGCCAAAAATCCAAATCACCACTTCCTAGGAGGTGTTGATATTGAGTAGTATAAATATCTAAGGGATCTGAACAGAAAGGACGAGATGCAATGATGGGGATCTCATTAGCTGTGGTTTTCAGCTTTCAGGGATACCTGAGTTGCAAGGTTGGGAAAGTTATTGCTGTAGTAGAGGAGTATGTCACACCTTACAAAAGTGAGCTTGAGGATAATTCAACACCCATCTGCCCCAGTACTGTTACAAAAGGATGTTTAACAGTGTGAGACAGGAAGCTAAGAAGTAAAGAGGAATGGGGAATGGCTTTATGGACAGCATTTAACCCAATTGTTTTCTTCATGCCAAAGGCCAATGTGTTCTATGTACCCACTAGCCTTTAATGTGACACCACCACTAAGCAGGCAGAGACCATTTTCCAGAATTCATGGTTAGATGCCAAGGGGACTTGGAACCTCTAGCAGTAGCAAATTAAAAAGATCATTACCTAGAACAGTAGAACTATAACTGAAGAAGATTCTGCTTAAAGTATTAGTATTGATTATTTTAAAAAGGGACAAGGATTCTCTGTAATTTGTAACCAATTTGTCACAGACCAATGAGAAGAGATGTTTAGGGGACAATAAAAAGAAAAGTTTGGACAAGACTAGAACAGAGATCATTCCCTCTCCAAAGTTCTGGCATTTTCCCTTTTAAACTCAAGACAAAAATTCTTAAAGAAATGCACACTGTTCCTTTCATTCCGAGTTTTCACAATGAAACATACAACTATTCCATGCTCCAACCGTAAGGGATGTCAGTGAGCTTATCTCTTATACTTTCTTAACCATTCTAGTGAGTTTTGATTTAATAGAAGAAATATGACAAAATAAAATCCATCTAAGGTAGCACAATGATAGGGAAGCTTGCTCAGAAAAGATGAACTTTTGTCAGTTACACTACATTTAAGAGTATCTAATTTAGAGTTTCATATTTTTAGAGAGTGTGGAGAGATCAAAGAGAGTATGAAGGTATGCAGTGAAAGCTATGATGAGCATAGAAAATAGGACTTATGAAGAAAGCTTTAAAAACTATGCAGTAGTCCTTAATCAGAGATGGAAAGGTTTTAGTGATTTAATATGACTTAAGGTGACTTTGAAGGATACAAAAGATAATTAAAAAGAAGTGAGTTTATAATACAGTGGAAGAAATTCTGGTCAGGTATCAGATAAAATAACTTTAACAAGTTAAAAGTTATGGAATTAACTGCTTGGGAAAAGGCCTTCCTATAATAAAGATATAGGAATACATAAGAAAGTCAATCAATTACTTTTTTATTTGGGAATGCTGAAGTTCAACTGAGCTGTGAGTGCAAAAAAATAAAAGATCAAATGCAAGTTTAAACTTCATAAATAAGAATGTCATATTTAGAAAGAGGGAAGGGATCATTCTTCTTTCACTATGAAAAGCAGAAAAGTGGATAATTGTCTCTCAAAAGGATATGCACTAAATAGAAGAGGTTGAGAGGAGAGTAATCGGAATGGAGAAGGGACAAGTTTTGAGGGACTGGAGATGTTTAGGGGAAATTGTGCGCATGAGGGTTTTTTTTTCAAATATTTCAATGGCTATCTTTTTCTCTTTTTTTTGAGAAAGAGAGCACAAGTTGTGGGGGAGGCTGAGGGGCAGGATAGAAGGAGAGAATGAGAGATAATCTTAAGCAGGCTGCACACTGGGCTCGATCTCAGAACACTGAGATCATGACCTGAGCCGAAATCAAGAGTAGGCTGCTTAACTGACTGAGCCACCTCAATGACTATCTTATAAAGAGGAATTTAATATTTTATGGGGCCTCCCAGAGTAGGTTTAGGATACTGGGTAGCAAAAAAGGAAACAAGTTTTGGCTTATTACAAGAAAGAACTTTAATGGTCAGGACAGCCCAAGATGGGATGCATTTCTCTGGAAAATAGAGTTCAAAATAATTAAGCATACTCTGAGTCCCTGGCCTGGATATTGGAGAAGTGGAGATTCTACAGTTCTAGTAGCTGACTCTTAAAATCTCCACCAACATATTTTTTTTTCTCTTATTGTCTTACTACAAACAAAACAAAACAAAATTATCTTTCTTCTTTGGCTCTACCTGAAAATAGATTAGCGACTACAGATACTTTCTCAAGTGGAGCTGAAGTGCTTAGTCAAAAGAAGCCACCTCTCCTAACCTTTAGGTATGACTTCTCATCATCTGCCCCAAAATGCTGTTGTGAATACATACCGCAAAATGGTGATTTTTAAAACTGCCAACCAAATTTTTGGTACTATTCATGTGTATGCCTGTGACAATAATGGTGTTTGTGAAACTGAGTCTGCTTCATGTAACTAAGCTTAAAGACATCTGGGTAATGACATGTGGAATTAGAGAATATCAGATATCTTTGGCAGCAGGAAACAATATAGAACTTTGTGCTTTCCTTTACAACCTAAACAATTATCTCAGTGCCATTATGGTAAATTGATTAGAAAATTCTGCTCTTTCCAATGGCTTTCTTTAAGTTAGAAAGAAGTGGAATATACTGAATCTGCACAATTAAAGTATTGAATATCTTATTTTTATTGGCAATGAGGATTTATCATGACAGAGAAAGGCTGACAAAGATTCTTGATGACTTTTCACATTTCAAGTCTAAGAAATGAGATTAAGGAAAGTGGGCCATGTTGAGTTACTCAATGGATCTTATCTCTAATTTCTAATTTGCCAATTTGAGTTCTGTAGGAGGTAGAAAATGGGATATTTGATTTTACTTTCTATACTTCTTAGTGATTTGATTTTTTTTACCATTCATTATTTTTACAATAAAAATAAATTATAAAAATTAAACACAGAAAGGCTGGCATTGACATAGACATAGGACAACACACAACAAATACAATAGGCAGGGCTGAATGGTGGGAAGGAATCTTCGTATTTATACTGTTCTGGTTCAAATCTTAGCTCTGCTTCTTACTTAGCTATATGCTTTTTATTTGGCTCTACTTTTAAAGGATACTTTCATTTTTTATAGACTTACCTGATGACAGGTGTCTTTTTTCTTTCTTTTAGCACTTTAAAAATATTGTACATTTTACTCCCTCCCTACTGTTTCTGGTGAGAAGTGTTTTTCCCTTAGTGTAATGTATCTTTTCTTTCTTTTGCTGCTTTCAAGATTTTCTCTTTGTCTTTGGTTTTTAGCAGTTTGACTATGATATACCCAGATGTAGTTTTCTTTGCATTTATCCTGCTTGGGATTTTCCTGAGCTTCTTGGATTTATTAGATGTCTTTCAACAAATTTGAGAAATTTTTAACTATTATCTCTTCAAATATTTATTCTGCCCCATTGTCTCTCTGCTTTTGTTCCAGAAGTTTAATAACATGCCTGTTGGATAATTTCATATTGTCCCATATATTCTATTCTGTTTTTCTTCTCTTTTTTTCTACTCATTTTTTTTTCTGTGCTTCAACTGGATACTTTGTACTGACCTATCTTCAAATTCACAGATTCTTTCCTCTACTGAGTCCTACATTCTTCATTTTTTATACCTTTTTTAAAAAAAATTTTTATTTCTAGCATTCCTATTTGACTATTTTAAGAATAGCTTCCTGGTCTTTGGTTAAATTCCCCATTTCTTCATGAGTGTTGTCATCCTCTTCCACTCAAAATTAAGATTTTGATCATAGTTATTAGTAAGTTCTTGTCTGATAATTCTAACATCTATGGCATTGTTGGGTCTCCTTCTATTGATTATTTTCTCTTTGACCATGTGTCACTTTTTTTTTTTTTTTGCTTCTTCATTTGTCTAGTAATTTTTTATTGTACCTGGGTATTTTATATAAAATAGCAGTAGAGACTTAATGAAAAAAAATATTTGCTTTCAAAACCAGAATGTCCTTTTTCTGGGTTAGGCTGCTTGGACAGAGGATCACTGAGACTGGGCTTTCTTGCAGCTTTAGTTTGACTTAGTTCACTACTGACTTAAAATGTTTTGAAAGCAGGATTAGTACTTACACTTCTTCAAGACTTGAGGTCTGAGTACTGGTGAGATTCTAGAGATCTCTGCACTCTATTCCCAGGTACCAACTTTCTGAACCATGAAAAATATACCTTTACTTTACAATTCAGTTGACTACTGTTGGGTTTCTGGGGAATTCTCTTTGCTCTCTGGTCCTGTAGTAGGCTTTTTGAACCTATAGAAATCTCTCTCTGCCTGGAACATCTTAGAAAGATTTCCCTCCACTGTCTTGCTATACCGCCAATCCTTGGCAGCTGAAAGTCTGGATTACCTCTAGTTCTTTTCTCTCAGATCTCCTGTACTGCTCCCCTCCATCTTCAAAACATGGCTGTCATGCACTTGAGGAGGCTCCACACACACCAGGTAGAATCTCTTTTACTTCTTCTGTGCCCCCTCTCAGTTTTTGATATACATGCCCAGCACTAGGCAAAGACCCATGGAACATAGTTTGTAAGTGTGTATAAAATTGCTCTGTGGCTGAGGTCCTTTAGAATATAATCTGCCACACCAGGTCACATGTGTGCATTAATATAAAGTTTTTGCTGTTTTTTTTCTTGCCTCTCTCTTTGTGGATTCCTTCTCTTGTTACTCTGTCAGGGATGAAAGAAACTGAATCTTGTCTGTCTTACAAAGGGAATTTTCTAGAATTTCATACATTTAGATTTCTTTTCTTCCTTAGCTTTCTGGTGCATTCAGGAAAAAACTATGATTTTATATGTTTTTGTTGTTGGAGTGAAGGGGATGGTCTTTTGTGACTAATTATATCCTAAACAGAAGCCACTATATAATTTTTGATAAGTCAGTTAATCTCTCTGAGCCTCAGTTTTTTCATTTTCATTCCTTTCTTTTTCTCCTTTGGGGGGGTACTTGAAATGGTGTATAGTGTGTTCATAGAATCAAACAAACTCACTGTGCACTAGTTCTTTCTCCCTTCTTTATTTTTTTCTCCCTTCTTTAATTGTGCTCTCCTCTTTATCAATGATCATTGAAGTTGAATGGACTGACTTTGCACCTATTGTTTCAGAAAATCTTACTGCATCCTGAAATATACTAGTTTTATTCAGAGCTCGGGCTTAAGTATAATAGCTGACATTTAAAAAGCCACATAAATTGATTATGTCCTTCAAATATCAAATAGATTAATGTTTTAATGACATCATCTGAGCACATAAAATGATCAGTATATGTTAATAAACAATTTTTATTGGATAGTTATCCACTTTTCTTTTTTTAGCTAGGAAATCTGAGTCATAGAGATATTAAGCTGACTTGCTTAGGGAAGAAACATATAGTAGAGACCATCCTTCAGTGTAATTTTACTGCCCTGATTCCCACACCAGTCATCTAAACCCCATTGTTAATTTACACTGATTTGGGATTCCTGGAGCCCACTTCCATGTCACATTCCTTATTTTTTGAAAAAGAGATATGAAGTATATGTACTAAACTCACTTCATTTTTTGAATTAAATATTAATAAAGCTGCACAAGAGAGAAGAAAACCATATATACATAACACTGAGCCAGAGAAATAGCCAGGATATATTTGGATAATGGACATAATTCTACACTGATACAGCTTAAATTTTCTCTATTTCTCTCTAATTCATTCTTCCCAGGCACATCTACACCAGTAAACCTCCCTTATAACCCAAAGTTGGAAAATGCCCAAAGGTTATCCTTCTGCTTTCTAAGCAAAAAGAATCTTTTTTTTTTTTTTTTGAATGGAGATTCTGATTAAACCCTAGCTAAACTGATTCATGTCCTTTGGTTTACATGATGTCCTAAAGGATTAATACCGATGTCATTTATATGATCACAAGCTGTGTTTACAGCAATAAAGAAAAGCTTAGGTAATATTAATAGCCCTGCTAATTACACAACTATAAAAGGTTTATCGATGATATAAATTTCTGTATTATTACTCCAGTGCTCTGGCAGTGGCATTCTTCCAGAGGAACGTATCACAGGGCTCATTTGTTTCTCCTTCTTTGCACTAATTCATGAGGAGATGAAAACAAGAGACTGAGTGAAAGAAAGAAGAAAAGGAGTCCACCGGGACTTAGTCTTACACCAAGAATAGACTGTATAAGGGATCTTTATCATTTTGTGTTTTTATTTTAGGATTCAAAAACCATTTTCACCTTGCCAATAAACATAAAAAAAGATGCTCATTTCACTGGTAATTAAGGAAATGAAATTTAAAACAAAGAGATTTTTCCCCCTTTTAGATTGACAAAAATATTACTGATAATATCTGATGTTGATAAGTAAGTGGGGAAACATACTCTCAGATATTGTTAGTAGGCTTTTGAACTGGTAATACTTTCTGGAGAGGGGAGATTTAGTGATATTTATCAATATTTAAAATGCCCTTGACTCAGCATTTAATTTTTTAGAAATTTAAACTACAAAATAATCTTACATGTATTTAAAATGTATTTACAACGATGTTTCTTATAAAATGGATGGAATAATTCAAAATTGGAAATAATCTGCACAACTACGAATTGTGAGTTTAACAGTTTAACAGTACTATTGTAGCAAATGTACATATACTGAAATGGAAAATTTTCTGGAATATATTACTAAGTGAAAAAAGCAACTTTCAAAATAACATATATAGTTCCTAGCATTTACATTATAACTATATATTTGAATGCATATACATAGAAAAATGCCATGAAAATGAATAACAAAATTTTAACAAAGATTCCTTTGAAGGAGAAAAGGATTTTATTTGGGTGGTGGGAAGCACTATCTCTAAAAGAAACCCAACAAACATATTTATGTCTGTATTTGCAATATTTATATTTACACAAATATGTAATGTTTATATTAATGTATTATTTTGGTAATTTAAAAATATAAACATAAATTTTAAGTTTTTTAGATGGTTATAATATATATATTATATATAACCATTTTTAAATTATATATATAAATATATATATATAACCATTTTTAAAATTTTAACGTAACATTATGTCCTCAAATATTGTCTCGGTCTCTTGGCTTTTCATGGTTTCCTCCTAGTATTTAGCAGTTTTTATAAAGTATCTGCCTTAGAAGCAGTCCAACAAAGGTCTTTGATTGGAAGATTTATTATTAAGGAGATCTTTCAATGTATTTTAACTCAACCAAATTGAACTGATTTTAATTGGAAGCTCTATATTAAGGAGTAAATGGAATTCTTTGAGTTTCGCAGTAATGCTGTATACAGAGGATAGTATCTACCAAAGTTATTTTTTAAAAGATTTATTTACTTATTTTATGGGGTGTCTGGGTGGCTCAATCATTAATCCTCTGCCTTCAGCTCAGGTCATGATCCCCGGGTTCTGCGATCAAGCCCTGCATCAGGCTCCCTGCTCAGTGGGAAGCCTGCTTCTCCCTCTCCCACTTCCCCAGCTTGTGTTCCTTCTCTCACTTTGTCTCTCTCTGTCAAATAAATAAATAAAATCTTTAAAAAAATAAATAAAAGATTTATTTACTTATCTTAGAGAGCAGGGGAGGGGCAGAGGAAGAGGGAGGGAGAGAATCTCAAGCTGACTTCTGCTGAGTGCAGAGCCCAACACAGGGCTAGATCTCAAGACCCTAAGATCATGACCTGAGCTGAAACCAGAGTCAGATGTTTAACCGACTGAGCCACCCAGTGCCCCCAAAGTTATTTTTTATGAAACTAGTACCTAAAATATTAAGTTTTTATTTTGTTTTGTTTTGTTTTACATTTGGATCACTCTGAAATCCAAAGCAACTTAGCTTGCACTTTAGAAGACACTCTGCTCAGAAAGCAAAAATTAGAATATTACATCTTTGGGCTCCTTTCCTCAAGTAGAGAGGCTAATTAGAAAGTAGGAACAACAACATTCTAGTATCTTGATTTTGAGCTTCTTGAACCTTATAAAAAGACCTTATTTTGGTTCAGTGAATAAAGCTGGGAAGTATGTGTTGATTTCAATGGATATGGAAAAAAAAATCAACTCCTTCCCCCAACTATTTTTAAAAATCTTGAATTCAATATAAATAAAAAATAAAGGATTTACATAATTATCCAAAGCCTGATTGACTAATGCACTTTAGCTTAGAACAAATAAAGTTTTAAAAGAGGGCATAGTGATGAAGTTGCGGCAGGTGTTGGAGATAGAGAACAGCTCAGGAGTTGTCACAGCAGTTCAGGTAAGAGGTGAGAGATGGCTTGGGTTAGGCATGCTAGAGCATATGCGGATAGAGAGAGGGCACCTGAGAGGGCCGCTCATAGTATCTGGTACACAGTGGGCTCAATAAATAATGGTGAAATTTAACTGAAGACAACTTTGCATCAGTCAATATATCCCACAACCAAATGTAACTTTAACCCCAGAGATGGTGGGAGTTTTCTAAGTTAGTTTGTTAGGTGTGTTTAAACTTTAACAGTGGGAACTGCATAGATACACAGGGGATACTTGTGGTTACAGATAAACCTGCTGGGGAGAGATACTCTTTCTGGTTTTCAGGTGAAACCATGAATAGATTAGATCAGGAATTTAGTAGGATTTAGATTAATAGGATGCAATAATGGTTTCTTCAAGGAATCATCATCATTGCTACGTTTAGTTAGATATTTATCTGGGCCACTTTCTGAAAACAAATTGGGACTACTGGAAATTGTACATATTGTGAGACTGGTTATCAAAGGCACCATTAATTCACTCCTCCAAAATACTATCAAATGGTAACCTACCCTGAAAGACATGTGATGAATATCTGTTGAGTGGGGCAAATGAGTAACAAATTAATTGTCTGCCTTCGGCTGGGGTCATGATCCCTGGGTCCTGCGATCGAGCCCCAGTAACAAAATGAGAAAATGGTTAAAAGCAAGAAGGTGATATTTTGGTTTTCCTTCCTGCTACTCCACAGCTGCTAATGGTGCCAGTGAGTGGTTGGCAGTCTTTCTCCTCTGTCGGGTACTGAACTAAAGCTAGTGAGCTTTGATAGTCTTTTCTGTGCTGTTGCTTTTCCCTTTAAAACATTAAATTATTGTGGTTTCTAATATTTTACGGGGGTTGCTGAAACTTGGAAGAGCTTAAGTTCATATACCATCAAGTGCCGAAGGTACATCCCCAAATGACCGAAAGGGTAAAGGGCTTCTTAAAGGGATAAAGCCAAAAAAGTAAAGGACCGCTTGCTACTACACAAAGGGGTCACAAGCCAGGCAAAGTGATGGAGAACTGTGCTCCATATATAGCAGCTTGTAAGAGGACAGGAGACCTTTGAGAGTCTTGCAAGTCACTAATAATCATGAAATTAGCCAACTGCCCTAGCTCATAGAAGCTTAGCAGCCAAGAAGTCACCACAGCTAAGTCTACATAAAGGCTGGAAGATATCTGTGCCATATTCTCCTGGAACAACAGAGTGTGTGTGTGTCCGTGTGTCTGTGTGTGTGTGTGTGTGTGTGTGTGTGTGTGAGGGGGAGGTACAGGGACTGGAGGAACAACCACCACTATTTTAGTGTAAAGTCAGGATCCTAGAACAAAGGGCGTGTGCACGGGCCACGGGGAGGCCACGAAACAGCAGTGTATTGATTGTAACTGCTTGTAATGAATTCTTCTGCTGTGAACAGTTGGGGAAGGGAGGACTGGCAGCTGATGGAGAACAGAGTCGTGAAAATAGATGACAAAGGAGAAGTAAATTCTTTGACAAGGAAGATGTGTGGAGAGGAGAGAAAGTGAGGCCCTCAGGTCTGGCCTCTTGCAATTACAGGGACTCTTCATGGGTCACGCTCCTCCTTTTGCCTGTCAGCTTAGAAGAGTGGGAGAAGGGAGATCATCTTTACTCAGTTAGGCATCCTTCACACCGGGTCGTACTGCGCCTAACAGAAGGAGGCCCTCAGCGCCTGGGTGGCTCAGTCGTTAAGCGTCTACCTTAGGCTCGGGTCATGATCCCAGGGTCCTGGGATCGAGTCCCGCATCAGGCTCCCTGCTCGGCGGGAAGCCTGCTTCTCCCTCTCCCACTCCCCCTGCTTGTGTTCCCTCTCTCGCTGTCTCTCTCTCTCTGTCAAATAAATAAATAAAATCTTAAAAAAAATTTTTTTAAAAAAAGAAGGAGGCCCTCAAAAAAGTACTTGCTGAATAAATGAATGAAATAACAGATGGATGAATACATGGAGAAAGAAATGTGTGACTGAGTAAGAGACATTTGAGCAAGATATAATCAGTTCAGAGACTTCTAGAAGGTTCTGTATAAGGAAACATGGGCAGAATTAAAACTGTAAAACTCAGTAGGCTGGGGAGCAGTTGCATCCTTGGCTTGTGTATATCAGGCCGATTCCTTTCGTTAAGAGACACTCTGAGTATAGGAACACACTTCAGGAGTTAGGTATCTAAATTACTCAACATATCTCATGCCAAAACACAGAAACTAGGAGTTGAGATCTATTAAGTTTCCATATAATAAATAACTTGCAATTTTTTTTTAAAGATTTATTTATTTGACAGAGAGAGACACAGCGAGAGAGGGAACACAAGCAGGGGGAATGGGAGAGGGAGAAGCAGGCCCCCCGCTGAGCAGCGAGCCCAATGCTGGGCTCGATCCCAGGACCCTGGGATCATAACCCGAGCCGAAGGCAGGCACTTAACGACTGAGCCACCCAGGCGCCCCCCAATAACTTGCAATTTTTAACAGTGAAGAGACTTCCACATTTATGCCACTTACATAAGATCTGCCCACACAATTCTCTGTTAAAAAGAAGTTACCAAGTTCCTTAACTTTATTTTTAGAAGTTAAGTTCTTTGTTTGCTTCTGAATGATCTAACTTAGTTTCTTTTAGTCTGACAAAAGTTTAAAATCAATAGCTTGCTTAAAGCTGTGCTATAATGGCCCTGAGTTTAACACAGCACAGCTGGAAATTTCGACCTCAGTGAATGACATTCACTAAGCCAAAAGTTGAAATGTGTTTGCAGGTACAGAGCCACATGCTTTGAATTTGGTGAGACCCCAGTAGTCCATTGAGTTTGTCTGTGGCATGCTCTTCCTGCTGAAAGATGGGTGAGTGAGAGCTCCATGATCTTGACAGCATGGCCTTCCCCTCTTCTCAGCTAGAGGATGACACACTGGTGGCCATTTCCCTGGCTATGTAGCCCCCAAAGCTTTATGCTCTCTTGGGGCATTTTACAGCTCTTTTTCATCTTGGATTATTTTTATTTTTTCCTTTCCCCACCCCGATTTTATTTTTCAACTTTAAAATAGAACAAACGTTCTCACCATGTCAAAAAATGGGAGCATGATTCCTTTTAATGAGCTCATCCAAGGACAATTCTTGTCAGTGCAGTAGTTCATTAGTAAGACTGATCTCTGCTTATGGATTTTGTGCTATGGCTTCCATTGAAATGCCCCTAAAAGGGACAGGCTGCTCACTGTTTATTCTAAATAACTAATGGAGATTTGGGATTTGGGGATTTTATAAAATAGTGACCCTACTCTCCCTCTGGTAATGCATCTGAAGAATCCCTACTGTTGTAATGATAGGTCTTCTAAAGCATCTATGGCCATTGCCCAAGAACTGATTCCTTGCTAGAAATTATCTTGGACAGAAATGCCATCCCTTCTTGGCTTTGGTCAAACCACACTTCTTTGTCCTCAACTTCTCCAGCTGGCATATGCCTTGGTCATCAGGCCAAATAGGAATGTGATTTTCCCAGCTGCTTTGGATCTGCTTTGCTTTCCATATGTGTATTCAGTTGGTTGCAGTTCACAGATGCGTTCTGTGTGTGTTGTGGAAGGATTAAAACATTAAGGAAAAAAGGTAATCAGACTTAGTTTACAACATACTGATCTTAATTATTGTCCTTGTGATTCCAAACCTTTCCTTGAGCAAAGAATAGTAACTTGGAGTAGTAATTTGCAGGCACGGCTTAAGTTGAATCTGGATCTTCTCTGTAATATCTAAAGTTGTAGTGACCGTTGTGTCTCAGTAAAGTGAATGAGAATGTTTTTCTTCCCATTTCCTCCCATTTGTGTGTCAGTTATGATTACGGGAGAAGGGAGAAGCTGGATGAAGAGAGGAAATGGGAGAAGAGAAAGGAAATATACACACAAACAAGAGGAAAAGAAAGGGTGAGAAACTTTTGCTTTCAGATTGGATGGTCAAAATCAAAGCTGTAGAGCAAAGAACTCACTCATTTCTGGGGACAAGGACTGATCTAGGGAATTGTTCTTTCAGGTCTTCCTTTGGCAATGCTCCCTTCCCCTTTATGATCTCTCAAGGTTTGGATGCAGTTATGCCTGAAAGTAGAAGGGTGCTTCTGGCTCCCTCTGGACAGATTCTGGGTGCTCACTGCTCCCCTTGGCTTGGCTTCCTCAGGCAAAAGACCCTCACTCTACACCCTGGGGGAGAAGGACTTGGGCCAGAGCATTTCAGAATGAGTTGTGCGTCAGTGTAATAATTCACTCAGTGAGTTCCCTCACTCACATTGGCCACCACAGTGGTAAGGAAACATCTACAATGTCTCATCTCTGCATTCCTCTATGAATCATACTAGTACCTACTGTGATATCCAGTGACAAGTTAAGGAGAACACAACTGCTGGAATATGGCTGATGAATTCCAGGGTCTTTACAGTGGAATTTATTCAAATTAAGGGTTACATGTGTAAAATCCAACTTGCTAGGGAGGAGAATCAATATTTATTAAGTCAATCTAATACCGATGATGGCAGATCATAAGCATTCAATGCTCCTATATGCCTGACCCTGTGCTAGAAGTTTTCCATACATCACCTCATTTAGTCCACAGGAAACCTGTACGGCAGTTACTATGACTATCCTGACATATGAAATGAAGGAAAACAGCACAGAAACGTTATGGAAACTTACCAGGATGACGCAATGGCTCTTAAGTTTGGATTGAACTGAGAAAGAGAAAAAGTCTAGAACCTAATTCTTTAAAATTATATTTTAATTTAGTGAACTTATAGTAATTCCTAAATATGGTTCTTAAAGATAGACATTTTCTCAGACATGGCTAATTAGATAGTTAAAGGTAAAAGAAAGTAATATTTGTGCTAGATAGAAAGAAGTATCAAACAGTAAAACAAAAAATGGTCAGAAACATAAATTCTGATCACATTTTCTTTTATTTGCACGTCATTTCCTTTATATTTTTCCTCATATAGGTCACCGAAGGGGCCCAGTCACTCCAACTTGCAGTCAGAACCCACCATTTGCAAATACCACACTTAAATTTGGTGAGCTCTATGATCTTTTTTCTGGTCCTCAAAAATCTCAGAAAAGGAAACCAATGAAATCGGATACTCAAAAAATGCATAGACAGGGAATTCTGATCTAATGCAATTCTAATCCTGTGAAGCGAAAAAAAAAGTTTGCTTCCTTTTTATTCCCCTGCAGATCTCATGTAGCAGACAGCAACTGTGGTGGCAAGATGGCTAACTGTGAGTCTTTGATTTAATGAAAACTTAGGGAAAGCAATTCAACTCACTGCAGGGACTGCTTTGTTCTTCCATTACGATTCTTTTTTAATGAGAAAGATGATTGTAAGGATAAACTCCATTCCTCTGAATTTTTACACTGATTACATACAAAGCACTCTTTTGGCAGAAGGGGACTTATCTCCTTCAGGAATACAGTTATCATCTTGTAACCACCCTTCAATCTCCCACAGGAACATGGGAGCTTCGTGCCAGGAATGAGTGTTGCTCTGTGCCACCTCGCAGCATGGATAGGTGAAACCTTAAAGATTTCCAGAATTAACAGTCAATGTGGATTCCACATAAGACAGAGACAGTCCCTCCCTCCAAGCTTATATGTTGCTTGGAATGAAAGAATCAGAAGGGCATCCCTTTAATGAAGTATTTGGCATGGGGAAGGAGGGAGAGTCATGTATAGTGTGTGTGTCCATGTGTGTATGTTTATATGAGGATTCATTAAGAGGAGAAGATAGTGTTGCATATTCATGTCATTTTCCTTTAATCTAAAAGTCATTTAAGTGATATTGAAAGTTCTCTGTAAGGTATCACTCTACTCGAGATTCATCCACGTTAGCACAAACAGGACATGCTCTGCTGGATACTCTTAACTTTAAAACTGTGGAAGACTTGATTTGGTGCAGATTCACTATGTTAAGTACTGCATAGGTATGGAGTGTGTGTGTTTTTGCATTGTTTAATGGATTATAAGCTTGATAATTACTAGTTCATGTCACACAAGCAAGGTCCTTGGAGTAGGTATTTTTTTTTTTTTTTGAAACTATATTCATTCTTTAGTCTAAAAGCATGCCATATGAAGTGGGAAGTTTTAATGGTGACCTCCTAATATCCATAAGTGACTGAGGGAATAGCTACTATAGTTTCCCTGTTGAAAACTCTGGGCCTAAAGAGACATTATTTTATCATGGTAACCATGAAGGGACAGTAGACAGTCAATTAATTCCCTTTCATTCTTTTTTTTTTTTTTTTTGCCTTTGGTCAGGTGTATTAAAGTATAATTTTCATGTGATAAAATCCATCTCTTCTAGTGCAGAGCTTGAAGAGTTTTAACAAATGTATACAGTCCTGTAACCTCTACAACAATCAAGATCTACAGAACATTTCCATTACCCTGAAAGTTCCCTTGTGCCCCTTTGCAGTCAATCTCTCCCACTCCTAGGCTCTGGCAACCACATATTTGCCTTTTCCAGAATATCACATTATTACCCAGTATATAATTACGCAGTATGGAAGTTTTCATGTCTGGCTTCTTGAACTTAGCATAATGTTTTTGAGATTAATCCATATCGTTGCATGTATCTTACTCCTTTTTATGGCTGAGTGGTACTTCATTGTATGAATTCACCACAGTTTGTTTATCCTATCACAAGTTGATGAGCATTTGGGTTGTTTACAGTTTTTGGTGATTATGAATAAAGCTGCAATGGATGTTTGTGTATAGTTCTCTGTGTGGACATCATGTTCTCATTTCTCTTAGAAGAGTGTGACTGATGGATTATATGGTAAGTGTATATCTAACTTTATTAGAAATTGCCAAGGTATTTTCCAAAGTGGTGGTATCATTTTGCATTCCCAGCAGCAGTCTCTGAGAGTTTCAGTTGCTCCATATGCTGGCAGACAGTTTTGCTAGAACTGGACTCTAGTTTTCTCCTGTGATTTTCTCTAATAATTTCCCAGTATGGTTTGTGTATATTCCCCTCTTCCTCACCATCCCCCATCTTTTCTTCACCCTTCCCCAACAACATAAGCATAATTCCCATGGAGTGTCTACCAAGGATTCATCTGAGTACCTCAATTTGCTTTCTTATACTGACAGCCCACTAACAGTCCTCCTCAGTGACTTAGTCAAGGTTACCCAGAGAATTGGAAACTGAGCTATGTGTGAGCATAACTTGGGCTTTTGCTTTGAGAAAATCCTGGATCCTGCTTTAACTCTTTTCACTGCTCTGGCCCGTGTTTTTGACTCCCTATAGTACATTCCAACAAAGAACATTCCAACAGAGGCAAGGGGCAAAGATTCACAGAGGATTAAAAAAAAGGATTGATTTCTTAAGTTTTACTTAAGAGAAAAAAATCAGGTCAACTCAATTAAGAAAACAGGAAAGGATTATTTTAAATCACAATGATCAGTGGACTCTTTTTAAAAGTACATATCCAAATGATATAATAACCAGGATTAAAAAAAAGGACTGAATCTCATAAGAGGTCTATCTCAGTAGAATCTAAATACAGTATGTGATTAACAGAACTAGGAAAACAAGATGTTCAGGTGACTCTAGGATCTGACAGATATGTAAGTTTCTAAGATGTCGTGGCTCTCTGAGAGGTCTATATTATTTTGCACGAAGTCCTACATTTCTCCTAATTACACAGATATTTTTAATCTTGCAACATTGGTAATTGAGAATTTAGCCTATGTAATTGTATGTAAGAAGTGCAGTGTTTCTGCAGAAAACCAATATGAAGCCTGTCTGGTGTGGGAAGAGGTAGCAATTACTTACTGATTAATGTTTCCCCAGCCACCACCAAAAGGAGAAATGCTTTTTTGGCATATATTCTGAGAAGAGCATTCACTGAAAATGCTGAGGACTATGGGACTGGACCATTGGACCATGAGTTGGATCTAGCTGTTGTGTGTAGACAAAGCTGTCATTTTTATGTATTTCTCTCATCTGTCCTGCCCTACTTGAGTGCTCTGAGTAGGAAAAAGGAGATGGTGGGTAGGGCAGGCAGGGAGACAGCAAGTGCTAAAAATAATTGAACAGAGTTCATTTTTTCAGCCTCCCCACTTAGAACTGAAATTTGAACTAGGATTTCTGTCTTCTGGAATTTAATGTTCAAAATGAGGATATTTTTCATGAAGAGTATATCATGCGTTTACTTTTCAGTATTCTCTCTTTAGAAAAAATCAAAGGGATTACATACGGTGATGTGTTTATGAGTGCTCTGTTAGTACTCTTAGAGACCTGTTTCATCTTCACACTAACACAAAAAAATATATAAATGACTCAATAAATCCTTTAACGTCCATGTTTCAAGAATTTGCTGAAAAGCAAAGTACGTGCACTACCCATCAAATTGCTTTTAGCTGGAAGCTTGTCTTTTATTCAAAATTAGAAGACTTTATAAAAATATCTTTCAGTGAAAAAGCAAAACTTAGAGAATGAGTCACCAGGAATAAATCTAATGATGATCAATGGTGGCAGCATTTTATTTTCTTTCCAGGGTTGTATATGAAATGAAGCAGACACTTCTCTATTTGCGCTTTCATTACTGATACCTATTTTTTTTTTATCACTATGCCTTGAGGAGGAAAATAAAAATTGAAAGTGTTTTTTCCCCCTCAGCATCCTGCCTTTTCTCCACAATCATTTCCTCCCCCATCACAGAGTAAACAATGAAAGGAAAAATAAAGAGGAATTAGAGAGACAAGAACTGAGAAAAGCTGGCAGATGAAGAAAAGAAGAAGGAAATTACTGACTGTTTAAAAACTCTGGTTTATCTACACTCGGAAGTTAAAAACTGCCAGAAGAGGAACCATGGGTATCTATTGAAGAACTGCTGAATGTAGTTCCGGGAAGCAGCAAGATTCTTATAATAATTGATAAGAGAGGTTTATGGGCAAAAAGTGTGATGACATTATTTTTTTCTTGATATCCTATCTTCACCTTTGTTTTTAAAAGCCTGTCATGTTTCTTGCTTATAATATAATATAATATAAATGCCAGAACTGGTTGGTCTTTAATTAAACCCCAGCCTGTTCTTTCCTCTTGTTTATAGTCTTTTGCTTTTTGTGTTTCTCTGCTTCCTGATTTCAGCTAGTATTACATTGAATTTTAAGGGGAAAAAAAAGTGGATATGAGGAAGAGTCTTCTTTTGAGAATTTCCTAGGCAAATCCATAAAATTTTTGGAAACTTCACTATACTTTTGTAGTTATATTCCTGTGAGAGAATAGAAAATATATGTATTGGTCTCTGCCCCCAGTTTCTGGCACAGAGCTCCTAAAACTCTTGTAATTTCCTAAGTAATAAGAGTACTCAGGAACATCTTCTGTTCTAATATTTGGTCTCTGGCCCTGGTTCCCAACACAGCGTTCCTAAATCCCTTGGAATTTCCAAGGTGATGGCAATGTCTTCTGCTCGAATGAGGTGACTCTCGGTGGGCTCTGGGATAGGGACCAGTTACCACAGGGTCCTAGCCATAATTGTCCATTCTCAAGGACAGACCTACCTGTCCATTCTCAAGAGGGGAGAGGGGCTGGACATGGCGTTAATGGTCAATCACGCCTACCTCATGAAGCCTTCATAAAAACCTCTCAAGTAGAGGATTCAGAGAGCTTCAGGATTGAGGAGCGCGTGGAGGTGCAGAGAGAGGGGTGTGCCCAGAGAGGCATGGAAGCTCCCTGCCCCTTCCCACATACTTTGCCCTACTCATCTCTTTCCTCTGGATGTTCACCTATATTATTTATCATATCCTTTTATAATAAACTGGTAAACAGTAAGTAAATTCTTTTCCTGAGTCCTGGGAACCACTCTGGCAAGTTCATCAAACCCAAGAAGGAAGTTGTAGGACTGTCTGATATACAGTCCATCAGTCAGAAGCAGAGGTTACAACCCAGACTTGCAATTGGCCCTGAAGTGAGAGGGGCAGTCACGTGAGACTCAGTTCTTAACCTGTGGGATCTTACGCTAGCTATCTCCAGGTAGACAGGGTCAGAACTGAGATCAACTGTAGGACTCCCACCTGATGTCACAGAATTGCTTGGAAGGATAAACATCACACATCTGGTGACACTAGTGTGAGAGTAAAGGAAAGATACACAGGGAGAGAGCTCAGCTTTTCTTTATAATTCCTGAAGCCCTACTAGGTACCTACAGCATGAGTCTGGATGTCGGGCGTTACTTCAATGAGCACATTTTAACGGCCTGAGTAACTTCTCAAAATTGGTTACTATTGACCTACTGAAGTTACGGCTAAATTCTCAAACTTGTTACAGTGTCAACAGAACTACTTGTCTGAAGCACACTTTTTCTGTAAAGCTGTATTATTGAGGCTCTTTGTTATGAACAGCAAAATCGTTTTGAATTTTAGAACTGGAATAGGGGCGCCTGGGTGGCTCAGTCGGTTAAGCGGCTGCCTTCGGCTCAGGTCATGATCCCGGGGTCCCGGGATCGAGCCCCGCATCGGGCTCCCTGCTCAGTGGGGAGACTGCTTCTCCCTCTGCTTCTCCCCCCTGCCCATGCTCTCTCTTGTGCGCTTTCTCTCTCAAATAAATAAATAAAATCTTTACAAAAAAAAAAAAAAAAAGCATGTTGTAGAACTAACTGGAAAAAAAACCTAGCACCAAGCAAGGAAAGCGCTAGACTTAAAACCTGTCCAACAAGATATACATTTTTTAAGGAGGATGGTAGTCAAATGTTTTATAGGAACCAATTAATAATCAGGGACAAGTTCAGAACTCCAGCTTGAACTGGAGTTATATTGGAATTTCTACTGGAACCTGTTGCTTCAGAGTCTTTGGTCACTGGTTCAGTGCAAATCTGGAGAACTCAGTCTAACTTTAAGTCAAATTTCCACAAGAATTTTGCCATAATATCACTCTGAACCCTCTTGAGGGGCTTCTTGCTTTCATCATGTTGTATTCACATGTGACAATCATAACTTTTTAGAAGTTGTATAGTTACAATGATAAAGAAATATTTGTTTAAAGATATGTTCCCAAGACTAACTTCTTGCAGTTATGTGGCCTAAGGTAACATCAAATTAAATGGTGGCTTGGCGGGGTAAATGGTGTCTGTGCTGGGAGAATGGGAAAGACTGTAATTTTGTTCAGTCCTGCTCTGCAGCCCTCTGGGAGGAGTGGTCAGGAAGCACCAGGAAAGAAGAAATTGTGGCTATGAGAGCACGTCCCCTGCACACACCAGACTTTCCATCCTCTCATCCTCTTTGCTCTGTTTTTCATTCTCTCTTAAATCGTGAGGTGCACAAGGAAAGAGATTATTATGTCTCTAGAACATAGTACTGAATCAGCCTATACAAAATTAATGTAATTACTATGTTGATTTCCAGATGTTAGCTTAATGCCAGCCTATTAAAACTTCTAAAGATGAAGATTAAAACAAACATTCTGAGTAAACACCCACATAAAGACATATCAGTGAATCAAGTGATCATCTGAGGCAATGGCAGAAATCTCCAGATAGGGCATTTTAGAAACTGATTCTCTCCATCATTGGTTGGGATAAACAGAATTTCCTCAGGCGCCCGTCAATCTTTTTTCCAAAGGGCCTCCAAATTCCTTGTCCTAGTCTTTGGCCTCTTGCCAGGTGTGCCTCTCCCCTGTCTACCCTTCCCACCCATCTCCGGGACCACATCCTCTTGACTTCATTGCTATGCCTCAGTAGACCTGGCCCCAGGGCGGGTTTCTTATTCAGGGCTTTTAAATTCAAGCAAAACCCCTTCCTTTTGTTCAAAAGTATCTTCTTTTCCTCCTTCTGCATCCCCTAAACCCCACATGGGGTTACAGGGAGTCCCGGGAGGCACATGACCTTGGCATAGGGTGAGCCTTACAGCAACTAGTTCTGCAGCCTAGAGCAGGTTCCTGACACAGGAACTTATAAAATTTTGGATAATAATACTTATTTCCTTGGACTGAAGGAATAATGGAGATAACTTACATCCATAGTGTCTGGCACATTATAGAGTCTTGATAGAAGGTAGCATTATAAACTTTAGGTCTTTTGCTACATTTAGTTTTCTAAGCTTTTCTGACTGAAATTTTCTCTGTTTCTTAAAGTGACTTGATTTTATTTTTTCCTCATGAAGGTTTCTGTTAAATCTCTGGACTCCTGGAAAGTAAGATGGACAAGAACCCAAAGACTTGTTGCAGTTCACCATCTCATAGTCTAGACTATTTCGTTCTAAAAATCTTGAGAAGATAAATTCACCACTTTCCTGTGAATTTTGTGGGTTTTCTTTTTTGCATTTGTAGTGTTCAAACTGTTAGCTTCCAGATCACACTGAGGAAATATAGCTGAGACTCACTGTCTAGAACTTTTGTAGCCTGAGGTTTTATTTGAAATTTTATTCTTAAATTATGTCTACTGTTGTTAAATTAAACAAACAAACAAACAAACACCAATAATATAATTTTTTGAGAAGTAAATGAAATTAGCTTTTCCAATACTTAAAACAAACCCAAGTTAAACTGGAACTCAGTCCCAACTGAATAAAATCTAGTATTGGCCACATTGTTATAATTAAGCAATATTATTCTGGATGACCATTTAAATAAGTGTAAAAATGAAATACTAGATATGGTTCTTATATAAGTTTCAAAAAAGTATGACTATCAGGGTTGATGAGTAAAGCTACTGATGTATCCTTATTTATTATTAAGGTATGTAATTGTCTTTAAACCTATTAGTGATTATTTTTCAATGCATATTTCACAGTCAACAGCTTCTGGGGGTGAATTGTTGGCTATTTCTGGGCCAGAGGAAAGAGTATTTACACCAGATTAAGTATTATAGTGATAAGATTCTGAATTACACTCTCCAGAGATACACCCCAAGGATTTCAACTTCAGGTGCCAATTAAAAAGTTTTTCTTGCATTGATTCTTGGAGGACTTGTTTTATTGCTTTAGCTATTTTAAATTTAGACAGAACATCTCTGACTATTTGTGGTAGTTTTCTTTCCTTTCTTTTCCCCTTTATTATTTTTATGTTTCTTATGACATTTTTCTAAGGAACATACATTTGTCTGTATTTCCTTTGGATTTCTCAGGACTGGCATTAGTGAGGACAGCTGCATTAGGCCTTTCCAGCTTCCAGGGAAGCACTCTATTTAGATTCACTGAGAGGTACAAGGAATGTTAACAGAAATTCAGATAGTGAGCAATTGTACATTTTGCCTATACATGCATTTTCCACTTCCCGCTGAACTCACACAATTTATGCTTCTTTGTTATTTATTTGTTCATTCTGTTTGCTTTATTACTGCAAAACAGAAAAGTGAGATTTGAGGTTCTGAATTGGCTTATGATGCTGTAAGTGAAAAAAAGTTAATTTAGTCACGGCTCATCATTCTTCTAGATGTTTGTAAAAAAGAAATTGAGCTATATTCCAAGCTGCATATGGGTTTTGGCATGCTTACCTTGTCTGACAGCTAGTGTGGTGGTATAGACCAAAAAGAGAAGGATGTAATTGAGGAAACTCTGGAAGACTGGTGTATTGGCATGGAAATCTTCTGACAGGTACTTGCTGGTCAAGCCAATTCCACAAATAAGAAGGGATAACACCTGTCCCAGAGCCACAGAGATTAACATCTCCCTGAAAAGTAAAGAGAAACAGCAAATATTAGCTGGAAGTCCATTAAAACAATAACAGTTAAAATTTATTGAGCACTTGTGTGCTAAGTACAATAAATAATATTTCTTTTTATCCATTACAGCAATCCTATGAGAGAGGTGCAATTTTTAGTGAGGTTTTATACAGGAAAAAAACCCCCAAGTTTAGAGGGGTTAAGGAATTTCCTCATTGTCAAATAACTAGGAAGTGGCAAAGCTGGGATTTGAGACCAAATCTCTCCAAGTGATCCTGGCTTCTGGCCACAGAGCTCTGGAGCTGTGGGGGGGGGGGGGGGGTGGAATTAACATCATCCCTGATGCCCACCATCGCATTCACTAAGTGTTCAGAAACCCCAGAGAACATCTGCACACTGACAAAGAGGTACCACACTGTAACCTTATCCTCAGGTTCTCATACCAACAAGGAGAGACTTTTGTTTATAGATTGAAATCTTGGATCCAGGAACATCTGAAAATCCAGAAGCATCTCCTTTCCATTCCCAGATTTTGGAACCTTGTTTGCTCTAGCAAGCACCGATAAGCACTAGTCTGCTCTCCCCTACACGAGTTACAATTGCTTGCATATTAAAATTGCTACTCATGAAGGAAATTTAGTTCCTGAGGTGGTATAATAAAACATTTCACATTCTGTAAATATTTTCTGTGGCTTCTTCACAGGCATAGTAGACCACTGTAGTAGGGACTAAAGGCAAGAGTCGAGGGGTTCACTTTGCATAGAAATAAAGTGCTCATATGGGCTTTATGATCATATAAATCTGCATCATCTGACTCAGGAAGAGCCCCTGGAAATACAAAGCAGGCTTCTGCCTTCCCCAAAAGTCCCATCTGACTTTCCTGGTTTATTTATAGAAGCAGCAATGTAAAATAAGCAAGGAGTAGTATTTCTAAACAAAAAAGCATTGGTCAGAGGATTTACAATGTTACATATTTCCTCCCCCATGGCAGATGTGAACCCATGTTTCTGAAAGGGGCAGAGTCCTGGGCAGATACCTGGGTGGTGTCTTGCTTAAAAAAAAAAAAAGAAAGAAAGAAAGAAAAAGAAAAAAATTAGAAAGCATCGATCACATTTTGGTCATTCCATTTGTTTCCATGAGGAGGAAAATTGTGGCAAGGCATGAGGGCCCACAGAGAAGGCTTTCTTTCCTGAGGTTAACCTGTAACACACGGGTAGAGGTTTCTCACTGGCTGCCCTGTTCCCAGGTACCGGCCCTGACCCCCGTATTTAATCTTTATTAAGGAATCAAAGACATATATTTAAACATATATGTCTAAAATATCAATCTGCTGCTTAAAATCCTACAATGGTACCCTCTAAAATGCAGTGATCTATAAGGCCTGTGGTACATCGTCTACGAAGATGGCTGCCAACGTTTCCTCCTGCCCCTCTGCATTCATGCTGCTCCTCTCAAAGGGAGGTGGGGTCTATTTCTCCTTTTCTAACTGAGCTTATCTTGTGACTTACTTTGGCCAACAGAATGTAGGGGGAAAGAGGTCATGTGACTTCTGGGCTAATCCCTAAGAAGCTCTGCAGCTTCCATTTTTTGCTCTCTTCAGATACAGCTTTCATGTAAAGAACCTAGGCTACAGAATCTTGAGAGACCATGTGAAAAGAAAAAGAGAAACCCAGCCAATGCCACCCCAGCTGAAGCATCAGACATGTGAGTGAGGATCCTGGATCCTCCTGCCCCAGTGGAGCAGTACCAGCCTGTGCCACATGGAGCAGAGATGAGCCATCCCCAAAGATGGCTGCCCAATCGGAGAACTGTGAGAAACAATCAATGGTTATTGTTTTAGGGTATGAAATTTGCAGTGGTTAGTTATGGAGCAACAGGTAACTGAAAACAAGGCCCTAAATGCCCTCCCTCCACTCTTTTACCTCCTGCTTTCCACATGAAGTCAGAGCTCTAGTCCTACAGAGCTACTTACACCTCAACAATGAGTGATGGTCTTCTTTGCTGGCATTCCTTTGCATGTGTTATTACTATTTCCAGAATGTTCATCCTGCCTTTATCAGTCTGACTCCTATTCATCTTTTAAGATTTGGCTTATATGTTATCCCGTTTAAGAAGTCTTACCTGTCCTCTCTGGGCTGTTTCTCCTTTACTTCTACATCACTGTATTATAATTACTGATTTTACCCCCTTTTTCCCTCTGCCAGACTATGAAGTCTGTATGATGTTCTTCACCATACCTAGAGCTGGGCAATACCATTCAGAAGAAGTAGAAAATGAAGGGATTCAAAGATAGTGCAGAGATAGGCCTAGGCAACCCTGAACAGTTTTGTTGAATTGAAAGGTGATAAAAAAGAAAGGCAGAGGTACAGAGAAGTACCAGAATTATTTCAAAGGTTTTTAAGCCAGCCTAACAGAAGTATGATATCCACTAACAAAAATCGTGAAAAGGAGTTGGTTTTAGTGCAAAGATAAGAAATATTTTTGGTATATTGAATTTGAGCCACCAGATGAACTTCCAAACAATCCAGCAGTATTAGAAACAAGAGATAAGAGTTGGATAGGGAGGTCAACCAGGAGATAAATATGCAGAAGTTATACACCTAAGAGTGATGGCTAAAGTACTAGACATAGATGATATCACCAAGGAAGGGAGAATGGGAGAGAGAATAAGAGGGTCTAGGAAAAATCCTCGAGGAATTCCCAGATTGGGGTTAGGGGAGAAAGAAGAGGCACATCATTGGAGTCAGAAGTGGTTGGAAGGCTAAGGGGAAAACCAGGATAGTTCTTGCTATAAGAGAAACCAAGGAAGCAGAGACTTTCATGGAGGAGGTAGTTGTAATATTGAATGTTGCTTAGAGGGTAGAGAGAATGAGGACTGATAGAAGATAATCTGTAGTCAATGCTAGCCTTTGAAAGACGAGTTTTGGCACAGTGAAGTACCAGAGCAATACTGGTATAGAAACCAAGGGAACAGAATTTCACAGAGGGAATAGTTAACTACGACTAAGTAGGCAGGAAGTGGTAAGATATAAAAGTTTTGACTTTGAAGAATTTTGAAGAATTCAAAGAATTCTTCGAAGAAGTTTGAGCTAGTCATCACAAAACACAATAATTATGCTAATAGTTAAAATAATAATGTATAAAATGATTAAAAATTTTAACTTAGATGGATTCATGATCATCATCTCACTGGGTCACTCTTGATTACTTGCATAATAACTTACATCCTTAAGTGGAAGAGAAATGGGGAGAGTTACAACTAATTGGTTGCTCCCAGTGCTGAGTACATCCACTGGAGAATACTGGGTATGGAATATGTCTCCTTGGGAAAAGAAGGTTAAAAACTGCCACAATGTGGTAATTCCTACAGCTGATTAAATTACAACCATGGTATTCAAAAACTTTCCAATATCCTGTGCCTTTCCTGAACAAAACCAAGCCACCAAAAATGACTGGTTACTTCTGTAAGAGAATAAATTTTAGTCCTTCTGATGCATATGTACCAATATACTATAAACCAGCCGTCTACGTGTCAGGCATTATGTATGCCAAGATGAGTAAGACACGGTCCTTGTCACTGGGGAGCTACTAACCAAGATTTTAGGGCTGAGTTCCCAAATAACTTACTACAAAGTGAGACCAGTTAAGGAGAAATAACAATAATAATTCATATTTAATAAGTTTTCACTCTGTGCCAAGTCCTGGGCTTAGCTTTATATATCCTATCTTATTTAATCCTCATAATAACAGAATGAGGCAGGTACTCCTTTTGTATTTATTTCTCATAGAAATGTGCTGACACTGGGCACATTCTGAAAGCTTATAGTGCAATGAATCCACTTACCAGATATTAATCTACTTTTTAGAGTTTTTAAAATACAGTATTGATTATATTAGCATTTGAATTAATGACTTTTTAAATTCAAAGGGACTAAAGCAGTAGTCTCTTAATGCAGAATGATAACTGGAAGACCAAAATATTTAGAAGTCTATTTTCTAAATATTTTATACCCATCTATCTACTGCATATATCATTATACATTCACAGTATATATTTCTACTAATTTATACTATATAGATGTATAAATAAATATGTAGATTTTTTTTTTTTTAAAGATTTTATTTATTTATTTGAGAGAGAGGATGAGAGGAGAGAGCACATGAGAGGGGGGAGGGCCAGAGGGAGAAGCAGACTCCCTGCCGAGCAGGGAGCCCGATGCGGGACTCGATCCCGGGACTCCAGGATCATGACCTGAGCCGAAGGCAGTCGCCCAACCAACTGAGCCACCCAGGCGCCCCAATATGTAAATATTTAGATGTTTTATAGATACACACATATATGCTATAAACCAAATTAATAAAAATTATCTCAAAAAGCATTTTTTATTATCTAATAAATGTCATATATTATACTAGACACAGAATAATATGATGAATAAGCACGTGCCCAGATCTTAAGGAACTCAGTTTCAAGTAGAATAGGCCTGGCTACATAACTGCAGTTCCTAGTGAAAAATGAAAATACGGGGGCGCCTGGGTGGCTCAGTCGTTAAGCGTCTGCCTTCGGCTCAGGTCATGATCACGGGGTCCTGGGATCAAGCTCAGCATCGGGCTCCCTGCTCTGCGGGAAGCCTGCTTCTCCCTCTCCCACTCCCCCTGCTTGTGTTCCCTCTCTCACTGTGTCTCTCTCTGTCAAATAAATAAAATCTTTAAAAAAAAATGAAAATGCAGTGTCCTTTGTTCTAAAAGCAGGGACAAATGTGATTATAGGTACACAAAAAGATCTCTCCCTCTCAACTTGGCTTTTTTTCTTCTTGTTACTTTTTGACCCCTTTCACCCATTTCTCCCAACCCCCAAACCCCACAGCTCTGACAATGACCAATCTGTTCTATTTATCTATGTGCTTTTTTTAATAAGAAAAAAAAATCCACATATAAGAGAGATCATAACAGTATTCATCTTTCTCTGTCTGACTTATATCACTGAGCATAATGCCCTTAAGATCCATCTCTGTGTTGCAAATGGCAAGAATTCATTCTTTTTATGGTTGAACAATATGGCACACAGCACCATATACACACCACAATTTCTGTATCCACTTATCAATTGATAGATTATGGTTATTTCCATATCTTGGCCATTGTAAATAACACTGCAACGAACATGAACATGTTCAACTAACATGAACAATCTTTTCTAGTTAGTGTTTTTATTTTCTTCAGATAAATACCCAAAAGTGGAATTGCTGGGTCATATGGGTAGTTCTATTCTTAATTTTTTTTTGAAAACTTCCATACTGTTTTCCATAGTGGCTGTACCAATTTACATTCCAACCAACAGTGCACAAGTGTTTCCTCTTTTCCACATCTTTGCCAACACTTATTTCTTGTCTTTTTTTATAATAATCATTCTAACAGGTGTGAAGTGATATCTCACTGTGGTTTTGATTTGCATTTTCCTGATAATTAATGATGCCAAATATCTTTTCATGTACCTGTTGGACGTCTTTATGTCTTTGGAAAAATGTCTATTTTGATCCTCTGTCCTTTTTTAAATTGGATTGTTTGTATTCTTGCCATTGAGGATTTTTTGTTTTTGTTTGTTTTGTTGTTGTTGCTGTTGTTTTGGCATTAAGTTTTATGAGTTCTTTATATATTTTGGATATTAGCCCCTTATCAGATATATGATTTGCAAATATTTTCTCCCATTCAGTAGGTTGTTTTTCATTTTGTTGATAGTTTTCTTTGCTGTGCAGATGCTTTTTAGCATAATATAGTCTCACTTCTTTTTACTTTTGCTGCTTCTGATTTTGGTGTCAGATTGAAAAAAATCATCACCAAGACCCATGTCAAGGAGCTTACTGCTTATGTTTTCTTCTAGGAGTTTTATGGTTTCAGGTTTTATGTTCAAGTCTTAATGGATTTTGAGTTAACTTTTGTGTAAGATAGTGGTCAGTTTCATTCTTTTGCATGTGACTGTCTAATTTTCCCAGCACCATTTATTGAAGAGATTGCCCTTTCCCCATTGTATATTCTTGGCTCCTTTGGTGTAAATTAATTGACCATATATGCATTGGTTTATTTCTGAGCTTTCTATTCTGTTCCATTGATCTATGTATTTGTCTTTATGCCAACACTATATTATGTTAATTACTATAGCTTTGTAATAAAGTTTGAAATCAGGAAGCATGATGCCTCCAGCTTTGTTCTTTCTCAAGATTGCTTTGCCTATAGGTTTTTGTTTTTATTTATTTTTTGTGTGTGTGTGGCTCCATACAAATTTTAAAATTATTTGTTCTATTTCTTTGAAAAATGTTATTGGAATTTTGTAGGGAATGCACCAGATCTGTAGATTGCCTTGGAAAGTATGAACATTTTAACAGCATTGACTCTTCCAACCCAGAGCACAAAATATCTTTCCATTTATTTGTGTCTTCTTCAATTTCATTCATGTCTTACAGTTTTCAATACAGGTCTTTTACCTCCTAGATTAAGTTTATTCCTAGGCATTTTATTGTTTTTGATACAATTGTTAAGTGAGATTATTTTCTTTATTCTCTTTCTGATAGTTTGTTATTAATATAAAGAAATAAACAGATTTTTGTGTATTGATTTTGTAGCCTGCAATTTTACTGAATTCATTTATTAGTTGTAATAGTTTTTGAGGTACTTTTTAGTGTTTTCTATATATAATATCATGTCTTCTGCAAATAGTGACAGTTCTTTCTAATTCAGATTCATTTGATTTCTTTTCTTGCCTAATTACTTTGGCTAGGACTTCCAGTACTGCGTTGAATGAACATGGCAAGAGTTGGCATCCTCATCTTGTTCTTCATCTTAGAAGAAATGCTTTTAGCTTTTCACCACTGAGTATGATGTTAGCTATGGGCTTGTCACATATGGCTTTTATTATGTTGAGGATACCCACTTTGTTGAGAGTTTTTATCATAAAAGCATCTGAATTTTGTCTAATGCTTTTTCTGCATCTACTAAAATGATCAAATGATTTTTCTCCTTCATTTTGTTAATGTGGTGTCTCAAACTGACTGATTTGCAGATGTTGAGCCATCCCTGAATCCCTGGAATAAATCCCACTTGATCATGGTATATGATCCTTTTAATGTATTGTTAAATTTGGTTTGCTAACATTTTGTTAAGGATTTCTGCATCTATGTTAATGGGGATATTGGCTCTTATCTCTTTTTTTTCTTGTGATGTCCTTGTCTGGTTTGATATGAAGATAATGTTGGCCTCATAAAATGAGTTTGGAAGAATTCCCTCCTCTTCTTTTTTTTGGAAGAGCTTGAGCAAGGATTGGTTTAATTCTTCTTTGAATGTTTGATTCAATTTACCAGTGAGGTCATCTGGTCCTGGACTTTTTGTTTGTTGGGGGTTTTTGATTACTGATTCAATCTCCTTACTAGTGATTGGCCTGTTCAGATTTTCTATTTCATCGTGATCCAGTCTTGGTAGGTTGTATGTTTCTAGGAATTTGTCCAGTTTTCTAGTTTGTCCAGTTTGTTGGCATATAATTGTTCACATCAGTCTCTTATGATCCTTTGTATTTCTGTGGTATCAGTTGTAAAATCTCTTCCATGTCTAATTTTATTTAAGTCCTCTGTCCTTTTTTCTTCATGAGTATAACTAAAGGCTTGTCAATTTTTATCTTCTCAAAGAACTAGCTTTTAGTTTCATTGATTTTCTCTATACCTTTTTTAGTCTCTATTTCATTTATTTCTGTTCTAATCTTTATTCCCTTCCTTTCTTTCCTCTCTTTCCTTCAAGTGTGTTTGTTCTTTTTCTGGTTCTTGAGGTGTAAAGTTAGGTTGTTTGAAAGTTTTCTTTTCTGAAATATTTTTTGAAAAGTTGTTTGAGGTAGGCATTTGTTGCCATGAACTTCCTTCTTAGAACAGCTTTTGCTGCATCCCACAAACTTTGGTATGTATGTTTCTGTTTTCATTTGCTTCGAGGTATTTTTTTACTTCTCTATTTCTCCAATGCTACATTGGTTGTTCAGCAGCATCTTGTTTAATTACCACATATTTGTGAATTTTCCAGTTTTCTTCATATGAATAATTTCTAGTTTCATACTACTGTGGTCAGAAAAGATGCTTGATATGATTTCAATCTTCTTAAATTTATTAAGACTTGTTTTGTGGCCTAACATATCATCTATCTTGAAAAATGTTTTAATTGTTGGGGCGCCTGGGTGGCTCAGTCGTTAAGCGTCTGCCTTCGGCTCAGGTCATGATCCCAGGGTCCTGGGACTGAGCCCCACATCGGGCTCCCTGCTCCGCGGGAAGCCTGCTTCTCCCTCTCCTACTCCCCCTGCTTGTGTTCCCTCTCTCGCTATGTTGCTCTCTGATAAATACATAAATAAAATCTTTAAAAAAAAAAAGTTCTAATTGCACTGGAGAATAATGTGTATTCTGTCACTTTTGGATGGTATGTTCCATATATATAATATATATATAGTTCATCTGATCTAATGTGTTGCTTAAGATGAATATTTTCTCATTGATTTTCTCTCTGGATATTCTATCCATTGATGTAAGTGGGGTATTAGAATCCCCTACTATTATTATACTGTTGCCTATTTCTCCCTTTAGGTCTATTAATATTTGTTTTATATATTTAGGTACTCCTATGTTGGGTGCATAAATACTTATTTACAAATGCTATATCCTCTTATTGAACTGACCACTTCATTATTATGTAATGCCCATTTTGGGGTCTTATTATAGTCTTTGGTTTAGATTCTATTTTGTCTGATAAAAGTATAGCTACTTCAGCTTTCTTGTGGTTTCCATTTGCATGGAATATCTTTTTCTATCTCTTCACTTTCAGTCTATGCGTGTCCTTATATCTAAAGTGAGTCCCTTGTAGGCAACATAAAAATGGGTCTTTTTTTTAATCCAATCAGCCACCTAATGTCTTTTGACTGGAGAATTTAGTCTATTTGCATTTAAAGTAATTATTCTTTTTAAGATTTTATTTATTTAACATAGAGAGAGAGAGAGAGTGCATGCACAAGTAGGCAGAGTGGGAGGCAGAAGGAGAGGGAGAGGGAGAAGCAGGCTCCCCCACTGAGCAGAGAGCCCAACGCGGGGCTTGATCCCAGGACCCTGGGGTCATGACCTGAGCCGAAGGCAAACACTTAACCAACTGAGCCACCCAGGTGCCCCTAAAGTAATTATTGATAGGTATGTACTTATTGCCACTTTGTTAATTGTTTACTGGCTGTTTTTGCAGTTCTGTTTTTTTTCTTTTTCTGTTGCTCTCTTCCTTTGTGGTTTGATGACTTTCCTGTGTATGCTTATATTCCTCTCTCTTTATCTTTTGTATATTTACTATAGGTTTTTCCTTTGTGGTTATCATTAGGCTTACATAAAACAGCTTATAAAAGATATTACTATTTTATAGAGAATTAAATTTTTATAGTTAAGTAAACTGATGCTTAGAGGGGTTAAGCAACCAGCTCAAGATCACAGAGCTAGCATGGGGAAGAGTTTAGATGGAAACTAGGTTATATGACTCCAAAACCCAACTTCTTAATTACTATGCTATACCACCATTATGCCGCAAAAAAAAACCCCCAAAAACAAAACCAAACAAACAAACAAAAAAACCACTCTTTGTCCTCACAAAAGCACAGAGCACAGTGCTAGAAACAGTTGCTGGGTTCTAGAAGTATTCTGGGGACAGTAAAGGCAAAAAAAAGCCAGCCAGACTGACTAATGAAAATTCTTCCACCAAAACCTCTGTAATGTATGCCTTTTAACAGGAGGTCAACACAGGCTTATTCTAGTTTCTTCAGCCAAACAAAATAGCAAATATGTAGTAATTAATTTCTGTTTTTAATTAGTGACCATGTCATTTAGCTGCTTTGATATGATTTGATACAAAATGCAAATTATTGTTTTATCTGTCATGCTAATAAACATGACTTGTAAAACAGAAAGGAATGGAAGGAGCCTTTTATCAGATTAGTTCATGAGTTCTTTCCCAACTGTATAAAGCTAGATTCTGTAGCTATTGTAGTCTACACGTATGAGCTAAGTTATTAGAGTCACCAAAGCAAAATAAGTAAATAAATAAAAATATAAATAAACCTAAATGTGGACCTAGATAGTAAACTCTGCTAATTCTGCCTCCCCACCCCTGCCAACTTCCTCTCATCAAATTCTCTTTTGTTGTCTTCAAGCACAGGACAAATCCTTTCCGTGCTTTGTTTCACAGAATGTCCTCCCTAACACTCTCTTTTTTAGGATCTTTTCAGTTCACTTGTTATTGCCTTATCATTCTGAACTATGTTGTTGTTTTGTGGTTTTTTTGCATAGGTAACCACCACAATAGATCTGTGGTCCCTTCACCTAACTCTTCATAATCTGAAGACCCATCTTCTCCAGAAAGCCTTGTTTTGGTTACTCCCTGCTCCCCAAGGCTGAGTTAAGTGCCCTCATTTGTATGCTCCTATCTCTATTTGTACTCACCAAATTGTGTAACTCATAGCTCCTGAAAAGAAGGGAATGTATTTTATTAATTTCTGTGTTCCTGGTGCCTTGAGGATTGCTGGATTGAAAGGAAATAGATGCTCAATAAATACGGAATGAATGAATAAACAGGTTTATGAGTGAACAAATATTTATAAATGAAAAAGGGCAAAGTCTTAGAAGATTTGAAAGATGGCTGCTTACCTTACCTTGAAAAACTACTAACTTTGAAAGAGAAAACCAACCTTGTTTTTACTGTATTCCATCTTCCAGTTAGACACAAAGTTAATAAGCTATTTTCTGTTGCCTTTCTGAACAAGCCTGGTAAGGTGCTATCTTGCAAAAATGATGCTAAATATGGTGCTGAGTGGAATTCTGCACAGGGAGCTGCTGGTTATTCATGCAATATATAGAATAACACACCAGATGCATTCTAACATAGGAAACAGAGGTCCTATAATTTTAGTAACAGAAACTGAGAAGAGACTATGATACATACTTTCATCTTCTTTGTTTATGCATTTAAAAGGACAACCTATCCACTTTAAATTCAGAATGACTAGACAATGAAAAATGCATGAGTCTCAGGAAAAATAGTGCTGCTGGGAGCTGAATACCTATTATAATACAGCTTATATTCATAAAGACTGACATAACCATTATCACAAGCACTTTATTCTGTTAAAGAAATAGACTTTAGGACCTTGTGAATAAACTTGTTACAAATTAGATATTCAAAATAGTAAGATTTAAAATAAAACATGAATTGAATCTTGTTTTCTTCCCTCAGTTATAAGAATACATTCTTTCAAAAGGATATGAAAAATTTCAACATAGTGTTATATAATCATATCACTTTGTAATTCTTTGGCATGAGAGTGAAATAATTATGTTATCATCTTGAATCAGAGCACATCAACCTTTCTGTAGAGACATCTTCATTCTGCTAACTATTCTCAGGCAAGCCATTATAGATTTGGGTCAGCATATGAATTCAGATATACATACATAGAGAACACGTCAGTAAACTCCCTTGACTAAAAACAATTTCACTTGAACATGGGAGAAACATGTGTTCTACTATGTTCTTTGAAAAGATTCATGTTTTCAGAAGTAAGGACATTGGCTTCTTGAAGTTCTTTACTGAAAGGTTTTATCACATTTAAGTATTAATTAGACTTCTATGTAAGAAGATCACTAGGCAAGAAGCAAATATACATATCCACAGATTTAACATTAGTTGAAGTGTCTTTGCTTCAAATTCTATATTCATGGAATTTAATCTATTCTCTTATTCTGTGGTATCAGGTTTTTGTTTCATTTTGTTTTTTAGAGGAAACCAAGTAAGCCACAAGAAGCCCCCCTAAACGATATTCCAGTGAATCTATAAGGCAAGGCACTAAGTGTAGGAGACTTTTGAAACTCTAGTGTGAGAGGATGGGTCACAACTGTGCATGTAAATTGTATGTCGTAAATCTACAGAAGTGACATAGAAGAGTGTAAAAGCACCAAATATGGATTTGGAAGCTTCTGGCTCTTGAGTTCCACTAATTAAGCTCCATAATCTTGGGCATCTTCTACATTGGGCTTCGGTTCCTTCTTATACAAAGTAAGTATATTATAACTGGCGAGTGGCTAAGATACCTCTTATGCTCTCCCTTCCAAATCCTCTTGGTCTGACCTACCTCCAAGGTCTCTGGTCACTTATTCTAGCTCCCGTGGTAGCTCCACCAATTGTGCACAGACTACAACCAACATTATGTGGATCGAACTCAGTGGCCCAGTGCCTCGTGCCCATTCTGTATACCTTGTGCCTTCTACCCTGGGGATTCCACATTGATGCTGAGGGCCAGACCTTGTGAGGATCTGCTTAGTGCCCACTCATCAGCAACTAGAAAGTGCAAGAGAATTACTGCACTTCACCACTAGAAACTACGGCAGACAGGTCAATTCTTCTTTCTTCCTCCCTTAGACAGACTGTCCTAAGAAGCAGTCACTTTTTCAGGTTCTCTGAGGAGGTCCTGCCTCACAAGATGCTCTGTTGGGTACTTCTTGTATTGTCTTTCCTTCATCTGTTCCTCGTGCCTGCTCCCTGGGATTTCAGTCTTTAAATAAAAAGTAGTAGCACATAAACCTCTGCTTTCTGGGTAACTCAGGCTAAGATAATTAGCTTTATATTTCCTTCTATTTCATGATTCTGACTTACTTTTAGAAGACGCTGGTGTATAATCATCAACTCTTGAAATTGGTATCTTCAATCTTAAAGTCCATTCCTTTTGGGTATTTCATTAAACTCTTTTGGTAGCTGAGTTACCAGCAATGTTTGCTATTTATTATGTGCAAACTCTGTGAGTTATGGGATTAGCCACTGAGAAATAAATCAGTTAGTAGCATTTGCCAAGGCATGCTAAGTACAGGTTATGAGAAAGGAATGTTTGGCCCCTACCTCCCAGAAGCTTAGAGAGACATGGAACTAAATAAGTGAAACTATCTAAATGGAGAAAATAAAAATATATACTCAAGTAGGTTTATATAAAATTGCTTGAAGTTATTGGGATCATTTTAACCCTAAAATGAGACAAAGCAAATCTGGAAGGGTTTCATGGAGAACATAGTTTTGAGTCTTTTTATTTGTTTTAAATAATGGAAGAGATGTAATTTGGTATTGAGAAATTGGCATGCCATCCCAGGAAAGAGAATGCTGTGCTGTCTCAGAAGCAGAGACTGATACATAGAATCACTTGACTTATCAGTGAGAATCATAATAGCAGAGATGGATAAAGATGGGTAAGCAGCAGAGGAACCTACAGCATGGGACAGAGTTTTAATTCAGTAGGAGTTGTTCTTTGGAAATTCTGAGCAAGAGAAATGAAATAAGCTCTTGCTACAATGTCCCCAAATTTCTCTGCTCATTCCCTTAGAACCAAATCCTGCTTTTATTATGGGGAAAACATTTCAGTAAGAGGCAAGATCAAAGAACCAGATCTCTTTGTGTAAGTGTGACACCCTGAAAGTCCATTAGCTTCAAATCCACATCTGACCTGGGCATGCTAGACACACCTTTCATCCTGACATTGCAAAGCTACAGTCTTGTAATACGTGCTTCTTCAAATCATCAGCATGGCTTTCTATGCATCTTTCAATACCATCTGCCGACAGAAGAATCTGTTTTAGTCTGTTGCCACTTGTTTTTCTTGTGTTTTATAGTTACTTCTACAGTGATAGGAAGAAGAATTTCTCCAGTAGTATAAGGATTTTGATCATTTACTTACTAATAAGAAATACCAATCGAGGCTAATTAAGCAATTATTACATTATATGGAATGTTTAAGAGTAATGGATTGATGACTTTAACATAACCCCCCAACAAAACTGCAAAAGTTATATTTATGTTGTAAATATATTTTTTTTATTTATTGTGTCGGGTAATATCTTAAGGCACAATGTACACTTAGAGTGAAGCCCATCTCTAATAAATGTGGAAGCAAGTTCATATTTGAAATTATCTTATTGACATTACAAATTTTGGTTGATATTTTTGTTTCATATGATTAGATTTCATTGTGTTTGTTTTATTTTGCAATGTGGTTAATGAAGAAAGGTCAGAGAGAAGTTTCAATTGAGTAAATTTTTTCTTGTTAATTTCTGGAACATTTTGGTATGATCTTTGACTCTTAGGTTTTGTGTAGGAATCAGTTTGTGAAATTTAGTTACTGAGTGATATATTCACTAAATCCTTTAACTAGATCCACATAAACTGAGTGAAGTCAGGGGGCTACCATGAAACCCCTCTGAAAACAGAACATCCACGCTTCTGTCAAAGAATCTCATACCTTAAGTGAGTTGACCATCTAAAGAAGCCAGTTACAAGCGTGCTTGGGTGGCTGAGTCGGTTAAGCATCTGCCTCCGGCTCAAGTCATGATCCCAGGGTCCCAGGATGGAGCCGCGCATTGGGCTCCCTGCTCAGCAGGGGGGCGGGGGAGCTGCTTCTCCTTCTGCCCCGCACCCCACTCTCGTGCTCTCTCTCTCTCAAATAAATAAATAAAATCTTTAAAAAAGGATAAAGAAGCCAGTCACAGAAGACCACACATTATATGATTCCTTTTATATGAAATGTCCAGAATAGGCAAATCTACAGAGATAGGAAGTAGAGAGCTGGTTGCTTAGGGCTGGGAGGATGGGCAGATAGGGAGGTTTTAGCTAAAGAGTATGGAGTTTCTTTTTGAGGTGATGAAATGTTCTAAAATTGACTGTGCTGTTAGTTGCACATCTCTGTATATTAAATACTGATATACTAAAAACCACTGAATTGTACACTTTAAATAAGTGGATTGTATGGTATGTGAATTACATCTCAGTAAAGCTGTTATTAAAAAGAAAGAATGAAGGGAGAGGGGAAGGAGTAAACAGAAAAGTGAAAAAGATAAAGAAAAGAAAAATAAAATTACACAACAGGGAAAAAGAAAATTCAACCATTTCATCTATAAATTGAGTGATTGTGCCAGGGTCAATTTATACATTAAAAATTAGTCAAGCTTAATTACTTTCTTATTTTTTTCTATGTATAAAATAAAGATTTTTTTCTTTTAAATATAACATGATAGCAAAGTTTTCTTCCTGGATCCCAGGGAATCATCTTGTATTATCCCTTGAAATGTGTACTCTCACTTTTATTGACTTAAAAGGTAAGTTTTCAATCATTAGCTTGGAAGGTAAGAACATTTGTCATCTTCCTCCAGAGAATCAGCATGGTGTCATAAAATAAGAACATGCTTTGAAAATGGATTTGGATCTTGCCTCTGACACTAATCACTGAGACGCACTTTGTTCATCTATAATATAAAGTCGGGATAATAATGCATACCTCACAGGACTGTCATAACCACTAAATGAGACAGTTTTTGCAACTGTCTCTCTACTACAGTATCTGGCTCATGGTAAATGCCTAGAATCATAGCTCTTATTACCTTTTGGTACATTTTAGAAGTACCCATACTCATACTGACTACTTAAATCTATCTGTAAGATTGCATTATACATTTAGAAAAAACTAGAGAAAATGTTGCTAACGTGCATCTCAGATTTATTTTCACAAGTTCTGACTAGTGCTTTTACTCCCAAATTTGGAAAATTTAAAGGATTTCTGACCTTTAGAAATCGGGGAAGGTAAACAAAAAAGAAATGAGGAATATTTATTTATTTATTTAAGATTTTATTTATTTATTTGAGAGAGAGTGAGTAAAAGAGAGCATGAGAGGGGAGAGGGTCAGAGGGAGAAGCAGGTTCCCCGCTGAGTAGGGAGCCAGATGTGGGACGCCGGGATCGTGACCTGAGCTGAAGGCAGTCACTTAACCAACTGTGCCACCCAGGTGCCCCAAAATGAGGAATATTTAAAGAGTCTTACCTGACATGACTATTATGAAACTAATAGATCTCATTTTTAATAGGAATTTCGACTTGACCTTCTCACACTTGCTAATAACATCTTCTTGGAGAATAGAAAAAGATGACAATATTTTTAGGCCAACTGTGTTACTGGTTTTTTTTTCTTTATGCATTTTTAAATGACTTTGACATTTTTCATTACAAAAGGCTTTTAACTTTGCATTTTTAATTATGTTAGTGAACCCTGACACCAGATGGCAAACATTTAACTCTAAGATCTACTGAATAAATAAAAACAAAGAAAGTATACAAGTAGACTGGTGACTCACTTTCTTTGAAAATAAAGACTCATGTCAAATTCCATTATTTTGTCACATATTTACCAAATTTGTATGCATGCAGTATAGTGTATTTGAAGTAGAGAGAATTGGGAAAATTAGATTCCACTAAGTGCTGAACTTCTCTGCTCACAATTAAAATCTGCTTGAAAAATGTATAATCAACTGAGATCATCAATTATGCCTTTTACTTGGAAGAATATGCAGGGAACTCAGGATAAAAAGGTAGGGAAGCCAGGCCTCATTTTACAAGACAAATATATCTGGCTTTTGCTTTCAAGTCATAAAAGGATTTTCTGAATGGAAGCTAGCTGACATTTTTCTTCATCATTCTTTGCATCAAAAGATGCTCCAATTGCCCCTTTACAAGGATCTGATGATAAAGTCTCAGGACTTCTGATAGCCTGCTTTGAAAAACAACTCAAAATTACACCAAAATCCAATTTTTGCATCATGAGCTAGACACAATTTATTTTAGAGGAAAAGGTTTTGTGTAAGAATAAAAATTGGGTATTTATCATAATTAAATATTATAATAACTGAAAAGAAATTCAACCTGTTGAAATTTCTACTGTAGGAATGATTCTAACAGAAAAAAAAAATCTAATATTGTCACTCTTGCTTCAGGGTTAGAGGAAAAGGCAGTTAGAAGGAAGGGATGTCTTTAAGTGGGAAATTCCAAAAGGCTCTCAGCTGCCTTTAAGATGGAAAAGGATAGAAAGACACATGGGAGAGAAAGCTCCTGAGACAGGGCAACCTAAGGAGGATTTTTAAAGACTCAGTGGGGGATGAGGGCTGGTAAAGAAAAAAAACAACAAAATTTGATGAATTTGTTAAAAGACAACTCAGGTTGGTTCAAGAGGTATAAAATGTCCCAACTTCTTTTTTTTTTTTTTAAAGATTTATTTATTTATTTGAGAGAGCGAGAATGAGAGAGAGAGAGAGTACATGAGAGGGGGGAGGGTTAGAGGGAGAAGCAGGCTCCTCGCCGAGCAGGGAGCCCGATGCGGGACTCGATCCCGGGACTCCAGTATCATGACCTGAGCTGAAGGCAGTCGCTCAACCAACTGAGCCACCCAGGAGCCCAAAAAATGTCCCAACTTCTTAAAAGCTACCAAGACTAAGCATTGTGGTAAAAACATCAGGTCAAACAAAAATATCAGGCAGATTACAAACCAAAAGTGCCATCGTGACTTTTTTATTCTGAAAAGGAGTGTTCTCATTAAATTCACGTTCTCTGTAAAAGACATGAGCCTGTTCATACAAGTGGAGCCATTCCCAAGGCTATTGACTGAAGACCAGTGTCTAGTCCTCAAGTTGTGGGAACCCACTGACACTTTTTGAAGAACGAAGCAAAGAATAATGAAGGGTTGCTTTAGTAAACGTAAGGTGTATGTTCACCATTTTCCTACTTGAGCAAATCTGTGAGATAATCTGTTAACATGACAAGGTGACTTCTGGTATACCTGATGGGGCAAGGCAGTCCCCAGAGTGAGAAGGGATGTGGCCCAGTGCCTTCTGAACTTGCACCAGGGCTTCACTCTGGTCTGCCTTGGTACAGCCACCCTTTCATAATGTGGACTGCTGGGGAAAGCCGTCACTTACTAGCCTCCAGCGGAAACCATTTACAAATAGCCTTTCCTTCCTTTTCTTTTACGTCAAGACTTGGGTAAATCCAAGGACTTTCAGAGGTTGGACACACTTCACCTAGCTCACTTGCTTACCTATTAAGGGCTGCGACGATGTTTCCAAACTGTCCAAAACACAGAGGGCATCTAATGAGTATGTGGCAAAATACCAAGAGAGAACATTAAGGTTTTGTCTTTCAAATTTAAGAAAGGAGAAAGTTTCAAACATTCAATGTTTGAAAATTCCTCCAAAGGGGAAATGAATAAAACCTCAAGAGATGAAAAATAAACACTCCAATTACATTCTAACAATATTTTTTACTGAAGGCATATTTTCTATCTACCTGCCCCTCCTCCACACTGTACCTAAGTTGTTGCAACTGTCTAATGCTCCTTTGATGCAACAGGTGCACTGATAAATAGCCTGATGACTGAGAACAATGTTAAGGCATTATGACAGCTTCAGCACATTGGTAAACCAAGAGAGTAATGGGCTTACCGTCTCCCTGTGAATGCCTCAGCTATAGGGAATTTGAGATCAAGAAAATATAGGGAAAAGACACTTGCTATCCCCCTTTGTTTCTTGAATCACAGAAGTATATAGCCTTGGAGGGTTTCTGTTAGTATTGAGTCAATCATGGCCCACCAACAACCCAAAGACGTCTTCTGGCTACCCTTCTGGAAAATGAACTACTAAGTCAGCATCCTTCCAGTGGTGCTTAAGTAGTAGTATTCATGTGATACCAGTCCCTTTCAGACTGTGTTAGACCAATGGTATCCCAGTGTGGCACGTCTATGCCTTAGGAATGACAACAAAACAATTTTCAAGCATGTTAGTATTTTGAAATATCCCTAAAAAATAGAGTTTCAAACTCCGTTCTTGGTTTTCTTGGCAATCTAAAGTTTTGTTTATTTTTCCAGATTTATTTGAGGTATTATTGACAAGCAAAAATTACATATATTTAGGTTGTACCATGTGATTTCTTAAAGGTGTACAATGTGTTGATTTAATATATGTATACATTGTGAAATGATTACCGCAATCAACTTAAACAGATCCATCACTTCACACAGTTACCACTTTTTGGTGTATGTGGTGAGAACACTTAAAAATCTATTAGCAAATTTCAAGTATACAGTACAGTATTAACAACAATCACCATGCTATACATTAGATTCCCAGAACTCATTCATCTTATAACTGAAAGTTACTGCTCTTTGATCAACATCTCCCCATTTCCCCTACCCTCCAGCCCCTGGGCAACCACTGTTCTACTCTCAGGTTCTACAAGGTCAACTTTTTTAGGTCAAATGGCAGAATGATTTTATCTTTTATGGCAGAATAATATTCCATTGCATAAACACACATGCTACATCTTCTTTATCCATTCATCCACTGATAGACACCTAGATTGTTTCCATATTGTGGCTATTGTGAAATACGCTGCAATGAACATGGGAGTGCAGATACCTCTTCGAGATACTGATTTTATTTCCTTTGGATATATACCCAGAAGTGGGATTGCTGAATCATATGGTAGTTCTAGTTTTAATTTTTTGAGGACTCTTCACACTGTTTCCTATAGTGGCTGCACCAAGTTACATTCCCATCAGCAGTACAGAAGGATTCCCTTTTCTCCACATCCTTGCTGTCTCTTGTCTTTTTGATAACAGACATCCTATCAGGTGTGAGGTTATATCTCATTGTGCTTTTGATGCATTTCCCTGATTATTAGTGATGTCAAGCACCTTTCCATATACCTGTTGGCTATTTGTACGTCTACTTTGGAAAAATGTCTATTCAGGTCCTTTGCTCATTTTTAAAAAAATCATATATTTTTACTATTGGGTTGTACAACCATTATATATTTTGGATATTAACCCCTTTTATCAGCTATATGGTTTGCAAATATTTCCTCCCATTCTGTAGGTTGCCTTTTCATTTTGTTGTTTCCTTTGTTATCCAGAAGCTTTTTAGTTTGATGTAATCCCACTTGTTTATTTTTGCTTTTGTCGCCTGTGCTTTTGGATTGACAACTTAAAGTTTTAATAGTGAATGTGAGGTGATTTGAATAGAGTCTGAATATTGTTTCTTTTCCTGTATTGATCCATTTATGCATGTGTCTGATGGGAAACAAGGGAGGGGCCAAGATGATATCTTTTTTTGGAAGTACAGGTATACTAATACCTGAAGTACCTGTCTCAGCAGCGCACACATTGCCAAAGAGATTAAATTCAAATGAGTTGTACATGGCATGCATAATGATGTACATATTTTGTTTCCCATAGTGCTCCTGAGGACCAATTAGTGTATGCATGAAGTGGATTCTTTTGGATAGAATCCTGCAGGACCAAATAATTCCATTGCATCTTTAAAGTAAAAATAGCAAATAAAATGAATCAAGGTACAACATGTAACATGATGTATGCATTCTGCAGAATTTAATTGAGTTCTAATTAAATTCCTTGGAGCAAGATAAATTAGATTATTTTTCAAGCACATTTTAGAACTTCACCTAATGAAGTTCTATGAGTGAAAAAGGCAGAATGGGTTTTATTTAATGACTTGGTTGCTGATATCTTCTCTCGGAGTGAGTAAGAGGTCAGATGGATCTTGAGTCATTTCTTCCTTGAGTGAGACAGATATTACATTAACTTCAGAAAAACTGGCTAAAATGAGCCTAGGATTTTCTTTACATTGATACAAAAATAATCTATTGAGGCATTTAGTTATGTGGTTTTCCCCTAATATTTTCTTCCTCTCACATTTTGAGTCCTCTGGCATCAGAACAGTTTTTATTAAGAAGGAAAACAGAGGACTAAAACAAATGTTCCTTTGTTTCTGATTCCATGGAGAGGATTAGGTTAGGGGTAGGAAAGGCAGACATCAGCTAGAGAGAGGAAGACACAGAAGTATCAAGTCGGGAAAAGATTTCCCAAGACTAGGGCAGGTTCTACAAGGGAAAGAGATGGAGACACAACCCCTCATGCCACCCTAGGGAGGGGAAAGTTATAGACATCAAGGTGGAATGCTGTGGTAGACCACTTAGGTAAGCTGTATCCCAGGAACCAAGGCTTCTAGCTTGTATGGATTTCTGTGCCCAAGGATGGCATAAAACCCACAAAGCTTCTGGATTCCAAGGAACAATGCAGGCTTGGAAAATATGTATACTGGTAGCCCAGTATGGTTGTTTTTTTTTTTTTAAGATTTATTTATTTATTTGAGAGAGAGAGAGAGCACTAGGGCAGAGGGAGAGGGAGAGAGAATCTCAAGCAGACTCTGCACTGAACACAGAGCCTGATGCAGGGCTTGATCTCACAAACCTGAGATCACAACCTGAGCCGAAACCAAGAGTGGGACTTAATGTATTACACCACTCAGGCATCCCAGTCCAGTATGTTTTGATATGCATAAGACCCCGAGTCCTCGGTTTGGCCCAAAAGGAATGGGTGGGGCTAGAAGAAGTGGCATGGAAGGGTCTGGGGTTTGGGGAAGGGAACACCCTCCCCAAATGGCTGAGAGAGAATTTCCTCTGAGTCTAAGCCAAGAGAACATGAAAGCAGATTTAAGTTGTTTTGTGGAAGTCTGGAACAGAAGGTCTCTCTTCCACTCTTGAGAAAGTTCATTTCCATTTTGTTAGCAAAGAAGTCATTCATGAGTAAAGCATCTTGCTTACCCCCAAATCTCCTCTTTTTTCCTACTCCTTTGGAAAATGCTTAGAATTTTTTTATGGGCAAGGATTATAGTTTCTTTGACTTGGGGGAGGGTGATGAGTAAAATCTGAGGGGATGAAGTAGAGGTTTTAAAAAAGAAAGGTTTACAAACTAAAGGACACTTAAATGATGTGCTAAAGGATAAATGAAATAGACAAGATATCATGTGTAATAATATCTAGAAAAATAGAGCTATTCCTATGACAATTGCTAATTTTTCTAAAACAATGACATATAAAATCAAAGAAGACTAGGTTAAGAAACTGCGGAAGTTACCTAGCCATGAATGGATACTACCTAATCCATATTCCAGCTCCACAGCCAATCTGAGGAAGGTGAGAAATGAGGCCCTTTGAAGAACAGAACATGACGGCTACTGTGATACATATTACATAAAATGTTTTCTTATGAAATGTTCTCTCCTGTGCATTCTCTGAAATGTATCAGTGAGGGACATAAGAGGGGCCAGTTATCTCATTAACTCACTCTTTCATGTGTGGCACATAAACTTTTGGTTCAGTTGATAATCCCAGGACACATCGGCAAACATCTTCCCATTTCATATTTATGGAAGTATTTGTTGCAAGTATATGTCTGGAAGTGGAGCAAGACTCCCAAAGAACAAAAAGGGAGGGGGGTGGGAGTGGATGGGTTAATGAGGGAGAAAATAGGCTCCACCCTCTACTAGTATTGAAATTCCTTCAAGATATAAATACTGTGATTCAACTCTAATAAAATTAGAAACTAAAAGAAAAAAAAATGTTTTATTCCCATCAAGGCATGTTAGCACAGAGACCTAAAAATCCCAAATAGAGATACTTAAATAAACCAGAGGGTACTTTTTAATCAGTTATGTTAAATGTTTCAGCAATATGGGGACAATTCTTCAAAGATGGAGCAGAGACAGAACAGTGTGTTTAATGTGTTAATTAACTATAGATTACAGGCAAGACAATGGTAAGGAAACATCTGAATTCATCACAATTATTCTACGATAAATGTAGACCATTGCTAACACCAGAAGTACTATTTTAAAAATGCTGATTTATAGTATAGCATGGCCAGCTAAGGGCAGGCAATGAGGAAAAGATACTACATGCTCACAGTGGAGAATAACGGGGAAGGTGTTGTAAGACAGACTGTCTTTCCATGGTGGTGCTTGTTTATCAATGTCAACCCCCAAAGTCACATCATGGCAATAACCTAAAGGGTTTTGATCCTCTGTGTCCTAGTATCCCTAAAGCCCAGTGCATGGAGTGAGAACCCAGGCAGTGCAGTGTTTTATAGAATCTCTGCAGAAGTGAATATCTGGCTTCTGGGCCCCTGAGGAAGATGAGAGTGAAGATCCTCCCATCCCCCAACTATGTGAAACAAGTGGTCAACACCTGGTTCTATTTTCCCTCTACAGAAATATTTTGAGGAGAATTGGTGAGGGAATTATGCTGGAGATAATGTAAATTTTGTACAGTGTATTTAGTTGTAGTGAGTGTCAGAAATCACCCAAATGTGTTGTTCAAGCTCCAACCTCCCTTCACTCCATGAGCAGCAGAGGTCTTCAGACTGGTTAGAAACCAGCAGGTGTTAAATCTTTGTGCATGCAGAGACAGATGCTGAAATCCAACTGGACCGTGCAGCAAGTGGGAGGTTCAGCTGGCCTGCAGAGCAGCCAAGCCAAATTAGGAGCCTGGGCAGGGTCCTACACAACCACCAGCACAGATGGCCAGTACCCTCCATCTAAATGCTTCCAAAGGTGGAGATTTCACAATGCTTCAATCCTCCCTTTATTTTAGATGCATCTTTTTGTGAAGCAACACAAACAATGTTTCCGCTGTAGAAATGTAATATAGTGTTCAAGTGGCACTGAAATTTTACGAATGATATTTTAGAGAGAATGCTACGATTGACAAAGAATTTATAACCTGGAGAATAAGTTTGAAGGATAGAAGGATTATGGAAATGGCGGAGTAGGGTGACCCTAAGCTTGCCTCCTCCCTTGAACACAGCTAGTTAAATATCAAATCATTCTGAACACCCAAGAAACGATCAGAAGGCTTTAAGAACAAAGCTGCACATCTACAAACTGGAAAGATAACCCATGGAAGGTAGGAACTGTGGAGAGTTTGATTTGTGAGGGAAAAGAGCTGAGGACATGGTGGGGGTGGGGAGGACACCTGATGGGGAGATAGTAGTGAGACAGAATGAGTGAAAAAAAAAAAGTGAAAACACACGCAGGGGACTGCACAAGAAAACTGTTCCCCAAACCCACTGACTGGAAAAAAGGGGAGGGTTTCAATACTGCCAGTTTTTAAAATAAACAATGGAGCACAGAGTCTGAAGTTTTGGAGGTCAGCACCGTAGACAGGGTCATGCCTGATGACTGGAGCGGTTCTCAAGTGGGAAGCAACATGGAATCCCCAGAGCACCACAGCATGGTCTAAAGATCCCTGGATCCCACAGGGAGAAGCACTCTCTGCTTGGAGTGCATTTGGTAGAAGGGATACAGCCATTCCGCGCGCAAAATACACTGTGCGTGCTATTGAGCTGCCCTATTCACCAGTATAGGAACAAAGAAGCTGGCTGAAGGCAGCAAACCCTGGCTCCAGTTGTGTGTTGCAATTTACTATAAACTCTGAACCACTGCCCAGTTGTGCGACTGTTTTCTGGGACAAGCCACCATGCCAGAAAGCAGCAAGATCCTCCCCCAGAGGATCAGCATGAGTCCAAGCTCGGGGGGCCATGAAAGTGTGGGGCTTTGAAACATAGTCTCCCCTGAGATAAAACACAGGAGTGCTGCCTTGTTTGGCAGATGGATGGCTCAGACACAGAAAGGGTGAAGGCAGGGATCTGGTGGAAAGTGGAAACACAGGAGGGGTCATTGCGTGTCTGTGTGGGCAGACTGAAGAGTGGTGGGTGCGAATGTCCAGCTCCAGAGATAAGGGAGGGGGCGCAGCCATTTTCACCCTTCACCGAACAGCACTGATGGACTCCAATGAGCTAAACAGCACCACCAAGTGGAGAACAAAGCCGCTACACCAAGCCCCACCCCTCTGAGCTCTGCAGGCACATCTCCACTACCGCAAGTGTACCTGAGAATCAGAGCAGCAAGTCCCTCCCCCAAAAGGACAGCACAAATTCCCCCCATGCACTAAGTCTACCGATCATGGAATGCTGCAAAGCTTCAGTTCTAGGGGAAACGGAATCTAGTTTCCTTGGGGTTTTTTTGTTTGTTTGTTTTGCTGTTTTTGTTTTTGTTTTGGATACAGAAAGAGCAATTTTTAATTTTTTTATTTTATTATTTGCATTTTTTTAACTTTTAATTTTTTATCTTTGTTTTTTTCTGATCAAGCTTCTTATAACAAGCAGACCAAACACACCTAGGATCTAGTTTCCTTTATTTTAAATTTTATTTTATTTTACCTTTTTTTCTCCAAAATGATAAGATGGAAAAATTCATTCCAAAAGAAAGAACAGGAAGAAATGAAGGCCAGGGATTTAATCAATACAGACATAAGTAAGATGTCTGAACTAGAATTTAAAACAACAATTATAAGGATACTAGCTGTGCTGAAAAAAGCATAGAAGACACTGGAGAATCTCTTACTGTGGAAATAAAAGAGCTAAAATCTAGTCAGGCCAAAATTAAAAATGCTATAACTAAGATGCAATCCCAAATGGATGGAATAACAACAAGGATGGACAAAGCAGAGGAACGAATCGGTGATAAAGAAGAAAAAATTATGGAAAATAATGAAGCTGAAAAGAAGAGGGGAAAAAAGGTAATGGATGATGAACATAGATTTAGGGAACTCAGCAACCTATTAAAACAGAATAACATTTGTATCATAGGAGTCCCAGAAGATGAAGAGAGAAAAAGGGGCAGAGGTTTACTTGAGCAAATTATAGCTGAAAACGTCCCCAATCTGGGGAAGGACACAGACATTAAAATCCAAGAAGCACAGAGAACTCCCGTTAAATTCAACAAAAACTGGCCATGGCCAAGGCTTATCATAGTCAAATTCACAAAATACACAGATAAGAAAATCCTGAAAGCAAAAGGAAAAAAGTCCTTAACCAAGAGAAGACAAATCAGGTTCTCAACAGATCTGTCCACAGAAACTTGGCAAGCCAGAAGACAATGGCAAGATATATTCAACATCCTGAATGGGAAAAATATACAGCCAAGAATACTTTATCCAGAAAGGGTATCTTCAGAGTAGAAGAAGAGATAGAGTTTCCCAGACAAAAAAAAAAAAAACCTAAAGGAATTCATGACCACTAAGCTAGCCCCTGTAAGAAATATTAAGGGGGACTCTTTGAGTACGGGGAAAAAAACCAAAAGCAACAAGACTAGAAAGGAACAGAGAACATCACCAGAAACACCAACATTACATAACACAATGGCACTAAATTCATATCTTTCAATAATCACTCTGAATGTAAATGGACTAAAGGTCCCAATCAAAAGACATAGGGTATCAGAATGGATAAAAAAACAAGATCCATCTATATGCTGCCATTTTAGATCTAAAGATACCTGCAGATGGAAAGTGAGGGGACAGAGAATCATCTACCATGCTAATGGACGTCAAAAAAAACTGGAGTAGACATACTTATATCAGACAAACTGATTTTAAAACAAAGACTGTTAACAAGAGATGAAGATGGGCATTATATATTAATTAAGGGATCTATCCATCAAGAAGATTTACCAATTGTAAATATTTATGCCCCCAACTTGGGAGCACCCAAATAAATAAATCAATTAATAACAAACATAAAGAAACTCATCAATAACAATACAATAATAGTAAGGGACTTTAACACTCCACTTACAGCAATGGACAGATCATGTACACAGAAAATCAACAAGGAAACAATGGTTTTGAATGACACACCGGACCAGATAGATTTAAGAGATATATTCAGAACATTTCATTTTAAAGTAGCAGAATACACATTCTTTTCAAGTGCACATGGAATATTCTCCAGAATAGATCACATACTGGGTCACAAATTAGCCCTCAACAAAAAGACTGAGATCATACCATGCATATTTTCAGACCACAACACTTGAAGTCAACCATAAGAAAAAAATTGGAAAAACCACAAATACATAGAGGTTAAAGAACATCTTACTTAAGAATAAATAGGTTAGCCAAGAAATTAAAGAAGAAATAAAAAAGTACATGGAAGCAAATGAAAATGAAAACACATCAGTCCAAAACCTTTGGGATGCAGCAAGGGCAGTCCTAAGAGGGACATATACTGTAATACAGGCCTACCTCAAGAAGCAAGAAAAGTCTCAAATACACAACCTAACCTTACACCTAAAGAAGCTAGAAAAAGAACAACAGATGAAGTCTAAAGCCAGCAGAAGAGGGAAAATAATAAAGATTAAAGCAGAAATAAATGATATAGAAACAAACCAAAAACCAGTAGAATAGATCGACAAAACTAAGAGCTGGTTCTTTGAAATAATTAATAAAACTGATAAACCCCTAGCCAGACTTATCAAAAAAGAAAAGAGAAAGGACCCAAATAAATAAAATCATGAATGGAAGGGAAGAGATCACAACCAACATCACAGAAATACAAACAATTATAAGAGAATACTATGAAAAATTATATGCCAACAAACTAGACAATCTGGAAGAAATGGACAAATTTCTAGAAACATACAATCTCCCAAAACTGAAATAGGAACAAATAGAAAATTTGAACAGACTCATAAACAGCAAAGAAATTAAAACAGTAATCAAAACCCTACCAATAAACAAAAGTCCATGACCAGATGGCTTCCCAAGGGAATTCTACCAGACATGTAAAGAAGAAATAATACCTATTCTCAGACTGGTCCAAAAAAATAGAAATGGAAGGAAAAACTTCCAAACTCATTCTATGAGGCTGGCATTACCTTGATTCCAAAACCAGACAAAGACCCCACTAAAAAGGAGAATTACAGGCCAATATCCCTGATGAACACAGATGCAAAAATTCTCAGCAAGATACTACCAAATCGAATTCAACAGTACATTAAAAAAAATATTCATCATGATTGGGATTTATTCCTGGGCTGCAGGGCTGGTTCAATATTCACAAATCAATCAACATGATACACCATATTGATAAAAGAAAGGATAAGAGCCATATGATCCTCTCAATAGATGCAGAAAAAGCATTTGACAAAATACAGCATCCATTCTTGATAAAAACCCTCAACAAAGTAGGAATAGATGGAATATACCTCAACATCATAATAGCCATTTACGAAAGACCCACAGGTAATATCATTTTTAATGGGGGAAACTGAAAGCCTTTCCTCCATGATCAGGAACAAGACAAGGATGTCCACTCTCACCATGACTATTTAACATAGTACTGGAAGTCCTAGCCTTAGCAAGCCACAACAAAAAGAAATAAAAGTTATTCAAATCAGCAAGGAAGAAGTAAAACTTTCATTATTTGCAGATGACATGATACTCTATGTAGAAAACCCAAATGACTCCACCAAAAAATTGTTAGAACTAATACATGAATTCAGCAAAGTCACAGAATATAAATCAATGTACAGAAATCTGCTGCATTTCTAGACACCAATATTGAAGCAGCAGAAAAAGAAATCAAGGAATCGATACCATTTGCAATTACACCAAAAATAGTAAGATTCCTAGGAATAAACCTAACCAAAGAGGTAAAACTATAGAACATTTTTGAAAGAAATTGAAGAGGACACAAAGAAATGGAAAAGCATTCCATGCTCATGGATTGGAAGAACAAATATTATTAAAATGTTTATACTACCCAAAGCAATCTGCACATTTAATGCAATTCCTATCCAAAAACCACCAGCATTTTTCACAGAGCTAGAACAAACAATCCTAAAATTTGTATGGAACCATGCAAGACCTCAAATAGCCAAAGCAATCCTGAAAAAGAAAAAACTGGAGGCATCATGATTCCAGACTTCCAGCTATATTAGAAGGCTGTCAAGACAGTGTGGTACTGGCACAAACATGGACACATGAATCAATGGAGCAGAACAGAAAACCCAGAAATGGACCCACAACTATATGGTCAACTAATCTTTGATAAAGCAGGAAAGAATATCCAGTGGAAAAAAGTCTCTTCAAAAAATGGTGTTCGGAAAACTGGACAACAACATGCAGAAGAATGAAACTGGACCACTCTCTTACACCATATACAAAAATAAAACTCATAATCCCATAGAGAGGTGACATTCTTATTCTTAGTCTCTACCTACTTGACCTCCTCCATCTACTGATTTAGTCCTTGTATAACCTCTATTAAGAAGGAAGCTTTCCAACTTTGTCCTTCATTTTGACAGAACAGAAAGTCAACATTCAAATTTTAATCCCTAGTTTGATAATATGAAAGACAAAACTCAAAGAAGAAAAAGAAGGAAGAGAAAGGGGAACAGGAGGAGGAAAAAGAGAAAGGAAGAGGAAGAGAAGTAGAGAAAGAAGATCCTGATGTTCGCCTCCTCTGATTCATGGAGGGAAGAGACTACAGGTCTCTAAAACTGTATAGTTCATTTATAAGCCACTATCCAGGTGTCAAGGGATTCTCTTTCATGTGTCATTAAATTTTTCTAGTTCCTGGCTCCACACCTGTACTATGAAAGAAGAGACAAACACAGAAAGGACTTCCTATGTGTTGCGGCCCACATCACGCCGCCTCTGTCTCGGTCTCTGCCTTAAACTCACCTTGGGATTCTATTAATAAACTCTGCCTCATGTATGGCATCATTCTGGGACTTAGCACTATTTACTGACCCCCTTTCATCAACTCCCTGCCACTGTAAGCAGCTCAATTGTGGACCAACACATTTCTCCTGGCTCTTATGTCCCCAGAGTGCTGGAGGCAGCCAACATTTCTAATTCTCTGTCTCCAACTGGACTTGACAGATGATAAAGCAAACGTCTCAAAGGCAGGGAGGAGAATTTCATAGTAAGTAATGAGATAACTATAAGATGCAACCAAACTGCTTTCCTCTCTGAAGCAAGACCTTGACCTTGTCTAACACTGTTCTTCTCTAAGGCCCAGCACTCACCTTGTGCATTTCACTTCCGAATATGGTACAAGGCCAGTCCTGCACAGGCAATCTTCTTTTTTCTGATGATGCTGTAATCTATTCCTTTTAACTGATATATCTTTATTAACTTCAGATTTCATACGGATCTGAACTTTCTTTTTTTAAAGATTTATTTATTTATTTATTTAAGGGGGAGAGGGAGGGCAAGCACACAAGTGGGGGGAGGGGCAGAGGGAGAGAATCTCAAGCAGACTCCCTGCTGAGCGCAGAGCCAGACGTTGGGCTCCATGTCTCCACCGTGAGATCATGACCTGAGCCAAAATCATGCATTGGATACTTCAACTGACTGAGCCACCCAGGCACCGTGGGATCTAAACTTTCGAAAGTGGGTGCCTGGGTGGCTCAGTTGGTTGGGCAACTGCCTTCGGCTCAGGTCATGATCCTGGAATCCCAGGATCGAGTCCTGCGTCAGGCTCCCTGCTCAGCAGGGAGTCTGCTTCTCCCTCTGACCCTACCCCTCTCATGCTCTCTCTCTCTCTGTCATTGTCTATCTCTCAAATAAATAAATAAAATCTTTAAAAAAAATAAAAATAAACTTTCAAAAGTGAGTTGTGTTTCATCTTCCAGAAAGGAGATAGATAGATGGAGACTCTCCAACATACGACACTCACATTAAGACTGCCTTGATGGTCTCAGAGACATTTAGGAGAAAAAGGTAATGAGATGCAAAGAAAGGATGGACCAGTATTAACCAAGAAGGCTCGCTATGGACAGAAAGACCAATGCTTCCAAAAAGCAGAGCACTAAATCATTCAACATGACCAGGCCATGCAGCTACTGGGCATCCAGTGAGTGCCAGTTACATAGACCTAGGGACAGAGACTGTGACAAGGGATGTCAGAGCAGATGTGTATGATCACATCTAGAAGTTAAGCAGTCCATCAGTAAATTGAAGAATCCATTATTTTTCATACTTTAAAAAAGTCTATAGACAACAATAATAATAATAAAATAGTGTCCTGGATCTCTGATTATAAGAAGGAGAAGAGAAAAAAAAATCACAACTATTTTTCCTTGAGAATGAATTCTGTTTTCTGCAAATTTAACTCCAAAATGGAAATCAAGAGAAAATGTTCCTCCCTCTGGTAATTCTGCACATTGAAATATTTCTATGCAGTGAAAATTGGCCTATTTTATTCTATTAATATGATTAACCTTTCTATAAACTAGTTCTAGGTGGAAATTCATTGTTTTTCTAGCCAGAAATGTTGCCATTTATGCATCTAAAAACTAGTTTTACTGGAAATAAATGACTTTTTTTTAGAACCTAAAAATAGTTTGGCCACTTAATTTCGAAGAAAACCTAAATCAAAGCAACAGTGTTCTGCTCATTCACAGCACTAGTAATGTGTACTTTTGCAGCTAGGTTTCATTTTTTATTTTTCTCTTTCATTCGTCTCTTTTTTCTTTGCCATCAGCAAAGTCCTGCCTAAAATCTGTATGGACCAGATCCTTCTCTTGGATCCAGGGACAAATCATAGGTTACTAATTCCAGGAAAAGATCATTTCGAGTGTAATGCAGAGACCTTTCGTTCAGATACATCACATAACTCCTGGATTATCCTTTCCAGAGATTCAGGTCCATTCCAGTTATACATCTTACCCAGATACAACATGCAGGGAAGCATATGGAGTCATATGTCAACCTCTTTCATCCCTCCAGTGGAAAAAACACATTCAGCCCCATAGCCCCCTCTCAGCCTTTCCTTTTCTATCTCCATGCCTTCTTTTCCAAGGAGTGTGGTCTCCTGTGTTGTCTTGACCCCTCAGGAAATCCTGATAACCCTACTAATAGTGCAAGGAGATGGTGAGGTAATATCCCACCGCCTCAGCATTTCAGAAGATGGTAAAGAGAGTAGGATAAAACTTAATAAAAAGAAATGGCTATAATAGTGGAACTAGACAATTTAGTGGAAGATACATTTGAGGATAAAACTTTCCAGTTGCTGCTTAAATCACACCCTATGGGCAAATATCTTGGGGTGGCTAAGAAGATGTGCCACAAATAAGAGAATAAAATGTCTCTACTCAATCAGTCTTCACTGAGAAGAACAATTTATTTTGGAGATTTCAGTTCTTATCATATAGTGACAATAATAAAAATCATCATTATAACTAACATTTATTAAGCACTTACTATGTTCCAGGCACTCTAAAGGCCTTACATGGATTAATCCTACAACAACCCCACAACATAAGTATTTTCATTATCTCCATTTTACAGATGATGAAACAGAGGCACAGAGTGGTTAAGTAACTTACCCAAGATGACACAGCTAGTGAGTGATAGAAATATAATTCAAACTCAACCTAATTCCAGTGTCTGAATTCTTAACCACAAACTATACGGCCATTCCCAGATAACCAGATACATACACCACACACATGGGCACAGACATGTGTTATACTGCCTTTTTTTTTTTTTACATCATTACTTCATTTCACTGCATTACTTTTCTTTCTCATATATTTTCCCCCACTAAGTCTTCACTGTTATAATATTTACATCAATCTGACCTAAGGGCTATGAAATGATGTGATATGGGCTGGGGGAGCTGGGGAAGAAGAAAGGAGGTATGATCCATTCTGAAAGACCTGGATCTATCTGCTTGTGTTTCTTGAAATAACAACTTCTGAAGAGTAAGTTTTGTCCCTTGAGTCATTTACTAAATCTACATATCCATTTCTTGAGGTCCTTACAAAATAGTAGTATAAAGCATGGATTGTATATCTGACACTTAGGGAGTTTACAGAGTTCTCTTAACAAAAAACTTAGTCAAATTTATGTGGTGTTACTTATTTCTAGAAAAGTTTAAGAAAAAAAAACACTGACCTTTTAGCAAGAAGACGAAATATCATCCATAGGTTAATATACATTACTTAAATCGTATATATTTATATACTTACATATGTGTATGTATGTAAATATTATAATATAGCATATAATAGTATAACAATATAAAATAATATAATAAATATCATATAGAGTAAATTTATGTTTTTGAATGCCAGAACGCAAAATTTAGAGTTACTACAGCAGTATGCAAAACTTTCATCCACTTATACACATTAAAGTATAAAAGGTAAAGGTAAAAGATGGGGCACAACAGCTCTCCATTACTGATAGTAGTATATACCAAGATATAATAATATTCATATTCGTGCTCGCTTCAACAGCACATATACTAATAATATTCATATTCTTCGACATTTCCAGTCATCTCCTGAGAATTTATTATAAGGAAGTCATCCAAAAGATGGAAAAACCAGACTTGCATCATGATTATTATTCATAATGACAAAAACTTGGAAGTGACCTAAATGTTGTTATAATTTAATGGTTCATTAAGTTACAGTGCATCAACTTGATTGAATAGTAGGCAGCAATTTCACATCATTGCTAAAACACTGAAGAGATATAAAATGCTTAAAATATAATACCAAGTGAAAAACACCATAATAAAAATTGCTTCTGTGCTTTGACCACAATTGCCTAAAATTGTTTTATCCATATTGACAGGTTTTTTTTCTCTCTTGTTTTCTTTCGGTGTACATTCCAACTTTCATGAATCAATAAAAAAAATTCTTACTTTTGAATCTGTTCTCCTCTAGTAAGTTAATCATTGTGTAACTTGAAATTGTGGGAATTAATATGATTGATAAAAAATGTGTGTGTCTTTGGGGAAAGTGTAATATTAGAACAACCAACAATATATACTGATTATTCTCAACCTTGGACTTGAGCAAGACATTGACATTCAAATTTGCAGTGCGAGGGCAATGTTTGCTAGCTTTCCATGCCACATATTTTATGAAGATTAATCAGAAGATTGTAAAGTTATCTGAAGTAATTGCCTGAAAAAAATTCCTAGTTATAGAAAACATAAAATATTTATAAAATCTTAGCATACTTTTCCCTTTCCTTTATTGGCTTTGGTTCTGTTACTTTTACTTAAATGATTTATGATCGCTGAGCCCTTTACCGTAATCCACCTCAAATCCTTTCTGACTGTAGCACAGTATAAATAGGTAAGAAATAATAATAGTGTTTCATGCATAACAAGTAGTGGCCATTCTCTGCATACAAAACTGCAGATAAAATTGAAAAAAAAATTGCTGTCTTAAGCTGAGTGTATGTTTTTCTACATTTCTGAACATTTGGCATAATGTAACATGACTGGCCAAGTGCTGTGTATTTGGTGTGAGATACGCCCCAAAAATATGTACGTACACCTTGCTAAATTACAGCTCCTTTAGAAAGACACAGCATTCTATAGTAAACCAACTCTCCACTGGTTTCTAAGAAGGAAACCATCTTTATTTGCAGATGAAGAAACTGAAGCACATGTATCCTAGATTAATAAAAGGAACTAAAATTTGTTGAAGTCATACTCTGCGACAGACATTGCATAGCACTTTACAGGTACTACGTGATTTGATCTTCACAACATCCCACTGAGAAAGATACTACTGTCAAATTCCAGTTTACAGATGAAGAAACCACCAAAGAAAGGTTAATACTTTACCCCAGGTTTCAAACTAAGAATATAAATCTCTCAAATTTCTTGTAACATAATGCTTCAAATGTTTTAGAATTATAAAGTGTTTTATAAATAACCTATGGTATAGTAGGGGGATGGAGAGTTTGTAAGATTAATGGTGATATATCTGAGGCAACAGGCAACCTCACAAAAAGAAAAATGTATGAAACTTACCCGATGTTCTTACATTCAGCGAATTCCTAAAACATCAAAAGGCTTTCCCATCTGTTATATGCTGTCCCATAACACAGAGTATAGGCTCCTATGTTTACATTACATGTAAATTATCTCTTAAATATGTGAAGATTGTTCATTTGGCATCTTTGACTTAGCATTCATCATATTTCTCATCAAAATTGAGGTAGGGGATTTCATTTCATACCCTTGATTCTTCCCTGTCTCTCACATTCCAGGCCCAATCCATTTGCGGCAAGTCCTCTTGATCTGATTTCCAAAACACCTCTGAAATCCATCCCTTATTCCCATCAAAACGGATGTAATGATATTAATGAGGTCATGTATTAGATATCCCCCCCCCCCAAATCTCATCAAAGTCACAGATGTCCTATGGCTTGGCTTGCTCCATCTCTGGGGCACTGGCAAACCCCACATCTTAGAAACATGAAAAAGTAGGACCAGCTTGAAGTTCTAGTTACGAAGCTGTCCACCCACTGGGTATCTGGGAAAGTTTTCGTATTTTATGAATGCTAATAAAAGGGAGTAACTCTGGAGGAACAAGCTATGAGGCTTAACTGGGACTGCCCAGGTAAGTTTACCAATACTCAGAAATAAATACAACCAATCAGAGTCTAATTCTTGCTCCACCCCAAAGCTTCTCAAGGTCAGAATTTGCTCATTCTCACCTTTTAGAAAAATGCCAACGAATAACTATAAATCCAATGTAAATGTACTACATCTAAAGTATGTGACCAAAACGCAAATTTGTTTTTAAAAAAGTGTTCCAATTTTATATATATAATTGTTATCTTTTCCCAAATAATGGTGTAAAGTTAGCACAGAGGGAAAAGTGACATATTACTCCCTATAACAATAATTTTAGCTAGTAGTTTTAAATTAGGAACCAGAAATAAAACCTGAATGCTTAATTCTGAAAACACCATTTTCTTCTTTTTTTTTCTGTAAATAAATGTGTTCTTGGTTTTTCTTTAACACACACACACGCATACCTGCAAGTACCTACGTATATATCTGTATGTCCAAAGACACATAAATTTGTGCAAATTATTGCTTATCCCATCAAGATTCCGGAATGTGGGAATAAATATGAGAAGCTGAGCTGCATGATATCCTGTTCTAGCATTTCTTCTGTCCACAGTTCCTGGCTGATCAAGTTTTGCTTCATTATAATTTATTGGTCATTCATCCTGCTGTCATCTATTTTGTACATTGTGAAGAATATCAAGTTGTAGAAAGAAATAGGTCAGATTAAAGAGTAGCATTTATAATTGTAACTGTCAGTTATTTTTATAGTTTAGGTTTTTAGTGATACCTTGAGAATATATAGAATTTCTTGATGAATTCCTGAGACTAGATTTGATTACATGCACCTAGTTGGGTCTTTTCCAAGAGGAAGGGAGCAAAGGGTTTGTAAATAAATATATGGGGGCTTTCATTAGATCATGAGAGGTGACTTGGGATGCCACCCAAAGAAGGATAAGTCAGCCTGGATCGGGGCTCAGTAAGAACACAGAGGCCTGAGATCTCAGCCAGGGGAAGACAGTGGAGGGTTCTCTCCTTTCCAGTGTGGGCACAGGTTGTTAATATTTTATTTTTTTCCTCTCTAAGGAGAGATAGGGATATGTAGGTCCAATACCATAGAGGAGACTCTTGGACTCTCAGCTTGGAGAGTGCAGTTCAGAGAAAGAGAATGACTACCCCGTTTAAAAATAAAGGCTTCCAGAACTGCCATTTTGACCCAGAGTTGCCAAAAACTCTCACTAAGGGAGTAAAAGTGGACTTCAGTTCAAGCAGATTGTTCCAGAGAATGGTGGGATGTCTTGACAATGATAGGTACTCACTGAAGTCTGTAAAATGTCAATTCAGAAATGTTTCTATTTTAAGCCTGGGAGTCTTATTCTTTTTCGGGAAGGCCAAGGGTTGCAGAGATTCACTGATTCCATAATTGGCACTTTCAAAACATTAAGATGTAGAACAGCAAAGCACAGAAGGGAGTCACCTCTTAAAGTGCACATAGGCAATTTCTTTCCTTGTCATTTATTAAATACCTTATCTATTTGTTTAGAACCCATCTCCATGGTAACTGTAAAAAAAAATTGTCATTTGGTATTGAATTTCTAAGAATGGCCTTATAACACCTACCAAGTATTTTACCTCAGATCATCAATTCTACCCAACAATAGTCAACTGTTGGAGTTAAAGCACAGTGTAAGCTTTGGGTTGAATTTGCCTATTAATTCAGGCAAAAGTGAAATTGTTTTACTTTAAATCTTCTGGGTAATTGCCTCAACCCTCCACTTTAATTGAACTTGGAGACATAGCCAGAGAAGTGTTTCTCTCAGGATTTTATCTTTAGTTTGTAGATAGGTATTTATTACACAACATAAATGGAACATAAAGCAAGCTTTAAAAAAAAAAAAAGGCGTTTTGAGAAGATATCCTACTCAAACTACCAATTATCCAACATCTCATCACTGAAAGTGAAAGATGATCTTTTTTCTAGCTATTAGATGAATCTGCTGCTGCCAGCTAGCTGTCTAATTTCCTCTCCTATTGGGGTCTGTTTCTATCTAACTTCCTGCGTTAGCCCATAGCCTGGACTCCCACTAGTTGATAAATGTTCCAAAATTTTCAATGCTCTTCCCTGTGCCCTATTCATTGCTGAGCCTCTGTTAAGTGCTGGGTATTTTATTTTAAAGCCAGCTCTTAATTATTTGGATGCCAATTAGCCAGGGTCTGGAATTAACTTGACTCTGCTCTCCCTCTGTTTCTTTTCTGCTCCCTGCCTTTTGGCCACAGCACAGCTTGTTAGTTCCTTCATGAGGGAATGAGGGGCAGGAGTGGGGTAGGGATAAAAGCCTGGAGACTCAAATAAGTTCATTTTGTTATTTGTTGGCAGCTCTGGTTAAAAGTTTGGCAAGGCAGTGTATTAAAAGTGCACAATAATAGTAAACTTTCTTTATCATGTATATCTCATTTATCCAAGCTCTCCCAGATTCCCATTGCTGGTGTTAAATGGGAAGCTGCCAGAATTGCACTTGGTACCTTATATTATGGCAGGAAAAAATAAAGTTTCTCTGACTTGGCAAAAGCTTGTTTAATGAGCAGCTTTGCTTAGTACTGAATCCTTTCGGATCAGCAAGCACAGGGCAATCAGCCATTGGAAATCAAGCTACCACATTGTCAAAAGCTCAGGACAGCCAAGCTGCAATGGTTCTAGCTAACAATGGAGTTTATGTTTTTGTTGCATTTCATTTTTTTTCTTAATAAAATGAAAGAAAGAAGAAGAGAAATGAGGGAACTGAAGTAAAGACGCTCTTATATTGGACATACAAAAATAATATGCTGAAGTCTTCAACTAGAATAAATTATTACATCATTATTTTACATCAATTGAGATATAAAAATAAGATATCACTGTGTCCTGAATTACATTCTACAAGTAAAGGTAGAGTTCATTTTATCAGTTTCCCATTTTCTAAGGGTAATTTCAGTGTTTTGAGAAAATGTAACATTGAAATGGGGAGATTTCTTATAGGATTTGATGGCAACATTTGATTCTGAAAGACTAGGACAGCTATTCAAACAGGGTACGTGAAGAACTTACTATGAAATCCCCATATGTTATTGTTATTGGACTGTTTTAATATTAAAACACTGTTAAAACACTGTTATTAAGTCATCTAGTAATTTTTATTTTATTGATATCTTAAAGATCTGAGAATTATATTTTTCCCTTATGTCCACCAGAGTGTGTCTGTATGTCTTTCTTCAAATGAGAAAGACAAAAGAAAAAGAACATGAGAGATCATATAAAAGATAAATTTAGATACGAAGAAGAATTTCATACCTTTGAGGGGAATACAAAGCACCAGACTGCATCTCTAAGGGAATGGCAGGGCTGTCCTTGAAGACAAAATAATTTCTCATTTACATGGATCACTTAAATGTGATTCTGTGAGATGGGAGGGTGGTTGGCTGAAACGATCCTTAAGGAGGTGGTTTATTTGTACAGTGCGGAAGAATATAGCCAGGGAGCACTGGATTCAAATCCCTGTCCAGCAACACACTAGTACTATCCCTTTGAGCAACACACAAAATGCGCACAGGCTTCAGTTTTCTCAACTTTAAAGTGATGGTCATGAAAATGTACAACAATTTTGTGAAGGTTAAATTAGATCAATATATAAAATCCTTACCATGGTGGCTATATCATAATATGTTTTCAGAGAGTAATAGTTATTTTTATTAAAGTCCCTTTCAACTTTCTGAAAATAGAGTAGTACCACAGATTCTAGTTTATACCTCTGAATAGCAACTCTTGAATGCCTAATAAAATAAAGCAGTAACTCTCCACACTAATGCTTATGATGATAAATCAGAAAAGACACACAAGAAACAGCTGCTAACGCAAATAATTTTTTTCCTAATTCTTGGCTTTTTGATAGCTCACAATGTTAAACCTCTTTTTATTGTTATTATTTTAATCTATTTTTAATTGGTCCCCTGTCTACTTTCAAAAAACCTTTGAGATCACTTAAAACAAAAATTAAGCCAAAAACTATATATTAGGTATTTCTGATAGAACTGTTAAACATTTAAAGATTTATTTATTTATTTCAGAGAGCGAGAAAAACATATCAGGGGGAGGGGCAGAGGGAGAGGTAGAGAAGCAGACTCCCCGCTGAGCTCAGAGCAAGGGATCTCACTACCCTGAGATCATGACTTCAGTCCAATGCTTAACTGACTGAGCCACCCAGGGGCCCTGAACTGGTAAACATTTAAATTCAAAACAGTTTAAAGGGCAACAGTAAAAAAAAAAAAAATCAGTATGCCAGGAATTAGTAATAACCACTGAGTTTATTAAAATTCAGGCTTAAGTTTAATATTGAGAATTCTGGCAGCCAAGGCAAAGAGCTCCTTTTATCATTAAATATTTAGAACCTTAGTGGAATGAATTCTGTCAGTGACACTTTAGTGTGGAACCCTGCAAGGGGCTGTGGCTTTCACGGGGTTTTCATGGGGCTTCAACTATCCATCACCCGCCATCATCAATTTTAATGTACTCTTAAAATTTACAATGAATTAAGGGTTTGAGCCTTCAGTTCTCAATATTTTGAATTATCTTGAGAAAATATGGAAATTATTTGTAAGCAGAAGACACAACCCAACAAACTTATGTTCACAAGAACTATATAGAGAAAAGGGTTGGTAAACTGTAAAGATCCTATGGCCAAATTTTTTCCCTTCTAAGTTTACCTCTAAGGATATAAAGGGAATTCCTTTCTTTGAGGGTATTTTAAGCATCAGCATGCATCTGTAAGGGAATGATGGGGCTATCTTTAATATAAAATAAGTTCTTGGGGCACCTGTGTGGCTCAGTCGGTTAAGCATCTGCCTTCAGCTCAGGTCATGATTCTGGGGTCCTGGGATCAAGCCCTGTGACGGGCTCTCTGCTCAACAAGGAGTCTGGTTTTCCCTCTCCCTCTGCTCTTCCTCCCACTTGTGTTCTGTCTCCCTCGCTCACTCTCTCTCAAATAAATAATACATAAATACATAATCTTAAAAAAAATAAGTTTCTTGATTAATCTTTGAATTAGTGAAATTTGATTCTGAGTGATGAGTTGGTGGTTAGCTGAAGTGACTCTTACAGAGGTGGTCTTTGCAAAATCTACAAAAGCCAAGCAGATTATCATGAATTACTCAGATGGTGCAGGCTGCATTAGCCTGGTCTCAGCTAAGGCTATTTTGTAGCATCATTGCTTGAAATCAGACATAAAAGATTTAAGAAAAGTTGTGTTTTGTACACAGTTCCTTGGATTCTTGAGAATTTCTAACTAGCTCATCAAATTGTACTAATTGCCTATTCCATGCCAAGCACTGAGCACTGTGGGAAACCATCTGTATGTTTATTATAGGTGTCAAATTAGCCCAGAAGAAATGAGAAGATACCTTTGAATTGGGGTTCATCTGACCCAACTTAAACCTAGAGGCTGGAGTAGTCTTTTGATGGTATTGTGGCCAGAAGCTGCTATTTTTTTATGTTATTTGTCTTTCAGGTTTCCATTTCAAACGTTATTCTTTTCAATATGTAACCTTATTATTTTTACAAAGACTTTCATCATGTTTGACTTCCTAATTCATTTTATCTCTTGTTTTTCCATCTGTTGTATACTCAATTTATTTTTTTTTAATTTTTTTATTTTTTTTTAAGATTTTATTTATTTATTTGTGAGAGAGAGAATGAGAGAGAGCACATGAGGGGGGAGGAGGGTCAGAGGGAGAAGCAGACTCCCTGCCAAGCAGGGAGCCCGATGTGGGACTCAATCCAGGGACTCCAGGATCATAACCTGAGCAGAAGGCAGTCGCTTAACCAACTGAGCCACCCAGGCGCCCTGTATACTCAATTTATTAAGCTCAGTAGTGCAAAATGTAAGTTATTTATTTAATGTCCCTCAAAAAATGCATGCCTATCATTTCATCCTGTAAAAGGGAGCAGAAATATTGTATATTTCCTATACATTCTAGGTAAGCTGCAAGAATTACTGAGCTTACACTGGGTAATTCTCAAGGGTACCTGACAATATGCACAATGGTGCTGAACAAATATTATGTGATAGACTAAAACTGTGTATTGGACAGCATTGTTGTAGATTAGCCAATAATGTATAAATCTTTAACTTTTTAAAATAAGAAAATATTGTTACTGCTGAATTATTTTACATCATCTTGTATATAAGCATCCTTTTTAAAATCTTTAAAAAGGCAGAATACTTGTGCTACATTTCTTTTCTTCTAGCGTAAGATTTAATGACCATTGAGAAGTATCTACCTTATTTTAAACCTTTTGTGCTTTGAGATCTACTGCCACATAGCTTTGTCAACATTGCTCACTCCAGTATAGTCTGAAAGTTACTTTATGCTATTTTAGAGGAACTTCTGTCAAAAAAAGAATGGTTTATTGTCTCTTAGCTCAAGAAGAATCCATGTCTGAACCCTGTAGCAAAAATGCAAAGCATATCTATCCCTCGAAGCTGCCATTTTCATCACAGGGTCTTTCATTTGCATCTTGCCATGGGTATCAATAAATCACCGGTGTGCAATACACAGCCACACACCATTCAGCCATACTGGGAAAAGAGGCTCCTTAGCTCCCAGCTCTGCCCCTTCCTGAAATGAATTCCGCTCTGTTTCCCTACCAGATTTGTTACTTCCTCCACATAAGAAGGCATTCATGAGAACTCAAAGCCTCCTGGATTCTTTCAAAAATCTGTTTTGAGGACAACACGATTTAAAAGCAAACAAAAAATCTGAAGAGACACCTCACAAGATATATGAATGGCTAAGAAGCGTATGAAAAGATGTCCTTCACTGGTCGTCAGAGAAATGCAAATTAAAACCACAATGAAATACCACCACACCCCCACTAGAATGGCTAAAGTTAAAATGACTGATGACAACAAGTGTTGATGAGGATTCAGAGCAACTGGAATTCTAATACACTGATGATGGAAATTCAAAATGGTATAGCCACTTTGGAAAATATCATAAACATACATTTCCTGAGTGAACCAGCAATTTGCACTTCTAGATATTTATCCAATAGGAAATGAAAACATATGTTGCACAAAAATGTATATGCGAATGTTCATAGTGGCATTAATCGTAACAGCAAGAAACTGGAAGTAACTTTAATCTCTCTCAACTGGTGAATAAATAAACAAATTGTGTTATATCCATACCACAGAACAATACTCAGCAATAAAAAATGATGAGATGGTAATACATGCAACAACATGGATGAATCTCAAACATTACATCATGTGAAAGAAGCCAAACACAAAAGAGAATGCACTGTGCATTTACAGAAAATTGCATTTACAGAAAATTCTAGACAACATAAAACTATACTGACAGAAGGCAGTCAATGGTTGCTTCAGCTTGGGGAATTTGAGGAGGGGATTTTCTGCAAAGGGCATGAAGAATCTTTAGGGCGATGGAAATACTCTGTATCTTTACTTTGATGATGGTTGCACAATTATATATAATTACCAAAATTTATCAAACCGTACACTTAACATCTGTGAATAAAACTTCAATGAAATTTTTTAATTCTGGATTGCTCTTTTTGGTTCATCCTATTTGCTATAAAGTGATAAAACTCCAAATTATTGATCCTTGTTACCTAGAAAATTAACTCTGATAATCTCAGAAGCCCTCTCACTCCATGACTGCTCCCATAAAACAAGCCATTCCCTTTCTTTCTACTTGTTTTCAGAATGCAGTTGCTACAAATGTCCATGTGTTATTTTTTCCTCTCTTCGTTCTATGTCATAAGCAATAAGCACAGTGCCACCAGAAAAGTAAACACAAAACTGTATATCCCTTCACTTAGCAAAATATAGTAAAAATTCCTGACAAGACTCTGTTTAGAAAGTGTTTGCACTGATAAAGGTGATAATATTTAGAAGTATATGCAAATAAGGTTGTTGGTACAGCAAGGTGTAAATGACTAACCTCTCACTTGTCTGCTGCAGGCCCGAGAATGACCATCTCTTTTCAGTAAAAAGGAAGAGTGAGACGTACATGAGGCTCAGATAGCAGAACTGGGGTCATTTTTGGAAGTTACACAGTTTGTATGTATACAAAAATAAACCTCAAATCTACAACTGTTTGAAATTAGTATTGGCTGCCTTGTGAGATAGTGAGCCTCCCCCCGCTACAAATAACAAAGCAGAGGTTGGATAAACATCTGTACAAATGTCATAGGTGTTATCCCAGCATCAGCTATGAGGTGAGACAGTGTGATCCCTAAGGTCTCACTTGATGCTGAGATTCTATTACTCAATGAAACTATTAATGACCTTCTCATCTGCAGTTTCACCAAAGTCATGGGTTAAAAATCTAGATTGCACAGGGAATGAGCTAGCAATCACAGACTGCTTGCTTCAGCAAGTTTGAGAATTTGGCCATGAAGAACAGGAAGAAAAAAAGAAAACAGAGGTACATATCATAACGCCTCAGCAGGGTCTAATAAGCACCCCCCTTTTAGGAACATGAGTTTCAAAGACAACAGGAAGGAATCAAGTTGAAAAGTGAGCACTGAAGTGACAGAGAGAAAGGAAATGAGAGGATATAGTGTAGGCCCCTGTACATGAAGTAGTCACTGGATGATTTCTACCTTTTCAGTACAAGGGAGGCAAGGCCTTTTGAAAAGGAGGAAGAGAAGAGAAAGGATTTAAAGAAATATACAGTCGAGAATAGATGAATGAGAGGATGTTTGAGGAGATGTGTCAATATAAAATTAAACATCTTAGATGAGTTACTCACATGTTTTATGTCTCCTCTGGCAGCTCAGATTAAAAAAAAAACAAAACAAAACAGACAGCAGGTGCTCTAAGGTTAAGAGTGAGGTTTAGTACATTCTCAGCTAAAGATCAAAGAAGAGAGAATCTAGCAGTAGAAAAGAGCAGCATTAAATGTAGTAAACTCTGAAAACTCAGTGAAGCTAAAAAGGCTTAATGATGTGGATAAAGCAGAAGATGCTTAGAGGTCTTGGTAAAGAAGAAGGGAATAATCTCAACAATAACCAACATTTGATGGCATCTCACCAAGGCTTTTTCTAGACACGATTTTATTTCATCGCTGCAACAACTCTGCAAAGCATCATTATCTCCTAATTTTAAGATTAGGAAACTGAGGCTTAGGTACAATGAGAGACCCTCACTGGGTTACAAGGCTGTTATGGTGAGACTGGGATGTGAACAAGGTCTTCTACTACCAAACATATCCTCTCATACCAAATATCCTCTCTTCTTTTGAACTCTGTCTTTTCTGTGTGTAGAGCCCAGTGTAGGGGACAGAGTGGGAGACAGAAGCAACAAGCTTCTCACAACAAGATGGTCATGCTCCCCACCATGCCATAAGCACCCAGCAGTATTAACAAGCTCATAGCAGGGACTCAGGAAATACAATTAGAGGTGAACTGAGAGGAAAAAACCAAAACGGAGAGCTACCTGAAGCCCAGCAAGGAAAACCGTTCTGTGAAACACCTTGAAAACCACAGGAACATAAATGAATTAACCATCCTAAGTCACTTTCCTTTATAATACATAAACCATCCCAGGTTTTTTACCTCCATCTTCTTCAATCCTTTTATTGTATTTTTTATGGTACTGTTTGACACACCTTGACATTTCTCTTTTCTGTTTTTATTTTTAAAATAGTCTTCAGAGCAGGGCGCCTGGGTGGCTCAGTTGGTTAAGTGTCCGACTCTTGATTTTGGTTCAGGTCATGATCTCGGGGTCGTGAGATTGAGCCCCATGCTGAGCTCCGTGCTGAGTGTGGAGCCTGCTTGAGATTTTCTCTCTGACCCTCCCCTGCTGCTCATGCTCTCTGTCTAAAAGTCTTCAGAGCTATAACTTATATTAAAGTAACAATTTGTTTTTTAAAGTAATAATTTAGAAAGGATTAATATAATAATATATTTGTCTTTTTCATTTAGCATGAGATAGATGCTAAAGCACTATTTAAATAATGTAACTTATCAAGTCCCTTTCATTTGGATGTGTATTGTTTATTCTATGCATCTTAGATGGTAGTAAATATGGCTTGAATTAAATTACAGTTTAGGCATTACATTTAAGCCATACATCTTTAATGCCCCCAGAAGGTGGTGTTCATTTTATAAAGCAATGGTCATCAAACTGGGTTATGTGTATCCATAGAAACTTTACAATGTTTGCAGGCAAGGTCATTTGGAAGAAATCAATTGCAGACCATCAGCTTCCCCTATATATGCTTTCCTAACTGGATCTGCCTGAGACTCTATAGTTGGTGGTCATGCCAGTGCTCTTTTCCCCCTCTCTTTTGTTCATGTCATTTCTCCCACTTTACAGAAGAAATGCGTGCCTCTCACCCATTCTGCATTACAGTATGGTGGCAGAGAAAGCCTTGGGCTATAAAGAGTACTTAAGGACACTACAAAAAGGGACAGTGTAAAATACTGTGTTTGCCAAGTCCTCCTTTATCAAGGCACCAAGTCTGTCTCTCAGTTGCATATTTGAATTATCTCAAGGAGGAAGTGAAAATTTCCATGTTTACTTCCAACCATTCAACATTAGATCTTCAAATAAAAAAAATATATTGGAGATAAACTGATGTTTCATATTTTCTTCTTACTCAGACTTGAATAAGAAACTTTTTATTTTTAATATTAACAGTTTTATTAACCTCAGCCAGATATTTGCTGGATACAAGAAATCCATATCCATTTTCTACCTGGGTAGGAGTTGGCTTGCTGTCATTTTGTCAACCAGTTCTTTGTTCATTTATTCCTTCTTATTTGAAAGACTTATATTAAGCTTAGCAGAGTTATATTGTGGTAGGGGAAAGTGTGAGAAGAAAATTGCAGAGGTAAGATAAAACTGCTTGACTGATCTCTGGTTCAAAGCAACACCTGGTGTGGTGCAAAGAGCACACCCTGCTGGTCAGCTTCAGTGTCTGTAAAATGCACCATCCACTTGAAAATTCCGCTGGTGAAGCCTCAAGGAAACAACTGATGTTAAATGTTGTGTGAACTGTAAAATACTATAATACAAGTATTTTTATTCTAGATGAAATAGAAGAGAATATCGTATAATCAATAAAACCACGACTTTGTCCTTGATTCCTCCTATCACTTCATCTTTTCTCCTGGTTGGTACTGTTGTTTTTTTTCTTCTTCCATTTGTCAACCAACAAATGCTCAGTACACACCTGCTATCTGGTCAGTGCACCTTCCTCCTTTCTAGCAGCTTTAGGACCCTCTTCACCTCTACAAATCTTCTCTTTTCTCCTGTCCCTGCTGATAGTTGATGGCTAGCTTTGACACACAAAGCATGAATCATTCTTCCTGGGGCGCTGTGACAAGCACATCAATGTGGAATTATGGTTACAGTTACACCTGACAGACTCAGCCAGAACAGCTACAAGGTTTGAAACAAAGCTGTGTCTCTGAACACAACAGCTAATGACCTTGATGGAGATGCTGAAGGTCAAGGCTAACTTCTTTAATTGCACATACATTGTAATTCTATTTCACAAAAGCAATGATATCCTAGATGCTGCTTCTCTGAACATTTTACTTTTTTGTGGTTAAAAATGTAATTCCTTATAATGGCACCCACAGTGTGCTACAATTATATAGAAATGCACTTCCAGTTATAATCCATCGCTTGATTAGAAGACATCAGCAAAGCACCTGCCAGAAAAAGTAGCACACTGTAAATACTATTAGTTCCTGTCTTATATCAAGGCAGAACTGTGCTGGCACTAAAATCAGCTGATTGATACTCACCATTATCTGAGGCAAGAGCTGGGAGAGTTCCTAAAACAAAACAGTGACTTAAAAGTCAACTAATAACTCAATGCAACTGTTTGGGAAGAGCAGTCTGGATATCAAATTATAACTATCTAAAACAAACACCTTCTGTGCCAAGTGACTTCTACATATACCCTGTATTAGATTTGCATGGTTATTAAGTGCTGCAGATTATGTGTCTCTTAAGCTACTCTACTCTACTCAAAAATGTAGTGATTTGTTCACATTTAATGAAGACACTAGATATGTTAAATAAACTGTCTCCCCCCACCCCAACCATTGCCCATGATTCCAATTAAAAATAACAAGATTACCCTTTCCAAACCCAATTCGTGTGAGACTGAATGAAAGTAAAATGCTATATAGGAGAAAGATTTCAAGGAAGGAATGAGAGCTTGAAACACTGGAGAGGAGACCAAACATCTTTGGGGTGAAGCTAAAGAACACAAGTGCGGTCAATGCGGAATATAAGAAACCAGGGTGAAAAAAACCCAATAATTCACTTGGGGGTTAAAATATTCTAAGAACATGGACTAAATACACGAAGCAAATGGAAACATTATCGTGATAATATAATGTTTATAAGGAAAGAAGTTAAAGTGTAGTGGTTAAGTATTTGGGCTCTGGGGTTCAACACTGCCAAGTTCGAGTCCCATTTTTGCCACTCAACAGCCTTGCCTGAGTTCCATGGTTCACTCTCTGAGGCTTGGTTTCCCCATGGGTACAATTGGAGATAAAACCAGTACTTATCTCTTATGATAACTAAATGATCTACTGCAGATAGAAGGGCTTGGTTTAAGTTAGGTAATACTGGTATTTTTCTTCTTTGTTTGTAGTGTTATGTATGACACTATGCTGAATAAAGACAACTAAACAAATCATTGAACACTGCTGACACATCATCTAACAGACGACACTGGCACTATGATATCTTAATAGCAGCATACAAGAGAGACAATATGCTTTTTATTTTTATTTATTTTTTTTAAAGATTTTATTTATTTATTTGACAGAGAGAGAGACAGTGAGAGAGGGTACACAAGCAGGGGGAGTGGAAGGGGAAGCAGGCTTCCCGCTGAGCAGGGAGCCCGATGCGGGGCTCGATCCCAGGACCCTGGGATCATGACCTGAGACGAAGGCAGACGCTTAACCGACTGAGCCACCCAGGCGCCCCGACAATATGCTTTTTAAATAAGGAAAATTGTACAGCATTATTAAATGGTATTGGACAACTAATTTATAATTCTGGGCTCTAAAATATGAAGAATTTGAGAAGGAGAGTCAGAAACATAATTATCTCATGGGAAAGGCAGTCTCCTAAGTGCAATCTTTCAACCTCCACTGGCCCACTTAAGAATGGGCCTTGGGTCTGGAACACTTCCTTGCCAAGAGATAAAGAATCCACACGGCCTGGGCCTGCCTTATCACCTTGTGTGGGAATCTACTTATTTCAGGCTCAATGACTACTCTTTTTTTACTGCTTAAAGCATGTGTGTTACACGGCACCCTACCGTTACACCTACTGTTACACCTGTCCTCCACAAGGAGGGCATAGGGTTTCTTTCACTGTGAAACTAGAGGAGAGTATATGTAGGCCACCTGTCCTATGTTGGCCACAGGGAAAGACCCACTAGCCATGGGAGGCTGACAGCCATTACTGAAGCTGATCTTGCTCTGTCTCTTCTCTATAAAGTACTTTTCCATTCAGTACTTGATTGTGTTGTGTTTTCCAGTGGCTCCAATACAAAGATGCAATGAGTGGAAATATTTAGAGTCCTCTCCTGGGATTAGTAACTGGTGCACAATATTCTGTTCCCTTGGGATTGATAACTGGTGCCTGGTATTCTGCTCTACACTAATAAATCTGAAACTAGGACTTAGGAAAAAAATTTAAAGAAATGAAATCATAGCTAGAAAAGATAATATTGAGAGGTTACTGTAATCTTCCTTGCTTTGAAGTCTGCTCTCTCCAAAATTAATACAGCTATGCCAGCTTTCTTTTGATTAGTGTTAGCATGGTGTATCTTTCTCCATTCCTTTACTTTAATCTATCTGTGTCTTTTCATTTAAAACAGGTTTCCTGTAGACTGTACAGTCTTATTTTTCTATTCACTCTGAAAGTCTCATCTTTTAATTGGTGTATTTAGAACATTTACATTTGAAATAATTGATAGAGCTGGATTAATATCAATCATATATGTAACTGTTTTCTATTTGTTGCCTTTGTTCTTTGTTTCCTTTTTTGTCTTCCACTTTTTTTTTTTTTTTGCTTCTTCTGGCTCTAATTGAGCTTTTTATATGATTCTATTTTTTCTCTTTTATTAGCATATCAATTATATTTCTTTAAGACACTTGTTTAGTGGTTTCTTCATAGTTTGCAATATACATTTATGACTAATCCAAGTTCACTGTCAAATAACACTAATCTGCTTCATGGGCCGTACAGGTACCTATTTATTCTGCTTGGTGTTCTCCAAACTTCCTTGATCTGCGGTTTAGTGTCTACCATTAATTTTGGAAAATTCTCAGCCATTATTATGTATTTATTCTATTGCCTTTTCTTTCTTCTCCTGTATGTATGGTGTATGTTATTACACCTCTTGTAATTATCCCACAGTTCTTGGATATTCTGTTCCATCTTTTCAACTCTTTTTTTTTTTTTTTTTTTATCCCTTGCATTTCAGTTTTGGAAGTTTCTATGGACATATCTTCAGGATCACTGATTTTCCTCTTAGTCATTTCCAGACCACTAATGAACCCATCGAAGGCATTCTTCATGTATGTTATGGGGCTTTTGCTTTCTAGTACTTTCTTTCAATCCCTTCTTACAGTTTCCATTTCTCTGTTTACATTACCTACTTATTCTTGCATATCGTCCTCTTTTTTCATTACAGTCCTTAGCATACTAATCATAGTTATTTTAAGTTCCCAGTCTGATAATTCCAAAATCTCTGCCTTGCCTAAATCTGGTCATAACGCTTGCTTGTTTCTTGGTGTTTTGGTGGTGTTGTTGTTGTTGTTTTACTTTTTTGCATGTCCTAGAATTTTTTTGTGGAAAGCTAGATATGGTATAACAGACAAAACAAACTAGCAAAGAAACATGAAGTAGAGAGGACTTTAGTGTGAGGTTTTATGTTTATCTGGCTAGGAGTTAAGACTGTGTTTACCATTTGCCCTTGCTGTAGTGTCAGAGGCTAAAATTTGCTCCAATGTCCTTATTTTTATCTCCTCTGTTGTCTTTAGGTGTCTCTAGGAATTCCACGAAAAGGGTTTGAGACTTGCAGTTCTTTTGGCTTTAATCCCCTGTTCTTATATAAGAGCCCTATTGGTGTGCTCTCCAGTATATCCCAGGTGACTAACATAGTCTCCTGCAGAAGGAAGGCCCTTACTAATCATACGTTGAATGAAAGACTAAAGGTAATGCTAGGTATAAAGAAGGGTTTTCTGAAGGCTGTTAATGGCCTGGACTGGGTCACTAAGCCAGGTTGTGAAATCTCCCTTCCCATATGCCTTTTTTTTTTTTAATTTTATTTATTTATTTGAGACAGAGAGAATGAGAGAGACAGAGAGCACATGAGATGGGGGAAGGGTCAGAGGGAGAAGCAGGCTCCCCGCCGAGCAGGGAGCCCGATGCGGGACTAGATCCCGGGACTCCAGGATCATGACCTGAGCCGAAGGCAGTCGCTTAACCAACTGAGCCACCCAGGCGCCCCCCATATGCCTTTAAAAGTGGCCCATTTTTTAGTATCTGTAGTATGGTTTCTGAGTTCTCCTGTCAGAAAGTGAAAGTATGGATCTACCAGTTTCTCAATGTTCTTCACAGGTTCTTCTGATTTCTGTGCATTTCCCTTAGGACATCCTGACCATCAGTACACTGCTTCATATGGACTAGGAAAGGTTTACATTGTTACATCTCAACAGAAGTTTAGTCTTTTATGCCTTAGAATTATTGTCTTCATTCATTCAATAAATATTTGCTGAATATCACCTGTGTGGGGGTTGCTGGTGTTCTGTTTGCTAATATATTACATTTGTCCACTTTTTTCTACCTTATGTGATTTATTCTTATTGTAAGACAAGTTAATTCAGAATAACTCCTCTTTCTACCACACTCTCCTTCCAGAGTATTTAGGTCAACTTTAGCACCTGCCCCAACCAGTAAAGATTTATATGTTCTCCAAAATTCTTTTTTTTTTTAAGATTTTTATTTATTTATTTGTCAGAGAGAGAGCACAAGCAGGGGGAGTGGCAGGCAGAGGAGGAAGCTCAGCTCCCCGCTGAGCAAGGAGCCTGCTGTGGAATTTGATCCAAGGACCCTGGGATCATGACCTGATCCAAAGGCAGACGCTTAACTGACTGAGCCACCCAGGTGTCCCTGTTCTCCAAAGTTCTTACATTCTAATTGCTAGATGGTGAAACTCTAATAAAAGTTTCATATCCAACTGAAGGCTTGATCCTGAGCATTGTTTTCCTCAGATTATAGTGCTTTCCTTTTCAGGTAGGGAGCACGGAAAGTTGATGTATGAGCCTTAAACAGAAGGCTATTGTACCTCTGGCACTGGAAAGAAAAAACACAAGGAAAACCCCATAGAAGTATCAGTCAATGCCTTTGGGATTTTGAGAGCTAGTATTCTGCTGTCTTTCCACTTCCAACCACCATGACTGTGATCAATGATCTGGCGTAGTCACAAACCTCTGGACATCCACATTTCTTCATATGCTCCGTATCTGTTTATATCACCCATTTCTACTATGAGTAGATGAATCTCTTAAATCCAATTACTTCAAACATTCAGATTTTATCATAAGGCTTTGCCTTACTATTTCTATCTGAATCTCATCTTCCCTCTACTATGATTCCCAGTAATGAGGAAGTTGTTCCTACATGTGAGGTTCCATTTTAAATTAATGTGCTCCTTTGATACTCTTCTTCATTAACTTTCACTATGTTTTCTAAGTTTCTTTGACTTGAAGCTGTTATAATTTATCCAGCAGGAATGACTTCAAAGGAACATAGTCATAGAGGACTTTAGAATGATTCAAAACAAAGAAAAGCAATAAGTACTGCAATTTAATCTTACAAGAAGTTTAATTTTTCCAGTGTGAGAAAATAATATACCCATAAAATGTCACTGAAACATAAGAAGCTAAACCCATTTCTCCATCTATGGCTTGATAAGAGAAAAAAATTTAATGGATAGCAGTTGATTGATCATCTTCCGCATGGGAAAATCAGTATAGATGGGCTCCAAAACAGTTCCCCGACCCATGCGCTAGTAATAACACAGTGCAGCAACAGACAAGGCATTTTAGGAACAGACTGTTCTTGAGAAAAGATTTTCAAGTAATTTCCTTTCCTTTAATCATACATCCAAGGTATTTTACACATACACATTAAAAAGTATCTACACATAAACAAAAAAAGCATCTGCAAACAAGGACCTCCTGGCGCTTTTAGCATTTTGGGGGGTCCTCCACTTCTTAAAGAGTTTCCTGCCTTCTCCCACCACAGGGGACTACGGATATACAGGCACACTGTCCCAGGACCTAAGACGGTAATAAATTACCGTTTAAAAAGTCCACAGTGACTCCTTCAGATTCTTTAAGCAATTTACCCAGAAGTAGCTCAGGCACTGGCATCAGTATGATGACTGTGACAAACAAGTCTTGATCATGATAAAAGCTCACTTCATACTTTAATTATAGAAGAACTATGGAACTAGTAAACTGGTACAGTTAAATATCAAGCTCCAGAGGGATATGAGACTGGCCTGGCAAAACAGTGAATTCTTTGTTATTTGGCAGCAGCAGAGTTTTTAAATGAATCAAATATTTGAGTTGCATACAATGTACACCAAACACAGACTATCCATCTCCAAATAATTATGTGGATTGCACACTAAAATTTTACACTGCTCATTCTTTCTGGAATGATTCAGAAAGCATTTTAACCCATCACAGCACCTCAGGGTAGGAGCTGAAGTTCTCACTGTGCCAAAACAGTGTGAGAACTGGGGGCTCATAAAGACTTCTACTGACAAAACTCCAGGCAGAGTAGAATTTGCTGTAATTTGAGGGAATGCTTAGAGATTTGTTGGACTCTGAAAATATCTATAATTTTTCCCTGAACCACAACACCATCCATATTACTGTCTCTACTAACCAATACTGACATCTCTGATGACACATACACATATACACACAAGTCCAAAGTGCCCAGTATTATTTTGAAAACTTTTTTATATGTAGAAAAATTGGTCTAGTCTCTCTTCCATTCTTCTTAGAACTGGGATCCATCTAAAATATTGCCCCAAGGAAAAAGACAAGAGTCCAACATTGACAGGCTATGTGTTCATTTTTCTAGCTTTCCTGGGCAATGAAGAAAATCTTTCCTGATAAAGAGTTCCATTTGAGGGGCAAACAGTTAAGGAAAACTATATTTACATGTGCTTCCCAATTTTCTCCCTAGGCAGTACTGAGTAGATACGCAGCCCAAGTGAAAGTGGGAGGAAAGCGTTTGGACATTGAGAGTGCAGGATTTAGAACAGGGAACAGAAAATAGAGCAGTAAAGGAGGGAATTGTTGGAAAGCAGGCCGTGATGTTTTTTGCTTGTTGGTTTTCATTTTGTTTTTCCTTTGAGAAAGCACAAACTTAAGCAACTTTAAATATTTATAGGAAGGATCCAGTTTTTGGTCCATCCATTCTTTCATTTAACAGACATTTCTTGAGCATCTTCTATATATATCAGACATTGTTCTAAGCATTAGAGAAGAGCAACAAATAAGACAGGCTAGATTCCCATTGTTACTGAGCTTGCCATCTATTTGGGCAAAACAAATAAACAATAAGCAAATAACATTAGTATTCATTTGTGATAAATGCTATGAAGAAAATGATACAAAGTGATGCTGAGGGGTGTAATATTATTTACACAGAGTAGTTAGGAAAGGCCTCTGAAGGGAGGTGACATTTTAGTAGAGGCTGAAATGATGAAAAAATCTAGTCATGAAACAATATGAGGCAAGAGCATGCAAAACAGAGGGAACTCTAAGGCAGGGACACACAACTTGGTGTGTCTAAAGGGCTGAATGACAGCCAGTGAGTGTGGTCAATGAGGGGAAGTGGTAGAAAATAAAATCTAAGAAGTAGGCATAGCCCATCAGCCAAGGAAAGGACTTTGAATTTTATTATTTTATTCTAATCACAATAGGAATATATTATAGACTTTTCAACAGAGGGAGTGGAATGATCTTATTCAAACTTTAAAACAATTAGTCTCTCTATTGTGTGGAGCTGGATTATAGGAGATCAAACAACAACGAAGTAAAACCAGTTAGATAGCTATTAGTGTAGTACCTGTAAGAGAGATATAGCAATGAAATGGTGAGGAGTGATCAGACTTAGCCTACAGTAGATGTAAAGCCAACAGTTCTTGCTGACAGATTGTATGGCTGTGAAAGAAAAAGAAGAACAAGGATGTCTGAGGACTTTTCCATGAGCAACTAGGTGGATGGTGGTGCCATTAGGGAAATGAGACCCTTGGCTTGGTGTAGGGAGAGGAATCAAGCAATTTATGAGTTCCTGTTGAAAGAAAGGCATAGACTATAATGAAGGAGGAGGGAGAGTTGATAGTTTAAGGTTCTAGAGAAAGCAGAGAGATAGTATACAAACCTTATGTGAAGGGGTCATTATCAGTTTTAAGGAGAGTCTGCTCTTCTAGTGTACAAGGAGTGTGAGGGAGAGAATGAGCATTAAATTACAGGTTTTCAGGCTTAATAATATTAGTATTATCAACATTTAGTTGCAGGCCTGATATTCTGATGGCTACTATTTTGTCTATGAAGTACAAGGAAGCAGAGACAGGGATGACTGGGATTTGAGAGTGAAGTTTTGGAGAATGAGCTGAACAGAAAAAAGTAAGAGTGTTGCCAGGTAGTACTGAGGATATCTTCAAGGTTAGTGTGATTTTTGTTTATCAGTACTTCACTGGTCAGAAATAGGCACAAATAAAGCATAAAGGTGCGTTCTTCTAGAGTTCGTATTTTATCTGATGGGTGTGATGAAAATTTGAGAAAGAAGAAAGTTAGGGGTATTGGCAAGAATCCTATTTTTAATAGGGATTCTTGGATGGGGTGCCTGGGTGGCTCAGTCAGTTAATCATCTGCCTTCTGGTCAGGTCATGATCCCAGGGTCCTGGGATCAAACCCCGCATTGGGATCCCTGCTCAACAAGGAGTCTGCTTCTCCCTCTCCCTTTGTGTGCTCATTCTCTCTCTCTCTCTCAAATGAATAAATCTTTAAAAAAATAGAATTCTTGGAACCTAAGATAGATAAGGATGCTATTATAAGATGCTTGGACAATGAATTAAAGGGAATAATGAGGTAGAAAGAATGCCAAAGAATGGCCATAGTGCAAGTGACAGAGCAAGCAAAGTAGAACAAGAGAAGGTTTCACACAGAGTCTGGAACAATTAAATTATTTATTTTGGAGATGGTGATGTCAAGGTCCAGGGGTCAACTAGTGTGGGTTTCTGAGATGGAATATAGAAGGATCAAAGAAGAGGAGATAAACAGGTGAAGGAACGGAGGTCCAGGATGTTGAATGGGTCACTCGTGGACACTGAGATGAGGATGGAGACTGTGAGCCAATTACCAAAATCTTTAGTGAATGAGCACGACTGGGGAGTAGACAATAGCAAGAAGGTGGGAGAGAGGCAGTATTATTTAACGGCATGTCCACAGAGAAGGGCTCGGTCATAGCTGGATGCAATGAAACAAACAGAGTAACAGATCTACTGTGTCACCGTGAGGAACCACAGATGTGAAATAATACTCAGCCACTCTTTGAGAAGACTATTAGAAAAGTAGTGTGCTGAGGAGGCAGCCAAGTGGAATATAGGAAGGCTCTGAGAACATGCTATGGAAAGAAAGATGAGAAAGGACCTAGAGGGCACAACGGAAGAAGTCAAGAAGAAGAGGAGCAAGGAGGTTCATGTCTAGGACAAAAATCCTTAGAACATCAGGTCTGGACTTGGAGGGGAGGAGTTATTCTGTAGGCTTTAGACAGAGAAAAGAGAAAAGAGAACAGCTTTAAGGATCTTTTTAACTTGGAAGGGCACTAGGCCAAATAACTAAAGATCACTAGGAGCTGGGTGACATTGGTCCAAAGCTTTGAAGCTCCTGTCTCCAGTAGCTACACTGAGAGTTTTTAGAAAAGTATATTCTTTTTACTTTCAGTTATTTATTTATTTATTTAAAACACACTATTAGGGATTACATTCTCTCTCCCTTTATACTTTTTTATTATGATACAACTTCTATAGTGGCTGAACCCGAGAAATGAATCACAACCATCACAAATCATATTACTAAAACTTACAAAATTCTCCACAAGTAAATAAAGTAGCTAACATTTATTGAGCATTATTATGTGTCTAGCACTGTGCCTCATGCATTATCTAAAGCTCACAAGAATCCTATGAACCCAACATTATTGTTTACATTTCGCGGATGCTGTAACTAAGAATTACGGAGGGTCAATAGTTTGCCCAGGGCTTTATAGCCAATAAATAGTAAATTTGGCCCTAGTCAGTCATATTCTAGAGTGCAATGTTAGACAGCCGCTGGACACACGCAATCTAATCTCTAAACATACCACTGGAGTATTTAAATACTTTACAACTGTTAAAAAAAAAAAAAAGGAAGGAAGCCAGTGATGAGGTTCAGGATACCCCAGAATATGGCACCTTGACATACTGAATATTTTAAGCTGGAGGAGTTTGAGAAAACAGCAGCAGCAGGAAGGTCACTCTGATCTTCCCCTGCCCTGTGCCACTGAAACAGGTTAAAAAAAACCCATTACGTGAGAAGTACCCTCCCTACACCCAGAGAAAAGGAGCAGCCATGTCTCTGAAGACAAAGGGACTTTGAGAAGAATCCCAACAGATCTCACCAAATTTCTTCCAGTTTACTATGTTTACCTCATACTCTTTGCCCTAGCATATTCCTCCATGACAGTCCAATCTTCATCAAACTTAGCATAAAATACTCAGATTTAACTGTTTCTTCATTTCCTTCCGAAGGCTCCTATTTCATATAGAACTTAAATAAATATGAAGCCTTTCTCCTATTAATCTGAATTTGGAAAGGAAAAGACTCTTACCAGCTTAGCTCAACCAGTCCCCACATAAGGAGGGAGGGAAGGAAGGAACAAAGGAAGGAAGTAAGGAAGGGGAAAAACCTGATGTGATCCTGAACTGGTATGCATGCTATTTAAATGTTCTAATGGCCAGCTTCGTGACAGAACATACAGTATTTCAGTATGTTTAAAGTTCATAAGGAGGCATCTGCTGATAAAATATAGTAATCTGAGGCTTTTTTAGGTGGCATTACCGGTTAAAAATAACTGCTGGCAGAACTGAATCATGGCAAATGGAAATGTTAAATCAAAATCATTTCAAGGCTGCCGAAACAATCCTCTGAGTTTGGACAAGCTGCACTCATAAACAAAACAAGCTCATACCCATTGGGTTATGACCTGTACCTTCTCTCTTTGTCGGGGAGAGGTCCACTCCTTCCCATGATGAGACAGGAGAGGGTAGAGAGGTGGCCACTCATAGCTCCAGACAAGCTGCCTCCCCTTGCAGAGATGGCTGGCATTTCCACAGATGATCAAACACCCATTTGGGTTCATTCAGCACCATGTGGTGGCCCTCCTGCCATTTATGGAACAGCATTTTCAACAAGGAGATGGAATGTGCCCCCTCAGGCTTCCAGGGCTGGGCACAGGGGGCATGGCTTGGGTGGGCACAACCATCCACCCCACACCCTGACAGAACTGGCCTTCTACTGAGACAGGTATCAGCCAAATGGCACTAGTAATAACAAATGAACGGTAATAAATGAATGTACTCAGCTGGACCTTATGATCCCCAAAGCAGCAGGTCACTAATTTGACAGCTCATAAGATAAATTAGGCACTAGGATAGTGATTTATAATAAGAAATATATTTGGTCTTCATCCATGGCTCCAGGATAGAGCTCCTAAAACCTTTGTAATTTCCTAAGCGACAAGAGCTATAGGGTCAGCTTTTGTTCCCAGCTCCTGAAATAGCTCCAGAGCAATAAAGGTGAAATGAGTATTTTTGGTTACGCATCACTAGCCCTCTTCAACCATACCTGAGTATATGTTAATGAATGACTACTGAAGAGCCCCGATGGATGAAGGTTGGTTGCTGGTGCTGAATGAACCCAACCACGTGATCAGAGGGCTGGAACTTTCGGTCTCACCCTCTCCCCACCTCCCCAACATCTGGGAAAGGGAGAGGGACTGGAAGTTGAATCAGTCACCAACTGCCAACAATTTAATCAATTATGCCCATGTAATGAATGAAGTTTGGAGAACTTCAGGGTTGCTGAACACAGGGAGGTGCTGGGAGGATGATGCACCCACAGAGGCATGGAAGCTCTGAGTACCTTCCTCTATATCCTGCTCCGTACTTCTCTTCCCTCTGGATGTTCATCTGTAGACTTTAATGATTTCTTTTTATAATAAACCTGTAAACATTAGTGTTTCCTTGAGTTCTGTGGTCATTCTAGCAAAAACTGAACCCACGAAGGGGGTTGTGGGAACCCTGATTCATAGCCAGTAAGCAAGATGGATAGGTGACAATCTGGCATCTGAAGTGGAGACTGTGTTGTGGGGCTGAGCCCTTAACTTATGGCAGCGGATGCTAACTCCAGGTAGATAGTGTCAGAACTGAGTTGAACTGTAGGACACCCAGTTGGTGTCACAGAATTGCTTGATGTGTGAAAACCTTTCCGTCGGATATCAGAAGTGTGGTAGTAGTGTGTGAGTAAAGGAAAATAGTGTTTTTCCAAGACAGTCAACAACTTTTAAAGTCAATGAAAATTATTTGCATGCTTTAATTTTGCATTAGCAATATATTTACCTGATAGTCAACATATTCTTCTTGGAGGGGCCCATACTGGGTTTCAGGAACTACAGGTATGTTCATTTATTTAATCTTCAAAACAACCTTAACAGACCTAACGATCACCTCAATTTTACAAATGGGCAAATGAAGGTTCAGAAAAGTAAACAACAACAACAACAAACACTTGCCCCAGACTATTAAGTACAAAGCAAAAGTATTAAGTACAAATGTAGGTCTGGGCAGATACAGAAGTCCATTTTCCTTCCATTCCTGTGGCTACCTGACATCATATCTGGCTGTGTTAAATGAGAGCCTCCTTTACAACTTCCCTTCTGGATTGAGACCCATGCCTCCTAGGGAAAGATCTTCCTTCCTGCCAAACACTGAATTTGCATCTGGCTAATGGGGACAGACCTCCAAAAGGAGACTTCAGAGAGAACAGGAAGAATTACGCCTCAAAGCCCATGGATGAGCTCTTGGGGCACAGCAGTGGCTGCTTTCTCTACATCTGAAGCAACTGATTTCAGAGGAAAGACTACTGTGCCAGGATGTAAAAGTGTCACTCAGCATCCATGGACATTTTGAATTCCTCATTACCCAGAGCTGTCACCTTATAAACAAAACTGGTTGTTGCATCTCAATATTAACCCATTCTTCCTCTTTTTTTTTTTCTTAAAAAAAAAAAAAAAAAAAAGGAAAAGCCCTTGCTTTAAATTGTTACTGTGCTGGGGGGCCTGGGTGACTCCGTTGGTTAGGCATCCAACTCTTGATTTCAGCTCAGGTCCTGATCTCAGGGTTGTGAGACTGAGCCCTGCATGGGACTCCATGCTCAGTGCACAGTCTGCTTATCGCTCTCCCACCCCCCTGCCATTCCCCCCACTCTCAAATAAAGAAATAAAATGATAAATAAATAAATAAATAAATAAATAAATAAATAAATAAATTGTTATTGTGCACCAGTTTAAGTTGCTTAAACCAGCAGTGTAGGGGCCAAGAGCACGCTGCCCCAAGATGGGCCACTTTGGCATTAAGAGTATTTTGAGTTAAAAAGCAATCAAAACCCAGTGGATTCAGGAGAAGCTCTTTGCCTCCCCCTCAATTGCCTGACAGAATTTAGATAAAGAACCTACTCCAGGAAGAGAGCTATCAAAATAGGTAAGTACATTATACCATGAACTAGGTGTGGTAGAGAGGGCGGAACATAGCAAGGCCTGTTTGATCAAAGCCCTCTATGTCCCATTGTTCCTGAGTGGCTCAGCAAACATTTGTTTACCAAACATTTACTTTTTCACATCCTGTGAATTTCATTCCTTTCTTTTGAAGTCCCAGACCTCTAACCCCTTCTCCTTAGTTCAGAATGACATATATACTTCATTTTGCAAGGCTGTCTTTGGAATTTCCATGTCTGCATGAATTCCTTGTACCTACAAAATTAAATTTGATTTTCTCCTGTTAATGTCTTACATCAATTTGATTCTTAGTCCATCTAGAAGGACTCTGAAGGGCAGTATAAATTCTTCCTCCCCAACAATAGCACTGGACCTAAACGGGGGAGCACAGCAGTTTAAAAGCTGCCATAGTGATCATAAAACCCCATCCCTCTCAGACTTCCAGGTAGTAAGTGAAGAGTAAAGGGAGCATGCCAGCAAGAAGGCAAAACCATCAATCTGGCAAACATCCAAGATACTCAGATGCATATGGACAAGTGAAATTAAGCATCCCTTCACCTTTTCCCCCTTCCTCATGCAAATCCTGATTTCACTCAGATTTGAGGGACTTCAATTTTAGAAAAAGAGGGCTTAAACGTAATAGGAAATCCCATGTTTTGATAGAGTTATAAACACAAGTGTGCAATGTTCCTTTTTTTTTTATAACAGCCAGCCCTTTAAAATAAAAGTCTCCATCCATGCATAACATGCTTCCTTCAGAGCTCAGCCCAGCCTTTACACCTCCTTGCTATTTTCTCATTTGCTTGCTCTTATTTGGAGAGACATACATTAATGGCATACAAGCAGATTTTATGGAAGATTGCTTCTTCTGATGTTTTACTCTCCCCTCCCCCATCCGCACCTCATTATTTTTCATTCTAGAAGCCCCTTGGAATTACAACAGCTCTGTCCCTCTCTATTATTTGTAAGTTCTTCAGTACAGTCTTTAGTTCCTAGATAGCCATTCTTTTCAAAGGCGGACTTGGTTAACTCAAGCATTTTCTCATTTACATGTGAACCAACCCTAATTCACAAGCACTGTAATTTACATGTTGGGTGCATAAAAGCTTCACAACTGCAGAGTCCTGTGGCCTTCAATTCAAACAGCAAATACTCACTCCCTTGCTATGGAGTTTGTGTTTGGTTTGTCTGCCAGTGAGTTCATTGCAAATTGCTGTGTTGTGCTCACCAGCAGTCTCCACCACCTAGAGCTCTCTAGCTTCCTCCTAATTTAGACACTCTCTCTAGTGTCACCTTTCCTGATTTAGCGCTTGATGATTTGAAGAAATTCCAGGAGAAAATTCTTTCCCTTTCTGTGACACTGTGAGAATTCTGCCTGGCACAGAAATAGTGCTGCTGACCTAAAAGATGTCATGAAATTCACTTCTGAGCATGCATCCTTATTCTGACACCTGCCTCTGCTGAGCTTTTGTGTAATAAAGAACTTAGCTGGCCTTTGTCCCCAGTTCCTGGGAGGTAACCTCTAAACCCTTGGAATTTCCCCAGTGAATGGAGTGTCTTGTTATTCATGGTGGGTCCCTGGACCACACCTGATATTTAATGCTAATGAGGTGACTCAGACAGGGAGGTGGCCACACCGAAAGACCAAGCATGTGATTAGAGAGGGTTGAGGATTTGAGCTATATGATATCAGCCCTACCTCGAGGGAAGAGAGGAGGACTGGATCATTTGGCCAATGATTTGATCTATCATACCTATATAAAGAAACACGAATAAAAACTCTGGACACCAAAGTTTGAGTGAGCTGGCCTGGTTGGCAATACTCTTGAGTATTTTCTACTTTGATATGGAGAGGACAGCACAACCCTGAAGATGATGGAAGCTTTACATCTGAAACCTTCCTAGACTTCTCCCTCAGTGATGAGGGAGCAGAAGGCTAGCTGAGGACAGAGCAGAAGGCTAGCTGAGGGCAAAGCAGAAGCTGAAACCCCTCAAACCGCGCCCCCCTTCATGGGATATTCCTCAGGCACTCCTGGCTGCCCTAAAGCTAAGGAAAGAAAAAATAAATAGTTAACTTATAGAGATCACAATCCTGCAAGACCTGTGTCTCCCTTAGTTTACAAATGCCTTAGCAATCTACAAGAACAAAGCATTTCTATCAATAACCTAGCTTCCAGAAGGAAATGTAGATACAGTTAAATGTGATATAACCTGCAGCCCAGTGACAGAAACTTGAAGTGGGCAGAGTGTAATGTTCCTCCAGGAAGCTCCCAACTATCTTCATGTAAATGCCTTGCTAGAGGGAAAAACCTTAACTTGACAATGGCAAAGCTCCAGGATCCTGCGAGTCTTCTTTAACATATGAAAATCCTTTTGAAACCTCCCCCCAACCCCAGAGTGTATAATAAGCCACCCTCACCACCCCGGGGCAGCAGTTCTTTCTGCCCACTGGTCCTGTCCCGTGATTTAATAAGCCACCATTTTGTACCAAAGATGTTCTCAAGAATTCTTTCTTGGTCCTTCGCTCCAGGCCACAGCCCACCGAACCTCACCTATATTCCAAAACCCCATCACTCAGTGCCTCCTTTTTCAGCTGGTTCTAATCTATATGCTTTTGTTAGAATAAAACTGCAATTGTTAAGTATTTTCCTGAGTTCTGCGAATTATTCTAGTGAATTATTGAAACTAAAGGATTTCATAAGGACTCCCGAATTCCATAAGGACTCCCAGACTGAAGTCAGCTAGTCTGAAATAAGGGTGGTCCTGGAGACTCCTCAACTGGTCCAAGCTGATATCTGAAGTGAGAGCAGACTTATGGAGGGCTGTGCTCCTGACCTTGAGTTTGGCGAACTCTGGGTAGCTTTCTCAGTGGTCTACTTGTTTTAAAATTTAGGAACCATTTTCTTAAGGTGTATGAAAGGCCCCTGCTCAGGTGATAAGCACAAAACAGTCTGGCATAAGTTAAAACCAAGTCCAGGTTTTGGCACCTGACTGCTTGGTCCCAATCCTGCCTCTGTTATTTACAGCTTGAATGATCTTGGGCAACTTATTTTAACTCTCTGTGCTTCAGATTCTTCATTTATAAAATAAAAAAAAAGAACATAACAACAGCAATACCTACCACACTGGGTTGTTGTGAGGATAGATATGTTATACATGTAAAATGCTCTTAAGTGCTCATAAATGTTACTTATTTTATGCAAACTAACACATTGGGGTTTTTTTTCCTATTAACATTAACCAAGAAGCAAGTAATACCAATGTATTTTGTCTTTTACTTACTACAGTATCAAATCACAGGTTCTAGCCATTTAACCAAAAGCTGTTTTATTGCTTGTTAGAGGAATATGTGTGAATTCCTCTCCAATCCACTCTTGTGGGACTGTGAACCATAGCCACTCACAGAGCATCTTTGTACAAGGTGGGAATCTACAGGTGCAGATGGCACTAGCAGGCTTAATTCATGGCTAACCTTAAATGTGCCCTTGGACACTGGGTTACTTTCCGCCTGGCGGGTCACTCCCTTTAGCTCCCTTGTCAGTCAGTTTTATCTACATGACAGACTGCATGACTGAGCATTTCAGGCTCTGAGGGTCAGCTGTAACCACTAAGTAAAGGGCATTCTGTTGAGGAGTAAGGGGAAAGAGAGAGAGAGAGAGAGGAAGAAGTACATGTCTTCTCCTTGGCTATATACCCTCCCTATTTGACATATGTAGCATCTAAGTCAGTAGTTTCAAAGCAAAGTTCCCCAACTAGCAAGCAGTATCAGACCTACTGAATCAGAAACTGGAGTGGAGGGGTGGGGGGCAGATGGGATGGAGTCTGACAACTTATTTTTTTTTAAGATTTTATTTGTTTATTTGGAGGGGTAGGAGGGGCAGAGGGTGAGGAAGAGGGAGAGGGAGAGAATCCCAAGCATACTCTGAGCTGATCACAGAGCCCAGTGTGGGGCTCGATCTCACAACCCTGATATCATGACCTGAGCTAAAACCAAGAGTCAGATGCTTAACCAACTGAGCCACCCAGGTGCCCCTCTAACCACCTATTTTAACAATACTTCCCAGTGATTCTGTTGCTCAAGTTTGAGAACCACTTTTCTAAATGATTTTGTCATAATATGTGGGGTTGCCTTCAGATCAGAAAATCTTTGTCTTTGTGGCACTGCCACCCTCACCACCAACCTGCTGACACCTTCTCTCTCACCTCTAGGGTATACAATTCTGTCCCTCACACCATGAGCTTATTTCCCTCTCAACTTTCATTTGTCCAACTTCCCTAGCACAGGTACATTTCCTGATGCTGTTTTCTCCCTTTGATTCATGGTCCATTTCAAGCCATCACTCAACATCCACAGACAGACTTAGAGGCTGCACGAGGCAGGAACCCTATAGGATAAGCCAAACCCAGTGGTGAGAAAATGAAGGGAATCAGGAAGGGACATACTGAATAGGGACAAGGAACTTTCCCCTTCTACTCTTCACGTGTTATTAATAAAATATAAAAATAAATATGTTAAGTCTTATTTCTCTACATCAACAGTACCCTTTGTCTTGATTAGTACAAGTAATATTTGACCTGTAGTCATTTTACTCAAGGGCATACTAGTAGATACACTAGTTTACACATCAACTAAGGGATATATTGGAGAGCATGCAGGCAATGGGGACATCTAACCTTGAGCTGAAAGCCCGTGAAGAATGCTATCGGGATACAAAGAGAAGAGTGTAGAAAAAGGCAAAGGCAGGAGTCAGAGAAAGAAGCAAAAGTCATCAGAGGTATAAAGAAAGGGAGGCCAATAAAAAAACAGTGGGTATCCTTACAGTGAGGTACTTTAGCTATCTTCATTCCCAGTGCATAATGCATGAGGCCTACCAGCTCGAGAACTGGATTGCCATGGACAAGATGGGATAGTGAAAATCATACTGGCCTCAGGTGACCTTGATTCTGATCCTAGCTTTACCACTTATATATGTTCTTGTTGAAGTCATCAAGACATTCTGAACTTAGGTTTTCTTAATTCAGGAGGAGGGTAATACCCTTATCTACCTCAAAAGGTTATTGTGAAGGTTTAAAGTAAGCATGTATATGAAAATGCTCTGCCATCAGCCTCCTATACAATTGTGAAATAAGTAATAACATAATTGTGAAGTAATAACATGAAGCTCATGAACATGGAGATTTTTGACTGATTTGTTTGTTGTGTCCCCAGCACCTAGAACTGTGCTGGCACATAACAGACATTCAAACATTCACTGAATGAACCAAAGTACTCTTGTTATTATTTAATAGTATTGGTGTCAATGTTAATTTTCTGTTCACACTGTGTTAGAGCACAGCACACAGGAGATATATAGACATATTTGTCTTATTTTTAGAAAGGAGACACGTGATACTTGGAAATAAGCCTATTTATAAATAGATGTGAGACGATTAAGGAATACCTAAACCACACCTACTCACTTAGCAAGACGGAAAACTTCATTCTAGAATAATTACTAGGTAACTGGTAATTGTCTTGGATGATTATTACAGATTTAAGCGCAATGCTGTTTTTAATAGATTAGTGTACTTGGTTTTATTGGTACGAAGAATGAGCACTGTGGCATTCTCAGCTGTTGCGGCTGGTGTTGGCAGCAAAATAATCCTCTAAATGAGATCTGTGATTTGAATACACTCTCCCGTATAAAGCAATCTTCACAGAAAAATATCCCTCTGTCAGAGTCAGCTCTGGCTGTTCACTCAAACGTCCCATTGTGACAACTGACATTTAGACCAAAATGGCTTCCACTGCCCTCAGGGTCCAACAAGAAAAGAGACAGAGATAAATGTACACCCCCAAGACGTAAGTGACTGGAAACCTCCTGAAAGAGAAGAAAAACAAGCCCTTTAATGCTCTGCTCAGGAAACTGGAAATGGGGCTGAAGTGTTCAAAAGGAAGAGTCAAACCCTCCTTGCCTAGGACCCCCTTCTCCCCTCAGAAACAGGCCTTCCTTCCTTCAGTGACATTTGTGAAGCTAAACTGAAGGTAGTACAGTGTGGCCTGGGCATAGAACAAAAGAAAGGTGAAAAGGTAAGAAGCCAAAGAGGGATGTGGGGCGTCCAATGAGGGAGGATAGTGTGAGTTAGCTTCAAAGGGTGGCCTTATCCTGGGGCAACTGGAAGCAGCTGTGTGCATTTTTAAGGGGGGGGTGCTAGTTTTGACTTTTAGAATGGTCCTCTGGGTTGCAATGAGGAAACATTGAAAGATGATTAAAGAAGGGGAAAGAGACCAGTAAGAACCAAGAGTGAGAGATCTCTGAGATCCTGAACTGAGGTAGAGAAGATGAAGAAGAGGGGATAGATCCCACAAACGCTAAAGAGGCAAAACTGATAGCATTTCATGACCAATACTGCATGTGAAATAAGAGTAAAAGGAGTATTCCTCTCGAGCCAAGGCATTGTGAAAAAAGAGCAGATTTGTAGTAGGAGAGAGGGATACCATGAATAATAGAATATGCTTCCTTTCATGGTTCTGCATTTTCTAGTAATGTTACCTCATGTCTATAGTTAGACATTGAATGAACAAATGTGCAAAGAGGAAGGAGAGTGGTGTATCTTCCTTAGCTCACTGAAAGTTTCTCAATAGAAAAGTCCTAGAATGAAGAGAACAAAAGATGAAGTGTGATCCCCAACAGTCAACCCTTAGGATTTTGAAAAATAATGAAGGTACATCTATTGTGCATTTAAAGGAGATTTTACAACAATGCCCGAGTGACCAGGGGCTGCTCAGTATGGAGCTAGTCAAAAGTGAATGCCCAATCACTTTGGAAAATCAGTCAAGAGAACTGATTATTTATTTATAGCCTAGCCTTTTCCAAAAAAGATCTGAGGTAGTTAAAAGAGGCAGTATGTCTACAAAGATTTGTTTCACTAGAGGTTTTATTCTTTACAACTCACATTCACTGCCTTCTGCTATGCCTTAACTAAAGGAACCATGTGGATTCAGCCACAGGGTGCAAATTTTTAAGCCAAGTTGTACCAAGGCTTACCTAAAAATATCTGTGACCATATTCCTCACATGTATTAGTATTTCATTATTTTTATTTATTCAACATTTACCAAATGCAAATTCATTCCTGAATCTGCAACTTGCTTGATTAAAGGAAAGAAAAGGTTGAGATTAGAACAGAGGAAGTTCAGAGAAACAGGATTTAGCAGCAATATTCCAATATTTTATTGATTTAATTCCTGCCTTTTCCCTGCTTCTGAGCTAGTACAGAACCACTCAAGACCATGCCTCTCCCAAGGACCACATTCTCACATTACTTCTTCTGTCAGAGTAAAATCTGTAAATTGGAGATATAGGTCTAGGGTTTGGTACTCAATGGTAATAAAGAGGCTAAGACAAAAGAGCCATCTCAATCCTAAACAGAAACACTGAAATATGTGCATGATCTTCCTCTGGTCCACAACCCCATCCCCACCACTCCTGGCCTTTCTACTCCCTTTCTCCTTTCCTTCTTGGTTCTTTCTTTCTAACTCCAACTCCATCTGCATGCCATCTCAGCCCTCTAGCAGCTCCACTTCTTCTTGAGCCCCAGAGTACCCTAAGAGTTATGTCCAATTTGGTCAGAGATCCGCATGATGTTCCTTTCCCACATACATTAACATTTCAGGGCTCACTGAAGGCCACATGCACAATCTGCACAGAACATATTAGTCATAGATCTCCACAGCTCTTTACCCAGTGATAAACAGGTTAAAAAAAAAAAAAAAACTAAAAACAAGTTTTTTGAAACAAAAAACTCATCAAATGTGCTGTCTAATTTGATACGCACAATTCTCCCTTTGGGTAGGAACTATCATCTCCATTTTACACATAAAGAACATGAGACTCTGGAAATATAATAATGTGCTCCAGGTTATAGAGCTGACCTCTACCTCCCTGCCCCCTCCTGTCCTTTGCCCAGCACCATGCTCTTTTCCCAGAGATATTCAATGCTAACACTTGTTTTAAAGAAGAACATAAACTCAGATTAATGACCACAGACCTCTTGAGAGCATTAAGTACAGCCCAGTAATCTGACCCTATTTGCCTGGAAAATTTGCCTTCTCTCTTTCCTTAAACTTTCAACACCTTTCCTTTGCCTTCCTCGCTCTCAGCTGATAATCTCTGCTTTCACTGAATAAAATGAAAGCAATTTTGTGAGATCTACATCATCTATTTATTGCATACTTTACATACCCAGTTTATCTGGTCCTTTATACTCTGTCTTCCCTAATGTGTCAGTGGAACATCATTCCCTGCTCTGATCAATGTCCAGCCTTCCATGTGTGCCCTGGACACTATCTTCTCTTACTTACTATAGGATTATGTTCTTGAAAATATCCCTGCTCTCCTTGTTTGCATCTCAATTTTCTCTCTTGATCATTCTCAACAGCACAAAATCATGCTACAACTGCCACCTTGAAAACAAAAGTGAAATAGAAGGTCATCCCTTCCAAGTAATGACGTGATTTCCCTCAAGTCCTCTGTAGGAAAACTTCAAAGATTTGTCTATCCTCCCTGCATCCACTGCAGAATTTTGTGGCTCTTTTCCATGTTCTCCCCTGAAAGTGCTGTTGTTAAGTACAGCCATGATCTCTGTGTTGTCAAATATGATGGTCAATTATCAGTTCTCTTCTTATTCTTCCTCCCAGCATTCCCTCCCAGGCTTCACAGTCTTCTGACTTTCTCCTACTTTGCTGGATGCTTTTCTTGTGCTCTCACTAAAGGTTAAAGGGCTTTAGAATTTGGTCCTAAGCCTGTGCCTATTTTACTATCTTGGTAACTCATCCAGTGAGCTTGAACAACCCACTATTTATTGCCACTTAGATGTCTAATAGGCATCTCACATTAACAAGTCCAAGTCTAAATTCTAGACCCCTCCTCCACCTCCATCAAACCTATTCCTCATTTCACTTAAGACTCACTACATTCATCTAGCTAAAATTAATTCATCCAACTGCTTAGAGTAAGAACTTAAGTGTCATCCTATCATCTTTTATTTCTTTCTCTTTTCCTCGTCCCCCAAAACCAATCCCTAGTCATATCATATCCTCCTTCAAACTCTATTCCACTTCTAACCACTTCTGACCAGCATTCCCACTTCCATCTAATCCAAGCCCACCATCTTCTTTTGTCTAGACAACTGCAATAGCCTCCTGTTTAGTCTCCCTCCTTCTGTTTATGCTCCCCACAGTCCATTCTCCACACAACAGTTAGAGGGATGTCTTTAGAAATATTAATTCAATCAATTCTATTCCTGTGTAAAACTCTGTTTAAAACCCTCCACTGATTTTCCATAGAATTAAACCCAGTTCCTTATGATCAAGAAGGCAACAGTTGATCTGGATTCTGCCAATCTTTCTTGCCTTATTTCCTACTACTCTTCTCCTCACTCACCAGACTCCAGCCCCATCTGCTTTCTTCTCACTATTCAACTATGCCAAGTCCATTCTCACCTCAAGGCTTTACAATGTGCTGTTTCTTCTGTCCATGCAGAATTTTCCCCTGAGGAATTTAATGTTGTTGGCTCCTTTCGTCTCATCCCTGAAACGTCTGCTCAAATGTCACCTCTTTAGAGTGGACTTTCCTGGTATTTCAATTTAAAGTAGCATCTCACCACTTCAGCTTTATTTCCAGCATAGCTCTTATTACTAGGTAAATTTATATACGTTCTTTATCTACTAAGTTATTGTCTGTTTCCTTCCACCATGATATAAGCTCAATAAGGGCAGGAACTCTGTCTCATTCACCATGGCATCCCCAACACAGACACTCAAAACCCATTTGCTATGAGTAGATGACAGTATGAGGAGATCTGACTTGGAGTATCCTGGTTGGGGTCACCATGAGTTTCCATAATGCCAAATGCTTCCAAAATTTATATCCCACTTTGAGGTTAAAATATGCTAGCAATTGCCCTAGAGAGATGCAGTCCCTGCCAGAGCTTTAATAATTATCTTGATATCTTTGAGTTCTAAGCACCCACTCTTTGTCTCACATCAGAGTTAGTTCATATTGCTCAAAGGCATGCAGAATCTAGACAGATTTTAAGGCATTCCAACTGATCAATCTGTTTTCAAGACATTACCAGCTGCTGTTTTAATCATTTATGGGACCATTACAGTTTTTCGGCTTCAAGTCAAGAATTAAAGCATTGTTTTTTGTTTTGTAAAATTGGCTTACAGAAAAAAAGGACTTTCCTTCCAATTCTGCAAAGTCAAATTGCAGGCTAATGGTTATTTTGAGGAGAACTGTTAACAGAACACTCTGTAATCCACATATGCCCCCAGGATCTAAATCCACGGTAGAAGAGGGGTCTTTTACTAGCAATACAGGCACGGAAATAGATCCACAAGTCTTCCAAGTCCCTATCTTTGAGCCAGCACTATTGCAAAAGTATGTTAGGGAGCAGCTTGTGGCCTCTTATGTGTGTTGTTGATTTTGTTTTTTAGCTTGGAGAATCTGTATTAGTTTACAATTAGCTGTCCATGCCACCCTCTCTTCCTGAGTTGTGCATCCTGCACAGAGAGTATCACAAAAATGAGCAGAAGGAAATAGAAATTAATGATAGTGTTTTATGGCAGGAAAGGACTTTGGAAGTAATGAGTACCTACTTCCTTTGGCAAATGGACCTATAGATGTTGAATGACTTGTCTAAACTCCCAGCCCAGGCTCTTGTTTCTTTTAGGCTTTGGGTACACAGAAGGATGAGCCTCCTTGTGGCTATTTTATGGGACTCCAAAGATGTATAAAGTAGAAAATCCTCAAGTGATACTCCTCAAAGCAAAGCTATTACATTTCTCTCTGTCATTGTGGCCCTCAACTCCAGTCTTCCCTATCTTAGTAAATGGCAGCTATAATCATTGAATGTTCAAGCCAGAGTTCTGGGTTCTCTTCCCAGTCTCCCCTTCTTTTTCACCCCTTATATCCAATCCATTAACATGTCAATCAGTTCTGTCTCCATTGCCTTGACCTTGTCCTAGACATCATCATTTCTTTCCTGGATTTCTACAACAGTTTGTTAAATGATTTCTCTGTTTCCATTCTAGCCCCACAACTGTGCAGTATGTGTAGGTCTAGCTCTCTCTCAACCCCAGGGCTGCTGCTAGTCCACAGGGTATCTTATATAAATTACAAAAAAAGGTGCCCCCTCGGTGGATGCAATGCCACAGATACCAAGCATGGTAAGTGCATAGCAACTTAATGCTAATTAGAAAAAAGCCTTCCTTTCTTCTCTTTCTCTGGGCTAACACATCTGTATGCCAGAGTGCATGACATGGCTTAATCAGACTGGTTTCAGCCCCATCACCCCTTTGGCTGGAAGCCCTTGCTCAGAGTATAACTTGCACAAGCAAACGTAGTAGCTTTGCCCACCCCCAACATTATTCTCTTTCAAGACAAAATAAGATTTATTTTAAGTAGTGCTGATTAAAGATTCCAACATGGAAAAATGAATGAATGTTCAACACTCATTGTGTGAATGAGGCAGAGTGGGGGGAGAAAAAAAAGGTTGAAAGATAAACTAAGGGGAAAGCTGCCTGGTTGCTAGACTCAGCATATCTTTCCAATGGGTTCTTTCCCAAGAAACTACTTTTGTGGTCATAGGCAGATGGCAACCCTATGCAGTTGGTGAGAGTGACCCTGTGCTTACCTTGAATTATCTGTTTACTACATGGGTGTCAGGGATGGAAACATTTACAAGCCATTGCTCCTGTTCGCCAAGGGGTTACATTTTAATATAAGGGACTGGATAATGTTTAAAAGGATATTCCATCATAAATAATAAATGTAAAATTTGTGCTAGGAACAAACAGTGCTTTGGGAGTTCAGAAGGCAAGATCACCATGAAAAATTTATGAAAAGATACACACTTTAATTAGGCTAAATACTTCAAGTAACCATTAAAAGTAACTATTAAAACAATCCAATGATTATATTCACCATATCAATAATTTGTCACATAGTATCTTTAAGAATATATGTAAATATAAAGTGCAATTTATATATTTATTGCTTTGAATATCATTTAAATCTCTGCTAAGATTCAAACCAATTTAACATTTGTTGAGTGGCTGTTGGGTACAAACCAAATGCTTGGTGCGTTAGAGTGAATAAAGATGAAGATGATAACAGAAAGTTTCCACAAAGTGTTCACGATCATATATTAGCAAGAAGGGCTACATATAAATAACATTAACGCAATAGAAACAATAAATAATTATAAATGTTATCATACAGAGGGCTATGGTAGCACAGACCAGGAAAATAGACATGGTGGTATCTGAGTTGTGCTTGATGGATGGGTAGAATTTTGATAGAAGGAATTGGGGCAAAGGCATAAAAGATGTGTATTCGTTCTGCTTTCTAGGAAGGTAGGAAGAGGAAAGTCAACTGAAATTCAGTCCTGGAACACTTGGCTGAGCCTAGCCAAGAGCAGATCAGCAGAGATGATCCCGGCTGTTTGCTGACGTTGCATCTCTAAAAATAAAGAAAGAGGCAACGACAGCAACAACCCACAACTGTTACTATGGACCTAACTCTGACCTGTTGGTACCAGCCCCTTAAAGTCCTAATGCCCAGTACTTCAGAAAGTATATTTGGAATTAAGATCTTTAAAGAGGACATTAAGTTAAGATAAGGTCATTCGGGTAGCGGCAAATCCAATCTAACCAGTGTTCTCATAAGCAGAGCAAATCTGGACACAGATGGTGACAGACGAAAGACCATGTGAAGACAGAGGAAGATGACCATACAAGGCAAGAAAAGAAGCCTCAGAAGAAACCAACGCTGCTGACACCTTGATCTCAGACACCTAGCCTCCAGAATCATGAGAAACTAAATTCCTGTTGTTTAAGCCCCCCCTTTAGTCTGTGGAGTGTTGTTATGGCAGCCTGAGCAGATTAATACAGGGCCCCAGCATCTCAGAGTTCCCTGGGTGGGACGGGTAGGGAGAAGAGAGAATGTATTTGGACATGTAGACCAGGCTTTATGAATAGGCTTTTACACACAGCAGAAAGCTCAGAGTAGAGGCAGACATGATACATGTTCCAAGACCATATAATTCTGAGTGAACCTGATAAGGAAGAGGAAGCCAAAGGAATTTCATGGGTAGGTTCCCTGATGAGCCTGTCTTTTATAAGTCATGCATAAAATATAGAGAGAAGGACATACAATCAAGGGAAAGCATCTAACAGGGACAGACAAGTCAGAAGGCCCATGAGGATTAAAGAGCATGGAGAAGTGAGGCTTCTAAAAATTAAGTGGGCAAATAATGAGAGCTTCCTAAATTAGAGCTGATGCTCAAAGACCAGGGGAGGCCGGGACCTGGGCTGGACAGATACTCTAATGTTCCCAAACAATAGCTGCGAGCAGAAACTTCCATTCCTTTTCTGCTTCAGTCTTTGTCAGTGTGAGGGAGATTCTGAATGAAGAGACAGGAATGTGCCTTGGCAAGAAGGAATTGACATGCAAGGGAGGTGAAGGATGATAAAAGAGCACACGGCTGCTCTAAGTGAGTTCAAGTATCCTGACCTCGATAAATCACATCTCAAGGTAACTGCAGAACTTGCAAATGAGTGGCAGAACTGCTGACGCCGACCTCTGCGAGAGCACAGAAAATGGAAGAAGTAGACAAGACAGGAGATGGGCATATGCTGGCCTGATTTTCACCAAAAGGAAGAAAGAGACACCTACAGACTATAAAATGGACACTTTGAAAGTAATTGCAGGGAAAAATCCTCAAACGGGGGAATGACGAACAGTTGAGAAGGAGAAATTTGATTATTAAAAGTCAGCATAGACACATATGGGAAAAATAAGGAATTGTAGAATTTCAGGATTGGAAGGGCCCTTCAGGTAGCTCAGCCCCCAAATCCATCAAATGTTTAAATTTTCACAAGTTTGTGATCCAATTTACATTTGAACACCTCCAATCGTTTAGAAATTCATTCATTACCTTTTAAGGCAGCTCATTTACCCAATCATATTGGACATAACCACAGAAATCCATCTGGGGCAAGTTGTAAGATCAGTGTATTAGTATTCAGCATGGTGTATCTCGAAGATAAGATAGAGAACTATAGGCTGGATGACTGCACACTTAGCTAAATTTGTAACTAGTTGAAATAGCCTTTACACAAAGAACATTAACTCATGGATTTGTGAGAAGGATGTTAAATATGTTAAACAATAACAGTTTCAATTTCATCAGGGAGATCCCAAGGAATTTGGTCCAAACTGGAACAGGTTGGCCCTAAATCTGTCAGAACCAGCTGGCAGACCTAAAAGTAGGCCACTTTAGCAACAGCCTTGTAGAGGAAATCTCCTAGAGCAGAGGAAGCCTCTTCTAAGGGGGAGTCAATTCCTTGGGACTTCTAGGATGTGGGCTTGAATTCTAAGAAAGTCCTGGCGGCTCCCGACTAGAAAGGTTGGGGTGTGCAGGGAGCAATGGCAGTGAAGATCTTGCTACCTGGGTTCTGACCTGCCCAGTCTCTGTTCCATACATGGACCCCATCTCTCATGCTGCCTACAATTGGAAAAGGGGCTGATTAAATAAATCAAAGCATAAAGATGCTTAATCAATGGCTCTCAGTTAATGTAATACTGGCTGAGAGCAGGGAAAGGCATAAACTCCAAAAGCTGGTTGTTTCTTTGTTTTCCTAGAACTGTAATTTCAACTTATGTTTTCTTTTTATGATGATTCTTATTATCTCCTCTGTACATATCACCAGGTTAGGGTGGGGCTGTTGTTCTATGAAATGTTATGAAAAATGACACACAGGATGGAAAAATCAGGTAAAGACACCATAAAATTAGAGATAATGAGGTAATGAGGCAATGAGACCTCGAAGCCCCTGGAAGGCAGGCTGCTGAGTTCCCTGGGTCTATGGGATTATTCAATGTAAATAGTGACTGCTAGGAGAAAGGATAAGTTGTCCTATTTCCCACCCCCAGCACCCTGCTCACCTCCGACTCCTGACCTAAATCTTTTAATAATCTGCCAATCCTTTAAATGACTTCTGCATTTGGTCTTCCTCATCACCTGATCCAGAAGCAGGATGGCCTATCCTAGAAGCCCATATATTTGCATGAGTATTACTACTTCAATGTCACTTGAACCCCATCATTTACTGCACTTCTTAGTAGTTATTTTTATACCTGCCTCATCTCCCCCACTAGAAGTTGTTATGGACTGAATGTATCTCCCCTAAATTTATATGTGGAAGCTCTAACCCCCAATGTGATGGTATTAGGAGGTGGGGCCTTCAGAAGGAAACTAGACTTAGATGAGGTCATGAAGATGGAACGCCAAGATGACATTAGTGGCCTTATAAGAAGAAGAGACACCAGAGCTCTCTCTCTCCACCAGGTGAGGATACAGCAAGAAGGCAGCTGTCTACAAGCTAGGAAGAGGACTCTTGCCAGAACCCAACTTGGGGGGCATCCTGATCTTGGACCTTCTGGCCTCTAGAACTATGATAAAATAAGTTTTTGTTGTTTAAGTCACCCAGTTTATGGTATTTTGTTATAGCAGCCCAGGCTGACTAATACAGAAGGTAAAGCATTCACAAGCAAATATTGTGTTTACATTATTCTGTATCTCTTTTGACACATAGGCAAACAAAGTGGGGATGAGAGAAATTCAGAGAATAGCCTTGTATTGTTTAGAATCTTTTAGAAATGTCTGTGAATGTTTATGTGTAAAACTAGAACTAAAATAAGAATTAGCATCTATTACATCTTTTGAAGTATCTATTCCAGCTTGATATAGAAAATAGACTGGGGGAGTATCTGTCATTTATATGACTGGACTCCTTCACTTAATTTATGAACTTTAAATTTCTTCTTCCTCTTTTTTCTCTTCCTTCCCCTCTACCTTTTCCTCCTTCTCCACCTCCTCCTCCTCCTCCTTCTTTTTCCGCTAAGTCATGGGTCAGAGAAACAGTAAGAGAGGAAAGGATCTAGGATTAAGAATTTGGTCTTTGAGACCAGACAAAACTGGGCTAGAATCCTGGTGCCAGAACTTATTAGCTGTGTGACCCTGGGCAAGTTACTTAAACTCCCTAAGACTCAGCTTCTTCATACATAAAATGAGAAATCAAAGTATCTATCACATCTGGCTGTTATGAGAATGAAACAAAATATACATATAAAGGGTTTAGAATAATATCTATCGCACAGCTAGTGCTCAAAAAATGTTATCATCATGTGTCCATGTGTGGAGAGAAAGAAAATGTCCAAGGCTCAAAATTCCATTCAAATGACCTCAGTGTAACAAGTAAGTCAAGAAATGGGCAGAAGACATGAATAGACATTTCTCCAAAGAAGACATACAAATGGCCAACAGACACATGAAGAAATGCTCAACATCACCCGGCATCAGGGAAATACAAACCAAAACCACAATGAGATACCAACTCACACCAGTCAGAATGGCTAAAATTAACAAGTCAGAAAACAACAAATGTTGGTGAGGATGCAGAGAATGGGGAAGCCTCTTACACTGCTGGTAGGAATGCAAACTGCTGGGGCCACTGTGGAAAACAGTACAGAGTTTCCTCAAAAAGTTAAAAATAGAGCTACCGTACAACCCAGCAATTGCACTACTAGGTATTTACCGAAAGGATAAGAACATAGTGATCCAAAAAGACACCTGCACCCCAATGTTTACAGCAGCACTATCCACAATAGCCAAACTATGGAAAGAGCCTAGATGTCCATCAACAGATAAATGGATAAAGAAGATGTGGTATATATACAAATGGAATATTACTCAGCCATCAAAAAAATGAAATCTTCCCATTTGCAATGATGTAGATGGAACTAGAGGGTATTATGCTAAGTGAAATAGGTCAATCACAGAAAGACAAGTATCATATGATTTCACTTATATGTGGAATTTAAGAAACAAAACAGAGGATCATAGGGGAAAGGAGGGAAAAATAAAGTAAGATGAAATCAGAGAGGGAGACAAACCATGAGAGACTCTTAACTATAGGAAACAAACTGAGACTCTTAACTATAGGAAACAAACTATAGGAAACAAACAAACTTGCTGGAGGGGAGATGGGTGGGAGGATGGGGTAACTGGGCAATGGGCATTAAGGAGGGCACTTGATATAATGAGCACTGGGTGTTACATGCAACTGATGAATCACTAAACTCTCCCTCTGAAATTAATAACACACTATATGTTAATTGAGTTTAAATAAAATTTTAAAAATATAACCTCAGTGTAAATAGTGAAATCTTGAGAACAGCAAAGAGGATTTGTATTTATGAAGCTGAGAAAGGTGTCTTTCATTATGTGAAGTGGCAATAACGACTGCCTCTAAAGGATGATTAACTAATTAACTAAGTAATTAAAATAGCTAAGTTGCAAATTATTGTTTGTCTGTAGCCAGATCAACCACAGAACATTTTTTAAGGGCACACCATACAGCAGAGAACCAGGTACTAAATTATTTCTTGACCTTGACTTCATAATAGTGACACAAGAGCATCCCTGGATTTAGTAAAAGTGATTCCCTTATTTGCTTTTAATATCTGAGAGGCAGACAAAGCAAAATCATTCAATTTGTGTTTTAGAAGACAGGTTGCAGGGGCGCCTGGGTGGCTCAGTCGTTAAGCGTCTGCCTTCGGCTCAGGTCATGATCCCAGGGTCCTGGGATCGAGTCCCACATCGGGCTCCCTGCTCTGTGGGAAGCCTGCTTCTCCCTCTCCCACTCCCCCTGCTTGTGTTCCCTCTCTCACTGTGTCTCTCTCTGTCAAAAAAATTAATAAAATCTTAAAAAAAAAAAAAAGAAGACAGGTTGCTTTTTCCTGTCCACCAGTTCTTTCCCTTCCCCTCTTTGGGGAGTTACTCTACTTCCCCTCTTTGGGGAGTTACTCTACTCTAGTCTGTACTGTTTTCTACAGTGGCCCCAGCAGTTTGCATTCCTACCAGATGCAAAGAGCCTTTGGAGGGATAAACACAAGCTGAGAATTCATGAGATTTGGAAGGTTCTGTACTGACCAGCATTTACTTGGACAATGACATGTGTTCAGCATGGACAAACCAGGTGGGAACTGTCCTGGGGGACATGCTAATATCCCCAACTTCAAAGTGGGGATGTGTCACGTGGGCTGACCATTCAGAGTTCTTTTTTCCCCAGGCCATTGTAACAAATACAGGGATAGGCAGGTGATTCAGGCAAGACCAATCAGAGCCTTCCTTGAGATTTGGACTATGGATACTATAAGAGAGAGGGACTCCTTCCTTTTGGATTATGTAGGGGAATAAGTTTGGGACTGTCGGTGGCCATTTCTTTTCTTGCCATTTGGAAAGTGTTTGCTTGAGAATGAAGCTAACACAAAGAGAAAAACGGTGCTGAAAGATAGAGACAGAGCTCTTCTCTTTTTTTGTTTTTTGAGTTTCTGGATCCAGCTGTACCTGAAGTCCCAATTTTTCATCTCTCCTTAACTGAAAAAAATATCTCTTTTTTGCTCTTAAGAGTTGAGTTTCTGTTATGTGTAACTAAAAGAGACCTGATTACAAATGTTTAAGGAAAGACTAGGCATGATAGTTTTATCTGATAATCAGTGTTATTTTAGTTTCCTAAATTCTTGTCTTCTACCAGGAATAAATTCCAGGTCATTTGTTTCTATTCTTTTCTAAAATTCTTCCCCAAGCCCTTCAAATTTCAATTACTTCTATCACTTGCCACCAGCATATTATAACAAAGACTCATATATAATTTAAATCAGTACATCTCCTTTGGGCATCTTTAAAACTAGGCTTTGTCCTTATCTGTACAGAATGGTTTAGATCAGTGAGTGTTACCTGGTATTGGGATGTAAACTAGAATTACCTATTCCATTTTTAAGAAAATTACAATTGCCTAAGATCCCAATCTCAATGAGTTATCATTAAATTTCAGAAGATGGAACCCTGAAATGTATTTTTAAAAACTTTGTGTTTCATACACGTATCCTGGCTTAAGAATCACCTGTAACTATTCTAGGCAGGTACCTTCTTTAAAGAAGAGGAATGGATTACGTCAATGGGGTCTTAAATCTGCTTAATGAGCAAAATCATAGAGAGGTCTTTAAAAACATAGATACTTAAGACAAATTCTTGGAGATTTGGACTTAATGGATCTCTTAGAAATGTTAATGGCTCCCCAGATGATTCTGATGGCCACTCAGACTTAAGAACTACTGGATTTAATGAGGGGTCAAAGCACCCTCAGTGAATCTATGTTCACAGCCATTTTGCAGACATAGGGCAAAGAGCCTTTGGAGGGATAAACACAAGCTGAGAATTCATGAGATTTGGAAGGCTCTGTACTGACCAGCATTTACTTGGACAATGACATGTGTTCAGCATGGACAAACCAGGTGGAAAGAATGGGCCAAGTCATACCATCCACAAAACAAAAACAGATCAGGTCATTTTAAAGGAAACATAAACTAAAAGCCTGTAAACGTTCACAACCATAGGTTTCATCATTTTGGTCTTTTCTCTGTGTGCATGTGTGAGTGTGCACAAGTCTTGCTCCAACATCTCTACAAGGTATGTCCTAAATATAAAGTGTTATTTACAGGAGCAATTTGTCCTTCTCTTACTGAAAAGTTCAGTCAGTACCCCCTAGACCAAATGGAAGTAAATGAGGGTAAAAGAGAGGATTACAGAGAAGCTTTCATGTGAAGCTCTGAGCTTCTAAAATCAGCCACAAAGAAGAGGGGGAGGCAGAGGACCTTGGCTCACCAGCTTCTTAGGTTTAGACAGCGGTTCTTCTCAGGAAAAAAACCAGCATACACAATAAAAAGATCAAAGGGGCTGGGAGTTACTGTTTCCAGGCAGACACCAGCAAAATAAGTAGAATGGTACAAACGTGCTATTAGGATCACTACTCATATCTTCATTAGCGTTTTCTCTCCTCATTGACTGTTACCAGCGTTTTCTGCCTTACTCGTAGGCTGAAGGCGGTAGGAATGCTGCACAGGACAGCTCACTGTTTCCCTGCAAGGTGATGATGCATTTTAGCTCTGTAGCCACTGGGAGCCCAAGCACATCAGTAAGGACTCCCACTGTCTCCCCAGTCACTACTTCAATCAATCTAGAAGAGCCCCTGCATATGCTATAAGCACTTTCATTTTATTTCAAACCTGGCTTAGCCTCTAATAGCCCAATTAAGGTCACAGCAAAGCCATTAGAAATCAATAATCATATGAAATAGTAGTCTGAACTTCTGCAGTTCTTTTTACAATGATGCCAATTTATCATTCTTCACCTTTTCATATTATTTTAAGATATGTGTATTAAAGCTCTTGCTAGGGTGTGTTACAATCTGACAATACTCACGGTATCTGAAAACAGACCCTACATGCATAGGCTAATAAGAAGACATTTAGGGGCGCCTGGGTGGCTCAGTCGTTAAGCGCCTGCCTTCAGCTCAGGTCATGGTCCCGGGGTCCTGGGATCGAGCCCCGCATCGGGCTCCCCGCTCGGCGGGAAGCCTGCCTCTCCCCCCTCCGCTCCCCCTGCCTGTGCTCCTCTCTTGCTGTGTCTCTCTCTGTCAAATAAATAAATAAAACCTTAAAAAAAAAAAAAAAAAGAAGACATTCAAAGCCTCCTTCCAGAACTCATCAGCCACCAAATGTGATCCCACTCACCTCAAACAGCAGTTTGGCTCCATCAAAACCAGAGCTGGGGTTGCAGGACACAGGAGCAGAGCAAAGAAGAGAGGATGCCCAGAAACTGGCAGAATAAATGGTGTTGCTGATGCAATGGTGATAGTAGTTTTGATATATTTCACGGACATATTTTTTCCTACCCTGCTATTCCCCCATTTCTCGAATTGATGATACTTATTACTTCAGATTTGGTGGATACCATCTAGGAAGAAAGAAACCTGAGCTCAACTTTGAGCTTCAAGTTAAATGTTTTAATGTTCAGAGTGAGGTAACAGTTTTGAAACACTGGCTTTGTTGAAAATAAGAGGCTTTCTAAATTCCAAAAGAGTTGCTTTACATATTAAAAGGCAAATTTAGGAGATGAGCATGCTTAACTATAAGCCTTATCACAGAAGGCAAGAGGACACAGGAAAATTCCTGACAACAAGAAGGGGAAGTAGAAAGTCCTGTTACTGATGCACAAGACAAAGGAGAGGCTACAGAGGTCACATGATCCGATGTAGGGGTCCTGGCTCGTGTCTCTCAGGGCTGAAACCTCAAACCACAGGGGTTAGAGGGAATCAGAGAGAAGAGGAAGATGTTCCTTTGTCCAGGGAAAGCTCAGCAACATTTAAGTCCCCACATTCAGCCAACACCAGGGCAGTAAAACAAAAAAAGAATGAGGAAAATGTCTAGGCAAATAGATTTGAGGTCAGCCTCACACACCTCAGTGAAGATGAAAAGTGGATCCCTCTCCAGCAATTCCACTCTGAGGCATCTACCCATAAGAACTGAAAGCAAGGACTCAGATACTCTTACACCCATGTTCATAGCAGCATTATTCATAATAGCTAAATGGTAGAAACAACCCAAGTGTCCATCGACAGAAGAATGGATACATAAAACGCATAATACACATACATATAAATACAATGGAGTAATATTCGGTCATAAAAAGCAGTGAAATTTTTTTAAGATTTTATTTATTTGACAGAGAGAGAGCGTGCGAGCACATGCAGGCAGAGCGGCAGGCAGAGGGAGAAGGAAAAGCAGGCTCCCCGCTGAGCAGGGAGCCCAATCTCAGGACCCTGGGATCACGACCCGAGCTGAAGGCAGATGCTGAACTGACTGAGCCACCCAAGTGCCCTCAAAAAGCAGTGAAATTCTGACACGTGCTACAACATGGATGAACCTTGAAGACACTATGCTAAATGAAATGAGTCAGTCACAAAAGGACAAATATTACATGATCTCACTTATATGAGGTACCTAGAATAAGCAAATTCATTTAGACAGAAAGTAGGACAAGTTACCAGGGCTAGTGGGAAGGCAAGCATGGGGACTTATTGTTTAATGGGTATAGAATTCATGTTTGGGATGATGATATTATTCTAAAAATGAATAGTGATGGTTGCACACATTGTTTTGTTTTGTTTTGTTTACTTTTTAAAATTTAAATTCAATTTATTAACATATAGTGTATTATTAGTTTCAGACGTAGAGTTCAGTGATTCATCAGTTGCATATAACACGCAGTGCTCATTACATCAAGTGCCCTCCTTAATGCCCATTACCCAGTTACCCTATCCTCCCACCCATCTCCCCTCCAGCAACCCTCAGTTTGTTTCCTATAGTTAAGAGTCTCTCATGGTTGTCTCCCTCTCTGATTTCATCTAACTCTATTTTTCCCTCCCTTCCCCTATGATCCTCTGTTTTGTTTCTTAAATTCTACATATGAGTGAAATCATATGATACCAACCCCAAACAGCTGTGGCTCAGGATGCTCAGTGTTCAGGCTGGCTGAGGGACATTTCCATCAAGGCCAAGGGAGTCTCAAAAGACAGCATAAGGGCCAGAGGGGCATCAGATGTGTCCCCACCAAGCTATACCAATGCTGAAAGGACACAAAACCTTCTTCTTGCACCCTGACACCATCTTGAGATGAAGCAATGGTAGAGACCCTCTGAGAAGGGAGAAATCTCCTAATGGTAGATTGTACTGAGTTGATTGTACTGAGTTGATTAATTACCCCCAAGTGACAAAGTTTTAACTGGGATTGTATTAACTGTAAAAATCAAAGTGTAATCCACCACCATGGGAACAAAGGATCAAGGGGGCGGGATGAGGTCAGTTGCATAAATTTTTTACTTTATTTATTTACTTTTTTATGCAAGCTCCAGTCTCCTATGGAACCGGTATGTGAGTACTTTGGTCCTCAATGTAGCATAATGATATGGTACGTATTCCTAATTCTTTCTCTTACAGTTCCAGTGCACATATTCTTTTAAAGGTTTTTACAATACTACACAACAAAAATAAAATAGGTGAATTTGTTCCTGTTTCTGAACTGCTACATCAAAATGTTACCCATTCTTCTTTTTATTAGTGGCCTACAAGGTTTTCCATCCCTTTCTGATTTCATTACCTTCAATTTCAGCCACCTCTACACGGATACATAGTTTTTGCCTTACTTTTTTTTCTATAAACTTTGGATAGAAATATAGAAAGAATGAGCTTTGAGTATTTCTCTCATCCATGAATTTAAAAAATAATTTTAAAAATACTCCACCAACTATGCCATGTCTTTGAGGTGACATCAGTGCAATGAGAAGCCATTAAAAACAAACAAAACAGTTTCCATTGCTTTAGTCTGTGCAGGACATCAATTAAAGAGAAACACTTGCCTTGTCACATTTTTTTTATATTCCCAAGAGGCAGAATTTAAATTGACTACCAATGGCAAGCTTAACCCTCTACTGAGAAAACTTAGTGAGCTAGAAAATTAAAACACAGCTAGACTAGGTGAAAAATGGGCTAAGTAATACATTTATGGTTGGATGTGAAGGTCTTTAGAATGTGATTTCTTGCTGTTTCAGAGTTTTCTGGGAATTCTCTCCCCCTACCACTAAATATAGTTAATTTATTTCTCAGTCTGATGATTCTGCCTGTCATAGGAAACTCCAGGGGCAGATGTACACTCTGCATTGCATTCCATATGCTGACAAAGCTTTGAAATAAAACTACCTTAAATCTTCAATCTGCTGTCCAGCATTTAGAGTATATATTGCTTTATTGAAGTTGAATACACGTTACCACTTTCCGTGTGTATTATGAGTAAACTAAAGTAAATGTATGTTTGGGACGCCTGGGTGGCTCAGTCAGTTAAGCGGCTGCCTTCGGCCCAGGTCATGATCCCAGGGTTCTGGGATCGAGTCCCACATCGGGCTCCTTGCTCAGCAGGGAACCTGCTTCTCCCTCTCTCTCCCTCTCCTTGTGCTCTCTCTGTCAAATAAATAAAATCTTTAAAAAAATAATAATAATAAAGTAAATGTATGTTTTAAAGTCTATATGCATTAAGAACCACAATCAGCTCCAAACATCAACCAGGTTGTTTCCAAAAATTAAGTGATAGCAGATCAAAAATATTGCATTTGTATAACTGAAAGACTAATGTGCAAATACAAATACAAATGCAGTTTTAAATATTATATTAGAGCTTTACTGCTGTTTGTGCATCTAATTACAATATTTGTCATCTTAATCTTTGCATTAGGCTGCCAGTGCATCTTGGTTTGCTGTTATAAAATGTTTCTAGAAGAAAAAAAACTGGATGTGTGATCACAAAACCTGATAAACTACTTAGTAATGCTAAAAAGATGCCAATATAAAATTAATAACAGGTTTTCTTTTGGAAATAACACTAGTTTCCATTTATCATGCAGATTTAAGCTCTTACTGCATTGCTATTAATATACTGTGACAATTAATGCAAAACCACTGAAGAAATTAAAAATCCTCTAAATTATAATTAGAAATGAGAAATGTTCTGAGTCCCAAGGCTTTATTTTCTGACCATTTATATTCTGACCAACATAAATAAGATCCTGACTGCAGGTTCAAGAATTCAACTGACTAATTAAACCAAACTTTTGAAGATCCAAAATTCTCACTAATCAAGCACCATGTCCTAGAACAGAACACGGTTTCATTGTCATTCACTGAGATGGTGCACATGGAGAAAGAGTTGCATGAACAATGTTTTGGAAAGTAAAGCTTTGGTACTTAGCAAATTTGAAGCCCACAACCAAATATCTACATCTTAAATCTATCTGTATATCTCAGAGTTACTGGATAGTTACAAATCACAGCTCTGTACTATGCCAAACCACCAGAACCTTAAACTTACACTTCTATCCTGAAGACCCTGAACTGAGACTAAGAGAATGCTGGATGATCTTTACCATCAGTGAGAATGAAGTCAAGCTTAGGATGTGCTTTTGAGGAGGTCATGCCCGAGAACAGAGACTTTTACAGAAAGGATCGGACAGGCTTAACAAGAGAAATTCAATTCTCTATGCTGGGAACACGACAGCAATGCACTGCACAATCCACATTACCCTACTTCTTTCCTACAGGTAGGAATGGATCCTGTGCAAGCTTAGACAATTGTCATGAATTTGAATGAAGCATCCCCACCTTGCATTTACATAAGGCTGTACACCTTTCAGGGAACAGAGAGGACATACTTGTAGTCTGCAACAAAGGCAGGGCTAGAACCCACGTTTGCCAACTTACAGCACAATGCTTCTTCCCCACTGCAAGGCATAATTATAAAAACATGCTATAATAAATGAAAAAAAATATTCTATGGGGAAAAGCTAAAGTAATTGGATTTATATAATCAGCAGGAAACATTTTTCAATTTTGACAAGCATTTTTTTTCCTGGATTTGCTGACATCAGAACAATTAAAAAAATGGGCCATATTTCTTTTCTTAAATTTTAATACGATAAATGATTTTTGTGTCACTTATATTACAAATCAATTTAAAATGTGTGGACCAATTTAACAAACAAAAGACTAATTTGCCTTATGTTAGATAAATCATTAGGTAGTAAATGGTGTTTTAAAAATACAACATGAGGCTACAAGTAAAAATATATATTAGTCATTATTTAAATAATAATGGCAGGAAATTCTTTTCAAATATTGACACTGAAAATAACACTGACACATAGCTGTTCAGTTATGTGACAAAGTCTCACATATAAACCTCATTTTGGTTTTAGGTTATGTAACTAAATATGTTGGAATTTATAACTGATTGACTCATGTTATATCTAAATTTATGAACAGCATTTTGTTTGTTGTTCTTTGCAATTCCAAGGGGGATGGTTACTTTAATATTAACTAGCAACAGTGAGTAGTTATTGTTTACTATATGCCAAGCACAGTACTAAGCCCTTTGCAAGCATTATTGTATTTAATTGTCCCTACCATGTTAAGAAGTGGTTATTTTACGTATGTCCAATTTAAAGATGAGCAACTGAACTTTGGTTAGTTTCAACAATTTCCAAAGGTCATTCAGTTAAGACCAGCAGAACAAGGACTCAAATTTAGGCTATCTGACTCCAAAGCCAGAATTCTTAAACTCTGGGGTATATTTTAGTCTTCCACAGAGGATAAAACTCAGAAGTGCAATTAAGTGCTTCTACATTGTGTCTCCCTCCTCCGTGAGCCACCGTTTATCAATGTGCTCTCCATACCTTAGGTCAGTGGTTCACAAATATTAGTGTGCAAAAATCCTCCTGAGAATCTTATTTAAATCGGAGTTCAAGACTTTGAATTACATATGAAGGCTTGACAAAAAAGCATCCATCTTTCCTCCCTCCAAAGACATCACTTAACTGAGCAAGCAGGAGAGGGGCCATCAGTGGACAAGGAATGTGAACAAATTTCTGGAAGAGAGAAATTGCATGGAGGAGTAATTACTATGATAGTAGGTCAGAGGAGGCTTTTGACATGCAGAAGATATGGAGCCTCAGTTTCCCTCCTGCTCCATATTAAGAATGTCTGATAGCTATGCATTTACCCATCCCAGGCAATATTTCTTCTGAAGAAAAAGTGAATAGCCAGAGGGGGGGGAAGGAATCTATAATATAGGATTCTGGGTTTTTAATGAAATAGTCAACTCTTAAACACTTCAAATAAAAACCCTCCAATCAACAGTCTACATAAACAGAGCCCACAATTAGCTTTCTAATGCCTTTTCCTAAATATATTTGGAGAATCAAAGGAGGTTAGAACACAGTAAAGGAAAAATTATTTGAGTAAAGATAATAAGAAAGAGAATTAAAAAGTAATTAAGAAAAAGAAAACCTCTAATTCGTATGCTCAGAGAGATTTGAGAAAATATTATCTCCATAAAGGGAAAAAAGAAAAAGAAATTGGTCTTGGAAATTAAACATAAATCTCTATGTATTCCCAATTTTAAAAAGTTAAGGAGACAATCAAGGAAATCTCTCAAAAATAAAAAGATAAAGATATGTGAAATGCAAAAGATAATATAGGAGGTGTAAAGAATCAGGTCAAGCATCTGAATAATAGGATTCCAGAAATAGGTATAGGAGAAAACGGAGAGGAAGAAATTCACAAAGAAACAATATGGGAAAACATCCCAGAGCTAAACAGTATGAACCTCCAAGTTGAAATGCCTCATGAGTGAAGAGAGGGGAGGGTCCACAGCAAGTAGCATCCCTGTGAAATTCCAAAATCCCAGTCAAAAGAGAAAATACACTTTCTCAGGGAGACAGGGTGGAGGTTACCAAAATGGAATGAGAATCAGGTAGCATCAGACTCCTTAACAACAGCAGATGCTTAAAAGACAATGGAGAATCCCTTAAATATTATTAAGAAAAATTACTCTTACCATGTAATACTATCTAGAGCCAAATTCATCAACCTGAAGGTGAAATAAAGAGATTTTTCAACCATGGAAGGAGTTCTGGAAATTTACCTCCTTTCTGAGAATGTGCCCCCATGAAAAAAAGAGTGAACCATAGAAGAGGAAGGGAAAGAGATAAGATCCACATTTCTGGGATGACACTGTGCCGCAGAGACTAGAGAGGAACAACCTTGATTGGGGCTATAAGATGATGGGATCCTGGAAAGGAAAAAGGACTCGAAAAATATCTAATATGATGGAGCCTTTGAAAGAAAGTAAGGATAAGATAATGAGAAAATAGAGCAGGAAAGAAAAAAGAGTAATTAGAAACTCCAGGAAAGCAAAAGGTTGTACAGGAAAGGAAATGTTACCATAGTACACTACTGTGTGGATGGTATTTACACAAGATTGCTATTTTGAACACACTATTGCTACTATGTAAGCAGTAATGATCAATTTAAAAAAAAGGGTAACATTACTATATTGGTATATAAGATGGGCTAGTGTTAAAAAAATTCTAAGTCCTCATCTATAATAACAAGAAGTTGATGTCTAAATTTTTAAACGTATAAAATTTTTAAAAAGGGAAATAGCAAAAAAGGCACATTATTTAGAGAAACTAAGGTAACCACCAAAAGCAGCAGCTGCAACAGTTTAAAATTGATGATGTGGGATGTGGGACTGGATGGCAGTGGGGTGGGATATGGTGCAATAGGAAGGAATTATAAAATCTTGATACTATTCAATTTTTAAAATATGTACATGCATGTGTTTAAGTATGTACATGTATGTGCATACTTCTTTTTAAGAGACTTGTACAGTTGCTGTGTTAAACTCCTATCCAAGAGTGTAGAACTTACTGTCATTATTTAAAGTAGACTTCAGCTTCTTGATGCAAGATTTATATTCTCATACCTACTGTACCACAGAAGATTACCTGGTTTTAGATTTCCTTAGCTTTCACTGCATAATATATTATGTACCAATTAAGTTATCTTTAATTAAATGAACATTCCTGCATAAATGATCTCATCTTGAGTAAGCAGCTGAGTACTGGGAATCTCAGATCTTTCAGACACAGAAAGGACAGAGTTCACATTTAAGGGCTTTACACTGGGTAAACTATACTTCCACAATCACTCAGAACTGGTAAATATAATTATTCCTGCTGCAATAAAAAGTTAATAGCTAGGTATTAGCTAGAGAAATCAACAACGAGGCTTGCTAATCATTGCTATGACAATCTTCTGCTTTGTTTTTATATGTGTCTCATAATACTGTCAAAGCTGAGTGGCAAGCTAGAGCTTTGAGAAAATAACTCTGATTAGCCTACGAGATTTTAGTAGAAAGCAAATGTTAATGGAAAGCCTCTTCTTTCTTTGGGCCTAGATACATTCCAGGGGTAAGGAAGCTGGCAAAAAAAAAAAAAAATGCTGAATAAGTCATCTGAGTCCTTTCTCTTCCCCCCACCTCATATTCAAAGAAAGACTGTTCTCCTATGAAAAGAGACAAAAAGCTTCCTCGATGTCCTTGGTCAGTCTCAAGATGGGTTCTGCACTTGATGTGAAGGCGTTAGACTGGATCTGTCCTGCAATAAGAATCTAATGTTACCTTGACATGATAGGGAAATTGTCAAAAACAGAATGAGCGGAATCAAAGGAAGCATATTAATTATGTAATTATAGTATTATTATATATGTAATTATAATGTTAATAATTAATATTGCATAATTCCACAAATATTAAATGACCTCTAATAAGGGAATCCATTTCATATCATCTTTTTATCCTCTTAACTGTTTCAATTTGACACAGGGATCAAATTTGTTTCTTGAATATTTAACAACTTTTAGTCATGCCAGTACATTTATGACTTTGCCATATACCATATATCTATTGTTAAATGAATATTTTTCTTTTAATTGATTTACTTTTAAACTTAAATACTTGAGGCCTTGTTCTAAGAGAAAATTAATGAAATTGGTTTTTATTTAGTGATTTTTTTTTTAAGATTTTTTATTTATTTATCTGAAAGAGAGAGAATGGGAGACAGAGAGCATGAGAAGGGGGAGGGTCAGAGGGAGAAGCAGACTCCCCGCTGAGCAGGGAGTCCGATGCGGGACTCGATCCCGGGACTCCAGGATCATGACCTGAGCTGAAGGCAGTTGCTTAACCAATTGAACCACCCAGGCGCCCCTATTTAGTGATATTTGTATCACTCCTTTGTAAATGCTATAGTATGGTAAAAGAGTAACCTTTGCAATAAAGCCAAGCCAACCTGAGTTTAAACTCCAGCCCCAGAACTTACCAACAATGTAATATAACTCGTTAGTTTTTCTGAGGCTCAGTGTCCTGATGTACACAAAAAGAACAAAGATATTTTCCTCATAAGATGGTACCAGGTTTGAATAAGACCGTATACAGAGAATACCTAACACACGGCAGGTATTTACTAACTAAGGACCATTTTCAATGGTGTATTTTCCCTTTGCATATGGGTATCTCCAATCATCTTGAAGGAGATACTGAAAAGAAAACTTCCCTGAATAAATCTCATTTCCCTCACCTTTCCTTCTTCTAAGAAGTGACTAAGAATGCACTACCAGCAGATGCTTTTCTACTGGCAAAGATCAGAAAAGGATTAAATCCTTGAAAAAGGATCAAAATGAAGAAGGATTTGTGACTAAGGGTGAGGACCTTGAGATATCCTGAATTATCTAGGTGGGCCCAACCTAATCACATGAATCCTTAAAATCAGAGAACCCTTCCCAGAGTGAAGAGAGAAGGAGATGGGAAAATGGAAGAATGGTCAAAGAGATACAAAGGCGCTGGCTTTAAAGATGGAGGACGGGCGTCCATGATGCAAGGAATGTGGGGTGCCTCTAGAAGCTGGAAAGGCAAGGAAATAGATTCCGCCCCCCCCAACCAGGGCCTCCAGAAATGTTAGATACTAAATTACCATTGTTTGCAAACACTAAGTTTGTAGTAATTTGTTGCACTGTAAACAAAGAAAACTATAAAGAACTTGTAAGAAATGAAATGTCTTGGGCCACACCCTAGACACACTGATTCAGAAGCTCAGGATTCTCTGCTTTAACAAGCCTTCCAGGTGCTTCTTTTTTTTTTTTTTTTTTTTAAAGATTTATTTATTTATTTGAGAGAGAGAGAATGAGAGACAGAGAGCATGAGAGGGAGTAGGGTCAGAGGGAGAAGCAGACTCCCCGCCGAGCAGGGAGCCCGATGCGGAACTCGATCCCGGGACTCCAGGACCATGACCTGAGCAGAAGGCAGCTGCTTAACCAACTGAGCCACCCAGGCGCCCACTTCCAGGTGCTTCTGCTGCTGAAGTCTGGACACTTTCTTGCCTTCACTTCCTCACCCCATTTATCATTCTACCACAATCTGAATTAATCCTCTACCACCCACTATACCTGCTCCTGAAATCACCTCACTGCCTCTTGGAATCATCTGAACTTTAATCATCATTGGAAACGATCTGCCATCCCCTTTCCAAATTCACTGTCTCCTGGCTTCCCAGACATCTCCTACCCATCTCCTTTCATCACACCTCACCTCTCCACCTTCATTTCTTTCCTGTGGTTCTTCCTGTACCCACACTTCACGCATGAGATTTTCTTATGTGGTGTTCTGCATCCTCTCCTCTTTTCCATCCGGCTCCCTCTTCCTGGGTATCTCACCTACTCTCAAGTCATCCTTCAACCAAACTCTAATGACTCCTAGTCTCTGTCTCCAGCACCAGCCTCGCCTGTGCTCCACTCCTGAATTTCAATTGCCTTCTACATTTTTACCTGTATTCCTAGAGGGGCCTTAGATTCAACACGTCCCCCATCCTGGCCCACCTTTACCCCAACAAACCTGCTCCTTCTCTTGCACGTCTCATCTTATGTCCTGATCAGCCACTGCATTGCTCAGTCATCTGTGATCCTCTTTCAGCCCTACCTTTCACAAACAAGTGCTTGCCAGTCATTTCAATTCTATTTTAAAAATATCTTTAACCATAATATCCCTTTTATCCCTTTTCCTCTGTCACTGGCTACAAGCCCTACTTCAGTGTTTCTCATAGGTCAATTTCAAACAGGAGGAATCACCTATGGAACTTGTCAAAATCACTAGAATCACCTACGAAACTTGTCAAAATTCCTGGAATCCAACCTAGACACACTTGTATCAGACTGTCAATGGGCCAAGGGTCTGAGAATCTGCATTTTACGCCAATAACTTAGGTGCTTTTAATGCTAACAAATTTTAAGGACTACTGCCTTAGGTCAGTTTTCATTGCAGACTTGAATTCTATTCCTTGACCTTTATATTAGTCTTTCTTCTGCTGCAAAACAAGTGACCACCAATTTAGTGACTTAAAACAACACACATATATGATCTCACACTTTCTGTGGGTTGAAAGCCCAGACATGGCTTAGCTGGCTGGCTTCTCTACTCAGGATCTTTCAAGGCTGCAATTAAGGTATTGGCTGAGCTGCGCTCTCATGTGGAGGCTCAACTAAGGAGGATCTATGTCCAAACTCCTTTAAGTTGCTGCCAGGATTCATTTCCTTGTGATATATGACTGAGGATACTGGCTTCTCACTGACCAGAGGCTGGAGCTTGCTTTCAGGTTCTAGAGGTCAGCTGCAATTCTTTGCCAGTGATAAAAAGAGGAAATTCTGTCTTTCTTCTTCAGATAGATGTTCTACTGACATCAAATAATGGAGATTTTCTTTTGGAAGATGTTGTGAATCTATATTTCAACTGAGTTTCATAGTAGTTAAATGACTTAAATATTGGAAATAATCCAAATCCCAATGTTATAAAAATACTATTTGCAAAGTCTGTGACACTCTGTATGAAACTCTAAGGGATGTTTGTTAAAAGTGCCCATTCTGGAACTCTATCCCCCAGATTTCTTATTCAGTCAGTCTTCATTTTAACAAGCACCTAACCTAAGGATCATGATTTGGTAACCACTATGCTATAAGATGTAATGAAAAATAAATGTATGTAGGTTTAACTGTCTTATTTTAGGTTGTAAACTGTTTGAACAGAGTTATAAAAGTACATGCAAGAGGGGCCCCTGGGTGGCTCAGTTCCTTAAGTGTCTGCCTTCGGCTTGGGTCATGATCCTGCGGTCCTGGGATTGAGCCCCACGTCAGGCTCCCTGCTCAGCAGAGAGTCTGCTTCTCCCTCTCCTTCTGCTGCTCCCCCTGCTTGTGCTCTCTCTCTGTCAGATAAATAAATCAAATCTTTTAAAAAATAAAATAAAATAAAATTACATGCAAGAGAAAAAAATTTCAATTACACTAGTGATGATTTATCTACTTTCAAAATTATGCAACAATAGTTCAAATCAACAGTATAATTTTACAAATCTAACATTCCATGGTGATAGATCATTACCCTAATATTTATGAAATTAATCTGAATTGTAATAGTAGAACTCCACTAAATTTAATTAGCTGAAAAATTTCAACCAGTTTTATGTAAATCTTCCAATAAGGAACCAATTCAACCTTTTCTTTGCTCAACAGCAATACTTTAATTTTTACAGCTTTCCATTTCATATTCAGAGTGCATTTTTGATGTGAGCATGGTCTGAATGATGCAACACAATGCAATATAAATCTATCAACCACCAAACATGAGCAGGAGGACAAAAGTCTATAAAATCATGTTAAAAATTAATCTAGCCTTGTCTATCTTTGAGTATCTCTTAGCTTTTGCAGAAAGCAGATTACAGATTATTGGAATATAAATTCATGTTCTTAGTTTACTGTCCTGCACTAAAATATCCAAAAACAAGATTTATTTATTTATTTATTTTTGCTCTGCCTCCCTGGGAAGTTCTGTGTGATCACATTTAGCAAGCATAGCACTAACCTAGAAGGTGGAGGCACAGGACTTTACTCCTATCTCTTCATATCCCATTATCAACCTCTAGTGGAGGACCACGCAATAATTTAGGATTTTTCCCCACAGTAAATCCAGTTAATTCATATAATATGGTGACCTTCTTCACCACTTCCATCTCAAATTATCTAGATTAGCTGGGTAATTGTTCCCTAATACATCAAAGGTTAACCTTTCATTGGTTTCCTGTGCTTTGAGTAATTCAATTCAGCACATCTGTATCAAGTAGCCAATAAGTACAAGACACTGAGGGGGAGGAAAATATCTACAAGACAGCAGCCTAAGTAGCAGCCAGAAACAGAGAAAAGGCATGACAACAGATAACCAAGATGCGTGTGGTACAATGCAGAAAGTGATAAATTCCTCAGAGTTGTGACAAAGTTCAGAAGACAAGTTTAGGATTTGACTCTATTGTTTATTATTCCATGGAAATAAGGTCTGAAATTTCCAGGCACCTCAGATGTCTGGTAGAATCCAATGAGATCTGAGACTTCCTAAGAGAAGCATTGATGATGCACTCGTTCATCTGCCCAAGTCCAGCTTGGTTACTCACATTTGACTTTCAGATGTCTTCCAGTCTCCTGCACAACAGACCAGGGCTGCCAAATACATGGGAACCCTGGATAATTCTAAGGAGTATTTCTTTCTTTCTTTTTTTTTTTTTTTTTAAGATTTTATTTATTTATTTGAGAGAGAGAGTGAGAGAGAGAAAGAGCACAAGAGGGGGGAGCGGGAGAAGGAGAAGCAGACTCCCTGCCGAGCAGGGAGCCCGATGCGGGACTCGATCCCGGGACTCCAGGATCATGACCTGAGCCGAAGGCAGTCGCTTAACCAACTGAGTCACCCAGGCGCCCCTAAGGAGTATTTCAAGGTGGGATGGCAATGGTTGTTGTGCTATGGTTTGAACTCATGATTTACTATCTGTGTCAGGCTATGATGTAAAAGTAATCTCCAATTCTGCAAGAGCCATTAAATTAAAATGATTAAAACCTGCAAAGGGGCTGATGCGTTTGCTTTCTTCAGTCTAGGCAGACACTTTCTTTACATGATTTAATCATGCCACTCGTGTGTATTTATAACATGTTTAATGCAATTTTTAAAAAAAGTTGATACTAAGTTTTCAATAAAATTATTTCTGAATCATCCCAAGTTTCTTTTCAGATTATTTGTTTAAAACAACACCTGATTTCAGAGTGGAGACAAAAATACTAGAAGCACCAGACCATGGTTCTCTCTCTTGGGTGCAATTTTATTTATTTATTTTTTAAGATTTTATTTATTTATTTGAGAGAGAGAGAGAGCACCTGAGAAGAAGAGCATGAGCAGGGGAGAGGGACAGAGGGAGAGGGGCAAAGAGAAGCAGACTCCCTGCTGAGCAGGGATCCTGAGGCAATGTGGGGCTCTATCTTAAGACCCTGGGATCATGACCTGAGCCAAAGGCAGATGCTTAGCCAACGGAGCCACCCAAGGCGCCCCTCTTGTGTGCAATTTTAAAAGTACATGGTTACGTTCAGCATTTACTCACAATACTCAGTCCTCAGTGATTATTGAGGAAAAGGAAGAATGGCTTCACTGTCTGAGGATGCTGCACCAGCAGTATACAAAGCTTCGATCTGGGGGGTGGGGTGGGTGTGGGGGTGATGGAGGATGGCTTTTGATCCATTTCTGAACTTCAGAAACAATCAGCCTTTTATACAGTGAATAATCAAAAAGTATGTCAATAAAAACACAGAGAAAAAATACATACACATTACCTTATTTCCTTTAGAGACATTTTGCCTTTTTGTCAGGTTCTTAACCCAGAGAGGAGTCTTGAGATGCATCAGACTGGGGTGAGGAAAGTAGCATATATAGAAAGGAAAGAAATGAAATCTTTAAGTTTATTAAGATTTTCTCTCCGGGGCGCCTGGATAGCTCAGATGGTTAAGCATCTGCCTTTGGCTCAGGTCATGATCCCAGGGTCCTGGGATCGAGTCCCACATCGGGCTCCCTGCTCAGCGGGAAGCCTGCTTCTCCCTCTCCCACTCCCCCTGCTTGTGATCCTGCTCTCACTATCTCTCTCTCTGTCAAATAGATAAATAAAAAAATCTTTAAAAAAAAAAAATAAATCTTACTTCATTGAAAATTTATAGTGAAAAAATTTTTCTGAATATTTCTGTGGACATGAAAATTTATGGGAAAGTATAAGACAAAGAAATGGTAAGTTTCACACAAAGGGGATTCTGTTTCCTTCTCCCCTGATTATAGACTCTCCAATCTTCTGGTCACTACATGACAACGTGACATTAAAATTTAGCTGCTTTTTTCTATAATAGAAATATGAGATACAGAAGAATCATACAACATATCATATCCCCAAAATCCATGTATTAGGAGATAAATAAAATGTCTTTAAAAAACAAATCTTCATGCTCCCTAAAAATAATTACAAATTAAGGAGAATAGTAAATAATATTGATGTAGTGCAGCTTTAGAAGTTAGTTGTTTTTTTTCACTTGTTATCCAATTATTTGACCATCATGAGCAATCAGCTTCTTCCTTAATTAAAATCAGAACATCTCTTATATGATTTTTTTATAAGGTGAGGTTTCTCTTTCAGTGTCTTTTAAGATATTTTCATTTAGAACTACTGTGTTTCATTTTAAAGACATATATTTTTCAGGTTTAAAAAAAATTTTTTTTTCAAAAATCTCATTCTGATTTTCTTATTAGAAAAATAAAAAAAAAATCTTCCTTAAGAGTTCAAAGGCTCTACCGCCATTATTTTAAAAGACACCCTTTGATCTAAAACTAATGATGTAATGTATAGGGATTAACATAAGAATAAAAAAAAAGAAAAAAAAAGATATTTCAGAATATCTAAAAAAATAAAAGACACCCTTTGTTCAGCTTAGAACAATCAATTTAATATTCTGCTAGTGAAGAGGAAAATTACCCAGAGCAGGCCCAGGCCGGCAGGCCCCAGAAGATGGAAAGTTACTAGCAATACTAAGAGATAACCAGAAGCCCCACTTGAGCAAGAGATAACCAGCCGTTTCTGCTTCTGTAGACAGGCTTCCCACCACGAGCTTCCTGCACTGCCCTAACTGCTGCCCTCACCGCTGTTCCTGCCTAAAGCAATCCGCCACCCCCCCAATTAAACCCATCTACCAGCAATCAGCACAGCCCTTGAAACCTGACCCTCTGCACTGCCCTATAAAAGCTCTGTAACCCTGCTACCTGGGGCCCAGAATTTCGAGTGCAAGCTCCTCTGGGTCTGCCAGCGTAAAATAAACCCAAGTTCTCCTACTTCTTCGAATGTCGCTTGGTTTCTCACTGCTCTGATTTTTTTTCTTAACACTAGGGCAACAACATGATATAGATACAAGTAAGAGGCATCTTACAATCCCATTTAAATTTGTCTCTTTTAGATCTCATTCTGAGTATGTGTGACTTCAGAAAATAATAGCCAATCAGTGCTCTGTTAACACTGACAACAGGTCTTTTTTTTTTTTAAAGATTTTATTTATTTGTTCGTCAGAGAGAGAGAGAGAGAGAGCACACAAGCATGGGGAGCGGCAGGCAGAGGGAGAAGCAGGCTTCCTTCTGAGCAAGGAGCCCAATGTAGGCTCGATCCCAGGACCCTAGGATTGTGACCTAAGCCAAAGGCAGACATTTAATTGACTGAGCCACCCAGGCATTCCTTTAAAGGTCTTTTAACTGAATTTTGTGCACCTTCCTAATGTGACAGATTCTGCAGACAATCATTGGTAGGAAGCTCAGTCATCAAAAAACCCTCTGAGATGATATATGGATTCTTTACTTCTAGTTACTTTTTCTAAAAATAAGAAAAAAATAAGTGGAAATTTAGTGGAATTTAGTGAAAAATGGATAAAACTGCAGTTTAACTATGATTTAAACTATGGAGAAAGGTCCCATGTTATACATACAGTCAAATAACATCAAAGAAGACACCAAACACATATACAGTTGATCCTTGCACAGCAATGAGGGTTAGAGGCACCAAACCCCACATAGTTGAAAATCGAAGTGAACTTCTGACTCCCCAAAAATTTAACTACTAATAGCTTACTGTTGACCAGAAGTCTTATCAATAAGGTAAAGTCAACTGACACATATTTTGCACATTGTATATATTGTATATGGTATTATTTATTTATTTATTTATTTATTTATTTATTTATTTATTTGAGAGAGAAAGACATAGAGAGAGCAAGCAGGGAGAGAGGTTGAGGGAGAGGGAGACAAGAATCCCTGCTGAGTGGGAAGCTGGATGTGGGGCTCAATCCCAGGACCCGGAGATCATGACATGAGCTGAAATCAAGAGTCAGACACTTAACAACTGAGCCACCCTGGTGCCCCGATACTGTATCCTTATAATAAAGGAAACTAGAGAAAAGAAAATGTTATTAAGAAAATCATAAGACAAAATACATTTACAAAACTGTACATATAAAAAAAATCCACATCTGGGGCGCCTGGGTGGCTCAGTTGGTTAGGCGACTGCCTTTGGCTCAGGTCATGATCCTGGAGTCCCGGGATCGAGTCCCACATCGGGCTCCCTGCTCAGCAGGGGGTCTGCTTCTCCCTCTGACCCTCTCCCCTCTCGTGCTCTCTCTCATTCTCTCTCTCAAATAAATAAATAAAATCTTAAAAAAAAAAAAAAATCCACATCTAAAGTGGACCCACACAGTTCAAACCCATGTTGTTCAAGGGTCAACTATATATACATAAATATATGTTTGTATATATATAATGTGTCTAAGTCTTTATCTTTATGTCTCTATATAACAGGTCTATGAGCATATTCATGTGTCCAGTTTTTTAATGACAGCATTTGTTTGAAGCTATCAAGCTAACCTATCTTTAGTTCATTCTTGATTTTGAATTCAGAAAAAGAAGCAAAACCCATCAAGAAAAAGCAATTTTAGAGGGATAGGAATTGGGGCCAAACAGGTTGTATAATCTATTTCCTCTAAAAATAACCAACAGAAGGCCTGGCAGCCTGTCTTAGTTATCGGCAGCTTCCCTTCATTAAATCTAATTGCTAAGCGGAGGCCATTTCAATTGATGCATGTAAAAAGCAATTTCAAGTCCATGATGGTGGCCTCCAGCCTCTCTGGGGAGTAGATGGTCCATTCTGCTCTTTTATGTTCCCTTAGTATGGAAGGCAGTTGAGATTACTAACGACTGTCCGTTCTGTGACTGTCATTTGGCCTGAACTTGTAAGTTTACCAAGAAGATTCAGAATATATTTGGAATTGCAAGATACAAATGATTTTACTAAACAGAGAGAGAAGGAAAATGAATGAATGAATGAATGAATGAATGAATGAATGAATGAATGAATGAACGAACGAACAAAGAAACAAATGAATGAGTGAGATATGGTGCTTGAGTTTGGGCTTGAGGACCACATTGTCTGGTTTCAACCCTGGCTCAACTTCTTATTCTCCGGGCAGCCATGGATAAATTACTTAATTCAGAGTCCATATCTGTGAAATGCAGAAAAGAGGAGCACCTGTCTTGTGAGGATTAAATGTGTTAATGCCTGTTAGCTATTGTTTCCATTTTAATAAATATCCTCAATTCAAGCTGGCAAGATGATACAGAACTGTATCTTATTTCAAAAAAATGTTGGTCTTTTTCAGTCATTCATCCATCCACTTCATACTGTCTGATTTTATTTTGAGCATCTTTTACTTACGAATGTGACCAAATCTCATCTAGTGAGCCAAGCGCTCAAGGCTTCTGAATGTTTTAGGGTGAGTCTAGATAATAACTAACACTAGCCACTGTAAAATAGCAAGCACAATAGGAGAGTGGGTACCCTTTGTGCACTGGTAAAGGGACCATTTTAAAATCATTTTTAAAAATACATTATCATTGTATCTGTTAAAAGAAAACTGTATCAGAAGTAGACTCAGTTCTCTTCACTCGGATATATTCAGTAGGAATGAAAACAGCATATGTAATCAAACTCGTTTGGTAAATGCCTGCCTACATGTATACATGTCAAAGCATAATACTTTGTACACTGAAGTGTTCTAATCATAATCATCATCGATCAAGTGACTACTATGTGGCAGGCACTTTATATCTGCCATCTTATTAATTCTCACAATAACCCAATAGTACAGATATGATTCCCTGCTTATAGACATGGAGAGGTTAAATCATACAGCTACTAAGCGTCATGTGCAAGCTCAAGTCTAGTGCTAAAGTACCTGTTTTTCCTTATTTGTTGTGTGGCTCTTATAATTTACGATATTTCCCTCTAACCAGATATCATTATCTAGTCTCATTTAATAATGTCCTTACTCCCCCTTTCAGAAAGTCAGGTATTAACAATGCTTATTTTTAATATGCAGCCCTAAAGCATATTTTATAAGCCTTACAGGTACATTATACAGTGTTTTCTTCCTCCACCTCTCTAAACATACCATCAGATTGGTAGTACATCTTTCAATCAGTGGCCTCTGTGATTGCTTATTAAGCCTGTTTACAAATTCTGGGTCTCTTCTTCTGGGTATGGGGTAGAATTTTGGAATCCTCTGCTTGCTCAAAAGCAGTGTGGCCATAAGTGGAAATAAGGATTTTAATACCAGCACATGAGTCCCCATGTTCTTTTTTCCCCTTTCTCACCCACTATGAAATCAGGGGTGGAGACGGCATCTCCACGGGTGAGTTTCTGAGTAACTATTATGGCGACTTGCAATGGATAAGCTGAGTGAGCAAAGTACAAACTTGGTTATTGTAAGCCACCAAGATTTTGGAGTTGGTTGTTCACACAACATAACCTAGTTTGTATGACTGATATAGCATCTTAAAATCTAATCAATATGGCATTTACCTTAAGATCCCAATTTAACATTATAAAGGTCAACTTGAAGACAAGAAAGAAACTTTACTCTAGCATTTTATAACAATTTACAAGTTGATAGCCCATAAAATTAGACTTTGTCTTCCTTAAACTGTATTCTTTACCCATTTTCCCTTTTGTGCTACCAAGGCATGAACTGGGTAAGGGTGGGAAGTTCCAGCTGACCGTACAGAAGCCATTCTCCTAAGCGGCCTCAGTGTACTAAATAACAGATCTGATATTTATTTTTTGTTGTAAGAGAATCCAAGGTTGACAAAAGTACTAGCTAAGGTGCATTCTCTGTTCTGTCACAGTGAATATCAGAGGTAACTCAAATGTGTGAAATGTATTTTTACTGGGCTTAGTGATTTAATATTATGGTATATGCCTTGTCACATCCTGAATTATTAATTAAATTATTCTTATAACTATGAATTGCCATAAAATCATCTCACTGAGGTTAACTTTGTGGCATCTTTTATTATCAGAAGAATATTTTTAAAGCCCCTACAAACAATTTCAGTGAGAAATGAAATATTGTTATATCTTGAAAAGGTTATGAATAGCTTTTGGTACTGACAGCATATTTCTCCAGATTCTATGTTCTGAAGTTGAGATTTTCATTATATTTTCATTGCACCGAAACTAAATTAAAGCTGATCTTATTATAGAAAAAGAATTGCATTCTATTTTAAGAATGATTCTTTCAATACAAGCTTATTGTAATACTAGAGGCCAATAGAAAAAGAGCAAAGTAACAATTTATTAGAAAGAAAAATATGATTATTGAGACAAACAGCACTTTTAATAAGTTGACTATATCAAGCTACTTAGGGATCCCACAATAGAAATATCCATTTACTACTGTGAAGTTGCTTTGGAAAGTCCTAATAGCCAATTCTCTAAGTACTTTCATTTTTATTTATGTATTCTCCACCTTGTTCCATAAAAATCTCAAGGTGATCTGAAGGAATGTGTATAGATCAATGGGATTTAAAAAAGAAGTGAGGAACCTGGGTCTATGAAATACAAATGTCTGGAAATAAGATAGAGATCAGATCAGTCCGTAAGTTAAAACAACAATTTCCAACGTGTACAAACCCTATATAATGAAAACAAACCAATTCCTTGGGTCTCTGGTTTATTGGGTGTCTTTGGAGAAGCCAGGCTAAATTATTGCAAGAAATAGGACCTGATCCTAGACCTCCAAACTTTTTACATTCTTTACCACACTAGTTAAAAAAAAAAAAAAAAAAAAGGAAATGGACCCCTAGTATGTCTGTGTATCTATTCATGCATTTATATGTGTGTAAATCTGTGCCAATATACTAGATGCATTAAAAATATATGAAAAAGATCAAAGTTATAATATATTGTTCCCATGCCCCAGGGAATCATTTTCCCCATTCTACTCCCACCAGGTGTGACAGGAAAGCACACTGATGCTTGCCTAGCATTGCCTGCTGATAAAGAATCTCTTCCCTCACCCTTCCCAAGCATCACTGCATGCCTTTGACCTGAAGGCTTCCACACATTGGGCAGAGAAGGTTGTCTTCTACAAGTTGCCTTCCTCTAAACAGAAACCCAAACCTCAAAAGTCTCTTCCTGTTATAGTACCTGGCTTGTCTCCACTTCTCAAAGATCTTTCTGTGAAGAATATTAACTTGTTCTACCAACACAAGATAATGGACACAACAACCAGACCCCGTCTGCTCTTGATTTTTCCGAGAACCTCTGAAATCAGAATTTTTCCAGTATTTTACTTCTACCATAGCAACCTCTCACTGAATTTCAAAACCTTATTTGACAAAATACAGAAGTCAAAGATTAATGTGATAGCTTTTTGGCAGGTTAATCTCCTACCAAATTAGGAAGAGAAATTATTTTTTTAACTATACTTTCTTAGATGGTTAATTTACATTATGTCTTTAGCTTTCTGCTGTAGAACTCATCTGCAAAAATCCCACAGCATTCAATGCTATCCTTAGAATCCCACAGCATTGCCTCCTCTTGCTCAAGGTCATCAAGGTCACTGCTGCTCCCAGAAGTATCCTCTGACACTGGCCCAAGTGTGTATCTGTCCAGGTAGGCTCTCAGGCCCATGCAATAATTTCACTATTAAAGCCCATATTAAGAAATTTGAATGGCAAGTTGTAAAGTCTCTAACATGACATTGGTACAACAGTGCAATAAACACTAATCAAACTAATTCGATGTTTAATTTCATTTGCCCCTGCTAAATGGCTCATGTGATGTGGCAACCTTAAAGGCAGCCTTCTCATAGACTCTGGAGATTAAATTTACATGAGGCAGAGGTAATCACTCCCAAATGCAATGATCTCATTACCACCAGATCTATATGTGGAGAACTAAATTAGGACCAGCACACTTTTCACCTTTAATTTCTTACTATCCTTGTTTGCTTGTTCTTTTTAAACAATGATTGCTGATAAGGTAAAAAGAATATAGTCAGCGCTGTCAAACAATATGGTCTAATAAGCAAAATAAGGACAAATCATTTGTTTTTGTTTTCAGTTTTTCCAAATTCAATGTGATACACTATAAAGACCAATTCTCTACTACCCCAGGGCATTAATTATCAAGATAGTGATTATCAAACTCCAGGAAATTCCCATAAAAAGTCTTTGTATAAACACAAACCATTTCACTTTTCTACACTTGAATACACACACTCTTCTTAGGTTCACTGAACTAGAAGATAAGGTATCAACTTTCCCATTTATTATGATAGAGTTGACTGTGGTTATTTTGTCTGCCTGAGAGTGCAAGCAGATTTGAGTTGCAAAACTAGCCTCTATCAGGCCTTTATAGATTGATTTAGTGGTGGCTGAATATTCATAGATTCAAAGCACTATGCAGAATATGAAAGAGGACTGCCTTCCTCTGGGAACTTGTGATCAATTGAACTGAAATATCAAAATGTCTTCTTTTATGTTCCCTTAATCTGCAATACTAAGTAGATCTTATGAGGCTAGCATTGCTTTTGAGATGTAGATCAATCTGTCCATCCTGAGTCAGGATTTACTTCTTAGAAGAAATGGTATTAATTTTTAAAGAAAATAGAGGAGTGATGTTATAGTTAGAAGGAGATAAAATCAACAAAATTATTTTTAAGAATGACATCAAACTTGAAATTATATATTTAAACTGTATTTTAAGCCAAGAGCATTTTAATAATAAAATAAACCTAAAGATAATTGTATCTACTAAAGATAAAAGATGTAGTATCAATACTACATAGCATTATCTAAGTTGACCAAAAATCCTTGATACCTTGCTGCCCAACCAAAGATCAACCCCAGGCACCTCTTGAAAGTGTCCTTAAGTCAACACTTTAGAAATTTTCTCCAGTCTCTACCTGCCATTAGATGTTCCAGCTATTCTTGTCCCGTTTTGGTAAATGGAAAATCTGTAGATGCCCCACCCAGTTTCCACCCTCCCGACTGGCACAGCAGTGATATCAGCTGGCGCTCTTGGTGCACTTTGCCCTGGACTAGTGTCCTGTTTCCAGAATAACTTATTGGAGATATCTCCCAACACTTTTACAAGATAAGCAAGCATTATTATGATTCATGCTGTGATTTCCAAATTAATTTGAAAAAAATCAAAATAACTGGTCATTTTAATGATAGGTCCCTTCCTAAAATGAAAAATTCCTCTTTCTTTGAGTAGTACACATGGGAGGCCAATGCCAATGACTTCCAGAGACATCCAATATCAAAGAGGTTTTTCTTTCAAATATTCACTATACTGTCAAAGCCAGGTACCTTAAATCAAAATCTGTCTCCATAAAAAAAGTGAAAGAATGAAAGACAATGTTTGTATTGTGAATAGCTAATCAGTGAAGCCATTGATAAACCAGGCAGAACTACATTAAGGTGCTTCATAGCTCATTGCTTAAATATGACATCCTCAAAAATGTTTCCACCCATTCAAAATTTAAAGTAGAATCTTACAACAAAAAATCTTCAAACATGGAAAAAGTAACCTCTACTAATATTCTACACTAGATGTCAATATCTAAACATCCTTTCAAACCCAGACATATTCATCCACTGAAAAGAATGAGAGATTGACTCATACAGTAAACCCAACAACAGGCTTCTCTCATACAGTTGGGACAATGGAGCTTGCTGGAATGTCAAATCTGCCACCCATCAGTTGTAACAGAATAGGGTGAATTAGTTCCAGGAAGGGAATGAGGTGACAAGTAATGTGAAATACCAGAGGTACATGGGGCAACAACTCCTGCAAATTCATATCACCTTTAGTGCCAAAACAGCATCCAGAGAATGCAACACTCTAAAAATTGATGTCCTCTCTCTAAGCTCAGGTTGTAATTGTGCCAAGAGCAGGGAATTATATTCCTAGATGAAAAAGAACCTTTATAAGATATCCCTAAGTAAAACATTTCAATCACGCAGTCAAAAAACATTCTTTAAGGATTCTGAAATTGCAGTATGATATGTGACTAAAACAGTATCCTTTTTATTTCCATTCATACAATGGACAGACATTTATAGGAAAGAACTCTATTACCATGCCATCTTACCCCAGCCAAATAAATTCTGTTCCCAGGGCTCCCTCTCTCTGAATGCCTCATTGTCTAGAAAGCGCTTCTTCTGCCCAAAAAGCCTTGCTCATTGCTAACCAATTGCAAAAAGTTATGATGACTGCAAGAAAGAAATCAAGACTCCAAAAGAGAAATCAATGAAAGGAAGTCAAGTCTCCAAAGACAAGGAAGGACAAATATTCAACAAACATATGGAATAATTTTCAGCCTTACTAATTATCAAAGAAATGTACATTAAAACACAATAAAGTACCATTCAGCATTCAGCACATATTAAATTAGAAAAAATAATGAAAATTCTCAATGCTATTGATGTGGCATAACACAGAAATACATTGCTAATAATGATGTATTAACTAAATTCTACTCTTTTGAAATGTAATATAGTAATATATATCCAGAATCATAAAAGTGATCTTGCTCTTTGACCCAGAGATTTTAGAACTTATCCTAAAAAAACTCTCAAGTATAAAAATAATATGTGCATGAAGATGCTTATTATATAAGTTCCTATAATATGAAAAATAAAGACATTAAAGATAGGGGAATGTTTAAGTAAATGCTGATGCTTTGGTTCAATAGCCTATCATGCAGCCATTAAAAATTATGAAAATGAACACCATAAAAACAACATGAAAATGTTAACCATACACTATTGCGTGAAAATAAATATTAAGCTATATACTCACTATGATTATAATTGATGAAATATACATGTGGATAGGAACAAAAAAGAAATATTTTTAAATATGATAAATGTATTAGGGTAATAGGATTAGGGAGGATTTACTTAATGACCTTAAGTATTAGTATTGTCATAATACTATTTTTATAATTTAAAATAAGGTTTTCGGATACCAAAGATATTTTTCTCCTCCCCAGACATTTGAGTTATTGTCTTAAAGCCCAGGGCTGTATTTTATTCATCTCTGTGTCCCTCTGAGCACTGTCCCAGCTCCCTATAGCATCATTACATGCCCTCATTTTTAGACAATAATGTAGATTTCTTACCCTTCTTCAATCTCATCATGTCTAAGAAGTAGCAAAGTAATGCATTCTCTCTTAGGAATGCCAGAGAGCCGTGGAATTTCATAAACTGCATTGCTAGTTCTTTAAAAACCTAATATTGGCAATATTTCAGCTTGTTTGGAGTCCTAAAATGAAATTTTCTTTGGGTAAGTTTCCTTACCAGGTAAATTTCCTTTGCAAAAGGAAGTTTCTTCACAATACTGACACAAATCCTTGATATATCAATCCAGAATGCTGTCACAAAGTTAACGGTAATTATTTTTGTACACCATTGATTTAGACAAGGTGCGCTGAGAGAAGGACAATCTTTCAACATAACAGAGAGTTTGTGGAAAACATTACCTTATTTAAATGTTATCCGCATGACAAATACATAATAGGGAAGGAATCTCTACATTTTCCAGGAAATATGTTCACTGATATTCTGTGTTAATCCAACATTAACTATTTTCTCATAAAATTTGAATTCTTATTCCATGATGAAAATAACCTCATATTAAGTCCTCAGTTTTGTTTTGTTCTTTTTACAACTAAATAACTTTTCCTAAATTAGAAACAGTAATGTATAGAAATTAATATATCTGATTGATAATGACAAATGTTTCCCTTGAGATTTATTTTTGCTTTTCTCACTGGTTAGGTCTGAAAGTGATTTGAAAAGAGGGTGATAATATCTGAAAATGCTAGCTAAAAATGCATCTTAAAATTCTCTACTTGTTTTCACTTGTGTTTTATATTTTTAAGGCTTCTTTTAAATTGTTTTTTTCAAGTACTTCCTATCTATAACTTACTATGTCTCCGAGTATCCCTATGCAATAGTAACTAAGTATCATAACCAGTAACATGTATACCTCAGGAAGTGAGACAGTCTTTTTTTTCTTTTCTTTTCTTTTCTTTTTTTGAGGCAGAGTCTGAAGGGTAGGAAAAGTTCAGATGTTCAGATCAGAGACTTCGCTTAATTTCCTTAGGCTTCTATTACCAACTAGGGGATTCTTTTTTTAATTCTTTTTAATTAAATTCTGTTTTAATTCTTTAGTGGTTTGAGATTGTATGTGAACAACATCTAGGGGAGCTAAAGTCACTTTTTGTGTAATGGGTTGTTTACAGGTTATGTTTTGTCACCAAATGGCTCTAGGTGAAGGCGGTGGAGATGAAGGGAAGTTGGTTGCAAGAGGTCATCTTTTCTGACCATCATATATCTATAGAATTGAAAGGGCATTTTCTACTAGCCAAATGACTTAGGGAGATGTGAGATGAGAGAAGGCAGGATGTGTCTCCTGGAGTCATGAAGTATGGCGGACTGCAGACAAGCCTGGTAGTGATGCAATCTCAGTAAGACTAGAAGATAGCTTGAAACCAAATGATGGCAAAGCAGTAACATTAGGTCTTGGTCCTGTAAAAGAAGGACATCGAGGCCACGCAGTTCTTGGTTATCAGCACTCTGATTCTCCCTGGCACCATCATAAGCATCAAGATTATTTTCACCCATAAAACCTTCTGCAGAGAGACAGGCCATCAACATCCAAAGTCAGCTTGCCAGTCAAGCTCTAGCATCTATCTCTCCTGTACACTTAACTACGCTGGCTCTTACTGAGATGCCCCCTCTACACTCCTATTGCACTTTGTCCTTTCAACCGTAACTCTGAGCTCTTAACAGTATTTGCCTTGCATTGTTCCCCGCCCCCCTTTCTTTTTTATTTATGATCTGGTTCCTCACCAATATTGTGAATTGCAAGGGAGTATTATGTATTTTATATTTTTGGAACCGTCCTCCAGAAATGCACAGTGATGGCTGTGCAGTGGATGAATGACAGATTTTTATTTTTTAATAATTTATTTTCCTTTTAACTACCACAGTTGAAAATTTCTCTTATTTATCTTTTTTTAAAAAACACATAAGCATCACACTCATTACATGTATAATTAGAAATTTGCTCAATTATTCAGTGAAGTACTGAGCAACAGTCAAGTACAAAGCTGTCAACAGGGCTGGCTCCAGAACTGGTATTTGTTAAGAATTGAGGCATATTGAATAGAGGAACAAAAAGAAATACACTTGAAGCTTCTTTTTTGGAAAATTAAATAACATGTTTCTGAGAGAAATGGATTTAGAATGATAATTAAATAGGCACAATTTTTAAATAGGCAATACTCCATAAATGGTAAGAAGTTGACAAACCAGATAACTAAGAAACTGATTTGGGGGTAGATTTTTACCCTAGAATGCACAAAGTAACATAAAAGAGTCCTTTAATGAAACATACAATTTTTCTATAACTTTATTTGACAGTAGAAGGGAAAAATCTTCTAGATGTCAATATACTCATATTTATAGTTGCTTCTATGCAGAGGTACACCTATTTCACAGAGGTCTTATCAGCCCAAGATGTTTTCTCTGCCCTACAGCTGCCAGGAGTCCCCCACTCATTGTGTTCTCTCTTGTGTCTCTCTAGTCAAGGTCAGCCAGGAATGATAGACACCATGCCTTGCCTACAGTATCCTTACTTTAATGCCAACCTACTCTTCTTAGGATGAGGGCTAAGCTCCCAAAACAGTCTACAACAAAACCTGGCCTGGTGTTTCCCCACCTTCTTCAGCTTCTGCTCTCCTAACCCCTCTCCCATCTACTGTTCAAGAGAGAATTTCTTTCAGTTCCTCAAGCCTTAGGCTTACTTTTCCCCAGTCCTTTAAATGTATTGCTCCTTCTGTCTAAAACATTACTCTTCCTCCCCTTTCTTCCTTTGCCTGGATAATCTGTGTTCGTCCTCAGCTATCGCTTTAAGAATTCTCTGGTCCTGTCCCTCTCGCTCACAGCCAGGGTTAGCTGCTCCTCTTTTAGGCCCTCTTTGTCTCTGGACCTCTAACCACTCACTGCACGTACTGCACTGTAATACAATTGTCAGGCTTTGGTTTGGGTTAGTTTGGTTTGGTTTTCTTAATCCCTCCCTCAAGTCATGAAATCCTTGAGGACAGGTGCCATCTTGTTGCTATTATTTCCAGTGCTAGTTGTAAATTTTGATTATTAGAATTGTCCACAGATAAGGGCATTAAAGTAGGTAAGCTCCAGGCGCCTGGGTGGCTCAGATGGTTAAGCGTCTGCCTTCGGCTCAGGTCATGATCCTGGAGTCCCGGGATCGAGTCCCACATCGGGCTCCCTGCTCAGCAGGGAGTGTGCTTCTCCCTCTGACCCTCTTCCCTCTCCTGCTCTCTGTCTCTCATTCTCTCTCTCTCAAATAAATAAATAAAATCTTAAAAAAAAAATAGGTAAGCTCCATTCATTGCAAAGATGGATATTATAGTGGAAGACATCATGTGTATTTGCTCATCAAGTCTAGGAAAAAAAGAAACATTTGTTTTCAAAGAGGCACAGCTCAGTCTTTGTAGAAATGCTTTATAAAGTTTGCTCAGTCAACTTAATTTTTTATCCATGATAGCATAAAGTCAACTACACAAAGCTCATACCTACTAAAAATTGCTCAAATGCTTCAAAGAAAACCTAATACCCTAGAAATACTTAGTAACTGCAGTCATCCTTCAAGGGCTCAAAGCCTATACAGAGAGTACCAAATTTGTGAGGTGAATACACTAGATTTTATGTCTTCAAACATAATTCCCCTTTGAATTTGGAGAGGATGTTATAAATTCTTTGTACAGGTAAGAACAATAGAAGAAAAACTGCCACATCCCACCTTGACATGTCTACAATAGAACTACCCATCAGTCTGAACTGATGGGATAGCAAAACAGCAGAGTGTTTCAGTAGCTAAAACAGAACATTTTTTTCAAAGTTTCTCATCTTCCTCTGTTCAGCTGAAAAAACATATATGTGTGTAATAATTATTGGAATCTCTGAGAGTATATCTTTTCCGGGATATTTTCAAAGCTTCCTTAGGGAAATACTTTCAAGTCTCCAGTCTTAGCTTAATAAATGACTTTTCCCTAGGTCCCAGTTGCTCTCACATGAATGAAATCCCTTGAAACTAAAAATGGTATCAGGGAAAAAGTGTTGTTCAGTGTCTAAAATTTTATTTTGGCAACCATTTCATTAAAGAGCCAGAAATTTAAGTGATCCAAAACTTAAGTTTAATTTTAGGTGGGGCAAAGCAAGCTGCTAGTAGGATTTGGGTTTGTCCTTCCCCATGCATTTTAGGTTGGATACAATTCAGGGAAACCCAAGGCAATAAGCTACAGTGGCTCAGAGCCAGCCACTCAGATTTAGATACTAGGTCAACCAGTTAGCTGCTCTTTGGCTGTGAATAAGTCGCAGTTACTGTGTGCTTCGGTATCCTCATACGTAAAATGTGGATCATAATGGCACTCATGTCTTTCTTGTACCTTTGAGAAATGAATAGCAAGTAAAACACTTAGCACTGTGCCTAGCCCAGGTGATCAATGGATCAAATGTGGCCCACAAACATCTTTTATTTGATCTTTTCAGATTTATAAAAAAAAATGATTTAGTTGCCAATTTAAAAGTTGGGAAAGTTCCCATAAAAAGTGAGATTTCTGACTTCTTAAAAAAGCAAGAGGTTAGATAGCAGGTATGTTTAGCTGATGTCCACCCACATCCCCACTGTGCCCCCCACAGTGTGGAAGGACCTTATGAACCCAAAGCTCCCTACCTCAAGCAATTTCCTTTCCTTTCCTTTCCTAGCTACCATTGCCCACATAGGCCCACAGAAGCATGAATCTGGGCATGCTCTAAATAAAGTCTCTCAGGAGGCTCTCAAAGGTGATTTGGCCTCAGTTGCCCACACTCATAATGAATCTCTTTAAAAAAAAAAAAAAAAGCCTACATTAAACAACTAAAGTTTAAGGTTCAAAGCAAAATTGAACAGAAGGCAGATACAATTCCCACAACCCCCTGTACCCACACATGCATAGTCCCCCTATTATTGACACCCCCCACCACAGTGGTACGTTTGTTATAATCGATGAATCTACACTGACACATTATAATCACCCAGAGTCCACAGTTTACGTTAGGGTTCATTCTCAATGTTGTACACTCTTTGGGTTTGAACAAATGTTTAACAACATCTATCTACCATTATAGTATCATCAGAGAAGTCTCACTGTTCTAAAAGTCTCACTGCCCTAAAAATCTTGTGTTAATACACCATTCACTGGCTTTCATCCCTTCCTGTTCTCACTTCCCCTTTCCCTCACCATGCTTCCTAGGACCCACTCCCAAATAAACTGCCTGTACTCTAATTCCTATCTCAGGATCGGCTTTTGGACAGATCATCGGAGCAATGTCTGGAACGAAATATTTGCAGCTCTCCAACTCCCCATGGATCTCACCACTCATATTACATCCACACAAGCACTTTCCCTTGGCCCACTGTGCCCATTCAAATGATATGTCAGACTTCGGAACTTAGAATCCAAGAGCCAGACCAACCCTCTTGATTTTATGAAGGAAGCCACTGAGCACAAACAGAAGCAACGACTTGCCCAATTAGAACTTCAACACAGGCGAGAGCCCAAAACTTCTGGCCCCTTATGGCCCTAATCCAGGACTCTAAGATGCCACAGGTAGATGCCACCTGTTATAGGATTTCTTTGGGCTGATGCTCCCACCTATTTTCTTGTCTTCATCCATTCCAGCATCCTCTTCTTCATTTGGATTTAGAGTGGATGAAGCTTGAGAGAAAGTATTAACTAAGATACAAGCAAGAAGGAGTTGTCTATTTAGCACACACATACATGTCCCCACCCCTTACATTCCCAGAGGGGATGCCTGCTGCTGATGAGGAGCAGAAGAAAAGAGAAGGGTCAGGGGTCCGCCCCTGAGGCAGGACAGTGAGAGATGAGATGAAGCTCTGGAAACTTAGAGAAGAGAGGAAGGAAAATGCATAGAAATTCTTTGCAATGAGATTAGAAAACAAAATATGATTTCTTTCATATCTCAAAAATCTATCGCTACATATATTTTCTTATTTAATTCTCACAACTTTGAGATTGGATGCCATTACCCTCATTTTTCAGATAAGGAAACTAAAGCTAGAGAGGCTTAGCAGCTAAGCACCTACATTCACATAGCTGTGAGATGTTGTACCTGAACTCCAAACCCAAGCCGTTCAACTTCATAGCCCATGCCCAAATCTCTCTCCTACTCTTTGAAAAGGCACTTTGTATTAAGTACTAACATTATGAACTGCACATGTGAAACATCATCTAATTAATTTCTTATTTCCAGAAAGTCAGGACAGACAGGAATGTAAAGAAGTCTCATTAATAGAGCAGATATTGGCTTCTTGGTAACATGAACTTTTGGCCACTATCACAGCTTTACTGGTAATATGCCACGGTCATTACTGAATTTTGAGCAGGGTCAGATCTGAGGCAAGCCAAATTTTACTTTGTAATGAACAGTATATGAAAAGGTATTAAGTTAGTCTAGTGTTAAAAATGTCAGACTTTGCTTATAAAGCCAATTCACTTTCCAAAAGGACAAGTGTCTGTAGATCTCTGCATTACTTTAGGAAACAATTCACAGATTCTTTTAAATGCCTGTGCATTTTAAGTATTTGGCTTAAAGTAACTTAAGTACTTTATAATATAGCAGGTTTATAACCATCTGGATGAGTCACAGCTCCATGAAAAAGATATTCTGCCTGTCCACCTACCTTCCTCACCAGTTAACTGATCTCAGAGTCAACCCCAGAGATAACCAATATCTGGAGAAATGAACAAATGATGACAAGGTCAAGAGAAGGAGAAAAATCATGTAAGAAAACTTTAGTATCCTTCTCCCATTTACCCAGTAGAAGTCTTACTAGAATAAAGTCATCAACGTCATCCAAAAGCACGCATCTAAACTGCACTTAGACACTGTCTCTTCTACCCTCTTTCTAGAAGCTCACAATCTTCCACACTCAGGAAATACCCAGTAAATTCCAAAGACATGGGAGTCAGGTGGGAGGGCTTTTGTGTGGGTGTGATTAGGAAGGGAAAGAGAAATATAACAGCCAGCTTCAGAAATTAAGACAAATAGCTGTGGGAAGTGAATGCCCAAAAGTAAATTTCTGGACTTCAAAGTTTCTAATATCAGTTCAGTTCATGCAACATCCATCAAGAGCTTCTTCTAGGCCAGGCTCTGTGCTGTGCCCTTGAGATACCCCTCCCCACAAACAGCATATATCTAGTGAACTTGATCTTAGACTTCCTTAACTGAAACAACTGACAAATTGTTACATTCATAGCTAGCAGCCTAGGAACACTTTCTTCTACGTTTTTTCCTTTCTGTTAGCAAAGCATGTCTTACTTCAAAATCTCTTCACTACAAGTAATGCAGCCTTTGATGGATGACACAATCCCAGAATGTGAAATTTCACCAATTCTGACATCACAAAATGAACATTTAAAGGTGAATTTGTCTAACAAGGATGTCATTCCCTGAGAGTTCATATTTTGCCTTTAAAAAATGGCATAATAAAATAATTTAAAGCTGTTTCCTTGAAAAATTCTCTTCATATCTGATATATGCAAGAGTTCATCTGGAAGTATTTATTTAAAAACAGATTTTTGTACTATGTAACATAATAGTACAAAAATGATCACATGAAGAATGTTCATAAACTTCCTTTCCCCCATAGCATCTAATCCCTTCTCCTTCCTATATTAGAAGGATTACATCTTCTGGAGAGAGATCAATTCTGCTACCTGATAAAGTGCTAAAAAGGAAAATGGGGAGATGGAGAAGAGGTGTGTGACTGGATCAGGGAGAGCAGTTTAAGGTGTGAGGACAGTGGACAAGATGAGAGAGAGGATGTTACAAATGCAGCTGTGGGCTATGTATTTTTTATCTTCAAAACACTTCAAAAGGCCTAGATAATTCTCAGTTCTTTTGGCCATTAACTGGTCATCAGTTGGGCTATTCAACTGTGCACCCAGAGACACTGCCCCTGTGGGGCTGAACTAGGTACATCTGAACACGATACGGGCGGAGAGAAAGAGAAATGCTGCCAGAGCTCCTGACAGAGCTGCTCAGCTGTTGGTGACTCAAGGAACACTTCCCCAGATCCAAAGGGAAAAGCCCTGGAGAAGGATTTCGAGCTGGTATCGTGGATGTAAATTGTTCAGAGAAAGAAGGAAAAACAAAGCGAGAGAAAAGAATTGTTTAGGCGCAGGGAAAAGAAGGGAAGATCAGGTGGTAGGAAAGGGCAGAAGGTTGAGGAGAGAACATCCTTGACAGAAACTCTAGTGCAGAAGAGGGTCCTCACAAATAGGTAAGCAGTCCATAATTGCTACAAATGACAGGCAAAGTGAGCGCCCACATTAGCCACGTGGGTCTGAAGCTTCTAGACTGAACTGAAGGGGGCACCTGCTCTGTTGCTGCCAAGTGCTTTTCTTTCACATCCCTGCAGGCGCTGCCCTGCACCCCGTTGGGGGGCATCCTGGACTCAGTCAGCGTGGGCCAGTTCACCACACTGGGGTCAATCAAACGATCCAATGACAGTCCCCTCTGCCCTCCTCCATCAGTAATCACCACGGACTTGTCAAAACCAAGGGGAACAGGTCATATTCTGTACAGACAATAGAGAAAATCAAATTCCCCTAAAAAGCCTGATGTAAAAGCAATTCTGAAAGCAGTGGCAGAGAGAAAAACAATTTTTTTTCTGTAGACCCGAGCAAAGGACTTTAGGATTCTTCTTCACGCCTAACTGGTAAAGTTGACAAAGGTCAGAAAGTTAAATTTTCTAAATGTACATAGGTGTACATACATTTTAGAAAAGAAAGACTTAGTGTGAGAGAATATGTCTAGCACCCTCAATCTCAGATTTGTATAGAAATACACAATAAAATAGAAGAACATGGGGAAATCTACATTCGTTCACTCATCTGTTAAATATTTATTGAAATTTTACTATGTACTAATCACAGCTCTAGATACCAGGTAAACAGTTGAAAATAAGCCAGACATGGCCCCTCCCTCCTTTTTCTACCTGAAATCTTGAAGAGGTATCACTTCAGCCACAAAGTGCCATCATCTTCTGCTATGTAAACTGCGAGCAGAGTCCATTTAAGGAAAATGTAAAGGCCCATTCAAAACTCTCCTCTGTGAGACAAGATGCTGGTAAGACTTACCCACTCATCCTGACTTAAATGTGAAGGCGAACACATGTAGAAAGCCAGGCTGGCACTTAACCACTGAGCTTAGTTAACATTCCATTAGTGCACAGAGGCCCAAAAGAATAGTTAAGCAACTTGTTAAAAAAGGGTCATCAATGCTACAATTCTATTTATTTATACTTTAACATATATTTATTGAGCACCTGTTAGGAACAGATCATGTGGGTACTGCTAAGAAGCATTTGGAAAAGTGAACTGCATGGTTCTGTTCTTTTATGGCCAACATTCTACCTAGTGAGATAAGGCATCCTTATAAAATAGAGTATTAGCCACACAGGACACACAGCTGCAGCTGCCAATTGAGTTATAAACTCAATAAGGGGAAATAGGTATCTTGAGTGTGTTGTAGTAACTTTCAGTATAACCTTTTCAAAATGGAACTGATTATCTCTCCTTTAACCATGCTCCTCCTCTTCTGCTTACTATTTCAGTTAATGGTGGCAACTTTCACCCAAACCAGCTCTTCCAAAGCTCTGCTTTCCCCATATGTTCTCCCATTCAATTGGTCACCAACATTGGTAAGTTTCTAAGCAGAACTATCCCTTAAATCCTGCCCCTGCTATTCATCCACTCTGTCATTGACTAAATTCAGGTCTCTCTTATTATTCATTTAGACTATTTCAGCAGACCAATATGGCCTCCTATCTTCTTTCTATCCCTATCTAAGGTCATCCTCCATACTGCCACCAAGTAACATTCTAAATTTCTTTTCCTTGCTGTCCATATAAAGTCCAAACTCTTTGGTAAGGCATGGAAGGCTATATATAACCTCCTGTAACTTCATGCCCAAGTGTTTGGTAATCATCCCAGACCCTTCACCATTACTCAGACTCGCAATACTTACTCATGTCTTGATGTCTTTGCATATTCAGACACAAGGTCTGAAATAGCCTTCCTCAACTTCCCCACACAGCAAACTCCTACTCATCCTTTGAAACTCTACTCATGTCTCTGTGAAACACCAACCTCATTTCTGCCTTGAGGCCTTTTTCCATTGCTGTTTCCTTTGCTTACAAGATCCTCTAAGGGCAGTTAGTGTTAAAGTAAAATACAGTCTATTCAAAGAGGCCTTTCTCTGTCCCTGTCTCTGATGGGCTTTAGGCTCATGCTCTCTAGTAGAATCCTTGCTTTACTCCTTCATACTGGTCATCACTCTTAGAAATTTGTATTTATTTATTTACTTGATTTTTGTTGAAATTAATTCAGTTACTTCCACCACTATAACCTTCATCAAGTTTTGCAGATTCTAAATTAATGGTAACTTTTTTTTTAATTTAGTTAGTATTCTAATATTCTTATAAAAGCACAGAGCAGGGGTGCCTGGCTAGCTCATTCAGTGGAGCATGCAACTCTTGATCTCAGGGTTGGGTGTGTGAGCCCACGTTGGGTGTAGAGATTACTTAAAAAAATAAAATCTTAAAAAAAATAAGCACAGAGCATACTCACTTAGGTCTTTTCATATTTTCATAACACCAGGAAAAGTCAGAAGAGCAACTAAATCCAACTTGTATTTACACCCCTGAACTAAAACAAGTACAATTTAAAATAGACCTAGCTGTTTAAATTTAGTAAAACAAATATTTATACTCATAATAGTTTAGATTCCTTCTGTCAGATAATTTTGTCTAATTTTTAGATTTTGGGCTTGTGGAAATGCAACACCCACACTCAGGACACAGACACAAAGACTTCTGTCAAATAACTCTATGATTAATTTGAAAGGTGACTGAATTAAATTAGGCCATACATGTCACTTTGGGGCAAATATGCAAAATGATGAGCTTAGATTAATAACCTTTAATGTCCTTCAGCTGCAAATTTCTAAGATTTTATCCTGTGCTGATGCCTTTGACTATGAAAACATTGTCTATTGTCATGATAAAAAATATTTAAAGGCTTCTAGAACTATGGCTGGTACTCATACTGCCCCATCACTGTTTTGTTCTTGATAGAAGGACCTTTCTTCTTTATTAATAAAAGTATACTGGATAATTTCCAGATCTGCCACAGCAATGTAATGTCTTTACAATCAATCCCTCCACGTTGATTATGCCTATAAACTCTGGAAAAGCCACGACAGCAACAACCCAATCTGAGATCTCTGAAAAGTAAAGAGAAAGAAGATCAGGAAGAGCAGCCAAAACTTGGAGAAACAATTAGCATGGAGATTAGCTTCCTAAGTATGTTTTTCTTTTGCAACTTTGCCCTAAGGGTGGAACCCAGTCACAGAGCAGCTGCTCAGTGTAGGCAGCTAAAACTCTAATAGAAACTCTGCCACCTTTCTAGATACAGGGAAAGGAGCCCCAGTGATCAGAGAGAGGGGAAGGAATCCCAGAGGGTAAAAAGACAGAGAAGGAAACCCTAATTCTGTGTAAGACCACACAGGTACAGACCTAAAGCAGCATAGTGAAGGCTTAGAGAACTGAACTGAGATTTGAACCACTGGAGACAAAAGCAAGATAGAAGTAATCAAATTGATTGCCTACTAAAACCAAAACATTCTTCAGAGGATTACAACAGAACCTTCAGTTTCTACAAGGTAACATTCACAATGTGTATGGTATAATCAATAATTACTTGACATACAAAGAAGGAAGAATATGTAACCCAGTCTGAAATAGAAAAGGCAATCAACAGAAGCCAATCCCGAGATGACTCAGATACCATATCAAAGACACTAAAATAGGTAGTATAATTCTGTTACATAAAGAAAAAGGAAAATAAGCTTGAAATAAATGAAAAAAAGGGGCGCCTGGGTGGTTCAGTCATTAAGCGTCTGCCTTCAGCTCAGGTCATGATCCCCGGGTCCTGGGACTGAGCCCCGCATTGGGCTCCCTGCTCTTCGGGGAGTCTGCTTCTCCATCTCCCACTCCCCCTGCTTGTGTTCCCTTTCTTTGCTGTGTCTCTATCAAGTAAATAAATAAAATCTTAAAAAAAAAGAAAATCTCAACAGAGAAATAAAAACTATAAAAAGAGCCAACTGGATATTTTTCAATTTAAAAATACAATATCTGAAAAAGTTTTTAAATTACTGATAGACTTAACAGCAGAGAAGAAAGGCAGAGAACTTTAAAATTGATCAATAGAAATTATCCCATCTGAAGAACAGAGAGAATGTGGAACGAAAAAAAAAAAAAAAGCATGAACAAAGTCTCAGACATTTGAGACAATATAAAAGATCTAAGATATTTTTAATTGGAGAAATAGACGGGAAAGATATTGAGGCACGAAAAATGGCTGGAAACCTCTCAAATTAAGTAAAAGATACAGACTTACAGATTCATGAAACTCAGTGAACAAACAAAATAAATTAAAAGATACTATGCTTAGATACATCATAATCAAGCCGCTGAAAACTGAAGAAAAAGTCTTGAAATGAGCTAGAGAACAATGACACATTATATACAGGGAATAAATATTTGAATAGTCATGGAATTTCCATCAGAAACTACAGAGGTCAGAAGACAGTAGAACAACATCTTTAAAGGGCTGAAATAAAAAAGCTGTCAAGTCAAAAATCCATATACAACAAAAATATCATTCAGGAATAAAAGCAAAAGAAAATAATTTTCTATAAAAGCCTAAGGAAGTGGTGCCTGGGTGGCTCAGTCGTTAAGCGGCTGCCTTCAGCCCAGGTCATGATCCCAGGGTCCTGGGATCAAGCCCCGCATCAGGCTCCCTGCTCTGTGGGAAGCCTGCTTCTCCCTATCCCACTCCCCCTGCTTGTGTTCCCTCTCTCGCTGTGTCTCTTTCTGTCAAATAAATAAATAAAATCGTTAAAATAAATAAATAAATGCCTAAGGAATCTAAGAAAAAAATCTATTACAGCTAATTAGTTTAGCAAGGTTGCAGGTTATAACATCAATACACAACAATTTTTTTTCTATACACTAAAAATAATAATTCAAAAATGAAATTAAGAAAACAATTCCACTTAAAATAGATTCAAAAAAAATACAATATTTAGGATGAAATTTAACAAAAGAAAATACATGTAGGAAAACTACAAAGCATTTTTGAAAGAAATTAAAGAAGACCTCAATAAATGTAAAGACATCCCATGCTCTTTGATTGGAAGATTTAATAATGTTAAATGCAGTACTCCTCAAATTGCTATCTATAGATTCAAACAATCTTGATCAAAACAAAGACATTTTCAGATAAAGGAAAACTAAGGAAATTTTTGCCCAGAGTCCTACTTCTTTAGGAGCAATACTAAAGAAAGTTATTCAGGCAGAAGAGAAATAATATTAGAAATTTGGTTCTTCAACAATAAAGAAAAAATATCAGAAAAACATCTACAAACATATAAAAGACTACAGACTTCTCCACTTAAATTCTTTAAAATGGTCTAACTGCTTTAAGTTAAAAAAAAAAAAAAGTAAGATTTTTTTTTCCAGTAGGCTTTCCATGCATGTAGATAGAATATATATAGCAACCACAGTATGAAAAAATAGCAGGAGGGCATGGTGATGGTATCTATTTGGTTGCAAATTTCCCTATTTTACTGAAAGTGGTACAATATTAACTCTAAGTAGACTGAAAAAAAATTCAAAGACATATAACCAAAAGCCACCAAATAATTTAAAATCAAATACCAAAACATATTCAAATAATTCAAAAGAAGGAAGGAAAGGAACAACAAAGGAACAAGCAGGAGAATACACAGAAAAAAAAAAATGATAAGAGGTAAAGCCATATCCCCAAAACTGTCTAAGATTATGTTCAGTGTTAATGGTCTAAGCTCTCCAGTTAAAAGGCAGAGACTGGAGAGTAGATAAAAAGCAAGACTCAAGTATATACTCCTAAAAGAAATATACTTTAAGTATTAAAACATATAAAGGTTGAAAGATAATGTATGGAAATATATTTATAATATTTAAAGATTAACTATATGAAGGCTGAAGGTGCTCTCTTAATATCAGGTAAAATAGACTTCAAGGGGCTCCTGGGTGGCTCAGCTGGTTAAGCGTGTGCCTTTGGCTCAGGTCATGATCTCAGGGTTCTGGGATGGAGCCCCACATTAGGCTTCCTGCTCAGCAGAGAGCCTGCTTCTCCCTCTCCCTCTGTTGCTCCCCCTGCTTGTGCTCTATGTTTCTCTCTCTGTCAAATAAATAAATAAAATCTTAAAAAAAAAAAATGGACTTCGAGACAAAATGTATTACCAGACATAAAGAGAGATGTTTCATAATGATATAGGTAGAATTCACCAGAGAACAACAATTATAAATATGTAAGTACTTGATAACAGAGCTTCATAATATAGGAAATTAACAATTAAATGAGAATCAAGCCATTCCAAAATCATAGATAGAGGTCTATCACCCCTTTCCAGCAAGTGATAGAACAACCAGACAAAAAAAGATCAGCAAAGACATAAAAGACCTGAACAACACTATCTTGACTTAATTGATATTTATAGATTACTACATCCTACAATAGCAGCATATACCCTTTTTTTCAAATGCATATATGCACTTACCAAGATAGACCACAGACTGAGATTTAAAACAAATCTTAAGAAATTTGAAAGGATAAAAATCATACAAAATATGTTCTCTGACCACAACCAAATTAAATAGAAATCAGTATTATTATGATACCTAAGAAAACCTCAAATATCCAGAAATTAAACCACATTTCTAAGTGATGGATAAACATCACAAGGGAAATCATAGAGTATTTTCAACTACATGACCAAAAAAAAAAAAAAAAAAAAACCCACAACATATCAAAATTTGTGGGATACAGCTCAAGTTGTGCTTGTAGGAACCCTTATATGCTGGTATTAGAAAAGAAGAAAAAACGAAAATAAATAACCTAAGAATTTACCTTAAGAAGCTAGAGAAATAAGAGTAAAGTAAATTCAAAATAAGAAAATAACAAAGGTAACAGCAGAAGTAAATGTAACAGAATATAGGGAAACAATAGAGAAAATTAACAAAGCCAAGAGTTGGCTCTTTGAAAAGATCAACAAAATTGACAAATTTCTAGCTGCAATGAATAAGAAAAAGGAGAAAGAACAGAAAATGGGAAAGATGTGTCAACACACATCTTACAGACATTATAAGATGATGAGAGAATACTAAGAACAATTTTATGCCAACCAATTTTACAACTCAGATGAAATGGACGGATTTCTTGAAAGTTACAACTCAGCAAAGCAGACACAAGAAGAAACAGAAACTGAATAGCCTTGAATCTATTAAAGAAATTGAATTCCTTATCACAAATTGTTCCCCAAAGAGAACTTCAGGCCCAAGTGGTTTTCCAACAAATTCTAAGCAGCATTCAGGGAAGAAATAATGCCAATCTTACACAAACTTTTTCAGACAATAGGAGTATGAGATACTGATCAACTCTTTTTAAAATACCAGTATATCCCACTATAAAATCTGAGTAAGAAAATAATAACTTATATCTTTTTTTTTTTTAAAGATTTTATTTATTTATTTGAGAGAGAGAGACACAGCAAGAGAGGGAACACAAGCAGGGGGAGTGGAAGAGGGAGAAGCAGGCTTCCCGCTGAGCAGGGAGCCCGATGCGGGGCTCGATCCCAGGACCCTGGGATCATGACCTGAGCCAAAGGCAGACGCTTAACGACTGAGCCACCCAGGCACCCCGATAGTAACATATCTTAATGAAGTTGTAAAATTAAAATTAAAAAATGGAGCCCTATGTACCCTCGTGACAAAGTGTTGGATCATACAGAAATGACTTTTGCTACAGAAAGGCCTCCAAGGACCTGATTATAATACAGCCTTGGGTAAAACATATAGTATCAACATACTCCCTAGATAATTATCTAATCATTTTGTTCGGTAGCAGAGAAACTACAGCCCACCGGTCAAATCCAGCTCAGGCCTGTTTTTGTATTGCCTGCAGGCTAAAAAACAGTTTTTACATTTTAAAAATGTTGTTAAAAAAAGAATTAACAGCATCTATGTGGGGCCTACAGGGCCTAAAATATTTAGTCTTTGGCCTTAGCAAAAAAAAAAAAAAAAAAAAAAGTTTGCTATCCTTGTTAGAGTAACAGGTTTATGACAATAAGCAGTTACATTATTCCACTCTCAGAAGGAGTGGGTATGCAAAATGCTCAGAGACCAAGACATATGCCAGTCCTCCTGCCTTCGCTTAGCACCTGACTCATTCATTCTTTCAATAAGTATGTAGGTGAGCCCTAATATATATGAGTCACTTTACCACTATATCTGCAATATAATGATGTACAAGATAGGCAACCCAGCCCTCAATGAGCCTATGGGTTCTACAGAAGAGATTTCAATGTTTATTCAATGAATGACTCAATGATTCCAGCATGGTTTTAGCAGAGGCATGTGGTAACAGTGATTACGTTAGCCCAGCACACCTTCCCCATCTTTTTGCTGCTGGGGCTTACTTTGCACTCTGCATTGGATTCCATGCTCCTCTGGGCCTGAGGTTTCTCGCCATTCTAATACAGAGATGATAACACACTTCGTGATAAAAGATGAAAAAGTTAATGTGAATGTATAGGACGCAAATTTAAGATTTTATTGCAGTCTTTTGTCTTCCTCAGTTGGAGGTTTCAAAATTGCTAATCCTTCTCTCAAATTGAAACTCCTTCTTAAATCTCATATTTAAAATAAAACGAACACAGTTGAACATTAGGGAAAGATAATGCCTAGGCGGTTTTGTTAATACATCCAAAAATAACTGCCTAGGGCGCCTGGGTGGCTCAGATGGTTAAGCGTCTGCCTTCGGCTCAGATCATGATCCCAGGGTCCTGGGATCGAGCCCCGCATCGGGCTCCCTGCTCAGCGGGAAGCCTGCTTCTCCCTCTCCCACTCCCCCTGCTTGTGTTCCCTCTCTCGCTGTGTCTCTCTCTGTTAAATAAATAAATAAAATCTTAAAAAAAAAAAATAACTGCCTATTTTCAAGTTAATGTAAAAATCTCCAAATCCAAAGGCTATGCAGCTTAATGTGTTAAAAAGCATTAGCTAACATTTACTTAGCCACTGATAATTATTTGGGTTCTAAATCCAGAGGGTATAAGAGAGATTGTCAAAAGGAGTTGAGGGCAACATTAATACGGGTAGAAAATACAACGTTATTCAACAAAACGCAACTGAGGATATTTTCTGGACAAAGTTGTTGGAATCAATTATTTATTTCATCAGATAAAAAACATTTGGTGGAGGAAGACCCAATAGAGGGAACATGTATGCGAGAGTGCTGAAAAAGTTAATGATGTTCATAAAGCAACGTGGTGACCAAAATAATCAGAGTGACTTGAGTTGCAGCGATGTCACCAAAGAGAAAAGAGAAAGAAGACTAATGGTGTATCACTTGCAAGCCCCAGTTCCCAGGAGAAGTGCACACATTTGAGAAAGGTGAGAAAAGCCAAACACAAATGATTGTTAAGATGCAAGAACTTAATTGAAGGGAAAGGATTTAAAATTACCTAAAATACAGATTGAAGGAATCAAGGTCAAGAAACTAACTGAGTTGGCTCATGAAAGGTATTTAATAAATCAAGACCTTTAAAGCCAATAGTTTTTCTGGGTTAAAGGAGAGCATGATAACAAATTACAGCCTAGGGAAAAGAAGTAGACTGAATAATATCATATACCTTTTTTAAAAAATACCAGCAACAACCTTCCTAATAATCATTTTTATTACACTGGGATCACTTGTAACGGTTAAATCAGGCTGGGGGAGAAACAACCCCCCCACTGTATATAAGTTATTTAAGGTTTGATTCCCATTCTTACTTCTAGAGCCAAAGAGCGGAAGAGAAAAGAAAGATGGCAGGAGGGACAGAAAGGGTAGAGATGTTTGAAGCTGAGGCATCTATTCTCCACTTCCTTGAGCACAGAGATGGGGACACCCTCATGTGTCCAGCCCCACGCACAGTGTCTGACAGAGAGAAATCATTAATCAAGGTTTCTGAAATAAATACAATGATTAAATTAATGAAAAATGGACAAACCAACACTTTGGTCATTACAGCTGTAAAATGACCCTGTTGTCACCCTCCTTCTGTTCTCTTTCATTTCTTTTCTATGTTAAAAATTCAATGATTATAGAAATCAGACCTCAAAACATGAATAAAAACTTTGCTCAGGTGGATTGCAAAGATGAATAATGAGAGAAACTAAATGTCTCTGGGTTTATTGGGCTAAATTAAGCATCCAATTTTAATACACTGTGAAACAGTTTACACACACACACACACACACACTCAAATGCTTCCTCCCAAATAGCTATTTAGATAAGAACTCCCACCATGCTTTATTTGTAAGATTTTAGAGTATTCATTCATCATGTACTCATTTGAAGCAGGCTCAGACTAACCAATTGCTATAATAATTCTTTGCTCCAGCAGAACCTCCCAGCAGGTCCATCTAAGCAATTGGGAGCCTCTACCTCAAAGCTGTGTGAATCCTCCGCTGAAAGTAATAATCTGTAAATTAGCTAACATTATGGTAGACCTCATACCTGGCCTCAAAAGTAATATTTTATGCAAAAATAACTTCTAGTTTAAGACATATATTTACTTAAGAATTACTACTAAGTGTTAGAAGCAGGGAAAAAGAAACCAAGCTTTCAAAAAAAATCATTAAGTGTGAACAGGTGCATTGTGAATCACACCTGCCTCAAAAACATACTAACTTTTCAATTCTCATTTCACTCTATTTAAAAATAAATTCCACGTTGACTGTAACAAATGTACCACTCTGGGCTAATAGTGGGAAAAGTTGTGAGTATGTGGGGAACAGGAGGTTATATGGGAACACTCTGTCCTTTCTGGTTGGTTTGTAGTGAACCTAAAACTGCTCTAAAAAAAGAGAGTAAGAAAGTAAGTAAATAAATAAATTCTAAGGACTTGAATGTTTTACATGCTATCATGAAAAAATTAAGACCTACTTAGAGGACATTCATTTTCCAAGAGTGAGACAGGGAATGACACTCTTATTAAAGATAACAGACTGTTTCTTAAAATACAGATATGAAGAAAGCCTCAAATGGCGAACAGCTCTGTATCACCAGGGATCTCTAATTTTATAAATCCTAGTTGGGAAAATCTCAGGCAACTAGGCTGATTGTTTGGTGTGCAACTCCTAAATATAGGGGATGGCTGTTTTTTCCACCCCCCTCCTCTCTATCCCTAAAGATCTTCACATTCTTCCTTTATTATTCCCAGTCTCCTCTATGTACCTCAACAATTCTCTCCTGTTTTGGGCCTCCTTAGCCAAACTGTGGCATGCTCTACTCGGCTTCTACCTGTTTCTCCGAAGCCACAAAAATGATGCTCTGCTCTTCCATAATGGGTCGGAGCAGACAGCATTCTGGCCAAGTGTGGCATTCTGGGAAGTGTGGCAATGGACCACTGGCCGCAATCAGGAGAAGGAGCAATGGAAGATGCTGACCCGCTGACACTGACAGGAAACACAAAACCGCAAACGCACACTGGACCGTGCAGGTCGATGCCTCGGTCCCAGCCACTGATGCCACCAAAGCACTGCCAGAAAGACCTGCAGACATCCACCTCTTACCACATCTCCTACGACTGTTCTCTTCTCGCCTTACTGTCCTTGTTCTACAAACATGTGAGGCCACTCTAGCCCCTGCAGCTTGGCGTTCAGAATGTGAGTCCCCCAGAGGAAGCATAGTTTTGCTTCCTCACCTCTTTCTAATCTTTAATACATCATCTTCCCCTGAACACCCTTCAAATTGACCTCTTAACACATTTATCCCCTTTCTTTACTTTTATCCATAATACATCACACTTAATGTATGCTATAAACTTACTTTCTCTCTTCCCTCACTAGAAGGGAAGAAAGGAAGAGGGATACAAAGCCCAGTACATAGGAAAAGCTGCATATTATAGTTCCCCCTTTTTTTTAATTTAAATTCAATTAGCCAACATGTAGATCATTAGTTTCAGAGGTAGAGTTCAATAATTCATCAGTTGCATATAACACCCAGTGCTCATCACATCACGTGCCCTCCTTAATGCCCACACCCAATTACCCCATCCCCTGACCCACCTCTCCTTCTGCAACCCTCAGTTTGTTCCCTATAGTTAAGAGTCTCTCGTGATTTGTCTCCCTCTCTGATTTTCTTCCCATTCAGTTTTCCCTCCCGTCCCCTATGATCCTCTGTGCTGTTTCTTATATTCCACATATGAGTGAAACAGTATGATAACTGTCTTTCTCTGATTGACTTATTTCGCTCAGCATAATCCCCTCCAGTTCCATCCACGTCGATGTAAATGGTGGATATTCATCCTTTCTGATGGCCCAGTAATTCGCATTAGCATGTGGAGGCTGTCAAGTGTCATAAAAAAAGAGGCATTTTAAACATTTTCAGTCAGGAAGTGTTTTTAACTTTAACTTTTGTAAACATAATATTTTCTCTTGTAGCATTTATTAATAGCCATCAGAACACACAAGCTGGGACACACGAAAACATAACGTCCCTGTTTCCTTTCTCCTTTATTCTTTTTCCTTCATCCCCACAATTCTTTAAGGTCACCAAGGTCATAAAACAAATATAACTGCCCTTTGTGGATCCTCATTCTGCTTGATCTCTACCCTATATATCTAAGTACTTCCTGAAGCATCTCCATCTGTTTACCTGCCACTGGTTTTGTTCCCTCTGCTACTTCTCTGAACACTCCTGGTTCCCTCAGTTGTTTCTTATCTGCCCTTTAATTTTTAATTATATGCACCTCCTGAAGTTAAGTTCTTGTCTTATTTTTCTTCTTTCGCTTTTCTTCTCCTTGGAGAGGCTGATCTTATATTTTCTTCTTTTTTAAGATTGATTAATTTATTTTAGAGAGAGAGAGAGTGGGTACATACAGGAGGGGGTGGGGGGAGGGGCTGAGGAAGAGGGAGAGAGAGAATCTCCAGCAGACTCCCTGCTGAGCGAGGAACCCAACACAGGGCTCTACCCTAGGACCCTGGGACCATGACCTGAGCCAAAATCAAGAGTTCGACACTTAACCTACTGAGCCACCCAGGTGCCCCTGATCTTATATTTTTAAGTTTCGCTTCCGTAATTATCCTCAAGACTCTAACCTAAACCCTGAATTATATTTCCAAAGATCAACTTAGATATGGTCAATTGCTACCTTTTGCAAAAGAACATAGCTTTAAAAAAAAACAAACCTATATCCTCATCGTCTTAAACTATATTTTCATCCCAAACTCCTTTATTTCTGTCACTAGACACACCATTTTCCCTGTTCACCAGACTTTTAATGTTGGAATTTATCCCTCATGTCTGCTGCTTTTTTTCCCCCCCATCCTCCCTCGCCCTCATCTGTTAGTGTTCTCATCCTTTGCACATTCTCTCAGATGGTTACTTTGTTCTTTGGGCCCCTTCTTTTCTTCCATTCTTCCATGGAATATAAAAACAACACGACCGACCCCCTCATCAGGTGTGGTAGCTCTGCTACCGACCAACCCTCCCTCCTTCCTCATTTGCCCCACGTATCCAAGCCGGACTTCACCCCTGCATCTACCTGCTTACTCCACTGTATGAATCATCTCCACTTCCTTCAGTTTTCCAGACACCCTGCTATCTCTCCATTGACTTATTTTTGCTGATCTCACTAGGCTCTCTCCAAAGTTTCCCAGTCTTTTGGAAAAGACTGAAAATGAAAGATAGAAACAATTGCACAAAGAGAGTCTCATTGATGTTGATTACAATAGGGAAGAAGAAAAAAGCATACTGGACACAGGGAAAACACAGACGCTTATCTCTTAAAGGAGTTTTGTCTCCCAGTTGGTATATTATAGTCAAACTCTATTATATGCATTAACACAATACAGCCAGCCATCGTATACAAGAAAATTAAAAATTCCAGGACATATTTTGGATTTTGCATTTGAATATAAAATCTAGGAATTCAAAAATAAATTTTTAATAAAACCATACCGTGGTACCACATCAAACAAAATTAACTCAAAATGGACCACAAAACTAAACCTAAAAATAAAACTTCCAGAAGAAAACATAAGAGAAAATCTTTGTGATATGCTTGGGTTGGGCAAAGAATTCTTCGAAAAGACAGAGTATGAACCATAAAAGAAAAAATATAAATTGGACTTTATCAAATCAAAAAGCTTTTGCTCTTTGAAAGACATTGTTAAGAGAATAAAAAGATAAGCCACAGACTTGGGAAAAAAAAAAAACTGCAAAACACACATGTGATAAAGAGCTTGTATCTAGCATAGATGAAAAACCCTTATAGTCCAATCAATAAGAAGACAAATAGCCCAATTTTAATTTAAAAAAAAAAGGAGGGCAAATTATTCACCAGTCACTTTGCCAAAGAAGAAATACAGATGGTCAATAAGCTGAGGCAAAGACACTTAATGTCATTTACTTATTAGAGAAAAGCAAAATAAAACTACAATGAGGTACCGTGGGTGAAAATTAGAAAGACTGACCACACCAAGAGTACTTGGTGAAATGTGGAGGAACTAGAACTCTCCTCCGCTGCTGGTGAACACAAAGGAGCACTGCCCCCGTGAAAACAGTGTGGCCGTTTCTTACCAAGTTAAACAAATTCTTACCATATGACACAGCAATCCCACCCTTAGTATTTACCATAGATGAAAGATAATACGTCCAGGCAAAGGTCTGCATATGAATGTTTATAGCGGCTTTCCACAACTGCCGAAAGCTGGAAACACAAATGTTCATCAACTGGTGAATAGGTAAACAATAGAACAAAAACTTGTGATAAAAAGGAATGAACTGCTGATGCATGTGTCAGCAAGTATGAATCTCGAAGCATTAGGTTAAGACAAGCCAGACACAAAAGGCTACATACTGTATGATGCTATGTATATCCTATTTGTTTCATTCTAGGAAAACCAAAGACAGAAATCCAATCAGCAGTGGCCAGGGGCTGGTGGTAGGAAAAGGGAATGACTATAAAAGGGCACCAGAAAACTTCTGGAGTGATCAAATGTACTGTTATCTCCCAACTCTGGTGATGGTTAACTTCATACCTAAATAGGGTGAATTTTCTTGCATACAAATTATACCTCAATAAACTTAACTTTAAAGAAATCAAGACTTTAAAAAAAAAAAAAACAGAAAAGAGAAAGCAAGTATTTTCTTTTCCTTATCCCAATCTCCTTGTTAATTTCTCCCCCAACCATCTTTATACTGAAAATAATTTCTCAGCATCAGCTTAACGACACACTTTTAAATCTTGCAAATAATAAAAACAAGGTTGAGACTGAGTCTGAAATTTTCCTGCTGCAAACAAAAGAGGAGTAAAAATCTACACTACAAAATTTCAACAACTCTAGGATCCACAAAGAGGTTGTTAACAAAACAAGAAATTGAGCAGGGTCACCAAGAATGATGTTAATATTCTTATTTAATATATCCTCAAGTCAGAATGATTTTTTTCCTTAAAAAAAAAATAACACTCATGAGATTAAATTGAACTCCATCTACAAAAGAAGTATAGCCACCCACTAAACTAAATATACTATTTATAAATCCACACTGAAATTAGCAGTTCCAGTCAAACTGAACCACTTGCCTGGCCCCAGGGCATTTTTTTTCCACCTCCGTGTCCTGCTCCCTTTGTTCTGTGCACAGGTCGAACCGTCCTCCCCATCTCATCACCTCTGAAATCGGAATCCGTTCTGTCCTTCAAGGTCCATCTCAGACACTGGTAAGTTCAGGATCCTTTCAAACATCCTCAGGATGGAAAGTGTTCGCTGCCTTTCATAAACTGCCACTGCCCTTTATCTGCCTCTCTCTTACACTTTCTAAATTTCTGTGCTATATTTATATGGGTACTGACATAATTCACCTACTGCATCGCAAGCCGCTAAGGCTGGAGCCTGCGTGCGAGTCACAGTCACACCTCCCACGGCGCCGAGCACAGTGCCTCAAAAAAACAGGTACCCAATAAACATGTGTTGAATGACGGAAAAATTAAATTAGACCTTATTTGGTGCTATCATAGAAAATTTGGTGCAATCACAGAAAATGGCCCATTTGAAAATTTTACTGCCCTCTATTTTATTTCAAGGTAATAGACTCACTCTAAATAGAGGATATATTCTGGTGTTTTTTAAAAGTGTATCATACTTGTTTGAAAACTGTTGGGTAAAATATACACAAATTCAACTGAAATTCCCAAAGGCCAAAGCTAAAACACTTTGAGCAACAAAATAAAGTGGTATGAATTATAACCAAAAATATAAAATAAATATCCATGAGTCCATACTGACACAATTACACGATTGGGTAAATAAATGGAAGACAACAGACAATCTCTCATGCAACGGAATTCCAAATAATTTCTATAGATATTCCACCCTCAAGGAGGTTGATCATAACTCCCACCCCTAAGTGTGGGCTGTGCAGTGTGACTTCCTTCCAAAGAGTATTTTCTGAAAATGGGAGAGGGAGAAATCTGACACCACCTCAGCCAGTAGATGAAGAGTAAGATCAAGGATGAGAAGTCAGGGGCGCCTGGGTGGCTCAGATGGTTAAGTGTCTGCCTTCGGCTCAGGTCATGATCCCAGGGTCCTGGGATCGAGCCCCGCATCGGGCTCCTGGCTCGACGTGGAGCCTGCTTCTCCCTCTCCCTCTGCCTCTCCCTCTGCTCATGCTCTCTCTCTCTCTCTCTGTATCTCTAGGTCTTAAATTAATAAATAAAATCTTTAAAAAAAATAAAAAAAGGATGACAAGTCATATTGATAGTATGTACCTTTGATGTAATGTGATGAGAATGACACATTTCCTCTCCAAAACACATAACCCCAGCCTCAACATGAGAAAAACATCAGACAAATTAAAGTAAAAAACCTTCTAGAAAATACCTGACCAATGCTCCTCAAAAATGTCAAGGTCATCAAAAATAAATATTAAGTCTACGAAACTGCCACCACCAAGAGGAGTCTGAAGAGACATGGCATCTACAATTAGATGTTAACCTGGACAAGAGTCTGGAACAAAAAATGGACATTAAGGAAAACCATGGAAATCTGAATAAAGGATAGAGTTTAGTTCACAATGATGTATAATTAGTGGTTCATTAATTGTAACATACGAATGTGGGTTGTCAAAAATAGGGGAATCTGGGTGTGGAGCAAATGGGAGCCCTGTACCATCTTTATAATTTCTCTGTGAAGCTAAAACTGTCTAAAGTTAGAAGTTTATTTATTTTTTAAATACACAAATTTCAAATGTTAAAAAGTTATCCTGGGGGCGCCTGGGTGGCTCAGTCGTTAGGCGTCTGCCTTCGGCTCAAGTCATGATCCCAGGGTCCTGGGATCGAGCCCCGCATTGGGCTCCCTGCTTGGCAGAGAGCCTGCTTCTCCTTCTCCCACTCCCCCTGCTTGTGTTCCTTCTCTCACTGTGTCTCTCTCTGTCAAATAAATAAATAAAATCTTTAAAAAAAAATAAAAAGTTATCCTGAAAACAAGAAACGTTTCTAGGCAATAAAGAGTTGTTGTATCACAGGAAATTCACCCTATAGAGAAGAGAAACACATCCCTGGACATATTTTAGCTCAGGGGAAGAGCTGCAGAGGAAGTTTCCAAATACAAATAAAGTTAGTAGTTTTAATATTTACTCTAGGATTCTTGTCTTTAAATGCATCATTTTATTTTATTTTTTTAAAAGATTTTATTTATTCATTTGACAGAGAGAGTGAGTGAGTACAAGCAGGGGGAGGGGCAGGAAAAGGGAGAGGGAGAAGCAGGCTCCCTGTTCAGTAGGGGTGTGGGGCTCCATCCCAGGACCCTGGGATCATGACCTGAGCCGAACGCAGATGTTTAACTGACTGTGCCACCCAGGCGCCCCTAAATGCATCATTTTTAACTTATTGCTTATGATTTCCTTTACCTTAAGTTCACCAAGAAGTAATGTAACTTTATATTGAAAGCCACTGAAAAATGTATGACTTTATTTACAAAGAAATTCACCCTGTGGTCAGCTTTATCAAAAACAAATTCCACATAAGGCAATGATTGATTTCTCTTTTATCCTTCCCCATTCCAAATAAAGGGACACTATATTTAGCTATTAGAATAAAAAAAATGCTTTACGTTCTTAATTTTCACAACTCTCCTTCCAAAATAAACTGAAAAGAAATTTGATATTGGTAAGATCTTAGGCATTTTCCATTGCTAAAATTATAAGCTTTTTTTTTTTCTATCTTAATGAGCTTCCTTGAATAAATTATATCTGTATTGAAAATAGCATAGTCAAAAGGACAGGGAAAGGGTTGTTTTTTGTTTGGCTGGTTGTTTTTAGTAAGGAAGACAGCAGAGCCTGCTCAGCTGCTCTATAAGTGATCCTCTAGGACCTCTCAAGTCATCTCCTCGCTGACTGATCTGGAGCAAATCAAGGCTCTGGGCCTCAGATTTCTCATTTATAAAATGAAAAGACTATAATTCACAAATCACTTATCTCTCAACTCTATAAAAAAAACTGAAGTCTGAGTATTAACTTCACAATTTGCCTTTCAAATAAGTTATGGCGAGCATGATTCCCCAGTAACCCCACAGCCCCTCAAGGGCAGACTTTGAAATTCATGGAAATAAGGATGGGAGTTTCTATTTCTGAACCAGAAATGGTGCTGCACAAGAGAAAACTCATTGGGGCCAGCACCTCTAATTCAACTTTGATTTCAAAATTTGTTTCCCGCTCCCTTGTCTCTGGGAAGAGTCTCCCAAAACTAGAGAGTAGCCTCTCCACAGCACAATGATGCCAGAATTCAGACAGATTCAAATAGAAGGAGAAAGGAGAAAGCTTCATATGTTTGAGAGAAGACATATGTTTGAGAGTAAGAAAACTGAGCTTAAGATGATAACCTTAATATTAATATTGCTTGAGAACTCACCAAGGCTGTCACAGACCAGACATTGTGACATAGGACTTGAGTCCCCAGAGATCAGCTTTTCCATTTAAATAGGGACAGATGAATAGTGAGGGTCAGCCCTTAAATATATCATGCCACCAAATTCCTTCTATGCCCACCACTTCCCTCACATCCATCACTTTTATTACCTTAGTTATGTATTTGACAAAAGAAGAGGAAGAAAAAAGATGTTCACAGAGAAATATCCAAACTTTTACTCAGTGATTGTGTTCTCCTTGGTCTCTAGATAGTCTCTAGATTCTCCTCATTGCCAGGCCAGCTTCATGAGCATGTGACATGTGCAGTCACACAGGGCGACACACTCAGAAGGGCCCCCGGGGTTGGCTTATGGCTTTGTCACCGTTTGAACTTCACAATTTTTGAACAAGGGGCTCCACATTCTCAGTTTGCATTGCGTACAGCAAATTATGTAGACCATTGCCTTTAGGATCTCTCATTTGGGTCTTCAGAAATTCTTATCTTCATTCTTTCCCTCACATTGATTGAAGACATTTAACCAATCACCTAATGGATGTCATGACTGATCCACAGAATTCCCTATAGGAATAAGCCTATATAGAAATGGCTGAGCATTACTAGAAAAAATTGTCCAACCTGGTAGCCTTGAGCCACTCACATTCATGCTTTCCATTCTCTGCCCAACACAGTCCATAATCCCATATTTCCCAGTCCTCTCTCTCTCCATTCTCAACAATAGCTTTTTCATCAGTTTCCTTAAAACCCTATTAGTCTTCCCTCTCATCCTCAGGTGAGACCTTTCCTTTTTCTTCATAGATGTCCTCTAGCCTTCTCAGACTCAACATCACCCAAACAGCAGTCCTCACCTTCCCCTTCAAGCCTGCCGCTCATACAGTGACAGTCATCACTTTCTTTTCATTGTCCAAACAAGAAATATGGTCCGCATTTTTGACCCTCCTCCACACCAAATTCATTTCCAAGTGCTGCCATCTTAATATTGATTTGAATCTGTTCACGTTTGTCCATCCCCTTTGCCATTGTTTTAATTAAAACACCCATAACTATTCTCTTGGTTTACCACAATAACATCCTAATTGGTCCCCATGTTTCCAGTCTAAATTTTCTTCCTGATCATCAAATGCATTTTCATTCTGTAGTCATAAAGATTTTATTTAAAAATCTGATCATGTTCTATAATACATGGAAAACAAAAATGCCACAAATTCTTCCCACTCCTATATGTATGCCTTTTTGCAATACAGTTTTGTCAGTCCTCCCTTTCCCTCAAGAGGGGAGTCTACTCCTTTTCCTCCTCAATTATGGGCCAGGCTTGTGACTTATTTTGACCAACAGAATGTGACAGAAGTACGATACTGTGGGAGTTCTGAACTCAGCCTCCAGACGTCATAGGGGTATGCAGGTTTCTGATGTTACTCAGGACTCTATGCTGGTTGCTGGAGAAATTTCTTTCTGTGTGCTAGATAGAAGGTTTTACTTGCTCACAGATTCTAAAATGGTTTTCTCTTTTCAACATCCCATCTACAACATCCTGAAGTAGGACACTGTGAGTTATCTTTGATCCTTTCCTCCACATTATCCTCCATATTCAATTTCTCTACAATCCCATCACTGCTTGTTTCAAAAGCAAATCTCAGATTTGTCCTTTCACCTCAATCCCCAATGCCACCACCTCCCCTGAGTCTAGGTCCCTAACTAAATTAGAGCAGCAATTCCTCCGCTAGTCTCCAGGCTCTACCCTTATGCCCTCCAAACATTTTAAGTACAGCACTCAGACGGATTTTCTTAACAAGTCCCCTGTTATTTCTCACACACACAGAAGTCTGTAATCATCACCTATGTCCCATTTCATGAAGTCAATACTTTCTACTTCACTTTCAAGAGTTCCCCGTAATTCCTCCCCACAAGTCTACCCAAATTTATTTCCTAGGTTAGGTGTCTGCCACTTTTTAAAGTACGGGTTACGCACTTCGCTTTTAGGAAGAACTACATGAGTACCCATTTTCACTACAAAAGATATCCAAGGAGGACTTGGATAAATATCATTCAGCATTGATTATGCAGCAAGCCCTATAGGCAGTGTGTACCTTGAGCAGCGAGAGTGGCCACCGCCAAGCTCTTTCTCCTGGAACTGCCTTAGCTTTGAAATATGTCTATGAGCCTCTGTGCTTCTTCTCGATTTATTTTGTGCAATTATTAGCAAGATGGGTCCCAAGGTATCAGAAAAGCCTAAGACAGGTTATTTTGGGGGTCTGGGAAAGCTCAAAAATTTTTCCATATAAATTAATGGTAATTGCTTCTTAACTTTATGCCATTTCATCTCAGGAAAGATTTCATAGGAATACTCTACTTTCCAACAGCGGTAGAAACCTGTAGTGTCCCTTTGTGTACACCCTCTTCACCATATTAGCTCAATTTTCTCAGCTACACAGGAAGTGCTCAATCATATGCGCCTGCCCTCTGTCAGTTATGGACACAAGTTCATCTATGCTTTGCTCTCTTCTAATCCCTTCTTCTGGAAGCAATTCGAATTCTACTTCTGTAACTCCTGGACCCTAAATTAGAGACATGATGCTAATCCTTGTTCTACCCAAAGTAGTTGTTTATAGCCAGATGAATGACTTCAGTTTCTGCATCTGTACTCAGGGGATTGAAACTTCTAGCTGGCTCATTTGAAATTTCAGTAATTCTTTCAAAATTCTAATCCAGATCCAGCCCTTTCTCCTGGGCTTAACTTCCTCCACCCTGGTCAAATACTTACGTTCTAAATGTTTCCTTTGTGATCATTTCCCTTTACTTTCCAATCATCTGGTATATTTTTGGGAGTTGGGCACCATGTCATATCTTGCTCAGGTAACCCTATGACACTAGGCACATAATTAGCAACCAGAAGAGTCCAACTTGCAAACTAGTGGTTAGAAGCAGATACCACACAGACTCTGCATCCAATAAGAGGCAACTGGTGTTCAGTTTCAGTTCAATATAATAATTATAGCATGACACATCTTAATAAATGATGTCTCTGAGAAAGGGACCGAAAATGGAGACACTACAAGGACTCATTATGGGTAGTATAAAAGGCAAAGAAATATCATGTCTGTTTCCACTGAATCTTCCAATGTGCCAGAGGCCAATCTCTGATATTGTTTCAAATGCTGTGATATTTGTCTAACATTTTAAAAACACTCTCCATTGAGAAGAAAGACATTATGGTGAGTTAGAGCCATCATGATAAAGGGTGCAATACAAATAGGATGAGTGTTTTGTTCAAATGACTCTTCACTGAAGACAAATTGCAACCAAATCGAACAATATCACCACCATCCAACTATTACATAAAAATACACCTACATTTTCCCCACTAGTGTTGCCCAAGGGATTCAATCTGAAATAAGCGACTTAAAATGGATGAGGTTAGAGTCACTAAGGATAATATATTATTCTGTGCACTACAGAATATGAATCAAGAAGTATGGAGCTATGGGAAAGATGTATAAAAGAGTAATTTATACTTAAAAACAATATTAAATTTTCAGAACTTTCTCTCCTTTCTCCCACTTCTCCAATCCATAATACATATATATAAGAATGTTTCAACACATAGTAGGTGTTAATTATCTTCCAATGATACTAATTGAATACAACTATTCAGAGTAAAAAGAAATCTTCTAACTTGCTTCAACTATCAATTTCTATATTTATATCTTATTACTCTTTATTAACACTTATACAGAAGATGTATTGAAATGATCACACCACAAACATGTTTCATTATTTGGCACTGAAAATATCAGTTAAGGATTTATTTACTTAACTATATAAAAAATATATGTACATATGGATAACATGATGTATTGACAATGTAAAATACCAGAGGCACCATATATTTCAGTATATCTATTCTAATATCAAAACTTTATTTGTTCAAATCCCGTGCTGGGGAGTACTAAACCTTGGTCCATTTCACATTATGGAAGCCATGTTATAAATTTATACATGCAAAAGATTAAAACCATTGTCTTTCAGGGTAAGAAAAAAGATATGTGGAGGCAGCAACACCATTAGTTTTGTTTGACCTGACACATTCAACTTAAAGAGCTGAAATTGTTTTAAATGATTTTATGTCTGCTGTGACAGTCCTCATCAAGCGCTATTGTTACAAAGAAATTGGAATTCTCTGTCATGGCGTGTGAATTGGAATGTCCTCAAAACTGCCCAAGTTGAGAAGGAGTCACTAAAGGTCAATCAAACTAGGATGTGTGTAGCATAGCTTAACAATACACGTTTGGACACCATGCAGCTGCAACCGGTCCCATTAGCCACACATCACCGGCTAGCTCCATGGGGTCAGTAAGAGCATGAGATTTTCTGGAGGAGATTTTGCTACACAGTATTGCTCATCATTATGCTTATTAAGAGAAACAGTCAAAGATTTCTGTAAAACCATTATGTCTACATCCCAAAGCATGAAGGCCTTAGTTTACGTAGAAAGGCATGTTTAAAATAGCCTTACCTAAAGCAGCTTGGCATTAACAACAACAACAAAGATGTGTATAATTTGCCAATCTACAAAGTGCTCTGGACAGACACAAAGAAATCAACACATATAAAAGAGTCATTTAATCTCATAACAGCCCTGTAAGGTAAAAACTATTATGCCCAGTTTCAAATGATACAGAGAAGCTCAGAGAAATTGAAGGATTTATGCAGCTAGTAAATGATAGAGATAAAGTCTGTCCTTTGATTACAAGTCTAATACTCCTTCCACTTAAAGAATCTAGATTCTGATAATGACCACTTATGAGGCACCATATGAACAACCACTGTGGCTCTTTGGGCTAATGCTGGAGGACTTTAAAAGCAAAGTATAAAGTAATGATAAGGCCTATTGACTTCTTTATGCATTTTTAAAAATTGATCTTATATCAAGTTGCCATTAACTACTCCACAAGAAGGGCTCACTACAGTCCAGTCCCTCTCTTATTATGATGATCTTAGAAAACAAAATGAAAAGGGAACTTAACTTCAAGCACTTTATTTAATGAGCATAGCTTACATAAGTGTGCAGAAATAATACCCTAGAGCTATTTTATACAAGAGCCACAAAAGATCTACCACAGATGAGTGACAGAAACATAATTAGTACGAGCTCATGCAGTTGCCAAGTTGCTATTATTTAGAAGAGCACTCTCTACTTCAAGTTGAGCTTTTGCTACCCACTGAATATCACAGTCACCAGAAACTGAAGAATGGTAGCCCAAGAACAGATGAACCTGCTGTGAATTCCTGGGAAGCACTGCTGAGAGGTCCCTAATGAGAAGCCACATGTAGGTTGCCTTTGATGTTGCAATGTGACAAACACACCAAAAAAAAAGAAAGAAAGAAAGAAAGAAAGAAAGAAAGAAAGAAAGAAAGAAAGAAAGAAAGAAAGAAAGAAAGAAAGAAAGGAAAGAAAGCAAAAGGAGTAGAATTGTTCCTTTCTTGGGAAATTGAGCACGAAGACAAAGGCACCCAGTCAAGTATGGACTTGCTTGCCCTTTGTCCATACCCTAGATCACATCCTGCTTGCAGTTTTGCTCCAGGCTCAGGAAAGGCCCCAGGGACTCATCCTACAGTGGCCACTGGATGTAGTCTATACTAACAGTTTCTGTCAGGTCTAGAGTGAGCCAAACTAAGCAAGACATTGAGTCTATGTTCTCTCTCCTAGATGAGCTCTTGAAGCTACTCTAATTTTTCCAGAAATATTCTAAGGAAGGAAAGACCAGGGAAGGAGGGAGGTATTCCACAGATCCCACTCTCTAAGCAAGCCTGTGTGCTTCTAGGTGAGGGGTGAAGAGACGAAGTCAGCCGCCATCTGGATATCTTGAGCCAGCTTCATGCTAAAAACCACCTTGCAACTTCACCACAAGAGTGGTCTTGTTGAGGGACTTATTTGTTGTTAATAATGGTAATGGTGGAAATTTTAAGGCGGGGGATGGTGGAGAGGGGGCAGGAATGGCCTGGAGCCTTTTCTTTTTGAAAATATTCATTAAAAGGCATGCCTTTTAACCTTGAAAGCACTATTGTAAGTTTAAAAAAAACACCTCTTGGATGAGAACCCAGGACACCAGCAAAGAATCCCATGCTGATTAATTCAAGCACTAAGCAAATATTAACCCGCAGACGTGGTGCAGGCACTGACTCCACGAATCCACGTGGCTTGGAACCAATGTCATTCTATAAAAACAGAAGTTCTTGCACAAAGAATATTTGCGGTTTAACCCTAAAATGTTGATTTAAGAAATGAATTCTATTCAACCTAAAAGGAATAGGACATAAATTATGCTACTTCATCCTCCCACCTTTTCTGATAAACTAGACTGGACAAAATTGTGTTTTTAAATGTGTAAAGGACTTCCAGAATTCAGATCCCGTAGCCTTTATTTAAATCAGTATTTCTGTGGGAAATAATATTACACAATGAATGACTTTTTTTTTCTTGTGTTCTGCATGAAACAGTAAATATTAGGCACGCCATTTGCCCCAAGGATTGAAATGACATGAAGGAAGCATGAATGGTGATAGTTGTAGCTATAAAAACACTCACTCCAGACACAGGGGACTGGAGGCCTGATGTCCTGAGGCTGACTTAGAAACATCCCAAGGGAGAAACCATGAATGCTGGGGTTACAGAAGGGCTCCTACGAAATACAGCATACTGACTCCAAGACTAAGGTGTGGGAAAGAGCAAGGGAAGAACTAGATTCTCGAGCAGTAGAACACACTGAATAGGAAACCAGAGAATGGGTCATGTTTTAGAAGTCAGTTAGATCTCAAAAAGCAGGTGTGACCATGCATGTTGCGGTTTCCTTGATAAAAGCATCTTCAGAGAATTAGATTAGCTTTGTAAATCATCTTCCGACAAAGTACGTACAGACTTCTTTAGCAAGTAGCTGGATTTCCAAGCTGTTCAGGGCTCTCTGAGAGCCATCAGCTATATCTGAAAACCCTTGCCATACACCAAAATGTACTAGTAGAGTCCTTGCCCTTGAGGAGTTTTTGGTCTAATAGAGAGGTGTGGGGATGGGGGGAGCCCTGTCTTCAAGGAATTCAGGAGTGGGATGTGATTACTTCCTGCTGAGGAAACAAGGACTTTTCATTTAGGCAGACCCCTGGGAATTGAGGTCGGATATAAATTAAAGACTAGAACTGAGGAAATGATGTTTATAGAGAACACTGAGAACACAAGCTCAGCTGGGGTGAATGGGTGAAAGAAGCAGGGAGAATTAAAAGTGGAGAAAGTCAGCCTGTGGATCAACTAGGACACAGGAAGCCTCCAGTTTTAGTGCCGGAATTTCTAGGCAAGTGTGTGTCCTGCTACTTGCTCTTTAAGCTGCTGTCTGATTATAATATACCCTCTAGCCCATGCAGGTGAGCCTCAGAGGGACGCCGGTGCAGAAGGCAACCAAGATGCCCTCTTGCTTGTTCTTAGTCCATTTCTACCACGTCTGTGAGTCTAAACACTTGCTCTAGGACACATGGCTACATCTCCATTTCTGCTTCCTTCAAATTCAGTGTCCCTCTGACTCTCCCTGAGAGGGACATAGCAGCTCCTTCAGCTTTCACTTGGCCTCAAATTCTGCTCCCACCGCACTCCACAGCCCCAGCCTCAAGAGAAATCCAATGCTGCTTCCTGTCCTGACCACACCCACCCAAAAAGTTATCTCATGACAGTTGGGTTTCAAGGAGATTACATGTGTGAGTTCCAGTTTCAAAATCTGATTGTCACAATTATTCCCAGGATACTGTTTCTGTGTTTACCGATTCTTGTTTTCAAAACATTACCATGGTTAATACATCCTAGCATCCTGTGGATTTCTTGTACATTTAGGGCCCACCATTTCTCACAGGTCATTCAGAGCCCAGTGTTAGGTGTACACCAGTGAAATCCTCCCAAACTACTGCAGCCCATGAAGAGGACACCTTTCCACGACTCCTGATAGCCGTCAAACTGTAGGGCATGTTTTGAAATCTTCTTAATAGTGAGTAACACATACTGAGTGTCCACTTTGTTCTGGTGTGTTATATACAATGCTTTGTTTTATCCTGTGCCTACAAGATATGTAATATTACACCCATTTCACAAGTGAGGAAAATGAAACTGAGAGATCAGCTAAGATATTTTAGCTAGTAGAGACTGATTCAAACTTCAGTGTGAGCCAAAGGTGTGATTCTTCCCCACTATGTAGCAAAAGCAGTCTTAGATGATTTTATAGTATTTTTGTGTCCTGTAAGTCTCGACTGTAAATTCCCATTGCTCTGAGTTTGTCTGATACCCAGTACAGTGTTAGGTATACTGTGGGTGCCTGATTAACTAATTATGCACATAATATACAGCGTGACTGGAAAATCCCTGTATAAGTGAAAGAAACAACGAATGCCACAGAATTTTACTTTGATCCACAAATGGTTGGACAGATTGACACAGAGCCACTCCAGTAAGGATGACTACAAGACAATAAAACAACAGAATCAGTCAATCCAAAGAGAAAAATGGCAATCAAAGTGGCTCTAAGACATCGCGTGAATCAAAACTGACGCCATGAGAGTTGCAACGGGCTACGCTGAGCCTAGCGTCCTGGTTCTATTTCTCCCCAGCACTAGCATAGCCTCACAGAAGGGGTGGTAGATACTGAACAGGAGAAATGCACTTTCTCATTTAGAGACATACCCACCCCAGAAAATAATTACACAAACTTACTTTTTTAAACATCTTGCCGTTTTATTGATTTGCCTGGACTGAAAATATTGTGGTTTCCCTTTACTCACGATAAAGGAAGTATGTCTCCTCTCGGGGGAATTCAGCCTAAATAGAAATTATGACATCTTACCCCATCTGACCTTGTAATGCATACACTGCAGATCAGTGTTCCAAGGCCTGCTGCCCAGTCTCCAAAGCTCCCTCAAGAATGTCATATACACAGAAAGCTGACACCTGGATGAGCTTCAAAGTCCCCACATGGGCAGTGGGGTGAGCTCATCACATCAGGCTAAAAATCACCCTTTGTTCACAGTGTCACGTCTTGGCTTAGTAGGAGATGGTTTCTTCACAATCACATCCATTCACGAGGGGAGAGCACTGGGGTCTGCACTGAACAGCTCTTCATTGAGCTGCAGAAAACAGGGAAATAGCTGCCATGCTTTCCCAGTGATGTTATTAATATTTAAGTGCTGTTCTCGGGCGGGGGTGGGGGGGACATTAGGAACCCAACTCCAAGAAGGGTCTGACCTTTTTGCATGATTATTGTGGCACTAAATGAACTAACTGCTAAAAAATAAAAAAAAAATAAAAAAATCACATCCACCAAATTCTAAGTAACCACCAGAGAAGGCTGGTTTTGGCAAAAGATGTTGCTTACAAAACTTGCAGCTTCTACTGCGAACAACATAAAAGATTCTACATCTAAGTGGAGTGCTTAACAGTTTGGAAGAGTAGCACTCATTTCTATTCTGGTGGTTAGACGTTATTAATAAACGAGGATAGTAAGTAAAAACACCTGTAAAATGGCACCTACCTCTGAATTCTGAGTTCTCACTGTATCGCACCGTTCTCGTGCAATTATAGACAGCTAATGAAGTGAAGCAGAGTCTCACTTCAGGGAGGTTAAGCGATTTGCCGGGAACCACTTAGCAAGTTAGCAAGTATAAATAAGGACAGAAGCAGCGGGATCCTTCAATAACGCTGGGCCCACACACCAAGCATGGCATCTCAGCTAAGGTTTGCCCCATTAGGACAAAACTGGGAAAGGTCAGCCAACAGTTTGGTAATCCTTCCTGCTGTGGTCGCCATGAAGACTCTCACAGTCACGTATCCTGAGGGTCTTTTCTTCTGTTTATTTTATCTTGTTTTCCTTCTCCCAGTTACTGTGAGAGCTTCCGCATGCTGTCTCCTGTGAGAGCTTCACGTTCAGGAGGAAGATCGATGAAATGACAGTTGCTAAGTTTATTAAAAGGTAAACGGTATCACAAGTCTTCACTCGGTAAATGAATAACTATCCATTTCCTTGTCATTTTCATCTCCTTTTCTTTGGCCCCTGCTTCTTTTTCCTCTCTATCTTAGTCACAGATGGTAGAAGTAATAGCGTATCACTTTTGGTAATATTATAATCATATATTATCATATCATATCATATCATATTATGGAAATCCTTTCCTTCCACATTTCTTTCTTTTAAAGTCCCTGCATGCTATCAACTGTGTTGTTAACATTACAAATATTAACATCATTTTTTAAAACCTTATGATATACAAAAGGTTCACTCTGAAAATGCAAAGTAATTTTTTCTTCTTTTTCTGATGGGTTTATAAAAAGCAGAGAAAAATAAAGACATCTGATATCTCTTATCTCTTGGCTCGGTGCTTTTGGACTATATCAGGGTTTCTCAAACATGGCACTATTGACATTTTGGGCCAGATAACTCTGTGCTGTGCAGACTGTCCTGTGCATTGTAAGATGTTTGCCACATCTCGGGGCTCTACCCACTAGATGCCAAGAGTAATCCCTCCCCCTGAGTTCTAATAACCAGAAATGTCTCTAGACATTGCCAAATGTCCCCTGGGGGGCCCAAATCAGCCCCAAACGAGAACTCCCCTAGATCATACTGCTGGTCATCCATGTGTTTGCATGCCTTGGGGAAGAAAGGAAATGATTCTGAGTTTTTTAACGTGTCATTCTTGAAGCAGGGATGAAAATGGGGATCAGTGAGGTGAGAGATTATTTTCTTTAATAACATCTGCTCACCTCACATTGGTCTGGAGAGAATTGCTGTGAACACCACAAGATTGGTTAAAGGATTTTGAGTTTCTTGGAGGAAAAATAAAACCCGAAAAACAGTAACAAAAGCACCGAAGAGTAACATGTTTTATACAACATGAGGGGACTGAACCTAACAGAACCATAGGCGTTTTCAGACATTTGTAAATGTTAACAAGCTAACGTTTTTTGGCATTTACTTATTGATATGGCCTAATAAAATGGTTAAAAAAATTATTAAAAATAAGAGTTCATTTTCGAAATATTAGAAACCACTTTTACATTCTCTTGTCTTTACCACAAGGATGTACTAGTCAGTTCAAGAGCATTTCACAAACAACTAATTAACCTTGCAGTGCATTAATACTGAAGGAATCACTGTCATCTCTTACTGAGGAGGCAGATGTAAAGACAAGTGGCATTGCTATTCTGAAATACTGCAAACTAAGAAGAGGCTCTTAAATAGAAGATTTTTATAGCAAAACATCAATAATCCTCAATTTATATGTAGGTCCAGGATATAGAGACCTTCTTGGACCACAGAGAAAAATTTGCCATGTCTGATTCTGGAATTAGCACTCAACACTTTTTCTCTGGGCTATCAAAATTAAATTTAGTTAGGATTTTCTTTTTAGACAATTTCCACCTATAAAAAGTGTACCTTATTTTTAAGAGAATCCCAAATAAGAACATGAGCATCACATATGTGTGTGGTTTTGTAACAACACGCCAGCTGGTCCTAAGGGTTAACTTGCTTCCAGTGGACACACTCCTCACTTGCTGACTAAGGCCCTTGATCTGTTACAGAACTAATTTACTTTCTTTGAGATTTGCAGACCACTGGCCTTGGGGAATGAAGGACCAGAACGTTCCCAGGCCACAGGGGCCAGCAAGTCTATTTGAAGGCCCCTTGGCTTTCTGACTAGCCCAGCAATCTTCTAGTAAAATGTTTTTCTTTTTTAAGGTCACACAAATGACTTTAGTGACCTCCCTTTGCACATCTGTAGACCCTGCACTCCTTTGCAGAAAGAACAGAGTACTCTTACACAGCCTGTGGGTACCAAGGAACCAGACCTACTTGCAAATCCGCCCCCGCCCCCCCGGCACCAAGGAACTAGAACTTCTTGCACAACCTCCGAGCACCAAGAGAACTCTGGCATCATCAAATCTGCACATAATCAAGAAATGTCACAGACCACTGCACTCCCTTAACTGATTAAATCCCTTTAAAAACCCCGGGGCCAGGCAGAAACCTCGGAGTTGGCCCCTGGACAAGGGTTTGCCTTCTCCCCGGGTGGCCAGCCTCCTGAATAAAGCTCATATTCCTTTCCGGTCCAAACTGGTCTCTTCATTATTGGCCTTTCGAATGACAGGCAGCCCATCTTAGGTTTCCTTCGGTAACAGTTTCTATCTTTGGTGGTCAACTGTGAAATACACAGTCAATAAATTTCCAAATGCTCATTCCCCCAGCATGCAAATTTCCTTCTAAATAAAACAACAAAATTTCTTTGTCTGGCAGCTGGATGCCCAAGACTAGGACAATTTACCCTTGAGAAGACAAAGGTGGGACATAAATCTAAGAGAAAATATCAGAAAATATGGTTGGACCAATTTGGATGACAAATCTTTAAAGAAAACGAGAATAAAATTTATATTGAGGAACTGAGGTTGTCATTTCGAAAGTACTTTTACTGAGTGAATAATTATAAGCGCTCCAGAAAACAGCAAAGAAGAACGAACAGAGGATGTTAAAGTATTTTATGGAGCTGTAGTCAAAAGATGATTGGACTTGGAGAAGTCAAACTGCTGTCTAATTAGCTCTGTGAACGTGGGCAAAATTGTCTAATCGCATTAGTGTGGGGCACAGAAATGAAAAAGAAGAGCACGTCAGCGATTTCAATATTCTTCGTACCTACTTTATTTTTTCAAAACAGTCCCTCTGAGTTTTCCTTAAGATTTAAAAATGGAGAGATGGAATTTTATTACTGATGGGACTCTGCCCATTACCTCACCACAAGTAGCCTGGATTCCTTGATACACTCTCATTTGACCACCTGTAACACTGAAGTGAAATGTCTAATTTTAGAGAATAAAAGAATACAAGGAGCTTTAGGCTCTCTTTCGCCTGCCTAATCTCTCTATCCCTTCCCCTTGAAGGTGGGAGCCAGGTCTTGTCCGAGTCTGCCGCATCCCAAGCATGAGCACAGTGCCTCGCACACAGCGGGCACTCAGAAAACATTTGTAGAATAAAGAAGCAATTCTGTGCATCAGATCCAACACCACGTATCTTTCACTTGATTCGCTGGTCACTGGTTAACTGACTACACACACAGGAAGTGACAAATGGCGCTCAGGGCAGCACATAAGTGCCGTGACAACACAGATTTTTTAAGGGCTACCAGTATTTTAAGTTCTCCAATGTGGCGTGTTCAATAATTAGAATATTGCCATCTGAAACTCTTCAGCTAGGTCTTTAGTTTCTACTAACAGAAATGAAAACATGAGCAGAAGAGCCAGATTCTGAGGAAAAGTACAAAGAAAGCAACTCCCGTGGGAATTTGGACAGTGGAAGAAAAATATTAAAGATTGTTACTCCCTGCAGCAATAGACAGACTTTTCAAACTGAGGCTGCTACCATCTGCACTTGCCACTGGCCATCTGCTTGGGTCTAATCTGGTCTATTGCTCGCAGTAAATATAAGTTTAAATTCTGCTCTTCTAAGTAAATTCCAGAAAAGGTTCTCTTACCCTTTTCTGAATTGTGAGCTAAGTTTTCATCCTTGGACTATTTCAGCAAAAGCATTAAAATGCTCCCATAAGATCAGGCTGCTGGCCCAGCTCGCAACAACCACCCATGAGTGCCAAATGAGGAAGGCGGCCACATACTCTACCTCTGGTAGTAAACCTCCTCATGGCCCAGCCTCTGCTTTGTTTTTAAATGTCAAACCCGCAATTAAGTATTGACACCAACATATTGATATCATACATGGGTGTGGGAGACAGAATTCTAAAATCCCCCGTCAAATTCCAGCTCCCTGATGTGCATGCACCACATAACCCTCTTCCCTCGAGTGCAGGTGGAGCCTGTGAATATGATGGGATAGTCTTCACCTTACTCAATTACTGTTATGACGGTCAGCAGACCAGACATGATTGGAAGTCGGAGAGAAGCATGCCTGCTACCCTGAAAGACAGAAACCCTCTCTGTGGTGAAAAGGCCTATGGAGACCATAGAGGCTGCAGTTGCTGAAGGGGCCTCTGGCCAACAACTGGCAAGAGAAAACCGGGACATCAATCCTAAAACCACAAGAAACTGAATTCCCCAATGTGAGCTGGGAAGAGGACCTCCAGCTCCAGTTGAGAATTGCAGCCTGACCTAGTGAGATCCTGAGCAGAGGACCCAGTTAAACCCTATCTGCACTCCTGACCCACAGAAATGTGAGAAAAGAAATGGTGCTGTGTTAAGTCACTAATTTCGTGGTCATTTGTTACACACCAATAGCAAGCTACTACAAAGAGGAAAAAATCATGAGCAGATTATGAAATCATGTGAATGGGCAGAGTGCTAGAGAAGTTAAATTCAGTATACATAATGAGAAGGGATGGGCTCCAGTGTCCTTTAACACTCAGAGTTATACTTGGCATGGAAACACAGCCATCAAGTAATGAATGGGGCTACAATAGAGTCATTGCCCCCGTGGGGATTATAGCTACGTGGCAGAGCACACACTTTCCACTGCCTAGCACAATATCTGGCATATAGCAGATGGTCAATAAATGGTGTTGCTGAATTAATAAATAGTGAATAAATAAGCTTATTTATTAATGAATAAAATGTTGTCTTAAGAATTAGGAAAACAGTGAACATATTTATTTGATGACTGAGTATACACTTCATAAATCTGCAGCACCTTTAAAGTTACTACCATGTACCGGGACACCTGGGTGGCTCAGTTGGTTGAGCATCCACTCTTGATTTAGGCTCAGGTCATGATCTCAGGGTTGTGAGACTGAGCCCCTGTGTCGAACTCCACACTCATTGAGGAATCTGCTTGGGATTTTCCCTCTCCCTCAGCTCCTCCCCCAACTCGTGCAGGTACGCTCTCTCTCTCTCTCTAAAATAAACAAATAAATAAATTTTAAAAAAGTTACTGTGCACCGTGTACCATACACATAACAGAGTGGTTAAAGAACTTCTCATTTCAAGAGTTACCTCTGGGACTGAATTCAGGGGTATGGGTGCAGAAGAATATTTGCTTTTTATTACGTATACTTCACATCTTTGGAAATTTTTGCAATGAGTATTAAGTTTTTAATAATAAAAGATACACTCTAACAATAAAAATGTTCTATCTAAGAGCATGCCTGGAATCAGACACTTTAAAAAATTTCAAACTGCAAGAGGAAAATCTTTTCATTGTAACTCTCAACAATTTGCTAGACATTTATAGTAATGATGAGCAAGCGGCTCGGCTGGGACAGCACATCTCTTTGAGGGCCTCTTACTAGTTGTTCTAGGGATGCAAAGAAGCAATATCCAAAAAACAAACCCCAAAATGATAATAAGGATAAGAATTACAATTTATTGAGTCTACGATGTGCCATGCATTGTGCTAAGTGCTTGATGGATTGCCTTACAAATTTTCCCCTAAAGGAGTTTGAAATTTATTTGAAGAAATCCAATATAATTATAAAATAATAACTTACAGTAATAATTAACAATTGTAGGCAGCATATATGAGCCAAGATTTGCTGGGCTGTGTATGGCCGAGGCAGCAAGTGAAATTGAGAGAAAGAAATGATCCGCAGGGAATGAGGCCCAGGGGCAGCTTGGTGGCAGAGCTGGGAGGAGCTCTGGGAGCCAACCTGGCTGGATCAGAGGGTACAAATGGGGGAGAAGGGGTAGTCTAGGGTGGATGATGGCTGGCTGGTGCTGCAGTGGGCTTGGCAGGCCAAGTGAGGAAGTTTTTAGTTCATTCCAATCCAAGTCAATATTTATTTATTGTATTTGGAGGAATCCCATGAGTTACAGAAAACTGCTAAAGGCTTCTAAAGCCAAAGAGGTTTAAGTAGATTAACTTGTCAGAGATAGGGATATTGAACAGGCTGGAGAGGAAAACGGGGCAGTGGGGAGAGCCTTCAGGGGGACCCAGCAGTGGTCCCACACAGGGAAGAGGAGCCAAAAATAGGGCAAAATAGTAAGACTGGGAATGTCTAGAGACACCATGAAGGACAGATTGAAAGGAGATGGTTTGGAGAGCAGCAGAGAAAGAAAAAGTAAAGACACCGTGGTTTTAAATCGATGTGACTGGGGGAAAAGTGGTTTCGTTGACAGGGATAGGGAAGACACCTTCCGTGGCTCCCACGATTTCTAGAGTAACAGTCAAATTCCTAAGCGTCCCACTGAAGGCTTCCTCCTGCTTTCTCTCTGCTGCACAACCCCGAGCACGTGAGCAGGCATAAACATACTGGGACCATGCCACGGGCAGTCCTCTGAACACAGGGGGCCCTTCCACTCCCCCTTGCCTTTCCTCCCCTTCTCTGTCTTGGCTGTCTTCTGCTCAGACTTCAAATGTCTCTCCGTGTCTCCTCTGGAAACCCTTCTCAGACCCACCAGTCTAAGTCAGATGACTCTTCTCTTGTCCTACTCTAACACCTGTGAATAAATACCTGTCACAACATCCAGCAAGTTGCTTAATTGTTATGTGCTTGTCTGTTTCTCCCTGAAACAGACTGTGAGCTCCCTGAGAGCAAGCACTATATGTGATTTGATTTTATATAGTCAGCAACTAGAACTATCCCTGACACATGGCAGACACTTAATAAAATTTGTTGAACGAATTCTGAATTGAGTTGATCTGAATTTTAGGTGATGGTAGGGCAGACTCTAGTATGATTAAAACCTTGTGTTCCAAATGCTTAGCATATGTCCTAAGGATTTAAGTTTCAGACAATAAGCAAAATAGTCACAATTTAACCAAGTACTTTGAATCACTGCTAAAACTCTCTGTGATAAAAAAGAAACTCTGGATGCTAAATGGAACCCCAAAAGTTTCTGCTGATATTATCTCCACAAGAGCATTTAGAAGGATCACTCAATTTCAAGATTTGAAATGAACAAAATAAAAACTTCAAAATAGTGCTCTCCAGACACCTAAATTATCGTGTGTAATCATCATCTTTCAAAAAGAAATGAATGCTTAGCAAAAATATGTAACAAAGAGAAGGTGACCCGGTGTACATATACCAGATTGCCTACTGAGCTTGCAAAACACAGGACTTGCATACAGAGGCTGTAAATAATAATAATAATAGATTGGTAATTCACATTCTTAAATTACTTTCACATGCACTCTTTATTGGAGCCTGACAATATCCCTGTGAGGTAGCCAAGATGCCATTATCCTCATTTTATGAACAAAGATCCCGAGGCTGAACAAGTCCTGACCCTCTCCTCCTTTATGGGAGCAGTGACTTTGTTCTTCTCACTTCTGCCCACCAGGCAGGGCAGATCCAGATTCTGTGGGACCTGAAACTTGATATAATTTGGAGTGCCTTCTTTGAGAAAAAGAATGTAAAATCATTAATATAAAGTTAGGCATGAAGCATAACTTCAAGGCTTTACATGTATTAGTTCATTTAACCTTCATGGAATAGGCACTGTGATTATCTCCATTTTACAGATGAGAAAACGCAGTTATTTCGGTTTTCTCTCTCTACGATTCTTTCTCTACATCTGAACAGCATGCCCTTTGCTTATATCCAGGATAAAGAGAGACACACCAGGGCCCAGCCCTCTAACCAGGGCAGCACTCCGTGAAGGACGACCCACCTAAATCACCCATCATCGTGGATGAAACCCATCCAGACGCTCCAGCCTGTAGGCTGCCACGGAAGCTAGGTCCAGAACCAACCAGAACCACCCGCACCTGGGCCTGTGCTTTCCATGACGTTATTGTGGTAACTGTAGAAGTAACTAAGTCTATGGAATCTCAGAAATAATCTTCTTTTCATTATTTTGGGGGGTTTTCATTATTCTGGGTTTACTGGAAGAGCTATCTTAACCTCCTCAGACGGACCTAAGAGAACACACACCACACATACACACACACACACACAACGGGGGACTCAATCATCCCACAGCAAAGGAAATTTTGATGTGGCAGAGCCTTGAAAGATCATACATGCATCCTACTCTATTTCACACTGAAATTCCATTGATAATTTTATCACTAAATCTAACTGCAGACAACCTCATTGCAGTTCACCATGGTTCTGCGTCCTAAGCAAATTCATTTGCAGGGTATCTGCTAGTTGATTCACTAGGCAAAATCTGGATATTGTGTGCAGAGATGTCAACAATGCTTAAGCCTGGGCTGCACAGCTACAGTGTGAAGAGAGGAAGCAACCTCCAAAAAGCACACATTACTGGAAAATATAAAACTGATCTAATAATAGCATGTCTAGAGTTGTAGGGATGGCTGCCAAATTTGTCTGAAGTCCTCAAAAATAATTTTGAGCGTCTTACTTCTGATGCTACTTTTTTCTTATTGCTTAATGACTTTTCTTCCAGACAGTTTGGAAATTCTCACATCATGAAAAAGGTTAAGTTTCTGCATATGTCTAGACGTTGTCTCTCATACCAAATCGTCCCAAGACATAGTCTAATAAGATCTGGAAAAGCCATTATTTAAACTGGAAAAAAAGAAATTCTTCTTATTTAGCAAATCATGCAAATGTTGCCTTTGGCACTACTCAAAAGCCACTGGGTTTTAAAAATCCGTGCTAAAATCACTGCAGAACCTTAACACTGAAATGCTTTCCTTGAACTTTTCATTTAAAAAATGTAAGTGTAGAGTTTTCATATTTTTACCTGTGAGGATTTCAGAAAAAAATCACATTGAACAGACAATTATTGATACAATATAAATGTCCATGCTAGTCTTTGTAATGTCCTCTCAGCCACGGAGGACACTTGTTTCTCCAAATATGGGACGTGGTATTAAGGATCCCCCACACTGATGTTTTATTTCTTTTAAAATTTGTTCAACAATAATTTGTCTCCTTTTGTGAAAAATGGAAATTCTATACATTCTTTCTATATAATACAATCCATCCAATCTATCAAAATGTCCAAATAAAAGGTATTTATTTGCTCATTTCTTAAACAGAACTTAAATATGTTCCCCATTGGTATATGTGGAAAATGTAAATCATCATCCGTCTATCGCTTCATTCATTCATTCAATAAATATTTATTTAGCACTTCCATGAGTCAAGCCCTAGGCACTGGGTATACAACACCCTTGACTTCACTGAACTGAATTTGAGTGAAAATCCCAAAGGCCCTCGCTGGTATTAGCAAAATGTTTGGATATATTTGCCCGATTTTGTTCCTAATGGGACCTATCTTGGAAATTTTTCCAAAACTTCATAATAAAGATCAGTGGTGGAAAATGGCAGAAGCAAGATTTTTATTTTATGAAAGAAGAAATGACTACTAAAGCGATCCACTGGTAAAAATGACTACCTTGAAAAAATAGCAAACTCTGTGACACTGTTAGTATTCTAGTCATGAAAGGAATCTCAAGCCGGATGAGGCTGGAGAGTTGGAAATACTGCCTCACAGACTCCCACATTAGGTGAGATGTCAGGGGTGCAACATTCAAAGTGTGCTAATTCAAAGTGCTAATTCAAAGAGTGCTGATGTTATCAAATTTGACTTACAGACTAGACTATCTACTGAGAAGGCAAATATACCAATGACAAGGCATTAGTATTCATTCCATAATAATGTTTAAGTCATATTAACTGGTTTGCCTGAAAACTGGAAAAAAAAAAAAAAGAATGTAAATGTCTGATGCAGAAATTGTTCAAGAAGATGCATATGTGGTCTCATTCATCTTAGCTTTTTGGAGAGTCCTAAACATTCTGATGAAGTTTCACTTTACCAAATTATTTAATTACATCAACGGACAAGTATCTGATCAATCAACAATATTTTATACTACTTTGCTTTCACAGATAAAATGCAGTAGCTTTGGAGATGGAGTTCAAATTCCAATGGCAACATTAATAGTTGCAAGGCTTTAAGCAAGTACCCTACCCTCTCTGAACTTCAGCTTCCTCACCTGTGAAACTGGGCTACATGGTACCCATCTCGTGACCTTGTGGTGAGGATCTGAACAGTCAGAAAGAGCTCTTTCCAGGACGTCCTTGAAAGCTGTGTAAGGCAAAATGGCTCCACAAATATGTCATTATCCTAATCCCTAGAACCCATGAATATGTTGCATTACACAGCAAAAGGGACTTTCTAGATGAAATTAAGGTTACAGATCTTGAAATTGGGAGATTATCCTGGATAGTCCAGGTGGAACCAATCAAACCACATGAGTCTTTAAGAGAACTTTCTCTGGCTGGAATGAGAGAGATGCAGCAGAAGGGAAAGTCCGAGAGATTCAAAGTGTAAAGCTGTGAGAGACGCAAGGTTGCTGATTTGAAGATGGAAGCAGGTGATGTGAAAAGGGAGGCAGGTGGCCTTTGAGAGCTAAGAGAGGCTCCCAGCTTGCAGTCAGAAAGGAAACTGGGACTTCAGTCCTACAACCACAGGCACTGAATTCTGCCAACAATCTGAATGAGCACAGCGCCTCCAAACAAGAGGTCAGGCTGGCTGACACCTTAATTTTGGCCTCATGAAACCCAGTGCAGAGAAACCAGCCAAGTCTACTTAGACTTCTAATCCAAAGAAGTGTGAAAGAACATATTTGTGTTGTTTTTAAGCCACTAAATTTGTGGTAATTTGTTACAGCAGCAATAGAAAATGAATACATTGTATGCTTGAAATTAAAATAATGTTGTATGTCAAATATGCCTCAATTTAAACAAAAACTAATAATACACTTACACTTGGACTCATCCTAGGACTGTAAGTACCTACCCAACGCCATCACCGTTATTTACAACAAACATGAATTGAGGAGAGTGTTATGGGGTAAATGTAAAATACATTTCAGTTAAGAAAACAAGAAAGTATTTAAAGCTGAACGAGTTCAAGACACTGTCAGAAGGGACACTGCTCAGATTTCTAGATTTTTCCTCAGGCTCTGATCTAAATTATGCAATAATTACAAACAGGTGAAAGCTGAATTATTCTCTGGGAAAACAATAAAGAAAAGCTCTCAAAGGATTTGTCCAGAGTCTTTTGTTGTATTGAATTATACTGAAGGATATAACACAACTTCTTCCTTGTTCACTGCTATATCCATATTACCTGGTACACAGTAACTGCTCAATAAAAAATCTACTAACTGGACAAATGAAAGCATATTGACAGTGACAGTGGATAGAGAACTATTATTATGCTTTGCATTGAACTAGTACTTCCATGACAGCATCCGTTTAAGGAATTGCTCTAATTTCAAACATTTCGAATTTGTTTTGGCTAAGTTTATGCAGAACATGTGGTTAAGAGTAAACATTACCATAGGAAGCCGTATGTCCAAGCAGTGTTTTGGAAGTAAAGGGATAAGAAGGAAGATGATGCTGATGGGCTCCAGAACGAAATGCACGTTGGCTGCGCCCCAGCTCTGGCCAGGCATCTGTGAGGGCAAAGAGAGCATGTTTCTATGGATTGGCTCATCAGGCTAATGGGCTGTTGGCACTTCTCTCCCAGGACAGTTGAAACTCCTGAGACAGACTGAGCAGGAAGAGAGAGCGTGCAGATCCCTTGTGATAAACAGGGTCCTCGGCTTTCTTTGCATGAATGGCTGCATTATGTGCAGATGTTCAGTGCACTTCCACAAGCTTTTATGGATGAATAAGTGGTATCATTATGATGTGATTTGACCAGAAATGAAGCATGGCCCACTGCCATCTGCAAAAATCCTATCTTTCTGATACAGATCGTAGAGGGATGAAGCTAATGAAACTAAAATACTCTTCAGAAATACAGATGACTCCTGGAAAGACTATCAGTTAATCTCAAAATAAGAAATTGAATTTCTCTCTGCACCATTCTAGCTTTAAAAATCTTTCACTTGTGACTCTCTCTTGGTTGCATTTAAAAAAAACAACTTTAAGCCATTCCCATGAAAAAAAATCTCTCTCACAGAAAAAAAAGTGGAGCTAAATAGGAAGTATCTCAGACAGTTACAAAAGTGAGCAATTTCTGTCAGAGAGGCATATTATGTGCAAAGTAATCGTATTTCCAACTTTGACTTCTCTGTGACCAGGTCTCCACATGTTTCTAGCGGAGGAGACAGAAGACAGATTTTGTATTCATCACATGATAATTGGGGGAAGATGAAGAGGCGATGAGGGACATAAATGCAAAGAATGGGAAAAGGAAGAGGGAAAATTAAGGGAGTGCTTGTTCACACCTGCTTCATGTGCAGGAGAAACTTCCAGAATATTAAGAAGAGGACAGGGAATGATGACCCATTGGGTTGACATTTTGGATCATCCTCTCACCTCCCAAACTCAAGAACTGAACACTTCAAGTACAATGATGTCAAATCACTGGTAGATGGAAATAAACAATACTTTGTGCAAAACATTAGTCAGAAGATGTACAAAAGTTGAAAAGAGAAAAAAAAGAAAAAAATTAAGCTTAGGAAAAAAAATTACTTGGATATCAGCTCTCAGGGCAGGAAAGCATTTTCTAAACAATGAACAAATTCAGAAGACTTTATTAATATATTTAGTTAAATTAACTTAAATCTTTCTATATTAAATATGCCATAAAATTAAAAGGCAAAGAAAACAGAAATAAAATATTTCCAACAAATATTTTTTAAAGGTTGCTATCCTTCATAGAACACTTACAAAAATTTTGATATCATGAGAGAAAAATATTCAATGGACACAAACAGAAATTTTAAAATGCCCAGTAAATACATGCAAAAAATGTATTCTGCTACTAATCAAGTAAGTGTAAAGCAAAATAAGATTCTATTTTGTCTATCAAATGAGAAAAGTTGTTTCTTATTACTTTAAAAAATAATACCACCCTGGATTGTTAAGGGTACCAAGAGGCAGACTTGCAGGCAGACATATAAACCAGGTCCAGATAATTAACTCTAATAAAAATCAGAAATGGATTAAAAGATACATGCAGCGAGCTGTTCACAGAACTCTATTTAAGTATATAAAACCAGAAACACTCAGAGACTGGTTAAATATAGCTACGGCTCTGAGACTGAAAGTGTCTTCAGAGATTTCTTAATGGCATGAAAATAGCCTTATGATGTAGTAAAGAAAACTCAAAATTAAAAAAACTACATGTTCAGTACCCAAACCTAATTATAAAATTTGCTTTTATCTATATAAGAAAATTATAGAAAAATATACATCAAAATAAGAAGAGGGATTGTCTTTGGGTTATAGGAGGGAAGGATAGCAAAGTGACTACAGCACCAGCGGAGCAAAACCAACTATTTTTTTTTCTGAAAGACCTTCATGATTAAAAAAGAAAAAGCAATGAATTAGTCATCATGAGAAGAAATCATAACATGGTTGGACTCCTTTATATTTGCTGCACAGTTTAGTAGTGTTTTCATTTTGAAATACAAACGTGGGTTAAAGGGACTATATTCTCTTCTTTATTTAATGTCTTGATTTGCTCTGAATGTCTTGATCTGGTTCGAGTTACAAATGATTTTTATTTTCATCTTTATATTTTCCTACATTTTCAATAATTTCTGCCATTAGAATGTCCACTTAATTTTCTAATCGGAAAAAAAATTAATTGAACCACCAAACCACTCACTTGATAATTTTATACCCTACCTTTTGTATTTGGGGGACAGTATCATTAATCCCCACAGGTTAGCCAAATCTCACCAAATCCCGGGTATTTTTGAAGACTGAGAGCAGAACCAGCAGTAGACTGGGTACACGAGACTGACACCCCAACTACTACACACAAGCACAGCTACCCCAGCTTGGTCTGGGCTTTCTCTCGCCCTCTCCCCCCCATGCAACTCGCTTCTATTAATGTCGCTAACTTCTAGCTCTCCACGAAAAGCAAGGATAGGTTTTACAAAGGTGAAAGCTATCTCTCTGTCTTCTTTTCTACGTCCTCTGATGCCTAGGAGGGCTCAGCACGCAGTAGGCACTTGCTCACAGATTAATTTTAAGAACCAGTGAGCTGATATAAGTGCAATCCCTCTGTAAACTCCAAATGGGATATAAATGCAAGCGAGTAATAGCTGCACTATTTCCTATACCAAAATGTCCTATTTCTTTCATGAATTTTAAAATTATTGGAATAATATACTTCTTCGGTTATCTAGTGACTCATACTGGAAATTTACTGCTGAATAAACTAAAGGGGAGAGAGGATGCATATGGCGCAAACTCACCCAAGTGTGAGGCTCTTGTAAGACTTCACACTTCCTAGTGACCTCTGGAATAATCCAGAAGTTCCTGAAAAAAATGTTTTTCAATAATTCCAGTGCCCTGAAAATGGAAGCTATCCACTTAACCATTTCTAAGCAAGGGAAATTATAACTATCAGCTGCCACTCTGAATCAGATATTCAGTCAGAAAGAAAATTCTGAATTTAAGAGCTTCACTGTCACAATTATATGTTAAGTTGGACTCAATTCTGCTACCAAAAATAAAAAACAAAAAACAAACAGAGAAAAAAAACACCACCACAACAAGTAGAACAAAACAACTTGTAAAATGGGAAAACCATGGTCATTGGTCAGGCCAAATGACCTTGATGTTTCTAATGAAGGCTTTGCAAGAAAATCAAGTTAAAAGCTTTGTTCTAGTCATCTTTATTGTTTATTTCCCTTTTCTTAAAGTATACAGAAGCTTTATCAGTGCCATTAATATTTATTGCTTTTTTACTTCATTCTACCTATAAACCACTACAAACCTGTATCCATAGTCACTGAGGAAATGACTTAAATCCAACGCTAAGTTTAGTGATTGTTCCCAGTTTTAGGATACCTAACTTTAAATACTGTACTTATGAGTTTTTCTTTTTAATTTTTAATTAACAAAAAAACAAATCATTCGTAAGGTCAGAAATTACAATCCAATTTCCATTTTTAAAACCCCTTCAGTGAATCAAAAGGGCCTCAGAATATCCCAAAATTAAATGCCAGAGATAAAATCTCCTCAAGATAAAAACTACATGTGACAATCAGACCAAAACTTATTTTGAATAGGAGGCCTTTTTTTCCTCAGACATGCCACTTTACATGCAGAAGATTCCCAAATGATCTGACAAGCTACAAGTGGAAAGCACATCTCCTGGTGCTGATACTCTCTCAGAAAGCTCAGCACATGGTTTGACAGTACAGAGAAGGTCTCCCATTTGGGGACAGAAAAAGGAATAAATGTGTTCAGCTAAAAATGGTACAAGGATGCTGTTCCTGTAACTGTTCTGTCTAGAGAGAGAGAGCTGTTATTTACCACAATGCAACACTTGCTGGGGTTGGGGGAGGGGGTGGAGAGAGTGGGTCCCTGAATGCAGTGACCACTCCAGAGATGACCTATGAGAGGTCACTAGCCATGAATCATCTAGGACTTAAGTCTACATCAGCTACCAAGAACTCCCTTACTGCCCATTTTGCTACAGGAGCAGTATTAACTGCCTTGAAATATGGCACCTCCAAAAACTCACAAAATAGGATGTTTTCATTGTGGCAAAAGACACACAACATAAAATTTACCATCTTAACCACTTAAAAAATTTTTTTTTATTTTTTAAAGATTTATGTATTTGAGAGAGAGAGAGAGAATGCACACGAATGGTGGGGAGGGGCAGAGGGAGGGTGTCTCAAGCAGACTCCCAGCTGAGCGGGGAGCCTGATGCGGGGGGCTCAATCTCACAACCCTGAGATCACCACCTGGACCAAAACCAAGAGTCAGACACTCAACCGACTGAGCCACCAGCACACCTTACCATTTTAAGTGTACAATTCAGTGGCTGTAAGGACATTCACATTGTCATGCAACTGTCACCACAATCCGTCTCCAGAAATTTTTCATCTTCCCATACTGAGCCTATCACCATTAAAAACTAATTCCTCATTTCCCCTGCCTCTTGGCCCTAAATAGGACTTTGATAATAAATATTAAGAAACAGACTCTGTATACCTGAAACTAATATAACACTGTATGTTAATTATACTGGAATTAAAATTTTAAAAAAAGAAACCTACTTTATTCCACATTATGAAGCTATAGTATTTATCTTTTCCAAGGGAAACTTTTTGCGCTGGCACATTTCTCTGCATCATAAAAGAAATCAGAGTTACAGTCCAGTTGATCAATATTAATGATAGATATACCTCTGATATTCAAATAATGTTACTGAAACAACTTTCACACCAAGTGCTTCTCACCAAAGAAGCATCACCTTGGTTGAGGCGCTGGGGCTGAGAACTCTGTTCATTTAACTCTGCACAGTCACAAATAGAGCTGGGATATTTGAGTTTCACTATATTCTAATTAGTTTTCCCCACTGGTTTTCTCTTAAGAGAGGTCTTCTATGGCTCTGAGAAATCCTTAAACTTCTGATATGTACTAAATTAAGAAATAGGGAGTGGATTATGATGTTCCAACAGTCCAGATTGTCTTGCTGCTCTGGGATAGATATGAAATGATGACAAACAGAAACCCCACCATCTTGCCTCCCACCTGGGGATAAAATAATATTGTAGCTCTGAGTGATTCACACACAAGATACTCATTGTTCTTCACTGTGGTCATTCACTTAATAAACATTGCTAGAGCACCTGCCATGCCCTACACTTTGCTAAGGGCTGGGAATTCTGCAGTGATCAGACCGACGTGAGCCCTGGCTTCCTGGAGTTCTGGGCGAGTGACGTGTGTCTTCCAGACTGTTCTGAGTGGAGGGACGGGGCCTTGCAGGCTTCTCCTCTCTATGGAGCTGGGCAACCTGATCATTCCTTTCTGAATATCCTGCCACTGGTGGGCTCTGACTGCACACCCCGAGTTTCAAGCCTCCTGAAAGAAAAGCTGTTTTTGTCAGCTTTAGAAAGTGTACTGCTTGGACTGCAGAATTTATAATTTTGTATTGCCAGTGAAAATCTTTAGTTATTTAAAAGACATAAACTAATGTGTTTTAGAGAAATGTCCTGGCAGAAAATGATTCATAAGCTTAATCTATATGTCTTAAGAGAGGACAGTACTTTACTCTCCAAGGGGCTAATACCTGCAGGGCACAATAATTACTGAAGTATTAATTTGTCTTTCTTCTTCCTAGATTCACACCCTCTCTCCTCTACCCTATTCCCACTCTATTTTTAAGCAGACTTTGTGATGCCTTGCTTGAGAGGCTGGTTAAGTGGAACAAGCTCAAATTCAAAGCTCTGGTCAAACCCTAAATCCATGCAGAGAGACTGGCTGCGTGTCCTGGTTGGGCTGAAGACATCTCCTGTGGCTGTGGAAAATCCAAAAGACTCTATGTAGAAACAGAATTAATGAGTGAATGTATCAAAGTCACTATAGATCAAAATACAAAATAATGAGTTTTATGTCTATAAAACAAATAAAAATAAAGTTTAACAAAAATACCATTTAAAATAATATTGAAACCCATCAAACATCCAAGAATAAATCTAATGAGATATACCCAAGAACCTACTGCTAAAAATCACATAACTTTATCGAAAACAATTTTTTAAAAGACCTAAATTAATTGGAAGATTCCACGTTGTAAAGACACAGGTTCTTCAAAATTGAGTTACAGATTCAAAGCAATCCCAATCAAAATCCTACTAGAATTCTTGGTGGAAAGGCTGATTCTAAAACTGATATGCAAATGAAGAGCCAGAACAATCCTGAAGGAGGAGGAACATGAGAAAGGAGAAAGACCAGGGAGAAGAAAGCTGAAAGAAAGACTTCCATTACTTGAGAGCAAACTTGCTATAAAGTTGCAATACTTTTTTTTTTTTTAAAGATTTTATTTATTTATTCAAGAGACAGAGAGAGAGAGGCAGAGGGAGAAGCAGGCTCCCCGCTGAGCAGGGAGCCCGATGTGGGACTTGATCCCAGGACCCTAGGATCATGACCTGAGCCGAAGGCAGACGCTTAACCATCTGAGCCACGCAGGCGCCCTAAAGTTGCAATACTTAAGACAATATGGACACAAGCAGAGACAGATGAATGCACAGGACCCAGAAACAGACCCACACATACATATGGTTCTGATTTGACAGCGGTGTTCTCCAGAACAGGGAGAAACTGAAATTGAGAAAGCAGTTAGGTATGAGGCACAGGCTTGCTTCTTTAACATGACTTTTATAAGAAACCTCACTTTAGACCCAGATATTCATCTGAATGCCCTTCCTTGGTGTCCCTTGGGACCCTGTATATTTTTAAATCTCTATAATTAATGGTGAAAATCAACTCTTTGTGTGTCTCTATCGCCAACACACAACATGTTGCCTGCTACGTAGTAGGGTAAGTGAGGACCTGAACTGAGCATCAGAGGTCCAACACAGGCTGCTGGAAATCATCTCCAATAGTAGGACCTAGGAGCTGCCATGGTTGTCAAGAACAAAAGCTCTTCAGAGCCACTAGAGAGCAATGGCACCTCGAAATATTTGACCCTTTTTGTCACCTTTAAAAAGTGGGGTAAAAATAGAGATATCTCATCTTTCAAAACTCTCCAGGGAGGAAGGGATACACTAACAATTTCCCACTAGTGAAGTTGGAAGATCAGATCATGCTATGCAGAGTTGGAGTCAGCCAGACAGAGGCAGATTGCCCTCAGAAGCCTAGGGTTAGATGTGAGCAAGAACAGCAATCAGTGAGCCTTTCCAACAGTCAGCTTCAAACAGTCCAACATCCCAGCAGACTCCAGCACTTGTAGAAAATACACAAAACATACAAAAACATACACAAATATAATCTCAGCAAGCCCTTCAGAGTTAAGCAAGAAATAGTAAAGGTAATAAGTAAGTAGTCCATTCATTTTTGGTCTGACATGGGCAACTGGGATAAGCAGTAGATATACTTCTGAGACTCTGCCTAGTCTGCCACTTCTTTTTCCTGAAAATTCTCCTCAACCCAAGAATGGACGCTGATGGTCATGTTTAAACTATGAGACCTAGATCCCTGGCCACAGCTGACTGGCCCCACAGCCAGGCTAAGTCAAACAGATTCTGTCTCCTAGGAACTGGAACTGGAACATTGGTTAGTCTCTGGTGGCTGTGAAAAGGTCATATTCCAAAATGTGAATGGAGAAGCAGAAAAGACTGGTCTGCAGAAAGAGAAGCCTAAAGTAGCCACTAGGAAGAATTTGAAACAAGAGACGATATGGCCCAACAGAGTGAGAATGAGACCAAAATACAGCCACCCGCCTTCAGACATTTCTCGCCCTGCCCAGTCCTTTGTGATGCCCCTTCACATGGTCTTTGGATTCCATGAGATAGCCCTGAAACATATCCATGCTTACTATAAATTTCCCCTTTTCATACAAGCTAGTGATATTTCTGCGCCTTCCAAACAAAGGAGACTTAACTTTAAGACACATGCCCCATATGAGTAGTGCCAGCACCTTGGCTTTAATTTTCCTACAAATTTAAAGATACATTAAGAAAAAAACATTGAAGTAATTTTATGAACCATTTTCTTTGTTCACTAATTGAAAGCTTTGAAAGTCAAAAGGAAATGAGTCAATGGATAGAGGTACTATTCAGTTTCTTTGAAGATATTTTAACATATGGAACATATGGCTTAAGAGTATGTATACAGAGATATTTATGTCACTCAAATACAGGTATTCAATGGCCTCAGATGTTCCTTTGCACTGTTTGATGATCATCTTGAGATGTTCCAATTTAAAATATGTAATATAATGACTTTTTAATTGTTGCATTTTTCTACATGACAAACAACTCTGCACACAAGTTGAATTATAAATTCAGATAGTGTTTCTCAAACACTCTCTCCCTCCATGTGCCCATGACAAGTGAACTGTGATTTGTCTAATGTTTGTTTTTAGCTAAGCACTACCATCAAAAATAGAGAAACCCAAATGATTACAATCACGGCTCAATTTAAAAAGCTCAAGTCACAGGCATCAAATTCAAAGCACTACTTTTACTGATGATCTACTCCTCCTGTGGTTCAACTGCTCTTTTGGTTCTAGCCTATACTCACATCAGTTTGTTCGCTCAGCATTTACTCAGAAAGTTCATCAGATATGTACCGAGAAAATGAGGAGGAAAGTTTTTATTCTGACATATATTCTTGCAGTCTCAGTCAACTGCACAGTTTGATGGATTCCTTGTTCAATTATGGAAAAGATTTATCAAACTATGATCTATAGGGGCACCTGGGTGGCTCAGTCAGTTAAGCGTCCAACTCTTGGTTTCAGCTCAGGTCATGATCTCAAGGTCCTGGGATCATGCTCCTTGTCAGACTCCACACTCAGTGTGCTGTCTGCTTGTCCCTCCCCCAGCTCCTCCCCCTGCTCTCTCTCTCTCGAATAAATAAATATTTTTTAAAAATTGTGATCTATATTATGCTCAGATCTCTGTGCATTAGCTTTAAGTGTGCATTCATTGACTCTTCAATTTACTGAAGATGGAGAGAATCAAGAAGCAGTGCAAAGAGAGCAACATGGTTATAGAAAAGGACTGAGTTGTTAGCCATCAATCGGGGCACTGAGTGTATGACAAAGGGCTAGCCCTTCCACATCAGGCAGACATGGGTTACTCTCTCAGCTCCATCATTCTGGTCAACTCACATCCTTTCAAGCCTCAGTTTATTCATCTGTAGAAAGGGAACAATAAAGGCACATACCGAGTAGCACTGTTAGGAGGATTAAGTGAGCCAGCATATGCAGAGTATGTGGTATAGAGGTTGGCAAAGTTTTTCTGTGCAGGACCAGATGGTAAATATTTTAGGGCTGGCGGTAAGACAGTGTTTACAGCAACTACTCCACTCTGCTGGTGTAGCATGAGGGCCGCCTCCGACAATACGCAAACAGATGGGGGTGGCTCTGCTCCACAGCTTCACTTCTGGATGCAAAAATTTGAACTCCACGTCATTTTCACGTGTCACAAAATATTGTTATTTTGATTTTTTCAACCATTTAAAAATGTAAAAGTGATTCTTAGCTTGCGAGCTGTACAAAAATAGGCGGCAAACCCGCCCCACAGAAAACCCTGAAAAACATTATTAGTATTGCCAATTACAATAATAACTGAAACCAGAGGAGGGATTGTGTTACTGTGAAATAGATAAAAAGATGGTTTTTGAGTAAACGTGTTACTTTTTTCCTCCAGTTGAAACTGCAGTTGGAGGGCAGATTAGAACAGGGATTTTGGATGGTGCCAAAGAGATGACAGAATACACCCTTTCGAGGATTCAAGAAGGAGCAGAAAAGCCCAGTCTTCCCACTGCAGCCTCCCACGTCAGCTGGTCCAAATCCATATGGCAGCTCAACTCTCAAGTTTAGAAGCACCTACTTATCTAACATTCAAAAATTCAGACCAGTCATGACAGAAATAAGGGATCAATAAGGATTTTAATTAAACATAGAAATAACCCATTCTGGGTGCCTGGGTGGCTCAGTCATTAAGCGTCTGCCTTCGGCTCAGGTCATGATCCCAGGGTCCTGGGATCGAGTACCGCATCGGGCTCCCTGCTCTGCGGGGAGCCTGCTTCTCCCTCTCCCACTCCCCCTGCTTGTGTTCCCCCTCTCGCTATCTCTCTCTCTGTCAAATAAATAAATAAAATCTTAAAAAAAAAAAAGAAAGAACCCATTCTGCTTCACTTTTTCATCTATACAATAAACGGGCTTTACTATTTTAATGACCTTTCTTGTTCACTAGAGGGGTCACAATGCTAAAAGTTTTATGGACCAGAAAAAGGTTCCTTGCCTATCTAAAAAGCATGGCATGGATTTATGACTGCTTCTGAATTTTCTAAGGCAGGTGAACCAAGTAACCAATTGGGACTTAAGGAATCCACCTTTAAAAGAGCTTTCCCGTGTTGGATGAGCACAACTCACGTCTGCAATTAAGAACTGACAATTCTTGGGCACCTGGGTGGCTCAGTTGGTTGGGCGACTGCCTTCGGCTCAGGTCAGGATCCCAGAGTCCTGGGATCGAGTCCCACATCGGGCTCCCGGCTCAGCGGGGAGCCTGCTTCTCCCTCTGACCCTCTCCTCTCTCATGCTATTTCTCTCTCGCTCACTCTCTAATAAATAAATAAATAAAATCTAAAAAAAAAAAACTGACAATTCTTTACCCAGAAAAGACCAAGCACCAGCCACCTATCAAAAAGCATGTGCTTGGGATTAGTTTTCAATGTCTTAGACTCATTTCTCACCACTCCATTGATAACTGCCCTTTGAGACCAAGGGAATACAATTATAAGTCTGCTGACAGAAGGACAGCTAGGGGCAAAATTACAGTTTTCTTTCTTCTATACCAAGTGTCCCAGTCCAAGTTTTTCCAGTTTAATGAATAGAATCAAGAAAAGTAGGTAGATGGAGGAGAGGTGAAATTTAAATGCCACCACCTCAATAAGGTGTTAGGCAGTAATGCTAGATAATTAAGATCATATAGTTGAGAGCCTGAAGATGCAGAAAAGTTAATGAATGTATTTGTAGAGGGTCTCCCAGGTAACGTCCCAAAGTTGGGATGTTTATTTTCCTGATTTTTTAAATCAGTTTTTGTTTCAGTTCTGTATTCATTCTCTTTGAGCATTTATTACCCCAAGCACTAGACCGTATCTCCATCGCTTTCCCTTCTGAGAAGTTCATGTTGGTAATATTCATATAATTCTGCGACGTGTGAGCACCTTCCAGTCAGAAAGAAACCTATTCTCAAGTCGGTTCCTTAAAGGTTCCCTTTGTCCATCCACACATGAATTCTGTTCCAATTAAATGTCAAATCATCATCCCACATTATTCACCATAGCTAATGTTTTGGGTTCTATTATCAAGAAAAATTGAAACAGTTTCTGCCCTTCTTATTTTTATAATGTTTATGTGTAGGGGAGTGAAGACCAGAAAGACCCTGTCATTCTCTAAAATCATAGGAGTTTTTATTTCTTGAAGATGAGGGTTTTGATGCTAATCCAAATACCCATTAAATATTGACTTCTTGGTCTCCTATCCTACATTCTGCATTTCAGTAACTTTCAAAGATACTCGTCATTTCAGAAAAGAAAGCTAGTAAGAATTATATGTCAGGAATACTCCATGTAAAGTTAGAATCAAAATAACTTCCTTATATTTGACTTTTAAGAGACAGATGATACCGATGTGAAAAGATATCAGAAAAGGCTAATTCATATAGAAAGAAAAACAGAAACCGTAAATAAATATATTATAAATATAAGTTTGACAAAATACATTTAGGTATTACAATAGTTCAGAGATTAAGTATGAATCTTTATATCTTGTTATATCCTTAAAAGCATAAGCATAGAGCTGTGAGCCTGAAAAATGCAGATAAAGCAATGCATAAGTTGTCAGACACACGCCAGTATTCTTTACACCCATCAGGCAACAGAGACACCAGAAAGTTCTACCTGCCCTAAAAATGATCTCTTTGCAAAAAAGAAAAAAACAAAGAACAACAAAGTAAAACCAATACTGACAACTACTCTCCAGGTTGAAGTTATGAGAGTAGTATCAGCGGTAGTGTGAATATACGTTTATCCAACCACTGTCATATATATTCTTCAGCAAAGTTTAGAAAATTTAAATCTTAAGGTAGATTCTTAAAATAAAACAATAACCATTAACCCTAATCCACTTCAGGTAGCCTATTTTCCTTTTCAGTAAAGCTAGTAGCCCACACACTTCAGCCCCCCTTCCTCTCAACCAAAGCTGTCTCAAATTTACATCTTCTTCTCTTTTCCACTGCCACTGCCTCTATCATGTGCTTTTATCATCGCCACAATTAGGTTTCCTACATTCTGAGGTTTTTTTAAAGATTTTATTTATTTATTTGAGAGAGAGAGAGAGAGAGAGCACTGGCAGGGGGCAGAGGGAGAGGGAGGAGCAGACTCCCCACCGAGCAGGGAGGCCGACATGGGGCTCCATCCCAGGACCCGGGGATCATGGCCTGAGCCGAAGGCAGACGCTTAACCGACTGAGCCACCCAAGCGCCTCCTACATTCTGAGTTTTGTTTCCATAATTCAGAACTGATGATGTCCCTTTATGGCTTTCTTGTTGCCACCGGATAACTCTAAACACCTCACCTGTCCCTGTGTCTTCATTCGTATCCCTCCTGCTACCTTGAATGTTCTCTAGGACAACCTGCTGAACTCCTTCATGTCCATCAAGGTTTAATTCAAATGTCACCAACTTTTAAAAACCAAATGGTCCCCATGCATTAAGTGATTGTCTTACACTGACCCTTCAGGACTCATTTTTACTCTGTAAATATTTCTAGTCAGCCTTTGCTACAATGTACTCTGATTAATTTTTTCATGTGTATCTCCTTTTTAAACCTTGAACTCCCTAAAGCTAGAGGGACAGCAACCAGTACAGCGCCCGGCCAAGGGTATACTCAACAATTGTCTGATCAGTAACTGAATGAAAACAAACTCCTTTCTGTCCCATTTTTGCTTTTTCCTGAATCCCATCTGTGATATTTCTAGAAAATGTAATATTCTCTGCTGAGGTGTATACAATTGTTGAATAAGACACCTCAACATACACAACATTAGAACCAGATGTTCAACCCTGTTCTTGTAATTCCACAAGGTCATCAGGGTCTCATGAGATGGGAATAAACAGGCACTCTTAATTAGACTCTCCTAATACTTAGAATGATCAAGGCTGCCTGCAAACCCCACCATCTCCCATATTTCTTTAGTGATATACCCCCAAGAATCCCAGACTTAGCAGGGGGCTGGGAGGTCATCTAGCCCATCGGACCATCTGCACCTTGGTGGGGAGGTTTAGTCATGCAGGTTTCTGAAGCTTCCCTCACACACTGTTTTAAAATCAACAAAGATGGCGAGAGTGCATCATAGAGAGACGCTGCCTGGCCACGGCAGTCACACATGTGAGGCTCTGGACAAGCGTGCAGGGCAATTAGCTCCATAGCAGCTATACACATGCACAAACATAAACCCATCCAGAAAGTGAGAAAGAATCTGAAACCCCAACGTCAACACAGGGGTAGAATTTTAGAACCGTGCTAACAGCAAGTTGTTACCACTGTGAGGGAAAAAAATCCTGATCAGTAATTTTTGCTGCCAGAGCTAAGAGAAACATGAATCGAATGTTCCCACCGAGATGCACGAAAAGCTCCATCATCCCATCATGCTGAGAAACAAAAGCCTCCAATGCTGGAAACTGCATCATCTGGACTCACTGGATACAAGTTAGAGGACCACAAAATGATGATCGTGCAGCACTTGCCCACGGAAACACAACCAGATTCTCTTCTGTTCTACCACAGACCCTCTTACGTGACCTTGTGCTAAGAGCCTAAGAGAAGAAAAGAAATAATAATAGAATGTTAATGCCTCTGAGCTTCAAAAGAGTAATTTAAAAAAGATTTTCTCTTTTTTGGTGTAAAGGCAGGACACAGCAGGATTGGGAACACACCAGTATGCTGATTGCTAGAGAACACGCTGTGTTAGAGAAAGAAAAAGAGCTATTAATACTTTCTAGATGCAGATAAGTGAAATGAATGCATCTGAAATCTAGTTCTGTTAGAAAGAAGAACAGCACTGGGAGGCAGAACCAGTCCTTAAGCTGTATCTGCTGCTATCTGCTCTACACACCCAATAAAATCTTCTTCAGAGTTTCCCAGGGACCAGAAATTAACACCTGCCTCATAAGGAAATCTTCTAGGAGGGTAATAGAGGGCTGTGACTTCTATGGGCTGCACTAGGAAGAGCTCAGCATCCTGAGTCCTGGTTCCACTACCAGCTTTTGGAATTGGAAACAGTTGAGGCCAGTTGACGAGGGAGGTGATGCTGAGGAAGGAGTGAGTTTCGGGTATGAGTGAGTGGGGTTTCTGCTCTCAGGTGGCCTGCCATCTAGCCCGACCACAACAGCATCAACTAAGATGTAAGTGAGTCAGACAGTAACACAGAGTAAACTGAAAAAATGTATGCACATTATGTAAAAGAATTAATAACCCCAAGTGTGCAGGGAAGAGGTCAAGGCAAGCCAGGGTGGGGACCTGGTTGAGAGGATTTCAAATAGGAGGTCCGGTGAGTGGGGCAGAGCTCCACCTGACCCAGAAGGAGAGGTAAAAGGAGCCATGAAATGAGCCCCAGGAAGAGGGCAGGATTGCCACATAAAACATAGGACACCCTTTTAACTTATTTTGGAGTATAAGTATATCCCAAATATTGCATGGAACATACTTATACAGAAAAAAAGTAATCTTGTTTATCTGAAATTCAAATTTAACAGAGCATCTTGTGTTTTTATTTGCTAAGTCTGGCAACCCTAAGAGGGAAATGAAGCCTTAGTGAGAAAAGGGGCCTTAGATGAGAGAGTGACAGTGGACAACCAGCTCCATAACACCCCAACGAGGTCTTACAGGAGAGAACAGTAGTGAGTTGTCATAGAAGAACTCTGCTAAATGGAGTTGGGCTGTCTTGCCAGCTTGCCATGGGTTCTATCCAAGGAGAGATGACCAAGATCTGAACTGAGCTGGGAGACGAAGGAAAGGACCTGGGAAGAAAATCCTGTGAGGGGAGAAGTTCAGATCTTTGTCATGAGCAAGTATGTACCGGAGAAAATAATCCTAAAACTGCAGGCCTTGTTGCTCATTGTGATGAGGATGGAAGGGGGAGGCTAATCCAGCCAGAAGAGAAATGCTGAGTAATATGGTAAAGCAGAGCTGGATTCCAGGACATTACCCCACAACATCTGGTCATCTGGCAAGTCGGGTTATCTTGGCAAACTGGAGGGAGAGACAGAGAGTGAGAGAGAAAGGGACTCATTCTCCAGAGGCACATTTCTTGGAAATGGAACCAAAGAGGAGGTAGGCCCTTATGTCTGTTATCTGGTATGTCTAAAGCTTGAAAAAATGAGGCACCTCTTTAATCTGCGGGGAAGAGAAGTTAAACTCAATAGAACAAAAAAAATCGAGTGCAATCTAAATAAGTACACCTAAAGAGATAAGACGATTAATTTACTCTGAAAAACTAAAAAATACGAAGCCATTCATTTATTCATTCACTCAACAAAGTGCCTCCAAGCACTTATTACATTCCGGGCACTGTGCCTGAGTAAACAACAAAAATCTTAGTGACAAGTAACTCACTAAAGTTACTAGTGACTCAACACCTTTAGAAGACGGGTAAGCAACACTTTACAAAGAAGTTGTGAAATGAAAAATGGCCCTGAGGTGGAATCATCCTCCTATAATACAAGAAAAATGGGGAAGACTATAATAAATGCTTTTATTAGCTTCCCAGAAGAGGCTGTGATGCAATATGGAGCAAAATCTTCTTAAAATTCAAGTAAAATCCTAATCTATTCCCAAATTCATATAATAATAAATTAGGGTTTTTTCCCCTTTCTCAATGTTTAATATTTCAGCGGCTTGTTTCTCCTGTGAATCTTTTACTAAATAAAGCTAAAATATATGTCACAGCCTCCGAAAACCTTTCCCTACCATAAAAAATATGTTGACAAAGAATTATCTGAATATTCTATACATTAAAAGAAAATCAGTGACAGAACCCACACAGGTATTCAACAGATTTAAACGTATCAAACCTTAAAACTGCTCTAGTGTGTGTGTTTAAGTAATTAAGTAGCGAAGTACAAACTAGGAAATACTCCAAACACAGCAGGTGAAGATAAGAAAATCTTGCACACCACGTAGGAAAATGGACAAAAGTCATGAAAAGATAATTCCGAGAAAAAGAAACAAAAATGGTTAATGAACACAGAAAATAGTTAATTTCTCTAGCAATCAAGGAAATCCTAATTATATTAACCATTAACTAACATTTACAGCTATCAAATTAGCTATTATTTTTTAAAATTAAAATATTCAACATCAATGAGGGTAGTTTATGAGTATCAGATACTCTCCTATTGTATAAATTGGTAAAAACCTTTCTAGAAAGAAATTTAGCAGTATATGTCAAAGGCCTTAAAAATGATCATATTCTGGGTGCCTGGGTGGCTCAGTCGGTTGAGCGACTGCCTTCGGCTCAGGTCATGATCCTGGAGTCCTGGGATCGAGTCCCGCATCGGGCTCCCTGCTCGGCAGGGAGTCTGCTTCTCCCTCTGACCCTCCTCCCTCTCATGCTCTCTGTCTCTCATTCTCTCTCTCTCAAATAAATAAATAAAATCTTTAAAAAAAAAAATGATCATATTCTTCCACCTAGGAATTCTACTGGTAGGAATCTGTTAAGGAAATCATCAGATGTATTGTCAAAGATTTATGAACAAAGATATCACACAATTATTTACAGTAGAAAAAAGCATATATATGTTTATTAATAGGATAATAATTCAAATGGAATACTGGACAGTCATTAAAATTGCATCTGAAACAATTTAAACGACCCTTGAAAATATCTGATACAACATTAAGTTTTTCAAAGTAGCACACAAAACTATTTTTATATATTCATATATATAGCATTATCACAATCATATATGAAATGAGTAGAAGGAAATAAACCAAAATATCAACTATGATTAATCATGTTGTGAAATTATGAATAATTCTTGTTTCCTTTTAAATTTTTTCCTTATACTTCCTGAGGTTTCTACAATAAATATGTCCTTCTTCGGCAATCAGGGACAAAATGAGAACTGGCTTTAGCTAAGGAGCTTGGTTTTACCGCAATAAAGAAAACAGATATATGGATTCATCTAAGAATATGCACAAGGCTTAAAACCCATACATCTTGGCATTTATTTAAATACTTGTATGTATAGGTTTATATTTATAGATCGCGGGTAAGTACCGATACTCATTATTTACCGTCATGTCAAACAATACAATAAAAAATGAACAAGAATTAAACTGAACAAAAAAACAAAATCTTTACTCCCTAAATTAATTTTCCCCTCAAAACAGTTTGCCATTTACCTGACAAGTATGTGATAATGTTGCATTTTTTCAACCTAAGATCTGTAAAATTTGAAATTATTCTGCTAAAAGAAAAGGAAGCTCATTAGCAGTTGTTCTTGTGACCAAGATTTCTCCAGTCTGACCATGACGATAAGAGATTTCAATAAATTTATTCTGTTACCACCTTAGGCATGAATATGAATTAGCGCCCTCTTGTGAACATGGAATGAAATTTTTAAAATGTATTCGGAGCTGAAAAAGATTTCAGTGTATTATTTACCATGGGAGAAAACACACAATTGTGCTACTAGACAGATACCACCCTCCTTGAAGTAAAATCATCCCAGAATTCCTGATTATCTAGGCTACATATAATGCATTTGTATAGGAAAGTGCCTGATATTCAGTAGAGAGTTAGCTTGTCTTAAAATTCATCAGGCAACGTGAATGTTCTCTTGTACTGTTGCTACAGCTTGTGAGGGTTATCACAGGGGAGCACATAAGAATCTCCTTTGGGGCAAATACACTCAATTGTGTTCACATGGAAGAATGTCCCAAAAAGGAGTCAAGGCTTTCTGAAGTGAGAGAAGATAGTCACTTTTGTAAATTCTTAATTTAAAAAGCAATAAATCAGTACTTTAAAACTGAACATGATAAAAACAACTTATTAGGCTGGGCGCAAAATCAAATTAGAGATCACCTAGAATAGAAATGATGACATATTCAGCACATGAGGGCAGAATGCATTCCCCTTTCCATTGAAATGATACCATCTACAAGGAAGAGATCATTTCCCATCACTCTGATCTGGGGATTATTTATTGCAACCTTACTACGGAAATATCACATCTGGCTGACTGACTGAGATATGCAACTAAATCTATCACATCACAGTAGGAAGATCATATTAAAATGAAAAGAATTTCTCGAGACTCTAGATCCTATACCCGTATTTCAGCAACACTGCCAGACTATTCCTGGAACCCTACCTGTCAATCCAGGTCAAAGCTTAACTAACATTCCCAGTTAGAGGCTCTAAATTTGAGAAAGGCACTTATAGGGTAGTTAACACTAATCAAATTCTGTTTTTGTCAAGTAACCTCACAGTGTGGGCTGGGGGCCTTTGGGAGTCCCCAGGGTTCTTTCAGGAGGTCCACATCCTCAAACGTATTTTCATCATCACACTAAAACGTGATTTGCCTTTTTCACTCTCATTCTCTTACAAGCACCCATTGCAAATTTTGCAACAGAATGATGAAAAAGCAGGTATATGAACCCACCTGTTTTCTGTTAAGACATTAAAGAGATTTGTAAAAATGTCAAACACCACCACTCTACTCACCAAATTTTTGTTTCTGTTGGAAAGTACAATTATTTTCTGTAAAAATATGCTATTTATATCAACTCACAATAGCCTTACTTTTATTGTTTTGGACAATAAATAGTATTTAATTTCTCAATTTTAATTTCTAATATGATAAATATGAATTGATACAGTCCACATAAGCAAAAGCTCTTTAAAGCGTCCTCAATAATGTCAAAGAGTGTAAGGAGTCCTAGACCAAAATTCTCTCTTTTTTTTTAAGGATTTTATTTATTTATTTGACAGAGAGAGAGATAGTGAGAGCAGGAACACAAGCAGAGGGAGTGGGAGAGGGAGAAGCAGGCCTCCCCGCCGAGCAGGGAGCCCGATGTGGGACTCGATCCCAGGACCCTGGAATCATGACCTGAGCCAAAGGCAGACGCTTAATGACTGAGCCACTCAGGCACCCTCCTAGGCCAAAATACTTGAGAACAGCTGTCAAAGACCTTTATTTTCCTCAGCATTAAAAATTATATCAATGTTGAACTCAGAGGCTCCAGAACATCTTTCTGGATTTTCACAATCAAAGCAACCTTCCTCTTTGCTACAGAGTTGAAAGGCATTTTTATTTGACTTTATGCTTCTCAGAATCCAAATTAAATTTCACTTCAGTGAGGACCTAAGTAATAAGAAATGTTCAAATATCATGCATGCGTTGATTCAATAAAAATTTACTGAGTACCCATCGTTTTGGTGTTCTGAGACCAATTCCACTGTGTGGCATTGGTTGGGAGGAGTCCCCACACGTACAACTATGCAATTCTGTGACACCAGCAGGGTATCCAAGAAGTCAACTCAAGTCTGACCCCCACCTACCTGGAGAGAGATAGTATCAGATTTCACAGATGAAAGGCTCAGTGCGACAAGGCTGTCCTCCAACACATGTAGGCAGACACTTCAGACATCAGTCGTAAGCTCAGGTTATCTGCGCTGCTGACCAACTGGCTATGAATCAGAGGTTTCCATGACCTTGTCCTTGAGTTTCCTTAATTTGCTAGAGCAGCTCATAGAACTCAGAGAAACATTTTACTTACTAGATTACTGGTTTGTTATAAAAGGATGTAAGTCAGGAACAGCCAGATGGAAGAGCTGCCTAGGGCAAGCTATGGGGAGAGGATCTCCCATGCTCTCTGAGAGTGTCACTCTCTCCCAATGTCCACGCATTCACCAACGGGAAGCTCTCCTAACCCATCCTTTGAGATTTTCATGGAGGCTACCAAAAAAGGCATGACTGATTAACTCATTAGCCGGGATCAATTAACTCAGTAGCTATTGGTGACTAAACCCAACCTCCAGCCCCTCTCACCTTCCCCAGCATTGGGGTGTGGGACTGAAAGTTCTGACCCTCTCTAATCACATGGTTGGCTCCACTGGCAGCCAGCCCTTAACCTTAAGTGTGGGCCAAAGTCGCCTCATTAACATAACAAAAGACATCTTTATCCCTTTCTTCACTTAGGAAATTCCAGGGTTTTTAGGAGCTCTGTGCCAGATATTAATTTATAATATTTCTTACTATAAATCACAGTATCACAATGTATCATGTGCAAATACAATTATGTTTGTCAAGTTGCTAGTCTGGGGGAAATAAAATGATATCCTAACAGCCTGAAAAAAAAAAAAAGAAAATAGATTTCTGTTCTTTAAGTCACCCAGTCTGTGGTACTTTGTTATGGCAGCCCTGGGAGACTAATACATCAGCCTATCTCTCTCACATTACTGCATTTTTTTTTTAATTCCACAGTTGGGGCATTCATCATAACATTTGTAAATTTAGTAAATCATGGCATCTGGATATCTGTCTGAGAAGAAAGCCAGAAGTGTCCTAAATTCCACACTGAGGATCTGCAGGTGATAGCAACAAGCTCTCTTGTCCTCAAGTTGCTGACAAGGAAAAGCTAGAGGAAAAAAGACTACCCTACAGAACACTATTGAAAAAGTATATAGAGAAATTCAAGGTTATACATGTCTGCTATATTCTAGAATGTTATAAGAGGGTGGTATTGGAAAATTTATGAGTTGTTGTGAAGGGCAATAAGGCCATCCCTGCTATTGTGCATCTCTTGCCATCATCACAGTCAGGAGAGCTCCTGAGAGAAACAGCATTTTAGAGACAGGGCATTATAGATATAACTTTAGACACTGAAATTAGCAGAGTCACTGACAAGACGGAAGGTGTCCAATAACTACCTCATTCGATCCACTGATTACAGTAACTTCAGCTCCAAAGAGTAAAGCAGAAGTCACAAAATTCAGACTAAATCACTAAAGATTTATGAACTTGCTAAAAATGTAAAGTATTGTCCTTACAAGTTAAAAAAAAGACACAATTTGAACAGTTAAGTCTGATTATCCTTTTAACTGTTAGAATACCAATTAGCTCGACTTTTCTGTGAAACAATTTAGCAATTAGTATCCAGAGTCCTAAAAATATCTCTTTTGGCAAGAGCTCTACTTCCGGGAATTTATCATAAAGGAATGTCCAGGATTGCCTACAGATTTATATATACAATATTAACAATAGTTACATGGCTTTTGAAAAAGAGAAAGACACCAAAATGTTAAAAATGTTTTCCTCTGGGGCGCCTGGGTGGTTCAGTTGGTTAAGCCACTGCCTTTGGCTCAGGTCATGATCCTGGAGTCCCTGGATCGAGTCCCGCATCGGGCTCCCTGCTCAGCGGGGTGCCTGCTTCTCCCTCTGACCCTCCCCCCTCTCATGCTCTCTCTATCTCATTCTCTCTCTCAAATAAATAAATAAAATCTTAAAAAAAAAAAAAAAGTTTTCCTCTGCGTTTTGAAATTAAAGATTATTTTCTATACTTTTTGTTATAGTTCAAAAGTTCCACAAAGGCTACATATTACTTTTATGAATCAGCAAATAAGAAAATAAATGTTTTCTCTTTTACAAGACTAATCACGTTACTGGAGTTTTGATCACAAACTGGGCAAAATCTCTGCGTATCTTCATGTCTCAGTTTGTCCCTTCATAAAATAAGGACATAAAGAATATGTTTTTGTTTAAGCAAAGTTGTTTCATCCTACAGGTGAAAATTCTGAACTACATTACAGAGAAATTTATTGTGAAAATGTGAACATGTTTTATAATGAAAGTACCTGTTTCTCACTTCAGAAAGACCATCTTTCTCAGTTTATGTCAACTAAAGCACATCCATCTGACACTAAGAGACACATGGGAGAGATACTATTGTAGTGAAATTATGAAATCACTTTTAGTCAATAAAAAACATTTCCTGAGCTATATAGGCTTACCCATATAAAAGGCTCATCACCTAATACCTCTCTGGAGCAAAATGGGTAGTTGGTGAACTTATACCCATTGTACAACAGAAAGAAGGGGAAAAGAGATTAATAGACATGCAGGTATCAATAATAATTGTCTGTGAACAGAGTTACTTCCCAAAACAGTTGTTCTCAAACTTCTATGTGCCTCAAAACCATCTGGAAAGCCCTCTACAAATTCAGGTCTTTGAATGTCACTATAGCCCTCAAGGGACCAGGAATAGTAGACTCAGCAAGTGTCTTAGATGTTTCTGATTCAGACAGACTGTGGTCCATATTTTTCAACAGTTCTTAAAATATGCAAAGGGTTGAATATGAGATTTCTGGCATACCACTGTCAATCCAAATCTCACTAGATTTATAAAAATAAGCAATATATTCTTCACTAGTTATTCTGATAAATAAATTTCCTTAAGGTAGTTGAAATGAAATATTCACAGTTTTGGCATTCCCCAAATCTTTCCAGCATGTTTTTACCTCTCTCCAATTTCTTTTCTATCATTCACTACTACTTTTGGATTGGATTAATCCAAAAGTGACCTTAATGATGACCCTCCTTTCACTTGAATTTACCTAAAAATCTTATGATTCCTGATACTACCAAATAATATAGCTTCTTTTCAGACAAAGAATGGATAAAATTCAGCCCTAATATGGAAGACTATTCTCAGTGAGAAAGCCAACATCAGCTAATTTGGTGAGACTTATTATTTTTACAAATTAAAATAAGGTTCTCATTTTCCTTAGGAAAATAGGAATATAATCCAGAGGAGGGATGAAAGAGTGAATGGGTCCCATCTGAAGCATGCGTATACACACACACACACACACACAGAAATACATTTCTGTCATACTCTAAGCAAACAAGAGGGGTCCACTAGGGTGAAGGACCCAAGTACAATTCAAACAAACACATGTTGAATGACTGCCAGAAGTATGCTAATATCTCTGCCAGTTATTTCAGAAATGAAATAAAATAGTACTCTGGGAAAATATTTAACATCTTCCTTCTATACAATACTTCATTATTTCTCTCACAAAGAAGCACACACATGCATCCATTTCTCTGTTGCTGTAACTAAGAATTCAAAGAACCAAGAATAAAAGAGGTTTTGAAATAAAAACAAATATTTATTTTTTTAATTTTGCTCATATTGGGTTGAAAGGGCTCCCCTAAACTACTCTTAGCTCTTTTCTTTCATGGGTTTAAGGCAACTAAACTTTTGGTACCAGCCTCCATCCTGGAGCAGATTTCTTGAACTAACTTTCATTAACTCACTCACTGTGTACGACTGCCTGTCTGATCTTTCTGCTTTTAGTGCCTTGTTCATTCAAATGAACATTAACAGTCCTTATAATTCAGAAATTGCTAAAAAGCCATCAATTAGTTTTGGAGACAAGAGTAAATAGTAGCATAATGGGTCGATTTGTCAAATTGAATAAACATTATCTCGAGGTGTTAAGAGTCCCCCCAAAAGACCAAAGCAATAGTTAAATAAATCATAAAATGGATGAGAACAGCAATGTCAGTAGGAATAATCTACTAACTTCCAAGTCTTTGACAGGCAATAACAGTAGCATTTACAGGCATTACTTAAATTCATAAGAGTCTCTTCAGTGTTTTCTGATTGTACCATCCTGTTCATTCCCATAGAACACTTCGTAGAAACACAGTGTAGTTTCCTTTGGTGGTCTCAAAATAGATTTTTGACATTTTCCATTTTTTTCTGACACTTTCCATCCCTTTTTCCGGTTGTTTTCCTATGTTTCATAACTTCTCCTTTCATTTTTTCAGCTCCTTCTGCCATGTGCTCTCGTGATTTCTTATCTTATACATTTCATACTTTCACAACTATTTGGATGATGTAGGCAAAGTAAAATTCCCAAAAATATTCAGGGTTACCTATTTGTACCTCCAATGAATAGAACTTTAAGTGGGCTTTTTTACTATCAGCTCAGAATGTGAAACATCTCAAAGCTGAAATAAACCAAAGATATCAGATTGTCTAAAGAGAAGCATCAGTGACATCCGGGGCCAGCAGAACCAACCCTAGTGTACTGTTATGGGCTGAGCTGTGTCTCCTCAAAATTTATATGCTGAAGTCCTAACTCCTAGTACTTCAGAATGTGACTGTGTTTGGAGATAGGACCTTTAAAGATATCATTAAATTAAAATGAAGTCATTAGGGCAGGTTTTAATCCAGTCTGATTGGTGAAGGAATCTGGAAAAAGAAACCACCTTGCTGACTCCTGATCTCAGACTCCCAGGCTCCAGGACTGGGGAAAAATAAATTTCTGTTGTTTAAGCCACCCAGTCTGTGGTACTTCCTCACCATCTACTCCTGAGCTGTGGGGAGTGAATAATAGGAGGCCCGGGCTGTGTGGGGAGAGCAGGGCTCACAGTGGAGGATCCCATGGGGGAGGGAAGGAGGGTGCTTCTCCCTCCCTAAGTCAAGTAGGAGGGCCTCCAGGAGATTCATTCAAAAAGACAGGTATATGCAAGACTGGGAAACGACTATTCGGTTCCCCAGTTGGACTTCTGCTTTGGCAGCAGCCCTGCCTATTTCTGCCCATCTGAGCAGAGTTTATGAGAACTGACGAGAGATGGTAAGGCTGACAAAAGGTCTGCTGGGGGCCCTAAAGTTCGCTCCTACTGCCTGGCACAGCAAGACCTTGTGAACTGTCTGTGGGGTGCGTGTACTTCAGTGGAGGCTGCGCACTTGCACTCCATGGCTGGCGCCCCACCACAGAGGCTGTGGGCGAGGTGGCTGGTGACTGGAGTGAGTGGGGAGAAGCTGGTCAAGCCAGAGCTCAAACCCCCACCTCAGGGAAAGGTAGGGACAGCTCCAGTGGCTCATGACTATCAGCCCATCAGCCAAAGAAACAGCAGAGGGCCCTGGGCTCATGGCCTACATGATGAAACATCACCCTGTCTCCCCATCCCCTGCTTGCACTCGACACTGGAGGGGCTCACCTATAACAGAGAACAACACGTGGGTAAATAGGAGATGAGGGCCAAGCCCTCCTCACTTCCAAGCCTATTAGGTCACAAGCAGAGACTAAACTAGAAGAGAGAGGAAGATTGGAATCAGAATCACATTTTTTTAATCTCTCTCTTTTCCCTCTCAAATGTTGTGTAGTACACTTAAATATTTTAAGATGTAAAATACATTAAGATTAATGTTATCTTTAGAATGTGTGTTTTAAATCATGGCATTTTTGTGGCATTTGATACTCTAAAGCCAGGGTGAGAATCACAGACTCCCTAAAAGCACAAAGTGGTATGCAACTAGAAACAACAAAAATAGTTAGTATTTGCTAAGTATTTACCATTTTTCAGCATTTGGGGTGCTAAGAGCTTTGCATACATTGTTTCCTAATCTTTACCACAACCCTATGAGGTAAATTCTATTATGCCCATTTTACAGATCAGCAATGATGTGCCGGTGCTGGCTGATAAACCAATTATTAAATATTCGGTAGTTTTGCAAGATTCTGAGCCACCACCCTTGACAGTTTGAATAAACAGCCTTGGTGGAAGTAGTTATACCACGGAAATTGGCAAACGCTACAAGTCAGGGTCTTACCCCCTCCCCCCCTTCCCCCTCCCCTGCCCATGCCCCCGAACCAGTTTATCAGTACACCAGGGCATGAAGAAACTGAGACTCTAAGAGTTTAAGCTATTTGTCCACATCACCTTGCCAAGAAGGGATGGAGCCAAGCTTTGAGCCCAAGTGTCTTGGTGGGGGGTGGGGGTGGGGCAGCTCAGGCTCTCTCCCACTTGTGCTCCCCAAGTACAAGGCAGTGCTCTCCAGCATGACGAAAAGTGGGCAGAGCAGCCGATTACAGTTAAAGAGTCCCCCGGCTAATCTGCATTTTTCAAAATTTCCTCACATTATACTCTGAAGCCCCTTTCTTCTTTGATCACTCAGGAACACCCTATGTGGAACAGCTAACAGGAGCCAGCAGGCCCTCAGGGAAGTCCAGGCCTGTCGGTGGGAGAGGAATGGTGGGCGTTAACATCATCCCTGCTTTGTTGCCCTTTTCATCCGAGCTTTGTTTGCAGAGAAAGAGAGCAGCATCTGCTCTCCCAGTGAGCAGATGATTATACGATACCCCATGGTTTTATATCAAAGACGAGTGAATCTTAAAACCTTTTGTGTGTTTGTGTGTGTGCTGGAGCTCAAGGTCCTGCATTTTTAAAAAGCGGGGGCGGGGGGGAATCATTTCAAAATATAAACATGCTGAAAAATCTACAGAAACAATGGGGATTTTTAATAAGTGAAGGAAAAAAATAAATAATTCTCATTGTCTTACAAAAACATTACACCTGGGCTCTGGTTTTCTATATTAAAATACTGGGGAGAGGGGTGCCTGGGTGGCTCAGATCGTTAAGCGTCTGCCTTCGGCTCAGGTCATGATCCCAGGGTCCTGGGATCGAGTCCCGCATCGGGCTCCCTGCTCTGCGGGGAGCCTGCTTCTCCCTCTGCCTCTCTCTTTCTCTGTCTCTGTCTCTCATGAATAAATAAATAAAATCTTTGAAAAAAATAAAAAATTAAAAAAAAATAAAATACTGGGGAGATATTTCATGAGCTGGGCAGCTTCCTCACCCATACACAGGAGTAAAGAACGGAGATCAGCAGATGGGTTGGGGAAGTGAGGCCCCTGCCCGTCTCGCGTCTTGTCCGTGGTTACATGCTGGCCTGCCAATGGATTAATCCTGAACCCTAAAGAAATACATATCGAGGACTTCAAACCTCTAATTGGAAACTGAGTGATTCAGTCCATAATCCAAGTGTTAGTAAATATCCAGACATGAGAAACGTAACTACACATCCTCAGTAGTACCATCAGACGTGGGTCCTCACACACAGGAGTAATGGTCATGAGAGGCCTTTATTTTATTTGCAAATTGTGTTCTGCCATCACTGCCTTATCTTACACTGGCCCGGACCTTTCTTCACATATATTTGCCTATAATCTGTAAGACTAGGCATTACAAGGGAGACATAAATGTAAAGAAGGGCTATTGATTTAGTTGTGTCGAATAAGAAGTACAGCAAATGAGGTATGTTCGGTACTGGAAAGAAATGGCTCACTTTACAGTAGATTACTGGGAAAGATTAGATGTGTACATGTTGCACTGTATACCTAACATAAGACTTTAGACTAGCATTCAGATTAAAAAGACCAATAGTGGAATCAAGAAAAATGACAGAGGTGTCCCTCAGGAAACACGGTATCTGTGCCGCCTGCTGACCGAGCACAAAGAGCAACAGGGAGGAGGAGCTGTGGGCAATGAAGAGGTCTGACACAGACGAGAATTGAGAAGCCCTGGAAATTACTTCCCTTCTAGACAGGACCAAACTCTGGAGCTTGACGCTGGGCTCTCTTCTATTAATCAGTCCTTTGTCCGGACGGCCTGAGTGTCAGCCGGGAAGGAAGAGATCACAAGTTTTCCATTTGGTTTTATTAAATGTTCTCATCCTGTGGAGATGACCAGAGTCTTGGTGTCCTGCCTGCAAGTGCCCCGGCTTTCTGAATAGCTTCAGTGATAAAACAGAGTAAAAGCATTGTCAGAATAATTGAATCTGCCAGACATTCTTTAGTTATCCATTCATTGAGATTCAGTTGTCTCATTTCCAAGTTTTTCATGAAGTTCCTTATAGGATTTCCCATTATAAATGAGCAGCCACCCAAGTACTTAGGATACAAAAAAAGAAAGAAAGAAAGAAAAGAAAACACACTAAACCTAAAGGAAATTTGCAATTCACAGTTCCTAAAAGAAATGAAATACATTCCAATTCTCCTCTTAATTCCCTTCCCATTTGTTTTTTCTCATGTGTAGACCTTAAGCAGATGTTGTCATGCTCTATCAGGCTTAGGTGGTGCCAAGTTAGTCAAAGATGAGTGACTGGAAGCAGGGTGCCACGTGGCCCACATCTTTCTCTTCCTGAGCTCATAAGCAAAAGTGAAGAGCAGATCCTAAGGTGTGAAGAGTCTGTCACACAAAAGAATCCAAGTGTCAAACAGTTATGGAGAGGTTAAGAAACAAATAATGCAACCTTTCCTAAAATAAGCTCTAAGACACCCCATTAATCCTCATATTTTCCCCCTATTTTTTCTGGTCACCTGACTTTTGCTCCCAAATGCCTGAGCTAATAATCTGTTCCTTCTCCACCAAGCATCAATTGTCACACAACTTTACTTTCCTGCAAAGTTACCTCATCCACACCCATCCACTTTCCTTGGAGATGTACCAGAGGGATTGTTTTCCTGCCCCTCCTTTCCCTTTTCTAAGTGAGCTCCACAACACCAGGACAAATCTACTTCAGCTTCAGCTGTGTCACATTGGGAGTCAGAAATCTGATACAGGGACGCCTAGGTGGCTCAGTCAGTTAAGTGTCTTCCTCCAGCTCAGGTCATGATCCCCGGGTCCTGGGATCGAGTCCCTCGTCGGGCTCCTTGCTCAGTGGGGAGCCTGCTTCTCCTTCTGCCTGCTGCTCCCCCTGCTTGTGCTCTCTCCCTCTCTCCCTCTCTCCCTCTCTCTCTCTCTGACAAATAAATAAATCATCTTAAAAAAAAAAAGAAACCTAATATAATCACATTCCTTATTTTAACATGAAATGCATTTTAACTTGCTAAATTAGAATTCTCCCACTGATCCTTCAAAGTAACCTATACTTTGAAAGTGATGATAAGCCTATCCTGTGCATAATCTTGTCTGAAAACGAACATGTCCGGTAGCAATGTAAGGTAGCAGGGGTGACAATTTGGGATGCACATATTTGCACAAATAAGGACATTTAAAAACAGTACCTTTAAGAGGACACAATGACTTATGAACTGTCTAAACTGTACTCAAGGTAGTGACATGTCTACTCAAGGTAGATATCCAGGAATGCATAACAGAAGGAAAGAAGCAAGTGGTTGCTAATAGTTGTTATCCCATCTACACGGTCAGTTTCTGAAGGCAGGGAGCATGCCTGTCTGGTTTGCCTTGGATCCCCAGTACCCTCCTTGGTGTTTTGCACACAACAGGGGCTCAGTTAGTTTTTCACTGGACTGAACCAAGTTATCCTTGAAAGACAATAAGATTATAGTGGAAAGCATGTGAATTCAGAGTTAGAAATTCCTGGATTTGAATGCTGTCTTGTCAATTATTAGCTATATATAACCTCAAGTAAATCACTCACAACTTCACTTTTATGCTTCAAAAATAAAAATGATAATGTGTGACTCATACGTCTGTGGGGATATTAAATGAGGCAGCTTTGCAAAAGTGTTTAGCACATAGTAGGTGATCAAAAATTGTTTAAATTTATGACTATGTATTCCCTTATATATGTCAAGTATTATATGTACTTTGAATCTATGCTAATAATAGCTCTTGAGAACCTCTTGGTTCAGCAAACCCTTTTTAAACTATATACGGAAGAGAAGAATTTCAAATGCTATCTTACTTAGTTTGTTCTTATTCCATGCATTATTTAGCCACAAAATTTGTTTACTGAGTCTTATTTTTGTATCTACAAATTCATGTTGAAATATGTTTTATTTATTTTTCCTACATCTCGGGTATGGCAAGGTATATCTATTTCCAGACGCTGGAATTGTTTTCTCCCCTCAGATATAACACACTGGGCTCTAGATGGAAAACCCTTTGTTGGAGAACCATCCTGAGCTTTGGAGACAGTTGCCTCTACCCCACAGATAGGTTTAGTTACTGAAATGTCAAAAGGTCCTTGTTACATAGAAGTCTCATTTACAAGTCCTGCACCTGGAGGACAGCTTTGGTATAGGGTGCTCAAAAGAGCAGGGTACTCAACTCCCAAACACAGCCCTATTAAAGAGCTCTGAGGCTGCCTCAGTCTCCCACCCCCCACAAAGCTTGCAATTCCCCATCCTGCTCAGAATACCTTAATGTACCCATCTCCAGGAGTTAGAATGTCAAGAAACAGCAAACATCAACAGAGTTTACCAGGTGCCACACTGTTCCACTACATTATTTAGATCAGCTCAATAAATCTCAGAAATGCCCTATGAATATCCCCATTTTATGGATGAAGGAACAAACACATAAAGTTTAAGTGATTTACCTAGAATCAAGCAACAAGCAAGTAGAGAAGTCATGATTTGAGCCACGTAGTCTGCCTCTGAAGCCCATGCTTTAATTCCACTAAACTTTGTTGCCAACATAGGAGTGACATGTTAGTCAGGGATAAGAAATTCTAGAAATCTTGAGTTCTACCAAACAAATGCATATTTTACCAGTCTTTCACTGATGCACTCTTTGTCACTAAAAACCATCCACAAAATGAGTGTGAAACTGTTCATTTAAATGACATAAAAAAGATATATTTTAACAGTCAATACCAAAAATTCACAACCCTATAAAGTCTTACATAACCCTACATAAATCTTTTCCATTTCTTGGCAAATATTCTAAAACAGTCATGGATGATACAACAAAACTATTTTTCAAGTGCTTTTATCAAAGCTCACATCTAAAATTCAAGCCACTTCAGATGCCAATAGAACCGATTTTGAAAATTCTAATCCATATTAAGGACTATGCCAATGCTTTACACTTTGATGCTCTCTTTTTCTGCTGTAATTCTTGTGGCTTTCTCCAAAGTAGAGTCCCAGTGTTGTACAGTTCTAGGCTCAGCAACCCATGAAAACTGAATGTGACAAAGGTATTTCTATCAAAGATGCAGAATGACCATAAAAGAAGTTAGATTCAAGAAACACTCTAATATTCACAAGGGCAACTGGGGTCATTCTTTCTTTTGATAAATGTTCATTTTTACCCAGAAATATGTCTGGAGAAGGTGGAAGGGAAAGCAATGAACACAGTACAGAGGCAAAGTCATAAATCATTTAGGATATCTGAGTCACGAGGAGGGCTGCTCACTAAACATATCTCAAAAGAAAAACCTCCCTCACCAGGGCAAAGAAGGAAGTCATTTCTATGGGCTTAGAATATTGTTCCATGGATAAAAGTGGGTAGATTCCTCATTCATCTTCCTTCCTTTTTCAGCTTTCATTTAGATGGTAAGTTCTAACAAATGCCTGGCTTTGAGGTTAGATATGTGCTTAAAGAAAATACGGAAAATCTGTGCACAAACAAGAATGGGGTTTCCCTCCCTGCTCAAGATCTGTTGCAGTCTTAACCTTCCATGGCCTCTGCTCAAACCCTAACCTATCACCAGGGTCCTCAGTGACATTTGGCAAGTCCTGAAATTTTCCAATGAGAAATTAAAAGCAACCCTTGTTGGCGCTTTAAAATGGCCTCTGCAATGCCTCCGATTACTCAGCAGCTGGTTCAGATGGCAGAGTTGGACAGTAGCCCGTTAATGAGGCCTGGATGCACTCACACAAAGAAATAGTCATGCTTCCAACCTCGAGTTTTATCAATGAACTGACTAGATTCCAGGCACTGTCCCTCCGTTGCCTAGTAAAGGAGCGCTCACTGAAGGTTTAATCACAGTTTGCCATCCACAATGAAGGGGCCAGAATCTTTCACTGCACAAGGCAGCTCAACAGCATATCAAAAGACAGTACCATCGCCCTGCTGTTCTCTCTGGCTGGGCAAGGCAAAGGACCAATGCCTGATCATCTTCAGGAAAAGCCTGATGCCCACAGTACTCCAACCCGCTCCTCTCTGGCAGGGCAGTACACTCATGCCAGTCACCCACTGGAGACAAAGAGCTTGAGGTGCTCCATTCTGTCTGCCAGGGAGACGCCCAGTTTGAGAACTGAAGAACAGGCGTCTGTGAACGACCCAGAGGTGTCCACACAGATGCAGGAAGGACACGTAATGGTGGGCCCTGGAAGCAGAGACTACATTCAGCTCTGGCTGGAGGCTCTTGACGTTCCTGACCAGCAGCTCATGCACACCTCCCAAGTGTCCACGCACTGCTCTCCCCACAGGCCAAAGTACAGCTAGTGGCTTAAGCCATCAGTTTTGATCCCTCGCACCACTTCTCTTAATGACTACTATTGGCATTGGCAGATGAACTTCCATGGTTATAAAATGCCTGCACATAGACCTCCCGGTCCTTAATTCTATGCTACCGTATCTGCTTTTTATTACCTTAGACCACCGTCAAGCAGGGCTGGTCCCTGCACTTGACTTGGGGTATGCAGCTTTCAGTGGAGCAAGGTAATAAAGGCAGTAACTATTCCGCACAGACATGAATGATAGAAAGTGGTTAACTCTGGATCGGGGTTCCACTGAGCTGAGTTCTCACAGTCCCACCTGTTCTCTCATCCTGCTTAATCGCTTTCCTTTACCTTGGGTCTCTGGTGAAGTGGGGAGGTGAGGAAAGTTCTTGGAACAGCTTTGGGAGCTTCGAAGTCTTGTCCATAATTGTTGCCCATGGAGCATCAAGACTCCCCTCAAGATCCAAAGAAGCAATAAAGAACTTGAAGGCAAATACAATACAATCCTGCACTCCAAAACCACATGCAAAGCTCCTACCAGATGGCAGGGGCTGTGTGTGTGGTAACCATTGGCTGGGGAAATCCTGATTCCAAAATGTAGTCCGTTTCTCAGACCTTGTCACACTGTACAACAAGTTCCAAGCATAGCTTTGGAAATACAGTCTCTACTTTTGGGAAGGAATAAGTATTACAAAATGCAGTTCAAGTAGTAATTTTGCTTGCTAGTCTTAAAAGGTGCTTCTTCTGGCAACAGCAATTTAAAAATCACTTAAAAATCAGGAGGTATGAGTCTGGAGATATAAGACAGCACAGGGATTCTACAATAGATTAAGTGGCATAAATGTCATGTTCAGATGTTAGTCAACTTAATGCTAAAAAACGTATTAGCTCTAAGACAGAATTTTCTCATGATAAATTTTAAAAATGAAGTACGAGCCCCTAGGTATTTGCAACAGTCAAAGAATGGACTGCGAAGCTTAATTTAATATTAAGGCTAATGGACAGTTCAAAATAAATTATAGATGAGTTAATATTTTCAAAGAATTACAATACAATAAAATATGCTTAACATTCCAAATTTTATACTGACTGTCCATTAAAATTCAATGAGTGAGAAAACCTTAGGGTCATCGCTGTATTTCTTGCATGTTTAACCATTTGCATGGATGAGAAAACTGAGGCACAGACAGACAGACAGCCTGTGGGAAGGCATACTGCCAGACCAGCTGAACACAAAGTCTGTATCCTGTATGCTCAGATGCTGGGGTGCAGTAGAACATACAGTCAGCCGAGAGAACGATTCCTCTCTGCCATCTTCACCCCTACCTGTCTCTTGAGATGTCCTGACTTTGCCACTGTAGCTTGGCCAACATCATTCTGGTGCTGCCCTAAAACCCTTGCCTTCTTGGTCACCACTGTTATTACCGATGGTTGTTCAACTGGCTCACGCAACGCACCACTGTCATACTCTGTGACCAAGTTAAAGCCACTGTAACCTATGATGATTACTGTAGAGCATCAAGCTGCTTTAATGAAATTCAGGTAACTTCTTTTCTTGAGTTGTTGAGATCTTCTTCATAACTGCTTATATGACTTAAGGCTACAGACCCTCTTCATCCACAGAGGCCTAGGAGATATCAAGAACTAGCAGGGTGACCACATGCCCTGGTTGATACCTGCTGTTCCAGCATCCCACTCAATTGGTGTTCCCTTTCATTCTCAAAATGACCCCAGTTTTAACAATAAATTATCTACTTTAAAAAATAAAAAAATAATTTAAAAATAAATAAATAAATAATCTGCTTTATGCCCCAGAGAATGGCAGGTTACCCAGTCACTGAAGACACCTTCATATCGGGCCCAACTGGATATGTGAATTTCTACTTCCCCAAACTGACTGGGGTCCCAGGACCACATATAAACTCAAATATTCACATATAAAACAGACTCAAATGCAACTATAATTGCTGGCCTCCTTAACCTGCTCTTCTAGCCCCTGGCTGACTCTTAAATAAGAAGCAGCAACAACTTTTAGGTTTGAGGCGACTTTCTTGATGCCTCTATCAAAAGGATTTTCTTACAGTTTGCTAAATGGGTTTGTACAAAGGAATCTCAAGGGTGCTCTACCACTGGAGACATGTGTGCCTATCAGAATGAACTACCAGGGGGTGAGGGGGTGGGTTAGCCTGGTGATGGGTATTAAAGAGGGCACGTTCTGCATGGAGCACTGGGTGTTATACGCAAACAATGAATCATGGAACACTACATCAAAAACTAATGATGTAATGTATGGTGATTAACATAACAATTAAAAAAGAATGAACTATGCAAGAGTTACACTAATATGTCTTTTGTGTATATATACCTGTATATAAGTAAATGCATATATAGGCATGTATGTATATAAATAAATACATATCTAGAAAAATAAGGTTAATAAAAATTAAAGCACAGTTCTTACAGTAATAAAATGCCAAAGGGCAAGGATGTCATGTGACAGATATAAGAAAATTTCAGCATATATCAACAAAAAAGTAAAAGTAAAAATATTGCCATTTGCCTTTGAATTTTAGAATGGAAGAGATTTTTAGTTCCCATTTATTCCATCCTCTGCCTTATGTAGCCCAAACTGATGAGAGGAAGGACACCAGTGAATAGTACAAAATAGCACTTCTAGGACACCTGGGTGGCTCAGTCGTTAAGCGTCTGCATTTGGCTCAGGTCATGATCCCAGGGTCCTGAGATCGAGCCCCGCACTGGGCTCTCTGCTCAGTGAGGAGCCTGCTTCTCCCTCTCCCTCTGCCACTCCCCCTGCTCATGTGCACGCGCTCTCTCTCTCAGATAAATAAATAAAATCTTAAAAAATAATAAAATAAAATAAAATAGTACTTCTGCTAACAGATTAAGGCAGAGTAATAATAAAAATACAAATAAATAATAAAAACTACTCTGAACTATGATTTAGTGGGATTCTACCCCAAAACAAATAATATGTTTGATGAGTAGCTTTACAAACTCCATCCACCGGAGCCCTGTGAACGTGGGCCCCGGTATACAGGTGTGTACGGTCATGTCTCCTTTGTGCTCACTTCTCCCCTGCTCAACCAGAGCAGCTACAAATGTACCTGGTTCGTATGTGAAGATTCTGAGTAAGATTTTTCTTGAAAACCTGAAACCAGGTGACCTCCATAAGAAAAATAACCAATCTTCAAAAGTTTTCCCCATTAGCTTTTCCTTCAGTTCTGTTCGGCTAACGATTATAACCACAGGACCATTATTGACAGGCAAAATAAGATTTTTTTCTGTTTCTTAGGATGTTTAAACCAAACACCAAATCAATCCTCTCCTGGTGAAGTTTTTGATTTGTCTTTTGGGGTGTTTTCTTTCTCTCCTTTGTAATTAAGAAGAACCAGCCTCTGGGTTGATGAGCACTGCAGGGAAAAGCGGTATTGATGGGGGCTGCGGGTTTCCTCCAGCTTACCGCATGGAGCATGGCCACACGGATTCACAGACACCGGCCAAGGCAAGGGTGACAGAGATTCATCAACCCAAGTGAATGTCAGGTTATTATTTTTTTTAATGAAAAGAAAATCTGCCTAACTATTTTATTCCATAGACCTGTACTTCATGAGCATTTGTGAAAGAAGTGAATCCATCTTCCGTGTTCAGGGGAAAAAAAACAAGCTGCGGAAAGGACATGTAGAGGAAAACGAGCAGCAACCCAATTGTCCAAGTCTCCAAAGGAAGAGTCGATTGAACAGTGCAATTAAAAGCAAACCTGAAGCATTACCTTCTCAATAGCATCCACTATCTCCCCACCTAGAGGACTCAGACACACACCATCTCTTTTCCCTCACCCCCTCCCCGCCCCCAACACACACACCCCATACACACAAACACAGGAGTGTGAGCAAAGGACTCAATCCATCCATCGGAATGCAGATCACACCAGAGAGGCTATTGTTCTGTTAAAAAAAAAAAAAAAAAAAAAAAAGCCTGCTAGAGATTCATTCATTAAAGCCGCAGCAGATTGCTGCTCTGCAGAAGGACGCAGCGTGAGGCGGGCCACCGGCTGGCCACCGCGGCACTGACAATGTTCACTCCCAGCTGCACGTCAAGCTTCCTTTCAGAAGCTCTGCATTCCACCGGCTGACACTTTGCCGGGAATCCCTTACACTTAATGGGCAACTTTAGGCACAGTCCACTGGCAATCAGGATGGAATCCCTTTTCATCTCCCTTGGCCTTGGCTTCCACCCCCCTTCCTTGCACCACTGTCATTCTTTGGCAAGGGGCAGGTTCCTGGCAAAAAGCACATTAATAGGGGTTCCCTGAGCGTTGCCCTGGGTTTGAACAGGGGTCTCTTCCCAGTCTCTTATTGCTAGCATATTCCTTGACCTCCACAGCACGAAGAAGCAAACTTGTTAAGTATTCTCTCAAAGAAGCCAGAAATTTTTTAAAAGGAGAAATTAGATCATGCCTTCTTCCACTTGCTGAAATGTTTTCTTTCACTTTTTCTCTTTTGCTATTTTTCTGTTTCCTTTTTATTTGATATTGATCTGAATTTTCTCCAGGTCATTTAATTCCACTAAATTCACTAAATTTCATTTTGCTCATTTTTCTTTGTAAAATAAAACCACATTGCTAAATTTCTAGTAAATGAGGTCTGTTTTTCCCATCTCAAGAACTGTTTTATGTCTAGATTGTTATCAAGACCTGTAACTAAGACTTTCAACCTCAAACCCAGCAGAAAACTCTCTTTTTCTGTTGTTTTGTTTTTTGTTTTTTTTCATCTGAAAAAATATCAGATTAATTAAATCCTTCCTTCTGGGAACTACATTTCATCCCTAAATCTTTATAATCTTTTCCAGCCTTGCTCCAAAACTCCCTCAGTTCATTCTGTAAAGATTCTGGGTTCTTCATGAACCCTACAGAACATCTTCTTTTTCACAGATCGCATTCATGCTACTGAAATGAATTCCTTATGAAGAGAAATGTTCTTATTCAAGTCTAAGAATAGAACATCCAGACATAAGTGAATAAAAAATAATTCATTCAGTTGTGCATGTCTGTGGTTTTTATTTTAGTTTAGACATATTTAAGAATGTATTTTTTGACTATATGTTAAAGAATTTTTAAAAATCCTTTCCCTTTCTTAGGAATGACTTAGACTATTTAAAAGTCTCTTATTTATCAACATTGATGTCTCAACACCTGCTTCCTTCTGTGCCTTAATTGTAATTTAGGGAATTATAATTTCAATACTGCATGTTTCTGAATCAAAGGTTTTGAGCATATTCATTGCTAATGTTTAATAGTCATTTAAATTTTTTAAATTATATCAGAAGAATTCCCTATATCTATGATCTTAGTTTTATAATGGAAGCGCTCTATTTTACTTGAATTTATGGCTATATGTGCCAGGAATGTTTGAAATAAATCAGTGACCAGAGTCATGCACGTTAGTCTTTGGGGGACTGGAAAACGAACCAACACCCTTGGAAGGAGAGACCTTTATATGCCAAGGATCTTACATAGCTCCTGGCATGGAATACTCAATAAATGGTGCTCAATAAATGTTTCTTGGACAAAACTAGCAAAACCAATAATCTTTAATGTTAAGTACTGGAGAGACAGAAAACTGGTAACCAAGAGCTCTGCCTTTAGAGTCCAGCTGATGAAGGTTCAAGCCTCTTGCAATGGCCCTATGAGCTCTGAGACATGACAACTTCGGCAAGCATCCAAAGCCATGCCTCTAGCCGATGTGTGGTCCCTAATCACTGTCTTGCAAGGTAGAATCCAACTCCTTGCTAGGGAAGAATGTGAGACAGCTTGAAGAATACCTCTCCACTAAACCATTAGAAAGGATGAATAATCCCAGGGCAGAAACAACACTCAGAAAAAAAAAGAAGAAAATGGGTCACCTGAAATCAAGACTCAGTTTAAGTGCTGTGAATGGGAGACTGTAATACAAAAGAAAAAACCATGGCAAGAGAATTACTCAAAAAATGTGAGACTCTGCCCAAGGAGGGGGACCCAGACCTACTGAAAGAGAAGCATTTCATTCTGCAGAACAGTAAAGAAGGCGCATTATCAAGGGCAGGGGCCTCAATTATCCCCCAGAGAGAGACACACGTTACTCAAAGTAAACAGTGTAAATCCATGGCTACCCAGGAAGCACACCACTTTCCTGGACACATGCCACCCACGCTACCTTTCACAGCTCACTCAGTAGAAACCTATAGTGACAGGTTAAGCAACTGAAAGCCTCAGGGACACAAGCGAACAGATGATATTTTCAAACCTTGTCCAACCTGAAGGTGATAATTACATGAGGGAAATAAGTATATGAGGTGAGAACAATAGGTTCTATGGGTTGTGTTAAAGGAAGAAAGTTGTTTTTTTTTCCTGAGCTGTGGTTCACGATGCCGGGATCATGGGCTCCTGGAAGGGATGTGATGGCATCTCCCAGAAACCAAGCCTGACAGGAGGCTTGTCAATCTAATAAAGAGACTTTAAATTCAAATTTGGGGAAAGAGGAGAAAGAAATAATCAGAAAAAATTAAGGCCTTTGTCAAATCTGGTATGATGGAGGACAGCAGGTGTGCATGGAGAAGAATAAACAATAAACTATAATGGAGGAGGTTCCTAACAATTCCAAGAAGAAAATGATGAAGAAAAGTGTTAGAACTGACCAACACTTTCAGCATCAGATGCTCATATTTAACTTTACTACTACTTTACTAGCTGCCTGACCTTGAGAAATCACTCAATCCTCTATGCCTTAGGACACACATCTGCAAAAATGGTGTTAATACTGCATCACTCCAGAGAGTTGTAAGAATTCAGGGGAGTGAATACACAAAAGGCATTAAGAACAGTGCCTAGCACAGGGCAAAAAATGGCCTATGTAAAACCCAACTCCTGCTAGCCTTATGTCTTTACCCCAATATGCCTACTCAACTCTGCACCTCTTCTTCTACTATTTCACCCACACATATACTGCTTTCCTGCTTCGAATAATATCCTTTGCCCTCTTGTCTGCTGGAAAACTCCTAATCTCTCAAAACTAAGTGTATTTCCTTTTCCAAGAAGCACTCTTCAACTCTTGCCAGGAAGTTCGTTGCTCTCTCCCTTTAAGTTCCTTTAACAAATCTCTCCTCAACACTCATCTCCACTGTAACACACATCACACTACACTATAATTGTCCATTCATACTCGAATGGGAACCCTTCCAGGAGGGAGAGCTAGCTTATGTGGGTGATACTGGTATCCCCAATGTCAAGTGCAAAGTTTGATATGCAATAAGAGTCTGAAAAACATTTGCTAAATAAAGGAATATAGGCCATGAAGACAAGTCTAGACCCTCCAGCAGAACCCAGCATGCTCTTAACCTCAAATAGCAGAAGAAAAGTATGTAATTGAGAATCAAATCAGAGAGAAAATATAATCAATCCTTCTAAGAAGTATATGAAAACAATTTAGAGGGCAATGGACCCAATTTCCGAGTAATGTAAAGGAGTGGGTACTGTTTACTTAGTATCCAGGATATTAAAGCCTAAATTACCTTTCAGTACCAGATCACACCCAAAGTAATTAGAATTGGTACATCTCCCAAGCAAAAGGCTGAGACCAAAAAAAAAAAAAAAAAGAATGTTACTGCTTCTTCATCCCTGACCTTCATGCAGACTTAATTCTGCTACTTAACCCAGTTAAGATTTGTCTTGGTTAAAGCCCTGTCATTTATGAACATTTTCCTGTTTTTTCCCCACATCACTGGTCAGATTCCTTTACTGCCATTTATTTCACAATTACAAGAAATACTGAAACAAATAAAGCTACTAAGACATGGTGTTTATGCCTCATGAATAACTGCTTCTTAGCTTCTTTTGTTGGTTCCTCCTTCCCCTTGAGCTCATAATGTAGGAGTGACCCAGGGCTCAGTTCTTGGTCCTCATCTCTCCTTCATCTATATCACTTCTTTAGAGATCCGATCCAATCCCACGGTTTTAAATATCAACTATGCGATGACTCCCAAACATATATGCCCAGCCAAACTTTTCTCTTGTTCCGGACTCTAATACCCCAATGTCCACTCAACAATTGATATGAATATATACAAACATTCTAAATACAACCCTGGACTGCTGATCTTTGCCTCATCCCTACTCACTCATTACACCCTCCCTACCACAGTTGATTGCAATTCCACCTTCCCAGCTTCTCAGGCACCAAGAGCCTTGATATCATCTTTAACTCCTCTTCTCTCACACTCCACACCCTATTAGTCCAGAAATCCCGACGGCTCTACCCTCAAAATATATCCAGAATCCTAACACCTTTTGTCATCTACGTTGCTGCCATCATCTTGCACCTGGATTACTGATGTCACCTCTTAAATGGTCTCCTCTTGGCCACCTATAATTGTCTCTTCTCAACAGAGCGGCCAGAGTGATCCTTTTAAGAGAGCTCTTATGGAATGGAATCAGATCACACCTCCCCTTTGCTAAAAATCCTCAAATAGCTCTCATTTCACTCTGCATAAATGCCAAAGTCCCTACAATGGTCTGCAGTGCTCTCCTCCCATGATCTCTTTTCATCTCTAGAACCTCTTTTCCCACCATCTCCCCCATCCTCTCCAACCCCCTTGGCCTCCTGCTATTTGTTGAGCAGCCCAGGCACCAATGGCCTCAGCATTTGTACTTTATTCTGTCTGGAAAGCTCTTCTGCAGACATCCAAACAGCTGTTCCCTCATCTCTGCCAGGTATTTCCTCAAAAATCATCTTCTGAGACAGGTCTTCCCTGACCACCTTTTCTAAAATTTCAACCATGCTTCAGATCACCCCTCCACTCTAAGTTTTTCTCAAACTCTATAAAAGCAGAAGATTTCTGCCTATTCTGTTGGCTGCTGTTTCCCCAAAGCCTAAAAATGTGCTTCGCACAGAGGAGGCACGCAATAAATACCTAAATGAGTGAATGAACCAGGTAGATAAACAGTTCTCCTACTTTCCAGACCAGGTTTTTGAAAATAAAAACAAATGGCACTACTCTATAACTGCTTTAAAATGTCTGCGATGGTTGAAATTCAGTATCATGTAACCTAAACAATCTTAGTGCACAAAAAGGTCAATATTTTTCTAAGGATGTTTTTCCTTACTTCTCTGTCACAAAGCACATTTCCATTTAGCTACTAATGCTTTTCCTCTAGGTAAAATCACTTAAAACAGTTTACACAAAGGCTGGAAAGGACAATGCTACAGTCACCTTAAAGAGGACATATTATATGGTCTTTCATACTTACAACAGAAAACTTAGGTTGAAATAGGAAAGTAATGGTGAACTGAAGACAGAAGTGGATGTCATGTGATCTGAGTTCTTATCCAAGCTCTACCCCTTAGGAGCTCTGCGAAGAGAGGGGCATCAATCTCTGGAAACCTCAGGTGACCCATATTTGAATAAAGAAGCACAATATGAGCCCTTCTACCATCTTAAAGATGTTGTGAAAATTATATTTGAATGGCAATTTGCAGACTGCTTCCATAATCATCATTTTATTTGTAATTATGTCATGTCATTAAAGTAATAACTTTAGGGGGGACCTGGATGGCTCAGTCGGTTGAGTGTCCAACTGTTGGTTTTGGCTCAGGTCATGATCTCAGGGTCGTGGGATTGAGCCCCGTGTCAGGCTCCACATTCAGCGTGGAGTCTGCTTGAGAGATTCTCTCCCTCCCTCTCCCACCCTCTCTACTCCTCCCCACCCCCGCTTGCATGCTCTCTCTCTCTCTCTCTAATAAATAAATATATAAAAGCTATAAATAAATAAAGGAATAATTTTAAAATCCACATTTTTTTATTAGATGCCAACCCACTTAGACTATTTTCTCCCCCTACTCTATCCTCAACCTTTTCTAAAAAAAAAGTCTAGAAAGGAGTCAGGATTTGGAAGTTAATTGTGAGGAGAATGGAGGGAAGTGGGCATTACTGAGGAAACCATCCAGTTCATTTTCTTTTATTTTTATTTTTTTCAAGAAAGTCTAGTCGGAATAATGGAGCACAAAGAAAGAGTAAGACCTTTTGTTCTTCAATTCTAAACTTACAACACCAACTGCAATTCCAATTTTAGTATATGTGCTGCCGAAGCGAGCACACCAACTGCAATTCCTTTCAGAACTTTTTGCAACTCGTGGAAAAAGCTCATCATTTTAGCAACTATCATCTCTTAGGACCTTGGTCTCTCTCTTTGTCATGTTTCTGTCCTCAGCTCTTCTGAGATCTATCTCTAAAAGTTCCATCTAAAGAACCATAATATTGAACAACTTACACTTTTTCCAAAATTAAAGATGTCTATAATGTAAAAGGAAAAATGTGTTACCATCCAGAAGAGAAGTGTTTCCCATTACAATCCCGCTGTGAAGACACACAGCCACTGGACCAGGCATGGCATTGAAGGTGAAAAGACAGCGGAGAGTCTCTTTAAGCCTGCAGTACCAGAGGCTTGTCTTGACTTGTAGGTTCACAAACTTGAAAATGGGGAAAAGAATGCTGCGTCTAACTGTTAAGAATCAATCATCTTAAACACTTGCAATGCTCTCTAAAATAATCATCATCAGCAATTAACTCTTATTTTTCAGAAAAACTGAATATTTTAAACTGTGTGTGCATGTATATATATATATATACACAAATATATGTTATATATATATAATGAGTTACTTTACCTAAATAAGTCTCCCCACGTCACCTCATAAATAACTCTACTTCATAAAATGGGGTAATAAATACAGCTTACCTCGCAGGATGTTATGAGGATTAAGCGATATAATGTATACAGCAAATACTAAATAAACAATGGTCAATTTGTGACTACATCTAAAAAAAAAAAAACCTCCAATGGAAAAGAAACATGGCCTCTGTTGTAGCAGACCTTTCCAAATAGGACCAACCCTGTCTATACGCGACTTAAGGAGAAGAGGTAGCGTACTCGGACTGAGAGGGACAGCGTTAAGGAGAGACTGGGCAAGTGCCAGACAACATGTGGAGGGGAACAGCATTGGCCCTCAGAACCCGGGGACCTTTTTTTCCAAATGCCCTGTCCAAAAAGGATTTCCCAGCTCTGCCTTCCAACCCCCAAATCTGCTCGACTTCGTCAAAGGCAGATCCAGCCACATTTTTGCAAGAATCCAGACCATTGAGGAGTAGAGTAAAAGCACTCAGATTTGACAGCATAACTGAAATGAAGAGTAAGAATGGTTTCATACAGAAATAAGAATCACATCTCAAAAACTGCTTACAAATTACTCTTTAAAACTGGAATCCTGTAAAGTTTAGTTAAATGTGCCTTGTTTGTATGCAGGCGTTCTCTCCCTAGAACAGATGCATCCATAAAGATGGCAGTAAAGTAAGTCAAAACAAATCAACAAATACTTATCATGTGCTTACATTTAGAATATATTCTCACAGTGTGTGTGTTTATGTGTGGGTATGTTGGGAGAGGTGGATCTCACAAAACAAAGTTAAGGACTCTTTTTCAGAAAATAGAATAAAAAATAATAACTAGTTTGTCAGTATATGAAATTTACTATTTTTTTCACTACATTTTGAACTTTTCAGCTATTCATAGCATTTTCCAATTGCAGCATGACTCTGAATTTCTGAGCCCCACAACAGATTTTACGCTAAGTTTGGCAATGAGGTGGGATATCTGGCCTCACAACTCTGACGTCAGAGATGATTTGTCCCTTCCCTCACCCAGATCCTTTACCTTCTTCTTCCTAATGGCCTTTGACCTGTCAATAATGTGTACAGATAGCACACAGTAAGCAAAGTAATAACAAATAGGAGAACTGGACGAAGTTCAATCATAGAAGTCAGTCTCCATAATTGTTCATGTTTTGTTTTTGAATAGCAAGCACAAATACAGAACAACAGACTATCAAATATAATTGCAGAAAATTATCTTCTGATGGTCATTTATTCTCCTTTTCAAAAATAAACAGCAATGAAAGCATCCATTTTTTGTGCATTTCTCGCACCTGGAAACTAGACTTCACATCTCCATGAAGAGACTGGATCTGTGGATGGTGAAGAACCATCTCACGGAGGCCTTGTTGCCGGAGTTTACGCTTCCCTGACTGATGCTTATAAAGTTTGAAACACCATCTCCATTTCACATTTGCATGTAGCAGGACCACGTTGGGGGGGGGGGGGGGGGAAGGAAAACAGCGAAAGGCAGACATGATGATGAAAAAGGATGTAAAGCTGAAGGGACTTCCAGGACCAGTAAAACCAATGATTTGACACAAACTGAGGTTCAAGAACATGTTCAGACCTACAAATAATAGGAAACTTTTCTTTTGTTTGGTCAGGCTACTAGTCTTCATGTTCATTGCAAGAATGGAATGAAAAGATTTCTCCTTGATGGGACATTTAAAATAGAGCCAAGTCTTTTGGCAAGGATTTAGGTAATTTCCATTATAAGATGATTTCAATGATCTCTGATCTACTACTGATGTATGCTTAAACCCATAAAGAACTTCACACAGAATTTCACACTGACATCAATGTCCACAGTCTTAACAAGTGGCATTAATTCAATCTGTTCAATTTTCCCTGACATTAAATTTCTCAGTTTTTTTTAATCCAGGAAAAGTTAGAGCAGAGAGTGTTAACAGCGCATCTGATAACAGGTGTTTTGCTCATGCAGAGGAGATGATTCTGTCATTTGCCTAGATTCCAATTTATAAGCTAGGGCTTCATTGGAGACCTTAGCAAATTAATATGTTAGAAAAACTACAACCACTTTTTTTTACTGAGGTATAACTGACATAGAACATTATATTAGTTTCATTGTACAACATAGAACTACTTTTAAATTGGTTCGGAGAATGTGTTTTTGGTAACCTCCACAGATCTAGTCCCAACATGAATATCAGTCAGCTGTAATTATCTACCAAACAATCTGGTTACAGACACATATATCAAAGTCAAATGGAATTTGAAATAAAGCATCGTATATTTTAGAAATCCATCAGCAAGATCTGTAAGACTCAATCCATATGGATCAATAACAAGATCAGTGCATCTGACATAAAAGTTGTCTCAATGCACTTGACTATTGATTATGTGAGAATTAAAAGAATTTGAGACTGGCATGATATTTTGACAAAAGATAAACTGTGGACTAACAGAAACTGATCAAAATTTTCTCATGGACTGGCTAAGAAAGAAATGAAAACTATTAGGTTTTTATTTGTTTCTAAATGAATGCATTACTGGTAAAAATAACTAACATAAAAGAAAATTTATAATAGCTAAAACCACACATGTCCTCTGGCTAATGACAATCATAACTACTAAGCCGATCTTGGAAAATCAGATTTAGTAGATGTAACCGACACAAAACTGGCAATGGCAAATCACTAAGCGAAGAACTAAATCTTCCTGGTAAAATTTCAATCATGCCAATATTAGATCAAGAAGTTTGGACATCACAAAAAGACAACTTCAATGACAGAGGCTATAATCACTGACATGTTAATATGTTCCAGAAAGCTGAACAAAATATTAAGTCATTGTCTTAAAAATTATACAAAATATAAGTGATACAATTAAATTAATTTCAGTAAAATAAAAGTAGACTAAGAAATGGAACGGCTGTTCTGTGTAGAATGGAGGCTGCTTTTAGAGAAGACTAAAATTAATTGGTGTTACCAAAAGTTTAAATTCACAAACATGAAGTCATGAACATACTCAGCATCAAAACATTCTATATCCAACTGGTTTTGATCTTTTGAATACACATACACAAAAAAATTGTTCTCCCTCTTCCTTTTTCTTGGATATTTACAATATTTGAGCTCACAGTATTTACATAATTCATATTACATATTCATATTCTGTAACAACAATAGAATTAGGTCCAAACCCACAATGAGAGCAAGGGCTTTGTTGTCAGTGAGACCACAGCACTCATGTAATCCTAAGTGAGTCAGGCACTTTGGCAAGGACCAACGTCTGCAAAAAGAAATGATACTTCAAAGTGTTGTTGACAGGATTAAATGATAATCATTATACAATACATGCATATTGGCACTTATGCCATTTTATTCCCCTCCTTGATGATAATGTTCATGATCTTGAGAAAGAGGTGTGCCTGGCACACAGTAGGTATTCAAATGTAAGGTAACTATTATGCAAATGATGATATGATGATGAAGAAGAAAAGCTGCTAAGCTAACTCCTAGGGGAGGAACAATAATTTTAAAAAAATAACTACTGAGTCATGTTAATTTTATGAGTGTTTTCCAGATACGAATGGAAGATCCCATATGGAAAAAAAAAAAAAAAAGAGCTGTTTTCATTCAGAAAAAGCCTCAAATAAACAAGAAATGGGATGAAATATATATATGGCTGCTTAAAGATGGGTTCAAATCTTCAGTGGTATTTGAACAACTCACTCCATGGAATGAGTTTGTTTCTGAAGTGAAAGCTAATCTATTGCATTATTGGTGACAGAATCAATAATTTCCAAAAGCAAATAGCTATTGTATGAAAGAAAAGAATGAAAGTCACTGGCATAAAGGTAAGTAGGCATTTAAAACCAGATGAGCTGCCCTTGACCTCTCTGTGATTCTTGGTTTACTTGGAAACTCATTATTATGGTAGTTGTTATTGGTTTTGCTATTGTAATTGATTGGTTTTAACTTAAGGGTTTCATCAAGGATGTCACCCCTATTTTATAAACCTTCTTGCCTTGATCATAGAAACAGAAGAAGAATGAAACAGTTAGGTCTTTACCTTGAATATAACAATGTGGTAAGACTAATTTGCTTCTAAATGTTTTAAAATAGCAGAAAGTCTTCCCAATATGTTTTCTCATTTGAAGCATGAAAACCTAAAAATAATTGATTCTAAGTACCGATTTTCTCAAGAAGTACTGGAGCCTTTGTTTTGCTTTAGGAAACACTTTCTTTAAATATGGAATTTATAAATCAGAAAGATATGTCTAGATTCTCAAAACCAAATATAAACAGCATGGCCAGCATGTGGCTACCAGGTCTTAAAATATTGAAGGAAGGAAATTGTGACCAGGGATCAAATTTGATGCCTTGCCTTTTGGTCAGTGAGCATCATATGGGCACAAATGCAAGTTGCCATTATTGTATTTCTAAGAAGAGTTTCAGATGCTGAGACATAATCTAAAAAAAAACACAAAGGCAATAAATATAGTCTTAGTATAGATGAAATGTCCCAGATGACCCTGAGAGATAAAAGAAAACTCCATCCTCCACCAACACATCAACAGAAAGTGCCTAGTGCTTCTCCTGATGGTTAATAAAGGCTGTATTACTTTTTTTGTCTCACTGCGTATTCAGCAAATCGATTTATAAGAGATCAAAAGCAATGAGCCTAGGAAACAGCTATTTACCCTTATGTATTTCTCTCCCCCTATCGTGCTCATTTTCAAATGAAGACTGATTTCCCTGTATACTTCCTCCACGCGAATGTCTACCATCATACTTGGTTAAACTGCCATGGCTAATTACCAGAGGGGCTCTGTAATCAGCAGAGAGCAGAGGAAAGAGCACCCACTGCATGGTCCTGGCCTGGCCTGAAAACACCTGGGATGGCGCACGCTCGTTCCTCTTAGCTCATTCTCCCTTTCATGCTGGGCTGGACCATGGGCTCTGGGGTCCCTCGGCCCCCACGAAACAACACTCATCAGTAGAAGCAACACTCATCATTGCAGAAGATCAAGGTCCAGAATGCCCACAGAATCTTTGCATACTATAATGTGCTGTTAAACATAAAAATACCTCTTTAAGAGCTCGTGGGGAAAAAATATATAATTACATGTGGCACTTGGCTGGGCTGAAGGAAGACTCAGATCTGTCTAGGAAGTAGAGCTAAGTGACACTTGTTCTCAAAATACCTATTTGTATCCACTGATTTACATTAGGGCTGAGAGGCCTTGGGGGCCATGGGGTGGGACACACATGAATCATGTCTCCACTTAGAGTCCAGGCCTACACATATCTGGCAGAACTTTGGAAGTGAAAGGAATGGATGCTAGGGTACAGAGAGGACAGTGGGGACTGCCCACAGAAGAAAATCCATATTAAGGGCAAAAATTATCTAACATAGGAAGCCAAACGGTCTGAAGGTTGGCAAGAGAGGCAAGTATGAGTGCAGCACTCAGTAAGTTGGTACTTAGATCCGCTCAGACAAAGCTACTTGGTGATATGTACAAATCCCAGGCTAGAAAAGAATTTACATGTGATCTGGCAAAACCATCGCACTAAACTCAGCCACAGTTTGGACCCAAGAATCCTTGTTCTGGGACCTTGCAGGGGAGGAAACATCTTCCCTCCCACTCCTCAAGAGTTGGCCAAGCTATTGGAGCAAGTTGAAGCTTGTCAGAAGCCTAAATGACTCAGCAGGAATCTGCTCCTCCAGCTGGGTGAATGCCAGTCAGGGGAGCAGGGCAGGAGGAGGGGGGCAGGCTGCTCCATGCAGAATGGACAAGGAGTCCGGCAGGGGAGTCCTGACTGATGGTGAGGCATGTGAGACAACTCTCCAGGGTTTACTGGAAGAGCCTGGAACTTCTGTTGGAACATGCTGAGATTTAGAACAGTGGGGTTTAGTTATTAATGTAAACATGATGTAATGTAGCAGTAGTCACCAAAATCATGAGAGCTGACATTTTTTTCTGGTCCTGTGAAACAAACTTATCCAATTTAATTTCGGTGAGATTTATTTCTGTGAAGTGTTTCTCAGATGACTTAGCAATAATCACGCCTCGGATAAACCTCATTGGCTATGATACTGCCACTGGGCAAAGCTTCTCAGATGACCTGGACTAACAGATTAGCAGCTAGTATCTGGCAGAGATATAAACCTTTGAATTTTAACAAATCATCTCCTCCCTAATTCCACCCAAAAAGGGGTGGGGAGGGTAAAGAGTTAAGGGACTCATGGAACACAGGTTTGTTTTTAGGTCTACTGCCCAAGGCCTGATTTCTATAGGCTTGTATTTCATTTTTATGTCTCTTTATGTGATAGATAATTGGATTAGTCTCTAAGAATGGTTCAGTGACCCACAGAGAGGAAATTATGTCTCCAAAGCATGTGTGTGAGATCTAACTCTTCTCTTCCAATCAGGTCCATCAAAAACGGGAGAAGGAGGAGAGAAGAGGCTATAGCATGAGGCCCTGTTCAGGCCATGTTCTCAGGGAACGTTCCTATATTTGAGTTCACTCTGAGTTTAAGCAACTCAAAATGGAAAAGTTGGAAATTGAGACCTTCTCGCTTTTACCCAATATACTCACCATCTCTGTAGATGAAAGCTGCAGGACTTTTCCCACTTAAAATTAGGTAACTCCTCTAAGTTTTTGCAATACAGATCTTAGAAGAATTTCTGAGCTGTTCTGAGCTAGAGGCTTGCTAAGTACAGTATTTCTTGATTTATTTTATGTTTATTCAAATGAAAAACCCTGGGGAGAGCAGAGTTATTTTCCTTAAATAAATGGTTGATTGTTATGCCTTAAATTGGAAAGGGGGGCACCTGGGTGGCTCAGGCGGTTAAGCATCTGCCTTCAGCTCAGGTCATGATCCCAGGGTCCTGGGATCAAGCCCGCATCGGGTTCCCTGCTCAGCGGGGAGTCTGCTTCTCCCTCTCCTTCTGCCGCTCCTCCTGCTCACGTTCTCTCTCTCTGTCTCTCTCTCTGTCAAATAAATAAATAAATCTTTTTTAAAAATTGGAAAAGAATTTTTTAATGGTCACTAATGACACTAAATTGACCATTAATTTGTTTTTAGAAAGATGCACTTTTTTTTAATAAAGATTTTATTTATTTATATGACAGAGAGAGACACAGTGAGAGAGGGAACACAAGCAGGGGGCATGGGAGAGGGAAAAGCAGGCTCTCCGCCAAGCAGGGAGCCCGATGCGGGGCTCGATCCCAGGACCCTGGGATCATGACCCGAGCCGAAGGCAGACTCCTAACGACTGAACCACCCAAGCGCCCTGGAAGATGCACTTTTAAACAGTTATTTATTCTAACATGAAGAAGAATCCAATAACAGAAGGCTATAGCATATGTCTAAATGTTTACTACACAGTTTCTCCAATGTAGATCTCATTTCTCATAATGCATATTACATATCTTCCTGATTTTTATGTGCATGAGCACATGAACTATGAGCTAATAATTCCGCATTGCGGAACAAGTGCAAATCTCCCATAAGATAAGTGATGCGTTGGTGAACTTACAGCCAGAAAGCTAACAGGGTCAGATCCAGCTCCACTACATATTTGGGACCCACTGGAAAATTCAAGTCAGTGAACCTGTTTCCTCATCCTCAAAAATGAAAATGACAACCACTACCTTATAAGACCTCTGTGAAAATTAAATGAGATAATGAACCATAAAGTACTTGACATTACTGTTATGATACAGATATATTAGAGTACAGAAGGTGCTCATATAAAAATGTAATTAGTATCTTCCAATAATCATGAAAATAAAAATAATCCATGCAATAATAAATATAACTGTAACAATTATAAATTAGAATCTACTGATATGTTCTTATAGATCCGCACATAAGCCATCAATAAAGAATTCTATACAATCGTGCCTTGAAATCCAGAACTGAAACATTTTCATCTGGAACATTTGAAAAACATGAATTTTCTTTTAAAAATAACTGTTATTTTTTTTTCTAATTAAAGTAGCATGGATTTAGATCAAAATGACAGACTAAGGCTTCATGCCGATCTACTCCCACCTCAATTTCCTATATATACCAGAAAATCTGTTTTTAAAAAGAAAAGATTCACAACAGTGCTGGAAAATAAGAATGAGTAGAACTGATGGACAGAAACTTTGAGGACTTCCAAAAATGAAAGACTGACAGAATCCTACTGATAGGAAAAAACCACAACCCAGACGACATGGAGGAGAAATCTGCTGCAAAGGTGAGAGCAACTCTGGGACACTCAAACCTCAGAGATGACAGACCAGGTAGCAGGAAAGAATCCTGAAGAAAGAGCCTCAGTAATTGGCTGGTAAAGGGTTCAGCATATTCCACGCTCCCCCCTTTCATGACTCCCCCCTCCCTGCCAACCACAGTAGCAGCAGTACCCATCCCTGGGCATGAGAGGAGAGCAGACTGGAGAGGGACTTGGATTGCCACTGCCCAAAAAGAACACAGAGTCCCCACATCCAGACGAGGAGCATTTGAACACCATGCATGGCAGCATACCCCAGCTCTCTCTCTCCAACAAAGGAGGCAGGTTCTGGTAAACAGAAACATTATTTCCAGGTAAGTAAGCAAGGACTCTCAAATATAAAAATGAACACAAACGAGAATTACCAAATACTTTAGGAAAACCAACCCTATGAGAGAAGGCACCAAATTGAATAAAGAAAACCAGAAACATCTAAAGAAACAACTCAATAGAACAAAGAAAAGGTAACTTTGAAAAAAGTATAGTTGATCCTCACATTTGTGGATCCCATATCTGTGAATGTGCCTATTTGATAAAATTTATTTGTAATTCCCAAATCAACACTGGTGGCACTTTCAAGGTCTATGACAGACATATGTAGAGTGATGAAATTTTTGAGTCACCTGATATGCACATTCCAGGTAGATGAAAACAAGGCAAACTATGCCTTCTTGTTTCAGCTCTCATACTGTACGCAAGTGTCTTTTTTGTGGTGTGCTGAGTGCCATGTCTTTCACATTTCTGTGCTTTTTGTAGTGATTTCTCTGTTTAAGATGGCCCCCAAGTGCAGCACTGAAGTTCTGTCTGGTGTTTCTAAGCACCAGAAGGCTGTGACGTGCTTAATAGAGAAAATACCTGTGTTCAATAACTTCATTAAGACATGAATTATAGTAGGGGCGCCTGGGTGGCTCAGTCTTTAAGCGTCTGCCTTCAGCTCAGGTCATGATCCCAGAGTCCTGGGATCAAACCCCACATCGGGCTCCCTGCTCGGTGGGAGGCCTGCTTCTCCCTCTCCCACTCCCCCAGCTTGTGTTCCCTCCCTCGCTGTGTCTCTGTCAAATAAATAAATAAAATCTTAAAAAAAAACAAAGACATGAATTATAGCGCTATTGGCTGTAAGTTCAATGTTTATGAGTCAATAATACATATTAAATAAGGTGTCTTCAACAAAAACATACAAAAAAGAAAGTTATTTATTGATCAGTTGATGAAAATATGACCAGAAACTCACAGGCACCTAATCCTGTATTTCCCCTAGGAACAATGGTTCAATATTCACTAATTCAGTATTAGCTAATTTACTAATTCATGGTGCTTTATAGAGCATAACTACTGTGAATAATGAAAACAGACTGTATAGCAGATGTCCTCATGTGAATAAGATAGGCTATTGCATTCAAGAATAATATTAGACTGTATAAGAAATAATCTGAGATTCTTCGGGGAAAATGTATGATTATAGAAATTAAAAATCAGTAAGTATTTTGAAGAGCAAAATGGACACTAGCTTTAGAATAAATTAGCAAGTTAGATCAAGTCAAAAATGCTCCTCCAGACACTGCAAAGTGACCAAAAAAAAGGCAAAGTTAGTGAGAGAAGTTTAGGATTAGAGAGATGTATAAAAGTTCTAATATCTACCTCATAGGAGTTTCAAGACCAAAGACAGAGTACAGAAAACATTTCTCAAAGAAAGACATGCATTCAAATTGCCACAGCCTAGTACAAGCTCAGCAGAATGAATTTTAGAGTCCACATGTGGACACAATGTGGTAAAATTTCAATACCAAAAATAGAGAGGTTCCTAAAAGCTTCCAGAGAGAAAATCAGGTTTCCTGCAAAGGAACAAGGCTCATTTTAACTTCAGAATTCTCTAGGGCAACACTAGATGCTAAAAGAAAATGGAAAATAACTTCAAAGTTCTGGCAGAAAATAAATTTGAGCATAAAAGCAGGACTCAGCCAAACTAGCCTTCAAGGGGAAAAAAGGACATTTTTTTTTTTTAAATGCAAGGACTTTGAAAGTTTGCCACTCATATATCCACTCCAAAAGAATTATAAATTCTTTAAAATTTGTCATATGGATATGTCTTTATAATTTGTCATATGGATATATGACTCTATAATTTGTCATATGGATATATGACAAAAAAATAAGGAAAAAAAATAAATACCAAAAAAATGACAAAAAAATAAATACATGAGGAAGACATGGGACACAACTTGATCATTATCGAGTAAGTAATGTTTTCCAAATACTTAGACATACATCTAAGTTTTACAGATTTCTTTGATCACCACTTATATTTTTTTAAGTGGTGACTGCAAAATTATTACAGGCCCAATGAGGAGGAAGGGGCAGATAAACTCTGAGAAACAGAGTAAGACCAAAGAAAAAACAAAAGTCCTACAGTGGAATATTTTATGGAATCTACTGGCTGGTGTTACCCCAGGGAAATAAATATTGCCCTCCCTTGGGAAAAGAGTACTTTGAAATCCCAGGACTTAACAGTTCAAGAAGGAGGCTGGAAAGAAAAAAAAAAAAAAAAAAAAATGGAAAAGAGATTTGAAGAGGGAAACCGTATTATCCCTTTGGGCTAAAAATCATAATCTTAAATAAGTGGTTTTGCCAAAGTCAAAGCAGCAATTAGGAATGCCACTTGGAATTCCTGACTGCCAATTTTGTGTTCAACTCACCTCACCTCTCTCAACTTCAATGTAGCTAACACGGAAACAGTTATGATCCTGTTCTGACCTGAATTAGACAGTGATGAGGACTAGCATGGCACAAAATAGGTCAAGTTGAGAAAAGAAACACAGAGCAAAGTCATTCACCAGATGAGAAACATGTTAAAAATTAAATTCCTGGGGCGCCTGGGTGGCTCAGTTGGTTAAGCGACTGCCTTCGGCTCAGGTCATGATCCTGGAGTCCCGGGATCGAGTCCCACGTCGGGCTCCCTGCTCAGTGGGGAGTCTGCTTCTCCCTCTCCCGCTCCCCCCTCTTGTGCTCTTTCTCTCTCTCACTCTCTCTCTCAAATAAATAAATAAAATCTTAAAAAAAAATTAAAAATAAATAAATAAATAAATAAATAAATAAATAAATAAATAAAAATTAAATTCCTGCACTCTAGGGAGCTTTGTTTCCCCAGTGTTGTGACTAGGTCACAGAAACCACTCTTTTCATTTGATATTAGTCAAAAAGTTCTGCTACCTATTGTGCATGTACCTAATCTATTACCCTGTTTTAAGATGAGTTGAAGAGGGCGCCTGGGTGGCTCAGTTGGTTGAGCGACTGCCTTCGGCTCAGGTCATGATCCTGGAGTCCCGGGATCGAGTCCCACGTCGGGCTCCCTGCTCAGTGGGGAGTCTGCTTCTCCCTCTCCCGCTCCCCCCTCTTGTGCTCTTTCTCTCTCTCACTCTCTCTCTCAAATAAATAAATAAAATCTTTAAAAAAAAAAAATTAAAAATAAATAAATAAATAAATAAAAATTAAATTCCTGCACTCTAGGGAGCCTTGTTTCCCCAGTGTTGTGACTAGGTCACAGAAACCACTCTTTTCATTTGATATTAGTCAAAAAGTTCTGCTACCTATTGTGCATGTACCTAATCTATTACCCTGTTTTAAGATGAGTTGAAGAGGGCGCCTGGGTGGCTCAGTTGGTTGAGCGACTGCCTTCAGCTCAGGTCATGATCCTGGAGTCCCAGGATTGAGTCCCGCATCGGGCTCCCTGCTCAGCAGGGAGTCTGCTTCTCCCTCTGACCTTCCTCCCTCTCATGCTCTCTGTCTCTCATTCTCTCTCTCTCAAATAAATAAATAAAATCTTTAAAAAAAAAAAAAAAAAAAGATGAGTTGAAGAAACACATGGTTTTCTAAGCAGCAGAGTCTCCCAGCCTCCCAGACCTAGCAGTGTTCCAGGCAGCTGCAGGCAGCCTGCCCTTGCAGTAGGCTTCACACCAAGTCCTCCCAGAATGCTCAGGCTCTCATGAGATTCTTCAGGGCTTCCACCAACAAGGATGTGCTTTCACCAAATAATGAACAATTCATACAGCTGAGCTACTCGGTCATTTCTTCTAACAGTTAAGTGTGATGTTGTTCCTGGTAAAATTTCATATAGGACAAAAAGAGGAATTCTGCTGCCTAAAACACTTGAAAAGTATTAGCTAGAAAAAGAGCAAGGGTTTTGTAGTAAGACAGACCTTGGTTTGAATCTCAGCTATGGTATTGTCCACGTCAGCTTGAACAACTTACGTAACTTCTCTGAACCTGTTTCCTTGTTTGGTAACGGATGATCTGCGCAAGGCTGGTGTACAGACTAAAGGATATCCACAGTACACAGCACTTCGTAGATGCTCATAAATTGTTGGTTCCTGTAACTCAATCACAGTATGTCCACTAGTGACATGGTTAGTAGAAAATTTTGAGAAGTAAGGGGGAGATCACAATGGCCTGGCTAACTGCAGTGATGTATATTGAAACTGTCTATTTGGACTTTATTAAGCTGAGAGGATAAATCCTTCCTATAAGAGGTAAGTATTCACACAGATGACATAAAATCTAATTCTGTTGACTCTGATTGGAAACACTACAATTACTATAACTGATCTTGAATTTCCTTCCCTTTCTATGTCTCCAATTGTGGTACTCCATCTTACCATATCTCATGGCTAGAAGTCCCAGCATTGACTAAAATATTGAAAAAATTAGAACTCTCTTCTTATATTCAGACTTGTTTAATGCAAGGGGTACTAAAAGGAGGTAAAAAGTAAGCTATAATATTTGCCAGAAAGTAAAATCCATTCAGTGGGATAGAGTGGTAGATTTCCTTGGTGTAGAATTTGTGTACAAATTATTTGAGAATGGCTAAATGAGTTTTGTGCCAAGAGGCTCTATAGGGCTACACTGTGACACTGAACTCTATCTTATTGTTGAGTCAATCATGAAAAAATTGCATATCTTGAAATTTATTTTATACAGCAAAATCAGAAAAGAATTGTCTTCATTTAAATGAAACCATTAAATATAATGCTTTATTTTACTCTTGTGTTTGATATTTCTATCCTAACCAAATATTGTCCCAAAATAATAAATTATAACTTTCATAACTAGGAAACGAATTCTACCAAAGGCAACTTTGCACTTATTGAGACTAAAATTCACTTTATAAATCTTTTTTTTTTAAGTAGGTTCCACTCCCATCATGGGGCTCAAACTCAAAACCCTGAGATCAAGAGTCACATGCTCTACCGACCAAGCCAGCCAGGCGCTCCTATAAATGACTTTTAAAAACACCTTCCATAAAATGAGGTGAACCTGCATATGAAATATTGAGGCTTCTCTCTGTGACTATTAATCTATTTTTAAAATGTATCTTTGATAAATGTCAGATATTCCTTAATCAAAATTTCTCTTCCCAATATTGTCACAGAATATCTTACTTAATTCCTTGAATCATCTTAGCCAAAAATACCTCCACCATATTCACTTGTTTCCATCGGCCTTTCTACAAGAAATCCTTTCAGTCAGGAATAGCTCTATCCACCAGCCGCACCAAACTGCACCACACTTCTGAAGGACAGACTGTCTTTAAGAGGACTGCAAGCTACGGTCTTTGACCTACGAGGAACAGGTGAAAAGGCAAACCCTATCCTGTGTGCAACTGGCACTGCTCACCATAGTTTAAATTTTGGAAATCACCCTCTAGCTGCTCACTCTCTTTGGAGCCCTTTTCTTGTAGTTCATGAATGTTCCTCCACAACGCCTTGCTCTGTCTCAGAAGACCCCTGCTCAACAGTCACCTCTAAAATAATTTCCACTTTTGTTATTCAGACTGAATAGAAGTCAGTGGCAAATTCCACTTCGATGTGAAAGAAGACCTAGGTCAAGACAAGCAGAAGAACATGAGCCAAAGGAGTGAACACTGAGCTCTGAGTTCTCACGAGGTCCTAGAAAGTGCACAGGCGATTCAGAATCTGAATGCAGAATATTCATAAAGTCATGGACCCCGCCAGGCCCAAGAGTATTTTGCAATTTGTTATCACAAGAGCCCTCTCTGTCAGCTAGAGTGACTGCTTCCCTGCTCTGCAAGCTTCTGGCACTTGCCAGTGGGAAGGGACAGGGCTGGGCCATCAGAGCACAAAAGCAGCTTTCTCTAGCCCTCTTTCCATGAAAGAAAAAAGAGGAAAACATCCTTTTTTTCTTTCTTTTTTTTTTCCCCCCAAAATTCCTCATAAACTGAGGTGCCCAGGGGGCTGTTCTAACTAGTGTTCTGGGTAATTTACATGGATTTATACTCTCCACTATTCTTTTTGGGAGGTGATTAATCACCATGGCAACCACTTTATCACAAAACATCTATGCTTACTTAGAAATATTGTGAGTGTGATATACCTTCTTTTTTAAAAAAATACATGCTTCCAAGAAGATGGGAGGCCCTGAAGTATGATGTTTTAAAGATAATTTGCTACTCTAAACAATACAATTTGCAGTGTTTCATAGGGCTTGCTTTTGTTGGAAAGGAGAAAAACAGAAGGAATAGGAGTCTAAATACTGACTATATTATGCACGGAGAAATGACTTCAGCTGCAAATATACAAGGTTTGTAAGTCCTAACAGTGTCTCATGTCCAAGGGGCATTAGGAAGAGTGGAAACTGGAAGAGAAGGATTGACTATCATTATGAGTACTGTAGTCACACCTGTGACTATCTCAGTAATGCATCATATTCATTTCACAAGGATCAGGAGAAGTCTGTGCAATTCTTAGTTATGAAGCACCAAAAGCAGAAATCAAACGAGTTCTAAACTTGTCCTTAGAGCTTTAGCAAAATCAACATAAGAAATAGGGTTTGCTCCCACTGGCTTTCTGAGCAGCACCTTCTGAGAAGCCTGGTGGGGAGGCTACGGACAGTAAGGGCAGAGGATGGACCATGGACACACTGCTGGCTTGCCCAGCCCAGGAATCCGGATCACACACATTCACAAGAGCCTCCCCACGTTCTCATTTTCCAACTGCCTCCTGTGGGAAACGTGGACCAAACATCAAGTTACTCCAATTTCTGCAAGTCCCAATGATGTTCATTTCCCAAAAACTTCATATACTCCTTGAAAAGATGCAGTTCACACCACACATACCACAAAGTGAATTTTTAGAAATGAAGGATTTGAATGTCTTGGTCTTTCGAGAAGAAAATCCTCAATCTGTCTGAGATTTGGCTCATTTAGCATTTTTCATCTTGGATTTGGGTACAGAAAGTTAATTTATCTGGGCAGAGACCACAAGAGGATTTAAAAGGTGTTCTTTTTTGACAAATTTGTCAGTACTGTGGTGGTTAAGATAACAGACTCTAAAGCCAACTGAATTCAAATCTTTGGCTACTTGCTCTGTTCTCTTAAACTTCTTATGCCTAGGTTTCCTTTCCTGTGAAACAGCAATAACAATAGTTGAAAAAAACTGAAACTGTTTTAGGCAACAATAGTAAAAGCAACAAGGGTATTTGCCCACCTCCATCTGGAGGCACCACTTTATCCATAGTTTCTGAGAAACCAATGGCAACAGTTAAGCAGATAACTGCCCCCGTAGTTCTCCGTCTATACTGTATGTAGCAAGGCAAGAGACCTCTACAGGCGGTTCTCATCCTCCCCACTGTGGAAACCCAGAGAGGACTCCAGAGAAGCTTGGGCACACGCCACCCGACCTTCCCTCACTCTCATGATTCAGTGCATCTCCCTGCAAGGTGAAAAACCCCTCGGGATGACTTGGACACATTTGGGATGGAAAGATTATCAAATGATGTGCCAAGCACTGACTGAACCATACAAGAGTAAATACGATAGAGTTTAAGCCACTAGACGACCACTAACTTAGAAATGGGCCACATTCACTGTGAAAATAGATCTGGCAACTTGAGAAGTGTCTTGGGGCCTCACCAAAGGAACCAGGTACAGCTTTATCATGCTAAAGTCCTGAGACTGGGACCCTTCGAGAACAAACCACCTGTACGCTAATTTCGTTTGTGTGTGTGTTTGTTTTTGTTACAGCTTTATCGGGACAGACACTAGTATTATTTTTAATAAAAGAGCAAGGGAAAGCTATGTTTTGAAAGATACGTCTTTCTTTTGCAACGCAAGCAAGAGTAGACTTAAATTCGGATATGGGACAGAGGCACAACAGAGCATAACAAATCAAACGCTTGCCAGGTTCAAACAGGGCCCGGTGACCTTCTAGCATCAAAAACAACCAACTAACAACTGTAGTTGTGTTAGCTAATGCTTACTGAGTACTAACCATGGACCAAGTACTTACGATAGATCTCATAAGACCTCTGTGTGGTCAATACTATCATAATCTCTGTTTGATAGATGGGGTATGGAGGTTTACAGAAAGCCAGGGTAAAGGATTCAAACCCAAGCAGTCTGACCCAGACCAGTGCCCCTAACTCTTGTTCTGTGCTGTGCCCCTTTAAAAATTTACCCTGAAGAACCCTGAGTGCAGCACGCAATGGATTATTTTACTCCATAATAATTCAGATTCATTCACTTGCTCAGAAGCACTTACTGTGTACCCACGGTGACAGAAGTCTGTGCCAGGAACTACAGAGTTACTAAAAGAAGTAAGATTGGGCCCTGCCCCCTAATTGCTCACAATCGAAGAAAGATCAGATTGGAATACAAACAACTATATTTCACGGTAGTCTGTGATCTGCAGTTAGAAAGGATGAAGGGATATGAGCATGAGGTTGCACACTACCTTCCCCAAAGACAGCCTTTGATGTGCAGGTACTTACTGGGAAGCTAATTTAGCATTAAAGCCTAGAAAAGAAGTTTGCTTAGGTCCTGTGCTTTGAGTCAGAGGGAAAAAAATTAAATTTCTGTATTTAAATTCTATATAGTTTAGGGCTGACTTTCCCTTCAAACAAGCCAAAGCACTAAAAACAGTGTTCCCACAACAATGGTTTCAAGGTACTTCTATCACTGGGGAACGTGAAACTGTCACACACAGTCCTGCCCTAGGAGGTATCCACTGGGGAGTTTCCTTTCCAAGGAGGTGTTCGTGGGGAGCTGTCAGTGGCGGGAGGCCGGAGGGTGGCAACGCCCTCCCTCATTCTACCGGTTCTAGTGTGTTTTCCATCATGATGTCTTCCAACCCAGAGTCAAGCCAGGCAGTACAGACCACAGAGCTGCAGGTTTGGGACCTAAGAATTAAACCAGGAATAAGTATATAACCCAAGCCAGGCCAAAGTCATTTCCTGGAATTGCTATAAGGCTGTAGAAAAGCAAAGCCCCTTTCTACTCTGCTTGCTGAGTCAGAAGACGTAAATCCTGCCTTCCTCATGCAGAAAGCCTGTCTACAGAATAAAGCTAAAAGCAATAAGTAGACTCAAGTGATGGAGCAAAAGGCAGTCCTGAGGACATCCTTTTAGCCCCTGGATCCAGCTGTGCCTGAGGCTAGTCATCTCAGACTTCTCAAAAACATGAGACAATAAATTGCAGCCCAGCTTGAGCTGGGTTTCTGTCTCTGGGATATCTGCTGTACGAAGTGCCACATAATAGCCTGGGTTTCAGGACCAAGTTCTAGCAATGTCACTCAGGGTCTGTGTGACTTTGGGCAATTGAGCAACCTTTCTGACTCAATAGCTTCATCTTTAAAATGCAGATGAAGGTTTCAGAGGATTAAACAGGATAATATATGTAAGGCACTTGGCACAGTGACTGATATGTGGTGATGCCAGGACATCCGAGGGCTGCAAACATCATCATCACCATCACTGTGACAGTTCATTTTATGTGTCAGCTCAGCTAGGTTACCGTGCCCAGGTATTTAGCCAAGCACTAGTCCAGAGGCTGCTATCAGTGTATTTATAGATGCGACTGACATTTACAATCAGCTGACTTTAAGTAAAGCTGATTACCTCGAATAATGAGGGTGGGTCTCATCCAATCAACTGAAGGCTTTCAGAGCAAAAACTGAGGTTTCTTGGAAAAGTAATTTTGCCTCAAGACTGTAACAGAAATCTGAATTTCCAGCCTGTTGTACTGCCCTAGAGATTTTGGACTTGCCTGCCCCCACAACTGCATGAACTGATTCTTTAAAATAAATTCTCACTCCCTCTCTCTCTGTTTCTCTTTCTCTCTCTTTCTTATTCTCTCTCTCTCTCTATATGCACACATACCTACACATATATACATATTTATTTATACATAAAAATATATAAATACATATGCATATACATACCTAACATATATACACATAAGGTATATACATATATTTATTTGTATTTATAAGATAGAAATGTATTTAATATATAATGTATTAAAATACTTATTATATATATGTATATATATACACACATACACACATCTCCTGACTTGTATAATCATCATGACTTGACTTGTCTAGCTGTTCCCCAGCCCCTCTGTAGTACTGGTCAGAAGTGATCCAGAATGGCAGGCGATGTACAGCTCACTGAAGTAAGGCCCTAGTGTATTCAACTGAGAATTGAACTTCCACAACTGTTCTCCAAGAAGCAAGAAATTTCCAGGCTGTCTTCATCCAAGACCTAAGTATGGTATCTCACAGAGGAACATATGAACAAAGAGCAAACTACTATTTGTGGCTTACACTTTATCAATCCCTGGCATGAATCTAAGGTGTGATTAGAAATTTATCATAGGAGGGGGCGCCTGGGTGGCTCAGTCGTTAAGCGTCTGCCTTCGGCTCAGGTCATGATTCCAGAGTCCTGGGATCGAGCCCCACGTCGGGCTCCCTGCTCGGCCGGGAGCCTGCTTCTCCCTCTCCCCCTCCCCCTGCTTGTGTTCCCCTCTCTCGCTGTGTCTCTCTCTGTCAAATAAATAAAATCTTTAAAAAAAAAATTAAAAAAAAAAAAAAAAAAAAAGAAATTTATCATAGGAAATAACTGTTCTGGAGGCCCAGTTCTCATCTCAGAACCGTGTAGAGCATTAAGTCATCATGTTTTCGCCAACTGATTTGGAGGGGATTTGTTTGTTTTTAAGCAAGGCACAAAGAAAACTGATTGGCCCTTTCCTAATAAGTATTAACATCGTAAATCATAATCCAAAGCTCTGCGTACAGTAATGGATTCAGACTAAGGAAGCTGAAAGGCACGCATGAGCTCTGGTGATGCAGAGAAATCTCCTCCACGTTCAGCAGGGAGCAGTGTCCACCTGCCGAATCCTTCTTCCACCCACACTCTGTGGATGGCTTTGCCATCTTCTCTCTTCTTTAATTCCCACTTACGATGGGGCCATGTAAGGCACTTCACGTATCTTTCGCTTGATTATTCTTTCCCACAATCCCCTTTTCTACTCAGCGAACACCCATAAAGCAGCATGTTTCGGCAATGAAAGGGATGAAAGTTACATATTTGGGATGAAATGGAAGCAGAAGGAAACTCTGCCAAAGGCCTCTTAAAAGCTGTCACACCTGCTGACTAAACACAGCCGGCTCCGTAGCCCAAGGGAAGAATCCATTCTTCTCTTTCAAACTCTGACTTCAGAAATCTCCAGGAATCAGTTCATCAGCCATTGATTGGCCTCTCTCATTAGCTTCTCTATTAATTGCAAGGGCAATACAAGGCTGCTTTGTAGGTGGCCAAGGAAGGGAACCCACCCCCGCATGTGCTTATGCCTCAGGCAGAAATTCTGACCCCAGAACTCAAAGCTCAGCAGAAGAAGCGCGTCCGTCTCTTCACAGTCATTCACTCAACAAATATCGGTTGAATACATATCTACTAGATGACAGCTGCTCTCCAGAATTTAAAAAAACAAACAAACAAAAGCCCCTACTGTAAAACAAATACACCTGTCTCCTGCTTTCATCTGGAGCTTCGAGGCGTGTCCCTGAAGAATGCTGTCACTGCGGAGAAGCCACAGGTTTTGGGAAGCCCTTGCTCCCAGCATCTCTCAGGTCCAGGCCTCCTTCTCCCCCTGCCCTGTGAGTTCAACATCGCTTCTCTCCTTTTTTTCTTACCCCAAACTCAGCATGCCTTCCACTATCATTTTTTGGTCTTGATTTCTATTTCTTTGCCTTCCAGGAGCAAGTATGATTGGAAATTTGCTGCCTATACAATAAATACAAGTCCTGCTCCCCAGGAAAATAAGATGTTGGTGTGACTCTCAACTCCCAGACTACAAAGGAACTCAGACAGAAAACTCTTCTTCTGCCTTCTTTCTTGTGCCCCTTCCTTGCACATTTATTAGGCTAAGTATTAATATGTTTCAGGCATGGCGCCAAGAGCTATAAATATATTATCTTACTTAACTCTCCCCAATGACCCTATGAGGTAGGTGCTCTTGTGTAATTTCACAGATGAGGAAACCAAAACTCAGAGAGTTGAGGTATCTTGCCTGAGGTCATGCCGTTGTTAACACCAAATGAAATCAAAGGCTGACCACCATAAACCCAATTCACCTTTCTCCTAAGTAGCAACTACAATCAAGACCCATGGCTTCAGAAAAGACAGATTAGGGGAGCGTCATAACTCGCCATTTCTCCTCTGGAACTGTCCCCTGGCTGGGCTCCTTGCAACAATCTTGCGGTGCTCAAATTCACTGTTTATACTGCAGGCAGCCAGAGCTTATGAAAATGTGAATTGGTGATGTCATTCTTCTGCTTAGAGCCTCAACACTGCTCAGTGCTCTTAAGATAAAGCACAGCCAACTGAACAAACTTCCAAAGCCCTCCATGATCTGACCCCTACCTACTCTGGCAGCCTCTACCATCGCTCTCCCTCACACGTGGATCCACAGCCATCTGAACTGCTTCCATCCCCCAGAATGCACCACGCTTTCACCCTCACAGTCTTCTGAGGCGATGTTTCCTCTGTCTAAAACACCATTCCCTCTAAACCCCTGCCACACACACGCACACACACAGACTCCTCTCTTTATTCTGGCAGAGTCCTCCTCATCCTCCAGTTGCCAGTTTAGCTGTCACGTGCTCAGATGCCTTCCCCAGTCCCGCATTTCAGGCATCCCATGCTTGTCCACTGTACCTCTATGAGATCTTTCCTACACGTGGTGCCTCGCACCAGCCTGGCACAAAGCAGGCTCAAAATAAATGCTTATCAAACAAATGCATAAATGGCTGATGTGATGGGGGAGTCTAACATCCAAAACTCCAATCTCCTCAATGTATTTGTCTAATCCAGAGCAGCTAGGGATTACCAAAGGTGCCACAGACTGGTACGGCTGTCCGTGACCTCTACCAGTCACAGGAGCCCATTCCTTCTACTCTCTGTGCAATCGCATCCTGGAAAATTAACTCTCCACACCACACACTGGAGCAAACTGCCTCTGCTCTTCCTTGTGTCCATACTGAAAGAGGTGAAAAGGTCCTGGCGGGTATTCATAGAAAGTTGTCGGTTTTAGGGCAAAGTTAGAGAAATGTGTATCAGTTACGGAAGCTCTCAACTGCAAGTAAAACAAATCTCGACTTAACCTGGCCTAAACGGTTAGGATAGATATGATGCCATATCATGGAAGTCTGGCGACAGAGCAATCTCTAAGCAGGTGGCTTTATATCGATACTATCTTCAAGGATGCAGACACTTTCCCGGTCTCCACTCTGCTGTCCTCAGCATCACTGACATCCGAAGGCTGGTTTCCTTCAGGGTCATAAGGTGGCTGACAGTAACAGCCATAGCAAGATGGTGTCTCCTTGATCGAATGCAACAGAGAAAAAGAAATCTCTTCCCCCCGCCATCAAACCTCAGTGCTTCCCTTCAATCTGATTGGACCAACCTGGGACCCGTGCTTGCCCCAAGACTGACAACAATCCGCCAGCTCCAGAATCCAGACGAATGCCAAGAACTAATTGGCTTATAAGAACCATCTGGGGCAAAATGGATGCACTACTGATGGAACCAACAGGAGACTCTGAAGGACAAAAAACTCTCCAATGCCAAGGACAGAAGCAAAAGAGTACACTTATTTCCACCTAACACTACTATATTTTTCTCTTTCTATTTGCAATAGCTCCTAAAGATGTCACATGTAAATACTCCATGTCCCTTTTGAATGTGTGGTTGTATTTCTTCCTGCTGACGCTAGCTTCCCTTCAAGTTAATCATCTTCTTCTGCAGACATGCTTATGTTGAGTCAGCATTTAACATCTCGAGGCTTATTGCTTACAGCAGCGACAGAAACTGCTTCACTCAACCCTGCGCAGAGGCAATACAAATGATAGCAAGAATGTAAGCCAAATGGCTTCATTACTCTTTTTTATGTACGCAGATCTTTGATAATGTCATAAAGCAGAAGTCTCGTCACTGCACAGCGGATAAAACGTCCCGTCTCAGTGATGCAACAATGGCCGGAGAGAGGGCGGAAAGGCTGTTACAGTGAGTAACCCGCTGGCACTATCCTGCTCCTCAGTGGGTCACATCTGTGTGTTCTGGAGCAGAGATTTAAAAGCCAACTAAGCTGTAGGTTTTTCATAGATGGCTTTTATGATATGGAGGTATGTACCCTCTATGCCTATTGAATCTCAGAGCCGTACCTCTGAAACAAATAATGCAATATATGTTAAGAAAAAAAAAAAGAAGAAGAAGAAGGTAGCAGGAGGGGAAGAATGAAGGGGGGAAATCGGAGGGGGAGACGAACCATGAGGGACGATGGACTCTGAAAAACAAACAGGGTTCTAGAGGGGAGGGGGGTGGGAGGATGGGTTAGCCTGGTGGTGGGTATTGAGGAGGGCACATTCTGCATGGAGCACTGGGTGTTGTGCACAAACAATGAATCATGGAACACTTCATCTAAAACTAATGATGTAATGTATGGGGATTAACATAAGAATAAAAAAATTAAATAAGTAAATTAATTTAAAAAAAAAGCCAACTAAGCTAATTGAGAAAACATTACGCTAATTTCCATTCTATTCCAGTGCAGATAACTTGTCAAGTTATCCGCCTTCGTAGCGTTTATCTAAATACACTGAGGTAACAAATAATTCTCGGGTTGGAACTTCAGTTAAACTGTCGGCATGGGTTCTTTGCCTCCAGGACACAAGCACATATGAACCACTCCTGAAATGGCTGGGCTGTCATTTTATTCGGAGGTACCAGCACCCGAAGAAGAAAGGCTACATATATGCTTTAAAAATAAACTTCATTTGACTTGTCAGAGGGCCTTTGGGCTTTATTGTCATGTATAATCATACACTGTAAGAGCCGTACAGGGATTTAGTGACCACCTATTTCAAATGACATGTCAAAATTCTCATCGTTGTTGCATCGACACATTATTGACCAGTATGCCTCTGAAAATCTTCTGGGAGGTGATGATTGACTGCACCGGTGGAGAGCCCTGGCCATACTCCAAAGCCAGCAAAGTTGATCCGTGGTGCTCTCCCATGCTTGTGGGTTCTTCTCCTCCAACCAAAAATGCTTATAGCTCTCTAGTGGTACAACCTACCACACTATAAAAATCCAACCAGACCTTTTCTCATGCCCAATGTCCCATGTTCCAAAGACACCTTCTAGTAATGTTCCTAACTTTCCTTGTGACAAATTTCAGTTCTTAAGAGGAAAGCAGTTTAACTGATTGGCTGAAACAATAACCGATTAACTAGATTAAAATACACTTGAGAGTAGAGACCTAACCTTATATGTTTGCATCTCCTAACTATGCTTTCCCTGCAGCACACATGCAAAGGATATAAATCTAATCTTGTTTAATTTTCCCAGGGTGACGTATTTGAAGAAGAAATTTATCTCAAATTAATTTCTGACTGATAGAAATTATTTAGGGAAATATTTGGGAACAGGAATAAAAAATGTTGTCCTCCTTTCTCCTTGCTTACTTTGAGCTAGGACTTCTAAGTACCATATATCCCTCTTACTGTTCCTTCCCCAGATCACTATAAGTATACCATTAATTCATCAAACTGGTATTATCAGCATCCATTATGTTCAAGGGCTATACAGAGCACTGGGCAGAAAGCACTAAGCCAGCCAAGCATGGGCTCTCCTCTCATGCAGTTTTTCTTGGCAATCGGTTTCATTCTTCTCTGTTTTTTCCCAGGCTTTATATCTGCCAGTGATGATAATAATAAATGATAATAATAATAAGTTTGAGTAGGACTCTGTATATGTCAGATACTGTTCTTTTTTTTTTTTTAAGATTTTATTTATTTATTTAAGAGACAGAGAATGAGAGAGAGAGAGCACACGAGAGGGAGGAGGGACAGAGGGCGAAGCAGACTCCCCGCCAAGCAGGGAGCCCAATGCGGGACTTGATCCAGGGACTCCAGGATCATGACCTGAGCCGAAGGCAGTCACCCAACCAACTGAGCCACCCAGGCGCCTTGTCAGATGCTGTTCTAAGTGCTTCATATTCTTTTAGTCCTCAACACAACCTGTTAGCAGATAAGAAACTGAGGTCCCCGAGATCAGAGCCCTAAGATGCTCAAGTAAGCAGGCTAGCCCTCTTCTTAACCTCTGCTGCCTATAACAACCTTTAAGTGACTTCTGTTTTCATTTCTACAACTGATTATCACACGAAAAATTTCACGGCAGGAAAGAATTGAAAATTTTAGGAGAAAAGCATTGGTAGACATGTGTTGAGTTTTAAAGTATGAGTAGGACTTAGGTAGCACATCTTGGTATTTTCCTAACTCTGGCACCATTCAAATTATCTTTCTATTCTTTTCTATATCCCCTACCTTTCCATAGATCAATTTTTTTAAAAGCTAAAACTAAAATTCATTGAGAGTACCTACTCTGGGCCAGGCACTATCACGCATTGCTCTGCTTTATTCATTCCCTAAGATCAAAACAGTTCCACAGAGAAAGTTAGTAAGTCACCAAAATGGGGAATGTGACATGGAATGAGGGTGTCTTTGATTCATTAATATGTCACATGTCTTTTGTGCCTTTTTTTTCTTTGTTCACTTGCTAGCATTTCCTTAAGAGGGACCAGAATCAACATTCTATGCCTCATGAAGCCAATTACTTTAACGGTTAAAACAGCAGAGCAGTAATATAAATGCAAGGCTAATTCCCTGCAAGGCTTCCCTCCACCCTTCATCCCACCACCAGCATTCCATCTCCTTGTGTATTCCACTGTAAAAATCTTTTGTTCCTCGTATATGTCTTATCTTCCCCAACCACCGTTTGGAAGATTTGTGGTAGAGCACATCAGCCCAAGGAAATTCCTTTTTTAGAAAGAGTGCACTGTAGATTCTGGCCCTTTACCTGCTTCTCCAGTTGCAGCCAAAAAGGAAGAGAACCCTAAGGTTCCTAAATCCAATGAACTGCTTTCTAGTTGTGACAACGGGAAACAGGAGATGATAATCTGATAAAAAAAGTTTTTTGTTGTATCTCAATTCACCAATCTATAGCCCAGCAAACCACAGTCCTGACACACCAGCCCATGCTTGCATACATTCCCTTTTGCATACTTTACATAATCACCATTTTTGACAAATTGACATCCAAAATGAGTGATCAGATACCCACTGCTGTAAATGCTTTAAATGGTGCTTTCCTTCTGTCACAGTCAAAGGCATACTCTCAGGTTGCAATTAACTTTGGGGCTAGGGAGGTAATAATTATGGTCTCTTTGCATTGGACACAAATGAGTCCATTTATCAGCATTAGAGTTGCAAATGATCAATCTTCTAAAAGCAGCGCAAGCAAGCACTTCATTGCCTATACTTCTTTAGATCAAGAGCACCCAGCTTTCACTAGAGAAAGTCAATCTAAAATGCAGCTATCCCATAAGGCACAGGAAATAAATGGGAAACATCAAGGAAAGAAGGAATTTTTTTTAAAAGGAAGGACCAGGAGGAGGAGGAGAAGAATTTTGCCTGAAAAACACAAATCACACAAAGTGCTAGAATCAAAGTAGGGGAAAAAGGAAAAATTTTAAAGTCAAGTCATCAGACTCATTATCACCTGGAGCCTGGAGTGTTGTAATAAAACCATCTATGGCTCAGGGAAATGCGGGGTGGGTGGGGAAGAACCCTTATGGGGTGGCTATTCCATAGGGACGGTCACACTTTCAGGTATAGCTAGCGCATAGGTAATTCCACACTGAATATTTTTATTTTCTTAGATGATACCAATTCAGTGTAGTTCCAAAATATAAATAAAAAGTGTTAAAAATTAAAGAATTCTTCTTGAACCAACTTTGAGCCCCCCCCCCCCAAAAAAAAACCATGGTAAGGAAATGTGAGGGCTGTTTTCAATAAGAAAGACAAACTATTCCAATGGAAAATTATCATCTACCAATGTGTGTGTGTGTGTGTGTATGTGTGTGTGTCAGAAAAAAACAGAGCAAGACAGAAAGAGACAGTCAGATAGACAAAGACTGATTACGAATAATATCTAGTATATATTATTTGGGAAACAATATACATAGTATATCGTATTAAATATTTATATACCCCAGAAAGCTTCAGAAAGGAAAAATAAGAGACAAAGATAGGGTCAGGATACCGTGGATTGATCATCTTCATTTCATTTGTCTGTCTTATCTGGGAACTCGTATTTTCAGAGACATTAATGACCCTAGACATTATGATGAAATCTAGAAACAGCCTTAAGGGATGACTGGGGGGGGCTTTAGTTACCCAATCCCTCCATCAGTAGATGGGGTCAGTACAAGTAAACACACTATCTGTATAAATACTGTGTTCTTGCTATGCAAAGTCAGCTCCAAGACCCTGCTTCCAACCCCTCCCTAGAGCAACTCTGGAGCAATCACTAAATGAAGTAACCAGACCATGAATTTCATTCCAGCACTCACGGGGAGATGGTGGTGGGTTTCTGTTTGGTTGGCTTCTGTGATGTTTCAGACTTACTCCATACCTAGCTAAAAACTGCCTTGCGCCATTTTCAAAGACCGATCACCTCCTATTGGACTGGCTTGGATGCCACTCTCCACGCTTGGCAGTACCGGGAGGAATGACAGTTAATTTTGTGAAGCTGCAAATATCCTTGCTAGTCTCTCTGTGACTACACACACCGTCCAGAACACGTCTCCCCCCACCCTTCCTCTATCCTCCCACACACACCTCCCCCCACCTCACAGCCTCCCTGTTTCAAGCAGTCACCGGACCCTGGGATTTTCCGAAGCCCCTCACCACCCACCAGCGTTCAGAGCGGTCTGTAAGGCTATCTGTTGAGCAAAGGGCCCTCTCTGAGAGCACAGTGTTTCTTCTGCCTACAGCAGGATACAGATAGGGACAGAGACTCCAGCCATCCCCGGGAACCCAGAGTCACAAAGAGCTCCTCTGATCCTGCTGGCATCTGGGCTTCCCCTCATTAGCACATTAAAGCTGCTCTGTCCCTTCCCTCTGAGCCGCTCTGTCTGTCCCACTGCCGGCCTCTATGGAGCCTTTTAGGCCCACGCTCATTTTGAAACCTCCCCGGTTCAAGAGGCACTAACCCCTTCGCAAAGCCTGTCAAACTCCTCTACACACCACAGGCACCTTGGAAGCACCATCACCCGGACAGGCGCACCCAGAGAACAGGACAGACAGCTTCTGCCAAATTAGCCTTCCCAAGAAGAGGCTTTCTTAAAACAAAACCAAAAAAAAAAAATAATAATAATAATAATTATATCTAGCTTTCAACAAATGGAATACACTGAAGTAAAGACGTGTGCTTTGTTCACAGATGGGTGGCTTCCCCTTCAGATTCTGACTGACAAGGCTCAGCAGGAAAACCAGCCGGCCAGCGCTCTGGCTGCGCCCAAGTCCTCCGCACGCTGAGGGCACCAGTCAGCATCTATCACGGGCCTGAAGACCCTGCTCTCCTTTGAGGTTTGTGACGAGGATAACATCTGCATGGTACTTGGCGGCTTTCCACACCCACACCCAGACGTTATTTCATTCAAAAATCCCCAAAACGCAATGGGAAATGAAAGGCTAGGATTATTTTAATTAGTTTACAAATGAGAAAAATGAGGCCCAAAACTTAAGTCAGTTGCCTGAGACAGAACATATCAATCACATTCTGAAGGGGACACCATCACGCCAACGGCCCAGACACAAAATTTCTGAGTGCCTTTTAATTCTCTCTCCTGTCTCTCACACCCTATTTCCAAATGGAATCAGGACCTAAATCCTACGGAGTTCCCCCAAATATGCCCCGTACTAATATCCTGACTTCTTCATAGCTGAATTCACAGATGGTTCTTGCTTGCCATGTCACTTGGGCCCAGTTAACCTTATCCAGGGCAGACATCTTTCTGCCCGTTACACCCCCCACCTCATCCCCACCACAAATGTCAAATAAACACAGAGCACTGTCCCTCAATCCTACTATACTTCTTTTGTATATTTCCTTTCTGACTCTCCAAAATGATAGTTACCCACTTCCCTCTGCACTAATGTCCTACACCCCTCCCCAGCATCTAGCTCCTTCATTCTCATTGATATCCTTGCCTCAGAGTTCTCAGAGAAAGAGAAGCCGCCAGCCAGGAATGGACCTTTATTCCCATCACCATATCTACCAAACCACCTTCATTTATGCCCACAGGCTGTGGCTCCCCTCTAGTATCATGGAGAGTGTCCTGACCCCTCTCCAAGGCCAACTTTTCCCCCCTCCTTTGGATCCCATCATCTAGCCTTCTCAAGGCTTTCCCCCCTTCCGTTATCCCATTTCCTTCCCACGTATGCAATTTCTCCCTTAAAGCTCTATCATCCCGTCAGCACACAGACTTTTGTTATCTCCTCTATTAAGAGGCTCTCCCTTTGCCCCTCATTAGGGCAAAACTTCTCAAAAGTTATGTTTTGAAGTCCCCCCTTACTTTCCCTCCCCAGTCATTCCATCCAGGCTTCCATGCACCACCACTCTGAACCTGTGCCTTTCATGGCCCCCAAGGTTCCCACATTGCTGAGCCACTGCCCATTTTTCTGTCCTTCCCTTGATGACTTCAGCACAGTGCACCACTTGTTTCCTCCCTCCTTCCTTCCCCTAGGCTTCTGAACACTGCACTCTCCTGTTTTCTCTCCTACTTCAGACCCCTCCTTCTCCAGTTCCTTAGCTGGGTCCTCCTCCTCTGATTCACAGGTGGATGCGCTGCCCAGGTTGACCATGGGAACCCTCTTGTCCTCTATCTACACTTTGTCTCTCCAGATGATCTCATCCAGGACCACCCCTGTGACTCCCAAATGCAAATCCCCAGCCCCTGAGATCTCCCCAGAATCCTAGACTCCAGCTGTCCCGGGACATCTCCACTAGACATTTCTAACTGAACGTGCCAGAAGTAAATTCCTGACTTTCTCCCCACAAATATGTTACTCTCCCTGTCTTTCCCATCTTAGACAATGGCACCTTCACTCGCCCGATTTCTCAAGTCCCCCAAATTGGAATTTGCTATATTCTTTGCCCTCAGTGGCCTCATCAAATCACTCACCTAGTCCCATGGACTCCATCTCCAAATACAGATCACTCCAAAACATGATTGTTCCTCTCTACCACCACTGGGACCCTCCGGTCCAAGCCTCCAACATCTCTTTCCTCCAGTAACCACTTACCTCTCCTGCAATCCATTCTCCAAAAGCAGCTAGAATGGTCTTTTCAAAACATTAACCAGATTATTCCTTTGCTGAATACCTTCCAGTTGCTCCCCATCCCACTAAGAATAAAACCCAAGCTCATCTCCTGGCCTCTGAGACCCTAAAAGATCGTATGCCTCCATCCCCTATGAGCTCTTCCCCTCCTCTGCTCACTTTTGTCTTGCACTGCGGTCTCCCACTCTTTAAGTACATTATGCCTGCTTATCTCATCTTAGCATCTCTGCCTGGAGTGACCTTCAAGTAGCTAGTTCCTTCTGGCCATTTCAATCTTAGCTTCAATGTCACCAGAGAGAGAGAGGTCTCTTTTGACCCCTCAAGTTAAAGCACCACCCATTGCCTCTCTGTCGCCTCACCCCACTTTCTCTGGGTAGTATACAGCACAATTGGATATCTTTCTTAGTATTTGTTCATTGCCTGCCCCAACTCCAATGCCGTCACCATGACAGTGAAGGTCCTTTATGTCTTGCTCCCTGTGGTATCCCCAAGATCCAGATGCAACCTCTTACCTGGCACAGTAATTATCTGTTGAACGGCTGAACAGCTCCTAGTCTGTGCTGCTCAGAGCTTGAAGTGAAGCCATACCAGTGGCCCTGCCACTCATGTCAGCTGCCATGTAATCTTGACCCTACTTTCTCTCACGCAGACCCAGAATGTGCTCTCTTTCACTTCGTGATCCCCTGAAAGGTAGCATCTCCACCTATAACCCATTCCACAGAACTGGGATGCTGTGCGGTACCACTTCTCACTTCTAAAAGTTACCTTGCCTAGTGTTTAAGGTGAGAGTCTCAACCCAGGCTGTTAGGTTGAGTCCTTGATATTACTGTAGCTATCATCAGACCTAACCTACTGCCCACACAGCACCAGCTGGGATATTTTCAAGGCCATGACTAGCACCAGCCTAATGCTACTACTCTGAGGAACCCCTACTCTGTGATTAGATGCACTTCCAGGCTCACTGTTGAATCCAGACTCGCTGTTGCTCCCTCTTGGATATTGGGCTGGGACCAGTGCATGCCTCTCGAACTATCTACTGTAAGCTATCAGCTGTTTCTTTCAATTCATTGCAGGCAATACTTTTGTGAAATACAATTTTAAAAACCAGCTACTAGATAAATGAAATGGCAAAAACCAAAAACTTACCAAAATACATGACCCCACTTTTAATATTAGAAGGAAAGACATAAAAGTTCTGCCAGATATCTGTAGATATTTCTAAATGCTTATTCTCGATTTCTGTTCATGTCACATTCTGGTTGCACAGTTTCCGAATCAGCACAGGTCCTGGCACCACACTCGGATTGGCTAGCTGCTGTCCTCCCAGCTATCTGTCTGGATTCTGTCCAAATCACAGCACTTCCCTCTCCCTGCCCCCATCCCATTTAGACTCCTTTCTCCACTCCCCTAAATGGATATGGTAGTCCCTAACTTGTCCCCCATACCCCGATCCCTCTCCTCTCCTTCTGTCCTAAAGACTGTGTTCAGAATATCATGTATAGGCACATCTCTGATCATGTCCTTTCTCTACTCAATAACCTGCAATAGTAATAACCCACAGAGTGAAGTCTAACTCCTTATCGGAGCACCTAAGGGTGCCCATTGTCTGACTCCATCCTACAATTCTAATCTTACTCCACTCTACTGCCTTTTTTACCTCCACATAATATTGTCAAACTGGACACTTCCTCCTCTTACTTACTACCTCTTACCCCATATTTGGCTTCATCCTTTCTACTACCACCCCCCTTCTTACACATGTTCCTTCCCTACCCCAATCCATCTGCCATGGATTGAAAACTTCTGTTCCCAAAAGTTCATGAGTTGAAGCCCAAATTCCCAATGTGACGGTATTTGGAGGTGGGACCTTCAGAAGGTAGTTAGATTTTGATGAGTTCACAAGGAGGGAGTCCCCATGACGGAATTAGTACCCTTGTAAGAAGAGACAGGAGAGAGATCGCTCTCTTGCTCTATAAATTGAAGATATGAGAAGATGGCTGACTGCAAGTCAAGAAGGCCCCCACCAGACACTCACTCTGAGGGCACTCTGATCTCAGACTTCCCAGTCTCCAGAACTGTGAGAAATAAATGTCTGTTGCTTAAACCACCTAGTCTATGGTATCTTGTTACAGCAGTCCTCGCTAAGATATTATCTCTCAATGTCAAGGGAAAATGCCATCCCTGAACCTTCTTGCCCTGTCTCCCATCTAGTGTGGGTTCTCCATCCTCTGTAGTCTTATAAAAGCACTAAGCTGTATGATCACAAATATTAGTTTCTCTATCCATAAAAGGATGATAATATTATCATTTTTGTTATTATAAGAATAACACGTGATATAAATTTTATAATATAAAATGTATACTTTATAATGTAAAATTTAAGAAGTTGATCCACTGTCTAAACGCTAATTTTAATTCAAACACTCTCATTGGGTTGTATCGAATTATATAATAAAGCATGCAGTCCTTCCACCAACTCATCCTCATGCTATTGTCCTATTTTAAATCTTTCTTACCTGCAACACATGACTATGTGTTCAAGGTCCCTTGAAGCTGTATATGCACTTGTCAGAATGTTCATATTGTCAGGAAACTCTATTTTCTTTTTCTGTTTGTTTGCTTGTTTTTAGGAAACTCTATTTTCTTGATTTACATGGCATTGACCTTTGATAGGCTCACCCGGCAATGGCAGGATGGGATTCAAATCTATTCTCCTTTTTCTCCTAACATTCTGAAGGTAGATGAACATTAATGGCTAGTCCTCCTTTTTTTTTTTTTTTTTTTAAAGTCCTAGGTGAAACAAATTGTACTGTATTCATCAAGAAAGATCTACCTCTGGACTCTGTGTACACTTCAAGTAATTTTATTATGGGTTCAGTCTTCCTTTTGAATAGTTTGCCTACAGGTGAAACAGCTAAATTATGGGGCTTTTTGTATACCTCTGTTAGATCAACTTGAAAATCTAATCATTTTTGAGAGGTGATGTATGTTACCATTATTTCTACTTTACTTAAATTGTCCCCTTGATAAATTATATTGAAAGGGTAATAACAGTTAGAAACTCTACCAATGGCACCCAAGAGTCCTCTTCAGCCCACACCTGTCTGGTTCACTACTATGATCCTGCAGTGCCCAACATATAAGGAAGAACTAAATAAATATTCAATGAATGAATGAATGAATGAATGAATGAGAAACCAGTAAAGTATTTGTCTTGTACAATGGATCAGTACTTTTGCTATCTCAAAGTCAGGAATGATTAGGAATTACAGCCCCGTAACTCTAAATCTGGACATAATTAGATTGATTTGGTTTTTAAAATCCTTTAAGTGTTTATTCAGTTGTAGCAGATTTCCCCAATTAATTTTTAAAATGGCAAGAATTGGTGGTACATAATATCAGAACTTGCAAAATGGTATTTAAAGTATTTTTTTAACCATCACAGAGTCACATACATAAATTTTCTTCAGACAGGGGCACTTCAGTGGCTCAGCCAGTTAAGCAGTTAAGCATCTACCTCCAGCTCAGGTCATGATCCCAGGGCCCTGGAATGGAGCCCTGGGATGGGCCCTGGGGAGAGCCTCTCCCCCTCTTTTTTTTACACCCTTTCCTGCTGCCCCTTCATGTCTCTGGGGAATCAGAACCCAGACTCAAACCACAAGGTGATGATCCCCCCCAGCCAGGCTTGGCCCCACAGGGCTGGTCCTGAATGGGGGGCTGAGAAACAGCCTTTCCTCCAGAGCCTGCTCTCACATGGGCCTACAGGGTCAAGGTTTTCTGCCTGGCTGGGCTGTAGTTGCTTCCCCAGGTGGGGGCTCAGTCAGCTAGGTCCCTACACACCTCACCCCAGCTGTCCCCAGGGACTAAGGACTGCTCAGGGACAACCAGAGGTCAAGAAGTCCAGCTCCAACTCCTTCATTCTTCTCCCCGGCCCCTCTCCCTCTGCTCCTCCCCCCGACTCATGTGCACACGCTCACTCCCTCTCTCTCTCTGCGCTCTCTCTCTCAAATAAATAAATAAATAATAAAATCTTTAAAAAATTTTTCTTCAAAGTTTGGAATTTAAGTCCAATAGAAAATATTGAAAAATTTTTAATAATAGTATTCTTAAACAAATTACATTCATTGCCACTGACTGAGGCATGACATTTTTCTAAGAAAACACTTTCTAAGACATATTTATTTTTACTGTTTTCTTTGGCATTTCTTATGAAATATCTTCTTGGCTACTGTGAATTCAAATAGTCCCTATATAAGGTCAAAATGATAGAATGTGAAGTTTAATATGGATTGCGTACTGAACACCTCATTTACATGACTCTAGTATCTAGACATTGGGAGGCATACAATTAGACATTATTCATAAAAATTAAGGTTACAGATTATAATGATTCACTCTCAGTAGCAGAACATGTGCTAACATGTTACCCAGTTAGATTTTGAGGTCCTTCAGGCCAAGAATAATGTTTTGTCATGTGAGGGCTCAGCACGCAGTAAGTGATTAAGAACAAATAAATGTAGAAACCATCAACCGGGTATAAAAGCAACCGATGGAATGGAAGAAAATATTTGTAAACCATATATCTAATAAGGAGTTAATATCCAGAATATATAAAGAACTCCTACAACTCAACAACTAAAAAACCCCACACAATCCAATTTAAAAATGAGCAAAGGTCTTAAATAGACATTTCTCCAAAGACATACGAATGGCCAAAAAGCTTATGAAAAGCTGCTCAATATCACTAATCATTAGGGAAACGCAAATCAAAACCACAATGAGATGTCACTTCACACCCCTTAGGATGGCTGCTATAAACACACACACACACACACACATACACACAAAGTAAAAGTGCTGGCAAGGATGTGGAGAAACTGGAACTCTTATACGCTGTGAGTGAGAATGTAAAATGCTGCCACTGCTATGAAAAACTCCAAAAAAATAAAAGTAGAATCACCATATGATCCAGCAATCCCACTTCTGGGTACATATCCCAAAAAATTGAAAACAGGATCTTGAAGACGTATTTTCACATTCATGTTCATTACAGCTTTATTCACAATTGTCAAGGGATGGAAGCAAGCTAAATGTCCATCAACAGATAAATGGATAAAGAAAATGTGGTATAGGGGCGCCTGGGTGGCTCAGTTGGTTAAGCGACTGCCTTCGGCTCAGGTCATGATCCTGGAGTCCCTGGATCGAGTCCCGCATCGGGCTTCCTGCTCGGCAGGGAGTCTGCTTCATCCTCTGACCCTATCCCCTCTCAGGTGTTCTCTCTCTCTCATTCTCTCTCTCTCAAATAAATAAATAAAATCTTTAAAAAAAAAAAAAAAGAAAAAAGAAAATGTGGTATATACATACGGTGGAATATTATTCAGCCTTAAAAAGTTGGGAAATCCTCTCAGATGGTACAACGTGGATGAGCCTTGAGAACATTATGCTAAGTGAATTAATCCAGTCATAAAATGACAAATACTACATGATTCCATTCATATGAGGTATCCAGAAGAGTCAAACTCTTAGAAACAAAAAGCAGAATGGTGGTTGCCAGGGTCAGTGTGGAAGGGAAAAAGGGGAATGTTTAATGGATTCAGTTTCAGTTTTGCAAGATGATAAAATTCTAGACATCTGTTGCATGACAATGTGCATACAAATAACACTACTGTACTATATGCTTAAGATGGTAAATTTTATGTCATGTGGTTTGGTCATTAAAAACAAGAGTAAATGTGGGGCGCCTGGGTGACTCAGTCATTAAATGTCTGCCTTCAGCTCGGGTCATGATCCCAGGGTCCTGGGATCGAGCCCCGCATCGGGCTCCCTGCTCAGCGGGAAGCCTGCTTCTCCCTCTCCCACTCCCCCTGCTTGTGTTCCCTCTCTCACTGTCTCTCACTCTCTGTCAAAAAATAAATAAAATCTTAAAAAAAAAAACAAGAATAAATGAATGTATACTTGTATATGATCACGCCACAGTCAAGAAATACACCAAATATTTGTGAGGTATTTTTCCATGTGGCTATTGGAGTTTAACTTCCTAAGCATACTCTTTTTAGAAACATAATCAAGAATTAATGTGTTTGAAAAATGTACAGTGAATGCTCATTGGCCTGAACTCGAATGAATGAGAAAGCTAAACTAAAACCTGGTGGTGCTATTTTCACATTCTGTATTCTACTTTTATGAGGTATGGCAATTAAATAATAAATCAGCTCTTGCATTAGGTAACTTTAGAACTATATGGGCAGCCAACTCAATTTCCTATATATCATCTACATCTACAGCAGTGTACAGTAAAAATAGACTTCTATTATGATGGCCCTGGACTCTGACGGATCTTTTTTTTTTTTTTTTAAAGATTTTATTTATTTGACAGCGAGAGAAGGAACACAAGCAGGGGGAGTGGGGGAGGGAGAAACAGGCTTCCCGCGGAGCTGGGAGCCCTATGCGGGGCTCGATGCGGGGCTCGATGCGGGGCTCGATGCGGGGCTCGATCCCAGGACCCTGGGATCATGACCTGAGCCGAAGGCAGGCGCTTAACGACTGAGCCACCCAGGTGCCCCTGAACTCTGAAGGATCTTGAGATGGTGAAAGCTCAAAGGAAAATTACACAAAGATGCATCCATTTTCTTACACATTAACTACTTGGAAATATAGTATCTCTATCCCAAGTAAACCAAATATCCCTTTAATATAAATGTTCATTTCTCCAAGCCCTCTGTATAAAAAATAAGTATACAGGATGATCTTTTATTTTCATAATTTTGTCCTTCAGTTAAAAATAAATGCATCCTTCAACACCCTTTGTTTACTACTGATCTTAGAAATGTCTGTTTTTAATCACACCACCCTGTTCAATTTGGAATACTGTGTATCATCAGTTATCCCCATTACTAGTTGGTCTTCCCTTTCATTTTGACATCTGTTAGAAGAAGCAGTCTGAGGAAGAGTTTCACTATCAATTTTTCAAAAGAGCCTTCTGACTTGATAAAAAAGGATCATCTAAATTATATGTCTTCATCAACTGTACCTAATACTTGGTTCAAGCATAATCCTCTTCCTTGGCAGCCATTCTGTTAGTTCACCATGTTCAGTCCACTTTATTTAATGACTCATAAATGCTATATACACATATTGTCTTATCTTATACAGTAACTTCCCACGTGGACGTTGATTTATTTAGGCTTGCTACCAATGCTCTCATGTATCCTCCTTAATGTTTCTTGGTTTTCAACTCAAAAACTTTTCAGAAATTTTAAAATTAATAAAATGAATCAAAATGTAAGTTGGAAATCAGTTCCAAATCAAATGAATGGATGACCCAGCGTCACACTAGTGGATCCTTTCTAACGATTAAATATCCCCACTATAAGCCTCAAAAAGGCAGAAACCCCTTTATAACTTGAGGCAACCCAATGAATCTCTTGTTGGGAAGAAAAATGGGTCAAAACTAGAAATTCACAGTTATTTCTGTTAAGATCTGAAAATAATATTCAACTCGGAAAAGATAAATAAAACCGCAAAACACAAAACAAGCTATTACTTGTTTTTCACAAACATTTCATTAAGTAATCATTTTAGAGGAGCAAATCTTCGGATACTATACAGACCAGTATCTACTCCTCTATCTTTCTAAGAAATCTACCAGTATTCAGCAGTTTTTGTGAAAGGGTCATCAACCATTGCCCTTGAAGTGTTTTCTTTTTTTATCATATCCTGCTTGCCTGTGACAGGGTGATAAATACTACTCCACGCTAAGAAATAAATGAGGAAGAGTTTGCTATATTTTTTTCCATGCTTGAACCAATACATTATTCTATATCTTTGGGAATTAAAGAAGTAATTATCTCAGCATTAGAATCATCTTGGATTTCTTGCATCCCACTGCCAAAACAAATTTGAATGCCACAGGGAGAATAATGTGACACATCCCCTTAACTGGTTTCAAAAATTACCTAGCACCTCCTCTTTCACCAAAATCTTGGATACCATTAGATTCTAATCTCACTACTTTACAGAAAGTGAGTAATCAGTGAGATGCCCCAACTGTCATGTACAAAATGCAGCACTCCAACTCTACAAGCCTATAAAGAAAGGGGAAAGGATGAGGAGCTATACTGAGGAAAGTAAAATGAGGCAGGATAATGTCAGGCAGATTTCATTAAGGTAACACTACATTTTCATTCTATGCTTCTTGAGAGCAAGTAACTTTAATTCATTATTAATCAGTACTTTTCTTTTTACCTATCCCTGGGTAGATATACATAGCATATGTGTTTGCATTTCTTCCTCTGGGTTGGCAGGTAGCTATTGTTACAGACTTTCACCAGTGGCAGGGAAATCACGGGCCTCACATGGCTCACAGTCTACACTCCCCATCTCACTGCACCATCCTCAGTCTGTCAGCACTGCCCCTTTGGCCCAATGGATGCTAAGAGCTAACTAACACTGGTGCAATGTCCCATTCTGTCACTGAAGAGACTACTGGCCAGCTCACAGCAATAGAATGCTGCCAACCATAAATCTGCATGCCAAAAATTGGATGGATATTTTTTTATATTGGCTCTAAACTTCCAGATTTGCAACCTCACTTTCTGCTAACAACTAAGTTGCTGCATGCCAGAAGCAGATGAAAAAAAAGCAATCGAAACTCAGAGGATAGTAAGTTGATAGAGGAATGCAGGTGAAGGATACAGAAGTAGTAAGGAAAAAGAAAGAGTAAAGAAGAAGAAAAAGAAGGGGGAAAATGATTTTAAGCTTTGAGAAAATAAGCAAAGATGCTTCTGATTTGGCCCCAGTGGGCCAGCCTGATAGCCATTACTGACTGATCTGCCTACTTGGAGGATTCAAATTAGAGGGGAGCCACACCTAAGTGCTGACACAAGATCTCTCAAATTTCACTTTCCTCCCGCATTGTTGCTGTAGAGTCCAGCCACTCAACAGCCGCTACCAATGCCCTCCTGTTCACATAATCACGGTGCAGAAGCCAAGCTCATCAACATGCTAATGCAATTATTCCATCCAGATTTTTATATTTCATCTGATTTTTTTAAGTCTCCATACCAAAGATGCTCCTTCTCAAAAGAAATATTTTCTTCTTGTCCCTTTAAGAATAAGGAAAGACCATTAACTCAATACAAAATATTATATTGGAAATTCTGAAGAATTTTGAAAGACAATTAAATGTTTCAGTTGAAGTGTAAAGGCTATAACCCTAGGTAGGTTCCCATTCACAGATGGGCCTGAGATGACATGTCATTGACCCAATCTTCAGTCTAAGTTCTTCCTCTATAAATTAGGAATAGTACAACTCAGGTCACACAGATCATTGAAGGCTTAGTAAAACACAAAGTTCTACTCATGATGTACTACAACTTCATTTGCTTATGATGCTCCCACAGACCCACCTCAGACAACAAAAATCCGCTGAAGAAATGAGTTCATGTAGAACTTTATATTCGCCCAAGTGTTTTCTTTAGTATTATCTCATGACAAGAGCAGTAAGGCAAGTATTATAAGACACATTTTACAAATGCACAAACCGAGTCCCAGGGAGATGTGCAGATCTGCCCCAAGCCATGTGGCTAGTTACTGGCGGAGAAATGATAACAACCAAGTCTCCTCAGTGATCTTTTTATTCCAAACTCTAAGATTCATTAAGTATCAAGAAATAACCTACAGAGAATCAATAATAACTTGTAATCAAGCAAAGATAAATGAACGATTGCACCAGGCTTTTTTCCAGTTTGATGAGGGATATTAATATTTAACATACTCTGCTTAAAAATTTAAACATCCAATGCCAAGATATTTACAATTCAAAAACCCACAGGTGTTCATGAACAATAGGAAACCTCTCTAATATGTACTAAGCCAACATCTTGATTCATTCTGGTCACTGTCTTTTATATGTAATCTTTTGGAAGGTGTTGTCCTAAGCAACAACTCGAAGGAAAGCAGAGGCTTGACTTTCTATTACCAACTCATGTCTCACTCAGCGTGAATTTCTTCTTGTTTGCTAATAAATAGAAACATACTGAAGTACCCACAAGTAAGCTAATAAACACGTTAAGTCTTCGCAAGGGACTCGAATGGTTTGGGATTTGTTATACCTGAATTAAACCATACTCCATCTTCCAAGCTATTTCTGTACATATTTTGTGCTCCCACTACAGCTTTAAGCCCCATAGAGCTCTGTTTGAATTCCCCATAGCTCTATGCGGAGTCTCGGCCACCCAAAACAGTGCCACACAGAAACCTGTACGAACAGAGGCACCTTAAGAGTTACCCACACAGATGCATCAAAAAAGCACACACGCACTCAAATAAAAACACACAAAACCAATTCTCTGATTTTTGTAAGTGTCAGCTCTTCAACCATTTCAAGTTACTTAAGTAGAAAAAGTCCCTTCCACAAAACAGTTGAGTCAGGGGCACCAGGGGACCCATGTTCACATCAACACGGGTTCTCAACCTAAAACGCCTCGTCCTCGATCCATTCACTGCGCAGATTCCAGCACTGGAGGCGCCGCCGATCTGCGCTCTGCGCTCGCCTCCCCTGGCTTTAGCCCGCTTTGGAATAACCGGGCCCCTCCTGCTCACACCCTCCTCACAACATTTTTGCACTTCGCCTGGGTCTGATCCCCAGGCCTCCAGCCTCCCGTTCCCTGGTCCCAGCTTGCAGGAGTCTGAGCGGCAACTGGGGCGTCAGACAGAAGTGGGTCCCCCGCCTGCCCGCTCGGGCTGTCGCCACGACTCCATCCCCTGGCGTGGAGGTTGGGAGGCAGCGGGCCGGGGCAGGCGACAGTGCGAGGCCGCCGACTTCCTCGCCATCCCCGCAGCTCCGCGACTTCCCGCCTCCGCCCGGGCCACCCTCGGGTCCCCCCTGTCCCCGGGGCGCAAAGCTGGGGTCCGAATGGGTAAGGGGAGTGAGGCAACACGCGAGTGCCGACACACAACAGCCGGGCAGCAAACCCCGCCTCTCCCCGAACTCCCGCCTCGGACCAGCCAGCAGCCCGGGCGCCCCCAGGGCTCCCCGCTCTGGGACAAAGCTGCCACGGCCTCCCCGCAGGCGCGGGGCGCGTCGTCGCCGGGTGTCCTCAGTCTCCCTCGGCCGCGCCTCCGTCCCAAGGGGCCTCCGGGCCGCCGGGGTCCGGGAAAGACCCGGGGCCCGGCTCCCGCAGCCCTCGCCCCGCGCCCCCGCCGCCGCTCACCTGTTCAGCACTTTGCGGATCCTCTGGCGTACGCCAGCCCGGGAGGACGCGGACAGGCTGCCGCCGCCACCGCTGCCCTCGGCCGGCAGGTTCTCGATGGTGGTCACCACATGGTTCGGCGGGGCCGGCGGTGGTGGCTGCAGCTGCTGCTGCGGCGGCTCGGGGGGGATCATCGCGGCGGAGGCGGCGGCGCGGCGGCGATCAGAACGCAGCCGGGCGCATCGTGCGCCGGCTCGGGGCCCGGGAACGCGCAGAGGACCCGGCCGGGCGGCCGCGGCCCGGGGAGGCGGTGCTGCCTGCGAAGCGGCGAAGCGGCGAGGCGGGGAGGTACCCGCGGCTACGGCCGCCGCCGCCGCCCAGCCCGCCACTCACTCCTCTGCCGTCCCGGTGCGCGCCCCCTCTCTCCGCCGCCGCCGTCTCCCGCCCCGGCTCTCCCCGAGCCGCGTCCCCAAGTCCTGGCACACCCCGCGAAGTGGCCGGGAAGGGGGTCGCGCACGGCCGCCGAGCTGCCCGTCGGCTCGGTAGACCCCCACGGAGAGAGGGGATGGGGCTCCGGGCTTTGCCTTCTCTCCCGGCGCCCAGGTCTTCTCCGGGCGAGCGGCGCAGTTGTGCTGGCGCCGCCTCAGCCTGTCCCCCGCTCGCTCGGAAAGCTGCCGTCTGTGTCTCACGGAGTGAGAGACCGAGAGTGAACCCGGAGAGCCGGGCGGGGGCGCCGCGGCGGCGCAGGGGGGCCAGGGCGGGGACACGCGCGCTCCGTGTTCGCCAGAGGGCGCTCCCGAGGCGCCTCGTTGCCCCGACCCTCTCTCCCGGTCCACCGGAGGCCCTACCTGGCTCGGGGTTGCGATGGTTGTTTTGTTTTGTTCTGTTTTGCTTATTGTTTTCGTGAGGCTGGGGGTAGACCGTTCCTCTTTAGTTGGAGGGGACTCCCCGCTCCTGCCGCGACACCGCGGAACCTTAGCACCTCCTTCCCGGGACAGCGCCAGGACACGAAGACAAGGCTCTGGCCCCAAATTAAAAACCCAAACTCCAGTATCCTATTACCCCAACACTCACCATAATGGGCCTGGAGGAAATTGGAGGAGAAACAACTTCGCACAAAGAATTCATTCTGGAAACTGGAAAAAGCCATGTCAGACCAACTCAACGTCTCCGTTTTGTAGCGCTGTGAAGGGAACGCAGGCAGATTCGACTTCCAATTGTGCCTCTAAAACTTATTAGCAGAGATTCCCTAAGCAATTTATGTACCTACATTCTGAGACACATTCTCCTTTGTGCAACGGAGGCTACGCGTGTCTCCCTGTGGTGGTGTAAGAGTTAAATGAGGCAAACCACCCAGCAGGGGGCCCTGACGGCTCCTTCACCGGGGCTCTGACCAGAAGATCTCCGCTCCCAAAAGGGAAAGCCCCTGAGAATCTGGCACAGAAACCTTAGACCTAAACGAGACCGTATTTCTCCCAAAGGAAGACTGATTTCCTGTCCCAGGCACCTTTTACACCGATTGCTCCAGATTCCAGTTAATAACGGACTCTTAAGAGAGTTATATTTTTCACGTTTTCCTTTATCTAGATTGCCTGGATAGGGATCCTATTATGAAAAATGACAGGCATTTGGAAAATTTTTCCATTTTAGTGCAGCGTGTGGAATTATTTGCCCTGAATATGGTTAAAAGGTAAGTATGGTTACAGAAAGGCATGCTAATACCACCCCTGAATCCAAATGCACAAATAAAAAATACTGCTGATTTGCCAAGGAGAATGGGGTTGGGGAAAAAAATAACATTCGAGGAAGGAATGGACTAACCAAAGGGAGAGGGGAGGACGAAAAGATGAGATTCATTGTTTGGTTAAGAAGTGGCCATCCCTTTAACAATATTGGGAGCCCCTTTTTTTTAATTATCAAACATTGGAGGAAACAGCTGTCCAAAAAAACTCTCCAATCTATATTTCAATTTATGTAAAACCCGGTTACTACCTGAAATATCCCTGAGGTCTTTTTTCTACAAAACTTAACCCAAATCAGAGCATTTTCCCTTTTATAATTAACACGCTGCCCTGTTCTTTCTCAAGAACCCTTCACTCTCAGATTTTTCCACCTCGGTTTTGTACCAGACACTCTGAAGAATTGTTGCAAACGGGATTAAAGCTTGTAACCTCGTGGGCAGTAAGAATCTAATAGTTCACAATGAGTTTGCCCTTGGGGGACCCACCAAATGTAGGAGATATTAATAAAATGCACTTCATCTCAACCTGGCAGCAAATCATGGTAGGAATCTCTCTATTAAAACAACGTTTGTGGTCATTTCGCGTGTCTGCCTTGAATGACTGACTGGTTGCTTCAGTGCCCTCTTCCTTCACATTTGGCTTGCTTCCTTTTGCAAGTTTCTGGCACATCACTGCTCAGTGCTGTGTCTGCACTTCAGTGTCTGCTCATTTATCCAGATGGACTGTTGAACCCAAATTATCTAACTCTCCGCTCGGTCAGGAAGGAAGAAAGCCAGGATGGGAGAGGAACAAGATGAGAGATGTAAAATTTCAGTCCTGCTGTTAAGAAAATACCTAATGCGGTTGCAAGCCTTACGTTTTCATTCTTCTTTCTTGTAAAGGGGTTACAGCCTCAGGTCTGTTCTTACTCTCCAATTCTGTGCTTCATGCTCGTCTCCTAAAAAGTAGCGAAATAGCATTTGAGAGGTAAGGAAACACGTATTAAAATTATACGTGTCAGAGTGGTGGTCTGACATGGAATTAAACAAGAGATATGGGGAAGGCCTATTTCCCTTTTCCCTGCTGCCTCCTTGGCCTCGAAACCCATCTTCCATGAGCTCAGAACAAAAGGTAAGGGGATGAAGACAATAGGCTGTGGATCTGTACATAGTTTTTGAGCTGAGGTATGTGGATTCCAGGATCACACTCACTGTTCAGTTCACTCCTCTTTGACCAGGTGTGCTTATTGCAAAATTTCCATTCCACTCTTACTATTACATCATCTGATTTTCCCTTAACCCAGTGTAGCTCTGTTGGATTCCTTTAAGAAGCAGAGGTTGACTATCAGCTATAACCTCTTTAATGGTGCTCATTTTGAAGACAGTTCCACTCAGGGAAGAGTAGGGTTTGGCCTGTGTTTCAGTCCTCAGAGTCACCAGGCATTTTAACTCATCTGTTTTGCATAGACTACACCTACGTGTTGTATTGGATAAAAGCTTCACAGTCATGCTCCAGAAGTGACTGATGATTCTCTCCAAATTGCTGAGCAGTCGCCCGGAATTGCTTGTGTTACTCCAAATGCCCAGTGGCCCATCTGCTCTTCCCATGCCATTCTCTTACTCTTTTTCTTTCTCTCCTAAGTCTTGTTGAGTCTACTCAAAACACACTACCAAACACATGGCATCTAGAATGATAGAGCTTCCGAGTTTTGATTCACATGATTGAATTCACACAGGAGAGAAGAAAAGCAAACCTGGTGGGAAACTTATGGAGACAGGAAAGGAGCAGAATGGGTAGGTCTTTACATTTGTATCCAAGCAATGGATAAAATAATTAGGAAGTCAAATTGGCAGAACCTCATCATTAAAGACAGTCTGTAGTTGGTATTGGTGGATATGAAAAATACACACAGAGCAAGGAAACAGACAGTAGGCAACAGGTTTCGAAGACTGTTCACACATTTTACACCCTTCTTCTGTTTGTTTATGTAATTTTTTTTTCTTTTGTGTTTTGGAAACATTATTTCTTTGGGGGAAACTCTGAATACTGTTCGTAGGTTTAAAATTGACCTTTCCTGATAAGAGACCTGGAGCACCAGAGATTAGTGTGATTAGTTGTGAATAAGGACTAATTTTCCAGGGTCAGACTACATTATGATAGGTTAAAAATGTCTAAGTATTATTTGCCAAGTGCTTCATTTCCAAAAGCATAGGATGGCATATCTCTGTCATGGTGACATGGTAAGTCCCCGACAACAGAAAGCTTGCCTTATTTAATAAGGGCACTGATTCATTAGTACCAGTTTCCTCATGATTATTTTAATATCTTAAGATATTAGCCAAAAAATATGTGAATGATTTCTGTCTTAGTCAGTTTAGGCTGCTATAACAAAATGCCATAGACTTAACAAACATTTATTTCTCAGTTCTGGGAAGTCCAAGATCAAGGCACCAGCAGATTCGGTGTCTGGTGAGAGCCTTCTCCCTGGTTTGCAAATGGCCACCTTCTTGCTGTATCCTCACACGGTGGAGAAAGATCATCTCTCTCATGTCTCTTATAAGGGTACTAATACCATTTATGATGGCTTTACCCTCATTACCTAATTATCTCCCAAAAACCCACCTCCAAATACTATCATATTGGGCATTAGGGTTTCAACATGTAAATTGGTGGAGGCGGGGGTGGATACATTCATTTCATAGGAATGCCCCAGAAACACTCACTATTTTTTTTTTGGCAGTATATATGATAATTTGTTATTTTGATTTGTTGGAGTATTACTACACAAATTTATATACGGTTTTAAGAAAATATTATGGAGAAGTTTGCAACTTTTAATTCCACATAAAGAAGAGACAGAGCAATGACATCCCAACAATAATTTCTTTAGAAGTCTGGTGTAAAAAACCACAGAGAACATTTTTAACTGATAATATATGAATTAGATTCTAAATGCATTCTCTATCATTTAAGACATGGAGAAAAAAGGAACAAAGAAAATCCTTAAGTTTACCATTTGCAAGAGGAGTTTATGTAATTTCAACAATCTCTTATCTAGGCGTTTAACAGCATTATAAATTCAAAATTTGTGTGGGAATTAAGAGAAGAAATAGTATTCCTTAGAGGGAATACAAAGTTTACTCAAACATTTAAAATAATTTAAAACAATCAGTGACACAACACTCACTATTTTAAGTACAGATATCAATTTTCTCTGAATAGGGCAGCAAAATCCTCATATAAACCTCATTTATCATTTTTAACTAATGATATCAATAACCTCACTATTTTAAATACAGATATCAATTTTCTCTGAATAGGGCAGCAAAATCCTCATATAAACCTCATTTATCATTTTTAACTAATGATATCAATAACCTCTCCTTCTAAACATTTTAATTCACAAAAATACTAATGCAAAAGTTTTAGTAAAATTGTAGTGAATTTATATACTGACTTGTCAGTGGAATTTATACACTGACTTGTGTGGCATTTATATACTGACTTGCCAGTGACTAGCTGGGGGAAAAAACTATGTTATTGCAGAATTCTACTATGTTACGGTTGAAATTGGAGCCAAAGAAATCTCAATTCCAAATCCTGCTCTATTGATTCAGCTTGGTTAGTTTTAATCAGTTCTTAAAACTTTCTGAGCATCAGTTTTCTAATCAATAAAAATGAGGATAATAATATATACTCTATAGGACACACACAGACTAGCAATAATGTATATAAAGAATCTGGCATAATAGGTATTTAAAAAAATAATTGATCTGAATTTGGATATGATGGAGTGGATGGCATTAGAATTAACTGTCCCCATGAATAATTCTAAAAGCTGTATTAAATATTAGATAGTAGCCAATGTAAGGCCATGATCCTTTAGAGAAAAGAAACATATAAGAAATGAAACACATTAGCCCATTAGATGAGCCGCATATTCATCTCAGCTTCACCCTGAGGGTATTTCCAAACCACAGTTCAGAGAAATAGTACCCAATCAGAGAGTGGTAGTCTCACTGGATAGAGAGAGATCCCAGAGTTTAGAGTTGCAAAGACCACTGGGATTTGCTGGGGAGGATTCTAGAAAGGAGGAACCTAGGTGAAGGAGGCTAAAAATTCTGTGTGAAAATTGCACATAGAGCCAACTCTTGAGAATTGCTCGGGAGGCCTGGGAAAGAAAGCGGGAGAGCTGGACAGAGATTTCAAAGAGAGCATAGTTTTGTTGGGAGGGCAGAGGTTTGTACTTAAGCCCAGTGATTATAGAGAGTATTTGGTGAACTCCCAGGCTTTGGGTGAAGACTCACAAAAAGGCCACATCTAAGTATAAGGACCATGTCATAGCAGTAAGAGAGCCCTAAGAGAGCCAAAACCAAACCTCAACATGACAGAGGTGATGATTGCCTTCCAGATTAAAATTTAATGTTCTGTTGAGAAAGATACCATCATCCAAAATCTCTATTGCCTATACTCACAACATCCAGCAAGTAGCCAAGAATTACTACAGATACAAAGAAGCAGGGAAAAAGTTACTAATAATCTATAGCGGGGGTTAAAAATGTTCTCTGTAAAAGAGTAAGTAATAAATATTGTAGGCTTTGTAGGCTATACGGTCTCTGTTGCAACTACTTTGCTGTTGCAGTGTGAATGCAGACATTGACAATAGGTAAATGAATATGGCTGTGTTTCAATAAAACTTTATTTACTCGCCATTTGCAACGACGTGCATAGAACTAGAGGGTATTATGCTAAGTGAAATAAATCAGTCAGAGAAAGACAATCATCATATGACCTCACTCATATGTGGAGTTTAAGAAACAAAACAGAGGATCATAGGAGAAGAGAGAAAAAAATAAAACAAGATGAAATCAGAGAGGGAGACACACCATAAGAGACTCATAATCGTAGGAAACAATACTGGCTTAAGGATAGACACAGAAATCAGTAGAACAGAACTGAGAGTCCAGAAGTCCTTGTATTTATGGTCAATTGAGTGATTTGCCCAGAAAACTCATTGAGGAAAGTCTTTTGTATAAATGATGCTGGGACAATTGGATATCCATATGCAAAGGATGAACTTCGACTTTTGCCTCACACCATACACAAAAATTAACTCAAAGTGGATGACATATTTATTTTTTTTTTAAGATTTTATTTATTTATTTGAGAGACAGAAAGCACAAGCTGCGGGAGGGGCAGAAGGAGAGAATCCTCAAGCAGACTCCCCACTGAGCACAGAACTGGATGCAGAACTCCATCTCATGACACTGAGATCATGATATAAGCCGAAATCAAGAGTTGGGCACCCATCCTACTGTGCCAACGAGGTGCCCTGGAAGACATATTTAAATGTACGATCTATGGGTGCCTGGGTGGCTCAGTCAGTTAGGTGTCTACCTTCACCTCAGGTCATGATCCCAGAGTCCTGAGATTGAGCCCTGTGTCAGGCTTCCTGCTCGGTGGGGAGCCTGCTTCTCCCTCTGCCTCTGCCCCTCCCCCCACCCCCACTCATGCTTGAGGTCTGTCTCTCCCTCCCTCTGCCACTACCTCTGCTTGTGCTGTCTCACTCAAATAAATAAATAAAATGTTAAAAAATTAATTAATTACTTAATTAAATAAATCTATGATCGAAAACAGTAGAACTTTTATGTGAACACATCGGATAAATTCTTTGAGACCTTGAATTAAGCAGTTTTTTGGAATGACACTAAAAGCACGGTCCATAAACAAACAAACAAACAAAATTGAAGTAAACTTCATCAAAATTCAAAACTTTTGTGCTTCAAAACACATCATTAAGAAAAACTCTTGATTTTGGCTCAGGTCATGATCTCAGGGTTGTAAGATTGAGCCCTATGACTGGCTCTACGCTTGACACAGAGTCTGCTTGATATTTTTGTCCCCTCCCTCTTCCTCCGCCTCTGCTCCTCCCCCCATTCGCACTCCCTCTCTCTGCAAAATAAATAAATAAAATTTTTAAAAAAATAATAATAAATAAAATCTTGGAAATACAAGCAACATCAGGAGGAAAACATTTGTAAAACACACATCCAATGAAGGATATACAGATATACAGGTCCAGGATATATAAAGAATCCTTATAAGTCAATAAGAACCAAGCTAACCATTCAAAAATAGGCAAAAGATTTGAATAGACATTTCACCAAAGAAGTTGTATGAATGGCTAATAAGCATGTAAGAAGATGCTTAACATCATTAGTCAGGGAAATGTAAGTTAAAACCACAATGAGATATCATTTCACACTCACTAGGATGGCTATAATAAAAAAGACAGTTACTAATATTGGCAAGATGTGGAGAACAGAAACACTGATACATTGCTGCTGGGAATACAAAATAGTGAACCACTTTGGAAAATAGTTGGAAAAGAAACTTCAGCAGAGGTAGGCCAGAGGAGGGAAGAGATCCTATATTTCCTGCTGGGTCTTGTTAACAAAGGGTCAGCATTTCCAAATCTTAGACTTGAACAAAGCACCCGAAAAGAAGGGCAAGAGAATAATTTAAAAGTTGGGGGAAAAAACAGTAAATAGTAAATAAATAATACATAATAAAATAAAACTGATTTATGATGATTATTGCACAATTAGATGAGTTTACTAAAAAATTGTTTGTAGGCATGATATGGGTGAATTTTATGATGTGCAAAATATGCCTTAATAATGTTGACAAACATCACCTATATCCCCACAAAGTAAGAGAAGCTTTTGAAAACTTGAAATAAGAACAGAATGACATACATACAAAAAATAAAATTCAGAAAACAAAATAAATTTTCAGAAATTAAAATGTTTGAAGGAGGAATGAAGAGCCCAGTAGATGGTTTGCAAGATAAATCTAACGAATTCACCAAGAAATTTTTTTTAAAAAGTGGAAAAAAGAGAAAAATGGCAAGAAAATCAGAAAGTCAGTTAAGGGGGTCAGCATTTGAAAAATAGGCGTTCCTCATAAGAACAGAGAAATGGGAGGAAATTTCAATGAAATAATGCAATGGTTTCTCAGAACTAAAAAGCATGCGTTAATAGTCTGAAAAGGCCAAACACAATAAACTACACCAAGTACATGATCATGAAAGTCCAATAATTTGGAGACAAAGAATTAAAGCTTCCAGAGAAGAAAAAAAAAATCCAGAATGGGGCACCTGAGTGGCTCAGTTGGTTAAGTGACTGCCTTCAGCTCAGGTCATGATCCTGGAATCCCTGGATAGAGTCTCGCATCGGGCTCCCTGCTCAGCAGGAAGTCTGCTTCTCCCTCTGACGCTCCCCCATCTCATGCTCTCTCTGTCTCTATCTCATTCTCTCTCTCAAATAAATAAATAAAATCTTAAAAAAAAAAAAATCCAGAATGGTTTGGGTCTTCTTAATAGCAACAGTGGAAATTAGAAGACAGTGGAACCATCTTCAGAATTCCAAGGGAAAATTATCTTCATTCTTGGATTTTATATCCAGCGAAATTATCAATCTTCTATGACTATAGGTAAAGATACGTTCAGACATAGAAGGTCTCGCAATATTTACCTCCCATGCACCTTTTATCGGGGAGCTACTTGTTGATGTATTCCACCAAAACTAGAGCCTAAATGAAGAAGGAGAAACAAGAACAAAGGGATCCAACACAGGAGAGAAGCAAAGGGAATACTTGTGATGATGATGGGAGATCTCAAAACTACAGGTGTGCACAAGTCATTGAGGACAAATATTCCACATTGGAAAATGCCAAAAGACCCTGGGAGAGTGCTTCAAGATGAAATTCATAAAAACAAACAAACAAAACTTAATGCACCTTAACCTCTTGAGAGTAAATTTAGACTAGTAGAAAACTTGTAATTGAATTTAACAAGTAAAAAGAACTTTTAGGAAAATGGCAATTATTAACTTCAGCAATAACCAATAGTTGTTCAGGCAGGAGATAAAAAGTAATCATAATTCACTAACTGTCTAAGCTCTGAACAGTGTTTGCTGAGCCATAATAATGCAGATACTGAATTTTGATCTAAATAAATTTATAACTACATTTGATTGATGAGAAATGAAATGATATATCTGTACGTCTGGGACAGGAAAAAAAGAAAACTAAACCCACAGTGTCCATAGTGAGAAATCAATAAAAGAATCAACTAAGAGAGTGGAAAGTGATTGCCTATGGTGAAGGGCAAAATGGTAGAAAGGGAGGAGGAACACTGTTTTACTTAACAAACCTTATGGACTTGACTCTTTAAACCATGTGCAGGTATAAATTTGACAAAAAAAATAAATATTTCTTATATCAGTGAGATCATATGATACTTTTCAAAAATAAAGGAAAATATAGAAGTGTAGCCATGACACATATTTTCTCAATTGAGTTCTTAGTGTTGTCAAGACAACTTCCTGAGAAGATTGCAGCTAAGGGGGAAGACTAGGGGCCACTATCAAGAGTTGCAACAGTTTCTTATTTAAGCTAACAAATAATTCTCACAGTAAATCTACAAGAAGATTCATTAATTTGCTAACTGTGCTTCCATTCTCTAGAGATATCTATCATTTCCTCATTGATAAACATTCAATTTCCCAACAGATTAATTCAGCCACAATTCAACAAACACTTTCTGGTCTTTTAAGATGACATAAAGCAGTAGAATATTAATAAACAGTGAGACATCATTTTCTAGTTAACATACTTTGGCATCAAAGTAGGGAAGGAAGGAAGATAGTAAATATGTTTTTTTTTTTTTTCACTTTTCAAATCAAAAGTGATAAACATGGTTGAGTTTATTCATTCAACTGGATGTAGTAGATTTTCCCTTTCCCTGTAGGGTTGTACAGGTCAGCGAGTTGTTTAAAGTCAATGGGAATGGGAATAAGTTAGCTCACATTGGCTATCTTTCAACATTGAATTATTGAATATTGAAAAGGCAAATAGTCTACCTCCACCCAGTAACAACTTGTCTTATATTTCTAAACTATATTTTTAAAGCATTTCTGCTTATTCTTCCTGAAAAATATATGAAAATATGGTTGTGATATTTTTGTTTACCTGGAAACCCAAGTGAGCTCCTAATTTTGTACCTACTGCTAGTTTCTTATTTTGTGATTCAGACTTAACATGCCATATTCTCTGCTTGTTCATAAGTTTCATAAAGGCCAAAAACCTTACAGAAGGCCAATTTTTTCCATGGTGAATTCAGTTAGAGCTGAACTTTGCAAGGTCATAAGACCCTGTGAGCATTAGCTACTTGTAGCTAATGCTTTCAGTCCTAAAATAATGTCTCTGTCACCCAGCACTGAGGCTTATACAATTCAGAAACAATAAATAGCATCAAAGTTCTATTTAGAACCAGTATAAAGGCCACAGATTTCTGATAGGATCTCAAAATATGAATATTATCGAGCCTTAGAAGCCAGCAAGCACACTTGCATCAGTACTAAGTCTTGAGAACAACTAATCCCACTGCATTTGTTAGGACATATCCAATTGCTGGTAGCTGAAAACCCTGACTCAGATTGGCTCACACAGTAAGAAATGTACTGCTTTGTATAAAGAAAAGTCTAAGGTTTGGGCAGGAGCCAGAATTAGTTAACAGAGTCTTGAAGGTATGATCATAGACCTAGCTTCTTTCCATCTTTCTCCGCCAGCCTCAGTGAGTTGGTTCTGCCCTCGGTTGGCTCCCCTCAGGGCTGCCAGAATATCGCATTTCTGGGTGTCATACCCAAATACACCAACATCCAGAAGAAGAAAGGAGCCACGTCTTCCTTTCCAGAAACCCATGAGCAGACTTCTCTCTTACTCATTGACCATGATTGGGTTAAATACCAGTCCTGGACTATTGAGGCAAGGGGAGGGACATTACCATGATTGGCTAAAACTAAACATCTGAGATTAAAGGTTGTTAAGGAGTCAACCACAAAGACAACCGACTTTACCTCCTAGATTCTTTCTCCTGTTACTCTACTCTTTGACCTCCCAACCAAATTTTCCAGTGTGTTGTCTGAGAAAAAAACCCAATTGTATCATGTTGGAAACTTTACTTATATTATCACTTTTCTCTTCTCTCTCCTATACATAAAACTTCTTCCTTGTCCTATAGATATTCAAGCATACTCAAGTCTCTCCTACCTTAAAAAAAGATGCCTTCTCTAGCTCCTAAGTCATCCCCCCCATTTCTCATCATCCCCTCAAAGCCAAAATGTCGAACTTGCTAATTCATTATTCCAGTTTTCTCACTTATCCATCACTCCTCAGTAAATCTGGCTTTTGTGCAGTGACTTCACACAAAACTCATTGAGACTATCAGTGATCTCCATATTGCAATGGGGCTTTTGTTCCTCATCTTAGGCTTTGACAATATTAACTAATCCTTTCTTTGTAAAACATATTTTAGCAGTGAATCTCATCATGTCCCACATGCTCCTGGTTTTCTTCTAACCTTGTGATTCCTTCTTGGTCTTCTCTCTAAGCTCCTTCTCCTATATTCCTATACCCAGCCATCAAGTATCAGTCTCTAGACCCCTTCCTTGTCACTTTATACATCTGAGATAAGCTCACCATATCCATGATTTTACTCACATCTATATGTCAATGGCTGCCTAAGAGAGAGACCCTGCCTTATCCCTTAGCTAAGCAGCCAGAAACTGCAAAGACCCCAGTGACCCCATAGTTTTTAACCGAATACTGCAACCTCATCAATGAAACTAATCCCATCACATCTCACATTCTGATTATTTGTTACCTTCAGAAGCCCAAGCTTCCAAAGTCATCAGCCATCACCCAGATACAATGATAGCTATATATTCTTTAATCTGAGATCATCTTCCACCTTTCCCACACTCTTAACTTTTTCTCTATGTATTCTAGAACTCGTGATATGTAAGACATGTTCAAACCTTTCTCTTCTGAAAAAAGAAAAAGAAATAAAAAAATAATGCTACCACTGAGTTTATGTCAGAGGAATGCCTTCTAATTAAAGTCATTTTCTCTTCTTCCCAGTGAAGCTTCTGACAATGTTGTCTACACTTGCTGTCTCCTCCTAACCTCTACCCACTCATCAATTTTATGCAGCCAGGTTTCTGCCCACACTGCTCGCACTCACCACTCCACAGAAATTGCTTTTTCCAAAGCTACTGAGGACCTCCTAGTTGCTAAATCCTACAGACACTTCTCGGTCTTTATTTTGTTGACTCATATTTATCATGTATAAAACATATAACACAGATGACTGTCTTGAAATCTTCTTTGGTTTCAGTACCCTTGGGATTTTTACTCTGACTGTTCCTTCTCTATTTCTTTTGCACCAACCCTTTTCTCCATGTGTCCCTTAGTTGTGATCCTCAGGGCTCTGTCCTAAATTCTTCTCTTTTGCTATACAACCTCTCTGCAGGCAATCTCACCTATTTCTATGGCTTAAGTTATTATCTATAAGCTAATGACTTTAAAATTTATATGCAGGACAAAGTCTTTTTCCAGAGCTTCTGACTAGTATAGATTACTGCCTCATGAACATCTCCACTTATGTATCCCACAAACATCTCAAACCCCAAACGTTCAAACTAAAATCAATATTTTTCTCCTGAAATGACTTCTCCACTAATCCAGTGAATAGCTGCAATATTATGATTTATAAACGTGAAAATAAGTAAAGGAAACCTCATTGAAAATAAGAGTCTGGAAGTCCTTGAGAGGTTAGCTCTCATGCACATACGACTCATTGTAGCCTGCATAACCGGCAGGGAGGAGGAAGATATTTTTATCTTGACACAGGAGGACACTTTTCACACAGAAATTTATCTCCTGCTCCTTAAAAAAAAGAAGGAAGCTCCCTCCCTGTCCCAGCAACAACACACTAATCACTGCCTGCAGCTGGTAAGAAACTGCCACAAGCCCAGACGTTTCTTTAATGATCTTCTGTTCAAAACAACCCTTCCCCGTTTCCTCCTAAAACTGACCTTCTCTTCAGACTTGCCTATGGTTTTGCCATTGCTTGCATGTCCCCAGTTACAATTCTCTGCTATTCCCAAATAAACCCATTTTTTTCCTAGTAAAATATTCTATTTTTAATGTTGATGTAAGAAATATATTTCTCATATATTCGATCTTTGTCCATGGTTCCTGGTTCCCAGCCCCTAAACCCCTTGGAATTTCCTAAGTGATGAGAGCAATAAAGATGCCTTTTTTATATTGATGAGATGACTTTTGAATCATACCTGAAGTTGGAGGCTGGTTCCCAGGAGACACAACCCTGTGATTAGAGGGTGAGAACTTTCAGTCCCACCCCGCTGACCTGTGGGAAGAAGACAGGGGCTGGAGACTGAGTTCACTGACTAATGATCACTAAGATCAGTCATGCCCACGTAATGAAGCCCTCATTAAAACCCAAAAGGACTAGGTTTGAAGAGCTTCTGGATGAGTGAACAAGGGGAGGTACTAGGGAGTGGCGTACCTAGAGGGCATGGAAGTTCTGTGCTCTTTCCCCAGACCTTGTCCTACGTAGCTCTTCCATCTGGCAGTTCCTAAGTTAGATCCTTTCATAACAAACCAGTAATCTGGTAAGTAAAATATTTCTCTGAGTTCTGTAAGCTGCTCTAGCAAATAAAGTGAACACAAGGAGGGGGCTATGGGAATCTCTGATTTATAGTCAGTCAGAAGTACAATTAACAATCTGGACTTGTGACTGGCATTTAAAGTCTAAAGAGAGGGTTGTGGTAACCTCCAGTCTGCAGTCTGTCAGTCAGAAGCACAGTAACAGCCTGGGATTTATGACTGGCTGCTGAAGTTGTGTGTGCGTGTTAGCAGGGCGGGGAGAGTTCTTGTAGGACTGAACCCTTAACCTGTGGAATCTGATGCTATCTCTAAGTAGATAGTGTCAGAATTTCATTGAATTCTTGGACATCCTACTGTTGTCTGAAATTGCTCGATGTTATATGGGGAAACCCTCCTCTGCACATATGTTAGAATTGGGCCCAGGAATCATTTTAATGGCACCAATTCTCTCCCACCTTCAACATCTCGTTCAAGCACCTGAATGTCTCCTGAATCCATGCACTTCATCCCCCACTGCCTCCTCCCTACTACAGGCTGTTCTCTTCAATGGATGAGGCCCCTGAACTGAAACCAACACACATTCTCTTTCACTTCCGGGATTCTTGCATAGTACTCTCTTCATGGAAACTTTCCTATACCCCTCTCTCCCTAGATGTTACTTATCTTTTAAAACAAACCTTGGGAAATTTCTATATTTCTTCCCATTTATTGTAGCATTGTGAACTTCCCCTCAATAGCTTCAGCCCATTAGACCATCATTTCAATCATTCTCTTAAATTATTCCTTAATCTCCTTTGTTCTTCAATGACCGTATCTGACAAAATTCCTGGCCTAAGCAGCTCAACACTTCTCTGGTCCTTCCCTGAGGTTGCCATAAGCCTGGAAAGATGCACAGAACTTTGCCTCTCCTTAAATCCCCTCTCTTGCCACCTCTCCCTTTCTCCTTCCACAGTGAGAAAATGAACATAACCCAGTGAAAATTTCCTCAACTTCCTTTTTGCCCTACAAATACCTTCCTCTAAAGACATTTCTTTCTCCTTTTCTGCCTAGTACGTGTGTCCCCCTCATTCCCCTCTAAGGCTGATTTCTCTCCTCATGCGTGGTTTCCATCCCAATTGGGTTATCTTCCTGCATAGAAACACGTTCGAAGAACTTTCATCTTTAAAAGCAAAGCGAAACAAAACTAAGATCTCTCTCAACCTCATGTAGCCTTCTAAACACTTGATAAGGAAGGGCTTTCATTTCTTGTCTAGAAGTCCATTTTGCTCTGTAGTCACTCTTTAATTTGCTAAAATGTGGTTTCTGCCCCATGCTGCCACTGAAACAGCTTTTACTAAGGTCAACAAAAACTTCCATATCTCCTGCATTTTCCAGAGCCCATGGACTTCGCTCTGTTCTTATTTAACCTGAACCCTCTGCAGCATTTGACACTGTTGACCTTCTATTCTTTCTGCTTCTAGAAGAATACTTCTTTTTGTCTTCCTCTGGTTCTCCATTTCTTCTATAGGCTTCTTCCTCCACCAGTTGCCTGTCCTTTTTTTCTTTTTCTTTCTTTCTTTCTTTTTATTTTACTTCACTTTTTTTTTTTTTTGATATTTTAACTGGTGAGGTTTGAGAAACATAACCATTTCTCTAAATAGTTTCTATAAACACAAAACCTATTCAATCTTTCTTTTTTCTTGTGGTAAAATACACACAGCATAAAATCAACCAAGTCAAGTGTATACTTCTGTGGCATGAAGCATACTCACAATGTTGTGCAACCATCACCACTATTCATCTCTAGAACTTTTTCATCTTCTTAAACTGAAACTCTTTTCCAATTAAACAGAAATTTCCCCATTTCTTCCACCCCTCCCTGAGTCCCTGGCAACCACCATTCTACTTTCTGTCTTTATGAATGTGACTACTCTAGGTACTTCTTATAAGTGGAATAATACGATATTTGTCCTTTTGTAACTGGCTTATTTCCCAACTGCTTTTTTTTTTTTAACGTGTTCAGACTCAAAGCAGGAACATGTCAGAATTTTGCCTAAATTTGTTATTTCATCTAGTTTTCTGGAGTTATAGACTCATAATTTTACTTCATTTATTATTATTTTATCTTGTTTTTTATTGAGATATAAGACATAGAACATTATATTAATTTCAAATGCACAACATAATGATGCAATATTTGTATGTATTACAAAATGGTCACCACAGTAAGTCTAATTAACACCCATCACCACATATAACGTCCATTACCAGTGGCCTCTTAACTGTTGGTTTTGCCCAGAGCCTTGACCTTGGCTCTTGGCCTTTCTTATTCAGTGTGTGATCCCTGGATAATCTCATCTGCATATTTGGCCCCAGCTATCACTTGGTACTACCAATGGCTCTCTGACCTCTCTTTCTTCCTCAGAACTTTCAGATAATCCTGAATCCCAACACTGGATGTCACAGAGATACATCAGAAACACTGTACTTCAAGCCCCACCCACACACGTCTTCCTCCAGCTATGACACCTGGCTCCCTGAATAACATTTTATCTGACCCAGGTGTTCAAGCAAAGCCTGGGAGATGTCTACACTGCACCTGCCACTCACCCTACAGTCATGAAGTCTTGCAGTGCTATCTCCTAAAATCCCCTCCTGCCCTTCCCCATTGCATAATATCACTAAACCTTGCCCAGGCTCTTTTACATCTCAGGATGGTCCCTACAGTGGCCTTTGAACTGGGTTTTCTATCACAGTCTGGCCCTACTTCAGTACACCCTTCACCAAGCTGCCAGAGTGCCCTATCCAAAACACAAACCTAACTTGCCACTTCCCTGCTATGAACCCATCAATGGCTCCACCAACAATCAGGACAAAATTCAAATCCATTAGCTCAGTGGAAGGCCCGTTCATATTCTGACCATTTGTCAACCCCTTTTAGCCCCATTTCCTTCCTTTCCCCAGTGAGAGCACCCTTTGCATAGCCACAAAGAATGCTTAGTTTCCCTACTGTGAGGGACTGTTTCATACCTAGGGGCCTTCCCACATACCACTGGCTCTGAATGTTCTTCCTTTCTTTCCTGGTCCAGCTGACACCTACTTACTGTTCAAAAATGACCTCAGAAGTCACCTCCTCCAGGAAGCCTTCCCAAACCTATAACCCAGTGAGATGCCCTCATATAATCACAGCACTGTGCACCAAACACAGCATCATTTTCCTATGTGGTTCTCTGGAGACTATAAGCTTCATGTCTTGTTCAGCTTCTATCCCACCACTTGGTAGAGTCCAGCATATAATACTGTTTGTCAAATGATTAACCTGACAATGAAGAAATGGACTTAGGAATCTGTCCCACACATTGTCAAAATCAGATACTGTTAAAAAATGTATAGATGGAACAAGGGCTTAGCTACCGGGCTTCATTTAAAGTTGGAGGGGGAAGCTAATATGAAAGGAAATATCTTCTGAACAAATATATTGCCTATCTAAGCTAGAAAACACTTTAAGAAAAGGTCAAGAGCTTTCTAAAAAGTAATGTAGTAAACTTTTAATTCAAACAGAAATTGTTTCTATAAATACTGGCTATCTTGCATACTTTTACTATCCTAGACACAACTAAATGACTCATTCACATAAGGAGGCTTACATAAAATTTACTGTATTCAGATATTCTCTGTATATATCTTATTTCTGGCCTTGATAACAAAGAGCTATGTAATGTTATATTCGTAATACAGCTAACCAAACGAAATGAAAAGAAACGTTAAGCAAGGGGCACCTGGGTGGCTCAGTCGTTAAGCATCTGCCTTTGGCTCAGGTCATGATCCTGGGGTCTTGGGATCGAGCCCCGCATCGGGCTCCCTGCTTGGCAGGGAGTCTGCTTCCTCTCCCACTCCCCCTGCTTGTATTCGCTCTCTCGTTATATCTCGCTGTCAAATAAATAAAATCTTTTAAAAAAAGAAAGAAAGAAAGAAACGTTAAGCAATGGTGAAGGAAATCAGCATACACAAGGTGCATAATTGAAATTGAAACCAAAAAGATGCGCTTTTTTTTTTTTTTTTTTTTCAAAATAAAGCAGCGCATTTTAGCCTGCATTATTTGAATAAATTAAATTCTCAGCCTAAAATCTCTTTGGTAGCAGAGGTGTATTATTTTTACAAAGTCATTTTGTTTTAGCTTTGCAAAGCTTTGTTGTTTTTCCCCCCAGATTTAAAATCCACGTGGGGGGGCGCCTGGGTGGCTCAGATGGTTAAGCGTCTGCCTTCGGCTCAGGTCATGATCCCAGGATCCTGGGATCGAGTCCCGCATCGGGCTCCCTGCTCCTTGGGAGCCTGCTTCTCCCTCTGCTTCTCTCTCTCTCTCTGTCTCTTATGAATAAATAAATAAAATCTTTAAAAAATAAAAATAAAAAAAAATAAAATCCGCGTGGGTTTACTTTTTGGCTAATACTAAAATGTAACTTGCCTTCTGAGCGTCTACTAGCCTAGTGAGGCCAGAGGCTGCCTGCCAATGTACTGAATGTAAGCAGAAAGGGGCGTGCGTGGCTGCTTAAAACTGGCTTCACATAATTAAGTCTAATTTAAAAACTGAGTTTGTCCCTTAACACACATTTCATAAACACTGGCCTTATGCCAGGCGCTGTGATTTCACTAAGGTATAAACATGATTATGACAATGTCTCTCCTTTTTTTTTAAAAGATTTTATTTATTTTATTATTTATTTGACAGAGAGACAGCAAGAGAGGGAACACAAGCAGAGGGAGTGGGAGAGGGAGAAGCAGGCTCCCCGCTGAGCAGGGAGCTGAATGTGGGGCTCAATCCTAGGGCCCTGGGATCATGACCTGAGCGGAAGGCCACCAAGGCGCCCTGACAATGTCTCTCCTTCCAAGGAATTCTCAATCCCAGTGAGTGAAACAGATCCATATGCAACCAACTAAACCATCACATGTAAGTGCTACACTGGAAGAATGAGTAAGGAGCCAGGAGGTTAAGAAGGTAGGTGAGTTTCGCTTCATGAAAGAGTCAGGGAAGAATTGGGGAGGGTATGTGCTATGGTGAGCACTGTGAATTGTTTAAGACTGATGAATCACAGACCTGTACCCCTGAGACAAATAATATATTATATGTTAATAAAAAAAACAATTTAAAAAAAAGAGTCAAGGAAAAAGAGGGGGCATGGATGATTTCTCTAAAGATTTGATCTGGCTTCGACGGCTCTGCAGAATTTCACCTGGTGGAGAATGAGAGGACCAGAACAGAAGGACAGCCCTGGAAGAAGTAACCAAATCAACAAAGGCCCGATGGAGAAATGCTCAGCATGTTTGCAGGCCATGAGCCCTGGGCTGAAGCTCAGAGAACGTGTAGGAAGGGGCCGGGAATGGAGTCAATGCAGACGGTGTATTTAACAGCTGCATTTCCCAGAGTTCAGCCATTTTTAAAATAAATTAACAAGGTTTGCCATATCTGCACACCATCTGTACTATTATTCACTTAATATTGTTTTAAATGACTCTCTTTGTAAAATATAAATGTCTACTTTAGCTTCATGTTAGGCAATAATATCCGTGAAGTTACACATTTGAGGAACTAACCACATTTTCCCAATAGTCATTAAAATAAAAATAAGTAATAAAGTTATGTAAATGCTTAGTATCCTATCACCTAAAATTATCTTCCATGCCACTGGGGTACATGCTCCACGCTTGGGGAAATACCTCTCTGCATTAATGACTAATATGAAAAGGAACAGCTTTCGCAAACTATTATTTTCCAAATATTGGGAGAAATGAGGAAAAACAATGCTTCTATGAAAAGACTGTCCACTAAGGCAACTTCGAGAGCCCTGTTGGACGCAAGTAGGTAATTGTTTAAAAATGCTGAGAAACTAGTGATAAGCGAGAAAGTGAAGTGAGTGAGGGGAGGGCAGGAAGGAATCACATGATTGCATACAGGACAAAGTTCTGTTGAGGCAAGAATTCAGTAGGAAGAGCAGACCGAGGTGTAACCTGGAACTGGTTAGTTTCTTTTTTTTTTCCAGACTCTAGAGCTGTGTTGTGCAACATGGCAAGCACCAGCCACATGTGGCTATTGAAATTTAACTGTAAGTTAATTAAAATTCAATACAATTAAATTTCAATTCCGCAGTCACGCTAGCCACATTTCAGATGCTCAATAGCCACATGTAGCCTCTGGTTACGGTATTGGACAGAGCAGATATAGGGCATATCTCCATCATTGCAGAAAATTTCACTGGCCTGCGCCATACTAGACTAATACCAATCCACTGGCTGGGACTTACCCTATTAAACTAGAGCGCCTCAAGGGGAAGAGTCTGAAACTGAAAATACAGAACTAGATACATTTCCCTCCCCAGGACAATTAGAGAACAAGGCCTCCGGTAGTAGGAGAAACACAGCTTTTCATAATCAGGAATAGGCTACTGTTCTGATAGGAGCTTTGGATGCCTAACTCGAGCATGATTAGTAATGTGAAATGCTAAGTAATTGAGGAAATCACTTACGCTATTGCTCAAATTCTCTATTATAGTTCTTCGGAATAAAAATAACACAAAGAGGGCACCTGGGTGGCTCAGTTGGTTAAGCGACTGCCTTCCGCTCAGGTCATGATCCTGGAGTCCCGGGATCGAGTCCCACGTCAGGCTCCCTGCTCGGCAGGGAGTCTGCTTCTCCCTCTGACCCTCCCCCCTCTCATGTGCTCTCTCTCTCTCTCTCTCAAATAAATAAATAAAATCTTAAAAAAAAAAAATAACAGAAAGAAAAGGAAAAAGAAAAGTTAGCTAGGCCCATAAATTAAAGTTCTAGCTACTGAAGTCTATGCTTCTAGAACTCCAGGTCTCCATTGTGTGCCAACGATGTCCCTATCTCCGGCTATATCCTCAGCAGACAGATTTTCTTACCCCTCATCACACTTTAAGAATTTCTCCCAGGGCACCTGGGTGGCTCAGATGGTTAAGCGTCTGCCTTCGGCTCAGGTCATGATCTCAGGGTCCTGGGATCGAGTCCCGCATCGGGCTCCCTGCTCCTTGGGAGCCTGCTTCTCCCTCTGCCTCTCTCTCTCTGTCTCTAATGAATAAATAAATAAAATCTTAAAAAAAAAAAAAAAAAAATTTCTCCCAAACATATACATCTTCTGATTTTTCCTTTTTAGCTCCCATCATGCAATTTTACGTAGTTGTTGTTCTAGTTACTATGACCATGTAATCACTTCTTCTGAGCCTGCACTTTCCTATCAGTACATATGGAATAATAATACCTGCAGTAAAGAGTAAATGACATGATGAAAACACTAATTTGAAAAGATGTAGGTACTCCTATGTTCATTGATGCATTATTTAAAATAGCCAAGATATGGAAACAACCTAAGTGTCCACCGATAGATGAATGGGTAAATATGTGGTGTATACACACAATGGAATATTACTCAGCCATCAAAAAGAATGACATCTTGCCATTTGTGACAACCTGGATGGCACTAGAGGGTTTCCTGCTAAGTGAAATAAGTCAGACAGGGAAGGACAATTACCATATGATTTCACTTATATGTGGATCCTAAAAAACAAAACAAATGAACAAAAACAAAAACAAAACAGAAACAGACTCATAAATACTGAGAATAAACTCATGGTTTGCAGAAGGGAAAGAGGGTGAGGCAAAATAGGTGAAGGGGATTAAAAGGCACAAATTTCCAGTTATAAAACAAATAAGTCATGGAGATGAAAAGTAGAACATAGGGAATACAGTCAACGGTATTATAATAACATTGTACAGTGACAGATGATTGCTACGCTTATTGTGGTAATCACTTTGTAAGGAATTTGGATACTGAATCACCGTGCTATAACCTGAAATTAATATAATGTGGTGTGTCAACTGTACTTCAATAATACATTTTTAAGTAAATAAATGAGTGAAGCAGATGAGACAGCACGTAGGAAGTGCTTACTACAAACAGAAAATGCCAATAAGTACATGTAATGTGTATAGTAACTCCTTCTCCATTCACATAATGGTTTTCTAAAGGCTTGTAGAGCTGAGATTCAGTATCTCCGTCTGTGAACCTGCCACCTGACACGTAACAAGCACAGCCTTAACAGTAATCAATCAACCAACAGCCACCAAGTATCCCCTCTATGCAGGACACAGAGTGTATAAGTGGTCCCCAGGCCTCTTACAAATCCCAAACATTCAAAGAATTTAATTCTAGGTGAATTAGAAGAACTTCAAGAGCATTTGTCAGTGAGGAAAATGAAAGTTGTGGCTGCCATTGATAAGGCTTCAGATAAACTTTGAAAGTCATGCTGGGGTTACCAGCATCATTAGAAACAATGCTCCAACAGCGAACAGAGGGCCTCAAGGCAGGAGGTATATTTTGACAACTCACCACTGAGCCTTTCCATACCTTCCTGAAGACTAGAAGGATGGATAATGGAGATCGGGGGGCTAGAGTTTCAACACTGGCAATGAAGAAAGCCCAAAGCTTGAAATTATGCCTCCCAGTTGGAGAATCACAGTACTGAAACATGAAGTGTGTGAACGCAAGTACTAGTTTGATCATCCATGAGTGTATGTGTCATATTAGGACAAAGTAAAAAATACTTGAAATATAACTTGTATATAAACAAACATTAGGCCTTTAGTTTAAGTTCTAACATGATCTTTCCAAACTTCTACTAAAATATCTGTAACAAACCCAAAAAAGATGTACACATTTCCAAGGCCGCCACCTAAAAATGGTACTCAGATGTTCTGTAGAATTTGAGAAGAATTTCCTCTAACAGCTAAAATGAAGCACACGGAGCAGCTGTGTGATGCCCACATGAAAATGAGGAGCAAGACAACTTCACTACTCCTCACTGTTAAATCACTGGGTCAGAAAAACCTCAATCTGAAAACCGGGCAACGTGCCATAGGAGCGATGCTTTCTGAGAAGTCGGAGTCCCTCCCCCACCTCCCTCTCCCTCAGAGACTCTTTCTACCGTCAAAGACATGGCTACACGCAGAAAGCAACTGGGCACAGAGAGAAGGGGTGCTATATGTGAAAGCTTGGTCCTCAGAAAATTTTACGTGAGGGTGTCAGGAAATGCTGATGACAGCATTCATGGGGATGGACGTTCTTGCTTGTGATTTACTCAGTGTTAGAAAGTAAGGTTAGGAGATCTCTCAGTTCAGTTCAACAGAGCTGCACTAGAAGAAACTCTGCTAAACATTTGAAATGGGGTCATGAATCCTGTATTATCCAGCTGTATTTCTGAGAAGGGCTTTTATCTAATGCCCAAGGGCAGAGCTGAGCAGAAGGTAACTGACAAACTCTAGCCATTGGCAAATACTGGCTTTGGATTGAATTTTGCCTCTCAGAAGATAACTTAAAAAAAAAAAAAGAGCCATTCAATTCTATATCCATCAGGATTATTAACTTCAAGTAACGGAAACCAAATCTAACTATCCTAGCAAAAAGAAAAGGGAGGAGGAGGAAAAGAAAGAAAAGAGGAGGGGAGAGGGGCTTTTTCATTCATTCATCCATTCATTCATTCGTTCAACAAGTCTTGATTAAATCCCTTCTAGTGACAGAGGCTGTAATATGCCATCACCGTGTGTATGTGTTCGCATGCACACGCGCGCGTGTTTGTGTTTCTAGATAGACTTACCCAGACTTCAGGAAATGTACTGCTGAGAAAGTTGATGGATAATTCTGTGGGTATGGCTGAATGTTTCTGAAAGATAGATTCACATGGCAGAGATGAAAAGAAGAGAATGTTCTAATGGTACATCTCAGATTTGCCTTTCAGACTTTAGAAAGGTTAGCAAGATCACAAACTTGAGGACTTTTTCCCCCTTGAAAGAAAGTCATCTTTAGTATACAGTTCTAAATATTTTCCTGTTTACAAGGCCATTCCCTTTGCTTATGCCAAAATCTCAGTAGAATCAGATACAAAAACACAGAGGAATTGCGAAGAGTACAGCCACAGTGGAGTTGGTCCCCATGTTGGTTCCCCTGGACAGGGAGCCGTATGCTCTGAAAGGAACTGCATCCAGGAATGTCAGAAAGCGACTAGAAGCAGGGTGACTAGTGGCCCATGGTGGAACGGGGAGCAACTGCGTATGACACAGATGGAGAATTTAGGAAGAACTTAAGGCAACATTCTTCCCTTCTCAATACACACTAGACCCAGGGTTTTTCTCCGGGGCACTTCTGACATTTTGATGGGACATTTCTTCCTTTTATAAGGGCTATTCCACGCTCTGCAGGGTGTTTAGCATCCTTGCTACTGCCCACTAAATACCGATAACTGGGCACCAATCTATTTCAAATATCTCACTCCTGGCTACCACTTACTTCACAAAACACTTCTGCAAAATATATTTCCTTCCCTGTGGGGTCTCACTAGCATCAAAGAATGTGATCATCTTGTCAAAGTGTCATGCCTCTTCCCATGTCACCATTGTTTACTTGTCAAGAGCACCTAGAAAACATAAATAAACCAAAGACAGGTCGCCTAACTAAGCAGCAGCGGGGGCACCCCTTCAGTGAGAACATCAAGTTACATGTGGAGGAAGATACTGTTCCTCAAGAGCAGGTAGGAGGGATCCCATTTGTTGGGGGGGGCAATTGTAATTGCTAATGTGCCACTGTTTTTTAAAATAACTTGGTTATTTTTTAAGAGGGAAAAGTCAAATATTTTCAAATGGATTTGTTTTTTTCAAACACTAAATACCTGTTTGCTGACCAGACGAAAGAGCATCAGGTGTTGGCTCCGCTGTCTGGTGAGGTCAGTAAGGACACGTGCTGGGGATGTTTAGCAGAGTTGGTTAGTGTGGACATCTTTAGTGAAAGGGGACCGGGGGGTGGGGGGCGGATAAAAAGTGGTTTATTTTTTCTCCAATTATTTAACTATTACATCTTATTTAGCACCACACACACGCGCGCACACACTTACCCACCCCACATCCTTTTCTCCCCACCAGAAGTAGAAAATTCTGCTTTTCTTTTTTTTTATTTTTTTTTATTTTAAAGATTTTATTTATTTATTTGAGAGAAAGAATGAGAGAGAGAGCATGAGAGGGGGGAGGGTCAGAGGGAGAAGCAGACTCCCTGCCGAGCAGGGAGCCCGATGCGGGACTCGATCCCGGGACTCCAGGATCATGACCTGAGCCGAAGGCAGTCGCTTAACCAACTGAGCCACCCAGGTGCCCGAAAATTCTGCTTTTAGAACTTCCAGAAAGAAATGAGAAAAAGAGACAGGTAGACCTCGAATGCTATAGAACCGCCACTCTATTATGTTTCTCTAGTTTTCTTTTCCTTAGAAAGAGTAATGAAAAATGTTCCCACTGTCCTCTTGAAAAGGCTTTTTGTTCAGTGAAGCACAATTGGGAATTATAGGATAAATCAAAGGGTCAGATGATGACCTCTTCCCTCAGAGAAAACATATGTTCATGACAGAAACAGAAGGCGGCAAAGGGTAAAAAAGAACAATGGAAATACTTTACTCCTTTCTTTTAAAGCACATTACAGTTTGTGCCTGCAGAATGACATTCAAGCAGGTGCCCGAGCGGGGCTGTGGGCAGAGCACACAGGCTCTGAGCACCGCGGTGCTGCTGCCAGCTTGGCCGCAGGTACTGGCCCCGGACCACCTTCCCCCACCCCTCCGCCCCGCAGGGGAAAACACACAGGAAGTGATCTGTTCACAGTGCTGACTGCTGGGGAATGGATGCTATTTTCTAATAAACTGCTGTGGAAGTTTCTGAAAGCAGGAGAGAGAAAAACAAAATGCGAACGAGTGTACGGTTAGAACAGACGGTGGTTGCACAGCCCAAGGGTGTCATCTATCTGGTAGAGATGTGAGCATAAAGAACTGGTAAATTCCGGCAGGAATGAAAGCGGAGATGATGCCTCTCTCCTTGCAATTTCAGACCCCTGTCCCTAAACTGCCTGAATCCCAAAGTAAAGGAAATAGTCTGAACTACTGGGGTTTCATGATGCCCATGAGGTCATTTGAGACATGAATTCATCAAATGTGCTCACAGTTCTTGGGCCTCCAAACTGTTTCTCAGTGATTACTACACAAGCATCTTTGGAACAACTAACATAAATTAATGCCTTATTTAATTTATATCTCATTTTCTTTTCATAGGAAAGATAAAAGAGCCTGTAGTCAATGACAGCTAAGAATCTTGGATTTGGGATCTCTCTCTTCCACAATTACATAAGTTTTTTCCAGAAGGAGAACATCATGCCTAATAGCAACTTCCATTAACATTTGCCAGACTATGTGGATGAGTAAAAATTTTTTAATTATGTAAATACTGACAGTCAATGGACTCTGTGATCTCCAGCTCACATTAATCAGACTTTGATATTCAGTCCTAACAAATGACCATGAATAAAAATCCTCTGGTTGTATGTTGCATTTTGAATCTTAGGACAAATCAACTGAAATATAGCTCCAGTGACTATATTTTAATAAATATTTTGGAGGGCTTAATTATTTTCCATAAAACAAACAAGTACACTTTAAACTTAAAATTTACTTTTTTTTAAGACATTTATTTGAGAGAGAGAGCGTGTGCGCACACACATACGCTCATGAGTTGGGGGAGGGGCAGAGGGAGAGGTATGGAGAGAATGTCAAGCAGACTCCCCGCTGAGCGCAGAGCCCAGGGCTGGATCCCATGACCCATGAGATCGTGACCTCATCTGAAATCATGAGTCAGAAACTCAACCAACTGAGCCACCCAGGTGCCCCAAGATTTACTTTTGAGAAGTCAACAAGTAGATACCAAAGCTTCATTATTTGCTACAAAAAAAAACTGGAGAATTTAGGCTTAAAAAGCCACTTCTATGGTTTACCCAAGTATAACTGATCCTTGAATTTTAATCAGCATTATAGGTCATTTATGTTAATGTCAGATTAAGGAAAGAAATCTAGTTAAGCGATTCTTAACTAGAATCACATCCCAGCAGTGAATTATTATTTAGAATGCATTTGATAGAGTCATTTCTTCTGTTTAAAAATAATACAAGTAATAAAGTATCAGTTATGTTTTATATCTGATATCTATCTGGTATCAATAGAGAAGCTTAGTTAGAAGTCAGGAGGAGGTTATTATGTTTGTTTTGTCTTGTTTCTCAGCAAAAATTACAAACTTACATTTAACTTGCTTCTTTTATACAATTTATCCTATCAATAAAGACTTAATTTTGAGAGTATTTGATTATGTAACCATTTTCTTAGTATTAAGTACTTTTTAATGTAATGAGACAGTCATAAATAGGCAACCAACAGTTACAAAGACTATGCAATAAAGAAGAATCAATGAAACATGATGGGGGGAGAGATTTTTAACCATAAAGCAAACATTTACTCCCATTTTGATATGCCCCACATCAGCCTCTTCCTTACCAAGAGAAAGTCCAGAATTTGACCTCTAAATCTAGACACTTTAAGTCTAATCATTTAAAATACTTTTAAGGGGCACCTGGGTGGCTCAGTCATTAAGCATCTGCCTTCGGCTCAGGTCATGATCTCAGGGTCCTGGAATCGAGCCCCTCGTCAGGGTTCCTGCTCCATGGGAAGCCTGCTTCTCCCTCTGCCTCTCCCACTCCCCCTGCTTGTGTTCCCTCTCTCGCTGTGTCTCTCTCTGTCAAATAAATAAAATCTATAAAAAATAAATAAATAAATAAAATACTTTTAAAATGAGGAGCTATAAATACTGTCTATGTAAACTCCCAACAAATCAATGAGTTTGAATATGGCTACTATTTGCGTTCTAGAGGAATTCTGCAATTTTGGGGGTATTTATGTTTCCCAAGCACTAGTCCATTCTGTAATTAAGCTTGCAAATTAAATATATTTCAGATTGTCCTAAAATGAAGGGGGATTCATTCTCAGTCTGTTGTGTTTTTCTGCCCTACCCTATCAGCGCTACAGAAACATTTCAAGGGAAGTTGATCACAGTATAGAACTCCGGAAGTTTTTAGAAATGAATTAGCTTTGGGAAAGAAAAAGTCATATATGAAAAGCCTTAAAACTTTGTGAAACTATTGCAGTTGCCACAGGCGCAAGACAAGTAAAGTGGGAAGACCAGAGATGATAGCGCAGATAGTCCAGCACTAAGTTTCTATGTGATTTGGATTCACGCAAATTTTCTAGCGTTTGTTTCCTTAGCTGTAAATAGACAGAATTTCTATTCAACACAGCAGATGAAGCCAATGTGAAGATACACACACACATATACACACAAACCCACACATACACCCCACAAGAAAATACTAGATACAACACAACATCAAATATTTCTTCTTATCCTTACTAGAGTTCCAAATAAGAAAAAGATACCTATAGGAACCAGAAACTATGAAATAACTTAAAATTGAAGCAGTTACAAAAGCTAAGTAGCCCTGAGAAGTGTCAGGAGACATGAAGGTAAGGGGGTAGAATCTGATGCCTGAGAGGATTATGACTAAGGCTGCAAACTCTGGGTTCAGCAGGACATTGGAACTGAGCGCTCTGCTTAAATATAGGAGCCAGAAAGAAGGGTCCAGTCCATATAAAGGAGAGGAAATCCTGTGCTCACTGGCCTAAGAATACATCACGGAAAGCAGGCTGGCATCACTGAATGATGAATGGAAAAAGGAGTTGCCCTCAAGAAACTGAAACGAAAAGTCACACCTGGATATGAGGTTCAATTTCTCATCACCTGCATGAAGTTAAAACCACAAATTTAGAAATTAAAACTCAGTATATACGTAGTTATATACAGTTATATACTTCCTACTGCTGTCCACTAAGAAGGCTAGAATACCCCAACAGCAATGAGTATACTTAGCCCAATCTTACTTTCTCAAGACCATTCAGTAAAAAGAAACAGGGGTCCTTGAAGAAATGGCTATTTCTAGGGTCGGAGCAGGGAAAATATAAGACAAGTCTGGAGCATCTTGAAGAGCCAGAAGGTAAGGAAGTAGTCATATAGGAATTTTTTAATGATCCTATTATATGCTATTTACAAAAGACAAGACATAGTTATAACCTTTTGACCTAGAAATTAGAATCACTTGCCACAGGAAAAAATTTAAAGGAGAAAACATTTGGTGATATTAATTGATGCAAAAAAGCACTTGATAAAATTCAACACACAATAATGATTTAAATAAAAATTAAGAATAGAATGATTCTTTGTTAATCCAGTAAAAGGCATCTACCACAGAGTAAATCTTATGCTTAATAGTGAAAATTTTAAAGCATTCTTTTTATTATTTTTTTTTATTTTTAAAGCATTCTTTTATTTTTTTAAAAAGATTTATTTGTCTATTTCAGAGAAAGAGAAAGAGAGCATGAGTGGGGAGGAGGGGCAGAGGGAAAGGCAGAGAGAGAATCCCAAGCAGACTCTGCTCTGAGCATGGAGCACAAAGTGGGGCTCGATCCCAGCACCCCAAGATCATGACCTGAGCCAAAATCAAAAGCTGGACACTCCACCAACTGGGTCACCCAGGTGCCCCCATTCTTTTAAATTCAAAAACAAAACAAGAATTCCCACTGCCACCACTGACATTCTATATTGTATTAAAGGTCCTAGATAGAAATAATAAGATAGGAAAATGATGAAATATCAAGAAATGAAAAGATATACAAGGTTATTATCAAAAAAGTTGTAAGTTTTACTGAGGGATATAAAAGAAGATCTGGATAAATGGAAAGGTATAGCATGTTTGTGGAGGGAAAAAAATCAGTATTTAAAAGAACTCAGTACTGTCAGTTTTAGTCTATATTAAATGCAATTCCAGTCAAAGCCCCCAAATTTTGTCAGACTTCTATAAACCTTTTCCAGTGGAATAGCCAAGAATTACTAAAATAATTTTGAATTACAAAAAAAGGGGAACTGCTTTGTCAGTTACTGAGATTTAATAATTCCTGATACCCATTAAAACTTCATAACATTGGCACAGTTGGACTCAAATAGGCCAGTGGAACAGAATAGAGAGCCCAGAAATACACGCATGCATACCTAAGATCTTATCTGACAGATGTCACATTACAAGTTCACAAGGAAAATATGGGCCTATATACAAAGTAAGAGGTGTTTGGATGAAGGCCATCCATCTGGGAAAAAAAAAAAGTATTTTAGACCTCCTTCTCATGGCATTTAGAAAAATGAAATCCAGATGAATTAAAGACCTAAGTGGGACTAAAACTTAAAACATTTTAGGAAAAATTATGGGTGAATGTCTTCATGACCTTACAATAGAGAAGGATTTCTTTGAAAAGCACCAAAGTCATATATCATAAAGAAAAATGACTAATAAACTTAATTATATCAAAATTTAAAACTTAAAGGCAAGCTTCAAAATGGGAGAAAATGTTTGCCATGTAGTCATACAATAAAACACATAAAGATTTATTAAGTATATATAAGATTCTTAAAAATCCAACACAAGAAAAAAGACAAACCAAAATGAAAATGGGTAGGTTGGAAAGGGAATTCCTATTGAGATAAACATTTCAAATGCTTGACCTCATTGTAATCAGGGAGATGCAAGTTAAGACAATTAAATGCTATCTTCCTCTACCCCCCATCAAATTGGCAAAAATTTCCTCCAAGTATTGAGATGATATTGGGAATATATGGAAATGCTCATAAACCGCCAAAGAGAGGATAAATTTGTATAACCACTTTGAGTATTTAACAATTTCTATCATTGAAAATGTGCACTTCAAACATTCCAAAATTATTTAGATGCAGTTTCTCTTTCATTGGTACTGAAGAAGACCTGCATAAATGTCCTTTGCAATATTAGAAACAAAGTTGAAATAAACTAAAAGGCCAGTAATAAGGGAAGAGATAAACAAAATGTCATATATTCATACAGTAACTAAAATAGAGCCAATTAACAAACCAGATCTAGGTGTGTCCACATGAAATTTTTAGCAGGGAGTACAGGAGAACAACTAGACAACGATTAGATTTTGTTCCTGAAAAAGGATAAGGAAAAACAAACTCTGGGCAACCGTGTGGAGGATTCACTGAAGCAGAAAGCAACTAACACAGGGAGATATTAAAACAATATGGAACAACAACAGAAATAAAAACCAAACAGCAACTGCAGGACTCACCATGCCCCAGGAGAGCAACGTGCTAGGGCGACCTACTCCTCAGTGCACCTGGGTAATTCCCATAAAGGAGCAAAGCCAACATAACATCGCCAGACTTGGAGGACTAAACTGAGGGGCACATCTGCCAAAGTTGACAACATCAAAGAAAAGTGTGAGAAGAGTGCATTTGGATTGCAAACTGATTCTGTGTCAGGTGGAGGATTCAGAGTCCTTGGGTCACAGAGGAGGTCAATGTAAGAAATGGACAGAGAGTAGCGAACAGCCTAACTGTGGGAAAACTAAGAGGCATTCAGCACTAAAGGAAGGCAGTGAGCAAAAGAAAAATTATTGCTACTACCTGATTTTATTCTAGTGATGATTTCTCACACCACTTTTTCTGCCCCTGGCCTTGCATTTGCTTAAATTTCACCATCTTGAAATTTTTAGTCTAAACCCCAAAAGCTATGGCAGTCTCTAGTTCATCATGCATAATAACTTACCCTGTCTGGAGTCACCCTGTTCCCTGATATTTACAACTGTCTTTCATCAATCACAAAAGTTCAGCAAAGTCTTGTCTGTCTTGTTCACCTCAGCACTCAGAAAAGTGGCACATAACAAGTGGTAAATAAATCTTCATTGAACGGTGACTCAGTTGTTAAGCGTCTGCTTTCGGCTCAGGTCATGATCCCAGGGTCCTGGAATCGACCCCCGCATCAGCTCCCTGCTCAGTGGGAAGCCTGCTTCTCCCTCTCCTGCTCCCCCTGCTTGTGTTCCCTCTCTCGCTGTCTCTCTCTCTGTCAAATAAATAAATAAAATCTTAAAAAAAAAAAAAAAAAGAATCTTGGGTGCCTGGGTGGCTCAGTCGTTAAGCATCTGCCTTCAGCTCAGGTCATGATCCCGGGGTCCTGGGATCGAGCCCCACATTGGGATCCCTGCTCGGTGGGAGGCCTGCTTCTCCCTCTCCTGCTCCCCCTGTTTGTGTTCCCTCTCTAGCTCTCTCTGTGTCAAGTAAAAAATCTTTAAAAAATAAAAAAAAATTTAAAAATTTAAAAAAAGAATCTTCGTTGAATGAATTAATGCATTTTTTAGAACTGATGTGTTTTTAGATGCGCAATAACTGATTTCTAATGATAAATGACTCTGATTAATTATTTTCAATTGACAAATGAGCCAAGATAATTGAATTAAGAGTAAGGTTTGGAATAAATTTACCAGAAAATTCTTTAATCCTCCTTTATAACATTGGCTCTGAGCCCCTGATCTCAATGTATATCCTTATCATCATAACAAAAGGTAAAGTTTTAATCATTTTTATCCATTTTCAATGAAATGTCATTATTTCACCACAGATATATACATATATACATACTTGAAACAACATGTTTTGTTTCCTCTCTCAACTAAACAGAGATAGTCATGCCTGTTCCTTACTTTACAGAGATCAGAATATTCATATCTGTTCCTTTCTTCATAGAAATGTGAGAATCACTTGTGAGAAAAAAATCTGCATTCTTCTCTGAACATCTTGGAGTCAAGTGCTATTTAAAAATCTAACATCCTGCTTAGATTTTAAATCGTATTTTCTTTTATCACTAATGCCTACAAGGAAAAGATTATTCATTTAGAAAGATAATCTCAACTTTATTTCTGGTGTGATACTTTGGCAACTTAAACATCCTCAAATAGGGATGCCTGGATGGCACAGTCAGTTAAGTGACTGACTCTTGGTTTCTGCTCAGATCGTGATCTCAGGGTCATGGGATCTAGCCCTGCTTTGGGCTTGTACTCAGTGCAGAGTCTGCTTGAGATTCTTTTCTCTCTAGCCCTCCCCTTGCTCATGCTCTTTCTCCAAAATAAATAAATCAATAAAATCTTTAGAAAAAATAAAATAAACAAATCTTTAAAAAAAAAATATCCCCAAACAATAAACTCAATTCAGGACCCAGCTGACTGATTACTTCCCCTGATAAATGGCAAAGGGATGTTTAGTCCCTAAACAGGTTTAAGTAGTAGCTTTACAAGTTCATTAACTTTGGAAAGCACATGCTTGGGACTTTATCATCCAGATAGTAGAAAAGATTAACTCACTCTACTCACTTCTTGGTATAAAGAGAAGGGCTGGTCTGCTGATGCTGGAAGAACCAGCCTTCCAGCCAACCACTGTGTTAAGGTTGCTTTCTTATTGGTAAAGCTGAACACAACTTCTCTTTGTCTGGGCTACAGTATTCTTTAAATGCCTCGGAATCTTCAGCACAGATGTAGTATTTACCTAAAGCCGAGAGGCCTTGGGGTAGTTCAGTACTTAATTCCACCAACTTATCCACCTGTTAAGTCTTGTAGGAGCCAAGAGGCTGCACGCCCCTGCCCCCTTGCCCCTGATCTTTTGCAACAGGGGCACTTAGTGCCCGCAAAGGAGAAAAAGAAATACCATTAAGTCCAGGTGCCCCAGCTTTTCTTGGTTAGCCTCCAAATGCCCACATGTGTGCCATGCCCAGCATGACTATCTAACATATTGTCCGAACCAGGACATTTGTGGGAGTGAACGGGAATCCTAGCAGGCGGGATCACAAGAACAACAGGTATAAACCAGTACTGCCCAGACAAACCAGAACGCATGGTGTGTGGTCACCCCAGCAGGCACATGGGGTTCTGATAGGAACGAGGACAACAGTAATGCTCTTAGAGGAAAAAGGGTCCAAGTGTTTCTGAATTTGGCATCTATCACGAACCCTGTGTCTGTGAAGCTGCTCTTTATATTCATTGCGTCTCACACTGCTTAGGTTTAACCTCACTGAAGAAAAGTTTTCTGCCTGATGCAGCAAATGTCATCCTCAGTCAAGGCCCAAGGGACTGTTTCTGTTACTTATTTATTTTCTGGCGGTGACTGCTTTGTCACCAGCATTCCATGTCATTTGCTAGAGCTACTTGTAAATGTAACACCATCTGAGAATGTCAAGCCTTCTCTCTTTTTTGAAATTCATCTATTTCTAGAAATCTATCCATACCCACCAACTCTTCGGTCTATTTGTCAACGACCATCGGCTCTGGTGCCAGCATGGAATTCCCGAGGACCCGTGGCTTGTGTGAGCTGCACTTGCACTTGGCTGGCTGCTAGCCTTGGGGAAAGATGACTCCAAGTCTTTGTGGACTCTCGGAAGCATTCTCCATCTTCAAAACTTCGACTTGGTTTAGAAACTTTTCTCAGATAGTCTTTGCAGTTACAAAAAAATAAAAGGTAGTATCAGAATGACAGGATGATGCTGTTATCTAGCAGTGTAAAGATTATTTGCTATCTTATACAATGATCTCACATACTCGGCTCAGGTCTTTATACTCAAACTGGGGCTGTAGATTCATGAATATCTACCCAGCCAGAAGCTGCATCTCCCTTACAACTTTGTCATTTCGCCACAACGTTTCATGTTGCCTGTCTTATAAAACGAGACTGAACTACATTGTTATTCTCTAATTTTAATAAAGCAGAGTACTGAGGCTATCATTCAGGGGGAAATCCCAAGGAAGGAAACACATTAAAATTTCAACTACCATAAACATAGAAATGCAGATCAAAACCAAAATGCATCACTTTTGACTTCCTGGAATTCTTAAAAGATTTACCCAGCTCTCCTGCTCCCTTTTTACTCTGGAGACAGGTTCTCATATCAACCACAGCAAATAAGAAGCTGGGTGAAAATTTCATGGCACATCCCAGAGCTCCACAGTTCTGAGCCTATTGTTCCCTTGCTGGGTAACTTCCTTCGGCATGGAACAAAGAGCATATACATTAAAGTTGGCAGGAGTTCTAACTCTAAGGCACTGTCAGCATCGCAGGGAGGAATAACCATATCCATATTCCATAGACAACTCAGCTCACTGAATATGTTTTGCAGGTCAAGTACTCTGCTAAGTACTTTGCATATGTTATCTCTGATTATAGTCAACAGTACGAATTAGGCATCATTGTTATCCCTATTTTATTTTATTTTTTTAAAGATTTTATTTATTTATTCATGAGAGACAGAGAGACAGACAGAGAGAGAGAGAGGCAGAGGGAGAATTAGGCTCCCAAGGAGCGGGGGCCTGATGCGGGACTCGATCCCAGGACGCTGGGATCATGACCTGAGCCGAAGGCAGACGCTTAACCATCTGAGCCACCCAGACACCCTGTTATCCCTATTTTAAAGATGAAGAAACAAAGGTCAAGCAAGTTTAATTGCTCAAGAATACACTGCTGGAAAGGGGTGAAGCCAGTGCCAGGCCAAGAAGCAATTTTACTCTAAAGTCTATACCCTCTGGAATCTTCTGTATTCCCATATTATTAAACTCCTACAGTAGGAACAAATGTAATATGATTTGGAAGAAATGGTAAATAACATGAATATCCTGAGAAAAGACTTGAAGTAATAGTCTAGTCAGAGAGAAAAATGATCTAGGCAGCAGAAACTTTGAGAAAATAGATTCTGTTTGGTATTAGGATATGATGAGGATGGCTCTATCGATTTTCAAAAAGTTGTGCTAGAAAAGATTATTTATTTATTTATTCAGTCAGCAAATTTTTATTGAGTGTCTGCTATATGCCAAGAACTGTTTTATGTGCTGAAGATATAGGGTGAAAAAAGACAAAGCCCCTGCCCTCAAAGAACTTAAATTCTAGAGAAAAAAACAGATGACATACAAGTCAGTAAATAAAAATACAGTTTCAGGTAATAATTGTTAAGAACTGTGAAGGGTCTGAGATTGTATCCTACTTGCAAGCTCACAAATTAGTTGCCACAGTTTTGTGGAGAAAGAAGACCTAAAATTTTATATCCAGCAAAGGTATCTTTAAGAAATAAAGGCAAAATAAAAATGTGTTTAGATGAACAAAAAAGGGGGAAAATTCATCAGCAGGAGACCAGCACTAAAGAAAATACCAAAGGAGGGGCGCGTGGGTGGGTCAGTTGGTTGGGCAACTGCCTTCGGCTCAGGTCATGATCCTGGAGTCCTGGGATTGAGTCCCGCATCGGGCTCCCTGCTTGGCGGGGAGTCTGCTTCTCCCTCTGACCCTCACCCCTCTCATTCTCTCTCTCTCTGTCATTCTCTCTCTCTCAAAAATAAATAAAATTTAAAAAAAAAGAAAATACCAAAGGAATTCTGGAGGCAGAATAAAAATGTGATCCTAGTTCTTTGAAGGCAGGACCATGAAAATGCAGGAAGAAATAAAGACTAATAAAAAAAAAAAAGTAAGTATGTGGATAAATCCAAATGAATATTGACTTATAAAAGATAATAATGTCTTCTGAGATTTAAAATATATGTGCAAGTAAATACATTGCAACAACAGCAGAAAAGGCAGTAGGGGGGGTAAATGGGTTCTTAGTTAGTCCAGGTCCTCTAAGAAGCCTATACAAAGACTAGATTAGCCATGCTAAAGATTTGCGTGGTTAAGGCCTATAAGGGAAAGCAGGGAGGGAAGAGGGAAAGGTGAAGAAAGCTGTCAGGCCAAACTCGAAATTCCATGTCCTTTACGAGTACGCACAGAACATTTTTTAAGATTGTCAGAAAACATGTCAAATAATTGAAATCATTCATATGTTTTATAGACATAGTGTAATTAATCTAGAAGTTGATAACCAAAATAATCTCCCAAATCAAGGTTTGGAAATTAAGCAATGCACTTCTGAATAATTCATGCTCAAAAATATCATATGGGAAATAAGAAAATATTTATAATTGAATGATAATGAAATAGTACCTATCAAAATTTGTGGATATCAACTAAAGCTTAGAAGGAAACTTAAAGTTTTAGTATATTTATTAGATAAAAACTTAAGGCTAAAAAAAAATCAATAATTAAAATAGTTACCCCAAGAAACTAGGAATAAAACAATGGCATGGTAAACCAAAGGAAATAGGAGAGAAATAACAGAGAAAAGAGCAGAAATGAATGAAATCAAGAAATACACAGTAGAGAAAATTCCCGGAACAAATCATCAAAAAATGTAATTATTTATCAGCTCATAATTTAAGTCTTCTTTCAATTGGATTGAATGCAAACTAAGGAGTCGCTATCCAGCCCTTAAAGTCATTTACTTTCTTAACCCCAACACTAATACTTTGAAATATCGGTGTTTGCAACATGGGGATTTTTAACACCATGGTGGCAATGCACCATAGTAAGATTATGAGACAACTGGAAGGAAGACTTTCTTTTCTGAAATGAAGAATGGAGGTTATGAATGAGGAGGTAGGAGAGAAGAATCAGCCCCCTATCACATGGGCTTTTACACTCATACTCTCTCAGGCAGATCCGTTTGGTACATAATATACAAAGAAGTTAAGGAACACTTAGAGCTTTCCATGCCAAGCAGGGAGCCCAATTTGCCAGCATGCACACCCTCATTTGTTTTAAGTGAATTGATTATTTTTCAGGATCCAAATCCCTTGAGAAACTGATAGGCACTCTGAACAACCTCCCACAGAATAGTGCACATACATGCATACCCGGAGCTCTTTGTGTAATTTTAGGGAATTCACAGACTGCCCTGAATCCAATGCATGGATTCTCAACTTAGAAACCCTGGCCAACAAATGTGACAACATGGATGGACCTAGAGGCTATTTCGCTAAGTGAAATAAGTCAGACTGAGAAAGACAAATACCATATGATTTCACTCACATGTGGAATCTAAAATAAGCAAACAAAAAGCAGGATCGGACCTATAAATACAGAGAACAAACTGATGGTTGCCAGAGTTGGGGTTAGGGGTTGGGCAAAAGGGGTGAAAGGGACTGGGAGATACAGGCTTCCAATTATGGAATGAATAAATCAGGAATAATAGCCATAGCATAAGGGATATGGGCAGTGATATTGTAATAGTGTTGTATGGTGACAGATAGCTACACTTGGGGTCAACACAACATAATGTATACACTTGTTGAATCACGATGTTGTACACCTGAAACTAATGTAACATTGTGTGTTAACTATACTCAAATGAAAAAATAACAATAATAAAAATTAAAAATTAAATTAAATTAGGAAAAAGCAACCCTGGCCAGATCCAACAACCTAATTTGCAGGTGAAGGATTCAACATAGAGGAGGTAAGTGGTTAGAAATAGCAAGAGTAAGGTATCTGGGAGAACATATGCGGAGCCCCCGGCCCCCAGAGTCACCTTAAAAAAGACTCCTCTCCTCTTCCCCTTCTCAAAATCATAGATCTAGTTTGTTTCAGAAGCAGGATGAAATTTGGATCTCCTAAATTTCAATTAAATAACGTGTATTTTTAAAAATAAGGTAGTTTATTTAACAAGCCGAACGTATAGATCTAGAACCACATCTTTCATTTGTTTGTCAAGCTGGCACAATACTTAAAAAAACATCTTTCCCTCTGAGTCCTAAATATTGAAACTTTCATTCTAATAGAAAATCCTTGATGTTGAGTTTGAAACAAATGTTTGTTGAGTCAGAAAAACATTTTTATTTTGACTGGGTGTTTAAAAATTAATTATTATTTCTGAAGTCTCAGAACAGCTCCAGCGACCCCGAAGCCCTCCCAGACCAGGATCCTCGAACACGTAAACAAACAGTGACAATCAGCCCAAGGGCCACCCCACATGCTTGAGAACAGAACTCAGGTAAACAGTCATTTTTCTTTTCAGCTGCTGAGAAAAGAAGAATATGATTTTTCATTCCACCCCCAGGACTAGATTCCAACCACCAAGACGATTCCCAGATATTAAACTAAAAGCACCATGGATTCAAAAATGAATCACAGATAATTACTAGGTGCCTCTAGCTTTGTGTTTTCTTTTTCCATTGTATACATGGCTTTTTTTGTCTTTATCAAGTTGACAGTTTGCTCATTTAGATCTGATCTGCAAAACACCACTTCGTATCTCTAGTGCAATAAAGTGAAAAAGTGGAAAGATGCATCGGTTTCATTACAAGCCCTTAATATGATACTAACATGCTATCTGTGGTGTATATTTCATGCCTTAAGACATTGTTCTTCAAATCGTGAAAAATATTGTTAAAAGCTCCATTAGAAATTGCTTCCACGTTTTATGTGTCTGTGTAAGTCAGTGGTTCTCAACAGGTTGTGTGTGGGGAGGGGAATAATTTTGCCCCACAGACATGTGGCAATGTCTGGAGACATTTTTGATGGTCACAACTTGGGAAGGTGTATGCTATTGGCATCTAGTAAAGGACAAGGGTAAGGATCCTGCTAAACATCTTTCAAGATCCAGGAGAGCCCCTATAACAAAGGATTATCCAGCTCGAAACATCATTAATGCTGAGGTTAAGAGGGCCAGGTGTAAGTTTAAGTTTGTGTAAATCTGTATTTGTTTTTCTGGCAATTATGCAGAATGTGGGTTTATATCCATGTCTTCAAAATAAACAAAAATGTTTTAGAAATCAGTTTACTTTGTTTAGAAGCACTTCCCATACCAGAAAGATCATTGAAAATAAGTACATTATTTCTAATATTTTCATGTTTATCAGTGTTTTGTGTGGGATTAAAAAATCTGTTCAAGGATATAAGAAAGGGCATGTAGAGAAAAGGAACAATAATTAAAATAAAGTTTGATCTTTACACTTATGGATTTAGAAAACAATTATTGTAAAGCACATTTGAAATATTAATAATTTCCACTTCTTGATGCCTTGATTATATATTCCATTTTGTAATGTCACCCTTTTTGCTAGCCAAAGAAATATTTCTTAAATAAACAAAAAATCAAAGACGTATCTTTAATATGTGCCCATTTATGATGTTTCCCCATCTCTATCGTTAACCAAAAATAAGTTTCCACAACATTTTAACTGAAGATCCAAAAAATGGCACCCTAGCAAATGCAGTGCTAATATAAACAATCAAATCTTTGGTTGTTTCTGAAAGTAATTGCAGACGACAGAATCCCCTCTGGCTGGTTGATAATGAAAAGTTCTTTTAGCTATAGTGCATAGTTCAGAGACTATCTTAGAATGTCCAAGTCCTAGGTTTGAATGCCACCCAGCCAGAAGAGAGCAGACAGGGAAAAAGCTGAAAGACACCACTGGACAACATACAACGGTACTGACCCCATCACTCTGTACCAGTGACCCCAAGCCAGAAACATGGAAGAACTAGGCACCTCTGCCATTAGTCATGCTGGGACATACACCTGTGCACAGCCATCACCCAGGATGCACACTGCTACCTCTGAACCAACTATAGGTGGGTCAGCTTGGGGAAAACTCAATTTCTTAGAGCACCATAGCTGCTAGGGAATGTGAAAATGTCGATTTTAGCTTTATAGTCTTCATGGTTCTAGACGTCAAGATAAAAGGGATTGGAATGGGAACTGAGCCAAATTATAGTATCTGCCATAGTCACCAAATTATTTTAAGGCACATCAGCATTTAAAAAAATATTTATTTTATAGCAGTCTAATTTGGTTCTAAAGCTATTCATAATCCTGTTTGTCTCTTTGGGGGTGTTGCTACTCTTCATGTTTGTGTTCTTTCTACAGATGGGTTCTTTTCTAAAATATTAAACCTAATTGCCATATCATTCATTTATTCTATCAATAAACACTGAATGCCTACTATGGAACAAGCATTGTTCCATTCTGCACATACAGCTGTGAATTTAAAAAGGCAAAAATCCTTGTCTTCATGAAATTACATTCCAGTGAGAGCTCAGTAAATCAATTAAGATTAGGATTAGCTACACATAACAAAAACAAAATTAAACTAAACTGAATTACAGTAGCTTCAACAAGACAACAGTTTGTCTCTGACATAAAAAAAGTCTGAAGATGGGAAAGATTGCAAAAATAGCCCTATTCTTCCCCCTTCCTATATCATCCCCTTTGTTATGTAACCTGCAGTTCCTCTCACTAAGGAAGTGGAATCCATGTCTTGAATCTGAGCCGGCCTTATGACTTGTTTTGGCCAATAGAATGGGGCAGAAGTGCTGGTGTTCCAGTTCCAAGCCTAAGCCCTAAGGGATCTTCATGTTTCCACTTGTTCCTTTGTGCCTCTATGGTTCCATGAGAAGGATGTGCCCCACTGCCGTGCTGGAGGATGAAAGACACATGGAGCAGAGCTGATTCATACCAACTGCCCCGTTTGAACCCAGCCTAGACCAGTCAACTCTCAGTTGACCTCTGGAAGCAGGAGAGAGCCCAGATGAGCTGAACTCCACAGATGTGTGAGAAATAAGTGTTTTTGTAGACCGCTGAGGTTTTGTGAACATTTCTTACTTAGCATTATTGCAGCGATAGAGAACCGATACAGGAACAAAGCAGTCTGGGCAGACATAAAACCTTAGAAGTGTTAGGGACCCATGCTCCTTATATTCTGCTGTTTAATCCTCAATTTGTGGCTTCTATTTTATCGTCCAATATTGCTGCTGAGCCATCACTTCCAAATACACACATCCCAGCCAGTGGGAAACCAACAAGGGGTGAAAAAGGAGACAAATGTTCCTTTTAAGGAAACTTCTTGGAAGTTAGTTATAGACACATCCAGCTATAAGGAGTGAGAGCCAGAAAATGTAGTCTTTATTCCTACTGCCTGTGCCTAGATAAAAACTGGGGGTTCGATCAGTAAGGAAGGGGAGACTGGATTCTGGGGACAATTGGTAAGCCACATGTGCCAATAAACATACTGACAGAGGGGCGTCTGGGTGGCTCGGTCAGTTATGTGTCTGCCTTGGGTTCATGTCTTGATCTCTCAGACCCTCGATTGGGCTCCCTGCTCAGCAGGGAGTCTCCTTCTCCCTCTCCCTCTGACCCTCCCCCCGCTCATGCTCTCTCTCTCTCTCTCTCAAATAAATAAATAAATAAATAAATAAATAAATAAATAAATAAATAAATAAATTCTTAAAAAAAAAACCATACCGACAGAAAGAAAGTTACCTATTTCCCTATTTAGGGCTCTTAACAAATGAAAGCAGTTTTCTAAACTTAAGCTACATTGTTTTCTGGACGGACTGTGAAATTATAACACTTAATAAAGAAATATTAATATTCATAAATCCAAAATAGCACTTTTTCCTATGGCATTTTACTGCTTATGCAATTTTGCTTTTTGCCAAAGGGACAAAGCCTTTTTTTCACTAATAGTTCCAACATTGTCCAACTGTCTAAATAATTCAGCTGGTGTTAGCAAGTGTTTCAACAAAGCAGTATTCATTTTTATCATAAGCAGTCATCAAGCATAACAGCAGATTCCACCTGGGCTAAAAGACTAGTTTTAGTAAGACATTTTGGGGTAAAAGGATGAGAAGCAGAGGAGTAATTGCTTCTGCACCTAGAGGGGCCACGGTTTATCCCCCCACTATAGAAGTCACCCGGCAATATGTATTTAACTATGTTTTTGAGTAAGGAATCCAACCATAGTAAGAAAATATGTACCAATAATTTAAAGTATAATTTAAAATATAATTTCCCTATTCTTGGGTTCTTAGTTCCCAAATCAAATCTTAAATTCACTTGATCAGAGCTATACTTTTAAGAATGTGAAATGAAATGTACAGATTAACTCTGACTGTTTTACTTGCCTACCCTGTGCAGGCATGTGCATGTGTACACGCACACGCACACACACATGCACACACACACACACTGGCAAGAAATTTAAATCATTTCTTCCTCAACTCCACATACTCTTGCAGAACCTGCTCATATCTGTTCTTTGATCCTTGCAAAATGAGCAGTGGGGCAAATTACTGGCTATTGGTAACTGAAACAGTAATAGACACCTAACCTCAGATGGGAAAATCATGTAGTTCTCTCTTCCAGAAGTTTCTCAATGAGACACAGCAACTCTAAGCTCTTACATTAATGAACTGAGAGAATTTTGGTGGAGCCATTTCTTATCACAGTCCTGCTTAAGCATTGGATGTCAGCCTTTAGACAATAAAGAATGAAGCAAACAGGCAGAGTTATAAGAAACCATGAAGTTCAAGAATGACAGAGAGAGAGGGAGAGAAAGAACTAGAGAGAGAGACAATGAATAACTGTCTTTCTGATGACTTTCCTGGCTTTAGTCCCTCATGTCAACCAAGCTATTTGCATCTGGGTCAAATTATTGTCTTCTTTCCTGTTATAAACTCCTATGATCAACTGTACAAAGTACTATCTAAAGCCAGTCTCTCCACTTGTAAACTGAATCACATCCGTTAGCTCCTAATCAAGGACATCATTCCAGATATTATCCTCAATTTCTCCTGCAACATCATTTTTTTCTTAATACTAAATCATTCCCCCAGTGCCAAAGCAGTACCTGGAACATAGCAGATGCTAAATAAATATTTGCTGAATGAACTCACCAAAGGGGAAAAAGCATAGTCAACAGAAATCAGGCTTCAAGAAGGTAGACTGGCAATAGGGCAGCCAGAGGAGGCGCAGGGGGCAAGAGGGAAAAGCTATACCACTGGAGAATTGTTTAGGAAGGCCACAATCCCAAGACACAGGTGCATTAAGAGACCAAGATTTAATCACAAGACTACAGAATGCTATTTCACTTCCACACTTTATCACAATACCAGCAGGATTCCAGTATAATAACAGTGGATTGTGGCTGAAAACGTCAGGCTTGTTCTGAGGGAGAGTTACTTCGGGAAGTCTCAAGTCAAGAAAGGAGACAAAAACAAGATCATTAGAGGAATTTTAAGGCTCTAACACCTGCAGCAACAGCAGGCACTAATACAGTCCAACTTCTAGCCCAGTTAATATAAATCCATCCACTACATGCTTATTCGCCATAGTTCCTATTATTTGATACATGCCCAACTTCTAGAAGTAGCCTAAAGAGACATGATGATTAAATGTAATGTAGTGCCATTACATTTAAGGATGACATTCTGGAAAAAAAGGGGGGGGCAGTGGAGGAAAACTAAGGAATTCTGAATAAAGTATGTACTTTAATGAATTATATCTATAGTGGTTCATTAACTATGATGAATGTACTATAATAAGATTATAATAAGAGGTCCTGGGTGAGAAGTATATGGGAACTCTATACTCTGTGCAATTTTTCTGCCAACCTATAACTATTTTAAAATTTAAAAGCTTATTTAAAAAAATGAAAACAGAAGATGAAAATCATTGTCAGTAACTGTCATTCAGCATCATATTGCTTCCTTCCCTGTTCATTAAAAATATCCCTCTGGGCTGTGGAAATCATGGAATACCAACACACAGTTTTCACACAAAGTGAAATATCCTAGAGACAAGTGTCCTAACAAAAAAACACTTCGCTTTTATAATTAATTTTCTTCTTCCACATCAACAAGGCATTCAATAAGGCTGATAGCGTCATGTAGAAGAGGAAAAACTTCTCTCTCTTTTATCCTAAAGTCTAAGCTGGGCTTACCGGGGGGTGGGGGGCGGATGAAAATCATTAATATTTATAGCTCTTAGCTTTGACAGTTCTTGGCATATTCTGTTATTTCACAGAGAATGTTCTCCTTGGGGTGTAAGGTAGACGTTAAGCATCTATGTTGGATGTCTACAGATCAAGACAATAGGAGTTCACATTCATGCAGACTTGTTTGGTTTCCATGCCAGGAAGTGGTGGTGGTGTTCTTTTGCCTTCCTTAGGCTCATGGAAGACAGCAACACCTGAGCCCCACTGTTCAATTTAGATGTTTTTATAGCTCAAGAAACATTTCTTAAGTGATTACTAAATATAAGCTAATAACAAAGGACTATAAAAATTCTAGCTTTGAGGAAGTTAATGACCAAAAGAGATTGTTATATATCTAAATACTATATCAAAATATATAAAATTCTGTACTATGTAGTGAGAGATGAAGAAGAAGATTCACAGATTAGAAGTATGATTCCTGAAAGGTAACAGCTTCCATATTACTTAGAAAAAAAAAAGATGACAGAGACACAAGCATGTGAAAGAATTTAAGGTCACATTTGTATACTGTAAGAGGATAGTTCTAATTATCACAACCCAGGTATTTCAGAAATGTATCTTCTGAAGTACCAGCTCTTTCTGGCCATCCTTGCCCTCCAGCAGTTCTCATTTCAATTGGTAGAGAGCAGTGTTGACCCCAATAGCATTCCCAGGAGTATTTTTAAAAACTAGCTGGGGCGCCTGGGTGGCTCAGTCATTAAGCGTCTGCCTTCGGCTCAGGTCATGATCCCAGGGTCCTGGGATCGAGTCCCACATCAGGCTCCCTGCTCGGCAGGAAGCCTGCTTCTCCCTCTCCCACTCGCCCTGCTTGTGTTCCTGCTCTTGCTATCTCTCTCTCTGTCAAATAAATAAATAAAAATCTTAAAAAATAAAAAAAATAAAAACTAGCTGAAGTCCAGGCATCTCCAAAATAGTTTTTCCCTACAGCTCATGTTGGAACCTTGAAGCCAGTTAATTTTCCTCACATCACCCTGCGTGGTCATCCAAATTGCAAGCCCTTGGGATCATCCATCTTTTTCTCTACCCGCATTTCTACCTAGCTGGCCTTCCCTGTTCCTATCTCCTCATCTCTGAATTTTACCTCCACCTGTTCCATTGTGCCCTTTGAACCCCCAAATCCTCTGCAAATAAACTTCTCCTTCCAGAGTGTTTTCCTCCTCCCTTTACGGTGAAGTCTTCTCTCTTGACTCCAATCTGGTCTTAGGAACTTTCTCCTCCATGCTCCCACATCTACTCCTTAAATTTACTCTACAGCTTGTTACTTTGTTATAATTCTGTTTCCTATTCATTTTTGCATTCCCAGGACCTACCAAAGGCCTTACTAAAAATTAAATAAATGACTGAATGAACACAAGAACACCACCTAGCAAATACAAACTTGTACGGTGGAAATTGCGCATCTATATGGTTTAGAGGAAGAGTTGATTGTATTTGGATTTGAGTTAAGCAAAGCTGCAGCCCTCAGTTAAGTGAACTGGAGTGTTCATCTATGAAAATACAACTCATATCACTTAAAATGAAAAAAAGAAAAGGTTAAATTTTCCCCTTTTTCCCCCTCCAACCCTCCTAAGTCCCTAAATGATATTATCAGTTTGACAGCTTCTCTCTATGAACCTTCTATCTACCCTTACACATCATGATGACAGATGCTGGTGAGGTAAGAGGAAACAGCGGTTGTCATAGCACCCACATGGTCAATAAGAGGCAATTCACACGCTGGGAGGTGTAGCCCTGATCACCAACTGCATGCTGAGAGCCGCACCGCTCAGATGAGAATAAAGAACCAGAATGTCAGCTGAGGTCAGAGCTTCCTGGATTCATTGACAAATGAAATCAAAAAAATATAAAAACAAAACCATCATATTATATTCCTTGTCAGAATTTGCACTTTGAACAGTGGATGTCCAGGGACAACTCAAAGAATTCAGTAATTCAATTCATGCTGGTAGGCATTTATATTTTGTGAACTTTTCTGTGTTGGATGCTATACAATGATTAAATGTTATATAATGATTAAATGTTATATAATGATTAAAAAATGAAATGACTCTCATGACTTAATATTATAGAAAAAGGAAAACCCATCCTTAAGAAGTCACAAGTCAAATTTGCCATGAATAATTATATAAGAAGTAAAGGTCAAAGAGGAATTAGAGATCAATAACTTAACACAGAACAATTTTTTGACTTTTCATTCCAGCGCTACTTTTATTCAAAAATTCCTGTAGAAATGACATTGCTGGAGGAAATAAAATAACAGGCAGTAATCATTTTGACAGTTGGGTTGGGAGAATAATTCCATGTGTCTTAGTCTTCCCCTAATGTAGAGATGTTTTAGAAGATACTTGTTATGATCAGTACAGAACTTAATTTACATCAGTCTCTCCCCACTTAAACACTTCTCTGAGCCATTTGAGAAATAATACCAGAGAGTCAGATGCCCTGGGGTGAAAATATCAGCTTTAGTATTCTTTAAGTTGATATGGAAGAATTTGGCTTCAATGTTCAGCAAATATATTTCTAATACTGTACCACGGAATTAGACAGACTCATGCGCTCAGTCTCAGGCTGGGCTGAAATCCACTGCCCTTCCCAGAGGGCAGAGGTGGAGCATGGAGAAGCAGACAAGGGCATGTCATTCCAGTGGGCAGAAGTTCCAAAAGAGAAAGGGAATGGAAGGAGTGGAGCTCTATGTGTCTGGGTCCTCCTCCCAAACTCACCAAGCAGGTAAAATTGAATGGGAAAAGGTGACCAGCAAAAGTGAAGACAAACAAGAGTGACATCCAGAGAATGAAATACTAAGTGAAAAATGCTGGATATTGTACTAATTCCTGTCCCCCAGCCAAGATGGAAATATCAGGAGTTTGGAGGCAGTGTTCACCAAGTCCCAAAGACTACTTTGCTTTTTGCTGCTCTCTGACTTCATGTATATCAAAAGTCCGTCTTCATATATATCTATGTTCCTAGGGGAACTATAAGCTCCCCGAGGGCAAGGAATATATCTGTAACTGTACTTGTATCTACACAGCATCTAGCACACAGCCTGCTGTAGAGTTGATGCTCCAGTATTAGTCATTGAATGAATAAATGAGTGAGTGAGTGAATATGAATAATATCCAGGCACGACTCAGGACAACCTCAGAAGTGGTGCCTAGAAGCTATCACCTTTGCCACAGAAAAACCAATTGCTCCCTTTGTATGTGATCTTATTAAACTTGGCTCTGCTTGGACCTAATCTCTTTCTCTCTCAATTTCTCTCTCTCTCTCTCTCTCTCTCTCTCACACACACACACACGCATTGGAATATTTGTAATGGCAGAACAGAGTCCCCTACTGAACACAGCTTGTCTCATGACTGGGTAGCCAGGGGGATTTCCAGGATAAGGGACAGCAGGGGACAAGCTAACAAATGGCAAGCTCTGTCTGAGGTCTTAGTATATGAGGGTGTAGAAGATATGGAAGATAATTATGCAAATGAAGAGAAAAAAATTTAGCCGGGCAACAGCTTTTTCCATTTTTTCCCTTTTATGTAAATATATTATTTTTCAAATCATAACACCATACAATACTTTGGAAGCATGATAGGGAGCAGTTACAATTATTTAACATGAGAATGTATTTGCTGTGACATCGAACGAGGCAGCTGAACACCGTTTTTGACGATTGACTTTGTGGTCACACGGATCTCAGCTCTGACCTCTTGCTGTTACATGATCTCAGTAAGCTACTTAATCTCTCAAAGCTCAGTTTCTCATCTGGAAAATGTGAAAAACAATGGCTACCTGACAGAGTTGTTGTAAGAGTTAAGCCAACAGAGTGCATGTAATACACTTAAGAAGATGCCTGAAACACACACACACCAACCGTGAATAAATGATAGCCATTGTTATCTTTTATCTTCAAACACTTGGTAAGCTGTAAATCACTAAGTGAATGGAAGGGATTATTATCATTACTATTACTGTAGGAAATTTCACTGCTGTTTCACCAAAAGGCAACAGCTAAATAGAGGTTGTTTCATTCCATATCCATCTTTTACACAGAAACTAACAGCTGTTCATTAATGGCCACCTCACTCCCCAGTGGGATGTGAGCCGTATTGTAATAGAAAAGGTTATATCCTCATTAGGCATATAAGGTGTGTTGTGGAGCCAAAAGTCACACGTCAGATGTGTCTTATCACCTGTCATCTTGTCATACTTGTTAACTCAAGAGATACATATAAATTCGTAACAATTTAGGTGTTGTGATTTTTTTCATTGCTTTTTTAAAATTTCTTTCAAATTCACGTTTTCTATTTGGTAGCTCTGAGGTTAAACGTTTAACGTGGGACATTGTCATTGCTGTGTACTTCAATATATAGCCATTGTAATTAAGATTTCAAGTGACTCTGGTTGTGAAGTGCATTGCCTCTGGTTTGCATAATGTACAATATATTCATTGTTGTGGCTTCCTTTGCATAAAACAATCTTATTAATATCTTATTCATCTTCTTGCCTTCCAGAGTCTTGAATCAAATTAATTCTCTGAAGGAAGAAATGTCAGGACTCAGGCAGCTAGGGAGATCTGCATAATTCTAGTCCGTTTTTCAATAAAATTTGTACTATAGGCGGTCACATGATTTACTAGCAAATTTTAACTCTGCTGCCTCTTTGTTTCTCTAGGAAACAAGAACAGAGATTTGTATCTACATATACTGTGCAGAGGACTGGAGTAAAAGGGTTAAAGAAAAAGAGTAGGCATCAAGCTATGACAGTAAATCCCAGCTGGTTCCTCTAACAGATACTCTAGCAGGAGTCCCAGTTTGAAAAGAAGGAAAGTGAACACACTGTCATTATGAAAACCTGAAGCAATGAATAGTCTATTCTGTTAGCCTAAGAGTGAGGTATCACCATGCTGTGAATGGTGGCAGACCCTCCACTGAGGACTAAGCTGACGCTGGCAACTCCCACCTTAGTTGGTGACAGAGTGAACAGATTCCCCAGCCAATTTTGCTTAGACCTACCTGGGCCTGGTGTGAAACCACAGGAAATCCCTCAGAAAACAAGGTGAAAATTGCTGAAAAGGGGAGAAGGTTTGTCCTCTTTGCATAGCTCCTTGGAAAGCTGATCATGACATCCACAATCAAATGAAAGATGAATCTCTTCACAAGACACCTTTTTCTTATTCTCTACAGAAGACCATTTTGTTGGTCTCAACAACATGGTTGTTTCTTCCCGGCCAAGTCTGCTATAGATGTCAATTTTCTCTCTAGCTAGAAAGTAATCTTCATTGTGCCAATGCACCTTGATTGCCTCTATAGAGTCTACCAATAAAACAGTTCTGGATATGGAAACATTTCTATTTGCATGAAATAAAAGATAATATGAAAAAAAGTGCCATATTAATATATAATACTTTCCTCTACTCCTACTTTCCTGTCTCCCACTTTTATAATGAAATTTGAGGACAGGTTTTCCTTGAAATCTTAGAAATTAATCCAACAAACATATATTATACTCCAGTTGGTGACAGGTTTTATATTGAACATGAGAAACATGAACCAAATGCACACATTCATATGTAAAAATGTATTGAGTATTGGCCTTCCACTTTGGGCCGTGATAGAGTAAGTGGTATAGGATTTATTCTCCCACTAAAGACAACTATAAAACTGGACAAATAATAAGGGGAATTTTTTTCAGGTATTGAACAACAGAGAGCACTGGCTTTGATGATTAAAAGACAGAAAACACAGGAATTGAACTACGCATTCACTGCCATTTTCTTCCTTGGGACATTTTCCTGGCCACCCAGGAATGTGGAACCCAGGAGAAGAGCAATGATCTCAGTGATCTGAGGAGGCAGAGTAGGTTGGGGCTGTTGAGATGGTTGAAATGTACACATCATGATATAGTGAAGAGAAAGCAATACAGATGGGTCCCCAGATCTGTGTGGTGGTTACCCTTGGATACTTGTCTGAGTGCTGGACTAAACACAAGCAACACAAGACTCCAAGGGTATAGCAAGAGAGCAGCTCCTGGGTGGCAAAGAGCTGAAGGAAGATAGTAAAGGCTGTTCTGGGAGGAGTTGGTGTTGCAGCCATGCCAAAGTTGAAAGACCTTGCTGATTACTATGCATTCAGAGATGACCCAGAAAGGCCATGCCTTAGAAATAAGTAGCACTCCCAAGAATAGCAGTCATGACCTAGTATGATGACAAAACCAAAATATATCTGGCTCAGTAAAGCCTAAAACCAATCCAGACAATATCAAGAGGATTCACCATTAATTTGATTTGCTTGCCAGAACAAAACTCAGGATAATCTTGACTCCTCAAAATTTATCATCCAAAATGATATCCAGCACATAATAAGAAAAATACTAGACATGTGAGGGAAGGGGGCAGGAAAATGTGATACATAATCAAAAAGAAAATAGTCAGGTAATAGCAATAGACCCCAATATTATCCAGATGTTGGATTTAGCAGATAGACTCTCAAAAGCATTGTAAATTCATTCAAGAAACTATGGATGATGAATGAACAAATGGATGAAGAAGCTGAGCAGAGAAATGGAAAATATAAAAAAGAACTAATGGAAATCCTAAACCTAAAGGAATGCAACATCTGAAATTTAAAATTTCCTGGGTTGTTTTAAAATCAGATTTTTTTTGTGACAGAAGAGTCAGTGAATATAAAGACAGATCAATAAAAATTATTCAAGGGGCACCTGGGTGGCTCAGTCATTAAACGTCTGCCTTCAGCTCAGGTCGTGATCCCAGGGTCCTGGGATTGAGCACCGCATCGGGCTCCCTGCTCGGTGGGAGAGCTGCTTCTCCCTCTCCCACTCCCCCTGCTTGTGTTCCCTCCCTTGCTGTGTCTCTCTTTGTCAAATAAATAAATAAAATCTTTTAAAAAATAATAAAAAAGTAAATAAAATAAAAATTACTCAAATCAAAGAGTAAAAGGAAAAAAATTGGGAAGAAAATGAAGAGAGCTTCAGTAATCTGTGGAACAGTATAATTTCCTTAGAAGACTGGCATCCAGGGGAGTAGAGATAGAATGACTTTGAAAAAAATATTTTAGAAAGCAATGGAAGGAATGTTCCCAAATTTGATTTAAAAACATTAATTCATAGATCCAACATGTTCAGATGACCCCAAGCAGGATAAATACAAAGATAACCACACTGGTCCCCATCATTTTCAAACTACTGAAAATAAAAAGAGAAAGATCTTTAAAATATCCAGAAGAAAAAAAAAAGACACATTACATATAGGAGAGTAACCATGAGAATGACAACTAACTTTTCATTAGACAAAAAAATTGACGAAAATGAAACAAAATCTTTAAAGTGATGAGAGGTGTATTAGTTTGCTAGGGCTGCCATAACAAAGCACCATGGACTGGATGGCTTAAACAACACGGATTTATTGTCTCAGAGAACTAGAGGCTGGAAGTCCAAAATCAAGGTCCTGAGACAACTGGTTCCTTCTGAAGACTATGAGAGAATCTGTTGTCTTGTCAATGGCTGTCTTCTCACTATGCCTCTTCACATTGTCTTCCCTGTATGCACGTCTCCGTACCCACATTTCATCTCTTTCTAAGGACACCAGTCATATTAGTTAGGGCCCCCAGTCACCTCATTTAAACTTGATTACCTCCGTAAGACCCTATCTCCAAATAAGGCCACATTCTGAGGTACTGGGGGTTAGAACTTCAACATATGAATTTGTTGGGGGATAGAAGGACATGCAAATCAACCCATAGCAAAAGACAGTTTTATAAAGCTCTCAAATTCTAATTCTATATCCAGTGAAAATATGCTTTACAAATGAGGATAAAATAAAGATTTTTTTTCAGATAAAATAAAACTAAGGGAACTTTTTTGCAACCAGACCTTTATGTTAGAGATTGCTAAAGGAAGTTCTTTACATTAAAGGGAACTTCTACATAGAAAGTCAGATCTACACGAAGAAATGAAGAACTCCAGAAATTTTAAGAACATTAAGTAAATATAAAAAGTATTTTCTTTTTTTCCTAATTTCATTAGAAACATTGTAATGTTTATAATATATACAGAAGAAAAATACATGACAGGAGCACAAAAGAGTTCTACTGTTAACAAGTGTCTTAAATGTTAAATTGGTACAATTTTGATTCTAAGTAAGATATGATAAATTAAGGACGCAAAACATAATCCCTGGAGCAGCCACTAAAAGAATACAACAGTTAGAGATTAAAAAAAAAAAAAGGAAAAATGAAGTTGTAAAAAGTAATCAATTAAACTACAAGAAGCCAAGAAAGGTGAGAGATTAAGGGGTGGGAAAGGAATATAAAAACAGATGGGACAAATAGAAAACTAATAGCAGGTGGAGGGCTTTAACCTAACTGTAGCAGACTATATTTTCCATATATAGCCACAATAAAGTCTCCCATCTTCTGCAGTGGGTCTGTATCAGTTTTCCAGGGCTGCCATAATACTATAGACTAAGTGGTTTAAACAACATAAGTTTATTTCTTCACAGTTCTGGGGGCTTGAAGTCCAAAATCAAGGTGTCACCGTGAGTTTCCTTCAGGGAGACCTCTCATCAGCTTGTAGATGGCTGTCTTCTCCCATTGTCTTCACATGGTCTTCTTCTTTTTTTTTTTTAAGTAGGCTCCATACCCAATGTAGAGCCCAATGTGGGACCTGAACTCACAACCCTGAGATCAAGACCTGAGCTGAGATCAAGAGTCAAATGCTTAACTGACTGAGCCACTCAGGTGCCCCTACATGGTCTTTTTCTTAAAGGCTCCATCTCCAAATACAGTCATATTCTATGGTGGTGGGGATTAGGAGTTCAACATATGAATCTGGGGGGACACAATTCAGTCCATAACAGGGACTTTGCCATCAGATCAAGAGGCAGAGTTGTTTCTCCATCCCTTTGAATCTGGGCACATGCCGTTACTGCTTTGACCAATAGATTATGACAGAAGAGACACTGTCATACCAGTCATGGTCCTGCTCTGACCTGGCAGTGTGCTTACAATGGAATACTAGTAAGCAGTAAAAGGGATTGAACTACTGATAAACTCAACTTGGATGAACCTCAAAACCAGTATGTTGAAAGAAGCCAGACATAAAGAAATGCATATTTTATGATTTCATTTACATAAAATTCAAGGATAGGCAAAAGTAATTTAACTGGAACAATTAGAAATTAGTAATTTCTTCTGTTTGGAGGAGAACGGTGTGACTAGAAGGAGCCGATGATGGAAGTTTCTTGATGATGGAAATGTCCATAGTGTCATTGGTTACATAAGTGAAGATATTTGTTAAGACTTATCAAACTATATGGGCGCCTGGGTGTCTCAGTCATTAAGCATCTGCCTTTGGCTCAGGTCATGATCCCAGGGTCCTGGGATCAAGTCCCACGTGGGGTGCCCGCTGCTCAGAGGGGAGCCTGCTTCTCCCTCTCCCTCTGCCTGTTTCTCCCCCTGCCTGTGCTCTCTCTCTGTCAAATAAATAAAATCTTAAAAAAAAAAAAAAGACATCAAACTATGTAGTTAAGATCTGTAAATTTTATCATATATGTTAGTTTAGTTTCCCATTGTTGCTACAACAAATTACTACAAGCTTTGTGGCTTAAAACAACACAAATTTATTATCTTACAATTTTGGAGGTCAGAAGTCCAAAATATGTCTCACTGGTCTGAAATCAAGGTGTCAGCAGGGCTGGTACCTTCTGGAGGCTCTAAGGGAAAATCGACTTTTTTGCCTTTTCCAGCTGCTAGGGGCTGGCTGCCCACAATCCTCGGCTCTTGCTTCCCTTCCATCTTCAAAGCCAGCAATAGCCATTCACATCTTTCTCACATTGCATCACTCTGACACTGACTCTCTTCCACACCTAAAGGATCATTGTGGTTATATTGGAGAAATCCAGATAATCCAGGATAATTTCCTTACCTTAAAGTAGTTCATTAGCAATCTTAATCTCATCTATACCTTAATTCCCTTGTCAAGTAACATTCACACATTCCAGGGATTAGGACATGGAAATTTTTGCGGGGGGCGGGAGGGGGTAGTGGAGTGGGGGTGGAGTATTACCTACCACATTTTATGTGAATTTTACTTCAATAAAAAACAATTTTTGTAAAAGCTACTGGATGCCTATTATATGTCAGTCACCATTCTAGATCTCTCTCTATATATACATATGGTTACATATTTATCTATTTTTGTGTGTCTGCCCTACTAGAATCTAAGCTTCTTGAGGACAAGGAGGTTTGTTTGGTGTACTGTATTAGAACAGCATCTAGCACATAGTAGGAGCTCAATAAAAATTTTTGAATGAATGAAGGCAAACTCAATCAGTTTCATTTATTTTTGCTGATTTTGTGGATAATGTTGATTGCATGACTTCTTGGCAGAACTTTATGTAGATAAAAATCACAGAAATTAAGAGTCTACTAACCCCACTAAAAAGTATTTAGTTTTGAACCATTAGATGTTTGTATTAGAATATCATCATCACCTAATAGAACAGTCTAGTTATAATGCCAGGAAGCAGAGAACAGAGTGATCCATTGGAAGAGTCAGTCTCTATATCAAAAAATAGAATTTTCTAAGAAAATAATTTGGTTCAGGAGAAATACTCAAGAATTTATTTCCTGATATATTTTGGTTATTTATATTGTTACTCCTTATGATGCTGAATTATATTTTTTTCAAACTAAAATATATGGTGTTAGAAATGTCACCAAAAAGAATATATTTTTCTCTTATTAAGTATTTTTCTGAAGGTTTATAAAAGTCAACACCAGAAAGCCTTATGTTTTGTACCATCATTTCTAATATTTTGAAACAATCGAGGGCTTGGTTGTCTTCATAACTTCATAACATCAGGCATGAACACATATTGTCTTTAAAAAAAATAAAGACATTGCATTTGACTGTGCTTGGCAGGAAATACAAGTGTTGCTTCTTTCTGCCCCCTCCCAACATGTTTGTATCCCTTAGGAAATAAATGCAACATCAATATGTAAGTTCACCGACAGCTTCTGACTTCCCTCTTACTCTGATTTTTGTTTCAAGTATCACCACTGAAACTCTGATTCTTTACAAATTTATCCATAAGAGAACAAATAGTTTATTCCATTGAAGAGTTGGTTAAATATTGATTAAATTTATATTACAGAGTGATCCTAATAGAATTAGCACACAGACATACACTGCAATGATCTCTTACTTCCAAAGATCTACTGATCAAAGATGTCTTATTTTAAGATAATTTTTATCTTAACGTTTATATGACATGTGATCTTGCCCAATATTAATGATCATCATAATCAGATTGTTTTTCTTTCTTTTTAAAGATTTTATTTATTTATTTGAGAGAGAGAGAGAGTGAACAAGAGAGAGCATGAGCAGGGAGGAGGGGCAGAGGGAGAAGCAGACTCCCCACTGAGCAGTGAGCCCCCCCCCCCCCGCCGCAATGCTGGGCTCCATCCTAGGACCCTGGGATCATGACCTGAGCTGAAGGCAGATGCTTAACTGACTGAACCACCCAAGTGCCCCAGATTGTTTTTCTTCCTAAAGTTTTTCTTATAAAAAAAATGTATGTGTGTGTGTGTGTGTGTGTATTCCTAAAGCTTTCTGTGGAAAAAAACAATCAAGGGTTTTCATATAATAGGCATCTGCTATGGACTGAATGTTTCTGTTCCCCCCAAATTCATATGTTGAAGTCTTAATCTCCAGTGGGATGATATTTGGAGGTGAAACCTTTGGGAGGTAATTAGGTTTAGATAAAGTCATAGAGGTGGAGCTTTCAGGATGGGATTAGTGCCCTCATAAGAAGGGGAAGGGTCCTTTCTCTCTGCCATGTGAGGATACAGCAAGAAGACAGCTGTTTGCAAACCAGGAAGAATTTCCTTACCAGACACCAAATCTGCTAGCACCTTGATCTTAGATTTCCTGCCCTCTAGAACTGTGAGAAAATAAATGTCTGTTGTTTAAGCCCCCAATCCATGGTATTTTGTTACAGCACCTCAAGGTGACTAAAACAGCATCTTAGCGCCTTGAAGACATGAAGAATGGAATTTGGTGGAGCCAAGAATTCCGAAGGACACAGATACATTTTAGAGTCTCATGCTCTACCGACTGAGCTAGCCGGGCGCCTAGGACACAGATACATTTAAAAGGGGGACTAAAGGGGCACCTGGGTGGCGCACTAGGTTAGGCTCCAACTCTTGGTTTCTGCTCAGGTCATGATCTCAGGGTCGTGAGATCAAGCCCCAAGTTGGGCTCCATGCTTAGCACTGAGTCTGCTTGAGATTCTCCCTCCCTCTCCCTTTGCCCCTCCCCCTGCGCATGCTCTCTCTTTCTCTCTCTAAATCTTTAAAACAAAGGAGGGGGGGACTAAAATGGACTGTAATAACTTAATACAACTTCCCAAATATGGGCTGGAGTCACAAAATAATGAGACCTGGGGTGGGGGCGGAGGAGTATTATAAAGAAGAAAGCGTCCTTTTAAAACAGAAAGATGGCTAAGGAGAGGAGAAAAAGCAAATTCAAACTAGAAATTAAGGGCAAACTAGAAATTATGCAGAAACCAAAAGAAGGAATTCTAGGACAACCTTGCAAAGGAGTGAAATGCATTTTTAAAATTTCAAAGAGAGATAACCAGGTTCAAATTCTGAGGGAACATTTCATAATCACAGAGCAAAGGGTGCAAACAGTAGTTTTTTTTTTGTTTTGTTTTGTTTTTAAAGATTTTATTTATTTATTTGACAGAGAGAGACAGCGAGAGAGGGAACACAAGCAGGGGGAGTAGGAGAGGGAGAAGCAGGCTTCCTGCTGAGCAGGGAGCCTGATGCGGGGCTCGATCCCAGGACCCTGGGATCATGACCTGAGTTGAAGGCAGACGCTTAACCGACTGAGCCACCCAGGCGCCCCATCAAACAGTAGTTTTAAAGGCAAAAGCAACGTGTCTTTGGTTGTTGTTTAGAGCATTTAGCACAGTGCCTTGAACATGGAGACCCCTCAATTTTTTTAAAGCAGATTCATTTGATATCTTTTTTGGTCTTTACTTTGGAAGAAGGAAGATTCCCACTTTCAAATTGTCTTTTGAAGCAGAGAGATCTAAGATATTACACTGGATAATAATAATAAACACACTGATATTCTACACCTAATCAAAAGATACTAAGAAGTTAGAGAGAAAAAAAATAATCTGTGCTAAACTTTTGAAGAAACTCAGAAGTTTAATTGTAGAATCACTGACAAAATGAAACTTATATTCCATAGGACCTCATGGCTGGGGGTCTGATGGCTTGCCCTCAAGATTCATTGGAGACCTTGGGTTCTAAAGTCAGTGGTCCTCATTTCCTTATTGGCAAGTAGGGTCTCTGGACACACGAACAAACATCCAATGTGGGAAGAGGGAACTTGTTTTTCATTAGGCAAAATCCTGCCTGACTGACTTAATGCTTCAGAGCACTTTAAGATATTATTCCAAACACTGGTCAAATAAGAATTTGCTAAGTTCCTAATTGCACATATTACTTTACTAAGCTCCATATATACAGTGATTTTAATGGACAAGGCTCTTAATCTAGCATAAGCAAATCCTTAAGACATATTACACTAATTTGTCACCAGTCTGTGCCTTGAACCTTTTATCCGTTCGTACTTTCTTTCACTTTTTGAATTTCTACTTCAAACTCCACACTCCAAATACCTCATCCCTGAGCCAATAGTGTCAATAAAGTATCTGCAATAGTTCAAAAAAAAAAAAAAAAAGCCACATTGGCATCCATGCAGAGATTCAAAATGGTCACCCTTTTAAAAACCATAAGCCTATAAATAACACTTATGGACTAGCTTAATTAATAATTGAAATAAAAGTCAAAAGTAAGTTCCAAATATATAGTTTTCTATGGGCATTGCAATATTTTCACTAAAAAAAAAAATGCCTTTCTACACCTGAAACTAATGTAAAATTGTATGTCAACTATACTTCAATTATAAAAATTTTTTTCAAATTGAAAATGAAAAGTATGCCTTTCTGACTTGTAGGCTAGAAATATGAAAAATTAAATAGAATTCCAGTTTATGGAAGCATCTGGAAGAATCTCAGTAACTGAGAATTAAATAATCAATTGATTGTCCCCATTCCTTCTGCATATCACTAAGAACAGTTTCCAGAGCCTCACACCTTCTGTTGTGATCATGCTTGAACCAGAATCCCTCTGGTTCAGGACTCAGAGTAATAAAGAATGATTTCTTTGCATGAAGAAATCTCAAAATCATGTCTGAAGTTCTTTGCATACATAGTTCATTAATATGCTTTCACACTATTTACATGTTTGGGTTTGCTGATGAAAACCTATAATCCAGTTGAGAACTGCTCCTCCAGCTTGAAAGGTTAATGAAAGATACAGCATGAAGTTGTTACATTCAGAGCAGGGCCTCCTGAAGTTGACAGCAACAAGAATTAGAGAACTGAGGACTATGGGTCTCCTCCCCACCACCTGGCTGCCAGATTGTATGTTACATGGAAATAAATGGGACTGAATTGTGCTACACATGCAAACCTGTCTTTACAAGGAGGTACAGAAACAGACAACCAGCTCTTGTAAGCTTAATAAAGTCTTTCCTCAAAGTACCCCTGTTATGGACTGAACGTTTGTGCCCTCCCAATATTCATAGTTGAAGCCCTAACCCCCATTGCGATGGTATTTGAAGGTGGTGCTTTTGGGAGGTGATCAGGCTTAACTGAAGTCACAAGAGTGAACCCCCCATGATGGAATGAGTGCCCTCCTAAGAAGAGACACCAGAGTGTGTGCTCTCTCTCAGTCTCTCTCTCTCCCTCCCATTCTCTCTCTGTCTTTCCATCATGTGAGGGTACAGCAAGAAGACAACTATCTACAAATCAAAAAAGGGTTCTCACCAGAACTCAGCCATGATGGCAACCTGATCTCAGACTTCCCAGCCTCTAGAACCGTGAGAAATCAATGCCTGTTAGAGCACCCTGAGCTAACTAAGACAACTCTTGGCTCTAACAATATCCTGTAGGAGTTTCCAAAACATATCTAACAAAATCTTGAAGATAGAAGCAATAAGCCTTTCGGTTTCCATTACAGGAAACACAAATGACTAAAAGCTAAGGTGTCACTCCATACATTTTATGCCACTGCACTTACTGGCTGTTTGCTGGGTCTCTTTTTTATATATATAAAAGGATAAAAATGCCTGTGCAATCTTCCCAGCCAACTATATACCTTGAACACCACTCATTTCTCTAATGAAGAATTATTTGTAACATCCCTTTGGCTAAATAACAAAACCCTCTGGTGCAGATCTGGAGAATAATATTTAACTAGCTACCTCTGGAATTTGGACTCCTGATTAGTATTTTTCAAATGCTAACTAATCACTTTTTTTGAAGATTTTATTTATTTATTTGACAGAGAGAGAGAGAGCGCATGAGCAGGGGAGAGGAACAAGGGGAGAGGGAGAAGCAGACTCCTTGCTGAGCAGGAAGCCCAATGGGAGGCTTGATCCCAGGACCCTGGGATTATGACCTGAGTCAAAGACAGGTGCTTAACCCACTGAACCACTCAAGCACCCAATCACTTTTAAGTAGACTGTAAATTACATATAATATAACAGAGACCAAGCTACTTCCATTTTTTACAAGGCTACCATCATATTAAAAATAAAATGTTGCACATTTTCTGTACATTTTGAATGTTTACATTTAATAAATAAGTTCTTTAATATAAAATATGTACAACAGAATATTAATTCAGAGTCCACTGAATGGGAATGGGACACAAGTGAAATTTGGTGATAAATGTCATCTTCCAATGCTGTATCTCTGTGATATTCAGCAGGTTGATTGGAAATGACATCAAAGTCTGAAAAAGCCCTTAGTATGAAGAAAGTTAGGCCTGGGCCAAACAGCATGACCTTGTACCATCTCTCCAACCCTAACTCAGGCTTTAATTTCTAAAATTCCAATGGTTTTGAAGTTCTCCCCAAGGGGTCTGCAGAAATCAGGATCACCATGCTTTCCACTATGTCACACTATCTCCCGTGCAATGGCACAGTCCTAGGCTCGACTGAGGTAGTCACACATGTAGCCTGACCCAGGGCAGCACCTCTGATATGCACAAATATAGTCCTCTTTTCACCATTTATTTCGTTCTTTTTACCGCTTATGACCTGGACACATTTTACCTTTACTGCATTCAGGACAAATCTGGAAACATCAGGTAATAAGAGAGTCGGGTAATAATGGAAAATACACCAAAACTGGATGAATTATTTTTCACTTAATTCACAAGTAGAATGAGGTGGGCATATTTTGATCACTCATACTTTTTAATGTCTTCAGTGGGTTGTTAATGAGTTGCTAATAACTATCCCCTAGTGAATTCTTTAGGAGTTTCTATAACAAAGATTAAAGTAAACTTCACTGAAGGGTTCAGGAATAAATCTTTCTCACTTTATAATGACTTTATAACCTCTATACATAGGCCACCATTCAGAATTGTTGCTGTTTCATTGCCTGTTAGTAATTAAATCAAAATGCTAGAGAATCCTCTAAAAATGCCAAGTAAATCCTCAGCAACAGCCTGGGCCTCTATTTCAAACAATATCTTAAATCAAAATCTATAGCAACCCTAGTATTTATTTACATGGAGTCTATTATCACAAGTGTTCATCGCACTGTATCTATCCACAGAAGCCAGAGAATAATCAAGAGAATGGAGGAAAGAAAAGATGAAACAGAAAAAACACAAGTGAGTTTTCAGTTGTCCTCCAGACTAAAAAGAATCTTCCTTAGTTTCACAACCTCTTTCTACCCTATTGTCCTTACTGGTTATAAAGCTCTTGATTTGGTCACCCTCCCTGGCTTTTATGAAAAGTTTACTAGACAGTAATGGAAAAGCAGCATATCCCTACTCCACAGAGCCGCACATTTCTTCTGGGAGCTCTGGCTTCTTGTGGATGCACAATCTAATTCACACATTTAACTGGACTGACTTAAACCCTGCCAAGCCCCACAGAGCAAATTTCCTCCAGTCCTCATTTGGCTGAGGATTCAACCCTTGGGCTAGCAACATTTCTATCTGACTTCACTCTACCTTGAAAAGTGTGTTAGAATCCACAGCAACTGACTCACCAATTAGCTCCATTTCTGCTTGAGATGTGTCCAGAGAGCTTATTAAAAAAAAACAAAGACAAAAACAAAAACCTATTACCAAGAACATGCTCAATGTATTATATTTGATGCCAGGATAGGTCCGCCGCTAGGTTCAGGTACAATTATGCTATGTTAAATCACATAAGATTAATGATTGTTTCTTCTGGAACCAGTAGATTGCTTGGCGTCTCTCTCTTACCTAGAATATGTATGATCGGTAAGAGTTATTTGAGTTTTGGGCGCCTGGGTGGCTCAGTTGGTTAAGCGACTGCCTTCGGCTCAGGTCATGATCCTGGAGTCCCGGGATCGAGTCCCTCATCGGGCTCCCTGCTCGGCAGGGAGTCTGCTTCTCCCTCTCCCACTCCCCGTTTGTGTTCCCTCTCTGGCTGTGTCTTTCTCTGTCAAATAAATAAATAAAATCTTAAAAAAAAAAAAAAGAGTTATTTGAGTTTTAATATTTAATGTGTATAAGAGATGTGGAGTTTTAGAAAACATATTCCCTTGAATTCACATTAAAGGAGACGCATTCTCACGGTTTCCCTTTGTGTGTAGGAGTCAATTGCATCTTAGGAAACCCACATCATAGAGCCATTCAATGTTCAGTCACTACTGTACTGCAAACACTCTCCTGCCACAAATAAAACTTCAGACAAGTCGCTCCTTCCAACAAGTACATGGCAAAATATGAAAGAAACTGCCAGAAAATTAACCTTGCAGAGTGGTACAGTTGTTCTAGATGACAGTTGGCTGAAACAGTTTCCAACAAACCCCTCCCCCGCAAAACTTCCTTGACAGGTTTCCAGTGAAGTGACAAGAATCCTACAGAGACAGAACTAACTAAATGGCTCTTCATTTCAAAGACCCATATGGGGGGCAAAATTAACAGTCATCAGCTTCAGTTATATTTTTAAGAATTCAAAGATTTGTCACACAGATAAAGATACATAAGAAATCTAAACAATGCACTGCCAGTTAATTTATGTGTCTGTATGTTCCGCGTTGACAAGGTGATATCTGTTCTGTCTTCATAATAATTTAATTATATTCATAAATTCATCGTATTGATATAGTCTCATTTTCCTAGTGCTGGAAAATCATCTTGCAGATCATCCATGAGACAAGAGAAGAAGTAAATACCAAACAGAGACAAGCAAACTGGGAACACGAAAGTAAAAAACTACATCTTTGACCTTCTTGTTCGTATGTGGCCACTACTTAACTGCATACGGTACAAAATGGATGGCTGGTTTTAAATAATAAGTGTGTAGCTCATAGTTAGGAACAAGTGACATGACTCATTAATATAGAAATTAAATGTCAAATTTTCTTAAATTTCCTGTTTTAAATTCTGCTTTGAACACTAGCTTTGCCACAGGACCGCACCTCCTGCCGACCTGCCGATGAAATCGGCCTTCAACAGCAAGGCCTGGCGCTGGGGCCTCTGGGAAGACCGGAAGTTTTCCCCATTCTCAAAGGAAACAGCGTTCATCGGCGCCTGCTGGGGAGTTACGCCGGGGTCTGCACAGCCAGCCGTGCATACATCGTACTTTTTCCTAGAGAGAAAGGAAATCGGATAGAATGATAGGGGGCTTACCTCATTATCATGGGACACTAGGATGGCCTAGTTCAAGAGGGAAGCAAATTCACTTAATAACGTGTATTTTGGTTTCCCATCAACTTTGGAACAGTCATTCTTGGGATCCTCATACATGCTTATGTGACAAAAGTGCTAGTCCCATAATAGCCACTATTTATAAAGCATTTATTAGGGTGTCTGGCACTATTCTATGTGTTTGTTATATGTTAACCAATTTAATTCTCAAAATAACTTGATGAGGTAGGTTCTATTATTCCCATTTTACAGATGAGGAAACAGAAGAACAGAGAATTTAAGTAACTTGGAAACAGCCACACATGGGATGTGAACGGCGCTGATCTGGCTCCACAGTCCCTACTACGCTGTTCTCATGGAGTCGCATCGTGACTTTTCTTTCTCAGCACTGCCTCTGCCAATCTGTTGTGCGCTCCTTTCTATGCATAACCCGTACCCCACTCCCTCCTTGAATGAAATCCTGGGCAGGTCTCACAGCCTTTCTCCTAGAGAATAAAAGGCTTCCAGTAACTTGGAGGCATAAGAACAGCCATTAGTAAGTAAATAATGGATGAAGTACAATGTAATATTAACTTGTAGAGCTCCAAACAAGAATCTCCTGGCGCCCAGCGCTTCTCAGCCAGGGCTGTTGCAGGCATTGCATCGGGAGAGGGGCCCTGCTTGGCTGCAGCTTTGCTCAACCTGCCAGGTACTGCAGTTTCCCCACCAGCAAGTTATGGTGATTTGGAAGGAAAAAGAAATCAGGTAAGGGAGAGCGGCGGGGCGGGGGGGGCCTTCCCTCCTACCCTGGGCCAGCATTAGCTCGCCCTAGCCACGCTGACATTTAAAGCAGACCCGGTCTGTGGGCCAGACCTCTGTGAGCTCTTTGGAGAACCCCCAATCACTGGATGACACACCTGTCGTGTCTTCGGTGTGGGCCATGCCCTCTGACTGGCTTTTTAAAACCCTTCTTTGGGGCGCCTGGGTGGCTCAGATGGTTAAGCGTCTGCCTTCGGCTCAGGTCATGATCCCAGGGTCCTGGGATCGAGTCCCACATCGGGCTCCCTGCTCAGCGGGGAGCCTGCTTCTCCCTCTGCCTCTCTCTCTCTCTGTGTCTCTTATGAATAAATAAATAAAATCTTAAAAAAAAAAAAAACAAACCTTCTTTGGCTCTGAATCTCAATAATCCACCTTCACAGACAATCATTTTTTGGTTTTGATCTCCACTCTAGACAGCTGTCTTGTGCCAAGCCCTTTTTGAGGACTCCAGGTGAGCTCTCTCTCAAGCCCACTGTGGAAAAAAGTCACTTTTGTCCCATCACAGGTGGGACTGTGGGTGTTCCTAAAGCATGGCTTTTTGATCTGCAGCTGCAGGCTGATTTCCAGCCTCCCTTTGGCAGGAAATGTGAACCAGTGTTTGGGGTAGTCCCTGGAAGCCACTGTCACTTTGTCTGAAGGGAGAACCAAACCCCCTTATTATATCAGCACAACAGCCACTCTCTCAAGACAGCTGTCCAGTTCCCAACTTCAGCCTCTTGGTGAGAGCTGCTTCCTGGTGGTTGGCCTCATCATTTGGGAATCTCGCTTGGAGGTCTAGCACCACTTTTTGGAACATGGGAGTAGTTTGCTTTTAATGTCTTAGAGCCTCAGCTGAAAATGAGACCAAAAATTTTGTTTTAACATCCCCTTAGGATTACATGAGAGAGGCAGCTAGACCTCACAGGAAGTACTGGGGGAAAAAAATCAAGGGCCCCACGTTCTAGTCCTGATTCTACCAAGAGTTAATTCTGCTGGCTTTGGGAGTTACTTTGTCTATTTGAGACTCAATTTCTACATATGTCTCCATTGTAGCTTCCCAAAGGGCTATCAAAAGAACTCCAGCACTGTGAGCTACTAATGGTTGTTTCATGGGAATAGAAGGATTCCAAAATCAAATAAATTTGGATAAATGATCATGAAGCTAAAGATAAATTATGTTCTTTACAACAGAATTTCTTATGAATATGCATGACAAATCTCCAAAGAGAAATGTGTGCTGTAGTTACTAAATGTTTCTGCCCTGGGAACTTTGTTGCAGGGAGTACTCCTTAACATCTTCCTCAGAATACAATTTAAAAAAAAAGATTTTATTTATTTATTTGACAGAGACAGAGACAGAGAGAGCAGGAACACAAGCAGGGGGAGTGGGAGAGGGAGAAGCAGGCTTCCCGCTGAGCAGGGAGCCCAATGTGGGACTCGATCCCAGGACACTGGGATCATGACCTGAGCTGAAGGCAGCTGCTTAACGACTGAGCCATCCAGGCACCCCAGAATACAATTCTTAAAAATCTGGACTTGATGAACTCAAAGGACCCACATCCTTGGTTCTTGATATCTTTGGAATCCATAATTTTATGGTCCCACCAGGTTCTGTACCCCCCTACCACCACCACAGGCCACTGCTCTTGGATTTAGAGAAGTCACAGCTTAGCTTGGCATATGTGGTTGATGGAAAGGAAAGAGCCTTGCTTTGTGTTGCAGCTTGGGTTATCCAAAAGCAGATGCTGAGACAGAGTTGGCATAGAGGAAATTATGAAGGATCAGCGCCTATGAAAGGGAGAGGAGAGAAGCTGTATTGGGTGGAGGGAAAAGTCTGTGACGCAAGCATGATAAAGCTTCAGCCAATCCCATGAGGACCTCAGGAGCAAATATTGCCCATCAAAGTTAGCTCACTTCAGGCCCAAATGTCAAGGTCTTTATATCCCTGTCTTGACCAGTTGAGCCTTTGTGTGAGGCAGCTGAGGCTGAAGGAGGAGTGAAAGGTTTTCTATAGACATCTGGCAATAAATACTCCACTGTAAAGAATCTGGGAGTGTTGAACACTCCCAGTGTTGAATATGGAAGGTGGGAAGAAAAGATCCACTTCCTTTTTTATCCTTGAAGGCACTGAAAGTGCTCAACGGGCTCAAGGGCATCAATAAGTTCTGTAAGATATGGGGTCTCTTTATAGTCAGGTATCCATTTCCAAAAACAAAGGAAGACAAAGAGAATCCACCCAAACTGCCATGATGCATTAAACTATTTCTTATGGTGGATGGCCAGCCCCATTACAGCTGGCACACCTTCAGCCATGTTCCTCTTCTTCTCCCCTCCAGTACTGGAGAGAAATGCTGAAATCTCATACACTATTCAAATGGAAGTGAGTGAAGAATATACCAGTATTAGGGAGAACTAACTGCAAAATACAGTGTATCCTGCAGAGTACTTTTTGTTCTCTTTCATTTTTATGTTTATAGAAATTGGCTTAAAGATAGCCCCAAGTTATTTATCACTTTACTTAATTAGAAGTCAGATTGACACAGGTGCCTACATAAAGGATCTAGGCAGTTCTAAGAGTGACTTATGGGAATGCTGGTTTCTAAAGATAGGCAGAAAAAGTAGAAGATTACGCCAGCGCAACATCAAAGCCAGCTAGAGCTCTGACTTAATTACAAGGCCAGCTCCAAACCTAAGAGCCATATGGGGATCAAGGAAGGCACTAAGAAAACCGCCTCAGGTACTCACTTCCCTGGCTCAAGAAGAGTCACAAAGCCCCCAAACTCTACCTTTCCATATGTTCAACTGAGGCACCCAAGCTGTGAGTACAGAAACAAGTAGACTGTCAACTCTTCATCCTGAGATATTTATGGAAAACCAAAGGGGTAGGTGATGCTGAGTGAGCAGGTGGATTTGAGTAAAATATTTCCCTGGCTGCTTTAACTTATGCAAAATCCAAACTGAAGAAAGCAACATAATGCTAATTAAAGCTGTAGCTCAAAGTTTGCCAAAACTGCTGGCTTTGATGAATGAGGCTTTCAAAGCCTCCCAAGCTCATGGATGATCTACCAGTCAGCATGCACCTCATTCAAAGACTCTAATCAAAGGGCTTTATTAAGTCACTAAGGGGTAATCCTAAACTCTTTTAAAAGAATAATTACAAACAACTACTATTTAACATTTACTTTTTTTAACCCAAAATATTCGACACTTGTACAAAACCTTCAAAAGACGTGGAACCACTCCAGACTTTCTTTTTGAGTTATTGTCACAGAAAATCCTGGTAACCTCTCCTCCCATCTGGTGATTCTGTGAAATGAACAGTTGGTATCTAGAAAGGCATTCAAGGCATTTGATGACAGATCAATCCTTGAAGATCCAATGATCAAGGGATCCAGAGAGACTGAATTATTGAGGAGTTTCAGATCATTATAAGGTTATTTATTCTGGATCTAAATGTGGTCTGTCTACATTTAGTTTACAGCCAAGTGTGGGGGAACAACACTAGTGCTCATCAAAAGAATGCCCTTCCCCCCAGTTCCTTTACAGGTAGGTGGGAACATGCTCCTGACTTGCTTGTCTGCTTCTGCTGCCACATGAGTTCCAGTTTCAAAGCAGCATGGTCTGAAAATATGCAGGGAATGATCCCAATCTTTTGGTGTCAGTTGAGACCTGATTTGTGAATCAGTATGTGATCTATTCTGGAGAATGTTCCATGTGCACTCGAGAAGAATGTGTATTCTGTTGTTTTAGGATGGAATGCTCTGACTATAGCTGTGAAGTCCATTTGGTCCAGTGTGTCATTCAAAGCCCTTGTTTCCTTGTTGATCTTCTGCTTAGATGATCTGTCCATTGCAGTGAGTGGGGTGTTAAAGTCCCCTAGTATTGTTGTATTATTATCAATGTGTTTCTTTAATTTTTTTATTAATTGATTTATGTAATTGGCTGCTCCTATGTTAGGGGCATAAATATTTATAATTGTTAGATCTTCTTGTTGGATAGACCCCTTAATTATGATATAGTGTCCTTCCTCATCTTTTATTAGTCTTTGGTTTAAAATCTAATTTGTCTGATATCAGGATTGCTACCCCAGCTTTCTTTTGATGTCCATTAGCATGATAAATTGTTTTCCAGCCCCTCACTTTCAATCTGGAGGTGTCTTAGGGTCTAAAATGAGTCTCTTACAGACAGCATATCAATGGGTCTTGCTTTTTTTATCCAATCTGATACCCCGTGTCTTTTGATTGGGGCATTTAGCCCACTTACATTCAGAGAAACTATTGGATGATATAAATTTAGTGCGATTTTATTACCTGTAAAGTGACTGTTACTGTATATTGTCTCTGTTCCTTTCTGGTCTATGTTACTTTGGGGCTCTCTCATCACTTATAGGATCTCCCCTTTAATATTTCCTACAGGGTGGTTTAGTGATCATAAATTATTTTAGTTTCTGTTTGTCCTGGAAGTTTTTTTATCTCTCCTTCTTTTTTTTTTTTTTAAGATTTTATTTATTTATTTGAGACAGAGAGAATGAGATACAGAGAGCATGAGAGGGAGGAGGGTCAGAGGGAGAAGCAGACTCCCTGCCGAGCAGGGAGCCCAATGCGGGACTCGATCCCGGGACTCCAGGATCATGACCTGAGCCGAAGGCAGTCGCTTAACCAACTGAGCCACCCAGGCGCCCCTATCTCTCCTTCTATTTTGAATGACAGCCTTGCTGGCTAAAGTATTCTTGGCTGCATGTTCTTCTCATTTAGTACCCTGAATATATCATACCCATCCTTTCTGGCTTGTCAGATCTCTGTGGATAGGTCTGCTGCCAGTCTGTTTCTACCCGTGTAGTTATGGACCTCTTGTCCCAAGCTGCTTTCAGGATTTTTACTCTGTCTCTGAGATTTGCAAGTTTCACTATTATATGTTGAGGTGTTGACCTATTTTTATTGATTTTGAAGGGGGTTCTCTGTGCCTCCTGGACTTGAATGCCTGTTTCCTTCCCCAGATTAGGGAAGTTCTCTGCTATAATTTGCTCCAATATACCTTCTGCCTTCCCCCCGCCCCCCTTTTTCTCTTCTTTTGGGGTCCCAATTATTCTAATTGTTTTGCTCTATGTTATCACTTATCTCTTGAATTCTCCCCTCGCGATCCAGTAGTTGTTTATCTCTCTTTTTCTCAGTTTCTTTATTCTCCACCATTTTGTCTTATATATCACTAATTCTTCTGCCTCATTACCCTAGCAGTTAGAGCCTCCATTTTTGTTGCATCTCATTAATAACTTTTTTGATTTCGACTTGATTCGATTTTAGTCCTTTTATTCTCCAGAAAGGGATTCTCTAGTGTCCTCTATGCTTTTTTCAAGCCCAGCTGGTATCTTTATAATTATTATTCTGAACTCTAGTGCCAACATCTTACTTATATCCATACTGATTAGGTCCCTGGCAGCCAGTACTGCATCTTGTTCTCTTTTGAGGTGAGTTTTTCCATATTGTCATTCTTGCAGAAAGCGGTCACTTTTCTATTTGTAGAGTTGCTGCTATTCTTTTCTTAGATCTCCGGTTGAGTTCACAGGTGTTCAGAATGATTTAATAGCTATCTAGCTGAATTCTTGGGACCAGACAAAACTAAGATCTCCTACTCCTCCGCCATCTTGGACTCCTTCCTAAATATCTATTATCATGAAAGAGCTTTTCAACATTAATATAATCAAATTCATCAAACTTTTTGTTTATGCTTTTCATGACTTTATATTTAAGAAATACTTCCCTAACAGAGATTATGAAGATAGTCATCTGTATTCTCTTCTAAGGGTTTTCAAATTCTGTCCTTATATTTAATTCTCTAATCTGCCTGGAATTTATCTTTAAATTTATCTAACGCCATTAAATTGTACTGTCACTATTTAATAAGGCCCATGCTTTTTCCTACTGATTTGTGGTGGTGTCCCTATCATGTATCAACTGTTCATATGAGTATGGGCTTTTGCTGAGCTCTATTTTGTACCAATCTGTTCATTAATCTTCCTTTTTATCTCTGGAAAAAAAGCACCACCTTGTGTTACCATAGCGTTATAATTTATCTTCATATCTGAAGGCTGAGCTTCCCCTCCTGCCTTCTTCAAAATTGCTTTAGTTCCTCCTGGCCTTTATATGAGAGGCCTCTTGGCCTTTTTCCATATGAATTTCAGAATCAATTTGTCAAGTTCCATGAAAAACTCTGTTGAGATTTTATTGGAATGTTTTTGAGTTTGTAAGTTTTGGGGGGAAGAAATGACTTCAAGTATCTTAATGACAATATGAATTGTTTTCATCTATTAACATAGTATATACCTCTACTTGTTCAGATTTTTTCCTTAGGTTCTTCAGTAATGTATCTTAATATTCTCCATGAATAACTCACACATATTTATTTCTAGGTTACCTTCAGTTTTTTGTTGCTCTAGGAATGGCATCTTCAGTTTCTATTCTTACTTGTTTATGGCTGATATGGCAATACAAATTATTTTTGTATGTCAATCTTTTATACAGCAAACTTCCTTAACTATTTTATTATATCTAATAATTTATCTGTAAAGTCATTTGGATTTTCAACATATACAATAGAGTACAATTAGAAAATGTTGTCTTTTCCCCTTGCTTTTGCTCCATGTCTTTTGTCTTCTCACATTGGCTGGGACTTCCAGTAAAGTCTTGCGTCAGAAAGAGGGAGGGACATGCTCCAAGTCACCCAGCTAAATAATGACAGATAACCCAATGCTAACTACCAAAGTCTTGTCTCTTTGTCACTATATAGACATTTTTCTCTGAAAGATATTTCCTCCTTCATCTTTGGTTAGATTATTAGATCAGTCTTAAATGACTGTAAAAAATGTTTTAATTAAGAAAGGAAGAAGGATGCAATCACACAAACATTAAAAGTAGATCGATAATGAAGTAGTAAACTTAAGATACTAATTTCTTACATTTAAGTAGTCACAAGAAAGCTTTACATGCTTCAAGTTATATTGCTTAGCAACAGCTCTTCAGAAATTTCAGTTATCAGCATGATCACTAAAAAGAGAATAAGCTGCAAAATGAATTTACACAAGCTAGATACATTTGCATCTAGAAATAAATGAGTAAATATCTAAATGTGGTTTAAAAAATAGTCATTGTCCTTTTTATATCTATCATTTTTGAGGCATTTGTAAGGCTAAATCTTTCCAGCATCATTCTGTTTTAATTTTCTCCGTTCATATACAGTACCACATATACAGATGGTGGGTTTTTCATTTTGGCCCTTAATTTCCAAATTTGGGGGAGATTTCCCTTGAATTGAAAAATTGGCATATTACCTATAAAGTGTAGTCCTTCTTTTCTGAACATCACCTGCCTCTCCTATAATGTTGACACACCGAAAGTGCCCAAAACTGGGCTGGGTAGAGAGAAACTGCATGCTTTACCACTCTTCAGATTCCACCTGGGCTGCTTCGTGGAAGACAGAGAAAAAATGGCCTTGTTTTATTACCACTTTCAATTACTGTCCCAGAGTGTCATGTTTTTCTATGGTACAAAGATAAACAAGGATTTTCCCCACCTTACATGAGCTACATGTCTAATGAAGGAGTCAGCCCCCCAAGCACTGAGTACTGAGTGACAAGTACTCTAGTAAATGCACATCTGAAGTGCCAGAAAGAGAAGGCACCATCTAACTCAACTTGCTTCCCCAGGAAGACTAGGGCTCTGTCAGTGACTGACCTTCTAGACACTGGGTAAATAAGGTTCAATAAGCAAGTAACTTCTACAAACAAAAACAACTGAGGCCTTTAATATATGAAAACTCTCACGTGTAAAAGATTAACCCTTTACTGACAATAGGCAAAGGATGTGCTCAAGTGATTAACGAAGTATGAAATACAAGTGGCCAATAAACCAATGAAAAGACGTTCAACCTTACTAATCATTAATTAAATAGAGAGCAAAACATCAGTGATATTAGCTTTCAGCTGACAAACATTCAAACAATTATTACCACTTGCAATGGTAAAGATATTGGGAAAGGGGTCGTGTCATTCATTGTGCACAAGAGTGCAAATTGAAATAAATTTTCTAGAGAAATTTGCCAAAGGGTATTAAAATTTTAGACCACTATCCTTTAATAAAGTCATTCCATTTCTTGAAATAGATCCTCAGAAAAATAAAGTGTATGGGGATGCAAGTATATAGATGTTACCTGTAGATTTGTTTAAAACAGTAAAAAAAAAAAAATTTAAATGTGTATTTGTTTGATTAAAGTATATCCACGCATTGAACTATTATGCCTGTTTTAAAAGATGAAGTATGTAACTTTTAAATTGAAAAGATGTTCAAGATATATATTTTAAGACAAAAGCAGTTCATAAAACTGTATGTTGAGTAAGATCTCATTTATATAAATATATTATGTATGCATGCAAAACTGGAAGTCTGTGCACTAAATAGTTGTGGTTGTCTCTGGGAGATGAGCTTACAGGGAACCTCCACAATATACATTTGAACATTTGAATATATAGTTTGCATTTTTGTCACAGAGCATATGTTACTTTTATAATCAAAACAAAACCAAGCTCTCTCTCTTAAAAGAAGGAATGCTCCTTTTCAAGTTTACAGGATGTTATTGAGAGGGTATTATGTATAAATATTATATCTTCTGGAAATTGTTGGAATAATAACTTTTTCTAAAACTTATTATTAAATGTGTACATCCAGACTGGTTATCTGAGCAACATTTCCAGCAGTTTCATTGCCCATTCTTGACTCTAAAACATACAACTTGACTCTAAAACATCTATAAACATACAACAAGGTCCTTACTGTGGTTAAACAGAGGTCACAGTGTCTTTCTATAGGAAACCCACTTCCTTTTCTCCCAGAATATATGATGTAAGCTTCTTTGTGGATTCATGTAATCCTATGAAATATTTTCATTGAAGAAGAGTGGTTCCACATGGGGGTGGTAACTTCCAAGCTTATGTTGTTAATCAGTCTGTAGTTGAAATTTTTTCCCACTTCAAGTAATTACCCATTAGGGCAAGCAAAACACAGTCTTTGTGCCAAACATGCAGCAGATTTTGAGAATTTTAAAAAAAGACAGGATGACAAAGAAAAATGTTATAAAGAGATGATATGATACTTTATGTGGAAAACCCAAAAGACTCCACCCCAGAACTGCTAGAACTCATACTGGAATTCAGTAAAGTGGCAGGATATAAAATCAATGCACAGAAATCAGTGGCATTCCTATACACCAACAACAAGACAGAAGAAAGAGAAATTAAGGAATCGATCCCATTTACAATTGCAACCAAAACCATAAGATACCTAGGAATAAATCTAACCAAAGAGGCAAAGAATCTGTACTCAGAAAACTATAAAATACTCATGAAAGAAATTGAGGAAGACACAAAGAAATGCAAAAACGTTCCATGCTCATGGATTGGAAGAACAAATATTGCGAAGATATCAATGCTACCTAGAGCAATCTACACAGTTAGTGCAATCCCCATCAAAATACCATCCACTTTTGGGCGCCTGGGTGGCTCAGATGGTTAAGCGTCTGCCTTCGGCTCAGGTCATGATCCCAGGGTCCTGGGATCGAGTCCCACATCGGGCTCCCGGCTCAGCGGGGAGCCTGCTTCTCCCTCTGACCTTCTCCCCTCTCATGCTGTTTCTCGCTCGCTCGCTCTCTAAAAAATAAATAAAATCTTAAAAAAAAAAAAATACCATCCACTTTTTTCAAAGAAATGGAACAAATAATCCTAAAATTTGTATGGAACCAGAAAAGACCCTGAATAGCCAGAGGAATGTTGAAAAAGAAAAGCAAAGCTGGCGGCATCACAATTCTGGACTTCAAGCTCTATTTCAAAGCTGTCATCATCAAGACAGTATGGTACTGGCACAAAAACAGACACATAGATCAATGGAACAGAATAGAGAACCCAGAAATGGACTCTCAACTCTATGGTCAACTAATCTTTGACAAAGCAGGAAAGAATGTCCAATGGAAAAAAGACAGTCTCTTCAACAAATGGTGTTGGGAAAATTGGACAGCCACATGCAGAAGAATGAAACTGGACCATTTCCTTACACCACACACAAAAATAGACTCAAAATGGTTGAAAGACCTAAATGTGAGACAGGGGTCCATCAAAATCCTAAAGGAGAACACAGGCAGCAACCTCTTTGACCTCAGCCACAGCAACTTCTTCCTAGAAACATCACCAAAGGCAAGGGAAGCAAGGGCAAAAATGAACTATTGAGACTTCATCAAGATAAAAAGCTTTTGCACAGTGAAACAGTCAACAAAACCAAAAGACAGCTGACAGAATGGGAGAAGATATTTGCAAATGACATATCAGATAAAGGGCTAGTATCCAAAATCTATAAAGAACTTCTTAAACTCAACACCCAAAGAACAAATGATCCAATCAAGAAATGGGCAGAGGACATGAACAGACATTTTTCCAAAGAAGACATCCAAATGGCTAACAGACTCATGAGAAAGTGTTCAGCATCGCTTGGCATCAGGGAAATCCAAATCAAAACCTCAATGAGCTATCACCTCACACCAGTCAGAATGGCTAAAATTAACAAGTCAGGAAACGACAGATGTTGGCGGGGATGTGGAGAAAGAGGAACCCTCCTACACTGTTGGTAGGAATGCAAGCTGGTGCAGCCACCCTGGAAAACAGTATGGAGGTTCCTCAAAAAGTTGAAAATAGAGCTACCATATGATCCATCAATTGCACTACTGGGTATTTACCCCAAAGATACAAATGTAGGGATCCGAAGGGGTACATGCACCCTGATGTTTACAGCAGCAATGTCCACAATAGCCAAACTGTGGAAAGAGCCAAGATGTCCATCGACAGATGAATGGATAAAGAAGATGTGGTATATATACACAATGGAATATTATGCAGCCATCAAAAGGAATGAAATCTTGCCATTTGCAACGATGTGGATGGAACTGGAGGGTGTTATGCTGAGAGAAATAAGTCAATCAGAGAAAGACATGTATCATATGATCTCACTGATATGAGGAATTCTTAATCTCAGGAAACAAACTGAGGGTTGCTGCAGTGGAGGGGGGTGGGAGGGATGTGGTGACTGGGTGATAGACATTGGGGAGGGTATGTGCTATGGTGAGTGCTGTGAATTGTGTAAGACTGTTGAATCACAGACCTGTACCTCTGAAACAAATAGTACATTATATGTTTAAAAAAAAAAAAAAGGAAGAAGATAGCAGGAGGGGAAGAATGAAGGGGGGGAAATCGGAGGGGGAGATGAACCATGAGAGACTATGGATTCTGAAAAACAAACTGAGGATTCTAGAGGGGAAGGGGTGGGGTGATGGGTTAACCTGGTGATGGGTATTAAGGAGGGCACGTTCTGCATGGAGCACTGGGTGTTATATGCAAACAATGAATCATGGAACACTATATCAAAAACTAATGGTGTAATGTATGGTGATTAACATAATAATGAAAAAAAAAGAAAGAAAAAAAAAAGAGCCAATACAAAGAGTAAAGAAATACAACTAGCAGGACTATGTTCCTTGGGTTTGGGTGGGGGGAGGTTGGGAGGCGTTATTTATAGAATCAATTATTGAGGCTATGACAGCAAGCATGACCCTTTCTACACCAACTAGCAATAATATAACTGAAGTCCTCTCATTATGGAAATTTCTGTTGTCCCAACACAGTTGTGTGAATAAGCTTATTTACCAGAAACACACCAGGGTGAGGAACAGCCACACTCTACATAATCTCCCTTTGTACCAGACTGATTCAGAGACAGGAAATATCTATCAATGGAGGCAGACTCCTTTGCCATATATTTTAAAGCACAGTCTAGTACAGAAAGTATAAGGAGAAAAATTTGGGAGGGACACTCAACTAGATATTACCAGCTGGACTTTGTACTAAATTACTTCTCAAACTCTGACCAGGACATCATACTGCACCCAGACTGAATCAGGGCAAAAGCAATAAAACAGACTAACCCTCTGAGTATGATCTCACTTAATGACAAGACTGGAGGTAGTCACTTTTGGGGGATGGGAGTCATAACATAAGAATGCTGCCTGTGCATCTCTGTGGTTCTCTTGACCTTATGGTTGCAAGATGGTTGCAACAGCACCAAGCATCACAATTTCTCACAATGTTGACAAATTCTAAAGCAGGAAGGATGGGGTGACCCTCCTCTAGCAGGAAGGAAGATCTTTTCTAGAAACCCCCAGCTGACTTCTTACGTCATTGGCTAGACCTCTAAACCAATCATTTGCAAAAGGGAACAGGATTGCTATGATTGACTTACTTCAGTCATGACTGGTCCCCTGAGGCTGGGCAAGTGGCAGTCCAAATAAAATTGGATTCTTTTAGCACGGAAGAGGGAGAAAAAAACCACTGAAACCACTGAATAGGCTATCCTCAGTATGTAACATAGAAAATAAAGTCCCACAGTATGGACATGGCAGCCCTTTGACCACTCTGATGTTCAAAATTTTCTCCACAGGTTCCCTCTCAAGAATCATTCCTGGGTATCTGTAGGCATAGCCCCAGAAATAGCCCTCATTTCAGGGAGACTTTCTAAAAAAATTGTTGATGAGTTAAGACTTTCCCCCCAGAAATGGTCCCCAAACTCAAAACTTGCACTCTACTGAGAAAGTGGAACACATTTATCAGCAGTCTTTTGCAGTCTGCTATGAAATGGTGGGACTACATTTGCCTATTGGGAAAGGTCTGTGGAGTTTCCCCGGGCTCCTCCTAAAGTGCTCCTCGCATGTTCTTTCCTGAACAACCAACCATCACTGTGGCTGGCAGGAGTAAGTGACCACTTTCTCATCCAGTCCTCAAATCAGACCTCTGGGTTTGTGTCTCAGGAGAAGGCGGCACAGCATCCAGGGACACACACTGGCCCTGGCCTAGGCAGTCTCTCAAGTTGGTGGATTTGCTTAAATTGGTAATTTAGACCTTCATGTCCTTAAGAGGTATACCTACAGGCAAAGTCATGTTTCAAATTCAGGAATGTAATAGCTATTTTTTTATTGGATACTTATATGCTTGCCAATCACTAAGCTAAGTGCTTTACATATATATATATATATGCAGGTTATCTCACTTAATCCTGTACAAAAATCTTACAAGGTTGTTGCCGACATTTTTACCCTCATTCCAGTGGGAAACCTGTGACTCTGTGAGATTAACTGGCAAGCCATAAGGGGAAGAGTTGGATTCACTCAGATCTGTCTAAAGCTTCTGTGCACATCTGCTGCACTTTCTTTTACTGTCAACGTATGCAAAAAAAAAACCCCAAAACAACAACAGTGACGAAAACAAAACACCTACAAATAACATCATGTAACTGATCATTGTGGTCACAAATACCCAACAAAATGAAATCCATAAACACTCCCGAACTGTCTGCCCTGTGTCCTCACCAGGAATCAGTAGTCACTGAGGACACTCAGAGATTCTGGATCTCTGGTCACCAGAATGTACGTGTGGCTCATTGGCCATAGTCCAAAGCTAGGCCAGAGAGATGGATGTACAGATGTTTTAAAGACATAGTTTTCAAAAGATGACTAAGTCTTTGAACTCCAGAATCTTGTTTCAGTTGCAGGGAATGGAAATAAATCACTTTGGCTATTTTAATCAGAAAGAGTTTTAAGGTAGGAAATTTGGTCCTTCCTGAATAATTGAGAAGGGCAGGGGGAGGGTCTTTAGGTGGGGTCTTTAGGAATATTTCCTACTGGGGCGCCTGGGTGGCTAAGTCGGTTAAGCGTCTGCCTTTGGCTCAGGTCATGATCCCAGGGTCCTGGGATAGAGCCTGGCACGGGGCTCTCCACTCAGTGGGAAGCCTGCTTCTCGCTCTCCCTCTGTAGCTCCCCTGCTTGTGCTTGCTCTCTCTCTGTCTGTGTGTGTCAAATAAATAAATCTTAAAAAAATAATAAAAGGAATACTTCCTAGAACAATTCTGCAGAGCTAGCCTGCTGATGGACAGCCATGCTTGGAAGTAAGATGCATCAGTCAGGTTCAATCAAGAAAAAAAAATTCTTAATTTCAAACAGAGGAAATTTTTAAAAAAATATTGTATTTATTTATTTGAGAGAGAGAGAGAGAGAGCGTGAGCATGAGCGGGGTGGGGGGGAAGGGAAAGGGAGAAGTAGACTCTGAGCAGGGAGCCCTAGGAGGAATGGCTTGATCCTAGGACTCCAGGATCATGACCTGAGTGGAGGGCAGATGCTTAACCAACTGAACCACCCAGATGCCCCTCAAACAGAGGAAATTTAATATAGGCATTGGTTGCAAGGGTGTTGGAACAACTGGAAGGACAAAAGAAGAAAAATAACGTTCCCTGGAGAAATATAATTGTGGGAAGCCATAACCGGCCTTAGCTGCAGGGGCCAAAAGGGAAAAGAGCATTCCTGTAGCCCAGGATCAATGTGCTGCCAAGATGCCCGTCAGGCCTGAGCTGCCTGGGCAGAAACCAGAATGCGTACTCCAGCTACTGCTCCTGATAGTGCAGCCTCAGCCACTGCGGTCCCCACCGCTCTTCTTCCAAATGCTGAAAGAAGGATAGAATTCACTTCTCTAGTCCCACCTTGTCAGTCTCCTGACGTTGCCGCCCATTGGCCAAACATAACCAGGTACCCGTTGGGGAGGGAATCTGCAAAGGGAGCTTGCCCCTACACACAGAGCACAGAAAGTCGGGGCGGGGGGAGTGGAAGCAAAGAGGCAAATAAATGACCAGACCATTATGGAATCAGAGAACTGCTGCTATAGCCCTTAGCTCCAGGAATCTCCTTCCTTAGGGCTGATGCAGGGATCAAGAAACCACCACTTCTGCAACTGTTGGGTCCAGAGTCAGAGTGCACCTCCTAGATCAACACAGGCAAAAGTTGCATGTCTCACCATCACCAAAATTATATACTCTGTTCTTCTGAAGACACAGTTATGAAAAATGAGAAGGCAAGCCACACACTTGGAAAAAATATTTCCAAAACATATATCTAATAGAGGTTTTTTTTTCTAGAAATATAAAGAACTTTTACAACTTAATAATTAGACAATCAACTCAATTTTTAAAGGGCACATAAGATTCGAACAGACACTTCACCAAAGAAAATATATGAAAGAGGTAAAGAAGAACATGAAAGGATGTTCAACATCATTAGACACTAGAGAAATCCAAATTAAAATCATAAGGAGAATGTTCTACACCCCTACTAGCATGGCTAATATTATAAAGCTTAAACATAACAAATGTTGGCAAGGATTAGAAGCAACTGGAACTCTCATACGCTTCTGGTGGGTATGTAACTTGGTATTACCACTTTGGAAAACAACTTGGTAGTTTTTTAAAATGTTAAACATACACATATAGTAATATGACCTAGTATTCCACTCCCAGATATGCACCCAAAAGAAATGAAAGCATACGTCCACACAAAAATTCCTATACGAATGCTCACAGTAGCTTTACTTGATGGAAACAATGAAAATTTTCAACAGGAGAATGGATAAACAGATTTTGGTTTACATATGATAGAACATTAGGAATAAAAGAAATAAACTATTAATACATGCGGCAACCTGGATGAACCTCAAAATAGTTATGCTAAGTGAAAGAAGCCCCTCCAGTAAAGAGTATATATTGTATGAGTCCATTTATATGAAATTCTAGAAAATGTAAATTAATCTATAGTGACAGAAATAGATCAGAGTCTGCCTGGTGAATGGAGAGAAGTGAGGGTGATGGGGGGAGGTATCAGAAAGAGGCAGAAAGAAACTTAGGTGAAGGTTATGGTCGTGTTTGTTATTTCAATTGTGATGATGGTTTCATAGGTATACATACTGCAAAACTTAATCAAATTGTGTACTTTAAATATACACAAAGGGCACCTAGATGGCTCAGTCAGTTAAGCGTCTGACACTTGGTTTCAGCTCAGGTCATGATCTCAGGGTTGTGGATCAGGCCCAGCATCAGCTCAGCACTCAGCATGGAGTCTGCTTGGGATTCTCTCTCTCTCTCCCTCTCTCTCCGCCCCTCCCCCCACTCATGCTCTCTCAAACAAATAAATCTTTAAAAATAAAAAAATAAGTATGTGTTTATTATTTGCCAATTATACTTCAGAAAGCCTATGTATGAATATGCATGTATACATGTACACACATACATATATAAGAAGAGAGTGAGGAAATCTTAGCAGTTGTTGAATCTAAGAGAGTGGTGAGTGTGAGACTGTTCATTGAACTAGTCTCAACTATTTTGCATATTTGAAACTTTTCATGATAAAAAGTTGGGGAGGGAAAAAAAAAGAAAAGAACTCACACCTGTTGAGCACACTACCCATTAGGCAAGGTCTCATCTGGAGTTTACGCTGGGTTCCTGCTAGGATCCCATGCTGAGTCATCTGGAAGCCTCCTGGGGGTGGGGTTGGAACCATCACATTCTTGCAAGAGAAGCACAGGGTGCTGGTGAGGAAGACCTCATCCAAAATAAGAGGGAGATGAAGTGTACCGCTCTTGAATTTGCACAAACAACTCAGATGTACAAAAAAAGTAAATTGTTTTCTGTAACTCACCTATTCCTTGAGCTTCCTATGTGACAAATACCAGGGGGAAAAGTTAAACATGTCAGTCAAAGGTAATTTTCCTTTCCAGTATAAAATAGTGTCTTTCAGGGAAACACTTGGTCTCTTTTGGATAAATATAGTTGACCCTTGAACACAACACAGGTGTTAGGGGCACTGACACCCAAACAGTTGAAAATCTATACATAACTTTTGACTCCCCCAAAACGTAACTACCAATAATAGCCTTCTGTTGACTGGAAGTCTTGCTAATAATGTAAACAGTCAATTAACACATATTTTGTATGTTATATGTACCAAAAACTCTATTCTTACTATGAAGTAAGCCAGAGGAAAGAAAATATTAAGAAAATCATAAAGAAGAGAAAATACATCGACAGGACTGTACAGTATTTACGAAAAAAAAAATCTTCGTAATTGGACCCACACGGTTCAAACCTGTGTTGTTCAAGAGTCAACTGTATTCAGTTTTCAGGCTTTCTTCGTCTGTCATCTCTTCTCTTCTGCCAGGATAACAAAACACCAAAGGCAGCTCACACCACACCTTAGCAGTAGACAGAGAAGTTCCTGGGCTACGTACTTCCTCCAAAGTCCTGAGGATTTCCTCCATGATAGCCTTCATTCTTCCTGGCAGCTGGGCAGCCACCTGCTATACGGGGTTCTTACCAGTTGCTCTCTGGAGTAGCCAAGCTGCTTCTGCACCAGGCTTCTGTCCCTAAAAATGGGGGAGTCCAAACCATTGCCCCTGGGCTTCCCTACTCTTATCCTCCCTTATCCTGGCCTCAGGCCTCTTCTGGGCTGCTCCAGCTCTCTGCTGGAGAACCACCCCATTGGGCTGGGACACTCAGGGAGCCGGCTGTGCACTGATTTGCAGGATGTGACTGGAAGACTGCCCGCAACCCCATGCCTAGCTATTGCTGCTCTTGTATTAGTTTCCCAGAGCTGCCATGACAAATTATCACAAACTGGGTAGCTTATAACAACAAAAATTTATCCTTTCACAGTCCTGGAGACCAGAAATCTGAAATCAGGGTGGCTCCTTCTGGGGGATCTAAGGAAGAATCTGTTCTGGGACTCTCTCAAGGCTTCTGGTGGCCACTGGCAACCCTTGGTATTCTTTGGCTTATGGCTGCATAACTCTAATTTCTGCACCCCCCCCCCCACAGGCTTTCTTCTCCCTGTATCTCTCTCTTTCTGTCTCTAATAAGGATGCTTATAATTGGATTTAAGGTCCAACCTAATCCTGGATGATATCATCTCAAGATCCTTACCTTAATTACATCAGAAAGAATTTTATTCCAAATAAGGTCACATTCTGAGGTTCTGGGTGGACATGTCCCTTGGGGCCCATAATTCAACCCTCTACCATGTTGAACTCAAAGCTTCTCTTCAACTTGGCACCCTCCCAGGCTATGTTCAGGAAGGTGAGACTCCAGCCTCCAATACTCTGATTCCTCTAGGTCACTCTGAGAGTTTCTCCTGCTCCCATATGCCTCTCAAGATGTGATCTCAAGAGGGATGGGAGAAGGACACCTTCTTCTTCTCTAGGCATAGGTTGAAAACCAATTAAACCATAGGTTCAAAATTAATTTTAAAACAACCGATATTCCAAGTCAACACTCAACAAATGGTCCACATTGTGACAATGTTGATAATTATTGTTGTGATTATAATTATCATGTAAAATGAAACCCAGTATTGAAATCATCTTACATCATTGTATATCAAAATCAACCACTCTCAAGTTATGAACAAATGTAGTGTTTCCTGCTTATATAAAAACATTATTGATACCTGCTTGTGCTCATTATGTTTGAAATCAAAGTTACAGAGACACAGTATATGAGATGTATAAGCCTGTGTTTTATAGAAACAAATGTCACAGTAGAAGCCTGCCATTGAACTTCTGCTTATTTTCTTCTGAGCTTCACATCATAACATGGATGAGAGTAAGTCTTCACAAAGGTAATAGTGTTCTGCCATTGGTAATTATTATTTTAAGACCCAGTAGCTAATGTTGTCTCTCAGGAAATAGGTTCAGTGACATTTAGTTTTTTCACCTTTAGAAGAAAAAGACAAAATCCCCAACTGGTACCCTGCTCTTGCTGATGGGAAGTTATTTCCCACAGCCACCACTGATAGACAGAAATGGAACCACTCTTTTGCTCACAGACTATTCATTTGTTCACACGTTCATAAATAGTCACTGACTGCCTACCATGTGCAGGGCATTGGTGACAACCTGGTGAACTGGACAGGCCCTGCCTCATAGAGCTCACAGTACAGCAGGAAAGACAAACAAGCAAAGGAGGGAGTGGGGATGAATCTTGCTCCTCATACTCAGTGGTGAAATATATATATTATATATATAATATATATATTTCTTAGTTTTTTTATAACCTAACCTACTTTCCATTTCAAGCTCCCATTCCCCCAGAGTAACAGAAGCTTCATCTCGGCCCATTAGAGACCTCCTCTTTCCATGGGTTCCATATAATTTTGGAGATAGGTCTTACAGAGTGTTGAGGAGTTCCTGAGGAGGGACTGGGAAGGGCAACACTGTCTCCTGAGGCCACTTGAGGCTACCTGAGCATGCGCATCTGCTGAGACACCTGGCATTCCCTCTGATGCCTGATACCAGCCTACACAGTCACCACTGAGAAGTGACCCCTGACCCATCTGTGAGGATGTTCATGTCCAGCATTTCTGTATTCTGTGCCTAAGCTGTGCTGGTGGGGATAGGAATTATTCTGCCACATGGTGTTCTGGGACCCTAGACTCACTCCATACCTGTTCATCTGCTAGAGTTCTGCTACCAACCTGGGTCTCCACATCTGTTCTCAGGTTCCACAAACCTGTCTGTATCAGGTCTTTCTGCCACCCACCCCTATTCTGTCACTAAACAGTTTGTGGCAAGTGTTTAGCCCCAAACCTTCCATATGGTGATGCAGAGACCTACTTTCCTTCCATTTTGTGGCTCCACTGTCCTCTATGTCCTTAGTGTCCTCTCCTTGCAGCCAGCAGTGGACAAGATGGATAGTGGGGGACTGACTGGGGGTCTCTGGGTCCAGGTTTGGAAGAGCAGAGATCACTTTTGTCAACAGTCCATGGGTCACACTTCATTATTGTCTCATCTGACTACAAGAGTGTTTGAAAAATGTCAGCTAGCTGTGTGTCCAAGAGGAAAAAGAGACAGGTTTTGGTGAGCACAATAGCAAATTCTCCCACAGAGGGAAGCCCTTCTCCCTGCAAAATGTTGAAAGAGCCTTTTGCTTTCTGCTCTCCACATTATTGCTCTGAAGCAATGAGCATATAATAGCCTCACAGGGAGGGTATGATATATTACCCAGCCACACACATCATTTAAACTGTTGTTAAGTGCTTTGCCAGAAGAAGTATGGGATGCTCTGGGAGGACACATAGACCTTAAGGTAATTCAGCAAGTGGACATGGAGAAAAGACCATGATTGGAGCTGATGGCATAAAGCAGGTGTTAGGAGGCCAAAGCTTTGGGTTTGTTTAGGACAGAAGAACAACAAGGCTGGAAAGACGGAGTAATGAGCCCCTACTGATGATTTATACCACATCTTCTAATTAACTTGGCACTTAAATAATGCCAAAGTATTCCTTTTATTAAGGAGCCTTTCCTCACTGAAGACTTTTACTCTAGATGTACCTGGCAGATGGTAGGCCTCACCCCATTCACTGGGTTGGTCAGCTTCAAAGTGTGTGACATGGAAACCTAGAAACCAACAACAGTTAAAATATGCCATTTTGGGGGCATGCGGGTGACTCAGTTAGTTAAGCATCTGACTCTTGATTTCAGCTCAGGTCATGATCTCAGGGTTGAGATCCAGCTCCTCATTGGGCTCCACACTCAGTGGGGAGTCTGCTGGAGATTCTCTCTCTCCCTCTGCCTCTGCTCCTCCCCACCCCCTCTCTCCCCTCTCTAAAATATATATATATATGCCATTTTGTGTAGCCCCCATGTTTGCATTGCCTCATAGGCAGCCCTGACCAACAATCTGGAAATATCTGTTGAGGGTTCACCGTATACCAACATTGTCTAACCCCTGAGGATAAGTTTTAAAAAGAAAAAAAATTCATAAACCAATGTCCTTGCTCTTTTAATTTAGTTGTAGAAATACTGCTAACAATCACTTACCCTTTCTCTCCCTGTTTCAACTGGGTGGTTCAGACTAAGTAGAAATCAAAGATGAGAGTAGACAGAGAAAGGTTTCATAGAAAAGGACAGAAACCAGCCCAGAAAAGAGAAGGGGAGAAAGGGGTGGAATAGGCTGCTTGGAATTGATATCAACTGAAACCAAGTCACAAGGGAACACAAAGCAAGTGAATGAAAATGAGGTCAGAAGGCGATGAGGACAGATGAAGAAGAGCAAATGAATTTGGACTGTGCCAACTACTCCAAAGTTTGTGCAGACAAGCCATTTGTTGATCCACATCTTGATTTTGTAAGTTATAGACCATTTTATAAAACTCTCAAATTGTAAAGTATAGAAACATAAAGAATTCTCAGTATAAATGCTATTGGCTAAATACCCTAATGTATAAACAAAACGGTCTCTAAATTCTAACACATACCCACATGTGTGTATGTGTGCTCTGAAGCCCTTTTAAGAGACATAGAATTCATTAGGAACCACAATGAAATTTTTAAGAGGAAAACTTCAAAACAGAGAAATTAAATGCTAAATCTGCGATACTTCCTAGTCATACCGGGATGTAGCCTGTATAATAGAATGTTAATGAGCTTTCAGAATCAACCATAATTGGATTCAAGTCCAGGCTCCCCTACATTCTGTGCTCTGTTGGACAAATCAAATTGCTTAAGCTCTCTGAACCCCAATGTACTTATCTAACAGGATGAAAATAATCTCTTCATCACTAGAAATATTGTGAGAATTAAATGAGATAGCATCTGTAAACACCCAGCACTGTTCCAGCACATCATGTGTGATCAATAAATGCTAATTCCCTTACATTCCTTAATGCTAATTTGGAATTAATAAACACCAGCCTCTCCATCTGGACATTCACAGCACAGCACAAGGCCCAGCGGTGGTTAGCCTTGGAAAGAAAGACACTGAGAATGGTCTGAGATAGACAATAAGATGAGGAAGCCCCAGCAAGGATCACATGATGGAAGGAGTTACTTTGCATTTCAATCATAAGCAAAATTCAAATTATCATCAACAGCATTAGCACAAGAAGGATAAAATGCTCTATTATAATAGGCTTGAAATTCTCTCTTCTTAAGAATTTGAGAAATTATTTTGTCCACTTTTTGCTAATCTCCCTTGGGGGGCAGTAAGGGATGTGAATGGGAAGGGCAAGTGAGGGAATGTTTTAACCACAATTTGGACAATAATTTAAAAGTTGATTCTAAAGAAAGAGTCCTTTACTACTGTGCAGTTAATCTGCTCCCAACTAGTTTGCTCCAATGACTAAAGGTGACCTCTTCCTTCACTGCTCACAGATTTGCATTTTCCCCACATGTTTACCACCCCACCCCAGACACTCACTTAGCCCCTAGTAAGTGCAACATTTCTCTCTCAAATTTTAAATCAAATGGCTGCAGGCTATATATGATCCAGAACCACACAAGCTAAATCACAATTTGTGTCTGGAACACACTTTGATGTAATAAAATTACAGGGCAATGGAGAAAAAAGATAAATTATGTAGTTTTACTGAAATGGTTAAAATAGAGGCAGGATTTGAGAGAGCACCCAAAATATAGAACAGGGTGATTTGAGAATGTTACATATGTCCATTTGGCATGTCCATTTCTACTCTATGAAAGAAAAATCTAGGAAGGAGGATGGTGGCAAACGAAACTAACCTAAAGCATTATGGGTTTGTTTTGGCAAAGCACCCAGAGAGGTAGAGTTAGTCAGTCAAGATTCATTAGGCACTCACAGCACCCACAGGGAGGCAGCAGGTGCTCACAGAGCCCTCTCATCAGTTTTAGATTCTCAGAAACTCCTGAGGGACACTCCGTGTGTCTTGATAGTTTCTCCAAACACTGTGAACAAAGACCAGGCAGTATTATCTGCTTCACTAATTTCAAGCCTTTTCAAATGATAAACAAACCTATATACCAACAATGAACAGACGCGATGTGTTAGTGTTCATCATTTATGATCTTCCTGCTTGGTGCAATCAGCCCTTCAGTCCATAAACTCTCGAGCTCCTACTGTGCACCAACCACGGATCTGCCTGCCTTTAAAGACTTCACACTGCAGGGAAGAGATAGACAGGTAAATAGAGAGATGCAATAGTTTCTGAGAAGTGAAATGGAAGAGAGAACCATGAGGCATAATGAGAGCAGAGGGAGTGTATTTAACCCCAGCTGGACAGTGGGGAGCTCAAGAAGTCTTCCTAAAAGAAATAACATCTCTGACTAGGGGTTTTTTGTTTGTTTTGTTTTGTTTTGTTTTGTTTTTTGTGGAAACAGGTCAGGGCAAGTTAGTGGTGATAATGATGACCCAGGTAGCCAAGAGATGCTGTGGAAAGGCACAAGGCAAAAACTAGCACAACCTTTGGGGGCTGATATTTGGGGTTCCATCTAGCATGGAGTGGAGGGCACGAAGGGCTAAGGATGGCGAGAGAAGGCTAAGTCGTCAGTCAGGTTAAAGAGGTAGGCAGAAGCCACATCCTGAAGAGCCCTGTATGCCCTAAGGAGTGTGAATTTTATCCTAAAAGCAGTACAAAGTCATTGTAGCATGTTAGCAAGGAAGTTCAGTTTAAGATTTATAGCCTTCTCACTGCAGGCAAGGTAGAAAATGCCAAGATCACAGGGGTGAAACAGTTTTACTCGAGATAGAGTAGGATACGGTTCCCCTCTCTGTACCCCTAGAAGCACAAGCAGTGCAGGAGAAGAAACACTTGGAGAAAAGAGGAAAAGAAGAGCTCAGTTTAGCAAATGTTGAATTTATGGTGTCTGTGCTACGTCCCAGGGAATGTGCCCACTTTGATTTATGAAAGAGGGTCCGCTGGTAGTACAGCTTTGGGACACAGGTGACTGTGGATGCCACGGAGTCAGGGCTAACGCTCGGCTGCTATGTTCTGGCATGGCTGTGTCAGATGCTTATGGACAGAATCTGTTCCGATTGGTCAGTGCCCACCCATGCCAGGTGCTAAATATTGTGACTATCACCTCCATATGAGAGGATCCAGAATGACAATAGAAAAGGCTTGAGGATGGAACCCTACAAAATGTTCACGTGTTTACTAGAGGACCAAAGATGAAGGGGAAGTGTGGGTGGAGTGAGGAGGAAGAAGGAGAGGTTGGAGATTTATGTTTCAAACTGAGAGTCAGTAGTGTCTGGGTGAGGGGAGCATATGAAGGAGAGAAGACCCTGAACACATTTATATTTTGAGAGAGAAAGTAAGTAGGTAGAGGAAGGGTAATGCAACAGAAGAGAGCAGAGATGAACAATAGAATGACATCGTTAAGGAAATAGGAAAAATGAGGTACAGAACCTTCTACCATGTGGATCTTTGTAATTATAAGGGGAGGAACTGGGAAAGGATTGAGAGAGGCGATGTAGCAGAAAGTTAGGGTAGTTCCTCTTATGATGTAGATGGCTAGAGTGTCAGCTGGGAGCTTCCAGAGAGGTGATGTGTAGGAAACTCAAAAAGAATGTCCTAGGTCAAGAAGTGAAGGGCGCAGAGGAAACTCACAAGAGCTAAGCTGGAGAATGTACACTTACAGATCCTCACCAAAGTTTAATCTTGTTTTTCTAATAGCTCTCTAGAGCCTGGGTATAAAAACAGGAGAGGCAATCACCTGGTTTGATTTAGCAGTGGAGTTTCGCTGGAAAGACGAGGAAGCAAGAACGTTGTCAAAGAACATTAGTTATTAATGACATCTATGCTTTGAGACACAGGAAAAAAGATGAAGGAAAACAAGGAGGAACAGAGGATCAAGAAAAATTAGGGATCAGTTACAACATGAGTATATAAAAAAAAGAGGGCTAGAATAATAGGAAAAGGTAATGGAAAAAAAGTAGATCTTTAGGATTTTGCTAGAGGAGCCATTCTGAATGCTATGAGGTAGTCCAAAGCTGAAAGTGACTGCATGCCGTGGAGCTGGATAGAGCTGCAGAGATGGAGGAACTGCGAAGAGAGGGTGTTGGGTATGCTGTCCACATCATAGCGGTCCTCCTAAGCAACATTTATTTATCCCTTTCTGTGAGTTTCCCATTGTGGTGTGCAATCTACCTACACAGTCTCACAGCCTTCTTCATGTAAGCACTCTTACTGGGCTTTACATGTGACAAACTAGGGGTCAGAGAAGTTAGGCCACTTGCCTCTGGTCACACAATTGGTAGTAGGTCGAGCTGTGTTTCAAACCCAACTCTCTTTGATTGCAAAGCCTATGCTCCTTCAATAATGGTGGGGCTTGAGTTGAAGAGGGGGACAGCGCCCAGAAGTCCCACGGATCTGTCTCTTGTTTCAACAGTGTGTGGATGGAACAGACCCAGGGATGCCCCTTCTTCCAGCCTCTGACCACCCTCCAACCTTTTTCCAGTCGCAACCTTCAGAGCCATCGTGTCTGCCACCCTCTGCCTCCGAGACCAGCCAACACCCAACTCTGAGCTTAGCTCCTAATTATCCATCAACCACGAGCTCCCAGATTTGTTAGTATTATTCCACCCAGGTGGAGGCTGCGGTCAGCTGCCTGGTTAGCATGCATCTGCAGGCCTCCTACACCTACCTCTCTCTGTGCTTCTACTTCCACTGCAAGGATGTGGCTCTGGAGGATGTGGGCCACTTCTTCCGCCAGTTGGCTGAGAAGCTTGAGGGTACTGAGCTTCTCTTGAAGATGCAAAACCAGCATGGCAGCCATGCCCCCTTCCAGGATGTGCAGAAGCTGTCCCAAGATGAGTGGGTAAAACCCTAGACGCCATGGAAACCCTACTGGTTCTGGAGGAGAACCTGAACCGGGCCCTTTTGGATCTGCATGCCCTGGGTTCTGCCTGCACAGACAGACCTCCAGCTCTGTGACTTCCGGGAGAACCACTTCCTGGATGAGGAGGTGAAACTCATTAAGGAGATGAGCGACCACCTGACTAACCTCCACAGGCTGGCTGGCCCCCAGGCTGGCTTGGACAAGTATCTCTCTTCCAAAAGCTCACCTGAGCATGACTGGGAACCTCTGAAGCCCAGCAGCCTTTGAGGGGCCCCTCTGGCATCCCCCTGGTGCCAAGGCCTGTGGGTGAGCCTTCCCTGCAGCCACCAGGCAGCTCTTTAACCACCTGGAAACCCTCTCCCAAGCCTTGAACCCAATGGAAACAATAAAGCTTTTTGAAGAAAGAAAGAAAAGAAAGCAGAGAAAGAAAAGAAAGGAAAAAAAAAAAAAAAGGAAGGAAGGAAGAAAGAAAGAAGAGAGAGAAAAAAGAGAGAAAAAGAGGGAAAGAGAGGGGCAGTAAGCCACAGCCATGACTGAGTGTGAAAGAGCAATCAGCTATGACAACTGTGAAGGAGAGTGGAAGGAGCCGAGCCCTCAGAGAAAGGCTTTTGCAGGCGCGCGCGGGAGTAGTGGTTTACGAGGAGTGCTGGGGATTGGGAGAATGCCCTTCTGCCCCCATCCTGAGATGCTTGGACACAGCACACTGATGAGTCCTGTGGCAGTCAGTCCTTTCCAGATTCTAAGCAGGGTGTTGGTAAGAAATGATCGTGTTGCCTCCAAAGAAACCTGAGTCCAGATTTGAAGGCAAAAATGAGACTGGATGATTCATAAGCCTGACCATACACTGCGAATTTCTGGAGTCTCCAGGTAAGTAGAAGAACTCAGGAGGACTTAGGCATCTGTAGAAGGAGCCTGCCGTGGCCGAAATGATCACGTTTCCGAGGGCATGGAAGGTCGGCTGACAACAAACAGGGAAGCGATCATGTTGGCTCCATAAGGAAAACAATGAAGACTTTGGCTGTTAGGCAAATCATTCTCATCATTGAAGACTCTTACAGGTTTTGCTGGTTATCCCAGTTCTCTTAATTGCCATCCTCTTGGTTCCTGCAATCTCTGATTTTGTCTTCTATCATGCTATATTTGACTCATATTATTCGTTGTTGTATATATGTCATTACTGAATGACCAATAAATGGCTTGTTCTTCCTAACCAAGTGCTAAGCACCTGTAGGTGCCTGATAGGCATTTCTTTGAATCTCTGGAAGAAACGATGAAAGCTTTTAACATACCATCTTGTGTTTGTTTTCATCATCTCATTAATATATATTTCTGTGGTTTACACATTGTCTTATATTTTCTTTTGTGAACTTGAAGCCCAGGAGGCAGGATGTGCTCTGGGAGGGCCCTAGGAAGTCATAACATAAAGTGTCCAGGAAAAGTGACCCAAGCTTGGCCTCAACTCTGCCCACGTCACAGACAACTGGGAGAAGGAAGTGGGCCCTATGGAATCTTCACAGACCTGAGTTCTCAGGCATGACCCAAAGGCAGGGAGAGTTTGCAGGCCACTTCTGTTATTTAACCAAAGAGAGATGATTTGCTTTGCTGAAAGAGAAATTGCATTTTCCAAAGAGCATTGAGAATGATTAATAACTCCATTTTTTCCCATCCCTTTCAAGTCTGCCCAGTGTGACAGTGTATTATTTAATCAAGAAAATGTATCTCCTGTCTAAGGACCTCCCCAACTGGGGGATTCCAAAGTTGTTGACAGGCTATTTTTGAAAACTACATGTCTGCTCATGAGGATTGATGAGCTGAAAGAGAGAGAATTCAATAACAAATAAATTTGCCCCAAGCTCACAATCTACTGCCTACTCTCTAAATACCATGAAATATCTGGCCCACAGATATTACTGCTAAACTTCATCACACAGATACATTATAAACCTTTTAATTCTCCTCAAAGGATTAGCTGAACAGCCAAACAGGTCATTTTCACTCACCTTGGAGAGTACTGGCAGAGAAGGCTGTGTTAATCTGTTTCCCACACTAAGTCCTCAATTATATTCAGCCATTTGACAGAATGAACCAGAGGCTATAACACGAGACAGAGCCTGAATGGATCCAGGCAAAAGCTAATGGGAAACTTGTCTATTGAAAATAATCAGTGCATACTTTGACTACCTCCAGCAGATTTGCTTTTTGTTTATTCCTGTGTTTGTTTTTCAGTGTGCTTGACTCGTCTGAATTAGGCTCCAGAAGTTAGTAAGTGTGAGGACCAGAACAAAGGATGCAGGAGAGGGAGAGGAGAGAGGGGTTAATGTTGGAGAGGCTGGCTGGGGAGATCTGAACCATCTGTGCTTTGTTCAAAGCTGGATGAGAAGCTTTGGGTGGGTCTTGAGAAAGGAGTCCTGTGATCTGACTGTTGAAGTTCCAGGTAGAAGAATTTTCTTCTTCTTTTTTTTCTTGAGCAACAATGCCTATTACCATAATTTTTACATGGTATTGCAATTAACTAAGGCATTATACTGAAGCACAGTATATCATTTATTCTTGTAGCTTTCTTGTCCAAAAGAGACCAATACGATCCTTTTTTTTTTTCTTTTTACTATACATTTGTTTGAAACAGCTTTCTGTTTTGCGGGGTAGGGGGACATTTTTACAATGGAACTCCAGTGATACAATGCTAGCAGTCATTATATGAATTCTTGATTTTTCACCAAAGTGTATGCTTTTGCCAATGCCTCTTCTTTTTTTTTTTTTCTCCCCCAAATGGAAGAAGCAATAGAATTAAGAATGAGGCATGGAATGTATCATTATTTTTGTTCATTTTACTAAGATTTTATCTCAAACTCAAAAATGTTTGGAACATTTTTATCTCCCAAGTCCAATAAACACTATAATCTGATAACTAAAAATAGAAAGTGAAATTAGCAAAAACTCATTTGTTCTGGTCTTTTTTTTTTTTTCAGCGTTTCATGTATTGGAAAATAATTATGAAAAGGAATATTAAGTCTGGTGCAAGCATCAGTAATTGTTCTGGAACTAATTCTACCTAACATGATTTAGTAGGTTTTACAGAATTCTACGAACAACCAATTTAAATTAGACACACCAAGATTTAAATCCATAAACTAACCATGTGGTTTGTTTAAAGCATTGGTGTCAGCCCTCTCTCTCCATCATGTGTCTGCTCTCACAGTGAAGAAACATTAACAAACATCAGAACTAACTATGACTCTCAGTCCACAAATTTACATGGGTGTATAAGAAATATCCACTCACTGTCTTTAAATCGAGCTAAAACCACGTCCGATCCCTCACCCCGCTCAACCGGGGGGGCAGCTGTGCTCACCAGGTTCCTTGGCTGCCAACTTCTTTACTTGGGAAATCTCTCCTGCCCCACTCCCCCCTTCACTTAAAAAGCATTTGCCGCTATCCTCTTCTGTCAAGGTAATCATTTCAGTGATGTCAGACTTTCTAGAAAACAAAGCCAGAAATTACAGTAAGGGTGACTTCAGTTTTTGCTCCTAAAATTAATTTTTCCTAAGGGCTGGACTTAAAGCATTCCTTTTAACAAATAGAATATAGCAAAAGTATTAGGGTGTAAATTTTATGATTAAGTTACAAAAGATTGCAGCTTATTGCTGGCACTCCCTGGCCCTCTTGCTTGCTTGCTCTGATAGAAACTGGCTGCCATGTTCTGAGCTGCAGTATGGACAGGCCTATGTGCAAAGAAACTGAGAGCGACCTCCAGCCAACAGCCAGTGAGGAACTAAGGCCCTCGGCCCAACAGCCCTGGAGGAATGAGCACATGAGGGGGCTGAGAGAGGCTCCTTCCCCACTCAAGCCCTGGGGTGTGACTAGAGCCCTGGCCAGTGTGGACTGCAGTCTCTGAGACTCTGCAGCACGGGACCCAAACTCGTGAGCTATACATGCACGAAACTTCAGGTGGGTGCTGAGGAGGGAGTGGTGTGATCTGGCTTGGTTTTAAGATCACGCTCCTGCTGGGTAGAGATGTGTTTGAGGGGCAGGAGTGGCCATGGGGGGAGCCGTTGGGAGGCTCTGGTGGGAATCCAGCAGATTCCCAACCAGATGGCAGTAGCTCCAACCAGGATGGCAGTAGCAAGGGAGGGATAGTTATGAGGTTCAGGGCAGAAGGGGAAAAAAGGTAGTACTAAATATTTGAATCATTTCTCCAGAAACTGTGAGATATGAATGCCGTTGTTTCAAACCACTAAGACTTGGATTCATTTGTTATGCAGAAGTAACTAACATAAGCCACCATGCATTGGTGGTGCCCTTGTCAAAGTATGAAGTTGAGAGCCAGTGAGGGGGTCTTAGCCTGTTTGCACACTGTGCCTATCAAATGTCACTTTCATTATATGTATTAAAAATATTTGTCAGTGAATGAAGAGTAAATGGAAACATAACAAAGAGACAGATACACCATAGACAAAGACTTCGAGTAAGGATAGTTGGAATATTTTTATAATTTTTTTGATCTGGTCAAAAACTGAATAACTAGTAGTGCTTTCATAAGGTCTTTGAGGTAAATGATGATAGATGAAAATTTACACCAGGGTGTAAGCAATATGTCAAATTAATTAAAAATTATGTGCTTAAATAATCATTTATTATGAATCATCAATAAATAATATTGACAGTAAAGTTGAGACTGAAAATTATGCAAATCATAACACAAATTTCCCCTTTACTTTCTTTTTTATTTTTTAAAGGTCCATTTATTTATTTGAGAGAGAAAGGGGAGGGGCAGAGGGAGAGAATCTTCAAGCAGACTCCTCACTGGGCACGGAGCCTGAAGCATGAGATCATGACCTGAGCTGAAACCGAGAGTTGGACACCCAACCAACTGAGCCACCCAGGTGCCCCACCTCTTTACTTTCTATTATTGCTCATAACCTGGATATTATAGAAAAAAATAAAATTACATTCCAACTGTGAATGGTGGGTGCCTGGGTGGCTCAGTCGGTTAAGAATCAATCTGCTGTCAGCTCAGGTGATGATCCCAGGGTCCTGGGATCGAGCCCTGCATCGCATCGGGCTCCCTGCTCAGTGGGGAGTCCGCTTCTCCCTCTCCCTCAACTTGCCCGCATGCACTCTCTCTCACTCTCTCTCTCTTAAATTAATTAATAATTAAAAAAAAAACAACTACAAATGGTAATATTTGTTCTTTTCGCATCCCGAGAAGGGTATAGCTGCACTTGAAACAAACATACCAGCACCGACAAAGAGAAGTTTCCTCAAGTGACAAACAAGCATGGGAGGGAATATGGGTTTTAGGCCAAATCAGACCTGCCCTGTAGAAATGTGACCCTGAATCAACCACATCGCTCGCATGTTTTTGACCCCATTTTTCTACAATGTTTGTGCGGCTAATACAGCGAATGGTTTGAGGAGTAGGGGCGAGATAAGGCATATAAAAATACAGGATGACAACTGCATTTTAAACTTCAGATAAACAATGAACAAGTTGTCATATAAGTACATCCCCCCCCCCCAAACTATGATGATTTACTTGGTGGGGAAGAGTGGAGTTCCCCAAGGGAGGGCAGACTACTCGATGAGGGGACTTGAAAGAGGCTGAAGAGAAAAACAGAATAAAGAAGTGCTCACAGGTGACACCCCCAATAACTAAGTGAAGAGGCTTTGGGGTTCTTTTCTGTGGAGACCTAATGAATGTATTCTGCTTACCACAAGTTTCCAGCAGAGGGCAGTAAAGTGTCACTGAGGGAAACGCAGGTGTTAGGCAGGCACCTAAGAGGAAACGGAGTCTAACTCAGTTCACAAGACTTGAATCAAGAGACTACCTCCCCACCCTTCCCGCGTGTGGACAAGGCTAAGGAGACCAGTGAGGGACATTGCACCTGGAGAGTGGCAAGAGCAGGAAGCCATCACCATTCCTAGACCCGAGAGCACAGAAGGAAACGGTGCTCACCGAATCCTGCGACCGCGGGAGCCCAGCCTCCCTCCCAACGGTGTGGACTGCGGCAGCCCCGGCCAGAGGTGCAGCCCCCAGCAGGCAGGGAGCGGGAATACACGTCCCATCTCTCCCTCGGCCCCTTCACTCTCCTCTCGGGTCTCCCAGCGGCAGAAGCCAAGTCGGTTGGCAAGGGAGCCCACGTGATAGGAGCAGTCAGCCTCCCGAGGCACCGACCAGGGCAGATTGGTCCCAGAAAACAGAACAGAGCCAAACCAGCACAGAGGCACGGTTTGGACTAAGGGCAGTCTGCCTTTTGTTAAGGAAGTGCTTACACGCTCATCGGAGTTCAATAAATCTGGCCTGGGAAGTCGTGGTATTTTTATTTATTAAGTCCTTTCCAGGTACGAATCAGTATGCCAGATCCTGGGGCGCGAGAGGTACTAGTAATAACAGTAGCTCACGTTCCTGGCTCGCTCGTTATGTTACAGGCACTGAACGAAATGCTTCACAGGCAATATTTTATTACATCTTCATGTCAGCCTCTCAGGCACTATTATTATTGACATTTTACAGATAAATAAGTAGGATGCATAGAAGTTAAGTCACTTGCCCGTATCATGAACTGCTGAGATGTGAAATCGCTTTAATCTGACTGCAAACCTTGGTCCCTGACCTGAGGGAACAGAGTCCAGCAGCAAAAACACTGGTTATAGACGAATGAAAAAAAAAAAAAAAAAGGCTACTGATAAATGTTATGTCTGCAGTAACTGTAGGGATTTATGAAACAAGATTCGTGGGGCAACCAACCCAGAACACAGTGGGGGAGAGGGCCAGGTGCTTATGAGGAAGCCCTGAGGAATGGGGACCTCATCTTGGCCATGGTATCTATCTTGTAAGTGTTCAATTATATTCTGCTTTGTAGCACAGCTATTTTGAGCAGAGCCCACGAGCCTTAGTGGTCCTCAGCTCTGGCTGCACCTGTGGATCACCTTACCAAAATGTCCTTGGGGCGCCCGGGGGGCTCAGATGGCATCTGACTCTTGGTTTTGGCTCAAGGGTCTCTGATCTCAGGGTCCCTGTGAGTCTCCGCTCAGAGTCTGCTTGTCCCTCTCCCTCCCCGCCGCCCCTTCCCCCACTTACCCTCTCTTTCCCTCTGTCTCTAAAATAATTAATTTCATGAAGTCTTTAAAAAATGTCCTAGACGCCACACCAAACCATTTGTTCCTGCAAAGGAGGACAGAGTTATTGACAGAGTTCCTGCAAACAGACTGCTGACATCAGTGTTTTGAAGTTCTCCCCAAGGGAATCTTCTCTGCAGAGAGAAAAAAAAAGTATTACTCTAAAATCTCACATTAGTAGGAGTAGTGTCTTATTTATTTTATAGCTTATAACTCTACCTTACATATAGTTCAATATTTAATTGAACTAACTTGAATCAAACAGCTAGAGGGAATAATTCATGAATGCGAAGAAATATAACTTGGAAGGACTCAAATTTAAAAAGGGGAATAATTTCCTTTATTAATGCTCTTTTCTTTGAATCCATAAAGGATATAGGACCCTCGTACTTGTCCCAGTGAATTATCAGCACACACTATTTTCTCAAGAAGCACATATTCATCCAAGTGTCCAGAAATTAATTGAGCTATTTCCAACGATATCCAATAGTAGGTAAGTCAGAGGTTAAAAAAAAAAAAAATCACAGAGGGGAAGACTCTGTGAGAGGTCATCACCAGCGTGGGTGCATCCTGGCAGAGACACTGTGACCTGGTAATGGTAGAAGACAGAGAGCAGTAGGGGTCTGGACTACCTGGAATGGGATACAGCTGGAGGGCTGAAGAGACACACACCAGAGGGGAAGAAAACAGAGCAAGTCGGGTCATTCTCCTGTGCTCTGTGTACATTTCTTGGTTTCCCAAGTTGGATAAACTTGTAGTGTGGATCTGGGATGAGCTAAAGGATTTCAGGAATTTTAATGAAGTAGTGCATTTGCAAGCCTGTGATATCTATTTGCATGAGTTGCTTTGAATGGGGGGGGGGTGGAGAACTGGTGCTTAGAGAAGCTTGTGCTCAGGTGCACAGGAGAGGAGAGCGGGAGGGAGAGGGCACAAAGCCTGTGCACAGGTGTCAGAGCCCAGTGGAGAGAAGTCAAGGGCAAGAGCCAGCGAGACATGGGCTATCCCCGCACTTGGGAATGGTTCCTCAAGTTCCTGAAGCCTGGGTAACACCCTCACCCCATCTCCAATGCTCTTTGATTTAATGTAGGCAGAGTTAGACCCACTTTTTTAGCACAGCCTATATGTGGCAGGTTAAACTTTTCAAAAACTAAAATAAGCAAATGAGAAAATTGGGCTGTGTGAAAAATAAAGCCAAAAATTTTAATATGAAGGCAGAATTTGTAATAATACTCAATAGAAGTGGAACACCCATTTTGATGCTGAGCATCCTAGTAGCTAATGCATAGGAAGAAACAGGATCTATTGCATGAAGATGTACAGTGTTGATAGGAGAAATATAAACTAGTTGCTCAGAGGTACAACAAATTCTTTCCAGAAGCCCCCCGTACCTGAATGTTCTCAGGAGACACTGAAAGAATCTTTTCTCTCCAATGAAATATATATATATATAATAAATATAAAACTAATTCCAATACTCTAATGGAAGAATTCATTCCTTCCTATTTCATGTAGCATACATAATAGAAATGTGATTTCTCCAAGTAAATTTCCCTTAAATCATCTGTCTTGCCGTGGAAACAAAAGAAGAAAATAAACACAATGGATATGACTATACCCCTAACGAAATGAATGGACATTAAGGTGACCTCAGAATTCTGTTTCAATTGACTGGTTTTGTCAAGAGCTATTTGCTACTGTAACACTGGGAAAATAAAGGATACATTAATATTCACTGCACAAAGACTAACACACTCAAGATTTGCTGGTTTCAGTCTGATAAAGACCATCAGGAAATAAATCTGCCTTCATCAGAGCCAATATACTTAATAACTAATTTGTCAAAATTTGCTGATGTGGCAACTCTTTTTGAGAAATGGGATTTCCAACAATAAGCCATGGATAGCAACAAGATTACTGCATCCAAAAAATGGCCCTTGTCTTGTCTTGTTTTAAAATAGTTTGGAGTGACATCAGCAAAATGGTTAAGATAGGAGTTTCCAGTGTTCATCCCCATAAAGATAGTATCTTAAATCACTGGACAAAAAATGGACCTGTTAAAAATGTAACAATTGGTTAGCCATTTGGAAAAAGAGGCGAGGAGGGAGGGTGAGAAACTACAGAAACTATAGAATACACTCCAGGTGTGTATATGAGGGTATGGATTGAAGTATTTCTCCTCTTTTGTATTCAAGGGCGGGGGCCAAGTCCTATGTGGTAAGCTAATAGCAAGATTTACCTGTCTCTCTCCTGATATAACCAGGACACAGGGGTCCAAGATTTGGGGTTGACTGGGAATGATTGCCTCAAGTACAAGGCATAGCCAGTGTCTGTGGAATTTTTCATGTTCCAATTCCCTCTCTAGGAGCAGGTCTCTAGGAAATAAATACTAGAAAAACTAACAATGACCATTACGTTATCATTTAATATAATGACTCACTATATGTCTATATAAAATTCTTAGATATTTGAAATGGTTCCCAATGATAAGTCCCCATCTTGTGATCTGAATCCAGTCAATGTCAGAAAATTATTTTTGATTGTAACACTTAAATTTGGATGTTTTTAGTATGGAAAAAGAGAAAAATACAAGCTATCTTTAAAAGGAAGTAAGTGCTTTGGATATCAAAACTGCTTCCCTGTGGGCAAAACATAGTTTGCTTACTGCAACTAATTTTCTGCACACAGTATGCTTCTGTAAAGTTGCTCAATCTAGTTTTTGTTGTAATTCAATTGATCTAACAAAGAGTAGTAGGTAAAACAATTTTGACAAATTAGTAATCTATAAACCGATTCAGGATAGGAAGCCAGAAAGGAAGACACTTTGGGGATTTGGTGAGGATGGTCTTTTAATTAATTCCTTCATATATTTGAAAGTAAAATATAACTGAAAAAATGAAATATTGGTAATCCTCTTTGTTTCATGCTTCCTAAGTTTTCAATAATGTGTATTATTTTTTTTATAAAGGAATACCTATATAGTAAATATATTTTATATTAGAAGAGCCAGGGTTTGGTATTTTCTGTGTATGGTATGTATTTTATTTTACTTATACAAGTTTATATATTTTTTATATTAAAATGTTCTATATGATTTTGTGGTTTTCTTTGGCAGTTAAAAAAATCAAATGTGTTCGGTATTTTTATTGACTACAAAAGAATAAACTTCTGTTGCTTTAAGCCACCAAGTCTATAATTTATTGTAACAGCCACAGAAAACTAGTACAGATGGAAAACGTGGGACAGTTACTTAAGTAATCATTACAATGATCATAGTGGGAGGAAATAGCCTCACTTAGTCAGTGAGGTGTGTCAACCGATGTGGGTGTGTCATATAAATTTACAAACAACCCATTTGTCTTACTGTGTAATTAACATTAAAAATTTATATAACTTGTAACTATTTATCTGTACCATATCTGAATTGATTCAAACTATTGTGCTAACATAGACTTAAAGTTTTTAAGACAAATAGCTTCAAAGGCAGAGTTCATTTAAGGCCGAGGGGAATGTGAATTTGGCTTTCTCGTGAGGTACGCATGGCTTGCCCTCAAAGGCCATTGAACCTACAAGAAGCTGGAGAAAATTACTCTTTGAACAATTAGTTACAAAGTGACACCTGTCTCATGTTGCTATGTCTAGCAGTTCAAAGGTGTAGTGCATAGTCAGCATTTCTATGGCTGTGCACCTTCCAAACTTCCGCTCCCGTTTGGGATAACCCACCACTGGTCTCGATGGAACACAGGGTCCTCCCTCCCATTATAGTCAACAAAATGGCACGATTCTTCTCTTTTCCCAGGAGCCAGGATGCGGTCAGATTACCCGGGCTTAGTTAATCAAACACTCCCACCCAGCACTCTGACCCTTTAGTGACTGACACATACACAGGGACACTGAGGCACGATTCGGGGCAGCAGGGGCAGCTATCTCTGCCCAAAGCTTCCTGTTTCTGCCCTGCATCACCGCACTGGTGTTCGCCCATATTCCAAGTTGCGTCTTCCAGAATCCCCCTAATGACGTGAACTCCTCCGATAAATTCCCTTTTTACTCGAGAGAACTGGCGTCAGTTCTGTTATTTCCAGTTTGGAGGTTTCTAACAGATACAATGGTCTTAGTTTTTTCGTATCTGTCTTCATATCTCAGTATTTTCTTAGGAGTTCGGGCTTCATTCATCCAGTAGGATTTCTCACTCAGAGATAGTGAAAGCACAGCCTTAAAATTATTAATGTTGATTAGCTTTTCAAGACATACCAGAATGAATAAGGTAATTGACACATCTGCACAGCTCTTTGTGACAAGCTACCAAGTGTTTTAGCATCCTTATTATCCCTTAGGATAATTAGAATTCTACTTGATACTTAATCTGTATAAGATAAAGGTGGTTAAGGTAATTTGTTGATTAACAGAACAATATAATAGATTAAATTTATTATCGAATAATCCATACTTCATACCAGTTGTTGTCTGAAGTATTATAAACATATTATCTTATTTAATCCTCATAGCAATCTTATGAGGCAGGTACCATTAGAATTCCTATTCTCCAAGGATATGGACACTGGGAAAAGATAAAATGGGGAGGGGGGTCAGTGAGGAGGGCAGTCAACAGTTCTGTTATTCCCAGTGCTCACTTTAACCAGTCAGTTTAGTAAGTCAGTTCTGTAAGGCCTTCTGACTCCTCAGGTGCGATCAGGTCTGGACAATTCAGTCACTGCAAGACTTTCTGTGTCCTTTATCTACTTCTTAAGTGCTCTCAAAACTGCACCACACGGAGACATTGCCACTGGCCTAGCACGTGTAGACTGAAGCCATCTGCAGAACTTCAAAAATGAATCTGTGGTTTAACTCGCTACAGATATAACGATTATTTAGAAGTAATAGTAGTGTGCTATCTTAATGTATCATTTTTTATTTATTTATTTATTTTTATTTTTTTAAGATTTTATTTATTTGCGAGAGAGACAATGAGAGACAGAGAGCATGAGAGGGAGGAGGGTCAGAGGGAGAAGCAGACTCCCCGCCGAGCAGGGAGCCCGATGCGGGACTCGATCCCGGGACTCCAGGATCATGACCTGAGCCCAAGGCAGTCGCTTAACCGACTGAGCCACCCAGGCGCCCCAATGTATCATTTTTTAAAGAAACACCTTCTTCATCTAGGAAATCATTTGCGATTGCTTAAGGCAATCTGCATTTTGTAGCTCAGCTGGAAACCATATGGAGAATCTTGATATAGAGGTTCAGACTAAAAATAATTTTTAAAGAAGTCACTGTGGCTTAGGTTTCATGGTCAAACTGGTAGACATACCTGGCTTTTAAGGCTGTTCTGTCCTCGGCCCATACTTTGACCCAAAGACAGTTTACCTCTTTAGTGTGGGGGGCTAAAGGCCTATCACATCGGTGGAGTGGATTGTCTGAAACACAAGGCATCCTCCTGCTTCCTCAGGATCACCCAACTGCCTCAATTTCCTCTGATCTTTCACTATTTGTTCATTCTCAAATTGTCTCCTGCCTCCTTCTCCTCCTGGCCCCAACTTTCCCTCTGGAGCTTATCCCATGAGGTGTGTTGCAGTTATTTACTGCCACATAATGAAGCACCCCGAAATTTGTTGGTGGAAAACAGGAAATGTTTCATTATTGCTCACCATTCTGTGGGGCAGGAGTTCAGACAGGGATGAGCAGAGATGACTTGTCTCTGCTCCATATCCTGTCTCCTGGAGCTACAGTGTCCAGGTGGTTTCCTGACTTGCATGTCTCACACCTCCTCCTGGAAGGCATTAATGGTGAGGGCTTGTGACTCTCTTGGGGTCATGTTTAGTGCCTTGTTCTGTTGGTTGGCTGGGCTCCCCAGTCCTTCTCCATGTAATCTTAAGACCTTTCCTCTCCAAACGGTGTCTCCATATCGTCTCTCAACGTGGTTTCTCCAGCAGGGTAGCCAGACTTCCTACATGGCAGCTCAGGGCTCCCGAAAGTAGGAAAGCAACAGCTACCGGGGTTTCCGCCTTACTTTTGGTTAATGTAGGTCACTGGGTTGGCTCAGATTCAAGGGAAGGAGATTATACAAGGACTCCTTTGGGAGTCACCAGAGAAGACACACCAACGTGTAAGAGTGGTGCAATCGGAGCATTTCAGCTGCCTTTGTGTCCAACCATGATGTGCATGTAGCTCTGAATGTTTGACAAAAGCTTCTTACCCTTATTTAATTATCTCTGCACAGATGCAAAAATAATTACTTTATATACCATTTGTCTCATGCCCTTATTGTTTCTTGGGTAGTGGATATATAAATAAAGGTCAGATTTGTCATAACTTTGGTCAGAGGTCAATGCAGAATTTAGGACAATGAGTTGTGCTTTATCTTCAAAATAAAAGATCAGAACAAAATGAGAATAAATTTCTAAGAAAAGCAATAGGTAAATCCTATGGGTCGACTTTATTAAACCAATGTTCTTAAAGTATACTTTATGTAATATAATTTAAGGTGTAATTAACATAAAATACATAGATCCTGAGTTTTGACAATTTCATCCACATATGTAAACACTACCCAAAACAAGACATAAATCATTTCTGTCACCACAGAATGTGCTCTCATGCCCCTTTCCAGTGAGTTCCCTCTCACCTCTAAAAGTAGCAATTTTTTTTTTAAGATTTTATTTATTGGGGCGCCTGGGTGGCTCAGTCGTTAAGCGTCTGCCTTCGGCTCAGGTCATGGTCCCAGGGTCCTGGGATCGAGCCCCGCATCGGGCTCCCTGCTCCGCGGGAAGCCTGCTTCTCCCTCTCCCACCCCCCGTGCTTGTGTTCCCTTTCTCGCTGTATCTCTCTCTGTCAAATAAATAAACGCTTAATGACTGAGCCACCCAGGCGCCCTTGTTCTCAGTTTTATTACCAGAAGTTAGTTTTGCTGGTTCTTGAATTTCATGTAAATGGCATAGATTTTGCAACCTTTTGTGATTAGGTTTGTTTACTTACCGGTTTTGACATGCATCTGTTTAGTTGGTGTATTAGTAATTAGTTCCTTTATTATTTATTCCTTTATTAATGAGTAATTTTCCCTTTATGGATATACCACATTTTGTTTATCCATGTTCCTATTGAACTCATGGACACTTTGGTTGTTTCCAGTTTTTGGCTACTATAAATAAGGATGCTATACACATTCTTGTAACTCTCCCCCTCTGCTCCCTTTCTCTTACACACATACACATACTTGCTGAGTCAAAGAGTAAATGTATATTTAATTTACAATAAATTGCCAGAGTTCTGCAAAGTGATAGTATAATCCCAACAGTAATGATGAGAAGTGTTTTTGGTTACTTTATATTATCACCAACATTTGGTGTTGCCAGTCTTTTTAGCATTCTAATGGATATGAAATGATGTCTCATTGTAGTTTTATTTTTGCATTTCTCTTATGACTATGTCAGACACCTTTTTATGTAATTATCAGTCATTTGTATGCTTTCTTCTGTCAAGTATCTTTAAAGCGTTTTCCCATTTTTATGGCTTTTTGTATATTCTGATACAGGCCCTATGTGTTAAAATTATTTTTATCCCCAGTCTGTTCTTTTTCTTAATGATGGCATGCCTGTACTTTTTCTTAATGATATCTTTTGATGAGCAAAATGTTTAATTTGGTTAAATCCAAGTTACACATTTTTAACTTTATGGTTATTTTGGTTAAATCCAAGTTATAAATTTTTAAATTTTATGGTTAGCGCTTTTCTGTCTTGTCTAAAAATATTTTATATCTAAGGTCACAAAAGGTATTTTTCCAAGTTTTTTGGTAGATACTCTATGCTTTTAGCTTTTATATTTAGGTCAATTTCCATTTGAACTAATTTTTGAACTTCCATTTTGAACTAATATTGTGTGAGATAAGGACTGAGGTCCATTTTTGTACATATGAATATCCAGTTGCCCCAGGCATGTTTTTTTATTTTTTTTTATTTTTATTTTTTAAAGATTTTATTTATTTGACACAGAGAGAGACAGCGAGAGCAGGAACACAAGCAGGGGGAGTGGGAGAGGGAGAAGCAGGCTTCCTGCGGATCAGGGAGCCCAATGCGGATGGACCTCGATCCCGGGACCCTGGGATCATGACCTGAGCTGAAGGCAGACGCTTAATGACTGAGCCACCCAGGCGCCCCCAGGCACGTTTTTTTAAAAAGACTATTCTTCCCCTATTGGATTACCGTGGCACTTTGATCAGAATAATTGGCTATATGTAGGTGGATTGTTTTCCAATTTCATTGTTCTGCTTCATTGATCTATTTCAGCTCTTACCAATGTCACACTGTCCTGATAAATGTACTTCATATTAAGTTTAAAACCACAGAGTGTAATTCCCCCAACTTTGTTCTTTTTCAAGTTTGTTCTGGCCATTCTAGACCTTTTGCTTTTTCATATACAGTTTAGAATCAGCTCTTCAATTTCTGACAAAAAGTTTCCTGGAATTGTGATTGGAATTGCATTGAATCTACAGATCAATTTGGGAAGAATTCAAATCTTAAAATTTGGGAGACCTTCAATCTATGTACATGGCATATCTGTCTATTTATGTAGATTTTCATTAATTTCTGTCTGCAACGTTCTGTGTTTTTTTTTTAAGTGTAGAGGTTTGCACATCTAATAGGTTTATTTCTAGATAATTGGGGTTTTATGATATCCTGTGATACTGCTAATTTCACTTATTAGTTTACTAGTTGTTTTGTAGGTGCTGTCATGTTTTCTTTCTATACAATTATGCCACTTGTGATTAAGGATAGTTTTACTTCTTTCTCTCCCATATTTGTGCTTCTTTTCATTTCTTTTGCTTGCTTTATCAAACCAGTACAATGCTAGAGTACACATCCTTATCTTTTCTCCAGTCTTAATGGAAATACTGCAATATATCACCATTGAGTAAGATGTTGGCTATTTATCAAATTAGGAAAGAGACCTTCTATTCCTTGTTTGCTGCAAGTTTTTATTTTTAATTGGTATTAAGACTTATTTTGTTGTTATTCTCTATTCTCCTCCCTCCCCCTCCCCGGGCCCTTTCCAGTAAGATAGACCTCACTGTGTGATATCCCAGGACTCCGAGACCAAGGAAAAGGAAGCGAGATCTTTAAGGTGCAAACTTGCAAGTTGCAGGCCATCACTTCTGGCACATACTGGTGATTCATCACAGTCACTCACAAGGTCAGCCCAGTTTCAAGGAAAGGGGAAACAGACTCTACTTCCTTAGGGAAAATTGGCAAGGGAACATTGTAAAAAAAAAAAAAAAAAAGCATGTGGGGCGGGAACCATTATTACAGCCATCTTTGGAAACACAATCTACCATAAAATGTAAATTAAAACGACAAAAAAATTTCTCATCCATCGAATTGGCAAAAATCTACAAGTTGGCAACTGACTCTGAAGAAATAGGCACTCATATATTGCAAGTGAAAGGTCCCAAGAAGGGGAATTTGACAATCATTACACTTCAACACAGCAATCATAACCCTACTTCTATCTCCATGAGTAGAATATGCACCCAAGAATATAGGTGGTATTATTTGTAAAAGCAAAGGACTAGACAACCCAAATACCTATCACTAGGGGCTACTGGAATTAACTCTGGAACACCCAAACCACACAATACCATTTAGCCATAAGTAGGAAGATTTCTATGTAATAGCAAAGAAATATTTCCAGGAGAAGTCAAAAGAGCAAGATGCAGAACAAACCCACTGCTACTGAAAATATCAATTTTACCCGATGATTTAAAAAAAGTGAACTTCTTTTCTTGCTCTGTTTACTGAAAGGACCTAGAAGTGATGACAGCAAAAATAAGCACATCTCTTGTCCATTTCTTGGTCTTTAAATACCAGGCCCACTAAAAGTTAGGGCATTCCGGATACGGGTCAGGGAATCGTAAGAATAATATCATGGTTCTGTGGGAGAATGTTTCCATTCTTAGGAGATACTTGCCAAAGTATTTATGTGTATAGTGTCTTATGTTTGTAGGTTCCTCTCCAATTATTCAGCAAAAGAAAGTATAGTAGTCCCTGTTTATCCATGGTGATATTTTATCAGTTTCAGTTCCTGGCAGTTAACCATGATCTGACAGCAGGTCGTCGTTTTGACATAGGGTCACAAAGTACTTAATAGTACTTAGTAGTAGGGCGCCTGGGTGGCTCAGATGGTTAAGTGTCTGCCTTCGGCTCAGGTCATGATCCCAGGGTCCTGGGATCGAGTCCCGCATCGGGCTTCCCGCTCCTTGGGAGCCTGCTTCTCCCTCTGTTTCTCTCTGTCTCTCATGAATAAATAAATAAAATCTTAAAAAAAAAAATAGTACTTAGTAGTAGCCTCACACTACATTACAATGTCTGTGTCACTCACCTCACTTCATCACATCACGTAGGCATTTTGTCATCTTACATCATCACAAGAAGGTCAGTCTACTGGTATTTTGAGAGACCACATTCATGTAACTTCTGTTACAGATTATTGTTATAATTGTTGTATTTTATTATTAGTTATTATTGTTAATCTCTTACTGTGCCCAATATATAATTAAACTGTATCACAGGTTTGTATGTATGGGAAAGCACATAGTATATATAGGGTTCAGTTCTATCCCCAGTGTCAAGAATCTGCTGGGGGTTTTGGGGTGTGTCCTCCACAGATAAGGGGAACTACTAGTGTATATACTTGTATACACACCCATGGGCACACGCACGCACACACACACATATAGTGTAGGTATGTATACATACATCCATCTACACCCAAGATGGATTCATAGATAAACCATATACTGGAAAACATTTAACAATTGTTGGATCTAAATGGAGAGTATATGAGTGTTTGTTGTGCCATTCTTTCAACATTTTTAAAGTTTGAAAACTTACTGAAAGTATTTGGGAAAAAGTTTTTGCTCTCAAAAAAAAAAAAAAAGATGACCAATAATACAATAATGTCCATTCTCAAGAAAGACTGGAAAAAGAAGGGGGATAAACTAGCAGGTATCAAGTGCCTAGATGCAGAGGTATACTGTTTCCCTTAGACCCATAGCCACATTTTGTGACCACTACATTGTTACTGTATAGATAAGGAAAGAGAGTCCCTTAGGGATTGGGTAACTTGCCCACAATCGTACAGTAAAGTTGGTTTTTAAACTTTGGTTTAACTGGATCCAGAGTCCCTGCTATTTCTACTAAACCAAACTGAAGAGGAGAAAAAGTGGCCTGAAATGCTCAGGCAAGACAACGTAACTGAGATAAAACTTGAGTTGGATGCAACTTTGGAGATGAATAGAATTCGGAAGGGCACAGGCATAGAAGGAGTAGTGACATCCCAGTCACGAAGTTGGCCATGACTTACTTAGGGAGCAAGAAAGAGACCAGCACACCAATAGACAGTGATGGTGTCATCAATGAACAGATTAACTTTTCAGAAGAGTTAGAGAACTTGGACTTAGGTATCCAGGATTTTGGATATATATGTTGTAGATTAGAGGAAGGCCTTTGGGTAGGAAAGTGATAGGAAAAGAACGTTTTAGAAAGATGAATATGGTAGTATATCCACAGGAGATCCCAAGGCATCAAGTTATTTTAAACAGTTTATTGATCTCTTACTGTATGCCAAGCACCATATTATATATGGCAGGAAGTAGAAAAATGACGTTAAATCTCTGTTCACAAAATACTTATAATTCATTAAAAATATTTACTGAGAACCTAGTATGTGCCAGGTATGGGGTTAAGCAAGATAGATAATGTCCCAGCTCTCATGGAGCTTACATTTGTACAGGACAAAAAGAAAACACAAATTACTATATCCTTGTAAAGTTAAGTCCAGCAAAAAGGGAGAAAAATGCTCTGGGTGGGGGGCGGTCAGATGAGGACAAGATTGTATCTAGTTTGAAGAAATGGACGAGACATCATGGAGGAAGTAGCACCAGTGAGATGGGTTTTGAAAGACGAAAAACACTGTGACAGGCAGAAAAAGAAGGGGGGTATTCCAATTAAAAGGAACAATTTGAGCAAACGCAAGGAAATAAGAGGTCATTAAGGGTCATAATGAGATAGAAAGTGGTACCTCATGGCTGGACTATTGGGTGTTTTTAAAGAAAGTAAGAGGAAATATAGCTAGACACAATGCCTGGACTCCTATAGGACTCCTATAGAGGAGTCTCGAACGTCAGTATAGCAGCTGAACTTACTGAGTAGAAAATAGGAGGCCTTAAGTTAGGGAACAAAGAAAGCAAAACAATGATTTAGAACATTCTTCTGATACTAGTCTGTAGAACACATAGGAAGGAAAATGTCAGGCTGGATAATTATTGGGAGTTTAGCATAATGGTTTAGTAAGAAGACATATGATTTAGCAAGTCTTGAGCATGGAAACGGAAAAGCCAGAAGTTTGGGGAATGAAGAATCGATCAAAATTAAGTGAATTTGGGAGCAAAGAAATAGCTATTACAGGGGCTTCTGGGTGGCTCAGTCGGTTAAGCGTCTGCCTTCAGCTCAGGTCATGATCTCAGGGTCCTGGGATCGAGCACCGCATCGGGCTCCTTGCTCAGCAGGGAGTCTGATTCTCTCACTCATTCTCTCTCTTTCCCAGATAAATAAATAAAAATCTTTAAAAAAGGAAATAGTTATTACAAATGTGAATCTGAGATGTTGAAGAGAGGATGACTGGGTGGATTTAAGATGAACCAGGGGAGACAGCCATCAGAAAGTGTGCGGGGGCAAGGGGTATAAGTGAAGACTGGGTGAGACGGGTAAGGTGCCCAGAAAACCTCAAGTGAAGATGTTCAGCATGTGGTAGAATTAGGCACCAGGGACTCAGTAGAGACTGTGGGTAAAAATACAGACTCATTTATTTAAAGTGGTAGTGGAAGCCATGAGAACGGGTGAGATTGTCCAAAGAACACACGTAGACACGAGAAGGGCTTGAAGACTGGTTCGCTAGCCCCAGAGTACTCTGTCTCTCCATATCGTCCCTCCCAGGTCTCTTCTTCCTGCAGCTGCCTCAGTGATCCAAGGCGCAATTCTGACCATTTCACTCCCTAGCCTACCACCCATGAAAGGTGAGGTTCAAGCTTTGAAACTCAGCATTCAAGACTGAGGTCCTCTGGAGCCTCCCTATTATTACTTTCTGCCTCACACTTTATATTCTAGTATCAACTGTTGGCTCCCATGCTCGCTTCTTCTTCTTGTTCCTGAGATGTTGTACTTGCCCCGGCTGCCTTCACCGTCAATAGCAGCTCAGACGCCACCTCTTGGAATTCTTTCCTGTCCTTGCAACCAGTGCACTGGAGTAGGTAGTCTTACTCCAAAATGGTACAGTGACCATGCTTTTGCTCATCACACTGCAGCCTGAGGACCCGTCTAGGTGTCCAGTTCCCACGACCTCAGCACATCTTGACCTGTGTCTGGGGCAAAAGTGCTCCTCCCTGGCAAGACTCACCTCACACTGTATGTGTTAAGGTGGGGCCTCTTGTCGTCCGTCCTCACGTCCCGTTATCGAGCATAGTGCCTGGAATAGAAGAGATGGCAAACACAGGTTGAGGAAGTAGCACTATGTCTTTCTAGGATTCATTTTCTTAGGAAAACAAATGAAAAGTTTTCAATTAATAATCGCGCCTCGGATAAACCTCATTGGCTACGACACTGCCACTGCACAAAACTTAAACAAATGAACCATAAACCCCAAGTAATGGGAGAGTAGACTTACAGAAACTGGAAATGTTAAAAAAAAAAAAAAAAAAAAAAAAAGCACAACTGTAATACAGAACTGTAAAATACAACAGTAAGTTATGAGATTTGACATTAGTTCACTTTCAGGATGATTGTTTTAACAGAGCAGGTTGGCAAAAGTTAGATTTAAAAAAATAAGTAGAGAGGTGCCCAGCTGGCTTAGTCAGTAGAGCATGTGACTCTTGATCTCAGGGTCGTGCGTTCAAGCCCCACGTTGGGCGGGGGGGGAGACTACTTAAAACAAAACAAATTTAAAGTAGATATTCATTCATTCATTCAACAAATATTTATTGAGCACTTGGGATGTGAATAAAAATCTAACAAAAATTCCTGCCCCGATTGAGCTTACACTCCACAGGGAGGCAAGCTACAAAAAATAGAAGTAAATCACATAGTTAGACGCTGAGAAGTGGAATGGGAGCGGGGTAAAGGGATGAGGAATTCCAAGGAAATAAGGAGATGGGCAGTTACAGGCTTTCAAGAGGGTGAGCAGTGGAGGGAAGAGAGAGGCCATAACTTGAGGGACTGGAAAAGCTGAGCGCATTTGTAACTCAGGGCGAGAGGGCGAGAATCCCCCGTATTTAGCAGAGACTGGAAATGGGAAGGAAAAAGTAAAAGTCCTGAAGGGAGGAAGAGACGGTATCGAGGTACAGCGTGGGCGTTAGTGGTGATGCGGAGAAGAAATGTCTTTTCCTCACACGGGGTGAAGACAGAGATTTTGAGGTGCAAAAAATGACGTTGACCCCTAGATTGGCGAAGCCCTCCCCATGCCAGGCCTAACTATGAAATTTTATGTCCATCTTTTTGGACATGCTAGATCAAAAAAATATGGAGAATTCTTGGATATAATCACCAGTTCAGAAATCAAGCAGTAGTACTAGTTCATGTTTGCTCTTCTCTTCTCTTACAGTGACAAAAACTCACAGGCCAAAGCACACGCACTCCTTTAGTTACCTTCACTTTCCCTTTCCTGGGCCCACAAGAGTAGGCAGCAGGGAAGCCAGGATTTTCTTTTAAATTAATTAAAAGCATCACCAACTGATATGCTGTGAGCACTGTGGCTGGCCTTACCCATCTGATAAGCTGAGGACCTCAGAGTACAGCTGATAGGGTCTGATTTTGCAAGTAATTTGATATTCTGCATATTTATGTATAGATGAGCTTCTGCGTCCAAGGAACTCATAAATTAATATTTAATGAAATCATTTGCCTGGAGATGTTTTGTGCATTCCTGTTAATCTCCTGAATGCTTTATATTTAGTGTTGCATCTCAAACTCCAAAGTCAGTCACAGACTTGTCAGGACTATTTTTCACATATACATATATATCCCACGTAAGCAGGTTTCTTTCTCTGTAATTATCCCTCAGAAAAGACATCTTTCTCCAGGCCAACCAAAATCTCTTCTTGAGAAGCACTCTAATTAAATATTTGAATCACAGGTAACATTTAGGAAAATCACATTGATTGAAACCACTTCCATATGACTTTCAGAATACTAAAAAAGGGCTACCAGATACATTATTTAAAAAATTAAAAAAAAGAAATTTAACGTTTAGTCATTATTCTTGGAAATATGACCTCAAAAACAAGCATAGGATATATTACAAGCATTTTTCAGAACAATGTAAATGGTTATAATGTGGAAATCAACCACCTGCAGGATGAAGGAAAGAAATTGCTAACTTGATGTTTATACAATGGGTAATTTGAAGCATGGGATTTCTTATAACATTTACCATTTTCAAAAAACACTGCTTTCTTTCAAATAAGCTTAGACAACAAGCTGACATGCTTTGGAAAACTGGGGTCTCAAAACGTCGAGGGAAAATGTGAAAATAATGACTAGAACTCACAAGTAGAAAAAAGTTAACATATATATTTCACATAATTAAAATATGCACATAAAAGTGAATGTTTATTTCATCCCCCCAAACTACCATCTATAGATTCAAATCGAAACACTCAAATTGTTGTTTAAATTGTGCTATAGCATCTTTTGGACAACATCACCACCCCTAGCTTGGCTTCTTTCCACTTGATACCAGTAGTATTCCCCCTCTTGTGACAAACAAAAATGTCTCCAGATGTTGTCAAATGTCCACTGGGGGGTGTAATCACTCCGGTTGAGAACCCCAGCACTAGACAAATGCTATCAACATCTCCAGTTAACTTCCATGTTTTTCTTGACGTCCCATTTTCTAATTATCTGAAATCTAATTAAAATACTGGTTCCTCTCTGGTGAAAACAGTTGATTACTATTACTACTATTTACTTCTCCATTACATTTTGTAAAAGTAAGAAATTTAAGGCAGTTATGCGTAACAGTTACCGAGGAATAACACGATAAAATACACAATTATTAAAAAAAAAAAAGGAAGGGTTCATCGATCCAAATCCGTAAGACGTAGGCAGTTGAAGTCAATCTTCATCAGAATGGAAATATTACTCAGTACAAGTATAACTATGCTGTTAATGACTAACCTACATTCAGATCTTTTCATTTAGCTCAGGCTTTCCTTCTTTGAGCCAAACAACATATTTTTCCCTTGTCCTCATTAAAGCAACTTAAATTATTACTATTACTGATGGAAAAGTATAAACATGATCAATAGCAGATAACCCAAATAGTCTGATCTGGGAGTATATCCAATTTTTATTTTTTTGCATTCATCTGGATATATGAATCCAGATGCTAAAATTTATTTTTAGGTCCTGAATCCCTGTAAGACAGATGGAGGGAAAAAAGAGGAGTATAAACAAGAACTTGGACCAAGGTTAAATACTCATTAACAGTAACTGAATGTGGCCTTTAATTTCTTCCAAACATTTTATTTTCATGTGCTCCTGTGATTGCTTATTTCCAGACACAATAACTAAATACAAAACGGAAGGCAAGACTCTCAATTTATAGTTTGTGGCTTAAAAAGAATCTCTTTATTAAGCCTGTTACAGTACAATTCATTTTTTTCAAATAGAAGTACAAAAAAAATTCTAGGATTGTCACCAAAAATGTAACCAATGAGTGATGGTATTAGAGATTATTTTACTTTTGCTTCTCTGAAATTTCTATTTTTCTACAATTACTGTGTATTTTTCCTAAACCATAAGAGAATTCTTTTCGTACTTTTCCCACTAAATCATGGTTTATGGCCTATCAAGTAGGATTCTTGGACAAATGCTGACATTAATCTTTTTTCCTGGGTTTTTTTTTTTTTTTTTTAAGATTTTATTTATTTGACAGAGAGAGACACAGCGAGAGAGGGAACACAAGCAGGGGGAGCGGGAGAGGGAGAAGCAGGCTTCCCACCGAACAGGGAGCCCGACGTGGGGCTCGATCCCAGGATCCCGGGATCATAACCTGAGCCGAAGGCAGACGCTTGACGACTGAGCCACTCAGGCACCCTCCTGGGTTTTATTTCAAACTATACTGAACTCTTCCTAATTTTTGTTAAATGCATTTCCTATTAACCAAAGTTAAAATGTACCCTTTGAAAATCCTGATTTCAGATAAAAATTATGCATAGAAAACTGTCTTGCAATTAGATACATAGAAAGCTAATATTCTTTTTTTTTTTTTAATTTTTTTATTCTTATGTTAATCCCCTTACATTACAACATTAGTTTTAGATGAAGTGTTCCATGATTCATTGTTTGTGCACAACACCCAGTGCTCCATGCAGAATGTGCCCTCCTAAATACCCACCACCAGGCTAACCCATCCTCCCACCCCCCTCCCCTCTAGAACCCTGTTTGTTTTTCAGAGTCCATCGTCTCTCATGGTTCGTCTACCCCTCCGATTTCCCCCGCTTCATTCTTCCCCTCCTGCTACCTTCTTCTTCTTCTTCTTCTTTTTTTTTTTTTTCTTAACATATATTGCATTATTTGTTTCAGAGGTACAGATCTGAGATTCAACAGTCTTGCACAATTCACAGCGCTTACATACACTCCCCAGTGTCTATCACCCAGTCACCCCATCCCTCCCACCCCACCCCCCACTCCAACAACACTCAGTTTGTTTCCTGCGATTAAGAATTCCTCATATCAGTGAGATCATATGATACATGTCAGAAAGCTAATATTCTATGCAATGTAAGACAAATCAGGGTTCTGACCTTTCTATTTTCTAGCTTAACAAGGACTGTTAAATTTCTTAAAAGAGTACACATATACATTTTTAATTTGGCATTCCATATTCAATAAAAATCAATTTAGATTTTAATTATTGTGGAATTCTGACAACTCTAGCAATGGCAAAGCTGAATTTTATCTTGCTGTATCTAGCAAGAAGCAAATACCATTAAGATTGCAAATGTTTAACCTGGTAAAAATGAGAATATATTTAAATCAAGAACATACCATCCCCCCCCAAAAAAAAAATTGGTATTGCTATCCAGTCATGAGTTTCTCAGTATATCTCTGCAGGCCCTAAATGTTTAGAATAAATGTAGCATTCACATAATACTATAGTCCATGAAAAGAGTATATTCTTTTATTGTTTTTGTTCATACATGTTAAGTTTCAACTTTCAATAATAAAATTCAATAAATTTGATTCCTTAATCATAAAAACTTGCTTTACACATTATTTACATGTTGCCAAAGTCTACAGCCATACAAAACAGCACAAGGGTTTGACTCTATGCATGGTACCATCACATGGGAGGAGGGAGCTAATCAAGTAACATACATTCAAAGATTAAACTGTAGATGCCACAGTGTATTTGGCACTGCTCATTGGCATTGTAACACCTTCCTCTCAGAGACAGGTATTCTGAAGCCTTAGCCCCAATATACCAGAATGCTGGTATTCACATCAAAAGCAGCTTTTGAACTTTGTTGTAACAGTAAGCAGTTTTGAGAAACAAAACACAACCAGAACTGGGAATGGAATTCAAACACTCCAAGTTTTTGCTGTACTCCAAGCTGCCATCCTTCAAGTCGGTTTAATTTGATTTTTCCATTGTGGGGAATGTCAAGAAGAAACAATGTAAAGACAAAAACCTTGAGTACACATAAAGACAGACAACAGTTTTCTTTAATGTTATCAGTTCTTCTTGGGAGTGCAAAGGGAGCCCTGATGATGCACTGTGATGATTTGGGCAGGAATTACAGAATGACCGATGCCATTCAAGTTGTGGAGATTGATACTAGCGGTTAAACTCATGAGGAGAAGGATCTGGAATGCCTGTATCTGAATTTAGAATCTTTAGCAACTTGTTTTGAGGATCTCTTCCTAGGACTATAATAGACTCAGGTCACAGGTTATAGATATACTTTGATGTGTAATAATACTAAATACTACACTGCTATGAATGGAAGGAGAGAAATACAAAGACTCAACCATTAAACTTCTAGCAGCTCTGGCTATATCCCAGTAGGTAATTTGTTTGACTAACTTCATTTTAAAAAATATTAAATCCCTTCACTTCAATCAGGCCCATTAAATTTAATTCATTAAAGCCATACATATTCCAGAATGTTTATAAAAGACACATATCATGTTTATAAAAGACATAAATTCAGTCTCAGACTAAGGCAAAAAAGCCTCAAAAGAACATGGATCACAGTACAGGGGGACAGAAATCAGAAGCTGTCTAGTCAAGTTCAGAGATATGCTACAGTTTCACACAAAACTCTCAGCAATAAATTAAGACTTAAAAAAAAAAAAGTCTTATAATCTACAAAGGACTATGAAGTGCAAAGTAATGTCACTGGACCAAAATTTAGTTTAATCATTTTATTTCAAGTGTAATTTTTAAAATCATAAATGGGGTTTTGTAATCCAAAGTGGAAACATTTTATTCTTCATAGCTTCAGAATATGACAAGCAACTTCAGACCTTGCTTTCCAAACCCAGTCTTCTTTGCTATTTTTCAGACTTCTGAGACCTAGTATTTAAGCTACTCCAGTTTTAGACAACTATTGTACACTTAAGATTTTTCTGAAAACGGTCCATCAAATATAAAGAATGGTTTCTGTCCAAGGATCAGCAGTGAGGGAAGAAATATTAAACACCTATCAAAAAATCACTTATTCATTTAAAAAATAACAGAACCAGAGCAATTCTCTGTCATGAAAGAGAACATGTAAAATTAATTTAAATTACTTTTGTGGACTTTGGTAATATTTTATTACCTACACAGGCCTCAATCTTACTTAAAGATCTTTTAGGCAAAGTCACCATCAGGATTTACTGAGTAAAATGAATAAGAATCCTGGGTACTAACATGGCCCAAAATGTGGTATTCCAAAGAGGAACAGGTTACTACTTTTGAAGAAAAGAGCTGCCTTGGTAACTTCCCTCAAATGCTGATTTTAAATAAAAATAGTTAATGGAAATATTTTTTAAACCAACTTTCAGTACACACTGCTCACCGAATAAAAAAGGAAGTCACTTTCTTTCCTATTTTAGGAAATCTTCCAACTTTACTTTTAAGATTATAACCTTTTCACCTTTTCTTGACTGTCTAATACAGTATTTAAATTTTTTAAATTCTGCATTTGAATGTAGTGAGAGTTCTTTTTCAGATGATCTTCACAACCCAGAACAGACACCAGAGCAACACTTGCAAGTCACATTGTTCCACTACAATGAGATGAAGATGGACGGATATCCGAAAATAGGTATGCCCTCCGCTCCAAAGCTGAGCAAGCTTTTAACACGTGACCAATACAGAGCTCCATTCCTCTGGAGATCCCTCAAACTCAAAACGGTTCCATTTAATAAGTCAATATATTATTCTTAAAAATTAAGTTTGGTCACTAGGAAAGACTGAACAAAAATTATTCCCCTCCCCCCAAAACAACAACCAAGTAGCTCTAGTCACCCCCTCTGCTCCCCACAAAAACAGGGAAGTAGTGGAGGCTGAAACCTTTCAATCTGAAATTTCAGCTCCTAAAACACTGCTATTTGTTCAAACTGCAGGTCTACGTCTTTCCTTCTCCAATACTTCCCCCATTTATAAATTTATTTACACACATACACACACACACACACACACGCACACGCACTCATACTCACACATACTCTTACTCTCAAGTAAGACACTTTTTTGTGTTTGTTGATAAATTATGAGGATTATGAACTAGGTGTGTACAGGGTTTCATAGGTGCTTTGTAAACATCAGAGTCACTTGAGTCCTTTTCTCCAAAAGCCTGAAATCAAATTACACAACCAGGGTTCACTACTTTCCCAGACGCTGTTCACAGGCTGCATACTGACGAAGGGCAGAGAAAAAGTCCTCATAACTGATGTTCAGGTGGGAAGGCAAAGAGCTGAAAAGAAAGCACAGGGGGAAAAAAGCAATTAAATGATATACTGTAATTTGATTTGGAGGGGGAACCAGAAGGATAATGACCCAAAAGAGGTTAAGAAGAGAAGAAAGTAAATTATAAGCGTAGAGTATGTCAAACCTTTTCTACTAAATGACTGCTAAACTCACTGTGAAACAGTCCAAGTAAAAAATAATCTCTCCTTCTTTCCATAAGAGAAGAGCAACTTGTAGTGAGATAGAGATTCAGAACCTATATCAAAGCCTAAGTCTAAATTAATGCAAAACTGGAGATCTATTTATAAGAATCTCCCTCAAATTCACTTTAAGAACTCTAGGGGCAGCAGGGTGGCTCAGGTCATGATCCTGGGGTCCTGGGATCAAGCCCTGTGTTGAACCCCACATTAAGCCTGCTCAGCAGGGAGTCTGCTTCTCCCTCTGCCCCTCCCCCTGCTCATGCTCTCTCTCAAATAAATAAAATCTTAAAAAAAAAAGAACTCCTTTCTGTCACAGTAAAGCCAGTACGACTTGAACGGTTTATGAAAACCAGGCTTAACACTCGCAGAACAGCACAGCATCCTTCTATGACTGTATGCTAAAGCCATGTGGTGAGCAGCCAATAAATGAATATTTATCTCCACCATTTCTAATTGCTCAAGGAGGCAATTACAGTGTGATGTGAAGACAAACTCTGTAAAGGCAGATGAATGTACAGCCAGAGGGTTCCCCTTTAAGTATTTGAAATCCTTAATATAATTTTCAATAATTAACATAAACAATTCTCTAACTTACACAGCTTTATTGTGAGGCTTTGGAAATTCCAAACTGTACCAGAGCCAAACACCTGGTCAGCGTACAAGCCACGTTCGGAGTTCCAGTCACGTGCACCACAAAAGAAAAAAGACTTGAGCAAACCTACCATGAATGACCTGCTGGCCTGACCCTGTGGTGCTCATAGCTATGCTTTCTTTATTCTTCCTTTTCCCCTCCCTAGCTTCACTGAAATACAATTGACTTATAATCTTTTCCCTTCCTTTCACTGCCCAAAATTCTGAAAGAAGTCTCCTTTCCCTCCCCATTTCCTTATCTCTTAATAATCTCTGCCCTCAATCTTTTATCTTATTCCCTCTACTGCAGTGATAAGCTCGTAAGTATCCTCAAAGGACAAAGTTAACGACCCTCTTCTTGCTGAAGCTTGCTTCAGATGTCCTCCTCAAACAACCCACTTTCCTAAGTCTTTCTCATTTTATCCTCTTTATCAACGGCTTCATCTCCTATCTCTCCTCAAGAAGCTCTTAGCGCCAGGACCCCTCAGTGCCTCCAAACTGGTCTTGCCCTTCTCCCATTATGATTAAGACATCACAGTGCTTACAGTCTGGTGGGCAGCAGAGAAACAGAGAGCAGACCTCAATATAATGTGACAGGGCTAGGACAGACATATGTACAAAGATCCATGGGAAAGTTTGTTACAAGTTCGGTATCTGGTGTCAGTTATCAGACTTAAATCCTCAACTTATTTAAAATACCCATTTTACAAATACAGAGAAGCTTAAATAACTATCCAAAGTCACCTTACTGACTGCATAGCCAAGACTCAAACGGAGATCCATCTGTTCTACAACACACGCTTCCCTCCAAACCACGCTCAACCTCACAAGAGATCACTGCTACCTTTCTTGGAGCCCAACCCAAAAGGCAGCTAAAATCAAACTCAGAAAACCCCTGGAGAGAAAGAAACAAGAGAAACACACACCCATCATAAGGAAACCCAAAGTCTGGAGATGTGGATTCCACTTTATTACAAGCAATAGGAAGAGCAATGTCTCTTCCCCCTTCTCCTCACCTATAAAATGAGGAGGCAGGACCATATGATCTACAGCTCTTTTTGATTCTGCCAAGCTATGTGTTCTTCTGCCTTTTGATTGGACAAACCTTTTCCCTGTCCTGCCCCTGAACTTGAAGCACTTCTTTAAAAGACCATGGGAGACTATGGACTCTGGGAAAACAAACTGAAGGTTTCAGAGGGGAGGGGAGTGGGGGGAATGGGTTAGCCTGGTGATGGGTATTAAGGAGGGCACGTATTGCATGGAGCACTGGGTGTTGCACGCAAACAATGAATCATGGAACATTACATCAAAAACTAATGATGTACTGTATGGTAACACGACATGACATAACATAACATACATACATACGTACATACATAAATACCAAAAGATCCCTTGGTATTGTGCTCTTCTATATACACTTGAGAAAGTTCCTCTATTCTCACAGGTTCAACTACTACTACTTCTTAGGTACTGTCAATCTCCAAATATCCATTTTTTTGCCTTGACTTCACATCCATGGACCAATTCTACATCTCCATCTGCTCTCCTAAGTGTTTCCACTAAGTAAGACTATGGCCTCAAAATCATCTTATCCTTGAATTCGACATTTTCTCTTCAAAAATCAATGTTCCCTTGACTTTCTAGTCTGCTCAGCGGGGAGCCTGCTTCTCTCTGCCGCTCCCCCGCTTGTGCGCTCACACTCTCTCTCAAATAAATAAATAAAATCTTTAAATCAAATCAAATCAGGGGCCAGCAAATACAGCCCACGAGCCCGCCACGGGTCTCTGTGAACACCGTTTTACTGCAACGGTCACACACGTTTGTTCATGTGCTGTCTCTGGCTGCTTGGCTACACCACCAATGCTGAGTAGTTGCAACAGTGAGGAGCTGCGAGACTGGATGGCCCACGTATTTACCTGAAATACTTACCACCTAGTCCTTTATACAAAAAGTTTGGCCAACTCTGTTCTAAATAAGCAATTTCATTCTCATCACTGTATGACCCCCTAAATCATAGCTATGGCCTCTTCACTTGTCTCTCTACCTAATCCTTTCCCAAACCCAATCTACTCTAATACACAGTTGCCAAACAAATCTTCTAAAATCACCACTTCCGTGCTATCCAAAGGCTAGTGGTTTCCTACTTCCTGTTGAAACTGTTATACATATTCTTTGTGCTGGTATTTAAAGCCTTCCCAGCATCGATACCCCCAAATTATGTTTTCACCTTACAGAGGTGACCCTTGACCAACATGGGTTTGAACTGCATGGGTCCACTTACACACAGATATTTTCTGATAAATGCAGCATGATACTATAAATGTATTTTCTCTTTCCTATAATTTTTTTTTTTAAAGATTTTATTTATTCATTTGACAGAGACACAGTGAGAGAGGGAACACAAGCAGGGGGAGTGGGATGGGAGAAGCAGGCTTCCTGCTGAGCAGGGAGCCCAATGTGGTGCTCGATCCCAGGACCCTGGGATCATGACCTGAGCCGAAGGCAGACGCTTAACGACTGAGCCACCCAGGCGCCCCTTCCTTATGATTTTCTTAATAACATTTTCTTTTCTCTAGCTAACTTTATTGTAAGAATGCAGTATACAACACATACAACACACAAAGTTGTATTAATTGACTGTTATTCAGTCAGGCTTCCAGTCAAAAGTAGGCTATTAGTAGTTAAGTTTTTGGGGAGTCAAGTTATATGCAGATTTTTGACTGCACACGGGGGTCCCCCCATAACACCCACATTGTTCAAGGGTCAATTATTCTACCATCTAATGCTATAATGCTAAGTCTCCGCTCTGGTATGGCCAGTTCCCTCACTATTTCTTGAAAACGAGATGTTCATTCCTCACCTCCCAGCTTTTCTTTTTTTCCCTGTCCATCATTCCCTACACTTCTCACCTTTTTCTCTAGTTATAAAAATTCTATCCATCTTACATGCCCCGGAGCAAGTCATATCTTCTTTGTAAAACCAACAACTCTGGCCCACAGAGGTATCTCTCACTCCTGGTCTCCTATGACAATCTGAATCAATACCAAATACTTGCACAACCACACTCTCTTGTGTCTGAGTCATTTACATATGTCTTTATCTTACCACCGATACTGTGAAGTACCTGAAGGAGAGGACCAGTACTCTAAGTCTTTGGGAATTCTCACCATACCTACTATAGTGCTGGGCTCAAGAAACACTTGCTGAACTGAACCAAAATCAGGACACTTTAACTACTTACATAATCTCAGTCAATCTGATGTGCCAGGGAAGAAAGCCTAATGTGCTGTCCACAGGACCAAACTTCAATACTAAATCAGGATCAGGAAAACCAGTTGACCCTTAAAAAGAAATACACAGGAATTTAACATACATTGCTTACAAATAAAATAACCAAGGGCAAAATCTGTTAATCAAATTGGCTTTTTATGCTCTGAGTATGTTTCCTTCAAAAGGTTTCCAACCCCCACCCCACTGCCTAACATATACTTTAATACCTATGTTATTTCCATATGTCAAAGTTTTGTCTAAAGACCATTTAACTGAAGTGATTACTTGATAAGAAGGGGTAACCCTACTCCCATTCTAAACCCTACAGGCAGTCCCCAAATCCCATCCACCTTTCAACATTAAGAGTTCTCCTGCCATTCTGGGGACCACTGCTTTGGGGGCACAAATGCTTATAGAATCATATAAGTTCATAGAATCATGTAACTTCAGAGATGAAAAGGAACTATAAAAGTAACTACTATCCTCCCCTTCCCCAATACCCCTCATTTTATAGCTAAGGACCCAGCAAGATCAACTCCTAGCTATCCAATATGAAAGTTTTCTCCAGAGCCCCTGCCTAGGGAGGGAAAACACCATACACCTGCCTCAGTAAAGGCATGGCCATTTGGTCTCATTACTGGTTTCCATACAAGACCTGGTTTGAGAAAAAGAAGGGATAAGGATAGTGCAACTACTTAAAAAATAAAGTAAAATAAAATAAAAGTTAAAATAGTCATTGGTAGAACAGAAAAGATGCTATAATCCAAGAGACCCAGGCTCTTAACAGTTTCTAGTAACTTCAGTTTTGCCACTAACTTTTGGTCACACAACCTCCCCAGGGCTTAGTTGTTTCATTTGTTAAATAGGAGACTAGATTAGACAGGCCCAGCCAGCAGTAATAAAGAATTATTTCCATAACAAAGTCTCTTTAAAGCCCATATTGGTAAGGTAAGTGGACTAAGAAGAATATATATTCCTCAACCTGGTAAAGAGCAAATTCTCTTTAGTTAAAAAAAAATAAATAAATAAATCAAAAATGGCAAGAAGGAACTTCCTGCTAATGGTGGTGTGAAGGTGATGAATCCTCCCCCCAAAAACCACATATTAAACTGGATAAAACCAAACATATAAAGGGACTGGATACAGGCCAGAAGCAGACAATTATTCTTTTAATAACAAGAAAAATAATGAAACACCAGCCAGAGCTTCAGGTAAGAGCAGCGGTAAAGGGCCTTTGTCTCTCCTGCCTGGGAATGGTCCTAACTCCCCATGGCCCCCGCCCCCCCACCCCCAACAATCAAATGGAGAGAACTAGAGTTTTACCAGCATGGTGCTGAGAGCAAAACTAGCAGGTTTGCTGCTTGTAGCCAAAAGATATGGACTCAATTTGGAACTGGAGACTGTGGGCCAGAGAGAGGGGGCAATGATGAAAAGCTAGGGTTTTGCCAGCTAAAAGTGGCAAACTCAAAAGTGAACAAATGAGGAAAACCCACAGCCTGTTAGCCTGATGCTGTAGCCCCAGGGAGGGCAAGCAATATAATGGTCAGGAATTTACCAGGAAGATCCCGGGAACAAGGGCTCATACAAACTCTCCACACACTCCTGGGTGACCAGGGAACTGCACACATGCGAAGAAGGAAACCGGGCAGGGGAAGAGGGCAGCAAGAAAGCCCAGTGAAAAGCAACAGCCAAGAAGACTTGAGAACTGGCGGCAACTCTGAATGCACTCTCACATCACAAAGAGATCAGGGAAGCCTTACAAATTTAAGGTTTGAGCACAACCCGTGCACATATCATTGTCTGACACATAAATCTAGACAGACACAGGCAGTCAGACTAAAAAATAAAATTAAAAATAGAAAATTTGAGCAGAGATAGCAGTTGTTATCTTTATACATAGACAACATGATCCTGTATTTAAAAAATCTGAAGACTCTGCAAAATGAACTACCAGAACTAGTAAATGAATTTTAGCAAGGTGGCAAGATACAAAATCAATATTAAAAAAACAAGTATATTTCCATATATTATCAACAAGCAATCCAAAAACAAAATTGAGAGAACAATCCCATTAATAATAGCATCCAAAAGAATAAAATACTTGGGAATAAATTTAACTAAAGAAGCAGAAACCCAAATTCTGAAATTACAAAACATTGTTAAAAGAAAAATTAGGACCCAAATAAGTGGAGAGATATGCCATGTTCATGGACTGGAACACTCAATATTGTTAAGGTGGCAAGTCTACCTTAATTGAGCCAGATTCAACCCAATCCCTATCAAAACAGGGCATTTTGGGGTTTGTCTGTGAAACTGACCAGCTGATTCTAAAATTTACATGAACATGAAAGGGCCCTGAGTGTAGCCAAAGTTGTTTAACTCTGAAAAAGAAAATCAAAGTTGAAAGACTTACCCTACATGATTTTGAAATTTACCATAGTAGGCACTACAGTAATCAAGACAGTGTGGCATCTGAAGGACAGACAATACAGACCAATGGAATAGAATAAGAAGTACAGAAATAAACTCAAGGATTTATGGTAAACTGAGTTTCAAAAGAGTTACAGTAATTCAAGGGAAAAAAAAAATGGTGGTAGAAGAACAACTGGTTTTGTTTACCTCACACCATTCACAAAAATTAAGTCGAAATAGATTACAGATTTAAACATAACAGCCAAAGTGATAAAAATCTAGAAGAAAAGAACTGTGACTCTGGGTTAGGTAAAGATTTCTTTTTTTTTTTTTAAAGATTTTATTTATTTATTTGAGAGAGAGAGAGAGTGAGCACGAGAGGGGGGAGCGGGAGAGGGAGAAGCAGACTCCCCGCTGAGCAGGGAGCCTGATGCGGGACTCGACCCCAGGACTCCAGGATCATGACCTGAGCTGAAGGCAGTCGCCCAACCAACTGAGCCACCCAGGCGCCCTAGGTAAAGATTTCTTAAATATGACACCAAATATGTGATCTAAAAAGGAAAAAAAAAAAATGATAAATTGGATTTCTTAAAGATTAAATACTTTAAAAGAAACTATTAAGAAAAATAAGAAAAAAAAACATGGATTGTGAGAAAGTATTCATTCATATCATACCTTATTACTGAAAAAAGATGTGTACCAAAATATACAAAGACCTCTTAAAACTCAGTAACAAGACACACTACCCATTGAAAATAGAATGTTTTGAACAGATTCTTCACCAAAGAAGATACAGATGACAAATTAGCACATGAAAAAAGCTCAATGTCATTAGTCATTAGGAAAATGTAAATTAAAACCACAATGAGATACTATTACACACCCACTAGAATGGCTAAAATTAAACACACACACACACACAAACTGACAATATTAAGCCTTGGTAAGGATGTGAAGAATCTAGACTCCTCTACGTTGCTAGTGGAATGCAAAAATAGTATATAGCCTCTTTGGAAAATAATCTGGCAGTTTCTTAAAAGTTAAACATTCACTCACCACACAATCTAGCAATTCCACTATTAGCTATGTACCAAAGACAGGACAACATGCCTGCACAAAGACTTGTATGTGAATGGTCACCGCAGCATTATTCAAACAAACCTAATGTACATCAACTGATGAATGGATCAACAAAATGTACATCCATAAAACTGAATACTATTCACCAACAAAAAGTAATGAACTACTAATACATGGAACATGGATGAACCTTAATAATATGCCAAGGAAACAAAGCAAGACATTAAAGACTATATATAATTCCATTTATATATAATTTCTGGAAAAGACAAAAGTATAGTCAAAAGGCAGGCATGTAGTTGCCTTGGGTAGGAGTAGGAATGGTGATTAACCGCAGTCAGAAGAGAACTTTTGGGGGTGACAGTATTGAGGTTTGCTTCTGTTGGATTAGTAAGTTAACTTATGGACCGTGTAGATTTTCACTTATTGTGGGTTTACTACCCCTGAAGACAACACCTGGGCTCAACGCTTTAGCAGGTCTCCACAGGCTACCTGAAGGGCCACCTTTGGTCCCTGCATCACTTTCAGGACACCCTCATAAATTACCCTCTGGTTGAGGCCTTACAGAATCCAGTAAACAGTCAACACTCCAGTAACCTACAATGAGCCCCTACAATGGTCTACTTTAAGTCTATTCATTCAGCCTGAATACTGACTACAACAGGGAATAAGAGCGGACAGGAGAGTAGGGGAAGAAGTGAGTACTCAGTGAAAGTCAGGAGTTAGTTGAGACCACGTGGCCAAAGAACGATTGTGCTCTGGGACGGACATGTGTCAAAGTGGAAGAAACAAGAATGGAGAGTCAACTAAATGACTGAGTTACACAGAAAATGCACGATTAATGAGTAAGGTAAATGAAAACTCTATGTGAATGAACAAAAAATGTACATCTGAAATTGTATGGCTACAGAAACTACCAATGGACATGAAATTGTTAGAAGCACTGCCTTTCTTCAAATGGATTAAGGATAATGCCAGTACGGAGAAGGACCATAAAGTTAAGGCAAAAAGTTCCTAGGGGTGCTCAAGAGAGAATAAGCAAATTGAAGGCTTTTTTATAAATAGTTAAAGGAAAAAAAAGTGTAATGCTATACTTGGTACAACATGACAAATACAGTGAGTATATCTGGTATCACATAATAGAAAGAATACTAAAAATAGAGCAATGAATGATAAGATTATATTCTTGGGAATGCCTCTTAAATAGCTGTTAAATTCAAACTCAACAGATAGGTCAAACTAAAAAGACACAGAGGAGTGTGATATTATAACATAATAAAGAATATATGTTTGGTCTCTGTCCAGGTTCCTGGCACGGAGCTCCTAAAATCCTTGCAATTTCCTGAATGATAGGAGTGAGAGAAGTATTTTTTGTTATTCATAATAAGCCCCCTTACACCATACCTGAGTTTATGTTAATGATGACTCTTGGTGGGCCTCTACACCTAGAAATAGCTTTAGGATGGGAGCTAGTTGCCAGAGAAACCAGTCATGTGATTAGAAGGCTGAAACTTTCAGCCCTCCCTTCCAAACTCCAGGTAGGGAGGGAAAGAGAAGCAGGAGATGGAGTTCAAACCCTAATAGGCACTGATTTAATCAATCATGCTAACATAAAGGGACCTCCATAAAAATCCCTAAAAGACAGGGTTCTAAAAGCTTCCAAGTTGGTGAACATAATGAGGTGCTGAGAGGGTGACTCGCCCAGAGAAGGCACGAATGATGACTGCACCGCCCCCCCACCCCCGCCAAGACCTTGCCCTAGATTCTCTTACGCTGGATCGCTCCTGCTTTGTGGCCTTTATAATCAACTGGTAAACAGAAGTGAAGTTCCCTCCTGAGTTCTTTGAGCCATTCTAGCAAACTAGCAAACCTTAGGAGAGAGTCATGGGAACCCCCTATCTATAGGCAGTTGATCAGGTGGCCTGCACAGGTGGCCAGTCCAGGTGGCTGAGAACTGCAACTGGTACCTGAAGTGGGGGCAGTCTTGTGTGACTGAGCCTTTAAACCCGGAGAATCAAACCTGGACTCCAGGTGGTTAGCATCAGAAGTGAATTGAATTGCTGGACACCCATACGGTGTCTGGATAACTGGAGAACTCACTGTTGGCATAGGGAAACATCCCAGAAAAAGGCTGACAGCAATATATTCAAGAATATTCATCACTGCCCCCCAAAATCCTTTCATATCCTCTCCTTTACCAGTAAGTTCTCATGCAAGTGAGTTGACTACAAATTTCATTATCTCAAAACCATTTTCACATGTGGGTCTTTAAGATTTCAGAAACATCACAAGTGTAACAACAACAAAATCAGGCTTTATCGTGCAAACGGAACCTAGACGTTCTCCTTAATACTGTGGGACAAAACTAAAAACATATATATATATATTATATATATAAAACTTACTAAGTAAACTGTCGAACAGGTCTATATCCAAATCTGTGGATCTCTTTTGCTGCTGGGCTACTAATTGGCAAAAGTCCTGAGCAGCTCTCACAATATCTGCTTTTCCATCTTCTGGGGAGAGCACCTTCACTGCCGATTGGCAATTTAAAACTGGAGGAAAAAACAAACAAGTTATTAAGTAAAACATCCTGTTCCGGATATATTTCAAAATCCATTTCAGGAAATATTAAGTTCAGACTAAAATAAAAGTATAGTTCTTAGAGTAAACAAGAATCATTTAGGTCCTTCAAATTCAATATCAAAACATACCTATCTACACTCCTCTAAAAGGACTCACACATCACATTTGTGTATATATATTTATATACTGCCTTCCTCTTAGAGAGCTCAGAGACCTTGTATCTCTGAATGAAACCGCTAGAATATAGGAATTATAGGCTAGTTTACAATTTTCACTCATCTAAAATGTCATCTACAATCATAGGACAGTTAGCAATAACATGAGAGAAGATCAAAATGAAGACTGTAGGAAAAAAAAATGTGTTTCAACGGAATAGGTATTGTCCACCTGATCAGATTCTGCTTCTAGGGGACCTATCTTACAATTGACAGGATTCTAGGTAACTGACAGCAATGCCAAATTCTTATCTATCTACATGCAAATTCTTTCTTGTCTGGTAGAGGTTCAATTATCTTCTCTGTAACCCCATAGAAAAACCAGTTTTGCCTCCATTTACATATTCATTTCAATATTCCTGGTCTGTGTGTCCATTCTCTGGACTCTTGAACTGGTTACAAAATCTGCCTGGTTCCTGGTTGTTTATGAGTTAAATAAAATCTTTAACATGTGTTTATTTTTTAATATCTATGAAATTCATAATTTTATCTTTTTCTGAAAATTATCTTTGAACAAGATGAAGAAAGAAAAGTCTAAATCTGATGATTAAAGATGGTGACAGTAAAGACCTAGAGGGCAAAATGAATGAATGAGTGACAGAATTTGCCCTGAAACACAAAACACATCTGCATAAGTTAGATACTGAATTTTACACTCATGCTTACCTTGATCATCTTTGTCATTACTATTTGCAAACTCTGGTGAGTATTTCGAACAATCTAAGCCCAAAAGTTCCTGCTGTTGTTTTAAAATTTCATCCATCAATCTGGAATTATTTCTTTTGAAAATACCTTAAAAAGAAAAAAAGCAAGTAAATCCCCGACTAGGTTAATTTATCCTCTTCAACAATTAATGGATGTTTGTTGTGAAAACAACACTGCTCCCAGAACTGAACAAATTCCAAATAAAGTAGGGACTGACTGAACCTAAACTAGAATATAAAAGAAAAACACAACAAAACTTTGTTAACACAAGAGTCTGGAGTCAAGCTAATGTTAAAAAAAAAAAAAAAAAAGGACGGAGTGACTACTTAAGAGTCAGTATGAATATGATAAAATTAGACGGAGAAAGACATTTTAAGAGATCATTTACTTGAAACCTTTATTTACAGATTAAGAAACTGAGACCCAAAGTCCTGAAGAGACTTGTCCAAGAATTTAAAAACTGCAGCAGTGGTCTAGAGCCCTTATCTTCCTGACTCCCGGTTCAATGAATTTTCCTTGCAGATTCACTTCGTGCATTCAATACTATTACCTTAATTTGACTAGTTTTTTTTTTAAAGATTTTTATTTATTTATTTGAGAGAGAGAGCCTGAGTGCTGTGGGTGGCGGGGCGGGGGGGCTAAGGGAGAGGGAGAGTCTCAAGCAGACTCTGGGCCTAGCATGGAGCCCGATGGGGGCTTGACCCCACAACCTCGAGATCACAACCTGAAACCGAGAGTTGGACACCCAACCAACTGCACCACCCAAGTGCCCCTTGATTTTTTTTTTTTAAGATTTTATTTATTTGACAGAGAGAGAGAGAGCACAGCAGGCGGAGCAGCAGAGGCAGAAGGAGAAGCAGGCTCCCCGCTGAGCAGGGAGCCGGATGTGGGGCTCGATCCTAGGACCCTGAAATCATGACCTGAGCTGAAGGCAGCTGCTTAACCGACTGAGCCACCCAGGAGCCCCTTGATTCTTTTTAATAAGAGGAACTAGTATGAATTATGTAAAAAGTAGAGAGAATATACAAAAGTAACAAAACCAAAATTTAGTAAATTCAAACAAAGCATGGAAAATATACTACATAAAACTGTGTCTGATCCTTTAACGCTGCACAGAAAAGTTAAAACTTTTAATTGCTATTAGGTCACTGAGAAAGATGAAGAAACTATGTTTAATACAAAACTAATGAGAGCTTTAAAAATAAGTGACAAGTTTTTAGCTGTTTTCAGAGAAGCAGCTTTCTAGTGGCGGCTTTTTAACTTCTATCAAGTTTTCCTACTCTATACTCTGTCAGATTTGACTTTAAAGCACTTCAAGGATTAACTGGGAGAGAGAACACAGTAAATATATATACAAAATAACACAGAATCTGCTGTATACACATGTCAACTTGGTGGTATATGTGTAACAGCAGTTCAAAGATAAAAAAGCAGTCTCCTTTGCTTTGTAGGGAAAGGCTTTGTAAAATAAGCAAGACTTGAGCTGAGCTGACTTGAGAAACTTAAAATGGAGAGGATACTGTTTTTAAGAAAAAACACTTAATACTCAAAAGACAGACAAATGTTGCTGGTGCAAAGGATTTGAGAAAAGGGGACAGACCTAACTTTCATTTCATGTTGTCTACCAAACAGGTAACCAACAATTTCTAAGCAATGTGGGAATGGTGGAAATTTATAACTTTAGGAAAATTAACCTTACAACACTACAGAGAAAGTCAGGCAGGAGAGTACTGTAATAGTCCACTCATAACTTGATGAAGCAATGGAAGGAGTTCATTATAAAAGAAAAACTGAGAGAATGAAGAGCATGACTTAATTAGAGGTGAACACAGAAAATTCCATGGCTTTAATCTCAGCTAACAGAAAATAATGACTTTTTTTTAAAGTGGGGAAATTCTAGAAGAGAACTGGTTTGAAGGAAAATAAACTTAGTTTTAGACAGCTGATGACAGAATATTTAGGCAGGGGGTACTGAAAAAGTGATTAAGACACATGAGGGAATGACATTCAAAAGAGGTCATATAAATAGCACGTGGGTAGAGATCTTAACTCTTTTGCTTACCAGGGGTCAGCACAGTGCCTGGCATAGAACAGACACTCAACAGATAAATGTCTGCTGGAAAAAGACAGGTCAGACACTGGCTGGGGGACTTCAAAAAAGACCTCTTTAGGGTAAATGACATTTCAGCTGGCCAATGAAGAATTAGGAGAATTCTACAGGGGCGGGGCTGGGAAGGTAACATAACACAAGATGGAGGATGGAGACGTAGACATACATTTGGGAGTCATCCTCCTGGAGGTGAAAGCCAAACATACACACAAGAAGTGAGAAATAAGATCTCCAAAGGTAAGGAAGCATACATGGGCGAGAGCAGGGGCTAAGGCTGTGGCTCCTTTATGAAAGCCCACAATCATAAGATCAAAAGCCAGGAAATATAATAAAAGCGAACACTGTATAGTACCCATATCCAGAGTGAAATTAAACAAAAAAATAGTCCCAAATACAAACAAAATTTTTAAAGAAAGGTGATTAATATCAGAAGCTATTTGAAAAACAATGTTTAGTATAGTAATACTTGTGCAATAATACAGATATGTAGGATATAAACATCTTCAAGTCAATCATAAAATTCACATGTATGACAAAAGCATATACTACAAAACAACTGTATAATACAGACTTAGTAATGTTACAAGATTTCCAATTACTTATACAAATAAAAGATAATTTAGACCACACTTTGGTCTATATCATAGGTGTAAATTATGGAAGGCATATGGATTTCAAAAATAATGCAAAATCTCTATGACACTACTGCCAGGACATATGGAACTTATTAAAATGTTAAACAAATCAATTTCTCATATGAGCTAAGGTTATTCATTTCAATAGTAACCTACCAGTAGGAACCCTTGCTTTTGCCTATTTACACCACACTGATCCTTCCTTTGATACTCTGAAGACCTACGCTTCAGTTCTCACCAATGCACTCATCTTTGCCTTAGCTTCCAGATTAAGTGGTAACATGTTACAGGAACTCTTGCTCTCTCCAAATCAATGGGTGCTATTCTTTATCACCAAAACAGTTACCACCTCTTCTCAATCTATATCCTTTCCTTCTCAATCTTTCTGAAGTGTCACCATTAATGACTACCCTGCTTCCTTCTCAAAATTCTATCCTTACCCCAGCTTGTCTGAATGCCCTTTCTTGGTTCCACTCCCAACATGCTCCTTAAATGGCCCCTTCTCACTCTGCACTGAGCCCTTTCCCTCTTCCCACCTGTAACTGGAGATTACTCCTAGAGTTCGCTGCCCTCTCTTTCTGTCCACGTGCTCCTTTCTCTAAGTCTAGTCACCCACAGGACTTTATAACTACTCAGGGCGGGCCAAGACAAGGGTAACATAGGTGAGGCAAAACTTAATGGGGCACCAAAAAAACTCAGTAATTAAGATAAATAATACCTTAATGCAATATCTTTAACAACTTAATGCAAAAACATCCAAGATGAACAAAACATTAAAATTTTAAGTAAAAACAGGACCAGCATTTGATGAATAATTCTAGTTCATTCAAATATCTAATTCTACCTAGTTCTGTAAGCATCTGAAAATGAACCAACCTAAAATTTGGCAGCTTATCTTTTAAAGCTAGTTCTCAAACACTTATATCAAGTTTGGTTTTTTTTTTTTTTTTAATGGAGCAGTACTATAAGTGTAAAACTTACATGCACTTAGTGACAAGGCCTGAAAGGGAATAGGTAATATGAGAACAGTGAATGTTTAAGGATGATGGGACAATAGGTGATTTGAAATCATAACTGCTATTAAACTATCTATATAATTAAAAGAAAAAAAAAAAGGCATAGCCCTTTCTGTTGTTCTGTTTCTAATAAAGACATCACTATCTGCCCAGTCACCCAGGCATCTTCTCTACTCTCCAGTATTTTCACTACCACCTCCAATGCCCTATTAATACCCTAAACCCATACACTCGCCTACAGCAATATTTCCCATATCCATTTCCATTTGTTCCTTGTCCCCAACTGGTTTCAACCAATACTCTTCTTTAAAATATTACAATCACCTTCCAATGGGTTTTCTTGCCCCTTCTAGCATGTATTACTAGATTGACAACCAGATTAATCTTTGGGTTCATCTTCAATCCTGACATATTCCAATTTTAGTATCTCCAATGGCCCCCCAAATGCTTAATGTATTAAGAACATACTGCTCAGATCAGCATTAAGATTGTGCCTAGGGATGCCTGGGTGGCTCAGTCGGTTAAGCGTCTGCCTTCAGCTCAGGTCATGACACCAGGGTCCTGGGATTGAGTCCCTCATCATGCTCCTTGCTCAGCGGGGAGCCTGCTTCTCCCTCTGCCTGTCACTCACCCTGCTTGTGTGCTTGATCTCTCTCTCTCTGACAAATAAATAAAATCTTAAAAAAAAAAAAAAAAAAGATTGCAGCCAATTGTTTCCACATTTGGTGGGTGGAAATAATTTATATGTATGAAAAAAATGAATCTATTTCGCTGTAGTACTCTATTCCCAGCAAATCAGAATTGCCTTATGTTCCCCCCCCAAAACATACGATGTGAGTCCAACCTCCATCCTTTATATTACCTTCCCAGCCCCATGCCTAGTAAAACTCTTCAGAGGCTAGCTAAAATGTCACTTACCCTCAAGAAGCCCTTCCAAAATCCCCCCAGCCAGATATGCCCCATTCCTCCTCAGACTCACCCTCACTCCCTCCAAACTCCATAATAAACAATATTCTACTTTTTATTATAATTATAGCTTAATCCCCCTACCGAACTGTAGTCTTACTTATGAACTTGTGTCTTACTCATCTCTTTTCCCCTGAGTCACCTTCCACATAGCAGGAGTTCATTGTTTATTTAATAAACTGAATTATCAGTGCACAAAGTGCCACCTAACAACAAAACCTAAAGGGACATGTCACTGAATGGAATTTCTAAGAAGTTTCCAGGAACCTCTCACAATAAAAGCAGGCACTCCTTAATGCAAACAGGCAGAAATTCTGTTAAAACGGAAGAATATAGAGGCACAGTTACAAAGTATTTTTTATAAAGATGTTCATAAAGTTATTTTAAACACAACCTTTATCTTGGCTGATTTGGATGGAGAAATTAAATATACAAGCACAGCTTCTGAGAAGTGCTAAATACACAGACAAAGCACAGTATCAGCAAAATGATTCCTGATACCTCATAGCTTGCCTCGTCCAGAAATCTTGATTATACACCATATCTATCCTACTTACCTATAAGCAATACTATCAACTTAAAATTTTCTTCAGGATTCAACGTGTACTCACACAGATTTCACAATATACACAAGAAATGCAACAAGATGTAAGAGTGCCTTTGACTAAGATAGGCAATTCCTCTAGTAATATCATAGCATGATATTATGCAAGTATTTATACTTATGGAGTTATTTTTTTCATATCATGATTCATCTTGTTTGCCTTCACAGAATCCCAACAAAAGCCAAAATGTTGTAATAAAAGAAACTATCACAAAAGTCATTTTATAGAAAAGGAAGCTGGGACCACATTCATTCAGAAATAACTGACCTAAGGGAAAAACAATAGTAAATACATTTTTGAGAAAATCATACTTTACAGAATCATACAGTAATAAGCTCAAATAATTATTTTATCTCATCTTTTTACAGATGAGGAAACAGACCCAAAAAGGTCAAGCTACTGTCCTTGGTCAAGAGTTTTTAAGACTTTGGCCTGAAATCCAGGTCTCTTGGATTCTACTTACTCAGTTCCGTAACTATTTCTAACACTGATAAATACACAATGCTAAACCCACTTTACTAATATACCCGTTACATTTTGAATTCCCCTCCCCCAAAGTTGAACTCTATTAAATATATACAACTACCCTTTTTACAAATAAGCAGCATCTTTTGAAAAAACTAGGACTAGAGCTCTTTTTTAAAAGACTTTTAAGGTTTCACAGGGCTAACAGTTATTTAAATTCTTTAAGAATGATTTAGGAATCTAAAATAAGTTTTTGCAATAATAATTAAAAGAATTTTGTATTACGTTTTGTTGCTCTACAAGTATAGCTCATGTACTCTCAATTTCCTAAGTATAAGCTACATGTAAATATAGAGAGAAAAGATATATGAAAGAACTATTTTTAAAAACACACACATGCACATGCACACACACCCAGGAACAGCTATAATTTCTATTAAAAAAAAATATATTATGCCAGGAAAACTGGACTTCAGAAAGGTCACTATGTTTTTGGTATTTCTTGATAAACATTAGCTGTGCACTTTGGGGGCCAAATGTAAACTTTTTACAGTCTTAAGAAAGAACTATTTTAAATTCTAGTATTCAAATCTACATACAATGCTCAATGTTTAATCAACAAGGTAAGGTAACGTCCCCTAACCATTCTCCTAAACCGAATGTCCCCAACCTCCTATCATAACACTTCCAGTTTTTAGTATTTCCTAGTCTTTGTTCTCCTGCATGTGTAATCCTGGCTTAAATGATCATGCAATTTTGTATCCTGTTTTTTTCACTTTTGTAACATGTATCCTTCCTTAGTGCTAATCTCCTGATTATTATAACAACTGCATTATTTAACAAAAAAGTCTTTGCTGATTTTGTTTAGCTCTCAAAATACAAAAATCAATACTTTCAGAACCGAGATTATTACTACTATAGCTATTGCATATTCTCTCAGCATTTAGGTTTTCATCACATTCAAAGAAAACAAAAATGCCAGTATAACTGGTGAACACAGAAAGTAAGTGGAATGAAGAGCATTATATGAGGTCAGACAGAGATGGAGGCAAAAGGGTAATACAAAGGGGTCTGTGGGCCTTAGTAATGAGCTGAGAAAACATTCCAAGTACGATAGGAAGCTGTTCATTCAAAGTTCGAATGATGTTAAAAAAGATCACCTTACTGGTGAGTAAAGAATGGATTATACAGGGGCCAGAATATAAATGAAGACCAATCAGGTGGTTACAGCAATAATCCAGGTGAAACATAATAACTCAAACTGGGGTGGCTGCAGTGGACAACCAAAACAAGTGTCGAATTTGAAACATATTCTAGAGGAAAGGCCAAGGATGCCTGTTGACACATTACGGGTGGAATATGATGTAAGAGGCTCAAAGAGGAAATCTAAGTTTTTAGTCAAGCAACTGGTTGGAAGGTACTAGTATTTTTTTAAGATAAGAAAAAGAGAGAGACAGGTCTGGGGTGGGGGGAAATTCAAGAGTACTGTTTTGGACATGTTAAGTATCTGAGATGTCGAATAAAAGTGAACCCTGTTAGGCAGTGAGTTGGATAAAGAAGTCTGGAATTAGGGGAGAGATGAGGATTGGAGATACAGATCTGGGTACGAGCATTTAAAGGATATCTAAAGTGATCAGACTGGAGAAAGGGCTCTGGGACAGGGGTCAGCAAACTACTGCTATGGGAATGCAGCCACACCCACACATTTATGACTGCTTTTTTGCCTCATTGGCAGAACTGAGTAGTTGTAACAAGGACTTCTAACCCACTAGGCCTAAAATATTTACTAGCTGGCCCTTTAAGAAAACGTTTGATGACCCTTGACCTAGGAGATAGAATGAACAAGAGAATGACAAGGGCATATATACATATAAGCGGCACAAAACTCTAGGACACCCCAGTATTTAGAAATGGAACAAATGAAGAGAAGCCAGAAGGCTCAGAGAGCAAGACAGGAAGAAATCCAAGCATACATGATGTCACGGAAGCCAGGAGAGGTATTTCAAAGAGAGTGGAATTAAGTATGCTCTATCCACCTATTAGATTAATACTGTATTCAGGACCCTTACTGTAGTCTTTTTGAAATCTCTACTATATTAATTAAAATGACATTTTAGAATTGTAGGTTCGATATTTAGTCTACCCTTTCAAGCATGCATACATTAACTGGGTAATATAACCATGACATACATACTTTTTTCAAATTAAAGGAACCAAGTAAGAAGGAGTTTAATTAGACAAGTATTCAGTCAGCAAATCTTATCTGTATTCCTTAAACACTGCTTCTTTTAAAATTTATGTGAAATGAATAATGAATTCCATAAAATGAGACTTTTAAAGCGCATACTTAATATATCTTCTTTTAAATCTGAAATTAGAATTTTTACCATGGTTATCCCCTCCCTTCTATAGAAACAGACTTCAAGAAACACCTAACAACAAGTATTTATAAGGACAAGGAATGGGGCACGTGGGGGCTCAGTTGGCTAAGCATCTGCCTTCAGCTCAGGTCAGGATCCCAGGGTCCTGGGATCGAGTCCCGCATCGGGATCCCTGCTCAGCTCCCTCTGCTGCTCCCCCTGCTTGTGCTCTGTCAAATAAATAAATAAAATCTTTAAAAAAAAAGATAAGGGAAGAGAGAAAAGTGGGATAAACACTAAAACAATCTCTCCTAATTATAAAACATCTAACCAGCTATAGAATTAATGTACTAACTTCTTTATAAATGCCCATCCTTCAAAATGGCCTACCTTTTATCCTTTTAAACTAGACCCATTACCTAGTGGTTACCCTCATTTAATTTCTCTAACAGTCCAATTACACTATCAGAGGCAATCTTCAGAGAAGATAACATATGAAGCAATTATTTAAAATTTAAAAAAACTACCATTAAAATTTTACATGACTAAAACAGTCATAACAAAATAAATCTTATACGCCACTAAACAATTTTATTTTAAGGGAGAGCCCCAGGATACTTCACAGAACACCAATTACACTGGGCCGAGCGCGCGGTAGCAAGGGAAGACACAGGTGTGAGGGTGGCACAGCATAATGCAACAAGCGGGGTGCGCCCAGTCCCAGCTCTTCCCCAGGAGAGAGGTGTGAAATGAACAAACCCCGTGGGCTTTCGCAGCCCCCTGGGTGCACATTTTAAAAATGAGAAGAGTGTCTTCACAGACTCTGCTTACAAAGAAATAGTTCAACACAGAGCAGGAGTTCCATAAAATTAAATCTAGTTGATTAAAAAGTATGTCCTATGATTCACAGGATTAACCTTTGTAATAGTGGTATGAAGAAAATTCTACTTGCCTTCAAATATGTTACAAATCATTTCCATTACCTGTAGATAAGTACCACTTTAATCAAGGCTTTAAGATGACCCAACATAATTAGGAATAGTACTATAAGTGACATTATAGTCACATTCTCTTACCAGTGGAAGTCAGTATAGCAAAATGATTAAGTAGAAAATCTTTGCAATAGTATCTAGTTCAAATTCTAGATCTGCTCCTTACTAGATATGGGTGCTTGGCTTTCAGTTTCTTGATGTGTAAAACTGCTAAGGATTTAATGCACTTTTTTGCATAGTATCTGGAACATAGTAAGAATTCAACAAAGGCTAACTATTCCTATTAAGTAAAGGTTTATTTTCATACACAGGTCCAGTACTATAGTTAAACAGAAGGGTACTCAAGAAAATGAGGTCATTTCAAAAGTCAACAAAAGCAGAATACAGCTTTTCTTTTTCTTTTCTTTTTTTTTTTTTTAAGATTTTATTTATTTATTTGAGAGAGAGAGAATGAGATAGAGAGCACGAGAGTGGGGAGGGTCAGAGGGAGAAGCAGACTCCCTGCCGAGCAGGGAGCCCGATGCGGGACTTGATCCCGGGACTCCAGGATCATGACCTGAGCCGAAGGCAGTCGCTTAACCAACTGAGCCACCCAGGCGCCCTAGTATACAGCTTTTCAAAGTCAGCACAGTGGGGATGGAATAGTCAAGAGGCTACCTAGGGGTTACAGAGTGGACGTTATAAAGATTGATGGTAGCCTTTCGCCAGATAGCTAACTGTGGCACAAAATCAAGAGGACATTCCAGGATGCTAAAGTACATGTGGAATTCTGCACAAGACATGAAGTACACAAAGGTGAAGATTAGGAACAGATGCTCCCTTACAGGAGTTTCCACATGAAGGAAGACAAGCACCCATTTGTATTGCTCATTATATCAAGATGCAATCACAGTACAACTGGACTTTAACACTTCTTCCAACTCTGTGTTTCAATATGAGGACAACAATAAGTACCTAGTAAAACCATACTTCCCAACAGCATCTGTGTCACTGTGCCAAATACATAACTCAGGCAAACTATGTTCATTTCCTTCATTTCCCTCCATTATTTTAAGGTTCCTGGGTATTCATGTTGGGAAACAAATTACATGTATAACACCAAACTACACACTGTAGGAGAAGCAAAAATGAAAAGGATAGATAGCATCTGTGGAGCTTACAACCTAGTAAGATGATTCAGGCCCATATACGTGACTACTACTTTAGAATAGAGAAATACCTTTACAGATGTACAAAGTTCTGGGGCGATCCCAGGATAGAGCAAGATAAGAATGGAAGAGTCAAGACAGGCTACCTAAGAGGTGATAGTGAGTGAGGATGGACTTACAAGGATCAATGACAGCCTTGTGACTAGTAGACAGCCATTTGTCAGGAAAAGGAGAAGGGACATTCCGGTGGGAGGGAACATCAAGTAACCTAAACGTGGGTACAGCAAAAGGTATATAAAATAGTGAGAAGTAGGTTAAGGAGGCTGGGAGTACACTGGGCAGGCATTTTTAATGTCAGTGTGAGAAATCTGTACCCAAAAAGTAAGTAACACTGCAAGATTTCCTAAGCTCAGTCAAAGAGGCCTTGTAAGTTTGGATAGGTCTTCCGGAACACTCTTGGAGGGAAGTCAGCTACCATCTGACTACCCTGAGGTCACTATTAAATAAGGAAGTCCAAGCCAGCCATATAGAAAGACTACGTGAAGACATGACCAACCTGCCTTCATCCACTCCAGCCATCACAAACCAGGCGTCAGACTTATGCTCAGACTTATGCTCATCGGGGAATCTGCTTCTCCCTCTCCCTCTCCCTCTGCTCCTCCCCCTGCCAATGCGTGCACGCTCTCTCTCTCATTCACTCTCTCCCTCAAATAAATAAAATCTAAAAACCAAACCAAACCAAACCTCCATTCTGTTTTCTGTCAATACGTGGTTAGCTTGACTTCTTCCTTTTCATTAACAACCATTTTTCTTGTAGCAAATGTGACACAAGATATTTCTGAACCACATCAGCAATTCATTAACAGCAATTGGTGGAACAAGGAAGTATGGCAATATTACAATCTCTGTTAGAAGGCTTAGTCACCAAGTTAAACTGTTTGGCTATACATCTGCCTTCCCTTCTGGAATGTAAAGGTATTTGCTTGAAAAGAATCACCTGTGCATAAGGATTCACTTATAAGTCAATTCACCACATTGCTTAATGGCTTCAACTAATTTCCATTTCTGCTTCACTTCTTTCCCCAGGCAATATTTCTGTTGCACTGGTTTAAGCAAAGATTGTGTCCCTTCCTAAAAGTCTCATGATTTCTATTGGTCTGCTGACTTCTTTGGGAAGTTCGAGAAAATGTCAGCCCCTATTAAACTTTACCCTACAGGTTAAATACCATTTGATGATGACAGGCTACTGAGTCACCATATTCCTTGCTGACCGCAAGGAAGGTGACGGGTCAAAGATTAATACCCTCTAAGAGTTATTGTCTGACCTTGACCTACTCTTTCTGACAAATCCCCACACTTAACACCCACCTATTTGACAAAGATTTTTAAGGAAAAAAATCAAACTGTAGCTTCTGTGGAGCATACCAGTAATTTACATTACTGAACAGAGAATAAAACATTAGTTTCCTTTCCTTCATACCAGTACATCTAAATCATTGTTACCACATCTTTGTCTCTAAGAAAATTCCACTGCTTTCAAAATCTGACTGAACCCAAGCCTGACATTCAGAGCCTTCCTCAACCTTACCACCAACTTATAATTCGATGTCCAGCTGAAAGCCCACTCCCTCTGCCTGAACATCTCAGGTTCTTCCATTCGGGACTTCTTTCCGCCATTCTCATAGTGGTTACTTACTCTCAACACCTCTTGTTACTAACCATGTCACTTAGGTACGTGTCTACTCCCCATAAGCCTCAGAGTCCATGGAGTTAAACGCAAAATTACAAGGAATGTGCTTAGCACAGTGCTTAAGGTTTGTAGCCACCCAATAAGCGCTGAATTCTTGTACTTAACAAAATTCCCCACGGTGCAATTCATTCCCTCAATCAGCACTTAAAGGAGGGAATTACTCTATCAAGTACTGCGTTAGCCACTAAGGATCCACGACTGCACACCACCCCAGACCTCTGAAGACTAGGTGACTAGTTTCATTTTTGCCTATCCAGCCTCTCACATACTTTTCGTAGGCCCAGTTCAAATGCTAGTTGGCCCGATCCCTCAGCTTATGCCTAAGTCCTTCACAGCCTGACAGGGACTTAAGAGCAGTTCCTTGAATCTCTGAAGAAACACTGTGGTGTAACAAAAGGGCAAATACGTGAAAAAGCACAGATGCTGGCGATCCTCAGGTCCCTCTTCTGTGAAACAAGGGTATACAAATACCATCTGCCTTACTGAGGCATTATAAATAAGACATATTTTTTAGATGCAGAGAAAGCAGGAACTTAGTAGGTTTTCACTAAATCTTTTTTTTTTTTTTTTAAGATTTTATTTATTTATTTGACAGAGCGACACACAGCGAGAGAGGGAACACAAGCAGGGGGAGAGGGAGAGGGAGAAGCAGGCTTCCCGCGGAGCAGGAAGCCCGATGCGGGGCTCGATCCCAGGACCCCGGGATCACGACCTGAACCGAAGGCAGACGCCCAACGACTGAGCCACCCAGGCGCCCAGGTGTTCACTAAATCTTATCACCCTTCCTTGAAAGCGCTGGCACCGCAATCTGCACTTACGGGCCTCGCGACCCGGCAACTGGAAGAGGCGGGAGCGCCGCGGTGAGCCGCACGTCCGGGATACATCTGCCGGATGTGCGGTCCCCGCGGTCGAAGACGCCCCGGTCCCCCTACCCGCGCCGGACCTCACCTTGGTGGTCGTAGACGCTAATGTAGGAGATGCCCACAGCCATACACCACACCACGAGACTCGCGATGTCCGAGTAGCTGGGCTCCTGCTCCTCTTCGGTGACCACCAAGCCCATATGCACTGGCAGCTTCTCCAGGGAACGGCAGTCCGCGCGCCAGCGCAGCCGGGGGTGGGCGGCGGCCGGGCCCGGCCTCCCGCGTGGGTGCCGGTAGTGACGGCGGTTCCCGCCGACAGCCGGGGGCTTGCGGAGCGTGAAGCCGAGCGGCGCTAGGACCGCGGCGGAGGCGGCGCGACAGCAGCGCCGCCAGATCCAGTTCCAGGTGCCGAACCGAACGCGGAGCCAGGAGGTGAGCGTGCGGTGCAGACAGAGCAGAGCGTGCAGCACCCGCCACACCAACTCGTACAGCCCCGTCATACTCTCGTGGCGCCCGGGCGCCCTCTCCTCCCTCCCTCCCACACCCGCGGCGCGACGGCTCTTTATCCAGCCCTGCGGCCGGCGCGGGCCATCATCGCTCCACGTTCCCCCGCCCCCCACGCCCGAACCCCTTTCTACTGCCAACACCTCACCTCGCCCCCGCCGCCATCTTCCTCCTGCCTCGGCAGCCCCGCCCCCGCTAGTACATGGACAGTTTGGATTGGCCGGTGCGGAACTCTGACGCGGCCTCTGGGTCCGAGGATGTGGCCTAACCCGGCGCGGCGAGGGAGGGCGAGCGCCTGAGAACTAAGGGGGCCGGAGGCCGAGCGCGCCCCCTAGTAGTGTGGAGGGCGAGGAGCAGACGCCACCAGTCCTTGCCCGCAGGACCTCAGAAAGGTACACGTCTTGGAGGTTGGAAAGGGCGATTTCAGGGACTCCGCGTCCCTCGGGGCCTTAGGCGTCTTATACTGTCTCCTTTCATGGCCCCGCCAGAAACGGTTTCTAAGGAGTAGAAGTGGCCCAGCTGGATTGGAACTTACAAATGCCAGAAAGAACCTAGGAATAGAAGGTAGCCCGCAGCAAGTTGTTGATGCTGAGGATCAACGAGGGTCCCCAAAAGGAAGTGTGCAGAGACAGGAGCGTGCCCCTTAGAGAGCTTCTTTGGTCAAGCCTTGTACCTGAGGTCAATTCTTCCCAAAGTGTGAATGAGGATCTCTAGTAATGTTCTTGAGACACAATTTTGCTTGTGTCATTCCCCTCTAAATGGAATCCTTACTGCCTGTCCATTGCTTGATACATAAAAGGGGGTTCCACGGCCTGGCAATCCAGTCAGTTTATTCTTTTCTTCATTCAGCAAGAGATCACTAACTACCAGTATGTCGGACCCAAGTAACCATCACTTGGTGGAAATTGCCCATGTAGCCACATCATCCCCTTCACACATCCTAATGTTCCAGCCAGTCTGGGCTACAAAGTGTTCCTCCAGGCCAGTTCTGGATTTCCCTGCAGCAGTCCTGTCCCATTTCTGCCCCTTTTGTTCTCTTCCCTTCCCCTCAATTTCTGTTTCCCAAGTAAGCATTCCCCAAGCCCCAACCCATTTCCCAAGCATCATCTCACTTGCCAGATCCTCAAGGAAAATTCCCTTGATCCCCTAGCCAGAAGTTATTTCTTCCTCCTTGTAAATCGCACCACTCCTTGTAAATTTCACAGCTCTTATTTATAGCACTTTCCATTTTCATATACAGTTTACCCTTGAAGAATGTAGGGGTTTAGGGGTGCCAAAACTCCCATTCCCCCAGTCAGAAATCCTAGTATAACTTCTGACTCCCCCAAAACTTAACTACTAACATCCTACTGTTGACCAGAAGCCTTACCAGTAACATAAACACCTGATTAACACATATTTTGTATTTTATATGTATTATAATTTGTATTCTCCAAAAAGTAAGGTAAGCTAGAAAAAAAATGTTATTAAGAAAACCATAAGGAAGAGAAGTACATTTACAGTACTGTACTGTATCAAAAAAAAAAAATCTATGTAAGAGTGGAACTGCACAGTTCAAACACTGGGGTTGTTCAAGGATTAAATGTACATGTGGGGGGTTGGGGCACCTGGGTGGCTCAGTCAGTTAAGCATCTGCCTTCAGCTCAGTTCATGATCCCAGGGTCCTTGGATGGAGCCCCATGTCAGGCTCCCTGCTCAGTGGGGAGTCTGCTCCTCCTTCTCCCTCTGCCCCTCCCCCCTGCTCATGCTCTCTCTCTCTCTCTCAAATAAATAAATAAAATCTTTAAAAAATGTACATGTGGGTGTATATATATATAATATTATTGCATGTTATATATAATATATAAAACAATTACATTTGTGTAATGCCTACCTACTCTTTGTTCTCTCAAGCCCCCTTTCCCCCTGGGAAACATCTGTGAACACCTTGGCTACATACCTTCATGTTTCGATCATTGTCACTTTTTGGACCAGTCTCATTTTCTAAGACTCCCACTTTACTTTATTTTAAAACTGGAATCTCACGTCCATCTCAAAGTTCTCCTCCCTTTGGCAGTTCAGCCTGAGGAACTGAAGGCTAAGCAGCAGGCACACCCTTCACACACTTCTACCTCTCTCCGTGTCCTCTGCACTTGCATCTCTGGTGATGGACAAAGAAGAGGGAGATGGGAAAGGCAGTGAGCAGGAAAAGCTGCAGTCTTCTTCCTCCCTAGCCATTGCTGTTGTTTATGTGATTCCAGATGCTCTGTTAAGGAAGCTCCCAGGCACGAGCGTCCTTCTGAAATGTGGCTATGTATTCTGAAGGACATCCCCTCACACACACACACACACGCACACGATGCTACATTTCTCTGATGTACTCTATGCCCCAGTGTTTGCCACTTCTGACAAGATTAAAGCCATCAATCTCATCTCCCCGTGGCCAACTCCCAGGTCTGCAGGCACATGTGGGCTACAATGTTTGTACTTCCTTGAGTTGCAAATGTAAGCAAAGGGGTTCTGGCCCCATCTCTATCTGACAGTACCCACCACTGCCCCCAACATGCAGATCCTGGCTCCTCTCCTCAAATGTTTGGTTTTTTTCCTCCAAGAGTAACCAGAGGTAGGTTAACAGGTCTCCTGGCTTAAAAATGTCCAGCCTCCTGGGCGCCTAGGTGGCTCAGTCGGTTAAGCATCTGACTCTTGATTTCAGCTCAGGTCATGATCTCAGGGTCATAGGATCAAGCCCCGCATCGAGCCCTGCATTGAGCCCCGTACTCTCTCTCAAAAAAATAAATATTCAACCTCTACAAGGAAGTAGGGGCCCCTACTTTTCTGCTTTGGCATCTTTCAGTGGGCTAGAGATGGGAGTGTCTGGTGTTTGCTTTCAAATTCTGGCTACTTCTCTGTGCTTAGAAGGAGGTAGGTTTCCTGCACCCCAGTGTTTATAGCAGCAATGTCCACAATAGCCAAACTATAGAAAGAGCCCATGCCCATCGACAGATGAATGGATAAAGAAGATGTGGTATATGTAATATACAATGGAATAGTACTCAGCCCTCAAAAAATGAAATAAGAGACTCTTAACTATAGGAAACAAACTGAGGCTTGCTGGAGGAGAGGTGGGTGGGGAGAGGGGATAGCTAGGTTATAAGCCTTAAGGAGGGTATGTAATGTAATGAGCACTGGGTATTATATGCAACTGATGAATCCCTGAACTCTACCTCTGAAACTAATAATACACTATGTGTTATTTAGTTGAATTTAAATAAAATAAAATTTAAAAAAAGAGGAGGTAGGTTTGATGCATTTTGTTTTCTGCTATAATTCTGAGATAACAGGAAAACATAATAATATCCTGTTATGTATATCCATTCAATCCAAAGTTTATGCAGTTCTCTCTTTTCTAAAGGATTTCTTATTTTGTCATTTAAAAAAAAAAATGTAGCTAATGTGACACTTCTAGGAACGTTAGGGGTTCATATAAATATAATATAAATTTTGGACTTCTTAAGCATAATCCCCAACACCCAAGTTCTACCAGGGGCAGAAAAATGCAGAAAGAATTCCACAGCCTCAGAAAGTAAGTCTCCAATGTTATGGGAACATACATACTGTGTGATTCCAAGTGTATGACATTCTTGATATGTATCAACATCCCTGCTATATCTCAGTCTAGTTCTGATGCTTGCTTTCTCTCTTCAAACTGGTTTTGTTTTGTTCTTTGTTTTTGCCTTTTAGAATGCGTTGTAATTTTTACTTGAGGCTTGGACATGATGTACTGGGGGAGGAACTGCTGTGAAGAGTCCCTTGGCAATGTGGTGGTGAGATGCAGAGGATGGGAAGGCTTCTGTAATCCTATGGTCAGGTCTCAGTCTTTTAGTGAGCCTGTGCCTCTGGTCTGTGAACTCACAAGTGTTTTCAGTTCCCTAGCCCACCCCCTCTTACGTGGGCCAGGATGGCTAGACAGGGCTGGAGTCGGGTGTTTCTCTCCCCCTAGACCAGATAAAACCCCAGTAATTTAGACTGTGGTGAAAGAGTTTCTCTTGAGAGCATGCCTTGTTAAGCATAGAATGCTCTGGTCTATTTCAAAGGTTCCTTTCCGCCTCCTGCTGCCAGAAGCATGGGGTGATTTTTATCTGTAATATTCACTTGAGAACCCGGTTGATCTCCTGAAGGTAAAGCGCACATAAGTAGGGGAGACTTCCCGTGCCTGTCCTCCCGAACCCACGCAGCGTTTTTAATTCTCAGACTTGTCCACTCTGAGCCTCCAGCAATTCATCAATTACAGTTCAGGTTTTTCTGCCATAGCACTGGTCCCTGCGGAGGTGTCTGCTCAGGGCTTTCTGCTCCAGTAAACTGTGATTCTCTGCATTCACCCATCTCTCTGATTTGGGGAGCAGCAGTCTGCCTTGTGACCCCACTTCTCTTATGGATCAAAAAAGAGTTGTTGATTTTTGAATTTGTTCAGCTTTTTTATTTGCTGTTACAACAGATCGACAACTTCCAAACTCCTTACATGATGGACCATAAACCATTCATCTACTGCCAGTTTTTTAGAAGTTTTATTAGAACACAGCCACCCCCATTTATTTATGAATTTTCTATGGCAGAGTTGTAGTTGCCACAGAGATTGCAAGGCCCACAGAGTCACAAATATGTACTCTCAGGTCATTTACATTAGAAGTTAGCCAATCCAGGGGTGCCTGGGTGGCTCAGTCGTTAAGTGTCTGCCTTCGGCTCAGGTCATGATCCCAGGGTTCTGGGATTGAGGCCCACATCAGGCTCCCTGCTTAGCAGAGAGCCTGCTTCTCCCTTTCCCTCTGCCTGCCGCTCTGCCTACTTGTGCTATCTCTCTGTCAAATAAATAAATTAAAAAAAAAAATCTTAAAAAAAAAAAAGAAGTTAGCCAATCTGGCTTAGATTACAAATTACTTAAGCAAAAGGAACCTTATTCTGATTGGTTTCTAGAGGCTATAAAGTACTTACATGAATCAAATCTTCCTAAATTCCCAGGAAAAACAAAAACAAAAACAAAAAATTATGTACAGTTTTTTACAGGAAAAAAAAGCCCCTTTCTCACAGAAACTGCTAGGTCCAAAATCCAAAAAAAGCATCCAACATCTTTGTAAGAGATCAATCACACTTGTCTGATAGTTTGGGTTTTTGAAAAGTCTGTAAGATTATTCCCTAGACTTGTCTTCTCATAAAGAGACTAGTTAATCTGAACTTCCTGAGTTCTTGCGCTGTGTTATTGATCAGATACATTTACTCCTACATAATGTTTACAATTGGGAAAAATGTAAAATCACATGTTCAACAATTTAGCACTATATAAATTCTGATGAGCTTTGTATGTCAACATTAATTATGATATGTAGTATGTCATTTTAAGGAGAATTTCCAAGATCCTTAGTTGACTTTAACAGTTGGAAATAATATTCGATCAGGTTAATTGATTAATTGGTTTGAGTTACATATAAAATTTCTAAGTAGCACAGAATATTGAAACATATGTCACCAGGTTATATATCTATCCACAGAGTAGATCTATATCTTATGCGTACACTATATATATGCACATATACACATATTGTATACACACACACATATATACACTAAAATATATCTTAGTGTATATACATAAATGTGCATAACTTTTACTTCATATATAAAAGATTGACCAGGAGTGCCTAGGTGGCTCAGTCAGTTAAGCGTCTGCCTTCAGTCGGTGGCTCAGTCGGTTAAGTGTCTCCCTGCCTCAGTCGGTTAAGCGTCTTGGGATCAAGCCCCAGGTAGGAATCCCTGCTTGGCAGGGAGTCTGCTTCTCCCTCTGCCCCTCCTCCCGGTCGTGCTCTCTCTCTCTCTTTCAAATAAATAAATAAAATCTTTAAAAAAAAAAAAAAGATTGACCAATTCGATTATCTAAAGTTTAAATTTTTTTTATAAGACAAAAGACATCATAAACCAAGTCAAAAGAAAAATGATCTTGGAGAAAATGTTAGTAATATATCTGACAATAGAGGTGATATCCCTACTACTTGAAGAAATCTACAAATTGTTTTTAGAAAAGACAAAGACCTGAATTTTTTAAAATGGGCAAAGTGGATGAATAGGTCATTAACAGAAGAGGAAACAGAAAGGCGAACAAACATATAAAAACATACTCGACCTCACAATCAGTCAGTAAAGTGAAAATCAAAACAATGAGATACTGTTTTTTCACTCATCAGACTGGCAAAAAGTAAAGACCGAGGGTAAATGCTGATGACCACGTAGAAACAGGTATCTACAAACATTGCTGCTGACTTAATACATTTGGAGGAGGTAATTTTTGTAAAATGATCTGGTAGAATAGATGATAATTAACAATACAGGGTGCCTGGGTAGCTCAGATGGTTAGGCATCTGCCTTCGTCTCAGCTCATGATCCCAGCGTCCTGGGATCGAGCCCCACATGGGGCTCCTGGCTCAGCGGGGAGTCTGCTTCTTTCTCTCCCTCTGCCCCTCCCCCTGTTCATGCTCTCTCTCTCTCTCTCTCTGTATCTTTCTGTCTCAAGTAAATAAATAAAATCCTTAAAAAAATTTTTTAAAAATTAGCGATATACATAGCCTGTAACACAGGGATCCCATTTTGAAATTTCATTACATTTCCAAGTGAACAATTAATCATGAGCTACTTTTCATATAATAATGGACATTTAGTGTCTATCAGAGAGTATTATTTTCAGTGGCATTTGTGAAATCTTAAAAAAAAAAAGTGGTTGGTAAATTAATCGTAAAGCAGAAATGAATACTGTAAGCCTGAATAACGATGATCCAACACTGGGTAACAGCTTGTGGGGGGTTTGTGTTGTGGGGAGAGAATAGGTGGGAAGGAATAACTACATATTAGATATTTTCCTGAAACCAAGATAGATTGGGATAAGAACACTCTAGAGGCAATTGTCAGTGACTGTTTTAAAAGTTGAATAGTGGTTATTAAGTAAAATCCTCTGTATTGGATTTCTAAAAACAGCGTTTTGTGAAAGCCTATAGAGAATATTAGAACAATATTCTATCTTAGAAAAAGGATACAGAAATCCATCATACTAGCTCTTCCCTGTCAAAAACAGATACCATCTAGAATAAAGGCAATCCTAGACTGCAGAGACAGTGCTAGTAATGTTAATAAATCAAACTGCTAAGATAATCCATTATTATTACTGGGATGATACCAGTTCCACAAAGTTCATTCTTACAAAACTGTGTTTTAGGACACTTTTACCATTTCCTAAGGTTTCCGACTAATAGGCTAGCAAGAATCCAATTTTTAACATTCACTACACCATTATATGATGGAAAACCATTGAATTTCTGGTTGACTTGTAAAGATAGTTTTTCATTTATGCGCACATTTGTTTAAGCAAATTTGGCTAAGAGCAAAATATCTAATTGACTAAATGATGAGTGATGTAACTGAGTCATGACCTCTGGCACAGTAGAGCTTTAAAAGGATAATGATTATTCTGTTTTTCAGGGCTGGTGAAATCCATATAGCATGTATTTAAAAGACATGAAAGCATTAAATGTCAACCGACTGACACCCCCTCACACACACACACACACACGGTTTTTTACATTGAGGAGACCAGAATTTTTGGTTACAGCCTCAATACCAGCGCATTATTTGATGAGGGGACATGAACAACTAGAGGGGAAAAAAAAAAAAAGGCTTTTTTTTTTTTTTAAAGGACTTCTTTAGAGAGAGGAGACACCTTTTTCATCTAAAACCAGGACATTCATGACCATGAAGTCAGGGAGGAGATTCAGAAATGTGACAAAGCAGAGAATTTGAGAAGACTTGTGAGCCTCTTTGCAAAGGCATTAGCAGAAAACCTACACATCTAAAGAAGGCAAGTCCAGAGTAGCTGCTATTGCATGTATTGCATAACAGAAAGTTATAAAGTCTGTGAGGAAAAACTCTTTAAAGTTTATACATTCTGAGCATTTCCAAGTAGAAACTAAGAATGCTCCTGAATGAGACTATCAGCTCTGATAAAAGTAGTACTTTCGTGTGTGACCCTGTGTGTGTGCCAAAAAGGAGCATCTGTGCCCTCTATTCAGATCATTCACTGCAGTTATTCATTCATTTTGGTTATTCTCACTCCCCTTCCCAAGGCTGAGTGCAAGACTAGTCTTTTATCTAAGACCGATCAATCTCTTACAGGGAGCAATTTAAAGGCTTCAACCAGGATTTGTATTACCAAGGGAGCAGCCATGGGGAGGGTTATGACCAGGCAGTGGTTCAGTTCTGACTTTTGGCAGGTCTAAGCAGGCATGCTTTGAAATGGGAGAGGGAAAGCAGCGAGGGAATAAAAATGCCTTCAGAAGGGACACATGCGGGCGCCTGGGTGGCTCAGTTGGTTAAGCGACTGCCTTCGGCTCAGGTCATGATCCTGGAGTCACTGGATCGAGTCCCGCATCGGGCTCCCTGCTCGGCAGGGAGTCTGCTTCTCCCTCTGACCCTCCCCCCTCTCATGTGCTTGCTCTCTCTCATTCTCTCTCTCTCAAATAAATAAATAAATAAAATCTTAAAAAAAAAAAAAAAAGAAGGGACACATGCTATCCACTGTGTAATCCCAGGAGGTGTCATTTACATATGCCACTCTGTGATTGGCATCTGGGGTATAGAACAATGAATGTCTCCATTTGGAGAGAGGAAGATTTGCAAATTATGGGGGCAATTAAGAAAATGTTTTTCAGGGAGCCTGGGTGGCTCAATTGGTTAAGCGACTGCCTTTGGCTCAGGTCATGATCCTGGAGTCCCTGGATCGAGTCCCGCATCAGGCTCCCTGCTCAGCAGGGAGTATGCTTCTCCCTCTGACCTTCCTCCTTCTCATGCTCTCTGTCTCTCATTCTCTCTCTCTCAAATAAATAAATAAAATCTTTAAAAAAAAAAGAAAATGTTTTTCTTCCATATGAGTTTAATTCAAAAGAATTAATGTAAGGAGCTAGTACTACAGTCCCCACTTTACAGATGAGGGAATACTGGCACTAAAAGGTAACATAGGAAAAACTAGTCTTGAGAAGTTTATCTCCCCTTTTCCTTATTTACCACCAAGTAATCCCTTTTTGCAGGCATTAAATGGACCCTTGTGCCCAAGATGACGGCCCCTTCTCCAACTCCAATGACACTCAACCTACACCTGCCTTCTGGGATCACGAAGCATGACCTCATAGTCTATATTTCACGCTTACCTTCTAAGTTTCACCTGCCCTATAGCTCAACGTTGCCCTCTAGCTGCCTTCTCAGATTAGTAGCTAAATACCTGATTTTTAAAAAATCTCTACGTAAGTATCAATGTGTGATAACGGGCCTTAAAGTTTCTTTATCCTTTTCTACCTTGTCCTCCCCAGCCTTTACCTTTTTCTTATTTCTTTTTCTCTTTTTTTGGTAAGTTTATCAATAAACTTAAGCAAGAGCCCAAAACTAAGGTAGATAGTATAAGTATGTATGTAGATACATGCATACATACATACATACATACACACCCACACATACTGTTATGGACTAAATTGTGTTCCCCAAATTTTTTACATTAAGCCCTAACCCCCAATGTGATTGTATTTGGAGATAAGACTTTTAGGGAGGTAATTAACATTAAATGAGGTCATAAGGGTGGAGCCCTAATCCAATAGGACCAGTATCCTCATAAGAAGAAGAGACACCATAGCTCTCTCTCACCGTAGATGTCTTTCACTTCTGCTTTCTAGCCTCTAGAACTGTGAGAAAATACCAGCCTGTGGTATTTTGTTATGGCTGCCAAAGCAGATGAATTCACATATTTTATGGAACATTTTATTATTCTGGACATTGTTTGTGAGTAGAGTGTCCTAAGTGAATCTCACAGCAAATGCTGTAGTAGGAGTACTGGACGAAAGTTAAAAAATCCAGATGCAGTCAAGTACTACTTCTGCCACTTTCTATGTGTGTGAACCTGACCGTGACTTCACCCCTCTGAGACGGCCTTCTCACATCTGTAAAACGATTCTTCCTCAAGGCCCTCATAGCTTGGGAATTCTGACTATTAATACCCAGAAAATGGCAGTGGGTGTAAATTATTACATATCACCAATCATTGGTTTTTCTTAGAATGGTAGGTCTGACACATTACAAGAGTTGAAACCCACACAATAACAAGAAAAATCATGTACGAGTTCCCTTATTTCTGTACTTCCATGCTTTATGTAGTTGAGATACCTGTCAGTGTGCCAAGGAGTGCTAGCAGCCACAGTAACAATCAGGCTCTTTTCCAAGGGATGTCCATTTCATAAAGATTTTGGGAGAAGAAAATGTGGATATAAAACAAGTAATACAAATTCTGCATAAAATTTGAAAACACAACCCTGGAGAGAAAGTTCAAGCTTCTGGTGGGCATATTAACTCATCTGCTCAATCTCTATTATTTACTTTCTTTGCCTTTAGGAGCATTTTGATGGAAAACTTTCTAAAATAAATACTGCAGCAGATAAGTCTTACTAATTAGAAAGGGAGCCAATTTAGATGGGGTTTCAGATTTATATGCTAGTAGATGATATTTATAAGTAGATTGATAGAAAAAAAATTATTTTACAGTCACACCTCTATCCCCAGACAGGCAACTCTCAAAAGCATGCAGTTCATCAAAAGGAAGGGAGTGTGGGGATTGTCGTCCACTCAAGGAACCCCAGATGGAACTCAGAATACAACTCTTTTCAGGAAGTCCATTGTAAGGACATCCACAGTATATAAGGTGCCAGTTTACACTTCCTTTTTGGTTTACCCTTGGTCTTGGTCAGACTGTCAAACAAGACCTACTGTCCCTTAGCCAAGGGTGAACATATGACCCGACTTAGGCCAACTGGCCTCTCCTTCTGAGGATATGAATGTGGAGAAGATAACACTGATAATAGAAGGAGCTCTTTATTCTGCACAGAGAACCTTGAAGAAGCTGAGGGCCTCTCCATTATGCCCTTCTGCTCAGGGCCCTGGAGCAGTTCTGATCCCTGTTCTTTCCAGATTCTTCAGCTTTTCCTTTGATTCTGTGAGCTATTCCCAGTCTTTCCAATACTTTCTTTCTTGCTTAAGCTGGAATCTGTTCCTATTGCTTAGTCAAAAGCCTGTAGTGTAGGCCTGCCGTCACCAGCTTCATACGCAAAAGTCATCACCTTATGTGATAAAATGAACTACTTTATTTGCAAGAAGTGAACCAGATGGCAGTTTTATTTGGCATCTTTATTTGTGTAGATTTCAGTATAAAACACAAATTAAGTGGAAGGAATCTCATATCTTTTTACCACTTTTTACCACTGTCCCTTTCCCCTTTCCTCCCCCACCTCAACTTATCTTAACTCTCATTTCATTCTTAAAAAAAAAAAAAAAAAAAAAAAACTTACAAAAAGAGTCTTGCATATCTAAATTTATTGAATATTTCTGTTTAAGAGATTGAACACTATAAAACTTTTTCTGGAGCACAGAGCATTTTTAAAGCAGTGAAACTACTCTGTGTGGTACCATAATGATAGATACATGTCATCAAACATTTGTCCAAATCCCCAGAATGTACAGCACCAAGAGAGAACCCTAGTGTAAACCATGGACTTTAGGGGATGATGATGTGTCAATGCAGGTTCTTCAATTGTAATAAATGTCCCACTCTGGAGGGGGATGTAGCAATCGGGGAGGTCATGCATGTGTGGAAGTAGGAGGTAATCTTGCTCTCAATTTTGCTATGAACCTAAAACTGCTCTAAAATGAAGTCTATTTAAAAAAAAAAAAAACCTTTTCTAAACTGTAAACAAAGCCCATACTTAATCTATTTCATAATCATAATAATCATCATCCATGTTGATTCTGGAGTGTTCTTCCGGTTTTGATTTCTTTTTGGTCTCTTTGTTTTTCTCAGTCAGATGTAAGTGATGCTCACATTGTCTCATGATCTTCTTGGAGGACATCCAGCTCTCCCCTTGTCGTTCAGCTGGTGCAGCACATTGTCCTCCCCTCACATCCGTGCCCTTGGCCTTCAGGATCTCCCTCACTCTTACGAGACTACAGGTGCAATTCCACGGATTTCCATCCAGATACAGGTGTCTGAGGCGAGGCAACCCCTCCAAGACTTTGAGGTCTAAAGCAGAAATCTTGTTGTTCCTAAGGTTTAGAACCTGAAGCTGCTTTAGATCCTTGAGTTCCATCTCAGCAATATTCTGGATGGCATTGCCTTTTAGGTCCAGCCTGGCTAAGGTCCCTGGAAGCCTGCAAAAGCATGGAAACAGGATGGGAGAGGAAGCCATGACCACCATTCCATATCTACCAACGCAACTCAGAATGAGCAACACCAGCCTTTTCTGTACCATCGTGTCCTGGTGGAAGCTAGAAAACAAGCTCCGTTTTGAAAAATTAAGTCTTATGTATGGGTCTTTAACCTTTCTCATAGGTCTTGTCTTCTAACCCTCTGAGTCTTCTGGTTCCTAGCCATAAGACTCATTTCTTGTCTTGTCAAACAGGATCATGTAAACAAATCAATAAGAAAAAAGTTGCCAATTTTTACTTGGAAAAGGCCATGAGTCCATAATTTATAGGAGAAGTAAGAGTATGGAATAAAAACATGAAAAAGTGTGGTTCTTGGGGCACCTAGGTAGCTCAGTCCTTAAGTGTCTGCCTTCCACTCAGGTCATGATCCCATGGTCCTGGGATCGAGCCCCACATCAGGCTCCCTGCTCAGCGGGAAGCCTGCTTCTCCCTCTCTCACTCCCCCTGCTTGTGTTCCCTCTCTCGTTGTGTCTCTCTCTGTAAAATAAATAAATAAAATCTTTTTTTAAAAAAGTGTGGTTCTTGGATGCCTGGGTGGCTCAGATGGTTAAGCGTCTGCTTTCGGCTCAGGTCATGATCCCAGGGTCCTGGGATCGAGTCCCACATCGGGCTCCCTGCTCAGCGGGGAGCCTGCTTCTCTCTGTCTCTGTGTCTCTCTCTCTCCCCCTGTTTCATGAATAAATAAATAAAATCTTAAAAAAAAAAAAAGTGTGGTTCTTCATGAAATATAAAAGGCAATGAAAAAATGATGCAATGTTTTATGTATGAAGTTAGAACATGGTTTTGGTTTTAATTTTTAAAATTTATTGTTGCTGGGGGTGACTGGGTGATAGACACTGGGGAGGGTATGTGCTCTGGTAAGCGCTGTGAATTGTGCAAGACTGTTGAATCTCAGATCTGTACCTCTGAAACAAATAATGCAATATATGTTAAGAAAAAAAAAAGAAGAAGAAGAAGAAGGTAGCAGGAGGGGAAGAATGAAGCGGGGGAAATAGGAGGGGTAGACGAACCATGAGAGACGATGGACTCTGAAAAACAAACTGAGGGTTCTAGAGGGGAGGGGGTGTGGGAGGATGGGTTAGCCTGGTGGTGGGTATTGAGGAGGGCACATTCTGCATGGAGCACTGGGTGTTATGCACAAACAATGAATCATGGAACACTACATCTAAAACTAATGATGTAATGTAGGGGATTAACATAAGAATAAAAAAAATTTATTGTTGCTGAAGGTGTTGTGAGGTAAGAACTTAAATTCTGTTGGTGGGAGTGTAACTTGATACCACCTTGCAAACAATTAGGTAACACATACCAAATTTAAATAACATCATGCCTTTCAACCCTAGAAAATAGTAGAAGAAAATAGAGATTTATTGATAATATGTTTGTCACATATTTAATTATATTTATAACAGAAAAAAGGATAAAGACTAATGTCTCTTAATACGGAAATTAAGAGATAATAGATTTATGTGACAATAAAAATCATATATTTAAATAATTTTTAAAATACTAATTCTATGAGAAAGCTTTTCTAACTATGACTTGAAAATGCAGAAGCTATAGCAGCACCTGGGTGGCTCAGTCGTTGGGCGTCTGCCTTCGGGTCAGGTCATGATCCCAGGGTCCTGGGATAGAGCCCTGCATCAGGCTCCCTGCTCGGCAGGAAGCCTGCTTCTGCCTCTCCCACTCCCCCTGCTTGTGTTCCCTCTCTCTCTGTCTCTCTCTCTCTGTCAAATAAATAAATAAAATCTTAAAAAAAAAAAGAAAATGCAGAAGTTATAAAAGATCAGTGAATCAACTACATTTAAAATAATAATAAAAAAAGAAATGGTGTATGGCAAAAGACATATGCAAAGTCAAAAGATAAATGATAAACTGGGGGAAATATCTGCACCTTATAACCCAAAGAGCTAATCTCCCTAATATGTAAAGGACTTTTAAAAGGTAAGAAGAAAAGGTTTTAAAATGAGACTGAAAAATGGGCAAAAGGCATGAATGGAAGTCCGCATAAACAGGAAAGCAAAACCCTTAAGTCTTCAAGCATACCCAGAATAAGAGAAATGAAAAATAAAACCACACAGAGATGCCATTTCTCACCTACCAGATTGGTAAAAAAAAAAAAAAAAAAAAAAAGATCTTAATCCTTAGCATTAAGGATTACATTCTTTGGGCAAAGCTGTGAAGAAACAGACATTCTCACACATCACTTGGTGGGACGCTAAAATGGCATGGCCCCTATGGAGGAGAATTTAGCAAAGTCTAATGAAATAACTTGTGCATTTACCCTTCCACTCAGCCATCTCATTTCTAGGAATATACTCTGAAGATATGACTCAACAAATATAAAACAGCATATGTGCATTTATTATGGTATTATTTATAATAGCAAAAGATTGGAAACGACCTAGTACAACAGTAAAAAACTACTATGCAGTCTTAAAGAAGAAAGGGGTTTGTCCCTAAGAATTATCATAAAATGATTTCCAGAAGGTATTGTTAAAGGGAAAAAAGCAAGAAGTGGAATAATATGTATAGTATGTCAGTTTTTGTGTAAGAGGGAAATGAGAATACATGTGCATATATTTGCCTATATTGGGTAAAAAAAAGAATGATAACCCAGAAGTGAATAAAAATGGTTACTTATAGGAAGTGTGTGCATATGGTTTTAACTTTTGAATCATGTTAATGGTTTGCATGTTCACAAAACAATTAAGATAAAACAGAATCAAGCCCCCAAATCGAGCACAAACAGAAACAAACATATCTAATTAATTAATCAAATGGTAATGTTGGTATATAACCAAATAAAGGAAAGAAAAAGTACTCTGACTGAATATCCTTAATGGATGTGTCTAAGCCTTAGAGACTAAGGACAAAAGGATCTGCAAGGAAATTTCTCTCACCACGTTTATTATTCATACTGCTGTTAGAAATGAAATTTGAAATCTTTTTAATGAATACTCTAAGACAAAACAAGTAAATATATTCATATATTAAGAACCAAGATTTCATTGTAAAAGAAAAGATACAAATATAAAATAAGAAAAACCCTCTAATGTTAAATATGAACTGGAGATAATGTGAATTCATCACTTAAAAAAATATTTTTCTAGTTGTGCATACTGGAAGAATCTAGAAGTAATATTACACCCTAATAGCAATGCTTCTCCAATAGCCTAAGCTCACTGAGCACCCAGATCTTAATTTCAGAATTCCAGTTTCCACTTAAAGAAGCAAGGCTTCTTAGAGAAATGACTGATTCCATGTCTGGGGCAAGGTGAGCCAGAACATCTGAATCAGAATGCAATAGCATGTTCAAAGATTAATGGGACATCCATCAGGATGGCTGTTATGAAAAATCCAGAAAATAGTAAGTGTTGATGAGGATATGGAGAAATTAGGAGCCTCGTGTGCTGTCGGTGGGAATGTAAAATGATACAGGCGCTATGGAAAATGGTATGAGGTGCTTCCTCAAAAAATTAAAAATAGAATTACCGCATGATCCAGCAATTCCATTTCTGGGTGTATACACAGAAGAATTGAAAGCATGATTGGTCTCAAAGAGGTATTTACATATTAAATAATATTACACATTATTTACATGTTGTACACCCATATTGAATTCACAATAGCTAAAACGTGGAAGCAATCCGAGTGTCCACTGACGGATGAATGGATAAGCAAGATACAATAGGTACATACAATGGAATACTTAGCCTTAAAAAGGAAGGAAATTCTGGTACATGCTACAACATGGATAAACCTTGAGGACATTATGCTAAGTGAAAAAAGCCTGTCACGAAAAAGACAACTACTATAATTCCATTTATATGACATATCTAGAATAATCAAATTCATAGAAACAGAAAGTATAATAGTGGTTGTCAGGGGCTGGGGGAGGAGGAAATGGGAAGTTGTTTAATGAGTATGGAGTTTCAGTTTTGCAAAATGAAAAGTCCCAGAGAGCAATTGCACAACGCTATGAAGGTACTTAACAATATTGCATTGTACAGTTAAAAATGGTTAAGTAAATTTTATGTGTATTTTACCGCAATTTTTGAAAAAGAGAACTAATGGAATCATGACTCGTGAACACAGGGACCAGCTTGGAGAGGCTCTCACTAGACGAATCTGGAACAATTTGGGAATCAAAAGAGACTAGCAACTTTAAATGATTGTAACACACCAAATAGATTAAGATCCCTAGGGTCCATTGTAATACTTGGAAAAAGTGGAAAAAAGAAAGAAAAATCCTCTATAATGTTAAATAGAAAACAAAAAAACCAAAATTGAATGATCACAAGTACATAAAAAAAATTATGTCTAGACATGGGCTCTAGGTGAGCAATTATGGATGAATTATCATTTTTCAGCACACTAAGTTTTCAACCTTGAATGGGTATTGCTTTATAATCAGGAAAAAAACTTTTTTTAACTGTGGATACCAATTTGGAAAATGTCATGCTAATGCCTATTGATAAAAAGTAAAAAAGAATCACAATTGTGAATCTGAAAATTTTTCTGCTACTCAACAGCTCCATATTAAGTGCTATTCTGTTTGTGAAGTATAAGAAGGGGGAAAGTTTTATAGGGGAAAAAAAGGCCCTTGAAAGAACCATTCGGATGCTATTTTCATAGAGTGTGAATGCACTGAATGTACATTCATGCTTTTTAGTAGTCAGTGAAATTTATTGTTGTGGTCCCAGTCATCTGATGATTATATACTTCATATTTGTATCCTAAGCTATACAGTGCATATACATATAGAAGTATTTGTGCTTTTGAGTATTTTATAGTCTTATTTATTTAAAGTGACTTCTCCTTAGTTGCAATAAAATTTACCTTAAAATGTAGATTAATTTACCAGGGCAAATCACTTCATACATTTTAAAAATTTGATAGTTAAATTGTCCCCAAGACAATGTAATTTTGTGCACAAACCAATTGATATAAGGTACATCCCTAAAAGTTATACAGAAAAATCTTATGTATAGCATTTGTTTTTTTGTTGTTTTGTTTTTTGTTGTTTTGTTTTGCAAGGAAAGATGGACTATTTACAGATGGTATGGCAGGAAGCAAGATTCTATTACCCTTGCAAGTACAAGGGAGAACAAGTGAGGAAAGATATGATAAGGTAAATCAGAGAGTTAAGTCTACTAATTAAGACTTGAGTTCTTACTTTGGCCATTCTATTTTCCAGTTCGTGGCTTCAGGTAAGTTATTTAGCTTAAAGCTTAAAGTTATTTAGCTTAAAGCTCTGATTTTCCTCCCTATAGTTGGAAGTGCCCAGTACACAGAAATCACATAATAAATGTTAGCTAATGAAAATGAGAAAGCCAAGTTTCCTTTAAAGCAAATATGATGATCAGTTCTAGGCTGCAGAGCCAAAATTTGTAGGTACAAATTTCTTCCTTTTTTTTTCTTTCGTGTTTCGATGGGCGTTATAACCAAAATGACATTGTAAGGAAATCACCAATATCCTGGTTTTGTGAACTTAGGGCAGTCATTTACGGCTTTGATATAATTTGTCTTTATAAGTCTGATTTATAGAGAAAGGTATCCCTGATTTTAAGACAAACCTGCTTCTAAAAACGCTACTTGTTCTTTGGGTCTGTGGCTTTTTAGAGTAAAAAGGGGTACAACCCATGTTACCAGTAGATGGCACCTGAGTATAAGTAAGATGAAGTGCTACGCCGGCGTTAGGTTGTAGAAAGCTATTCTGGATTTGAATTATCCAAATTGTGGATAAAGAAAAGATGATGTAACTTATAGTTGTTCACTGAACTGCAGATTGGTGAAATAAGAATGAAACAGCAAAAGTGAGAGCCCGGTCTTGGGTGTTCTAAGTTTTTAAGTAGTCTAGTGTTTATAGCAGAGTACATCTCAGAGGCAGGTGATCATGTGGTGGCTAAAATTCCCTGGCTCTGCAGTTAGACTACTGTGCTTAATTCTGACTCCCCCACTTACTGATGATCTGATTTTAAGAAGTTTCTTGATATCTCCTTGATACATTAATGTTCTAATCCATAAAATAATAGTTAAAAAATGTGCCTACATTCATAGGATTGTTGTAAGAAGTAATGAGGAATAACACATGAATATAAATTCACTGCTGGGTGAAGTCAGTACTTAATTAAGTCAGTACTTGATACTAGGTATTATTTTCTATCTCCATTAGTACATTGAGGCAAATGTAGTAGATATTTGAATATATGTGTACCTAAAACCATCTACTATTATTTCCTTGGTGAAATGTAGAACGGAGAATGGTAGGCAAAAGAAGGGATTTGTGATTTGTGGTAGGATACACAGCAACTAGCAACAAGTTAGGTTAGGTTAGCAAGTGGCAAGGGATAGGTTGCCATGTTTATAGTTTATTAATAGGAAACTGAATTTTAAAGTACAATTTTGTGTATGAATAAGACCCATGCAAATAAAAGTGTACTGTTTTGAGCTCATAAATAAAAGTCTTAACAATTAAAAATAAAAAACAGTATTGTGTTTTAATGCTTTATGGGAGGAAAATCACAGAAAAACTTTTCTGGACCATTCCCAGTTTCCAATTCAGAGAAAAGCTGGAAAGTGGGAGGGGGATTTGATGAGGAATTTAAAAATCACTTTCTACAGGGAACACATTGCTCTCATAGCTGGCCAAGTTCTTTGACAGAACAGACAGTTGTGCTGCTTAATTTAAGCCTCACAGGAAAAGCCCACTCTCATCTCATGTCCCTTGCTCGTTGTTCTTGCCCATTACTTCTCCACCTTGGCTGCACATTAAATTCATCTGGGGAGCTTTTTACAAATACTGATGCCTGGGCACAAATCTTGGAGTGTCTGTTTTAACTGCTTTGAAGAGAGGTCTGGGCATAAGTATGCTTTTTTCAAATTTCTCCAGATAATTGTAATGTGGAGTCAGATTTGAGAATTATGGCTAGCTCAGGCTTGCAATTCTATTATACACTCCATTTGGCAAAAGCATTGTGCTTTCTGTAGTCACTTATTAAAGCACACAAATGCCCTGGCAGGAGTAAATAATTAAGCTACTTTTCACTCATTAAACTTAGCAGGATTACTCAACCGAATGCTTTCTAAAAGCCACCGGAATAGAGAAGTCCACTGCGTTCCCAATTTTGCCAAGGTTCTCGCAGCCCATTGAGAATCCTTGATAATAACAGTCACTACCCAACCTGTTTTATGAGTTTTTATTCTATACACGATTATTTTTCTTGGAGTATGGGTATACAGTGATAGAAAATAAGACTTGAAACATAGTAGAGAAATTACTGAAATGACAAGTATTAGAGTCTTGAAACACTGAAGGCATGTTTTTTGCCTTAAGGCCTTTGTATTGGCTGTTCTGTCTAGAATACTCCCCGCACCGCCAAACAGCTTCACAGCTAAATCTCTCACCTCCTTCCAGTTTCTGCTCAAAGCTTACATTTTCATGAGAGTTACCATGTTTACCCTATTTAAAATTGCAACCAGCCACCCCAACTCTCCTGAACCTGGTAATCCTGCCCTTTTTTGTTGTTGCTAACTATAACACCTAACACCATCTCGATGTTAAATACTTACACATTCTGTTTATTATTACCATTTCCCTGCTGGAATTTAAGCTGTATAGAACAAGAAGTTTTGTTTTTTTATTGCACTGATATCCCAAGTGCCTGGTAAAGTACATTAATTGTATGCACATGCTTATGCATTAAAAAATTGATTAATTTCAAATAACCCTCAATACATCTTTTAAAATACTGATTTCCATTATAAAAATCACTTCTGGTGTTTTGCATTGGGTACACTTACCATACTGTATAATAAAATATCTTTTTTTCAACTAGAAAAAATGAACATTTGTACATATCAAAGATAATTTTTCCCTTTCTCATTGATAACAAAATGAAAATAAGTAAATTGAGTGTCATAGGATTCTACAGAAGCCAGAAGTTGATATGCTAATTATGAGCAATTTGATAATGATAGTCAACAGAGCAAAGTGCCATCTTTTCCCCATAAAGCACCAAAAGGAAAATGAATCCACTGATAGGCATGTATAATTAACGTTTTCTAAGAGAATAATAGGGCTTTATTCTTCTACCGTTTTTTAATTTATCTACTTCATACATGTAGGACATGGAATAAGGTTTACCTAAAAAAGGATCAGTTAATGTCAACATGTACATTAGTTATCAATGATGACTGGGTGAGGGAACAGGACAGTGGGTTGGGCACAGAGAGAGGGATATTTGGAAAGAGAAATTAAATGTCAGAGTGTGAGGGTGTGTGTCTGTGTACCTGTGCGTGTGTGTGCATATGCATGTGTTTATGAGAGAGACAACCAAAAACACAAGGTGAGACCAACCCAAATGGACTCACATACCCACAGGCAGACACACAGAGAAATAAGCAGAGCTGTGTTAAAGTCCTTTAAAGATTGCAGTGCTGAGAAGCATACGAGGCCTCCAAATACATAATTCAAAATAAATACAAGATCAGATTATACACTTGTGATTTTTGTCATAACTACTATTTCAATGCTTTTAAAAATATAAACATCTTACTACATTTCCCCTTCATTTCTCTTCCGTATCCTTGTTTGGCTAGTGGCTAAGCATGTACCCAGTCTGCCGGTTGCTGGGTCCCAGGCTACATGCTTAAAAACCAAAACACACTTTTACAAGAAAGATCCCCACATTATGTGTGTTAGCATACTTCACCAAAGCGGCATTGCCTATTTTCAAGCATAGATCTCACCTGTTGGTGTCTTATCTGACAGGCAAGATAAATTAAGTTAGTGCAGGATTTAGTTAGAGGACTGGAGATTCCAAAACCCTGTCTACAATCTCTACACTTGAGTCCTAGGACAGCCTTGATCAGATCATTTACGTTTGCTCTATTTTTTCTTGCTTGTCTAATGGGCTTCATTGCCCCGATCCTCAGAAAACGTTTAAAGTGGTCACCATAAATAATAACTCCCCCTCACCTTAGCGGTATAGACAACAGCAGGTTCTGCTCCAAGGCCAGGTTGGAGAGCTGGGAGCACATCTGCAGGGCTCCAGCTTCGAACAAGCTAACAGTGTTGTTGTCCAGGAACAAGTGTTTCAAGTCTCGGAGGTCGTGGAAGTCTTGCGCCGTTACTCTCTGAATCAGGTTATTGCTAATGTCGAGTTTTTGTAGCCTTGCTGGGAGTCTGAGGGGCAACATTTGAACCTGGTTTTGGGACAACTCAAGAGTAGTTAAATTGGCAAGTATCTGCGCCCCATCAATGGAGGAGAGTGAGTTTTCTGACAAATAAAGATGGGAGAGATGGTCCAAGTGTTTCAGATCTCGAAAACTTACCACTTTGAGCTGGTTTCTCTCCATTTTTAAAGAGAGCAGAGATTTGGGCAGATTAATAGGAATTTTAGTCAGAAAGTTACCACTGAAGCTGAGAAATTGCAAAGACTGTAGAGAAGTGAAGAAACTAGCTGGTACAAGATGGAGTCTGTTATTCTCCATGCTCAGGCGTTTCAGGTGGGGAAGGGCCAGTGGTCCAGCTACAGATTCAATATTGTTGTCATCTAACATCAAACTCTGCAAACTGACAAGAGAGGAGAGCGTGCTGGGAGACAGAGAAGAGATCAGATTGTTTTTAAGCTCAAGGATTTTTAATTTCTTTAGTCCTTCAAAATCGGATCCGTGTAGGACATATATTGAATTGTCATTTAGTTTTAACACTTCAAGACCGGCTGGGAGAATCCTGGGGACTTGTCTTAACTTATTTTTGCAGAGTTCCAAGGTCTTCAAGGTACTCAGAGTTTTGAAAGTGTCATTTTCTACTGACTCTGTTCCACTGGCCAGCAGAATAAAATCTTCTAAAGCCAACATTTGGGTGAAGCTAGACATCTATAAAAAAGGCAGGGATGGGTCACAAAGAGAGAAAAGCAGTAAATTAAGATTATTGTGGAAAAAATACACATTATCATTCAATACTAATGATACTTCAGATTTCTCTTCAGGATCTATTTAAAATTATCTCTTGGAAAATCAGGTCTTGACTTTTTTTTTTTTTTTGAGAGAGACAATAAGAGACAGAGCAAACATGAGTGGGGGGGAGAGGCAGTGGGAGAAGGAGAGGGAGAAGCAGATTCTCCACTGAGCAGGAAGCCTGACACGGGGCTCAATTTCAGGACCCTGAGATCATGACCTACCTAAGCCGAAGGCAGACGCTTAATTGACTGAGCCACCCAGGAGCCCCCATGACTATTTTTTTTAAAGATTTTATTTTTAAGTAATCTCCACACCCAACATAGGGCTCAAACTCACAACACTGAGTTCAAGAGTTGCATCTCCACTGACTGAGCCAGCCTGGCGCCCCAGGTCCTGACTATTTTTTATTTATGATTGCTAACAGTGTAAGATATCAAAAATACATTGAGCTCTTTCACACACTATTGGTGGACATAATATTAGCTAACTTTTGGTGCATATTCTCTGACCCAGCAAGTTTATTTCTAGCCAGAAGTACTTACAAGTTGCACAATGATTTATACAATAGGATGTTCTTTGTTGGCATCATCTTATAATAGTCCAGAATGGGAACAATCTGGAAATCTTTCACCAAACTATTAGCAGTTGTTAACTCTACAATGTAAAGTTATAAGAGATTTTCATTATCTTCCTTTTGCATTGTTTACATTTTAAGTTACAAATTACATTTAAAAAATTTTAAGCATTAAAAGTAAAAATTTTAAATGTCATAGACACTGCTATCACTAGGATGGGCCTATCAGAGAAACATTTTTCAACTATATTATAGTTGGAAAAACTAGCCTAGCCTCCCTATTCCCTACCCCTCAATTTGCATTCACTGATGAAAAAGATTCATGAAGAAACAAACAGGATACATGTGTTTCCATGTCTGTAAAGCAAAGATTCCATTCGTGCTACTCCTCTCCTAGATTTTAGAAATGATCAAATCTGATATACTTTCTCCGTGGTTTGCAAGTTCAAGTACTCCTATCTTTCCACCTATCTGTCAACCTCCTACCTTGCCATCTATGTCTTCTCAGGTTGATGTAATCCTTGGTATTTTGTTCTCAGAGTAAGATCATCTCTAGGCAGAAAGAGGAATTGTTCCAGGTTTTCTTCAGCTTGATAAAGATTCACAGAATTTTCAACCTGCTTTAGAATTCAACTGAGTTAAAATTTTCAAAGCATGGGGCACCTGGATGACTCAGTTGGTTAAGCATCTGCCATCAGCTCAGGTCATGATCCTGGGGTCCTAGGATTGAGCCCGCATTGGGCTCCCTGCTCTACGGGGAGCCTGCTTCTCCCTCTCCCTCTGCCTGATGCTCCCCCTGCTTGTGCTCTCTCTCTCTCAAATAAATAAATAAAATCTTTAAAAAAATGTTTTTCAACGCACAATTTAATGTCTTACTATCTACAGTTTTTAAATGTTTGATTTAATTATGCAGTTGAGCCCTTTTGTAATACCAATGCGTGGTTAACACCCTCAAGGTGGGTTAATTTTGCATCACATATTTATTATAGGTACTTATATTCTAGGAGGACATGTGATGTGAATTGTGGCATATTTTAAAGCTTCTCCTAATATGATACTCGTTAGAAGAATCTTATGTTAAAATTTCCATAAACAGATGTTTTTAATTGTAATAGTTTTGGCAGTTACCTTGGTTTGTATATTGCTGCTAATATGTGATATTTTCTTAATTATTAATCAGATGTATTAATTAGTCCTAGTCCCAATTATAATAGTAATTTTTTCTTGCACTTGAATATCTACAAGTGCCAAGTGCTTTTTTTATATTGTTAAAAAAGAAAAAAACACAAGCCCCAAATGGAGTCATTTGCCCCCACCTGTGACAGCAAACCAAGACTTAATTACAGTTATAACCGCTCCTAAGAATGTGACCTTTTAACAGTCAACCTGAAATTTCCTGATCAGCATTAGTGACATATAATCATGATTAAAAACCCTGCCCATCTCTTCTTCCCACAAGGAACTTGACGGGACCTGAAACCATCCTTACTTACTGATTTGTCTATAACTTCCTTGCTCCACCCTCCTGCCTATAAGTCCTCCCATTGGGTACAGCTTCTGGGAACATCTCTCTGCCTGCTAGATGAGATGCTGCCTGATTCATGAATCGCTTATTTATTAGATCTTCAAATGTACTCAGTTGAATTTTGTTTATTAACAATACATTATCACTAATTCTTCTAATAACCCTTCAAGTTTGCTATTATCAAACTTGAGAGACTTGAGAATTTCAACAAGGTCTGTTGGACTCTAAACAGACTGAACTCTAAACTCTAAACTCTTTCTCCTCAACTTACCATTTTCTATTGCATCTGGTCTACAATTAATGTTTTTCAAAAAAGACAAAATCTAGACACAAATTATAGAGATTTAGAAAAGCAGAAATTTTAGAGATTATCTAGTTCAAATCTCCCATTTAAGGGATGAGGAATTTCAGCCCCCCCACCCAAAATTAAAAAGACCTGCCCAAGACTCTTCTTTAGTAGACTTTTCATTTCTATGTGCCCTTTCTAGGCTTTCTTGCATATAAAGTCAGAAAGGACTCTAGACATAGATCTTCACTTCTTAGATTGCTGATCTTCCATAAGAACTTGGTGCTATTAATAGTTCCACTTTTATCTGAGTGACCACAAACCCTAAAAGATTGCTGAGTATGCAACAAGTCTCAGGGGTGACATGGACCTGAATGGGCAATTTATTTGGGGACGAGACAAATAAGGTGTAGTATCAGAGCTTCAATTTGTCTTCATTTCTATTCGTCAAACGTACAGACTGGCCTAAACAGTCAACATAATTCATGTTCTTAACTGAATCCAATGGACAGTTGTTTTCTTTTATTAAGTATAGAGACACTTCTTTTTTTCTTTTTGTCAGTCAATGCAGATTACTTTTGGTTATTATTAATTAAAATGGTTACCATCTTCTTGGGGCTCCAGGCTGGCTCAGTGGGAAAAGCATGGGACTCTTGATCTTGGGGTTGTGAGTTGGAGCCCCACGTAGGCTGTAGAGATGACGTAAAACTAAAATCTTAAGAAAAATGGCCGTCATTTTCTAAGTATTCACTATGGTTATCTTTATAAAATCTTGTGTGTAAGCACGATTATTCCCTTTTTGGAAAGGGAAACTAAGGCCTGAGAAGGTAAAATATCTGGTCCAAGTATGTCTTGCTAGCAAGTGGAAAAGTTGAGCCCCCAACCCAGATTTATCTTACCCCAGCACACATATTTTTATTTTAACCTCACTACCATGACTTACATTTAGCAGGAGAATATAAAATTCTGGCACCACAAACAGTGGGGAAGATACTGATTTTCAAATTTTCAGTTGAATTTACAGAGCTGACAAAGGAAAATAATTCTGCTAGACCAGTTTTTTCCATTTCCCTGGACTAAGCTGAACTGTACTCAAAAGATGTAAAAAAAGAGATGCTTTTGCCCTCGAGCTAACCTTGAGGCTGCTGTGAGTTTTTTCAATGTTGCTTAAAAAGCAAGGCAAGTAGGGCTTGGTGTTAATGATTAGGTGTAGGAAGTTTCCCTAAGTACAATTCCTGCCATACATTTTTACAGTTTAGTGAACCTAATATATACGTAGATAAAAGTTACACTAAAATACGAAAAGTGAAAAAGAAGCAAGGCAAGTAAAATGAGGTAGAGCAGAGAAGCAAGGCCTGCTGCTTCCTCATGAAAGGCTTTGTTTCTGGTTTCTTCTGGGTAGCCTCTGCTGCAAGCATTAGAGGGCCACAGACCTTTCTTGGGATCCTTATAGGTTCAATGTCCACAGGATAACTGAAATACCCTCATAGTTACAGCCTCAGACCTGTATGCATCAAGCCAGTAAGGAGTCTGTAAAACAATGTTGGAACTTTTCTTCCTGATCATCAATGCTTGTTCTCTGTAAACACTTTTAAAGTCCTGACAAGTATGGAGAGAATATAAAAATAATCCATAATCGCCCCGCTTGGTGATCAACTCTGTTCATGTATTTCTTACCCAGGAGGAATTTGAAGTAGGTTCTCTCCTTCCACAAAAGATGGAAAGCACAATCCTTTTAATTGACTGCTGTCATTGAGACACTCCTATTTGTCCTCTAAATGTAAGAGCCCAGACTGTAAAACTCTTAGAAGAAAATATGGACATAAATTTTCATGACCTTGGGTTTGGTAAAAGCTATCTTGGATACGACACCAAAAGCAAAAGTGACACACATGTAGAATAGTAAATGGGACTTACTGGAAATTAAAAACATCTGTGCTTCAAAGGACACCATTAAGAGAATGAACAACAGCAACAACAACCATAGAATGGGAGAAAATTTTCTCAAATAATAGATCTGATAGGAGATTTGTATTTAGAATATGAAAAGGACTCTTACAACCCAATAGGGAAAAGACAAAGAACCCAATTTAAAAAAATGGGCAAGGGATGGTCATATAGACATTTTCCCCCAAAAGGATATGCAAATGGTCAATTAGCACACAAAAAGAGGCTCAACATCATTAACCACTAGTGATATGAAAGTCAAACCATAGTGAGATACTAACAGACACTCACTAGGATGGTTATAATCCAAAAAAGGATAAGAAATGTTAGCAGGAATGTGGAGAAACTGGAGCCATCACACATTACTCGAGGGATACAAAACAATGGAGCACTTTGGAAAACAGCCTGGCAGTTCCTCAAATGTGAAACATAATTACCATATTACCCAGAGATTCCACTCTTAGGTATATACCCAAGGCAGATGAAAATATATGTCCACACAAAAACTGGTACATGAATGTTCTTTGGAGCATAATAGCCCCAAAAAAGAAACAACTCAAGTGTCCATCAACTAATGAATGGATAAACAAAATGTGGCATATACATACAATGGAATATTATTTAGTCTTTAAAAGGAAGTAAATTCTGAAATATGCTATAAGATGGATGAACCTTGAGGGCATTATTTTAAGTGAAAGAAGCCAGTGACAAGAGACCACAGGTTTAGGGAAAAAGATTGACTTCAGTTTGGGGCATGTTATTTTGAGATGATATACATATATGAAGAGGTCCAGTAGGCAGCTGGATAAGTCTGAAACATGGGGGAAAGGCATGAATTAGAAACTCAGTTATGGGAGCCATCATTCCTTACATAAAGTGAAGTCACTTAAGGAGACTGTACATAGTAAGAAATGGAAAGGCTGAGGACTGCAACTCCCTGGAGAAGCCCCCAAAAATAAGGGGCAATGGAAGAAAAGAAACCTACCAAAATGGCAGAAAAGAACTATCAGAGAGGAATCATGAGGACATAAAAGTGTGGTGCCATGGAAGGCAAAAGAGTGAGAATTTCAAGAAATAGGAGTGAGCCAATGTACTAAAGAGAACAGTTTTTTAACTGTATGGAGAAGGTAGAAACCAAACAGTGGTGAATTAGAGAATAAATAGGAGGTGAAGTAGAGACAGTAAGTATAGATTATCCTTTTACAGAGTTTTGCCAATAAAGAGAGGCAGTAGCAGGAAGAGACACAGAGTTAAAATTATTTTATTTTATTTTGAAGATTTATTTACTTATTTTTAGAGAGAGAGAAAGAGAATGCAAGTGGTGGGGAGAGGGAGAGGGAGAGAGAAAATCTCAAGCAGACTCCCTGCTGAGTGCAGAGCCCGATGCAAGGCTCTATCCCACGATCCTGAGATCATGACCTGAAATGAAATCAAGAATCAGACACGCAACCAGCTGAGCCACCCAGGTGCCCCCAAATAATTTTATTTTTATTGTAATGAAAGAAGCCTATTTATAGGCTAGAACAGGGCACTAGTAAGGAAAGAGCAACTGAAAATATGGGTGTGGGGAGAATGATGGAGCAAGCTCCAGGTAGAGGTGAGGAAGATGGACTCCAGGGCATGGGTGGGACGCTGCCTTGAGCAGAACAAGGGAGGTCTCATCCTCTCTGTCTGGAGGAAAGAGTTTGCAGAATTGAATGGAGACAAGTTAGTCCACAGTGAGCAGGAGTTGAGGGAGATCAAGACTAATGGCCTCGGTTTTGTCAGGATTAGTCAATAAAATGGGAGGCTAACCATGGGTGAGAATGAGGATAGTAGGGATTGAGAAGACAACCCAAACTGTACTGAAGTTTTGGAAGATGTTGATGGAATGTAGGAAAGCCTGGCCAAGAAGAATTGAAAGGACAGATGGGTGACACTGAAGACCCAGATGAGGTCAGAGACCTTAAATTTGCAATGTTTCTACAAATTTGTGGTTGTTCCAAACCACACATTTATACACACATATGTGTAGAGATGTTGTGTGATCCTCTCCAGTGGCACCCGGCTATCCGGGTAGATGTAGGGTTAGAAGTCTCCATGAGGTGGCAAAAGAAGTAGAGTATGGCAGCTGAAAGCAAAGAAGATAATGACCAGAGAGCGGGAGAATTCGAGATTTCTGAGTGGAGGGGTTTCAGGTATAATGGTTATGATATCACCAAGTAGATGGCTGTGGTGAAGTGGAAGCATAGATGGATACTTTCTCAGGAGCTCAGGGAATTCTTATGAGCTAGGACATTGCACGCTGACGGCACCAAGAAGATGCAGGACTCGGGATGGAGAGCAAGACCAGAAGCCAGGAGAGGAAGGGGCTGAGGCACAGTATGAGACAAAGGAAGAAGAAACAAGGAGTGTTACAGCCCAGTGGCATGCACCTCAAACAAGTAGGCAGTTTTACAGATGAATGGATAATAAAGGCCCTCATGTCTTGAGGGCAGGAACTGTGTATTTTTCATCTTTTATCCCTAGTCTCAAACACAGCATTCACAGTCACAAACACAAATTATACAAATAAGTAATAGAAACATTTTTAATTGTGAGATATATGTATGTATCCATGGGCGTACACATGGTTCGTATGCGGTATGTGTTCGTATATATGTGTACATATATGTGTGTATACATATGTATATAATTTCTATTGCTATTAATCTGAAGATATTCTAAGGTATACAGGCACCTGATTCTGCAGAACATACATCATATTCACCAAAGACAGCTAAAATACGGTCATTTAAAACCTAAGGGTTTTTAAAAGAGATGTATTATTACTTAGAGCTTTTTATTTCCTTCACAAAACAATCCTGTCTTTCATCAACCTCTCTGCTGAAACTACCCTTCCAAGAGACAATTAACTGGATTAAAGTCAGAGAAGTGGCAGTATTACCATTCAGAGAACGTAAACCAATGACAAACGTGCTCATTCGATCACTGAATTTGATGAGAGGTATAATTTCATCTTACTGGCTGCAAGCAACAGTGATGAATCATTACCAGGCTTAGCTGATACTTCAGCTCTTGGCATCTCAGGCCCTCAGAACAAATATTTAAGCACGTTGCCCTTTAACCAGCTGTCCTGCTTGAATACTAAGACCTGACGGGGTCAGACTTGCTCTCTGGCATTAGGCACTAGTGGATTACAAGAGGACAATAAACATGTCCACTAGGCAATTTTGCATATTGAGCCTTGAAATCAATACCACGCCACATACTTTAAACTCTCCGTGTTTAGGCGCACCTACATTCAAATTTCTTAACCAAATGAAAGGGGAAGGTGTCTCTATTTGGAGGGAAAGTACATCCACCTGCTGACTCTCTGCACCTGCATCAGAGATGTATTTCCTTATCTTGGGGTTTGGATCTAGGAGGGAAGAGCAGTGACTGGTAAAGACAAAATCAGAGAGCCATTGAATTTTACAGGTAAAAGGAGCCCGGGTTCACCAATCTAACCCAACCTTCTTACTTCACAAAGGTAAAAAGTAAGGCCCAGAGATTTTTTAACTGTTTGCTTAAGATGATTATATCTCTGGATAGGGGGAAAATTAGGATAAGAACCCTTGTCTCTCCATAACTTCCAAAATATCAAAGGCCAAAAACAAAATTCCTTTGTATTATAAAATTCAGACAAATCTATAGCACTCTTTGCAGCACTCTGAATAGGTAGGCATAAATAAAAAAGTCAAAATTAAAAGTTCATAGAACAAGTACCGCAATAACACGCCAAAACAAAAACACGTATTTCCTCCGTAGATGTTTCCACAAAGCCCCTGATGCCTGGCAGGTATGTAGGGTCCATTATAAATAATTCTCATATGCTGGGCTTCATCTTGATAGTCTTACAATGCTCTAAGGATCACCTGCTTTCTACGGCACAGACAAAACTCCTTTTTATCCCCCGAAAGCACTCATCCTTAATCGTGGGGACAGCAAATAGCCATTTGCTCTCAAACTCTCTTTGTTAAGAAAGAGCCACTTCTTTACTTCTACTTTGCAACAACATAATTACATTTTAAAAAAATAAAAACTGAAATAAAACATCATTAATGATAGATTCTGATGGTTCTTGACTGTGTCTCTAAAAAGAAATATCCAGAGGCATACACCCATCTCAGCAGTAAAGGGCAAGCAGATAGTTAGTGCAACAACCCGAACTTGATAAGTACCACTTTTGAGTGTTGATCATTTACAGCTCCACGGTCGCCCCTCACCCTGCCTCAAAAAATAAGATTGTGGCAACTAGACCGTAGAACGGTTACCTGAAGGTGTGGAATTTTGCTGTGGCTAATGTAGAGCTTCTTGGTGGTGGAAGGAAGAGTGGATGGCAGCTCCGTTACCCTGTAGCACTGCACCGAGTACACGGACTCACAGCTACATCGGCCGGGACAGGTAGGATGGAAACCATAGCTAAGAGAAAGCAAAACGAGGAAAGCGTAAAGCAGATGCATCTTCCAAAATGGGGCCTCCCAGGCAGCGGACGAGTGTTTGGGGGATGTCTCACTCTTTATACCATGAAATCTGATAATAGAATCTTATGAATGTGTACTCTGTCAATGTAAGAAGACAGGAAAGAAAAAATTCTCAATTTGCCTGGGTTAAAATGTTAGCAACAATTACAAAGGGCTTAAACATTGATAAGCTACCTTAATATTTGTAGGAGAGCAAAACCCTCGGTTATTTATGGCTTGGGAGGCTAATCAGCAAACACCTCTACTATCTGTAGTTTCCTTGTTTTGTTAAATGTGACACTAGGGAATTAGTGGGAAAAGACAAAGAGCTGTTTTATAGTGGGCTATAAACCTTTGAATTTTCTGTGACCCTGTATTAAAACCATTTTTGCAGGCCTGCAACAGGCAGGTGTTTTCTTCTCCTATTAACCAGTACGGGGAAATGGGCAGCTTTTCTCTTTATTATTGTTGTTCCAGTAACATTTTATTGCTAGGTGAAACAATGCACTACCAAGGAGAGAGGTTTATAGCCACAGATAACTTGTTCGGTTCATCTATCACCCGATCCACCCAACTATCATATTTGAACAATATTTCTGCCATTCAAAACTACTGTTGACTCAGATGAGAATGGAACATCAAAATGGGTCCCTTACCTTCATCTATTTGTCGTAATGGAAGAAAAGGCCTCTAGTTTCTTCAGAGAAACTTGTGTGTTCTGAAGCCCCACTGCAGAGGGAAGCCTTCATTTGTCCGGGGCATGCCTTTGTTGAGGCTCTTTGACTTGCTGGGCTCATCCCTGCTGAGGAATTTAAAAGCATTTCAAGCAAAAGATTATACAGAAAAGCTTTCTCCTGCCCGGTGGAAGACCTGAATTTCCCCACGCTGGTTGGCCTGAGTGGATTGCTCCAAAGAAAGCCTTTCTAATATTGAAAAGCTTTTCTGATGTGCTCTTCAACCTACCTCTCTTTGCTACAGTTTTCACTGTGAAGCCAAAAGTTTCTTTGCTCTAAAAATCAGTTCATTCTATTTCTAGAGTAAGGATTTCTGTGTGCTTTTCTCAAAAGACTTGTCTGCTCCTCTTTTCTGATTTTTTTTACCTCTGTTTTCTTTTACTATCTGAGATAAGAAATGATAAGAGATTTCTTTTCTATCAATATTCTGATTTTCAAGAAACTTGACCATTTATTTCTCTTGTTTGGTGACAGAATTATTGTTTTTAAATTTTAGAATTTTCAAATCGGAAAGTCATGCTCAATAAAAGAAAATTTGGAAAAAAAGAGCAAGGAGGGGAGAAAAAAAAATCAATGTTAGTCTTGTGCCCCAATCAAAGTTTTCCAGTTTCTTTTCTCTGCCTAGACTTTGAAAAAACAAAGAGAAATACTCATGGAACACTTTTTTTCTTCTGTGTTGCTAAAAGAGTAAATGCATGGTTACTTAAAAGGAAATACCTACCAAACCCTATGCTGTCATCTGCCGTCAGCTGACACCTAATTTTTCTGTTATGTAGCACAGAAATGAGTTCCATTTCCTATCCTCTGTTGGTCACTGCAGGATACCCTTTGCTTTGACTGAGCCCTGAAATTACACTGTATTACATTTTTTTTCTTCCATGGTATTTCCATAGCTTTCCTGCAATTTTGGCATTATCTCTGTTACTATTTTATGCTGTGAACAGTATTATTTCATCAGGTTGTAAACATATTCATATACAACTATGTATTCTGCCCCTTTTACTATTATATTTTTCATGTGATTGTATAGTTTCCATAAATATAAATTTAAACACGTAAGAGTCCATCAAGAGTATTGTCCCAGTTTGATTAACTACTAAGTGTAGGTTGTTTCCTAATTTGAACATGACAAATATAAATAATTTGGATCATTAAAAAGTTTGAAAATGATTTGAAGAACAAAAGCTCTATTGGTTCCCCCAGACCATGCCTATTTATTTAGAGTGAAGCTGAAAAGTCTTTTATTTTTTTTCGGGTAGAAGGCAAAGTCTTATTGATAGCATAAACTGCAAAGAAAGTAGAGTACCAATGTACAGCCTTGGTGTTTGCAGGACACGCATGTTTTGTTGCACCTGCTCTGGAGGCGACAGGCCCCTCTGCAGTTACGTTGTGCTAAGAAGCCACAAACACTCAGCTCCTGGCGCGCTTTCTGCAGACTTTCGGAGTCTTCCCATATTAACGAAGGGCTACAGTTGTAAAATTCCCTACATTTAGCTTGTGTTTTTAGGTCTTGAGTTTATGGATCCCTAAGGCTAAGTGTGAGACATACTGTTTTTTTCTCTAAAAAGATTTAACAACACCTTATCTGATCATTATTGCTTGGCTTCTTTGGGCAAGGAGAAACCTAGTAAAGAAACATGGTGTCTTTCTCAAGAATGGAAACGCAAATGATTCACCTAGCAACTGTTCAAAATATAGCCCAGAATCTAGGTTTAATCTTTCAGCACCAGAAAGATTGCCACCTCAAAGAATATGCTTCGCATTTGAATTTGGATTGAATTAGATTCATGTCTTTTGTTTAGATTCTCAAGCCAGGATCCTCCCTGACTTGCTTTCTCATGTTTTTTTTATCTTTATTCCCCCTAATGGCCTCCCTTCATTTGTTCCTTTCTAGAACCCAAGGATTCTCAACTAGGGTCAATTTGGCAATGTCTGGAGACATTTTCTATGACGATAAAAGGTGGTTGTGATTGGGAGAGGATAGACAGTATCACAGGCATCTAGAGAGTAATGGCCAGGGATGCTACTAAACTAACTCTACAATGTACAGGACAGCCCCACAACAAAGAACTAAGAAGTCCAAAATGTCAACAGTGCCTTTGTTAAGAAACCCCACAATAAATACAGATGTGTATCTCAATGCAATGGATATTGGCCTTCCTTGGTTTATTAAAAGCCACGGGCTAGTTCCCATTATAGACAGGAAACTGAATTCTAGAGAAGAAACTGACTAACCCAAGTTTTCTCTGATATAGGTTTGTAAGCATTGGCTTGTGATTGCTATTGTAAAACTGATCAGCCAAGAGCTAAACAGAAGGCTTTAATTTATGAAAATCTCCTTCTGAGATAAAAGAAGTTTTAAAGAATCAAAAATTATGGGTATGATTCTTTTTAAACTTGTTTCCTTCTTGGGGTGCCTGGGTGGCTCAGTTAGTTGAGTGTCAGGCTCTTGATTTCATCTCAGATCATGATCTCAGGGTCGTGAGATCGAGGCCCACATTGGCTCTGCCCTCAGCGGGGAGTCTGCTTGGGATTCTCTCTCTCCCCCTCTGTCCCCTACCCTTGCTCTCTCTGTCTCAAATAAATAAATAAATCTTAAAACAAACAAACAAACTTGTTTCCTTCTTGGGAATGTTGCAGAAAAAGTCGGTTTAAAGTAATACAAAAAATAATTTTTCTACTACTTAACCTCTCTAAATCTCAGTTTTTTCTTTTGTAACTGAAGATAAAATGAAGGGAAATAATTTCCATTCTACAGAAAGGAATAGATGAGATGAACTAAGGCATGTCGAGTCTATGGGTGAAAAGGAAGTCTCAGGATATGATAGTTGTACAGGTTCAGGTTATTACTTACAAGCAATGAAAAACAATTCTGGCTAATTTAAGCAGAAAAAGGAATTATGGATAATTGGGTAGCACACAGAATTGTGAAAACCTAGGGAACCAGATTTGGAAATGGCAAGAATAAAAGGAAGCCTCTATAGCCAGAATCCCAGGCAAAAATCACACTTCCATCTTGTGTCACCGAGGAACACGGACACCCTGGCCTCCACCACTGAACCAGAAATTGGGTACCACTGCTGGCCCCCGCTGCTACTGAAAAAAGATGTCGCCAGTCCCAGCCCCATCTCTCCTCCCTACCAAGAGGAACTGTCCCAGTCCTTGCCTCACTGTCTGCAAGGTAAAAATCCCAGGTGGATTATTTTGGTTAGCTGACCCCAGATTATATGCCTGTGCTCCAGCAGTCACAGAGTCGGGACAGTATGCTTGTCAGACAACTTCAGTTCATTATGGGAGGAAGACTCCGTTTACCATATTCAAGTTACAAAAGGTAGGGAATTCCCTAGACAGAGGGGGCTCAAATATGGGCAACCCCCCCTTTATAGTGATGAATATCCACTCTAAAAGTCGTTTCATCTTCACCCCCTCTGCTTACCATGGCCACAAAAGCCAAATGAGTTTTGAGTGAGTTACAATCAACTGGGGCCAAACAGATTCCATTTCCAACAACTCTTGTGACGTGGCTTTTATATAATTGTTTCCCTACAGTTGCCTGACTGATTGTTTGGAAGACTATAAAAATTCTAAGGAGATGATTTAAGGTATTCTTACACTTTTTAATCTAAGTGGAAAAAAAAAAAAAGGATAACTGATGTTAAACGGTGTTCAGAATGCATTTGTTTGGGGCCCCTCGTAGAATTAATCTATAAGAAGCATAAATGACAGGGGCTGATGAGGGGGGAGTCTATGTTTGATCTGTAAAGGCTGACAATCTGAGAAATAAACAGTGACTTGACAGTGGATGAAAGAGGAAGAATCAATGATTAGTAAACTCTGATACCATTGTTGATAAATGGTGGGTTTAGATAATACTGCATCAGACCTAGAGCTGTGGGAAAGGGTAAATAAAGGATGTAAATCAGGTAACAGGTGGAAAAGCAGTTGTAGTTGGTCTTGAGTAAGGAAAAAAATGTAGTAATAGAGATTTTGAAAATTGTTTTTTTTGTCTTTAGGTTTGGGTACACCACACAAAAATGTAGTGGCTCATAAATTTTAACTATGGAACAGGTAAAATAATTCTCAAAGTTTAAATTATACTGGGTGCATTATTAGTCAAATCAAGCAGACCATTGTTAAATAAACCTTTCTCTTTCGGTTGAGAAAAAATACTTCTTGGATTTTAAAGACAAACATGTATTTTGTAGATATTCCTAGCTCCTGTGCCAATATAAAAATACATTTAAGTATGCTCTCTGGCAGGTATCAAAGGTATGTCTTGAAAAGTGACAGTTTTTAGATTCCTAAGTAGACTGTTGTAATACCTTAATTATTAAACTGATTCCACAAATACTTACATCATTCCGACCATATTCTATGTTCTGCTTTAGGACCTGGAATTCGAAGATAAGTAAGATACAGTTACCACTGCAAGGAGCTCACAGTCTAAGGGGCTCTAAAAAACTATGAGTGGTGTAGCAAGTGTATGCAGGAAACTAAGTGGTGATGGGATCTACAGCTCCACATGAGAAGAAAAAAGGACGGTTTCCTGAAAGAGATGTCTGATCTGTCTTATCCTAAATCACTGCACCAAAATTCTCAAGTTTTAAGAAGAGGGCAAACAGTTTTTCTATATGTATATATAAAAGAAATTATCAGGAGGAGAATAAGGCTCAGAAATCACTTTGGGATGCCCAGACTTACTTCTTCACTATGCCTATCTCGAAATTTCATATTGTTAGTAAATGTGAATAAATATAATTTAAATAATACGTATGAACAGGATATTCCAAGACTTTATCCACATTGCTCAAGTAAAATGTAGATTTTCCTTGGCTTGATTCATCATATAACTGTTTATAGCGACCAACATCATTTACTTTACCTTTTCATTTTTCCTGGTGGGGTTACTAGAGGCTAAATGAAATCTGCAAAGCTTAGTACAGGGCCTGGCACACAGTAGAGTTTAATGAATGGTAGTCTCCCTCTCCAGTCCAGAGTGGGTCTTCTATGGCCATTCAATACAGTGCCTTTGCAATCGAAGACGCTCTGATACATGTTTGAACTCTACACTAACCTCACAGCTTAAGTACCAGTACTCAACCAAGAAATCCTTAGCACTTTCTCTTTTTCCCAGTCTCCTCAGTTCCCACCCCATTTATTCTTAGAAATACCTTGTGGCAAAACTCCGGAGGGATAAGTTCCTAAAACAAAACTGTCACATTTAAGTTCTATTAGAAATTTTTAATCACATAAGCATGATTCATAGAACAGTTATTGAAGTTTCTGCCAATGCAATTGCAAATAGAAGTATCAACATTTTATTATTGCTAAGAAAACAAATTCCACAGGAATTGAGATTACATACAACTCCAAATTCTAGAGTAGGTCAAGATAAGGCAATCAAAAATAAATAAATAAATAGATAGATAGATAGATAGATAGATAGATAGATAGATAGATAAATTTATCAAGCAGGGGTGGGGGAAGGCAATAAATGTAGGCAAAGCACTCTGACAACAGATGGCAGCACTGGACTATCAAACTCTGCTTTTCCCTTCCATATTAGGTTGTGACTTGCACAAATGCAAATCCCTGGTAGCGGTGGGTGAAAGATAATGTCTACACAGAGGGCACCTCATGAACATTTGAAATAGTCACATAATACCAAGATAGCAAGCACACAGAGATGTGGCCGCTGCTACATAGTGGGATCATGAGAAGGGACAACATGAGATAAAAGCATTCTGAGACATAGAGAGTGTGATTTGTTGAAGTTGTAAAGGTTGTAAACAGAATTGGAACTGGGTTCTACAATCCTGAAAATGGGGTATTCACCGAGGATCAGAGCACTGGAAGCATAAACACTTAAAATGCTTTTCAGCCATACCCACACAGTATGATAGGAAGTTGAATGATATTTTTTTTAAAGAAATTAAATTTATTTCCAAGTATAGTCCATACCAACTAGAGAGTGATAATAGAAAGTGAGTATTATAATTAATTTTTGGGTACTATTTCTTACATATTAATAGATTTGTATATGGCTTATAAGTGAGAATGCATTTTTTTTTTTTTTTTTAGAAAAACTTTTGGACAGGGATACCTGAGTGGCTCAGTCAGTTAAGCACTGATTCCTGATTTTGGCTCAGGTCATGATCTCAGGGTCCTAGGATCAAGCCCCACTAGTGTTCTGTGCTGGGGTGAGCCTGCTTAGGATTCTCTCTCTTTCTGCCCCTCCCCACTCTCAAAAAAAAAAAAAAGAAAGAAAGAAAAGAAAAAGTTTTGGACTGATTTGCCAATTTATTATGCTGTTAACTTATACAAAAAGAAATGGATTCCCTCATCCCTCTATATTCCATGGTTAATAGCTAAGACTTTGGAGAAAAAGACAACTAGATTGAAATCTCACCTCACTTGATTATTAGCTGTATGACTTTACCAAGATACTTAAGCTCTCATCCGTTAAATCATCTATTAAAAAGTGAATAATAGCTACCTCATATGATTTAGTGTCAAAGAATTAAAGCAAATAGCATAATGCTTTACACATCGTGTTTTAAACAACTGAAAGCTGTTCTTTTTTAAGATTTTATTCATTTATTTGAGAGAGAGAAAGCACGAGTGGGGGAGGGTCAGAGGGAGAAGCAGACTCCTTGCTGAGCAGGAAGTCCTGATGAGGGACTGCATCCTGGGACTCCCAGATCATGACCTGAGCAGAAGGCAGACCCTTAACTGACTGAGCCACCCAGGTGCCCCCTGAAAGCTGTTCTTAATGTAATTCCATGTATGTGCTCCCCTCCAATTTTCAATTATTTACTTCAAATTCCTGAAAATGCATTGCTAACCATAATATGTACAGAGAAAGTGGCTGGGACCTTGGTAGCTGTAGTAATGATGTTCTTGCAAATATTGCAGATGGAGATAAAGTTAATTTGAAATGGAATGAGAACAGATACATATTTTCGTTTTATATTATTTATTGTGTATTAAAACCTATGTGAAGGTGCCTATTAAGTTCAAGGCAAAATCTCACAGTTTTGCTTAGCTAAGTTTGCTGAAGCCAAAGGACTTTATTGACCAATGCTAACTAGTGTGCCCTGCAGTACCCAGAGAGCAAACTAGAGCTATGATTTCTTATTCCTCAAAGTCATTGCTTTGGCGAGGGGTCATTGCATTGGCGAGGGGTACACAATGCAGGCTTTGGTGGTGATCAACTGGAAGTCTGTTCCAGATCACAGGAGTCTATAGTGGGCTAGTACAATATTTCCTTGGGCAATGCAAGAGAGGCAGTTCTCACCAGCCTACTCTAAGGTCTGATTTCTCCTTCCCTTCTAAGACTGGACTACTCTAGAAGTGGAAGGGGGTTGACAGTGAATAGGCTAATGGTAAAGAGCAGTTTGTGAACATTCCAAAGTACTACAAAATTCCAAATAAAAATTGTAGCTATGAGGGTTAGACTCACTAGCCTACGAGCTCTGCTTGAGTGAGGCTCATGTCTCACTTGTGTGTGTCCAACATATGAATCTTCAGAGGTTTTTTTTTTTTATGAAATGTCACTGTGGGAACACTTCAGTTGTTGAAATAAGTACACTTTTAAAAACACTTCCTTGGGAAACGTATGACCTGTGGTGTAATATTAAGGAATACCAAGTGCCAAGCACTGAAGTTAAGCATTTTACCTTACTACTGAGTGAAGTAAATTTTACAAACTAAGGCTTTGAGGTTAAAGAATACAACTAAATGGGACAGCTAATATGTGACAGGGTGTAAAACTTGAACCCAGGTCTGCCTGACTCTTAATCACAAGACAAAAGGTCTCGCATGAATTCAGCAAAACCTGGTCGGCCGCTGTCCTTCAACGCACAGCTCCAGGCAGTTTCCACCCGGAATTTAGGGCCTGGTTTAGCAAGAAGAGCCCGTATGTCCACCCACCTCACCCTCCACAGGAAAAGGTAAAACGTGGCCATTGCGCATGCTCACACCGCCCTGCCTCGCATTCCCTTCCCTGCCCCTGGAAGTCTCCGCAGCAACTGTCCTGGAGGACTTGAGATAGGCTCCCGCCCACTGTGAAGTCAAATGGGCGGAAGCCGTTCATGTCTGCGACGTGGACGCCCTTCTCTTCCCCACCCTTTCCATCTTGGAAGCAAACACGACGCGTTCCCGTTTCTCGGGAATTCAAGCTGGAGTTTGCCCGTTGTCAATATGGCCACTGACGGGCCGGTCCCAAGCAGAGGCTTTTCATAGGCCAAGGTCTCATCCTAGCCCCGCCCATTTCATCCCTCCCAGGCTGCGTCCGCCTAAGTCTTCGCTACGCATGCGCAGCGGGGGCGGGCCGGGAGGTGGGCCGGTCCGATTCTTCCGTGTGCCACCGCCGCCGCCGCCGCCGCCTTGGCTTCACTGTTCTTGCCACTGCGGGGCTGCATTGCCGGCGTTAGCCGCGCGAGGGGAAAGGAGGGGACCGACGGAGCGTGCGTGCGCGGGGGTCCCCGCAGTCCCAGCAGTTCCTCTCGCGCGGCGTGGGCGGCGGGGGTCAGTAGCAGTCGGGGGAGGCCCTAGACGGCGCCATGTCGGCGGGCGGCCCGTGCCCGGCAGGAGCCGGAGGGGGCCCAGGGGGCGCCTCCTGCGCCGTAGGGGTCTCCCCCGGCGGGGTATCCATGTTCCGATGGCTGGAGGTGCTAGAGAAGGAGTTCGACAAGGCCTTCGTGGATGTGGATCTGCTCCTGGGTGAGATCGATCCGGACCAGGCGGACATCACTTATGAGGGGAGACAGAAGATGACCAGCTTGAGTTCCTGCTTTGCGCAGCTTTGCCATAAAGCCCAGACTGTGTCCCAAATCAACCACAAGCTAGAGGTGAGCTGTCGGCCCTTGGAGGAGGTGGCATTCAACCCCAGTCATCAGAGCCCATTTAACGCACCGGTGAAAAGACCCTAGAAAACTACCCACTGGGGCACTAGGGCTTCAAAGGTGACAGGGGAGTGCGTGTGTATATATGTGTAAAGGAAAGGAGTGAGGTGAGGTTGTAGAAAAAGGGGTGTAGATCGACCTGTGGGTGTCCTGGGGTCCTGTCACCCACCTTCCTAGTATCTCTATGAGGAAGAAACAGGAACTGATTACAGCAGCCTACTGTGCATCTAACATTAACAAACCAAAGACTTGAGCTCAAAGATTCTCTATCCTAAGAATATCTTAGCCCACCTTGCAACATTCGAGGTCGTATATGGATTTTCACATTGATAAACTAGGTTTGTGTATCACCAGACTGATAGAGTGTTGATTGTTTTTAACTATTTCAGATCAGCGTCTGTTGTTGCACACAGACATACTTTTCCTTGCATGCATGAACAATTTAGGGGAATTCTATCAGAGCTCTTAGGAAAATTTAGTGGAATAAAACAGGATAGTATCAGTGTTCTTCTCAGTTTACAGTTGGTCTTTAAGTTACAGGCAGATACCACCAGAATACTCTATACAATTTTTCACATGACTTGTAACATTGAGGTTTTGTTTGTTCTTCACCCTATTTCCCAAAGTCTGGATTTATTTGTGAGAGTGTGTGAAGAATGGTCATTTGCTTTAATCTCTAATCTTGGGTGTGGGTGTGGGTGGAGTGGTGGTGGTGGTTCCAAAAAAGAAAAAAAAAACCACCTACCACATTGTGCAGGAAGTTAAATTAACGCATTATTACAGTATTTAGAAACATGGGAGATTAATATTACTACATGAAGAGCGTTTGCTAACTAGATAATTTAAGAGAATGAATCTTTCATCTTAAAGTAGATAAAAATAGGATAATCAGTAATGTGCAAAGCTCTTTGAACATTAGGTTTCCTAAGAAATCATCATTGCTATCGGTTATAATGATTGAGAGTACCCAGTGGGTTGAAATCAATAATAATATCAGATACATATCCTCTCTGTGATTAGTGGTTAGCACTCTTTCTCTTCCCTGTCAGTTAGCCATGAAAAAGGTGGTGTAATTCATCTGTGATTAGCATAGATGCAAATCAGAGATTTTGTTGAAAGAACTGTTCATTTCTTCCATCCTTTTTGAAAAGGTTGGAATGGAAGTGCTGATAGGAAGCTAATCACTTCTTGTTCTAGGTGTATGAAAATGTTTCTTGATTTCTTGATTAGTAGTTATTTCTAGAAGATAGTTTATTTTTCAGGTGGTGAAAATGCATTTAATGGTTTTTAGAAATAGTACTTCAGCTTTAAATAACAGAGCAAAAGTAGCTTTTGCCACATGAGAACTTTCATATCATTTACAACTGCAAGTATCTACTGAGGATAAACAGCTTTTTAAAAATGAAACACTATCTACCTGATTTTTTTAAGTGACCAAAGGATACTTTCAACAGTGATATTTTGATGTCAGATATAATATCTAATTTTGGAGAAAGGATTATTCTGTGAGTAGGAGGTAGTGCTCTGTCTTTTTCATCTTTATTTTAGATGAGTATTCAGAGCTGTAATAAATTATGTATTTTCTTTTTCTCAGAAATTGTAATTACACATTCTGACTCCACATCCTGGCTTAAGAGGTGGAGTTATTTCTCAAAATAAGAAATGCTGGCCTGTCGTGATGTGAGCATGTTTTTCAACATGCTCAAAACCCTTGACTTAGAAGATCTTAGAAGATGGGGAGGGGACATTTTGTTTTTGTGTTTTTTCACGTACATTTGACTTATCTGTTTTGGGGTTAATCTTTCTGCATTTAGCAGGTGTTACTGTCTTCGTGGAATTGGTTATGTACTGCTGAGGAGAGAGGGTCCTTATCTGTAGTGCCTTTCAAGGTAGATCTGCTGTTGGATTATTTGCAGAATTTCCGAGGTTGCTTCATATACTGTTATCAGTCCCTGAGATCTTGAAATCTTGGAAAAGATTTCCATACTTTCTAGCCCTGTTTTATTTCTTAGTAAGTGGATTGAATTAGTTCTATTGTTTTAAGGATATGGACATTAAGATATAACATTTGAGGCCATTTGTGGTTTGATATAACAGGTGTGCACTGAATTTCAGTGGTTTTAGAGATTAATACCTTAAACCATATTACCATAATAAAATATTTTTATAATCAAAACACAGATATCTCCAGTATGGCTAACTCATATTTAAATTGGCCTTGAGTATCTTTGCAGATTGCTCCTTCTTCTGCCCAGTTATTGGTAACACCAATGTTTAATATTAACATGGCAGTTAGGAGAACAATTTTAGCTGCAAAAAAATCATAGGTTACATTTTAAAATAAAATATAAATGACATCTATGTGACTCCTGCTTGCCATAAGTTATATTTGGGGAGAGGGCTATTTATAAGGGGAAGGGGAGGGCAAAGAATATCAGAATATATTGAGGTAGTGCCATTTCAAATTACTCACATCTCTCTTACTTACCCTACCCACCTGCTTGAGAATCCCTGCTATGGTAAGCTACTTGGTGACAGCTGCGCTGGAGTCACAGGTACTGATTGGGACAGTAGTAAGAGTAGTAGTAGTGATAGTAGCATTAGTGTGTTGGAGTAGAACAAAGATTGAGAACCAGTGCTTTAGAAAAACCCATCTCTCTACCTGGAAATGCAGTTTTCTACCTCTATACCCCTTCTTTAAAATAACAGCAAAACAATACGTCTGTCACATCCCCCTTTCTGTCAGCAATTGCTGAATCAGTATATCTTTTTAAAGCAATTTACTGTTCACAGCCATGGAGAAACTTTTAACTTTGGTCTAGAGACATGTTTATAATGAACTAATGACGTACTGTTCTTTTACTGCTTTAAAGCTGTCCTGTTTTTAAACAAGCAGTGAGGCCATTTTGTAGCATTGAACTTAAAGGTTAGTATTGATTCAGTATGTATTTATTGAGCACTAATTATGGTGCCAGATGCTGTATTGGATATTTGGGATACAATGGAGAGCAAAAATGGACACAGTCATTTCTCTTACAAAGCTTGGATTCTATTGGATAGTTAATTGGAATAATTATCACATAAGTGTGAAATTCCAACTTTGATGAGTATTATGAAAGGTACCTAGAATAATGAGAGCCTGTTCTGGGGGATCAGGAAGGCTCCTTTTGGAAGTGACTATTGAGTTAAGACATAAAGGATAAGTAGGAATTAATTAGGCCACAAGAAATAGGAATATCATTCAATATTCCAGTAGAGAGAACAGAAAGTGGAACGCACCTGTGACGGGCAAGTGCATAATGCACTCGAAGAACTGAAAGAAAGTTGGTATGTGTTACAAGAGCAAAGGGCCAAAGAAATGAGATGCAAGGTAAGTTTGAACAGGTGGGTAGGGACCATATCTACTTGATTTTATTGGCCATGCAGTAGATTTGGGGGGCTGTATCATAGCAGTGGGAAATGTTTTAAACTAGATGGTAACCTCAGGTATGAGATTAGATTAGCTCACTCAAGCTAGGTTAAGGAGAGAGTTTGTGATAGTGAACAGAATGAATGCAGGAAATCATTTAGGAGGTTCTTATTCTGATCCATATGAGAGGATAGTGAGGGTAGGATAGTGCAGGGTAGGAAGGATAGTGCAGGGTAGGATAGTGAGATGGAGGTAAGTGTTCAGAACAGGAGAGACTTGAGAGGTGAAAATAAACAGTCTAGAAATGTACTGGAATGGAGGGATGAGGGAATTTAGGATGACTCCAAATGTCAGTTGGCTGGATAAATAGATAGATGTGAGTTATTATTAACAATAACTGTATTGCTAACCTTATTGATCAATTACTAATGGCCAGACTCTGTGTTTTGCATATATTGATTCATCTAATTCTCATGATAGTTCTGTGTGATAGGTTTAGTATTATTATTATTTCCATTTTACTCAGGATTAAGTAAGGGGCCCAAGGCTCCAGAGCTAGAGAAACCAGTTTCTCCAAAACACACATTTATGCCTGGTGGGAGGTAGCAGGAGGTGGAAAGAAAAGCAGGCAGAAAGAGTAAATGTGGGTGGATAGGTAGCGGGAAGGAAGAGTATGGGGTTCCAGGGAGGTATTGTTATAAAAATTAAACATGTTTATAAGCCAATGAGATGCATCTAGTGGAGAGGAAAGCTGAATATTCTAGCGAAAGAGAGGGATAATTAGTATGCGTAAGGTTTCTGAACGAAGAGGAGATCCAAGATACATGTAGAGAGAATGGCCTTATGTTGAAAGGATAGCTTTTGTACTTTGAGGCAGAGGGAGACAGTGTTGAGGGAGGGGAAAACAGAGCAGAAGGTGGGAGGTTGAGAGAGTTTTTGTCTGATGGTTTCTTTATTCTCTGTAAAATTGGAGCCTGCGACAACTGCTGAAAGTGGGTGAGAGTAATAAGAGCTTGGAGAGAGTAAAAAGTTTTGAAATAGGGAAGAGTGGGAGAGCCAGCTGGCCAGAGAAATAGAAGGACTGCCAGGCACCGTTGGGGACTTACTTGGAGCTAGTTATCATAAATTCATGGTACAATGAGTCTGCCCTGTTGTGTGACTTTCTCCGGCAATGCTTACATGATTAGTAACAGGCACGGTGATGACAGTAATAATCCAGTGCTATAGCAGGGGGTTTGCTATGTAGGCAAGAGTGTTATTGAAATGAAAATGGTAATGGGGATAAAGAAAAGGAGATAATCTTCCATTAAAGAAGTAGAAACAGGATTTGATAATTATGTACGTGCAGAGGGTGAGGAGAAGAGGTTGGATGCCACCACAATTCTGTTTGACAGATGGATTAGTTGATAGCTGTTTAATAGTCTCCCCCAAAATTCATGTCTACCCAGAACCTCAGAATGTGATCTTATTTGGAAATAGAGTCTTTGCAGATGTATTTAGTGTAAGGGTAGAGATAAGATCATAGCAGCTTAGACTGGGCCCTAAATCCAATGAGATTGTCCTGATAAGAGACACTGAGGACACACAGAGACACTGAGAAGAATGCTGTCTGCTGAAAGAATCTGAGATTGGGATGACATGTCGGCAAGCTGAGAAATGCCAAGGATTGAGGTCGACCACCAAACACTGGGAGACAGACATGGAACAGTTTCTTCTTCGGGGTATCCAGAAGGAACCGATCCTTGATTTTGAGCTCCTGGCATCCTGAATTGTGAGAGAATAAATTTTTGTTCTTTTAAGCCACCAACTTTGTGGTGATTTGGTATGATGGCCCTAGGAGACTTAGACCATTTACAGAAGTAAGGAATCCAGGAGAAGGAACAGGTCTGGCAGGAAAGATAATGAGTTGAGTTTAGGAGATTGTGCATAGTTAAGGTCCTTATCCTTTCTTGCATATTCCTAACATAGTCTCCTGGTTGCCTCTTACCCACTCCAAACCATCCTTTCATTGTCAACGTCATTCTAAAATGTTTCATTTGAACAGTTCATATTAAAAAAGGGGGCAACTCTGATTCTGGTCGCTCTTCTTTTTATACTTCCCTTTTACTCATTGGCTAACATTCAGACTCTAGCATGGTCATCAGTGCCCACCTAGTGCATCTGTCCTCACCCCTTGTCACCCCTTCGTGGCTGCTTTTGCCTCTTAGTAAAACTGGTTTGTGTGCAGTTGTCTAAACAGGCCTTGCTCTTGCATGGCGTTGCTACTTTAACATAGGCTTTTGTGTATAATGCCTTCTCTGCCCCATTGTCTACAGTGTCACACACCCACTTGTCTTTCAAGATGCCACTTACATCACCATCTCTGAAGGCTGTCCTCACCCCATTTATCTCTGCTCTCTATAGGCAGAGGCTGTCAACACCTTTAACTCACTTGGACTGTTAAATTGGTTACGTTATACTACCATTAATGGTTGCCACAGCTCTTTACCTCTAGAAGGTAAGATCTTTGAGGGTCAGGACAATGGCTTATATGAAATAATCTTAATATCAAATGCTTCGCGAAAGCTGACTTTGGGTGGGAACATTTTCTCTTCGTGAACCCACTTTGGTTTCTTTCTCTCTTTTTTTTTTTTTTTTAAGATTTTATTTATTTATTTGACAGAGACACAGTGAGAGAGGGAACACAAGCAAGGGGAGAGGGAGAAGCAGGCTTCCCGCGGAGCAGGGAGCCTGATGCGGGGCTGGATCCCAGGACCCTGGGATCATGACCTGAGCCAAAGGCAGACGCTTAATGACTGAGCCACCCAGGCGCCCCCCATTTTGGTTTCTAAGAATTGGTTGGTGGTTTTTTCCCTGTAGCGCTTTCAAAACCTTAATGAGTAGTGAGTAATTCCTTTGAGTATTGATATCCGGTTGATTTACATGTGGATTTCAGAATTGGTGTTTCGCTTGCCCTTTTTTAAAATTGGAAATTTGAAACTCACACATTAAATACCAACCTTTCTGACCTATATACATCCCTATCTCACTTGAGAGGGGTTTTCATTTCTCAGACCTTTCCGTACACAGTATATTAGCTGATCTCCATTCAGTACTCGGGTGAATTTCTCCTCTCCGACTGACCCTTTTACGTCTTTTTTTTTTTTTTTTTTTTTAATTTAAATTCCAGTTAGTCAACATACAATGTAATATTCGTTTCAGGTGTACAATATAGTGATTCAGCACTTGCATACATCACCCAGACTTTCACTTCCTTTTTTTTCCCACTTTTTAAAAAAAATTTTATTTTATTGTGTTATGTTAGTCACCATACAATACATCATTAGTTTTTGATGTAGTGATCCACCACGATTCATTGTTTTCATATAACACTCAGTGCTCCATGCAGTACGTGCCCTCCTTAATACCCATCACTGGGCTAATCCATCCCCCCCACCCCCCTCCCATCTAGAACCTTCAGTTTGTTTCTCAGAGTCCATAGCCTGTCATGGTTCATCTCTTCCTCCTATTACCCCCCTTTCATTTTTCCCTCCCTTCTCCTAATGTCCTCCATGCTATTCCTTATGTTCCATAAATAAGTGAAACCATATGATAATTGACTTTCTCTGATTGACTTATTTCATTTAGCATAATCTCCTCCAGTCCCATCCATGTTGGTGTAAAAGTTGGGTATTCATCCTTTCTGATGGCTGAGTAATATTCCATTGTATATATGGACCACATCTTCTTTATCCATTTATCTGTTGAAGGGCATCTCAGCTCTTTCCACAGTTTAGCTGTTGTGGACATTGCTGCTATTGGCCCTTCTTTTCACTACATCAGTGTCTTTGGGGTAAATACCCAGTAGTGCAATTGCTGGGTCATAGGGTAGCTCTATTTTTAATTTTTTGAGGCACCTCCACACTGTTTTCCAAAGTGGCCATACCAACTTGCATTCCCACCAACAGTGTAAGAGGGTTCCCCTTTCTCCACAACCTCTCCAACATTTGTTGTTTCTTGCCTTGTCAATTTTTGCTATTCTAACTGGTGTAAGGTGGTATCTCAATTCTTTAACACCATACACAAAGATAAACTCAAAATGGATGAAGACCTCAATGTGAGACAGGAATCCATCAAAGTCCTAGAGGAGAACATAGGCAGCAACCTCTTTGACATCAGCCACAGCAACTTCTTTCAAGATACATTTCCAAAGGCTAGTGAAACAAAAGCAAAAATGAACTTTTGGGACTTCATCAAGATAAAAAGCTTCTGCACAGCAAAGGAAACAGTCAACAAAACAAAGAGGCAACCCACAGAATGGGAGAAGATATTTGCAAATGACACTACAGATAAAGGGCTGGTATCCAAGATCTATAAAGAACTTCTCAAACTCAACACCCAAAAAACAAAAAGTCAAGTCAGAAAATGGGCAGAAGACATGAACAGACACTTCTCTGAAGAAGACATACAAATGGCTAACAGACACATGAAAAAATGTTCATCATCATTAGCCGTCAGGGAAATTCAAATCCACTTCTTTTTGAATTGGTACATCACACATGCCTCTATAATAGTGTTTATGACACTCTCCATCATAATTAGAAATATCATTTTATCTCTTTACCAGACAGTGAAATTCTGAAGGGCAGAATCCGTGTCTCATTCATCTTTTTGTCTCCAGATCCTGGCATACAGCATGTACTCAATAGCTGTTTATCTGAGTGAAGAAATTATTTGAAACACTTTAGTGTTCTGCCGTGAATCCTCCCAAGATTACCAATACTCATTCTGTAATACAGGTTTCATGAGAGCTGGGCTGGTGTCTGTCTGATTATATCCATGATGTCTAACACAGTGTCCACCACACTGTTGAATGACTTAATCTGCAGGTTCATTTATTCCCCTGGTATGTAATTCACAAGGATATGGTTTGTGAGTTAGGATTTCATGGTATTCCACCTTAAGAAAAATTTGGAACTGTGACTAAAATAACATTAAACATCACTGTATGAGAATATTGTGTATGGATTTAGTGCGCTTGTGATGTTTCTAAAATATTGGGTGAGTTGATTCTCCTCACCCTACCTCCAGTTTGACCATAGAGCAACTGAGTTCTTTAACATTACAGTGGAAACAAGAAATATGTTATTTGGGACTTCATTTTGTGGTTAACATTAGTAATTTAACTGTCAAAAATACATCACGGATTTATCTACTTGCTTCTATTTCAAATCTCTCCCCCCCCATCTTAGTTCATTCACTTTGTCTCCTATATTACACACAGCTGCCTTTTTTAATTAAATTTTTTTTTTAAGATTTTATTTATTTATTTGAGACAGAGAGAATGAGAGACAGAGAGCATGAGAGGGAGGAGGGTCAGAGGGAGAAGCAGACTCCCTGCCGAGCAGGGAGCCCGATGCGGGACTCGATCCCGGGACTCCGGGATCATGACCTGAGCCGAAGGCAGTCGCTTAACCAACTGAGCCACCCAGGCGCCCATAATATAAGTATCATTTTGAATGAGAAAATAACTTTTTAAAAAAAGTAGCATTGTTTTACATTTAAAAATGATTGTTAAATATCTGGCTTACTAGAAGATAGCTGGATTCTTGTATCTGCTTCTGCATTCAAACAATTGTGACTCAAGGTTTGGGTTATAGCCTAGGAAGAAAGTTTGACCTCACAGAAATAAGTAGTTGGATAAGGGAGAAGTATTTAATAACCTTTTCAGATAGTTGTGGATATTTTTCTTTGATATTAAAAGGTAATTTCTTGGGGTTCCTGGCTGGCTCAGTTGGTTAAGAGTTGGTTAACTCTTTGATTTTGGCTCAGGTCTTGATCTTAGGGTCCTGAGATCCAGTGATGAGTTGGGCTCTGCGCTCAGTGGGGAGTCTGAGATTCTCTCCCTCTGCACCTCCTGCTCATGCATACTCTCTCACAAAATAAATAAAATTTTTTTTTTTTTAAAAGGTAATTTCTTAAAGGTTATTTACAGTATGGAGTCTAAAGCTCTTATCAGTGAAGTTTTCATCCGCTGTTACAATAAAATAATGTGTAGTCATTGAAAGAATCCTTTACTGAGTCATGATGTTGACATTATGGATTGGTCATTTTGAAAATACTGGTTTGCTGAGTTATGCAGATTTTCTAAATGTGGGCACATCTCATTATACAATATTTTAAAAATCCCATTTGGGGGCGCCTGGGTGGCTCAGTCAGTTAGGCGTCTGCCTTCGGCTCACGTCATGAACCCAGGGTTGTGGGGTCGAGCCCCACATTGGGCTCTCTGCTTAGCAGGGAGCCTGCTTCTCCCTCTCCCTGCTGCTCCCCCTGCTTGTACTCTCTCTCTGTGTCAAATAAATAAATAAAATCTTTTAAAAAAATTAAAATAAAAATCACATTTGTTACTATTACCAGTCTCATTAGAAGAATCTTTAAATGTTTAGAAGCTGTTAAGATCATGGTGATGGATTCAATTTTTCCAAAATTCTAATTTTCATTTGAAAACACAAATTTTTATCATTGGCAATAAATGCTGCCAGTTGTTTGCCTTGAAGCAACAGATTGACTTAATTATTCTCAAGATTATGTCTACCAAATACATTAACCTTAATAACTGTATTTGCTCTTCGTTCAAGTAAAAATGATGTTCCATGAAAAGAAATGTTTGGTTTTGCAACTCCAGCAATTGCATAAGTGCTTTTTCTTGGGACCGTATGGTTTGATATGCAGCATATACGCTTTATGCACACTTCCCATTTCATCACACAGAATATTAAAAAGTCGTACTCGAGCGTCTGCCTTCGGCTCAGGTCATGATCCCGGAGTCCTGGGATCGAGCCCCGCATCGGGCTCCCTGCTCGGCAGGAAGCCTGCTTCTCCCTCTCCCAGTCCCCCTGCTTGTGTTCCCTCTCACGCTGTGTCTCTCTCTGTCAAATAAATAAATAAAATCTTTAAAAAAAAAAAAAAAAGTCGTACTCAAGGCTTGAGATTTTAAGAATTAATAATTTTTACTGCTGCATCATGGGCATTCTTAAATGAACTTTTATTTTTTTTAAACAGCAAGCACATAGTGGTGAAGAGTACACTGCATTGACTTGTACTAAAATGCTATTATCATTTACTCATCATTGCTTTTGCACCTGTAGTACAAATGTCAGCATGGTGAAAAAAGCAACTGTTTTATTATTACTAAAATAGTTTTGACCTTGTGGATGCCCTGGAAAGGTCCCACAGACCTGTGAGAACTGCTGCTCTGATAGTAATGGGAAGAAGAACCATACTCTCCCACCCCACTGATTCCCTTCTTCTTGTTTCTTTCGTACAGCGTATGCTTTGTAATTATATATTATATTACTAGCTTTTAATGACCTTGGACAAGTTACCTAACCTCTCTGCATTCCAGTTTCCTTCTCTGTACAAAAAATTGTGTCTCTCGAGGCTTAGCATGAGGATTAAGACAATTATTCAAAACAGCGCCTGGCACATGTGCCGTTCATTTTCTTTACGTGCTGCCTCCCACACAAGGCCACCATAAGCTTTGCAGGGCAGGACCCACATATGTGTCATCTACCAGTGTATCCCCAGAATCCAGCCAAGTGCTTGGCATATGGTTGGGGGTTGATAAATACTTTCTGAATGAATGTATCTTAAAAATAAAAATAAGTTTGCTTGTCTTAAGCTGCAGAGCAGTTTGGGGAGAAATGATGACAGATGAAGTTAGTGGTCCTTATGCTTGGATCGAGAGGAAATTGGAGTGAATAGGTGTTTTCTCACATAACTTTTGTAAGCCAAATGAACGGACTGTTTCAGCAGCCAACTTGTAAAGAGGAATATTATTTCCTATCTCAAGGGGCAGCAGAGGTTTTTATATTTGACCTGTGGATATATTTTCTGTTTGGTCAGAGTCTTTGTTTTCAAATAGGACTTCTTGGCTTTCTGTAAACTTGGGTACTCGGAGCAATGCTGACCACTTCAGGCCTATGGGAAAAGAGAAGATAGAGGCGTGTGTTAACTCAAATTAGCTCTAAGAGTTTGTTCTGCTATGTGGAAAGAGTAGAAGAAAAACCAGGGAATGGATCAAAATACTTTTGTTAGTTACATTATCCCCTTGACTTTTGTCACAGGAGAAAAGGCCACGTGAAGAATATGGTTCTGTTCTGCTTCTGCTGTCGTTCAGGATCCTTTATACAACAATTTCTGTGATGCTTTCTTTTAAAAGTTTAGTTCCAGGAAAGAAAGAGTCTCACCAGATAAAATGGCATTGCTTCTTTTAATGAGACGAGGAGAATTATATAATATAAAGGTTCTCCTGGTTATAGGAAACTAGTATTAAATTTAATACACAATACACAGTATTAGGATGATATTTTTATAGTGCTATCTTGCCATCTCTATATGTTTATTTTTTACGTTTATATCTTATGAACTTTAAAGCCTTTTGGGAAGTAGGTGGGTGTAGATGATTAATTTTAGATATTGGTATTAAATGATATAATTGCTAGAGATTTAAATTCTAATCTATTTCCATCCTAAACTGCATTTTCAAACATAAAAAAAAAATACATTTAAAAAGCATACTTGTTTCCTTTTAGTGATTACCTTTTGTACACTTTATTTATTTTTATTTTTATTTTTTTAAAGATTTTATTTATTTACTTGAGAGAGAGAATGAGAGAGAGAGAGCACATGAGAGGGGGGAGGGTCAGAGGGAGAAGCAGACTCCCTGCTGAGCAGGGAGCCTGATGCGGGACTCGATCCCGGGACTCCAGGATTATGACCTGAGCCGAAGGCAGTCGCTTAACCAACTGAGCCACCCAGGCGCCCTATTTATTTTTTATTAACATATAATGTATTATTTGTTTCAAGGGTGCAGGTCAGTGATTCATCAGTCTTACACAATTCACAGTGCTCACCATAGCACATACCCTCCCCAATGTCTATCACCCAGCCACCCCATTCCTCCCACCCACCTCCACTCCAGCAACCTTAGTTTGTTTCCTGAGATTAAGAGTCTCTTATGGTTTGTCTCACTCTCTGGTTTCATCTTGTTTCATTTTTCCCTCCCTTCCCTTATGTACACATACTTAAAAACAGAAGGTGCAGAAACATTTATAGGTAAATGTGAGATTATATTTACTTCTTTATCAGCAGCTTTCTGTGCTGTTGTTCATTACAGTTAAACTGCTATTTGGAGTCAGCTATTTTCTTTGTAATTCTTAAACAGCTTGGGGAACGTGTGCTTTTGTGTGCATGCATGTCTGTGCCTGCTTTTGTGTGCATACACATGAGTCCCTGTGTGTGTGGGGGGGTGGGAGTTGCTGGCTAGATGAGGAATGTTCTGAGTTTCTTGCTTAAAGCCCTGTTTTTTTGAGATTTGGGGATGTGATCTCATCTGGAGCTCATGGGCTGCTTCAGCACCATTTCTCTTACTGCCAGGATTACACAGAATGTCAGAAGGTCTGTGTTTTAATGCCATTTGTAATTTGGGACAACTCACCTAATCTTTTTGGGCCTCAGTTTCTTCATGTGCAAAATAAAGATATTTTACCAGATTTGTTTAGGTACTTAGGTTGGGCCCTCTAAAATGTGTTACCAAAAGAGCTGAATGACACGCTGAAACTAATGACTGATCTAGATCCAAGTTCCCTGCCATACAATATGATGTTTGCTAGTTTCTTGTCTTAGTTTGATCCTCTCCTGAACTAGAGGTTTTTGAGGGGTGCTTAAGGCAAACTAATTGGCATTTTTATCCACGAGACTCTTAAATAAAAACTAGCTAATGTTTAGAAAGAAAAAAATACAACTGTTGTGTATTTTTAGAAGATAACATGGACAGACGATTAAGGTCTAGACAAAGTGGAAAAATAGGAAACTCAAAATAAAAAATTCCTTTGATTTTGGTGTCACACAGTGGAATCCAGTAGTGACGGATTATTTTAGAAAGGAATTATCTTGTTGGAAAAGTTTGGATGTTTGAAAGAGTGTGAGATGAAAAATAGAAAAGTAACAGCTCCATTAAATACAAATAAGTGGTGATGATAACGTTCTAATGTTAGATAGACTGCTTCTCTGTCTTTTTCTTTTTTGGGAATACTTCATTCCTACTTTGCGAAATACGCCTCGATTTTCATCTGTCTCCACACTCCATTCCAGCTGGACCACTTGCTGAGAATTATTACTTTAGAAAATCTCACCATTGATTTAATGGCTTGGGTGTAGTGAAGGCCATGGTCCTAAGTAAGGCCCAGAGACCTCCTGGAATAAGATCATTTTATCCTTACTGTCTAGGGAAAGAGTGTCTTGATGGTTAGCTCTATTTTCTTTTTTCTTTTTTTTTTTAAGTATGTTAATCTAAATCTTTTTTCTTTTTTTAAATTTTATTATGTTATGTTAGTCACCATACAATACATCATTGGTTTTTGATGTGGTGATCCACGATCCATTGTTTTCGTATAACACCCAGTGCTCCATGCAGTACGTGCCCTCCTTAATACCCATTACCGGGCTAACCAGTATTTTATTTTTTCTATAAATGAATCTTCAAGATCAAATGTAGGAAAGTGAAACGATTGTTTCCCAAATTAAGACTGTATTTAACATAGTTTTTAACTGTTTTCGATTTTACTTTTTTTTTTTTTAAAGATTTTATTTATTTATTCATAAGAGACAGAGAGAGAGAGGCAGAGGGAGAAGCAGGCTCCCCGCCGAGCAGGGAGCCCGATGCGGGACTCAATCTCAGGACCCTGGGATCATGACCTGAGCCAAAGGCAGACGCCCAACCATCTGAGCCACCCAGGGGCCCTCAATTTTGCTTTTTAAAGCATTTTTGGGATCTCGCTTGAAAATTTTAAGTAAGAGTTGAAGGTTGAAATTAGCTGTTTCCTTTAAACTTTCACTCTTTACTAGTTCTAGTGTTCCCAAAGTAAGACAGTCAGGTGAAAAATACTCAGGCTTTTTTATGGTCAGGCTGATTTTGAGTCTGTTACTTATTAACTATGTGATTTGGGGCAAATCATTTAAACTCTGACTTCCCGTTTCCTTAACTATTAAGAAAGAAGTTGGAGAGTAGGAATTACAGATAATGTATGGTGTGTATATGCCTGCCATATGGTATATAGATGCTTGCTTTGTGGTAGCTGTGAATATTGTTAGTAAGTGAAACATATGTATTGTAACTATAGAAACACATTTTTTTCTCCTTATGGCCAGCTGCTTGATAACACTTCCATTGCCTTGCCCTGCGAGTAATTGGGTTCAAAGTGCTGTTTTGCTGCTGAGCAGTTGGGTAGCCCTGGATATAAAAACAATTTTGATTGGCCTTGGTTTCATTATGTAAATACTAATTGTCATCATTATTGTCTTTATGTTCTCTAAGATCTCTTTAAATTCTAAAATTTGGTGATATTAGGAAGGTAACCATTAAATAAAATATGGAAATTTCTAATCTTGACATAAAACTTATCAATGACTGTTTTCTTAGCAGCTAAAATGCTTACATCATGGACAAGAAATGAGTTATTTAATATTACTAAATTTAGAGTGAATTTGAAATACTTGTTTGAAAAATAAAATTGGGCTTTGAATTTTATTTTACTTTATTTTTCTGGGTAGATATAGTGTACTTTATTGATATACATGACAAAGTGGGGCTCCCTAAGCCCCGCTCCTTCTTCAGAAGGTCTAGGATGGAACTTGTTAAGGTCAAGAGATTCTCATTGTACTAGGGGATGATTTGGAGCAAGGACTCTTCCAGCAGCTGAGGGCTTCTGTGTCTTCCTCTGGTGCTCTCACTGGGGCTGGTGGTCCTGGGGGCTCTTACTTCTTAGAGGCCATGTGGACCATAAGATTACCACCTGGCTGCTATAGCCAAATTCATTGTCATACCAGGAAATGAGCTTGAACGCAGTGGTCATTGAGGGCAATGCCAGTCCCCGCACTGAAGGTGAAAGAGTGGGTGCCATTGTTAAAGTTGCAGGAGACAACCTGGTCCTCAGTGGAGCCCAGGATACCCTTGAGGGGGTCCTCCAATGCCTGCTTCACCATCTTCTTGATATCATCATATTGGGCAGCTTTCTTTAGGCAGCAGGTCAGATCGATGACTGACACATTAGGGGTGAGGACATGGAAAGCCAAACCAGTGAGTTTCCCATTCAGCTCCTGGATAACCTTGCCTCCATCCTTGGCTGTAGAAGCAGGGATGATGTTCTGGGCAGCCCCTCAGCCATCACGCCGCAGCTTCTCAGAGGGGCCATCCACGGTCTTCTTGGTGGTATTGATGGCATGGACTGTGTCATTAGTCTTTTCCTGTTGCCCAAGTTGTCATGAATGATCTTGGATGGGGGCCAAGCAGTTGGTGGTACAGGAGGCATTGCTGACAGTCTTGAGGGAGTTGTCATACTTCTCATGGTTCATGCCCATCACAAACATGGGCCATCATCAACGGGGGCAGAGGTAATGACCCTCTTGGCCCCACCCTTCAAGTGAGCCCCAGCCTTCTCCGTGGTAGTAAAGACACCAGTGGATTCCACAACATACTCAGCATCAGCATCACCCTATTTGATGCTGGAGGGATTTCCCACCTGGAAGATGGAGATGGGCTTTCCATTGATGACAAGTTTTCTGTTCTCAGCCCTTGACCATGCCATTGAATTTGCCATGGTTGAAGTCATACTGGAACATATAGAGCATATAGTTGAGGTTAGTGAAGGGGTTGTTGATGGCAACAATGTCAGCTTTGCCAGAGTTAAGAGCAGTCCTGGTAACCAGGTGCCCAAGATGGCCAAATCCAAATCACGCCGGCACTGCACAAGAAGATGCAACTGTCTGTTGAACGAGGAGGAGCAGAGAGCCTGGGCTTCGAATTTTAACATCTGCATCTTCTCTTTGTAAAGGACTTTTACTTATTTTTTAAGTTGGTCAACTTCTTGAGAAATTATTCGACTTAAGAATCCATGTTTGTAATAGGCCACATTGAAAAGACCTGTGTACTACCCTGTTTTCCTTGCCCTTTTAAAATTATAATCATTTCTGACTTAAATATTTGTCTGCCAAATTAATTAATGAACACCACTTACGCCTCTTCTTTCTTAACTCTAGGAGTTTTACTCCGTTATTAATAACTCATGAGATTTTTGGTTTGGGACCACCAGACACTATATGCCTATTGAAACACATAGTATACCCCTTGTCACAAAGATTTAATTAAGTAAATCTAATTAAACCTTTTTTTTTTTAATTTTTAAGTTCTCTCTACACCTAGCATGGGGCTCAAACTCACACAACCACAGGATCAAGAGTCACGTGCTCTACTGAGTGAGCCAGCCAGGCACCCCTAGTTAAACCTTTAGATCTAATTTCCAGTTATAGATCTACATAGAGGAATATATTCCAGATCTGCGGAGAGGAATGTATTAGACAACACTATAAAGAAATAGTAAGACAAATGCAGAATGAAAGTCACTGTAATGAAAGAAGAGGTAAGAGTTGTGATAGATTAAATGGCTTATTTTAAACTATTTCTGGGTGTAGGTTCACTTTAGTATAAGCTTCATACTGCTCAAAAAGAATGTATAGTATTCAAATATTTGTTTTCCTTTTGTGATTACTTTGTTTCAAAGACTATAAAAACCTATAGGGTTTTGAGTTTTTGGTGTTTTTTTTTGACTTCCCAGACAAAGCTTATTTTTAAAGATTTGTGAGAGAGAGAGCATGAGGTGGGGGGAAGAGGGAAAAGAAGAAGCAGACTCCCCGCTGAGCAGGGAGCCCAATGTGGGGCTTGATCCCAGGACCTGAGATCATGACCTGAGCCGAAGGCAGATGTTTAACCGACTAAGCCACCCAGGCACCCCAAGACTTATTTGTACTTTAAAGGAGCAATCTTCAAGTTGTATTGAACATTGTCTAGTAAAAGGTGATTTTAAATGTTTATAGTTTTTTTGGTAGGCATATTTTTTGTTAAATGGAAGAAAATCTATAACACATTTATCATACATGTAAGTTTTTTTTTTTCTTTTCTAAGTTTTTCAGTTAGGAGTATTTGTGAAAGATACTGTGTGAAAACTGTTACATACCGTTTTAGAAGGCAACGGAAATGAAGTCCTACTTTAATATCTTGCATATGTTTATTATATTTAAAGAACAGAGTCGACTACTAGCATAATTATTTCTTTTAGCATCTAAATCTTTTTTTTTAAAAACTGAAGTATAGTTGACACAATGTTACATTAGTTTCAGGTGTACAGCATAATGATTCAACAACTCAATATGCTCTGCTCTGCTCAGCATAAGTGTAGCAATCCTCTTTCACCATATAGTGCTACTATCATACCATTGACTATATTCCCTATGCTGTACCTTTCATCCTGTGACTTACTCATTCTATAAGTGAAGGCCTGTACCTTTCATTCTCCTTCACCCTTTTTTGCCCATTCCCCTACTCATAATTGTATGTGTGTGTGTGTGTGTGTGTTTGGAGGGAGGGGGAGAGAGAGTGTGCTTGCAAGAATAAGAAAAAAATAGATAATCCTGTAGAAAAATAGGCAAGAGACTTGATAGGCACTTCACAAAACAGAATATCCAGATGGCCAATAAACATGAAAAGGGTGATTAACCTTATTAGTAAAGAAGAATTAGTAAATAAGATTACTGAATAATTAGTAATTACTAATTAGTTACTAAGATTAGTAATCAAGAAGGTTTAATTAAAATCATGATGGAATTCCACTGTATTCCTACCAGAATAGCTAAAAGTAAAAAGATTGACAGTGCCAAGTGAAGGCAAGGATGTGAAGCTTGAGTTTTCATAAATGGTGGGCATGTCAGTTACACAATCACTTGGAAAACTGGCCTTATTTGCCAAGGTTTAACGTAGTCATACATTGTAAACCAGCAATTTTCCTCCTAGATACACACTCAACAGAACTGTTTTCCATATGTACCAAAAGACAGGTTCATACCAATATCAATTTAATAGTCAAAAACTGGAAAACAGCATAAATATCCATCAAAAAGAATGAAAATGATAAATTTTGGTATATTCATTTAGTGAATACTATGTAGTAGTGAAAATGAATGAGCTGTAGCTATACAAAACATGAATGAATCTCATAAACATAATCTTAAGGCAAAGGCCAGGCATGAGTGAATGCATACCATATGATTCTATTTATGTTATATTCAAAAACAGGCAAAACTAGTTGTGATGTTAGAATTCAGGGTATTACTCTAATAGTTATGTCTGTGGATAAAGTGGAGGTAATGATTGGGAAAGAGCCACAAGGAGAGTCCTCGAGTGCTAGTACTGTCCTATTTCTTTATCTAGGTGGTAGTTAAATAGGTAAGTTTATTTTCTGGAATTCATCATGTGTGTACTTCTCTGATGTAAGTTATACATGAATAAAAACATTATAAAAAGGGATGAGGAAGTTCTTCTGATACGGAGTGATGTCTAAGAAGTAACACAAGCAAGATGCAACAGTGTTTATATTATGAAACATTTTGGTTTATATTTACAGCATGCCACCTCTTTTCTTCTACCTCTGGTTGTTACCCAAGCCCCAGTCCTTGGCCATCTGTTTTCCCTCTAATTCAGTCTTAGGATATAAATTCCTATCTCTGTGTTCCTTGTGCCAACCCTAGTCCCAATTTATCACTTTTTTTTTTTTTTATTTTCAACATTCCGTGGGATAGTTCCTGTTGATTATATCATGGCTGACAAAAATCAAACATGTTTAAAACTTAATTCATCTGTCTTCCTCCCTCTTGTCTACATAAGCTACCATCCTGATCTTACTATTTCCTTCAATGGCTTCACTATTCTCTAAGCTTGAAATATTTGTCATTGTTGATCTAATTTTCCACTGGACATCCAATCTGTGTTGCCAACAATTTCCTTTCAGCATTGTGAAATGCTTTATTTCCATTTACAAAGTTACCATTATATCATCATTTGGAAAGCTACAATAGGGTATTGCTAATGTCCCTATCTTCACCTTTCCTGCAAATAACATGTCGCTAAAATGTCCATTGAAGAAAATGTTTCAAAGTTATACAGTGATGATGGTTGCATAACTCTATGAGTATACTAAAAACTGCTCAATCATACACCTTAAAAGAGTGCATTTTATGGTACAGGAATTATATCTCAATAAAGCGTCATTAAAACAAAACCAAGAACGTCATTGAGAGCATGCAGTGATTTCCAGTGGGATTAGATCTCAGTTTTGGTCTTTCATCCAGAGCTAGTCATTTATCCAATTTCACTTTCCTATCCAGTCTTGGGCATTCTGTCAATAGAGAACTTCTCTGAGTAGTCTAAACTCCTTGATAATAACATCTTCATATTCTAGTAAGTGCTTTCATGTATAAGATTAATAATCTTAGGAGAATAGTCAAAGCCATGGATATTATCCCTGTTTTAAAATTGGGGAAACCAGCGAAGACAGTGATTTATCTGGAAGTACAGGGCTAGTCTTAGAATTCATTTCAACTTAAAGATATTTATTGAACGTCTTTTATGTACTAGGTACTGATTGGTGCAGTTGGTAGAGATGCATTTCAGTCCTTTGGTCGCTGTACCCAGAGAATTTACCTAAGTTGCTTCAGGTTTCTCTCTGCTTCTGCTAGTCTTCTTTCCATCTCTGGACTGCTTTACTACTTTTTTTTTTTTTAATTAAAGATTTTATTTATTTGACAGAGAGAGACACAGCGAGAGAGGGAACACAAGCAGGGGGAGTGGGAGAGGGAGAAGCAGGCTTCCCGTGGAGCAGGAGCCTGATGCGGGGCTCAATCCCAGGACCCTGGGATCATGACCTGAGCCGAAGGCAGACGCTTAGTGACTGAGCCACCCAGGCACCCCTTCTTTACTACTTCTATTTTGTCCTTGTCATTTAACTTCAAAGCACTTCTGAACTCTCTTTCCCTCACTAACCCTCTTTAAGCCTTCCTTTGCTTTGAATTCCTTGGGATGACCAATTCTAAATATATCTGTAACTTGCCACATTTTTCTTTAGTTGGCTTGCATTTATATCACCTCAGTTGATAAGAAAGCTTTTCCAAGACATAAATAGTTATCATCTATAATTTTAAACATATTTTCCACAATTCTTTTCTCACTGAGTTGGCATAGTTCTGAGCCCCTTGATGCTTAGTACAATTATGTTGAATTAAATAGAAAAGTCAGGCCTTTTTTTAAAATTTATTTTATTATGTTATGTTAATCACCATACATTACATCATTAGTTTTTGACGTAATGTTCCATGATTCATTGTTTGCGTATAACACCCAGTGCTCCATTCAATACATGCCCTCTTTAATACCCATCACCAGGCTTGAACTTTAATCTGTTGACCACTTAGGAAGACCAGACCCACAAGAAACACATCCTGTGCACAATTGTAAAACACATTAATTGTGAAAATTAAAACTTCAGCTTGAATGGATAAGTGGTTCCGAGGAGTTGTTCTGCTATGGCAGAACTGTAGCTTACAGTTAACTCTGATATTTAGGCCCATTGTGACCTCAGTGGCTCCTACCTTAGCACCTAAAATAATTACTTGATAATGGGTTGGTTGATACGGGCTAGTATTCTCTGGGGTGGCCACTTGCCTCACCTTTGATACACCATTAATGTTAGTGGACCACTGTGGCACATGTTATCTCTAAGGATGATGAACCATCCCATATGTTTATATTTTCATAAACTTTGTAGGTAAAGGTGAAACAGTGAAAAGCCTTCTTCAAGTAAGCAAAGTAAAATGGAAATAGCATTCTGTGTTATTAGGAGATACTGTTTATGGGGGTGCCTGGCTGGCTCAGTTGGAAGGGCATGGGACTCTTGATCTCAGGATTTTGAGTATGAGCCCCACATTGGGTGTAGAGATTATAAACAAACAAACAAACAAACTTTATTTTAAAAAAAGAAGATACTCTTTCTGGTAGAGTTAGTTCTCTTGCCACTCACATAACTTACGTGTGCTATTGAATTTATGACTGTTTAGTTGGATGTCTTATAACTCAGTTCGTCTATTCATTCTGGTGTTCATCTGTTCATTTTAAAGGTAGTCTTTCTGTGTCATCTTTGAATAATTATTAGAGTCAAAATAAAGAAAATTAGCTTACTTGATGTTTTTCATTGTTGTTGTTTTATAAGGCTCAGTTGGTGGATCTGAAATCTGAACTGACAGAGACCCAGGCAGAGAAAGTTGTGTTGGAGAAAGAAGTCCATGATCAGCTTTTACAGCTGCACTCTATCCAGCTTCAGCTCCATGCTAAAACTGGTCAGAGTGTTGACTCTGGTACCATTAAGGCAAAACTGGTAAGTAGTTTAGAAGGTAACATATACTTACATGTATTTTAGAGGGTGAAGAGGACAGTTTTTAATGAGGCTTTGAATATAGAAGGTAATATGTGCTCATTGTGGGAAATTTAGAAAACGCAGAAAATGTAAAGATCTTTATGATCATCCACAGTCTCATCCCCTAGGGGTGAGAAGTGATAATACCAATAGGCAGTTGATACTTAGAATAGGATTTTTTTCCTATTCGAAAGTTTCTGTGTAAATATATTTAAAAGATATTTGTGATTATAACATGTACACTTTTTTTTTTTTTTTTTTTTTTTGCCCTATTGGATCAGTTAGGATTAAGTTCGGCTGCATATAACAGAAATCCAAATAACACTGGGATTATTCTTGATTAGTACAAATTATTTTCTCCCAAGTCCCGAGATAGGTAGTCTGGAGCTGATATGATAGCCCTATAGATACCTAGGTATATCGGTGCTTTTTGTTGTTGTGTTCTGCCGTTTTTAGCTCATGGTTTCCGTCCTTAGGATTTCTTCATTGCAGGCAGGAAGAAGGAAGAATCTAAGAAAAGGGCAAAAGGATGCTTCCAGGCTGCATTAGCCTTCTTTAAAGAACTTTTCATGAAATCCTCCTCAGCGATTTTTGCCCATCCAGTTAGCCATCTCATTGGCACTCCTGGCTTGCATTTCAGCCTTTTAGTTGGTGACATGGCCACCTCCAGTCAAACTAGAGTTCTGTTAATAAGGAAGAAGGGGAAAATGGAATTAGGTGCCAACCAGGAGTACATTTTTCTGTGGCTCTTATAAGCATTTTTCCTGCCACTGAACATTCTGTGATGTTTGTATAATACTCATTATATACATTTTCCATAATTAGCCTTTGCCCTCTTAATACAGGTTGTTTAAGTAGAAAATTTTTTAAAGTTTCATTTCAGCTTAATCTCCTGTGTATTTATTGTGCACTCTGTGCCAGACACTTTGCTGACCATAGGGGACACAGCAATAAGACAGATACAGCTTGGGAGAGGCAGGAGATGAAATGATGATGATGATAGTCATACATTTTTAAGTTTTACTTGATTTCAGTTAATTTCATTTGATTGGTTTCTAATACTGATGTTAGAATTTATTTAATGGAATATTTACATTCTCCTTAAACCTTTTAATTTCAGAAATTCTATGAATCTAAGTTAGTAACCTTGTTTAACTGAAATGAGTCAGATTTCTCGAGGCTTCTTTGGGATGTTTGATGTTAACATTGAGAAACAATGTACTTTTTCACTAGAAAAGAATTTACTTGAAATTTTAACATTAGATCTGAAACAGGGTGCTGTAGTGGAAAGGCACGGAACCAGGTAGGTTGACGAATTTTGGTGAAACAAAAAGTTTTAATCTAACACTTACGTAGTTACTGTTGCTTATGGATTTGCAAATATATTTGTTCTAAAGAACTTTACCCAAATGATATTCAGCATACGGGAATTTTCCTTATAATGATTATACCACTAGATAAATTCATTTGTTTGATATTTTTCTAATTATCAAACTTTTTTCTTATATCTTAAGTCTGTCCCCTCTGTGGAGGAGTTGGTAAGTATGTTATTTCTGTTTTGCTTTAATATGTCATGCTGAAGTGTTCTTAGTGTCTTACTTGCGTATTACATGTTGTTACTTTGTATTTGGAAATGATGTTCATGATGATAGTTTTTTAATCTGCCAGTACCTGAAAAGTTCAGTTGGTGGCCCATTGCTCTCTTCTCACTACATGCTGTTAAAGATTTTTCTTTTGTTTGTGATTTATAACCATTATTTGCAGAACCCGTCAATTATTGACAACTTCTGAGCCTTGTAATTTGCTCAAACCTCTACTTCAAAAGAGCAATTGGTTTTCCCACTTGAGTATTTGGAAGATACATTAAGCAGACCTAGCTTTTTCCTCTTTTCCTATTTGAGTTTATCCTGAGAGAAAGAATGTGCATGTTGGTTTCTTATTCATCCACTGCATGTATTATAACTTTTTAGTAGCAGTCTTGGAATAATTGTGTGGCATTTGAAACAACTGAATTTTGAAACTCTTTACCAGAACTTATTTTAGAAAATAACAATATATAAATTCTTAATAATCAGGTTCCAGTTTGTCTTATGGCTTTATTTCTTTGGAAAATAATGCTGTTTGGCGCTCTGAATACAAAATGAGCTTCTTGCTTATTACCTATTAAACAAGTTAACTAAAGATACATATTTTTTCTTTAAAACTGAGAGTGATTAATTTCAGTTTTCTTAGTCCTATTCGTGCTTGCAGATGTTATTTTCAGGCCGGAGGGTTTGTCAGATTCATTAGGGGTTTGAATCATGAAAGCAAAATGGTGACTTAATATGTGTTTCTCACATTTCATAAACATTGTATAAACAGCTCTTCAAAGTAATTGTAAGTAGATAATTCTCAACGTAAAGTTTATTTAGTCCATAAACCAAAGAATACTTGGTCTTCTGGGAACTCTTTTTGTGAAAAACAGCATCTGAAAAACACATCCAAACTATGGGGTTTTTTGGAACTGCTACTTGCCTTTTAGGAAATAGGTTCTGAAATAAATTACGATTTTAGTAATTCCGAAGTTGTTGAAAAAGGAGGATTCTAAATTATTAGTCCTTAAAATTCTTGAAAAACAATATCTAGAAATTATGGTCTAATGGTTATATTTTTTTACAGAAGTTGAAAAAGCCTGCTAATTAATCTTCCTCTGTTTATAATAACAAATATTTTTAATCAAAGAGGTGATAAATACATCTACCACTTGGTACTTACTCATTTTAGCTTGTATTTTTTTGTGTGTGTTTAAGTGGTACTCACTGCCTTGTATTTGAATATATCATATATTGGTGTTTAGCTGTATCATTTATTGATATACTTGTTGTCAAAACAGTAGACCAAAGCAGACAGTTAAATTAGTACCAAAATATATTCCAGAATTGTTAGAAGTTTGTTTAAATTTGTTTCTCAGCTTTTTAATATCCAGAATAAAAAGGGAAATAATTACAATAATCAGTACCCATATAATAGAAACAGTATCACTTGCAGTTTGCTCAAGAGAAACGTTTTTTTCTGGTGCTCAGCTAGATCTTTATTTAAGTCTCACAAAGTGGACATGAACAGTGTCTTCCACATCTCGTCAACAAATACAGCCACATTTTCACAAGATTTATAGATTCTGTGTATCAGTGAGTCAGTAAAAGCAGTTCTGTAAGGCAGTGAAAACACTTCTGCTCAGGACAAATGGAAGTTTACAGTGTTTGGATAGTTTTCTTGATCCAGAAATAACACTTAAAATATCTATCAGGGCCCTTATTCACCTCTCAGAAGAGTTTTGTTTAGCCACAGAGTTTGTGTGTGTATTTGAATTTGACTGCCTTTAGGCAAGATTTTGTACCTTCCATTTTCCACTCTACTTTGTCTTATATCGGCCTATCTGTCCTGTGCTTGGGTCCTGAAGGCATTTACATTCGTCACCCCTGACTTATAGGAATAGACACACTGTACTTTATACTTTTAAGGTAAATTGAACATTATTTCTCATGTGTAAGCTTATGGTAAAAATTGGATGGCAAAGATCTTGCGGTTTTATACTCTGGCTAACACCTGTAATTCACATATATGGATTATCTACCAAGTGGAGCATAGGATGGCATCCTTTTATGAGTGCTAAAAATGGATGCCCATTCTACCTCATAGAAGGCAGGTGAGGCCCTGTTTTCCTCTGCAAACATTCATTTTAACTTCACTCGCTTTGACATATGGACAGATAGATGAATCAGATCCCCAAATTCAGTGATAATCTACACCATAGATATGCTTAAGTAGAGAATTTTTTTAATGTGTCAATGTTTCAATGCATTTGTTACCAGCATTGTTCCATGACCATCAAACATTCTTTAAAAAATTGGAGTATCTGTTCTAATTTAAACAGTGTAGTTTCTTATAGTCCTCTAAGGTAAATTAGCTATAGAATCTATATATGTAACTGAAGGATTTTGACTTGTTTATAGAATTGTTGCATTAGGGATACCTGGGTGGCTGAGTCGGTTAAGCGTCTGCCTTTGGCTCATGTCATGATCCCAGGGTCCTGGGATCAAGTCCCGCATCAGGCTCCTTGCTCAGCAGGGAGCGTGCTTCTCCGTCTGCCTGCCACTCTCCCTGCTTTTGCTCTCTCTCTAATAAATAAATAAAATCTTTAAAAAATAAAATAATTAAAAACAACAAAAACAACAACAAAAAAGAACTTTTGCATTAAAGTTAATTAAATCTTTGGGTACAACCACCAGAGTGATTATTTTTATTTTAGTCTAGTTTCTTGACTCATTTTTAGAAAGTAAATAGAGAGCAGATGCATTCATTGAAACCACTCCTATTAGTATATGATGACATGAGCTTGGAGAAGACTAATTCTCTTAGTATCCTCGGTATCAGAGTACCCCAAAGCATAGAATTATCTTATGTGGAAGTGGTCCCAACACCTTCTGGTACTAGTTAAAAAGAATTGGATCCAAATCTTTGCTTGTGTGTCCCATTTTATGGAAATGAAGTGGTAACTCTTATCATATGCTTTCATTGTTGGTATTATAGACTGTGTGCGCTTTTATGTATTTTGAGGAACATGGTCTGTTGCCAAAAAGCCTTAAAAGTATTTTCCTTACACTGTGTTTTTTTTGTTTTTGTTTTTTAATTAAAATAGGAGAGAGAACTTGAAGCAAACAAAAAAGAAAAAATGAAAGAAGCTCAACTTGAAGCTGAAGTGAAGTTGTTGAGAAAAGAGAATGAAGCCCTTCGTAGACATATAGCTGTTCTCCAGGCTGAAGTTTATGGGGCAAGACTGGCTGCCAAGTACTTGGATAAGGAACTAGCAGGAAGGTGTGTAAAAAATGAGTACGTGGTACTCTTAGGTAACAAATTGGATATTTAATGAGGTTGACTCTTAACCTCTTGTGGTAAATGAAACATTAATTTTTAAGAGATATTTTACAGTTGGTTATAGCTTGCTATTGTTAACTTAATATTGATAGCATTATATATTGCAGATCTATTTAGCCATACTACATAAGTATTTCTGGTTTATACACATACACACACACACACACACACACTGATAGGAACTTATTTTGAAATGCTAATAACGCTAGATCTGCACTTTTCAGCCATTTCCTGCCTTGAAACCGTAAAAGATGATGTTCACATGTACAGCATGACTTCCGTAAGGAATTCTTTCTGTGATCATTGAAACATAATCTTTCTTGAACTTCCAGACACATTGGAATGACAGTGACTTTATCATAATAATAAAAAGTTCTGCTTGCATTAATTTTTTACAGTTAATTATTCACAGACTTTGGTGATTTATTATTTTTGGTAAATAATAAATTTTTACTCATTGTTTTGACATCACATTAAGAACTGATGTGGAGCAAATAAAAATAATTTATATCCTGTTGAAGTGCACATTTTCTAATAACTTTTGCCATAATTGAAATAATCATTTTATAAAAAGAAACTATCATTAAAAGAAATGTTTTTGTACAGTTAGACTCTTGTAAAAAGACCTAGTATTCAGTAGTATCTGTTTGTTGACCTACCCTGATTGTGTGCAAGACATGAAACACATTCATTGATATTAGTCTCAAAAATTGTTTTTAGATGTATTTGAATTAAGGATATGATTAGAAAAGGTCTCATTCATTCTTTTTTTAAAAAAACTAGTTCTCTCTTGAAGACATCTGTTTTTTTCAGACTTTGGTATTTTACAAATCTGAGAGACCTCAGGAGGTTCCTGAAGGTATTAGTTTTATTACTAACAGGTTTATGCAGAAGCTACTGTGTTCAGTAATTTTTTTGAATTCTCTCTGTAGTAAAAATTGTAATAATGAAAAACTAACTGAATTTACTCTTTTCTCAATATAAAGGGTCCAACAAATACAATTACTAGGACGAGATATGAAGGGACCAGCTCATGATAAGCTCTGGAACCAGCTGGAAGCTGAAATACATTTGCATCGTCACAAAACCGTGATCAGAGCCTGTAGAGGACGTAACGACCTGAAGCGACCAATGCAGGCCCCTCCAGGCCACGTATGTCTGCTTCGTTACTGTTTCTCACTCCACCTCTTCCTTTTTCCTGTAGTCAGAAGTCCTTTCAATGTTTTTTATTCTAGTGGTATTTAAAACCATTATTTAAAAAAGGGAAAGTGGAATTAAACGTATTTAGAACAGATACATGAAGTTCTTGGTTGACTTACCCTGAAATGCCCTGAAAGTAATATTTCTGAAAACTGAACTATTGCTAGCAAATACATATTGCTCATACTTTGGCTCATATTTCAGAATTCTCCTGCATCATGATTAGGCATGTTTAAAAAAAAATTTTTAAGCTTAGCAGAGAACATGTGGTCGTATTAATAAATTGGCAAGTATTTTGGGGGTAGTTCTTAAAGGAAATTTTTGGTAACTAGATTCAACTGTAGTTTCTGAATGAACATTTCCACCTGTTTGGTCTTGAATTAAGATGGAATTTGAGATCCGTGTCCATCTGTCTGCATCTGTAGCCACCATTGTACAAGAGCTTTTCTATCTGGGTAAATCTTTATTAAATTTCATTACTACAGCTGTCTGATAATATAAGCCTTCCCATAATAAAAGCGTGTCTGACTCCTTCCCGGTGGCTTACATATCTTAGTACCAGATAAACCATGGCCTTAAACAAGTTCAAGTATTTGTTCCCTCTGTAAAGAGTATTGTAAGAAGAATTGACATGTACATGAAATTGGTGGGAGAAGAGTGGGGATTGCAATAAGCACTTACGCCATTGTCTTCTCTTAGGACATTGGGGACCATTGGGGACCATTAAATTCCAAGCAGTGGCTAGATGGCAAAAGTTATTTCATGCTACCTAAAGGAGTGTGAACTTTAGCCTGATAATCATGGGATTTTTTAATAAAATGGTGGACTCAAGATTTAACATAACTTTGAAAAATTAATTTGGTATAGTGAAGAGGATATACCAGGAAGAGGGCCTAACTGGAGTCAAGAAGATACATGAGAAAGATACTGTAGTAACTTAGGGAGAAAGTGATGAATGTAGGGGAAGTGTATTTGAGAGGAAGGGTAGGTTTGAGAGAATTAGAATCAAGAAGAGTTGGGGGCACCTGGTTGGCTCAGTCAGTAGAGCATGTGACTCAATCTCAGGGTTGTGAATTCAAGCCCCATGTTGGGCATGGAGCCTACTTAAAAAAAAAAAAAAAGAATCAAGAAGACTTGGTGATTAACTGCTTTTGGGTATGTGGGTAAATGAGAAGGAAGAGTGTAGGTTTTTGGTGTGGGCTATTGAGTGAAATGATGGCATTCATTGATAAAGCAAATAGAGGAGAAGGAAGATTGAGGGGGGAAAATACAAGATTTGTTTTATTTATTTTTTTTAAAGATTTTATTTATTTATTTATTTATTTGAGACAGAGAGAACGAGAGAGAGAGAGCACATGAGAGGGGGGAGGGTCAGAGGCAGAAGCAGGCTCCCGACCGAGCAGGGAGCCCGATGCGGGACTCGATCCCGGGACTCCAGGATCATGACCTGAGCTGAAGGCAGTCGCTTAACCAACTGAGCCACCCAGGCACCCATGAGATTTGTTTTAGACATGTAGTATTCGAGGTGCCATTGGGACAAACAAAATATATCCAGTTGGATATATGACCCCGGAATTTAGGAGAAGTCTGAGTTGAAGAAATATTAGGTAAATTATCTATTACAACCTAACCACGGAATTGATTAAATAACCCAAGGAAGTATATAGAAAATAAAAAGAATAGGAGGCCATGGATGGAGAGAAACTTCTATGGAGTGAGGGAAAGAAATGGATCACCAAAGGAGGGAGTCTGAAATGGAGCTGTCAGATACAATCCATCTAGTAAGGTAGTGTAATAGAAACTAAGGAAAAGAGGGTTTCAGGAAGGGGGTAGTGAACAGTATCAACTTTCTGCAAGGTTTAAATAGGATAGTGACTAAAAAGTATACATTAGATAGAGCCATGTTGGCTGCCAGTGACTGTAGAGAAGACAGTTTTAATAGAGGAGGTGGGGGCAAAACCCTAATTATGGTGACTGGAATAATGGATGTAGGAGGCAAGGAACTAGATATCGTAGGGATTAACTTTGTGTAAAGGTTAAGGAAAGATGAGGGAGGGTGGTAGCTAAAGAAGACAGTAGATAATTGAAGGGTTTTTATTTTGTTTTATGTTTTCACATGGTCAGTATTTAAAGCTGGAAGAGGCTTAGAATTTGTTTATATGCTGGACAGGGGGAGGAGCTTAGCAGAGAAGGAAAGAGTAAAGGTACCAGAGAAAGAATAATTTATGGACCAAAGTCCTTTATTTAAGAGGTAGACTCCAGAGCTCAACAGAATGAAAAGTAATTAATGATCCAGTTAGCAGTTTGTTTTTTTAATTCTACAAATTAGTTAAAATGATGTAGATCTTTATGATATTTTCTAGTGAAAATAAACATTTTACTACTTTTATTTCTTGAAGATACTTGCTTACCAATTAATTCCTGGCAATAGTTTCCTTTGTAATGTCCTACAATTTAAAAGGAGATGAATTAAAGAAACTGACAAAAGCGTGAGAAAATCATCCATCCATTCGCTATATTAACAGAAAACTATTTTCATTTTTCCATTTTATCTGTTAAATTATTTTCTTAACACTTTACTGTGTATGCATTCCAGGAAATTAATGAAGATTTCTAAAAGTGAGTTATATAGCATGGGTTTACATTATTTGATATATCATTTAAGTAGTACTAATTTTTCTTCTAATTTTTCTTCTTTTTATCCCCCCATTAAGGATCAAGACTCTTTAAAGAAAAGCCAGGGTGTTGGTCCAATTAGAAAAGTTCTTCTCCTTAAGGAAGATCATGAAGGCCTTGGCATTTCAATTACAGTAAGAAGTAGTGCTTCCAGGCTCCTCTTCTATAATTAACTAGTATAATCGTGCTCCTCTGTTGGACATCCTTGGGAAACAAAGTATTCTGGATATGTTCTCTAAATAACTAAATTTATTCCCCTGGGCATCAACAGTTTTGTGTAAACTTTTTTTTGTATGTAAATCTTCCTAATGACTATTAACTATTACTTTAGTAAAATTATTACTTTATTAAGCATAATTTAGCATTTTCATTATGACTTGGGTTATAGTTTTGTACAATATGCTGTGATTGCCTCTAGGACCTTTGAGAATGGATATGACTGTTTGCTTTATGTTAAATGGCTCCCGATTGTATTGTTCTTTTCTCTAGAGTATGTGCTATCTTTCTCGTGTTCTCATTTCTTTGTTGTCAGATTTCACTGGCTGTTGAGTCCAAATATTCTTCCATTCTAAATTTGATGCCTTTACAAACAGTTGTCTTGGGCAACATTTCTGAGAGCAGCATATTATAAAATACATATATTTGGAGTCATTTTGCTGTCCTTACAGTACTTTTTTCCAGAAGAATGAATAAGATGGCTTTACTCTGTCTTTCATTTGGTAATATATGGATACTGCATAAGTTCATTTGCTTTTTGGTATTGTTTAATGTAGAAATTTTTTTTATCATAAGAAGTTTACCTGATGGGTATTTATTGAATACCTACCTACCTTTTTGAATGCACTGCCCTCAAAGAGCATAAATTTTAGAAGAAATAATACATATATATATATATACACGCACACACACAAATACTACATATATATACACATACATACACAAATAATACGTAAATATACACATACACACACACAAATAATACGTATATATACACATACACACAAATAATATATATGTACATACACACACAAATAATACATACATATATATATACACACACACACACAAATAATTATAACACAAGCTAAAAGGTGAAAGGTACCAAATAACTGCATTTTATCAATTCTGTGTTGCATATTTTTTCACATTTTAATATCTCTGAAATTGAGATTGTTCTTACACTCTTTCAGTGATTTTTGTAGGACATAAAATAATGGTAAGTCTTATTATAGTGATTTAGATTTGATAAAATCTAATAGTGCTGTGGACTATTAATACCTAAAATATTTTTATTTATGTTTAAAAGAGTTCAGCTGATTGTAGTTTTTTGATTTGGTTTTTTTTTGGCTTTGGAATGTGTTTTAGAAAGCACATGTATGTTATTGTTTTATTCAGAGATAACTGTTTGATACTTGTAATAATATATTTACCATTACCTAAGTAGCAAATAATATTTTACTCAGCATTTATACAGGATAGATGCTTATTGAAATGTATTTTTAAGAAGATATTTTATTGTTAGGAAAGTCTGTGACTATAAAAGAGTAAACTAATTGACTTCCTTTTTTTTTTTTTTTTTTTTTTGGTTAGGGTGGGAAAGAACATGGTGTTCCAATCCTCATTTCTGAGATCCACCCAGGGCAACCTGCTGATAGATGTGGAGGACTGCACGTTGGAGATGCTATTCTGGCTGTTAATGGAGTTAACCTAAGGGACACAAAGCATAAAGAAGCTGTAACCATTCTTTCCCAGCAGGTAAGTTCCCTTTATGTAATTAAAATTGGATCTATCAGTTGGTTCTTCTTGAATCTACTGAAGATTTTATACTTCCAGTACTTGAGGCTTCTTAAGTAGTAAAGTGTTTATATATAGATACTAGTTCCCTTTGATTTGGGCCTTTTATAGAAGATATTCAGCCAGATTTACTGAAGAAGATTTTACTTGCTTTTTCCCACAGCTGCATAACTTCGAGCAAGTTACTTAAATCCTCTGCTCTGCTACTGTGCCCTTATTGGAAAGCTGTAAGGATTAAGTATGTTGATTCATAGAAAGTACTCCGAACAGGACCTGGTACTTAGAAAGCAAAACGTCATTAATGACTAAAACACTATACAAATAGAAGGCATTATAGAAAACATAATGTTAGAAGCAGATTGGTTTTACAGACATAAATGTTAGAACAGAAAGGGTCCTAAGAAATCATTTAGCCCAACCCTCTTATTTAAAATGAGTAAACTAAGGTTCTTAGGGATTTGCTCTAGGTTGCAAAGAAAATGAATCATAGAGTTGGGATTCATACCCACAAGTCTTATTTGTTACCAAGTTTACTTAAGATGGGTTTTTTGTTTTGTTTTCTTTTTTTCCTTCAAGAAGAAGGTTGAAGAAATTAGATGTTGATAGTACATTGAGATGTTTGTTGGGTCCTCAGTGTAGAATTGAATCTCAAAGCTGAAAGTGAATTTATAGCTTATTGGTTCAACTCTACTTTGTATAAACCTCTACAATATCACTAATTAAATATTTACATTGGGGGGAACTTGTTGATAAAGTAGTCCATTCTATTGTTGTACATTGCTGATTTTTAGGAAGGTCTTCCTCATATTAAGTCTAAAATCTGTCTCCATGACTGTCACCCACAGACCTAATTCTTTAATCTAGAACTTTATGGACGACTACCACCTGATCCATCTGTCTCCCCCAGATGGTATCTATAAGCATTATCTGCTAAGAGAGATCTCAGAATGCAACCCTAACCTCTTTCAGTTAGTGTTTTCTCAGTCCAAGCTGGCCATATTCAGTAGCACGAGAGTGAGATGAATGGCAGCTGTGGTAAAGGAAATACAAACAGGCAGTCACAAACTGTTAAGGAAATGCTAAGCATGTGTTAAAATTCTGAAACATAACCTTAAACTGCTGGGAAAGCAGAGCACCAAAGAGACTGACTTAGTGAGTGGCAGTAAAAAATGGCATGCGTTCTTTGGAGCAAAGGCAGGCCATAATTTTCAGAGTTGCAAATACCAGACTTGTGTGTAGTAATTGTATTCTCTTATTAAATGACTTGGAATGTTTTTTAAACATAAAATAACCTGTAACTTTTTTTTTTTTTTTAAAGATTTTATTTATTTATTTGAGAGAGAGAGAATGAGAGACAGAGAGCATGAGAGGGAGGAGGGTCAGAGGGAGAAGCAGACTCCCTGCCGAGCAGGGAGCCCGATGCGGGACTCGATCCCAGGACTCCAGGATCATGACCTGAGCCGAAGGCAGTCGCTTAACCAACTGAGCCACCCAGGCGCCCAACCTGTAACTTTTTACTTGAACATAAGTTTTATTAAAGAATAGTAGTACAAGGGCACCTGGGTGGCTCAGTCGGTTAAGTGTCTGGCTTCAGTTCAGGTCATGACCCACAGGGTCGCGAGATCCAGCCCCACATCGTGCTCCGCACTCAACGGGGAGTCTGCTTGAGATTCTCTCCCTCCCTCTCCCTCTGTACTTCCCCTTGCTTGCACTTTCTTTCTCTCTAAAATAAATAAATCTTAAAAAAAAATAGCAGTACAAGTATTACATTTATTTATAATAAGTATTTTTAAAAATTTATTTAAGTAATCTCTGTACCCAACATGGGGCTCGAACTTAAAACCCTGAGATCAAGCATCAAGTGCTCTTCTGACTGAGCCAGCCAGGCGCCCCCAAATATTACACATTTAGTCTAGTAGAAAGAGCAAGGACTTTGGAGTCAAATTTCGGTTTTTCTATTTTACTCGCTCATCATATTGGAAAAATTATCTGCTCTTTCCAGAACTCATTCAGGTTTCTCATTCATGTAAAAGAGACTGTACTACAATAGGGTTATTCAAGGATTGAAGGATATAGTCTCGTACAATAAATAAAATAACTATTATAATAATTACTATTAACACTGTGGTACTCAGTGAAAGTTAAGTAAAGGCCCAAGACCTATTCACTAAGAAAAAAGAAATCATTGTGTAGAGGTTTCTTGAATTAGTCAAGGAAAAGTTTGTGTGATGCCCTTAAGTGCAACTTTAATATCTGACTACTTAGATGGATTTGCTGTGTCAAGTACAAAATGGCAGAATGACTTTTAAACTAAACATTTGTTCTAAAGTTTTTTGAGTAGTTAAGCATTCATTTTTAGTTTAGGTCTGTTAGCAAAAATACTGTGACTAGTACAAAGAGCTATTGTAATATTAAAAGGAAATTACTTAGAATTCATGGGGTTGATCTGGACGTGATGGCCTCTGTGTGCTTTTCTACTTTTTGAGATTCTAGAATTTCATTATCGGTTGTCTTGAAAGGAGCTACATTTGAGGTCTGACTGCTTCTCATGCCTATCACTCACCCCAAGGAATTTGGAAACCATTTTTTGAGTATAAGTACATAACTTGACTTCCTCATTTTCTTTCTTCATTTTAGAGAGGAGAGATTGAATTTGAAGTAGTTTATGTGGCTCCCGAAGTGGATTCTGATGATGAAAATGTAGAGTATGAAGATGAGAGTGGACATCGCTACCGTTTGTACCTTGATGAGTTAGAGGGAGGGAGTAATCCTGGTGCTGGTTGCAAAGACACAAGTGGGGAAATCAAAGTGCTGCAAGGTAAAAATGACTCTAAAAGTTACTGTTCATGTATTTATTATTAATAAACTTTTAAAATACAAAATTTTAGATTTCTTCAGTAACACTGTTTTAATGATGGGGAAATCATCATTAACAGATCAAATAGCTCTCCTTTGCTTATAGTTTCATTGCATACTGGTCACTATGCCAAAATGTATATACATAGAAGTTCTCTTAGGTTCATTTTGGATTTTAAGACAAGTGTATTACCAGTTACTGAACTACAAATGATCCTTGAAAAATAAAAAATAAAAATTCAAGTTTTCTAGATTCTGAAACAGACTGATAAAAATGCCTTTTAGAGTAGATACATCTTACTGTCATCTTGCTGTTAATGTACATTCTTCTGTCATAATACAATGATTTGTAGACTAATATGAGTATGTTATTAGACCATTGTCTTGCAATTATTATTAGAATCAGGATATGTGATCTTGAGAATTTTTGGTTTAGTTCCTTTGCTATTATTTACACATATTGTAAAGAGAAATTCTGGCCCTTTCTTTTACATAGAGCAGTGGTTCTTAAATTGTGATCTATGAATCTCTGGGGGTCCCTGAGACCCTTCTAGGGAATTCATGAGATAAAAATCGTTCATAATAGGGGCACCTGGGTGGCTCATTCTGTTAAGCCTCTGCCTTCAGCTCTGGTCACGATCTCTGTGTCCTGGGATTGAGCCCTGTGTCTTCGGGTTCCCTGCTTATCAGAGTGTCTGCTTCTCCCTCTCCCCCTCCCCCCCACTCATGTGCAGGCACGCGCATATGCTCTCTTTCTCTCTCTGTCTCAAATAAATAAATAAAACGCCCCCCCAAAATGATTCATAATAATGCTAAAACATTATTTGTGGGTTTTTTCCTGAATTGATATTTGCACTGATGGTGCAAAAGCAGTGAGGGTAAATACCTGCTTGCCTTGGTACAAATCAGGCCAGTGGTACTACTACTAAAGTAATCATTGTTTCTTTCTTGCCATCTACTCAGAGTTAAAAAAAAAAAAAGAGAAGAAAATGCCAGTTTCATGAAATAGTAAAACTTCATTTTATTAAATCTCGACCCTTGAATACTTGTCTTTTTCGTACTGTGTGTTATGAGATGGGAAGTATGCATAAAACACTGAATCTGCATGCTGGTCTCAAAGAAAAGCACCTAAGTGATTAAGTAGCTAGCTGAACTGGCCGTTTTTTTCATGGAAGACAGTTTTGACTTGAAGAATGACTGCCAAATTATGGTTGTTCAGACAGTTTGGCAGCCATTTTCTTTAAAAGGAACAAAATGAGTCCATCACTTCAGGGAAACAACTGACAGTATTTAGTGTCAATGATAAAATTTCAGCTTTCAAGTGAGAATTAGAATTTTGTAAAACCTGTACCAATCACCATGAGCTTGACAGCTTTTTTGTATAATAAGATTGGTGGTGATGTTAATAAATGTGATTTTTTTTTTTTTGATATAGTAAAAATGAAACATGTCAACTCATGGAATTGCTACATAACTCAGTGATCTAATATTTTTCAAATGACCAGTGCATGATATTACAAAATCCTGCATGGGTAAAAGAGCCATTCAAACAGCAAGATAGACAAGTGGATTTTAACGTAACAGTGTGAACAGTTCATGGATATCGTTTCAAAATCTGTGGTTTCCAATTTTGGTATAGTATCAAAGAAGAATATTGACAGTTATCCGAAAAGCCTATTAAAACTACTCTTCCCTCTTCCAACTATGTATCTGTGTGAGGGTGAACTTTTTTATATACTTGTAATAGATTGAGCCAAGGCAAATAAGAAAATCCAGCTATCTATAAAGCGAGACTTTATTTATTTATTTATTTATTTATTTTTTAAAGATTTTATTTATTTACTTGACACTGAGGGAGAGAGAGCACAAGCAGAGGGAGCAGGAAAGGGAGAAGGCTCCCCTGCTCAGCGGGGAGCCTGATGCGGGGCTCAATCCCAGGATCCCGGGACCACGATCTGAGCCGAAGGCAGACGCCTAACCAGCTGAGCCACCCAGGTGCCCCTAAAGCCAGACTTTAAGGATATTTGCAAAATTGAAAATAATGCTCCTCTTCTGACTAAATTTTTAGAAAATGGAATTCTTTCCACTGAGACAAATATGTTGTTTATGTTAACATTTATTAGGCTTATTTTCATTTTTAACAGAGTCATAATTTTTTTAGATTTCTCAGAAGTTTTAATTACTAATATGGTAAACATCAGTAACCTACATAACGTTAGTAAACCACATGAACAAAACTCTTTGGAATCTGCAGTGTGAAGGCATCCTGAAAACCAAAAATGAGAAATTTCTGGCACAGAGTTATATAGTGAACTAATGAACTAATGTTCTTGTGGTAAGCCTGGCTTTTATGAATTACCTACACGTAGACAGCAGTAGCAGTAGTGTTCTCCCCATGCATCTTGAACAAAACTATTGTGGCAGCATGTCAGAACTTTACGCCGGTGGGCTGCTTTCCCTCTGATTGCATTGTCTTTCACGCTTTCAACTATTTTCTGTCCGCATTAGAAGGCTTCTTCCTTTCCTTTTTTGCAGCTGAGGCTAAAAGACTTCTGTGTCACCTCTGTAAATTGCAGACCACTTAAAATGTGACTCATAAAACCAAAATGTATGCTCTTATGATTTATCACTATTAATGGATTCAAATCACAAAAAAATATACCCACTGATTATTGTTTAGCACACGTCCAAACTTCATAGCTCACTAAATCGATGACATAATCAACTCTGATTTTATTGGCAAGCCTAGTGTCTATTTTTCAGATTAACCAAAATTTGTTTTAAATTGTATCTGGACATTGTCTCGCCAACAACTTATAGCAGGAAGCTAGCATGTGCCTCAGTTCACTGCAGTTAAATAATCTGAAAGCGAAATGTAGAAGAAACATATAGTTGGCTGTTCATTATATATTTGTGTAAGTAGAATTAACTGAATTTTACGATTGTGTGTAGTAATTCTAAGTTTCATGGAAAGTCTGGTAGGAAATTATATATAATTTTTTGATAGGTCCAATAGAGACCTATCTATTGGTCAGAAAAAATCTGTACAGTGTTTGATATCTGCCAGAAGAAGGAAGAATCCCTTTGTCAGAAATTACTAACTTGATTAATTTAGGGCCCCATTATTTGCCTCATTACTATTATTAATTATAGTGGGCATTCCTTGTCTTTGCTCAATCAAGTTCTAAGACTTTTTTTGGATTAGAAAGTATCTGCCTTTTTTTCTCTTTCTTTCAGGGTTTAATAAGAAGGCAGTAGCTGATGGACATGAAAATGGAGACCTAGGAACTTCAAGTGAAACTCCCGTAGAAGACAGTGCTTCTAAACTAGAGGATCTGCACAGTCTGTATCACAAAAAATCGTACTAAATTGACTGTATCTCTGGACAAGATTGTTGACCAGACTCTTCTGAGTTTGGGGCACTAGGGAAACGGTGACAAAGACTATACAAGATCAAGGGAGGCTTGTAGCCTAAATGAAAGGCGGGTACCTCAGGGCTTCATGTGAACAATTCTAAATGCATAAAACTCCCAGTTTTCTGTGGTATACCATAATTAGCTATTGCATGTAAAGCAGCTTTGATTTTCGTAAAACTGTAAAGCACCAAAGCATGTGTTTCCCCAAGGGATATTACTAGGCTCTTAAGTACCAAATGAAGCACGACTGTTTTATTTGTCTCCTTTTCCATTTAGTAGAAGGACCGTGCTAACCGGAATTTTATAAGAAATAGCCTTTAAATACAAGAGAATAAATGAATTCATATTATATATATTCCAGAATGTTAAGTGTGGTATTTCAGAGATGGAACCTAACTCAGTGAATTGCAGAAATGTAGGCTTGACTTAATTTTTTTTAACTAAAAGAATAGCTTTAGGTTTTTAATTTATTTTGCATCCTGATATCTAAATCAGTTCTTAATGATCATTTATTGTAATGAGTTTGCCTTTCAGCTTTATTCAATGCAGTACAAAATAGTTTTCTTTAAGCAATCCTTTATCAATCAATGCTGCACTAGAAATACTTTCTCAAAAGTTACTGTACATTGTACTTTCTTGGTTTTTAAAAGAAATGCAGATGAGTATAAAATATCTGTCCTCAATTATGTTGATCTGTGTGCATGGTATTGGAGCATTACATTATTAATGTTTAGACTCCAATAATTTTTTTTCTGGGATCCACAAAAGACAGTTTTATACATTTTGAGTTGTTCATAAAGTTTGTCTTGTTGTGATAGTCTTGGTATGTAATGATACATTTTTCTGGCAGTAATAGCTCAGATTTATTTGTCAGTAAATTACATTGCATCTACACAGCAGTTTTCTCTCAAAGTAACTTATTTGCCAATCATTTAAAAAGCCGAGGCACTGGTGGGCAAGATAAAGTGAAGACATTTTGATGTAGTAATTGTTTGGGTTGGCTTTTCACCTCAGTGTTTGCTTGACTAAAGTGCTCTCATATTCAAAACTACAGATTTGTTAATTCTCTTATCCCAGGATTAAGCATGGAGGGCCTGCTGTCTTATTTATTGCTTTGCAGGTCATTGGTACCCTGCTTGGGGAAAGTGAAAACATTGCATTTAAAGAGGTGATAGTTTTGCCAGTATCACTGATTTTTTTTTTAAAGGATATACATTTAAGGGGCTATTAAGTGGGGGACAAGCCTACGAGGCTTTTAGAATATTACCAGTATCTTCATGTATAATATTCAGGTGTTACGTGATATAGAACACATTTTTTTTGTCTTTCCTAGATGCACTATATATTTGTTCATAGGTAAATCTATACAATGTATATACTTTATTTGGTGGTTTTGCTATTTATAAATTTTATGTTTTAACTATTGCTCATTTATGGTTTGTTTTCGATGGTTTTGTTCATTTGTATATCACCATGTTAGTTTGTAATAGAAATGCACTTCATAGTGTATATTGTTACTGATATTAAAATACCTTGTAGCGTAACGTTGCCTCCCAGCAAAAGCTAGTATTTAATTGTACAACCAAATAAGCAAGCTACATGTTACTGTTTGCTCCTGACAGGCTAGGCCTCTTAAAAGAAAGTTTTTTCCTTATGCATTCCCCTTACACCAAACACATACCCCAGGCATGACATGAAATCTGCAAGGTGTAGTTGAGCCAGTATATTCACTTAGCCAAAAAAATTTCCATTGCAGTGTATCTGAAAGCATTTTTGTTGTGACTTGAAACCATGTTCTTGTTTTTTTTAAAACGCAGCCTGGGATGGGATGACCACGGCGGTTTTGTTTTTTGGGTTTTTGGGTTTTTTTCCAGAGAATATCCTTTATCTACTAGACAGAATCCTTAGGAGATCCTAGCTAAAACTTTTTGATTTTCGAGAACAATCTGAAAAAGTCCATAAAGAGTATTTTAAGAGCCTTGAATTGGCATTTCTCTGGAGATGCTATGTAATATGGATCATATGGGATGGTTATGACATAAACTCCTTTCAAGGGCTGAAGAGCAGAAGGAAAGATTTCCCAGGTAGTTTAAGATTGCTTAAGTCAGTTCTGTTTTCATTCCTGCTTCACCCTGGTTTGCGAAGTCTGCATGAGAATCCTGTTGCTCAGATGCTACTGTGAGCTTCCTGGCAGGAGTTTAGAAAGTACCTAGTTAAAAGTTCATTTTAGACTGGTCTCTGGGGGGATGAGCTAAGAATTAGAGACTGAATGAGAAGCAGTTTTTATATTTTCACATTTATAGGGAAGAAATTCCTAGCACCTAAGTTTCTAGGACAAAACCAAATAGAAAAGGAGAGAACTGTTGCGAAGCCATTACAGTTAAAGAGGAAAAAGAAAAAATCTACAAATGCACACACAGAGGAGCTGAGAAAAAATGTTCCACAGTATGAGGGTTGTGTGTAGGGGTGTGTGTATTTACAGTTTAGCCTCTAAAACTCTCTTCTACAGTATCTGTTAGGAATATGCTGGAGCAGCAACTTTTGGGTTATGAGGCTTGTTAAAACACATTTAAGAGAAATGAAAGGTTCTGAGTCTTTGTAATTATAACTGAATAGTTGTCAAAAGGTAACACAGCTTGTGCTTGGTGCTGGTTTTACTCCCCACACAGTGGACTTACTTTGTTTTCATGTTAAGAAACAAAATTCATTGATTCATTGATTCATGTGTAAGTCACACATTATTTGACATCTTTATTATGTATTCCACCATTCCACTTATTCAGTCTTCCACATAGGGTCGGCCTCAGATCTATAGGATTTATGACAAATGTATTATATCTAGTTGAGTTTAATATTTTTTTATTAGCCTGTAAATAAAGATGGCATCTTCTACATTAAAATGGTATTGATCTCATTTTTAAAACAACATTTCAAGTTTTTTGGTTTTTTTTAAGGTTTTACTTATTTATTTGACAGAGAGAGAGAGACAGCGAGAGAGGGAACACAAGCAGGGGGAGTGGGTGAGGGAGAAGCAGGCTTCCCGCGGAGCAGGGTGCCCGATGCGGGGCTCGATCCCAGGACCCTGGGATCATGACCTGAGCCCAAGGCAGATGCTTAACGACTGAGCCACCCAGGCACCCCAAACATTTTAAGTTTCTTTCCCATTAAATATTTTGGTTTATTTCTAGTAGCTTCTATCATTTGTACTAACAGCCATCAGGTCCATGCGAAGGCTGAAACCTAGTTACTATAGTGCAACTTTTTTTTTTTTTTTTTTTTTTTGGTAGGAATTAACTGTGTGATCATAGGAAATGTTTACTCTGGGTTAGTTAAAAACATGGTGGTTGGAAGGAACTGTCAGAGCAACTGTGGGACCAGCGTTTTGTTGAAACTTAGCAGATGGCAAAGACTCTAGTCTCCTTGGGTTAGTTTTATGTTACAGATTTTGATAGTCAATGTTCTCTAAGCGGATAATATTGAAACAAATTAAAAAACCGATCCTTTTAGATACCGTGTAAGAGGACATTCTTCCATTTTATCCTCTGAGCCCACAGAGTTGAGAAGTTTCCAAAATAGGTGTAAAATAATTTTTAGCAACATCTGTAAACATTGTTCTGTTTCTTTGCTTCAGAAGTTTTACATATGGTCACTTATAGTCAACCTAAGGACTAGGTGTAAAATGTGTAGGAATGCCTTTGCTTTGCTAAGGGTATTTGAGGTCAATCAGCAAGATAAACTTACAAATGGTATTTTACTCTTAGTATTGATGAATACAAATCATATTTCAGAAGACTACTTAAGTTATGAACATTTAGAAACACTTATTTTTTGTCATTGATTAACCTTGATTTAGTCCTCATACAATATGGTGTCTGTAGGTCAGCTTAAGCTCCCAGCTCAGCAAGCAGTTTGGAATGTTGTTCGATCTATGAAATTTAAAAGATTATTTACATTTTCACTTTTAATCAGTGTTCTATTTTAGGTGGTTTTGTAACTTTTTTTTTTTTAACTAAAAGTATTGCAAGTTACCATGCGCTGTTGGTGCTAAATATTTGTCTGATACTAAATCTTTTTCAGGTGTCTTTTGAGAGTGGTAGCCCCTGTGGCGGCGGCTAGGAGACTGCGGCTCGCAGACGTCCCGCAGGTGCAGCACAGGCACTCCGGGCTCCGTGGCTGCTGCGCTCTGAAACCCATCCCAGCTTCTCCAGCTGCTGCCCCCACGACAGGACCTTGCCTTGGCTTGAGGACTCCTGACGGTCTTGCCAGACTCCCGTAGGATTACATTCTAATCTCAGTGGCTTCCTCCCCACCTTCCCTCCTGCAGCTGAGCTCCTACCTGCATCGGGGGCTGGTTGCTTCCAGCTTCCCACTAAACCCAGCTTCCTCTCTTATTGCCTCACCAGCATTGCTCCTAATAAATCTGTTACACAGCAGATCCCTTCTTGGTCTTGGTGTCTGCTTCTTGGAGGACCCAGGCTAACACAAGTGGACCAGGAGTGAGACGTGAGGAAACAGGTTCTTAGGTGAGGAACCGGCTCATCTCCCACCGAGAGGCTGAAGAGGAGGACCTCCTGATCGGTAAGTGGTTGGCATGAGACCACGGCTCAGTTTACTACGTATTTCATAAATGATGTCCCTGAACCTGTTCTCCTTAGAAAGGCCTACCTGCAGAGTTCACCTCTGGCTAGTATCCAGCAATTTGGATTTCAGGAGTGTCCCCCCTCTCCCATTCCCTAACTGATAAGGGTGGTTTACTGTGCCTGAAGCCTTTGTACAAACAATAAGATTTATGTTAAATGCCTGCTTTCCTTCTGGGAATCTGGACTTTGGATACATGCCAGGCTGAGGGTACCTCCGTGACTGAGGCCCAGTAAAAACCCTGGACTGCAGGCTTGCCCAGGCTCAGGCCGACTTCCCGGTGGACAGTATTTCATGTGTTACACATCGTTGCTGGAGGAATTCAGCTCATCCTCTGTGACTTAATTAGAAGAAGACTCTTGGAGCTTGTGCCAGATTTCCTCTGGACTTTGTTCATGTGCCTTTCCCCTTTGCTGATTTTGCCTGGTGTTCTTTCTCTGTGATATCATAGTTGTGAGTGCAGCTCTATGCTTAGTCCTGTGGGTCCCTCTAGCGCCCCCTCAGACAGTTACTGTCCCCATCTCCTCTCTTGGCTGCCAGGCCAGTAACTAGGCTCAAATCCTAGCACAGCCTGGCTGTGGATGTGCTGGGCCTGGTAAGGGAGAAAAGAGATGAGACCTCACAAGTGTAAGAATTAGCTAGCATATACTGCCAGGTGCCAAGTGCTACTAGGATTGGATTTGAGAGGGCTTGATCAAGGACTAAACTCTCTTGTTAAGACAAAGAATTCAGATTGGAAAAAATAATCCACACTGAAAACATAAGGACACAGAAAATCTGAAAGTGAAATGATAAAGAAGATACACTGGGCATATATTCCCCAAAGGCTAACAGAGATAATTATTCCTGTCAGAGAAACTAGGCTTCAAGGGGGAAAAAAAGCAGCATTACCAGGGATAGAGAAACCTACTTCAATTCTTAAAGCATCAACTCAGTACAAAATTAAAATAATTCTAACCTTGTATATATTAATTTAAAATAGCCTCAAATTATATAAAGCAAAAATTAACAGAACCACAAGAAAATTCTAAACAGCCATCACAGGATTGGGAGGTTGCAACAAAACTTTCAAAGAATTTGGGAAGGAAGGAAGATTTGAATGGCAAAAGTAACAAGATTGTAAAATCTGGCTCATAAATAGGAAGATAGATGAATGGAAGTATAAGAAGGAAAATTAGAGCCACAAAATATAAAATACACAAACTTGCAGTCTTTGCTTTGGATTGGTAAAATTTGCAATTTGTCAAAATGCCAGCAGGGGGCAGCACATTCTCCAAATATGATATTCTGCTTCTGCCTATTAGAACTGGAAGATTTTATGAAGATTGTCAAAATACTTTTTATTGGGAGAATGAATAAACTGAGAACTAGAAAGTTATATTCCTTGTCCAGGGTTACACAGCTAGTAGGTGTCAGCCAGGACTCAAATCCCTCTCTTGATTCTACTTTAATAGGCCACAAAGGGAGAAAGGGAAATACAGATGAAACTGTCAGCTTTTCAGTCTTTCTCCCCCACTTATATATTTTTTTAATGGTGCAAGGTTTTATGGAGCCTAGGATTGATTAAGTTTTGATTTTTAAAAATGACAGTTGAGCTGGATTTGAATTTCACTAGGAATAGATTTTCTGCAGTTGGGTGACTGTTGACATTCCATGGCAGAGCTGCAGACTCTTGAGACGGGAACGTTCCCTCCCTCGCCCTTCATGTGCACAGGGTTCCCGTAGTCTTCAGGGAGCTGGGTTGCAACAGGATACTTGTGACATTTGGGCAAGCGTCAGTCTCACCATCAGTAAGGACATTTTTTTCTCTGCCGAGCGCCGTAACAAATGCATTATCTGCTTCTGAAAGCAGAAAAATTGAACCAAAAAAAAAGAAATCAACTAATTTTCAGGGGGAAAAAGACAACAGATGAACTGCTGGCTAAACTAATATGAAAAAGGAGAGTAGAGGCAAATGTACAAAATAAGGGAGAAATAACCATAAAAACAGAGGGAATGAATGGGTCATAAAAAACTATTTTAATTTTATATGAATAAATTTGAAAACTTTTCAAAGATAATGTAATTTACCAAAACTGAATTAAGTTTTGGGGCGCCTGCGTGGCTCAGTTGGTTAAGCGTCTGCCTTCGGCTCAGGTCATGATCCCAGGGTCCTGGGATCAAGTCCCACATCAGGCTTCCTGCTCGGGGGGAGCCTACTTCTCCTTCTTCCTCTGCCACTCCTCCTGCTTGTGCACTCTCTCTCTCAAATAAATAAAATCCTAAAAAAAAACAAAAAACAAAAAACCAACTGAATGAAGTTTTAAAATCTAAACAGATTTCCATGGAAAAAACTGTCAGTGCTGCCTCCTCCCAAAATTACCACAAATATATGGTTTCATAGGCAATGCTACCAAACGTTTAAAGAGCAGATTATTTCAATGCCTAGCAAGAAAAGAACCAAAAGGAGGAGAAAATGAAATTGTTTTTGTCAAGCTAATAAACCTGATGAAGACTGACACAAAGAAAATGACAAGACCTGTCTCGTGAAAGAACATTAATGCAAAAATCCTAAATAAAATGTTATTGATGTGAATTCAGCAGTTTAATGGACTCACACACCATAACTGTTTAATATTAGGACATCCAATGATATAATTAATCATATGGCTGGGTCTAGAAAGGGATCCTAGGCAAGAAAATCATTTGCTTTTTTTTAAGACATTTATTTGAGAGAGAGCGCACCGCAGAGGGGCAGAGGGAGAGAGAAACTCCCCGCTGAGTGTGGAGCCCAGTGCAGGGCTTGATCCCATGACCCTGAGATCACGACCTGAGTCGAAACCAAGAGTCGGAAGCTTAACCGACTGTGCCACCCAGGCTCCCCAAAAATCATTTGCTTCTAGTTCCATGGATGCTGAAAACTAATTGGTGAAAATCCAACACTAATTCTTGGTGAGGAAAAAAAGGAATGAACGGATGCTTTCTTAATATACACCTCAGTGTAATCTATTGCTACCCCTAAGCCAGCATCATGCTGAGTAGGGAGATACTGGAAACATTTAATGTGGTAAGGGAGGTATTGCCAGTGGAATTAAGTGTACATATAAATTTGGTAAAGGAGGTTGCAACAGCAATATTGGCCTACATGATCACATTCCCAGAAAAACTCGGAGAATCAACTAAAAACTACTAGAAACAAGGAAATTTAGTAAAGGAATAGAATATAAAGAAATCAAAGAGGAAGAAAAAATACGTTTTAATATTTAAAAATACTTTTAATGAAAAAAATACGTCTGTAATAGCTAATACCAACATGGTGCCCACCATGGGTCAGGCACTGTTCTAAGGGTTTTACATGTATTAACCCTTGTAATCTTCACCGCAACCCCATGAAGTATATCCTACCACAGTCTCCTCTTAGAAATAAGGAAATGGAGTCAGAGAGAGATAAAATAACACTTTCTTGATCACACAACGATAGCAGAATCTGAACACAGGCAGTCCAGTTCCAGAATGTATACTTTTTTCCACCAAGGCTATACCAGCTCTTGATCTATAAAAGGAGGCGGGTGGTACCATTTCTGATGGCAACAACAAAAAAACACCTAAGCATAAATTAAACAAAAAATGTGCAGTACTTACACAAAAACCACTTAAAATCCCTAAAGGGATGCAAAAGGCGGCTTAAACAAATGGAAAGGGTTACTACGTTTTGTATGTATAGCCAGTGCATAACCACGTATGACCAAAAGTTACATCAGACAAGAATGAATGGGAGCTGAGGCACACGAACATGCCAGGTTAGATCACTCTTGGAAGAATGGGGACAGGCAAGGAGATAGCCTTGGGGTGTTAAGGGAGAATTCTTTACACTTGAGAGAGATTTGAACAACTTTATAGGCCAAGAGGCAAATACCAGTTGAGAGGGAGAGGTGAGGACATGGGAAAAGGGAATCGTAGGGGCAAAATCTGTGATGAGGGAGAAGCCAATGGGGATTAGGTCACCGGTGAAGGTTTTGATCCCCTTTCCCGTTGACCCAGGACGGGAGACGAAAAGGACTGGCGTGGATGCAGTTTTCTGTAGGAAGAGGGCTAGACAGGCAGGTACCCGGTCTGATTTTAAGGACCACGAGGGGAAGGAGTGTGGCAAGGCCTCAGAGTACGGGAAGGTGGGAGGAGTGGCACTGCTTTGGAACAGTTGCTGAGGGGCAATTATCGAAGATCAGCTTGATAAGGTTGAGGAGTAATGGGGCCCAGGTAAGTGGGGAAGCTAGGAGTCGGTAAGAGCCCCGGTGTGAATAATTACACAGTGTTCTCCTGCTGCCGTGGTGGACAGGTGCAGGTGGTATGCTGAGGGGGACCTCTGTCGTTAGGGCCTCACGGTTTGGGGTTCCTGGAAAGACAGCGGCATGAAAATGCTGAGACAAAACAGTTCACATGCTGGATGGAAAGGAAATTCAACTTAAAAAGTTTAACAACCAGAGGAAAATGGTGATTATCTGGGCATCCGATATCTTCATGAGGTCAACGCACAGGTAGGGTGAAAGGTGAGGAATCCAAAGAACAGGAGGTTTGGAGCAGACAGAATTAGTAAGCTCTCTGAGCTGGAGTTCTTGCCGAAGGAGTGTGGACAGGAGTGTGGACATCTGTGCAGGGAGTTTCAGTAGAGTGGAGGTTACTAGAGGAGACGTCAAAAAACCATGCTGGACACTGAATTCTCCAGTGCGATCACAGGGAAAGAATGGAGAAGACCTTGAGCCAGGCAAAAGTCCTCAGCGAACGGAGAATGTGGCTTGGGGGACATTAGGTGCCACAGCGAGAAGAAAAGGTGGCAGAGCTAGGGGGCAGGAGTATCACAGAGGGAGAGGATTTTGCAAGCGGGAGAGAGAGTGAGAATGGGTGGGAAGTGGGTGTTGGGAGGAAGGTCTGCCCTGCCCCCTGGCCACAGCCAGTGCAGCTGTTGAAGAGAAAAGGCCACCTCCGCTGGAAAAGGACTCCAAGGGAAGTGGTGCTGGAGGACAGTTTTAGATTTTTTTTTTTTTTTTTTTTAATTGAGAGAGCGAGAGGGAGAAGCAGACCCCTTGCTGAGCAGGGAGCCAGACACGGGGCTCGATCCCAGGACCCCAGGACTCCAGGACCATGACCAGAGCCGAAGGCAGACCTTTAACTGACTGAGCTGTCCCTGGAGGACAGTTTCAGACTTCAGATTGGCTGGAAAGAGAGGAGTTAGTATTTATTGATCACCTACTGTATGCAAAAGACGGATATAAATTCATCTTCACGGCAGCCCTTGTATAATCATTTCCACTTTAGGGATTAAGAAGTGGGTTTAGAAATCACCAATGTTAAAGGATAAACTGAGGCATTTAAAAAATGTTAAGTTTATTTGAGTATTTATAGATTCTAACCCGGTGCTGCCAAACCAGGAGTGGTTAGGAGCACTCCACCAAAGAGGCCCGGGGAAAGACTTAGAGAACATGGGGGAGCAAAGAAAGGAAATTATCGGATTGGCTATAGCTTTAACCCTAGTTGGCTGTTCGTCGTTGGTTGTCCTTAGCATTTGATTTCGAAACCTTGCGGCCCTTACAGGTTTAGACTCGGGCTTGCTTCTGCAGGCCACCAGGGCATTAAAGCCACCTCAGGCCGGTGGCCTACTTGTTTAATTGATTGAGCACCAATAATGCGCTTGAAATGTGTAGTTAAAAAGATTAAATCCCAGGTTAAACCTGAGTTCTATATGGTTCTAAATGCTTTGCTATTTGTAATAAATACGCTATCTCCTGCCTGCTGGGGAGGCATCATTCCAGCAAGATGAGACGCAAACCTGTCTGTAAGTTCCTAGGGATGTTAGGTACAATAAAATCAGAGTTCTTTAAAAGGCCCCGCGAATCTCAAGAAATACAGGGCAATACCCAGGCATCAGAATTAAAGACGACACTTTAAAACAGAGTGACCAGCACTGGAGCTGAGGCTCTGAGCATCCTGGGGCTGTGGGAGGGTATTGGTTACTCAGATGCTGCATATGTAACCTTGAAAAGATAGGAGACGAGATTTGGAGTTTGGCATGACAGGGAGTTGGAACAGTAAAAGGATGAACCTAAAAAAAATCTGCCCAATAAAACAGACAACAAAGGATGAATGGCCCTGGATGACCAGCGAAGTCTCCCCCGAGAAATGAAAACCTGGGGCCTGTGCCTCACACGGTGTTGGGTCTACGTTTTTAGCACAGTCTAGGAACCACCGACCCAAAAGTTAAACTAAAAACTGGTACAGGGCTGATAGATTCCTGGTGTTAGTATTGCCAGATTCAGCAAATAAAAATATATAGGACATGAATAGTTTTTAGTATACATATGTCCCAAATATTACACAGAACATTCTTAAACTAAAAAAATTATTTGTTCTTTCTCTGAAATTCAAATTTAACTGGATATCCTGTATTTTGTCTGGCAACCCTACCTGGTGCACCTGACAGATATAAGCGCAAAACCATTCAGAAAGGACATTATCATGAGGTTTTTCACAGGGAGGGAAAAGCCCTGCTAAGGAAGGGCTCACAATAAAACATATGAAACCATATAAAGACACAAACCATCATGAACAAGAGTCAGGAGAAACAACAAACAGGACAGAGCCTCAAGAACTCGGCCCATTCATTCACTGAGCAAATATTTATGGAGCACTGTTCAAGGTGCTGGGTCTACAGGGAACAAAACAGACAAACAGGTGGGGTCTAGCAGGAGAGCCAGAAAACAGAAGCGGCGCCGTGTGGGACAGTGGTCAATGTTACGAAGAAAAGTAAAGCAGGAACGGAGAGAGAAAATGTTTTGGGAAGAACGCTCTTTTTCAGACAGGGAGAGGAAGGAAGACCTCCTGGAGATTGAGTGTAGACTTGAAGGAAGTGAAAGCAGGAGCCCTACAGATCTGGGGGAGGAACTTTCTAGGAAGAGAGAGCAGCCAGCCCAAAGGTTTCAGGATGGGTGTGTCCCCGGCAGGTTCAAGCGACAGCCCAGAGGCTTATGTGGCTGGAGTGGGGTGAACAGAGGTCTGAGGGGTGACCCATGATGGAGGGGGGCAGATCACAGATTTGCCCTCGTCTAGTACAGGAGCCAGCAGCCCCAGGTGGCTGTTTACTTTTAAATAAATAAAGTTCAGTAAAATAAAAAATGTGTTCCTCAGGCAGTCCAGCCACATTCCAGCGCTTGACAGCCACGTGTAAGTAACGAGTGCCGCGCTGAGCAACTCAGACGATGTCGCTCTCACGGCAGAAGTTCGATGAACAGCGCGGCCAGAGCCTTAGAAATCACAGCACAGCGGCTCCTGCTCCAAATGAGATGAAGAGAACAGGACAATCAGAAAGAGAATATAAAATGATTAAAAGAAGGAATCAAAGCCCAAGAAGATGCCGAGACAGTGTAAAAAAGGGCAGATTTGAAAAAGAACCCACAGACCTAGACATGTTTTAGAAACTGAAATGAAAACCTCAGTGGTTCGATTCAGCAGATGCGACAGAAGATGGAATTGGTAAACTGGAGTATGATACGGAATCTTATACAGTGTTTCACGTGGGCCCGGCAATGCTTGAGAAGCTTCCGCTAATCTTCACACCAGGCATAGGCAGGTGGATAGTATTGTTCCTCCCCACAGAACAAGCAAGGAAATGGGCGCAGAGAGGTGACGGCTTCTCCTCCGGACAATCTCAAGTCTATGCACCCAACCACTGTGTCATATTGTCTCTCGGGAGTTTAGCCAGAACTCAGCACAGGTAGATAAAAGAGATGATAAATAAGAGGGACTAAGAGACAGGGATGGAAATGGAAGGAGGAGGTCCAATGAACATGCACTAGGAATTCCAGGAGTGAATAAAGAAAACAGAAGAGGCAAGTAGTTAGTGCAAAACAGGATGGCTGAGAATCTGTCACCGTGGAGAAAGAGGAATCCTAGGGTTCAAGATGCAGGAGTTGGTCGCAAGTAACATGAATACAAATGAACTCACAGAATTCACAGTCCACAGGCACACCACAGGCAGAGCAGACATCTTTACCAGCCTCTAGGTGAATTTATTCCTAGAAGAGGGAGAGCTGGGAGAGACCTGGGGTAGGAGAGGAGCGATCTGGGCGGGTGGGTGGTAAACAGTGGTGTGGTGCAGGCAGAGCGCTGGGGAGGGGGCCTGGGCGGGGCTGGACTGCTCTGTTTGGGGCAAGGACCACTAGCACGACTGTACTCAGCCCTAGCCTCGATTCGCAGCCTCAACTGTTCCAAGGTCCCAGCGAGCTTAGGCATGCTCTTTCAAGGAAGTACAGGGTGAACATTGCTCTCAGAAGCTTAGCAACTATTTGGTGCACGAATGAATGAGAGAAAGGCATTTTGAGAAAAGTGAGACCAACCCGGTTCCTGCACTGGGACTGCCAAACTGATGTATTTCTAAAAGGCCTCGCGGGGATGTAGTTATGAAAGGCTATCATGGTGACTCTAGTTGTGTCTATGACATAACTGATTTCATTTTCTGCTAAGATTCGAAAGCAAGTGTAATAAACAGATCATATCCTTTCTAGATGTTTTCTAGGCTGATTACAAATATTAATAAAATTTTAAATAGAAACAAAACCCAGAGCAGTTTCAGCAGCTTCTGTGGCCAGTGTAGTCTTGCTTGTCAGAGAAGATGTGTTGCAGCCACAACTGTGAGAAGTGACAGAATGCAAAGCCTCCCAATAGGACTTGATAACATAGAAGACACCAGACAATTACAATGATCTCATTCTCACCTTATCACATGTGCTAATGTTGCAAAACACTGAAAAAGGCATAGTATTTTCCGCTCTTATCCTCTAATTTGGGCTTGGCAGTGTAGGGTTTTATCAGACCTTTCCACTCAACCACCCCGTCTACACAGTGAGGCCACCCTGGGGAAGTGCTGGTCCAAAACAAAGTCCTGTTCTCCTCTCTGTCATGATTAGATCATGAGTACGGGGAAGAAATGTGATGGATGAAAATAACTTTAATTCACGGTTAACAAGTCTATTCCTGTGGACTAATACTTTAATGTTAGAAGGCAACATGCAGCCCACCGAGGGCCTGGATTAGACAAACAGCCAATTATAGAACAGAAACTTTGATAAATGTTGTCCCAATTAATTCTTAACTTGTAAGCCTTAGAGGAAGGCGCTTAACATCATTTTTACACAAGAAGAAACTGAGGCTAAGGGTTAGAGACGACAGACTGAATATACAAATGGATAACGGACAGACCAAATATAAAAACAGAACTCTGATTTACAAACCCACAGCAGTAAGCGCAGGAAAGCAACCCATTATCCACAGGAACCAGCCCAGAAAGCCAGCCCGTGCTAGAAGTCAGGCTTGCAGAAGTCAGACCAGGAAGTAAGAATGTCTGCTACAGTCAACTCCAAATCACTAAGATTTGAGTACTAACTGATAGCTTCTCTAATTTCTGTCTCCACTTCCAACCTACGGCTAAGCAGAGAAAGCCAGATATGGATCCCTAACCAGTTATCTAGTTAATCCATCCTACAGTTTCCCCAGGCCAACAGCCTCCAATCAAGGCACACCTGCAGCCCTCCCTCCTATTCCACCATGAAGCTTTCCAGCCCTCTGCTGCCCTTTGGCCTCTCTCTGCCAAAATGCAAGTGATGGTGGCAGACTCCCTTGCTATAGCAAGCTTGAAGAGACTTCACTTGCTTGGTCGGTCTTCATTTATTTCCAAAATAACTGGCTCAAGATCCCTCAGCTACTGTGCGGCTGGTCAGGGTCTGGAACCAAGACCTGTCTGACAACAAACCCAGCTCTTTCCACTGTAATCACTTGCCCTTTTAGGAAGGCTCAGCCTCAGAGGCCTTCAACAGCCTGGCCAGCAGGACACCAGTGAGAGGCAGGGGCACTGTGATTTGGCATAGTTTATTATTACAATTAGTATGCATATAAAACCACGTAAACTCCACAAAGTAAACGGTTTATCCTCTAAAATACCCAAAAAGTCTGTCAACTTCCAACACCCTATTTTAATATTTATAGTTTCACAGAAAGTCATAGTTCTACAAACAGAATCACAATACATTTTTTAGGTAAAGGATTTTTTTGGTCCACATTTTTTGTTAAACACACACTTTCCTCATTGGCAAAAGAGGGCAAATCGTCCACAGTGAACTCAAAGCAAACAGATTAAAAGCACTGAACATGAGGTACAGCTGAGGTCTGGGCTAATCTGGAATTAGAGACAACAATGATTTTGTAAGAAACAAAATCAGTTCCCAACCATCTCAGAAGAAAAAAGCTTTATGTAGATTTGGCCTCGGTCCCTTTTGTAAGAACACACCTCAAATAACTTTGCGTTTCATAGTTACAATGTGTTATTTTCTGAAGAAAGTCATGCAAAGTGTGGGCATCTGACCTCAGCAATATTTTTAATTAGGTACAAAAGCATCTGACACAGTAATTCAGACTGTAGTCACTGTGCCACCTTCATTCAGTTTGTTGGGAGAGCAGTTTTGGTTGCTGCTACGTCTCAGCACTTGGCTTTGCAGACAGTTTGAAAAGGTGGATTTGCCTGGGAAAGCCATACAGTATCTGCTGGGCCCGAGGTGAGGAGGAAGCAAAGTGGGATGAAGGCCCCTCAGGCAGGGAGGCCCCCTGCGCCCGCAGGAACCTCCTGCTCCGCGGGCGCCCTGACAGGCCACCGCACATCCCATCCCAAGTGGAGTCAGGAACAGGCAGCTGCTGAGGTGGTTGTGTGGTACTGTGTTTTGTCTTAATCTACAATCATAATTGCTAACAACCACCCTGGTGTGTTTCTCATGCTTCAAGTAATTTCATTCCTTCCAGAAGAATGTTAGCAATGCTTTTAGTTCTAGTTATCAAAGGAAAGGAAATGAGCCACAATAACAAGATTAAGTTTAAACAGACCTGCTGCGAACACAGTATCAGATAAAATAGACTTCAAGGTGAACATACTATTATACACGTTTTTGCAACAGCTGCATTCTCCCACTTAGCCTCTGTGCAGAAGTAAAATCTGATAAAGCGAACTTAAGTTACTTTAATTCATGTTAAATACAACTCTGTACAGATTGCACATTTTATACCAAAGCAGCTCAATATCACAGTTAGAGAAATGAAAATGCCCTCTGAGAATTTTCATTTTCCTAGCCCAACAAAACCCAACAGACTCTTGCCCTAAGGGTCAGAACAAAACCAGATGCACTACTTTGTAAACAGTAGGTGAGGTGGTCCCTAGGACTCCACCGCAGGATCCTATGAAATCTCAGGCACACCCATGCGCACACCGACACACACACGCGCGCGCGCGCGCACACACGCACACTTGACCCCATCTCCCGTCTTCCAGGGCCGCGCACAGCCCGCCGCCCGGTACCGCAGCAGGTTGCTTTCACAGTGTGCTCACAAGAGAGCAGTCATGGCTGTGGGGCTGAGGGGTTGGAGGCAGTCTCGGGGGGCCGCGTAGGCGGCGCTGGCGGCCGGCTTCGCCCGCGGCTCCTGGTAGTCGGGGTGGACGCGCTCCGCGACCGGGCCGCCGGCTGTCGGCTGATCGTAGCCCGGACGCCGGGCCGCGGGCGCGGGGCGCGGCGGCGTCTGGTACGACGCGCCGCCGGCCGGGAGCGCGTGCGCGTGCGTGTGCGTTTGCGCGTGCGCCGGCCCGGGCCCCGGCGCGCGGTAGCCGCCCTGCGCCGAGAAGGCGTGCGCCCGCGCCGCGTGCCGCTCCACGATGGGCGTGGCGTACTCGGGCTCGGGGTGGGTCAAGGGCAGGGCGTACTCGTGGCGGCCGGCCGGCAGGGGGCAGTCGTAGTGGCTGCCGGCCTCGGCGCTCGGCGCGGCTTCGTCCGCCTCGGTGTCCATCGGGCGGAAGGTGGAGCCCTTCCTGGTCACGGTCCCGGTGCCAATCATGAGCGGCGGCTGGTAATCTGAAATCAGAAGCGCAGGAGACGCACCGTGTGTGTGCCACACGGACGCCCGGGCAAGCCGGCTGTTTGCGGAGAGGGGTGCTCTGCGGAGCCAACTCGGCTGAGTGCCTGCGATGCAGCAGGCAGGGTGAGGGAGCCCGAGGTGTGAAAGGCGGAGGTGCCACACCCAGGGGCTTACACAACCGAACTCGTGCGTTAGGAAGCCTCAGCGCAGCGCGGGAGCCTAGAGAAGGCAGAGATGACACTTCCCCACACCTGCGGGGTAAGGGGAAAACACCGCATGGAGCTCTCAAACTGGCTCCTGAGATGCCAGATTTGGGAGGTGGAACGGGAACGGTGATTCAACAACCTCTTAAAAACCTTGGGAAGAGTCGGAGTTTGATGTGGCCAGAGTATGAGGGACATGGCGTAGTTTAATGGAATACGAAGACCAAAATAGTAGGTTGGGGACTAATGATAATGGCGAGGGTAACGATAAAGCTCCCACTTATTGAGTCCTTACTCTGTGCCAGGCATTAGCCTAACATATTATCAGTGAAATCCTCAAAAAAAGTACAAAGAAGAGGTAGTGACTATTACTCCATTTGACAAACGGAAAACGGAAGCAGGTTGAGATAACATCTCCAAGATCACCCAGCTGGCAGCCAGTGGAGCCAGAGGTCGAACTCAGGTTGCAGGTGTATGCTGTTAACCGTAGGCTCCTTCATAGAGTGCCAGTGCCTTGCTAGCAAGTTTGGCCTACTTCTGTAGAAACTACTGAGGATTCTAAAGAAGAGACTGGCACAGGTAGAGGTAACCTGGAAGCCGACTGAAGAAGGAAAGATCAAAAAATGAGAAAAAAAGGAAAAGTGTAAGTCACACACTAGGGGTCTGGCAGCAGCCTTGGAAAGGCCACCCTTTGGAGACATGACTCAGAGAAATGTATTACCAGCAATGTGGGGCGTGAGGAAAGAGGGCAGCCAAGGCCCCTTCCCAGGTGTTAAGCCCAGAAGCCTGGGATACACAGTTGGGAAGCCACTGGGAAGAGAACGTATGGAGCAGTCGTGGGGAGGGTTGGGAACAAGGGGTTCAATTTTGGGCCCACTGAGGAACTGGTGGCACTCGCATCGCAGGTAGAGGCGTCCAGCAGGTGAGAATTACTCACTTCTTGGGGAAAGCGAGGGAAGTCTGGGCTTAGCGACTGAGGAGACAAAAATGCAAGGAAGGGCTCTCTATTGGGAGCTCTGAAGCCGGCGGCGGTGGGGGGGGGGGGGTTGGGGGTGGTGAGACTGCTGAAGAGAGAGACTGTGGCTAAGTGAGGGGAAGAGCGAGACTCAGGGGCTCACACAGTCAAGGTGCCCAAGAAGGACCACACAGTGGGGGAGGGCAACAGGCTGCACCAGAAGCTAAAGAACAATGAAAGGAAGAGGACAGAGAAGGGGGTCTTTCCTCCCCTTGTTCTATCTACAGGGTAGCACTAGAATTGTCGGGGACCGGGGATGAAGGAATAAGAAGATGGATTTTGTGGCGAGAGATGCTCTCTTTGCCCTGAAGTGGCTCAAGCAAGCTTTCCACTGGTAGCTTTCTGACTTTGATACACACACGCACCACCTGGGAACTTCTGGGTCGGTAGGCCTGGGGCATGGCCTGAAAGCCCGCATTTCTGGCAAGCTCCCTGATGCTGCTGGCCCTCAGAATGCACTATGGGTAGCGAGAAGCTAAGCAGTGCTCCTCAGGGAGTGCGGTCTGCAGATGCCTACATATCTGAGAACCGAGACAGGTCTGCAAAAAGACAAGTACACAAATTCAGAGCAAGTGTTTAGAAACTCACGGCAATTTGAGAGTACCTTTATGTCCACTGAGCCTAATAAAAGGCTTAGAGCTTTGTATTTTGTATATCTTTTTTAAAATGTCATTATTGCTCCTCATTTTTACAGTGGACCCTGAACAACAGGGGTTTGAACTGTGTGTGTCCACTTATAGGCGGATTTTTTTCCAATACAGCGTAGTACTGGAAATGTATTTTCCTCTATGATTTTCTTAATAACATTTTCTCTCACTTTATTGTAAGAATACAATATATAATGCATATAACATACAAAGTGTGTGTTAACTGTTTATGTTATTTGTAAGGATGGAGTCAACAGTAGGTTGTTCTGGTCAGCAATAAGCTATGAGCAGTTAAGTTTTGGGGGAGTCAGAAGTTATACATGGATTTTTGACTGCGCAGGGGGGCGGCATCCCTAACCCCCTTGTTGTTCAAGGGTCACGTGAATTGTATTTTACAAAAGTATTAGTTCTTGATGGATTAGAAATAATTTTTTAAAAGGCAAACAACAAAATGGATCCTTCCCCAAGGACAGTTTGAGAAGCTTGACTCTCAGGAATGGCTAATCCGGCCTCAGAGGCCATTCTAACACTGGACGGCATCGTTCATCTCCTAGCTCGTCTTCCACAAGGCCAGGAACTGTGCTTTCCAGGCCCTCTTTCTTAGTGTCTTCACCAAAACCTTAGTAACAGATTAATTCAGGGCTTCCAGATTCTCGTGGTACCTCAGGGGCCATTGTTATAGTTCTGCTCTAGCTCCTGTTGGTGTATTGGCCTTGTCTGAATGGGCTTTTGAGAGAGATCTCAGTGTCCGTTTGCAACTCTGTGCAGAGTTAAGAAAGAAGACTATACACATTACTGACTTATTGGGCCTCATCTAAACACAAGGGTTTTCATCTTATTTCCCTCCTGGTCTCCCCGCTCCCAGAAGCAGCACGTCTGACCCCAGAGCACCGTCCCAGAGGCTTAACCCTTACCTGCCATATCACTTGTGATGAGATCTAACTTTTGCGTCATTTCCTTTTCATTATCATAGCTGATGGTGAACTCAGCAGACTGATGTCTGGCAAAGGGATATTTGATCTGCTTCCAACAGTCTGGAATAAAGATAACAGGAAACTAATATCTCAGAAGTGTAACACACATTGTCCATGATGTGTTTCTCGACAAGTCGGGGGTCAGACCGCCTCCTGCCGGCTAACCTTATGTGTAAGTGCATGGCCACGGCTCCTCAGATACATGTGGTAGAAACAGCATGCTGTGTCGTTACAACAACAACGGACAGCATTCCGGCCACGCTTTCCACTTGCCTTTGCTATGTATCTGTGTACCCCTCACGTCCCAGATTATCCCTATGTTACACACGTGGGAGGCATGGTTTCCCGTCATCTGCACAGACGCGACACTCGTGTCTCAGGAGTCAACACATCCGGCTCTTGAGACCCTGCAGAGGGGGTGTCCCAAAGTGCCCCTAAGATTCTGAGGGGTCCTGCCCTGCTGCCCTCTCTCTGGACCGCGGCTGACTCATCGCACGGGCATCGTGTAGTCCTAAGGATTCTCTGCAACCTGAACCTGAACCCTGCCTGGTTCTTCCTTCACTTTCCCAGAATGGGAAATACTGTGGAAGCCTGGAGTTGCAGAGTGTGCTGGACAACGTACTTTGTGAAAATGGGGCTTTTATAACTTCTCCTGGGTGACAGGCATTGGGGTGGCCTAAACTCCAATGGCCAAAAACCCTGAATGTTGATAAATGATGGGATAATGCTGAACAAAAGTAAAAGTAACTGGCCATGAAAACTCCCAATTGAAATAAGGAGATAGGACACAATATTCCATTTCTTTTAGGCTTGCTACCTTAAAGGCTATAGAGCTTATTTTTTTAACCATGTAAGTGTGGGCCACAGACCTAATCATGCTTTTAATCAGCAGACCTGTCCCTTCTGTAAGACAGAATAAAACCGTAGATAGAGTTTTCTGTAAACCAACCTGTTTTCTGGGCCTTAGCTGATCCATATGGATTTCCTTTCTTCTTCCTCCTACAGAGACAAAAGAATCCTACTTGAAAAGGTTTCTAAGTGATAAATGTTGTTTAGAGAAGAATACATTATACTTTCTACCCCTACCCAACTTGTTCTTAAAACATATATTAACATTTTATCTTGGCCAAAGTAATGCTGCTTTTCTACACATGAGTATCTGGAAAGCAAACATTTTGGTTTTGTGATTATTTGCATAGAGAAGAAACTTAAAAATGTCAAGTCACATACTTTCTGAGGGCTGCAAAGATTCCCATTCCAGCAAGCAGCACGGCAAGGAGCACCAGCGGAATAGCAACAGCTGTGATGTTTATTCCTGGGAAGGGGGAAGCCGCCACATTACAACAGAAATGAGCTGCAGCCCAAGTTCACAATCTAAAACTCAACACTGATTTGAAGGGTCTTCAACAGTTTAATATATGGGGAAAATGAGTATGTGCTAGGCATTTCCTGATATCAGAAAGCAAACAGAGGGGATTCAAAATCCTGGCTGAGGTTTAGGAAAATAAATTTTCTTTTATTTTCCAAAAAGGCAATTTTTGATGGTCCTCAGGGATTGACACCTACTCTGAGCTTGTTGTTTGGACAACATTAGACTCCAAAATCAGAACTGGGCGGGGGAGGTTTCAAGCTGGCCCACCCAGCTGGCCCGGAGGTAATCAGCTCAAGGAACCAGTTCCCCCAGATGGTGGGAGGCTTTGCACGTGAACAATAACAGGAGCTGGGGGGTGGGGCGGAAGGGGAGAAGAGCCCTGGGCTTCCCGTTACCAGGGCTCTGGAGCGGAGGGCTGAGAGGAAATGCAGACTGATGACTTCAGACAGCATTTCCACTCTGCCCACGGAATACCGTGTCTTCTTACTTCAAAAAAGGAAGTCACTTTAACAGCTACTGAAGGAGGCCCCACTTGGAGACACTATGGAAACTAAAAGAGAAATATTTGTTCTTCACCCTTTATCTGTGATCCCTGAGAAGAAAACAAAGGGATGATCAGGAGTGGAAATGTGTAGTTCATGAAATGGCGGGGGGGGGGCCATATAAGGACCTTCAAAAGGAACAAAAGTCGTAAACAACAGCGGTGTTATTTACCAGAGTGGAGATTTGGGAAAAATCTAAGAACTTAAACATCCAACAATAGGGGAATGGTTAACTAAGTGATGGTATATCCATATGAAAAAATACTATAAAGGTATTAGCAACTGTGTTTTTCAACTGCTTAATAACACGGGAAGATGCTCATGATCCAATGTTAAGAGAAAAAATATATGCTACAGAACAAAGTATGTGGAATGCTACCATTTTTTCTCAAAGTTATAGATAAATATAGTTGATTGGATACAGTGGAATATGGTGATTACCTGTGGATGCTAATTTATGGCTTATTTTTATTTTCATATTTATAGATCTCTAATCTTTCTGAATTTTATAAAACTAATACACAAATCATCTTATATTCTGAAAAAATAAATGACTTTTAATGTTTATTACTTGAATAGATTATATATTTACACATTCAAACTTCAAAAAGTATACAAGTCTCCCTCCTGCCTCTGATCCTCCTCTATGGGAAGCCAAATTATGTTTCTTGACATTCTTCCAGAGACATTAGAATGATTATCTCTATATATTCATTCTTTAGTGCCTTTTTTTTAAAAAAAATTTATTTGAGAGAGAGAGAGAGTGAGCACAAGCGGGCAGAGGGTCAGAGGGAGAGGGAGAAACAGACTCCCTGCTGAGCAGGGAGCCCGATGTGGGACTCGATCCCAGGACCCTGGGATCATGACCTGAGCTGAAGGCAGACGCTTAACGACTGAGCCACCCAGGCGCCCCTCTTTATCCCCTTTTTTGCACACATGATAGAGTGCTATATGGACTGTCCCGTCCTTTGCGTATTTTAAGTTTGTCTCTGTCTCTAGCTTCCTCCATTACTAAACACATTTATTTTTCATGGCTGCAGAGTATTCCATTGTATGGAGGTGCTATTATTTTTCCATAAAATCTTTACCTGGTGTTTGAAGGGCAAATACTACTTTCTCTACTTACAATATTGCACCAAAGAGTTGTGGAGATACATCATTTTACACACAGAGCCATCGGACTCCGGACATTCATACGACAGAGAAAAAAGTTTTTGTTGAAGCTACTGTAATAATCACACGGAGTCCAGTTATGCTCCTGAGGAAACTACAAAAAAGGAACTGCTCTACCTGTGGGCATTTCTGGAGAGGGGACAGATTTTGTGATCGTCTCATCTTCTCTTTCAGTGGAACCGATAGTATTTGGACTTGTTTTATGCAACACCAACGACTCATTACCTGAGGCAGAGAAGAGGTTGGAAGAACCACATTAGTAACAACTATCTGTCAAAGGGCACCATCCAAACCGAGGAACTCGCTGACTTGCCTTGTGTGACCTGGCAGCCAAAGAGCTCCACTTTCAAGGCTATCCTCTGGTGCCATGTCTGGGGGACAACCCGCACGTATCTGGCCACGATGGGAGGGATGAAATTATTCCTCACTGGATCCCGAAAATTAGAGTTGCCCTGAAACACCTGTAGAATCAAATAACTTTGACCTGAAGAGGCTAGTGGTTAGCGCATCCGTCTTTCTCACCCTACTCCTACCTGGCTGTAGGACACCAGAGCCAGGAACCTAGGTCTGTGGCGGTTCTGCAGACACGCTTGGTAGTGCAGACGCAAGGCTTTGCCAACAAAGACTGCGTGACCTAACTAGGGTGGTGCTGCAGATCTGTTTTCTGGAAACACACTGATAAAAACATCTGGAGACCCACTCTCCCACTCAGTTCTTTCCTCTCAAGTTTCTCTTACCTTTTCTTTATTACTCGCAATTCCTTTATAGGTCCTCCACTTGGAGTTGCTGTTTTTGAACTTCATCACGAAACTCTTAACATAAAAGTTGAAATTCGACTGTGCGGATCCTGTGGTCATAATTCCTTGTAAGAAAATATTATTGATAGGTTAGATTTTACAATATAGCATGTATTACAATTTTTCTTTTCTTTCTTTTTTTTTTTCTTTTCTTTTTTTTTTTTTCTCACTTGAAATCTTAAATCATTTTGCAGGCCAATTTTTCTTATTTGCATTTTGAAACCTGACCACAGCTGAGTGTTTCCACACTGACAACATGCCATAAAAAGGTTTCTTCTAGGGTGCCCGGGTGGCTCAGTCCATTAAGCATCTGCCTTCGGCCCAGGTCATGATCCCAGGGTCCTGGGATCAAGCCACACACTGGGCTCCCCGCTCAGCGGGGAGTCGGCTTCTCCCTCTCCCTCTGCTGTTACCCCTGCTTGTGCTCTCTCTCTCTGTCAAATGAATAAATAAAATCTTTAAAAAAAAAAAAAAGGTTTCATCTACTCCTTATAGCCACACTTAGAATCTGCACACAGGTTCTTCCCATCAAGACAATGCGAAGCCTTGTTACTTTTAGAAAAGACACAGAATACTTTGAGGTAGAGAAAGAGGTGCCTATGTAGCTCAGAAACATAATTTCAACTGCCCGTCGTTTTGCATTTGTGAAACTGTACCCGTTATTTTCTTTTTCTCTCCCAAATCGGTCTCCAGCCACTCGCGCTGTTTACGGTTCTTGCCACTGTCCCCCGAAGCCCATGACAGGTCTTGGCCCTGAACTTGGGCTTGGCCAGGAGACCAGTGAACTTGTTCTCCCATCTCACTGACCCACTGCCAAGAAGCTCTGATCTGTGTGTCAGGTTCCAAACTCAATGATCTGCTGCAACCTAAAAAAAAAAAAAAAGGCCAAGAAAGTGTTTCAGATATAAACACAAAATGAAAGCAAAAAAAAGTACTCCATTTCAACTAGAATTATTCAGTTGATTTACTTCCATTCTGATATCAAATCAACTGTTTATTAGTTTTTTAATGGCCCAGACTTTTCATCTGACTCACTTGTACCGTGGTCCCTTGCAACTGCTGCTTTTCTTTGTAATGGACCTCACTGAAGTCGCATCCCCTATAAATGACGTCTCTCTGTTCCTACTGTAGATTTTCCTTCCTAGACTTCTAAATTCACCCTCATTTCAGCAAAGTACAACGTGTCTTAAATGTGTTTCAAAAGCTGAAGGTTCTTCTCACTTGATCAGAGAGGACTCTACTGTCTGTGTCCTTGAAGAGGACGGACATCCGGGTGCTCTGAAGATCAGTAAATTGTACTCAACATCATCATTGTCATGTCCAAGACAATGTGGAGGCTGGCAAATAAAGGCCACCCTCCTCTCCTGGACAAAGACATATGCATATTGTTGTCTGGAAATATTTTACTTTATGCTGAGAGAATATTTACACAGAATATATTCCATGAGGGAGGGGCTAAGAAGCCCTATTTCACACACTCGTGTTCAGGCACTTTATTCAAGATAACCACAAATCAAACTGTAATATTTAAAAGCTTTGCCTACTAAAATCTAACAGAAAGGAATTTTATCTTAACCTAAGTGGCATTTTGCATTTTCATCGTTTTTTGGGCAAAAGTGTGAGAGAGCTTCGATTACAGAGAAAGGTTATTCTGTACTTCGTGCTAATTGAGTTCCTGTCTCGGTATTTTTAAGTTACAACGCACTTGGTGCTGTGGGACCTGTGGGGGAGGAAAACAAAACCCTTAAACTATAGCGCGGGAGGGGGATGGGAGAATAAACCACCACTGAAGACGTTAAAATATCAAATTCTTTTTTTTAAAAGATGTTTTTTATTTATTCGACAGAGAGGCACAGCGAGAGAGGGAACACAAGCAGGGGGAGCGGGAGAGGGAGAAGCAGGCTCCCGGCCAAGCAGGGAGCCCGATGCGGGGCTTGATCCCAGGACGCTGGGATCATGACCTGAGCCGAAGGCAGACGCTCAACGACTGAGCCACCCAGGCGCCCCCTAAAATATCAAATTCTTAAAGAAAGCTGGATCCTTACCGTTGGAGGTAAAGAGAAATCGCTTGTCGGACAGGGAACCGCTGCAATGATAAACACAAACAGGAGGTGAGCTGCTTACCTGGATCACAACGATGGACACAGCACCACAGCCCAGGCGTCATGGAGCCTTCCCGCACCTCACGGGGTCCTCACCGCACCCCAGCAAGGCTCTTACCATCTTCATCACTGGCCTTTTATAGAGAAACTCAGGACCACTGAAGGGAAGCAACGTTACTAACACCACCCAGTCACACTCCTCCCTACAGCCATGAACCACCCTCCCTCTGGATGACAAGGTGCAGCGGGAGAAAACTCAAAGCATCTCACTGACCGGCCTGAGCTGGGCCTCGCGGCTGCGGGACAGTCCTACTGCTGAGCTGGCATTAACCCCGGGGCCTGTGGACTCTAGGATTTCTACAGTTTGTGGTGCACCCAGAGGCAAACATCATATCGACCTCACTCTGCAGATGTCTCCTTCCGTGGAGAAGAGATCCCGAAGGCCCAAGGCTGTATTTACCTTTTTGTAAGTCCCTCACCAACTCAACAGTGTGAAACTATGTAGAAAATTTGAAGTTCTCAAGATGAATCTTGCATGCATAGTACTCAGTATACTGATACTCGAGAAACGCACGAAGAGTTAGATGCCACTGTTGTGTGCAATTACTTTACAATCTGAGAGGACTGCTTGTTACTTAAATGTTTAACTCTGAATTACAACCAGCAACCATGGACAGAGAGAGTACTGAATGGTGAAATCCACAGAAAACCCAGAAAGAGTCTGGACAAGAGTCTGGACAAGAGTCTAAGAACCTTCCCAGCAAAGCTCTGGGACCATTGCTTAGAAGTACCAGGTGGTCCAAGTCCCCGGAATGGACCTTTTCATTCATATTCTTTGTCCACTCTCGAGCGGAGACTCCACAGCCCTGCCATTCCACATAAAGGTTCTGTTATACCCGCTGCACTGAATACAAGGCAGGCACCCATCATTTCTCACATGAAGATGCGGACCCGCTTGCCGAAATTCACAGTTCGTGCCAAAGCCGGGGTCAAGATGCAGCTCTCCTAACTTCTAAAGAAAGGTGCACGTGGTTCACATTCCAAGTTCTATTAATTTACTTAGAGCCTCTATTTGACTGCTTTTTCCATTTTTTTCCTAACATTCCTGCACTAAGTATTACACTTGAAATTTTGCCCAAATAAAGCACCTGATATCGTGGCAACTCGGAGGGCCTCAATTCGCTCCCGCTGCCATGAGACACTAAAATATTTATTTTGTTTTTGTTGAAAAAGAGAAGTTAGGACAAGAAGGGTAACTGTGGCGTTAACCCTGGGAAGACACCGCCAGGGGAGGCTCTCCTCCCAATGGCTCTCTGCCTGGCTCTTCGCCCGTGATCAGCTGCGATACATTTTTCCATTGCACTCTATTAAACTAAATACAACCACTGGGAGAATTCTATTGGTAAATGAGCCTCCTCTCCTAAAAACGAAAACCCTCCAGGAGGCTGGGGTTCTGAGGCAGTCACACGTCAGGGTGAATGCATTCAATCAGATGCCTGGAATTGCTGGCCTTCCCCGGGGGCTCGAGAAGCCATCAAGAAGAGGCTGATGTCAACTGAAAAAGCAAAGCCTTCGCTGCTGGTGGTGTGAGCCTTCACCCTTGGTCTGAGGTCAGCCTCTCTTCCTGATTCCATTCTGGTCTCCTCAAATCAAGGAAGTGACCCGACCCGGATGAATCCCAGAAGAACCCTAGATATTTACTTTAGGGACTCCTTCTTCCTCAGTGGCAGAGCTTTTTCCTGAACACCAAACAATCATGCGTGGGAACACAAGTTCAATGACCACATGCACACTGCTTCCCCAGCAGCACACGGGCACAGAGAAAAACAACTGCCCCCTGAAGACTTGGGAGTCAGGAGGAGTGGAAGACATGTGTCCGCATGTAGTTCACTTTTCTCTGCTCAGGACAAAAAGCCAGAGCAAAATCAGAGCTAGAAGGAAGAAGGGACCTTGATATAAACCTGGACTTTCTCTTCTTACCAAAACAAAAATCGAACAGTTTGTTCAAATAACTACATGGAATGTGGAGCAAAACTCTTCCTGATTCATTCGTGGTTGAGATTTCTGGACTCTGCATGAACGTTTAATATTGGCTTACATAAAGAGACTTCATCTGTATCAAGCCCAGAAGTAATTGAGAACGTGTCTACTTCTCTTCAAGTAGTTTAAATAATTTTTTTTTCAAAAGTAAAATAAAATCCTCATAGTACAAGTTCAACTTTCTACGGTCCTTTTTTTCTACAAAAGAAGCACTGAAATGTATACAAACATAGGCAAGAGATTCCAAAAAACAGATTTAAAACCAGAGGCCAATTCTTTGTTCCTATCTGGAGATGTGGCTCCCAACAAATCTAGGCCACAGCATGGCATCTTTCTGAAATAGTGCCCTGGTGTCAATATATTAGACCATAAAAAATGTAAACAGAAACAGATCCTCAAAAGTCAAGGTCAAGCCGACACAGCTTACTGTGTATAAGCAATCACTTTTATTATAAATCAGGATATAATATTTATGTTCCACAAACCTTGAGGCAAATACATAAGTGAAAAAATATATGTACAAACATATGTGTGTATATAGGCATATATAATGCATGCATGTTTCTTTATATATAGTACATATATGTACATGCATACATGTATGTATAACATACATGCATGTGTATATAAAATGAATTTATAATACACAAATATATAAATTTTATTTATTTGAGTAAGGATTTTACTTTCTAAAGGTACTCTGCTACTAGGCATTTAGATCTTAAATTTGGGACCGATTTGTCTTTGGTCACACAATAGGAAAAGAACACTTTGGGGCCTCTCAAAGCTAAAAGTCCTATCCAGGGGGAAAGTAGAGGGGAGTCCTCTCTATAGCAAGCAGAGAACACAAAGACAGAGCGGAGAGCCCGCCCATCAGAGTGCAGCCTGCACCCAATCCTTAGTGGATGACTGCCTTCTGTAGATTACATACAGCATCACTGGGTGGCTTGTAAAAGACTTGGACTGGAATACCCTCTCCAGTTACCCCCCCCCCCCCGCAGCCCCCGACTCAGAATTGCCGGTGGGAGCTCTGCCTTTTCCCTCAGCCACCCACCAGCCAGGGCCCTGGACGTGAGCCTGGTGTGCTGACTGCCACGACTCCTTTCGTGTCCCTCTCTGAGCCTTGACTCTGCTCCCATGTCCCCATATGCCTGGTTCCTGCCTTCCACCAAACCCAAGGCTTGCCTTCTTCATGAAGGTGACCTAACCAGTTTCTACCCCTAACTTCAGCCACTGCTTCGAAATCCCCTCTCCCGTGAGCTTAAGCCAACACCTCAATCCAGAAATGGGTACTGGTCCCTAAGTTTACCTATGAATTCATCAATCGGTTCTTTGGAACTTAAGATACATTTTCCTAAAAAACAATATTATAACTTGGAGTCAGAATCCCCATTTGAACTACAGTATCGCTAAACAAAGCTGTAATACATTTAGATAAAAAGTAGAAGGGGAAGGAAAAAAACTACTGTATAACTTTCTCAAAATGACATCAGAGTCACTACATTTATGCTAACTAGGGAACCTATCAACCCCCTTATGTGGTTTTTTTTTCACCAGATGAGATGGTCCACACTGCCTGGGAGAACAGAGCAGGGAAACATGACCGTGTTCTTTCTGCACATAAGCAGGGACGACAGCAAAATGGGGGGGGGGGGGGGGGCTGGAGCGGGGGTGGTCGGTGATCTGCACACAGACAGGGAAGTGGTAGAGGATACAGGCCCTGACCTCCTTTTTCCTACTTTTGGATCCTGAAATTGAAATGCCTGTAGTCTCTGTCTTGTGCCATATTCTGGGGACCAAGACTATGGTGACAACCTGTCCAAAAAACCAGGGTCACGATAGCAGGAAGACATTTCTGGGGCAGGCAGGGAGGGAGCAGAAGATAAACACAGTGGCTTGAGGATCACCGTTCTCTCACAAGGCCTCCACCCAAGGAAAGCCTCCCTCTGGCCCATTCCAAGCTGCCTGTTTCTATGGGTGGACACCTGGACCATGAGGCGAGATTATATTTAGTTCTAACAGCTCTTATTTTCCACTCCAGAAGCTGAGGAAACCTAAAAGCATTAAAAGCTCAGGTTGAAATGTTTAAAACAATTGAACAATTGACATACTTTTTTCTCAAGAAGGTGAAAGAGCAGAGGATACCAGCAAACAGAGAGGTATATGTTAACAAAAGCCCTCTTTTTTTTTTCACTTCCCAACTATTACTCATCACTAAGAGCTTGTCTCTAGGGATCTCCCGGGGAGCTTGGTAGTTCTATGGAGGCTTATTTTAGTTCCCTGTCTTCTTCAGTACCTTTGGTAATATTGCAGATAACCAATTATTTACTAAAACCGGAAGAACTGAAAACAGCCTTTATTTTCTCCTACTAAAGCACCTGAGAGTAGAAACATTCCTTTGCCCTAGAACTTCTGATGTGTGCCCTTTTAATTCACTTGTCAGCATAACCAGTGAGCTTCTTTATTGCTGCATTGATCTTCCACAAAGACACCGTAAATGCTGCTTTGAGCACTCACACACATTCCTCCCAGCTGACAAACCCTTGGGATCCTATGCCCACTGTCCCTTCAAAATTATGAGCTGGTAAATTATGCCTTTCAGGTTACCTGCCACTCAGAACAAAAGACAAAGTACTTACTCTCTTGAGAGTACACCATTGGCCAGGATGCCTTCATAGTGGCTTAGCCCTTTGTGCTGAAGCACGCTGATCTGACCGCCCAACTCGTCTGCGATTATTCCTGCATGGATGGCGGCTTTGCACAGTAACGAGGTCTGAAATACAGCAACGTCATCACTCACGGTTACTCCAGAACACATTTAAAATAGGGTGGGAGGGCGCCTGGGTGGCTCAGTTGGTTAAGCGACTGCCTTCGGCTCAGGTCATGATCCTGGAGTCCCAGGATCGAGTCCCGCATCGGGCTCCCTGCTCGGCAGGGAGTCTGCTTCTCCCTCTGACCCTCCTCCCTCTCATGTGCTCTCTCTCATTCTCACTCTCTCAAATAAATAAATAAAATCTTTAAAAAAAAAAAAAAAGAAAGAAATACCAGTCTAGATGAAATTTAAAAGATGAAAAAATCACTTCTGAACCTAAGTTTGACTTCAAAAAATCTGATGTTTGATTTAAATAATTTTCTACTTCCCCAAAATGGCAATACGCATTGGGGCGCCTGGGTGGCTCAGTTGGTTAAGCGACTGCCTTCGGCTCAGGTCATGATCCTGGAGTCCCAGGATCGAGTCCCACATCGGGCTCCCCGCTCAGCGGGGGGTCTGCTTCTCCCTCTGACCCTCTTCCCTCTCGTGCTCTCTGTCTCTCATTCTCTCTCTCAAATAAATAAAAAATCTTAAAAAAAAAAACAAAACATTTAAAATAGGGTGGGAGGTTTCCATCTTGTTATAACATGCAGTCAGGATCCCTGTTTGACCCATGACATTGCTACGCCATAATTCATTTAAATAGAAAGTTTTAGAGGAGGGGAAAAAATTATTGTATAACTATCTCAAAATGACTTCAGAGTCACCACATTTACGCCAACTTGGGCACCCATCCGCTAGAGAGGGAAGTAGGTAACTTACAGTCGTGGCGGCCCCCCAGGGATAATGCCTCCCGATGGTCATGCCCCCATGTAGGTACCTCCCACTGACTGCACTGGAACACGTAACTTGCTCGGTTCTGCTGCAGATGACACGGCCCAACCAACGGCCACACATGTCATCATGGCCACCTCCGACCCTCTGGCCCCACCTGATGCACCACATGACTGCAGGAGCTCTTTTAGGCAAGGGAGATTAAGAACTGACCAGCGCAAAGTGCTGACCCACAAACTCATCAGCAAATAACATGGCCGCTATCTTTTTTTTAAGATTTTGTATTTATTTATTTGACAGGGAGAGAGAGGGAGAGAGTAGCAGAGAGAGAGGGAGTAGCAGACTCCCAGGTAAAGTCATTCTGAAAGCAAATGATATGAAACCAGCCAAAGTTAAATAGGAAACCTGCGTGCTAGCACCTACAGATCACGTACTCAGATCTACCACGGAGGAAGCCATTTATTTACCTGTTGTACTAAAACACAGAGCTCTGTCAAGAGGCAGCACGATAAACAACTAAAGTAAGAAAAAAAATGATGCTATCTCTCTTATTACATATAATTTTTAAGTTCCTTGCGTGGGATGGAAAAATAACAAAGAGACTTTCTATTGCTGGGGGAAAAACTATACTTCAACTGTTTATTTCCCTTAGTTAATTTCTTGAAGTCACTTAGAAATAGCTTGTGCCAAGTATATCTCAAATTCAGGTATTATAAATCATTTTAAGATTCAAACAATTTATAGGCCAAATGAATATCCTGTGTCAATGTTGTAAATAAAGACAATACATGAAAAAGGAAACAAAGAGCAAAATTGCAAAATATGCTGCTTCCACAATCAGGATGTATTAAAAGCAAAAATTAAAGCCAAGTTTGTTTTCCCCTTGCTGGAGAGGAGATTATCAGCCTCCTGGAACATGTTTGTTTTCTTGGATGCACAAAGACACATGTCAATAACTCTTAGAAAAGTTTCATCACTATACAGATTTTCACATTTGTAATAACTCAAGCCAATTCTCATGTGCTAGAAACTCAACTATTTTAAGCAGCAATGTTAATATTCAAAGATCAGATACCAAATTTCTGGGATTGAGATCTGCAAATAGTAAGAAATGAAGGACTGTGTATCTGGAGACAGGACATATACTTTAGACAAATGACTTCTTGTGATGTATTTTTCTCTGGGAACAATGTATACAACCAGAGAGTCTCATTCTGCAGAAGAAACTGGGGGTGCAAGGCAGGAAGAACTGTTACATAAGTGCAGGGCAGCTGGCTTCCCTGGTCCCAGACATGGTGTTGTTACTCTCTGATGTGAATGGTGATGTCCTTGGCTATTACATGAACCAACAGAAGCATTAAAATACAGAAATAAATTACAAAAAAAAAAAAAGAAAAACCAAAAAACAGATGACCTCTTATAAAAAAACAAATGGAATTATATCCATAGGTGTTGAAAAGGGTTTTATTTACCATTTCACTTATACCATGCTTAAGTGGAAATGCTAAAAATAGGAATGCATGCACGAATAACCTTGGTTTTTATACCTATTATTTCATTTATTCTCAGAAAAGAGAGAATTGTGCATTTACCTCCGGGGTTTTAGATCTTATTTGACTTGACTTTATGATGAGTTTAGGCAGAGCAACAAACACTTTTTAATTTCCTCCCTGCCCTAAAATTACCCTCAATTACTTACATCTCTGTATCCATCCACCAGATTCCCAGAAATGTCTCCTGCTATGTCTCGACAACCAGCTGGGCAGAATTTGCTGGAAAAAGAAAATAAAGAATTGATATTTTATTAAATTACACTTAAACTAAAAAGTATAAATTATACTTAAATGCATTTTCTCTCCTCCATAGAACATGCAGGAGGGAGTATGTTGTTTTATTTTTTTAATTTTTTAGAAAGATTGATTTATTTATTTGAGAGAGAGAGAGAGAGAGAAAATTCTCAAGCAGACTCCCCACTGAGTGCAGAGCCTGATGTGGGCTTGATCCCAGGACCCTGAGATCATGACCTGAGCCGAAATCAAGTGTCAGCCGCTTAACTGACTGAGCCACCCCGGCACCCCAGGCATAATTTGTTTTAATGACAAATCAGAAACCTGACTTATGAAAACACAGATTAATCTAAAATGTAAACCTGAAGGCAAGTTTTACACAATAATTATTTGCTTTATATAAGGATTCATTATAAACTCTCTTAAACAATGAGCTTCCCTAATGCATCTTAATTGATTCAGAGGTGTCCAAGATATATTTTTTATTTTTATTTATTTTACTTACTTTTTTAAAGTTTGTTTATTTATTTATTTATTTATTTTTAGTAATCTCTACACCCAACGTGGGGCTTGAACTCACAACCTGGAGATCAAGAGCTGCATGCCCTTTCAACTGAGCAGCCAAGTGCCCCTCCGAGATATATTTTTTAAAAAGAAAATTTCTAAACACTATACATAGCATGGTCTTGTTTTTATAAAAAGATACGCTTAAAATATATAAAATAACAACTTATGTTTTTCATGAATATAAAGAAGACAAGGAAGACTATCTCTGGATTCTCTCCAAGAATAGCATTTTGAGAAACTTCCACTTTCTGTGCCATTTGACTCTGTAATATCTTGATTCAGCCTACTAGCACTCACTTTCCAATAGTAACTTAATGGAAACCACATATGTAAATTTAAATATTCTAGTAGCCATATTAAAAAGGTAAAGAAAAAAAGGCAAAACTAACAATAATATATTCTAGTTAACCCAATATATTCAAATTTTATCATTTCTACATGTAATGAACAAAAAAAAATTATCAACAAGATATTTCTAGTCTTTTTTCTTTTGTACCAAGTCTTCAAAATCTGCAGTTTATTTTATACTCATAGCACACCTGAACTTGGACTAGTCACAGTTCAAGTCTTTAATAGCCACACATGGCTAGTGATGGTCTACTTTAGTTATAAATTACTTTTGCAATCAGAAAAAAAAAGGTATATATATTTTTCAGCTTTACTGTGGTATAATTGACAAATTGTAAGACATTTCAAATGTATATCACGATGATTTGGTATATGTTACCCAACTAGTAAATTAACATATCCATCGCCTCACATATATTAATATGTAAATGTATATATTTAAATACACACACATATATAACACATATATCTCTGGCAAAAACATTTAAATTCTACTCTCAGCAAATTTCAGTTATATAATACAGTGTTATCTGCTATAATCATGGTACACATTAGATTCTCAGACCTTATTCATCTGATGGCTGCATATATTAATCAAAAACATTAATATCTAAGGCCAATGCACAAAGACTAAATAGACTCAATTTAGTTCAATTTTACTGTCAAATGAATTTAAGTTTACACTAATCAGGTATTGCCAGCATATGAGTCATAAAAGCCTTCTGGCTCTTTTTTTTTTTTTTTAAGATTTATTTATTTATTTGAGAGAGAGAGAGAGAGAACATGAGCGGGAAGGACAGAGGAGAGGGAGAATCTCAAGCCGACTCCACGCTGAGCATAAAACCAGGGCCGAGCTTGATCTCGGATTCAGCCCGGAGATGATGACCTGAGCCGAAACCAAGAGTCGGATGCTTAACCGACTGCGTCACCCAGGCGCCCCAAAACCCTTTGACTTTTAAAGCTTTCGACATTTCACAATCATAGATGAGGGAATGTGGATCTGTACTAGTCACCACACCTCATCTTACCCAAACACTAACGGCTGGGCTGTAGCCTAGATGATCTGGCACTGTAACATCACCCTGCAGGCCTGAGTATAATCTTTTCTGTAGGAGGACAGGAAATGACCGCTGATGCCCAGAGGCCCTATCACCACTGTGACTCTACAGGTATGGCTGGAAAGATCTCAGAGAAGGTTGGCATTTGTCCATGATGCATGAATGGCAACTTTACAGGGCAAATGTAATTATTGGTCATTTTAATTTTTATTGTCTATTCAAATTATTGGTCATTTTCTTTTTTGTTTCCCTACTAGACTTAATATTAGTTAACACTAAAATCAATTCGGCATGTAAAATAATCTCATTTATTAGAATATCCGAGGTGGTCACGACCATGGACTCTTGTGCCTGACTGTCTGGGCATACTCATGAAGTGTGTAGTCCTGGGCAAGCTACTTAACTGCTTTGTGCCTCTGTTTTCAGGGTATGACAGAGCCTACCTTGCAGGCCTGCTAGAACATTCACATGACTTATTTATGTGCAAAGTCCAGGGAGCTATGACTGGCAAGAAGAAAGCACTCTAAGGAGTTATAGCTGTTGTTAGCGGTGTTACTGACAGTTCTCTCTAGACCAGTGGTTCTCAACAGGGAGTGAATTTTGCCTGCTCTGGAAGACATCTGGCAACATCTGGAGATATTTTTGGTTATCACAACTGGCACACAGAGGGTAGAGGACAGGGACACCGGTAAGTATCCAACAAGGTACAGAACAGCTCTTCACAACAAAGAATCATCTAACCCAAAATAACAATAGTGCCATGGTTGAGAAGTCCTGCTCTGGACTGCTCTTACTTTATAAATGAGGAAATGTACATCAAAGAGATTCAGTAATTTTTCCAGTTGAAGTAAAGCTGGAGTCAAAAATTTCATCTCCTATCCTCAGTAAGTTTCTCTTTTGTGAGAAAGACAAAATGAACTCCCTCTGAAAGTGAAGGAATTACAAAAGTCACTTCCAAATGCTGGCCAGGTGAAAAAACACAGTCTAGACTCCACTACGGCTCACTGGTACGACAGTAGAACTCAGGGGTCAGCACATTGTAGCTCATGGGCCAAATCCCGGCTGCTGTTTGGTTTTTAAATAAAGTTTTATTGGAACACTGCCACACACGTTTGTTTACATATTGTCCATGATTGCTTTTGCATCACAGCAGCCAACAGAAACTATGAACAGATGCCAAAGGGACTGCACTGCCTGCAAAATCGAAAATATTTACTATCTGGCCCTGGACAAAAAGTTTGCTGATCTCTGCTATATAAGAAAGCATTTCAAGTATTCTTCATTACTTACAACATAAATGATTTTAAAAAAAATTAAATACAAATAAGCTACTTTATCTGGTTTAATGTGAAAGAAAGCATAATGTCCAGCAACTTATGCCTGCAGCACAACTTGGACACCGTATTTACCTGTATTCTGTTTTCAAATAATGGTTAGCGCGTTCCAAGCACGTTATTAAATCTGTCATAAATAAAGATAATTGCAATTAGGAGACCGAATGGAAGGATACTCATGCTAAAAAAAAAATAACAATAATAATTTTAAATAATTTTAAATAAGGACTTCTAAAAATTTTTTTAAAGATTTTATTTATTTGAGAGAGAGACAGTGATCAAGAGAGACAAGCCAGGGGGAGAGGGGGAGGGAGAGGCAGACTCCCCGCTGAATAGGGAACCCGATGCGGGGCTCCATCTCAGGACCCTGAGATCATGATCTGAGCAGAGGGCATACGCTTAACTGACTAGGCCACCCAGTGCCCCTAAAAAAGGATTTTTAAAGAGCATTTATTCACTATCTAGTTATTATCTGAATTTTTCTCCTTAAAAATAAATCAAAACTGAGAACACTGTCTTCAGGATTTAACCAATTTCCTCCATTTCTCTTTTCTACCACAAACCATGGTTTTTCAGCAATTGTCCAGTGAACGCTAACAGGAACTATTTCAAACAGAAAAACCAACACTGGTTCATTACTGTCCACTACATGCCTACAAAGATCATGTGTATAATAACCTCCCTTGGCAAGAGGAAAACAATTTCAAAAGCCTGACGTGGTTCATAGAGAAGGTTCGGGAACATTTTAATTTGGCAATTTAGCTAGCGGCATCTGAGTGCCCATGGAACCACGTGCTTACTGAGAATACAACCTTTCCACTTTGATCAGTCAGGACCAAGGACTTAAAAAAGAGAATGCTCTTTGGAATACAGAACTGAATGAACACTCAGAATCGGGGACGCTAAGATGTTGTGGATTTTAATGCATTTAGATCAACCTCGGATAGTTTCCAAAATATTCCACACTTGCTGCAATAATTCTTTCTTTCCTTAATATTTTCAGTAGTTCTGAGGGAGCAACATATGGTGAACACTGGTCCTGCTGTGGTCTGTTGGGATTGGCTAGATTTGATTGGATGAGAGGGAAATGAATGGCGCACCCCCCTCCTGGAGCCTTTCTGCCAGGGGGCACTGAGAGCAGAAACTCTGGGCACTTCTGTGACCTTGGCCAGACATGGAGTGCATGTACAGTAATCACTCTGGAGCCCAAGAGGCCTAGACAGGAGGCCGTGCTTTCCTCCCTCATCGGTTTCTATACTCTCCTTCTCTCCTGCTCAAGTGTCAGCTCCAGGGTTAAGCACACGGTGACAGTGACTTCACATGTGACTCAGACTCCCAGGGCTTCCCTCGTGCTGGTGCACCTGGTGTATGTGAGTGGACGTGGGGGGTGGAGGGTGGAGGTGCCACTGGTTACTTGTCCCCTAAGGTGAAAAAGGTTGGGGGGAGGGCTCCAGGGACTAACCAGACCTTAAAATAGCCCCAAAGATGCATCATCCAACATTTCTAGGAAAATGAGATCAACCCTCTCCCACATAGGTCAGCTGATCAATCTAACATGCTCGATAAAAGTATTCTGAGTTCAGATCGAACTGCTTACAAAGACTTTGCATTCCTCTCTTCCTTCACATATTCTCTACCTGAGGTCACAATTCTATCCAAAGATGGTGATACAAGTAGCAAGAGGAATTCTCAGACAGACACAAGTTTACAGATTTGGGTGGATTCTTCCGCTATACCTGGATGGTCACTGCTCGCATAGGTCAGCAAAAATCCCCGCCCCGAAATGTGGGATCCACTCGCAAAGCGCACAGTGACCTCGTTCGTGGTCAATAGGAGTTCCTTGGGAACAGGCATACTTCCACAATATGGTCCTAAAAACAAAGCATACTTTGGGCACATTCAAAATTTAGACCAGCACAAAGAATTGCTAATACGGTATTTTTTTTCCTTAACGGTCAAATTTAGCAGACAACACATATACAAGATTGCAATTGTTACCCAACTGAAACTTTGCTTATTACCGGAACTGCTATATGGGACCGGATAATTAGTGCCTAAATGTGGACTTGATGATACCGACAAGCCAAGGGTGGGGGGGTGGGGGTGGCTAACTCTAGATAAGCAATAGGCTGGAATTAATTAATTGTGAACAACCCGAGACAGGTTTCAATTTTTATGAAAGAAGACTAACAAAGGTCAGATACATTAGGTAGTCAAGAAAATGTTATCACAAAGGTGATATTCTAGGGGCCTCCTAAATTTCCTAGAAGAAACTCACAAATTTTCTTTTTTCAAGGAGGTTTCCAGAATTAAAAGACTGTCCAATGCATGGTAACAATCTTATTCTCATGCAGTTTACACATTTATCTTTGTCTTACAGTGCCTTCTGGTTAACCCATATAATTTATTTTGATTTGCAAAATGAACTTTATAAAAAAGCAGAAGAATTTCTAAAGGCTTTTGAAATACTGTAGTATAAATTATGCAATTAAGAGTATAATACATCATTTCTAGAATAGGTTACTTGAAAAGCAATATCCATGAACTTTCTTTTTTTTTTTTTTAAAGATTTTATTTATTTATTTGAGTAAGAGACTGAGATAGAGAGAGCATGAGAGGGGGGAGGGTCAGAGGGAGAAGCAGACTCCCTGCCGAGCAGGGAGCCCGACGTGGGACTCCATCCCGGGACTCCAGGATCATGACCTGAGCCGAAGGCAGTCGCTTAACCAACTGAGCCACCCAGGTGCCCCATCCATGAACTTTCAAAGAACAAAATTAGATTTGGAACTAAAAAGGAAAAACAGACATTCCTCAGACTACTCAGGTTAAAGTTTACTTTGTAAATTGTCACCTTGAAAAATTCTAAGAAAATAGGGCTTAGCAAGCAAAGTTCGAAGACAGGTATTCTTCATTAACTTCTCCCCAAATACACCAGTATGGAAAGAGTCAACAGCAACATCAGGCAACAGTCAACAGTGCCAACAGTGTGAACAACAGGTTAAGGAAGGAGGAAGGAAAGAAAAAGTTCTGGGAGAGGATCATGAACCCAACTAAGCACTCCTCTCCTGCTATACGGGACCGGATTTCTCTTTTGTCCTGTCCCGGTCTCACATTTGGAAGATGTAATTGAACAAAAGAGAAATGTTGTGCGTTTACCTTCATGCCTCAAATCTCTGTTGTTCCCTATTATTAAATTATGGTGAAATCCAAATTAAAAACGATGACTTACCTCTTTAGAGATACTTATCATATATAATTACTTACATGAAATGCTAGCAAACTGCTTAGAATAGTACCTAGCATATAATGAGAACTGTAGAAGTACTTAGTAGTTAGTAGTAAATAGTTAAATAAATAAATGAATGAATACATTAAAAGAAACAAATAAATAATGTCTGTTTTCCTTTTAGACTATGTTCCATGGGGTTAGAAACTCTTCTATCCATCACTTTATCCCCGGCAGCTCATACAGTACTTGGTATGTAGTGGCCTTCCAAATATTGTTAGAACTGAAATGAAGTTAAATGTTCTTCTATTTGCAACAGTTTTGAAAAGCCAAACCTGATTATAAAGATGCATGAAAGATTTAATCGTGGCATTTTAAAATATCATGAAGAAGTCAGGAAGAGAAATGTGGAAAAACAAGAAAGGAAAGAAAATCATTAGTGTAATAAATATATGGATTATTTATGAACTTTGACAGTGGTCACAGCATGGTAGAGAAGCAGTTTATACTAAACCCATTTTTGCACAGTAAAGTAGAATGATAAGCATTTTTTCAAAATTAAAGTGAGTCAGGTTACTATACTTGACTTTTGCAACTTAGTTTGTTTTGCGTATGCTTGACATTCCTTTGTTCTCTGCACAGATAAGTGAAGACACTTGCTTTGCAAATCTAAGAACAAAAATGAAATAACTAGTAACTTGTTGCTATTGGTAAATCAGAATATTTTTCTAACCACATTTATCTTTTCCAAGAGGAAATAATAATGTATATACTCCTCTCCAAACGGTGCTAAAGATACTAATTTCTCCTTCAGTTTCTATAGCATTCCAATGAGTCCTAACAAAAACAGTAGGGTAAGCAAGTCTAAATTTTTGATCAGTGAGAATCTGTTTGGATTTTTTTAGGTCAAATATATTTGATATATAACACTGTAAATTTAAGGTGTATTATATATTCATTTGATACATTGATATACTTTAATATGATTGTCATTGTAATTAGCACCTCCATCATGTTACATAATTATTTCTTTTCATGGTAGGAATAATTAGGTTCTAGTCTCTTAGTAAGTTTGGTGATTATGTAGTTGACCCTTGAGCAATGTGGTGGCTAGGGGTGCCAACCCCCATGTAGCTGAAAATCCACAGATAACTTCTGACTCTCCAAAATCTTTTTTTTTTTTAAGATTTTATTTATTTATTTCAGAGAGAGCACAGGCCCATGCAGGGGGGTGGGGGGAGGGGCAGAGGAAGAGAGAGACGAGAGAGAAGCCGACTCCCCACTGAGGATGGAGCCTGATTGCGGGGGGGGGGGGGGGGCGGGGGGGGGAGTCCCAGGACCTCGAGATCATGACCTGAGCTGAAATCAAGAGTCAGACGCTCAACCAACTGAGCCACCCAGGTGCCCCTCTTGACTATCCAAAAACTTAACAACTAATAGCCTGCTGTTGACCAGAAGCCTTACCGGTAACAGAAGCAGTCAATTAACACATATTTTGTACGTTATATGTATTATATACTGTATTCTTATAATAAAGTAAGCTAGAGAAAAGAAAGTATTTAAGAAAATCATAGGGTAGAGAAAACACATTTACGGTACTGTATTGTAAAAACAATTCATGTGTAAGTAGCCTGCATAATTCAAACCTGCATTGCTCAAGGGTCAACTTCAATATTGTTGTCTATATTCACCATACTGTGAATTAGATTAGTGCATATTTACTACTCATTGCAAGCTTGTACCCTTAAATAACATCGACCTAGCCACTGCCCCCCACCCCGTCCCCTGGCGCCCTTTTAACTCTCTGTTTTTATGAGCTTGGCTGTTTTAGATTCCACATATAAGTGATATCATACAGTACTTATCTTTCTCTGTCTGACTTATCTCACTTAGCATAATGCCCTCAAGGTCCATTCCTGTTGTTGTAAATGGCAGGATGTCCTTCTTTCTCATGGCTGAATAATTGGAATTTTTTTTTTTTTTAGATTTTTATGGAACAGTTGAAAGGAAAGGTTGCAACACTGCATGTATCTTACACAAAGAGATAAGAGTGTATGTCATCTCGCTAAGTTGTCACGCAATACATATAATTTCCTACCCCCAAAAAACACCTAAATGGAGTAAAACTCTAATTTGGTTGTATCCTCCCAAAGTCATGATAGGAATGTAAATATTCCTGAGAGAAGTTCAAAGATGTAAACACACACACTCCTTTAATCACCTTTACCCCCCCCCCAGGCACCAATCTCTCTCGCATTCTTCCTGAAGTACTGCAAAAACGTAACTAGGCCCCGGATGGGGTGGGTTCTACCCTCTCCATCTCAATGCAGCATCAGCAGCTGCTCTTTTAGGTTCATCACGGCACAACCATCAGAATAGCAGGAGACAGCGTGAGGCCAGCAGGGAGGCTTGAAGTCCAATGCTGCCTGTCCTATTGCCTGTGGCAAAACATCCAATTATTTCCTGTCTGAAGGCCTGACAGATAGACAGAGTCCTCACAGAATGGAAGTTCATAACTGCATTCCTTGAGTTCAAAGGGAAAAGAGATGAAAATGGAAAAACGTGCCTGGCGGTGAGAGGGAAACATAATGAATGGGAAGGCACTGAAGGAACCGACCAGTCTGTCCCAAGCAACGTTTTCAGTTTTCAGCCAAACTCTATTGAGGATTATAGCTTTTCTTATGACAAAGCCTTCCTCCACCCACGCCTGGCCACACAATGTACTTCTCTGTTAGTATTCTCCATCGCGGCTTTTAAAAAGGGGTTGCAGGGGCACCTGGGTGGCTCAGTCCTTAAGCGTCTGCCTTTGGCTCAGGTCATGGTCCCAGGGTCCTGGGATCGAGCCCCTCATCGGGCTCCCTGCTCAGCGGGAAGTCTGCTTCTCCCTCTCCCACTCCCCCTGCTTGTGTTCCCTCTCTCGCTGTCTCTCTCTGTCAAATAAATAAATAAAATCTTAAAAAAAATAAAAATTAAAAAAATTAAAAAAAAATAAAAAGGGGTTACACTTACGTTTACACGTCCCCAAAGACAACTCCAAAGGCAACCCAATTGAGAGCTTGGCGACTTCTGACTTGGATCGCAGTTGCGGTGTCTGTCCCGGGCCCCAGTCTTTCTGGACAGGGTCTTAAGAACTGGAGCGGACCTAAACATAGGACTCCCAGTTCTGGATGGGTATTTGCTTCTCAACTGGCCGTGCCATGTGTTCTGCAGCACTGGGACTTGCTAACTCCCCTCGATCCTTGCCAGGAGGTGGGCTCCATCTTACTCTGCCGTCCCCGGTTCCCACCAGGCTGGGGCACCGCAGAAAGGCAGCTCACCAAGCAGGCAGACACATCAGGAAAAATAAATACCTCTACTTTCGTGAAATAAAATTGGTAGCCCTGCACTGTGGGGAGCGCTCTCGGCGATACCAAATGGAATAGCGTGTGGCATTTGGCAGCACACGTGAGACCAAGACCGAGCAGACAGCGCACTGATTCCCGGGACAAAGGAAGAAAAGGCCAGGAACCGTAGGAGCTGCCTTCACTGAGCGCACTAGGCCGGGTCCTCTCAACACATCCCTTGCTTGGAGCTACTGTTCCATGAGCAGCTGTGAGGGAAACCTCTTATCTTTCCATGTGTGAATAAACGAAAACTGTCCTCCAAGGAAGAATGAACTGTCTGCCCTGAGCCAAGCCCAGAATCCTCTTGCTCTTCTGGCAATCTGACAGTCCCTCCCGTACTGCGATCTACGCCACTAGGACATTCTCGGTGGCCCGTCGGAGACGCCACATTACAAGGCAATAATCGTTTGGTTAGTAACTGCTCCAAGCCATGCCGGGCGGCTCTGCGCTTTTCATCTTGAAACGGATGAAACTAAGTTATTGTTTTGTCTGTGAGAGGGATGTGTTTAAAAAACGGGGTGCGGGGGCACCTGGGTGGCTCAGTCGTTAAGCATCTGCCTTCGGCTCAGGTCATGATCCCGGGGTCCTGGGATCGAGCCCCACATCGGGCTCCCTGCTCTTCGGGAAGCCTGCTTCTCCCTCCCCCTCTCCCCCTGCTTCTGTTCCCTCTCTCGCTGTGTCTCTCTCAAATAAATAAATAAAATCTTAAAAAAAAAAAAAAAAAAAACGGGGTGCGTGCCATTCAATAGCGAAAACCAGCACAAACCCAGAGACCCCTCCCCAACCCGACACATACTCTCAGTGGTGAAAAACAGAGACCTGACTTTTTTTTTTTTTTAAGATTTTATTTATTTGACAGATACACAGCGAGAGAGGGAACACAAGCAGGGGGAGTGGGAGAGGGAGAAGCAGGCTTCCCGCTGAGCAGGGAGCCCGATGCGGGGCTCGATCCCAGGACCCTGGGATCATGACCTGAGCAGAAGGCAGACGCTTAACCGACTGAGCCACCCAGGCGCCCCCTGGAGACCCGACTCTTGAGAGATCTGTCATAAATCAAATTAAAAACAAGACAACCTCCTAACAACTTTCATTAGCCTTATGAACACCCTCTGCAGCACACATGTAATTTCTCATGAGGGATAAGAACCCGCTGATGAGCCTAACTGACCCTAAGTGTCCCAGCCACGTGGCACCCAACCGGCTGCCCGGAAAGTGGTCGCTGGCGTGGCCCAGATTTGTGCTCGGAGCGTGCTGATAAAGCAATCTCTAGAAATGCTGAAGCTGCAAACGCCTTTACACTTGCCTCCGTTTCCCATTTGTCTTTTCAATGCAGTCAAATGGCACGGTTTGTCCTTGCTTGCCAATTGCCATAGGGTCATACAGAATTTCCAGGGCCATTCTCTTTGAAAAGGAGGGGGATTAGCATAAAAAAAGGATATTCCTGGACGATGCTATTAAAACCATAGTCACGTAAGAATGTAAGTGGTATCCCTGGAGAGTTTTGGCCTCTCGTTCCCAGACAAAAATCAGTGACAGATGATAAATGAACCAGGCAGATTCCAAGACAAAGGTGTGGCTTTCCTTGGGGCTCCGGGACTCAGGTCAAGAAATGTCTTAACACTAAAGCTCAACCCACCTAGGCCATTACTTCCCTCCCAACAAAAGATGGCAGTTACTGAAACTAAATCACAGTGTCTCCAGGGAAGATTTCTGGGAGAAAGGAGGAGGAGGAGGAGGCCCATAGCTTTTTCTCCTTGAGGCTTATGGCTATGTCAATGAGGTATCTTGTGTGGAAGAGTCTGGCCGATATGAGTTTAAAATGCTTTCTGACTTCTATCATGGCATAAAAGACAAAACAAAATAAAACAAAAACAGACAAACAAAAAGCAGTCCTTCTCGAGAGTGTCCACCCAAGTAGACCCAATTGGAGGAGAATGAACGTATTTCTGAGGCCCAAAACAACTTTGCACGAGCTAGGAATTTCTTTAAAGGCCGTTTTTTATTATTATTTTTAAAAGTTGTGAGAATTTTGCATTCTTCATGATATGTCTGGGAGATACAAACCACTTATAAGATAGACGCTACCAATCTCGTGTTTTTTTCCCTATTTAGGATTTTTTAAAAAATCAACAGACAAGGCATAATGATTAGATGTTAATGCAGTATGCCAGATATGTATCTTTCTAAAAATTATCACAGAAATCTTGTTGCAATCAAAACGCTTAGTATCATTTCCTAGTTTTCCCATTTCTCTTGTTCCTAGTGTAATATAAATATTAACGGCTGGCTTCACATTGCTGTACTTCTAGATCACTGACAATGGTTAAAAAAATACTGGGAGTGGGGGTGGAAGTAGAGGAAATGGAAGAGAACAATTCTTGGACTTCCTGGTTTTTCTGTATCTCAAATCACGTAGCAGACCACAACCAATTCAACCAATTTACCATTAGGTTCCTGTGGCAAGCTGGTTTCTATCCCTGACCACAATGCCTCCTGAAGCATTTTGACTAAGAAGCATTTCTTTGAGACCTTAAATTTTTACTTGTACTCTTCATGTGAGCGATTTCTCAGAACTCCATCTTATTCCCAGGATACCCTGGTGGGGAGGCCTGGAGAAGTCTCTTCCAGCAAATTACAGACAAAACTACAGCTCAGGTTTTCTTATACACAAGCCACTGGGCCAGATGGTTTCTGGGACGTTACAGGGTTTAAGAGTGGAGTCTCTGGAATCAAATGCCCACACTCACATCCCAGATCTAGGAAAGTGATAAGCAAGTTACTTGACCTCTTTGAGCTTCAGTGTTCTTAGGTATGGATGTTAACAACAGGCCCTAGCCTCAGGGATATCAGGACAGTTCAGTGTGTTAGTTAGCCTAAAGAACTAAGCCCCGTGTACAGCATATAGTTGAATGCTCAAGTGTAAGAGCCTTCTACAGCACTTCATGGTCTTTTTTATAGAATAAGTAGAGTCCTAAAATTTTATGTAAATCAAGTCTTTTTTTAGATGCAGAGGAGAGATTTATAGATCGAGGACTCTTATGAATCTTCCCACAGTGTGAATAAAGATACTTTATCTTTTGTGAAAATCCAGATTTTTTTTTTTTTTTACGAGAGAGAGAGAGCACATGTGCGAATGTGGGGGCGGGGTGGGCAGAGGGAGAGGGGGAGAGAGAATCTTAAGCAGGCTCCACGCCCAGCGCAGAGCCCCACATGAGGCTTCATCTCATGACCCTGAGATCATGACCTGAGGGAAATCAAGGGTCAGATGCTTAACTGAGCCACCCACATGCCCCCAAAAGACAGATTTTTAAATATATGTTTGCCAAAATCAAGCTACATGCCATCAGATTCATTAAATATTCAATGAGCATCTGCAAATGCAACAGTATGCTAAGCATCTAGGGATACTGAAAAATGAATGAAATGCAATTCCTTGCTCAGGGAACCCTATATCTGGTAGAGAAGCTAACATAATGATCTCAAACTGAGATTGGTGCTCCAGTAGTGAAGGCTTAGAAAATCAACATAAGCCCCAGAAAGGGAATAACCGGAGCTGCTGGACATTAAAGAAGGGGCTCTGGGGCTCTGGGGTAAGTAGCAATGGATCTGGTGTGTGTGTGTGTGTGTGTGTGTGTCTGTGTGTGTCTGTGTGTCTGTGTTAGAAGGGATAGGAAATGCAGGGGAAGGAAAAGAGACCTATGGGAGGAATACTGTCAATAAAAATACCACTGCATGAAGCTCTATGTACGATGTGTTCAGGAAAAGGCACAGACATGGGGAGACTCAGGGATGAGGCTGGAAATGGGGATGGGGAAAAGAGTGAGCCTTGAGTGCCGCGCTGACAAGTTTCTATAGATAGGAGGGTACAATTAATAATTTTCGAAAAAAGGAAAGAAAGAAATTATAATTATATTCAACAAGATAAGCTTGGCCAGCCTGGCATGAACAGAGACTGGTGAAAGGAGAGAGGAAAACATCAGGAGGCTCTTTCCATAAGAAATAGATACAAAGACATGGGCTGGCAGTGAAATAAAAAAGCCAAACCGAACAAAATGACCCGTGGGCTTGGAGACTATGTGTTTTCTGCTCATCTCATGAGGTTGGATGGAGAAAATCTGTACAGGGAGCTATTTCTGGCCCAAGGAACCCCTGCCACATGCTTGGAATGATTTGGGCAAACTCACCAGGAGGGCAGGGTGGGCTGCCACAGCTCAGCCTCTGCTTGATGGAAGGGAAGTGCTCAGGGTACTGAGAAGGGGCCAAGATGTTCTCTGCTCTTAGACCTCTTAGACAAAGAATAAACTGTGTGCGAGGCCACTGAGGAGGAGGGAGGAAAGGGAGGGGGATGATGGCTAACATTTGCTGAGTGCTTATTTTGTGCCAGGCATCATTCTTTTATGTTATACATATGTGCGTCCATCACCCAAATATGGAAGATAGTAGTATTTTGCCCATTTTATTTTTTTAAAGATTATTTATTTATTTATTTGACAGAGAGAGAAAGCATGAGCAGAGAGGAGGGGCAGAGGGAGAGGGACAAGCAGACTCCCCGCTGAGCAGGGAGCCCGATGCGGGGCTCAATCCCACGACCCTGGGATCATGACCTGAGCCAAGGCAGACGCTTAACTCACTGAGCCACCCAGGTGCCCTATTTTGGCCATTTTAAAGATGGGGCAACGGAGGTATGGAAACATGACCCAATTTGCTCAAGGTTAAGCAATTAATAAACGAGTAGTACAGCAGGAATTTGAAGGTAGAAAGTCTAATTCCAGACTCTGCTGCACTCTTAAGCACAAGTGAAAAATCTCAGCAGAAATGACAGTGTTAATCTCAATGCATGCTGAAGACCAGCCTGTTTTCATTGATCCACAGTGACCGGGGTGGGGTGGGGGGAGGGAGTCTGAGAAGCCAATATCTGGTTCCCATCCAGATTTTTCCAGCAAGTCCTTCAGGGGGTCCAGGAACAACCCTGAACTCCACACATCAAAGGAAGTCCAACTTTCAAAGGCAACTGGGACCCAGTCAATCCTCTTGAAATATCAGGAAAACAGAAATGACAATTCCTCTAGAGTCCCTGAGAGCAGGCCCTTTCTGGTCAGCATGACTGGAAATGGAACTTAACCATAGGACAAGTCATAAAGAGTTTTAAAGTTGAGAATAATGACCTTCAGTATGAATTCACAGCCCTCCCTCTTCAGTGTCATAAATAAAAGTTAGATATTTTATATTTTAAATGTAGGTATTTTGGCATGACACAGTGTCTGAATTAGCATTGACTTTTTCCCAAAGTTCAAGATATTTTAATGTTATTTTAATGTTTTATATAATTAACCTGTTATTACTTTATATCATGACTATAAAAGGCCAGAAATCAAGAATCAGTACCAAAGCAGCAATCCGAACTGTACTATACAACAATTTTAAATCTTACGATACATTACTTAAATAGATTCTTTGTTTTAATCTTCAAATTCAGGCTTAAAAGTGAACCTGTTCAATCCTAGGATAGCATCGGCTACCTCAGTCAAGTCTCTATGGCCTTATGCGTTCAAATATTAAGGTGAACTTCCTTTGTAAAGAAGGTGCCACCTTAAATTTACATTTTTTCACAGTCTCATATTACACTGACCTCTTTGAACAAGGCAGAACTGTTTGGGGAAGACACTTGAAGTGACTTAAATGAATGCAGTTTTGAATGCTAAAGAGTCCACCTGAGGAAAGCCGTGAAAAGAAGCAAAGAAAACAATGCAGACTTAGTTCACATTCCTCAGGGGACATAGGACCTCACAATTTCTAATGCTGGACATTTTTGGAAACAAGGCTTTCAAAGATCACTTTAAAAAGGGATAATGTTCTATTTTCCAAAAAAATGCATAATCTGAATTTAATCACTAGGGAACATCGAACCAAAAGCATCGAACCAAAAGCAACAGACATTCTACAAATAAATGGCTGGAACTCTTCAAAACTATGTAAGAGACAAAGTAAAACGAGGAACTCTCCCAGATTAAAGCAGAGTGAGGAGTCATGACAACGAAATGCTTGTGACCCTAGCCTGAATCCTAGAAGATAAAAGGGACATTAATGTTTCTTTGGAAGGTAGTATCAGCTTCTTTGGTCTCCTAAACAAACAAAAACCCAGAATTCCCTCAGTTATAGTAAAAACAACCTCTACTAAGCAAACTATGATACTTCTTAAAGACTTTTTTTTTAGCCAGGATATTAGCACACAATCTTGAAAGTCGGTATATGTGTTTAGATCCAAAATGTTTTGTAAGTTTAAAAGTAAAACTTGTGTTTAAGAACATCTTTAAAAACTTATTTTGTTCTTTTTTTTTTTTAAGATTTTATTTATTTATTTGAGAGAGAGTGACAGCATGAGCAGGGTGGAGGGGCAGAGGGAGAGGGAGAAGCAGACTCCCCGCTGAGCAGGGAGCCCGATGCGGGGCTCGATCCCAGGACCCTGGGATCATGACCCAAGTGGAAGGCAGACGCTTAACGGACTGAGCCACCCAGGCACCCCAAAACTTATTTTGTTCTAAAAAAAAACACATTTTCCAAAGTAAGGTTGATATTCTTTACTTTGTCAACTTTGCTGCTTCCTGGCTGTTCCAAGGGTATTTTGAAAGGAAGAGTCCTCACTCAGTAGGAAATATATACGTAATCCTTCTAACTGATGTTGAATCTGAAATATCAACTACAATTATAATACCTGACCAACAGAAGAATAATAATCCCACCTTGTCTGTATCAGGCCTTTTAAAAGCAATGAGATCAAGTGTGTATTTTGCCTGCTTACTGGGAAAACTGGTGTGGCTTACACTTGTTTACAGTGCATTTTACTATCATGACTGTGGATTATAACAGCGCCCAAAAGTACACGAACCAAACATTTAAAACAAAATTGGCATGGGGGACGAACCACTACACATGAACTGCACAATGATTAAAAAGTGTACAGTTCCAGCATATTCACAATTGTTAATGCAATCACATTCCAAGTACTTCCATTCTTGGCAGAGCTTGCAAACATTAATGCCAGAAAACATTATTCTTTTTCAAAACATCAACTCCTTTTTCAAGATTCTGATAGTGTTGAGTCGTAAAATCTCTTGGCACAGGTTTTAATAATTAATTGGTTAATGAAAAAAATCGAGCTGGATACACTAAAACGATTCGGCTATTTCAGCCACACTTGTAATGGTCAGAGCCATCATATATGGGAATTTCAAAGCGGTATTCCACAACATACGGTCCCCACTGCCGCCCTTCAGCGGGCACTTTCGGCCACCCCCGGCAGCCCAGCCAAGTGCCGTGGCTCCCTGGGACCCTGCACTAACACGAGGGCTCTCCCTCTGGAGGCCTCCCACTCTCCCGGGGAACTGGGCAACAGCCCCACAGGAACGCCCACCCTGAGCTGGGTGGGGCGCAGGATGACAAAGCGCTCCTTCCTCCTCCTTTGCAGATGCCTGTGCTCCTTGGGGAGGTTCAAACTGACCACCGGACTATTTTAACTAAGTTAAAATATTGGTCTAGTTCGTGTTTTGGGTCCAAGGAAATCTATTTGTTCTGTATTAACACTTTTTTTTCCAGATTTTTTTTTTTATTTCTTTATTTTTGTGGGGGGGGGAGAGAGAGAGAGAGAGCACAAGCGAGGGGTAAGGGCAGAGGGAGAAGCAGACTCCCTGCTGAGCGGGGAGCTGGATGTGGGGCTGGATCCCAGGACCCTGGGATCATGACCCCGGCGGAAGGCAGATGCTTAACTGACTGAGCCACCCAGGCGTCCCTGTATTAACAACATATTAACTTATGTCTGTGAAAGAAAAAATAGAAAGTAGAGAGAAGATATAACAATACCAGTAGTTAAAACTTCTAAAGTCTCACTTCAAGATTCTGCTGAAGTTATGTTGTCTTATTTTATTGGAAGGTTTTTTCCTTATTGTTATAACATTAGCATATATTCATATTTTACCTAACACTATATCATAAGCAGCTTCCCATATTAATAGTCTTTTAAACAAACATGTGTTTAATATGCCAAGTAATTGTAACATGTTTTAGTTAACTGGTTCCACGTCACTGAACTTGTTGATTCACTTTATTAAAAAATCATTTATTCACTGAGTAGATCTACTACATTCAAATCACTGGATTGAATATTATAAGCACATGCATACGAAGAGTGGCTCCTCCCAGAATGCGCTTCAAAACTACAAAAGACACAAACATGTATATGCAACATACACAGCATACGCATGTATACACTTTCTCTAGCTCACCCTAAGCATTTAATTTTTTAAAAATATTCTTACAGGACTAAAATATCCTAATTTTCTTTCCAGATATTTCCTTTATGGCTAATTTCCCTTACCCCTGTCTGCTGGGTTTGTCTTAGCGTGACTGATCAGGAAATCTTTTTTTTTTTTTTTTTAAGATTATTTATTTATTTATTTATTTATTTGAGAGAGAGAGAATGAGAGAGAGAGCACATGAGAGGGGGGAGGGCCAGAGGGAGAAGCAGACTCCCCGCCGAGCAGGGAGCCTGATGCGGGACTCGCTCCAGGGACTCCAGGATCATGACCTGAGCCGAAGGCAGTCGCTTAACCAACTGAGCCACCCAGGCGCCCAAGAAATCTTTAACGTAGCCACAAAAGAAACATTCTGAGCATCACTGAATATTTCATCTTAAGAACATCCCTAGCCAAAAATATTAGCTCTACCTGCTAATTTTAGACAAAATTGCTGTATGATATAATATTGGGCTAAGAATGTGTTGTGGTTTTCTTTGAGTTGTGGGACTGGGACAGAGGAGCAGACATCTGGAATCAGAGGTATTTGAACCACAAAGACATGGACACAAATCCTCCTTTCACCCCTCAACTAGCTGTGTGATCTTTGGCATGTTACTCAAAAACAAAAACAAAAAAAAAACCCAACTCACTGTGCTTTAGTTTCCCTATTTGTAGAAAGGAGTTAATAACATTTACCTCCAAGGTGGATATAAGGATTCCAGAAAATCTACGTAAGGGTCAAGCATGTGCCTGGCATTATAACAGACCCTGAATATGTTTATTTCTACAATGAGCACAAATTCTGGTTTTTAAAAGATAAACCTAACTGGTATATAGAAAAAATATAAAGAGAAAAATAATTTAGTTGGCTTTACTGCTACAGGTGAATTGCAATCCATTACTCATTTGATGGGTCTAAGCCTTGAAAATTCGAGAAATCTAGAAATGGTGGAGATCGGTGCCCTGAAGCTGACCACAATCACCTCAGAACCTAGCTCCTAATATGTCGTTAACCCTATGTGTTTCCTCTTTCCCGGATATTCATGAATATACATCGGAGCTGATGAAGTAAACTCACGGTGTGGGAAAGCAACATCCATTCTCCAATCCTGCTTTGCGCTGATCCGCTCCCCTTTCTAGTTCTTCTCACCTCACCTCTGATTTGAGAGAGGTGGCAAGCAACAGAGAGGGCTACTCTCTACTGCTCTGTCAGCAGATGGAAGTAACTGCTCCTCTTCCAGGAAAGTAGACGGTCCCCAGGAGACACCAGTGTGGGAAAGCCATGGCTGGCCCCGCAGCGTTTGCCTCACATCTTACAGGAGGGCTCTGAACTCAATCCTCCCCTCTGAATGTGAATGACATTTCCTGGCTGATGAGGGATTCCCTGAAGAGTGCTTCTACAAATTAATACACACGTGATCACCAGTAAGCATTCCCAGGGGCTTTCAGCATCCCTTGAATTCTCATTTTTCCCATTTGTTTGTTTTTTTATAAAGATTTTATTTATTTATTTGAGAAAGAGAGAGCATGAGTGGGAGGAGGGGCAGAGGGAGAGGGAGAAGCAGGCTCCCCGCTGAGCACAGAGGCCCACTCGGGGCTGATCCCAGGACCCCTGAGATCATGACCTGAGCAGAAGTGAGATGCTTAACCAACTGAGCCACCCAGGTGCCCCTCATCTTTCCCATCTGAATCAAACTGCAGTAAAAAGTTGCAACCAATTATATGAAATCAACTATCTTTATTCTGTCAGAGTAATTCAGCAATCATTAAAATAGACATAATATTCCCAGGGATAAAAAAAATCCTAGGTTTTTTTTTCCATGCAGGCTAGATAAGCATAGACCTCTGAATGGTCTCCAGGCTAGTCGGGGCCTCCACGCTGGGAGGAGGCAGCAGGAGAGAGGAAACACATCTGCATGCAAAGGTAAAGACAACATTGAAAGTTGTGTGTGTTTGAGAAATTGCCTGCAGAGAGCTAGTAGGTAGACAAAACCTGTATCGTTTTGGGAGCCGTATGCATAGAGAATTTCCGTAAACCTCTAACCTCAGAAGAACCTGTATATAAGATTTCGTCTTTGTTTTTGAATTGTCTAAACCTAAGCTGTTTCCTTGGACTTGGGATCACAGGGTCACTGTTCTGGTGATTTCAGACTCCAGTGTGCTAACTGCACACCCCAAAGCACAAAAAAAGCTTGATTTCAAAAGATTATTTTGGAAATTGTCCTCTGCATCTGCTGTTCCCTTACCCAGAAAACTCTGACCTCAGACACATGTACACAGTCCATTCCCTCGAGTCATTCGGGTCTCTGCTCAATGTTCCCGTATTGGAGAAGTTTTCCTGACCATCCCATTTGTAGTAGAAACCGACTCAAAAACAGGCTCTGTACAACCTTAGGCTGCCTTGTTTTTGTTATTCTCGCTCTTCTTTCTCACTACCCCTCATATGATAGATGCATTTGATTTTCCATCTCCCCTCCCCACCAAAGCAAGCTCCATGAAGGAGGAACTTTGTTTTTTCACGCTGTATCCCACAGAGTTCCTGAACACATGATCGCTGTTCAATAAATATCTGTCACATGAATGAATGACTTGTAGATGTTCTAGCCAAGTGCCATACATCTCCAATTCTCTTCCCAGCAAGATACACACTCAAACAAAGCTCCTGAGACACACACAAGGCTAATGCTAAATCTCCTTAGATGTCTTTGTTGCAGCTTAGGAAGCAAGTGTATCCACGTGAGCTACCCTAGGAGCTTACAAAAAGCAAGCTTCTCTTCTAATCTTCCCAGGCTATAATACTCACCAACACACCACTTGCCCTCCCTCCCAAGCTCCAAATTACTTCATGCTCACAGAAACCTAGACCTCTTTTCTTACCATACTGATCGGAATTGCTGGTGAAGAGAAGGTAGTCAGAAGCACAGGTCTGGGATTCAATATCCAGATCGCCTAACCTCAGAATCAGCTTCTTCCCTTTTGGTACTCTGATGATCTTTTCACAAACCGTGTGATTGGGGTAAGTCCCTGGATAATTCTTAGATGTCATTGTGCCACTGTCCTGATAGGTCACTATGTGCCCACAGCCATCACCTGGTAAAGAAAAAGAGAATGAAAGAAGTGACATTAATTCTTACTGAGGATTGAGAGAGTCTAGTACAATCTCCAAGTCATGTATGTTATTCCTTCTTTGTAGAGGGAAAAGCTAAGAAGAGGAAGAAGGAGGAGGAGAAGGAGGAGAAGGACAAAGAGGAAGAGGAAGAAGAAGAAGAAGATTAAATTTTATATTATTTCAGGTTATTTCATCTTGTTTCCCAGTTTAATCTTCTGAATATTTTGGACCAAAGTGTTTCATATATTAGAGTGGAAAGCCCTCAGCAAATACTTCATTTAATCATACCACTTTTGCTAATCATCTATTTATCTACCCATGGAAACTTGCACAGTAGGCCCTTGGCAGTCACAGATTTGCTGTTTGTGGTTTCATCTATTAGCAAGCCGATGCCATGCAATAATTTGTGGTGGAGAAAATAATCATACTTACTTCCAAGAGGGTCATTGTATTGTTAAACAGGAGAGCGTGCGGCTGGTGGAGTCTGAGACGTGGGCTGAGAGGAGAGTGACAGCCTGTCATAGCTGGAGGTTTCCAGCGGTTCGACATTCATGTCGCAGTTAATGACAGTCACTGACTGGAAGGTTCCTGATAGACCCAGGATGTGTCATTAGAGAATGCTGAGGGTCTAGTGCACTGAGTGCTTGGCACATACCAGACCTGGTACTGCTGGAGACACAAAAAGGCAGCAATGGTGGCTTCACAGAACTCAGAGCAAAATGGGAGAGAGTCACATGTTCATCTAACTCTAATACTGGGTGCCATGTGCCATATCAGGAGCTTAAAGGGCTGAGGAAGGCAGGAGAGAATCTATTCCAGTGAATTATCACTACTTCACTAAAGTAAGAAATTTCCTTAAGACTTTTCCGAATAGGGAAGTTCATCAATTGACCAACACATTGCTCCGGTAGATTAAAGTGACTGAGTCACTCAAATATCTAATGGCATGCCAACTGGGTGGGTTGCAAGGTAAACGAGCATACACTGCATTCAAATCACAAAATTCCTGTGGCTGGTAAGGCTTCACATAAAAGCAAGAATTTCTGCCCTTAACTGGAGGGAAAGCAGAAATTTGTTGAAGAAGGAATTCTCTGAGTAATAAAACAAGGCCTCTGCATCCCAAAGTCTCCCACAGAGAAGCCCCAATTTGGGCATAGTGGGAATCTAAACCCCAAGGCTGCTTCCTTCCTCCTCCAGCCTCTTCCTGAGCTAGAGCAGGATTGGCCTGGGGCTTTCCTTTGTCCCACTCTTTTCTGACCCTTAGGCTTGCAGCCCAAATGATAGTAGTAAACAAACAAACTAAACAAAACAAAAAATTGGCAGGGGGCAGGGCAGAGAACTCCAGAAGCTACTCCATCTCATTCAGATAAGTCCAAGGAGAGGAATCCACCCATATTCCAGAAACTGTCACAAGATTCCCAGCAGCTCCAGCCAGACTGATGGATGGCGGATGAGAGTTAACTTTACCAAGAATACAGCAGAAATGTAGATGGACACTCAGATAAAATTACTGTGACACCTCCACATCTAGGGAGAAGCTGTGGAATTTATATGGAAGACTACAGAGACCCATAGAAGTTTTTGAGAAGGGAGATAATGAAAGAAGTATTTAAAAAAGGATGATCAACCTGGTTGGCCAATGCTATAGGATCTAGAATGTGGGGAGAATGCAAGTCAGAAGAGCAGTACAAGGGCTAGGAATGGGACAGCTAGAAAGGGAAGGGAAAGAAAATCAGAAATTCACAATAAAAAAAAATCAACAGCTCGGGAAACAACAGGTGTTGGTGAGGATGCGGAGAAAGGGAACCCCCTTACACTGTTGGTGGGAATGCAAGCTGGTGCAGCCACTCTGGAAAACCATATGGAGGTTCCTCAAAAAGTTAAAAATAGAGCTACCCTGGGGTGCCTGGGTGGCTCAGTCAGTTAAGCATCTGACTCTTCATTTCGGCTCAGGTCATGATCTTGGGGTCCTGGGATTGAGCCCCGAGTTGTGCTCCACAATAGGCATGGAGCCTTCTTGGGATTCTCTCTCTCCCTCTGCCCATCCCCCAACTTGCATTCTCTCTCTCTTTCTCTCTCTCTCAGATAAATAAGTAAATCTTAAAACAAAACAAACCAAAAAACCCCAGAACTACCCTACAACCCAGCAACTGCACTTCTAGGTACTTATCCAAAGGATACAAACATAGTGATTCAAAGGGGTACACGCACCCCAATGTTTATAGCAGCAATGTCCACAATAGCCAAACTATGGAAAGAGCCCAGATGTCTATTGAAGGACGAATGGATAAAGATGTATATACAATGGAATATTTCTTAGTTATCAAAAAGAATGAAATCTCGCCATTTTCAGTGACATGGATGGAACTAGAGGGTATTATGCTAAGCAAAATAAGTCAGTCAGAGAAAGACAAATACTATATAATTTCATTCATATGCGGAATTTAAGAAACAAAACAGATGAACATAGGGGAAGGGAAGGAAAAATAAAATGAGGTAAAATCAGAGAGAGATTCTTAACTCTAGGAAACAAACTGAGGGTTGCTGGAGGGGAGGTGGGTGGGAGGATGGGGTAATTGGGTAACTGGCTGATGAGCATTAAGGAGGGCACTTGATGTAATGAGCACTGGGTGTTAGATGCAACTGATAAATCACTAAATTGTACCCCTGAAACTAATGCTAATTAGTTAACTAATGTTAACTAACTTGAATTTAAATAAAATCTAAAAAAAACCAAAATCAACAGACTTGGGTTTTGGTTTAGTCCATGGGGAAGAGAAGAAACAAAAAACCCACTGAGATTCTGAGTCCAGAAATGACTGGAACACTAAGGCTAATATAGATAGAATGAGAAGCTCAGAAAGCAGCAGGTCTGGGGGCAAACGCTGTGAGTTTGGTTAAGGTTGAGGTGACAGCTGTACTTCGTGACATCTCTGGCAGTGAGTACAAAATTGTTGAAAATTAAATGAAAAATATACTAGAGTGAAGCATATGGTGCAGAAGGACATAGTGCACAGGGCTTTGATTTAAAATTTGGATTATTTGCCTGCTTATAAAGGCTTTCATTAAAAAATCCAATTTACAGTTTCTCTTGAAGACTGAAAGACATGGCAACGATACCAGCAGGCGTTCTCATCGGGCTAGTGAGACCGCGGCTGCCCCTTTAAAGGAGAAAAATGCCCTAGCTCCCCACCACATCCAAGCCGCTCATTTCTATGACGTGCCCCACCTTGGGAGGCAATGATTGTGAGCATGCTGACAGGGCAACGCTAGGGTAACCGGCATACAAACAATGATGCAAATAAATATACACATAACCCTCTCTAAGCCACCAAGATACCACCTGCTCAAACATTTAAACACCTCTTTTCTTATTACTATGAAATTCTCTGCTTTAATAAGAGAAGAAAAAGTGAACTCTTTCTGGAAAGCGCAGCTAAATATAAAATGAGGGGTAATTATATGTGAATCAACTCTCAGATGATCATTGTATTCTCGATTTTACTTAAGTGACATGTCATGACAAAGGAAAATCCCAGGGTATCATGTTCATTCAACCCTGTAATTGTACTTCTTTCCAATCACTTTTACTCTAAAGCCCAAGAGGAAACTAATTTCACCTGGCAATACCAGCAGACGGGGAGCGGGTCTGTCTTCAACACTCCCATCATTACTTTGCCTGGGGGATCTCTGCCTCCTTGGAAAAAGTTCTCTTTTCCATTAGTTATCAGAATGATACTCCAGGAGTCTTTGTTCTGCCAAAAAAAACCTGAAAGGAACTGCTGGGTCCTAATTTATTAAAAAGCAAGCTGTCATCAGAAGTTTGTAATTTCACCCCTGCCCACGGAAGGAGACTCTTCATGGAGTTTTCTGTGGCAAGTGCTAATAGAATACATTTATTCCATGGTATTAACTACATCAGGAATTTTCACCCTATTGTCCTTCCACAGTCTTGATGAATTCCAAAAACTAGATATAAAAATAATACTGTAATAGATACTTGAAAGTTGCTAAGAGTAACTTAAATGTTCTCACCACAAAAAAGAAATGGGGATTATGTGAGGTGATGGAGAGGTTAGCTAACATTACGGTGGTAATAATTTTGCAATATGTATCAGATCAACACCTTGTAGACTTAAACTAATACATCATATGTCAATTATATCTCAATAAAGCTGGAGGAAAAAAAAGGCCTAGAAATATGTCAAAGGGGAGAATGGAGAACTGGGAGGGAAAGAAAATGCCCACTGTACCATGGATTGTATAAGGCAGATGCATGCAAATGATCGACAGTAGGGAAGCAATATTCCCATGACCTCATCCCAACACTCAGGGAGCTTACTCTCATCACCTAACTCCAGTAAAGAATCACTGACAAGGAAGACGACAAGTTATTTAAAAATCTATCATTTCCTGTTCCATTTCTTGTGTATCAATGTCAATTTCCTGGTTGTGATTGGCAAGATGTTATAATTGAGGATAACCAAGTTAAAGGGACACAACACTTCTCTCTCTTATTTCTTGCAACTGTATATAATGGACAGTTATCTCAGAGAAAGTTTAATTAAAAAAATGTATCAGTCCGGTTAAGTTTGGCTGACAGAGGATGAAAATGAGGAGGCTTTCATTTTCTATTTTATACTTTACTATTTGGATTTGTTATTCTGTATAAACTAGTTAAACTATGCTTAAATATTATCCACATATGCATTGAAAAGGTGTGCATGGAATGAAAACCAATAAAGGGGGCCACGTTTATTCTAAAAATCTCTCTATACCAAATTCATTACCCACATTTCTCATATTTGTCTGAGGAGCATGGGGTATTACGTCTGAAGGCGGCTCCTATACATGCTCCAGTTTACAGATGAGAAAGTACAGTGTATATCAGCTTTCCTTAAGGCTACTTCACTGATGGTGGGGATTTACCAATGGCTCTAGGATTTTTTTTTTAAATTTTTTTTAAGATTTTATTTATTTCACAGAGAGAGACACAGTGAGAGAGGGAACACAAGCAGGGGGAATGGGAGAGGGAGAAGCAGGCTTCCCGCCGAGCACGCAGCCCAACGTGGGACTCGATGCCAGGACCCCGGGATCATGACCTGAACCAAAGGCAGACGCTTAATGACTTAGTCACCCAGGCGCCGCATGGCTCTAGGATTTTAAAAACATTTTTGCCTCTCTTCTTTATTTGATTTTGTAACAAATATTTGTGTTTAATCTTAAAAAAAAAAAACAACAACAACATCTGAACTGCTGCCTTATCAGACCTCCCTTTGGATGCTTTCATATTGTCCTATTAAAATGAACAGTTCCCTAATGAGAGGTAACTGACTCCTGCAATGGTCATAAACAGATGGAAAACCATTGGGTAGAAGGTTGAGAAAAACTTTAAAATGGAAGTACCAGCTGTGTTACCAGCTAACTTACTGATGGATCCTAGCATGACGAAAAGTAAGGTAATCAGTTACTATGTGTCTCCAAGGAGGATAAAATGTGCTCTATGCACCAATACCTATGAATTTTTTTCGCCAAAAAGCAAAACGTGAATCAATAACTGACTCCAAATCTCATCAAGTCTTTAAGTCTAACTTCCAGGTTATAGGAAACGCACAAGTTTATTGACACAAGAAAGCCATTAGCTGCATCCCGGCTGGGACATTCTAGGTGCAACTGACTGAATTTCTTCAACAAGGAATTGTATAAAGAGGCATAAAAGAAAGTATTTATTTCAGATTAAAGGAAAATTAAATAAACAGCAACCAAGTGAATTTTGTTTGGATCCTGATTTGAAAAACCAACCTTACAAAACCATTTAAAGAAGGTAAGTGGGGTATTGCTGTCAGGAAAGTATTATTCATTTTATTAGGTGTGATAATGCTATTGAGGTTATGTAGGAAATGTCTTCTTTTAGGGAGGCCTGCTGACATATCTGAGCTGAAATGACATGATGACATGAGGTCTGGGATTTGCCTTAAGATAGGAGAGTAAAAAAAGGGAGGAAGCAGGATAAGAAAAAAGAGACAGGCAGAAGTTGATGGTTGCTGTAGCTATGATGATGAGGGTGTATAGGTTTTTTCATTTTTATTTTATTTATTTATTTATTAAAAGATTTTATTTATTTATTTGACAGAGCAAGAGAGAGAGAGAGAGCACAAGTAGGGGGAGCAGCAGAGGCAGAGGGAGAAGCAGGCTCCCCACTGAGCAGGGAGCCCGATGTGGGGCTCGATCCCAGGACCCTGGGATCATGACCTGAGCTGAAGGCTTAACCCACTGAGCCACCAGGATGCCCCGAGGGTATACAGGTTTTTAAAAAAAACTAAAATGAAAAGAAATGAAGGTCAGTCTTTAGGGCAAAAAAATACAACCTTGGTTTGGAGGATTAAGGTCCACATGGTGTTGGGAGCTGTGATGGGCAGTGAGCCACAGTGATAACGGGGCATGCGGCGGGACCACTAGATTCAACTGCCACCTACTAACGTCAAAGAGGAGGCTGTGGAAATAAGGGGGAAGGAGGAAGCTTTGCTACCGGGAACTTGTCTACTCTTCAAAAGTGGCTACGGTGCAATGTTTATCTTTTTCTTCCTTTGAACTGTAATTTAATTGCCAAAGTGCCAAAGCCCATGATGACTAAACTATGCGTCATTTCCTCTCTCCTTAGGCTGAAAGGTCCTCTCCTCTGCAGAATATGTGAAGGGTGGTCACTCCATGATGGGCCTAAATCCTGGGGTTTGCTTGGAGCCAGAGCTGGTTTGTGAGATTGACCAAATCCCTTCTCAAAACAACTGACAAAAACAAAACTGGATGAAGGTTAGATTGTGGAAAAAGCTGTAAGTACTCAGTATTTTATAGCTCCCCAAGTGATCTCTACACAAAATTTAAATATTTTAACTCTGAACATCTGGCAACAATCTAAATTAGAAAAGGCTGATCAAACCATGGTATCTCCAAGCAATGTGATATGAAGGAAAAGTTAGTCATGTTTTAGAATTCTATTTAATTTATTTTATTTTTTTTAAAGATTTTATTTATTTATTTGAGAGAGAGAGAATGAGAGAGAGCACATGAGAGGGGGGAGGGTCAGAGGGAGAAGCAGACTCCCTGCCGAGCAGGGAGCCCGATGCGGGACTCGATCCCGGGACTCCAGGATCATGACCTGAGCCGAAGGCAGTCGCTTAACCAACTGAGCCACCCAGGCGCCCGAATTCTATTTAATTTAAAAACAGAATATTGTGTACACATAGATATAAAGGGAAAATGTTTGAAGCACTATGATGTAGGATTACAAGTGATCTTCATTTTCTTTATACATTTATTTTCTAAATTCTCTGCAATATGAAAACATTATGTATAAATCAGAAAAATAATATAATTAAAAATACCAAATTTACCTAATTCTCTGTAACATAGGCTACTTTCAGCATTAGCCTTAAAGTAGAAACTGGAAGAAGTCCCTTTAAACTAATACACAGAAACTTGTCATTAAAAACTCACTCAACAAATAGCTGGGAACTTAGCATAACGTAGTTCCCACTTAAAGAAGCTCACAGGCAAGAGGAGAGGGGTATGTTAACAAGGAATTCCTGAGGGTAAAGTGACAGGTCCAAAACAGAGTACGGGCTCAATATCTGTTCTCCAAATGCCTGAAAGCATACGTCTCTACGCTTTTAATGTCAGCTGTTCCGGAAGTATGGATATACAAGGTATTTTCTAAAGAAGCTTAAAACAAATCCTAGATGCTTGACTACACACATCAACTGTTTATTTAGTCTACTCTAATTCCACCCACTCTGAAAGGAAAACAATAACTTCCTTAAAAGACTATTTCCCGTTTGATAAGAAATCATGTTCCACTAACAGAAAAGTGAAATTAAGATATACCCGGTATGAACTGAGTTCTGTAATACTACGAAGCACGACTTAGGCTTCAAAAGAACACTTTCAACTGAATTGCACTTGTGGAAAATTGTTTGGATGACATGAAATAAATAGTGCAAAAATTCCTTCTGTTATGAACTAATCCATACAGTAAAACAACAGACTTCAAACTTTTTTTTAAATTATGACCCATAGTTAGAACATAGGTTTTCCATTACAGTCTAAGTAAGTACACATGCATACACATGCAGAAACAGAAAAAAAGTCTAATGTTACAATTCTTTCTATTGTATGTAACACACTGTAAGGTTTCCTATTCCATCTCATTTTTTTAATTGAAAGCATGCTGGTTGCGTCAACTCAATTGATTTTACTGCCTACTGATGGGTCACAACCTGCAGTTTGAGAAAGAGTGCTCTGAAATATCAGAAGAGTGAAACCATTTCTAGAAACGTGATTTCATCACAGTTGGATCCTTCCTCTTCTAATATTCAAGTTACAACAGGTCTCAACACATATACGATCATCCACGTGTGGGTGTGAGAAAACTTCTTCCCATGTCTAAGATCAAGTGAGCTCTTGATGACTACAATCTTTTCAACCACGAAGAAGAGCCTGCAATTATTACAGAGTTCTTTGTCTGATGGCAATGTGAACTGATTTCCCAAGGTATTACTAATTTCACTGTCAGTCATACTCTCTCATAAACTTTGCTTTTCTCCCACTGTGCTTAACTTTTTTTTACACTGTGTGTTGCCTGAAAAGGAATGGAAGAACCAGGACAGCAGGGTCTACATGGTTATGTGGGAATAAAACTAGTAAGACATAAGTTATGATGATGAAACTTCAATTATTCAAAATCTTTACTGTTCTCGAAAGGAAAACAGATATTATGCTGATAGAAATTACAGCTATAGACTCGAAGCACGTGACCAAGTTCTGCAAAACTGTTGTAGAATCTCTTTAAACCTTATTGTCACCATGTTTAAAATAGATGCTAACGATATGACTAACAATCCAATGAAGAAGACACTTTTGCCTCAGCAGATGAAAGATATTTGGCAGTAAAATAAAAGGAAACACAAGGTACTTATTGTCAAAAGTCTCTCCATGTAAACTCTCAACACAGTGTTTCCTATAAGCTAAAAGAATCACTTAAATCCATTTGAATGCATGAAAATGAAACAAGCCATTTCAAGGGGTCCTATCTAAAACTCCTTACAAATGTGAGATTGTTTCCATCAGGGTGCAAAGACAAATTGGGCACCTGGGTGGCTCAGTCGGTTAGGCGTCTGCCTTCAGCTCAGGTCATGATCCCAGGGTCCTGGAATCGATCCCACATCGGGCTCTCTGCTCAGCGGAGAGTCTGCTTTTCCCTCTCCCTCTGCCCCCTCCTCCCCGCTTGTGCTCTCTCTCTCTCAAATAAATAAATGAAAATCTTAAAAAAAAAAAAAAAAGACATCCAAAATTATAATGTTCACATAAGAAGCATCATTTACACTTAACGGAAAAAAAAATCTTAAAGCCTAATCTAATGCTACCCTTTAATGTGCTATAAGTAAAACCATGGTTCTTGGTTCTTGGTCACTCTCCAGTCCTGTGATTCCTAAGGAAAAGTTAAAGATCACTGGCAGAGGTATGGTGGTGGGGAAGAGGGTTTGCGCACCTATTGCTTTTCTAATTTCATAAATTATTTCCGTATACTTGGGAGGTGATAGAGCACAATGGTTATGACACTGGGTTCCTGCCCAGTACTGGCCGTGTGGCCTTAGGTGAGTCCCTTTTTTTTTTTTTAAAGATTTTATTTATTTATTTTTTAGAGAGCGAGCAAGAGAGAAACAGCATGAGAGGGGAGAGGGTCAGAGGGAGAAGCAGGCTCCCCACTGAGCCGGGAGCCCGATGTGGGACTCGATCCCAGGACCCTGGGATCACGACCCGAGCCGAAGGCAGACGCTTAACCATCTGAGCCACGCAGGCACCCCTTAGGTGAGTCCCTTTACCTGTCCAAGCTACCACTCATCATCCGTAATATAGAGACAATGGTAGTGCTCAACTCACAGGGTTATCATTAGTATTAAGTGAGATAATGCTAGGAAAGTATTGAGCATAGAGACTAGCACCTCATAAGAATTCAAAATATTTTAACTGCCTTATTTTTACTTAAAACTACTATACATATTAAAGTATCAAGAATATTGTTTTGGATTTGCTGACTTTGTCCAAATTCCCTCACTCATTGGCTCTATGATCATGAGAAATTACCCATTTTGTGTGTATCAGTTTTCCTCATCTTTAAAAAGCCCAACCACAGGGCGCCTGGGTGACTCAGTCGTTAAGCGTCTGCCTTCGGCTCAGGTCATGGTCCCAGGGTCCTGGGATCGAGTCCCACATCGGGCTCCCTGCTCTGCGGGAAGCCTGCTTCTCCCTCTCCCACTCCCCCTGCTTGTGTTCCTGCTCTCGCTAAGTCTCTTTCTGTCAAATAAATAAATAAAATCTTAAAAAAAAAAAAAAAAAAAAGCCCAACCACAGCTGGGCATGGTAAAGACGAATGAGACTCTGTTAGGTGCTGAAAAGTCTATTTTTATTTTATTTTTTTTAAGATTTTATTTATTTATTTGTGAGAGAGAGAATGAGAGACAGAGGGCACGAGAGGGAAGAGGGTCAGTGGGAGAAGCAGACCCCCCCGCTGAGGGACTTGATCCCGGGACTCCAGGATCATGACCTGAGCCAAAGGCAGTCGCTTAACCAACTGAGCCACCCAGGCGCCCAGGTGCTGAAAAGTCTAAATTGCCAGAAACTCTAATTAGAATGCCCCCAGCCCCCAGTATGTATCTAGGGCCCACTACCGGCTAGGTCAGCATCTCCCAAAGTAGGCACTGTGCGCTTTTGAGTGTTTGGGAGACTTAAAAGGAAGTCAAGCCCCCATCTCCAAAAAAGATTTGCAAGATAAATAAGCTTGCAGAATCTCACCTTTTTCTTCAACCATAGGGCATCTTGAAGCCCTTGCTTCACGGGTGCTCTCTCAGGAGACACAGGTGGTCATATTCCCAGGGAACCCCTTCCTCAGTGGGCATCTCCTATGTACAGCATTCTGTGGGGCACACGGGCGGGCCAACTCCTGGGCGAGGCTCTCAAAAGTGGGACACACACAGAGATCCCATGATGGGGCTTCGGGGATTAAGGCTCAGATGCAGAGAAGTGGATATTGGCCTTGAGAGTTCTAAGAACAATACTGAAATTATACTATGTGAATCTGATATTCAAATATCTCTTCCCACTCTTGGTAAGTTACAAGTGCTTTGGGAAAATTGATAACAAATTGGATGCATTGTTTCAGAGAAGGTTCTTAATTTCACAGATTAAAAGGGGGAAAAATTTGTTTGTGCAGCAAAACATTTCTAAGACAACTATTTTATCTCTGTCGAATAGATGCTCAGGATAAGGAAGTCAGAGAAAAGCAGCCACTGACCTTTACTAATGTCAGGATGTTGATATAATGTCCAAGCTGCAGTTGCTGGAGGTGAAGATAAATGTGAGAAATCTTTCCTGTCTCTACAACGTGCTATACTTTCTAACCTTGGCTCCATGTTAAATATACATATCGCCAATATTCAGATAAAGTGTAACTGGACATTGACTCCTCCCTCCGGAATGAAAAAAAAAATCCAATATTACCAAGTATAGATAAAGTTAACCTGAGTTTTAGAAGTTAAAACTATCAACGTTTCTCTCTCTCTCTCTCTCTCTCTCACACACACACATACACACCTTTTCACTTTCCCAGATATATTTTTCAAAAACTCAGTAAGAACCAAATGTTACTGGGGCGCCTGGGTGGCTCAGATGTTAGGCGTATGCCTTCGGCTTAGGTCATGATCCCAGGGTCCTGGGATCGAGCCCCGCGTCTGGCTCCTGGCTCAGCGGGGAGCCTGCTTCTCCCTCTCCCTCTGCCTCTCCCCCTGCTTATGCTCTCTCTCTCTCTCTCTGTATCTCTGTGTCTCAAATGAATAAATAAAATCTTAACAACAACAACAACTAAATGTTACTGGAATAGGAAAAAAATCATAAAATTGTGAAAATGCTAACACTTAGCATTTACTAAGCATTTATTGTAAAAGGTGACAGATACAGAGTATTTTAAGGGACTTTGTTATCTTATTTAATTTTAAGACGACCCTATTTGACAGGCAATATTAACTTCCTTTTTAAAATTCTGAAGCATTTCATATATACACATACATCCAGATAGACATATATAAAGAGTAGTATCTCAAACATCCAAGAATATACCCCATAGCTCATAAGATAGGCCATTTCCGATACAGCCCAGTCGGAGCCCACCACACCCTTTTTTCATCCCACATCCTCCTGTTATTACCCCTGTTCTATGTGTGAAGAGATGAGGCTCTGAGAAGCCGGGTAACTCAGCCCAAGTGGCTGAGCTGGCATCTGAAACTCATCTGAACTCCAGAGACCATGGACCTCAATCACAGCGCTTTAAGGCTGTGGTTGCTAATGTCACCCAACGAGGAGGTGAGTAAACTGAGGCAGACAGCACTAAGACTTGCCCAAGCTCATGCTACTGCTGAGCAGCATGACCAGTACTAAAGCCCACATTGATTTTTTTATAGCCCTGATTTTTTTGTCTCAAAATTAACAAGAGGAAAATAGTCATGTTTAATTCAGGGAGTCTTGTAAAACTTACAAGAAATTCCATCATCCTCTCTTTTTAATTATTTAAGCAGGCACTTTTTACCGCACTATTAAGGGGCAGCCTAATGAGAGGTGACTCTTTCACCTCCAACAAAGTTTGCTCACTTTGCTTAGCACCGATGTGGCTCAAGAATGTGCTCTGTAAATGAAGACTTCAGTGGATCAAAATGCTGCTTCTCAACCTTCTGTGGGCACACCAGTCATCTGGAGATCTCAGTAATATGCAGGGCCTGGAAATTTTGCATGTCCAAAAAAAAAAAGTTCTTGGTAATGACTATTCTGCTGATCCCTGTAAGGTATACTCTGAGCAGCAAAACACTTAAATAGCCCTTATTAGTGAATCCCTATTAATTGGGATCTTGCAGTGAATCTTTTTTTAAAAATGAAAAATCCTTGGCAAGAGAAACAAAAGCAAAAATGAACTATTGGGACGTCATCAAGATAAAAAGCTTTTGCACAGCAAAGGCAACAATCAACAAAACTAAAAGACAACCTACAGAATGGGAGAAGATATTTGCAAATGTCTTATCAGATAAAGGGCTAGTATCCAAAATCTATAAAGAACTTATGAAACTCAACACCCGAAGAACAAATAATCCAGTCAAGAAATGGGCAGATGAACAGACATTTCTCCAAAGAAGACATACAAATGGACAACAGACATGAAAAAAATGCTCAACATCACTTGCCACCGGGGAAATTCAAATCAAAACCAAAACTGGTGTACCAGCATATACCAGTCAGAATGGCTGAAATTAACAATTCAACAGATGTTGGTGAGGATGCGGAGAAAGGGGAACCCTCCTACACTGTTGGTGGGAATGCAAACTGGTGCAGCCATTCTGGCAAACGGTATGGAGGTTCCTCAAAAAGTTAAAAATAGAGCTACTCTACAACCCAGCAATTACACTGTAGGTATTTATCCAAAGGATACAAACATAGTGATTTGAAGGGGCACATACACCCCAATGTTTATAGCAGCAATGTCCACAATAGCCAAAATATCGAAAGAGCCCAGATGTCCACTGACAGATGAATGGATAAAGAAGATGTAGTGTGTGTGTGTATAATATATATATATATATACATATATATACATAAAATATATATGTAATGGAATATTACTCAGCCATCAAAAAGAATGAAATCTTGCCATTTGCAACAATGTGGATGGACCTAGAGGGTATTATGCTGAACAAAATAGGTCAGTCAGAGAAAGATAAAAACCATATGATTTCACTCATATGTGGAATTTAAGAAACAAAATAGATGAACATAGGGGAAGGGAGGGAAAAATAAAATAAGATGAAAATAGAGAAGGAGGCAAACCATAAGAGACACTGAACTCTAGGCAACAAACTGAGGGTTGCTGGAGGGGAGGTGGGTGGGAGGATGGGGTAATTGGGTAATTGCGTGATGGGCATTAAGGAGGGCACTTGATGTGATGAGCACTGCGTGTTAGATGCAACTGATGAATCACTAAATTCTACCCTGGTGACTAACAATGCACCACATATTAACTAAATTGAACTCTAATGAAGAATTTTTTTTAAAGATTTTATTTATTTATTTGAGAGAGTGCAAGAGAGTGAGCAAGCAAGAGAGTGAGCGAGAGAGTGTGCGAGGTGAGGAGCAGAGGGAGAAGCAGGCTCTCTGCTGAGCAGGGAGCCTGACGTGGGCTTGATCCCGGGACTCTAGGATCATGACCTGAGCTGAAGGCAGCCGCTTAAATGACTGAGCCACCCAGGTGCCCCTTAAATAAAGAATTTTTTAAAAATTAAAAAAAAAAAAAAGAAAAATCCTTGAGATACCGGTTTTATATAGTTTTATTTTAATATCTATTCCTAAAACTAGAATAAAGTCTATAATCTCAATTCTTTGACACTGATTATCACTCTAGATTTCATTTATAACTCTAGGATAGGCAATAACAAATTTTAGGACCTACCTTTAAGATAGGGAGACATTTCTCGCATTTGGAAAAAAGTGTCAATTTAGGAATTATTTGAGCATACGGTGGAAATTATACAAAGAAATAGGATGAGAAAGTTTCTGGGAACATACATGTATGCACCATATATAAGGAAAAAGCAAAATCAATGTTTACTGACCAGAAAACAGCAAATCTCAGTTAGGAAAGAGATGGCATCTTATCATGCGTCTACTGAAGGATGAAACAGAAGAGCTGATGATGGAAAAAAATAAACCTTATAAAACTCCTATCACATTACATAGTCCCCCAAATTACACTGCCTTTGCACATGGCACATCCTGCATCACTGAATGTATCACAATGCAATAAAAGCACATGGTTAGCTACTAATTGGGATTTGAAAAAGTCTTAATATTTCTGTGGCAAATGTGAGCATCTCTAAGAGAAACCAAAGACCATTAATTTAAAGATTTATTGCATAAACAACCTCCTGAAATTGTGTATCTCCAAGGCTTCTTTTAACTCGATCTCCCCTGGACACAAGCATCCCAAGATGAAGGGCAGGAGACCATCCTAAAACATCTAGGATTCTAAGATGTGCATGCACCTGTAGCCCACTCTGGGCATGCAAAATGAGTGTGCCTGGGGTAAATGATTCAGTCTTTCTGAACCTCAGTTCTTTCTAGAGCACTCAGAACTGTTGGGATTAAATTAGATGCAAAAAAACACTTGCTAAATCAAAATACATATGAAGGTAGGGTTTTCAATTTTTATTTACATAAAAAAATCTGAGCGGACAAGCAACGGTCAATGGATGCTTAAACCACTAAATGAAATGTTGACGGGGAAGAGCAGCTTTACTGAGTAAGCGACTACTACTCCGTAGGTTATTTTCAGGTCATAAGGGGAAAAGGCAACTTCGAAATGGAGGGATAGAGCCACTGAGCATTTTTAGCACGGTGAATAGTGGGCCAATAATAACAATAATATATGCATCTTGAGATACAATTAGCAGCACATGACGCCTTTGTGATACTTTTACAAAAAACATTTAGCCCGATTCTAATCAAGTCTGTAGGTCTAAATTCAAGTTTATAGAGAAATAGAGTGGATAGTGCACCAAGGAAAAAGATACGGAACGCAGAAGCCAGTTGGTCGAATTTAAGAGTGAGCCGTGTCACACTATAACTGATTCCCTCCCCAGAAAATAAAACCCATGTCGGCAGGGCTTTCCTTACAGGTGACTTAAGAGACAGAATAACAAACTGTAATGTGTGGATCTTGTTTGGATCTTTCTTTGTACAAAGCGGCAGTAGAAAGATATGTTTAGGTCAACTGGGGAAATTTGAATATGACTTGAGTATTAGATGATGTTAAGACAGCACTATTAATATTTTCAGGTGTGCTCATGGCATGGTAGTAATGTAAGAGAATATTTAGAGACACAAATGAAATATTTAATAGATTTTAAATACCTCAGGGGGGGAAACAGTGTTTCTGTTAAGATCTCAGTCATATAGCACAGCAACTGTAGCAAAAAGGATGAAAAAGGGAAAAGAAGAAAGAAGATGGAAAACAGAAAGAAAAAAGAATTTCCTACCCACAAGGCAAGAGGGTCTCAAAGATTTTCAGACCCTTCAGAAATGGCGGGTACAGGGCCATTTCTCGATCTGTAGACTCTCTTCAGTTTTAGTCTGTTGGCAAAGCAGGGACTTCTTGAGGGGGAAAAAAGGCAAATCATGGTCCATGTAATTCTCAAAATAAGGAGCTTCTGTTCTAACCTCCTCAGAATGGCAGCAATTCAATAAACAGATTTCATGTTTCAGTGGTCCTATGGACTAGCAAGTCTCAAAAGTTTCCTCCTTTAGACTTTAATCAACTACATTTCAATATGAGGTAAACTTGCTTTTGTGAAAAGTCATAAAAAGGTTGAATTAAATCCCCTGAGCCATTTTAAAAATTCAGTGAGACCCACAGAGATGTTTACCTATATTCCCTGTAGGAAGTTTTATGCACTGGTAATTCAAATTTACTGGACTTCTTAACTTTGAATATCCATTGGCCTTGTTCTTTGTCAGAAATAATAGTGAAATAAAGTTTTAGGTTTTTCTCCTTTTTTTCAAGAATAGAGTGCTCTATAAACAATCATTTAGGGGCACCTGGGTGGCTCAGTCATTTGAGTGTGCAACTCTTGATTTCAGTTCAGGTCATGATTTCAGGATTGTGAGACTGAGCTCTGAGTCAGACTCCATGCTGGGCAGGGAGCCTGCTAGAGATTCTCTCCCTCTGCCCCTCCCCTCCTCCCCCTCTCTCTCTTAAAAAAAAAAAAATATATATATATATATATATATATTCATATACAACTTTTAGGCACATCCACTCAACACACTTAATCATGAAATGGAGCCAGATTAGTTCTAATTTCCAAAGATTTTAATTTTGTGATGAAAGAGAGATTATTCTTTTCCCTCCCAGTAAAATGTAAGTATGTTGGACACTGAATTAAAAGGCTACACGAGTGGTTGTGATCTGAGTTGGAAAATGATAACTATAAAACCATATAAAACAAATGTGGTTATCAGTGAAGATAAACTCCAAGTAGTCTAATCATTGATGAGGTCGACCTCTGTTAAGTATGAATTAAGAATCTCATCCAAGAAGGACCAAGAACTGTATCTTACCTTTCTGACACTTAGTACATTTAAAGTAATACCTTTTTCAAACACGGTTTGGACAAGCAACTTACTTCTGACTCCAAAGGCAACGAAGGGTTACTTGAAACGCACAAAAGACAGAAATCTTGACAAGATCCATAGCTGACTGGCCAAGGCAAAAATTCTATTTTTCCATTAGATATTTCTCAGTAGCAATAAACGCCTTGAAAATGAGTTTACAGCTTAAAACCTGAAGGTTAATACTAAAAATAAATAGAAACTTAGAATTTTTTCCCAATTAGATGGTGAAATCTTTTAATAAAATGTTAAGTTGAAAAAAAGCAGAATATAAAAGCATGTAAAGACTAGGTAGTAGAGTATCCAGGTATTAGTTTTATCCTTGTTCTTTACACCTTACACATATTTCATATATGTAATTCTGTCTACTTAATATTTAGTAAAAGTGAATCAGTGCATAAAAGTGTGTGTGTATGTACATTAGTTGTGGGGATATATATTTGTATTTGTGTGTCTGTGTGTGCACACCAAAAGCTTGTCCTTAGTGGTTGTCTGTGTAACATCTTCCTTGCTGGATTATGATATGTTGGTACAACATTATTTATCAATATCCTGCTTTGTTCCACAACTGTTCTGCCTTATAAGCAACAGGAAATATATTGGTAAAAGCAGTCAGAAAAGAAAGCCCTATCCTAAGAGAAATTTAGTTAAAAAAAAAAAAAAAAAGCTCCAGTGTAGCTTTATAAAAATTAGGGGAGAAATGGGTAAAACAGAATCACTTAGTTATTACTTTGTTTCAATGTTATTCTTTGCAGCTTTTCCTACAAAAAAAAAAAAAAATCCACCTAAGCTACAATTACCACATAGAAGACAGAAGACATTTCTGTAAGTATTGAGTATAATTTCATACAGCATTAAAGTCCCCAGAAAGATAGTTCATTAAAACTGGACTAATAGATCAAATTGAAATGGCAGTAAACAGGGCGTAGATGACAATATGGCTTAATACAGTGTTCATGTCACCAATGTCTAAACACTGTCCCCAGTGATTTTCGGGGTAAAACAGGCCCCTGACACCCTCAATCTATAAGCAGCTGGAGATCTTGGGGGACCACTGACTTGCCTGATCCCAATCAGTATACCACTTGTTGCAGTATTCTCCAGGCTGCCAGCACCTAACCCCAAGGTAGCTCTCCTCGTGTTGCCTGCAAAGGAGTCTCAGAGATTCCCAAACTTTTCAGAGTTGAATTTAGCTATTTTCTTGAATACATGGAGAATGTTTCCTAAGTCACCATGATAGTCATGTATGCAATTCTGTTTAAAACAACTTGGTGAATATTAGCTTTCACCTCATTCTCTCAAACCTCAGCCACACCATTCATGCGCGGACACAGGAAATAGTTATCTGGAGCCCTTTCTCTAGCAGGCACTGTACCAGGTGCTTGTGGAGACTATAAAAGGCTTCATTTCATCTCTACTCTCCACCATTTTCCTCCCTTTCCCCCGCAAAAAACAAAAACAAGAACCAAATCAAAACAAAACAAAACAAAAACCTCTCTTCTTCGCTGCCACTGAAAGGCAAGTTTGACAGTTGGTCTGCATTCAGCATATTAGGGCTCACAGTGAGAACTTATTTCTACATTGGGCTAGAAATCGCCATGTGGATTTTTTCCCCCATCAATTAAGTCTCTCCCACTCCCCCACCCTCAAGGCAAACAACTATTTTTTTATATATATACACAAAGCAGAGCACAAACATCTGGAAAATGACATCAACATGACTCTTCAGTTGCAAAAAGGCAAAATTACACCACAGTCTAATGAAAAATAAAATCTGAAAGTCTGGCAATATTTTTGTGTTTATCCTCCAAACCAAACTTCAAATATACCAGAATGAATCGCTCTAGTTTAAATCCATATTTTCAGACTTTCTGTGTATAAATAACAGTCGGACTAGACATATTATTTTATTACTTTGTCTTGTTCTGGTTTTGATTCTCAGCTCGAGTCAGCTCTGAGTCTTTAACAACAGGGCAGGAACTGTGTCTCCACCGCCTTCTCCCCCCATTCTCACTGAGCACACATCCCCTACTGAGCACCCATCATGTGCTGGCCACTATTCAAAGCACAAAGCTCCTCGTGGGCCTTACATTCTTGTAGGGGGAAGACAGACAAATTTAATAAAAGTGTGAAACACTCTGGTGGAGGATGGTAGTGCTCCAGAGAAAACTGAAAGCAGGGAAGGGGAATATGGAGTCCTGGGGGAGATCAGGAAGGTTACCGGTGGTTAGGGCCATTCTCCCTGAGAAGGTAACATCTGAACAAAGATTGAAGGGGGAGGGAGTCATGTAGATATTTGGAACAAGCCTATTCCAGGCAGAGGGAACAGCACACGCAAGGGTCCGAGGCAGAAAAGAGTATGTGGTATCTCTGAGAAAGAGTAAGAAAGCCAGTATGGCTGGGAGTATGGGGGAGCATGGTAGAAAATGAGGTCCTAGAGGCAGTGTGGAAGGCAGAATAAAGGAGCCCCCACACTTGTCAAATAAGTAGTAATAAACAGTAATGAAAAGGAAGATGGCTGGCGTTTATTGAGCTTTTACTATGTGCTAAGTGCAATTCCAGATAGGTGTGTATTATCTCCTTAAAAAATACAAAACAACTGGTTACTCTAATATGTATAGGGACTTTATGCTTTAGGACACACATAGCAGTAAGTCCAAAACTCCACAGGAAATATTTCCCTGAACAAGTTTTTTTGTTTTGTTTTATTTTTCTGCTTTAACATGACTAAAACCTTTATTAAATGCTGCAATTAATTTCACCTCCCCATGCATCTTAAAAATAAAGCCATAATTCCTTATAAATGTCAGATGTCTAAATTATTTCCAAGTTATGTTTTCTTTGTGATTTTTCAAGTCTGTTTCAGTACCACAAGGTTAAAGAGTTCAACTTATAAAGTAAAAAGTTAATAGATACAGTTTAGGATACTATTCAGAGTTCAAATCCTAATGTATCCTTTGGTTTTGTTTAACGAATCCTTTAATGTAACTTCTTTCTTTCCTGGACTATATGGTGCAACTTAATGTTTCTGAGTGTCATATCTACTAGAGCCAAAAGATATGGTACATTTTGGTCTGCTGGCACGTTCCCTTCTTTCTGCTGTTTTATTTGAAATATATATAGACATATAGAAATAAGCATGCCAAGAGAGCCGTGCTTGCTAAACACAATTAACTAATGGAAGCACCAGATGAACCTTCATAAAGAACTTCAGTAGACTCTTTATTTCTTAGTTTCTGTTTTGTTTTGTTTTTTTTAAAGATTTTATTTATTCATTTGAGAGAGAGACAGAGAGCACACAAAGCGGGGGCGGGGGGGAGGCAGAGGGAGAGGGAGAAGCAGACTCCTTGCTGAGCTGGGAGTCCTGGGCTTGATCCCAGGACCCCAGGATAATGACCTGAGCTGAAGGCAGATGCTTAACCGACTGAGCCAGCCAGATGCCCCTATTACTTAGTTTCTACTAATTAGGAAGTAATTTGAAGATATCTCTTAATCATGAAAAGATTGTTCAGTTTAACCCAAGAAACATTTATTGAGCACCTTTGTCAGGTGCTAGGAGGATAAAGACAATCCCAGTCACTCCCTCAGGAACTCAGAGTCCAACAGGGTAGAGAGAATCCTAGACCACAGAGATGATGGAAAGGCTGGGGTGAGTGCACACACTGATACAGAAGGTACCAGAATAAGCTTGTGCTTACTTTTTAAGAAGCCACTCACCCAGAACATCGGACATCCGCTGTCCCATGCCTAACCAAAATATGCAGGAGTGATGACTTAAGAACAGACCTTCCGAGAGTAACAAATGAGAGTTGGGCAGAATTTTTAAAGCAATTTTAAAGTATCCAATTCTATGCTTAAATTTCCTTAGAGACCAATCGCTTATTTTTATTCTTCACTAATACTTAAGTCACAAGGAGGAAATCTTTAATATACATCTCTGGATATTTTGGTGAGGAGAGAATCAGGGATTTTTAGTTAGCACAAATTCATCACACGAATTAGGATATTTTGTTCTCAAAACTTATAATCAAGGTAAGAAGACCTAAATCCAAGCCTATGAATTTATTTGAACTAATACTAAAGATCAATTTATATGTGATGTTATGTAGGATCAAAAACCATGTGAAACATGGGGCGCCTGGGTGGCTCAGTTGGTTAAGCGACTGCCTTCGGCTCAGGTCATGATCCTGGAGTCCCGGGATCGAGTCCCGCATTGGGCTCCCTGCTCGGCAGGGAGTCTGCTTCTCCCTCTGACCCTCCTCCCTCTCATGCTCTCTGTCTCTCATTCTCTCTCTCGCAAATAAATAAATAAAATCTTAAAAAAAAAAAAAAACAAAAAAAACAAAAAACCATGTGAAACAATCTAAATATCTAAATTTAGTTAAGTTGGTCCAGAGGAGCAGGACATATAAGAAGGAGCAGAAATCAGACCAAATTCTGCTCATCAAGTGCTGGGGTCTGGGGCCTAGCAGGCTATAAATACTAGAAGAGGTGGCCACTTTTAAAATAAATAAATTGAGCAAAAGCACCTTCAGGCAAACAGAAGACTACAAAGGAACCAGTATTGCTTCCCCAGACTCTGAATAATTTCATGGACTCGGCTTATATTTAAATTATCGCATTTGTTTCCTGAAACATAATCCAGTGAATAGAAGTGTAATATTAAATTGTCTATGACACAGATGGTAGCATTTTATAATCCTAACATTATAAAATGTTTCCACCATCTCAAAGCTGATTAGAATCAGAATTACCTGGAGGAATTTTTTTTTTAAGTGCCTATTCCCAGGCCCCACCCATTTGCAATTCTGATTCATAACATGAGGCTGGGGCTTTATAAAGCTTCTGGAGATAGTGGTGACTAGGCAGGTTGGGACCCAAGAAGCACCAGGCTAAGCTGACTCCAAGAATGATGAAGGTAAAAAGGTAAAATGTAATAAATGGTGTCAACTTCTCACCAAAAGCAGACTGTTCTGCTAGAGCTGCCCTCTTCTAAGCATCAAGATTGCTCATATCACTTATGACCACCATTCAACTATGTAGCCAGTAGCCTCTCTCAAGACCTAAAATGGGTGTGCCTGTTTAAATTTACGGAAACTTGCAAAATAAGTGACCAAGGGCTAATGTAGAAAATCACAGATGTGAGAAATACTCAAAAAAAATCACTGATTATCACAGACCAAAGTTCCTAGAAGATTTTTTTTTTCAGTAAAATGACCCAAATCTAAGTTTTGCTTCTTTGTGTGATTGAACACTTATGCCTTCATTGGTTCTTTTAACATCCTAAACACATAGGACGTTTCATGGAAACTCAAATGACATCTTCTTCTGCCAGTCAGCGGCTATCAAGTCTCAAATTTGAAGCTCAATAAGAATCTAAGAAATCACACTTGTTCCGGAAGAACTGCTCGACAAATCACCCAGTCAACAGCCTAGATTAGATGATCGTCCAACATCTGAAACTTCATTTGGAAAAATGGATGACAGTTGTGGCCAGATTAGGACAGGAACACATTATCGGACCCATTCATAGACGTTCCATCTAATAGTGACAGAAACATTTTTTAAATGTTTAAAACACCGATGATCAAAATCCTACATACTTAATAAAAACATACATTATTTATTAAAACTTTACAATATGGGTAGCATTCTGTTAGTGCCAAGACATATTTTGTCTAAACTTCAGCTTTAAAAACAAACAAACAAAGCGGTATGTAAGCAAACTTAGGAACCACTACTAACATCTTGAGTATCCATGTTTCAGACTGGGAATGGATACGTGGTTCAGTGAAGAAAATGCCAGCATTTGATTTCTCTGTGATTCCTGTTTCATTAGAAAACACGGGGCCGGGGTCGGGGAGTTGTAAAATACTCTGGATAGTTAGTGCCATTAAATATCCTCAGTTGTACAGGGGCAGAATTGAGGGGGGAAAAAAAACAAGAACTGAAAAATCGCAGAAAGCTGCGCTATCAGTAAAGAACTAATTAACAAGGATTTGTTGGGCTGGTAAAACGGTTAATTACTTTAATCAGGTGGCTATGCAGAGGTAAACTCGGTTGTGGACTAATCACGTCCAACCTGAAACCAAGGACCAGGTCCACAGAAGAGACCAGCCTAGTCGGGAGTCGACTCCCTCGAACACCCAGGAAAGAGCCGAGCCACATGACTCCAACTTGGGGCGCAAGCGGCACACAGGTGAGGAGCCGCAGGGCGGCCCTCCTCCCCAACCTCGGGGGAACCTCCCCGCGCCCCCCCCCGCCCATTCCTGCAAGCGGCAAAGGCACACGCTAGGGTCGCAGCCGCGCAGGGAGGACAGGGGACCGGGAGGGCCCAGCCGCCCAACTGCTGAGCAGCCCTGTCCAAGAAGGCTCGAAAGCAGCGTCCCCGCACACACGACTCTCCCCTAAGGCGGCTGGGGTCGTCAGCGCGCGACCCCTGGGCCATGTCACTTTTCACGGGGCCGGCGGACTCAGGAAGTCTGGAAGCAGAGTGAGCCCGGCAGCGGGGAAAGCAGAGGGAACGTGGGGAGGTGTCAAGTTGCTTCTCTTGTCGAGCGGAGAAGGAAGGAGTTGGGTGGGGGACCGATCGGAATTCTCTAACTTATTTTATACTCGAGCCGCCGTCGGCCAGAAAGAGCAGGAGTCCGGGGGGTGCAGGCGGCGACCCCATTTCCTCCCGCGCCGGGTCCCTCCAGGCCCAGCCCTGCCCGCCCCGCCGCCCGCCCTCCACTCGCCCTCCACTCACCCAGCTCGCCCGCCTGCAGCCGGAGCGGGGCGGAGACCACAAGCAGAAGGGCCAGGAGGCCGCGGGCGCCGGCCACCATGGCCCCGCCGGGCGCCAGCTTGGCACGCTCGGCCTCCCCTCGGCGAGCGCAGCGCCCCCGCTGCCCCTGCCGGGCCGCCTCCTCCGCGGCCGAGCGCGCCGCCGGGACTGGGCGCAGCCGCCGCCCCGCACCGAATCCCATTGGGGCGGCCGGGAGCCCAGCCCGGCGGGGGCGTCGCCCGCCCCGCCCAGCCCAGCCCCGCGCGCCGGCCCCCAAAGGAGGAAGTCGAGGTCCCCGGCGGCGGCTGGCCTCGAGGCCGGAGGCGCACCAGACGCCGCCCGCGGTCCCCTCTAGGTACCCGGCGCGCCCTGTTTCAGTCTCTCCTTTTCTTCCGCCGCTCCTCCCCCAGTGCACGTGAACCTGGGAGCCAGGACGACACCTGGCCTTGAGACCTGCCGCGAGCCCCGCTGTGCCCAGGTCCTCCCCCGCGTTCCTGAGCGCGCAGTGGGTGGGTGGGGAAAGCTGCTTTCCACCAGGGCTTTGCCAACCCCACGGGGGCGGGCATGTCAGTGATAGCAGCAATGGGGGACTCGAAATATTGTCTGATAGGTTGATGATGGTGACAATTAAAACCCAGTTCAAGTCCCTCCATTCATTCATTCAAAAGTTATGAAGTTATGCCAGCAGTGTGGCAGCCAGGCACAGTGCTAAGCCCTTGTGACACTTGCAGACGTTAAAAATAATCAGGCAAGTATATAATGCATATTGCAGTAGGTGACACGAAGAGTATTAGTGGAGCACATTCCGAAAGATCTAATTAGATGGCGGGGGAGGAATCAGCCAGGAAAGGCCTCACTTAAAAAGTGGCTTCTAAGCCGAGACTGGGAGAGTGAGTGGGACTTGGGAAAGCGGAAGGCGGGGGACAGGAGAACAGCCCCGGTGTGCTAAGGAGCTGAGGGAGGATAAGGCCAGAGTGTCTGGAGCATGCTGCCCAGGTTGTTACATGGCAAGAGGTGCACACAGCAGGGGCCGGAACGTGGAGGGCCTGGAACGCCACGTAAAGGATGCTGAACTTGATCCTCGGACCAGCGAGCAGCCACGGAAGATTGGGACGTAGGATCTGATTCCCTGGGGGTGTGGAGAAGGGCTGGGGGGAGGGCAAGCTGGAAGAGTAGAGAGTTACAAGGTTATTACCGAGTAGTTGAGCGGGGAAGTGGCCGTGGAAATGAACGTGGACAGATTTTAAAGACTCTAACATAATCTTCAGTCAGCTCGCAGTTCTCCCGCGCTTCCTCCACTGGGCGCTCGGCAGTTTTCCTAGGTAACGCGCAGCCACAGAGCGTGCTGTTAACACCAGCAGGTGCGGAGGGGAGCTCGGAGGCGAGGACCAGAGTCCGGCAGAGGTCCAATGTTCGCCGGTCACGTGCTCTTTGGACACCCGGATAGACTGTTTATACCTGCATTCATTTTTTCCTCTGTCTACTTTTCAGCTATGAGTTTGTCTTTGGCGTTTGCTTTCTCAAAGGCAGCAGAGCTTAGAGGAAAGAGCTTGGGCTTTAGAAATGAGGCTGATCCAAGTCTGAATCCCGGATCAGCCACTGACTAAGATTGATTCTCTCCAGGGCCTCAGTTTTGTTGGGGAGTATAATACCTAATCGTCCTGGTTGTCACAGAGACAAAATAAAATATGTATTTAAAGTTCTAGCCTGTCCAAGGTACTCGATAAATAGGTTTATCATATTTGTGTTAAAAGTAAATTCACACCCATGAAAATATTGAATATTCTCACACAGAAAACATGAAAGATACTTTGATACATTCAATTACTCCCTAACTCCAGCTTTCTCTGTTTCTTCTTTCTCTTCATTCCTTCGAAGAAGGTGAGTTTGGGCAGCTGCTGCTGGCCATCAGGTGGGGCTCTGTGAGCAACGAAGGAGGAAAGACAATGGGAGTATTGTTTACTAGCGAGGAATTCACTGGGTGAGCCAGGTGGGCTCCCAGTGGTGACCTTTCCCATCTCAGGTAATACCTTCATGGGAATGAAGTAATCCGTTCTACACCAGAATCCTGAGCCACATTAGAGGCAAGTTTCAGGATCTGGTAATAATGAGAAAACAAGGCAAGTTAGATCCTAGTGCTTTCATTATGCCATCCTTCCTTGAAAAAATAAAACAAAGCATAGTGAAAAAAACTATGAAAATACAACAAATTGCTAATTATAATTTTGTATATAATGAAACAAATCAACCTCATTGCATTGATATACTTCAACCAGAGATAGACTTTTATGTTAAGCATGTGTATCTGTTTTACTCTTTTTTTTTTAAAGGTTTTATTTATTTATTGGAGAGAGAGACAGAGATAGTGAGAGAGAGAGACAGAGATAGTGAGAGAGAGAGAGACAGAGAGCAGGAGCAGGGGGAGAGGGAGAAGCAGACGCCCCACTGAGCAGGGAGCCCGATGCGGGACTCGATCCTAGGACCCTGGGATCATGACCCGAGCCGAAAGTACAGAACTGCAAGCCTAGTTTTATTCTAAAGTAGTTAGAAAGCTTTAGACTGTGGTTTCAGTTTGATAACCTAATCAATTTTATCCTTAACATACAGTAACCTTGATGTGACTATGAAGAAGACCCAATGGGATATAAATTTTAAACACAGGTAGGCTTCTACTTTCTGAATGCTCTCCCTTTTCCAGTTCAATTCAATAAATTCAACTCAATAAATTTATTTTAAACATTTCTATATGCAAAACAATGTGATGGAGATACAGCGAAAAGAAGTACAGGTACTTCTCTCTCTCCTTCATTCATAATCTAAGGATAGAAACTTCAGTTATATAGGTTCATAAGAACAATGATGAAAGTCCAGAGTATTATAGAATCACAGCAGAAGGAAGGGTATATAACTGGATTTCAAAAGCCTGGAAGGGTTGGGAGGGATGAAGATGGGAATTAGAAGGAAAATAATGTTTGTAAAATGAGAATTTCCGAGAAAGTTCAGAAATACAGATCACAGGGTGCTCATAGGAATTGAGCCTAATTCACCAGGGCTGGGACAGTGAGCGTGAGATAGAAGTGGGAGCCTGGGGGCGCCTGGGTGGCTCAGTCGTTAAGTGTCTGCCTTCAGCTCAGGTCATGATCCCAGGGTCCTGGGATCGAGCCCCGCATCGGGCTCCCTGCTCGGCAGGAGGCCTGCTTCTCCCTCTCCCACTGCTTGCTTGTGTTCCCTCTCTCGCTGTGTCTCTGTCAAATAAATAAATAAAATCTTTAAAAAAAAAAAAATAAGAAGTGGGAGCCTGAAGATGCAGTGGGAGGCAGGAGCAGGATCTGAGCATGCCCAGGGCAATGGGAAGCAAGGAAAAGTGGAAGAACTTGTTCAGATTTGATTTTTGGAAGACCACACTGGCTGTGGGGTGGGGAATGGATTGGAAAGAGGCAGAAAGACCAATTAGGAGTTTGTGGCAATACTCCAAGGCTAGAGATGATGGCACCTTCCTCCTATGCTCAAAGGGGTGGAGGATCACTGGACCAGCAGCATCAAAACAGCTGTGAACTTTCTAGAACTACAGACTCCTGTCCCCGCCCCTGTTTGGACCTCTGAACAGAATCTGCATTTTAATAAAATCTCCAAGTCAGGATAAAACCATTGGTAGATCTGAGAGATAGAGGTTAGAAACACGAGATATAATGGAATCTTAGGGTGTAGGCAGTGAGAGAGAAGGAGGATTAAATTCTGAGTGCAACAGCCCAAATAGTTGGTATCACCCACATTATCTCCTCTCTTTAACTCCCTATTGAATTCTGGTTGCTGGTGTTCATTAGTAGCTGTGTCATCTAAGCTCTAGCATGGATTCTTAAATGCCGTAGCTCACTCTGGCCAGATCTCACCTCCCGGTCCTCTCTTTTGCAGCCCCAGAAACTCGATTTTTGTCAATGTACTTGAACTTGGGGGTACCACTCCATGGTTAACTTAATCACAGAAATATATAAACCAGCATCAATGCCCATTTATTAATACCAAAAACTATAAAATGGTGATGGGCATTTTCTTCAGCCTGAAAACAACTTTGGAAGGTAGAAACCACGAGAGGTAGTTAGGCAAACATGAAAGAAAAACAAGGCTGATTATTTTAGTGGTTCCTAATGTTTGAAGGCAACAAGTAAGAGTACTGGATCCTTCCCATCCCTCACCTCTATTAAAGTAAAAAAAAAAAAAAGAGAGAGAGAAGAAGAAGAAGATATTGTGACACTTATTCAAACAGTAAGGAAGACTTTTATTTGGGAATATTACAACAGGGGTCAAGACTATGGCAATAGGAAAGAGACACTGAGCTCCATTCTGAATACAGCAAAGATATCCGGGGATTTCCAGCCAACAAACAGATGGAAAATTATTAGGAGGAGACATTGAGGATAAGGGGATTCTTGCTAAACCCACTTAACAGGGTTCTTGCTGAAGACAGGTCAAGACTTGTACATCAAAGATGGAGGATGAGAAGCTTGAGCTGGTATCAATGGTGATCCAATATGGTGGAGGGTTCTCTCTAAACTGACTTAGTAGGCAGATAAGAGCCCAAGGATGACCTTGGGAAAAGGACCTTGTTGGAAAAGGAGCTCAGAGAAGCCTGACTTGAGTTTGGTCAAGGAGAGAGACTTTGTCACCCCCGGGGGGGGGGGGGGGGCGTATTTCCAGCACCAGCTCCAAACAGCTGGACTAAGCAGGCGACACCCTCTTTCAGTGGCAGAGATTGTTAGTGGAGCACAGTCACACCGGCCTCCTAAATTAGCCTTTGTCCGATTTCCATTTCTCCTTTAGATATGTTAATGTTATAATCAGACCTTCGCCATGTTCCCTCATTCTGTTTCCAATTCATTATTTATTGATCTAGTGCAACTTTCAAGGGGCAACCCTATTTTCAAGTTCCAGTTGCCTGCAATACATGTGCATAGTTTTAAAAAATAGTTCTTGAAGAATATTTGTATACTTGACTTGAATCGGTTCTTAAGACCACTCTAGGACAGCTGTTTCCTAGTTGTGTCCCCAGGAAACATGTTTATTCCACTGGGAGATTTACAAAGCCCACTAAGCTGTGAAGCAAAGAAATGTATTTATTGAACCTCATTTCCCAAATGTACTTGAAATTCCATTTTTGTTTTCTGTGTTGTGTGTGGCGTGGGGCACAAGGTGGGTAACTGCATAATTTTTATTTGTTTTTACCAAACACATTCAGTGGAGAGAGAAGAGGTATGGTGGGGAAACTTCAGCTCCCAGGCTTTAAAGAGCCCATCACTGACCAGTTGCTCATTTCCACGCTCTCTAACTTGGTGTGAGATAGAGGTGGAGGGGCTGGAGGAGAGTTCCAGGCTTTGCTGTCATCACAGTTCCCAACTGAAGCTCAGAGCCTTGGGCCATTTGCCTGGGTGAGGAGGGGACGGAGGGGAACTTGGAGGCTCTCTTCCATCCAATGTCCTTGTACTCTGGGAATATCCTCCAGGAGTTATGTATGTCTATATTAGCTGTCATTCAGAACCCCCAAGGTAAATGCGGAGGGCCCTCTGCTCACTCATAACAGCCACAAACTATTGAGTTGAGTGTTGAAATCAGACCTGGCAGCTGAGTTTCAGGCTCAGCTAACAGGCTCCACTGCCTTCCCCTTTCCCCACTGGACCCTCCATCTGAGCCTAGAGCCCAGGGGAAAGAGCTGGAGAGATTGCTTGGAGAGCAAAGAATTAACAGGGAGAGGACAGCAGGAATCAGAGGGTGCCATTATGGGTGGAGGGAGCCCTGGGGTACGGGGCTGCAGGGTGTCCTAATACTGAGGCTGAAACTGACCTTTAGACCTTTAGGCTATGACCAGTGAGAGCTTAACACCAATTGGTCAGAGCTGGGGAAGCGGAGAGGAAGGGAAAGGAGAACTGAGCAGCCCCCAGTGCAGCCCGCCCCTGCCCTCAAGGTTTATGCTCTTGTGATATTGGGACAGGGGGGAGACCTTGACCAAGGATCAAGGAGAACTGGGTCTAGTCCTCACTCCACAAATTTTGTAACCTGGTACAAGTTGGCCCCCGCCTGCCCACCGTGGCTTTACTTTACTCATCTCTACAAGGAGTGGGCTAGACTAGACAGTCTGTGATACTTCCTGCTTGGACATCCAGGATGCTGTCTTGATGCTAATGTGAGCTGTTGGGGAAGTGGCGGTGATCCCTTGGGATCTCTGGAAAGTATTCTTGGAAGCTGAAAATGTAGAACAAAAACTTTCAAGGAGACTTGGCCCCATCCTTTGGCCTGCCCACGTGACTCTCATGTACTCAGACTCGAGGGCTGAGGGTTTCAAAGAACAGGCATCTGCCGTGGATGGGGTGAGAGTAGAGCATCCACGAACACCTCACGGTGAGGACCAGGAGGGAAATCAGGAAGCTTGGGACAAATGAGGGCTCTCCATTCAAAAGCCTGGGCCATTTATCTCAACTTCTGCTAAGAGATTAGGTCCTGATTTTTATCTTCTTTCCTTCCCCTGCATTCCTCCATGTGATCCGACTTTATAGTTGGAAGAAAACAAAGACCATTGCAGTCACCAGTCCATTTCAGCAGGAGATGTGTTTCTCTTAGGCGACAGGATAAGCCTTAGAGCAGAAAGACCTTGGCCCAGGTGGCTAGCCTACCCTAAGAACCCTTCAGCCCTGTCTCCACCCAGTGGTTTGTAAAATCCGACAAATTTACCAATTCATATCCCGATAAACATCTTGAAGGCAGAAACTCGGCGAAGTCTAAAATAAAAAGCCCTGATGATGAGTAGGAAATGGGACTACTCCCATTAAAAACTAGTACCCACTTTTCTTTTCTAAAGCCTTTTATCTCTACCTTCACAAGCCTCATCTCAAGAAAAGGTCTTCGTTTAGTTAAATAGGTGAAGGATTGAATTTCAGCTTAAGAGACAGGCTTTGCCTTTTCAAAGAGGATGTTTTCCCTTTTCCCTAAAAATCTGAATGTTTATGTCATATGACTTAAAAAAAAAAATCATGATTCCAGACCACAAGGAGACAATCATAGGTTGGAGAAAAAGGGAGATAAAAATCTCGAAAATAAGAAGTTGAGTAATCTTTTCTAAGCACAGAAATTTCTTAGTAAACAGAGAGCCTTTTATGGGTTTGATTCTGAAGTCTTTATTTAGACAATTCTCTTAGTTAGTGGAATTTTTATTTGAACAGAGAGCATAGAATGAGATTGAGAGGCAGGTTAAAAGGAATCTAAAAGACTTGCCACTCTGTTAGCAGAAGTGCCATGGAGAACCAGGCAGTCGGACACCAGGCTGCCTCGTCTGGCCCTCCTCACCCCTTCCCTACCCTTAGCCACTCTGCTGACTTCTCAAACTTGCCAAAGGAAATCTTGAAGGATACAGGTTTGGCAGACTTTGGTTAAAATATTAGCTAAACTGTTTCTACCCTTTCTACCCTGTCTGTATTTGTCGGTCCATAGCAGAGGGGCTCTTGAAAAACAACAACATCAACTTTCTCTGGCCAGTATTTTCTGTCCCTACTTGAAGGTAAACCCAGTTGGCTTTATTTCTGAGGTATAGCCTGAAGACTGGAACACACTCACCTCTCTTCCTCTTTAATAGTAAGACTTTGAATTATATACCATTCATTCACTGATGAAGGGGAGACACTTGACAAAATTCAGCAGTCATGGGGCATCTGGGTGGCTTAGTTAAGTGTCTGACTCTTGGTTTCAGCTCAGGTCATGATCTCAGGGTCATAAGATTGAGCCCCTCTTTGGGCTCCACGCTCAGCAGGAAGCCTGCTTAAGATTCTCTCTCTCCCTCTGCCTCTCCCCACCCAGACACAACCCGCCCCCCCCACCGCTTTCTCTCTAAAAAATAAAAATAGGGCGCCTGGGTGGCTCAGTCGTTAAGCGTCTGCCTTCGGCTCAGGTCATGATCCCAGGGTCCTGGGATCGAGTCCCACATCGGGCTCCCTGCTCAGCGGGAAGCCTGCTTCTCCCTCTCCCATTCCCCCTGCCTGTGTTCCTGCTCTCGCTATGTCTCTCTCTGTCAAATAAATAAATAAAATCTTAAAAAATATATAAATAAATAAATAAATAAATAAATAAAAGATTCTCTCTCTCCCTCTGCCCCTCCCCCTCCCCCGGCTCTCTCTCAAAAAATAAATAAAAAAGCTTTAAAAGGGGGCTCCTGGGTGGCTCAGTCGATTAGGCCTCTGACTCTTGATTCGGCTCAGGTCATGATCTCAGGGTCATGAGGTCGAGACCCACATAGGGCTCCACTATGAGCATGGGGTCTGGTTAAGATTCTCTCTCTCCCTCTGCCCCTCCCACCCTGCTCTCTCTCTCAAAATAAATTAATTAATTAATTTTTAAAAATTCAGCAGTCACTCATGAAAATAACTCTGGAAAGTAGAAATAGAATGTTCCTCAACTTCAAAAAGAACATCTACCCAAAAACCTACAGCTAACATCATAGTTAATGTGAAACCCTGATGCTTTCCCACTGACATTGGGAACAAAATAAGAATGTCTGTTCTCCCTGCTCTTCTGTTTTTATTCAACATAATGCTGAAAACTTTAGCCCATTTAATCAGGCAAAAAATAAGAAAAGGAAAATAAAGGGCATACGGATCAGAAAGGAAGATATAAAACGATTCTTGTTTGCAGATGACATGACTGTCTATGTAAGAAAGTCCCAAGGAATCTACCAAAACTTTTAGAACATATAAGTAAGCTTAGCAAGATTGCTGAATATAATATAAACCTACAAAAATCGATTGTTTCTATATTCTAGCAGTGAATGTGGGTGTCAAAATCAAAAATACAATACCATTTACAGTCCCTCAAAAATGAAATATATGGGGTAAATCTCTTAAAACATGTATAAGACTTGTACGCTGGAAACTACAAAACACTGGTGAAAAAAATCAGAGGATCTAAATTAGCGGAGAGTCCAACAAATGATGTGCTGGGGCAACTGAACACCCACAGGCCAAAAAATAAAAAAAAGCTTCAATCCAAGTTTTACAGTGTATACAAATATTAACTCAGAATGGATCATGGTCTTAAGTGTCAAACATAAAATCCATGAAATCTTAGGAAAAAATATAAGAGAAAACCTTTGGAATCCAGGGTTAGGTAGAAAGTTCTTATACTTGGTACCAAAAGCACAATCTCTAAAAGGAAAAATTGATAAGTCGAACTACTTTAAAACTAAAACCTTTTGTCCTGGAGGGGGGAAAAAAACTAGCTAAAAGAATGAAGAGGCATGTTACAGAGTAGAAGCAACTCTAGCAAACCACATATCTGACAAAGGTTAGTATCTAGAATGAATGAAAAACTCGTAATATTTAACAGTATAAAACCTAAACACTCCAGTTAGAAAATGGGAAAGACATGAAGACACATTCCCCAAAGAGGATATTTGAATGATCAATAAGCACATGAGAAGATACTCAACATCATTAGCTATGAGGGAAATGCAAGTTTAGACTATGAGTTATCCATACACACCTATCAGAACAGCTCAGTAAAAATGGTGACAACACCAAATACTGGTGAGGACATGGAAGGCTGAATCACGCATACATTCCTGACGGGATTATGAAATGGTACAGCCAGTCTGGAAAATCATTTGCAAGTTTCTTTCTTTCTTTTTTTTTTTTTTAAAGATTTTATTTATTTATTTGTTAGGGGGCGGGGGCGGGGGCGGGGAGAGCACAAGCAGAGGGAATGGCAGGCAGAGGGAGAAGCACGCTCCCCACAGAGCCGAGAGCCCAACTTGGGACTCGATCCCAGCACCCTGGGATCATGACCTGAGCCGAAGGCAGAACAAATGCTTAATCTACTGAGCCACCCAGGGGCCCCTTTTTGCAAGTTTCTTAATGTACTAAATATTCCACTATACAACTTACCGATCACATTTCCCACAGAAATGAAGACTTACGACCATACAAAAACCCACATGCAAGTGTTGATACTAGCTTTATTCATAATAGTCAAAAACTAGAAACAACCCAGATGTCTCGCAGTGAGCAAATGGTTTAACAAACAGTGCAGCTTCCATACCATGAAATACTGCTCAGCGAAAAAAGGGAACAAACACAGGACCAACTTGGATTAATCTCCAGATTTGCTGCAAATTATTCTAAGTGAAAAAAAATGCAAGCCTAAAAGGTCACATGTATGATTTCATTACTATAACATTCTTTTTTTTTAAGATTTTATTTATTTATTTATTTGAGAGAGAGAGAGAGAGAGAAACAGCATGAGAGGGGAGAGGGTCAGAGGGAGAAGCAGGACCCCGCGGAGCCGGGAGTCCGATGTGGGACTCGATCCCAGGACTCCGGGACCATGACCTGAGCCGAAGGCAGTCGCTTAACCAACTGAGCCACCCAGGCGCCCACTATAACATTCTTGAAATGACAAAATTAGAGATGTGGAGAACACATTGAAATACATACATAGAGTCAATGTCAGTATCTTGCTTGTGATAGCATATTATAGTTGTTTGTGCAAGTTGTTACCATTAGGGAATACTGGGGAAAAAATATACCAGATCTCTCTGTATTATTCCTTATAACTGTGTGTGAATCCACAATTCTCTCAAAATAAAAAGTTAAATAAAGCAACAACAACAAAAACTATTAAGGATATACCTTAACCTGTGCTGAAAGTCCCACAATAAGGCAGGGCCACAGTAAAAGACCTTGGGGACTCCATGTCAATCTATAGACTACATCAGTTTGGACCCTCACCCTCAAGATTTGGGCTTAGGCTTAATTTTTTTTTAAAGGTTTTTAATTATATATTTGACAGAGAGAGAGAGGGCATGAGCAGGGGGGAGGAGCAAGGAGAGAGAGAGAGAAGCAGACTCCCTGCTGAGCAAAAAGCCTGATGGGGTACTCGATCCCAGGACTCTGGGATCATGACCTGAGCTGAAGGCAGACGCTTAACCGACTGTGCCACCCAGGTGCCCAAGGGCTTAGGCTTGATTTAAGGGTGGGGGGGCTTGATTTGTGAGTTTTTGGACAGGTGTAGACAGCCCACTTTCTCTCTTCCCATTTGTTAACCTACTGCCCAGAGTAACTTGGTTTATATTCACTGTAGGATTAGAGGAATGTTTTTGTTCAATTTATAGTCTGTCATTAATAAATCTGTCTGCCCATACCATCCCAATGCTAAAACAAAGCAACTTCAATTGGAAGCAAAAAGGTGCTATTTTTATATAAATAAAATAAGTCATATGAATCTTCTCAACCTGGTTGTGTGGGAAACAGTACCTGTGAGTGGCTTACCCTAAACTGTCATAAGAAAAAGTATGGGCTCATTTAGATGTCAGAGAGAACAAAAGTACAACCATAAAGCAAGATAATTTAAGAAATTGATTGAAAAAAATGAAGAATTTCTATTTTGCAAAGGATATACTGAACAAAATTTAGAGGTAGATGAAACACTAAAGGAAGATATTTGCAACTCCTCAACAGACAAAGAACCAACATTTGGAATACATTTGTATCTACAAATCATTCAGGAAATTCCAGGGAACGTACAGAAAATGGGCAAAGGATATGACACACTACTTACAGAAACCTAAGTGCCTAACACATATATAAAGAGCTGTCCAAACTTGTCAGTAATCAGAGAGAAATGTGAATTTTAAATCAATGAGATACCAGCTTACACCCATGAAAATGGCAAAAATAGAAAGGTAATATAAAATGTGGTGGGGATTTTGGGTAATAGGAGCTCTCTTGCATCGCCGGAGGGAATGTAGATTGATGCAGCCCCTCTAGGTAATTTGGCAGTGCGCAGATTATGTACCCACAGCTCAACGATGAGATCAGGACCATAATGCGACAAGCATGAAGTTGCAGAAGAATCAGGACGTCTATCACTTTGAATAGGGAGTGAAATGTCATGGTTGCACATCTTGGAGCACCATGTAACATTTAGAAGCAATGAACTTGATGTACATATAATAACACAGACAGGCCTTAAAAACATGGTAAGTAAGAATAGTAAGTCACAGAATGGGATCATGATTATGTACATTTATATAAAGTTTTTCAAAATATATACTCCAACAACAACACTTTTCACGCGGTTGCATACAAACTCAAGAAAACATATAAACTATATTAGTGTTGTTGCGTGTGGTGGGAAAGAAAACAGGGGTAGTGTATAAATAAATAAGCAATAAGGGGCTTTTTTTTATGGACTCTTGACACTGATGAGACTCTGCCTCGGGATGAGTAGGATTAGTTCAGTCCTCCACACCCGTGATCTAAAGGAGGACAAGATGAAGTAATGGACGGCTCGTGGTACATGACATTGAAGCTGTAAACATCAGCTCAGCGGAACGGCAAATTAAGAAAGACACACTAGGGGTGGTTCAGTTGGTTAAGCGGCTGCCTTCAGCTCAGGTCATGATCTCAGGGTCCTGGGATCGAGCCCGGCATTGGAATCCCTGCTCAGCGGAGAGCCTGCTTCTCCCTCTCCCACTCCCCCTGCTTGTGTTCCCTCTCTCACTGTGTCTCTCTCTGTCAAATAAATAAATAAAATCTTAAAAAAAAAAAAAGAAAGAAAGAAAGAAAGAAAGAAAGAAAGAAAGAAAGAAAGAAAGAAAGAAAGAAAGGCACACTAGGAATGCACAACTCAGCTCTTTCCTTTTTTTCTTTGGAGGGAGCCCTTATCCCACAGTTCTCCTTAGGTTCAGGGCTGTCGAAGATCGAGTGGGAAAATCTTCCTAATACCATAGTATAGTCAGTAGACCCAGTTGGGTCTCACACTGCCAACCAACGTCGGTTGGCAATGGTTCCATTTTTCTTTTATTACGCAAATTGTTTATAGCTGCATGGGGGAGAGGGGTATTTATTGAGATCACTCTCGGTGACTGCAGCTGACACAGGCACACAGATAACCTGAACTGTGTTGTTTTTATTATTTGGCAACCAATTTTCCTACCATCTCACCCACCTAGATCAAGGTTATAGCCTGGACTTGGCAAAGAGCAGTGTACTGAGTTGAGGGGTAAGGTATACCACCAGAGGGGAATGAAGTCCTAATCAGAGTTTCCTATCAGAGCCTTTGGACTCAGGTTTGTGTGTAAAATTAAGTGTACAGATTAAGCAAGCTTGCTTATCAGGTTTCACTGGTTACTTTCACTTATTACTAAGTTCCTAGGGTGTGGTATATTAGAAAAAAATGAAAAGGGGGGCTGCAGGCAATGCCGGGAAAAACAGACCTCAGATGAGGTAGCAAGGGAGCCAAACCGCGTATAAAAACTTTAGGGGGTGCCTGGGTGGCTCAGCCAGTTAAGCGTCTGCCTTCGGCTCAGGTCATGATCCCAGGGTCCTGCGATCGAGCCCCCACATCAGGCTCCTGGGAGCCCACTTCTCCCTCTCCCTCTGCCACTCCCCCTGCTTGTGCTCTCTCGCTCTATCAAATAAATAAAATCTTAAAAAACAAACAAACAAAAAAACCTTAGTAATTGTGAAATGTCTCATGCAGTGCAATAACTGATATCCCTGACCCTCGGGACCAAAGGTGATTTCTGCTCCATATATTCTGTTCAGTTAGGTGAGAAAATATCTGATGCAATTTTCAAAGATTGTGGCTAAAAATAAAAAAGACATTTGAAATGGTTAACCTTAGCTATTTGAAAAATCGGTAATGTGCCACACCTAATTCTCCAGTGTTTGATAAATGAGTTATGATTTGATATTACTATTTTAAAATAATTAGTAGATTTATAAAATCTAGTTCTTGTACTCTTTAAAAATGTGCACCTTATTCCCCTCTGCAGTTATCTGAGCAATAAACCCAAGTTATTATTATGGGTTCCAAGGTCTTTTCTGAAACTAGTTAAACAGGTAAGTGCTTTAAACAAAGAAGTGTCTCCAGTTCAAGCCGTTATTTTGAATGCTCTGTTGCTTACAGAATGTTGTGAATTTGAAATATGTGTGCTGTGTAGTATGTAATTGTAGATTTTGATCAGAGACACACAGTTAAATAGTAATCTGTAGTAAATTTGTATTACATAGATAGCTAGGTTTGCAGAATTGTTTTCCAACTTAGAATAATAAGGACTTTTAATTTCTTCAGTTCCAGTTTGAGGAAACCGTGACCTTGTGAAAACTTTGGCTGGTAATAATGTTTCCACTATGGTGATAATACACATCTTCTAGTGTCTGTGTTCTGATCTCTGTAATCTCGTATTCATTAAGATGGTTATGTCTTCATGCACACCGAATGAGAAGGAATTCATATGAATATGAGTAGACATCTTTATAATATAGACTAGCAATCTTCTGGGAATGATTTAGCACATAAACTCCAGAAGCCAAACGTAAACAAAATTTTAGATTATTTTTTCTGCTGAAAATGAAAGATGCAATTATTGTGAAAAGATAAAACATTTCAGAAGCATAGCACAGAATGTCTTCTGTCTTCTTTTTTTTTTTTTTTTTAAGATTTTATTTATTTATCTGAGAGAGAATGGGAGACAGAAAGCATGAGAGGGGGAGGATCAGAGGGAGAAGCAGACTCCCCGCCGAGCAGGGAGCCCAATGCGAGACTCAATCCCGGGACTCCAGGATCATGACCTGAGCCGAAGGCAGTTGCTTAACCAACCGAGCATCCAGGCGCCCTGTCTTCTGTCTTCTTAATTTCTTTTCTTCACCAGATAGCCATTGTTACATTTTCATGTGTCTTTCTTCAGAACTTCCAAAACTAAGCCTTGATTTTGCCACAGGAATGTTATTTAAGGATAATTATTACATCATGGCTACATTGACCATCACATAGATAAAAATTTCTAAATGTAGATAAAATTAGGTTTAACATGTATAAAATTATGATCAAGACTTTGAGAATCACTGTATGGTGTTAGATTTGGCTCATTTTAGATCCCATTCTTTTGTACAAGAAGAGCTGCTTAGGCCTCTCTTTCTCAGTCCCCACAATCTTTCACTGGCTCAATCCAGCTTTGTGCAGAAATTGTTATATGCCCAGTTAAAACGTACTTTTGCACTACCTATATGTTTTTACTTTTAATAATTCTAGGATAATTATTTTTTGACTTCTTTAATGTGTAGGAAAAAAGTCAGCTAGTATAGATTCTAGTTATTTAAACTTGGATGAAAGCAATAGTTGCCATTGTCAAAATAAGAAATGCTTTTGGGACAGTTAGTTCTTTTGGTCCTGGATAGATACAAAAGCTTCACAGTTTGTCATATTATACTTTCCAGTAGGTTAAAGGGGTAGATAATTGATATCTGTTGCTTTGTAACCAAAATTCTTGGCATATCAAGTGGGAATGGGCGAGTGTAAGTAGGACAGTAATTTTCAATTTTATATTTCCAATTATCAATGCTTAATTGAAGTGAGAAAATACAAAATAAGTGGATTAAAAGTGCCCATTAAATAAATGGGTAAATGGTTCTAACAACGTTATAATATTTTCTCATCAACAACTGAAAAGACAAATGGTTCTAAGTTCATTCATTAATTCATTCACTCATTTGTTTTTTGGCTAGTGCATCCAACCATCCATCCATCTATCCATATTTCTATCTACCATCTTCTCAAAAAATGCTTTTTTGAACACCTTCTCTGGAGATGACATTGTGAGAGAATTAAAAAAACAGACAAAAGAAAAAAAAAAAACCCCATAAAATATCAATGGCATCTCCAAAATGCTAAACACCAACATTCTAGTTAAAATTCTTAGAGTGGATTTTTTGGGTAATGTTCCCCCCCCCAAAAAAAAAGAAAGAAAGAACAGAAAAGAAAGAGAAAAAAAGGGAAGTAAAAAAAAAAAAGGATTTATATAGGCCTGAAGAGAATTGCCTCAGAAATTAAAATTAGAGGTAAAAATGTATATACCCCGCTCTGGAGGGTCTTGATTAAGCAGGTCTGGATCTGCCAGTTATTATGAGTTCTTGATCAGATTGCTCTATTTTTCAGTGCTGGATTCCTCATCTATAATAGCGATATAATGAAACTTACCTCTCAAGCTTATCAGGAATATTTAGTGAGATACTACACATGAGAGCCTCTGCAATTCCAAAGTGTAATACAGCTCCAAGGTATTAGTCACTTTTAATATAACACAAGGAGGTAAAAACATTTTCAGAGGTATGGAGCCCTTTTCTTAGTTGTGTTCACAAACGCTGTTAAGTGCTAATGACATTCAGTTCCAAGGTAATCAGTCAGTTTTCATGAGTCAAGATAAATTTGTATCTAACTATTCTTTCTATTTGATTCAAGTGTAGGGTGGGGGGAGGTCTGGGAGTAGGGAAGGATGGGCAGAGGAGGTGCTGGAATGTGGGGTGAGAAACCACGAGTGGGTAGTGATGAGAGGGTGGAGTGGTAGCCCAGTTATCTATTCTAGTCTTCCCATTTTTGGAAGAGGAGGTACTATCCAGAGGTTAACGTGACTTGGTCAAAGTCACATAGCCCGTTGGTGGCAGGGACATATGATAATTTGACCTAAGTTGGTTTGACACGGGGCCATTTTAGAATTCTAAAAAGTACATTACTCAACTTTTATCCTGTCTTATTTTTAAATAATGTATACAACAGACTTGGGGCTCATCCTATGGCCAAATCACCCTGGTGGCGGGATCGGTGAGGAGCTGAGGTGGGTGGGGCTCAGGTACAAGCTGCCGGAACATGTGACTGGCACTAGTCCATTGACCACACTTGCTTCTCCAAGAATGGCCCTCATTCTGTGAGAACTCTATCTCTCCAGGAGGCTACCTCTCACGTTCTACAATTTCACTTTTTTGTTATAATGTTTATTTTTATTTACTTTCAATTAATGAATGTATTTGTTTAACAAAGGAAACCATTCTAATTTTCACTTGGCATTCTAATGCGTGCCTTAGATGACTGTAGGTTCCTGACAATGTTAGCCTCACTTGATTGGCTATGGGTAAGATAGATAACGGCGGGAGGGGTATCTGGATCACCATCTCATCTCTTAGTCTCAGTTCCAGACTGTTCAGAAAAATCCACAATTCAATGTCATCATTTCTCTCTGTACTTGGTAACATATTTATACTTAAAACTATCAAACTCCTCTTCAGTGTTGGTTTTGGCCAAACTCTTTGCAACAGATTTTTTAAAAAAGTATCTTTACTGCCTTAAAAATCATAAAAGCAATAGATTTATAAAAATTCAAGCAACATAGAAATGAATAGAAGGAGCCTTGAAATAGGGCAGGGCTAAGGAAGGGTAAGAGTCAGGGATAGCAATAATAAAGAATAATGTGGCTACTATTAAAAAAAAACAACAACAGAAAATAATAAGTTTGGGTGAGCATGGGGAGAAATCAGAGCCCTGTGTCCTGTTGATAGAAATGCAAAATGATGCAGCCACTATGAAGAGCAGTATGGAGTTTCTTCAGAAAATAAAAAAGAGCATTACCATATGATCCAGCAATGCTGCTGCTGAGTCTGTATCCAAAGGAATTGAAAACAGGATCTTGAAGAGATATTTGCCCACCCATGTTCATGGCAGCATTATTCACAATAGCCAAGAGGTGGAAGCAGCCTAAATGTCCATGGACAGATGACTCAATAAAGAAAATGTGACATGATAGAGGTACTAGCTAACACGAAATCACATCACAATGTACAAATGTATCAAATCAATATGTTGTATACCTTGTTATATGTCAATTATATACATCTCAATTAAAAAAAAAGAAAATGTGGTACAGGACAACGGAATATTATTCAGCCTTTAAAAAGAAGGACATCCTATCATATGTTACAACATAGATGGACCCTGAGGACATTATGCTAAGTGAAGTAAGCCAGCTACAAAAAGACAAATACTGCATGATTCCACTGTATGAGGTGTCTAAAGTAGTCCAACTCTTAGAAGCAGGAAGTGGAATGGTGGTTGCCAGGGGTCGGCGCAGAGAGGAAAGGGGGAGTTGTTGTTTAATGGGTATGGAGTTTCAGTCCTGCAAGATGAAAAAATTCTAGAGATCTGTTGCGCAACAGATCACACTACTGAACTGTTCCCTTAGAAGCAGTTAAGATGGTAAATTTTATGTTATGTGCTTTTTTTTTCACCACCATAAAAAGGTAAGTAAGCGAAACCCAGATACCTTACAACAACAGCAAAAACTCCAGTGAGTTTATTTTCATGGAGAGTAAATGTTCTGTCTCCGTAGTTCTAGGGCCGGGCCTGCAGGTGTCCCTCTGTCTGCCTTGTGAGGCAGGATCTGTGTCGTCCTGCCACTCTGCCTCTTGGGGTAGAGATGCAGGTGTTGCCCAGACGAGCCACCGTCATCCCTTGTGCGAGGAGCCCCAGGACGGCCGTGAGCTGCAGGAGAGTTCGGCCTGGGTTCAATGCTCGCTCTGCACTGGGTCGGTCCCTGAGTGTCCCAGCCTCAACTTCTTCCGCTGCCCCGGTGGATAACGTCTGCTTTGCAGCATCGGGAGGATTAGGAGGCTAGCCTTGTTAGTCAAGCATTCAGTTAAGTGACAGCTATCATGACTGACACGTTCAGGCCATTCTAGTTTGACCTCTAGGGTCTCTCTGAATGCAGCACAGACTCTTAGAGGTCTGAGCAGGTGACGGAAGGGGGAGATCCTGGGGACAAACCTTGCTGAGTTCAGAAGGCTGGCTTTGCGTTCCAGAACAGCGGAGAGCAGGCAAATGATCTTAACGGGCCTTTGAAATCTGTTAAAAAGGGGAACCACCATCCCTGTTAGAAACTTCAAAGACACGGCTCTCAAAAGCATCATTCATATCAGAAGTGTGCTTGTCCTGCCTAGTCTATCAAACAGGAAGTTATTCTGTAAACTTCAGGATCTATTGAGAAACTCTGTAAGAAGGAAGTCCCTGGCCTCTTGTAGAAGAGAGAGTAATTAAGTCAACTGAAGAGCAACCCATCACTTCACATGTGCCAGGCAATATGGTGTAGACAATGTATCATTTAGCATGGACAAGACATTTATTTTTTTCAGCAAAGCAGCTTTCACAGTCCTAGCTATAGCTGTTATGCCTCAAAGATCCTCCACAACCAAGTGGATTGCAGTCCTGGAGGGCACCTGTTAATATTAAAACCGTATTAGAAACAAACAAAAGTGACGGTGTTCAATCTGATTACAATTATTTGGTGGTTGTGTTTAGAAAAGTCGTAGAAGTGGGCATTTGGAATCTCAAAACAAAAGTTCTAGAACAGGATAAGTATTTAAACATATGCTATCTTGGGCGCCTGGGTGGCTCAGATGGTTAAGCGTCTGCCTTTGGCTCAGGTCATGATCCCGGGGTCCTGGGATCGAGTCCCGCATCGGGCTCCCTGCTCCTTGGGAGCCTGCTTCTCCCTCTGCCTCTCTCTCTCTTTCTCTGTCTCTCACGAATAAATAAATAAAATCTAAAATAAATAAATAAATAAATAAACATATGCTATCTTATTCTCTCTTCGATTAGATTCTCACCGTCTACATGTCTGAACTTCAGCAACACCGTGATAAATGGCTGAGTCAACATGGACAAACAGAAGACAAACAACTAAGATTAGGGCCAAAGACTCCTCGAAAGTGACAGATTCCAGCCATGAATCAGAGAATTAGAGAACAGCCTGCTTTATATTCCATTGACATTGTGACCTGACATCAAAAAGGAAAAGACTGTTGAATATATGTCACTAGATTCATATTTCGACTGCATTTTCTTTTTTCCTCCTTTGCTAAGTTATGTTTACTTAGTTTTCAAGTCTATAAAGCCTCCTTATTAACAGAAGGTGAATGCTGGCCTGGTGTGCCAGTTAGAAACTGTTACAGGAAAACTTTTTCTCAGCAATTTCAGTGTTTTTATGAAAAAGAAAGTGTCTTTTTCTTTCATGCAAAAGAAACTAGCCCACACTTCTCTTTACCCTTACCTTTAATGATGTGAACAAATAATTTTAGAACAGTTTCCAAATTTCAAGGCTCTTGCTATTTGTAGGAAAAAGGATACATTTTCTTCTATGTTCCTTTTTTTTTAAAAAGTAAGATTTCTTTATTTGTTTGAGGAGAGAGGAGAGACAGAGGGAGAGAGAATCTCAAGCAGACTCTCCGCTGAGCACTGAGCTGGAGGTGGCGCTTGACCTCATGACCCTGAAGTTGTGACTTGAGCCCAAATCAAGAGTTGGCTGCATGACTGACTGAGCCATCCAGGTGCCCTTTTATATTCCTTTTTTAATGTGAATGCAGAAATATATATAAGTTATAAATATCAGGCCTGTAAACGCTGGGTTTATGCTACTGAAGGCAATGCAAAGTAAAGGTAATTGTTTTGGGGCCTATTTCCCGGATAGGTAACTGTTGAGAACATTCTTCAGTGGAAGGTTGTACTAGAATCATGTTTTCTCAGTTCAAGAATGGTAACATACTTGTGTCCAGATTGGGTGTAGAGCATGTTAAAGTAATTTCTTTCTTTTTTTTTTAAAGTAATTTATTTCTAAATATCAAGTATTGAAATTTGTGAATGACTAACTTAAAAAATAAAAGATTTGATATTATCCTTATAATATTCCTGTCATTCACATGAATTTTAAAATCCTTGTTTAAGAGGAAGAAAAGGGGTAAAGTTACATTCCATGAAATGCCACGTATAGTATGGGTAGTATCTGAAAATGTGACCTATTCAATGTTTTGGGGGGGGGTTGGAAAAAAGGCAGAAAACATTGAATTTCGGGATTTCTGAGGCTGCTAATTCTATGATTCTATCAGCTGCAATAAAAAAATACTAAAGAACACTTGAATGCTTTTGAACTGTTTGATTGAATTTGTATTTTTTTTTGTCTTCAACTTATGGTTTGGAGACATCAGTGGTTAACCATTTGAGGCTATTTGCCAGAATAAAACAAAGCTATGGATCTCACAAGTCGTTGGTTGGCCTATTCATTTTCCTATAAAACCACATAGTGCAAAGCAAAGATGAGGTTTTATTAACACAGCTTCTACTTCAATCCTATTTGGGTTTATGGGTGTCACACTGCCACCATGTGGACATGAGGCTTTTCGGCTTCTAGGGAGGTCTTTTAATAATTAACTAGTAGTCCATCTAAAAAATAAGCAGGGCTTATCAGTTGTAACAAATGTACCACTCTAGTGGGGGATGGTGATAATGGAGGAGGCTATGCACGTGTGGGGGTAGATGGCATATGGGAAACATCTGTACCTTCCTCTTAATTTTGCTCTGAACCTAAAATGACTCCAAAAATAGTCTTAAAAAATGTCATATGCAAATATATACATATATATATCCACATATATATATCTCCTGCATTTTATATATATATGCTTTACCCTTAAAATTAGTGTATGTGAAATTTTCAGACATTGTTCATTATGTAGGAATTAAAAGAATAATTGTTTCCCACTAAAATGAAACTATGTAAAGTGATAGTTACTGCATAAGCCGGTTTTAAAAAATATAACTATACTTTCACCAGAAACCATAAAACTCATCTCAGGAAACAGACTTTTCTAGAATTGCCTTGTGAACTAAGTCCCAGTCTTGAAGACGAGCTGTCCTGGTTTGCCTGGAACCAACAGTTTTCCCAGGGCATAGGACATTCAGCCTTAAACTGGGGAAGTTCCAGGGAGACCAGGAAGAATGGATCACCCTAAGTATGACACACAAATTGCTGTCTTGCCTTGGGATTTTAGCCTTCTTTGTTTCTAGTAATCTGTCACAGACTTATGGGAGTTCACAGTAACCTCTTTAGGGTAAAAGGAGAGTCTGATGAATTAAAAGTCAATGGAACCAATGTCTTGAGTAGCATTATTTACAATCGCCCCGAAGTGGAAGCAATCCCAAGTCTGTCAACTATTGAGTGGATAAGTGAATGTGGTATATTCATACAATGGAATATTATTCAGCGATAAAAAGGAATGAACTGCTGACACATGCTAGAAAATGGATGAACCTTGACAATAGTATTCTAAGTGAAAAAACACAGTCACAAAAAGCCGCATGTATAATTCCATTTATATGAAATATTCAGAACAGGCAAATCCGCAGAGACAGAAAGCAGATTAGTGGTTGCCAAAGGGGTTCGAGGGAGGGAGAATGAAGGGATAAAAGATAGGAGTTTCTTTGTTGGATGATAAAAATGTTCTTAGATTGGAGAGTGGTAATGATTGCACAACTCTGTAAATATACTAAAAGCCACTCAATAGCACACTTTAAATGGGTGAATTGTATGGTAGGTGAATCATAGTTCAACAAAGCTTTTTTTTTAAGATTTATTTATTTAATTTAGAGAGAGAGAGAGTGCAGGGGGAGGGGCAGAGGCAGAGGGAGAGAGAGAATCCAAGGAGACTCCCTGCTGGTGCAGAGCCCGACGCAGGGCTCAACCCCACAACCCCGAGACCATGACCTGAGCCAAAATCAAGAGTGGGATGCTCAACCAACTGAACCACCCAGGCGTTCCTCAATAAAGCTGGGTTTTTTTTGTGTGTTTATTTTTTTTATTTTTTTTTATTTTTAAAGATTTATTTATTTATTTGAGAGAGCGAGAAAGTACATGAGAGGGGGGAGGGTTAGAGGGAGAAGCAGGCTCCTCGCGGAGCAGGGAGCCCAATGTGGGACTCGATCCAGGGACTCCAGGATCATGACCTGAGCCGAAGGCAGTCGCTCAACCAACTGAGCCACCCAGGCGCCCTGTGTGTTTTTTTTTTAAAGAAGTAAATAGGTCCTTGCTGCAGGCTTCTGCAGGGGACTATCAGCAAAAAGGAAGATGAGTGGTATGGAAATAGATGAAAAACCAATTTATATGTAAAAGTTTCCAAGATTAACTCCTTTCAAGTCTATAAACTATGGAATCAATTAACTTGTAAATGATTTAAAAGAGTAAAGAAGTCATCTGCTTCAGATACAGCTTTTGCCTGTATGGAGATTTAGCATCAGATTCACCTGGGTTTGACTCCTGGCTCCATCACCTAACTGGTCAAGCCTCTCTTTCCTCACCTGTAAAATGGGTTTGACCACATGTTTGCTGAGTTGAGTTGTAAGGAGTGAAGAAGTGTGGGTCTCGAGTGATGTGGTTGGGCTCCTGAGGCAGGATTCTTGTGGCTGTTGTTCGTGTACATTCTACCTTTCCTACTGTTGTCAGCCCAGGTATGAGCAAGTGCTGAGTCCTAGGGAAGTAGGGAAACCTCCCCTTTCAGGCCACACAGTGCTTTTGTCCTTTGGGGGGGGGGGGGCTCTGCAGTCTGAGTATGTTGATGAGCTCCTCAGAGCTGCCATTCATCAGAAATTCAAATGAGTAGATTGTCCCTGGGAGAGCTCTTCACCCCAAGCTCTGTGGGGGAGTGGGGGCTCCAGGGTGCCCCGGACCTGGAGGAGCAGCTCCTGAGGCCTGATGATGGACAGGATGTGATGTTCTCATGAATCTTTCTCCCGAAGGACCTGCTCCTTTCTGCTTGCATGAATTTGCTCTTCCTTCATTTTTCTTGTGGCCAGTCATAAGGTGTTATTTTGTGATTCATACCACTATCTTTTGCCTTATATTTAAAATGTGATTGTTTCTCCAGTACTCCAAAGCTTGGGCAATTATCAAAGGTTTGTTTGTTTGTTTATAAAGATTTTATTCATTTATTTGACAGAGCGCACACACGAGCAGGGGGAGCGTCAGGCAGAGAGAGAAGCAGGCTCCCCGCTGAGCAAGGAGCCGGACGCGGGACTCGATCCCAGGACCCTGAGATCATGACCTGAGCCAAAGGCAGACGCTTAACCGACTGAGCCACCCAGGCGCCCCAGCAAAGGTTTAATTTTAAGTGTTAGTAACAAGGTGTTTCGGTTGCCTTTTTTGCGCCTGTTCCTATTTTTCTCAGTATCATTAAATCACCTTTCTCTACCTCACTTCGCTAGACTTGGGCTTCGTAAGGCAGGAAGCCAGTGCGTGTGGGGCACACAGGATGTGCTCTTGAATGCTTACTAGAGGGGAGCCAACCATTTAATTTATAACAATGGACCTTAGGGGTGGGCGGCAGACTTCTATGCAGTATTTGTCATGTCCCCCGTTACTGCCTTTTTCCATTCTCCTCAATGATTTCTTCCCTCAATATTCCCCTCATCCACAGTCTCTGAGGTGGTGAATCTCTGAGAAGACTAAAACTGGATATTTTTAAAAATGCCTTAGAATGACCTTAACTCAGATGCCTCAGACTCAGCGTCATTGTACCACGAATGTTTGTGTTGTGCTTGAATCAGAGGCATTCTATAGAGTTATAAATGTTAGGGGAATTTGCAAGGCATTTCTGGAGAGGAGCTCCTGCATGAGAGAATCAGTCGTGGGTTTAAACCATTAAATCAATTTCAGGGAGGGAAAAGTTCGAAGAAGGGCTTCTGGCCACCACTCTCTATCCGGATGCTCAGAATGGGAATTGGCGGGGGGGTGGGGGGGTGGCGGGCAGTGCAAAATCTAGATCCTGGTCCTTCCACAGGTCAGAAGGAAATCATGCAGAACTCACCTACAAGGCTCCAGGGAGCACAAGAGATGACTATTTGAGTTCAAGCTCATGGAAAGAGGAAAACTCAGATGAATAGAAAATTGACCTAAGATCAAAGCAGCAGAGGGAAACTGCTGATTGTATTTCAAACAGGACCCAATTTTGGAATTTATTATCGTATTTAGCTTTGCAAAATTTCTGTGAAACCCAATGAAGTTTTTAAAAATTAGTGTAACTTAAAAAAAAAAATTAGTGTAACTTAAAAAAAATTAGTGTAACTTAAAAGATTCTTTTAGTAACAGTTATACTAATAGCTGTTCTCTCTCTGTGTGTCTCTCTCTGTCTCTGTCTCTGTCTCTCTCTCACACACACACACACAACAACACACACACACAGGAACCCAGAACCACATGAATGACTTTTTAACGTATTTTTATTTTTTATTTATTTTATTATTTTTAAACAAATATTTATTGAACAGGTTATTAGATTGAAGCATATGAAACTAACATTTTTTAAGGTCAAGATGTTCAAATATTGTCCATTCCACATGGTTGAACCCTATGGCCAAAGTGTTCAAGGAGTCAGCAGTGAAAAACTCTCCTGTTCTCAAGAGATTTGTAATCTACTACAGAATACAGCCTTTATAGAAATAATTAAAGACTAATCAATCAACAACTAATTATAAGTGTGCCAACTATAAGCAAAACCAAACAAACAAAATAAAACATGCAAGGAACCACAGGACCATTCGATGAAAAAACCAAACCTAGCCTTAGGGGTCAGTGAAGGTGCCTCTCGGAAAGTGAGCTGAGGAATGGGTAGGATAAGTCAGATGGAGAAAGAGGTGAGTCTTCCAGGCTGTGAGGATTGTTGGCGGAAGGCCCATCAGAAAAAGAAGAAACCAGAAGGACTTGTGGCTGATTGGAGGGTGATGTAGGAAAAGGAAAGCAGAGGGAGAGAAGCTGAACAGGTAGGCTGAGGAGATCTTTGTAAACACATACATTTTAGGGATTTTAGATATTTAACTGTTCAAAGGTAAACTGAGGCATCTTAACACTTTTAAGAGTTTATTTGAGTAAATATGGATTCTAATCAGGCAGTGCCATACTGGAAGTGGTTAGGAGCACTCTGCCAACAGGAGTTAGGGAAAGACTCATAGAGAAGGAATACAAGCAAAGCCAGGGAATTATTGATTAAGCAGTTGCCTTATTTGGGAAAAGGCTAGTTGGCCGTTTGTGATTGGTTGTCCTTAGATTTTGATTTCTTTTTTTTTTTAAAGATTTTATTTATTTATTTGAGAGAGAGAATGAGATAGAGAGAGCATGAGAGGGGGGAGGGTCAGAGGGAGAAGCAGACTCCCCGCCGAGCAGGGAGCCCGATGTGGGACTCGATCCCGGGACTCCAGGATCATGACCTGAGCCGAAGGCAGTCGCCCAACCAACTGAGCCACCCAGGCACCCTTTAGATTTTGATTTCTTAACCTTGAGGAATTTACAGGCTAAGGTTTGGGTTTGCTTACTTAGGCAACTAAAGCGTTGGAGCCCCTTCAGTCTAACGGCCCCCTTGTTTAATTAATTTAACAGTCCGAAGGGAAATGGGAAGGCACCCAAACGGGTTAAGTGGGGGAGCAACTGAGTTTCACACTGTGTATTGGTATAGAATTAGTTTCAGTAGACTGTCTTGTTGACACTTCCAAGTGCTAAAATAAGATCTGAACGGAATGAAATGTCCAAAGTCTGAATTGGGACCCCAGTGCCCAAGCCCCGGGAGCGCCAAACTGTGCACCTGTCCCTTTAGACAGAGCGTCTGCTCCTGATGAGGGCAGCGCTTGTCCCCGTGACCAGGGAGACAGCTCTCTTACCACAGTCCTCCCAGCTGGGTCACTTGAGCTTCATTTACAGGCCCTCTTGTTCCTCTGAGAAACTCTGACTATTCCTCTTCCAGAGGAACAGATGGAAGTAGAGATTCAGAATGGAGATGGCATAACGAAGACATCTAGTTCTCTTGTAATACACTTGAAATAAATCGCTTGCGGTGGATTGCTTGGCTCTTCAGAAGAAACGTGAAAAGAATTGGGCCAGGGTTTTGGAGTGAATATTTCAGTGAGAATTCTGGAAAAATTCAACTGGAAAAGCACAATAATGACTACAGGAGCTGATATGCTTTGTGCGATCACACTACATGCAATATTAGAACACACAGGCATCTTGGCTGAAGATAGTGCACTGTGGTTGGGTAAGACTGCTTAATATCTGGGACAAATCTTACTAGTAAATAACAGCCCTGTGTTCCTGAGGCGTAATTGGAGCCCATCCTTTCCATGTGGGTGGAATAAACAACCAGGGAAAATACAGAGTTCTTAGCTTGAATTTTTGACATTAAAACTTTTCCCATATGGGGCGCCTGGGTGGCTCAGTTGGTTAAGCAACTGCCTTCGGCTCAGGTCATGATCCTGGAGTCCCGGGATCGAGTCCCGCATCAGGCTCCCTGCTCAGCAGGGAGTCTGCTTCTCCCTCTGACCCTCCCCCCTCTCATGTGCTCTCTCTCTCTCTCTCAAATAAATGAATAAATAAAATCTTTAAAAAAAAAAAAAAACTTTTCCCATATGATACTCATAGTCATCACCCACAAATATTTTTGTATCACCTGCAAGGTACTAGTGAAGCAGGGGCTTCATTTTTATCTGTTATCATTTTATATTCTTACATTTATTACAGTATATCCATTTTGAAGGTCTTGACTAAGAATCAGTCTAAGAAACTGAAAATATCTTAAACACAAACATGATCTCAAGGAAGTCTAGAAGTAGGTAGGCCCAGTGTTCATTCAATTTTTCATTGCTTTTTATGTTAAAACTTGTAATGGAGTAAAATGCTAAACTGGCATGAACTTTAAAGCCAAAATTGGCGATACAAGGAGAATTTGAGCTCATGAGAAGCTCAAAGCTCAAAACTCGAAGCCTAAGTCCAGCGATGGCCGTCATCCACATCTAACTCATTAATTCTGCTTTGCTGTCAGGATTCTCCCAGGGAGAAGCTTCAAAACCACATGGCAGGGAGATCTTGTGAACATGATGGTCTTCATGATTAAAATAGACCAGTGCGATCCAGTCATTTCACACATGTTAAAGCGATTTAATTGGATCAACTTTTCATAGTTCTAGAGATCAGGGAAGAACAATCTGATTAGTCACCTAATGACATATCTTTAGTTAAATAAGAAAACCCAGGTTCAAGTTCATAAGGACAATTTTGTTTCCAAACCAAAGCTTAGTATACTGCCCAAACCTTATTCAGTCTTAGACCTCTGTTAGTAATTCCTTTGAAAAGTAGGTAGCATATTTCATATATTCTGAGAAATACCTAGTACAGTGTAAATATTATTTAAGGAATATTACTATTATGATGGATAATAATGCACTTAAAATATTGCCATTACCCCCAAGAACTTTATTAAAATAAAACAATTGAGAAATAATTAGTTATAGCAACAACTGGAACGCAATCTCCTATAGTTCAGGGATTATTTCTCTCCTATGTTTGATTTTTGTTTTTCTTTGTTTTTGGCAGGGGGTGGGGGCTACTTAATATTCAAATTGAGAGTGCTAAATAAAATATATCTCCTCCTAGAACGATTCTAGTTAGATATTCCAGTCCAAAGGGATGAATGCTTATGGTCCCCTGACAACATTACCTAGCTAAAGGCAGTTTAATGTTAATGTTAAGGTCAAGGTCAAGGTTATGGACTCTAGGGTCAGATAAATATGGATTTTCATCCCAATTCTGCTACGTCCTATCTGTGCAAACCCAAGAAATTTGTAAACTTCGCAGGCCTCAGTTTTCTCAACTAGAAAATGGATTTGCTAACAATTATTTTATTGTGTCTTAAGATAATAGAATGAGATAATTAATACACCTGAACCATTTCTCAAGGTGTAGTACATGAATACTACTCATGAAGCGTGGGTTAAGATCTTAGCTGTGCCTTATGTCTGTTTTATGCAAGCTATGATTGTGTCAACCCAAAATGCTCAGTAGAAGAAAACAGGACCCTTTTGAATTATATATATATTTCAAGACAGGGAAATTAAACTGAGATACATAAATAAAAAATTTAAATAGCGTATCTTCAAAACTCTAATTGCACACTCTCCTTTCCTTAATGATTAGCTTTTAAACAGGAACCCTGATTTAGGCTCCCAAAGCAGGTCACCTCCCTTACCAGGCAGGGAGCAGCATGCACGCTTGCTCGGTCATGTTGTGGTTCTGCACCAGGTCCCGGTGTCTCCGCTGTCTGCTACTAATGTTCTGAAGCCTATGGTTTGGATTAACCTCCTTTTCCAAAGCCAGTCTCTGAAATAGGAAAGTAAATATTATATTATTTTAAATTATGTTGTTAAATGTATTTTCACTAATACTAAATTATACTATTTAACACATTTAATAATATTTAAGTATATTATATATTATATTATTATGTTACAATTAATAATACATAATAAATATGTTTCAATAATAATTAAAATATTTTAAAAATCCAATAATTAAGAATTTAAACATAACTGTTTAAGAATAACAATTTAAATAAACATTAATTATTCTAAATGTAAAATTATATTATTATAAACCCCATTTTAGAGGGGCTTTGCAATCCCTTTGCATTGTCAAATTTCTTTCTTTGTAGCAAAGGATACAATTGGAACCTTTGTCTGACATATGTGTTACAATATTTGCAAATGCAAGTCAGGTGATTTAATGAGGCTCTGAAATCGTGGTTTGCTAGTTCTTCATCCTCCCTGAGTTTAAATAGTGTGTCTATCATCATAATAGCCATAAGAACTTCTTCAAGAAAGCACTTTGCTCTCAGCTGTAATCTTTACTTGTAAGTGATCAAAGTACTCTCATTGAAAGTAGGTGAAGAGATTGAGAAACTTTTTTATTATATATAGTTAAAACATTTGTACAAATGTTTGTCATGTGTGAGCAGATAACCTTTTTATATTAGCAAAGGCTAGTTCACCATTCCAATTAAAATTACAATTCTATATCTCACTTAATAAACAAAATTATATAGAGCTTACGTAATGCTCTAGTATCTAAAACAGCAACTTGCAAACTTAGCCCTCGATCCCTGCAAACCTGCCCTTTTTTCTCTTTAGAATTTATTACCATATAATAACTTAGCACATGTTTGACCTGTGAGCACCTGTTTTGTCCTCCTCTGGCCCCTACCCAAATAAGGACAGAGGTTTTTATCTGTTTGGCTCACTGTTGTCTTCATAGTGTCTTGCAGGATCTTTGGCAAACAGTAGGTACTCAAAAACTGTTGAGTATTTATTCAACAAATCATTATGGCTAATTTAACTGGAACAACCTGAGTATCTCACGTGACAAAATTCTTAAACATGGAGAAATTGATTAAGAACTTACCACATGGCAGGTGTTAGAATTTTGGAATTGAGTCCATTATCTGCATTTTCAGACGAGGACATTGAGATAGGCAGAACAGCAGGACCTCTCAAGGTCACTTGGCTCACAGGTGGAGCCAGGATCGAACATCGGCATAGCTGGGAGCACGTGTTCTAACTACTGTCCTATTTCCAGAAGACAGAGAGGGTGAGGGCCTTGGCTTTAGTGATGTGTTGTGGGGGGAGAGAAAGTGTGCTGTAACCTGTTACCATAGCTACCCCCTCATAACTCTCCGTGCGCGTTAAGGGTCAAGAACCATTTCCTGCTGTACCAAGAACCTCTTTTTACCACTGCAATAATTTTTGAAGCAAAGAAATCTGAAAGATTCCCATTCTTCTCTTTCCTGGATGAACTCTGATGTATTCTTGGGAGGACATTTTTAAGTCTGAAGTTGGTCTTCAAAGCTAATTGGTTTTGTGTTCAGACTACCTAGTCATAAATGGTCAATAATAGAAGTGATGTAACTAGTGTTTCTTTTTTTCTTCCCCTGTTTATTGTTTCCTCCATATCTGGAATAAGGCCAATGTTGGAGATTTTCTCATTTCGCTTAGTAATTACAACTATGATCACACATTTCTTAAAATGTGTGACTTCATTAGAAGAAGAAAGTCATGGGACTTGGCTCTCCTGGGTCAGAGTCCCTGCCTCCCACCTCTGCCCCCCCATCCCCCATCCCCCATCCCCCATCAGTTCCCTGCTTTGGTGCTTTGCATTAGTGTTTACTCTACCTCTGCCCACCATCTGTCCTTGGGCAGTTGCTTTCTTTTCTTTGTCCCAAATTTCCTGCCTGAGGTAAGGGTTTGAACCAGCAGCAATTCTAGCTCCAGAGGGTGGTGGCCGGTGGTGGAGTGTGGGGGGATCTCCAGGGTCATTGGTGATGCCTGTGATAAGGAACTCCTGGGCCTCAGTGCCCCAGGGGATGGAGAAACTGCAGTTAGGACAAAGGTTGCAGCACTCCTGAGGGAGGAGAACTGTGAAAACCTTCTGTAGACTCTGGCTCCTCGACATTGGGAGTCTGGGAGAGGAGGAACATTTTAGGAGCCTGACTTTGTGTTTGAAAACCTCTGCCCTCTATTACTAAAGCGGTTTCACTCCAGGGCTGGCTTTAGGTAAAATGTCTAAGTGGTCATCCAATATCTGGTCTCAATCCCTGAGAATATCATCCAGGAAGACCCAATGTCTTTTAACCTACAATCAGATTAAAAGTCTCAAAAATGCAAACATTTGAGAGAATTAAATAAAAAGCAATGCTTTTGTTAAGAACAAGGGTTAAGGCACTGGGTACCTGGAAAAAGTGGTGGTAGGCTGTCCTTAATCTATAGACAGCAGGGTCAGGACAAACCTTAGGGGTGTCAGCACTCTGAACAGAAATGTGAGCCTTAAAGCCTGGTGGCTGGGACTAGAGGACATTCAGCCAGCAGCTAGTGCATGGTAGGAACCAAGAGTCCAGTAGCACATTATTTGTGAAGATACAAACCTAGAGATGTCTATCTGAAGTTCATGGAACGCCAGACTCTGGGCAGAAACTCAATAAGTGGGAAGTGAGTCATAAGTTCAAGGAGAAATCCAGCAAAAGTTGACTCCATGCAGTCCTCATCTGTGGAATGAGGGTGCCCTAAATTCTAGGCAATGGTAGGACTGAGAGCCCAACTTGGTGACACAGGGTAGTCAGCTGTTGAGAGCTCACCTGGGAGAAGTTGGGGGCCATGGACACAGGGAGTCAGGGGAGCAGACAAGGGAGGGTGCTGTGAAATGCATATGGAGAAACCTCTAGAGATGGCAGTGGAAGTAATACTATACCCCTGAGGTACTGGATGGTTCATAGGCGATATGCAAAACAGAGAAAGTGTCACGAAACAGAAGGTTTTCTTAAAAAACCAACCAACCAACAAAAACCCAAAAAACCAAAACACCACTCAGAGAAAAATACTCTGGTATTTCTATCCATTTTTTAAATTTTATTTTTCATAGTTGAGCCGGTCTCCAAATACATAATACAGTTTTATGTTCTTTCTGCCTAATATTATGGCGTAGATTCCCACAAACCATTAAAAAGTCTTCATTGGGCTGATTTTTAAAATGTTTTTTTTCTCTAGGTTACTTTATAGTAAGAATACAGTATATAATCCATATAACATACAAAATATGTGCTAATCAACTGTGTATGATATCAGTAAGGCTTCTGGTCAACAGTAAGCTATTAAGAATTAGTTTTGGTGGAGTTAAAAGTTATATGCAGATTTTTGACTGCAGAGGGCGTGGGGTGCCCCTAACTCTCACGCTGTTCAAGGGTCAACTCTCCTTGCAGAAATCTAGGCTGATTATTTATTTATTTATTTATTTGAGAGAGAGAGAGAGAGCAAGCACAAGCAGAGGGAGCGGCAGGCAGAGGGAGAAACAGACTACCCGCTGAGCAGGGAGCCCGATGCAGGGCTCCATCCCAGGACCTTGAGATCATGACCTAAGCCTAAGGCAGACGCGCAACAGACTGAGCCACGCAGGTGCCCCTGGGCTGATTTTTAATGACTGTTAAATAACTCATGCAAAGAAAGAGCAACCATTTAAAACCAGCCTTCTAGAACTTATGGCTTCTGAAAAAGCTCCAGACACGGAAGCAGCAGGGGAAAGCCTCTGAACCACAATAGTAACAGTAACAACAATAGTCATGAAATCCCCCGAGCACTTAGCGGTAAATAAATATTTGAGAAGAGTCAAAAAAAGACCCCAAATTATACCTTTACATTGTGATATTTATCTTTCATTAAACCAAGCAGAAGGTGCGCACGGATAGATCCCATTTCCATCTTCAAGCCTCAGGGAAGGAACGTGGAGAACATGAATGTCAAATAGCCCGCTTTTGCGTTTCAACCACCAAGGTCCCAGGCTAAAATAAAATTTTAATTTGATGATAATGTAGCAAAACCAAATTGCAGACCAGAAACTGAACTTTGTGCTTTTAGCTTCCATTCCTCTAGGCTGGAACCTTGGCCCCTGAAACTCAAAAGCTAATTATTTAATATTTTCCTTCTTTGCCTACTGTGGCATCATCCCTTCCCTGAGACATAAAGATGAGAAGCGCTGAGTGCAAGAGACAATGAGACAAATGAAAGACAGTGAGAGACAATGCCCCCCCCGCCCCCCCCGATGCCACCAAATATCTCACCAGAGAAATAATTATTGCCCTGGTGATGACCAATATATACCTTTTGGCCAGTTTCAAGGTTCAGCTGCTGTGCTGTGGTAGACCATGATCAGGTTCTAGTGGGCCTGGCAAGCAGTAAGGGATGATGGCAGAGGTATGTGCATGAGGAAGAATTGGCTTGTATGGCAAATTCTTCAGGCTTTGAAGGTTGGCATGGCCACTCTCCAGTCTGATAGTATAAAAGGCCATTGTTTGGGGCTCCTTTTGATGACTGTAAAATTTAATTTCCCTGGAGTTATATGATACTGATGGAGTAGGGCGCCTGGGTGGCTCAGTTGGTTAAGCGACTGCCTTCGGCTCAGGTCATGGTCCTGGAGTCCCGGGATCGAGTCCCGCATCGGGCTCCCTGCTTGGCAGGGAGCCTGCTTCTCCCTCTGACCCTCCCCCCTCTCATGTGCTCTCTCTCTCTCATTCTCTCTGTCTCAAATAAATAAATAAAATCTTAAAAAAAAAAAAAAAGATGGAGTACAACTGAGTCTGAGGATGTACATTCTGTATTTTCAATAAATATAATTTTAGAACTCAGATATATTTGATCATATCAAATCTATACTGTTGCTAATGAATTATAATTATTATTTCTAATAAAGAAATAGCAGAGAAGTTTGTTCTTAATGAAATTCTTCACAGTTACTATATTGCGGTAACTAAAGTTTGGATTGTATTGTTTGAGGTCTGGTGTTATTTAACTAAACTATGGTAACTAAGATTTCTGCCTCTCAGGGGTGCCTGGCTGGCTTAGCGGGTAGAGCATGTGACTCTTGATCTTGGGGTTGTGAGTTGGAGCCCCATGTTGGGGGTAGAGGTTACTTAAAAAAAAATAATAGAATTTCTGCCTCTTAGAACCATGCAAATGATGACTGCCTATTTGGTGGCAGATTGTATTTTCCAAAGGTAGTGCAACAATTTCTTCTATCCTGCCTGTTCTTCGCAAACCTTGCTATTTTCACATCAAGAGGTGGGGCCTATTTCCCTCTCCTCCAGTCTGGGCAGTTTTGTGACTCTCTGGCAACCAAAAAAATGCAGCAAAAGTAACTATGATTTCTCAAGCTGACTCATAAAAGACAATGCATCTTAACACTCAACACTTCCACCAAAGCTAGAAGCTACCACGTAAGTTCTCCAGTTGCCTGGAGACCATCATGCTGGGGAAGAAGTCCAAACAAACCCATGTGGAGAAATCACCTGGAGGAGATATATAAAATGACTGACCCAGTATTACACGATTGGACTGTTAGGTTGTCTCCAATCTTTTGATGTAAGTAATTCCATAAGAAATATCTTTGAATACAGGCCATTTTTCATGAGTGCAACTATGTGCCAGTTAAATTCCAAAAAAAACAGAAGAAGCACAAACTCTTGAAATTGGAAGGGTATTCCTTTTTTTCACATTCCACCAATAAAGCTTCATCAAGGAAGTACTTAGTGGTCCATTTTGTTAGCGAAGTTATAAATATTATCTGTGCTAATAAGGCAAAAGACATGGATAGCACAGTGAAGGAGATAAATTTCATTGGAATGAGGAAATCCCGTAGGCAAGGTCATGTATTCTCTGATTTAAATGTATATTTTGTAGAAAGATGGTCATATTCCTCTGACCAAGAAATCGGAGAGTTGTATATTCTTTAATCTACAATCTTAAAAATACAGAAAATGAACAAAGATCAGGTAGACAATGGGGAAGTTTTTCAAAAGACCAAGTTTTAGGGGTCAATTCTGGGGTCAGTACCATTTGTCTTTATGTTATACAGCAGTTTTGTCAACATTTGCCCAAAGATGTTCAGCTCAAAAAAACAAAACAAAACAAAACAAAAACCCATGCCTGTATTGTTCACAATGAGAACCTCATGCCAATAAGAAAAGCTGAAGTTTCATTAGTATAATTTATTTAAGAAGACATGGAAGTTTATTTGATACTTAAATCATTAAAAAGGACACCAACACAAAACTGTCTGGCCTGAAAGAGTTAATCGTCAGCCATCTAAAAAGTAGCTCTTGAGAATGACTCACTTCTGTACCTTGCAGATTGCAAATTCTTAACTTTATCTTGATGCGAGGCTAATTGAAATTTGTACAATATTTCCTTCTCAAGACAGCTACACTTGTACATATCTCAGGTCTGTGGTGGCTAGTTTCAGCTCTCTGTCTCAATAGACTTGATAAGGCAGTATTTTGGTTAATATGTAGTGAAGTTCTTAAAGTACTCGAACAGACTTCCTCATCTTTAACTCACCCTCAGACTGTTTGTCTATTAATTTCAGCTTTGTTTGCTTTTTAATTTTGAAATATATATTGGGTCTCAAAGGGTTCTGTTTTTCCCCTCTGCGGTGTCGTTTGACTCTGTTTTTCTGATAGTTCTTCATTATAATGGTGTCACTGTTTGCTCAGGCAGAGATGGTAAAAAACCCAGTTTGCTGCAGAGCTGAACCAAGCTCAGAGAAGTGAAACGGTGGATGATCCGAAGTGCTCCAGTTTCAGACGGAGTGTGTCCAAGTGACACACGCTTGCTGAAATGCAGCTTGCATTTTCTACGTTGTTCGCTTCCCATGCGAAGCGCACTGCTAGGATCTAACCTTTAGATAGGGTGTGACTTTCTTTATGAGAGTAAAAGGAAACTAAATTATGAAATAGCTCTTACGTGACTATTATTACACGCTATCTAGGATTCAAAGCTCTCGAGTAAATGGTCTAAATATTACTTTAAAAGGCAAAGATATTCTCACATGTCAAAAAAACCTCCCCCAAACTCCACCAGCCACTCTTTCAACGGAAACCTAAAGAATTTATAGTGGGATGGAGAAAATGAGAATAACAGTCATCTAAAAATGGCCATTGGTGAAGCGATGAAGAACATTTGCTGGCTTATTCTGAAACTTGTCAATGTTGGGACTCTTGGCTGCATATGGATTTCTGTGGTACAGTGTATGGTTTTACACAGCTGCCTAAAGTCATGTGTAACTAACCTGGTAAGTTTTGCTGCTCTAATATTTGTCTTTGCAGGAACTGGAACATGTAGAGTTCAGCTTGTTATAAACGAGTGAATGATTTTCCCATGGGAAGTGGTAGCAAGGCAAGAAAGATTTTTTTTCCCCCCAAATAAGTTAGGAATGTTTTTAATTACAGAAGGTAGGGGAAGACTGTTTTATTTCTTTAAGTGATCTGTTCATAGATTGTGTGTGGGGGGGGGGTGTAGGAATTGGGTTAGAGAGGCTTACATGCGATAAATTTTGCTTGCTTTAAAAATGCCAGTTTAAACTCATTTATTTCAAAACCATTTATGTTTGCCTTGAAGCAAGAAATAGCTTTGGCCAGAGGGCAATGCCTACTGGTTGCAGACCGCAGCAGCATTTATATTGTGGATGGATGGTTGTATCAGGAGGTGGATGCCAAGGAAGCAGATGCAGATGCCATATAGAACAATGTTTTATTTGAAAAAGCAAGAATTGTTTTTAAGGTCCTTTCCTTCTACTTGTGCATTTGTAGTTTTTTCAGTAATGTGTTTTTTGGGTATCCTTCCCCTATAAATTGTTTCATATCTTTCAGTTATTGTGACGTTGTTTTGCTTCAAAAAGCCCCTGAATCAACTGTAAAAACCAAATACATTCTAGCAAGGGAAAGATGCACTTTTCTTATCTAGAGACAAAGGAAATAGCCTGATAGCTTACATGTTAGGCTACTTATAGTCCTACTTTTTAGAATAATAAAAGTACCCAATACAGTACTCATTGTTATGCTAGAGTATTGGAGGTAGAAATCTGCGCGGTGGTTAAAAAAGATAATTATCTGCGTTACACTCCTCTGGCTTAATTTAAACTATAGATTAAAACACTACTTGAGCTTTCTATGGGTAGTAGCACTTTTTAAAAAAGTTTGGCATTTTATATAAATCACTGTTGAAGACCTCATTGCCATTAATGTGGAATTGTATGCCTTAGGATTTTATAGTCGTCATCCAAACTTAAACATGGAAAAATAAGACTATTAGATGTATTCGTTATTGAATAATTTAAAAATTTCCCCTGATTATAATAAGAACATATATTCACTGTAAAATATTTAAAAGGTAGAGAAGTAGAGAAGGATAAAGAAAAAAGCATTTTCTCTTCAAATATGTATATAATTTTACATATAGTTGTATACCCATCTTTTTCACTTAACATGACATTGTAAGTTTTTCCTACACCCTGACATTTTTATGGAAACAGGATCTTCAGTCTATTTAGAATATTTCCATCCTCTAAATGTACCACCATAATTTGTTAATTTCTCTTTACTGTCAAAACTGGTATTGTTTGTTTCCATTACTGTAGTCTCCATTTTATTTGTTTTATTTTTTTTCGGTTTTTAGTTATGTTTAGTTTCATCTTATCTTTGTGTGGGCTCCTGGGTTTCAGGCAGTAGGAGTAGACAGCTTGTTCCTTCCGCTCACCACCCACAGACACAGGCTCAGCCCATGTGGTGGCCACTGGGAGAGACAGGGTTTGCCAGTTTGCCTAGTGCCTGTCATCAATGTCCTCCATCTGGGGCTCCCACACAGGCCCCGGAGGGAAAAAGCTAGGTGAATGAACAGTGAATATAGCCGTGGATCAGGGGAAAGGATATGTAAAATGCTTGAGTTTATGATACTGTTTGCATTTTTTGTGTGTGCCATTCTTTGTAGCCTGGACACTTGCTGGGAAGGTCATCTTTGATTTCCCTGGGTGGTTCTTGATCCTGAGGCATATTTGCTTTTTAAAAAGAAACACAGAGTCTTATACATAGGAATGTTTAGAATTGCTGTCCAAATGTGCACAGATCATAGTTCTGTGCTGAGCATGAGTAGTTTACGTCCATTGACGGATCTGTATTAGTTGAATGTAGTAATTGACTTAATATTTTTGAGTTATATGTGCCTGTGCTGCAGAGAACAAAAAATAATCAGTGTTCTTCAGAACACTAGTATTGTGGTGTCCTTCATGAAAGAGAAACAAAAGAGACTGAGGAACTAGCATTGAGAAATGCTCTGTTAGAAGTATCAATTCAATGCAAGACTATTAGAAACAAGAGTTCAGAGGTTATCCTGTTAAAAAAAAGTACAAACATCAATACCTTTCCTGTGTATCCATATATAACTTTATAGCAAGATGATAGAACAAAACCAGAATCCAAAAATGACATAAAATGGGCGCCTGGGTGGCTCAGATGGTTAAGCGTCTGCCTTCGGCTCAGGTCATGATCTCAGGGTCCTGGGATCAAGCCCCACATTGGGCTCCCTGCTCAGCGGGGAGTCTGCTTCTCCTTTTCCCTCTTCCCCCCACCTCATGCTCTCTCTCTCTCTCTCTCTCTCTCAAAGAAATAAAATCTTGGGCGCCTGGGTGGCTCAGTCGTTAAGCGTCTGCCTTCGGCTCAGGTCATGATCTCAGGGTCCTGGGATCAAGTCCCGCATCGGGCTCCCTGCTCCTTGGGAGCCTGCTTCTCCCTCTGCCTCTCTCTCTTTCTCTCTCTGTCTCTCATGAATAAATAAATAAAATCTTTAAAACAAAAAACAAAACAAAACAAAACAAAAACCCCAAAATGCCATAAAATATCCAGGAATGAGCACAGTTTGTATTGGTGTAGGAGTGCGCAGATCAGTAAAATGGAATACAGTCTGGGAGTTAAGCCATGCACACAAGGGAGTGTGGAGTATGATAAAGATGGCAGTTCAGACCAAAGTGGGGCTGTTCATTTAGAATACAAAATAATACCTTCCTTCTGTAGGTGAATGGATAAGTAAACTGTGGCACATCCAGACAAGGAAATATTATTCAGAGCTGAAAAGAAATGCACTTTCAAGCCATGAAAAGACATGGAGTGAACTTCAAAAGCATACACTAAGTAAAAGAAACCAATCCGAAAAGACTACATACTGGATGATTCCAACCATATGACATTTTAGGAAAGGCAAAACTATGGAGACAATGAAAAGATCAGTGGTTGCCAGGAGTGGGTTTGTATGTGGTGGGGAGATAAATAGGGAGATCACAGAGGATTATTAGAAACAGCAAAAATACTCTATATGATATCGTGATGGATACATGTCACTATACCTTTGTCCAAACCCACAGAATATACAACTCCGAGAGTGAGCCTTAAGGTAAACTATGGACTTTTGGGGATTATTATTGTGTAGATTTATCCTTGGTAAAAACTACTATTCTGCTGAGTGATGTGGATAATGAGGGAGGCATGTGTGGGGGCCGGAGGTATTTGGGAAATCTCTGTATCTTAATCTCAATTACACTGTAAATCTAAAACTGCTCTAAGAAAATGAAGTCTTTTTTTTTTTAAGATTTTATTTATTTATTTGAGAGAGAGAGAGAGCACGGGGGAGGGGCAGAGGGAGAGAGAGAGAGAAGCAGACTCCCTGCTGAGTGCAGAGCCCAGTGCTGAGCTCAATCTCAGGACCCTGAGATCATGACCTGAACCAAAACTAAGAATCGAATGCTTAACCGACTGAGCCACCCAGGTGCCCCCAAAAATAAAGTCTTTAAAAAAAGTTTAGGCAAATTTATTAAAACCCAACTCCTTACAATACTACCAGATTCACATAGATTCCAGGAGTTATTAAAAAATACTGTGATTTAAATACAAACAACAGAAACAAAACAAGACTTCACCCTATAGATATATTACAATAAATTAAGGATGAATATTTCTACAGTCTTGGAGTGGCAATGCGTTAAGAAGCCTGCTTCAAAAATACAGAATCCCTACAAGAAATTATTCATAATTTAACTACTTAGAAGCTTAAACTATTTGGCAATAAACAGAATACAAGAAAAACAAAGCCAAAAAAAATGGAAAAAGTATTAGATTTGATGAACAGAATTTTACCAATCCTTATATATAAAAAAGTATTTTAAATAAGTTTAGGGGCACCTGGGTGGCTCAGTCAGTTAATCCTCACAGAACTTTATGCACTTTATGCAACATTGGTTCTTTGGTGTCTGTGTCTGATTACTTAAGTGAACCCCCACAATGCCAGGCCATTGGATGAGGCTTTCAAGAAACAGGACTTCTGGAGCATTCCTATGTAATGGGACATCTTGAGTTCATCGGTTTATTCCTTCTGTATGTATTTATTGAAGACCTCTTATCCCTCCAGACTGTTCTAGGTACTAAGGATAGAGTGAAGGGCAAAAGGAATGGTGCTTACCTTGAAGGGGAGAGAACTCAGTGAACTTAGTGATAAACAGATCTTCTCTTCCCTCTGAAAAGTGCAGGCTATTCAGAAGCCCTTGAGATGCTTCAACCACCTGGAGTGGGGTGTGCCTGGGTGGCTCAGTGGGTTAAGAGTCTGGCTCTTGGTTTCGGCTCAGGTTGTGTCATGATCTCATGGGTCATGGAATCCAGCCCCACGCCCTGTGCCGGGCTTCCCGCTGGGCCCGGAGTAGCTTCAAGATTCTTCCCCTCTGCCCCTTCCCCTGCTTGCATGCTCATGCGTGCTCTCTCTCAAATAAATAAATCAATCTAAAAAATGCAAAACCAAATGCCTCCTTTAGATTTTCTATTATCTCCTGGGACACACCTTGCTTATAGCACTGGGTCAGCCAAGGTCAGATGGCATGCTCCTTGCTGGATTAATCATCTCTTCAATTCAGTGGTTCAAATCCAGCAACTCTTCAGGGGAGGTTCTGAGCAGTACCAACTAGAGGTACTAGGAGTACTCACTTAGTTATCCTTTGCTCATACTTCTAAGTCAGTCAGTGAGGCAGGCTGATGATTGGATCATATCCATATAACACAATTCAGGCACATGTCTGATCATCATAGGCCCAATATTGTCATCCTTTGTAAGCCTTTCAGTTTATCAAGGACTCTAGTCACATAACAACCAGGGAGAGGGTGAACGATTTATAGATTTTCCCCCCTTAGTTACTATTTCTTTTATTTTCTCCCAGCACAAAAAAGTTCTTAAAATTTGTGAAAATATGATGAAAATCTGGTGTTTTATTATATGTAAAATTCTGAATTTGTATTTTTTTCACTATTCTTAGTAACACTGCTTAAAAAAAAAAACAAAACTGACCATAATTCATCTTTAACCCCCAAGCCCTTTGACTTGATGAATTGACTAAAGTCACAGGCTGGGCGCCTGGGTGGCTCAGATGGTTAAGCGTCTGCCTTCAGCTCAGGTCATGATCTCAGGGTCCTGGGATCGAGTCCCACATCGGGCTCCCTGCTCCTTGGGAGCCTGCTTCTCCCTCTGCCTTTCTTTCTCGCTCTGTCTCTCACGAATAAAAATAATAAAAAAAAAATCTTAAAAAAAAAAAAAGTCACAGGCTTATTTCATACCATGTGAGACTTTATCTGTCCATTGTCCTTAACCACTCCTTACAGTCCCCCCTCCTTGATCATTTCTGCAGAATTCTTAGGCATTCCATCTTATAATTTGCATTGGCATTTTACCAGATTTCATAACTGATTTAATGACTTTAAAACATCATACTTTATAATTAGAAAACACAGAGGAGGCAACAGTATTCCAGGAAGCTTTTTTTAAAAGAAGTGTGGTAGTCGTACTGAATGTAATATTGATAGCTGTTGTTTATGATCTCATTCTTCATTTCAGGGCCGGCAGCTTGACATTGGCACACCATATAATCTGAGTGAACCTGTGAGTAATCACTTCCATCGTCAGGAAGTTTATAATGTTTGCGTTTATAAAAATGGGACAATGGTCAGGTTTTATTCCAATAAGAATAATTCTTAAGTAAAGTCTCATTTATTTGTCCTTGATGGAGGAAGTTCATTGAAAATAGTGAGAAGTCTGAATTACGGAATATTAAAAAATGAACTCAGGCACAGTGTGTTGAAGAAGAAAGAACACAGGACTAATCCAACTCCGTGATTTTGATTCTACTTGGCTGTGTGGCTTGGGGAAAATTACTTAATATTCCTGAGACTTAGTTTTATTACATGTTATCTGAGAGGGTTGGATGAGATGGTTTCCAATGTTTTTTCCAACAATTACATTTATAGTTTTATTATTTTTCTGCACCTGTATCCATTTATTCATCGTGTTTAGTGACTCAAAATATAAACATGAACACACTTCCAAAACTGTGGACCTATTTAGGTTTTGATATGCTGCTTTCCAGTTGAGTCCCCAGTTTTGAGTTTCGCTTGTTGTGTAAGGACATGGCCAGGACCCACGATATGCTCGATGCCACGGTGTCCAGGACTTTACCTGCTGCCAGCCACCCAGGGGACAGGGTGCTCCCTGAAGGTTGGGTGATCTCCGGGTTCTAGGCCTGCCCACGCCACCTCCCCTCAGCAACCCCGCTGTCCTGCAGTGAGTCACACCAAGCCCGCTTTGCCTGGAGACAGGAGAGTTCTGCTTAGGATTCTAAAGGTCCTGATCCTTCTGAGGCCACAGATTCCTGGGTAGATACATTTTGTTACTATGTTGCACTAGTCAGGTGGCAAGAAGAAAATCACCCTTCTCTAGTCACCATTGTCTCTTAATATATCTCTTGCAGTGCATCCAAGGATGTCATTTTTGGAACTCTGTAGATCAGGAAAACTGTGCTTTAAAGTGTGTAAGTATTAATTATGTTTCTGTTTTGATACTAATATTTCCTTCAAAAGAAAAGTTATCTAAGGGGATTCCCATTTGAATTTCCATTGGTTTTCAAGGAGTTAAAGGAAAAGTGTGAGGGCCTGAGTGATACATAATAGTGGGGAAAAATTGAAATAAACGCTATCAATGCAATTGGAGACCCAGGGACGTTAACGCAAACTGTGGAACCCAGGGATGCCCAGTTGCTCCAAACTCTAATGGCCTTTTAGTAGAATGTCAGGCCCTTATCAAATTTCCTAGTCCTGTGCTTCTCAAATGTTAAAGTACAGTTATCTAAGGATCTTGTTAAAATGCAGATTCTGATTCTGAAGACCTGGGGTGGGACAAGCTCCCAGATGGTGTGATGCTTGTTGTCCCCAGATGACACATTGGCTAGCAGGGTCCTAGATCACATTCGAAGTTTCTCTGCAGGGAACATGGCAGCAATCCAATCCAGAGATTACAAACCCCTACGTTTACTCCACTCTATGTAGAAAATACATCCCGAGCTACTTTATTTTTTACTTTTAATTAACCCCAGCTTTGCCACTTAGTGTGTAACTGGTTAAGGTACTTAACCTCTTGGCACTTTACTTTCCTCCTCAAAATTAGGATAATAATAGAATCTCTCTCTTAAGGATAATGCCTGACACACCGTAATTATTCTGGTCTAGTGAATAAGAATTTCGTCATTTAAAAGCGGGTCCCTTTGTTCAGGTTGTTCAGGTCTGAGGTTGAATCATGGTATTTTGGGGTAATCCTAATATTGTTTTCTATTAATGAGTGAAACTGTATCATTGAGATTTAAATAAGGACGTTAACTTCTCCTTCCCAATGGTGCTCATAGCTTTCTGGAATGGTCTGTGCTCAGGTCTCTAGGAGAGGTTTAGGCTTACTCTCACGTTTGTGACTATGTGCCCCATAGAATGGGAGTTACCGGAAGTGGAGCTGGCACTATCTGGATTTGGGAACTATCACACATTCTAAAAATTCTTTTACGCCTCTTTGGTGTCACTTTTTATGAAGTCCAGTGGAAATCATCCTTTGTCTAGTCTGTGTTTGCTGGCGTTTGCTGCCGCCTGTAAGCCCCTCAGAGCGGGTCTCTCTCCTTGCTCACACTGTCTGTTTCACCCAAGACCGTGAGAGGCACAGAGCAAGTGCTCAGACAGCACTTGCCAAGTGAATGAGTGGGAGGTACCAAACGGTGACAGGTGCAGGTGACAGTCCAGGCCGTACAGTGGGCATCAGAGCCGCTAGTCCGGGCAGGGGAACCTTCTCTGGCCAGAGTTCTTGGTCGTTTTCAGGTCAGGTTCTGTCTCCACTGGGCGTCTGCCAACACCTCTTCATTCTCTCACCCGGTCCACCACAGATTACCTCTTAGTTGACTGGGAGTTTCCAGTAGACATCAAACTGCACCATTTCTCCAGTGATGCAAACGTAGTATTTTTTTTTTTTAGAGAGTGAAAGAGCACATGAGCGGGGAGGGACAGAGGGAGAAGGAGAGACGGAATATTTAAGCAGCCTCCAGCTCCGTGCAGAGCCCAACACGGGCTCCATCTCACGACCCTGCGATCACGACCTGAGCCAAAATCAAGAGCCCGTCGCTTAACCAGCAGAGCCATGCAGGCTCCCTGCAAACATACTTTTTAAAGCTATTCATACAGTGGCCTGCCTGGACAGAAGGCCCAGCTCTGGGCTCCTTGATTTTGATTGTTTTTATTGGTTATTTGTCAATGGTGGGGCAAGAATTTAATTTGAAAGAAATATAAAGCCAAGTGTCATTAAAATTATTTACAACCTTAAGAATTTCAAGTAATTTCACTTTTCTTTGTTCTTATGCAGAACAACACCTATGGCACTGTTTATGAGGTGAGTTGGCCATCACAAAAAAGATGTCATCAATCCCCATGTCTTTATCTCTTATGTTTAAAAAGGTATTAAAATAAGAATGAAGAAACCTGACTAATTCTCAGTGCACAAAAATCTTCCTCATGGGAGTGCTATTAATCTGGGTATAAAAATGACTGTAAGATTCCATTTTTGACACAAATATTTGCTGTTTTAAATACCTGTGTGCATAGGTATGTGTATGTGTATACACACGTATTCATATAGATACATATATACTACTCTAATCTGCTTGGACAGGTTCTAATTCTGGGAGCCTGGTGGGGAGAGGGTGGTGGGGGGAGAGGGGAGGGGACCCATCTAGGAATACGCTTACCTCTGCTGATTCCATCTTCTTCCCCATAAATCATGGTAATCTATCATTAAATATGTATATTAAAAAATAACACTGTAGTTGCAGTTTTCTTCCTTATTCAACAAACTCCTTTGACTACATTTTTAAAGCACAGCTTTTAAGATATTTTATTTTTTATTTTTTTTTCCCTGCTATGATAGTAAGTGTCTTCATGCTGACTTTGGCAGCTCAGGTCTCTTTTTTCAGCTCCTCCTCCCTATGCTGGCCCCTCCCCTGCACTGGAGCTTTTCCTCTTTTTCAGAAAGACCTTAGGGATTTTGATTTTTTTCCTACTTGATCTTATTTAAGGTTCTGGATTCTATGGCCCTCAGAATTAGTTTTAGGTCAACCATAGAGGTTTATGAAGAAAATACATTATTTCTCAGTTTAAAACCTAGGTTGTATTCTATTTAAATGACCTTCAAACCAAAGAACAGAACTATTTTATTCTGCCTGGGAAAGGAGTATAACTTACCATCCATCAGTAAAACAGAAAAATTTCTTTTTACTAGAGAATAAAAATAAACAACAAAAAAAGTTACATTGGAACATTTTCTCAATAGTCTGTGCTTACTCTGCACCTGAGTGATTTTCCCCTGGGAGTAGATGGAGAGGTCAGGGCTGGCTAAGAAGAGGTGAAACGGGGCAGGGGGTGGATTCACTCCATATGTAAAAAAACAATTATAGGTCTTTCCTGATTGAGATTTAAAAAAAAAAACAAAAACCGCCTTAGAATCTTTTTATGTGATTAAAGTAACATTACCACCCTTCCCCCCCCCCCCCCCCCCCCCCAGCCAAAACCATTCCTGGGAAGATTGTGTTAAGAAAGTCAGGGATGGTTCAAGCCTCTCAAGCATGGAAACAGCCCGAGATTGGATTTCTAATGTGGTAGCTCCCTGGCGGTCAGTGAGCCGACCCACTGTCTGCGTCTATATGACGTCCAGCTTTTCTTTCGGTGTTATAACTTACATAATTACTCTGTCTTTTCTTTGTATACTTGGTTATTTTACACTTTAAATAAAGTAGAACTGAACAGCCATACATGCTATATAGAAATCGAGATAGATATATGGATACACAGATGTTTGAATCATCTACATACACCTGCAGGAAATCAAACTCTTCAACCATTAATGCTTCAACCTATGAAGCTGGGATTTCTGCACATGTTCCTTGGAGGAAATAGTGTTGAAAGAGTTAGCTTAGCAAACTACAACTTGGAAAATGATGTTAGCCAGTGAGATGGCTTATCCCTGATAATTAAAAACACAAATTAGATCATATTGTTCCTAAAAACCTTTCTATGGCTTTGTGTTGCCATTTGAAAAAGCTCTTGGAACTACCATTTGCTGGCTCCCCTGCATCACCTTGCACCCCGTCTCCCGTGTTCTATGTGCCCGCCACATTGGCCTTTCCCTCTTTGGAGTGTAGGGGGAACATTCCTGTCTGCTAGCTTTTGTCCTTAAGACCTTTGTGAGCCCAGATTCTTGCAGTCACTCAGGTCCTGCTCCAGGCTCCTCTCTGCATGGTTCTTCCTGAGCACCCTGATGAGATGAAGCCTCCTTCCTGCCTAGTCATGCCTTGTGCCTTTAACTTGTTTTATTTTCTTCATAGCACTTCTCATTATCTGAATGTATTTTATTTAAAAATGTTTTTACTCGGTTGTTGTCTGTCCTCTTCTTAGGGAATGTAAATTCCATGACAGTGGGGAACTTACCAGTCTGCTCACTGCCAGATCCTTAGAGCTTACACCAGTGCTTGGCACACACACAAAATATGTACTCAATAAGCATTTTTTGAGTGAATGAATGAATGGTTTTTAAGGAAAGGAAGCCACAATTCCTACAGAGCGGCTGTACTCGGGGCGTCCCAGGAGGGGGGTGGGTATGTCCTCCTTGTGTTACAGGAGTAAGGAAAGGCATTGCCAGCGCGTGCCTGTCTGATAAACACAGGGGTGGAGCCAGAGGGATGATGAGAAAGGTGGTTTTACTACTGTGGGAGAAATGGGAGTGTGGACTAGAACAGAGACAGCAGACAGATGTAGCTAGCCCCTGGGAAGCATGAACTTGGCTTCTGCAGTGGGAATGGTAGCTCAGTGGCCTGGGATACACTACTATAAATGTCTCATCCAGGGGCTCTGGGCTCAGATTCTGTGATTTCCTTAAATCTGACCACTTTTAGATTCTCTCTAGGCAATTTGAGCACTGGATAATGTCATTGTAAGCCCAATGTTGGATGAGAGAGAGAGGGAGAGAATCTAATTTATAGTGTTGCCTCCACTTGATATAACATTTAAACTCCTTAGAATACAAGCTTCCAGTTTTAATATTAACAAGTTCTGGTGATCTAATGTACAGCATGGTGATTATAGCTAATGATACTGCATTCTATACCTGAATGTTGCTAAAGAAAATAGATCTTAAATGTCCTCACCACAAAAAAGAAATGGAAATTATGTGATGGGATGGAGTTGTTAGCTGATGCTATAGTGGTAATCATTTTGCAATATATAAATGTATCAAATCAACATGTTGTATATCTTAAGCTTACACAATTTATATGTCAATTGTATCTCAATAAAGCTGAAAAAAATACAAGCTTCACAAAGTAACAAAATATTTAAACTCCTAGATCGATCAGAATTTTATTATATATTTTCCTCTGAAAAGATGCAGGAAAAATAAACCCACAATTTACTGGGTAATCAGGACTAGCCATATTTCCAAATAAACACTATTCTATTTCCTTTCTCTTTCCTTGGTTTTACCTCTTGGAAAAAAATTCCATGTTACATGATAATTTTGTTGCCACTTGGTATATTTATTCTCTGCAGTTAATAAACGTGTTGAATGTATTTTACTGAAACCAAAAAGAATGTGAAAAGTATCCTAAGCCCTTAAATTAAATAATCCTGAGCCCAGACTGAGGTATTTAAATTAATCTTTAACTAAGCAAACCCGAGCTTATCAGTCTGCACTTCCCTTGAGTGAATAGGTCAAACATTGTGCAGCTAGTATTTGCAAATAACCTGGGATCTTTAGGGCAAATGTATTGTGTCATGGTTTCCACTATCACCAGGAGAAACAATAGCACGTTGTCCTAGGTATTATAATTGCAAATTGAATGAAAGCAGGAAGATGGATCATGATTGTGTTATAGTCTTAAAATTTGTGCCTTTTCTCCAAAAGTTTTATCTTTTCTTTTTTCTTTTCTTTCCTTTTCCCTTTCCCTTTCTTTTTCTTTTTCTTTTTCCTTTCCTCTCCTCTGCTTTCCTTCTTTCCTTCCTTCCTTCCTTCCTTCTTCCTTCCTTCCTTCCTTCCTTCCTCCCTTCCTCCCTCTCTCCCTCCCTTCCTTCCCTCTTTCTTTCTTTCTTTCTCTTCTTCCTTCCTTCTCTCTTTGTAACGAATGCTAATGCATCTGTTAAGAGTTGCAGGAGATTTATGTCTAGGTCATGAAAATGTTTACTGTTTTAAGTTAATGAAGTAAAATGCTAATGATTCCTAGGTTTTTGTAGACCTTAAAATGTAACGTTAGTATTAGGATATTCATTAAAATGTTCAAGTTACTATAAAATTTAGTCAGTTTTTAATTTCTGAAGGAAAACATGGATATATAAAATAAATAGGCATCATCTTAGGCTAGAGTTTTAGGTTATTAACTCACTAAACCTTTGACCAAGATGGCAAATATATAATTGCATTGTTGAGCTCAATGCTTCCTCACACTGTGGGATGTCACTCGTTAGACAATTATGAAATCAACTTAGTGAATAAGGAGTCACAACAAACAAAATGAAAGAATAGACTAGAATAGAACGGCTATGATTGCATTACAGGTGTGAGATTTCTTAATGGGATGAACTTGTTCTAAAATTAGGTTGTAGTGATGATTGCACAATTCCATGAATATATTAAAAACCACTGAATCGTGTACTTTAAACCTTTTTTTTTTTTTAAAGATTATTTATTTATTTATTTGAGAGAGAGAGAGCAGGAACACAAGCAGGGGGAGTGGGAGAGGGAGAAGCAGGCCTCCTGCTGAGCAGGGAACCCGATGTGGGGCTCGATCCCAGGACCCTGGAATCATGACCTGAGCCAAAGGCAGAAGTTTAATGACTGAGCCACCTTTAAATGGGTGAATTTTATGGTATACGAAATATACCTCAATAAAACTGTTAAAAAAGGAAAAAAAGTACTGTTTCGAGATGTTGTTTTGTTAAATGTGTTTTGGAATTTGGGACATGGTCAAAAAGTTTGAAAGGTGCTGTTCTAATCCCACTAGCAAATGGAAACTTAAAGTATTGCAGCTGAAATAATTGATATATGGGTATACTTATATACCAGGCACTAGAATGTCACAGGTCGTTGAAATGTATCAGCAAACGCAGGAGCAAGGCTGCCCTGACTGGGATGCTACCTGTCTCCACAGCGAGCATCATGTGAGGTCGGCTGCAGGAGTGCTGAAGGTGCATTCGAGGAGGAAGCGCTAGGTAAGCAGACATATGCAACAGTTATTAAAAATCCTCGACACCACTCTAGGGGCCTGTGCTCATGTAAGGAGAATGAGTCATCTCTTAAAATATTTAGACTTCTATATCTCAGCAGTGTAAAAATATATAAATATAATTTCAAATGTGGAAGCCATTGTGATAGAAACTCAGCAAGACTCTTCTTTCAGAGCAAAATAGGGGGACCACAGCACCTGACTAAGGTTTAGAATTTGAGATTTTTGCCCTCAGTTCAGTAAGTGAAATCACTTCTGTCTTAATGAAAGAGATGACTATGGATCTTAAGCAGACTTGATGTCAGGAAATGCCACTATTTTAATGAACTGAAAGCACAGGAATATTTTATTTAATGTGCTTTTAATTATTCAGCTACTAGCTAGTCAGTGGAGTACCTATGATATGCGTGGCTCCCTACGAGGCTTAGGAAATTTACTGCAAGTATAGAAGCGATGCTTCTTGCTTTTAGATTTTGAGTAAGTAGGGTACTAAGCTGTATGTCTTCAGCTCCCTCTGTCTGATTTCAGAGCAGGTTGGGTGTTGTCTAAATGGCTTTGTCCTAGTGTGTTAATTCTCCAATGGTTTCTGAAGGACCAACTCTTTGATAAGTCACAGCCTCAATGTTAGTAGCTTTCTTTTCCAGAATTTCCAGGGTCTTCCTCCCACTAAGAGATAGATAGTTCCTTCCAGACTGGGAAATGATCGATTCTTCCATAAGCTGTAGTCTTTGTTTCGATGGCTTGCACCTTGCTCTCAGTGGCTGATGGAAAATGGGGGGATCTTGTCTTGCTGTCCTGATTTGCTTCTGTCTTTTAGACAGAACCCCTTGACATTTCTGTGGAGAGACAGTGATATTACATTCTTTTCCTACTGTGTAGGGGGAGTTAGCTATGGATAGAATTTATATTCTATGGTTTCCAAACTGTGCACCGAGGTACCCCAGTGCATTACATCTACCTCATAGGAAGGGATGGGGCATTTTGAACATTCAAGGGAAACACAAGATAGTTGACAACTTCTGGATATCATTGGAAGTACTAGTTGGAGGTAGTTCATGGTATAAACAATGAAATGCACTACATTCCTTTCTATAGTATATCTTTGCAATGCTGAGTTTTTTGGTGAATGCTGTGATAAAAAGAAAGTACCATAAAAAACTCAGTGTGGAACGGGAAATGGGGTTGGTGGTGCCCAATCTGATTATAATATTGAGAAATTGTGCTGTCCCCAATAGGCACACAGATCCCATTAGTGTGCAATTATTTTTATTTAAGGATTAAATACATATATTGTCTTTCAGTTTATGTGTGTTATTTCTTTCAAACATCTACTAAGTTGAAAGGACACGCATACTTAAGTTATAATACTTAATTAACGGAGCTGTTAGGTAATTCTTTTGGTCCAAGGAGTTATGAAAAAATTACTGAGAAACTAAAGATGCCAGAACTGAGAAAGTTTAGGAAACATTGATTTACATTCTTTTCTTATATTCCAAAGTTACACTACCATCTTAATTATATATTCTGTTAGAATACAAGTGTAATCAATGCTTTACTTAAAATTTCTCATTGACTATGGATCAATGTCTATAGACCATTAACAAATGAGATATACCAAGGCTAAATAAAGGCATATAAATAATATGCTTATAGACCATATCTTTAGTTTGTTAGAATGAATCCTTTTGCCCATACATCTAAGATCGTGTTTGTCTCTAACACATCTGGTACCTGGTCCATTTATCTGTGAGTCTGCTACATTATTCTATTTTAGATACCATCCATGTCTCTTTTCCACAGTGGAAATGGTAATAGTTAAGAATATATTAAAGTAAAAAAACCTATTATTTATTTATTTATTTTTTATGAGTCAGGCACTGATAAAAGTAATTTATAGGTATTAGCTCTTTTTGAGCTCAAAGGGATAAATACTATTATTATCCCCATTTTACAGATGAGAAAAATGAGGCACAAAGCATATATATATTTGCTTGGGGCCACATAGAAAGGGATCAACTTAAAGATGAACTAGAAAGGGAGTAACTTGATTTTAACCTTCTGATCTGACCAGAGTCTTTTCTTGTCCATTCAGCAGTGTGTTGAAAGTAGTATACAGATCAGTTCAGTTTCTCCTTCTCATTTAGTTAATTCTTATCCTGATATTTTAGAACAAACCTATTTGACCTCTGATTTTCCATACACATTGCCATGGCTTTGAAACACATATCTCCAGTTAGCTGTGAAGTTTACATTTACTTGCACTTACTCATATAACTCTGGTTCTTTTTGCCAAGTTCTCAACTTATGTTCTTTCTGATTCTTTTGGATCTTCTTCCTTACTCTGCTGACAGCTCCACACTGGACCCCTCTTTAAAGTGTCAGGCTTAAAAATAAAATAGCCAGTTATCTTACTAGCAAAAGGAGTTTATTTGGGAATAGCAAAGGAATTGTAATTCGGGACAAGCAAACCATAGGCAAGTCTGGAGAACAAAGGGAAGGTCAGCTTTTATAGAAGAAAGGAGGAAATTGGGGAGGGTTGTTTTGAACAAAAGTTCACTGGACAAGAAAGAGAGCTCTAGGTTGTGATGGTTTCTTATTGGCTGCAAGTGATGGTTAGTGCATTGTTGCTGGAGCACGGAGGGATCTTCCTTCTTTTTCTTAAAAAAAAAAAGAAAAAAAGATGAAATTCCCGTGTGAAAAATGTCCTCCTTGGCAAAATAATTCTTAACTTCCTTCTTTGTTCTACAGGCTGCAACCAGTGGCGAGTGGGTGAGAGAGCTCCCCCTTCAGGGCTTCCTGACTCCATTTTAAACCAGGTGTCCTTAATTTTTTGACAAAGGTTTCCCACAGACTATTGCAATCTCCGCTATTAGGTGTCTCACACCATAAAACAGGGGAAAAAAATGGAACTGTGCTTTGCTCGTATAGTTATAACAACTAAAAATGAACCATAATTAGAAGAATCAGCAGAGAAGTGTTGTGCTAAGGCTCTCTGGGCTAGAACCTCAGATGACAATGGCTTTCTTTTTTCTGGGTCACAGAGTATTCTGGTAGTATGGACTTCAATTAGTCCAGATTCAGTATCTATAGCGATCAGAATGGTGTCAACTTTTAACCAGAAGGAGAGAGGTCATGGAAGTTTGTATTTAGCCATTTTAAGCTTCTTACAAGAACTTATTATGTTTTCTCAACCAGAGTAGTCATTGTTATTTTAGAAAAGAAAGCTTATCCTCTAAGCTCAGGAACAAGGCAGGGATGCCTGCTTTTGTCACTTCTATTTAGCATAGTACAGGCAGGAAAAAGAAATAAGCCATCCAAATTGGAAAGGAGGAAGGAAGATTATCCTTGTTCACAGATAATATGATCTTACATGTAAAAAATGCTAAAGATAGCACAAAAAACCGTTAGAACCAATAAATTCAGCAAAGTAGCAGTATACAAAGTAAACACATGAAAATCAGTTGCATTTCTGTTTGCTAATAATGAACAATCTGTAAAGGAAATTACGAAAGCAATTCCATTTACGAGAGCATCAATAAGCATAAAATACTTAGGAACTAACTTAGCCAATCAGGTAAAAAACTTGTAAAATAAAAACTATAAAACATTTCTGAAACAAATTAAAAAAAGACTTAAATAGAATCCCATATTCATGGATTGAAAGACAATACAGTTAAGATGTCAGTGCTAACCCAAAGCAACCTACAGATTAATGTAATCCCTATCAAAATTCCAGTATCTTTTGTAGAAATAGATCCATTTGAAAATTCATATAGAATCTCAAGAGACCCCAAATCTTAAAAAGAAGAACAAAGCTGGATGACCCACACTTCCTGATTTTAAACTTATTGCAGTAATAAAGACAGACATATAGACAAATGGACTAGAATAAAGACTCCAGAAATAAATCCTGTATAGATGGTCAAATGATTTTTGACAAGGGTGCCAAGACTATTCAATGGGGAAAAGACAATGGGTGCTGGAAAAACTGGATATCCACATGCAAAAGAATAAAATTGGACCCTTACATAATATCATGAAAAAATTAACTCAAAATGGATTCATGGCCTAAATGTAAGACCTAAAACTATAAGCCTCCTGGAAGAAAAAATAGAGTAAAAGCAACTTTGGATTTGTCAATGACTTCTTGGATATGATACCAAAGGCACAGGCAATGAAGGAAAAAAATAGACAAATTGGACTTCATGAAAATTTTAAAAATATACACATCATCAGACACTATCAACAGAGCAAAAAGGCAACAATAGAATGGAAGAAAATATTTGCAAATCATATATCTGATAAGGGATTAATACCCAGAATATACAGACACTCCTAAAATTGAACAACCAAACCAAACAATCCAATTCGAAAAATAGGCAAAGGACCTGAATAGATATTTCTCCAAAGAATATATACGAATGGTCAATAAGCACATGAAATGATATTCAACATCACTAACTGATTAGGGAAATGCAAATCCAAACTACAACTAAATACCACCTCACACTCATTAGAATTGCTACCTTTAAAAAACCCAGTAAAATAAAAGTTTTGATGAGGTTGTGAAGCAGATGGAATGCTTGTGCACCATTGGTGGGAATATAAAATGATAAAGCCTCTGTGGTAAACAGCATGATGGTTCCTCAAAAATCAAAGACAGAATTACCATAGAATCTAGCAATTCCACTTGTGTGTATATACTCAAAATAAAGCGGGTTCTTGAAGTGATATTTATACACTGATGTTATACACTTCTTGTTGAATTCACAATAGCTAACACATGAAAGCAATCCAAGTGTCCATTGACAGATGAATGGATAAGCAAAATTTGATATATACATACAATGGAATGTTATTCAGCCTTAAAAAGAAAGAAAATTGACACACGCTACAACATGGATGAACCTTGAGGACATTATGTTAAGTGAAATCAGCCTGTCACAAAAAGACAAATATTGTGTGTTGCCACTTACATGATGTATTAGAGTAGTCAAAGTCATAGAGGCAGAAAGTAGAATGGTGTTTGCCAGGGGCTGGGGGGAGGCAGAATGGGGAGTTAATGATTACTGGGTAGAGTTTCAGTTTTGCAAGATGAGAAGAGTTCTGGAGATGAATGGTGGTTATGGTTGCACAACAATAAAAATGTCTCAGTACCACTGAACACACTTAAAAATGGTTAAGATAGTAACTTTTATGTCATGTGTATTTTACCACAGTTAAAAACTGGGGGGAGAAAAAGCAAGCTGAAGCATGATATCACTCACAATTTTGGAAGATAGAAAAAGTAAAGTAAAATAACTTCATCCCAGTGGAACATACCATTCCAAATTCTAGCCTTTTGTACGGGGCCTGGAAGTAGCAACAATAAATGTGTGTTACCAGTTGCAATGTTGATGTAGGAAAAACATTAAGGTTTGAAGCCGATGGCCAAGAAAGAATTCTTGAGACATCTTTGGTGCAAAAAGGTGGTTTTATTAAAGCACGGGGACAGGACCCGTGGGCAGAAAGAGCTGAGGGGTGGCGATTTATATGCTTTCAAGTGGGGAGGGGGTTAGGGATGGCATAAGTCTCTCCAGAATTTTAGAAGCAAGGTTTCCAGGACCTTGAGGGGGTTAACTATTGTTAGAAAAAAGGTCATTTATTACTGTCCACTAAAACCTTAGTTAAGAGACCCTCCAGATGTATATCAGTGGGTCATATGCTTGGGGATGATTGCCAACATGTATCTTGGGGAGTAGAGATAAAGGAAGTTTCTAAAGGAATTTGTTTTTGTTAAAGAAGACCTACAGGATCCTGGGGGTCAGGCTAAGATTGCCTTTTGCCCTAAGCAAAGTGTCAGCATCGAGGCAGTTGAGTCCCTAGAGGAATGTCACTCTGCCTCTTTCAAGGACTTGCCAATGGGCTGTAAGCATTAAGGAAATTTAATAATTTTTCTTCTGCCTTTGTTTCCCACATCAACGTTACTAATGTTTAGAAGTCACAAAATACTTTACAATATGGAACAACTGAATATAGAATCCTTTGGAGTAGAATTACTTGTACATATAAAAATAATTTATTGACAAGATGAGCAATAGCAACAGGATTGTAGTGTAACATTTTAAAAATGTCTTGGGATACCTGTTCTGGAACAATAGATGGTTTTGTTATGTACCATACACGCCCCTGGCACCCACCTGTAAGGAAGTGGTAATCATAAGAGAAAACTGTACAATGCTCTGTGTTGCTTGCCTGTAAAAAAAATGATGATAGTGAATTCTACGGGGAAAACAAGATGCCAGACTGTCTAGCTGATTTATAAAAATAAACCAATTGAATATGTACATCATTTATTATTCGGGTAAGCTATTGTGGCAAGATGTAGTTGTAACAAGAGACTCCTGAGAGCCCGAGATGAAACAGACACCCTTTCTCCTGACTTGACAGAGGTGCATGGTGAATGAAGTCCTGTTTTCTCCCCAGAAAATGCCGATTTCCCCACCGCACCCTTTGCTTCTTCCATTGGAAGCCATGGTGTGACCTTACGATGGAAATCTGCCAACATTTCTGGAGTAAAATACATCATTCAGTGGAAATATGCACAACTTCCTGGAAGCTGGACTTATACTGAGGTATGAAAAGCTGCCTACGTACGTACACACAGGTTTTTTTTCCAAATTATTAAAAATGCCCAATTACTACGTGTTATTATAGGTATAAAGACATTCTAGAGAAGATTCAAGTGTTAAGATGAATGGTTGGGTTAGATGAACTTTAATCTCTGCTGCTCTGTAACATGTTGATGCTAAATCCTTTATTTTTGAGGAAAACATATTAGACATACATCTTGTTCCTTCAGCGCAGCGTCACCTAACCAACTACTCATATCATTGGTCATTTTCTGCCCACCCCACCTACAAGGATTCCAACTAGGATGGAGGGCAAGAAAGTCATCTAGGACTGTCTCTTTTAAGAAAGCATGAGCAAGTTCAGAGGAAAATAGCCCCAAGACACTAAGTATATTAACATAGAAAAATTATTAAAGCCTTGAGGTAAATGCCAAATAACTGAATCCATAATTTTGCCAATTTGAGGAAGGAGAGACTTTGGGTGTGAATTATGGAGGCTGACATCTGGACGGCTCAGCTCCGAGCTCCAGGCCCATTTCTTCCGGGCTGGCAGGCCCCGGGTCACCCCATATCCAAGAAGTCCTGCACCTCTTACAAACTGATCTGCGATCTTGAGCCGCACTGTGTGGTGGTGATTCTGTAAACGCTAATTATTAATCTCTCCCTGACGTAGGCCGTGTCCAAGCTCTCATATGTGGTACAGCCCCTGCATCCCTTCACTGAGTACATTTTTCGAGTGGTCTGGATCTTCACAGCCCAGCTACAGCTGTATTCTCTGCCAAGTCCCAGTTACAGGACTCATCCTTATGGAGGTATAGTTTGTCCCTGTGGCTCATGAAATAAGGAGATTATTCCAAAGCTTTAGTTTAGTTTGGTTCTATTTTAAATAATGAAATAAATTATTCCTTCATCAATTGATCCGTTCAGTAACTGAGTACCTAACCATATGCCCCGTAGCATTCTAGGTGCTCAGCATGTCTCTATGATCAATACCAAACTCCCTGGTCTTGTGCAGCTCAGCTTTTGGTGGAGGAGACATACTCTAAGCAGTAAGCATAATAAATAAGGAAAGCACATTGTAAGTGGGAAAGTGCTGTGTACAATGTTAAGAGGGACATTTTGAACAGGGTCTGTCCGTTAGGGGCTTGCAAATGGGGCGTAGGGGTGAAGGACAGTCAGGTTGCAGAATAAGCCTCAATAAGCAGTTAGCAGTTAAGGACAGTTTTTAAGCAGAGAAGTAATTGTTTCACATACTTCTGAAAAAGATAGTTTTGGCAGCTACGCATAAGATGGATTGAGGGAATGAGGGAATCAGATTGGAAAGCACAGAGGGAGAGCAGTCCGCCTGGAGGTTATGATAATACTTGGACATTTTATCAGACATGATTTAAAAAAAACTGCACCTACCTTGGAACATTTTCTGATTTCTTCTTTTGAAGATGTGACTTCCATGCTGGGAAAAGGGGTCTAACCTAGAGCGTTTTAGGGGAGTGCATACGTGGGGCAGACACTGAAGGAGAGTTATGTGGTTCCCTTACCCTCAGGGTTAGCTGACTGGACCTGCGGGGATGTATTCCAGACCAGGTGTTAGATGTCCCGACGCATCAGTTCTGGAGATTTGGCAGTGTGCACAGAGCCTCACCTTGAACTAGGCTGTGGACAGTTGAACAGCTGAGGAAGCTGGTGACGGCATTTTCCCCTTTCCCTGATTCATGCTCGCTTACTGCTTATCAGATTTTAGGCTGTGTGTGGCCACCTCTGCTGATTACTCCCTGACCATCCTCCAAAGCTTGGGTCAGACACTGGCTAGGGCAATATTTGAAATGTTCCAGATCAGAGTGGAATACGTGGATCCTTCTTTGTTCAAAGCAATGCCTCATGTATTCCAACAGTGCTGGGACATTTTCTGATGCTGGAGAGATAATATGATCCAGGGCCCATGGCGGCCCATGGCTAGTCAAATCAAAATAATGAAGAAGGCAAATTTTGTTTTCCAGTTCTGGGCTTTTCTCCTGGATTTGCAAACCCTCATGCCCTCCATGTATTCCAGACCTACTCTGGATATCCTTTCCATGGATAGCACCTCATTCCTCAATTCCTTCTCACTTTTCTAGCCACATTAAAACTTATAGTTACCTGTTTTGTATTCCATGCCTCATGGCCCTCTTCTCCTTTCGTGTTGGGAAATGTATGATTTAGATGGTATTATTACCTTTTAATCGAGGCCCTTATGAAGATAATTTCTTAACCAAGGAGAATGGTTAATAGGCAAGGAATATCGTGCCCACCCTGACTGGCCTTTCAGGGAGGATTTTTGTGGGAGAGATTTGGACAATAATCACAGCTTACCATGTAGGTGGCATCCAACCTGCTCGAAGTGGAGCAGATCATGTCTGGGTCTGAGCATTGACCCTAAGGAATTAGGTTTTTTGACATCCTGCTTCTACTTAGTGAAAGATGATTCGTACCCCTCCGTTCACCAAGGTGACTGAGTGCAGGGAGCAGAAGAGTCGACACAGTGATGTTTGTGTTTGCCAAAGACTGGTCTGAGAGTTGAGGAGGAATCATACTGGAGAAAGGCTGAGAGATCAATAAACAGCCTTTTAAAAACTCATCCAATGTGAAGGCTGCACTGTCTTAATTTCTACCAACTCTCCCGAGTCAGGAGTGATGCAGAACATTTGCCAAAAGTATTCAGAGGGAGGGAAGTCCACATGAGAACAAAGTGATGTCAGAGTGTGTCTTTCTACAGGAAGAGGAAATGAAAGGGTGGGTTTAGGGGGTGGGAGGTATGAAAAGTAGGTGGAGGCAGGAATGGCAGACAGGCTGTTAGATCATTTGTTTTTCTTTCTGTTCTTTGCTACTTAGGTAGCTTCTCAAGTCTATGAGTGAATGCTTAATTAATGAATGCATGTTGCTTTAATCCTTCTCAAGGGAGAGGGTAGTGCTAAAGCACAGTGAACTTGGACTCTAAGGGACCTTGGGCGCCATGGGAAGGAACATACGTCTGGGTGTCAGCAAGAGGGAAGCACACTGTTCTAAGTCCGGCTTATCTGAGCCTGCATCTTCAACTGGAACTGGTCAGGCTATAGCAAGAGCTCCTGTGAGTGAAAAGGCCCAGGATTTACTTCTTTCAACTCCTGTTAATCATTGACTACGGTTTTGTTACAGATTCTCTTCTCCTTCCTAGCCGGATTCCACCCCACAGTTTCAACTCACTCAGGTCTCTGGAGACTTCTGATAACTTTTTTCTAGAACATTTATCCTATTTGCCTACCTGCACCTTCATAAATTATATGCAAGGAAAATAACACTTGGTAGAGTCCCTTAGGAAAGTAGCCAGCTGGTCTCATTTAGGGATCAAGAGTTGCAGCTCCTAGATATCTTACCGCCTTCTCTCTATCACTTATTTTGAATATTAATGAAAATATTTAATTTACACTTCAAAAAACAAGACTTTTTTCCCTGTGCTATTTACATTTGTTGCTTGTACATCTTCCTGCTCACCATGTCACCATTACATCTTCTAGTTCCCGAGACTGCTCCTTCCATTAGAAATATTGAGAGCTCGAGTCCCGACACCGTGGAAGTCAGTTGGGCTCCACCCCAATTCCCAGGAGGACCTATTTTGGGTTATAACTTAAGACTGATCAGCAAAAATCAACAATTAGATTCAGGGACACAGAGAACCAGTTTCCAGTTTTACTCCACTCTGCCAAATACCACCTACAGGTAAGAATTAAGTGGGGCAAGGAAGATGTAGCCAGCATGGCCGTAGGCGTAATCATTACTTAAGACATATGGCCCCAAAGTCGTTTAAATGTATTTGGAAAACTCCCATTGACTTTGTGCTGTTGGGTTGATGTTATCATAGTTTTCCTCAAGTTTGTGTCTGTTAGACTACAGTGTCCTAAGCAAAAACATTCTGAAGTATTTCTGTTATATTCAGAGGATTCTTATAAATAGGCACCAATAAAGATATCATAAACACCATAAATACCATTTTTTCATTTAACCCAACATGAAAAAAGTAAGGAAGTGAAATTCTGTTAGTGGTATTTTTTTATTAACCATTAGGGGGATTATTTTATTATTGTTAGCTTTTCCAGGATTTACCAAGGCCTCTTTAAATTAGGGTAGGGATGGGGGTCATGCAGATAGCAGAGTTCAGTTTTTGACCTCTGTGACCCTGAACTGTTCTATGCGGAATGCAAACAAGGATGTGATTGATGGTCATCTCAGTGCTGAGCAGTGGGACTGAGTAACTAGATACGTGCATGGCCACATTGTTCTTTAAATAGAAGTATTATTGCTCCTTCTCTTTTTATCTCATGTTCACACCATGCCATGTGAAACACATCTCTCTAAATTGTTTTTGGAATAGGTTTTCCATTGCAGCAGTAAATGAAGTTGGTGAGGGGCCAGAAGCAGAATCTAGTATTACCACTTTATCCTCAGCAGGTACAGCCTGGGAATGCCCCTTCTGTTACTTGGGAACTGAGGGGGTGGTAAGGGTGGGTTCAGATCTCAGAGTCCTGGTTCATCTGGTTGATCCCAAGAACCCCACCTCTTCTGCCCAAATCAACATTGTCTTTTGGTACTTGGTAAGCTCCGATTTTAAATGAATCCCATCCAGTATTTGACAAATAGAAGTTATTGGACCCAAAGGTTTTAAATTAGAATTTAGGAATTTCAAAATTAGAATGAAAAATTTAGGGATTAAAAAAAAATGACCTCATACAAAGCCTTAGTTTCAGATGAAATCACTAGTGATTGTGACTCACATTAAACACTTAGGTATACATGTAATCTTTTTGCCCTCACCCCCATTTTGTATTATGTATCATCATTTAATACATATCAGATATCTTTTTTTTTTAAAGATTTTATTTATTTATTTGACAGAGAGAGACATAGCGAGAGCAGGAACACAAGCAGGGAGAGTGAGAGAGGGAGAAGCAGGCTTCCCGCAGAGCAGGGAGCCCGATGTGGGGCTCGATCCCAGGACCCTGGGATCATGACCTGAGCCGAAGGCGGACGCTTAACGACTGAGCCACCCAGGTGCTCCTATCAGATATCTTTTTATTCCATTCTCCTTCAGGTTTTTAAATATATCTGGACTTAATAATTTACATTTTACCATTTTGAATATTCAATCTACCAAGTTAGCTTTTGTTATATTTTGAAGTATTATTTTTTTTTCATTTTGGCATTTGAATGATTGCCTGAGAGATTAAATACTTACTGTATGATACCTGTATGGAAAAAATAATAAATGAAAATGCTTTCTAAGAAGCACTGGAAATATTCTGGGGACACGAGTAGGAGTCTTGAACAACACAGAAAGATTCAGAATTCTAGGAGTCTGTTTTCTATTTTCGCCAGAATCCCATTTGCTGAATGGACTGCCCCTTCCCCTAATGTGCACCCGTCTATGTGTATTGAGTGTTGTCTATCACCAGCCTTTGGTTTTTTGGCTGTTACTGGAGTCTAGGAAAGGAGAGGCATTTTTGTTATGCAAGAAGCATCCGAAGGATGTGTTAAATATAGAGCAGGTTTAAGGTTGTTGTTACTGCAATTACTGCGTAACTTTTGTTAATTGCCCTTCACTGACGCACCCTGCATCAGTCTCCGACTGAGTGGGATGTCAAGCAGAGTCCTGCAGTCCTCAGATTTCATTGCTCTAAGGACTTTTCTCTGGCCTCAAAGGGAGAGAGAATTGAAGACAAAACAGAGACAACCAGTGTCTGTCTGGTGTTACGCAACAGCCCAGTCTGGCCTGGGGGGACCACCTCCACCGAGCAGCCACATTCTCATGGCTGTGGGTAATGAGCTGAGCTCCTGAGGGTGCAAGGCTGTTGAGAGGAGTGATCCCTTATGTGGTGTTATTTTGGGGGTCTTTCGGGGCACATACATATAAAGCCTACTTGACTGACACTGTACTTCCCACCCCCAATCGTGGAATAATGTGATATATGTTGCAGTTGAAATGCCCCCGCTGCCTTCAGAGAAAAATCCGACCAGCCTCGTTCGATCGTTAGTTGCCTTGCTTTGAAGGATGGTAATGGTTTTTTTGTGTGTTGATGTGCATGTGGTTGGTCTGCCTATAAATCATGTTATTGTTTTAGTTCAAGAAGAGGAACAGTGGCTCTTTTTATCCAGAAAAGCTTCTCTAAGAAAGAGATCTTTAAAACATTTAGTAGATGAAGCACATTGCCTTCAGTCAGATGCTACACACCATAATATTACAGGTCAGTATGATCGGAAGAAATGTTTCCTTAGTGTGGAAAAAAAAGACCCAGACTGACTTCTATTTTAAACTGCTTATTAAAAATTAAAGAAATAAATTTTCTGTCACGTAAGGTTCTTTTTGGTTGTGATATCATAACACGCATGTATTTGCATGGTTCTTCTAGGAATATCGGTTAATGTCCACCAGCAAGTCGTTTATTTCTCAGAAGGGACTCTCATATGGATGAAAGAGGCTGCCAACATGTCTGATGCGTCTGACCTGAGAGTTTTTTACAAAGGTTCAAGATTAATTTCTTCCATCTCCGTAGACTGGCTTTATCAGAGAATGTATTTCATCATGGATGAACTGGTGAGTCTGAGGATTTAAAGTGAATAATTGGATATCGACACTCACGTGCATATCTTGATATATCTGTAGGTAAACCTAATTCTTTCACTCAGTAAATACTCAGTGAGTATTTACTAAGTTTTACACACTAGGTTAGCCCTGAGTCATAGATCTGGTCTTTAGGAAGGTCTGGACTTGACCTAAGACAGTCCTGACCTACTGTTAAATCGTCTTTATTTGTGATTTTTCAGAGCCATGGGTTTATTACATTAATGATGATCCATTTTTCATAAGAGAGTGGTGGTGTCTGGTGTCTGTGCTTTCAGTAGCTGATTAAAATCGGCTGTGAGCGGGCGCCTGGGTGGCTCAGTCGGTTGGGCGACTGCCTTCGGCTCAGGTCGTGATCTTGGAGTCCCGGGATTGAGTCCCGCATCGGGCTCCCTGCTCAGCAGGGGGTCTGCTTCTCCCTCTGCCCTCTTCCCTCTCGTGATCTCTGTCTCTCATTCTCTCAAATAGATAAATAAAATCTTTAAAAAAAAAAAAATCAGCTGTGAGCATTTTAAATTATATAATAACCAAGGGTAACTTTAGTAGTCTCTGAAAATACAGTGTTACTGAAATCTTTGAGAAAACAGTCCTGCTGTGTTTCTTTCAACTTTCCTTCTTTCAAAAGGACAGGCCTATTACAATCACCATGGCCGGAAGCGCATAATCTTGGATACAGCTTAACATTTTAACAAATAGTTGAAGGGTGGGCCAGCTCAGTCGATAGAGCATATGACTCCTGATCTCAGGGTTTTAAGTTCAGGCCCCATGTTGGGTGTAGAAATTACTTTAAAAAAAAAAAAAAGGAAAAAAAAATCTTAAAAAAAAATTTTGATTAGTTCCACAAGCCAGGAAAATAGGTATTTGTATTTCATTGGTGTAAACAGGATGCACATTCATTAGGATATGGGATATAAAACTGACTTTTATGAGTTTTGTGGGTTTCTTTTTATACTTTGAAAAGTGGTCAGTGACTAGCACAATTCTAAGCACAGAACAGATGCTCAGGAAATACTTATTCTTAGAGAGGGGGTGGGGGTGGGGGATGCATTAAAAAATAAAAAAAGAAATACTTGTGAGCCAAACTGAATACAGACAGACACTGATCCACGGATGCATGCTTGATTCTCTAGGCGTATGTCTGTGATTTAGGAAACTGCTCGAACATTGAGGAAATTACTCCTCCCTCAATTACCGCACCTCAGAAAATTGTGGCTGATTCGTACAATGGGTAAGTGTTAGCCTTATAACCGTGAGTTCTCTTCCGTGGCAAGAATCTTTGGGAAACTTGCTTGATAGAACCAGAGGAGCCAACCTATGTATCTCATTTCAAATGTAATTAAATCTAGGCAAAGTTTGCATTCTATAGAGCCACAAGGAAATTTCTTGCAAACTTGATCCACAACTTCTCAAGTTGAGTAGATTTTCCTCTCCTTCACAGTAAAATATGGGTAGGTGGGTAAGATCTCTTCTCTGGGTCTCAGGGATCTAGGTTCCAGTCCTGGAGTTGTCATTATTTTATGGCATGACTCCGGGTGTCATTGCCTCCTCGGTGCTCCCCATGGAGTCCTTCCTGTCTGTGACTCCTCCTTCCATTTTACTTTCTTTTGCTGAGCAATTCAGCACCAGTTCATTTCCCTGGTCCTGTCCTCAGACCTCTCAGAGGCGGCTGGTTACCAAGAACGCTGCTTTTGCCCATCTTCGGACATAGGTGTTGATGGTTAATAACAAGTGAAAATTTCCCATTTTAAATAACTATTCCCCCCCCGCCAAATAAAATGGACACATTTTAGCTCAGCTGTCCTGCTTAAATTGCAGTCTGACTTTGAGCAAGTAACTGTGCCTGTGACTTTTCCTTTGTCCGTTCGTATGTGGAACATAACAATGCTTGCCCAGTTGTGTTATTTTGAGGATGAAATGAAGTATTCCCTGTGAATATATTGTGTGATCTCCAAATATACATAAATGTGAAGGATGAAAACACAGAAAATTATTTTGGTGATATTATTTCTCAAATGTGACCAGAGAATGATAGCTAATAAGCAAGGCCAAGTTTATAAGATGAAGTTTTTTTCTTTCCTGTCAGATAAAATTGTTTTCCTTTTGAATGAAAAAAATATATATATATAGCCCATGACATTTTTTATTTTTCATGAATTGATCTTTTTTTTTTTTAAAAGATTTTATTTATTTATTTGAGAGAGAGAGAGAGAGTGCAGAAGCTGGGGGGGAGAGGCAGAGGGAGAGGGAGAAGCAGGCTCCCCCCTCGGCAGGGAGCCCGATGCAGAGCTGATCCCAAAACCCTGGGATCATGACCTGAGCCAAAGGCAGACGCTTAACTGACTGAACCTCCCAGGTGCCCCAATGAATTGATCTTAAAAAAAAAATAAGGTTGCTCATTATTGCTCTGAAATCAAGTTTTCTATTGACATTCATTCATAATTTACTAGGTACTTATTTTGTCTTACTTTGTCTTATTTTGTCTTGATACTTAAGTTTGCATGAATTACTGATTCAAGAATATGTTTTACAAACACTGTGTTGTAGGGTGAGTCCTTTGGACTCCCTGGATCTTATTTTTCTCATTTGTAAAAGTGTAAGATCCTATGAGATGGAACTTTGCTGCTGGCATTTACCCAAAATGACTCATTTTATAAATAAACTTCACCCACTAAATAAATAATAGTAAATATATTTAACTTCACCCACTAAATAAATAATAGTAAATATATTTATAATATTACATATAATAAATATAACAAGGATAATAAACTTCACCCACTCAATCAGTCACTCAGAATGCATCCCAGTGAAGTCTCTGGTGGCTCTTTATTCCATTAGATAAAATTGATTTGTGCTTAGATTTTGAAATGTGACTAGAAATGATAATGATAATATTAATTGGTGCCTCTAAGTGTATTACTTCCAAAAATTCATTTAATTCTTGTTCAACTGTATGAAGTAGGTACTTTTATTATCTCAGCTTTATGGATTGGAAAGTAAACACAGCTTAGTGATTGCTCAAGATCACGCAGCTCTTTTGCTGTGGAGCCAGTATTTGTCTTCCAGGGCCTGTCTTCTAATCATCTCCTCCTACACTAATAGCGTTTCTGTAAAAATCAGCGTATACCTTTTAGCAGCACTTTGTATATAGTGTCCCTAAGGAATGCCAGATGTGTGAATCACTTATTCTCCTGGCATTAGAAGTGGTTTCCTCTCTGCTGTTATTTTGCACCATTGAATTATTCACTCACTGAGTTTGTACTTACTCTAAACCTCTTCCCTTCTTCCCCTACCCTGCTTCTTCTCCTTCTCACCTCTGCCCTCTTCCCTCTGCAGCCCGGCTCTGTGCACCTTCCCTCTCCTTTCTTTACCCTCCAAAGTGGCAACGAGGGTTAAACACTTGTCCTCTCTCTGCTGCAGCCCAAGGATTGTAATCTTCACCCCAAATCTTCTTCCTCTTGTCTACTCTGAAGTCCCTCTATGTTCCATTAATAGCTTTGAACTTGGGAAACTAAAGCAGAAAGTTAAGAGCCAAGTTGTTTCTGCTTTTTGCCGGCTACAACCCTCTCTTAAGAAAAAGAACATAGGTTCACATCTCAACATGGAGTTTATATTTCAGGATATTATTGTAGCACAGGGGTCGAGCATATTGATAAAGATTTGGAATAGTCATCAAGGAGAACAAGGGTGGGACTGAATAGGACAAGGAAAATAATTTGACAGTTGTGATGAGAGGTTGGAATCCTGTCAATCCATGGGGCTGTGATAAGAAAGATTTGCTAAGCAGAAGTATACTTTTCTTTCTTTCTTTCTTTTTTTTTTTTTTGAGAGAGGAAGAGAGGGATGGGCTGGGGCAAAGGGAGAGAGAGAGAGAGAATCTTAAGCAGTCTCCGTGCCCAATGTGGAGCCCAACTCGGGGCTTGATCTCATGACTCTGACCAAAATTAAGAGTCAGATGCTTAACTGACTGAGCCCCCAGATGCCCCGCAGAAGTGTACTTGTGTTAGCATCTGTCTCCATGATCACAAATTCTAAATTAGCTTCATCCAAATTAACAGTTTTATGTTTTAGTTAAAATTCTATTTGTAGATTTGGTTTATCAATGAAATATTTTGGTGGTGTTTTCTGTTTCATTATTAAAAATCCACATGTACTATTACCATGAGATTTGGCTCCAAATTAGGTGGTTTATTTTACAAAATTCTTCCACTGGCTCCTTCTAACTGCTGGGTGGTCCATCCCAGCTGTTTTGCTGTCTTGTGGGATATTTCTTCATGATTTATAAAATGGTAGCTCTATTGTCCCACTTAACTATAAATATTAAAAAAAAAAAAAACCTAGTCCACTACAAAATGCAAGGTAGTTTTGCTAGATATTTATAGCGAAATAATAAGTGGTTTTAAAAATAGGTTAAAAACGTTTTTGCTTTCTTCTATTTTATCCTTCACAATGCATGGGAAAATGTATAGAAAGAATTAGATTTAAGAATATGTGCATTTTGGAGGAAAGTGTTTTCAATAAATAACATGTTTAGCCATGTCATTTTTATATACTATGCTTTCCTTTAAAAGTAGGCTTCATTAGCAAATCTGAAAGACCCTTTCTGCTCTTAAATTCTGATTCCTTATAGTCACATATATAATTGAAAGACAAAGCATTGTAAGCGAGGCTGAAATTTTCCAATGTTCCAGCTTCTAACTTAAATGAATAGTACATAGCTTTAGTAAGTACCTTTACCCTTGTGTACCTTGGGACACCCAGTGCTTAGCGACTGGTGAGAACTATGGTTCTGATTGCATCACAGGACAAAGCAGGTTGCAGTGGATCACACCAGGTTTCTTTTGATCCCATGTCAGGTATGTCTTTTATCTCCTGAAAGACGGCATTTATAGAGTAGATCTCCCCGTGCCATCTGGTCGGGACTCAGAAGCCCTACATATTGTGGAGAGTTGCACATTAAAGGACTTTGCAGTGAAGCCACAGTCCAAACGAATCATTTACTTCAATGACACCGCTCATGTCTTCATGTCAACATTTCTGGACGGCTCTGCTTCCCATCTTGTCCTAGCTCATGTCTCCTTTGCTAATGTGAAGAGCTTTGCTTGTGAAAACAATGACTTCCTTGTCACAGATGGCAAGGCCATTTTCCAGCAGGACTCTCTGTCTTTTAATGAGTTCATCGTGGGATGTGACCTGAGTCACATAGAAGAGTTTGGCTTTGGTAACCTGGTCATCTTCAGCTCCTACGCTCAGCCGCACCCCCTGCCAGGCCGCCCACAGCAGCTCTCCGTGCTCTTTGGCTCCCACCAGGCCCTGGTTCAGTGGAAGCCCCCTGCCTTCGCCATTGGAGCCAGTGAGTGCCCCCTGCCCAGTGTTGCTGGAAGGAGGAAAGTTTGAATTGCTTGACATCACAACTCAATTTTGAGAACCTGTATGTGATTATTCAGTCATCAGCCAGAAGTGCTATTTAGCTCCAGAAAAAGTGCTTAGACGTTTGTTCTGCGTTTACTGGTTTTGCACTAGGAACATCTCTATATTTCTTGTGTATATCCCAACACAATAGTTGGAACATTTACTGAGTGTCTACCGAGAGCCAGGCACTGACATTCTGGTCTGAGTGAATATGGTAGCCAGAAGGATAGTGCAGGTGGGTTGAGATTTGTATCCATCCAGACCTTGCATGAATCGGAGCAACTTCCTAAAACTCTCTGAACTTGAACTTCCGTCTCCGGACAGGCAGTGTGTGTGGAGGGTAAGCAGGTGGGCTCTGGAGCCAGGCTGCATGGGTTCAAAGGCTGGTCTTGTCAGTTATTAGTAGAATGATCCTGGGCATATTACTTAACTGCTCCGTGCATTGGTTTTCACTCCTAGAAAATGGGAGCGTTAATTATATCTTTCATTCGGATTGTCACACAGAATGAATTAAGATGCATCATTAGAACACTTAGCACAGTATCTAGTACAGAGGTCGGCAAACTTCTTCTATAAAGGAAAGGCTAGATAGTACATATGCTCAGCTCTGTGGGCCATATGGTCTCTGTCGCAACTACTCAAGTCTGTCGTTGCAGTGTGTAAACATCCCTAGATTATATGTAAATGAGGAACTGTGCCATTCCAGTACAATTTTATATTCAAAAACAGGCAGCGGGCCAGATTTGGCCTGTGGGCTATCGTTTGCCAACTCCTGGTCCTAGCGTATTTAGCAAACATGGACTATTTTTGACTTGAAGACAAAGCTAATTACGCCTATTTGCTGTATATTTCCACTGCTCTAGAGGCAGTTTTTGTTGTTGTTGTTTGGTTTTGTATAGTTTGGGCTTCTAGAAGGAAGATACTGTACAAACACTGAGAGTTATATTAAAGATTCATCATTAAACATTTGTTTATTAGGAGGCTGGTTACACCTGGGGTGTTATTTGACACGCCTCTGATAATTTTATGCAGCCCACGTGTAGCTTTGACTCTGATTTGTTGGAAATGATGTCTCCTTTGATGGAGCACAAACTATGGCATGGCTGGAATGGACGGTGTCCTAGTCGTATCGTCAGACCAACCCTGATGACTAGTGAGGGGTAGCATGTTTTACTGCCCAATTACCCTTCTACTCAAGATGAAGCTGTAGATGAATTCACTGACAACCTTTTGTTTGCCCTTGCCTGTCTCATCCTGGTGAGTAATATGGTTTAACTTTTCTGATTAGGCCCTTCTGCCTGGCAGAACTGGATTTATGAGGTGAAAGTATCAACCCAAGACTTTCCTGAAATCACTCACGTTTTCTCGAACATCAGTGGGACCGTGCTTCATGTGTCTGAGCTGCAGAGTGCTACGAAATACAAGGTTTCTGTGAGAGCCAGTTCTCCCAAGGGGCCAGGCCCTTGGTCAGAGCCTTCGGTGGGTACTACCCTGGTGCCAGGTGAGAACATGTTCTTGATTTAGGGAGTAATTCTGACAACATAGGTTTATTCCCTGTGTCCTTAAGAGGTCCTCAACTCCAATGTGGTAAAGAAACTGGAATGAGGATGCATGGATTTCTTGGAGTACGTGTTTATTATCTGGATGAAGAAAGCAAATAGAGCATTGTGTGATATTTAACTTACGTTTCTAAATTGTTATCTTAACCTTTTCAAGATATTTTTGAGGAAACGATATAATTTTCCTCTTCTTTATGGCTTTCTTCTTTCTCGTGGTTTATGAAGCAATAATAGCCCTTGAACTCTGAAGGTCATGGTGAGAGAAGTTGAGGGTCTGTGAATTATGCTGAACTCCACCCTCTTGGCTGAAAGAACATGGAAAGAGAATTATACCATTTATACTGCTCTTGTTACCACGATGACTTCTGGGTGCTCGGCATGAAATCGTGGCAACCAATAGCCAATGGGGAGGGGAGATCGTGCCATGACCATGACATTGCTAAGAGGCAGCATCACCACACATTTCTCTTCACATTCAACTTCAATTACTTATGTAAGAATCAGGAAATACGTTTAACATGATAGATAATTCTGTTAAGCAGATGTAATCACTCATATCCTTCCATGGTATTTTTTAAATATCGATAGTCTTTTACTTTATAAAGGAAATCTTAGGGTATAAGATGTGTACCTTAAAACGTGTGTTTTCTGTGATATTTCTTTTAATTTCTTTTCACCAAACAGCTTCAGAACCACCATTTATCATGGCTGTGAAAGAAGATGGTCTTTGGAGTAAGCCACTGAATAGCTTTGGCCCAGGAACATTCTTATCCTCTGATATAGGAAATGTGTCAGGTAAACACCAAATCCTTGTTCACTTGGGTGTCAGGTTTCTACATGTAAGAATTCCTAAGCTCCTCAATACATCCAAAGAATTGAACGTTTTGGTATTAGGTCAATAATGAAAGGGAAAAAACAGGGACTGAACTACGATGCCAGTGATGCCATTAAGAAAATGTCAGTTCTCCAGTATGGGTGTTATTTATTAGTTCACAAAATGTGAGGCTATTTATTGATTTATGCCCATTTCAGTAAGGCTTTGATATAGTTCTCCTATATTTGAACCTCTCAATGTTATCTCGAGATAACAGCCTACCTGGTTCCGAACCTAACATAGCTATACTTCAGTAACTAACTACGTTTGCTGTAAGACTGACGCAAGGAATGGTTGCACGGAGTTCTAAGTAAAGTGGAAGAAATAATTTCTTGACAAAGAGCATTATTAAGTAATAAGTGGGTAATTTTGCCTAGAAGACCTTAGGATGAAGGAAAGTCTTCATTGTGAGGTGGTGCACCAGGGAGCCTACGTGCAGATGACATCTCCTATAGTTATGTGAATTAGTTGTTATATTCGCTGGGCCACTGAAAGTACAGAGGCATTTCTGACCAACGTAGGACTTGGACTTAGGAGGTAGTGTGGTCATAGTAGAAAGAATTATGCTTTGGAGTTGTCTTCAGTCTGGGCTCCTACTGTTTTCATCTGTGAGGCCTTGGGCAGAATAGATAATCTCACTGAGTCTCAGGTTCACCAAGTCAAAAATGGGGATAATCCCTTTTTAAACCTTTGTTATCAGATTTAAGTGATATCTGTTAAGTACCCGGGACAATGTTTGGCAAAAGGGAGGGTCTCAGTGAATATTAATCCCTCTCCCTAGTCCCAGGGGTTGAGATGTTGAGAGAACATTATTGAAACATTCTTGACAGATCCCTGAAGTTCTAATGAATATCATGTTAGTATGCACTCTGAAAGTATATGGAGGTGCATGTGTGATTTGTTGACTCACCACGTTTACGCTGGCATGCATGAGAAATAACTGCTACCAATTCACTTTGTTTTGAGACATGGATTGGTATAACAACAGCCTCTACTACAGCGATATGAAAGGTGATGTTTACGTGTGGCTGCTGAATGGGACGGATATCTCAGAAAATTATCACATATCCAACATTGCAGGAGCAGGCGCTCTAGCTTTTGATTGGCTGGGTCAATTTCTCTATTGGGCTGGAAAGACATATGTGGTAAGTTAAATCTCAGCATTCTGGATGCTCTAGCACAATACCCACCCTCCAGTGACTTACATGTCATTTTCATGACTTTTTTTTCATACTTGTATACCACCTATGCTGTTATTTAATATTTGTCCTCAAACCTACTCACTTTTTTTTAAAGATTTTTATTTATTTATTCATGAGAGAGAGAGAGAGAGAGGCAGAGGGAGAAGCAGGCTCCCTGCTGAGCAGGGAGCCCGATGCGGGACTCGATCCCAGGAGTCTGGGATCATGACCTGAGCCGAAGGCAGATGCTTAACCATATGAGCCACCCAGGCACCCAAACCTACTCACTTTTTAATTAAAAGGGATTTATATGTAAAGGAAGCTTTATGTTGCTGTTTGGTACACTAGTTCTAGATTTTCAATAATATCTTAAATATATGAAAATGTTCATCTGAGGGTCAGTGTCCTGGAGGAAGATGACACACTCCAAAGGCATGATTAAAGGAAACCCAATGAAGGGACTATTTTCAAAGGTGTGGAGAGGGCTAAGGAAAATGAGCAAAGGATGGTAAAGCATGGCCGGGGCTAGTAAGTGTGGGAAGATATAACTACCTTCAGGCATATGAGGGCAAGGGACTGTAGGGGAAGAATCTGGGGAGGGCTATAGCTATAGAAGCTGCTGACAAAGGGGCGCCTGGGTGGCTCAGCTGGTTGAGCGACTGCCTTCGGCTCAGGTCATAATCCTGGAGTCCGGGGATCGAGTCCCACGTCGGGCTCCCTGCTCAGAGGGGAGTCTGCTTCTCCCTCTGACCCTCTCCCCTCTCATGTTCTCTCTCTCTCTCAAATAAATAAATAAAATAAAATCTAAAAAAAAAAAAAAAAAAAAGAAGCTGCTGACATGAAACCCAGCCACTGTCAGAAGGTACGGTCTTCCAAGGAGCGACCTGGGGCTATAAGGACCCCAATCCTTCTTTCTTTCTGCCCTCTGATCTTCTGCCAGTGCTTCCATTGGCTGAATATCACTGGAAGCCAGAGAATGAGTCTGGCTGATGCAGCCTGTAGCACCAGGCGCCGGGCACACAGAGTCAGGCAGAGTGGGGGGCAAGTGTAGCTGGACACAAAATGAAGACATCCTGCACATCTGTGTAGTGGTACCCTTCGAAGAGAAGGATGGTTAATGATGAGAATACTGGTCTGACAGATCCAGAAATATGGTACTGGAACCATTTTCTAATCAGGAGGGCACTAATTGTCCATTTATTCATTCAACAATCATTTATCTATTACCAATGTGTTGAGAGCCATGAGGATAGGCATAGTAGGGAATATGAAGTAAATAGTAGACATGTATCTGTTTTAAAAAATTCAACTTTATGAGATACAATTCACATACGACAAAATTCACCCTTTTATTGTATAAAGTACAGTTTTTTAATATGTTCAGTGTTGTGTAAACCACTGCTACTTGTCCTTGTTCTTTTGATGAGATGAAATACCTATATACAATAATAGAAGAAGCATACAAAGCAATGTGTTTAGAGACAAAGCAAGGTGGTGTAGCCTGAATTCTTAAGTGCCAATGTTATCCGGTGGAATGGAGTTGAGTGGGGTAAATCTGAAAATACTCCCTGAAATGGATTAGTTTAAAAATAGTTTTGAAGGAGGAAGTGGAAGAGTAGATGTAAAAACTGCTTTCAAGTATTTGCTCTATCTCTAACAAAACTGCTTAACTCCAGGAAAAATTACTTAGCTTCTTTGAACCCAGTTAACCTGTGATAGAAATCCTTTATAATGTTAGGGTTACAAAAGCTAATATTTTAAAGATAAAAACATACACTACCTGATACATAATAGGTATGCAGTAATGGCAGAATTAATATCAGAGAAATATACTGATAGAGATGAGCAAGGAGAGAGGTCATCACTTATCAGGATGTGTACATCTGATCCTCAAGAGTCCAATCCAATGCATTCTTATCTAGCAGTGTTTCAATTGTCTGGTTGTATGATTAGGCAAAGTAAGTATTTTAACTCAAAATCAATTCGCCTCCCTTTTTTCTAGAGTCATGAAAAGAGATGAGCTCCATGAGGGTGTTCCCCATGACTATTCTGCTCCCAAGGGTTTGCACACTACCCAGCACATAGTGCTAATAAATATTCGTGCTTGGATGAATGCAGCAATTTACTAATGATTGCAAAAAACTACTCAGAAATAACCATGTCATGTGAAAATTATTAACCGACCATATAATTATGTTTTATAGATACAAAGGCAGTCTCTGTTGACAGGGCACACAGACATTGTGACTCATGTGAAGTTGTTGGTGAATGACATGGTGGTGGATTCAGTTGGAGGTTATCTCTATTGGACCACACTCTACTCAGTGGAAAGTACCAGGCTAAATGGAGAAAGTTTCCTGGTACTACAGGCACAGCCTTGGATTTCTGGGAAAAAGGTGATGAATTAAATATAAGATCTGATCATTTACGAATATTAAGTAGTGCTACTGTATAGTTATGACAATGCTGTTTCTGGTAGAATCTGAAAGGAAATCTGTCAGGATGTCGGTATAACCAAAATTTCTCTAAGTCTCATTTGATTGTCATAATGGATTAAATAAGTTTAAATACAATATGGAGAATTTTGTAATTTGCTTTATCTTGAATGGACCCGCACCTAAAAGCATTTTAATTTCTGACTGTTTTTAGAGTCCTTAGGAATTGTATTGAATATTTTACAGCTTCTTGTTGGGTAATAATTAGATGCTTTATTATTTTCCATCAATTTTGGATACAGATTGCTTAGATGTTTTATTATATTTGATCAATTTTGGGTACTGACTGGTCTAAAAACTGTGTGACTCCTAGGCAAAGTATTTGACTTCTCTTTGTTTCCTTATCTGAGAAATGGGAATATTAGCAATTGGCCTACCTCTTAGGGCTGTTGCAAAGATTAAATGAGATAATTAATGGGAGGTACGGAGAATAGTTCCAGGCACACGGTAACCACTCAATAGTTAAGTTCTTATCACCGTAACTAAATCTGAAAAACACACCTAATACAGGAATATATCTAAACACATTACTTCCATTTCCTTGATCCTCAAATTCTAGAAGCAATACATATTTTTCTTGATCCTCAACTTCTAGAAACAATACCTATATTCTTGAGACCCTGTAAGTTATTCATCAAAATATCTGAATTTTGTGTTTCCTGATCATAATGGTAATATATGTTTGCTGTAGGAATTTAGAAATCACAGAAAATCGTGAAAAAGAAATAAAACATTCATACTATTTCAACCTAAGATATGCCTTAAAATTTTTATTTTTTTAATCATTTTTTTTTTATCTGCCCATAAAGGTAAAATACACATAATATAGATATACCCGATCATGTGTAAACAAATTGTGAGTCACATGATCTCCAATTTCAGGATATGTGGGCTGTAATTCCTAGGGTATAAAGACCTTATTTGCATATACAGATCAGAGCACAGATATTTAAAAGGAATAAAGACTTATACACATATCCAGAGATTAATCATTCCTGTCAAATCATGAAAACATCCCTTAATTCTACTTTAGAGCCACTTGAGTCTGAATACAGGAGAGTATATTTTTTATGTCTCAGTAGTAAGTGTTAGGGCAAAGCACTTTTATTTTTGTAAAAGCAGATTAAAGATAATATCATCTCAGGAGTAACGTTCTATCTATTTCTGGGGCTTTGTCAGTAATCTCCCTCACTGCTCCAATCTGGTCATTTGAGACATATTTACTCAGGAAAATTCTGTAGCGGCCCTGGGGACTTGCCTGAAAATGAGTGAAAAATTAGATTACTCAGCATGTTTGGGGAAACACGCCATTCTTTAAATCCCCACACCAAATCCTCTCACGGGCTGGCGAGTGTTGCTGCTTGTACAAATCTGAGTTCTGGGTCCATGGTTTGATGTCTTACCCATCCGCTTCCATTAAAGCTAGTGGGTGTTTTGAAGGTAACGCATTTTGCACTGCGCAAAACTCTCCATTTCACTGTCATTCCTTCATATGTTCCTCATGGATTTATCATGGAGTCATGAGATACTTTGCAATCAACAGATATAATAAAGTAGTCAGCCAATTCCTTAGAGAAAGACCCGATTTTTATGTGATTCAAAGGGAGAATGCTGGGCGCCTGAGTGGCTCAGTTGGTTAAGCGACTGCCTTCGGCTCAGGTCATGATCCTGGAGTCCCGGGATCGAGTCCCACATCGGGCTCCCTGCTCAGCGGGGGTCTGCTTCCCCCTCTGCCCTCTTCCCTCTCGTGCTCTCTGTCTCTCATTCTCTCTCTCTCTCAAATAAATAAATAAAATCTTTAAAAAAAAAAAAAGGGAGAATGCTGTGAGATATTCATCTAAAGTGAACAGATACCCTTTGCCACATCTGATGGATTGGGTGGGCTCCTAGTACATGGTACATTTTACCACAGGATTAAACCTCAAGCTTTTAGTTTCGATCAAAGGCATTATTTCCAAGGCATGGGCATTATTAGACATAACAATGGTTACCAAAGACTTATGGAACATCCTCTGGTTCTGTTTAAATGTGGGCCCAAATGACTGATGCAAAGGAATGCAGTAACCAACACCTGAATTTTACTTACAGCTCAAATAGTTTGTTGTATTCCAGAGCAGGGAGTTGTAAAAGATTCTTTTCTAAGAGATAAAAGAGACTTCATAATTTGGAAAACTCGAGTGCATCTCATTATAAATAATCAAACAAGATTAACCCGATTTCACTTTAATGGAAACAATAGTCAGTACATTTCTTTTAGCCTGAGGCAAGGCCATGATACCACTGCCCAAGGGCTGGGGATCGCTAGAATAGTGTGTGTTTATTTATTTATTTTTATTTTGTGGGAAAGGAGTAGGTTGAGTTTCCTTGAAGACAGCAGGCTGTGATGTGTATGATAGCCAGAGCTTCTTACAGTGACGTGCCTTTGTAGCAGGCCTTGGGGCACCTGTCAGCAAGAATTTTTAGTTCTTGGCTAGCTTGCTGTATTCTTTTTTACGCTTCTCACTGGCTCATCATTTTTGTTTTTCTGCTGCAGTGTCTTGTTAAAGATGTAGTCATCAACTTTAATCCTTGATCCCTCTTAGCCTCTAGGTCTGCTCTAGAAACAGTCCATCACTGAGGTCAGGCACCTGGCAATCTCAGCTTATTTGAAAATTACCTCTAACGCCAAAGAAAGCAAAAGTGTTCCTTTGGGTTGTAACTTCTATCCATGTAGTCTATGTCATAGGAGAAGCAGACTTTCCTCAGGCCTCACCTAGACAACTGAACATAAAATTAAGACAGGCACCGTGACAAGAAGACGAGGGAAGATTAGTAAGGAGTGGTTTTCAGATGTTAGTTGGAAATAGAACTTTATATATACATGACTCTATTTAATTATAACACATAAAAACCCTGTGTGTATTATATTTTTTAAATGTGTCAGGACATTTTGGTTGTAATTAACGGAAAATATAATTTAAAATGGCTTAAGACATTGGTTCTCAAGCTTGATGACATAATAAAATTATCTGCAGAATTTGAAAACACACTGGAAACTGGGTTCCATCTCCAGAGATTATAATTTAATAGGAGGCACTGTGGGAATTGAGGGGGGTGGTTTAAAGAACTCAACAGGTGATTCTAATGTGCATCCATGTTTGAGAACAACAGATTTAAACAACAATGAAATTCATTGACTGATGCGGCCAGAGTCCAAAGTTATGGCTAGCTTTAGGATATCCCTAGCTTTAGCTTTAGGGATAGCTTTAGGCTTTAGGCAAGGCTTGACATAGTGGCTCAAAGTTCCTGATTCAGTAGGACCTGAAATGTGGCTGAGAATTTGTGTTAAGTTTCCAGGTGATGCTGATGCTGCGGGTCCAAGAATCCCTGCCTCTTGAGGATTTTTAGGAAACCAGCGTCTATATCCAAATTGCATAGCAACAGGCACACTCATGTAATTTTGATATTCAGTGAAAGGTAAAAATCACTGAGTTTATTATTCCAAAGAGGATGTTAAAGAGAACTCTATGGCCTAAGTGTGACTTATTCACAAAGGTATCCTCCAGACATGTATTTGATTCATTTTCTTACCTTATTTTCTATTTAGGTAATTGCTTTAACTTTAGACCTTAGCGATGGGCTCCTGTATTGGTTGGTTCAAGACAGTCAATGTATCCACCTGTATGCAGCTGTTCTTCGGGGGCAGAGGTGAGTAATCGCCCTTGAAAACAATTGGTTAAGAATGAGAACGACTGGGCGCCTGGGTGGCTCAGTTGGTTAAGCGACTGCCTTCGGCTCAGGTCATGATCCCAGGGTCCTGGGATCGAGTCCTGCATCGGGCTCCCTGCTCAGCGGGAAGCCTGCTTCTCCCTCTCCCACTCCCCCTGCTTGTGTTCCTGCTCTCACTGTCTCTGTCTCTGTCAAATAAATAAATAAAATCTCTAAAAAAAAAAAAAAAAGAAAACCTTTAAAAAAAAAAAAGAATGTGAACGACTTACCCCCTCAGTTATGTGATAATGCATGGAAATTCATTTATTCTTCCAATAAACATTTACCAATTACCCACTGTTTCTGCAGGCATTGTGCTTGTGGGGTAAGATAGGTTTGTAAACAACTACTTACAGTGGAATATGGTGAATCCCGTGATGGGTAGAAAGAGTACGGTGAAGACACTGAGAAGAATGCTTCTCGAGAGCTCAGGAAATGGATAGATGTGTTTTTTCCTCTTAGCAAAGCAGAGTGTACATGATGGAGTTAGGCAGAAATCATCCTGTCTGGCACACGTGAAAACTGGAGTGGAAAGAAGCACATGAATTATTCTCTCAGTCTGTGTCCTCAAACTAAGCCCCCAGTTCTCTCGGCATCACCATGTCTTCCGTAATAGTGCTGTTGGGGTTGTTCGTGGTTTTTTTTCCTAGTATTTTTCCTATACTTTTTTTTTTTTTTTTTACACATTTTTGCTTTTTAAAATTAGGTGTAGGGATGCCTGGGTGGCTCAGTTGTTAAGCGTCTGCCTTCGGTTCAGGTCATGATCCCAGGGTCCTGGGCTCCAGCCCCACATCAGGCTCCTTGCTCAGCGGGGAGTCTGCTTCTCTCTTTGCCTGCCTCTCTCTCTCTCTCTCTCTAACAAATAAATAAATAAAATCTTCAAAAAAATAAAATAAAATTAGGTGTAATATACATAATACGAGATGCTCAGATCTTCAGTATTCCAGTGTATCAGTTTCGACAAATACATTTTAAGACACAGACTCAGTTCCTTTGGTTAACTGGTATTCCATCTGCATGGCTCAGTTTAAACACTGTTCTTTAAGAAGCACTTTTTCTGACCAGACTCCAGTAGGTCTCCTTGTTAAGGAATCCACTCTACCTTTCTTCTTACAGTGATGTTCAGCGGTGTCATTGTTTGCTCATCTTCTACCAGACTGCCTTTTCTGCTAGCCTGTGTATTCTATGAGGGCAGGGATTGTATTTGTCTTATTTACCATTGCATTCCTGGTGGCTAACACAGAAGTAGGCACAGAACATTTGTTGAATGAATGAGTAAATGAGTGAACCCTCAGCCTAGTAACCTCAGCTGACCTCTATACACAACTTCATAGCATCATGGAAGAGTTTGTCTTTTTATGACTTTTTTGGTGAGCTTTGACTTAAATCCAGTCTCACCTATTGCTGAGGGCTGAAGGGTTTAAAATTCCACATGGAAGGAAGCCCCATACTGACCTCCTGAAAGTGAAGAGGTTTTGCAGAAGTTGTGCTGTGAACATTGGAGGTCAAGAATTTTCTGGTTAGCTCAGGAGATTTTTACAGGGGAGGAGTCTTCAGCTGGAAATGAGGGGCAATCCAAGCCAGTAGCAACTAAGGGATATCCAGTCTCACCCCACGGGGAAATCCTCTGCCCTGGAGACTATTTGGGGAATGTTGAAATGAACAACCTGGTGAGCAAAACTAACACAAACATGTTCACAGGATACAGGCTGCGGGAGCTCTGTGGGTGGTCCAGAAGAGGCTAGCCTCTTCAGACCAAGGGCATCCTGCTTGGTGAGGTTCCTTCCATTTGGAATTTGGTTTTATGTATTTCACAAGGTTACTGGAAAGTTCTGATGAGAAATAGAAATAACAAGGTGTAAAATTAGACAAGTAGGTGAAAGTCCGAAAGGCGAATCAGATACTGTCTTCAGAACTGTGTTGGTATGAATAGAGTATTTTACTAGAAAAAGGATGATGGAAATAGTCTTCGTGAATATACTTCTTTATAAGGTTCCCAATTCCCAGTTATGGTCCTCTTAGGTAGTTTCAGTTTTGTTAAGGAGGTATTGTGAAATTTACAAATCAAAATTTTTTTTTTTTTTTTTTTTTTAGATTTTATTTATTTGACAGAGAGAGACACAGTGAGAGAGGGATCACAAGCAGGGGGAGTGGGAGAGGGAGAAGCAGGCTCCTGGCTGAGCAGGCAGCCCGATGCGGGGCTCGATCCCAGGACCCTGGGATCATGACCTGAGCCGAAGGCAGACGCTTAACGACTGAGCCACCCAGGCGTCCCTACAAATCAAAATTTTTATGTATTTTCATTTTAAATGCCATACTTCATACTTTTCTAAAGAGGGACATGTCAACACTCTAAAAAGCTTCAGAGAAATCATCAAAAAAAAAGTCAAACCACTGCTTCAAAAGGCTGAACATCATTGAGATCGTTTCTATTTATTGAGTACTAGGCAACTGGAGTAATCTGAGAAACCACTAAGCAGATTTTTAAATAAAAATCATTGTAAAATTCTGTCATCGAGAAAAAACTGTAAAATCAATTTAAGTAATAGTCTGTTAACTTGAATCCCCCAGTCTGAAAAGAAGCATTTTGAATAAGCTGAAGAGCTTAATAAGTATCACTGAAGCAACAGTTGTGAGTAGTATAAAGTAAAGGACCAAACAGGCTAGAATGATGAATGGCAAATAAGGAAGGTGACTAACCAAGTATAGGAGGGAGGCACGGCTCAGTGAGGAGAAAGCAGTCAATATTCAGGGTACTTCCAAGAACCAAAAGTATTTGTTAAAATCTGTGTATCCTCTTGCCATTGCAATATCACATTAAGAAGAAAAGTCCTAGGGGCGCCTGGGTGGCTCAGTCGTTAAGCGTCTGCCTTCAGCTCAGGTCATGATCCCAGGGTCCTGCAATCAAGCCCCGCATCAGGCTCCCTGCTCCGCGGGAAGCCTGCTTCTCCCTCTCCCACTCCCCCTGCTTGTGTTCCCTCTCTCGCTGTGTCTCTCCCTGTCAAATAAATAAATAAAATCTTTAAAAAAAAAAAAAAAAGAAGAAAAGTCCTAGAAAATTTGCTTTAGGTATACTTGAACAAAAATGTAAAAAATCAACTTTCTATGGAACTAAAAATAACAGTGATTATTGATAATGTTCTACTGTTATTATTGATAGTGATTTTTGTTCTTGTATACACAAACACACACTCTCACAAACACATAATCTCGCCAGTACTGGCGTGTACCAGCCCTCCCCCCCCCACTTTAGGTACACATGGTAATTGGTGCCATGTCTTCGCAGCTCTGGGGAGACCAACATCACAGAATTTGCAGCCTGGAGTACTTCAGAAATTTCCCAGAATACGCTGATGTACTATAGTGGTCGACTCTTCTGGATCAATGGCTTCAGGATTATCACAGCTCAGGAAATAAGTCAGAGAGCCAGTGTCTCTGTTTTGGAACCAGCCAAATTTGATCAGTTCACGATTATTCAGACGTCCCTCAAGCCTCTGCCAGGTACAAGATTTTATTCCTGCTTACCCTCTCTCCTCCAAACTTTTTGTTAAATAAATGTTTGGGTGGGATTTTTTCTTAATAATTATGTTTTTAAAAGAAAAAGGCTTTAGTAGTTTCCATTGGTTTGCTTGCAGTCAGTTCACTCTTAACCCAAATTTGCAGCATGTGACAGTCAGAAAAAGAAAAATTTCAGGATATATTCAAGGAAAGGTAAACTTTGTTTTGGTACCAATTATTAGTGATTTCTATTAATTTTCCATGTTTTCTATGATGATTGAGAATCTTAAATTCTTTCCCCCTCTATTCTTTCTTTTCATCCCACAGGCAACTTTTCCATTACCCCCAAGGTCATCCCAGATTCTGTTCAAGAGTCTTCATTTAGAATCGAAGGGAATGCTTCAAGTTTTCAAATCCTGTGGAATGCTCCCCCTGCAGTGGATTGGGGCGTAATTTTCTACAGTGTGGAATTCAGTTCTCATTCTCAGGTATAGTGTTGGTTCTAGTAGCTTCCATTTTTCAAGCAGTCTGTACCATCTGCGTCAGCCCTGCCTGCACTGATCTGTGCTTCCTTCATTTAGCCAAGCCCGTCGATTTCCTTTGTTGTTCCCGTAGCATTTGGTTATTAAGATTTTTCCTGAGAACCCTTGTTTATAGCCAGTCTCTGACCATTTTGTGGCTAGTGGTAACAACTGGTTTGTTAGATACATTTTAACTGGTTTATGTGGAGCCACATGGACCTTACCCACATTAGCGTTTCCAAAATTGCACATTTTGACTTTACATGTGAACCGGAGTTTGGGATTTTAGTTAATTAGGAGTAAAGGATTTTATGATTCCCTCACTAAGAAAATAATGTTTTGTTCTTATGTTTTAGTTCCTGGCTAGTGAACAACAGCTTTTACCGATATTTACTGTGGAAGGGCTGGAGCCTTATGCCTTCTTTAATCTCTCTGTCACTCCTTATACGTACTGGGGAAAAGGCCCCAAAACATCTCTGTCACTTCGAGCACCTGAAACAGGTACATGGGTCAGAATCTCTTTTACAAAAGGTAGAACCTCACTTTCCATGATCTAGAATAAATAGCTAATAATTTTTAAAAATAACTGTCAGTTTTGTAGATGTGTTTAGATTCAAGACCCTTTCAATGACTTTTCAGAGATTAGAATAGCACCATTAAAATAAATCTGCATAATTTATTCCAAAAGCATATTTCAAGGATTTCTTAGAGACTGTTTCACTTGATTATCATAATATATCTGATGCAGAAACCTGTTTCAGGAAATTTGTGAAACCCTTGATAAGGAAAATGGGAATATAACAGCAGAGACAATTTCATGGAAGGCGGGCATGTCGGTAGATGTTCCCATGATGGTAGCTCAGAATCTTCCGTAGGTGAATAACTGATGTCTAAATTTAACGTTTCTCTTTGGTATATATTTTAAAAAGGATACTAGTCATATTTTTACATGCATATCGCTATAAAATGTGCAAAGCACATTTATATGTATCACTCCTTTATTAAACATTTATTGCATACTTATCCTGTGTCAGAAACATCATTTCATCCTTTCATTTGACCCTCACCCTGCTCTGAGGAAGGTAGGACAGGTGTTACTATCTCAACTATGCAAATGAGAAAGCAGAAGCCCAGTGGCTGCCCAATGTCACATAGCTAGTTAAGTGGCAGGGCTGGGACTTAATCCAGACTTTTCACTGTAGTTTGATCAAATCTCCATTCAGTCATTTCTGCAAATGGTGGTTAAGGATAGTATCATATTGATTTATTTAATATCAACTTATTAGCACAGGACCTGGCAGGTGGTAAGAGCTCAGTAAGCATAGACATCCATTCACCACTGTGGTTTTTTAACTGCTAAGATTCTTTCAATGATATTTATCCATGAGTCTCATAACAGGAACATAGTGGAGCCTGGGCAGGTTCTGGAGCAGTTAGCATTTGGATCCAGGTATGCTCTCTTCAAGATTGTCTTGGGATGTCAGCTGTGGTCGGACTCTTCTGTGGAAATGGCTTTGTCTGCATCTGTCAGGGGAAGCACCGGGGGCTAAAGTCATCAGCACTCTGCTGGATGTTGGGGGCAATAAAATAAAAAGAAAAGAAAAGATCTAGCCTTTGCCTTCAGGAAATTTACAGTATAGTCGGGAAATTATTCTGATTGACAAATCTTTATTAAGCACTTCCTGTGTGCCAGTCCTATACTAGATTTGAGGGGATTTAACAAAGAATAAGAACATGTGCTTTCTCTCATGGAGCTCATAAAACAGTAGAGATAAACACATGCTTCCAATGGTAGTAGAAATGAGGCTGTGGGAACTGAGCTGCAACGACATAGAGCGAATAGACAAGATGGAAAGCTTCATCTATACCAAGCAGCCCCCGCACTCTTAGGAAAGCGCAGTGCTCATGGATTGGTAGGGCCACTGAAGGCCTTTGGGGAGGGGGAATTCTAGCTGGGCTCTGAGGAATGATGCAAGAAAAGGTATCCCATGTGAGCACAGCGTAAGCAGGCCTGGAGATTGTATTATGATGTGAGTGTCGAACATCGAGCAGCGATGCAATTAGAGTGGAGAGTGGAGCGGGGGAGGGACCTCGTAGAGGAGTCTGAAGAAAGAAGACAGGCATCTTGGATGAAATGACATAGACATCAGGCAGAGGAATTTCTCTTGATTAAGAGGAAGAGAAATTCGTTGAAGGACTGGGAGAGACTAAATTCTTGGTTTGACTCTAGGATTAATGGTAACCACAAACCATACTCTTGGGGGGTACTCCCTGCCGGGGAGGGTTCAAGGTGAGAGTGCCTAGATCCGTGATATGCTTCATGTTACATCCTGAACTGGCTGAAGGCTGGACCGAGTTCCTGCCTTGCTTCCTGTGACAGCCATTTCCACCACCAGCTGAATCACTGTGTCAGGATGAGAGTAAATATTGTATTTTATAAGGAGAGCCAGCCACCCTCCATCTATACAGGGTGCAGATGAGAAAGATGGACCTAAGTCCTGGCAAGAAGTATTTGGGTTGAAGATAAGAAAGATTTGCTGAAATATCAGGATAGGTTCCTGAAGAAATCTGTGGAATATTCTCTTCTGAAGATCTTTAAGAACAAGATAGATACACTTCAGTGGTCTGGAATGAGAAGTACTTATTACTAAGTTTCTCCACACCCTCACCATGAATGGTAAAAAGTCAACCTTTTATTCTTGTCTACCCTATCTGTGTCTCTGCTTTGCAGTTCCGTCGGCACCACAGAACCCCAGGATATTTGTATTACCAAGTGGAAGATACCGTAACCAGAATGAAGTTGTGGTGGAATTTCGATGGAATAAGCCTAAGCATGAAAATGGTGTGTTTACAAGATTTGAAATTTTCTACCAAATATCCAACCAGACAGACACAAATGAAACTTTCAAAGACTGGATCACTATCAATGCAGCTCCCTCGGAGATGTCTTTTCAGCTTGAACACATGAGTCCTGGGTACACTGTCGCCTTCCAGGTAAGAGTGAAAACAGACGAGGGTCTCAACGGTGCAAACAGAAGGTTGATTAAAGGACTAGGTTAAGAATTCAGCCACTGTGTCAATAATTTGAGGTCCACTGTGATCATGGAAGTCAAGTGGGTATCAAGGAATACAGAGGGGAGAGGGGACAGCTAAGGTAAAGGACATCTTGACAACTTCCTGGCTTTCAGACTCAGAACAGACCATTATTTTTTCCTGAGATCACTATAGGCCATGTACCACGGAGGATGCTTTTATATTCCTTATCTCATTTGATCCTCTTATGGTCTGTGAAGAAAAAGCCATGTCCCTGGGTGTATCAGTGAGTTACTAATGCTGCATGGCTAGGAAGTGGTGTGCTATAGTCCAACTCCTAGAGTCCTTTCCACCAGATCACATCACTATTGTGAATCCTCTGGATGCCCCAACTTGGAGCTACCAATGGAAGTAAAAACTGAGGGGCTAGGTAGTTGACATCTCAAAGTTACTGTCTGGTAGCCGATAGAGGAGAAAGTGAGAGAGAATAGGAGTCAAGAATAAAAAGCTACTGCCACCCCATTTGTGCATTTTAACTTTAATGTGAAATAGCTTTCTACTTACGATAGACGGCTTGATGATTTTCATATCTTCATTAAATAGCAAGTTGGTGACAATGTTGTACACATTTAGAACTATTTTCCAACTCTTTTTGGGGAACATAAGGCTTTGGGGAATGTTTTAGAGATTTGAGCATCCTAAGGATCTATTTTCTTTTTGTAAAATCCTAATTTAATAAATATTTTATTAATATATTAGGTTTACCTATATGAATCACAAAAGTTGTACATATAAGTTAAAGATGATACACATTCCTATTTGTTAAGAATTATGTGTATTCTGATTAAATAAATATCTTGGTTAATTTTATCTGTCTATATGTACATGGAGTTTCAGATCTTAGTCACCACAGGACCATGCAAAGTGATATACATGGATATGCATGAGCTTCACTTAACATGGTCTTGTGCAAAAGTGAAGACATCTTGGTATATGTATGTACCATGATACACACACACACACCATATACAGATATTAGTATGTATGATATGGTAAAATATATTTAACACTAGAAGTATAATAAAAATAATCTAATGGTTTGTTGATCGAGAGGGCACTTGAGGATCTACCCTTTGGGTCCATCATTACGGATGTCAATTTTCTTTATAGGCTGTTGTACATATGCAAGGTTTGGAAATGGAAATAATTTATTACACAATAAAAGACATGTAATAAAAACTGTTTTTAAAAAGCTTTGGTACTAGGATGCAGGGCAGCACTGTGGGAAGAAAGTATACGACCCTCAGAAGACATGATTTTTATGCCGGTTTTTGCATGTGTCATTGTGGATGAGTTACTTATCTTTAATTGTAATTTTGTCCAGTTTCTGCTCTTAGTAGTCATGAGGATCAAAAGAGATAATGTATGTAAAAGTGGTTTGAGATGCACAACTTTTTTTCAAATATAAGTTTTAATGATTATTTTCCTTTTCTAAATCTCCTTTTTTAAAAGTATAGTAAATTTAGTTATTTAAAGCTTCTACTTGTTTATTTCACAGTAAGTGGAAATTTACCATAATATGCATAGTTTTGTTTCTGTAGAATGTTCTACATAATTTAATTGTGAAAATAGCTAAAAACCTTTCTTAGAAATTCAAATCTTTTGCAGTGGAGATTTGTGCCATTATTTTGTACTCTTTTAGACAAAAACAACAACAACAATAAAAAACAAACCACAAGCATGAATGTGAGGCAATATTTACCTCTTAGTGATTTGTTGCTTTATACTCAGATGGAAGTAACTATTTGAAACTATTCAGTCAGAGAAAGACAAATACTGTATGATTTCACTCATATGTGGAATTTAAGAACAAAACAGATTAACATATGGGAAGGGGGAAAAAAGAGGGAGGCAAAACATAAAAGACTCTTATCTACAGAGGACAGACTGAGAGTTGCTGGAGGGGAGGTGGGTGGGGATGGGCTACATGCGTGATGGGTACAAAGGAGGACACTTGTGATAAACACCGGGTGTTGTATGTAAGTAATGGATCATTAAATTCTACTCCTGGAACTAATATTACACTGTATGTTAACTCACTGGAATTTAAATAAAAACTTGAAAAAAAGAAACTTCATAATCGATATCAGAATTGTGAAATGAAAGCTTCAATAATCTATCAGTCTCAGAATGTAATTATTTTCATCGAGGACACCATTGAATGCAATTTTTTTGGTATCCTTTTCTTTCTTTAGGTTCGAGTCTTCACATCCAAAGGACCTGGGCCATTTTCTGACATAGTAAAGTCCAAAACATCAGGTATTTGTTACCTAAAAAACATTCTTGACTGTTGGTATTCTCAGGGATATGAAGCTGTCTCTGAGCTGAAGTTCAAGTCAAATAATAAATTTTTATCATCACTGAACACACTTAAATAAACCTAAGCATAGGGCGCCTGGATAGTGTTGACTGAGACTGGAACAGTAGATGAACCCAGAGGAAACCTATGGATTTCAGAATAGCCTAGTGAATCAGGGGATTTTGCCAAACCAAAGTTTTGGTTTTTTTTTTTTTTTTCCCTTATACATATTATAAGTGTTTTGTTTCTTATTTTCAGAAATTAGCCCATTTCCATACCTCATAACTCTTTTTGACAGCAAGATAGTTCTATTAGATATGGATCAAAGTCAAATTGTTTGGACGTTCTCAACAGAAAGAGACATCAGTAGCGTGGGCTATACGGCTGATGATGGAATGGGCTATTATGCTCAAGGAGACTCACTCTGCCTTCTGAACATGCACAACAGGTCCACTTCTGAGGTATTTCACTATGTAAATATTCTGGAAGGAAGGATGTGGATAATTTGCATATCACACTACCCTGTAATTAAAATGATTGGTCAGTGGTTGAGCCATTAAGATAAGAATGGTTGAAGAGGACAGATGTTGTATGCTTATTTAGTCACAAATGAATAGAGATTAGATTTTGGGCAAATGTCATTCAGGACTAATTTAGTAAATAGTTATTTGGTATAAGGCACTGTGTTAGTTCCTGGGATAGAAGAAAAAAAATCACAGTCCTTGAACAAACCCAGTTAGGTATTAGTCTAACACTAGGAAGACAGTCCTGTAGCTATTAAGGGGTGAGATTTGGGATCTGAAATTTAGAATTTAATTCTGGCTTCACCACTTACTAAATCTGACCCTCAGAAAGCTATTTAACTACTGATTATGTGGTATCTGGTCATAGGACTCCTGTGAAGATTAAATGAGATAATCTAGGTGAGGCACTGAACATGATGCCAGGAATGTGGTGGCATTCACTGAATAGAGCAGACAGACAGAAGACAGTATTGTGCTATGCTGAGGGCAGGATGTGGTGGTATCACAGAAAATGGGTGATCAATCCAGGTTGGAGTGGTGATGGTGGTGGTAGAATGGAAAGACATGTTAGGTTCAAAGAAGATGAGCCAGGTGAAAGTGGAAAAAGCTGAGGGGGTAGTAAGAGTAAAGACAGGGAAACGAGAGCCGTACCACATTTAGGAGACTATAAATAGAGTGAGCTTGGAATGGAGATGGGGGTGAGGATGAGAGACGGATAGGTGGTAAAGCTGGAGAAGTAGGCAGGAGCCTCAATATAATGGGCCTCCTTCACCATGCTAAGGTGTGGAATGCCAATCCTGAAGACCACATCAAGCCATTAAGGAAACTTAGTGGGTCATTCACATGATTAAGTTATGTTATAGAAAGACCTCTCTCTATAAGTGGTGTGAATTATGACTTAGAGAAGGTTAAGTCTTAGACAATTAGGAGGCTATCACAGAACCCCAGAGGAAATGTTAGGCAGGAAGTGAGAGGCAGTGAGATGAGAAAGGAGAGGACAAATCTGGGACATATTTAAAATGGGACTAATTCACGATGGGCAGTCATGATAGGAAGAAGTCAAGGATGAACCACATTTGTCAGGATTGCTCCTCAGGTGAGTGTTGGAAATCCATAAAAATATACCATGCAGGAGAAAAGAAGGTTTTGGGGGTGGAGTGATGAATTCTGTTTTCTGGGGTCATTCATATGGAGATGTTCAGTAGTCAGTTTGAATCAGTAACTCAGTGAGGGATCTTGCTACTGTTCTTGTAGCATTGGTCTATGAATTATAGTTGAAGTCATGATAGTTGAAATTAACCAAGAGAAAGAATACAATGTGGGAAGAGGACCAGTGTTACAATGGTACACAGTCCAGAGCTATTGAGATTTTGGATTACAAAGAAGTGCAGTAAATAAGTAATACGGTAGATTACAGAAAAGTCCTCAAATTAAAAAAAAAAATGACCACTGTCTCCTTGGCTGTGTTTTCTACCTATTGTTAAGATTTTCCGAGATACACTGGTTTTTGATATCACAATTATTACAATTGACTGGATTTCAAGGCATCTTTACTTTGTGCGAAAAGCATCACAAAATGGAATGCAAATATTTGATGTTGATCTTGAACACAAGGTGAAATACCCCAGAAAGCTGAAAATTTGCAATAGAAATTCAACAATAGTCTCTTTTTCAGTATATCCTCTTTTAAGGTATGTAAAGTATGAGTATCTGTTTCTGTTGTGATGAAATAGAGACATTTAATATAATATCCGGTTTAATATTAGAAGTCATCAATGGGAAAATAAGATACTTAGTGTTCTTGACTAGCTACATTAATTCATAGTAAGTAATTCTACACATAAATTATGAGCCCACAGCCACAAATTTGTAAATTTAATCCATACTGACAACTTGGCTAACCTAAAGTCATGGTAATTACCAACAGGAAACCAAAGCAGATTTTTATACCAGTGGATTTCCTAATATCCTCGGATGATAAGGATGAGAGGGGCAAGAGATGAATAGGAGATAGACAGGCTACATGTCAGGCCCAGTGAAAGCTATTCTGGGCTCATCCATCTTTAATTAATGTCCTTGTAAGATGAGTTTTAAGGCCTCCATTCAGCAACTGAATAGCAGTTTCTCAGGCTGAAAGATATATTTTGTTTGTGCCATAAGCATGGTTATAGTCTTGAAACTAGATGGTTAACCAGTATTGAGAAACAGAAACAAGCTTGAGAGGAGGGGGATGGAGATGGGCGTTGATGGAGAGCGTGCAAATATATGTCACATTTACAGCCATTAATGACTCATTGCATACAGCACCTCAAGGTCATTTTAGTCCAAGGCTTTAGTTGTAAACACAGTTATTGAGAAAGCATGGGAAACTGCTACAAACTAGACTGCTTATGGCCACCTCCATCTCAGAAGGTTATTGGACACTTGGACATGTTCTCTCAAAGGCTGTATTTGTCTCTCCAGTCATTAGGAATGATTAATCCTCATTGGAACCTAACATTTACAATGATGTTTTACTTATTAAGTTGGAGGGTCTTTTTTTTCCCCCTATAGTCGCCTGTATTGGACAGAAGTTTCAGACTTTGGCTCTCAGATGTTCTACTACAGTATTATCAACCAGACCTTGAGTCACATTCTTCCACCCATAGCTACAAACCATTCAAATGGAAGGAGTCAGTGTTTTTGTGGTGTTACTCAATTTGAGTTTAGTGGAACAATGACGATTGATACCTCTGACCTAAAGAAACCGCAGATATATTTTGTCAAAGGGCAAGAGATCTGGGCCATGGATCTGGAAGGATGTCGGTGCTGGCCAGTTATCATGGTGCCCACTCTGCTTGGTAAGACATCCATATGTGTACATAGATGCTCATCAGTAATGGCAGTCCCTCCTGTTCCATTAAAAAGAATATATTCAAAAGAATCTACACATGGTATTTGCTCTGGACCTTGCCAAATGTTCATGTAGAATTTAAGTCAAGTTGTTTCTAGGAAAATTGTATATAGACATTCACAAAATTTGTTGGATCCATGGGTTTCTTTGTTGTTTTTGCTATTATTTTATAATTAACAGTAGAGCTACAATTTATTGAGCTTAACTATATTCTAAGCAAGCTACCAAATGTACTACCTCATTTAATTTTCAAAGCACCTTGATGAAGTAGATGCTAGTGTCCTCATTTTATGGATGAGGAAACTGAGGCTGAGAAAGATAAGGTACTTATCCAGAGGGCCATGATTGGTGGGGGAGTTGGGGTTTGAAGCTGGGCCTGACTATAGCATCCATGATGTTACTACCAGCACCTTACTTTGCTTCTGTTGTGATGGTCCCATTGACTCCATATTCAGCATGAGTTGGTCAATATTTGACAGGTCTATTTGTTGAAATGCACATGCTTGTGGAGGAAATACTTAAATGTCTGAAATGATTTGGAGGTCTTCTAATTAGGAGTAACTGCAATAGGACAAAAATGCACTCTAAATACCTACATGTATTCTTTTTTAAAAAAAAGTCATTTTATTTATTTATTTGAGAGAGAGAGAGAGAATTTGCATGAGAGGGGAGGGGAAGGACAAAGGGGGAGGGGGAGGGACAAGCAGACTCTGCGTCAGCCTGAAGTCCTACTCCTGGCTGGATCTCACGACCCTGAGATCATGACCTGAGCCGAAATCAAGAGTTGGACTCCTAACCAACTGAGCCGCCCAGGAGCCCCTACTTTCATATATTCTTTTCTTTTTTTTTTAAAGATTTATTTATTTGACACACAGAGAGAGAGACAGCAGTGAGAGAGGGAACATAAGCAGGGGGAGCGGGAGAAGGAGAAGCAGGCTTCCCACTGAGCAGGGAGTCCTATGTGGGGCTTGATCCCAGGACTCTGGGATCATGACCCGAGCCAAAGGCAGACACTTAACGACTGAGGCACCCAGGACCCCCTACTCTCATATATTCTTAAGAGTCTACTCCTCACTGTCCACTGTAGTAACCACCAGTCACATGTGATTTAAGTTCAAACTAACTAAAATTAACTGAAATTAAAAATTTAATTCTGTAGTCACATGAGCCACATTTTAAGTGCTTAAAAACCACATGGTTATTGTGTTGGGCAGCGTAGATATAAAATATTTCCATCATCACAAGTGCTATTGGACATTGCTGGTCTATATAGTAAAGTTTTGAAATTGCAAATGAGTGTGTATATATGTGTCTGTATTATAACTGCACATATGGTTTTGTTGACATGTTACTTAGAGCCTTTTAGGAACAATTTCAATATACTTTCAATGGGCTTTAGAAATAATGTTTTGAACTTCTCTTCTTAGGAGAATTACTTGTTTCTGTTCAGTCTGTGACAAAGACTTTCCTTGATCAAACATTAGGCTCCTCTGAAACCTTTCCTCAACTAGGCCTTGACCTTGGTCTTCCAAGTCTGTCATTGCTGAGTCTAGTTTTAGCAAGAATCTTGCTAAATCAGTTTAGAGATAATCCCCACCCTTGGTATCTGATGAAGTTCTTCATCCCCCACCCTTGATGTTCTTGAATTGCCTTTAGCAAAAAATCATAGTAAGCCTATTTAGCAAGAATCTCCCTATCCTTGATGTCTCCTCTTAGTAATTTTCTGTCCATGCATCCCCTCACTCTGTTGGCTCCGCATCCCCAGCTGACTTTGTTGTATGTGAAGTTGAGCACATCTCTCTCCCCCACTGCAGTATTACAGTAGTCTTAAGTCTTCCTTACCATTTAAACAAGTGTCAGAATAATTTTTCTTTATCATCTGATACACAAGAATTATCTAATGGGCCATTATCTTGTAGGTATAGAACTGGTTAGTCTTACAAGAATCCGTAATTGAAATTTATAACCCTAAAATTAGAATATCTAAATGACTTTAAAGATCCTTTAGCTGGTATGTTGTTGGAAGAAATCCCCTCTATGAAAACACCCTTGCTTGAACACCTGCTTATAAAAAAATCTTCTTTATAAGGAAGTGTTTAAATATTTTGCAACGATTCTAAATATTGGATTTTTCCCCCTATATTTCGCCAAAGTTTTCTCCCCATTTTTCCCATTCATTGGTCTGAGTTCTGACCTCTAACTTTATAAAGAAGAAATCAATCACTCTCTACACAATAACCATTCAGATATGTTGGGGCGACTGTCATAGCTCATTCTAAGTACTTCTATTGGAGGAAAAATTCATGTATCTGTAACTACTCCTCACATGATGTGGCTTCTAGATCATTCTTTGCCCTAATAACCCTCCTGTGGTTTCACTCCAGCTGCTTGATATCCTCTTAAATGTCACCCCCAAAAGCGACTCCCTGTACTCTCACTGTGATCTGGTTAGTGCAGGGAGCCTCCGACTTCCTCTGTCTTCTTTTATTGGAGGTAAATGGGCCTCATGTCTTGAGGTTGCCTGCCATTTGAAAACCCCATAGGCTTTTTCATGGTAACTATTATTAAGCCAGATTTCTTTCATTTGTTATTTATAGGGTTGATTTTAAGCTTGAATTTAGGATGCCACATTTATTCCTATTAAATTTCAATCCGTTTCCTGATTTTGTTGTGATATTTTCAAGTTTTAAGTCAGTGATTGAACATACTAGTGTCAGTAGAATCAGGTATTCTGTTCAAATTTGGTAAGTGTGTTTACTCTGCATTTATTCCTATTCATTGATAAAAAATAATTGAGCAAGACAGAGCCCTGGGCCTATCTTCTAACACCTCTCTTCCAATAGGCCTTGCTTGAGGTGGAGTCACACAAGTTAAGTTGTAAATCTTGGCTCTGCCCTTTACTAATTTTGTGACCTTGAGGAGATTATTTAACTCCTCAAAGCCTCAGTTTCCACTTCTACAAAATGAGGCTAATAATAATAGTATTTACCTTATTGACTTAGGATGGAGCTAAAATGAGAAAATATCTATAAAATCTTCATGACATAAAATAAAGGTGGTATTTTTTTCCATATTGAAAATTTAGCTATTACAATACAGAAAAAGGATTTCACATATTGTGTAGAGTAGAAACATACGCTATGTATTTTGTTCTTTGTGTTCTTTATTCTGCGTTTTTCACGAGCAGGAAAAACACTCGAAAGCTTAACTGTGGATGGGGAATTTCTATACTGGATCTCCTCGGCAAAGGACAGCACACAGATTTATCAAGCAAAGAAAAGCAATGGGGCCATTGTCTCTCTGGTGAAGGCTGAAAGGAGTAAGCGTATCTTGGCTTACAGTTCGGTTCTGCAGCCTTTTCCAGGTAATTAGATCACCCCCTTAATGAGCATGTTCTCCCAGTTTAGGGTCAGAAAAGTCTCAGAATGTGTCCTTCTCCAGGCTGTCCCCCCAAGCCCTTCGTTATGCTCAGCGTTACTCCAATCTGTCAGGATTGGTGCACACTGTGATTGCTGTTTGCCCTGGATCATAATTTATCTCCATGTGTATACAAGGCTTGGCTGTGGTAGACAACTTTAGACAGTGGAAATCCTTGTCTGTCATTCTCTCTGTCTGTCCTCTTTCTGTTCTCATTCCCATAATTTCTCTTCTTTCTGTCTTTTCTCCTCTGACAACATTTTAGACCTCCCAGTCCATCAAAAAGCACCGCATTAAATTTCGGGTCTTTTTCAGAGTAAAGTGCTGTATTTATTGTAGTAATTTGTGTATCAGCCATTTATCATGTGTACATGTGTGCTAGCATTTTTATTAAGTTCCTATCTTTTTTGGTAATGTGTCACTCATAACATGTTTTACTGTCGTGCCTCTAACTCTGTCTCCCCCATAAACCCTGTGGATTTTATTATGCTGTTTTGTATAATGCAGTGACTTTCAGGGATGTCTGTATGGCACTATGTATGTATGGCAGAACTAGCTATGTGATTCATTTTTCACTTTGAGAAATTTAAGAAATTTAGTAAGTCCGTGCAACATCTGTTTGAAATTGAACACACACATATACGCATACATCCTTAAAAATAAAAGCCCTAAACCTAGCATGAGTTTTTGTAACTGGAATTAAGTGAAAAGATATGATTAATATAATGCTGTCATTACTTTCTTCGAAGTAAAAAAAGGGTCAACTTGATTTTGCTATGTACATTATTCAGTGTTCTTTAGCTCCACCTGCTGGAGATTTTGAGCACTGATCAGTTACCTTGCTCCTTTTTTTCTGAGGCATTTAAGGACTTCAAAATGTATGGGGAAAAAACCCAAAAAACCAAAAAACCAAAACCAAGAAACAACCTTGTCTTCCTTTCCTGAAAAACATATCCAACACTTCATTATATCATACATTGTCAGCTAAATAAGAAAAAAAAAGAGACGTTATTATCCTTGATGTTAAATAAACCTGCTGTTCCTCTTTTATACAGATATGTGCATATTTTTAATCTTTTCTTATTATTTTAGATAAAGCATTACTGCATCTAGCTTCAGATATAGCAGAGCCAGTTATATTTAACACCACTAACACCAGCCTCACAATCCGATTACTGCCCACCAGGACCAACCTCTCGTGGCCCGACATCACCAGCCCTACTCCAACATACCTGGTTTATTACAAAGAAGTTAATGACAGGAAAACCAGCTCTGAGCTGAAATATAAAATGCTGGTAAGATTGGAGCTGGTGGTCCTTGTCTTTTCACAAGATACCTTGTTTCTGATATAAAATTCTCATTCAGGGCGCCTGGGTGTCTCAGTGGGTTAAGCATCTGCCTTGGGCTCAGGTCACGATCCCAGGGTCCTGGGATGGAGCCAGTCACTGGGCTCCCTGCTGAGCAGGGAGCCTGCTTCTGCTGCTCCCCCTGCTTGTGCTCTCTCTCTCGCTGTCCCTCTCTCTCTCAAATAACTAAATAAAATCTTAAAAAAATAAAATTCTCACTCGCAGTGAAGTATTTCGTATATTCTGAAACATGCAACTGTGTAGACTTTTACAGCTTATTCATCAAAGCAGATGGTGTTCTAGTCTTGTCTGGGAATTAAGCTTCAGGGAAGTATATTAACTCTGACCAGTGGTGGATTGCCATAGTGACAGTTTCCTGAGTCCTCCCTCCCTGACTAATTATCCCTCCCTGACTAATTATCCCCAGAAAGTGATAGAGATGTGTTTTTGTGGCCTATGCGGCAGATTGTAAGTTGAGGGATAAGAAATGATTAGACGGAAAGAACATGACTGTATACCCCTCCTCCATAGCACATATTTAATATAAAAATGGTATGTTCTATTTTTGTCTGTTATTTCCTGTATGCTGTGCAATGTGCTGTTATGTAGGGACTATGTCTGAGTTTATTTGTCATTGTGTTCTTAACACCTAGTGTAATAGTTGGCTTTGTAGAGGCTTTCACTCGATAGTTCTTGAATGGATGAATTAGTTGGCACAATTCAGTCTCTCACTGGCACTCGTGCCTGTTTCAGTTGTCCTTGTGATGGAGTCATATGCATCCAATATTTTGCTCTATGCTTGTTATTTAACCAAGTCAAAAGGTGAAATTGACCATCATCTGTTGGAAGTTAAGCACTATATACTTTTCCAGAAAGGACACATGATTCTTGTTATTTCCTTTATTTTGTCTATTTTAACCTTTCTTTACACATTTCAATGTATCAGAGACAGCTGGGATCATTTGGCTGAAAAAGATTGGGCCGCTGGTACCGAGAGTTCTGTTACTGCAGCTGATCGATCCTGTTGTCTTCACACTGATGAATATGTGTCCGAGGCAGTGGTTCTCCAGCCTGACTGCACATTGGGGTTTTAAAAATCTCTGGGCCCACACTTCTCCTCCGACCAGTGCAATCAGAATTTCTGGGGGGTGGGACCCAGGCACAAGTGTTTTCTTAAGACTTTCCAGATGATTCCATAGTACAACCGAAGTTGAGAACCGTGGCTCTAAGGAAAGCATTTTTACTTTCTTAAGCGTTACCTCTAAGAATGATGAGAGATAATCCAGCTTCATCTTTCATCATATTCACTTAGGTTGGTCACATCTTTACCAGACCATCTTGCTGAATGTTTGTTGCAGTGCTGGAGAAATAATATCCTCTTCTGAGAACTAAGCTTCATATGTGAAATGAGCATGTTACAGAATTGACCAAGGGCTGCCCATCATTTTGTATTTATTCTTGGAGGTATTAGGCAACTCAGGTCTGGGCAGATTAGGGCGGTGAACATGATCGTTCTCATGATCCAATATCAAAAAATAAATTAACTTCAAAAAATCTTTTAATTATCTTCTCCCTTTGGTTAAATATTTCTCCTCCTTTGTACAAAAAAATAATCAGGTATTGATTTTTAAAAATTAATTACAGGAGTTTCAGGAGAGGATAGTCCTTATTGATGGTTTACAACCATTTTCAACATATGTGATACAGACAGCTGTAAAGAATTATTATTCAGACCCTGTGGAACGGTTACCTCTGGGAAAAAAGATCTGGGGAAAAACTAGAAGTGGAGGTGAGTTATGGGCTTGGGGCGGGTTTCTAGAGTGGCATTTCGTGATGTAGGTGACATATATATCTGTATTTGTTTTTTTAAATTTGGATGCTAAGTAATCTTGATTATGTGAGCTTTTTAAGCTTAATAAGAAAAATGTATTGTTGAAAATACCCTGATGACCTGAATTGTACTCTAACAACAGATGACTATTATTCCATCGGAATGAAAATCAACTAGAAGGTGAAACATCAGAGTCAAACATACTGTTTGACCAAGAAACACATTCTCTGGTCTCACCACAGAGTGTCACCCTCTCCCCACGTAGTCACAGGTGTCTGTGCGCGCGGAGACAGAAGTCAGCCTCTTTGTGTGAATTTTACCAAGGCCACCACTGAGATTGAAAGTAAATAACATCATTGCCTGAAAGAAAATGGATCTAGACTCTAAAGAGACATTCTAAGTGGTGGTGGTGATTTTGAGGTGATGCCATTTCTTTCAGATGTCTCTGATGACATTCCCCAGTCGAATCTGAGTCCGTTTATTCATCCTCATTGGCCGTATCATTGAGCTGGAATCAGAGAATGAGTTAGTCCTTAGGCAAAAATAAGCGAGAGCCTTTCAGGCAGCCCTTTGACTTTCTGTGTTACTGTGATATGAGAGACTGGTTTTCCTTTGGAACATCTGTCATTTGTTCTGCTCGCATGATATGGTTATTCCGCAACCAAGACCCCGTTCCTTCTTCCATCGTTCAGTGCTGATGCAACATTCCTTATCATTTGTTGCTATTTGTTTCAGTGCCTGAGGCAGTTAGGCTCATTAACACAACTGTGCAGTCAGACACCAGCCTCCTTATATCCTGGAGAGAATCTCACAAGCCAAATGGACCCAAAGAGTCAGTCCGCTATCAGTTGGCAATCTCACATCTGGCTCTAATTCCAGAGACCCCTCTAAGACCAAGTGAATATCCAAATGGAAGACTCGCTCTCCATGTTACTAGACTGTCCGGTGGGAAACTGTATGTGTTAAAGGTACAGTGAGTGTCTTGGGCGCTTTTATTGCCGTTCTCAAGTGCAGGGCTCTGAAAAGGTTAAGCAATTGTTCTTTTTTACAAAAAGGTTCTGGCCTGCCATGCTGAGGAAATGTGGTGTGCTGAGAGTCATCCTGTCGCTGTCAAAATGTTTGACACACCGGAGAAACCGTATGCCTTGGTTCCAGAGAACACCAGTTTGCAATTAGATTGGAAGGCTCCATCTGATGTTAACCTCACCAGATTTTGGTTTGAACTCCAGAAGGTAGATCTCACCATACACGTTTCATGCAAATCTGTGTTTTATGCTATGGGATAAATTAGAAGACCTTTTTCATATGTCTAGAGTTTTCTCCTGTATAAATCAACAATATATTTTACAACATTCATTGATTTAGGTTTGCCATATACAGAAGCTATCTAAACTCATTTCTGACGCAAAGAATTTCCAGAGAGATTAGTTTGCTCTTAAAAAGGCTCCGTGGAAAAGGGTTTAAGCTATGGTTTACTGGTTTTCATAATATTTCACTTAGTTTAGATATTATCAGCATGGCTGTCTAGTTTAAAGTCCATAGCAATTTGGTGTTTTCTGTGAAAAAAATAAAAAAAATGAACGAGCAAACGAACAACACCCAAAACCTTGTTTAGAAATATTCTTTCCGCCATTTAAGGGCTGTGTAGCAACAAGAGAGATGTAAAATATAAACTGAGTTTATTCTAAACTAGTTTGATCTTGGGCTATAAAATTTAGAAGTTTCCTCGTCCAAAAATCTTCATGCTTTTTCCAATATAAAAACATCCACTGAATATGAAAGCATTAATTAATCTAATTAAGTCACTGCTGGGGAGAGTCTATGTTGATTTTTATATTGATACACTTAAAATGGATTATTTTTAATAATTGCTAGATTTCATTTTCAGTAGTATATATTTTGTGTGTCCACATTTGTAAAGATTGGTTAGGAATCTTTTGTTCAGTTGTAACAAAAACAAAGCAGTATAGTCATGGCCTGGCTTTTTTTAAAAAATGGAGTTCCTCCCCTGGATGTTTTTAAATTCTACTATGTGAGATATTTTCTATGATCTTGTACTTTTTAGATAAAATCTATGAAAACTGTGTAACCACAGTGAATGTCGAGTTGATAAAACCGAAGTCTGTAGTTTAGTTGGACTTCTTCCACTGAGCATGTTTTTTTTTTTTTTTTTTTAAAGATTTTATTTATTTATTTGACAGAGAGAGACATAGCGAGAGAGGGAACACAAGCAGGGGGAGTGGGAGAGGGAGAAGCAGGCTCCCCGCAGAGCAGGGAGCCCGATGCGGACTCGATCCTAGGACCCTGGGATCATGACCTGAGCCGAAGGCAGTCGCTTAACCAACTGAGCCACCCAGGCGTCCTCCACTGAGCATGTTTATGATGATTTGTTGCCTATTTAAAAAATGATCCTCTTATAAAAATGTAGTTAAATTGGAGGGTCACCTTTTTTAGGACATCTATTTAAGTAAGCTTAATGCAGTTTAAAGGCAAGGTGGGGGATGTAAAAAGTTTATTTCCTACGTTAAAGAAATGAGATGGGGATGGGCCTTACATCTGGTGACTCTAAGCCCCTCCTTTTACCAGTGAGAAGTCGGAGAGCCAGACAGGTGCTATAGTGAGTCAGATATCACAAGCCAGGCAGGGAAGAGCCCTGGGGGCTGACTCATCCTACAGCAGTCCTACTTGGGTACTATCCATGGAAGGAATGTGAGTCACTAAGGACCCACCCCACTCCTCAAAGTTTGGGACAAGGACAGCAGGCTGGGCCTGCCTGGTTCAGTCCTTGTGACTTTCATGCAATGCTCTTTGTTTCAAAACTTCCTCTACACTTGCTGAAAACCAGATATACCACATAGAAAACCTTGAAGCTGAGGAGGTAGGGTACAGTAATTTTCACAGGTGTGACCATGTACCAGCACTAATTGCTGAGCACAATAGAAGGCTGTGTCCTGAGAGGGTTGATGAGTCCATCTAGTCAGAAAGTTCTGTATCTTTTGAGTAACTTGAACCTACCTCATAATGATAGGACAGCTAGGAATGATCCTATAACTCCAGATTGAAACTCCGAGGGGTGAGTGTAAGGGTGAATATGTATCTTTTTAATTAATAATTTTTAAAAATTCTTTCTAGGAAAGAAGGAGAAAAGGATAAATTTACAGTTTTCATCTTTGTTGTTAAAATTTCCTTCTATAGAAAATGAAGGAATTAGATTACAAGGCTAAATTTCTATCTAGGTCTTAAATTCCACAGATCTTTTTTTTTTTTTAAATCACAACAGTGTATAGAAGAAGAACATATTTAATTTAAGATTGAGGAGAAGCAAGTAGTTTCACTTTGGTAAATTATTTTCATGGAAGCCCATTAAAAGTTGAGTGTTTCTCAACTGTCCAAGAAAGTTCCTATCAGAACCAAACATTTCTGAAGTTCCGGTCTCTGAGACATGGTAGTCTGCACCATTTCCTCCACACCCCCGCCCAAATAATTTGAAAATCCCACTGTGGTATTGAAAATCACCCCTGCACTTGTTGGCTTCTGACAAATGGAAGGTCCTGACTCCCTTGTGATTTACTGGGGTAGCCATGGCACCTCTCCAAGTTGGTGGTCTGCCCGGAACATTCATTGCTGTGGGCTGTGGCAAGGCCAGTACTTGACAGCTTTCCAGCAGAACCCTTGGTCACACATCTGACCTTCCAAGGAGCTTTGATCATTTCTGGATGATATGGAATGTTAGGTCATCTCGACTATTCACTTCAGGTAGTTTCTATAGCAGGTTATTAAGGAGGCAGGGCCACAAAGGGCTAAAATTTTTGAGCCAGAAATCAATATTTATCTGTCTCTCTCTCTCTCTCTCCCATGGTTCAGAGTAAATATTATGGACCCAGTGTATCTCTTTCTTTAGCCTGTATGTCATAGTGGGATTGATCCATTTATGAATTTAGCAGGCAATGGCCCAGACATCGGCATTTCTGTATTTTTTCCCCATTCCTTCCATCCCCCCTTTGCCTCTTTCTTTTTGTAACAAGGTGGTCTACTCCCCAAAGGTGCTATAGGAACCATTCCTTATTGAATAGAAAACTAATATAAAGTGTCCATCCAATGAAATGATGTGACCTTGTGAGCACGAAATGAAAAACGAGATGTAAAGTAAGGTTTATTTATGGAAACTGACCTTCTTAGGAAACTCTACTGGAGAAAATACACTAAGAACCCTTGACAGAATGCCACATTCTCTGTCTTTCCCTACTTGTACATTGAAAAAAAAATCTCCATTTTCAAATAAGATATTAAGGGTCCAAATACACAGATTTTTTAAAAGCCATGCACAAAGAAAGTGTAAAATAGCTATAAATAGAGACCTAGGATCTACAGTGGAATGAAAGTAAGATTTCCTATATTTAACTTCTAACCTTACTAATTGGTAGCTGAGTGATGGTGGGTAGAAATTTCCCGCTTTTAGGGAACTAGGCTTTGTATATATAAAAATAAGGAATGCTGATTAGAGGTCTGGAAAGAGTTTTGGAGGAAGAAACTAAATGTTTTAATTTATAAGTCACTGTGGACCTCTTGAAAGAAACGAAGTATGTAAAAATATTATTGATTTGAAATTAGCAAATACACAGAATTAAAAATATTGTTGTTTTGATCCATCACGGTCCCTCAGCTGTGAATTTGCATTCTCAGCCATCCTGATTTAAGGTAGGTGTCTCCAATTAGGGATAACAAAAAGCTAAGCTTCAAATCTTCCAAAATAATATATATATAGTAAGAGGTTCATGTCCCACCTTGGACTAATCCTAAGAACCATTATTCAAGTCAGTTATAGCTTGTCACAAAAACAGAAAAACTAAAAACAAAAAAACAAAACAAAAAAACCCCATAAAGTGGCCGTCAGTGGTGGAGATGTTTGGGATCAAACATTAATGAAGAAGCTTTTATTTTTTTAACAGAAAATACATTTGAATAAGTTTTTAATTGCTTGCCATAGACTTGTGAATTTCTATGTTTAAGAGGATTTTCTTAAAGAAACAACAAAAAAATGTTACTTGAGACTTCTTTTTCCAGTGGAAAGACAATGAGTTTTCCCGTGTTAACACTTCATGCATCCAAGGCCTGGCTTATGTGTGTAACATCACAGATCTACAGCCTTACACGTCCTATACTGTCCGCGTAGTGGTGGTTTATAGGACAGGAGAAAATAGCACCTCACTCCCAGAAAGCTTTAAGACAAAAGGTGAGTACTAACATCCTCGGTACTCAAAAAACTCCTATAAGTTTCTCAGTGCCTCTCTTATCACTTTTTTCACCAATTCTAGAGGTTAACCTTTTCTTAAAAGGTGTAAATTACTATCTCTAGAGCTTGAGTGAAGAAACTGAAAAGAACCAGGAGTCCTTACAAGCATTAACGAGGTAATACCGGCCTGGTCTTGCAGAATCCTGAACTGGGCAAGATTATTTTGCCTTTCAGTATCCTCTGCTTTCTTGTCTGGCTGACATTTTGCAGTGAGAACTAAATGAAAACAGTGTTACTGAGTGTTCAACACATATTTACTCACTGACTACTATATTCCAGATGCTAAAAATAAAAAAAATCCAAAAGGAATGTTAATTAGTGATCCCTATAAGTTGATCCCTATAAGAATCAAGGGAAAAATGCTCCAAAATTTACAGTTTTCTTTGCATCACTTATTTTGTGGTGAGCTGAGATATGTTATTATTCCTATCACTAATCCATCTAATCCATCATTAGTAAAAACTTCGGATACTCATTTAAAAATATACACTCATATCAGAGTATTTCTGAATATTTCTTTAATGTATTTGGCTTTTCTTTTTGGAAATGTATCCTATAGAAAGATGGTGTGCAGAATATTTTATATTTCTGATGTATCAGTCAGCATTTTCTTATGTTTCCAAAGCTGGAGTACCAAGTAAACCAGGCATTCCAAAAGTATTAGAAGGGAGCAAAGATTCAATACAGTGGGAAAAAGCCGAAGATAATGGAAGCCGGCTTATGTACTATATCCTTGAGATCAGGTACGTCTGTTTGCAAAAGTGCTTTGTAAACTACAAAGAGCTAAGCAGTTAATTGTAAGGTATTATTAGATCGAAATTAACAATATTTATGAATGTGTATTTATAAATAAATATGAAGGATCTTTAGTTGAAGGACCTTGAGTGCACCATTATGTTCTCTGCTCAATTCCTAGCAGTCAGCCTCAGCACTCCAATTATAAGGCAGATCACATCATTGTTCTCGGAAATCTGCAACTACTTGTCCGAACTTTATGGAAATAATCCAATCATTGAAACATGCAACTAATATTTATTTAATATCTATTTCGTTCAAGAAGCTGAGCTGATGTTTGCTGTTAGATGATGGTATGCATGTAAATTTCTGATGATGATTTGTTTTAGCAAGATGAATAAAGCCTAGTGAGAACCGGCAGTGAACTAGGTATTTTTCAGAATGTAAAAGTAGGTCAAGGTCCAAAATGATCTGACCTGTATAGGTCACACAGGATTCTTTATCCATTGTGAAGATTGCAGTTTGCAGTATGCTCCCAAGAGTCTGAAAATGTGCCTTCAGTGAAAACCGTGCTGCTGATGAACATAAGCAACCTCAGAGCCGGCCAGTATGGGGAGCTCTGTAAATGGTAACTGGCTCAGATGGACTGATTTCATGCCAACTTGAGGGGAGAATTCCAAATTCCACAGACACTCCCCTCGCAGGTCCATGAAGCTATCTTTTAAGAAGCTCCAAGGACAAAAGTCACTTCCATAATTATAGTCCTGGCAACTTGAGCTTTAGATCTATTTTTGCTTCATTTTGCTCTGGTACTCCCATAACCTTAAAAAATTTTCCTGTGCATGGTAGAGAATTACATTTGCCACACTGCTAACAGAAACCTCCTTGAAATTCCTATTACTGGTTTTCATGCAGAGTCAGATACATTCTAATCTGCTGAGCCGTCTTGGTGGTCTGTGACTGTAATTATATTCACCAGCCCGCCCACAGCCCCATCTTGCTAGGACCCCTTTAGCAAGTTTCCTTCAGTGATGCCTTAAGCCCATAGCTCCATAAATTCTTTGCATTTTCTTGCCCCAAGCCTCTACTGTCAGGACAGGGGTGATGGGATAATGGAATGAATTGCTGTACCTTCGGTATCTCAAAGTCGCGTCTTCAGTCAGGACACTGGCATACCCAGGTTCTTGCTGATGGTGCAGGGTAATGGTAGTGCAAAGTGTGTGAACTTGGGAGCTGAGCAGACTGTATTAGTGTCCAAAGACTGCCAGGAGAAAGTACCACCAACTGGGTGGCTTGAAACAACAAGAATTTATTCTCTCACTGTTCTGGAGACTAGAAGTCTGAAATCAAGGTATTAGTCGGACCATGCTCCTTCTGAAGGTCCTAGGGAAGAATCCTTCCTTGCCTCTTCTTAGCCTCTGGGGATCCAGACTTTCCAGCAATCCTCGGTATTTCTTGTAGATGCATCATGTCAGTCTCTGGCTCTGTCATCACCCGGTGCTCTCTGTGTTTATCTGTGCCTAAATTTCTTTCTCCTCAAGAAGGCACTGGTCTTGGATTTAAGCCTACCCTAATCCAGTATGAACTCATCCTAACTTGATTACATCTAAGAAGACCTTATTTCCAAACAAGGTCACATCTGAGTAGGCATGAGTTTTGAGTTTGGTTGAGTTCTTCAACCCAGGGCCATGTTTAAACACTTGCTTTATTCCTTTTTTGAATTTAAGTTTTCCCATCTGTAAAATGGGACGATGACATTTACCTCCTTAGGTTGTTGTGAAAACTCAATGAAATGAAACAAAATGAAAAGCACCAGTATGGTGGGTTATAAATAGAAGATGCTCAACCAGTGTCAGAATTCTTGTCTTCCTCGGTGGCCAGTAACTGTGAAGAGACATTTTATAAATTTTTAAGGGTCTCTTTCTTTTGGATCAGTGTTGTTTGGATTGAACAATGAAAATGCCAATGCCTAGCACAAGACTTCACAAAATGTACAAAAACATTGTATAAAGAATCTTAGGAGCAGAATGGTCCCTAGGACACTTAGCTCTTGGTAACAGTTGTGAGCAACTCCGCTGCCCTGATCCTCCGGATGTTCTTGCCCATTCCCTGTCCCTCAAAGTCTTAGCCTTCCCATCCCTTTCAGGATGACCACTCAGTTTATAGGAGCAGAACTAGCTATCCCTAAGCCTACTGTGGGTTGGTCCTAAAACTGTTGTTGTCTGAAAAGTCCCAGACTTTGAAAAGTTCTTCCCCATCACAAAGGAGGTAATTAGAAGGCCTTGAGCTTGCCTTCAGTTTATGATTCTATTAAAAGACATTCCAGGGGCGCCTGGGTGGCTCAGTCGTTAAGCGTCTGCCTTCGGCTCAGGTCGTGATCCCGGGATCCTGGGATCGAGCCCCGCATCGGGCTCCCTGCTCTGCGGGAGGCCTGCTTCTCCCTCTCCCATTCCCCCTGCTGTGTTCTTGCTCTCGCTGTCTCTCTCTGTCAAATAAATAAATAAAATCTTAAAGAAAAAAAAAAAGACATTCCATTTACAATTTTTGAGCCTCACTCTTGTATTCTTTCCATGTTTCATATAAAGAATGATGTGGGTTGACTTGAGGTGGCGTGTAGGCCAATACAAATGGAAGGAATACACCTCAGAATCTCAGGTATAATGATAATTTTGGTAGTCGAACTATTATACTTTCTTTATCAGTTTTATGTCCTGTATTTTATTTTATCCAGCTGTGGTATACATAAACTACAGATGGCATAAGAGACTGAGAATTAAGAAAGAATAAAAGGGGCGCCTGGGTGCCTCAGTCGTTAAGCATCTGCCTTCGGCTCAGGTCATGATCGCAGGGTCCTGGGATCAAGCCATGCATTGGGCTCCCTGCTCCGCAGGAAGCCTGCTTCTCCCTCTCCCACTCCCCCTTGCTTGTGTTCCCTCTCTTGCTGTGTCTCTCTCTGTCAAATAAATAAATAAAATCTTTAAAAAAAAAAAAAAAGAATAAAAAACTCCAGGTTAGAAACTATGGGCTAATTGTCTTATGTGTTTGAAATTCTGAAGAAAGTTTACACATTCTAATAGCAGGAAAAACCTCTTTCGCTTTCTCTTGGCCATTGATTATTTGTTATTTTCCCAATGGGCTGAGTTGGTGGGCTCCTATGCATTGCCAGGATGACTTTATGAGATTATGCTCAGTGAGGTGTCTGCCTGGGTGGCTCAGTCAGTTAAGTGTCGTCTGTAGCCAGTTAAGTGTTCTGTAGCCAAACCATGTGAGAGGAATGAGATCAAGGGTAAAGTGTGTACTAGGTGATGCTCTGGAGTTCTGTCATTAAAATGATACAGGAGTGTCCAGAAATAATACATATATTGTCTCATATTTTCTATATTTACCATTTTGCTCTTTTTTTGTTTTGGTAGAAAGGGCATTTCAAATGATTCACAGAACCAGAATTTAATGTGGAAGATGGCATTTAATGGATCCTGCAGTAGTATTTGTACATGGAAGTCCAAAAACCTGAGAGGAAGATTTCAGTTCAGAGTAGTAGCCGCAAATAATCTGGGATTTGGTGACTATAGTGGAATCAGTGAGGATATTCTGTTAACTGGAGGTATGTTACTATGTCTGTCTATATGCTAATTGACAACACAAAGGTTCGGAGATAAAGATAAGTGAATTCTTAACATTAGAAATAAATTGGATGACTGTGTAATTTATCATCCAGACTATGGAACTATCCATTTTATCTGATGTGACCTTCCTAAAACATCAGAATCCTCATGTCATTTTTCTCCTCAGCAATGATCAGCTACTCTTTCATGCCTAACACATCAAGTCAGTGCTCCTGGATAGGCTTCCCAGGCTGTCCACAGTCTGGTCTGGATCCAGCCTTATGTTCCTGCTCCCCATACTCTCACCTTCTACTCAACTGTCCTAAAACGATGCTTTCTACATCTTTCACTGTGTATCCCATTTTAGGTTATGATATATCATCTGTCTAATCACATAGGCTAGAAATCTCAATACCATATTTAATTTTTCCCTCTACTCAGTCACCAAGTTTTGTTCACTTACTATCTTGAATGCTGTCTGTTGAGTGCTCATCTTCCTATTCCCACTTTGGCTTTCCTAATTTATCATTTCTTGCCTGTGCTCTTGGCTTAATCACACTGCTGACAATTGATCTAGCTGAAGCACAAGCTGGATTACTTAACCCCCTTTCTGAAATCCCTGAAATGACTCTCCATTCACTGCCTTTGGAATCAAGTGCAAACTTCTGTGTGGCATTTAAGGCCTTCCATGATTTGTCCTCCAATTATAGTTCATTGTTCCTATGCTATAACCGTATCAGACTGGTAAAAGCTTCTTATGACACGAGGCCTTTAGCTTTGGTTTCTCTCTCTCTCTCTCAAATGAATAAAGTCTTTAAAAAAAAGATTATACATGTTTCCTCAGCTATTATGAAGTAGAAGCCTGGGTGGGTATATCATAATGGTGCATTGGTAAACCAGATCTTTGGAAAACTAAACCAAACCAAACCAAACCTTGACTTTGATGTCCTATGGTGTTAAACGCTCTTGCTATGGGTGATTTCAAACTACCAGTGGTTTAACAACTGGCTTGTGAAAATCTAGTAGGAGCTAGTTCAGACATATCTGGCATACCCCTGAAACTACCTAGCTGTATTCTGCAAATTAACTTTTTTTTTCATTTATTTTATTAGATGGTTTTTGGATACCAGAAACAAGCTTTGTACTTACTATTATAATTGGAATATTTCTGGTTGTTACAATCCCAGTGGTCTTTGGTAAGTATAATAGCTTTAAAAATACAGGTAGTAACCTTGATCCTATTAGTTGATTTATCACTTAGTGTATTCAACCTCCAACATAAAATAAATTCATAAATTTCACAGTTACTTTTGGCTATACTCTCATAAGTACTAACCTCTGTGAGTTGTTTTTGATCTTGGAGTAACTATTTTATGAAAAATATATCTGTATTTACACTTCATGGTGTACTTTAGATAAAACTAATTACAAAGGCACCAACTTTTGGCTTTCTGTAAACCAATATTTGTTTCAAATTGGCTACATAACAAGTGCTTTGTGGCTTAGAGTTTTAAGTAAAAAAAAGAAAAATAACTCTGGATGTAAAAAAAAATGTAGGATTAATAGGAAAACAGTGATAGTCCTCGGTTGGGAGAGTTTGGATCTCTAGGCAGGCAGACAGACTGGTTTGGAAGGAGCAGCTCCTCTTTTGCAGATGACCCATCTCTGGCTTATGGGGTCTACTCTCGCGTTCAGATGTCTGAAAGGTAGATAGCAAGGGTCTTTTTTTAAAAAAGATTTATTTTAATGATGAGATAATACTCTGACAACCCTAGAAATGTTGGGGCCAAATATTGGGCCTATAGGGTTATTTTGGTAATCATACATCCTGGTTCATTCCTGTTGTTTCAGCATAAACATTAATAGGACTTTCAGTGCCCAAAATGTCCTGGTTTGGATTATAAGGTATTTGGTCATCCTATCACTTACTGATATTATGAGTCCCTGACATAATAAGAAAGCATTATAAGAAAGATATGATAGGGCGCCTGGGTGGTTCAGTCATTTGTGTCTGCCTTCGGCTCAGGTCATGATCCCGGAGTCCCAGGATCGAGTCCTGCATTGGGCTCCCCGCTCAGCAGGGAGTCTACTTCTCCCTCTGACCCTCCCCTCTCTCGTGTTTTCTCTCTCTCATATAAATAAAATCTTAAAAAGAAAGAAAGAAAGAAAGAAAGAAAGAAAGAAAGAAAGAAAGAAAGACATGATACTTGCCAGAAAAGAATACTCAAGGACATATTTAGGAAATTGTAGCCTGTTTTTTTCATATAGAAAGGAAAGTTTAAGGAAAAGTTACAAACATAAAGCTAAACTCTCTCAGGATAAAGAAAGCCACTATTTTACTAAGTGGTCTCAATCTTTATTCTTTCCCCAAACTGATTGGAGTTGTAAACTATCAGAGAGCACACTGAAACTTGAATTGAGGTTTCTTTTCATAGATTCCACCCAGATGATATATGGAACTCCTTTAGCTAACTTGGAAAGCTAAAAATTTCAGCTGACCCTGCCAGGATCTCAACCTGTGGTTCCAGGGAGTCTAAGCGTTGCACAGCTGATGCTTGGGCCACTAAGCCAGCCCCTCCAGAATTACACGTATGACTGTAGTATATTTGGCAGTTGGCATATAGGCTTGACTGCTTGTCTGCTTTCCTACTGGGAAGGAGTATTACACGAAGAATCTTTCATCTGACCTTTGCTTGCCTACGTGTACACCACCATTGTTCAAACCCATAACTCTAGTGGATGAGCATGAGGTAATTTCAGACAACCTATTGTGCTTTCAAGACATTCTATGGATATCTGACTTTCTCGGGATTTAAAGGTCTTTATCCTATTTGGAACTTATGAATTTTTTAGTGCAGCTAAGCTAATCTGCTTCTTTGCTTTTAGTAGCAGTGCATGTGGTTTTACTAGTAGGAGTGGGTGAGTGCATGAGAAGAGATTGAGTTTATTAAAATAAGGAAAAGTAGCAATTGTTTAAACATATTTGTATTGTGCTGGGGGCTCTCAGCAGTCCTACTTATAAATATAAGATTGAAACAGTGATTTAAAAATAAACATCAGCAGCCTTGGCTTTGGTGAGTGGTCGCATCTAACATGCAACGTTAGCCTCGTGCCGGGAGCAGAGGGAAATATGAAGCCAGAATATTCAATTGCTGGCCTTGGCAGCTTGCCATTTAATGAGGGAGGTAAGACATACCTGTGTGAAAATATAAATCGTGAGAAATAAAAGGCAAGAGGACCTGACATGTGCTGGACACTGCGATAGAAATGCGGACCAAGAGCTACACTTGGTCTTAGACATTGAAAACCGAGAGATCAGCAGAGCGTCAGGGTCTCGGAAGGCATCACTGGGAGCTGGGCCTTTAAAGAAATGAAGAAGGGTAGGGACAGCTTTTCAGGTTTGAAAAATTGCATTAGCAAAAGTGTTTAAGATCTTTCCCTGCGTGGTCCCTCAGATGGAATTTCACTTGAATAAAACGCTGACCTGTTGGATATAGAATATACAATGGAATAAAATTCAAATTTTAATGATCATCTTACAAAACACCCTTGGTGTTTTCAACTTTTGAACCAATGTTCTAGTATAGATGGTTGATCTTATGACATAATTGTATTTTAATTTCCAAAAATCACTTATTTTCATGAGGATGAAAATAGTATTTGCTCATTGTATGAAGAAGACAATATAAATCATCCATGATTTCACAACTGAGAAGACCACTACTAACATTTGGTGGGTTTCATTCCAATAGTTTTTCTGTATGCTTGAGTATGTATATAAACTCTTGTACTCTGCATTTTAAAAAACGAAGTGTGCCATTATAATTGAAAGCATTCCTCAGATCTACTATAGGAGTATAACCTGGACGTATCTGGACTCAGAAATAAATTTGCAATTTAATTATAATGCAAATAATTATGTAATAATTATAATGCAAATTTGTTTTGGTTTCTGTTGCCTCTAGTTTAAGGGCGATTTTGAGAAATAAGTTCTGATATTAAGATACTTCAACTTGTTTATAACAGCAATAAGAAATGCATGAAGCTTTGGTTTGAGACATGAAATAAGAAGTGATGTGTTCTAAGTTATGTGTTTTTATAAGTCTTTGTACCAAGATTTAATTAGTTTTTCTACTATGGACACATTTTTCAATCAAATTCTGTTATTCTACCCATGGTGTTCTTATATATAAACATTTAAAATGTTAACATTTCTTGATGAAAAAAGAAAGCAATGTTTTGTTTTGTAAATTGTGTCCTTTTCTCTTTATAGTCTGGCACAGAAAATTAAGGAATCAAAAAACTCCCAAGGAAGGGCTGACGGGTCTCATAAACGAAGACAAAGAGTTGGCTGAGCTCCGCGGTCTGGCAGCTGGAATAGGGCTGGCTAATGCCTGCTATGCCATACAGTATGTAACCTGGGCCCTCACTACAGGGCACCTAGATGAAGAGTGGGCAACTATAAAGAGAGTGCCCATGGGTCCCGTGTTGCCCACGATTGTCTTGGTCCATGCCCATTATTCTGGCATGATTATTAATATCATCCCCTTCCATTTTCAAATGTGACCTGAGATGGATGGCAAATTATGTGGTTATTCTAGCCTAAGGAAAATAAGCAAAATTCCATTGTGTTCCAGTGTTTTATCGCATAGTTATAAAGTAAACGGAACAAGGACGTAAGTCCTGAATGGAAAAGAACAGACGGTAGCATGATTGGTTCAGCTGGAAGCATCCAGAAGAGAGGAATTCCAAGGGTCCCCTGCCTGGGCTGTTAAGTCCATCGGAGTCTGTTTTCAGAAGTTGTATGGTGATTGCCTACAAAAGCTCTTTAGGATAGTTGAGTTTTGAACTTATGTTGTCATCATAATTTTTTTTTAAAGATTTTATTTATTTATTTGAGAGAGAGAGAATGAGAGGGAGGAGGGTCAGAGGGAGAAGCAGACTCCCTGCCGAGCAGGGAGCCCGATGCGGGACCCGATCCCGGGACTCCAGGATCACGACCTGAGCCGAAGGAGTCGCTTAACCAACTGAGCCACCCAGGGGCCCGTCATCATAATTTTTTTAAAAAAATTCAATTAGCCCACATATAGTATGTTGTGAGTTTTCGATGTAGTCAAAATAATTAAAGAAAATATTTAAATGTCTTTTTATGCAAGACACTATATTGCGGTTTATGCAAGACACTGTATTACGGCCTCTTGCTAAGAGGAATTATGTAGTCATAGGCCTTGAAATTTATAATTGGAGATATAGAAATGGCAGATTTGAAGTAGACACGGGTGATCTAATTTAGTGATTCAGAGGTGACTTTTCCTTGAGAAAATACTCAGCACATTTGATATTCAGGATTCTCTTTTAAAAACTCAAAGCATTTAGACAATTTTTTCCCTCTCATAATATTCCAAGTGAGAGTTGGCTTCTAAAAGTTATGGAGAAGGAGCTGATTTTTGTAGTCATACTAAATTTTGTTTTACACAAAAGATCAGGTGTGTGAAATAGTTAAAGTGAAAGTTTTTAGGCTTATAAACCCAGATGTATTTATTACTAATTTGCAATAGCTTTTCACATAAATTGATTACCTGAAGAAATTAATAACACAACTTTTTAACAAAACAAGCTACAGTAAAAACTCCTGAGTCAATGCACACACAGGCATGTTTCTATCAAGATTATGGTAAAAGTGACGTGATATGCTCTCTGTGTTTTGGAATAGGGAAGGAATATTTGGAAGGTGGAATAGGGAAGGAATAGAAACACAAGATTCCCTGCCACTATATTACATAGAACAGTGTTGCAAAATCATGAGATTTCTCTTTCTCAAACACTAACTCCCAACACCAACTTGTAAACCAATGTATTTTGGGACACCAAAAATACTATTTTCCAGTACTCTTCCAACCCAAGAGGAGATTGAAAGTCTTCCTGCCTTCCCTCGGGAAAAACTGACTCTGCGCCTCTTGTTGGGAAGTGGGGCCTTTGGAGAAGTGTATGAAGGGACAGCAGTGGACATCTTAGGAGCTGGAAGCGGAGAAACCAAAGTAGCAGTGAAGGTAATGCAGATCTTTTAATTCCTTGACATGTCGGGTCAGCACATTTACATGAATTTACATGGATAAAACTGTAGTAACATATGAGTGATTTTAATTGAAAAGACAGCTGAAAGTGGGAGTCCATGCATGACAACAGAAATGACAATGTTTCTTCCATTTCTTCCGTAAGCTCTGTAATTCATAGTTACCACCTAAGGTAACTGATTAGCTAAGACTCGGCAGGTGGTTTTTCCCTTTGAATATACTATAAGAGGACCCGGGGTGGAAAGCACGTTCTCCATGTCTCGGGTATGAGGGCAGTTGCCGCTGATGCAACTCAGCCTTCGCAGTGTGAAACAGCCCTAGTCCATATGTGAACTCTATTTATGAAAACTGAAATGTGAATTTCATATCATTTTCACGGGTTAAGAAATACCCTCTTTTCGACTTTTGTCCAGCCGTTTGAAAATGTAACGTGTCACTTATACCTCAGGAAAGCTGGAAAAACACAAAGTTAAAGCTGAACAACTATTTTCAGAGCTCAAGCTGGACAAAAAAAGTTGCAGGCTGGTATTGGTCTACAAGCTAGAGTTTGCTGACCCCCGGTAGGACACAGTTATTCGCATGGTATATTGAATGTAGTTTTAAGGAAGTGCTGGGTAGACTCTCATATTTGTCTAAAACCTTTTCATCGAGGGATGATGAATCTTTTATGTAACAGGGCAACATCCTGACCACTGCTTGTTAGGAATTTGTTGCTTTGAGAGAGGGCTATACAACCAGAAAGGTTGGCAAAATCCTCTCCGCTGCCAAATCATGCAATCTAAAAGTGCTTTAAACTACTCTAGCCTCACCTGGTGTAAACAAGTGTTTATTTTTCTCACATAACGAGAGGACTGCGGGTTTTTGGTGCAGTACTGTGTTAGGTCAGAGCCAGAATATCTGAAACTCTCTTGACTTTGTACATGTGTGTTGCCTCATGATCCCAAGATGGTTGCCAAAGCTCAGGCATTACATCTTCATTCAGGTCAGGGCAAGGGGGAAGGAATGATGTTAGGTGTATATGTTCAAAAAAGTGAAAGTTTTCCACAAGCTTCTCTTCCCTTCAGGAGTTTTCCCCTTACACCGCATTGACCAGAATTGACACAGATGACCACCCCTATTTGCAAGGGAGGCTGGAGAATTACAAAACACAATTTTCCTGATTCATTATGACCAATTGTCTGGGACTGGGCATCTTGCCTCTAAGAGACAAATTAGGGGATCATTAGCAGGGAAGCCGGGGGAAACAGATATTGGGTAGAAAACTTTGAAAATTAAGAAACTGGCCCACACACCAAATTTGTTCTTTTTAAAATGTCTACATTTTTGGAGGGAATTTGTGTAGATGATACTAGGTCTTTTGTTTTTCAGGCTTTCCCACTTGGACACTAGTTCTAATACAGGCTAAGTTTTGAATGAGTTTACAGAGCACATGCACGTGTATTAGCCATGATCTATTTCCAGCTTTCAGAGTGAATATTACAAAACAAATCAAAGATTGTCTCCATTAACCCACTGAGCTCACAGAATGTCTGCTATACTGATTGCTGGCTTATTTTGTATTGTCTAGACTTTGAAGAAGGGCTCCACAGACCAGGAGAAGATTGAGTTCCTGAAAGAGGCACATCTGATGAGGTATTGGGGCAGCTCTGGCTTCATTTTCCCTTGATAGGAGTAGAAAGCTTTTATATCTGATTGGTAAATTGTTAACATTCAAAATGACCTGACATCACAGGTCATGCCCCAAACAAACATGGCTGAAGTTTAGACATAAATATGTCTGTGGTAACCAGTGTTCTATAGAAACCAGTCTTCCAACAGGCAGTCCTCAGGCAAAAGTTCCTCATTTCTTTGACCTTCAATAAGGAGCGTGTTTCGCAAGTGACATCTGAGGCTGTTCAGCTTTAAACATGCGTATGTTCTTCTAAATGTGTGATCATGGCTCGAATATCTGGATTAAGGGAGAGAGCTCTAAGTACAGGGATGTCAATGAAAATATCCTCTGTCTTAGTAAACTTATCTTCAAGGTTAGAGTCAGTTGCTGGTCAAGAAAACTGCTCAGAGGCATCTTAAAGGGAGGGCCTGAGACGGTGGTCCTGGGGGGTGGCGGGGGGGAGGTCCCAGCTGAGGATTCTAATTATTTGATCGGGGTTTCCTTGGTTTGATGTCTTGAGAAAATGGTGGAAGCCAAACCTGCGTGTCTAAATTGTTTCTCCAAAAGGAAGAGAATAATATTACATACTTGTGATGACTGAAAGTGTAACGCCTTCAAACATCTTTTGAAGGATAGTGGTTAAGATTACTTTCTTTACCAAAACATAAAATCCTTCCTGTGAACGTTTCTTCTAAAGATCACCTATTACAGTCATATGCACTGGCCACTAGGGGTTGCCATATCATCTCTCTAAGGCAAGCACAGGGACTGGTACTTGGAAAAGGAGACTTGCATTTATTAGAGAAAAACAACCCCCCCCCCCCCGCCCCCAGCCCACCGCAAACAGGAGTTTTGAAGGAAACCAGAGATAAAGAATTGCTCTATTTCCCGAAGGCCCTCAGCCAGGGTGCCTGTTGCTGTCGTGTCATCCTGCCTGTCTCTTTCCACCTTGTAGCAAGTTTAACCATCCCAACATTCTGAAGCAGCTTGGAGTTTGTCTGCTGAACGAACCCCAATACATTATCCTGGAACTGATGGAAGGAGGAGACCTTCTTACCTATTTGCGTAAAGCCCGGATGACAAAGGTAGGAAATGGGGTCCCCGTATTGGTTTTGTAATGCAAATGCCCTATAACTTCCCACTAAGTTTCTTTAAATTCGGTAGACTGCAGTTTGGTCAAACCTCAGAAGACTTCTGTGGAAAGAATTCTTGTATTTCCTTCAGTTGGATTAGGACAATTAGAATCCTGGGCTAACTTCTGGCATTTTCTGGTTATTTGAGGCTGTTTTTCATATTTAATGGGAAAATAGGTACCTCACTCCCAAAATCATTTTTTCTGGAGAACAGAGATGGTGTGGCGTTGGAAAGGCACATCTTTCTCTGTACTTAATCTGTATGCCTGTCTGTCCCAAATTGTTACTTGCAAGCCCTCATGTCTTTATTGACTACTCTATGTCCCTACCCAGTCGGCATATCTGTTTGGATTTTCATAGGCATCTCGAACTTGTGTTGGCCAGAACAGAAATCTTGATTTCATACCTCGTCCTCCAAGCCATCCATCCAGTTCCTTGCTTTCTCTTCTACGACCACACTAACAAGCCCAGCCAGCTCTGCAGTTCTGCCTACAGGATGTAGGACTCCATCTTGTCTTCCCTTGGCTTCTGTCCTCGGTGCTCACCTGCAAAGTCTGTGGGATCGGGGCCAGCTGTGACAGCACCTGCGGGAAACTACCTTCTATATCAGACGAGAAACACACAAGACAAACAAGACACTAACATTTAAAGATTTAAAAAAAAATTGGTTTTTATTTCTATCAAAGGGCACATTCTATGGCTAAAACACTGAGATACAGAACAAGGTTTATAGTGAAAGACAGTCTCGTCCCCACATGCCAGGCGTCTACACGTTTCTTCTGGTATTTACCGCCATGTTTCTACACACTCTATACTGCTGTGCATTGATTTTTTTCAATCTTGGGGGAAATCTCCTGACTCCCTACTGTGAGAGGTGAGGATTTAACTCTCTTAGACTGACTCAGTACCAGCCCAAACCTCACCAGCTCTACACATTGAAAAATTTGTTCCCACATCCTCTGACAGTTATCACAATTTTCAGATAAATCAATAGTGCAGATTTACATTACTATGACTACTACTTGCAGCTGAGTTACTCAAATGCTGTGATTATGTTTTTTTTTCCCCTTGAGTGAGAATAATAAACACCTCTTTTATTTTCCCCATTTGCTTCCTTTTTTATATATCTCAACCCTTTGACAGAATCGTGGCGCTTCTATCACTGGGGTTAAATAGATCAGCTGATCTAACACCTAACAGGTTTTTTTCTTGGACACTCTCCTCCTGGAGCCAGTGTGGGTGCTTGTCCTCTGGGCTCTCAGCAGAGCTATCCTCGTTGGAGTTACCTTCACATTTACCCTGCAAATTTTCTTGCTGGACCTTAGTTTCCTCTGTTCCATGACTTTTTTGTTCTGTTGTAGAAGAGAGAAAGCATGCATGTGAGGCAAAAGTCTCCTTTTCTCCCCTCTTTTTGAGAGACTGCCCTTTTTTCTTCCCTCACACTTGATGAATAAGTTGGCTGGATTCTAGGCTGAAAACCCCTTTGCCTTTGTTTTCTAGTTTGTACAGTTGCCTTTAAGAAGTCTCAGGCCATTCTGATTCCTGGACTTAGGATCAGTGACCTGCTTTTTGCCCCTCCTCTCTGGAAAATTTTAGGAACTTCTTATCTGTGGTACTTTTTTACCAATCTGGACACTCAGCCTTGAAAATCACCCCTTTAGTTCTGGGATTTTTTTATATTATTTTTACTAATAAATAAAATTCTTTGTCTCCTCTATTTCCTTGTTCTCGAAACTCTATTAGCTGGATAATGGACCGCTTTGTTTTATCCTTTTGTTCTATTGGCCGTTTTCTCCTGTTTTCCAGCTCTGTATTTGTGCTCTCAATTGTGGTAGATTGCTGTTACTTTTAAAACAGAACTTAAAATTTTAATTTTCCACAGACTTGTTCTTATATTTTGATCGCTTCTTGAAATAATATATATATTTTTTCATATGGGTGGAAACTTACCTAATCTTTCCTAGGACACTAATTATAGTTTTTTAAAGTATTAATTTGCTTCCTGCATTGTCCTGATTTCCTTTATCCTCTTTGTTCTGGGATCTGTTTGTAATGTGAGAAGCTTTTCTCAAATGTTTGGTGATTTGTGGTTGATCTTCCTATTTAACAGGGAGGCCTAAGAAGCTGACTGGAACCTGTGTGTCTATGGCAGCTTCCTTTTCGTTGTCCTGTGGACCCTGCTTTTTCACTGAGGGGTCCCCTAATCTTCTAATGACAGTATCTGGGTGTCTTCCCTGGCACACCTCACTTTCCCCAGAGAGGAATCTTTATGGGTCCTGCCTAGGCTATCGGTGCCTAAGCCTCAGTTCAGGGAGGTGAGAGAGGAGGGGGTTGGAGGTCCAAAGGCTGAGTATAGGGGCTCTCATTTAATTTTCCTCTCCATTTTCAGCACAGTGTCTGAGTGTGACTGGTATCTTTGAACTTGGAGTTGTTCTGGCTCCGTGTGTGTGTGTGTGTGTGTGTGTGTGTGTGTGTGTGTGTTCTGCAGTGGAAAGCCTCCTGCTGTGGTGGGAGGACCTGGGATCTAGTTAGCTCCTAAAATAAACTTCCAAACATTCCTCTTGCTTCCAGGCTTGCCCCTCACCCCTACATTCAGAGATGCCTGTAGGGGGTTTTCTAGTGAAACACAGCCCGATTCTTGTCTTTCCCCTTGCAGGCAGCCAAACTGTCTCTCGGCTCTGCTGAAGGACCACCCCTCCATCCACTTCGCTACCCCAAGATGTTTCATGCACTAAATTTATTTTCCTGATGTATTTGTCCTCGTGAGATTATAAACATTTCCCTTATACTGTCATCTTAGTAAGGTTTGGGGAGAGAGTGGGACTAAAAATGCACACATTCAGTCCCCCATCTTTAACAACCTGTGTTTATCTGTAGGTTGTGTTTTGTTTGTTTTGGGGTAGAGAAGAGGGGATGAAATGAAAATATGGGCCAGCTCTTTCCAATTTATTCCTATTTAGTCAGGATCCTGATGGTTACACTGATTGGTTCTCGAGGGTTCTTCCGCTGCCTTTCCTGAGCAGGACAGCTTCCGTGCCTCACTGCCCTCACTCCAACCAGTGGGCAAGATGCTGTTAGGTGCTGAGTACCAGAGCGCCACAGGCTCTAAGTCCCCATCACGCCAAGTTCATTTGGAGACAGCCGAATCTCCACAGGGAGTGCTCAGAGGCAACATTCCAGAACAGCCACAGCGTCCTTCTCTCCATCCCAGCTCCAAGACTGCAGTGCTGGGTTGAATACATCAGGATTGACTGCATCTAGCGCATATACCTTAGTCCAGTCTTTCATTCTCAGGACCTTAGTTTCTGCATCTATAAAATGGGATATTGAATTGACAATGTTCTCAGGCTCTTTTTTTTTTTTTTTAGCTCTAATATCCTAAGATTCTATTAAGACGGAAGAAAGTAAAAAACAAAACCAAAAACCAACCTATCAAAATAGTATAAATAGATAGCCAGATACAATCAATTCATCAGTTTTTTGCTGCATGTTTATTATACAGTAGTGAAGGATGTGGCTCTTGCTCTCAAGGACTTTGCCACACGGTAGGGAGGTAAGTCACATATAAATAACTTACTTAAGATAGAAAGTGGGAGGGCCTATCGGAGTGCAGTAGAGACTATATTGCAGACGCTCAGAGGAGAGAGATGATTTCCAACTCGGGAGAACTGGGAAGGCTTCACGGAAGAGGTCTTCCATTTGAGACACAACTAAAGTAGGGGATAGAACAGCCTCTGAAACAACACCTTCCCACGTGAGTCTTGAAAAGCTATCACCAGGAGCAGACCCAGGTGGAGGTCTGGGGGCAGCCCAGGGCAGGAGCATCTGGAGTCAAGGAGCCCCAACATGGGGTGATGAGGTATCCTAACAGGTTGTCACAGGGGCTGTCATGAGCAAGGGATAGTTAGAGACATACACAGACAGGCAGCATTAAAATCTGTCCACGGGGAACATGATGCTAGCCACCAGGCTATAGTTCAGAAGCAAGGTTCTAAGTGAGGAGCATCTTCGGTAGAGTGGGCTTTGCCAAAAGCAGAGCAGGGTTCCACTCACAGAGGAACCGAGGAACCAGTCTGGAGACCCAGCAGGGACTCAGACACAGGCCAAGAGACCAGTGTCTGGTGTCTGCTGGATCTGAGCAGTGTTGTTGGAGGATTGATTCTTGGGGGTAAGATCAAGCCTCGCTATCGGACCGAGGTGTGGTAGAGCGGGACCATGGCAATGTTGAGTCTGAGAACATGGAGAATCTTCCCAGTCTGGGGACAAGACATGAGCTTGTTGGGGAAGCTGGGGGAGCAGCACTTAAGAGCACTCATCTATGAGAAATTGAGAGGTTTCAAGGTTGGGAATCATTTGAGATGCTTGGTGAAGGATGTGGATGGAAATCAAGAATAAGAAGGGCATTCCAGACTGGTAGCAGAAGTAAAGAGGAGCGGTTGAGAAAGGCAGAGCAGGTATAAAAACTGCAGGTGGCCCAGTGTGGCTGAAGAATAGATTGGGAGAGGAAACGCTAGGGGACCTCAGTGGAGGTAAAGAGCAGCCTGAGGCCACCATGGAGTCTGTGCGTAGGAATCTACAATAGACTCCACACGCAGTGGGTCACAACGAAGCAGGCTCGTTAAAGCACCAGAGGCTGGAGACAAGTTTGGGATGCGTCAGATAGGGAGGATAATGGCCTCAACGAGGGTAATTGCAGGGAAATGTCAAGGAAAGACAATATATGAATGTGACCTCAGGGAAGGAACTTTGAATTTTTTCCATCTGGTACCAATAAAATCTTCCACTGGCTTTTTTTTATGTAGAAATCACTGCAGCTGGTATCAACTAAATGTGCAAGCTGGCTCTCAAGGAGGAGAGGAGTCGTCTGTGACCTTGAAATAGGGTGCTGCTAACAATTTATGTGGGGGCTCATCTGAGGAACAAGCCCATTGTCATGACTGACATTGCAGTGTGGCATTGGGCCAATAATTAAACTAGCTAGTACTGATTAAATTATCATTATTACATCTTATGACAGCAGCTACTATTTATTAAGTATCTGTTATATATCAGCCCGATTCCATATCTTATCTCAGATCCTATATGGCTAGTACTGTCATTCGCATTTGACATATGAGAAAGGTGCTTAGTACTACTGGGGATTTACCCCAAAGACATAGATGTAGTGAAAAGAAGAGCCATATGCACCCCAATGTTCATAGCAGCAATGTCTGCAATAGCCACACTGTGGAAAGAGCCGAGATGCCCATCAAAAGATGAATGGATAAAGAAGATGTGGTCCATATATACAATGGAATATTACTCAGCCATCAGAAAAGATGAATACCCAACTTTTACATCAACATGGATGGGACTGGAGGAGATTATGCTAAGCAAAATAAGTCAAGCAGAGAAAGTCAATTATCATATGGTTTCACTTATTTGTGGAACATAAGGACTCTGAGAAACAAACAGGGTTCTAGAGTGGAGGGGGGGGGATTGGTTAGCCCAGTGATGGGTATTAAGGAGGGCACATACTGCATGGAGCACTGGGTGTTATACGAAAACAATGGATCGTGGATCACTACATCAAAAACCAATGATGTATTGTATGGTGACTAACATAACATAATAAAATTAAAAAAAAAAAAAGAAAGGTGCTTAGTGAATTAAGCAATGTGATCAAGTTCACACAACTCGTAAGTAGAACTAGGTTTCAAATCTTGGTCTGTCTGAACTGACACCCTGAGATCTTTCCAGTAATGATCCTATATTGCCTCTGCCCACTAAAAATAGTCTTATTTATGTATATTTCAGTAGAAAGTATGTAAATCTAGCTCTTTCCCTCTTTGTTTGAGTTCTTGTAACCAGGACTAAAAATACCTTTAAAACATCACATGTATGTTTTGTACAAACTGGAAAAGTACTTGTAACTTTTCTTTCATTTCTTACAGTCTCACGGTCCTTTGCTCACCTTGGTTGACCTGGTGGATCTGTGTGTAGATATTTCAAAAGGTTGTGTCTACTTGGAGCAGCTGCACTTCATTCACAGGTACGGTGAATTCTAGATACAAGGTTCTTAATGGACATCGGCACAATAATCACCTGAGGTTTGGGTAAAACATACAAGATAATTAAACATTTCATTACTTCAAAATAGCAAAAGTTTTTGTAAAAGGTCTCTTTCTCTAGAGACCTAGTAGGGTTCCTTGTCTGATCTCTGGAACTTTATTATTAGCATTATTAAATATAGCTTCTGCCATAGGGATCTGGCAGCTCGCAATTGCCTTGTCTCTGTGAAAGACTATACCAGTCCATCACGGGTGGTGAAGATTGGGGACTTTGGACTCGCGAGGGACATCTATAAAAATGATTACTATAGAAAGACAGGGGAAGGCTTACTCCCCGTTCGGTGGATGGCTCCAGAAAGTTTGATGGATGGAATCTTCACTACTCAATCTGACGTATGGTGAGTTTAACAGGACACAGAGGAATTCAGGCAGAACCAGCCAATGTCAGAGCCAGAAGGGAATATAAAAGGTCATCTAAACTTGTGGGACTATTCTTGGGTCTCAGTATTTTCACCCCTCACTCTCATCAGTTTTGATCTGTTATCTTACTAGTACATGTGAAATAGATACATTTACTTCAAGTATTCTATCACTGTCCAAAAACGTAGTGGCTATGACTAATAGGAATTGGTACATATGACTCGATGTCCAAGTATGTGTCCAAATGCCTACTCTTTTGGGATGTGTGGTCATTAATTTATAGGTAGAGTTTAAATCATGGATCTCAAAAACAATATGACATTGGGGAGATTTGGGCATCTCTTTATTATTAATATAGGGTCACTCATGTTTGCTTGTTGACCCCAAATTTTGATTTGAGCTACTCAAAATGTAAAGATTTGTTCAATAACTTTTAAGCTGGACTGGCCCCAGGCAAAATTAGTGACGAGATAAAATTAGGCCTGAGTGTTGCCAGTTCACATTCATGCCTTTCCTCTCCACGTTTACTAGCAAGGGGAAAAAGGTGAAATGCTTTCTTGCTTACCCCTACATTAGTCTGCATGTTGATGTTATGAAAGCCTTAAGTAATGGAGGTCTGCAGTGCAGTTTCAGCTGAGAAGGAGGAACAAAGTGTGTGTGTGTGTGTGTGTGTGTGTGTGTGTCCCCTAAGCCTTCCTATCACCTTTGAAGTGTTGCTAGTAGGCAGTTGCTTTTTCTACTTTTTCTTGAGGTCAACTTGCTTTTAAGTCTCCCATTTGCCTTTTATGGGGCCAATAATGCCAATCACAAAGTAGATCCCAAGAGCCCCAGGAGTAATTACATTGGACAAACTACTCTAAACATGATGTTTGTAATAAGTATAATTAAAGTAAACTCTTTAACATCCTTAGGTCTTTTGGAATTCTGATTTGGGAGATTTTAACTCTTGGTCATCAGCCTTATCCAACTCATTCCAACCTTGATGTTTTAAACTATGTGCAAACAGGAGGGAGACTGGAGCCACCAAGAAATTGTCCTGATGATCTGTAAGTTAATTATGCTAATATAAGCACCTAAAAACCAAAAACATGTGCCCATGCAATCTTATGCCTCACTGGCATGGTATTTTAAAATAAAAACCAGAATTTATATATTTGTGTTGTCTACTAAAATGTAAGTTGATTGTAACATTTAATTTACTAAATACACGATGATCTCTTTTTATATATATGTGAAATTTCACTTCAGAAACAAAATTTAGAAGAGCAGAATATATTTATACTCTTGATAGATGAATTCTAATAAAGATATAAAAGCACTGTGTATACACAAACATACTCTTTTTATTTTGGAAGATCTAATTTGGCTAATACCTCAATTTGCATATTATGAGATCCTATTAAATAGGAATATATTCTTTAAAAGTTAGATTGCCTTTGTTGATGCAGCTGATACTGGGACATGGTACTATTAAAAATTACACAGGTTGTGATCTATTTATGCACTTAACACAAAGTGACTAAGAATTAGTGACTCTATTAAACTGATCCTGGCTACTAATCAATTCGTGATTCTCAGGAGAGTAAGCGATTTTGATCTAATTGTACAGAAAAATAAGCCCAGTTATTTTGCCAAGTAATAATCTGTCTTCTTGTGAAAAACCTCAGCAGAAATACCAAGTTCTAAAACCTTTTCTAAGGGATGTTTGCCCCAAGAAACTTCGAAAGGAACAAATACTAAACAAGTATAAAGTCCTCTGTTACGTGCACAATACCAAGCCACATATTATATGGAATATATAGGTGTTTAAACCATGGCCCCAGCTCTTCAGCATCTCAGAATGTATTTTGAAAGAAGAGAAACACACATGGAACAGTTGGATGACAAGCCAACATGTAATAAAGTGCTAAACCGTGTGGTACAGACAAGTGCAAAAGGAATTAGCAGTATGCGGATACACACCACGGCTGCAGTGCCCTGACTATGCTGTGTTATTTTAGAGGATTATTCAGACTGGAGCCAGAGGATGATTAAGAACTGGGCACCTTGGTTGATGTTCTACTGGTGAACGTTTTTGTATTACTTAAATCTTGCAGCCAGAAGAAGAAGAAGAAGATTTGAATCACTGCTTGTTTCGGATTGGGCTTTTACAGACTCTGGGACATTTACAGGGAGATCAGATGTACACACATCTGATCAAGTTTGGTGACTGTGCTTAAAAATGACTCATGGTCCTTTTGGGGGAGATGGAAAAGAGTCTGGAAATGGGAAGTCAGAAATTATACAGAATTTGAAAACCTTTGGTCTAGGGTTTGAGGAAAAACCCCAGCATGCCTAAGCATGAAATATATTTTTATTGGCTAGCAAACTAATCACTGCTCAGCATCTCTTACACATCTACCAAACACTCAGGATTTTTCCTCAGAATTTCAATTGTACCAGATTTTTATTATCCTTTATTATCTGGCCTATTTCCCCCTAGGAGTTACCATGTACCTCATCACAATTACCCAGTTTTTTTGGATAGGCATTTTAGGAATCAATCACTGAATTGTACATTTTGATTGATGTGTTCATTTAATTTGGAGAGGATGGAGGTGGATAATTACTGGGCAGTTGTGGAGCAGAAAAATGTAGGTATGTTGAACTTTGCTCTACCAAGGTGTATCCAGATACGCAACTAGAAAGAGGAGGAAGAAGGGATGCTAGAAAAGTGCTAGAAAAACATTCCAGTTTATGGGCAGACAAAGATATTCCATATAACATTTATGTTCTATATTTATATAACATACATTTATAGAACTTCTCTAAATATATAACTTAATATTCTATATAACTTTATGTCGAGTAATTCATTGGTTGGATATATTATTGCCCTAATTTTATAAAAATATCATTCCCTTAAAGCCCAAATTTTCCATTGGTGGCTTTGAAGTTCATTTGAACATCGGTCACGAAAAAGTAAACAATGCTTCCAGCCCCCTAAGGGTTGCGGTTCTCAGAGCCCTGGGAAGGGTTAAGGATCCATTGCCAACCAGGAAAACAAGTGTGCTAGGAAATGGAGCTCTTAGCCATGCCATTCAATCTGGCCACGGCCTTAAGTTGTCATGATAAAGATTAACTACTCTCCTTAGAGTACAGAGGAAACTGATTTTTATTTGAAGCAGGTCTCTGAGATCACAGGCCCAGCTTAGAGGGTTGAAAGTCTGCACTGAGCCGCGCTGCACCTTCTATTCACTGCCTAAATGCTCAGCACCTGGATGCACTCTGGTCAGGTGAGCCCATAGATGGCTACGCTGTGCTCAACTATTAATGGAATGCAGGAGTTCAGAGCATTCCTGCCCTTCTTTCCATAGCCTGGGATGTATGCTGGAAAGCCCGGTCCTCAGTATTCTCTTCAACTTTCAGTTTGCACAACATCCACGCCACTCCTGAGAAGAAACGGGATCAAAGGGCAATCTACTTCAAGTGAGAGCTCTTGGGGCTTCTCTGACAGATGTATCACAGTGGTAACTGAAACTACTGGAGAGAATCTCAAATGTAGGAGGTGACAATGGGAGGGCATGAAGGTTCACCATCTTATTTTTCCTCTTAAAATATATGTACACCTAGATGGTAATTGGGCCTCTTGGGGATTGGTTATAATGAGTAAGGGAGTTCTGGAAAATCTGTATTTTATGTGCTTTGTTTCAATACCTATAGAAACTCATCCCCTTCATACTGAGAGATGCTGTGAAATTTTCATCTGTTGAATTTCAGTTGCTTTATGAATTCAAGGACTTTAATACTCACAGAGACCAATAATGAACATGGCTAATGAGTCTCGTGCTATTTTAAAAAAAACATTGAGGCAAAGAAGAGTAAAGGGTTGGCATGGTGAATGGAGGAATTTGAACCTGAACACTTAGCCAGGTGAAATATTTCAAGTATGAGTGAGTATTTTGTAGAGCTAGAAAAACCAGCCGAGGGAAATTTTAACAAAGCAAATGACCTGTAAGTTTATTTAGAGTACTATGCTCGAATATTTGTAACTATAACGTAGGATAAGTGCGATATTGAATTGCGACAAGTGCAGGATTGTAAGGGAAGACCCGATGCCAAAGGTATAGTTGCTGTTATTAATTTACCTGAAAGATATGAGAAATGCATGTTTTAGGAGTTGTTATATTCATAAACGCCTTTTCGTTCCACTGCCACCTCAATGCTGTTTAAGAGTGTTAAGTTGCACTCCTTATTTTTAAATGATTATTGCTTTCTAGAGCTCCTCTTTTCTTAATCTAGGGCAATTCCCTGCTCCTTTGCTCCCGGATGGTGGGAGAGAAAGATTTGATATACTATCAGGTCGTATGTATTTGCCATCAGAAATTTAAGAATAATGACTGGGTTCAATGTAAATGAAAGCCCCTTAGACAAAAGACAATAGGGATGTCTGTTGAAATAAGTTACAGGGATTAAACAAGAGGCTGAACATCTGGAGGGTCGTTTGAGTGGGTGAGAAACAGACTAAGTGGTGACTGTTAGGAATGGCTTCTTCCTCCTTGCACCTCCTTCCTTCTCCCCTTTCTTCCTTCTCACTTTTTCTTTTCTCTCCTTCTGAATCATCTCCGTTAAGTATCTTGAGACCTTTATAGAAATGAAGCAGGTTAGGGGTGCCTGGGTGGCTCAGTCTGTTAAGCGGCTGCCTTTGGCTCAGGTCATGGTCCCCGGGTCCTGAGATTCAGCTCTGCTTTGGGCTCCTTGCTCAGCGGGGAGCCTGCTTCTCCCTCTGCCTGCCACTCCCCAGGCTTGTGCTCTCTCTCTCTTAAATAAATAAATAAAATCTTAAAAAAAGAAATGAAGCAGGTGGTAAATAAATAAAAAACTTCTTAGTTAACCTTAGTGGCAAGTCTTGAGAGATTCTAATTACCTCTTGGCAATATCTTTGAATTGCAACTGTATTTTCAAAAGGGATATGATTCCTGTGGTGAAGTATACTTTCTCCTTGCAACTTTTAGGACAACCCTTAGGTGATCATCAAGATCCTGCTTTAACTATTGGTTAAAATTGCATGATCGAATATAGTTATGATATTTTATTTCAGAGTCTAATCATCCTTCATTCAAATATTTTTATCACCCCTGTTTTTAAATGAGAGGTTATAAAGAAACATGTAAAAAATAGGTTCTCAGCCTTGATTCTCATTTTTAAGAAGTAGAGCCAAGTTTGGCACTCTATATTGAGAACGTAAATTCCTTGTCGTGTATCTGAAGTCATCAGATGAATACTGGAAATAGACCAATATTAGGTTTCCCCCTAATACTCTGATATTGAGTACCAACTCTGACCTGAGGTGCTTGTCAAGAAATGAAAGAGATGAAAGTGGACTTTGCAGGCCATACTATAATGGAACGGAGGTTTTCCATTATAATTTCTAACATAGATACTAGCTATTTTAAATATGATACCTATCATGATTTCTTGGTCATTGTCACCCAGTGACTGAATACATCCTTATCCTAGCACCACTGCCATTACCTTAGTCCAAACCATCATTATCTCTGACCTCATCTTCTTTAATAACTTCTTTGCTTCTCACTTGCCTCTCTACAATCCATTCATTCTCCACATATATCAGCTGGAGTAATTCCCTAAAAATGTGAAGATCATGCCTTCTTAAAAAACTTCAGCAGCTTCCCATCATAGTGCCATAAAATCCAACTCCTAGCCTGGCCTATGAGACCTGCATGATCTCCCCTTCTTCTTCTGATGTCCTTTCACGCTCTCTCCCTCAAGGACGGCTCTTTGGCCACACTGGCGTTCTTTCAGTTTCTAAAATGAGCCAAGCTCTTTCCAAATTTAGGAATTTACACGTGCTTTTCTGTCTTCTAGTATGTTCCCTGCATCCCATCCCCATCCTGTTCCCATGAGTAGCATCTTATTTTCCTACAAAGTTCCTTGGCTTAAATGTCACTTCTTCAGAGTGTACTTCTGAGAGCAACTTACTAAAAATGTTCCATCTCTATTAGAGATCACATTTGTTTTCTTTAGCACTTTTTTTTTAGAACTTGTAATTTGTAATTGTATGTTAATCTGTTGATACAGTAGTACTAATATTTTTTAAAGATTTATTTATTTATTTTTAGAGAGAGTGAGAATGAGCAAGCCGGGGGTGGAGAGGGAGGAGGAGCAGGGCAAAGGGGAAGAGAGTCTCCAGCAGACTCCACAAGGAGCACAGAGCCCAATACAGGGCTCCATGCAGGCCTCCATCCCATGACCCTGAGATCACCACCTAAGCCAAAACCAAGAGGCAGATGCTTAACGGACTGAGTCACCAAAGTGCCCCAGTAGTACCAATATTTTTAGATACGTCCCAACTTATGTTTCTTCATCAGTTTTTCTCTCCCTGCCGCCAATCTGACCTCTAGCTCCAGGAAGTGAAAAAAAAAAAAAAAAAAAGGAGCAGGTACTTGACCTTTTTAGTAAGTCATAGACTCAAAAGCCAGGTTTGGAGGAGGGAGAGGTTATCTAGAATCCTTTAGCTCCTTGTTGGTATGCTAAATGCCAGGTTTGAGTGACTAAAACCTATAATTCTGTGTAAGGATAATCTCATTAAAAAGAGGGAGCAGTAGAAACCCCATTCCTTCTAAGCCCTGTGGGAAGTGTCAGAAGAAGAGACCTTAACAGATAGAGGTAGGAGGGTGAAGATGTTGGATATCTAGGTTCTGAAAAACCTCCTGTAGGCTTCAGTTAGCCCAAGTGTGGGCAACTGCCCACCTCTCCCAATTTGGGAGGATGGCAAGTTGATCATTGAGCAGGGGACCCCTCCCCCATATTGATATGGAGACCCAGCATCAGGAATAAGGTAGAAGGGCATGTCCAGACAGAGAAGGTCAAGCTTGCACTTCCAAGCCTCCTTTGTTTCCCATGCAGTGTGAACATTTTGTTGAAAACTAGAGATTCAGCCAAGGAGCATCCTGTAGGGACACAATAGAAGCAGGAACGGATCCCCTGGGCCTTGTGAGCATATACAGGACATAATGCAGTCTCAGAGAAGGTTATGGCTAGAGAGAGGGAAGGGAGGAGCAGTTCAGTGGGAGCTGGGTGCAAAGAAAATGTAAGGAAACCATGGGCTGCCTGTCTTAGGAATGGACCAGATCAGTCACTCCTCACTGAATTCCTGATCATCCTACTCTGATACAAGCAAAGATCCGGAGGACACAAAGGGGTCAAAAAGGTTCTTCACTGTGCCATTATAAGTCACATAAGACTTTCACCCAACATGTACGCTGCCACCATCTTGTAGAACAGGACAGAGGGAGTAGGAATAGCATAAAAATAGAGATTGAGTTATTAAGTGGAAAAGACTGAGCATGACTTAAAAAGATCATTTAAAATTTTGAATCACACCAGGTTTTAAACTGCATTGTACTTAATGAAGTTCATTTTTTTCTCTTAGGTGGGGGCTCTAAGAAAGACCTAATTAGTAGCAGACAATGTAAAAGAGCTACATTTTTTCCTGTTCCTAGGAGTTGTAGTGAGATAGATTTTTGTCATCTTCTTACATTTACCATTTGTATCCCTATGAGGACAGGAGCCACACTACCACATCCCCAGCTCTTGATATACTGCTGATATAAAATAAGTGTCCAACAAATCTTTGCTGAATGAATGAACACAGTTAAGAGTGCTACACAGACATTTCTTAGACAGCTGTTAAGGAAAAAATAATGTTTAATAAACCAGCTATTACTGGAGCGCTTGGGTGGCTCAGTTGTTAAGCGTCTGCCTTTGGCTCAGGTCATGATCCCAGCGTCCTGGGATCAAGTCCCGCGTCGGGCTCCCTGCTCGGCGGGAAGCCTGCTTCTCCCTCTCCCACTCCCCCTGCTTGTGCTCCCTCTCTCGCTGTGTCTCTCTCTGTCAAAAAAATAAATGAAATCTTAAAAAGAAAAATAAACCAGCTATTACCGTCTGAGGAAACTGAGTCTCTTACTTAACCTGACAGTATAATGAAGAGTAAAAGCATTAGAATTGGATGTTTCTACCTCAGGTTCTGCCACTAAAGATCTATGTGGCTTGGAGTAATCTTAGATTTAATTTTAGATGTCAATATATGAATGTAAAATCTTCTTAGTCTTCAATAATTTTTATAGCTGTCAATTCCCTTATGCATTGAGTAATTGTTCTCCAGCCATCTATTTATCTGTTTATTTGGATTAATAACTATTAAAAATAATAGCTTTTCAAAAGAAATAGCTTTTCAAAAGAAAGGTATTATGTAACAAAGGTAGTAATACTGCAAGGCACTGTTAAATTAGAAACCAAAGATTTTGTTCTGGTTTATTTATATTAATTATGGAAAACGGGCAGTAAGTCAAATGTGTTGCCTTCCGAAATGACCTTACATAGACTATCAGTACTGGTTGCCTAATGATCTCCAATGACCGTTTACTTTCATGTCTTTACCCATGTATCCAGGTGGGATCTATTGACCCAGTGCTGGGCTCAAGAAGCTGACCAAAGACCTACTTTCCACAAAATTCAAGACCAGCTTCAGTTATTCAGAAATGTTTCCTTAAAGAGTATTTCTCAACGCAGAGAAGAAGCAGACCCCAGTGGAGTCATAAATGAAGGCTTTGAAGGTAAGTTTGATTCTTTTTCAGAATTTTCTGGTTTTCTTTCCAGTGTGAATTGAAGAGGTTAAAACGAGATATACATAGAAGACATTTATGGTGAGTAAGAAGAATAATATACTGGCACCATCGTCATAATAATGAAGTGCTCATTGTACTCCTCTTTGGAAATTATTTTTATTTGTGCACTAAATTAAAAAAAGAAGAATTGTGATATGGCCCCTGGATTTATCATCTAAGATAGTAAGGAGGTGAATTAACATGTTAGAAATCTGTTTTCCTTCCCCTCCACCCCTCATACGAGTTTCAACCTCAAGTGCAGAGCTGAGTTAATTATAGAGGGTTAGTTGGTGGTACATTATGATCATTGGTCTATGCAGGGCTTCTCCCTTGTTTGTTTAGTCCCTTTATCTCCATATTCTTCTCCTGTTCTACTTCCTCTCTCCTCTGGCCAGGCAACCATTCTAATGCCTTTAATGTGTATCTTTTTATTTGTATGTTTTGCTGCAAAATGTGTATTGTTTTGTATACACAGATGCTGCTGTATTTGTAAAGCTTCTTTTCTTTTTCATTGAGCACTGTTTCTAAGAGCCATCCGTGTTGCTATGTATATATCTAATCATTGCTTCTAACTGCTGAGTAATTTTGCAATGATTATTGGAGTGGCTCACGCCTTGTTAAGGTCTAGTCTGAGTCCACAACCTCAGTAATTTGGTAAATGAGGCAATAATCTTCTGGAACCATTCTACTGTGATGGACAAACTAACCGTTTTTAGTTCAATGAAAAGTCCCAAATGGAATTAAAACCCAGTAGTCACTTAATTCATTTCCCAAATCAGATTTATAATATGTTTGCCTCCTTGGCTGTAGAAAAATGAATTCTAAAATGAGCCACTATTAAAAGTTCCCAGGGCCCTTTGTGAATGCAGACATTTTTGCTTAGAAATAAAGCTGGCAAGACGGACCACGAGTCAGAATCTCTCAGGAATCAGGCCCCTCAGTCTTTGCAGTGACTGATGATAAGAGGCTGACGGCCGTCGTGGAGTCCAGAGTGAGACCTCTGCCTGGAGCGATGCTCTTGACTAATAGCAGGGAAGAATATGAGGCACAGGATGAACATCTGCTTGTCTTGCATGCTGTATCTCTGAATATGAATTGGGGGCAACTTAGACTCCATGACATGCATGGAAATAACACGGATCGCATGGTTTCCCTAAATGAACAGTCAGTGACAGACTGGAAAGGGCTGTGCTTGTCTTGAGCATGCCTCGTTACCCTCAGATAAGCCTTGGTAACAGCCCCACACTGGCTCCCCCTGCCTTCCGGTCACGGAACCCCGCTGATTCTGAGTGTCAGCGGCCAAGCCCTGAGGAGTGCCAACTGGGGCATTAGCCCCATCCTTGTGGAGGGTTCTGTGCATATAGGTACCTGCGTGAAGACCACACAGGATAAGGAAAAACAGACCGGAAGCCATTCTAGGTACTATCAAGTCCTTCTCATTTTCTAGGCATTTACTTAACGTATTTCTCTGAGTGGAATTTTGATAAAATTTTTTTAAAAATTATTTCAGCAGGTATTGACTTGTTGCAAGGCATAGTGTTAAGCATCTAAATTTAATGTGTTCCATTAGGCTGTTTTAAGAAAAAAAAAAAAGAGGCAAGAATATTTCTTTCCCTTGAGCAATTAGAGTCAGTTTCTTTAATTTTGTATTTAAGGTTTAATAGTGAGCGCTGCTTCTATTGGCTGTCCTTGTCCCAGGGCTGCATCTCTGTCCCTACTGTTCTGTTGAAGCCATTTGAATCTGCTCCTCTTGGCCTGGTTCTTAGTTGTGGTAACCTCACATACGGAAACTTGAGAGAAAGCGCAATCCGGGATCGTTTACCAATACGTAAAAGGAGATCTTTTGTTCCTAAGATAGGTAAATGGCAGTAACTGAGTAGAGCCCACTGTGTAGACATGTGAATCGCAAGCAGAGTGTGGCTTTGCTTGCCTGGCACTGAAAGAATGTTTTTCTTCCTAAATCACTGCTCTTATCTCTGCAAGCAGCACTTAACTGAGAAGACCCTGATTCAAATTTGTGACTATCCCTTTTGCAGACCTTATAAAATTAAGCACAATTCTTATCGTTTTAAAGCCTTAAGAATTTCTGTTATTTGACATCAATCATCAAAATGACTCCTGATTCCTTTCCAGTTTTCCTTAGAATTTTTCCAGTAATCAATCTCAGTAACTGCTCTCGCTGTGCTATCTCATAACTGCATCTACATTTTCAAGATCTTTGTTATGAAAGTAATTTATGTTTATGGTTAAAAAACATATAAAATTATAAAAACAGAATAAAAAGCAAAAGTCTCCTACTTGTCTCTGTCCTTACTCTCCAGTGCTCGCCATAGTTAGCAACTTGGTTATATGCTTTTAGATATTTTATATGCATATACAACCGATTATGGAAATATTTATGTATGTTTATATGTGGATTGGCTGGATTCAGAGATAAAATTGATGTAATCTAGAGGACTGAGTGGGATATAGGTTCTCTGGTCAGGGCTATATTATCTTTTTTCTAGTAAGTGAGCTGATATGTAAGGATTTGGGGAGCAGGAAGCATTTTCTCTTGCCACTGAGAGGGAGTTCGTGTTCTGTGGGAGTCCAGAGGAAGGACGCCAAGTCCATATCATGTGTCAGAGAGTCAATAAAAGCCAGTGGGAAGAGGTTACTTCCAAGCTGAGTTTTGCAGAGAGGTGAGAAAAACAGTATTTCAGGATAGAAGGCACAGTATGTAGAAAAGCAGGGAATAATAGAGAATGGGGTGTACACAGAACGGCATGTAGTTTATCACATATGAGGCTGGGAGATGGCAAGGGAGGAAATTGGAGGGAGAGTAGTCATACATAAAAAAATCAGGTAAAAAAATGAAAATGAATGGAAGCTGAATTAATGAATGGTAATAGATACAGAGAGGAGGAAACGAAGTCCAGAGGTAGATGTTGTAGGACTTGACATCTAACTGAGTGACAGAGAGAGGAGACAATGGTGAATCCCAGTGATTTGTGAAAGTAGGTGAAAAGTGGTGCTCTTCCCAGAGACGGGGGGCATAGGAAGAAGAATAGCTTCGCACAGATTTGGTTTCAGCTGGCTGTGGGCTAAGTGGAGAAACCTCATATTCAGTTGAAAGATCTGTCCTATAAATATAGGTAGTTGAAGTCAAACCCGTATGTGAGGTTACCACAAATAAGAATTGAGGTCATTCAATTAGAGTGTATAGAACAAGGAGAGGAGTGAATGATGGATGGGACCTAGAGAACAGTCAAGATATTAGAGACTGGCAAAGAAAGATGGTGGCACAGAGACAAGAAGCCAGAAAGGGACAGGAAGGTCATGAGAGAGTATTGTCAGATCGAAAAGAGAGAGGCTCATGAAGGGGGGAGTGGTCAAATGCTGCAGAGATAGAGAGTTCCAGGGGGATGCAAAGATCTTACAGTTGACATGTATTATATTTTAAAATCTAACTCTTTGCTTATGGAGTCCTTTCCTTCTAATGTGTGCAGACATTTTATAAACATCACAGAGGCTGCCATAGGGGCTTAAGAGGGCCTGAGAGCTGAGCGTTACCTTAGCCTCTACCAGAAGTCTCTGTGAACCCTTAAGACAATCTTTTTACTATGTTGCATTACCTAGTTCATCTGTGAGGCTGAGATAAGTAACAAACAATGCTCACATTAAATACAGAGAACAAAAACCTTATTGTGAATGGCTTTTATTTATTTTTCTCATCTTTTTTAAAAATTTAAATTCAATTAGCCAACAAATAGTACATCATTAGTTTCAGATGCCCAGGGCTCATCACATCACGTGCCCTCCTTAATGCTGATCACCCAATTACCCCATCCCCCCACCCAACTCCCCTCCAGCAACCCTCAGTTTGTTTCCCATAGTTAAGGGTCTCTCATGGTTTGTCTCCTTCTCTGATGGCTTCCCATTCAGTTTTCCCTCCCTTCCCCTATGATCTTCTGCACTGTTTCTTATAGTCCACATATGAGTGAAACCATACTGATAATTCTTTCTCTGATTGACTTACTTCACTCAGCATAATACCCTCTAGTTCAGCTAATCTTATTGTAGCCCTTTTTAATGTGCCCTTCACTGTGTTATGTGGGTTAACTCATTAAATACTCACAATAGTCTTATGGCATGGGTATTATAGCACCATTTTACAGATGAGAAGACTGAGATTTAGCAATTTGCCCGTGGCCATACTGCTGAGGTGGGGCTGGAGTATGGCTTCTGCTTTCAGCCTTCACAGAAACATGGCTGTCATAAGGAAAATACCCACACACCTTCCCCAATTTGTTATCAATAGTGTCCTGTGCAGCTAGGGATAGTGAAAGAACTTATTACTTCTGGCTTGCTAGAAAAGATACCCCAATTTGTCCTGGTCATTTAGGTGCCAAGTTGTTGGCAGACTGAATTAAAATTCTAAGTAATATTCAAACAACAGTGAAGCAGACAAACATGCAGAATAACGATGCAGGAAGAGTTTAACGAGGAATATAATCAAACTTCGATAATTTAGATAGAAACAAGCAATTCTGTGCCATGACAGAAATTCAATTTTAGTAAAAGAGAAATTCTCATTCTGTTATTTACAATGAATGTAAATCCTGAAGGTAAGGAATGGAAAGAGATATGGGAGTCACTAAAAATTTTGATTATTGAGATGTGACTGAATAAAAGCGACAGAGAGAAGAAATGGACTGACAGGCAGAGTTTGCATATTTGCAAAGGATAGAAATCATAAAACAGTCCCTTCAAGGGAAGCCTAAGCTTAATTACCTTTTTAATAAGAGAGAATGTGTTTAATAATAGTTTACTGCTCTGCAGACTGGTGGGCATATTTAGCAAAGCAGTTAAGATGTCTGTCTTGACTGTTATTATTGGAGATACATAAGAGGGGTAAGAAAACCATTGGAAGGACTTTTTTTGAAAGAAAAAAAAAGCTGGGAGGTGGTGGGCATTAGGATTACAGGGAGCAACAATACCATGCCTATCCTATGGTCCTACTGACCTAATGGGGTAGAGAGGGGATAGAGAGAGATTAGTAACATATCTGGGCATCTAGTAAAAATATCCCAGTGACTTCATCCAAACATTTTTGTAAACATCACCTCATCAGTCCCAGAGAGTTCTACAGGAAACAAATCTAAATGCTCCTCTGCTGTTCTAAACATAGCCAGTCAGCCAGCATATGTCTCGTCTGTAAATACCCTGTCTTGCTTGGAAGTCTTTATTTTAATATTTCCCTCTTAAAGAAAGGGTTGCTGAGCACATGCTATCTCTGTTCAGGATCTCTGCCTTAAGATCTGACCTGCAGGCTTTCTATTCAGTTTTAAACAAAAACAAACAAACAAAACACCCTCCTCCCCACCATCTCTCATAAGTTCTTTATGCAATAAGAAGATGTACTAATTGCTGAAAGCTTGCCAGGGTCAAGTTACTAAATATTGGTCTAAGTACTCTAAACCAATGAAGAAGTTAGCTAATGATTTTTCTTTGATGTTCGGTGCCAGAATTTGTAAAAAGAACTTATCTGCCTTATATAAAAGTTTGTTTTTTTTTTTTCAAGTAACTCAACAAGGGGAAAAAAAAATTGAAATCACGTATGGGTAGAACATTTCCAAATAGGCTATTTAATGGATTAAAGGTATGAAAATGAAGCTGCTGATAATATGAGTAGCTAGACCTTTACTATAGATTTAAGTTTTGAAATTTTCTCAACTTTCCTTTAGCCTGATTTCTTTAAACCTTTTCAGGAACATCCTAATGTCCTCAATAATCTGGGCCCCTGGACTATTTAAAGTTAAATATCTTATTTCTTCCTATCACTTTTTGATATTTTTGGTTGCTATCATCATATATAGAAAACTGTTCTTATGAGTGTCTCAATGGCTCTTAGTGCATGTTGACCATAATCCTAACAGCAGGATGCTTCCAAAGATTAAAGCACTTAGGCATTAACCAAGCTTGGCATCTGATTTCTATGGGGTTGATATTTTATAACACGGCGTGACAATCTGTGTGGTTTGCAGTGGGCTATCATGATGTTTGAACGATGAAGAGGAACATGAAATGATGGCCAGGAGTCTGTGAGCCTGTCACTCCACCATCTTGTCCTTCGCCAGTGTGGGAAGGTGGGCAAACAAATGCGCACATCCTAAGACAGAGCAGGGCCAGTGGTTCACATGCTCTTACAATAAAATAAGATTCGTAGTTCAGGCAGAACCATTACATTCCATTGGCAAAAAGTAGCTACAGTAGTGCCTCCCTCAGTCCTTTGAAGTTGTTTCTTTCCCCCATATTTCCATTTAAATTCACTCCAAAGAAACCCAACCTGGGTGTACATCAGGGCTAAGGGCAGAAGGTTGGCAGCGCAGCTGACCTCACCCTCCTTAGTGACACCCATCTGGAAGCTTCTTGCTGGAAGAATAATGGAGACAAAGGAAGGACCACCCTCTGTTGACCAAAATGTTTCTGATTTGTAAAATATCATCCATTTTGAAAGAACAGGAATATTTCTAATCATAAATTTTTCATCCAGGTAATAACACTCAGCAATTGGAAAGCATTGATCACCAACAAACAATCCCCATAATACACATTTATATATTTATGTTTATATTGTGTACTTGTCCCTTTTGATTACCTAGATTTTGTGAAATGTTTCAGAAGCTCTGCTATTAGGTTTCCGCAAGAATTCTTCTACTTTTCTATGGAAAAAAGGTCAGTCTTTAAGTAGAGAAAGACAAAATAATAATAAGCGTAATTGTGAAGAAGGCAAATTACCCTCTAGCTGCCCATTTTTCTGCCCAGCCACCCTGACCCCACACATGAGCATCCAGAGTCTGTGCCTTTCAAGGACTCCTATGGGGCACACTGCCCACCCACTTGGCTCCTCCTCACAGAGCACGGCAGCTCTGCCCTTCCATCGGGGAGGGTGAATATGGGGACACTGTCTGGGTTCAAATTACAGCTGTGTGACCTTGGGCAAATTATTTAACCCCTCTGTGCCTCAGTTTCCCCAAATGTTAAATGGGGATGATACCAACATCTACTTAATAGAAGAGTGAGTTAATATACATATATAGTTTAGAACAGTGCCTGGCACATAGTAGGTTCTCCGTGTGAACAACAACAATAGTGATCAGTGTTATTATATTTCATGTCAGTTTCCTTCTCCCTCAACTCAAACTTGCCAGGCCTCTCCATTTCCTATCAGCCTTATGAGGTCATAAGCATGCTAGTTTATTTGCTAAGTAGTACTAATGCAACATGTCCCAGGGAGATAGACAGCTGAAGGGGACCATTCACACCAATTCATACTCAGTGTGCTCTTGCCTCGGGGTCCTTGTTCTCGCTGTTCTCTTTTCCTTGAACATTCTTCCTCAGATACCCAAGTGCTGAATTCTCTCACTTAGTTCAGGTCCCTACTTGCAATGTACCTCGTTAGAGAGGACTTTGCTGACGTTTCATCTAAAGTAGCTACCCCCTTTCATGCCCACCGTTATTTTCTTGCCCCCTTTTGCTGCCACTCGTCACCACCCGACACAGACTTAGTTGGCTGCTAGTTTATTGTCTGTCTCCCCGCCATTAGAATGTAAATCCCGAAGAGGAACAACTTTGCTTTGTTCATTGTTGTCTCATCAATACTTAGAACACAGCCTGGCGTGTGTTAAGCATCCAATAAATATCTTAATATATGATTAAATTACTCAATCAAAAAGAATGTATCTTTCAAGGTGGATATTTGAGCTGGTGGACTAAAAGGTAAGCACTTTAGACAAAAAGGGCCATTGTAAGGCCACTTAATTCCTATCCCCAAGGCTGTGACCTGTTCACTTATGGCAGAGTTATCCTCTCTGCTCTCTCCCCACATTTTACATATTCCTTTATTATATACAGCACACATTGTCTTCTATAGTAATGTTTCTGCTCCCCTATGATGAGCCTCAAAGACAAGGAGCCTCAAGACAAGGAGCGTATCTTGTTTCTTTGTATTCCCTGGTGGTCCTCATAAATGTTTGCCGAACCAATGTTTATGGTTGGTATTGTTATAATTCTTGTACAGTCTGTATATTAGAGATACAGAAGGTCAAATAGATACTAGTATAATCTTTACATTTTTTTTGTCACAGATGAAGATGGCAGTGTGATCTGTTTGAATTCAGGTGACGTTATGTCAATAGCCTTAATGGAAACCAAGAACCAAGAAGGCTTAAACTATATGGTACTTGCCACAGGATGTAGCCAAGGTGAAGAAAATTCCAAGGGTCCTCTAGGCTCCAAGGAATCTGAATCTTGTGGTCTGAGGAAAGAAGAGAAGGAACCACATGTGGACAAAGATCTCTGCCAAGAAAAACAAGTGGCTTACTGTCCTCCTGGCAAGCCTGAAGGCCTGAACTATGCCCGTCTCACTCATAGTGGATGTAGAGATGGGTCTGATTAGTAGCTCTGTTTGGGAAATGCGGAGTTGAGATAAACACTCCCATTAAGTAGTTACTGAAAGAAAACCCTAGTAGAATGATAGATGTGGTGGTAGTCTATGACTCCAAATTAACACTGAAAAGTTCCTGACTTCCTGAATTCTTGGTTCCAAGAGCCATTTGATTTCAGTTGTGACAATCCCCATAACAACTGCCTAACCTTCAGCAGAATTCCCAAGTGAACCACTAAACATTAGGAAAGCTTAGGAAGACTCAAGAATCTGGAAGGGAAACTGCCCTCCCCTCCCTTGAGGCCCCTTAGTCCATTGCCCACCCTTCAGTCTGGGCTGGACCAGAAGCATCTTGGTTAGATGGTGAGAGACAAAAGAGCTATGTTCAGGGACCTGAAGGAGGGGGATGAAGAGCATGCTCAGGGGGTCGACTGAGCTACAGATATATATATTTATATCTGGAAATGACTAAGTAACTCCACACATACAGAAGGAACCAGCACTTGGGACATGAGAGATCATTTGGAATGCTATTACTACAATAAAATATTGTCTTTAATGACTACTCTAAAGTACTTTGTATTTTGAGCCTTGGAAGAGCAGCTTCAGAGAGCTCTAAGTCCTAAAGTTTAACATTCCATGAACTTTGGGTTATAGAAAAATCGCTCTGTGACTTGTGTGCTGCTATGGAATTTAGCTAATATAAAGATCGTTTTCATTTGCTGTATCTATCTTATACATAAAATACTTAAGATTACACTTAGTATCAACTCTCCTTAAAACTAAATATAAATGATTGTATGATGTTAATTTAAGCTCTGTGATTTTTTAGCAACTACATGAAATAATAGATATCTAAATGAGAACTATTAAAAACATTTCTTCAGAGAAATGCTCTGATTTAAAGCCAATCGTGTTTTTGCAGTCACCCATTTAAATCTGAGTGCCTCAATTCCTCCAAGGGCAACGCTAATGAAAGCATTCTGTGTGTTATCAGTTGCAGTATACAGGATGTTTGCTAGATACAGAAAATACTTTGATTATAAAATTTGCTAAAAACTACTCCTGGAAGAGGATCACATATCCATTTGCACCAGGGATAATTTGGTTCTTTTTTTAACTTGCTTACTGCCTGAGAGGCTGCACCGATGGTCGGCTGCATGATGAGGGACACAGGCAAGTCGGTGTGTGAGTTCTGTGTGGGACGGCCCCCAAGGAAATGTCCAGGACCTGTGGCCTCTGCTATAACTGTGATTCCATGGAACAAAGCGGGATATTTTCTCTCTAATCTTCTGATGTTCTAATGGACATTTATCATTCTTCTCAATAGCCCAGCATATGACGCCCCTTGCCATGCTGGGGAATTCCTCCACCTGTATCTTCTGGGTGGGAGCTACATTCGATTTGCTTCCCCCAAGATCTCTTGTAGTAAGAAGGCAGGCATGTGACCCCCACCACTCAGACACACCTACCGCATGCTTCTAATTGAGAGGTAAGGAAGCAAAGAAACAGGGCCCACAGTTAGTCTTCCCAGGTGGTGGCGGCGACTGTCACTGGTCTGACTCCTGGCATCCTGTGTCCAGGGCCAAGACAGTCTGCAGAGCAGATCTGGAGCCTGGTGCCTCTCGCAGTCCGGGTAGCCAGATCAGACTGGTTCTGCTGTCTGCTTTTAGCCAGTGCTCCGGCTCCAGTCTGGCTCTCAAGCCCTCCCAGGGATTTTGTGAGTTACCCTCCTATCCTTTTAATAAATGTTTTTCTTTTAAATCAGCTGGAGTCAGTTTCTGTTGCTTGCAACCAGGACTTTCACTCTGCCAGTGGCATGGACCTTTATTTTGGAATAGACAAAAAGAGATGAAAAGTATGTAGAAGAACTGGGTTTTCAGCACATTTGCATTACAATTTGGACAATAGAGAAACTTACAGAATAGCTGAGGCGAAGAGCCCATAAAATATCATGTTTCAGGGGCACCTGGGTGGCTCAGTTGGTTAAAGCAGCTGCCTTCGGCTCAGGTCATGATCCCAGGGTCCTGGGATTGAGCCCCGTGTCGGGCTCCCGGCTCAGCAGGGAGCCTGCTTCTCCCTCTCCCTCTGCTTGTGCTCTCTCTCTCTGTCTGTCTCTCTGTCAAATAAATAAATAAAATATCATGTTTCCGCGAGGCTATAAATGTAAATTAGTAGTCTTTTTAATAATTCATAATGAATAATATTGATAGAAATATTTAATACAAAATAAAATAGTGGCTGAAATCTCATGGGTAAAATTTATTATAAAGTGATAAAATACAAATGACTGGTAATATTGAAAACTATATAAGTTAATTCTGGAAAAATTAGATCTTATAATCAAGAGGGAAAAATTGGCAATGGCTAAAAATACTACTTGTTAAAATATTTTTTACTAAAGGGGCACCTGGGTGGCTCAGTTGGTTAAGCGTCTGCCTTCGGCTCAGGTCATGATCCCAGGGTCCTGGGAACCTGCTCTGGGCTCTGTGCTCAGTGGGGAGCCTACTTCTGCCTCTCCCTCTGCTGCTCCCTCTGCTGCTCCCCCTACTTGTGCTCTCTCACTCTCTAAATCAATCAATAAATAAACTCTTAAAAAATATTTTAAAAATCCACTAAAAATTGATGGAAGAATATAATATTCGTGATAAACTTTTTATCTGCAAAATTTGACTTGGAAAAAAAAATGGCTCCCAAAGGCAAAAGTTAAAATTGGTAAGACTAAAACACAATAATACAAAAGCCAATCAATAAATCTAACTTTCATTTTACTTTATTTTTTTCTCATTGAAGCATAGTTGGCATAAAATATCCTGTTCGATTCAGGCATATATCATGGTAATTTGATATTTTTATACATTACAAAATGATTCCCACAATAGGTCTAGTTACCATCTGTTGCCATACAAAGTTATTACAGTATTATTGACTATATTCCTTATGCTTATATTCCCTAGGTACATTACATCCCATGACTTATTTATTTTATAACTAGCAATTTGTACCTCTTAATCTCCTTCACCTATTTCACCTTCACCCTCCCCCTCTGGTAACTAACAGTTTGTTTCCTGTACCTATGAGTCTGTTTGTTTTGTTTTATTCGTTCATTTGTTTTATTTTTTTAGATTCCACGTGTAAGTGAAATTATATGGTATTTGTCTTTCTCTGTCTGACTTATTTCACTTAGCAAAATACACTTTAGGTGCATCCATCTAAATTTCATTTTAAATTGTTCAAGGAAAAGAAATAATTCATGAGGAAAAGTAAGTTGCAAATGAAAAATATTGTTTACAAACAACAACAACAACACAACAGACTATAAATATAGAGAACAAACTAGTGGTTGCCAGAGGGGTAGGGTGGGAGAGGGGTAGGGTGGGAGAGGGATAGGTGAAATAGGTGAAGGGTAATGATTAAGAGGTACAAAAAAGAAAAGAAATATTGTTTATAATTTAACATTGCCAACCAAACAAAGATTTACCTAGATAAAATCAATATGTTGATGTAATTCTGATGAAAATGTTTTACTTAAAATGCCCTTGAGAAAAGAGCCTGTCCCTGGGCCCAGATACGTTCTGTTGCTCACCCATCCTGGTTTTGCCTGGCCTTGTGGGACTCCTTATCTATTCCCTGCTTGTCTGAATTGCACTCATCCTTTAGGATCAGCTCATATTCCCACTGTTTGGAAAGGCTTGTCCTTAACTGCCTCTCCTCTCCCTTCTCGAAATTACTGTTGCCCTTCTTGTCCTTGCATCTTATTTAGCAGTAGCCACATATATCTCCATCCAATTTCTATGTATCTTACCCACTTGAATAAATAGCAAGCTCTCTGAAGACAAGGTGACATATTTTAACCCTTTGTATCTTCTCTCAGCCAAAATAATGTTTAATGGATTAATTGGCTGATTTTCTCATCATCTTTTTACAACACATTTCACAACAAGTCTTCACTTGTAGCTCTTAGAATGGATGTCAGAAAATTGGTCTAATGCCAAGGGGAGCTCAAGAGGATTCTTTTGATCCTGAGTCATCTCCTAAGACCTAGATAGATTATAGAAGTTAGGAGACTGCTTTGAGGTTCAGGCCAGACTTAGGATAGGCCTGAAATTCTGGAAGCCCTTGAAATGATGGAGAACATATGTAGAGGAGGCAATAATTTATTTTACCATTATCAGTTTCTTCCCTGTCTCAAACCCACCTTTTATCCTCAGAATGGCCTTTGAGAATGTTTCTAATGGCTACATAAAATCTCTTAGGATGGATATGCTGTGGTTTACTGCTCCTTTGTAGATCTACCTATTCATTCATTCACTCATTCAATAAATATTTTTTGAGTGCTTGCCATATAGCAAGCATTGTTATAGGCACTAGGAATGGAGTAATAAAGCAAAGTCTCTGCCTCGGTGGAGGTTACATTCTAGCATTCCAGGTGGGAGAAAAGACATAATAAATAAGCAAAAATATATATGATAATACACTAAAAGTATCTTACACCATGATCAAATGGAACTTATTCCAGAGATACAAGGATGTTTCAATATCTACAAATCAGTCAATGTGATACACAACTTTAACAAAATGGAGGATAAAAATCACATAAGCATCTCAATAGACACAGGAAAATTATTTGACAAAATTTGACATCCATTAATGATAAAAACTCACAACAAAGTGAGTATAGAGGGAATGTACCTCAACATAATAAAGGTCATTTATAACCAGCCCACAGTTAACATCATACTTAATGGTGAAAAGCCAAAAGCTTTTCCTCTAAGACCAGGAACAAGACAAGGATGTCCATTCTCAGCACTTCTGTTCAGCATAGTATTGGATGTCTTAGCCAGAGCAATTAGGCAAGAAAAAGAAATAAAAGACACCTAACCTGGAAAGGAATGAGTAAAACTGTCACTGTTTGCAGATGACATGATATTATATATAGAAAACACTAACCACTCCATCAAAATAATATTAGAACTAATAAATTCAGCAATGTTGCAGGATACAAAATCAATACACAAAAATCTGTTGTGTTTTTTTTACATTAATAGCAAACTATTAGAAAGAGAAATTAAGTAAATCCCATTTATAATTGCATCAAGAAGAGTGAGATAACTAGGTGTAAATTCAGCCAAAGAGGTGAAAGATCTATATATTTAAAGCTACAAGGCATTAATGAAACAAATTGAAGAAGACATAAACAAATGGAAAGATATTCTGTACTTATGGATTGGAAGAATTAATATTGTTAAAATATCCATACTACCCAAAGCAATATATAGATTCAATGCAATCCCTATCAAAATTTTAATGGTATTTTTCACAGAAATGGAACAAACAATTCTAAAATTTGCATGAAACCACAAAACCCCAAATAACCAAAGGAATCTTGAAAAAGAACAAAGCTGGAGGCATCACGCTTCTTGATTTCAAGCTATACTACAAAGCTACAGTAATTAAAACAGTAGTGTTGGCATAAAAACAGACATTTAGATCAACAGAACAGACAGCCACACATATATGGTTGATTAACGGATGACTAAGAACCCAAGAAGATACAATGGAGAAAGGACAGTCCCTGCAATAACTGGTGTTGGGAAATTGGACAGCCACATGTAAAAGAATGGAACTGGATAACTATCTTACACCATACACAAAAATGAGCTCAAGATGGAGTAGAGACTTGAATATAAGACCTGAAACCATAAAACTCTTAGAAGAAAACATAGGCAGTAAGCTCCTTGACGTAAGTCTTGTTGATGATTTTTTTTAAATATGACACAAGCAAAAGCAACAAAAGCAAAAATAAACAAATGGAAATACATGAAACTATAAAACTTCTGCACAACAAAAGAAACCATCAACAAAATGAAAAGACAACCTACTGAATGGGAGAAAATAATTGCAAATCATTTATTTGGTAAGGGGCTAATACCTAAAATATACAAAGAACTCATACAACTCAATAACTAAAAACAATCTGATTTAAAAAAGGGCAGAAGAGGGACGCTTAGGTGGCTCAGTCAGTTAAGCATCCAGCTCTTGATGTCGGCTCAGGTCATGATCTCAGGGTTGTGAGATCAAGCCCTGCCTCAGGCTCTGCTCAGCCGGGAGTCTGCTTGGGGATTCTCTCTCCCTCCCCCTGCTCATTCTCTCTCTCTCTCTCTCTCTTAAATAAATAAATAAATCTTTAAAAATAGGGCAGAAGAATTTGCAACGACATGGTTGGAGCTAGAGGGTATAATGCTAAGCAAAATAAGTCAGAGAAAGACAAATACCATATGTTTTCACTCATACGTGGAATTTAAGAAACAAAACAAGTGAGCAAAGGGGAAAAAAAGAGAGAGAGAGAGAAAAACCAAGAAACAGACTCATAATTATAGAGAACAAACTAACTGATGGTTACCAGAAGGGAGGAGGGTGTAGGGGGATGGGTGAAATAGGTGATGGGGATTAAGGAGTGCATTTTTTGTGATGAGAACCTGGTGATGTATGGAATTGTTGAATTACTAGATTGTACACTTGAAACTAATGTAACACTGTATGTTAACTAACTGGAATTAAAATAAAAACTTTTTAAAAATCAGCAGAAGATCTGAATAGACAGTTTTCCAAAGAAGACATATACAGGTGGCCAATAGGTACATGAAAAGATGGGGAATCATTACTCATCAGGGTAATGAAACTCAAAACCACAATGAGGTATCATTACACTGGTTAGAATGGCCATTATCAAAAGACAAGAACTAACAAGTGTTGGCAAAGATGTGGAAAAAAGGGCACCCTTGTGCACTGTTGATGGGAATGTGAATTATTACAACCCCTATGCAAAAAGGCATGGAGGTTCCTTAAAAAATTAAAAATAGAAATACCATATGATCCAGCAATTTCTCTTGTGGGTATTTATCAGAAGAAAACAAAAACACTAATTAGAAAAGATGTATGCACCCCCTTGTTCAAAGCAGCATTATTTACAGTAGCCAAGATATAGAAAGAACCTAAATGTTCATTAATGGATGAATGGATAAAAAAATTTGTGGTGTATATATACAATGGGCTATTATTTAGCCATAAAAAGAATGAAATTTTGCCATTTATGACAACATGGATTGACCTCAAGGGCATTATGCTAAGTGAAATAAGTCAGACAGAAAAAGACAAATATTGTATGGCCTCTCTTATATGTGAACTCTTAAAAAAAGAATAATAGAGAGAGAGAGAGAAAACCCAGGTTCATAGATATGGAGAACAGATTGGTGTTTGCTGTGTGCAAGAGGTGGGGTTGGGGGAGCAAGAGAGATAGTGAACTATTCTTTTTTATGGGAGAGGTTTAAAGAAATTGAAAAAAAAAATTTTTTTAAATGTAGTTTTTCAAAAGAAAAAGGGAATGAGGACCAAAAGGAAGCAAGTTTAGCAGTAAGGATTTTTTTAAGTAAAAGAAAAATCTAAGAGAATGTACACTTGATGATAAAATGGGAAATAAATTTGATTTGAATTGAGATCTTGAACCATATTGAAGAGAGTCAAAAATGCAAATTAAAAATATAACATTGCCTTTCAAAAGAACATTTCCTTGCAGGTATTATAGCTGACTGTATAGTCTTCCTCTAAATGGCAAGGCAACAGAGAGGAGTAGAGTGGAGAAGGAGAAAATAACTGGGAGTGAAAAAGAGAGAAGTCACAGTGGGAAACCTACTATTAGGGTCAATTATTATTACTCAATCAATTATTTGATTTACTTAAAAATATCCTTTAAAAAATATCCTTTTATGTACTCAGTATCTTCTCTTTGGGGTTTCATATTTGTCAATATTCTGATGCAGAGAACAGATTCCACTCTAGGCAATTTGAATAAACGGATTTATTACAGCATGTTGGATGGCTTTGCAGAATTATTGAAATGGTCGAATGTAAATCGGTAAGATGAAATTCCAGAATCTACTTTCAAGTCTGCACTGCAGAACCAGGCTGCCAAAGGAGCTGCTTCTCCTGCCATGATCAGGAAGCTGTTTGTCAAATCAGGAGGCTTCCCTTATTATATATATAAATATAGGGCTGCCTCAGTCAGAGCCAGTCAATTAGCTACTGTTATTGGTCCTGGAACAGCACCACTATGCCCCAATCAGGAAACCTCACGTGCAAAATTAGGAAGCTTCGGGATCCCACGTGATGCCACCTTTTCTAGTAGCAAGAAGCCATTTCTGTCAAATCAACAAGCCTCAGAGACAGAGTTTGGCTGCAGAACTACACCACATTTGCTATAATAACCATTGATAAAATATATGCCCAGCATCCCATTTATCTCAGTTCAAATTTCAAGTCTCATGTGATTGCGTCTGATATAGAACCTGAATCAAACTTGGATCACCAGCTGAACATGAATTGGGGAAACATTTGTCGTAGCCCTCTGCTCTCTACAGGAGAGGGAAGTCATGGTAGAAGAAAATCAGAATAGATATTCTGAGCCAAACCTCCATAACTGCAATAGACTTCATTCTAACTTCTCCACATTCATCTTTGAAAAGTTCAAACATTTTTTGTTGTTATGCAGAGAATTATGTATTTGGTCCATCTTTGAGCATAGTCCCAAAGTCTAGAACATTCCTCCTGTAAATAAGAGCTTAAAAAAATATCTACTCAATATATATAGGTGGCTCAATACATAAGATGTGTCAGAGGATGCTGAGTGCTAATAGAAATATGAATCAGGGGTTGAGGGATAGCTAGAGAGAGAGAGAATGAAAGCAGTTGTTATTTTATGTACAATAGCCAGGGAAGGCCACACTGATAAAGAGATACTTAGTGGAGACCTGAAACAAATTGAAAAAAAAAAGTAGTCATATGTATATGTAGTAGAAGGAAAAGCAAGTTCAAAAGCCCTCTGAGATGGAAGCATGACTGGCCTTGGAAAGGAACAGCACCAAGGTCAGGAGTAAACTGAAGGAGGGGAGCATGGTAGTGGTGGTTACATCATATGGGCCGTTGTAGGCCATTAGGAGGACTTTGGCCTATTCCCTGTGTGTGATGGGAAAACACCAAAGAGTTTTGAACAAACAAGAGATATAATGTGACTTAGGTTTTGAAAGGATCATTCCAGATGTGTGGAGAGGAGCCTGAGAGTAGGGTGGGGCTGAGAGGTAGAAGCAGGAAAATCAACTAGAAGTTATTATGATCAACCAAGCAAGAGATGATGGTGGCTTGGCAGTGAAGGTGGTGAAACAGTGGTGGAAGTGATGAAAGTGGTTGATTTGGAGGGTTTTTTGGGAGAGGTTTTGCTGACAAATTAATTATGGGATATGAGAGAAGAAAGATTAAGATTTTAACCTGAGCAGTAGGAAGAATGGAAGTTATCACTTGCTCAGATGCAGAAGACAGGAGAGATGATTCATGTTGAGAGGCAGGGTGGCAATGAGAGGTTCAGTTTGGGATGTGTTAGTTTTGAGATGGCTGTTAGATGTCTATGGGGAGATGCTTGAGTGTGCAGCTGGAGAGGGATGAAGGAGAGGGATTCAGGCTGAAGAGAATTCCATTTGTACGGAAGGCTGAGATTAGCCATGAGATGGGTTCAGCTCACCCAGGGCTGCCTATAAATAAGAGAGAACATCTAAGCATGAGGCCAAAGTCACTCCATGTTTAGATAATAGGGAGCTAAGGAAAGACTAGCAAAGACTGAGAAGGAGGGCTCAGAAAAGTAGTATGAAAATCAAGAGAGTGGAATCCTGGAAACCAAGGGAACAACATGTTTGAAGAAGGATGGAATTATGAACTGTGTCAAATATGATTGACAGGCAGGGTAGCCATAAGCACCCGTTCGCCCAGGATCGTCCCAGCTTATGCCTTTGTCCTGGATTAATTACTACCAGTGCCCCTTCCGCACTTAAAAGTGATCTTGTTCAGACCATAAATTATATGGTCCCCTGTGGTGGACACGGAGATGTGTTATTTAGATCATCTTTCGAGAGAAACTGCTGTGTGGGGAGCATGGCTAATTGACACCTCCAGCGGCTGTATTTTCAGATCTACTGTGACATTTATGCCAGGCTGTGCTCCCCTTGGGCCATTTCCTTTCAAAGACTGAATGCAGAGAAGCACTAGAAATGGGCCATTCCTACACGATGTGGATGTTATTGGCTACTCACAGACCATTTTGACTTGGGGGCTCCCTTTCAGTCTAGCTGTGACTTTCCCAGGATTATACTGTAATCTGAAGCTCTTCCCATCCAATCGTCCCTTCTCTCTCTCTCCTTCACAGGTATCTGGCCAAGTTGAAACCCCTGAAACTGCTGCCCTCCTCCTTTCCCTCCCCTAGCCACGTCAAAACAAAGCCAACCGTAAAGTTGAAACCCAGGGGATGACAATGGTTAGCGCCATCATTAAAGATCTGAAGGGTGCAGGGTTCACGGCTTCTATCATATCTCCATTTAATTCACTGGAGCTCCTACAGAAACTGCATGGATCCTGGAGAATGACTTGCATACCACAAGTTAAACGAAATAGAGCCCCAGTAACAGTTGCTATGCCAGATGTAGTACCTTTACTAGAATGTATTGGTAAGGCCGCCAGTCCACGGTATGTGTCTTGACATCTGCTTATCAGAGGATCTTAACTGAGGTATCCCCCTATTGATGAGACAGATACAAGGAATACTGAGAACTGATCTTCAGGTTTAGACATATGGAGCTAACCGATGGCCTTGACAAGTGTGTGTGTAATGGAAGCTAAATTAGAGAGGATAAAAGGAAAATGAATACGTAAATGGAGAGGGCAAGAAGATAACTCATGTAAGGCATTTCGTCATTTAGAGGGAACAGAGGAGCAACTGGAAGGAGAGGGGTCAAAGGAGTTTGTTTTTAAAGGCAAGAATATTGCAGCCTGTTTTATATTAATGGGAATGACCCAGTAGAGCAGGCAAACTGATGATGCAGGAAGAAGAGAGGCCAATTGTTGAAGTGATGTCTTGAGCACAAGGAGTGGGATACACGTGCAGGAAAACGATATTTGACGCTCACTGGCTCCTATTAAAAGTGGAGAACCTCTCCCCACTCCTTCTAATAAGAGGGTTTTCTTTACTGAAGCAGGCTTCCAGACAGTTTTCCTTTTTTTAACTTTTACCCCAAACCTCAGCTCAACTTATATCTTTAAATTGGTCTGCACATAACAAAATATAAAAAACTAATGCAATATTTTGTGTGTGTTTTTCACAATAATTGGTGGTACTTAGTGCTCGCTTCGGCAGCACATATACAATAATTGGTGGTACTTGCTCAGTGTATTTAGTATCCAGTTAAGGGGGTAAAGAATATTATAAATCAAGGGTGAATGGGATGATCATTAGGGTGACTGCAACCTCTTAAATGCTGAACTTTTTTTTTTTAAATGCTGAACTTTTTTTTTTTAAATGCTGAACTTTTGTCCCAAGAGGTTATAACATCAATGCCAAGTAAGTGACACAGATCTTAGGTGGTAAGAGTCCCGATAAAGGCGAGAATGTGCACTGGGTCTTGTATGGAGACAAGGCTTCGTGGAAGAGGCAGAACTTAAGCTAGACTTTGGAGAATAGATAGCATTTGGATAACAGGGTAGTTAGAGTGAAGGTTTTCTAATACAGTGGGAGGTAAGAATTTACAAAGAACCTTCTGCAGAATATGAGAAAATCATTGCAGACTGCTGGAAGAACAGCCAACCAGAATTGTGTTTCGGCACCCTGTTAATTTCCAGATTGTGTGCTGTTGAGCTGAAATCATCTGATGGTGAGTTTGATGTCCTCCTGGAAACCAAGACTAGATAGCTCTAGCTTCATTCTGAGCATTGATGTGGATACACGGGACAAGAAAGCACAAGAACTAGATCAGAAAATGAAAAGACAACATACGAAGCCTTTTCTATCCTGTCACTTTTAGAACTTTTCTGTTTATATTAAGGAGAAAAAGAATAAAGGCTGTGTAATTGAGTTCAAATTAAGAATTCCTCTAATAAAGGAGGTAACAAAAGTGAAATATGTGTTCTAAAATAGCAGTAAAAAATGTAGTCATAGGCTTTTAGGACCTGAAAAATTATACATTATTAAACCGTTGTTTTATTAACACTTAACATATCACCCTTATTGCTGTTCTGTAACATAGGGAGATTCAGTGGTATCTATACCTTCTCTTTCTTGCAAGACCTAAAGCCCATATTAACCTGCAGCCTGATACGTGACGGGGAAGCATTGTTTATGTTTCTTTTTCAGTTTCAAACATTTTATATCTCGAGCAAAAAAAGGGAGACGGCAGTAAAATCCCAGCAGTGGATTTTTAAATTTTTCAGTCTTATTTATAATAACACCATTCCTTAAATATCAAATAACCAGACATCTCAAACATCAGTGCAAGATGAAGGTGTCAGTATTATCAATTTTTTTAAATTAACTACATAGTTTGGAACTGTTAAGTCTAAAATTGTGAATAATTTTCCTTCTCACCAATTCCGATGAATACACCTTCATTGTTGTTTTCCCTCAGGGTATAAATCTGACATTTCCCTAGCCTCTTTTCTTACTCCTTTAAAAAAGTGCAAGCAAAAAAAAAAAAAAATTTTTAGGAATCTTTGAACAAGGAAGAACAAATATCATAAGCTATGTTCTCTGTGTTTCTTACCAAAAGTTTGTCAGTGGCTTTCTGTCAGTTTCTGGGTATAGAGGAGAAATTGTCTGAAGTAAAAACAGGATTTCACACTCCACCAAGCAAGGTGGGATAACACTAATAATACAGAACTTTTCAGCAGTGCTTCCGAAGATATCAGAAACTTCCATTAAAAAAGCAGGTACAGGGGCACCTGGGCGGCTCAGATGGTTAAGCATCTGCCTTCAGCTCAGGTCATGATCCCAGGGTCCTGGGATCGAGCCCCACATCGGGCTCCCTGCTCAGCGGGGAGCCTGCTTCTCCCTCTCCCTCTGCCTCTCTCCCTGCTCATGCTCTCTCTCTCTCTCTCTGTATCTCTGTGTCTCAAATGAATAAATAAAATCTTAAAAAAATAAAAGCAGGTACAATATTAAAAAAAGTCATATGATACTAGATGAAAAAATTTCCAATTATTTTCTGGGATGAGTTACACATTGGGTAAAATGTGGTAGATGAAGAAAAAAGAAGTAAGATTGTACCTAGTGAAAATAAACAGCAACGACAACAAAATATATATTTTTGTTTTCCTCCCATTTCTTGATGGTGCTGTTATTGGCACAGGGCCGATTATAGAGTTGCCAAAAATAAGGGCAAGGCTGTAGCAATGAGAATTAGCTGGAAAAGAAACAAACACGGCATTCCCATCAGTTATAATTGTTGTTTTGAGCCATTGTGTGTGTAGAATTTTAAGATACGTAATTTGCTTTTCCTGAGTGAGAACTACTTTTATTTGAAGTATGCTAAAGAAGTTTCCAAATTATAAGAGTATTTTACTAGTTGTAAATACACATAGAGATCAAAGCATGTACTCCATAAATAAATGCTGGTAAAAATTTCTGCCTAGTAACTCGATCGTGAGAGTCATGCAAATATTGATTAGGAATCAAAAAATTTTAATTCTTTAGTTTTGTTTTCCAAAAGTTGGGTTTACCCTTAACCTAAATTTTCTCATATGTAATAATTACATATTGCATATGTAATAATTACAGTGTTGATAAGAAATGGAACAGAAGAGGACAGTTTGAACAAAATCACGTCCGCCATTTGACACAGTGGGAGATAAATAGAATCAGAGATTACTGGGAGTTTTTAAGAACAAAACACAGGGGGACACCTGGGTGGCTCAGTCGGTTAAGAGCTACCTTCGGCCCGGGTCATGATCCTAAGGTCTCGGGATCGAGTCCTACATCGTGCTCCTTGCTCAGCAGGGAGCCTGCTTCTCCCTCTTTCTCCCTCTGCTTATGCTCTCTCTGTCAAATAAATAAAAAATCTTAAAAAAAAAAAAAGAGAACAAAGCACAGGAATAAGAAATATGCTGCTGTTCCTTTTTTAGGGGGAAATAAATGAATTCCAGTAAGGGAATGGAAATTTGGACATCTTATTTTTGTTCTAGAGGAGCTGAGTTCCGTAAGTGTGCGTTGGAAAACTCTGAGAGATACTGTAACTCGAGGTAGACATGACAGTACGGTGGAGACCTTTAGCTTTTTCTCTCGTTGAGTTAAACCTGTTTTGTAAAGTGAAAGATTCCAAATAAAGGGTAACGTTTTACCAAAGTAATAATTATTCCAGTCAATTCGATATATGTATTTCTGTAAACAATATGTTTCTCGAAACAGTAATTCTTTAGTAAAAATATTCTGCTCTTTCCCCCTAAAAGAGAATCTGTCTCTCTTCTTAAAGTGAGCTTGGATTAGCAGAACCACCTCTGCCGACTCCCCGGAGGCCACTCTGCCTGGGCTCGATGTTTCTGCTGGAGTACGAGTCAAGGCTGGAAACAACTGGGAGCTGTTGCTGAAGGCTGCTTTGCCTTTTTAGGGTATGAGGGTCTCCCTGTGTTTAGGATAACATGATTGACAGCTCCATTCCAGCTCCAATTAGCACCCTATAATTTATTAGCTTCTGCTTTCAGATTATGCGTTAACTTCACAAATATTTCAACCACGGAACCAGCAGCTATCAAGTGTCTCTTTCCTGATCCAGCCCTCTGGGGCCGGAGTGAAATACAAGGAAAGAGCAGTACAGTTGGTCTGTCAAGTGAGAATAATCATTTGTGTCTGTGCCTGTCTGAGGGCACGGTGTCTCTGATTTCCCTTTAGGCCTGCATCAGAGAGAGAGAGAGAGATCGAGATCTGTAGATAGATTCTATATTGTGAGGGTACCATATTTATATTATTAGAGTTTCATTTATTCATGAGAGGTAGGGAAAGCTGGTGTGGAGGAAATGTGAAATTTACGTTTGCTTAACCCCATTGCTTGTGTAAATGTCAAAACTTCAGTTATGTACAAACAGAAAATCTAATAATGATACTGCCTTCAGGACATTTATTCCTTTATTCCAGATCTTAGGATTATGTAATAGATAATGAATAATAATAAATCCTAAAAATCTTGCAAGGAAAATGGAATATATAGAGTATGGACTTTAATAAGTATGATCAAAATGTAAATTATTTACAGGCATCTTGTCAACAGAGTGTTAAAGCAGTTTTATAAAGGAATCTTATTTTTTTGGTTTCATTTAATTTTAAAGTCTTTTCAAATATCTTTCAATTTTCCTTTCATGCTTTGACACCGTAAGAATTACATTTAAAATGCAATTTATAGAAATAGCATTTATATGAAAAGCAGTTTGTCTCTTATTTTTTTATCTCCTCCAACCCCAAAGTGATCAATCACTAAGTGTTAAAAAAAAAAAAATCCTGTTTATTTTGATAGAAAGGGTATGGGTGACCACACATAAACCCTGGGTTTATGATTCTGAGCAAATTGGAGGTTATATTGATCTTAAGAGTTGTTTCCTCTGATAAAAAGGGCACGGAAAGAGCAGTACTTACCCAGAAAGAGTGGCAAGAGAAGCTTCCAGTCAAGGGATCTAAGTCCTAACCTCCACCACCTCTGTCCTCCTTCCCATCCAGGCCCAAATCAGTCTTAAGTCATTGCTAGAATTTGCCACACGTTGAAATAGAACTTCAAAGGGGGAAATGAGACAGGATGGCAACTCCTTTTAAACTAAAGGAGTAGAACAGATAGAGTTCCCTGAAGTTGGGTGACTGAGTTCTCAGCCAGAGGGCAATCGGCAGAAGGATTACTTGGCGGCGGAGAGCTGTCTCTCCCCTTTTCATCACCTCTCCCTCAGCCGAGGCCAAGCGCACAGGGAACACTGCATGGGGAGGCCACCGGTGCCAGCAGGGATGAGGAGAGGAGAAGCTTGTCTTTCTCTCAGGCCCCCCAACCAGGTAGAACACACGTGAAAACGTCATGTTGGCCTTTCCCCGTGTCATCCTTCATTCCCTTGAATGTCCTTTAATCAATGACCAGGGCCTTCTCTAATCTGCGCCATTTCATGAATAGCAACAAGACAAGGGAATTAATATTTTGCATGAATTTGGTGGGCCGAAAGCACATCCGTTAGGACTTTTAATTCACCCAAGTTCTCTCTGATGCTCTTATGACACAGACAGGATCATTATAGTTCTAGGTCGTCTTGCATTTCTACCTGGGGAACGTCTAACACGGAGGGAAATGCTGTCACCCGCGTGTCCTGCGTGCCAGGTCACTGGAGGCCGGCTCAGCAGTCTGGATGGTCCGGTCAGCACTGCTCCAAAGGCCAGTTCCAGTGAATGAGTCTCCTCACCAGCAACCTGATATTCAGGTCAGATGCAGCTCGGGGGAGAGGCTTCAGTAATCAGAACCTTGTGGCTGGGCAAATGCTCCCTGGGGGTTCTGAGCAGAGATCCTGTGGGTGCTAACGCAGTGGAGCATGGGCAGAGTCCCTTCCAGTGGGGGTTGTTTGGAGACAGTGGCCAGCAAAGAATCCACCGCGTGCTTTCTTCCTCAACGGCATACTCAGCGGCAAACTCTCAAAAGCGAGCTGGGACTTAATGCGTTTTAGTTAGGCTTGTATATACTAGTGAACTGTGCCAATGGAACATGGATTAAAAAAATCCACAGAGAAGTCCAGAGTTAATTTTAGTTATTGCCTCAATGTCCAAACCTCAGGCTAACTCTTTACACGACTCGGTCGGGTTGGGTGTGAAGAGCTTCAGGGCAGGGAAGTCTGCTAAATACTGAAATGAATTAATAAGAGGAGCAATAATAATTCCTTCCTGGAGAAGAATGGAAATCTGCATCTGACTGAATGGTCTATAGATAGTATCATTTGATGAAGAGGTGTGAAAATGTCCTATGATAGTTCCTTTGAGACCAGGGATTCCGTAAGGTCTGTGGTATGTCAGTCTTTGGTGCCCTGCCTCTTTCCCCTTCCTTCTTCATCTGCCATGGAGGAGAAAGTAAACCCAGAGTCGAGCCGCCCAAGACAAATCAGAAGAGGACAAGCTGCCTGTGCGGTGGGTGACAGTGTGGTCTCTGCATCCAGGCTACCTGGGGTGGGATCCTGGCTCTGCCACTTACTGGCTGGGTGACTGGGCAAATTATTTCTCCTCTGTGAGCCTTGATTATCTCGTGGGTAAGAAGGGGATCACCATCATACATACACATAGACTTGCTGTCAGACTTAAATGAGTTAACCTGCATATGAAGCCCTCCGACCAGCGCCTGATCAACAATTAACATCAGTTGTTGTGAGTGCTGTCACATCTGATGCAGCATAATCATCAAGTACCTTCCACAGAAGCAAAACCAGTAATAGGTTCTTGAAATGATCATAATCTACTTCACAGCTGCCAAGATGACAGAACGAGGGGATGCGTACGTCTGCTAAGCCATACTCTGAATAAGGTCCCTTACTGCCCCCAACTCTTGAGACTATTATCCAAGATAAATTGTATTTGTTCCTCATGTTATAACGAAGGTCAAGATTTGAGCTACTATTTTTATGCTTTAACAATCTAGAAGGGCAATTTGAACATAACACAAAATATTTCTTTCGGGCACTTTAGTGAATGAACACAATTTTAGCATCAAGAGAAAATTAAGAGAAAAGACCACTCATTTCTTAATAATTAACCCCTCTCTCTCTCCTCTTTCTTTCTTCCTTTTTTTTTGGGGGGGTGGGTGAGGGGGCTAGTGGTAGGTTTGTTTTCTTAGCCTAGCTTCCTAAACTGTAATATAACCAATATTTCAAAAACACTTTTTAACTGACTACTGTCTTAAGAGTCTAGAATCAAAGAAGTAACAATAATTCTCTTCTGGAGAATAATAAATGTGTGCCTCACTGAATGGTGTCCAGGTGGTGCTTTCCGTACCATCTCTACTTTCAACCCAGTGAATGCTGTCAGGTAAGCCTGGGCTTCTGCAGGCCACAGTTTTCTCATTTGTGAAACAGAGGTGGGATACCTAACTTCTCACTCCTGGGGTTGATGTCAAGTGGAAAAGGGTTAGTGGGTTTCACAGAATGGCAAACACTTTGGAAAAACGAACAGCACTATATACATAAAGTAATATTAGTTACTGACATCAGATTGTACTACTATAAATTATTTTATTCTACTCGAGAAAGACTAAGACATTTATTTTCTTTTTATGAAATAACACAGCGACCCTGTAGTAAAGAGACATCTTTACTGTTCATTTCTTCTTCCTGATCACCTTCAGCTTGGCCCACGCAAGGACCCCTTCCCCTGTGCCAAAACGAAAGTGACCAAATCGCAACCACAGAGACTGAGAGGAACATTCGAGGTATTAGAGACTCTGTGGACATTTCTTCCCCTTGTGGCGATTCCTGGTTCTTCTTCATGGAGACAGTTGGGGTTTCTTGCCTTTTTTTTTTCTTCCATCCAGAGGAGGATGGAAGGAGAGACGGAATTTGTGGGAGAGAAGGCAGAGAAGGGCTTCTTCTTTCATCGTAAAGTGTTCCTCATAAAAAATATGATATATATCTACACACACACACACACACACACAAACTAGATCCAGTGCAATTGCAATTGTTGTGCCAAACACTGGGAAGCGCCACCTTGGTCGATGTATTTCTGGAGTTTTCAACAGTTGTCCTACAACAGCTGCATTTCAGTAAGACTTGGGCAGGTGGCTCCAGATAAGCCACTTGCCACTCACATTTAGGCTGAGGCTTCCACGTTCACAGTCCAAAGGAAAAGAGTGCGTCTTTGTGTCTGGAGTGGGTGTTGCAGAGAGGGAGTGGGCACGAAGGGAGCTGGAGGCCATGAGGTGAGGAAGAAGGCATTGCGAGTTGGCCTCTTTTACTTCTCTACCCCAGTCTTCGATGCAAATACAAATACAGTTGAAATGTGAGGATACTGGATACTGACATCAGTAGTGCTTTGGTCACACTACTTAATGATATAATTCACATCAGCATAAAAAATATTCACACCAAAATGTCTTTTCTTCCCCTCCTCTTTCCAAGCAAACTTAGGACATCATATCTAAGTGAGCTCACCGCCGGTATTTCCAGTGATTTGCCCAAGAGTCATGAAACATGATTCAGAGTCTTTGGATCTGCTCTTTCCGCAGAAGGAATTACTGTTAGACAGAATTTCTGTAGATGTATGTTTTGGTTTCCCAACACGCGGAGATGTTTGAAGTCTCTGCCTTCCCCCGCGTCGTCATCCATGAAGGGAGAGGCCCAGATGCTGAGCCTCCGTGGCTGGTCGGAAGGGAAAGGGAAGGGGAAACCCGGGGTCATCTGATCAGCTCAGGAGGGATGCACCACAGAGGGAATAACGACGAGCTGCAAACCAAGATCAGAAGCCATTACAAACCCACTCGATTTCAGCTCTGAGAGTCAGCACTTGCTCTATGCAGAGACCTATAGGGAACAAGGCTGGCTGTCTAAAACCAGTACAGATCCTTGCTTTTGTCCTGAGGCTGTAAACCTGAAAACAGAGAGAAAACAAAAGAAAGAGAGAGGGAGAGAGGGAGAAGAGAAACAGGGAGAGAGAAGGGGTTGGGGGTGGGAAGGCACAGGTATTTAAGGAAAGAGAAAGACAAACACCACTGTTTTATTGTGAATGTCACAGAATTCGTTTAAAGGGCATGAATGAAAGTAAAAGCGAAGCAAACAGAAATGTCAGATCTTCACCTGAAGGAAGGGCGGGTGGGCAAGACCACAAGCCAACGATTGCATTTATAATATAACCATTTTTTGGTTATGCCCTAAAAATAAAGGAAGCAGAAGAATGTACCTTTCAAATTCAACTCGTTGAGCCAGAAACTTAATAATATAGTCATGGAAATCACATTCTCTTTAAGTTTTACATTTTAAGAGACCTATTTAATTTGGCAATTAGGTTGCTATCAGATGCACATTTTTCTTTCCTTATAATTGTCCCTAAGAGACAATATCCTCTGCCCAAGCTGTAGAAGATTTTGAACTACACTCTTAGCTCTAGGTCCTCTAGATCAGCGCTGTCCAATAAAAACACAATGGGAGCCACCAGCATAATTCTAAATATTCTAGCAGCCACATTGGAGAAAAGTAAAAAGAACCAGATGAGAATTAATCTTAGTAATATATTTTATTTAACCCAATATGTTCAATATGCAATGTGTCGAAAGTATTCCAACATGCAATCAACATAGAAATATTAGTGAGATGAATTTTACATTTTTTCTTTGTACAGTTTTGAAATCCAGTGCTTATTTTGCGCGTACAGCACGTCCCAATTCGTCCTAGCCACATTTCAAGTGCTCAACAAGTACATGTGGCTAGCGGTTACAGAATTGAACAGCGCAGAGCTAGAAACTTCTCAACAAATTATTTACTTATTTGTTTATTTATTTATATTTGAAAAAAATCCCCTTTTAGATCTACCAGCCAGGTTAGGGCAGTGTCCTTTCTCATTCTGCCCACACCGATGACACTGGGTCACCTGTCTGCTGAAGCACAACCCTGCCATGCAGACCTCTGGGCCACAACGTCACTGGGGTCTCCAAGGAGAACTAAGGGGGATCCGGGGCTCAGTCCAGGGTCGGACACAGGGCAGGAGGGGCCCGGGGAGGCCAAGCTCCCTCTCCCGCTTACCTGAGTCCACGCTGAGTCCCAGACCCTGGGCCACGTCCCCCGCGGGGCTGGCGAAGGGTCCCCCGGGCGCGGCCCACGCGGCGCCGGTCGGCTCGCCCTTGGCGGAGAGCTCGCAGGGCGGGCTGCCGGGCGCGGGCGCCGGGGCGGGCGCGAGGCGGGCCGGGCGCCCGGAGGCTGCGGGCATCAGCAGCGGCCCGTAGCGCGGGTCGAAGTGCGGCGCGTAGACCTCGTGCACGGCGGCGGGCCGCGGGTAGGGGGCGGCCTGGGCGCCGAGGGCGCTGCCCAGCGCGTAGGGGTGGTGCGGGTGCGCGTGGTGCGGGTGCGCGTGGTGCCAGGGCTCGGCCGCGCCCTGGTGCAGGTGGCTGTGCAGCGCGGCCGGCGAGTAGGGGTCGGCGGCGGCGAAGGGCAGCTCCGAGTGCGCGGCGGCCAGCGGGCTGCCCAGCGGCGCGGGCACCGGTGCCTGGTACGCGCTGTTCCAGAAGGAGGCGGGGAAGCTGCGCTGGCTCATCGGGAAGGAGCCGTCTGCAGGCCGGCGAGGCGGAGGGGAGGAAAGGAAGAGAGGAGCGCGTCACCGCGGGGGAGATGGCAGCGCCACCGCCGCGGGGCGGGAAAGCTGAACGCGCCTGGCGGGCAAAGGGCGGGCAAGCCGCGGCGGGGAGCGGACCCGCAGCCGGGCCTCGGGGGCGGCGCCTTGCTGAGGGGGCAGCGGCCTGCGAATTCGAGGCTGAGGCACCGCAAAGTGGGGGAAACCCTTCGGGAAGGAGGGCCGCTCCCTCGGAATTTGCAGACGCGTCTCCAGTGCGGAAACCCCAGGACGGACTAGACTGGGAGAGGAAGAGAGGAGAGACACTCCCTTCCGTTCCAGTTTTGGGGCGCGGGGAGCTTCCTCCGACTCGAGGCTGCGCTGCCTCGGCGGCCTTGGGGTAGACTCGGCCTCCCGGTCCCAGCCCGCAGCCTCGCCCCAAGCTAAAGATACCTCTTCCCACTCTTGGTCAGCAGCCTAGCGATTTCACTAGCCCCTCTCGCGTTTCAGCCTCCCCAGCTCCAGAAAATGTACCCCTCCAAGGCTCCGATAGACTGGAAGTCCATCGACATATTTCAAAGTCTTGCTATTATTAGCCTCCTTTCTAGAAACCTACTTTCAAATATTTTTTTCCAAGAACGCAAGCAAAAGAGTAAACTGGACACACTAAAAGGGCAGTTGTATTATTTGCAGAGGGACGCAAAGGGACAGATCTTTTAAGTTTTAATTAATAATACCTGTTCCTTAAAGTGTGGATGCCAGGAATAATAGTAATTCTTATGGCCAGTATCGCTGTTGACCCCTAGTGCCGGGAAGCATTTTAAGAGAACAACAGCATTTAGATCAAATTTGTTGTCCTCGGTGGGAACGGAGGGAAGGAAAGATATTTAATTCCGGGGGACTTGATCGAGCACCTCCTCTAGGGAAGGCATCTGCCCCACATACTAGAGAATTAAAAATGTGTTGAGAATGCATTCTAAGAGAGAGTAAAAAAAAAAAGTTCTGTATTCCAAACTAATGATTTGAGATCTTATCTAGGCAAAGATTGCACAAACTGTCAGACACTCTTAAGAGAAAAAGGGAGGGTGAGAGTTGTCATCCTCCTCCCCAAATGTCACATTCGTTTTTCTTTTACAAGAAAGTCCTCATTTCTCATCTTGGTAGAACACATCAAAAATTAAATTTAGTGAGAAAGCTTACCAAATAGTTATCCCCACCCTTGCCTGGGAATAAAAAGAGATTGAGATTTCAGAATAGAAGGGAGACTGGCCAATAAATCATTGTCCCAGGCTAGATAAAGCAGTGCTTTGTGAGAAGGGTAGAACAATAAAGAGGGGGTGTTTTGGGGGAAAGCCCTAGAGATGTTTTGGCTGTACCTAAGTTTTTATTTCTTTGGTACTTGCTTACTGAAAGACATTTTCTGCTTCAAGATTTCCTAAGTAATTGAAGCCTAGCAAAAAGCATACATACGTTTTAAGAGACATTCATCAGCAGGTTTTGCTTCCGGTGGAGTCTAGGACTTTCTCCTCTGGGCAAATTTTCAGGAACTGCTAAGAGCCCTGGAGGTTGTTGTAGGTGAAGATCTTCCACGTGGCTTGGGATTGTGTTCGAAACCTCACACTCCCACAGCACTTTTACATACATTTTCATATTTGTCGTACAGCCATCTCCAGCGACAGTTAAGAGGGCAAGTATTATCCTAATTTTAGAGACCGGTAAATAGAGTGACCCCAAAGAGGTTAAGAGACTTGCCCAAGGTCATATTGCTAGGAAGTGGTAGGGCCAGCAGGAAAATCCAGGTCTCCCAATTCCAAGGCTAGTGTTTTTTCGAAGTCACTGCCCTGCTCTGCTCCGCCTCTTCAAGGAGAGATTTTTTTTCCTTCCTTCCTTTTACTTACACTCCCCACAAGCCCCTCCTCACCTCCTTCCTCTCTGACACCTTTCCTTGAGCCCAGTAGGTGGGCCCCAGGCTGAGAAGGCTCTCTACCTGCCCTTAGAAGCGAGCCCTTTACTCACCCCGCCAGGGCCCGGAGCTCCTGGGTGCTTTGCTGCTTGTACAGCTTGGGGAATAGCTGCTAGGCTGGCTCAGGGCCCTACTGAAGTGCTCATCCACCACAGAGCTGATGTCCCCCTGGAAATAGGTGAAGAGGACGCAGCGGGAGTTGATGTACTCTGCCTCTGGTGGGCGCTCTTTCTCCGGGCTGCCTTCTTCCTCTTTGATACTGGCTGGAGTTTGGCTGGAAAAGGAGCTGCCGCTGCCCGTGCTGTTGCTGGGGCTGGCGTTGCACTCTTGCGCTTCCTGCATCTTGGAGTAATAGGCTAGTTTCTGCTCCAAGAGAGAAAGAACAGAAAGGTCAGTTTCAAAAGAGATGGCAAACTGGGTTCCCACCTCGCTCCTTCAGATCCCTAAGGTATCCAGGGGAAAACTGGCATCCAGGCCTAAGCCCTGTGCTCAGTAACATGCGTGAGCAACTTGAGAGGCAGATTGCCCTGCCTGGTGTCTCTGGCTCCCCAGAATTCCTGCCAGACCCCAGGGAAGCTCTCTGAAGCTGTCAGGGGAAAAATCCCAGAAGATGCCAGGCTATGAGCTGAGTTGGGCCACAGAGCCAGGTTTGGGGCAGATATATTTTTATAATCAGGCTCCAAGGATGAAGGGCACCCAAATCCAGTTAGAGCCTGACTGTTCCCTGCCTAAGAATCCAGGGCAGATGCACAAGATGCAAGATTCAAGCATCATCCTGATAGAGCATGAAAATGTCAAAACCCACTCCATGCAGCCAGGAATGTAGAGGAAAAACTGCCACAGAGGTAGGATATAGTTCCATTTAGGAAAGAATCATGTGGGGTAAAAATGTGGAATAACATTCCGACTTGGATCATGTGAATAAATGCAAGCTGATATTTGTTTGGTCGCCCATAAACTGTCCACTTAAAAGTCTATCTCAGTTTTTAAGGAGATCTTCTTTTGAGTAAGGAAAAACCAGACGGCTGGCTGTGAGCATTTCGACCCTCATCATCTCTGTGCACATTGAGGAAACACGTAATAACAAGGAACGAAGAAGAAGCTCTTGGCCATGAGGATGGGTAAATTGTGGCTGTCTGGCAGTGATTTTAAAAACCAAGTGTAGCTGCTGAAATATTTTCTTAGAAATGAGCAATAGACTGAATGCAGTGTCAACGCATTTATGCAGGCAGAGATGGCCTGACGCAGGCTGATCATACAAAAATGAACAGAGCACTTAATGGAATAGGTTGGATTGGTCCAGGATCAGAGAGGAGAAAGGACCAAACAGACAGAAAAGCAACCCCTCTCTCTTCTTTGCAATAGTGCCAACCTGGGAAGGAGTCGTCTCAGACCCTGGAGCCAAAAGACTGTAGTTACTTAGTAGAATGCCCACTTCTACCACATTCCCGCTTGGCTTATAATGAGGGACTCTGGTGATTCCCCAAATTAACTTTGTGAGACTAAACAAACTCTTAGATGGAAAATTTGAAAGGGGTGGGGGAGGTAGAAGGAGAAAAGCAAAAAGCAAAACCTACTCCTTCCATCATTAATTCATCAGGAAATTTTCGAATGGACATTCTGAATTTGCAATCAAAATTGGCAAAAACTTGGACCGGCGGTCCGGAAGTATTTCAGTCTCTCTTGAGGAGTCCAGGCCCTCACTTTGGAACCTGCTCCTGACTCCTACAGCCCCCTGGGTGTGTGATCTTATTCTTTGACTGGACTACGGTCTTCAGTTTCTACAATCTCAGCTGAGGACGTGGAAAGAAAAACTGGTCGACCAGACTCCGCCCGGAGAAGAGAGAAATTGGAATAATTAAACGAAACTTCAAGAGTTTGCCGGAATGGGGTTAAGTGGCCTTCTTACAGATGGGTTTGTGGACGGCAGGATAGCCCGATGCAGCCACTCAGGCTCTAGAAAGGCGAAATATTATCTCCGAAGCTCGCATGCGCCAGGTCAATTGCACCCCAATAATAATCCCCAGAATTTTGCAAAGATTATAAAACCCACGCGTTCACGCAGTTCTCTTTGTAACGAATTCTCCGGTTCCGGAATTAATTGGCCTGATCCCTTGAGAACTGAAACGGGAAAAAGTCACTCCTCAGATAAGCTTGCAGAGATGGGAACGCAGGTCTTTGTGTTTTAGGCAGAAAGACAGAGACAGGTCTTTGCTTTTGTTCTCTTGTCACTCTCACCTTTGAGACCAAAGTTTGGTTTTCCCTGCGTGAGCTTTGCTCGCGTCTCCCCTCACCCGCACCGAAGAATCTGGAGTCCGACAGATCGCTCGCGCGATCCTCGTATGATGGTTCCCCGGAAGGACGGGGCACGCATTAGCGGGCTTAGCTGCCTTCCCGAGAGAGCAAGTGGACAAGCTAAAGGGGTTAGCTCAACCTACAGCGCCGGCAATCCCCGCATCCTCCGGGCTCCCGCCGCTGGCAGGACGCCCCGGACCGGTGCGGAGGTGCCCCGGACCTCGGGGTACAGGCGGTGCTTCAGGAAGCGGGGGCGCGCCACCCGCCTCCAAGGTCCCGGCCCGGAGGAGACACGTACCTGGTGGTAAGGGGTGTAGGCGGCTGCAAAGTAAGGCTGGGGAGGACCATAGACTTGGTACATAACATCCAGACAGCTCATGGCTCCCCGCAGCGGAGACGGCTAAGTGGTTTTTCATCAACTCTGGGTCGGTGGAGCGCAGTGATTCTGCATGGGCGGCGCTTGGACCCGAGCTCCCGAGTCATCGGCGGCGGAGCGGTGGGCAGCGCGCTCAGCGGTTCGGGATCCCGCTCGCAGGCTCCCCTCCCACCCCGGCAATTTGAGCCCGGACCGCGCTCCGGGAGAGAAGCGCCCGGGCTCCCGCTAGTGGGCATTTAAGCCCCACGCCGGACTGGCGTGCTGACGCCACTCCGGGCCGCGAAGGGGGCGGGGACCGGGGGGCCAATGGGGAGCCAGGGACTGGGCCCGAGGGGCTACCCGCGTGTTTCCCCGGGCTCCCCCGCCGCTCGCTGCTAGCCAAGGGTGCGGCGAACCGCGCGCCTCCGAGCCTGGGCCCTGAGGCTTCGCACCAAGAGGAGTAGGATTCCCAGGCTAAAGCTGGACAGAGAAGCAAACCAAGAGAGAGACAGAAAAGGGAGAGAGGGAGGGAGGAGTGCAGGAGGGGGAAAGTGGGGGTTCTCACACTTGGGGAGAGAAAGAAGTTTGATGCGTGGTGGCAAAAGTCCCGTGGGAGAGCCCCGGCCTCAAACTGGAGAGTTGAGAGTGTGAGAGTCCGGGGGTGGCCAGGTGGGGCAGATTATCTGCTCTCGGCTTCTGGTGAGTGCCGGCCGGGATAGCGCGCTCCCCAGGAATCCCCTAGGGGATTCGCGGCACCTCAGACAGGAAGTCGAGGGAGTCGGGAGACTCCTGCCGGGCGTGGAGGAGCTCCCTCTGGGGGGGAAATGGCAGTAGCTGAAGCCGGTAAAGACTGCCCTGATGCACCTCCTCTGACCCAGCCCGCCCGCCGCCAGCTCACACATCTCAGTTCCGCTCTCTGGGGTCGGTCCCTTCTGCCTCTTTACAGAGTTCGATCCCGACACTTGCTCTCTGAAGTCCCCCACCCAAACCCGCTCCGTGGGCGCTGTTCGCGCCCCGCCTCTGGCTCCTCCCGGTGCGAGTTGCTTTCGAGGAGTCCAGGAGGCCCTACCCAGCCCCCGGCAGCCCCGGGTCTCCTCGGCCTGAGTCCTTTAGTGTTGCGGTAACTTCTTGGGACGAGGACTTGTTGACTGCAAGAGGAGTCATGCTAGGGAATGCAGGAAGTCAGACAGGACTTTTGCTTTATTTTAGAGAGTTGAAAGGATGCATTTCAATTGTGAAGCGTGCATCGCTGTTCTCTTTCCTGCCCTGAGAGCCTTCCTGGCTCGGATGGGCTTCCTGCCACGCTCTTCATTCTTGCGCAAGCATTCCCCACTCCCAACACAGCCCCCCTGGGGAGGAGGGTGTCACAGTGGAGTCCTCCGTCCCGCAAGTTTAGGGATGAATCGAGACAACACTGTCGTGTCGGTATGGCTGGGTCAGGTGGTGGGAAGGGCGTTACAGGAATAGTGGTGGGCCTGACTTGAGAGGGCGGTGGGGGCAGAGCTTGGGAACACTGAGAGCCCAGAACCAAGGAAGAGGCAGCGTGCATTACGGAACTCCAGTTACTACCCAGTTTAAAAACAGCAAAAAGTCTGACATCGATTCCCAGGCTGTAAAACTGCGAACAAATGCACTCTTAAAGATATATTTGTCTTCAAAACGTGAATATTTAAGCCAAATTGTTTCCGGGGTGAGGTTTTGGTTTTGCCCGAATAATAAATGCGAAGTGACTCCAAGTCTCCAGTTCGGTTTATAAATGGTGAACTGTCCCGAGCGATCGAAGAGTTTCTTGTACGATGTCGACTTTAAAGAAAATTAAAAAAAAAAAAAAAAAAAAGACTCCACTCAGTCCAGTTTTACGCATGCCTTTTCAGGGGCCAGACTGCCTTGTGGCTGAACTCTGCAGGCTCCTAGATCCTTTGGCGATCTAGGCGCACAGGTAGAGCAGAATATCCTTCCCGCCCCCACCCCAACCCTCCCGCCCAGGGTGCTTCGGGGAAGGGCAATCGCCTTGGTTTTCTCTGGAGGCTGAAGAGCGAACCTTCATCCAAAGAGCCGCAAAGTGCCCTCCTGGAGGCGGGAGGAGGGCGTATAGGTCCCAGCCTTTCTCGCCGCCGAGGCGCGCGCTCGCTGCCGAGGGCCGCTCCGCCCTGCCCCGCGCCAGGTTCTGGCTCCGCGGGCCCGCGCTTCCGGAGTCGGGTCTGAGCGAGAGCCGAGGTGCCCAGGACAGATCGCGGCCAGTAGGTGCGACCACGGAGGGTCACACTCTCCCCTTCTGCGCAGGTCCTGCTGTCTATCTGTGGACACAGAGGTTCTGCTTTGGCTTCCTCCAGCTAGGGCATCTCCGGGACCGAGCGTCCTTCGCCGCAGCGCGCTCCTCCCCGCGCTACCCAGGCTCCGCGGCGTGGCTGGAGGCCCGCAGTACTGCGTGGGTAAAGCGCTGGGGCGTGAGCGCCGGATCGCGCGCCTAGCGAGGGCTGGGCAGCTCGATTCTCGTCCTTGCTCACCTCGCAGTAGCCACCTCCTATCCCCTGTACCCACTCACTTTGATATTTTTACTTGACTTTGACCATGGGACCAAAGGAACTTTGATTTTTTCCCACAAATTCAGGAGAAAATAACGACAATCTCTCTGCATCCAGCGAGGCCCAGCAAAATGGTAGTTATGTTTGAAAAGGATTACAGGAGCGGTGACATCCCACGTTTCGAACAAAGTCAATGAAGAGAAGGTGATGCCAGTTGCCTAAGGCTGCTTTCTTTTCACATTGCTCAATCTCCTCTACTTGAACCAGTTTTTTAAAACCTTGCTCAAGCTAAGTGAGGGTACTGGCCGCACAGGAGTTTAAAGGAACACAGGGAATTGGGGCCAGTGAGCATCGATTTGAATCTAGGCAGGATTGCCTCCCTCCAAATCCAAGGTAAAGGAAGTTGCCTCCCTCCAAATCCAAGGTAAAGGAAGAAAAATGAAGAGTCCGAAGTTTTACAGTATGCCCACTGATTGGAACAAGGTCAGTATTTTCCGTGTATCTGGAAAGGTGTCATTTACACAAAGGTAGTATTTCTCAATCAGATGAGATTGTGCCTTGATTATAAACTGAAGTAGAAAGTAAAACAACTAAATTTAATCCCCTCTACCTCCTGTACTCTTGCAGATATTCAAACCACCAGGACATGAACTGATCAAAGAAGTGACAAACCACCAGGACTTGAACTCGTCAGAGAAGTGAGATTTTGATTCAGAGCCTTGGGAATGGACTACAGAAAATTGGGGGAAAAGTCTCTCCCTTCCTCTCTCTCCCCTTCCCCCAGTTATTTTAGAAGAGACTGCACACCAGACAGATGCCTCTGAATTTGGCTCCCCTGACAAATGTATCAACATCCCCAGAAATGTCAACTATTACCATGACAGCTAATCTAATTGCCTTTTAACTTCCTAATTGGACAGAGGGAATATCAAAACTTCTTTTAGAATGAATTCCACTTTATGATAGCTTCATGGCAATTTATTGAGCTGCGAGGAGGGAATTTGCCAAATGAAAGTAGTTAATTCCACCAAAATTTCCTTTTAGTATCCCATTTTAGGGTTCCATTCTTTTTTTTTCTAGTGTGCAATTCTAACAATATCTAGAACTGTGAAAATAAAAGGTGCCTTTATTCTTGAAGTTAACAAGTGAAGTTAATTACTTTTGAATGATTACATGTTTCAAGATATCACAATGAAATACTTTATTTTGTCTTCAGGAGGGTTATTTATCATTTTCCTAAGCTAATTGACTTCAGTACCTTCAGAATTTGTCTGTCCACCTGTGGCATCTTATTCTTAAAACTGCAAAGAAACAACTTTAAAGGAAGGATGTAGGAATAGAACGAATTTGGAGAACTGACCTGCAGCCAGCCCAGGCCCTCCCTCACCCATGATTTATTTGGATCATTGATTGTTGGCATTTTATGTTGCCTTATGCTGCCAACCAAAGGAGATGAACACAGTGGTAATCTCATAGACATTTTTTTTTAACCGCTAAACCCATCCTGGCCTGTTTTACAGAGCAGAGATGTATTTGGAATTTGAGAGTACCTGACAAGATTTTGTGGATTCCAAATATTAATAATATTAGTTGAAAACATGTCTGCAAAAGTCAGGTTTTGGGGGCACGGTGTGTTATTTAACAATGGTACTCTGGTAACTAATGGGGAATCCAAATGGTGATTTTATTTAAAAAAAGAAAAAGAGAAATTTCTGTATTCTGAAAGCTCACCTAAAAGCTAAGTAGAGGAATTCCAGTTGGACTTAGTGAAAAACCAAGGCGAAGAGAATTCAATTCTTTTCTTTTTTTCTTTTTTTTTAATTAATTTATTTATTTGAGAGAGCGAGAATGAGAGAGAGAGTACATGAGAGGGGGGAGGGTGAGAGGGAGAAGCAGGCTCCCCGCTGAGCAGGGAGCCCGATGCGGGACTCGATCCCGGGACTCCAGAATCATGACCTGAGCCGAAGGCAGTCGCCCAACCAACTGAGCCACCCAGGTGCCCCTTTCTTTTTTTTTTTTTTCAAGAGCCTGCTGTGGGACTCAATCCCAGGGCCCTGGGATCATGATCTGAGCGGGAGGCAGATGCTTAACCTCCTGAGCCACCCAGATGCCCCAAATTCCATTATTTTCATACAAACTTAGAATAGCTCTTAATGTCTTCAAGTAAAAACCTTCCATGGTCTACCTTAATGAACAGAAGAGACTACTTCGTAACTATTGACATATATTTAATTACCATAATATTAAACTTTTCCGCTTTCATATTTTAAAAACTATTTTCATGTTACATACAAGTCACCTTCAGTTTAGGTGAAATCATCACAACTTTCTGAATTTAGCTTTCTCTTAAGTTCTTATTGATGTCAATGGCCAGTTCTAAGATTGAGAAATATATTTAATACCACATTCATCTTTTAGAAGTAAGTTCTTTTTAATGAGTCTCTATGAAATGCGTGGTATAAAGATATCATTACACAAACTCATATGATTCAAACCTTTCAAAATGATAATGTACAAATGGCAAGAAGAGAGACTTGGAATAGGCGTGTGTGAAATATTTTGGCTTGCTATGTTTTTATAAGAGAGTAAGAGAAGGAATTTGCATTCTCTGCTTTTGACTTGGACACAAAGGGTTAAGTCAGAGAGCACATATCAATTATTTCTTAATAGGGAGAAGTTTTCATCTTTACTTGCCTGGAAAAGTCACTCTTAATTGTCTTTAATTTCTGATTATAGTGAAAAAAATTATTTTTTAAAGACACACAGTCTGGTGATATCCTAGAAGCTAACATAACTGTGAAACTTCTTTTGTGACATACAGGGACATAAAGGAATTTGCAGATTCAGAAGGTGGAAGTAGACTGAAGGATTTAAATTGGTGACTTAGATATTTGACAGTATCGGTGTTGATCCATTCCCAAACTTCTGTTTATAAACTTCATTTCAGCAGGATGCTAAAGGGATTAAAAGGACACCACAGCAATAACAGACAGAAGGTGAGGCTATCCGTCTGAGTGTGACGTCCTGTCACATGCTTTAGGGGTCTTAAAACAGCTTCTTAGAAATTCCCTCATAGGGAGTTTCTCTTGGCATGTGTGGAAGAATTTTTAGCACAGCCTGCTAGACTGGCATTGACTGTCTTAATTTCATTGGTTGTTGTGACTGATTTTGAAGCAGATTTCAAGATGACATAAATAAATTAGGTTTAGCTATGCTTCAAGTACAACAAGTAATATGAAGTTTGAAGGTGCATCAGGACACTTAGCAGACCCAAAGCTGACTATATTTTTTATTTTTGTTCTTAACTCTCTACTATAAATACTGTACATTATATTTTAAAGTAAAAGTCCGGTTGTTGACTATGAAATTTAAATTTCAGTGGCTGATATTATTTTTTTCGTATTTCTTTACAAGATGCATGAATCAATCAATTTGTAAAATAATCTAATCTGTAACATTACCTAAGATATCTAAAAAATGTTTTTAAATTTGAAATGTAGAATTTAAAGAATAACACATCATTTTATATCTCATGCAGAATATTGCCACACAGTGAATCAAAGTAGAAATTTGGTAGTTGTCCAGATAATTTGGAATGAAAACCAGCTAAATATGACCACGTAATAAATCAAAGTGAAAAATTCAGGTCTCAAAGTGGGCTTTCACCAAGGAAACTTCTTCCCATATTAGTAAACTAATGCCCATACTCCTGAGCATAATTCTTTCTCCAAATGTATGTGTGCTCAGAATCTGGCCTTGACCTTAATAATATATGTTGATTTTGTAAATATTTTAAGACAATGATTCTGAAATGGTTAAAAATGAATACATGTTTTTACCCTGTAGCTTTCTTTTTCTTTGTGGGTACTCAGTGGCAAAATAAATTTGAAGTCCTAATATGCATCAATATATATATATAGCTTTGCCCCTGCGTATTTGAGAGAGAGGTTCTTGCAAGGCACTGCCTGTGATTTTTTTTAGGAGTGGATGTTTTAAAACAGCCTTTCAGTGAGCAGTGTAATGACTATTAGTACACAGTTACTGTATCTAGAAAAATAGGCTGTATCTGTACATTTAAAATAAAATGTTAAATTAAAGCAACCATACCAACAAGTTGAAGAGAAACAAAGATCCTTTTTTACCTCTGTAGTAGGCCTGAAAGCTAGGCAGAGTTATTTTATCGGAAGGAAAATCCCAACAATAGGTGTCTCAAAGTACATGTTGTCAAATAGTTACCTAGGTAGGCAGCTGGAGAAACTGGAGGGAACCATCCACTCTTCAAAGAGGAGGGGAAAGGTGGAAGGCCATGCTGCTGATTGCCGCCTTTGTAACACATGAGGTGGCATACTTAACTGCTGGGTGCCTTGAGCTCTAAAGGTCACATACTTTGGGAACTCAGCCTACTGACCACGTTTCCTGGGACATTGCCCTGCCTTCTCTGTGAAAACAATACAGCCTCATCCTGATGACATTATCTTAGTTACTTTCTTAAGAATGGAGAAGGCTGATGAGTAGCATGGAAGGAGTGATAGGCTGGACATCAAGACACAGCGTTCTGACCCACGGTGTGAAATGCTGACACTCCCTCAGCCCTCAGTTTGTTCATTTATACAGAAAAGAAACTGGACCAGATAATCTCTATCTAAACATGCTTATGGCTCCAAACTCTGTAATCAGAACAAATTTACATTTGATTTGAAAATAGGGCACAATATTTATAAGCATTTCCGAAATGAATGCTATTTCCAACCTAAGATCCTTCTTGAAAAGTCGCACATTATAAACCTCACTTGAAAATGAAGAATTTTGTGTTCCCAAACTCTCACCAAACTGAGGCCTAATCTTAATGGTTGGATAGAATTAGCCAGAGATCCTTTAGAATTTCAGGGAAATGTAATGTAAAAGGGAGTTGTGTCTTTCAAGCACACTAAGGGCATGAAGTTGAGATGTCTGGTTTGCAGGACTGGGAGCAAAACTGCCCTTCCACTTGCTTTCTGTGGGCCCCAGTGCATGTGTGTACATCCGATGTCTGCTCCTTGGAAATAGAAGTTCAACTTTTCTGAACTTCCATGAGACCGAGAACAGAAAATAACCATTTTTTAATTTGTAAGTTTGGAGTTTTGAAACTAGAATTTTTTCCTTTTTTTTTTTCCAAATTGCATAATTACTGCATATTTCAATGTGTAGTAATATGTAGCTTATTTAATAGAGGAAATAAACTTACTAGAATTACTAGTCATAACATCTTGTTTGGTGATGAGTACTGCAAATTCTCCTGCCCAGGACTGGTGAATGCTTAAACAGATTTCTAGAAGAACCTGAGCAATATCCCACACTATGTTAGGAATCTTAGCATTGATAAGAATTTTGATGCTTTGTTTATTCTTAGCAATGTTTGAAAATCGCTTCCTATAGAGATGACAGTAATTTTACCACTAGACTCCCCCGTTTTGTTTCACACCCATAAAAATGATAAAGAAAATGTAGAAAGAGATAGCCAGAAAATACGACTGGACTCTGAAGTAGGATGAACATTCTAAGGCAAAAAATAAAACAGAAACTCAAAGCCATGAGCAGGTTGATTGCCATGGGCTTATTGGGCTCTGGACTGGAAGGTGGCAGTCAGGCTCTTGGCTCCTGCAGGGGAATGGAACGAAAAGTTCTGAGCTGGACCCATAACCTAAAACCAAGGCTTGTTCTGGGACTCTCATGCCCACAAAGGAAGCTGACAAAAAATGGCTTTGGCCTTGCTGCCCTGGCTATATTTTATTAAAACTCCCATCCTGGCTTGGCAGGTAAACAGCTTTATGACCCCAAACTGGGCTAGATGGCCTTCTGACTCCATGCCTGGATTTGTGTCATTTTTGCTATCCCAATGGAGCAAGAGTTCTGAAATATACACATAAGAACAGGATGTGGACTAAGATGTGTACAGAGATGGTGGGAGGGGCAGATGGAGGCGACTGGAAAGTGTTAGGGAGGGCAAGGGAGTAAATGTTTATATACTAAAATACATTATTATTTAGTCAATTATGTGATAAACACATACACATATATACATATATATGGCATAAGTAAACATGTGTGTATATATAGTATATGTATATAATATATGTAACACATGTATATATAAATGTATGTATATATTATATGTAACACATATGTAAACATGTGTATATAGAGTATATGTATATAATGTATGTGCATATGTATATGTGTGTGTGAATGTATGTATGTGTGTATGTATACATTATATACTCATATATATATATATCTCTCTATATATCTATCTATATATATATCTATCTCAACCTCCCACAGATTAGGGCTCTCTCAGCAAGAAAAAAAGGGAGGATCATATTGGGTAGACAACTAAAAGTATTTTGTATGAAATAAAAAGATATTTAAAAATTATATTATTTCATTCAAAAGATGACATGAAATATTGTTCTACAGAATCTGAAGACAAGCTTTACCTAATTTTCTGTTTCACAGAGTGTTTGAGAGAGTAGTCAAGGTCTTGATAACGAAGCTGGACTAAGCAACAACAAAAGAATAAAGTCATTGACCAGTATCATTTGGAAACACTGATGCAAAAATTCTAAAGAGAAGACTAGCATTTTGGTTCCAGCAGCTCTTAGAAAGATACATGGGGACCTGTCCTTTGAAGCTTTGAAGCCAGGCATTGACTTCTCTTCTCCAGCTATGAAAATTCCAAGATGGCATCTTCTTTCAGTAGAGAGCCGTTTTGTCTACACCGAAACTCTGTTGTATACTACAGCCAGCTTCATTCATGATCTTGGCTAGATCTTCTTGGAGAGCTTGCTGCAGCTTACATCAGCACTTGCTGCTTCCGCTTGTATTATACTGTTATGGGGATAGCTTCTTTCCTTAAATCTCCGGAACCAAGCTCTGCTAACTTCAAATTTTTCTTCTGCAGACTCCCCACCTCTCTCAGCCTTCATAGAATGGAAGAGAGCTAAGGCCTTGCTCTGGATTAGGCTGTGGCTTAAGGGAATGTTGTGGCTGGTTTGATCTTCCATCCGGGTCACTAAAATCTTCTTCATATCAGCAATAAGGTTGTTTGGCTTTCTTGTCATCCGTGTGTTCCCTGGGGTAGCGCTCTTCATTTCCTTCAAGAACTTCTCCTTTGGACTTGCAGTGTGCCTAACTGTTCGGCACAAGAAGTCTAGCTTTTGGCCTGTCTTGGTTTTCGACTCGCCTTCCTCACTAAATTTAATCGTTTCTAGCTTTTGATTGAAATTGAGAGATGTGTGACTCTTCCTTTAATTTGAACACTCAGAGGCCGTTGTAGGGCTATTAACTGGCCTAATTTCAGTATGGTTGTGTCCCAGGGTATAGGGAGGCCCAAGGAGAGGGAGACAGGGGGGAACAACAAGTTGGTGGAACAGTCAGGACACATACCACATTGCTTAAGTTCACCTCTTACCTGGGCGTGGTGTGTGGTGCCCCCAGAACAATTACAATAGTCACAGCAAAGATCCTGGGTCCCAGATCACCATAACAAATATAATAATGATGGAAAAATTTGAACTATTGTGAGAATTATCCAAATGTAACACAAGACTTGAAGTGAGCAAATGTTGCTGAAAAATGGCGCCGATAGACTTGCTTGATGCAGGGTTGCCACAGATCTTCAATTTGCAAAAAATGCTGTTATCTGTGAAGCACAATAAAGTGAAGCTCAAGAAAACGAGGTATGCCCGTATTTTGAAATAGCAAAAACAAAACAAAACATAACAACAACAACAAAACCCCAAAGTAAAATAAAAACTGAACAATCTTACAGAAGTGCAAAGAATCAATGAATTGTGATATATTAATACAATGCAGATAGAAGTGATGACTTATAACTTCAAGTATCAACATGGTTAAATCTAACAGTACTGTCAACAAACAGAAGGTGGTTGCCAAAATAGGATGATATTGTTTCTGTAGAACTTGAAGACCTGTGAAACAATGCTGTCTATTTTTATGGATATATATATATATGTGCTAATAACATGAAAACCGCAAAAGAAATACGTGTCAATTTTAGGATAAGGCTACCACTGGGACATGGGAATGAGGAGAGTACACAGGGGATTTTTATGATTTAAAAGAACCTGAGGCAAATATAGCAAAATTTGTTAGGGCTGGGGAGTGAGTACAAGAGTGTTTTATTATGGTTTTCTCTTTCTCTGTCCTTTGAAATATTTTACAACAAAAAGTATATGCAAAAATTATTACATATCTTTAGAGGCAAGTTTTGGGTGCTTCCTTAAGATGAAGTCATTTTTTTCTCTTAAGTATTGATAAAGGTTTGAAATGCATCTTTCTTTTTTTAAAAAAGATTTTATTTATTTATTTGACACAGAGAGAGAGAGCACAAGCAGGGGGAGCAGCAGGCAGAGAGAGAGAGAGAAGCAGGCTTCTGGCTGAGCAAGGATCCCGATGCGGGGGCTGGATCCCAGGACCCCGGGATCATGACCTGAGCCAAAGGCAGATGTTTAACCGACTGAGCCACTCAGGCACCTCATGGTTTGAAATGCATCTTTCTGAGAGATGGGTAAAAGGTATGTGTCCCTTGGAGTTTCTGAAAACTTACACCCTTCCACTTCAAGCTATACCTGCACATACACATTATTTAGGAAGCAGAAGAAATAGTTGAATTTTCCAGTTAATCAATAAATTATTTGTACCTCTATTTTCTTTGCATAAAGAACTTTTAGGCCAATGAGCTCAAGTAAGAAAAACTTTTATAACTCAAACAATAGCAAAAATGTCTTTAGGATATTCTAAATGGTAAGGGCTCCAGGATTAATTTAGGTGTTACTGATATAATATTTTAATAATTGCATTAATAATAGATAACATTTTTTCATACTTCATTGGCACTTTACATATGTTTTACTCAGTCTTTCTAACAGCCCTGTTATTACCCCTGTTTTATGTATTAGGAAGCTGATGTTTAGGAGTTCAGTAACCCTTCTGCGGTCACAGAGCCAAAAAGAGGGATAGCCGGTACTCACACATGTTACTAACTCTGTGACCTCTTCTCTAAAAGCGGGTAAGCAGAGTTTCTCAGAGTCACAAGAAGGATTTACTGTAGATTTAGGTTTTGTCTAGGGAATTACTACGTAAATGCTCAGTTAAGAGCTTAATGGTTGTATAATTGTCCCATATTTACTTAGCAGGGCCTGGGACTTAAACATCTAGTAATATTTTATATTTTGATAAACACAGACCTGTACAAATAACTTGAAAGTACTAACTAGATTTTTTTTATTATCTTTTTTTTAATTTAAATTTGATTAGCCCACATATAGTACATCATTAGTTTTTGGTGTAGTGGTCAGTGATGCTTTAGTTACATATAACACCTGGTGCTTTATCACAACAGCATATTCTTTGTATGTATTTTTTTGTATGTATTTTTTTCTTATGTGTAACCAGTATGCCCTCATTAGAGTCTGACAATAAGAAACTGGAAATTTAGAAATTACTTCAACTATATGAAGCTAGAGGATACTGGCCACTTTTCCTAGGTTCATTTTGAAACAGATATCCTTATATTTTGCAAACAATACTATGGGTCAGAGTCCCATGGGGATAAGTGTACAATTCATAACCTAAGTCTTGAGACACTGAAATAAAGAACTGATTATAAAATTTAGAGATTTAACAGAGTGAGGAAAGTATCTGATTTTAAAGCATTTCTTTGTCCATTTCCCTCAGTTTTACCATTTGTGGTGGGTTTTCTTAAACAATATATTGTTTAGCTTCATCTGTCTGTGAACTTCATGTACCTTGATTCATACTGCATGTATTCTTCTGTGACCTGCTTTTTTACTCAAATTTATGATTTTGCTATTCATCCATATTGATATGTAAAACTGTAGTCCGTTTTCTGCTGTATACATTGTTGTGTAATAGTGTGGGGCAGGGAATAAAATGATAGTTTACTCATTCTATTGTGAAGGGACATTTGAGTTGCTTATAATTTTTTTGATATTGAAAAATGCAATTATGAACATGTCTTTTGGCACATAAAATGCACAAGAATTTCTCTACAGTATACACTTGGGAATGAAATTGCTAGTCATGGGGTTTATGCATGTTCAGTATTACCAAGGAATGCCACAATGTTTTTCTAATTGATCGTATCATTTATGCTCCCACTAACAGGGGGTGAGAAAGTTCCCACCTCTAAATGTTCTTGCCAGCAGATGGTCTTGCTACTCTGAAATTGGCCAATGTGTTATGTGTGTGTTGGAATTTTATATTCATTTTCCTGATTACTGTTGACAATGAGCTATTAATGTTTACTCTTTTGTGAAATGTCTGTTATGTATTTTTCACATTTTTTCTAGTTGGTTGCTTATCTTACAGATTCACAGAGGTTTCACGTACATATTGGATACTAATCCTTTGTTATAAATGATGTAAGTATCTTCTCCCATTTGTGACTTGTATTTCCACTCCTTTATAGTTTCTTTTGATGAATAGAAGCTCTTAATTTTAATGTTGAAAATTGTCATTTTTAAATTAAATTAAATTAAATTTAATTATTATTATGTTATGTTAATCACCATACATTACATCATTAGTTTTTGATGTAGTGTTCCATAATTCATTGTTTGCGTATAACACCCAGTGCTCCATGCAGAACGTGCCTTCTTTAATACCCATCACCAGGCTAACCCATCCCCCCACCCTCTCCCCTCTAGAACCCTCAGTTTGTTTCTCAGAGTCCATAGTCTCTCATGGTTCATCTCCCCCTCCGATTTCCCCCCCTTCATTCTTCCCCTCCTGCTATCTTTTCCTTTATGGTTTTGTTATGTTTTGCTTACTGAATTTTTTTCTTCCCTGAGATCATAACAATATTGTTCTATGTTATCTCCTTAATATTTTGAATTTTTCCTTTCACATTTATTGTCTAATTCACCAGAAATGGATTTTTAATAGTTTTTAGTAGAGTGTGATGTAGGGATTCTAATTTATATTTTTCTGTATGAATAATCCATTGTCCCAGCAATATTTATTGAATAGTCTACTCTTTCCTTACCTACCTGATATCTGACAAGAATCAAGTTTTTATATATGGATGATTTTATTTCTGGTATTTCTCTCTTATTAAGTTATATCTTCCTTTGAAAATACCATAGTATCTTAACAAGTATGCTTTTTAGTAAGTCTCCATATATGGTAGGGTGTGTCCCCACATTATTTTCTTTATCTTTAGAGTAGCCTGGCTATTTTTGGATTTTTGAATTACCATATAAATTTTTTAATTAGCTTGCTAGGTTCCGTGAAAAATTCTAGATCTATTGGGGGATAGCCTTTTGCTATTAGCTTTCTCCGTGAAAGAACATGAAATAGCTCTCTATTCATTTAGGTCTTCGAAAATGTTTTTCAAGATGTATTCCTAGGCACTTTACATTTCCTATTGCTCTTATTAATGGCATTTTTAAAAGTACACTTTCTGATCATTTTTGCTAGTGAAGAGAGATAAAATTGTATGTTGATTGCTTTTATATATAAATTTGCTTATCAATACTAATAATTTACTTATAATTTTTTTCCTATGTTCTATGTGAACACTAACAACAGCTGTAAACTATGCCAACTTTTTTTCTCACACTGAAGTCATTAAGATGACCAGACAAATTTTCTTCTTAATCTGTGAATGTGATGAGTTACATTAATTGATTTCCTAATATTAACCCACAATTGTTGTGATATCTCATCGTTCTCATACTTCTTTGGATTTGGTTGCTAATACCCTGTTTAAGATTTTTCATTTATGTTAATGAGTAGAATTGTATTGCCATTTTTCCGTCTTGTATCATATTTAGCTGATTTTGTTACCAGGACTATGCTAGCCCCATATAAAGAAATCAGTATGTTCATTCTTTTTTATCCTAGCAAATACTGCTTGGAGATGCCAAAACCAAAGCAGCCAAACCTAACCCTAAAGTCATTTAGAAAGACATCGCTTGTGTCAGTTTAAAGGAAATTGAAATCTTTTCATCTTTAAAAGATTCAAGTTTTGAGCAGTAAATTATAGCAGTAAAGAAAGTATATGCCTGGGTTGGATCTAGTATTGCTTATCTTTTCCTTTTTTTTGTTTTTTGTTATCTGGATTCTTCTTTATGATGGAACTAATTCACATCTGTGCTATAGGATAATTCACATTTGTTTAAAGAATCTAACAAAAGTCAGATACAGGGAAAATAGGAAGATATTAATTGTAAATGGTGTCTAATAAAAGCTACAGGGGAAAGGGGAGATACTAATTCACCATCTCTTAACTGGTCTGTCATCTTGGAAAGTATCCAGCGATTTGAGAAGAAAAGTCTGCTTGTTAAAATTCAGGGATTTCCTTCCTGGGGAGGGTGAGTAGACTTGCAAGTTCTTTGGGAAAGAGGCTTGGGGAAATAATTGCATTTCAACTCTTATGATCCTCAGCTGCTGGAAAAGGAAGGAAATCTACTTTACCATAGGTAATCAAATACATTTTCCTCTGAAAAATCTGAAGTTTTCTCTGAAAATAATTGTCTTCTTCAGGAACAACTGTTCTTTGTTTAACTATTGTGTGGTTGGAGCCCACAGTTGTTAAATTGGGTCACCATACCAATTTATTCCAATGGATTATTATGGCAACCAATTCCAGACACATTTCCCATAAAACCTTTATTATAAATGTTCAGCTCCTTTACAACTGCCAGAAGATTAGGTTACTGTTTGTAGTAACCGCTCATTTATGTTCTTCAGTCTCATAACAAGGACTTTAAAACATTCTACTTAACACATTCCATTTCTATGCCAAGAAGATAGTCTTCAAGTGAGATGCCTTTCTAGTTTGGATTATCTCTGAGACATAAGTGCACTTCAGAATTTAAATGGAGGGACACCTGAGTGGCTCAATAGGTTAAGCGTTAAACGTCTGCCTTTGGCTCAGGTCATGATCCTGGGGTCCTGGGATCGAGTCCTGCATTGGACTCCTTGCTCAGCAGAGTCTGCTTCTCCCTCTGCCTGCATGTGCTCTCTCTCTCTCTCACAAATAAATAAATAAAATCTAAAAAAAAAAAAAAGAATTTAAATGGAGTGGAATAAAAAAGTGAACTGCCCAAGAGTGCCCTACCCTGCGTTAGCATTTTCCTTCTACCTGCTGAGATTTGTCAAGAGAGTCTGAAGATAACTATTTACACTTACTCTTAACTTCCAACTTGCAGTTATGATTTAACTAAATTTCACAGGCAGTGAGTGGTGTCTCCAAAACTGAAGATGCTATAAGATGGAGAAAAATCACCAACCAAGCTGCAGCATCACAAGATTTCTTTATATTTCCTTTCTTTACCCAATTTCTTTGGGCATATTAAAACAAAAATTTTAAATTAAGGTATAATTGGCATACAGAAAAGTTTACCTTTGCAGTGTATAATTATATGCATTTTGATGAATGCATGCAAGAATATAAACCCCACCGCAGTCAAAATATAGAAGAGTTTTATCACTCAAAGAAAAAATCCTCTCAAACTTCTTTGTAGTCACCTCCTGACCCCTGCCCCTCCTGGACTCTGGCAACAACTGATATATTTTCTGTCCCTATAGTTTTGCTTGTTCCAGAATAGCATATAAATGGAATCATGCAGTTTGTAGCCTTTCTTTGTGTGGCTTCTTTGACTTAGCAAAATGCATTTGAGATTCATACAAATTGTCGTGTGAGTTAATGGTTCATTCCTTTTTATGGCTGAGTAGTATTCCATTGTATTGATGTATCATAATTTGCATACTCATTCACCTGTTGAAGAACATTTTAGTTTTTTCTGGTTTTTGAATTTTTCCTTTTTCCTTTCCATTTTCTGAAGATCAAGAAGTAAGCCACAATTTATACAAGAATAAAACCATCTGACAGGTGATTTCCCAGTCACATAGTGGGTCTCCTTTAGGCCTGAGTTGTGAGCTGCCTTTGGATACTGTCCTGAGCCTTACTCTCTCCTATGCTTTTCTTTGGTTCTCTACTAAGTTTAATAGTTTCTGTATTGTGCTGCACTTGAGACTGCTTTTTCAAACCTTTCCATATGTTCCCAAATTCACTAATCTTCTTTTCATGGAAGCATGACTTTATCTCAGAACTCAAGTTGAAATAATATAGTCTGTGGTATGAATATTTGATCAATTTCTATGCTTCCTTCTTGCTTTTAGACTCCATAAGAGGGGAACCAGGTGTCCTTTGGCTGGCCACTAACACCCTAGGACTTAACGCAATACTGAACCCATGGTAGGCTCTCAATATGTACTGTTGGAATCTGTTAATACTTGCAATGTTACTCTAAGTAGATGATTTCCCTTTATGAATTTCTGAGAAAATTGAGTTAGTCTCTTCCACATCTCAAAATTACTCATTCATCTATCTATCTATCATCTATCTATCTATCATCTATCTATCTATCTATCTATCTATCTATCTATCTATCTATCTATCATCTATCATTGATCTATCATCTTTTTCTCAGAGGAAGAAATGCCTATCATTCCCTCTGTAACTAATCCCTTCTCTTGTTTGTTCCTTTACCATTCTCACCACTGTCCCTCACTCCTTCAGTATCTTTTTTTTTTAATCATCTCAGTTTTCTCTTTTCTCTTTTTCTCCCCTCCCTCCTATTATGGCTTGCCTTCGACTTGGAAGTATACAATGCCACATCAACCAGGAGTCATCACTCCCAGTATGATCCTCCTTGCACTCTCAGGTAGCCAGGAGTGAGCCCCAGAGCCTTGAGATAAGCGGGAGTGTGGGTGGGAACGTAGGTACAGAGGTACAGGAGGGGCATGAAATTGGGTGATCTGAGAAGCAGTATCTGGAGGATAAATAGGAGAAAAAATCTGGGGAGATTATTGATGTGATTCCTCAGAGTCTAAAGCCTCAGCAAGAATGGAAAGAGCAAAACCCAGGTCTCACCCCTTCTTTGGGTAAAATTATGTCTGTTCTCAACACTTGGGGCCAGGGCTAGAGCATGAATGGAAGCCCACATACCATTTGTCTATATTTAAGAGTTAAAAATCAAGCTGACAAACAAGCTCTCATCTGACCTTGAAAATATACTTTATGACAGATAAAAATGTGAAGTCGTATATTTATATGACTTAAATTAGGCAAAAAATAAATGATAGCTGGATATAATTATTATTGTACATGTTTATTCTCCTGTGTTTATTCTGGTGTTCTGTTGTTGGTTTGGTGATGTTTGGATGAGTAACAACATAGCAAAATATGACCATACATATATTTTTCTTGCTTTCATGCGGCAAAATTACTAATTATGTTGTTATCATGAAGATTTTAACATAATTAATTTTCTGTTAACAATCATGTCAAACCAAACAGATTTCTTTATGTTATTGTAGTTCTCTGATAGTTTTTATTAATTTTGATTTGGAGAAAAATTGCTCTACCAAGGCAGTATCTACCGGAATTATCAATAGGGTTCTTAAAGGAATAATTAGATTTGAAAATGAACCATGAATTTTGTAAACAGCTTCAGACGTTGTTATGGGTTAGCATATGAGAAATTATTGTTTACAGAAAATATTAAAAGATTTTAATTTCATATAAATAGCTATCATTTATATCACAATTATCCATCACCTTTAAAAGCAATGTCCACAATAGCCAAACTATGGAAAGAGCCAAGATGTCCATCAACAAACAGATGAATGGATAAAGAAGATGTGGTATATATATACACAATGGAATATTATGCAGCCATCAAAAAAACCACAACGAAATCTTGCCATTTGCAACGACATGGATGGAACTAGAGGGTATTATGCTAAGTGAAATAAGTCAATCAGAGAAAGACAAGTATCATATGATCTCACTGATATGAGGAATTCTTAATCTCAGGAAACAAACTGAGGGTTACTGGAGTGGTGGGGGGTAGGAGGGATGGGGTGGCTGGGTGATAGACATTGGGGAGGGTATGTGCTATGGTGAGCACTATGAATTGTTTAAGACTGATGAATCACAGACCTGTACCTCTGAAACAAATAATACATTATATGTTAAAAAAAAAAAAAGATAGTATGAAGGGAAAATGAAAGGGGGGAAATCAGAGGGGGAGATAAACCATGAGAGACTCTGAGAAAGAAACTGAGCATTCTAGAAGGGAGGGGATGGGGGGATGGGTTAGCCTGGTGATGGGTATTAAAGAGGGCACCTATCGAATGGAGCACGGGGTGTTATAGGCAAACAATGAATCATGGAACGCTACATCAAAAACTAATGATGTACTGTATGGTGATTACATAACATAATAAAATAAAATTTAAAAAAATAAAAAAAATAAAAGCAATGTCTAGGTCAAACACAATATTAAGTTCTTTTCTTTCAAAAATTTTAATATCAATATATTCCAAAGAAAAAAAAACAGTATATTGATCAACTATAACCTGACCTACAATGGCCAAAAAATAGTATAAATGGAAATTCTTTTCAGAATTATTTGTATGTGAATCATCAGCTTCACAGTCATGTGAACTTTTTGTTCATGTTTTAATTTCCTTATAATTTATTGGAATGTTACTTTTATAGCATATTACATATATATTTAATTATCTTTAAATTTTTAAAAAGTTAAAAAATGCTTTACAAAGAAACTGCTAAAATTATATCTTTGGTTTTTTGTGGGTTTTTTTTGGTAAATATTGTTAACATTATTAATAGCAAGCAACAATTCATACCAATCACTGTGGCTACTACAAGCTCAAAATTAATTTCATTTCCTGCCAATGTCCATGATTCACTCTTTGAGGATCTTCTGTGGTTTGGCTTACCTCTCGGTCTGCATCTCATATCTTGATTAAATTAAATTTAATTGCTTTGACAACATTTAGTCAGGATTCCTGTTGTGTGTCCATGAGTAGTTTTAAAGTCACATTTGGTATGCCTCATCAAGATGTTCTATTTTGAGTGGATCCAGAATATGTTGCTTATAATTATTAAATTGTTCTGCAAAAGTCATTATTATTTGCATAGTTGAGGCTATGTCTCTTAGGAACAAATTCAAAGTATGCATTATAACTTGGCAGAAAGAATCTTTTCTGGTTTTCAGCTAAAACTGTGGCTTGTACACCTTTTTCTTCACTAACATTAGTATCATTATCTTAGGCTTCTCCTCTCCAACTTTTAAAATTAATGTCTAAAATTTGAAGTTATTGTTTCATTCTTCACCTAGTCAAAACCTTTACAAAAAAATAAAACTTTACTATTTATATTAGGTATAAAATCAAGGAAACACTGATTAATTGTGGTAGTCTTGTTTTCTTCTTTAATAGCTCAACAATACATAAAATCAATGTTAATTTTTCAATGTGGCTTTGTTTTTGGTAAATTAGTTTAAATGAGTAACACTTGCTTTTTCAGATTTTATCTACAACTTTTTTTCATTTTATTACTCATTAAATTAACCCCACTTTGAAATCTTCACACTAGACAGTGATCCATTGCTTTATTACTTTCACCTATCTTAAATGTTTGGCCATTCTCACACCAATTTTTGAAGTCCTTTCTATTCAATCTAGAAAATTTCCACTTATTTCTGTATATATCATACCAAAAGCTCTAGCATTTGGCTAAATAATGTTCACATGACATTTTTCTTTTAATAATATTACACTAATATTCTATATTGACATTTAATTTCTTTGTTGAATGAGGATTGGTTGTGAAACACGTAGCAGCAATAGCAAAACACATTGTATTTTGACTTTGTTATTACTCTGCCTAGAATAAGCCTGCAGTCTTCCTGGTCATAGCTTCTTCCTCACTTAATTCAAGCCTTTGCACAAAGAGGCTCTTCCCAAACACCAGGTCTAATTGTACCTCACCTCCATCATTTTCACCCATTTATTCCACTTCAGTTTTCATTTTTTTAAAAGATTTATTTATTTATTTGAGAGAGAGAGTGCACGAACATGAGCTCCTAGAGGGAAGGGCAGAGGGAGAAAATCTCAAGCAGACTCCCCGCTGAGTGCAGAGCCCCATGCAGGGCTTGAAGTAGGGCTCGATCCCATGACCCATGAGATCAGGATCTGAGCCGAAACCAACAGTTGGACGCTCAACCGACTGAGCCACCCAGGCACCCCTCATTTTTCTTTATAGCACTCTTGACTACCTGCTTATCATGCATCGCCTCCATTAGAATGTTAAGCCCCATGAGGACAGGGATCCTACCTGTGGTGTTCACCACTGTATCTCCAATATCTAGAACAGTTACTGGCCTATAGTGGGAACTTAGATATTTGTTGAATGAATGTACTCTCTATGAAACTTCTTCCTCTAGTTCATCAATAAATTTCTTTGGCCCAAAGCCAAAGGCCCTTTACTATTTCCTGTTTTCCTAATTCCTCTATAGCAATGATACTCAAAGAATGGTCCCCAGACCAACAGCATTAATAGCATCTGGTAACTTGTTGGAAATGCAAATTCTCAGACCTACTGAATCAAAAGCTCTGGGGGTGGGACCCGGTGATCTGGTTTCATAAGCCCTGTAGGTGATTCAGAAGCATGATAAAGTTTGAGAACCAGTGCTGTATGTAATATAGGAGATGGTGCTGTGAATTACTTTTTAAATTTTACAGTCCCACTGTGAAATTTGCCTTAAAGGCACATTGAATGCTAGAATGTTTTTTCTTCTTTTTTTAGTATGGGCAATTTGGATGATATTGATCATACATTACTCTAGAACTCCTACTTAATTTTATTCAAAAATCAAACATGAAGACAAACTTTGATTATACTTCAAGGAATAGTTTAGAATTATAACTTTGCCTGTTCTTTCATAGGAGAGTAAATGATGTAATTGTCTCAATACATCTTATAGTTTATTTGTGCTTGTAGGAGGGGATGGTCTGCTTCAGGGCTGCGGTTTTTAATTTTTCCCTACTTTTTCCTATTCCTCCCTTCTTTATTTCAGCTCCTACAAATTGAGAGGTAAATGGATTTGCAGGTGGGAGAAAAATTCTGTCCTGGGAGCAAGTTAGAAAAAAAGATCAGAGCTATCATTGCTTTTCTAGTAGAAAGAATAATTAGGATCTTAGTGGAATTTCTATTTTTATACACTCTTAATGGTTTTATACACTCTTAATGGTCTCATTCCATATCCCTACTCTTTATGACAGCTATCTAAAAAAGATCAAGGATTGTTATTCTTTGTTAACTAATGTGCTTTGTGGATCGTTTTTGTGGGATGTCATGCACTCTAGGGTTTATGAATCAAAGCTTGTTAAGAGTTACTCTGAGGGCTTGTGAAAGTCTGTCCAAGCTTCAGTGTCTAATCCAAATCTCTTAATTAGTGTGGAAAGTCAAAACAGCAAAAAGATTGTCCTCAAAATAATGAGACACTTGTTGGTCACGCTGTTTCACTTTATTTAGTTTAAACTAGCAAGGAAGTTTTTTTTCTTACATATTTTTTGAGGGATGGGGGAAAAGATTTTATTGTCATATATTCTGTTTCAATGTAAAGAGGTAAAGGACAAAGAAAAGAACATTTAAAAGTATGGATCCTGAGAAAGAGAAACTGAAACTTCATTTATTGGAAGTTGGCAATAGTTTGAGGACAGCTAACTTTCTGCTCTGTGTATGCTCTGCCATATCAAAATGTTTTTCTGCATAAATTCTACTCTTAGAGATTGTGTTCTATGGGCTAGTAAAGTGAATCATATTGCTTTTTAAAATATATATGTACATACACACACACAGAGATGAGCATGCAGAACTCTTTCAGATTTCAATATAAATCAACTGACTTACTTTGTCAGTTACTTTTTTCCTTTTTCAGTTCCTAAGGATTTGAAAAAATGATACTGAATCTCAAATAAGAGGTAATGTTCTTCATCAGAGCACTGAAACTACTTAATTGCTCCATTTCAGGAGTCATTGATCTGGAGATGAGAACATTATAAAGTTATGACATGGGCATGCACACACACCCACATACCAACACACACTGGTAGCATGGGTGTGGCTTCCTTTATGGAAATGACATCATGACAGAAACATACCCCCGACAAACTTCTAGGTGCTATGTAGTTCACCTTGCCCCTGCTTCTGGATCACAGCTGACTGGTGTTACTTGAATTGCAGACAGGGCCAATGTAATGTAAGCCATGAATGTTGAAAGGGCCCTGGACTTGGAAGCGTAACATTTGAGGTCAAGTTCCATCTTGATCTCTTCTCAGCTCTGTTACCTGGGCCTGCTCTCACCTTTTTCGATCTTTTCGGTTTTCATCTCTAAAATGTGGGCATGATACGACATACTTTCCTTATTTCTTAGGCTTTCAGGTGAAGTCATGAATATGAAAAATCTTTGTAAATGCTGTGCATGACTCAGAAGGGAAATATTATTAGTAGTATTATCACTAATAATAACCATAAGACTTTTGAGAAACAGGACATGAAAATAGGGATGAAAGGCAACCACAAAAGACACACATTGACCCATGGCTCCTCACTGAACTTCCTGATTTAGTCTCAAAACAAGGAGAAAACGTCGAATCTCTTCTTGGGCTGCCACATTGCTTTGTCTTTCTGAAGACTTCCCTATCACTCTTCCAAATGCCACAGTGTACAAAGATGTTGAAACCTTGAACTCCCCCAGTGAAGGGATGGGGAAAGCGGCTGCACGCTGAAAAATGCAAGGCATCTGCAAAGAGTGCCCAGAGGCTGTAATGTGCCCCAGTGACCAACTGGCTGACTGTATCCTGTTCTCTCATTCTTTTATTCCCTCCAGGCATCCTTGGTTTCTTTTCCAGCCCCGAGTAGTAATGACTTCTTTATCTGGCACAACCACTGGAGAAGGAGATCGACGGCCTTCCCGGGCCATAGGGACCATGCCCTGTTTCTATTGGCCAGAAGAGATGAAGGACGAGCAGCAGATGCTGCTGTCAGCCTAGCTCTGTCACTCAGCCTGCGGAGATTATTGATACTCAATGGAGGCCAGTCAGCTGTTCAGCCCTAGGGTCAATATGGGTCCCAAATTCAGAATATTGGAGCTCTTAGAAGGCAGTAGATCCTCAGCTGCAGACACAGAATATTAGTATCCAGCCATCACCTCAAAACTTGAGGTTAAGTATACACCCCCAAATCTGCACTCTCAGAAATGCAGCTGGGTAAAATGCATTGAACTCTTCATTGTGGGGCCCCTGAGAGATCCTAGCACCATGGGATGTTGCCTGTTTCTTATCCCACTTCCTCCTGATCACGTTACTCTACTTCCAGATTTAGTGACTGTGAGTTCCTAAGACACACCTGGCAAGAGTTACAATCACCTGTTTGTGAAACACTGTCTACAGGTTCGTGCCAACCCAACTCCGGAATGCTTGGTCAAACCCTTTTCGTTTTGCCTACTTTTCTCTCAGGAACTAAGGCTGGCCTACTAATTGCCAGTTTGCACACGAATGTCTGATAGGCCTGCAGCACGAGGCCCTCGTTCATGCTCTGTGTTTGTAGTGGGGGGAAATGAGGGTAGGGCTGGGTACCATTTTTTTCTATGAACCAGACCTCCTAGAGTCAGTTCACGTGTAAGTGCACAAGATGCTGGCCCTCTCTGTGGGCTCATTCATGAACAGCTGAGAGGTCTCTGGTGCATTTCAATCAGTGATGTCTGCAGGCTGAAGGTGGAACCTGGGCCTGCCAGAGGCCACAGCTGCGGCTGTCCATCACTCTCACCCTGGCCAATAGGAAGAGGCAGGACCTGCCTGTGGGCAGGAAAGGCTGACTGCTGACTGACAAATGAAGAAATCTGCTTAGGCTTAAGAGAGAAACCTGGCAATGTCATGATGGAGCATATGAATATGACAGTGCTCCTTCAATGGGTCAAACCCTTTTCACGTTCAGAAATATTATGTCTGTTTACGGTGTGCCATTGCACAGTAATTCCTTATTATCTGACTGCATGATTTAGGGTCAGGGTGTTATTTTGGGAAAAATGACATAGCTCACACAACTGCCTAAATATATCCTTAATGTTAAGGATTTGAGACAGGAAACAAATTGTTACAAAATATACCTGACTGGTAAAAACAGTACAGGATTAATTTACCCTTCAATGGATTATAAATCTGCTAAGAAGTGGATATTTTTTAAAATGGCATAGCAATAAACTTTTTTTTTTCTAGGCATGACCTCTCTGAAATGTGCAAGTGAATAGAAAAATGCAATGCTATGAATTTTGCAGCTTGTCTTCTTTTTTTTTTTTTTTTTTTGCAGCTTGTCTTCTTCTCCTAGTCTTCCTACAGGTTTGAAACTAGGACCTCATAGATATATATGATATATATATATATACATATATATACATATATATATATATTCATAGATATATGAAAGGGGGCGCCTAGGTGGTTCAGTCAGTTGAGCTCTTGTATTCAGCTCAGGTCTGATCTCAGGGTCCTGGGATCTGGCCCTGGGGCAGAGGGTGGGTTCCACACTCAACAGGGAGTCTGTTTTCTCTCTCCCTCTGCCCCTCTCCCTGTTCATGCATTCTCTCTCTCTCACAAATAAATAAATTAAAAAAAAATAAATATATGAAAAAGTTTGATACAAAATAAATGATAATATAATATTTATTTATAATACTGGCAAACATGTAAAAATCGGTAATCCTTGGGGTTTCAAGAGTATGGTAAAATGGTGAGAATAAATTGGCAAACTTTTATGGAGGACAGTTCAGCAGTAAGTAGCAAAATTTGTAAAAATATCCTGAACTCCCCTACACATGTATAGTGACTAGTAGCAACACTATTTACCCCCAGAAAAACAGAAGACTGTTCTTTAAAGAATTTGAACTCTCTACATGGGAAAATTGAGGGTTTTAAGTGGAAATTAGTGCTCCAGAGTAAACCCGCACTTGTTTTGAAATTTGTAATGAAGGCAGCCAGACTGCTCATGTGGATCTATCCAGAGCACCTGAAAAGAAACCTGCCAGTTAATATCACCACTGGTTTGTGGTCAGCACTCCCAATTAGGAGAAAGGCAGGTTGGCTAGGGAAACAGACATAAAAGAGCAGTTGACTCCCATGCAAATCAACATAGTCTTCCTTCCTTCCTTCCTTCCTTCCTTCCTTCCTTCCTTCCTTCCTTCCTTCCTTCCTTCCTTCTTTCTTTCTTTCTCTTTCTTTCTTTCTTTCTTTCTTTCTTTCTTTCTTTCTTTCTTTCTTTCTTTCTTTCTCTTTTTTCTCTCTCTCTTTCTTTCTTTCTTTCTTTCTTTCTTTCTTTCTTTCTTTCTTTCTTTCTTTCTTTCTTTCTTTCTTTCTTTCTTTCTTTCTTTCTTTCTTTCTTTCTTTCTTTCTTTCTTTTCTTTCAAGTAAACTCTACTCCCAGTGTGGGGCTAGAACTCACAACTCCCTGATATCAAGATTCATAATTTCTACCAACTAAGCCAGCCAGGCACCGCCATGGTCTTAATTCTTAAACAACCAAGAAGCTCTATATTTTGAGGAAAACCAGCGATACCAAAGAAAAAAAAAGACAAAACCAAAATGGACCATTAGGGTCACCGAACTTAAAGAAAAAAGTTAATTTAAGGAACAGCAAGAATATTTTTAAAAATTTTAATTAGCATTCTATGAGAAAGTCAAACATATATTGCAACATAAAACAACAGTGGTCTACTATGAAAAAGGAGTGTTTGGAGAACATAAAAGTAGTAGATACTGTTGGTGTACTGCCCAGATTCCTTCTCCTAGAACTGAAACATTCATTCCCCAAACTTCTAGGATATTATTGATAGCCAATAGCTCTTAGATGAGTTCTCTGAGCCTCATTTCAGCTGAAGAGAATTAGTTGGTCCAAGATCACAATGGGGTCCTCTATGCTAGTCAATCGGCTGTTGGTTCAGTGCCAATATCTCATTTTAGGGTCTGCATTCTCAGTTGCTGGGAAGAAAATTTTGAGGCAAATATTTGTATTCAGGAAATTACTGGGGAGTGCTCCTAGGGTCAGTGCCTATAGGGGAGTGAAGTGAAGGAAGCAGGACTGAACAGAGGGAAAAGGTAGAGTGATGAATTTGTTAACAAAGACCTCAGTGAATCCTAGAAGGAGCTCTGGAGCTAGGATGTCCCTTCAAAATTGTTCAGGAGGGAGGAAGCTGAGTCTTGTACACTCCTTTATTGACCAATCTGGATGCAGGCTGCCACCAAAGCTGTAAAGTCTGCACCAGTGGGAAGGTCACTGGCATCAAAGAGAAGCTCAGTTATAGCTGTCCTTTGTAGGCCAAGATGAATGGTGGAAGATATGGTATCAGAACTCTACTCACTGATGGCAATGGAAATGATAGGATACTAAAATAATAGAGATCAGGTGGTGGCACTTAACCATCAGATGCAAGGTGGGTGCTATTCAAGCAATGAGCACCAAGTTCAAACTGGCAGCCAAAGGGGGCTGACCAGTAGAGAACTATGAAGATAGTTCACAGAGCACAGTGTTCCTAGGAGCAAGATATTTGGGCAGCCATCAAGGATATTGCTCAATCTATACAACAAAAATAAATCAAGGATAGATGATCAGGTAGTAGAAGGAAACTGGCCCAATTAAAAAATCATAAACCTTTGCCCAGTTGCTAGCCATGAGCTAGTTTTCAGGCCTGGAATCCATTAGGGTGAAGGAGCAGTCTGGTCTCCAGGAGGAAAGACTACAACATTATAGCATATGTGGTTTCTTAACCTTTCCTCAAAGGAACCTATGGCTGTTTGTTCATGTAATCAGACAAGAGGGAAAGGGAAATATATTCATTCCCCAAGAATTGTTGGACAGAGGTTCCTAAGTGACATTGATCCCAGGGGACCAGAAGCATTGTGATGGATCCTCTGTTAGAGTGGAGGTCGGATATAAACCCTTGTCCCATGAAGTACAATTGGAATGTATTTACAGTTCTGAAATTGTTCCTTGGCATGTGGGGTAAGCGTATCATAGTGAAACAGGACAAAAATAAACCTCTGGTCAAGAGAGTAAATTAAAATGAATATTCAATCCATGGGGAATGCAGAAATTATTGCCATCTTTAAAGACCTGATGGATCAAGGGATCACATCTTCATTTAATTCACCAGTCTGGTTTCTACAAAAATCAGGTGGCTTCTGGAAGATAACGGTGAACTTCACCAATTAATGGCCCTGATTGCAGTGCTATATCAGATGTAATATCTGTGCCCACTGTAGATAAACAGCCTCAGGTACATGGTACGTGGTCACTGATCTGATGAGTGTGATCTTTTCTATCCCTATCAGAAAGGATAAGGAAGAACAATAGTACATATTTATAGTTTAGCCCCAGGCTATGTTAATTCTCTGCTTTCGGTTATAATATAGTCTGAAGGGATCTGAGCCATCTAGAAACCCCCAAAACATTACATGGTTCACTATATTGATAATAGTACTTTAATCAGACCAGAGCAGCAAGAAGCAGCAAATACAACTGTGCTCCAGAGGGTGGGCAGTGATAAACCCTATGAAGATGCATGCCACATTATTAAACTTTTTAGGAGCCCAGTATGGGGCTTGTTGGGGCAACCTCTCCAAGATAGAGAAAAAAAAATATTGCATTTTGTACCTCCTACCACTAAGGAGGAATGACATTGTCTTGAATGCCTTTTAGGTTCTGGAGATAGCAAGTTCCATACTGTGAATACTGCTCCGAATTACATACTGATACCACAAAAAGCTGCCAAATTCAAGTGGGGCCCAGAACAGAAAAGGGCTTTTAGCATGTTCAGACTATATTGTAAGCAGCAATGTCTCTTGGGTCATACAACTTGGCAGACTTTATTAGATGTATCTGTAGTAAGAAAATATGCGATGTGCAGTTTATGGCCAATGTCAACAGAAAAATCACAATGCAGACATATAACATGCTGGCATCTTTCAAAAATCACTTCTGATATGCTACTGAGCCCTGGGGGACATGGAGCGCTTGACCATTAAATTGCCCATCATGAACTACATTTTGTCAACTGCACCAAATTATAAGGCAAGGAATGCCTAGCAGAATTCATGGTAAAATGGAATTGGTACATCTGGGATTGGGCATGAGCGGGGCTAGAGGGCACACATGAGCCACACAATTAGATGGCCCTGAGCTCCATGTCATCCACCACTGTGGGAAAAAAAGAGAGAAAAAAGGAGAGGAAGTAATACAAAAATAGAAAAAAAATTCCTTAGAGGATGCAAATCTTTGGATTGAAAACAGTCCACTGAGTACTCAGCTGGATGGATGGAAAAAAAGATTCACCTTTAGACACATCATCATTCAATTTTAGAACATTGGAAATAAAGAGATCATAGAAGCTTTAAAAATAAAAAGAGGTTATCAAAGCAGAATGTGAATCAGACCAGCATCCATTGCTTTTTTCTATCAAGCTGGATGGATATAAGAAATGAAAATCCCTTGCCTGTAATATTTGTATCATTCTCCTCTAAGCAACACAGATTTATGGAGATAGAAATGACATTTCCTTCTGTATGGGTCCAACCATACTCTTGTTTTTACTGTTAATACTTACATACTCTTTTTTTTTATTTTTTTTAATACTTACATACTCTTATTGCTTATTTCCCCCCAATTTTTAGAATCATTTAATAAACAAAACACTTATGAGTTAAGTATAGCTGCAGATTGGAAAACAAATATTAGAAACCTAGACATTGTAAAAATACTAACATAGCTTTCAGATGTTGGGACATGGAGGTAGGGAGAAATGTCAAGGCAATGATAAGGGTATGAATTTGCTCATCCGACAGATTCTGATGTCAAGATATACTCTTCAAGATTAATGAAACGAGGAATAGAATTTCAGGTGTTAAGTTATAAAGGAAAATAACAGAAGAATTGAAATAATATTAGTAGCAAACCGGGGAGGGAAGGAGGTGAGATGAAACATTTCTCCATGATGAGAAAAATCCCATACCGATGTGTGGAATGCATATATGATTGTTATGGATGGAATTGTGTCCCCCTCCCCAAATTCATATGTTGAAGCCTTAACCCCCAATGTGACTCTATTTGGACGTAGGGCCTTTAGGAAAGTAACTAAGGCTAAATGAGGCCATAAGAGTGGGGCTCTCAGCCAATAGAACTGGTGTTCTTATAGGAGGAGGAAAGGGCACCAAAAAATCTACAGAGATCTTTCCATGCATGCAGAAAAGAGGCCATGTGAGGACACAACCAGAAGACAGCTGTCTACAAGCCAGGACCAGAAGTCTCATCAAAAGCCAAACCTGAGGGCATTTTGATCTTGGACTTCTAGCCTCTAGAAGTGGGGGAAATTTCTATTGTTTAAGCTACCCCATCCATGGTTTTTAAATTATTTTTATTTTATTTTATTTTTTATTTTAATTAGTTAATTAATTCTTCTGTCTGTGGTTTTTGTCATGGCAGCTTTAGCAGACTAATACAATTATTTTTTTGGCATTTTATTATTTTATTTTTATTTATTTTTTTGCCTCACAAGGTCTTAACAGAGTTAAAAAAAGGACTAATACATTTATTATATAAATGCATATTATGAAGTACATACTGTCACTAACTAAATTAAATTTTAAGTAAACTACTAAAATATGTGTGAGATAAGAGGTGTTTTTGTCTGAAAAGTCAGTTGAATACATTGAAAATGCTTTGTTGAATGCTTTGTGAAAGGCAAGTCATTACAAATACTGGTGTTGCAATAGGTATGGGAAGGCAATATTAAAAGATTGGAAGAAAATGAAAAGCAATCTACACTAAGTCTGCACACAGTTGCTTTGTAAGTAGCTTTAACTCTTCACCCTGCTTTAAAGAAATGAAGATTGGAAATCAGAGACAAGGCATTCCAGTTGTGATTGATATATGACAGGCCATATAACATTCAAATTGGTAGCTTTGCTTCTAATAGAGGACAAGACCTTGGGCGTGCATCGATGGTCTGTACACGTCATTTATAATTATGCAAGTTAACTGACTTTGCAATTAAACGATCAACTGCTTGTCCAAAAGCTTCTACTTTATTGAAAATTATAGTGGTAATCATCAAAATAACAACAACAAAAAGAAGGGGGTTGGGGAGGAGGAGGAAGATTTGACTACCACTTCTAAGGAGTAGGACTTGGGAGGAGAGTGTGGAAGTCCTTTATTTTCCATTTAATACCACTCTGTGCAGTTTGGACTTTTCATCTACTACTTGCAGGAATTATTCTTATATAGCAAACACACAAATAAGATCTCCATAGTCTGTGATTCCATGTAATTCCATTGTCTTTGAAGTTACAGTAGACTTTGGAGTACAGCTGTTTGCATTTGAGCCCTGACTCCTCTGTTTTCTTCTTGGGTGAGTGTGGACAGTTTTCTTAACTTCTCTATGCCACTCATCATCTGGAAAATGGAGGTAATAGTAGAACCTACCTCAGAGTCTTTTGTGAAAATTAAGTGAGATAATACACATATGAAGCATTTAGCTCAGGGTTACCCAGAGAATAAGAAACTGGCAAATGTTAGCTGTTATTATTTTATGAAAATAAGCATAAATGCACAACTAAATTTATATACAAAATATTTATTATGGTATTATTTTGATAAAATCCTGAAACAACTCAAATGTCTGGCAATAGGAAAAGGCTTAAATCAGTTATGTTGTATTTATGAGATGACGTGTCAGTCAGCTATTTAAAAGATCTTGTTTCCTAAGAATATTCACTGATGTGAGATAATAGTAATTATATAATCTTAAATGAAAAAGACATAGAACTATCTATAGCTATAAATATGTAGATACAGCTATAGCCATATACAATACATATATGTTATATGTATGTAGTCGTACATATATATATGTATATGTGTGTGTGTGTATATATATATATATATATTCCCATAAAATCGTCTGGAAGAAAGTCACTGAAATGTTAACATTGGTTGTCTCTAGGTGATGGGCTTACAAGCAATGTTTACTGTCTTCACAGGGTTCCCGCCTCAGTGGGAGGAGGTCATTTTTGCAGGCTCTCATTTGAAGAGAGTACCTGCCTAAAATGGAGGCTCCCGCACCACAGCCCAAGGTCACCGTCAGACCTCGGATGCCTGCTGCAGCAACCATGCCCATGTAACTGAGGGAAGCGCCTGAGAGGTGCGGAGACGGAAGAGGAGATGGGTAGAGTGGGCAGGATGACAAAAGACAATTTTCAAGGCCATGACAGATCAGCAGAAGTAGTTACGACACAATGAGATGTGGGATCCAATATGTATGAAAATGATCTTCTAGACGTTCCACAAGGGTTGGTGAGAAATGAACAGTTAGGAGTAGTGAACAGAGGGTATGTACCTGGATATGTGGCTTAGGGGTTGGATATATGTCCCACAACTCCAGTCTTCCTTTCAAAAGATCAACCAGGTATTTTTGGCTCTACTTGGTCCTTTTTTTTTTTTTTTTAAGATTTATTTATTTATTTGAGAGAGAGAGAGAAAGTAGGGGTGGGAGGCGGAGAGGGAGAGAGAATCTCAAGCAGACTCCTCACTGAGCAGGGAGCCCCACTTGGGGCTTGATCCCAGGGCCCTGAGGTTATGACCTGAGCCAAAACCAAGAGTGGGACCCTTAACCAACTGCGTCCCCCAGGCGCTCCCTGGACTTGGTCCTTCTGATCCTTCTGTGTGGTACAGTCTCCTCCCTGCATAGGACACACACGTCTTTCAGTGCCATCCTTGCCTTCCAGCCCACGTTTGCCAGCCCTCCTTAATCTCTTGTCTTCCAGCACCCTGCACATCCAGTGCTCCACACATTCCAGGGTCAGTACTCAGCTCCCAGGGCTCTTTCATCATTGGAAGACCAGGAGGTTGTTGCTAAGCAGAATATACAGGGCACAACTGTAGCCAACTGTTTAACTCAAGCTAATTCACGGTATTTCTCAGTTTGCTTGGATTATCAGTGGGGGAAACAATGATTTCCCAGTTTACCACGAAAGTGGATGTATCTTGATGACCTGTTATAAAAATGATAGTTATGTTCTGTGATTACTTTTACTCAAACCCCAGGGAGCAACCGTTTATTTGGTTTATATTATTTGCAGCATAGTGATGAACCCAGCAGGGGAATAAGAAGTCACAAAAGAGATACATGGCTAGGTTTGGGGGATTTGTAGAAATGGGGAATGACTGCTAATGGTTATCAGGTTTCTTTTTGGGGTGATGAAAATGTTTTCAAACTGTTTGTGGGATGGATGTATAACTGTGAGTATACTAAAAACCATTGAGCTATACAGTTTAAATTGGCGAATTGTACAGTATGTGAATTATGGCACAATAAAGCTATTATAAAAGATAGAAATAGATGGCATTAAGCCTGTCTTAGATAATAAGACCACATATTTGGATTGGTAGCTTTTTGTTCTACTTAATCAAGAGACTTGAAGTAAATTGTGTAGGCCTGTACAACTTCTTTTTTTTTAATGATTTACTTATTTATTTGAGAGAAAGAAAGAGCGCACACCAGTGGGAGGGGCAGAGGGAGAGGAAGAGAGAATCTCAAGCAGACTCCACACTGAGTAGGGAGCCTGACGTGGGGCTCATCTCAAGACACTGAGATTGCAACTGGAGCCAAAACCAAGAGTCGGACGCTTAACCGACTGCACCACCCAGGCGCCCCTGCCTATACAACTTCAGACCTCTGATGCATGGAGGTCACTTGAAAATAAATATCTGGCTCAACTTTGTACTAGTACCATGATATGTGATCAATTACTTCACTTCCCTGAGTCTCAATTTTCTCTTCTGTAAAAGGGAGATAATTATAGTCATTGTGAAATTAAATGAAGACATGTGTAAAGGGGCTTCCCAGTGTATGCTACAATCATTGCTCAGCAAATGTGAATGTCCCTCCCCCACCAATAAATGTCTATTATATGGACTTGAATGTATAGTTGAACTTTGTTTTAATCTTTGAAAATGACTAAACTGGTCAGTATTCATTTCTTAAGGAATGATACCACAAGGAATGGTACAATGGGAAATAGAATGGTCATTTGAATGATTTCTAAAATAATTTCTGTTCTAAAACAACCTCTGACTTACTCAAACTGATAGTAACTGAATGTCATGAGTTGTGGAGAGCTGGCCCAAGACCTGATGAAATAATTCAATGGGTCTCATTCTCTTAGTTTTTACATATATGACAAATACAATATATTACAACATCATCAGTTTCCAAGACCTTAATGGTTAAACGGATGGGAAATATCAAGTATGGTGTCTTTGTCATAGTAGACATCCAATACTTTTTTTTGTTGACTGATGAATGCATAGTGACTTTCAGAATGAGGCAGTGACTCTGTTTCCCTGTGTGGAGCCTGGGGATGTTCATTATGCAAGGGCTCTCAACTGCTCTGTAATAGGTAATAGAAGAGCTCTTTAAAGATCCTTCTCTTGTGGTTGACAGGCTGTTGACATTTATTGGATGATGCCTGGGTGTTAATCACCTCACTCATTCACATCCTTATCTCTTTCATTTCTCCCAACCATATCCCCTCCTTCCATGGGCTATTCCCGAACTGAAACCTCTTTCAGTTTCCAAAGCTTGGAAAATACACACATTTTCCATGGCCTTTTGGGCAAATTTGCAGTCATTGGAGCTTGATGCTGTTAGGTGGGGTACAAGCATAGTAGAAAAAGAAAAGGAAACACCTAGTCTAACCAAATCAAACTTGAGCACTGTGGGACCATTACTAGAGAAGTAGTAAGAAAAGGAAAGGAGTTTTTATAGAATGCCAGCTATGTATTAGGCACTATGCACACATGACCTGGACAGAATCTATCACAAAGTCTCACTATTTAGACCTTGGTCCTCTTTATTTCATTGGACCTTTTGAAATACACATGAAATAAACACGGGTAGCTGGAGGACTTTGGAGGGTGTAGGATGGAGAGAGGAAATTTTTAAAGGAATCTCTGACCCTTTCCTCTCCCTGAAGCTTTTCATAGATTTGTCACCACATTCTGGGGCATTCTCCCTGAGCTCAGAAGAGGTGTGTTGCCCAGTGAAGGGAGGGTGTGCTCAGGGCTTAATGCTGGCTTTGCTCTTCTTACTGTGTGACCTTAAGTAACTAGATTCCAATGGTTTCAGCTGCCTCAGGTGCAAAATCAGGTTAATACGCACCTTAGAGAGTTATTAGAGGATTAGAAATAATGTTTGTAAAGTGCCTAGCACATATTTACTATTCAAAACACTATGGTTGTTCCTTAAATTTGTTACCACTCCTAAATTCAGTCTCTCAAAACTGCTTGCCTAGATTATGTAAATTTTTTAGTTGATCTGCTGGTCTTGTTATCTGATTAGACATCATAGTGATCTTTCTAAAATAAAAATTTAATGTTCCCTTTCCCAATTCAAAATCTTTACTGCCTAAATCCTTAGTGCCCTTTCTTAAAACATTAAAAGAGCTTTAAAACTTGTCCCCACTGTTTTATTTTATTTTTTAAAATATTTATTTATTTGACAGAGAGAGAGAGAGGGAGAGCACAAGCAGGGGAGTGTCAGGCAGAGGGAGACACAGGCAGAGGGAGAGGGAGAAGCAGGCTCCCTGGCTAAGCAGAGAGCCTGATGTGGGGTTTGATCCCAGGACCCTGGGATCATGACCTGAGCTGAAGGCAGACGCTTAACCAACTGAGCCACCCGGCACCCCTTGTACCCACTATTTTAAAAGACTTTCTTTTCTACTTTGCATTCTTCATCCCCCAGGCAGGCTGCCTAGGCAAGCAGCTCCTGTGCAGTCGCCTCCCACCATGCTCTGCTATGGACTTGAAATCCTTCATGATTTTATCTTTGAACTTATGGTTTCTAAGTGAGGTCACATGTAACAATAGAGTGAGGGTATGAGCAGTGAGGTGGCAGCTTGCAGGTGCATAGGCTCAGATCCACTGCAGTGAATGGTTGAGCAGTTGGCCTGGCCTCCTGGCACTCATGTACCTGGGACAGTCTGGGATGCCCTGAGTCACCAAGGGGGCCTTCAGGTTTAGAACGTGGACCCAGATTTGCAGTGGCAAAGGAGGCAGAAGTCTAGGCAGAGCAGTGGCAGCTGTGGTAGCTTTGGGACAAAGGAGGGACTTTACATTAGGTCAATGCCTGCACTTTGGTGGGAGGTGGGCTTCCTGTCCATCCCTTGAGTGCATCCTTGTGCATCTGCTCAAATATGAAGCTGGAGATGTGGCAGTAAACTTTGTCAGTAAATTATTACAAAGTCAAACAGATATTGCATTGAAGTATATCAAGAGTTTATTACAATTCTTCAAAGAGATTTGAATTTCTGGTTTTGAAAACTGCTGCAATATTGCAAAGCAAATACCCACAGGCTGAGCAATAGAAGTTAGATTTAAAGTCAATCTCATTTGATAGAAAAAAATGCTATTTTCGAATAACACTTCACTGAACCGTTAAAAAGAAGTCAAATTGCTAATCAATTTTTCCTTGTAATTAAAGACATAGAGCTGGAATGCAGAAACAGGTATTTTGAATTAACATGCAAATCATGAAGCTACTTCTAGTTTCTTGTACAACCTACACAACTTTCAGGAAATTTCAGAGGAAACATTAAAATGCCATTGTATAAATTTCCTTTTAAAATTAAACTCAAAATGGGGTGCCTGGGTGGCTTAGTCTGTTAAGCGACAGACTCTTGGTTTTGGCCCAGGTCATGATCTCAGGGTTGTGAGATCGAGTCCCACCTCCAGCTCCATGCTCAGGGAGGAGTCAGCTTGAGGATTCTCTCTCAACTTCTCCTTCTGCCCCTCCTCCTGCTCATGCTTTCTCACTCTCTCTCTCAAATAAATAAATCTTAAAAAAAAAATGTACTGCAAGAGTCATCAGCTGTAGATGTGCTAAAATTTATATTTTATAATAATTTATCAGAAATGTATCCCAATGTTGTCATAGCTTAGCAAATGCCCTTAACAATTCCAGTAGATTTGCATCAGCAGAAAGATCCTTCTGAAAATTAAAAATTATCAAAAATTACTTGTGATCTCGCATTAGCTAGGAGTGACTGACATTGCTTTTAATTATATAATTGAAAATTATGTTCCTAAAAATACAAATTTTTTTTCCTTGCAAAGGAATTTGTAGACAAATGGGCCAGAAACCAAGATATCACATTATCAAACTATTATTCAATGTATTACATAAAATTATGACACCAACAATATAATTTTCTTTGTAATTTATAGGTTTATGCTATCATATATCACTATTACTTCATTACTTTCTCTTTTAAGGAAAAAAGCTTTGTATTTAAATACCTTTAACTGTACTTTCCCCCCTCCTTTTTAACCAAGAGCCTTATAGTTTCATTTTGTTCAGGGCTCCACAAAATATATAGCTGGCCCTGCCCATCCCCTCTACCACCACTCCCCTCCTATTAGGCACCTAACACACTTCTGTCCAATATTTGAACCCACAGTGTCCTTCCATCTTACCATTCCTTTGGTTATGTTGTTTTTCCTGTGCTTGAATGACTTTCTTGCCCTCTCACCAATTAAAATTCCATTCACCCTTTCATACTCAGCTCCACCTGTAAAAATACTACATTCTTGCAGTACATTCCATATACATTGGTTATACAGCTTTGCTATTTTGTGCTGTCATTGGCTGTTTGTATGTTTCTTGCTTTTGCTAGACTCTGCTCTCCTTGAGGGCAAAGATTCTCATTCTCTAACCGATACCATTTCTTAGTACTAGGTACTTTTCATATTTTAGATGTTTAATGAATATGCTTAAACAGAGTATTGAGGAGAACACCAGTCAACAAAATGAATAATAAAGAGATGCTGATAATTTAGCTGAGGCATCAATCAGTGTTTTTTCCAGTTGATCAGCAAGGGTCCTTGCCCTTTCATTGCTTTATTCCTGGAGAAGTGACACAGAATCTAAGATCTCAGGATTAACAGAAGTTAGCCAGACAAAAGAGAAGGAGCATGGGGGTAGGGGTGAGAGGTGGGAGAGTGGGGGGAGACAAGAGCACAGCATCAAAAGCAGAAGGGATGCCAGGTGCAAAGGCCCAGAAGCAGGAGAGAACAAGGTGAGTCCCAGGAACTGAAGAGGATTTCCTCATCCAGATACATCCCTGTGATATAGAAACAAACAAAACAGTAGAACAGATCAACAAAACTAAGAGCTTGTTCTTTGAAAGAATTAAGAAAATTGATAAATCCCTAGCCTGACTTATCAAAAAGAAAAGAGAAAGGACTCAAATAAAGTCATGAATGAATGAGGAGACATCACAACCAACACCACAGAAATACAAACAACTTTAGAGAATATTATGAAAAATCATATGCTAAAAAACTGGTCAGTCTGGAAGAAATGGACAAATTCCTAGAAACATACAAACTACCAAAACTGAAAGAGGAAGAAATAGAAAATTTGAACAGACCCATAACCAGCAAAGAAATTGAATCTGTAATCAAAAATCTCCCAACAAACAAAAGTCCAGGGGCAGATGGCTTCCCAGGGGAGTTCTACCAGACATTTAAAGAATAGTTAATACTTATTCTTCTCAAATTGTTCTAAAAAATAGAAATGGAAGTAAAACTTCCAAACTCCTTCTATGAGGCTAACATTACCTTGATTCCAAAACCAGATAAAGACCCCACTAAAAAGGAGAATTACAGGCCAATATCCCTATTGAAATGGATGTAAAAATTCTCACCAAAATACTAGCAAATTGAATCCAACAGTACAGTAAAAGAATCATTCACCACAATCAAGTGAGATTTATTCCTGGGCTGCAGGGCTGGTTCAATATTCACAAACCAATCAACATGATACACCACATTAATAAAAGAAAGGATAAGAACCATATGATCCTCTCAATAGGTGCAGAAAAAGCATTTGACAAAATACAGCATCCATTCTTGATAAAATTCCTCAACAAAGTAGGGATAGATGGAACATACTTCAACATCATAAAGGCCATATGTGAAAGACCCACAGCTAATATCATCCTCACTGGGGAAAAACTGAGAGCTTTTCCTTTAAGGTCAGGAACACAACAGGGATGTCCACTCTCACCATCACTATTTAACATAGTACTGGAAGTCCTAGCCTTAGCAAGCCCACAACAAAAAGATATAAAAGTCATTCAAATCAACAAGGAAGAAGTCAAACTTTCACTATATCCAGATGACACGATATGTAGAAAACCTGAAAGACTCCACCAAAAAATTGTTAGAACTAGTACATGAATTCAGCAAGGTTTCAGGATATAAAATCAAAATACAGATTGCATTTCTTTGCACCAATAATGAAGAAGCAGAAAAAGAAATCAAAGAATCAGCCCCATTTACAATTGCACTCAAAACCATAAGATTCCTAGGAATAAACCTAACCAAAGAGGTAAAAGATCTGTACTCTGAAAACTATAGAACACTTAATGAAGGAAATTGAAGAGGACACAAAGAAATTGAAAAACATTCCATGCTCATTGGTTGGAAGAACAAACATTGTTAAAATGTCTATACTATCCAAAACAATCTGCACATTTAATGCAATCCCTATCAAAATACCACCAACATTTTTCACAGAGCTAGAACAAACAATCCTAAAATTTGTATGGAACCACAAAAGACCCTGAATAGCCAAAGAAAAGCAAAATTGGAGGTATCATGATTCTGGACTTCAAGCTATATTACAAAGCCAGTATGGTACTGGCACAAAAAGAGACGCACAGATCAATGGAACAGAATAGAAAACCCAGAAATGGACCCACAACTATATTGTCAACTAATCTTTGACAAAGCAGGAAAGAACATCCAATGGAAAAGAGACAGTCTCTTCAACGAATGGTGTTGGGAAGACGGGACAGCAACATGCAGAAGAATGAAACCAGACCATTTTCTTACACCATACCCCAAAATAAATTCAAAATGGATGAAAGACCTAAATGTGAGACAGAAGCCATTTAAATCCTAGAGAAGAGGGCGCCTGGGTGGCTCAGATGGTTAAGCGTCTGCCTTCGGCTCAGGTCATGATCCCGGGGTCCTGGGATCGAGTCCCGCATCGGGCTCCCGGCTCGGCGGGGAGCCTGCTTCTCCCTCTGCCTCTGCCTCTCTCTCTCTCTCTCTGACTCTCATGAATAAATAAATAAAACATTAAAAAAAAAATCCTAGAGAAGAACACAGGCAGCAATCTCTTTGACCTCGGCCAGAGCAACTTCTTACTAAACACATCTCCAGAGGCAAGGGAAACAAAAGCAAAAATGAACTATTGGGACTTCATCAAGATAAAAATCTTTAGCACAGTGAAGGAAACAGTCAACAAAACTAAAAGGCAGCCTATGGAATGGAACAAGATATTTGCAAATGACATACCTGATAAAGGGTTAGTATCCAAAAATCTATAAAGAACTTATAAAACTCAACACCCTCAAAATAAATAATCCACTTAAGAAATGGGCATTAGAGATGAATAGACACTTTTCTAAAGAAGACATCCAGATGGCTTACAAACACATGAAAAGATGCTCAACGACACTCATCATTCGGGAAATACAAACCAAAACCACAATGAGATACCACCTCACACCTGTCAAAATGACTAAAATTAACAGCACAGGAAAAAACAGATGTTGGCAAGGATGTAGAGAAAGGGGAACAGTCTTACACTGTTGGTGGGAATGCAAACTGGTGCAGCCACTCTGGAAAATGGTACAGAGGTTCTTCAAAAAGTTAAAAATAGAACTACCCTATGATCCGGCAATTGCACTACTAGGTATTTACCCAAAGGATACAAAAATACAGATTCGAAGGGGTACAAGCATCCCAATGTTTATAGCAGCATTATCAACAATAGCCAAACTATGGATAGAGCCCAAGTGTCCATCGACGATGAATGGATAAAAAAGGAGGGTACCATGTGGAATATTATTCAGCCCATCCAAAAGAATGAAATCTTGCCATTTGCAATGACATGGATGGAGCTAGAATGTATTATGTACTAAGCAAAATAAGTCAGTCAGAAAAAGACAAATTACATATGATTTCACACATATATGGAATTTAAGAAATAAAACAGATGGTCATATGGGAACAGGAAAAAAAGAAAGAGAGAGGGAAACAAACCATAAGAGACTCTTAGAGAGAAGAGATTGAGGGTTGATGGAGGGAAGTGGGTGGGGGATGGGCTAGATGGGGGATGGATATTAGGAGGGTACTTGTGATGAACACTGGGTGTTGTATGTAAGTGATGAATCATTGAATTCTACTCCAGAAACTAATATTGCACTGTATGTTAACTAATGGTAATTTAAATACAAAGTTGAAAAGAAAAAAAAAGATGCATCCCTGTTCTAAGAGGATGGCTTCCATAGAGGGAGAAGAAATTTTTTTTAAGATTTTATTTATTTACTTAAGAGAGAGAGAGAGCGAGCGAGCGAGAGAGAGCACAGAGGGAGAGGGAGAAGCAAACTCCCCACTGAGCAGGGAACCCGATGCAGAGCTCAATCCCAGGACCCCGAGATCATGACCTGAGCTGAAAGCAGATGCTCAACCAACTCAGCCACCCATCTGCCCAGAAGGAGTGTTTTTTGACAAAGAATTTTGGAACATTGTTCTCACCTTCCAGGGCCTCCAAATAAGCTTTTAGGATTTATCTCTAGGTCAAAAATAATAATAGTCAAATACTTAACAAAGTATTTAATGTAACACAAAGAATTTTCCTTATCACTAAAGTTTGGATCATTAGGTATGTCCCCATCTACCAGCTCATTAGCTAGTTAGTGATGTTATTGGTCTAGTTGTATAGTTCACTAAATTAATTAGCTTGTATCACAGAGGTTCATTTCTGGGTATGGGGTAGAAGGGGATGACAGGTCTGTAGTGAGATATGGTGCCCTGCCTTCAGTATCTAGTTCACAATGGGAAACAGGTAAGAAGGAAAGATCATGGCAAGTCCATTTTTACCAGCACAGGAAAATACTTCTTAAAGTCCATGCTCTTTGCATACAAAGGAGAATCCAAGCCTGTTTTTCTAAATCCAGTGTGAAGGTCATATATTCCCTTGGGTGGGACACAGTTAACATGCCTTAAGAGTTTCCCTAGAGTCAAATGTTTTATTAGAGTTCAGAACTTTAATTACACCTTAAAATATGGTAGTTGGTTGTATTATGTGTCAATTCTTTGATTTTAGCAACTATAGGTAACTAATAACTCCAAAAAGTTCTTCTGAAAATAACCTAAGGATTTTTTTTTAAAGATTTAATTTATTTATTTGACAGAGAGAGACACAGCGAGAGAGGAATACCAGCAGGGGGAGGGGGAGAGGGAGAAGCAGGCTCCCCGCAGAGCAGGGAGCCCGATGTGGGACTTGATCCCAGGACCCTGGGATCATGACCTGAGCCGAAGGCAGTTGCTTAACCGACTGAGCCACCCAGGCGCCCAAACCTAAGGATTTTATGCTGCATGAAGTCAAGGATTTCTCTGTCTTTTCTGATCCTTGAAACTGTTTTGTTCTTAAACGTTCTTTCTTAAGTCTTCTAAGGAATCAGTCCTGGAAAAATAAAAACCCAAATTTATAAATATGTTATTTCTACTTTCACTCCATAGATAACTTAACATATAGCAAATTTTCTATGAAAGAGTATGAAAGCCCCGGAAATGAACATACAGCCAAACTTAGATACCCTTAAAGTACAAGTTATGTTTACAAGCTTATAAATAATTTTCTTTGTCAATATGCTTCAACTACCTCTTGTAATCAAGAGAAGGAAAGAGAGATGAAAATATGAGGATTCATACTTGATACACACCAAAAAAAGTCCACATGAGAGTAAGTGAAAGAGGAAGAATAAGGCATTCATTTCCTACAGTAAAAAATGTACTATGTGTTACATCTGAAGATGTCTAAGGACTTTAAAGATGTATCCTGTGAAGTCTTAGAAGTCATTGATGAAGTAGTCCACCAAAGTAAACCATATTAAAATACTTTTTTCAACCATTCCAGAAATCTTAGTCCAAGTTGGCTGGTCAAGGCTGGTAGGTCATGCAATTTTGACTGTAGCTCAGATTGCTGAAAGACACATCTTCCTCATTAGTTTCAGGTGACAGCTCAGCTCACTGTACAGGAGAGATCCACTCGTAGAGAAAGAGAGGAGAGAGAGAGAGAGAGAGAGGAAGATTTAGCACTGCATTTTCACAGGGCAAGAAATTCCACCCTAGCTCCAATGTGTGTTGGCCTGATGCCTGGGATCTCGTTAAACACATGACCATCACTCTTCTGGCTATTTCTGGCCCGGATTTAGAGCTTGGTGGCTAAGCAAACCCTAGTTGGAGCTAAAATTAGACAGTCAAATTGTGACAAGACATACTTGTCTCCAACAAAGGAGAGATGTCTATTTAAGAAAGATTGGATCTATCCATGGGTTAATGTTAGTCACATGCATCTTAGCAGTCTGTTTCTATCAAACAAAATCTGAACTAAAATAGACCAACTAACTAGACTGCATTCTGGCTTCCAATCCTCTATTATCACCACAGCAGTCCAGTTCTGTTGTAAATGGTCTCGTTTAGCTGGAGGAGGGTTTAAGGAGGAGCAACACACTATTGACATGAACCGTGAAAAGCAAGAGTGAATAGATCTGGCCATATTTTCTGGATTAATGTAGTTTTATGATTTCAAAGACGTCAAAGTTTGGAAGTCTTTTGCATCATGAGAGGAATGTGTTTGGAGTCTGAGGGTTACAGGATTCCCTCTCACTTGACAAGTATCTGATAGAAGGGGAAGGGAGGGAAAACTGAATGGGAAGAAATCAGAGAGGGAGACAAACCATGAGAAACTCTGGACTCTGGGAAACAAACTGAGGGTTACAGAAGGGAGGGGTGTGAGGGGGGAAGGGGTATCCGGGTGATGGGTATTAAGGAGGGCACATGTTGTGATGAGCACTGGGTGTTATACACAGCTAATGAATCATTGAACATTACATCAAAAACTAATGATATACAATCTGTTGGCTAACTGAGCATTAAAAGAAAAGTGGGATTGTCATCAAAACTAAAGCAAAGGAGAGTAACAATAATGCCTTACATTTAAAAAAATATTTTCACACATACTTTTCCAAGCACCTCAGTGAATATCTTTTGACCACCCACTTTATGGGTGTGGTATTGTGGGGGATTCAGAGATGAATCAGAGATTTTTTTTCTCCCATTAAGGGGCATAGGATCTATTTAGGGGCAAGAAAAAAATGCAGGGAAAATGAAACAACAAAAAGGAATACCATAGCAGTTGGAGATAATAGTAGAAGAGATATTTATAAGATAGTGAGTGATTAACTGTCACATGCCTTCTATTGAGGAATTGAGAGGGACATAATCACTTCTGGTTTTAGTGATGGAGATGAGATTTTCAAGAATATATGGATGGTGATTATGGAGAGAGTGATGTGAAGGAAATACAGAGACTACAAGTGCAGGAAAGATTGGCGCGGGTGCTAGGTATACTTTTTTTGGTGGAAGCTTGGGGATTATATAGGGCGGCAGTTGTTTGGGCATAGGAGGTACATAACTGAGCACTTAACTGAGAGATGAAGCCATTATAGGTTCAGAGGAAACCTAAAGACACAGAGCTCTTTATCTGGACTCTGGCCCAGGCAACCAATGAGGCTGTTGCTCTTTTCCTCACACAATACTTAAAACCAGGGCCAAAACACAAACAAAAGATAAACCAAACCAAATCAACCAAATAACATCTCTCTTCCCCTCCACATATAATCACTTTATAGGTAAGGAAACCATTCTCCCCAGCAATGCTAGCTTGATTCTTCCCTCTTAGACATAGCTGTGATCCGACAGCCCAAGTGCTTTCTATGGCTAGGTTTCTAGAATGGGCACTTATGGGAAGGTGCCCAACACTTCTGTTCCACTGCAACTTTCAGGCTGAAGATACCTTCTATCTGCAAGAAAGTATTTCAGCACTTTATAATTTAGAGGACTTAATTCATATTCAGCAGTGAATAACAAAGAAAGACAACATTTAAATATGTTGGGCTCAAAACAACATGTTTAAAAGCCCCCTCGTATTTCTAGCTGCATGAGGAAATATATGGATAAGAAATTGAGAAAGGTTTTACCAGGCCTCTTTCATTAATCAACATTTCATAGTTTTATTACATACCAGACTAAAAGAAAAAGATTTTTATTCCACCAAACTGCTTATTGCAAGGCTCAGGGACCTTGTTGCTAAAACCAATGGACACATTTCCATCCTTATTTTATTTGATGTCCAACTAATGTCACTCCCTCTTTTTTGAAATGTTCTTTTCCAGTGGCTTCTGTGATACCACACTCTTAGTTTTCCTCTTTTCAGAAACTTCCAACACTTTTTTGTTTAGCCTACAAGACAATTCCCTCTATCTTTACTTCACTAACTCTAACTCATCTGCTAGATATATTCCTGAAACTGCCTTTGAGACTTTCTTTCCTAATGCCTCCCACCCCCCGCCCCACATTAAATTAGATGTCCCTGTTTCCATAGCCAACTGGTTCCATCCCCCTCCCCCCACTGACATAGCATCCATAATTGTTTTCAAATTAATTTTGAAGGTAGTCTTTCCCACTAGCCTATAAGCTCTATGAAGTCAGTGTCCTCTTTATCTCTGTTTCCTTTCCAGGGTCTTCTTCTGCTACTCTTCTCTTAAATTTTTGGATCACTTGGGATTGTGTCCTGGGCGTTTTCTCTTATAATTCTGCATACTTTCCTTGGACAAGCTCATCTTTTTCTGTGGTTAAATTAACGTCTCTATGCCCACAACTCCTTATATTTATCATTAGTTCACCCATTTATCTAACATTCCACTGGAAGTCTCTGTTTGGATGTCTCACATGCACCTCGTCATGGCCATCTTCCCATTTCTGCTCTCCCAGAGTTCCTTATCCCTGTGAACTGTATTACTATCTAGCCAGCCACCTAAGCCCCTATGTCAGGATGGAATTTTTGTCCTGTTGGTTTCTTGTCACTTTCAGTCCTTGTATCTGGGGGGAGGAAGAGATCTAGCAGATTAACACCAAAGTTATAATCTGAAGGGAACAATATTGGGAAGAAAGGTGTGCCTACAAGGTGAGTGCAATAGTCTGAGAAATACCAGCATCCAAGACTGCTCCCCCAGGATGGAGCCAGAACTGTTTCTGACAAAGGGGGTTGGAATCTCACTGGCCTTAGCCACAATAGGAAGATAAAGGAAAGGGGTGCTGGGCATCTATCTGAGGTTAACTTTGATTTGAAACAGAAAAAAAAAAATGTTTTTCACCCTGCTCTGGACTTCAATCAGATGACTAACCCAGTAAGGCTAGTTTCTTTTTGGTAATGGACTAAGCCTGCTTAACTTCCCAAAACTTCCCAGGGAACATGTCAGAGCAGGGTTATACCAGAAATCTCTGGGTCACTGTTGATCCTTCCTTCATCCTCATTTCAGCATCAAATTGGCTACTAAAATCTATAAATTCTTTCTCTTAAAGATTTTTGAAACAGTCCAACTCTTTGCAATACACACTAACAATCTCTTAGTCTAAGGCAGAATCAGCTTCCATATGGATTCCTGTCACAACCTCATAACTGGCTTCACTTTCTTTAGCTTTGATCCCTTTGAACCTATCCTCTATGGGACAGCCACCACCACCTCTGATCAGGCCATTCCCCTACTTGAAATTCTTCTGTAGCTTCCTGCCACCCTCTAGATCAAGTACATTCTGACATTTTAGGTTGTCAAAAGTGCTCTGCCTCTTCTCAGACTTTTGGTATTTTCCCTTTTTTTAACCCAGAAGACAATTCCCTGTTTTTACTTCACCAACTGCAACTCATCTATCAGGTATATTTCTGTAACTACCTTTGAGAGACTTTCTTAATACCTCCCACTCCCTGCCCCATATTAGATTAGATGATGTTGTTTCTATAGCAACTTGTACTCAACCCCTCCCCCATACATTGTACCCATACTTGGTTTTAAATTAATTTTTAAAATAGTCTTCCCCACTAGCCTATAATATCTGTGAAGTCAGAGTTCATGATATCTTACTCACTAAGGACAATTCCTGACTTGTAATCAATAATGAACACTTATTCTACTAAATCCAAGGGAGATCTCACTAGTTACATGGTCAAGAAAATGTAGACCATATTAGATGCGCTTTGACATTACCCTATAATGACTTCTGTAAGGTATTTTAAACAACATAATAATTAAAATAATCTTATCAAGCCACCAAATAAGGTGTTAACTCCTTCTACTGATCTTGCCACATTGAACAATAGTATTCATTTATTCAGACTCTATAGTGAGCACCGCATATGCCAGGTTCTGTACTAGGTACTTGGGAAGAAGTGACCTCAATAAGATTTTTCAAGTAACTATTATCTGTGCTTTCATGGGGCTTCCATTCTAGCTGGGGTAGACAGACAATAAACTAATAAATATAAATGAGAAAATTTTATTAAATAAGTGGAATGACTAAAACACAATAGGGCACTATAGTAGAGAAGGGGGAAGTTACAGTGTTATTAACTGAGAAGATAGTGTTGGAGTTGGGATCTGAAAGACAAGAAGACGTCAGGGAAGACCAGGCAGAGGCAAGAGCAAGGCCTCTTCCCAAAGGGGAAGGTATTATTTTTAAATCTCCATTTATAGATAAGGAAACAGAGACTTAGAGAATGTTAAGTAATTTGTTCAAGATCATGTAGTTAACAAGTGTCACAGCCAGGCTGGAGAGCCTTTGATTTCCCCACCAGCCTGTGCTGCTGCCCCTGCCTTTGGCACTTCCATATCCTTATGACCAGGGTCCTTGGATGGCCTTTGGCTGCTCTCTGTCACACTGAAGTGTCCTGTGACATAAAATTGCCTCTGATTTCCTACCATGTCTCCTCTGTCCTTGGAGCTCCCATTCCTTTATTACGCTGGAGCTCAGCTAGGAATCTTAGAGAAAAGCAATCTGATTAAACTTCTTACAAAGTTGTGAGGGAAGGCTCTTACTTAAGAACAAACAAACAAACAGGTGTTTTTATTTTAAAGGGAGAATTATATTCAAGATGTGTCCAGGGTTTTAGAGTTTTCCCAGAGGCCTTCTGGTATCAATTGGCTCATTTAAACCTCCCTCTCTGCAGTAGATTTATATCCATTATTTAGCTCAGGGAACTGATGTTCAAAGAAACTAATATTGGTAATCCCCATAAGACTCTTGCAAGTGGAAATTCAAATGGGCAGAATGAAGATGATACCATCCCCAGTATAGGGAAGTGGATTGTAGGAATATGACCTGTTCTGCCTGTGCATGTACCAACTCGTTAGTGCAGTCCTGTTTTCTACTTTTCCTTGCCAGTGTGTACCTTTCCCTGTGGTCAGGACTGTTTCCTCACTAATCCCCACGTGCTCTGTGTTGACTCTTCCCTGATGCTATTGCTCATGCTGCTTCTCCATCACAGGAACTTCTCCCCCATCTTTACCACATTCTCAAAACCAGGTTTTCCCACAAGGCTCTGCTCAAACACAATGGTGTTATGAGCCTTCCCAACCATGGCTAATAAATTAGAGTCCACCAGATCAGTCAGGGCCTATGACCAACTGGTTAGTAAATTATTTTCAATATAATCTTTCCTCCCATTTTTTTTTCCATTTCCTCCCCATCTTCCTTTTCTATCAAATTCTTCACTTTGAGTCCATAGCACACTGACCAGCACTTGGTCACATAGCATTAAATTATTTTCTGGTTGGGCGCCTGGGTGGCTCAGTTGGTTAAGCAACTGCCTTCGGCTCAGGTCATGATCCTGGAGTCCCTGGATCGAGTCCCGCATCGGGCTCCCTGCTTGGCAGGGAGCCTGCATCTGCCTCTGACCCTCCCCCCTCTCATGTGCTCTCTCTTTCTCATTCTCTCTGTCTCAAATAAATAAATAAAAAAAAATTAAAAATATTTTCTTGTTTCGTATGTTTTTGGCTCATTCTCCCAGTTCAGCTATAAGTTATAGTACTTTGCCTTATACTTGGTCCTCTAGCTTTTCAATTTCAGGTGGTCCTCTAGCTTTTTTTATTTCAGGACTCCTTTACATTCTTTTTTTTTTTTTTAAAGATTTTATTTATTTATTTGACAGAGAGAGAGAGGGAGAGTGAGCACAAGATAGGGAGGGGCAGGCAGAGGGAGAGGGAGAAGCAGGCTCCCCACTGAGCAGGGAGCCCGACTTGGTACTTGATCCCAGGACCCTAGGATCATGACCTGACCTGAAGGCAGATATTTAACCAACTGAACCATCCAGGCACCCCAACTCTTTATAGTCTTATATGCTATTAAGAACCTAATGATTCTGACCACCAATTCCAGTGTGTGGAGTGGGGTTTCTCAACATCACCAAGTAATTCTCTGACAACAGTTGGGTGTCTTACAGTCCAACTTAATTGACACTACCCTGGAGATGGCATCAGATCACACAGGTTAAGAGCTCAGTCCTACAAGACTCCCTCCCCTACCTTCAGATGCCAATTTCAAGTTATCACCTGTGCTTCTGACTGACCAGCTATAGGCTGGATGTTCAATTAATCTGCTGGCGTGGCTCACGGAACTCAGGAAAACATTTTACTTACTAGATTACTGGTTTATTATAAAAGGATATAACTCAGAACAGCCAGATGGAAGAGAAGCATACAAATTATGGGGAAAAGATGCGGAGCTTCCATGTTCTCTCTCAGTACCCACTCTTCTCAAATCTCCATGTGTCCGCAAGTCCAGAAGCTCTACGAACCCTGTCCTTTGGGTTCCTATGGAAGCTCCATTACATAGGCATGAGTAATTAAATCATTGGCCATTGGTGATTGAACTCAACCTCCAGCCTCTCTCTTCTTTCAGAGATCAGGGGTGGAACGGAAAGTTCCAACCCTCTAATCATGATTGGTTACCCCATCCTTAGGTGAGATTCAAAAGTTACCTCATTAATATAACAAAAGACATCTTTGTCACTCTCATCACTTAAGCAATTACAAGGGTTTTAGAAGCTCTGTGCCAAAAATGAAGACAAAGACCAAAAACATATATTTCTTATCATAAATCACAATATGATGAACCCTATAGAGGTTTGTTTATGTAGTTATATCTATTGATATTTATCATGTTAGAAATGAAAATGGATAAATTAAATAATATTCATTTATTAATTTACTAAAAAATGAATCCATTACATGTTAACATAAATAACATATTTTTATAAAACTTAACTGTATTTTCTAAAACATAATGATTTCAGTGAGAAGAGTGCATTGTTCTATAATTTTCAAGTCCCTTTCATATCTGGCTTAACAAAAGACAGTTTTCATAGCTGCTTCTGATTTCAATCTATTGCAATATCATGTGTTTATACCCTCCAGAAATCTCTACTGTTTCTTTTACAAGAGTAAAAGTAAAAAAGCCAAATAATATCTTACTAATATTATGAAAATAGTTTTAACTTAATGGTCTCTCCCTAAATGGTTTGAGAGCCCTAGGGTTCTCTGAAGCACATTTTGAGAACTATTTCCTTATACTTCTCTTATTTCTCCCAGAGTACTGGAAACAAAGTAAATGCTCAATATATACTTATTTAGTTATTGAAATTGAAATGTGGTTTAACTTTTTTCTGCTTGAAATTTTGTTTATTTAGTTATCCGTGCACATAAAAATATACAGAAATCCACCAGTTTTCAGCCAATTCAGCATTATAATGGTTTACTTTGTGAAGGAATGCAGTATCAGCATGTGGAGGGGGGGGGAGAATACGGAACACATATGCTGCACTGTGTCACATGGGATGGCAGTGCATACTTGGGCAGGAGAAAGTTGGGATTGCAGGAATTTCAGGAACCTGAGAGAGTGCAGAGGAGTTAATGTGGAGCCAGTGCTTGGCTCATTAATACAAGAGGTACTTAGTCAATGTGATTTTAATGCTCTAGAGCATGGAGTAGAAGTTGATGACATCTCATGGGTCATGAAAAATCCACTTGCCAGGCTGAGATGAAACCTTGTAGACAGTAATTTCTTCTCTAATAACTCATAAACCTCACATGATAGGACTTGTTATTAAAATATTTTCATACTTTGTGTGGCAAAGAGGGTAGTATCTAATAAGGTTTAGTAAAAAGCATATGGAGACAGATGCCAAGAAATTGGGCATACTTCAGCCCCCTTACAAATTACCTTTGCAGAAGAGCTAACCAATCCAATGTGGCAATGACAAAGAATCACATATAACTAAAGGGTAATGATGATTTTGACAGTGTGAGCTGTGCCCCTGGAGGAAGCTTCTCAGCAAGGGCTTCTTCTAACATTCAGATGAGAGGCTTGCTTACTGGATAAGTTGCTTTGAAGGAACTTTCTCTAAATTTCTATCAACAGTAATGAAAAGCTCCATAAGTAAAACAGTATGATATTGGCATTAAAAATAGACACGTAGGGGCGCCTGGATGGCTCATTTGGTTAAGTGACTGCCTTCGGCTCAGGTCGTGATCCTGGAGTCCCGGGATCGAGTCCCGCATCGGGCTCCCTGCTCGGCAGGGAGTCTGCTTCTCCCTCTGACCCTCCCCCTCTCATGCTCTCTCTCTCTCTCAAATAAATAAATAAAATCTTAAAAAAAAAAGACACATAGATCAATGGAAGTGAATAGAGAGCCCAGAAATGAACCCAAACATATATGGTCGATTAATTTATGGAAATCAAGAATATACAAGAGGGAAAGGACAGTCTCTTCAATAAATGGTGTTGGGAAAATTGGACAGCCATATGCAATAGAATGAAACTGGACCACTATCTTATATCATACACAGAAATTAACTCGAAATGGATTTAAAAATTGAATAGAAGGGGTGCCTGGGTGGTGCAATCGGTTAAGGGTCTAACCCTTGGTTTTGGCCCAGGTCGTGATCTCAGGGTTGTGAGGTCAAGCCCCATGTCAGACTTCGCACTCAGCTCAGAGTCTGCTTGGTATTCTCTCTCCTTCTCCCTCTGCCCCTCAGGACCCCCACCCCTGTGCTTGCTTGCTCTCTTGCTCTCTCTCTCTCTAAAATAAGTACATAAATCTTTAAAGAAAATTGAATATAAGACCTGAGACTTAAAACTCCTAGAAGAAAATGTAAGCTCCTTGACATAGGTTTTAGCAATGATTTTTTTTAATACGACACCAAAAGCAAAAGCAACAAAAGCAAAAATAAACAAGTGGAGCTACAACAAACTAAAAACTTCTGCACAGCAAAGGAAACCGTCAACAAAATGAAAAGACAACTTATTGAATGGGAGACAATACTTGCAAATCATATATCTGGTAAGGGCTAATATCCAAAATATACAGAGAACTCGTAACTCAGTAGCTAAAAACACAAACAATCCAATTTAAAAATGGGCAGAAGATCTAAATAAACATTTTTCCAAAGAAGATCTACAGATGGCTACCAGGTACATGAAAGGATGCTCAACATCATTAATCATCAGGGAAATGCAAATCAAAACCACAGTGAGGTATCACCTCACATCTGTTAGAGTGGCTGTTATCAGAAAGACAAGAACTAACAAGTGTTAATGAGGATGTGGAAAAAAGGAAACCCTTGTGCACTGTTGGTGGGAATATAAGTTGGTACAACTACAATGGGAAAGACAGTGGAGGTTCCTCAAAAAATTTAAAAATAGAAGTACTATATGATCCAGCAATTCCACTTTTGGGTATTTATCCCCCCAAAATGAAAACACTAATTAGAAAAGGTATATACACCCTTATGTTTATCACAACATTATTTATAATAGCCAAGATATGGAAACAACCTGTCTCCATCAATAGATGAATTGACATATCAGATAAAGGGCTAGTATCCAAAATCTATAAAGAACTTATCAAACTCAACACCCAAAGAACAAAATAATCCATATCTGGCTCCCTCTAGGTGGTGGCGCTGTCCTCCCAGGCAACAGAGGCCCTTTGGAAAGAGCCTCCACTTCTGCTCCCACCTGCCCGGGGTGCCTTCCCAGGCCTGGAGCCATGCCTATTGCCCCTACACACTCTTGGGTCCCCCCGTCCCCAGCTGTCTTCCAGTGCCTACCCCCACTTCTCCACTTGGGCCTGTTGCTCGGGGCCCTGCGGCCAGCCCTGTTCTGGGACTTCCCTTTCCTACCCCAGAGTGTTCTGTTCGCCACGGGCTTGGAGGACAACGTGGTGGGAAACTTGTTATCCACATATATGCATATATATAATATATCCTGGGATGTTGGTTAGCATAAAAAAGAATGAAAGCTTGACATTTGTGACAACATGGGGTAATCTTGAGGGATTATACTAAGTGAAATAAGTCAGACAGAGAAAGACAAATATTATATGATCTCTCTTAAATGTGGAATAAAACAGTAGCAACAACAGCAACCAAGCTCACAGATACAGAGAACAGGTTGGTAGCTGTAAGAGCTGGGGGTCTGGGTGGGTGGGAGAACTAGGTAAACTGTTTTGGTTTTGGTTTTTGTGTAAATAAATTGAATAAAATTTAAAAAGAAAAAAGAAAAGCTCCATCACATTTTATGGAGTATGTGATAACTCTAAGTAATGGAGGGTTTTAGTTACACTGTTTATAGGGAGGACACTTGAAATTAAAGGCCCTCCTTAAGCTTTTTTTAAATTAATTAATTAATTAATTTTTTTATGTAGTGTTCCATGATTCATTGCTTGCATATAACACCCAGTGCTCCATGCAATATATGCCCTCCTTAATACCCACCACCGGGCTAACTCATCCCCCCACCTCCTCCCCTCTAAAACCCTCAGTTTATTTTTCAGAGTCCATAGTCTCTCATGGTTCATCTCCTCCTCTGATTTGCCCCCTTAATTAGCATTCACCGTAGTACGTACCCTCCCCAATGTCTATCACCCAGCCACCCCATCCCTCCCAGCCCCCACCACTCCAGCAAACCTCAGTTTGTTTCCTGAGATTAAGAATTCCTCATATCATTGAGATCATATGATACATGTATTTCTCTGATTGACTTATTTCACTTAGCATAATACCCTCTAGTTCCATCCACGTCATTGCAAATGGTAAGATTTCATTTTTCTGATGGCTGCATAATATTCCATTGTATATATATACCACATCTTCTTTATCCATTCATCCATTGATGGACATCTTGGCTCTTTCCATAGTTTGGCTATTGTGGACATTGCTGCTATAAACATTGGGGTGCACATACCCCTTCGGATCACTACATTTGTATCTTTGGGGTAAATATCCAGTAGCTCTATTTTCAACTTTTTGAGGAACCTCCATACTGTCTTCCAGAGTGGTTGCACCAGCTTGCATTCCCACCAACAGTGTAGGAGGTTTCCCCTTTCTCCGCATCCCCGCCAACATCTGTTGTTTCCTGACTTGTTAATTTTAGCCATTCTGACTGGTGTGAGGTGGTATCTCATTGAGGTTTTGATTTGGATTTCCCTGATGCCGAAGGATGTTGAGCACTTTTTCATGTGTCTATTGGCCATTTGGATGTCTTCTTTGCAAAAATGTCTGTTCATGTCTGCTGCCCATTTCTTGATTGGATTATTTGTTCTTTGGGTGTTGAGTTTGATAAGTTCTTTATAGATTTTGGATACTAGCCCTTTATCTGATATGTCATTTGCAAATATCTTCTCCCATTCTGTCGGTTGTCTTTTGGTTTTGTTGACTGTTTCCTTTGCTGTGCAAAAGCTTTTTATCTTGATGAAGTCCCAATAGTTCATTTTTGCCCTTGCTTTCCTTGCCTTTGGTGGTGTTTCTAGGAAGAAGCTGTTGCGGCTGAAGTCAAAGAGGTTGCTGCCTGTGTTCTCAAGGATTTTGATAGATTCCTGTCTCACATTTAGGTCTTTTATCCATTTTGAATCTATTTTCATGTGTGGTGTAAGGAAATGGTCCAGTTTCATTCTTCTGCATGTGGCTGTCCAATTTTCCCAACACCATTTGTTGAAGAGACTGTCTTTTTTCCATTGGATATTCTTTCTTGCTTTGTCGAAGATGAGTTGACCATAGATGAGGGTCCCTTTCTGGGCTCTCTATTCTGTTCCATTGATCTATGTGTCTGTTTTTGTGCCAGTCCCATACTGTCATGATGACTACAGCTTTGTAATAGAGTTTGAAGTCCAGAATTGTAATGCCGCCAGCTTTGATTTTCTTTTTCAACACTCCTCTGGCTATTCTGGGTCTTTTCTGGTTCCATACAAATTTTAGGATTATTTGTTCCATTTCTTTGAAAAAAGTTGATGATATTTTGATAAGGATTGCTTTAAATGTGTAGATTGCTCTAGGTAGCATTGACATTTTCACAATATTTGTTCTAGGCCTCCTTAAGCTTTAAAACCATGTGTGAAAGTGTGCCAGTTGACCCCCCTGAAGCGCCAGGACTGTTACTTTAGAAAAATATCAGAAAAGACAAGGGAGGAAAACTAAAGCACCAATGACATTTGCAGGGAAATTGATGGCCAGCTCTTGTGCAGGGTCACAGGAATGACAGTAATTTTTTGGTCAAAATTCCGACATCAATAATGGGAAAGGAAGGAGTGTCAGATACTGATGGAAACTCTTAAGGATCAAAGAATTTACAGTTGGCCTTTTATAAAGAAACTAGAATGCAGGTGAGCTTCTCTCCTGATGCGTATTCTTGTATTGCTCAATTCAGATGTGGCCTTGATATTGAGAAACCAAACTGTTCTGCTTTTCTGAAGCCAGCTGTTAACACCAGAAGTGTCTTGACAAAGGGCAAATGAGATTGAAGGCAGGCCAAGATGGAGTAAGAGGGAAAAGATTTTTTTTAACACCTTATGACTTCATCTGACATCACATTTTCTTGGACTAGAAGGTAATTGGAACATAAGGGACATTTGATTGACTCCAAGACACCGTTGAACAGTGCAAAATTTATGAATCATGCAGTTATTCTAATGTGACTGACTTTTCCATATTGACCATTCCCCTTTCTTCATTGCATTAACTTAATTATATGTTGGTATTAGCTGGATGCAACCTTAGGATATTAAATATCCCTAGCTGATTGTTGCAGAAATTCTTGAATGAATTTAAATCTAGTAATCCATAGCAGGATGAAGACCAATATTTTCTTAGATTATGCAAAATAGAAATTTCACTGTTCTTTAAAGAAATGACAGAGAATACTCTTTTCTGGTTTGGGGTCTCAAGGAATTTCTGAAATGTGTTCTTTGAGTCATTAACAAATTGAAATATAGAAAATGTCTGTAGAAAATGAAACAACATTCCCTCCCAAACAGAACAATGAAGGACAGCTGCTGACGGGGAGATTGGATTAACAAAGGAGCAAGTGCATGAAACAGCGCTATTTGCCCAGACACTGGGTTTCTTTCAGCCTCCCAGGCTGGCGGTGGTGACAGAGCCATCTGTCCTATCGTTTTGCCCTCTGTAGTCAGCCATTAATTTTCCACAAGGGCTCTCAGTGACAGCTCTCTCATAGTGACCATACTTGGACACGGGGTGTATGACAGGCTTTAAGAGAGTGACTTCAGGGATTCAGGCTTATGACGCAGAATCTGTGGAGAAAGAGAAACAGAAGAATTTGTAGATAAGCTAAAGGTAGATGAAAAGTTAGAGAGACATTGCCTTCCTTGAGGAAACTGCTCTATTTATTTGTGTTACATTTTGTCTTGAAATCCTTTGTTGTATGGGCATAACTCTTGATCCACATATATTGGGGCTTATAAACAATGGAACAGTTATCTGAGTAAGTAGAAAGAGATGCTAATAGGTTGTTCCTGAAAGCTTGAGAAAGGACAAAAACACAAATTCTCCTGCACCTTAGTTTGAGATGATTTTCTTTTTTTATAACAAGATCCACAAGATTCTCTTCTCTCTATTTCCCAGTATTCTCCCTCTCTTTCTCTTTCTCTCTCTCCCCCTTCTCTCTCCTGCAGCTGTTCTACCCTCACTAGAAATAATATGCATAAAAAGAGTATTCTACAAATATGCATCAGAATTGTCATGCTATTTTCCTCCTGCTTGCACTGATGCTAGAGAGTACTCAAGTTTGGTTTTTAGAGGTCTAGGTTTCATGTGGTTAGATTTCAAAGATACATTTAAAATAATCTCCTCGAAATGTTATTCTGATACGAGAGCATGAGGTCATTGCGAATATTCCTGGAAAACTAACATTACATTTTAGGGAGAATTCAATAACCTGTTTGGAATTGTCTTTGGTTATTCTGGAAATTTATCATCTCCAATGCTGCTCATAATAAGTGAGCTACTTTTTCTGGGGGGAAGAAAAGGTCTTTGTGATTTTGGAGGAGGCAAAATGTAGAAACTTGGACTAGGAATTCAATTTTCTGTGTGTGTGTGTATGTGTGTGTGTGCTATAGAAGATGAAGCTTTGTATGCCTAGATCACTTGCAAAATGTATTCTTAAGATTCAGGCTAGAAATTAGGCTAAACTCCAATCTGGGAAAGAAGTTTACTAATCAGTATGCTTGATTCTAGCTGTTGAGAAAACAGTTCTCACAACAAAGAGTTTTAGATGACTGTTTAATATATCAGCAAATCATAGAGAAGCAGGTCATAGAGAAAAATTGAAAGAAAGATGAAAATTAAAAAGTTATAAAAATAAAAGGCAGATTAGGAGAAAATACAGCGTGACAGAAATTTAAAAATTCTCAGATTATAAGGAGCTCCTGCAAAAATAAAGATGAAGCAAACATGAAATTGAGCAAAGAAAATGGTCAGGCAATTCACAAAAGAATAATAAAAGGCAAATAAGTATATGAAAATATGTTTAACCTCATTAGTAATTGGGGAAATTCCAATAAAAAACAAAAAGATATTTTTTCCCATTGTTTGGAATGTATTAAACGTACATTCAGTATTGGTTAGGGTGTGGAAAAATAACAAAACGTATTATGAAGACCTTCTTTGGTCTCACTTTAAAAAGAAACACCAGCTGTAAAAGAAAGTCTTTGAGACACTTAGAGAAATTTTAAACATGGGCTGATTATTACAACACATTAGTGGATTGCTGTTAATTTTGTTAGGCATAGTATAGCTTATAAATATGTAAAACGTTCTTAATAGACTTGCAAAATGAAGTAGTTATAGGTGAAATGACAAAGTGGCCTAAGATTTGTTTTAAAAACACTCCAGGAAAAAAAAAATGTGGGTATGGGATAGATGATACCAGACTGACAAAATGTTAATAATTGTTGGAGGTGGGTGTATTAGTTTGCTAGGGCTACCATAACAAATACCATGGACTGGGTGGTTTAAACAATAGAAATTTATTCTCTTACTGTTTGGAGCCTAGAAGTCCAAGATCTCCTCAGCTTGCTGATGTCCACCTTAATGCTGTGTCCTCATATGGTCTTTCCTCTGTGTCTGCATATTTCCTGTGTGTGCAATCCCTGGTATCTCTTTTGGGTGTCCAAATTCCCTCTTCTTACAAGTACAGCAATCAGATTGGATCAGGGCTCACCCTAATGACCCCCTTTAACAAAATCATCTTTAAAAACCCTATCTCTAAATACAGTCACATTATGAAATCCTGGAGGGTTAGGTCTTTAAAATATGAAGTGTGGGGGGATACAATTCAGCCCATAACAACAGTGAATAATGAGTATATAGGATTTATTATAGTATTCTCCCCACTTCTGGTAGAGAAAATGTGAACATTTCCATAACAAATATTTTTTAATTATGCTGTTTAGGAAAACAGAGGAAAATTTTAAAAAATGAAGAAGAACCTATTATCTATTTACTGGTTTACCATCTAATATATCTATGTAATTGCATAAAAAATGGGTGGAAGCACACAGACCAAACTGTTAACAGCTATTACCTCTGGAGAGGATAGTAGCGTAATGGAAGGTAAAGGGATCTTTTATGTTTACTTTATATTCAACTAGATGTTTACCATATGTTTTTTGTTCTCTCTCTCTTTATGTTGGATTGATAGTTTTCTTTGCATTTTTAAACACAAAATGAAAAATTTTATCTTTTATTATAATTTAGTGGCTTGAAGGTGATTTTAGATTCAGCTTGTGAATCATTTTGTTAAACAGTGTTTATCAACCATTATTTAGACTTCATTATATGATTGATACCCATTTTAGCTAAATATATCAAAATCTTCCAAACAATATCAGTTCTATTATTTTTATTATTTTATTTACTACTATAGAATTTTTAAAAATATTCTTTACTTTTTGGAGTAGTTTTAGGTTCACAGCAAAATTGAGCAGAAGGTAGAGAGATTTCCCATATACTACCGGCCCCACATGCATATACAGTCACCCCAATATCAAAATCCTGCACCACAGGGATGCGTGGGTGGCTCAGTCGGTTAAGTATCTGACTCTTGGTTTCAGCTCAGGTCATGATCTCAGGGTCATGAGATTGAGCCCTGCGTCTGGCTTGGTGCTCAGCACAGTCTGCTTGAGATTCTCTCTCCCTCTCCCTCAGCCCCCCTGCCCCCAACTTCTCTCTCTTTCCCTCAAATAAATAAATAAATAAATAAATAAATAAATAAATAAATAAAATCTTTAAAAAAGAAATCCTGCATCACAGTGGTACATTTGTTACAACTGATGAACTTACATTGACATGTAATTATCACCCAAAGTCCCTAGTTTACATTAGGGTTTACATTCTATGGGTTTTGGCAAATATATAATAACACATATCCACCATTACAGTACCATACAGAGTAGTTTTACTGCCCTAAAAATCCTCTGTGCTCCACCTATTCATCCTTCCTTCCCCATCAATCCCAGACAACCACTGAATGTCTTATAGTTGGAATTATACAGTGTGTAGCCTTTTCAGATTGGGTTCTTTTACTTTATAATATGCGTCTAAATTTCCTCCATGTTTTTTCTTGGTTAGATAGTTCATTGTTTTCAGTGCTGAATAATATTCCTTTGTCTGGAAGTACCACAGTTTATCCATTCACCTACTGAAGGACATCTTGGTTTCTTCCAAGTTTTGTTAATTATAGATAACACTGTTGTAAACATTCATGTGCAGGTTTTTGTGTGGGAAATAAATTCCCATCTCCTTTGGGTAAATACCAACAAGGGCAACTGCTGGATCATATGATGACAGTATGTTTAGTTTTGTAAGAAACTGCCAACTGTCTTCCAAAGTGGCTGTATCATGTTGCATTTCCATCATGATTGAGGGTTTCTGTTGCTCCAAATTCTTGTCAGCATTTGGTGTTGTCAGTGTTCTGGATTTTGGCCATTCTAATAGGTATGTAGTGGTATTTCATTGTTGTTTTGCATTTCTCTGGTGACATATGCTGTGGAGCATCTTTTCATGTTCTTATTTGCCATCTGTATAGCTTCTATGGTGTGACGTCTGAGTGTTTTGTCCATTTTTTAATTGGATTGTTCATTTCCTTATTGTTGAGTTTTATCTTTGCTTCTTTCTTTCTCTAGTGTTTTGGATCTTGTTATCTCTGATTTTAGATCTTATTTTCATTTTTCTGATAATTACCCTCAATATTTTAATACATATTTTAAAAATTGATGTGTAATATTAATCTGTATCTACATTTTTTTTCTATAAACAAGCAAAATATATTAGCATAGCTTTAATTATCTATATACATCAACATTCCTGTCTCACACCTTGCAGGCATTGGGATTTTTAGATTCAGCTTGTGAATCATTTTATTAAACAGTGTTTATCAACCATTATTTAGACTTCATTATATGATTGATTTGTGTCTTTGTTCACTACAGTTTCTTCTTTGGAGTTTCTCCAAGAAAAGGTTTGTGATGAATAAAAATTCCCAATTCTTGCATATCGAAATGATTTCTGCCCTTGCACTCGATGCTAGTTTTGCTGGGTGTAGAATTGTAGGTTAAAATTTATTTTCCCTTGGGTCTTCAAATTATTACTCTATTGTCTTCTGACATCCATTATTGCTTGTTTAGATGTCTCATACCAATTGGAATCTTTTTCTTTTTAAATAATTTTCTCTTTATCTTTGGTATTTTGAAATTTCACAATGGTATGTTTAGTTATAAATCTTTATTATTTATTATTTATTTATTTTTATGGCTGGTATTGAGGGAAGCTTTCAAACTGAAATACTTTTCTATAGTTCTTAGACATTTTTTTGAGTAATTCTTTCTTTTCTTTCTTTTCTTTATGAAACATCTATCAATACAGGTATAGACGTTAGAACTTCTGGATCTATCTTTGAAACTTTTATTTTTTTTATATACCTTTGTATTTTGCATAATATTCTGGAATAATTACCCAATTTGATGGGTCAGCTTACTGATTTACTTTTAATCTGTGATTGTTCTACTAGTTAACTCATGTATTGAGCCTTTTAAAAGACAAAAATCAAATTTTCATCTCCAAAGTCTTTAGTAGTTTCTTTCTCAGGGGTGCCCTGTCCTTTCAAAACTCTGAGGATGTCAATAATACTTACTTTAAATTATTTTTGTTTGTCCTGCTTTTTAAAAAGTATATTTATTTTAATATCTTTCCCTTAGATTATCAGACTTTCTGTTTTCTTCAAACACTTGGTACTTTCTGGTTGTGTACTCAACTTTATTTGTTAATTCTCATTCATGTGTTCATAGATCCTCATTCTGTGTATTAAAAAAAAAAGTTTTGTGGGTGTGGGTAGATGTGGTAACAGATGTTTATATCTTCCCTGAGTGAGGGTTGCCTGTTCTTTTGGGTATAACTGCTAGTTGGAGCTTCACCCTACCTGTTGGAGCTAAGTTCCTATACTTACTCTTATTTGAAAATGGGTTTATACTACTTTGACCTTAAAAACAGTAAATATAGGGTGCTTGGGTGGCTCAAGTCATGATCCTGGGGTCCTGGGATCATGTTGGGCTCCTTGCTCAGCAGGAAGCATACTTCTCCCTCTCCCTCTGCCTGCCACTCCCCCTGCTTGTGTTGTCTGTCTCTCTTTGTCAAATAAATACATAAAATCTTAAAAAAAAAACCCAAAAACAAAAAACAGTAAAAATACATTTTAAAGGATTAAAAATATTAAATAAATTTTTTAAAGCTTTAAAATGCAATGTCAGCGTTTGACTGCAATGACTGACTTCTTACTGTCAGTATCTAGCCAATGTACCTTTAAGTTTACACTTCCAAAAAGTGATCAGAGTGTGATTGCCTCTTAGAAACCGGTGTGAAGATTGGGAATGGTTATCTGTTAATGAAATCCTTTAGTGAGAATTATGTATTTATGTGTATATATGTATTTATTTACATTACATATTATATTCTATATTACTGTATATATGTCTATATAAAACAAAATATGAATATTTACATATGCAGAAAAAAAAGGTAGGTTTTTCAGGCGGTATTACTATTCTTATTTCTTATTGTTCTTTGGTATTGGTTTAGGAAAAGTTTTTCCTAACTCGAGTTTTATTCGTCAAAACAGTAACTAAATCTACTGTACTATTTGTATAAGCACTTCTCTGAAAGGTCAACTCACTCAAGGGTTCTTAACAGTAAGACATTCAGAGAACATTTTGAAAGCATGAATTGGGGAAGGATGAGATGAGACTAAGATGGTGCTGTAATTATTTTCTTTCCCCCAAATCAGTAATAGATGTGTAATCATTTCTATATGATTTATGTGATGGCAATTTTAAACTTAGACAGTCAGGAACAACTATAAACTTTCAGTCATAGTGTACATAAGTTTCCCATAATATCATTTATTCTGGTTAATTTGAAGAAGATCTGAAATATATTGCTATTGATATGCTTAACTGATAACTACCATGGCAGAGATGAGCAAAATCATTTTAAAGTTAGAGGACTTGGGGCTCAGACTGAAATATCCTTCTTACCAAAACCACATACAATCATTAGAAATGTCATCAGAAAAGTTACTTGGATTCTAGATGAATAATTTTGTTATTCTCTGCACTAGATTGATTGATTCATTCTTTAATTCATTTAACCACAATCCACTCAGCTGACTACCTGACATTTAATGTTAAATACTAAACAACACAGTTCTACACTTGTATGATGGCTGTCACAATGCAAGTGATTATTAATTCCTTGAATAAGTAAAAAAAAAATTACTAGAACTTAAAGCTTTGCTTCAGCATGCCTTAAAATGAATCATGTCAAACAGTACTTGCACAGAATTTTCCTTTTTAAAGAGTAATGCTAAGTGAAACAGAGTTAAACAGATTCATGACTATGGGACTTTTCAGAGACTTTACTGAATTAATATTCATTGTTAATGCCTTAGTGGGGATAGTATGCCAAATTTCTCAAACTTATTTCATCAATAAGTATTTTTTTCTCCCCCAAGGGAGAGAAATGTGCATTAATGTCCCCCCACAGAACATACTTGGCATTGCTGTTTTATTTGAGAATTACTTTCTTCTTGTTTCTGTCTTACGTAACATACTTTGTTTTTTCATCTTAGATACTTCAGTAATAGACTGTAAGGAGAATCCAGAACTTTCTTGTTAGTTTGTTTCTGCAAATACTCTGTTCTCTAACTTACCAGATAAGTACAAGGGGATCTATGGGGATCCCAGTGTAGACATTGTTATGAAGGTAACGTAGAAAGAATGCTTGCTTTTTTCTCTGATGGCCACATGAGGGAGCTAAAAAGAATCAAAGATTTCTTTTTTTCCTTTAATAGGGAAATTTATACACTTTTAAATAGCCATCAATATGAATTATTTAATGGAAGTTGCTAATATTTACAAGTTCGTTTACAAAAATCTTATTAACAGTATTATCTAATGGAGAAGAAAAGCATCCACAGAGCATCAACTCTAATTGCCACTAAAATTCAGGTGGGGTGTGTGTGTGTGTGTGTGTGTGTGTATGTGTATATATATATATATTTTTTTTTTTTCAGGAATAATAATAAAATTAGGTTTTTAGATTCTAATTCCTAATGTATGGACCACAATATTACCAGGAACTTTGAATATGCACATGTGCCTTTTCCAAGCACCCTTTTCCCTGTCTCCTCTCCATAAATCAGAAATAAACACAATCCTGACTTTTGTGTATATCACATCTTCCATAATATTTTAACACATATGTATACCTTCCTAAAGATATATTTTTAAAAACATTTTCTTGTTATTGAGCTGTATAAAATTGTTGCAATTAGTCTTCTAGGCCTTTTTTCCCCCCATACAACATTGTTTCTAAAATTCATTGAAGTTGTTCACAGAGCTGTAGTTCACTTATTTTCACTGCTATGTAACATTCCTTTTTTGGTGGGGAGGTTGTGCTACAAATTATTCATCCATTCTGTTTATGTATAGTTGGATTTTCTTTTCATTTTTCTTCTTATGTACATTTTCATATTGTGTCTTATGGTATAAATTCAAAGGAGTTTCTTTAGGATAGTCGGAATTTCTTGGAATAGAGTGTGTACATGTTTGTATTAAAAAGATAATCCCAATTTTATTTCAAAGTTTGTACCAGGAATGAATAAATACACATCAATTGCACTACTAGGTATTTACCCAAAGGATATAACATAGTGACTCGAAGGGGCACCTGTTCCCCAGGGTTTATAGCAGCAATGTCCATAATAGCCAAACTATGGAAGGAGCCCAGATATCCATCAACAGATGAATGGATGAAGAAAATGTGGTGTGTGTATGTGTGTGTACATGTGTGTGTATGTGTGTGTGTATATTTATATATAATGGAATATTATTGAGCCATCAAAAGGAATGAAACCTTGCCATTTGCAACAATGTGGATAGAACTAAAGGATATTATGCTAGGCAAAAGAAGTCAGAGAAAGACAAATACCATATGATTTCACTCATATGTGGAATTTAAGAAACAAAACAGATAAACAGAGGGCAAGGGAAGGAAAAATAAAAATAAAAAAATAAAATAAGATGAAAATTGAGAGGGAGGCAAATCATAAGAGACATTGAACTCTAGAAAACAAACTGAGGATAGCTGGAGGGGAGGTGGGTGGGGGAAGGGATAATTGGGTGATGGGCATTAAGGAGGGCACTTGATGTAATGTGAACTGGGTGTTATATGCTACTGATGAATCACTAAACTCTACCCTTGAAACTAATAATAAATAAATAAATAAATAAATAAATAAATAATCCTGTTGCTCTACCTCCTTACCAAGACTTGTTTTTTTTTTCATAATTTTTAATTTTTACCAGTTGAATGGGTTTTAAATGTTATATTATATAGGTCTTATGTACATTTCCTTAATTTCCATTGAGACTGAAAGTATTTTATATGCTTAATGGGCATTTGTGTTTTATGTGTGTGTGTGAAATGCCAGTTTATGACCTTTGCTCATTTTTCTTTTAGAGTGCTTATGTTCTTACTGAATTTTAAAGGCAGGTTTTATATTCTAGATATGAATTTTATTGGTTATATGTATATCTTGCCTTCTCATTTTTTTATGGTATGTTTTGATAAAAAGATCTTAATTTTAATTTTGAATTGATCAGTTTTTCTTGATGGTTTGTACTTTTGGTGCCCTGTTTAAAGATCATTCTTTATATGGAGCTCATTAAGATAAGAATATTCTTCTATATATTCTTCTAAATGTTTAAGTATTTTGACTTTCACATTTTTTATTATTTTTTTAAATCTGGAATTGATTTTTGTGTAGAAGAATAGGAAGGGATCTCCTTTGATTTTTCTATTGTTAATCTATTGTAACAGCCTCACTGGTTGGATAGCCTATTCTTTCTAATAACCAGCTCCCTTTGTTAAATTCTCTTATTAATTCTGATGATTTCTTGGTTATTTTGGAGTTTTCTATATTGTTAATCTGAATATTATGATATTTCTGTTTCTTCTTTTACAGTAATATTACTTTTTTGTTCTTCCTATTTTCACATATGTCACACATTATCTATGGTCCCATATTAAATACAAACAATAATGAAATTTTCTTGTCTCATTCCTCATTTTAAAAACAATGTTTCCAATATTTCACCCATAAAATAATTTGGTTTTTGGAGGTTAACTCTTTGCCAGGTTAAAGTATTTCCTTTCTCTTCCTGTCTAAATAGGGTTAGAATTTTTACCAAGAATGGGTACTGAATTTTTTCATATCTATTTTATGTATCTATTGAGATGATCATAGGTGTTCCCCCTTTAGTCAGTCATATAATATAATAAACTACATCAATGCACTTGCTAGATTTGCATTCATGTTTATGAATGGCCTGGGAAAGTATTTTTTTTTCCTTGTGCTTTCCTTGTCTGTTTTTTGTTTTTGTTTTTGCTTTTGTTTTTGTTTTTTTGATACCACGCTATGCTAGTCACTTGGAATGAATAGGGGTATATTTTCTCTTCTGCTGTTTTCTGGAAGAAGTTCAAAAAAGTTGGAATGGTTCATTCTTTGAAAATCTTGATAAAACTTGCCTGTAAGTTACCCAAACATTTGACAGAATGATGTTTTCTTTGTAGAATAGCTTTCAAGTATGATAAAATTTCCTGAATAGGACTTTCTTTTAAAGACTCTACAGATTTACTATTTCTTTTGGAGTTGATTTTGATTTTAAAATAAGAATTAACCATTTTATCTTAGTTTTCAAATTTATAAGAATGAATCTGTAGTAGTTTCTTATCTTTTAATCTCTATATCTTGCTGTATCTGTGGCTATGTCTTGTTTTTTAACTTGTATTTTTCATATTAGTAATTTTGGTTTCTCTCTCTCAATCAAGCTTGCCAGAAATTTGTCAATTTTTTTAAAATGAGATTTTATTTATTTATCTGACAGAGAGAGACACAGCGAGAGAGGGAACACAAGTGGGGGAGTGGGAGAAGCAGGCTCCCTCCTGAGCAGGGAGCCCGATGCAGGCCTCGATCCCAGAACTCTGGGATCATGACCTGAGGTGAAGGCAGATGCTTAACGACTGAGCCACCTAGGGGCCCCAGAAATTTGTCAATTTCATTAGTCTTTTCAAACACCCAACATTTGTCTTTATTTGTCCTTCCTTGTATTTTTGTTTCCTTTCTTGAAAATAAAATTTTATTTTATCAAAATTTCTGAGTACACAACTTAAAGAGTAAAATAGTTTAAAATTTTAATTTTTATAAAATGGCAGTGTCCTGCCTCCTTGTTCTCATTTTCTCCTTCCCTGGTGCAATTACTTCCATTTCTTTTAGCTGGTTACTTTGATACTGCCAAGACTCCAAATGACATGTTTTAACTGCTACTTCCTAACTTTTCAATTTTAATCATTGGATTTTGAACTCTGTATCAGGTTAAACCTCTTCTTTCCTATCACCATATAACTTCTTTCATAACAAAAATAGCGATCACAGTTTTACATTTCTTTACATACTTATTTTATTAATATTTGTTTTCCCTTTTAGAAGACTCATGTGGTCACGAACCTTGCTTCCTTTTGGTTTCCATAGATTTTCCAATGTCGTCAAACAAAGTGGACACTCAATTATATCTTGAGTGAGTGAATGAATAAATGAATGACATAAATGTGGAAAGAAGAACTATAAGGAATCAAAAGAGATGGGCTTCTTTGGGGGATAACTTGAATAGGGTGAGGCAAATCATCGTCAGTTATACCAACTCATCTGTGGCCAGACCTAAGAATGTGAATATCTGCTTTGTGCAAGCCAGTGTTGGTCCTTTCTCCATGTTGCTTTTATTTCCTTTTTGTTTGTCTTAGGTTCATAATAAAGACAATTAGAAAATGTTCTGTTTCTTACTGAACTAAGGATAAAGAAATATGGAGATGAATTTAAGCCCATAGACGTGGTTGATGGTGGTGGTGGGGATTTGTCCTGGAAGGCTGGGTTACCATTTAAGCGCCAGGGAAGCAAATAAGTAGAGAAACATAGTGCATGGGTGATGGTGGTCCCTTGTGGTTTTAGTTTTGTTTTATTGTTGTTTTTCTTTTAATGTGCTCATCTAAATTTGTAAAGTTATATAAATTTTTCAACAGGCACACAACAGTAAACAGAATAGTATAATGGACCCCTCCTTTGTATCAAAATTTTCCATTTTTCCAGTCTTGTTTTATTTATTCTCATTGCATTATTCCAAGTTCTCTGGAGAAGCAGAACAGGAGATTTTAAATTTTATTTCTATTTATTTATAAATATGTTTATTTATTATTTATTATGTAATAGATTTATTATAAGGAATTGGCCCATGTAATTATGGAGGCTGAGAAGTCCCAAGATCTGCTGTCTGCAAGGTGGATACCTAGAAAATTTGGTGTAGTTCTAGTCCAAGTGCAAAGGCCTAAGAACCAGGAGAACTGATGGTATGTTAGCAGGAGTAAGACCCAAGAAGGTTGATGTCTCAGAGTCCAAAGGCGGGAAAAAACTGATTTTTGAGCTCTAGTAGTCAGGCAGGAGGAATTCCCTCTAACTCAGCCTTTTTGTTCTATTCAGCTCTTCAGTTGATTGGATGAAGCCCACCCATACATTAGGAAGGACAATCTGCTTTACTCAGTTGGCTGACTCAAATGTTAATCTCATCCAAAACACCTTCAGAGAGACACACCCAAGATAACATTTGACCAAATGTCTGGGCACCCCATGGTGCAGTCAAGTTGACACATACAATTAACCATCACATTTACCCATTTATAAAAAATTGAATATATTTTTAGCAAATCTAAGACATCATGTTATTTCACATGTAAATGCTTCAGTATTTACGGTTACACCATAACAATTTTTGTAAAAATAAACTTTAGTTTTTAGAACAGTTTTAGATTTATGGAAAAAAAAATACAAAATAGTACATGTAGTCTTTATGTACCTCCACCCAATTTCTCCTACTATTAACATCTTACGCTAGTATGGTATCTTTGTTATGATTAATGAACTAGTATTGATACATTACTGTGGACCAAGGTTCATAATTTATTTAGATCTTCTTAGTTTTTAAAGATTTTTATTTACTTATTTATTTGACAGAGAGAGAGAGAGCGAGAGAGGGAACACAAGCAGGGGGAGTGGGAGAGGGAGAAGCAGGCCTCCTGCGGAGCAGGGAGCCCGATGCGGGGCTCGATCCCAGGACCGTGGGATCATGACCTGAGCCGAAGGCAGACGCTTAACGACTGAGCCACCCAGGCGCCCCAGATCTTCTTAGTTTTTACCTAATGTCCTTTTTCTGTTCCAGAATCCCATCCAAGATACTATATTACATTAGTAGTTATGTATCCTAACACTTCTCTTGTCTGTGACAGTTTCTCAGACTTGTCTTGTTTCATGACCTTGACACTTTTGAGCAATACTGGCCAGGTCATGTGTGGGATGCTCCTATATTGGAATTTGTTTGATGTTTTTCTCATGATTATACTGGAGTTCTAAGTTTTTGGGTGGAAGACCATAGTAAAGTATCATTCTCATCACATCATAATGAGTACACATACTACCAACATGATTTATCACTGTCCATGTTGACGTTGATCACCTGGCTGAGACAGAGTTTGTCAGGTTTCTCGATTGTAGGGTTACTCTTTTTCTCTCTTTCCCATACTGTAGTCCTTAGAAGAAAGCCACTATGTGAAACCCACCCTTAAAAGTGGGGTGTTATGCTCCCTTACTTGAGTGCAGAGTTTCTACATATATTATTTGGGATTCTTCTTCATGGGAGGTGTTTGTTTTTTTATTAGTTTGTTTGTTTCAGCATGGACTCAAGGATATTTATTTCACAGTTTGGGTTATAAAATAAAATGCTACTTTTTTTTCCTCAAAATTTTTTCATCTTTGATTATTTGGAGATTGACTACTTGGAGTTCTTTTAAGTTGTCTCTGGTGTCCCTTTAGTATGCCCCCATCAATGTAGGTTTATAATTTTCTAATTAAGTTTTAAAATTTCTGAGCACTTCCTTACTTTCTGGTACCATAAGCTTCTCCATGCTTATCTTGTATAGTTTATGCCACAGTCTTAGTCTCAGTCATTTCCCAAAGAAGCCCTGTTTCCTTTTATGGGAAAATGGATCTAGGCACTAGGTGTGCTCATTGCTACCAGGTTGTCATCACTTCTAGGCATTTTCATTCAGCAAGGAAATATATGTGTGGATGCAAACCCAGGCACATACATGTATCTATTAAGTGTTTGTATATGTAACCATCTGTATCTATATTAAATTAAATATGAGTTTAGACTGATGTCTCCAGTTCTAATCCACTATAAAATTGGATCATTCTGGCCTCCTACCCTTGCTTATCTGTAAATTAGCAGTCCAAGACTAAGAAATCTGGCTCTTACCATTTGCCAACATTTATTTAATTCTAGTATACATACATAGTAGGATCAGAGTTGTTCATTTGTATCTTCATGGGAAACCACTTCATCAACCCGAGTATACTATTTATGTGCTATTCCTTCGCCTTTAGTTTTACAGACTCCACTCACTTCTTTTTTTAAAATTTTTAAAAAGTTTTTATTTACATTCCAGTTAGTTAACATACAGTGTAATATTAGTTTCAGGTGTACAATAGAGTGACTCAACACTTCCATACATCAGCCAGTGCTCATCACAACTCATTTCTAAAGCTACTGAGACAGCACCTCTCCTCCCAGCCCCCCAACTCCAGTGAGATTGTTTCATACATTTGCAAATAGATTGTTTTGCCACATTATGCATTCTCTTGTGATTCCGCTCCACCTTCTAAATTAAATAATTTCTAAAAACTGCATATATTAAGGTACACTCTTTGTGCTGTAAAGTTCTGTGGGTTTTGACAAATGCATACTATCATGTATCTGTAATTATGGTATCGTGCAGAATAGTTTCACTGCCTAAAAGTCACCTCTGCTTCTCATAGTCAGCCCAACCTCCCTACCACCAAACTTCTGGCAACCACTAATGTTTTCATTTTTGCCCTTTCCAGAATATCATATAGGTGGAATCATACAGTATGTAACCTTTCCAGTGCTTTCTTCAACTTACCAACATGCATTTAAGGTTCATGTGTGTCTTTTTGTTTGTTTGTTGATAGCTATGTCTTTTTTAATACTGGATAATGTTCCATTGTATGCATGTAACATAGTTTGTTTATCCATTCACCCATTGAAGGACACTTTGGTTGTCTACAGTATTTGAAGATTATGAATAAAGCTATTATAAATACCTGTGTGCGGGATTTGGCGAGGAGATACATTTTCAAATTAAGTGGGGAAATATCCAGGAATATAACTGCTGGATTGCATGGTAAGACTATGTTTATCTTTGTAAAATTACCAAACTGCCTTCCAAAATGCCTGTACTGTAATTTTGCATTCACAGTAACACTGAATAAGAGTCCCTGTTGCTTTCTATCCTGGCCAGCATTTGGTAGTGTCAGGTATTTTTTAGCTGTTCTGATAGGTGTGTAGTGGTATCTCATTATTGTCCTAAAATAATTTTAAAATGGTGAACTAAATCAAATAACCATTTGTATTAGTTGATTAACGGATGTAGCTGATTAATATTTGATTGTTTTTAAAATAACGACTAAATTTTTAAGAATATCCTACTTATATTATTTTGAAGATCTATACATGTTTAATGAAATATAAACATTCATGACAATTATAGTAGGGAAAAAACATCATTCTTCTATGTAAATGTGTTTAGATTATTTGCCTCTTATAAAATGCACAATTATTGCAAAGATTGATTTTTAATTTTCTTATATGGTATGTTGATAGTTTAGTTTAAGAGGTGCTGAAATTATCATTTTTTGTTTTTATATGAAAAAGTTTAATTTCTTTTCAAAGATCAAACTCATGAGGGAGGAAGCCAATATATTTATACGTTCTCCCAAAAAAGAAAATCTTGTGGAAGTGAAGTAATTAAGCACAATAATTAGGGATTAGAATAATGCAGATGAATGGGAGAGCCTGTGTACCACATTATTTATTAGATGTTTTCTGAATGATGAATAGACTCATTAATTCAATTCAACAAATATTTTTTGGGTTATTCCTATGTAGTATATAGCTGGGAACACAGCAGTGAATAAAAACAGACAAGATCCCTGCTCTTATGGAGCCTCTATGCTAGTAAATGAAGTTGGATGATGAATGAATGAGTAAATACTACAGCATTTTTTTATGGTCATATCACAAACTCTTGTGGTCTTAAATTATTTCAATGAAATATTTGAAATTTCATTTCACCAGATGCTACTTGTGCTTCGACTGCTTGTTTTTGTCCCTTTATAGATTGATTTTGCCCTAGAAATCCCCATGCTTGGTCATGTGTGTGGCTGCTATGTGTGCGTAACACCCAGACAGTTTATCACATCCATATGCTGGGGAAATGGGGAACGTGTTTTGGGATGAGTGAACGATTTTTCACTTCTGTCAGAGAGATCAAATTATCAGCAAGGCTGCTAATCTGCCTATCTGCAAAAATAGCCAGAAATATGCACAAATGTAAACATAAAAGGAGACGCTCATAATTTGCATAGCTCTCGTGTCTGTCCATCAGTCACCCTAAATGCCTGTAAGCTGTTAGGCTGGACACAAATGTGCTCTAGCTTGAGGAATTGTCATTTTATCTTCCAATGAGACACTTTATTATCACCATTAATTGATTAAACATTTTCAACACTCTCTGAGTAAACCAGTCACGCCATCTATTTCTACCTTGGGCTTCTGTTTATGGTCTGAGTGTGCCAAACATCCAGACTAAATGAAAATATACCCTCCAGCAACCACGCGTGGCATCTCTCATAACAAGCTGCAGCACCTCTCTAAAGCACGGCTGCTATGTTGTGGGGAATCCAGGGAATCTTTAGCTTAACTCGCTGTGCCTTGGTGCCACCAGGAGGAATGGAAAAGCGAGTGGTGCTGGAGGAATCATGCGTGCAGATGATTGTCATACTTACATCTCTCATTTTGAGGGGAAAGAAGCGGTGTCAAGGAACAGATTTGGTATCCCCTGGACAATTGGATTTGTGGGAGTAATCTGGGCAATGTGAGTTCCAGCCAGATCGCCAAGGCTGCCCTGGTATTGAGCTTCGTGGTTTTGTGGATCAGGAGAGGGTGCTGGGTCCCAGTTGCTTGTGCCTTACTCACTTTACGTTCTCTATCAAATCCAAGTAAAAAGAGAAGTGATCCCTGTTTGCCTCTCCATTTCAAAGATAGCTCTAAAGCCTGGGAAGGACAGTGGTGGTGGAGGGAAGGGGAAGAGCTTGGCTAAATGGAAAGTGTTGAGATGATTCAAAGAGCTCGTGCTGACGGAGCAGGGGTGGCTTGACCTTCTCTGGGGGCCACTAGGCAGCCTCTTACTGGTGGTTATTTTTGGTGCTGGAAAGCCTGCCTGCCCCAAAATATCTCTCCCTGCCATCTTGCCAGGCTCTGTAATTCCCACCACAAGAGCCATCAGCCAGTTAAAAGAGCATTGTATCTCTAGAAGGCCTGGGCTACAGTGCAGCCACCCATAGGCAACGCCGCCACACATTTAACCTGTAATCGCCCATAAACCCGGAAGCTGATTGCAGAGAACAGCTACCAGCTGTTGGTAACCCAACACTGCTTTGCTAAGAGAAGCTTTTTGACAGCCTCTTCACATAAGTGGGGGAAATGGGCACCGCAAAGCTCTGGATCAGGAGTGTAATGGCTTCCATGGAAGCAGCCAAATCGATGCAGTAATGGCGTCTCCACTCCCTCCTCCCAGGGCATGGGAAGGTTAGACTTTGGATACTAAGAGGAATGTAGAAATACAAATGGTATCAAGGGAGTGCACATTAGTTCATGGAAGATGGATCCAACGTGGAATCAGGGAATGCTTGGATCACACCCTTAACCAGGACTTATCTCTCAGGGAGGAAGACAACTGTCTAGCTTAATTTGATGCCCCCCAGTATCCTGTCACTGGTCAGTCAGGATGTCTGAAGGTTTCACCATAACTACTTCTTTAGGTTAAACGGCAAACGTTCTCAGGGAAGGATAACTGGACATTTTTCTGAATTGAGAGCATTCATGAGAATGAGACCTTCTTATCTGACAGTGTAAGGGAAAGCGTGGAAGTTTGGTATGCTGCAGCTGTGTGTGAGAAAAAACATTCTTCTCTCAGGGCTGGAACTACTGTGCATACCCACAGCCTGTTCTGGGGAGTGAGTCAGCCTCCTACTAAGTGTGGTTACAGGGTCACATGCTTTCTTCATAACGCTAAGTTCTTAGGATGGTATTTGGGATTGCCTTTCTTCTCTTCCAGCCTTGCCTTTATTCTTTCTTGGTCTTGGTTTCTCTCTTTGCATTCCCTGCAGGGTGTGAAAGGTTTATGCACATATCCCCCTCTGCTTTCCTCACTTTCTTTTGGGGACTCATTGCACGGCTCAGAGCCTGGCTGGACAGAAGAGTGCCATTGCAGATGCAGGCAGCCTTCCTTCCCTTAGAACAGGTTTCTGGGAGATGGCCATATACTTGTGCCTCATAGACAACCCATCGGCAGTGTGGCAATTTAAGAGCAGACTCCTTGAAACTTTTTCTGCTGGTGGATCTGCCCTGAAGGCAACAACTATGGGTCACCAACAGAGAAGGAGTAGAGGGCAGCCTTCCCCAGTGTGACAAACAGGAGCCACAAAAAAGTCAAGAAAGGGGAATAGGGAATCTAAAGTCAGTGAATATCTGGAAGTTCAAGTAGGACTAGATGTGCAAACACGTCAGACAGATGTGGGTTCAAAGCTCAGTAGCTGTGCCAATTTCAAGTTATTTAATGTCTTTGATCCTAAATTTTCTTTTACAAATGATAGGTTAATAATAATATTTGCTTTCCAAGGTATGACCACAAGCAGAAGAATGATCAGCACTGTGATCCTGGCTTATAATAGGCATTTTAAGATGTTAATTATCATAATTGTTATCAAGAGCATTTTCAGTAATGGATAGTGTTTGAATGGGAAGTAAGGAAGTAGAAATCTAGGTGGGAAGGAAGATAGAGTTACATACAGTGTTAACTTTTGGCTTAGGTGGGGTTGAATTAAGGATTTTTTTTTTTTTTTTAGGATGAAAGGAAAATGAACATGAGTGTAGATTCAAAAAGTTAAAGACATGCTATTCAAGAAAAAAAAAGGAGTAATTTGTAAATCAAATTGTTGAAGGACTTAGAAGGTAGATGTGATCTCAAGAGCAAAGATTATCATCAGAAAGGAACAGAAATACCTCTTACTCTGAAAGAAAGAGAAGCTCTATAAGGATGGATAAATATTTCATTAGTTTGGAAGTGGTAGAAACAGAGGACAAAACAGGGAATTTGACAGAATCATGACTAGTGGATTCTAAGAAGGCTCAGAATGGAGAGCATTGGTGGTGACCATAGAATCACAGCCTTTGTAAGAGTAATAAAGCCTGGAAAATATACAAATCTATAAGCCAATGCTCTTCATGATCCACTGGCCCCTGCCTCTCCAAAACCAGTTTGTTCTCAGTCTGAGACAACAGAAGGAGTTTGTACCAGAATGCAAATCAATTGTATCACTGAGAGCTCTGGTTAGTTCAGCCAATTCTTTTCTACCTTAGCAAGACTTTCTCAATGATGATGGAAATGGTATGTTCTTTTACATTCTTATGCAAGCTTCTTGTCTTGTCACAGAATGGTAACATAGTTAACACACTTAGTCAACACACTACTAAGTAGACTGGCTACCTAGAATTGCATTGGTCTAAACCACTGAGTTTGGGGAGGTTGTTGTAGCAGCTGAGACAGACTAGCCAGTTGCTATGGTCTGAATGGTTGCGTCCTCCCATAGTTCATACTTTGAAATCTTAACTGCCAAAGATGGTGGTATTAGGAGGTGAGGCCTTAGGTCATGAGGGTAGAGCCCTCGTGAGTGCAGTTAGTGTTTTATTAAAAAAAGTTCCAGAGAGATCCCTAGCCCCTTCCACCATGGAAGACACTGCAAGAAGGTGCCAGGTATGAACCAGGAAGAGAGCCCTCAGCAGAACACAACTATGCTGGTGCTTTGATTCTGGACTTCCCAACCTCCAGAACTGTGAGAAATACATTTCTGTTCTTTAAAAGCCACCCAGTCTGTGGCATTTTGTTATAGCAGCCCTAATAGGACAAGACACCAGGACAGCAGTTTTGAAGAAATAAGAAATGGAAAGATAACAAATTGTAGTCAGAGAGGGAACTTTCAGAATTCCAAGTGTCAGAGGACTTGTGGAGTGCTCTTTGTGTCATAGGTTTAGGGAGGTTCAAAGGTAGTTGTCAGAGAGAAAGCCCATGAATGGGGTGTGATAGTTTTAGGATTCCAATTGGAAGTTTGGTATAATATTCTGTTATTTTTAAAATGTTCTCTTTTCAGTTCTGGAGAAACAGTTGTCTTTGTCCATGAGAGGTTTTGGAGTCAAAATTGCCTGGATTTATATCTCATTTCTGTCACTGTCTGGTTGTTTTCCTTAGGCAGGAAACTGCTGAAACTCAGTTTCCTCACCTGTGAACATGTGTATAACACGGTGTGTCTGGTATAGTTCATGATGAACTGAGACAAGAAGTGTAAAGCAAACAGTACATTGCTGAGCCCATATTGAACACCCAATGAAAATTACTTTCTCTTATTTCTCCCTTTCTACTGCCACAGCCAGAGTGGAAGCCTCCTGATTTTATTACACGAGCATTCTCAGGTAGAACTTTCTGCAATGATAGAAATATTCTATAATCTGTACCTTCCAATATGGTAGCCGCTAGCTTGGTATGGCTAAATGAATACTTGAAATGTTGGCTAATACAACTAAAGAAATGATTGTTTAATTTTATGTAATTTTAATTAATTTAAAATTTAATTCAAATAGCCACATGTGGCTAGTGGCTATTATGTTGGACAACATGATCTTTTGGCATTTCTGTTCTAACTATTCCAGTCTGTCTTTTTCCAGTCCATTTTCCACATTGCTGTCTGAGTTAGCTTCCTGAAGTATGACTCTTGTCATGTGATTCATCTAAAACATCTTTTTTTTTTTTTAAGATTTTATTTATTTGTCAGAGAGAGAGAGAGAGAGGGAAAGCACAACCAGGGGGAGTGTGAAGCAGAGGGAGAAGCAGGCTTCCTGCTGAGCAAGAACCCTGATGTGGGACTTGATCCCAGGACCCTGGGATCATGAGCTGAGCTGAAGGCAGACGTTTAACTGACTGAGCCACTGAGGTGTCCCATCATCTAAAACATCTTTAACAGTTCTGTTTTCTACCAAACAAAGTGAGGTATGCTGTGAGCAAGGGAGGAAGAAGCCAAGAGAAGAAAAATACACAGAATTAACATGTGTTTTAAATATCTATACCCAGATGTATTATTAGAGTTCTCCAGAGAAACAGAAGAGGAGATATAGATATAGATATAGATGTAGATATTGAGAGAGAGAGAGAGAGAGGTTGATTGATTTTAGAGAATTAGCTCATATGATTGTGGAGGGTATTAAGTCCAAAATCTGAAGTGTAGGCTAGCAGGCTGGAGACCCAGGGGAGAGTTGACCTTGTGGTAAGGTCATCTGCTTGCAGAATTCCCTCCTTTGGGTAGGTTAATCTTTCTATTAAGGCCTTTGGCTTTATTTGAAGTCTACTGATTTAAATGCCAACCTTATTTAAAACAAAACAAAACAAAACAAACCCTCACAGCAACCTTTAGAATAATGCCTACCAAATAGCTGAGTATTTGTTCAAGTTGGCCCAGTTGACACATAAGCATTACACCTGTTAATACCTATGTTTAGATGCTTATCACCAACTCTTGGTGTCAAAGAAGAAACAAATAGGGCTTTCTATTTTGAGGATAGCCATTTTATTGCCATGCCATAGGGTGGCCATTTTAAAGCTTCCTTTTTACCTTCAAATCCTCTATTCCTGGCTCTTTGACAATCTCTTTTGACCACACCCAACTCTTTGGACCTTTACTTGTTTATGAAGGCACAACACTTGGCCCTGCTGTCTTCATGGTTCTGCTGATGTGGATTTTTATCAGGCTGATTCTGAGAATGACCCCTGGCACTGGACCTGCAAAGACTTGGGCAGCAATGCGAGCAGCTTTGGTCTCTCCTGTGCTGGATCTGGTCTGATTAAAAGCATGGACCTGGAGATGAAAAGCTTTATATCTTGTTATCAGTTCATTGAGGCCCATTGTCTCTGGCTAACTCAGGAGATATGACAGTGTTACAGCTTGAGCCCAATTTGATTTATTGGTGAAATTAAATTCTATACTTCCAGAATGATGTCAGTACTTCCTGGGTCTTAAAAAAATAAATTAATAAATAAAAACCAAGACAAGCAGCAACTGTCAGCTTAACTGGTTAATCCATAAGTTGTCCAGGCCAGTTGCTCTCTAGATGTCAGGAGAGCAGTGTACTTCCCATTCTGCTCTGGTGAACATAAAGAGAAACCTCTCCTTAAAATTTCCAGTACAGTCAAGACATTAAAATAAAATACTAAATACTCTCTCAAAATACTTTTGGAAAAGATTGTAATTTGCATTTCTGAGAGTCTTTTAATGACAGGGTTATTATTAAAGCAAGTTTTCTTCCCTACAGAATGTGACAAAATTTTTATTTTATTTTATTTCTATTTATTTATTTTTAAAAATTTTTATTTATTTATTTGAGGGAGAGCATGAGCGGAGGAGGTGGGGAGAGGCAGGGGCAGAGAGAGAAACAGACTCCTCGCTGAGCAGTGAGTCCGCCACAGGGCTCTATCCAGGATCCTCAGATCATGACCTGAGCCAAAAATAGATGCTTAACAACTGAACCACCCCGGTGTCTCAGAATGTGACAAAATTTTTAAACAAAGAGATAAGTATTTGAAGCACAATTTATTATTGTTATTACTACTATTGATATTAAGCTGGCAAATTTTGTCTGCATAACAATATGAAGATAATGTTCCCACTGTGAAGATCAATAAATTAATGTGGACATTTCTATACTCTATAAAATCATTTCTGTCATTCTTAAACTCTACTTTAGGAAAACTCAGCTGGGGGAAAGAACCATTATGAAATTTAATAAAACACAATTAATATAATGGCAACATTCATCTCAAAAATATTGACATTGGAGGAAGGACTCGTATAGTCCATTTTAGTGGGTGACACAACCCACCTGCCTAAGTGGAATTAATGGGGAAACAGGATTGTGAAATCTGAGCTTCCATTGTCTCCAGAAAACTTAGGTTTTTGCTCGGGAAAGTAAAATGGGACCTAAACAAGCAAGCCTTCATGTAAATTTGTTATTTCTTTGCTTACACTTAGAGTGTGACCCTCTTAGCCTCACGTTTTGTTTGTTTGTTTGTTTGATTGTTTGTTTTAAATTGAAATTGAGCAGCCTCTTTTGATCAAGGGCCTTTTGGGAGTCCTAGGAGATTGGGGTAAACTGACTTCAACCGAGTATAGGTACCACTGTTGAGACGTAATCTCAATAACGTAAAATAATTTTGTATAAAGTGTCCAGTTGCAATTTGGAAAAGATTTCGTGGACCATGGGCACAGAATAAAGAAGCACAAATTCAATTAGTATTGCACATATATGATCTTGCTTCTGATTGAGCAACTGAATATCTACCAGGGATCGGACTGCCAGTTACCCAGATCTCCAGAGGCATCTGAGACACATATAGATGTTTCAGTCCCTCAATGCTTGGGCTGAGATGCTGTCAGCCTTCTAGCGATGTCAAACAGGTTCTTTGATCCCTGGAAGCGAGAATTATGACCAAGTGAGCTAAGCCACCAGTGCCCTATGATGCAAAGGAAGCCCATTCTTTGGGTATCTGATGGGAAGAGAGTCAATGCGAGAGTGCAGAAGTGAGGCAGAAGTTGAAGCCAGAATAAATGGAGTAAAATATTGGATTGGATTCAGATGTGCATTTGTTTGAGGAAATCTGTTTTGCTCCAGGTGGTCTGGACCCAGATTTTCTCACTGTCTTTCACTGAGCTTTTGCATAGAAGAATAAATTTCTTAGGTCAAAGTCAATTTTTTACTTTGCTTTCATGATATACTCATGAATGTGCTTGGAAAGAAAACTATTTCTACGAGTTGTTATACTGTTGAACAGGATGGCCTTTGTGTGTGCAGTTTAGAGCTTGTTCTAGGCTTGATTTTGGGGAATCTCCAATATGAGATAGTATTTGAATTAAAATTTAAAACTAGAAGTTTAGCATTTCAGGAAAGAAATAAGGAGAATATAGGATATACATCCCTGCAAAACCAGAGAAAATGAGGCCACACATTATACATGAGCTCTCTGTATATGTGTGTATATCACTGAGCACCAGTTTACATTGTATAGAGTAGCTATTTTGGAATCTGGATGTAAGTATATAGATTTTCTCAAGTTGCTTCTGTTGGGCTACTTCAAATATAGCATAAATTAAAGGAACTTAAGATAAGTTCTTCTTTATTTTATTTACTTACATGTTAAATTACCTATAACTAGAACTTAAATTCCTTCATTTGAAAGGCAGCCCCAATTCTCTTTTTTGAGGTACAATTTACATCTAATAAAATGTACAGATTAAAGCAAACACTTAATGTGTTTTAACAGTGTATACATTCATGAAGCTATCACCACAATCAATATGGGAAACATTTCTATAACCTCCAAGAGATTCCTTAGGATTCTTTGCAATCTCTCCCTCAGCCACCAGCCCCAAGCCATCAGTGATCAGACTCTGTCACTATATATTAGTTTGCATTTTCTAGAATTTATAGAATCATACAGTATGTACTTTTTTGGGTCCAGCTTTTTTCACTTCATCATGATTTTGAGATTCTTCACATGTTGCTTGTGTCAATTTTTTCTTTACTATTAGGTAGGAATTTCATTATATAGATATATCACATCTTTTTACTTATTAATCTGTTGTTGGACATTTGTCCCCCAGTGATGTGGGTTATATTATGTTCTTTAAAAAGACATGTTCACATTCAAACCTCTAGGATCTGAGAATATTTGGAAATATTTGGAAATAAGGTCTTTGCAGATATATAATTAATTAACATGAGGTTCTACTAAATCTATTCACTGGTGTCCTTATAAGAAGAGGACAGACACACAGAGACACAAAGAAAAGAAGGCATGTGATAACAGCAGCAGAGATTACAGTGAAATAGCTATAATCCAAGGGAACACTAAGGACTGCCCAGCAACCCCCAGAAGAGAGTCACGGAACAGATTCTCCCCTGGTGCCTCCAGAGAGAACCAACCTGGTGACACCTTGATTTCAGACTTCTGGCCTCCTGAACTGTGAGGGAAAAACACATTCCGTTGTTGAAGCTACCAGTTGGTAGTAATTTGTTACAGCAGCTCCAGGAAACTAATACGTCCAGTTTTGGGCTATTTAAATAAAGGTGCTATCCGGTTAAATATCTAGGAGTGGAACGGCTGGCAATATGTCTAACTTTTTTAAAAAATGGTAGAACAGCTTTCCAAAGTGATTGTACCATTTTTCATTCCCACCAGGAGGATATGAAAGTTTGAATTGCCCCATCTCTTCGCTGAAATGTAGCAGTGTCAGTATTTTTAATTTTAGCCATTTTAATATGTATGTGGCGGCAACTTATTGTGATTTTAATTTGCATTTCCCTAATGTCTATTAACCTTGTGTATATCTTCCTTTCTTTACTCAGACCTCCTAGGAGTTTTGTCTTATATTCTGGATAAAAGTCCTTCTGAGATATTTATCTATATCTATCTATCTATCTATCTATCTATCTATCTATCTATCTATCTATCATCTATCTGAAAAAATTTTTATCCAAAGTAACACACACACATTTCAGTTTTACATCACATTGTAATATTTTAAAGGTATTTTAAGCATAATAAGATCCAGATTTGAGGTAAATTCAAATAACTCAGTTAGAGTGGCAAATGAACTGACTCATTTGGCAAATCCAACACTAAACTCACATGGGCCTCGCATTCTCCTACTGATGGGTGCTGACCTGCAAGTGCTGGCATTCATTCATCCACTCACCCACATCCATTCACTGCTGATATGTACCCACACTGCAGCCCCAGTCCCTGCCTGGAGAAGGAGAGAGGAAGGCAGGGATAAGGAAGATGGGTAAGGAGTAGCAGTGAGTAGTGAAGGACCTTTAGCCCAAGCCACAACCCTAGTGAAAGCCAGCTATAATTTGAATATAATTCATTTTAATTCTAGACTATTAAAAATTGGGGCAAGGAAAACATTTTTTTAAAAAACTGAGCTATGGGGCGCCTGGGTGGCTCAGTTGGTTAAGCGACTGCCTTCGGCTCAGGTCATGATCCTGGAGTCCCGGGATCGAGTCCCGCATCGGGCTCCCTGCTCAGCAGGGAGCCTGCTTCTCCCTCTGACCCTCCCCCCTCTCATGTGCTCTCTGTCTCTCTCATTCTCTCTGTCTCAAATAAATAAATAAAATCTTTAAAAAAAAACTGAGCTATGTGTTTGTTAGTGTGAGGATAGAGTGAGAGTTTAATTTCAAACTATGAGAGAGTAGAAAATATTTGATCATTTCTACAAATCTAAAATGACGAGAAGGCTAAATTAAGGATGCATGATATAACCATATTCACCTAGAATAGGTTATTTAAGTTTGTATCTCAAGCAATAAAATTTTCAAAAATTATTATTACAGTTTTGTTTCAATCTTATGCAGCTCTTTTCTCTCTCCTTCTCAAAGTCCCTGGCACCCCTCGGGCCTGGATTGAAGGACTGAGTGACCAAATGGGAAGAGGTGTTAAAGAATTTACATTTTTCACCCCCACAAGACAGCAAATGTGGTAGAGCTGGGAGTTAGGAAAATTGCTGTCTTGTGGAATTCCAGAAGGATTTAGTCAATTTGATTTTGTGTTTGACTCCCAGTAATGGGAGACATTCCAAAACCACTGCTTTTTGTGGATCAAATGTATTGTTTTTTGGCCACCCAGCTGGGTGGCTGGAACTCGGCAAGAGTGAGAAATTGTCTTCCAAAGTTTTGAGTGCCTGGAGGAGGGTTGAGTGCTCCCACTGGAGCTTGAGCTATAAAGGCATTGCAGAGAAATGTTTGAGGAGAGCAAAGACACCTGCTCTGAAGTTCTCTGCAAGACTATAATGCTCCGAGTAAGAGGATGCTTATGTGACTTGGGATTTGAAAAGTTCTAAGCAACTGAAAGGGAAATCAAATGGGGAACAAGGAGTCGACTTGTGCCTCAGCAACACCATAACTCACAATCTACAAATGCAGCAGCAAGAGCCAAGGAAAAGTTTGCGGATCCTTGATTGCTAGTCTTTCATGGCACCTACTCTCATGTATCTATCGATTCTATCCATTCATTCAACAAATATTCACTGAAAACACACTATGTTGCCACGTGCTATTGTAGGCACCAGGGGTGCAGCTGTGAACCAAACAAAATGCCTCCTTGTGAGGATCTAACATTCTAGTAGTAGATGGACCATAAACCAACCAATCAACCAACCAACCAACCAACCAACCAATCAATCAACCAACAAATATTCTATGACAAGTAGTGATAAATACTAGGGAGAGAAAACAATACAGTGTTAAAGGAATAGAGAGGCAGTTTTAGAGTAATACATTCCAAAATGTAAACACATTTTTCTTTTCACCTGATTTACACTGCTCACAATGTATTAGGGCAAACCAAGATGCACAAGACAGACACATTCCTCTGATGTCATATTTATAGAGCAGTATCTATGAATATTGTATTTTCACTTGTATTTCCTTATTCAGGCATCATGACTTCCCTGCATCAAATGCAGGACAGGTATGTTGCTCCTGGAATACTGAGGCTCAGAGAGGTTAGTGATCTGCTCAGGGATATGCAGTTGGTTAGAAGCAGACTTTATATTTAAATAATATACCATGTTTGTGCTACACTATGTTTTTTTCATTCAATCAGCAAATATTTATTTAGTGCCTAGAACGTGTTGGGTCTGGGTTTGGCTTTAATGTTAATGAAAAGTGTAGTGTCTACTATCCCAGACTCATGAAGCTTAGAGTATAGTGGGGGAGACAGGTGAGGTAATGTTGACAGGTGAGGTAAATGTCAGGAAGAAGAAGTGTTTTGTGGAAGGGGACCTAACTTTGGTCTAAGAAATACATAAGAGTCATCTACAATCCAGATATGGTTGAGCAAATACAATGTAACACCTTTGCATTAAAAATTCCTAAATACAGCATATTTAAAGTTAATTGGTCAATCAGAATTGAAATTTATGTGTGCACCATTTTAAGATAGAACTTCTGTTCTCCTGTATTTGTGTGTGTATGCAGTTCTTCCTTAGCCAGGTCTTGTGTCAGTGTAATGCTGACAAAAGGACCACTGTTTATGCATCAATTTTTTTAGCCATATCTGTGATAATTACCCAATGTATACAGTTCTAAAATAATGGAGGAAAGTTCTGTTCATATTTTATCATTATACTGATTTATGCAAAATTTTAAGGACCTGAAATGTACCCATTTGAGAGGCAAGAATGAGCTAGACAGGGCCATTACCCATGAGATAATACAGAAAGAGAATTGTGAATCCTATACAACTTGGGAGAGACATTTCCAGTATGGCCCAAGGCAGCATAAACGGAAAGGTAGTCAGAGTTTCTACAAAAACAAAGGGTTCCACGTGGGAAGACAACATTGTGGTGAAATGTGACAGGAAGTAACAGTGATAAAAATAGAAAAACAGGTAGTGAAGTTGGAGCCAGAATACCAAGAGTAGGACAAAAAAGCCATTCATGACAGAGTTCACCAACAGAGAACAAGCATGTTTCTATATTGTGGGGCCAAGCATGGCAAATTATGGTAGCTTAAAACAGTCATTCTTTTAAGATAAAAAAGTAAAAAGTTTAGACAATTTGATAATTTTGTTTCATATTCCAGGTGGGCCCATTAGCATGTACTCTGGGCAATTTTGATGCTCAAAAAGGTTGATTGATCTGAATTACAGAACTACTTTTGGAAGCAGCTCTAATTTAAAATCTGATCTACTTTTCTTTAATTTCTTTACCTATTGAGTGGGATTTCATGTCCCAAATTCTCAGTATTGTCCTCAGGAGATACATATAATAAGTTCATTTGTCCTTTGAATTATAGATCTTTAAATTTTGGAAAATAGTTTCATATGTTCTTTCCAGGGTAATTCTTTCTCCAACATCAGGAAAAGCATGCTCTGGGCACCTGGGTATTTCAGTTGGTTATGCGTCTGCCTCTGGCTCAGGTCGTGATCTCAGGGCCCTGGGATGGAACCCCGCATCAGGTTCCCTGGTCAGTGGGTAGTCTGCTTCTCCCTCTCCCTCTGCCCCTCCCCCTGCTTGTGTGCTCTCTCTCTTTCGCTCTCAAATAAATAAACTCTTAAAAAGAGAGAGAGAGAGAGACATGTTCTGTTCCTTCAACCATTTCTCAGATGATCTAGTTCCCAAGTCTTGCTAACTCTGTTGTCTTCTAGACACTATCTAGTGTCTTAATGTGCCTCTTAAAGTGTGCTCACAATGAGGTGCCTGAGTGGTTCAGTAGGTTAAGCATCTGCCTTCGGCTCAGGTCCTGATCTCAGGGTCTTAGGATCGAGCCCCAGATCAGGCTCCCTGCTCAGTGGGGAGTCTGCTTCTCTCTCTCCCTCTGCCTATCTCCCTAGCTTGTGCTCTCTCTCTTTCTGAGATAAATAAATAAAAATCTTTTTTTAAAAAATGTGCTCACAAACTACATGTGATCTGTCTGACATGTAGAAGATGAAAATAATCTTTTAAACTGAGCTTACAGTCACAAAAAGTTCTTTCTGCACTAAAGGATTACTTAAAAGTTCTAGAAGACTATGTGTGGGTAATATATAAATATAAACAAATATTTATTGAGCACTTACGTGCTCGGATCTATTGTAGGTGCTGGAGATAGAAGACTGAACAAGATTGTCAAGTTCCCTGTTGTCATTGAGTTGACATAAGAGGGGCTGGGTGGTAAACAAATACACTAAAAACTCTCCTACAGTTCTGATGGGATAAAATACAGCCAGTATTTTAAAGACAACAAAATAGGATGATGTGATGGGAGGGTGATGGGAACATGACAACACAGTGTAGGGAATAGGATATCAGGGAAAGTCTCACAGGGGTGATACAAGGATGGAGATGTGATTGGAAGGAATTAGCCATGGCAAGATCTGGGGGATGAGCATTCCAGGGGAAGTACTCACTCAGTGACCCACTCCCTTCCCTCTTTCCCACAAGCACATGAAGTAGATTTACCCTTCCTCCTCTCAGCTGAGTCATTTGGGACTTTTCTTTTATTACCTCCCTATTTTATCCTTTGAGGTCCAATGAAGAGAAAGTTTCATGAAGATAGTTTGTGCTACTTTTCTGAGTTTTGTTGTTGTTTGTTTGAGAATTAGTGTTTAAGGGAGAAGAATGAAAACTCTTCTACTAATCCTGCTTTGCTCTTCTCATATATCAAATAATAATGGTCGACCTCAGTGGAGCCCTTTACTATGAGCTAGTCACTGAACTAAGCTGTATTCAAGCATTATCTATGAGGTAGGCTCTATTATTTCATTATTATTATTATTTTATTTTATTTTTTTAGTTTCAAGTTTTTATTTAAATTCCAGTTAGTTAACATATAGTGTTCTATTAGTTTCAGGTATAGAATTTAGTTATTCATCACTTACATACAACACCCAGTGCTCAACATAACAAGTGCCCTCCTAAATACCCATCACCCATGTAATCCATCCTCTTGCTCACCTCCCCTCCAGCAATCCTTATTACCCACTCTTTACATATAGTGAAATGGAGGCACTGAACAGTTCATTAAGTTGCTCGAGGTCATACAGCTGGTAAAAGGAGGAACTAGTAGGTAGGAGGATTTGAACTCTTAACTCTTGTGTTATTACAAATGAGTAAAAGCAAAGTTATAAACATAAGTAAAGTTTTGACAGTGACCACAGCTGTTTATATAGAAACAGATCCCAACTAATCTGTGCTCACTTTAAGACCGAAAATATAGTTAAGTTTTTATAGGCAATGGGGGAAGAAGTCACCCAAAGGGAAGAAAGCTTCAAGGAACAACAGTTTGGGTCAGGGACAGTGAGCAGCATTGGGAGGACATGTAACCCCAACCAGCTTCATGGCTTTCCTTTGAGGGCTCTCTAGCCCTCCAGCCTAATCCTGTACCTTCGTGCATGAATTCTGAGGTAGTAGTGAGGATGCTGGGGAAGGGGAAAAGATCCAGGGTGGCAGAATAAGAGTGTAAGAACTTTAAAATGTCTGTAAGAAGTGTAGGTTGCAGCAGGAGCATTGGCATCGGTGGAATTAGGGAGGGAGAATGACATTTGATGCCAGGAAGAACATTCAAACACTGATAATGGTAATGTGTGGAGAGACTTTTCTTGGCTTATCCAACCCAAATCCTCAGCTCATCTCCAATCCCACCCATGAGGCTGAGAGATGGGATAAGGAGCCTTCTCTTTTACATCATAAACTTTGATGTATCAAATGTTGTATCAAACTTTGAATGATGTATTGGTGTGTTACACATAATTATTATAAAATGGGCAGCTTAGTGAAATTTCGCAAAGTAGACACCACAGGGAGTTCAAGAGGCAAAACTTAAATGCATCCCAGAAGTCCCCCTCATCCTCTTTCACCTCACCGTCTTGACTTTTTTTTTTAAAGATTCATTTATTTATTTATTTGAGAGAGAGAGCATGAACAGGAGGCGCATAGGGAAAGAGAATCTCCAGCAGACTCCATGCTAAGCGTGGAGCCCGAAACAGGGCTCAATCTCAGGACCCTCAGATCACAACCTGAGCCAAAACCAAGAGTCAGACGCTTAACCAACTGCACCACCCAGGTACCCTTTACCATCTTGACTTCTAACAGCATATGTTGGGGAAGATACTACATTTTTTATATCGTTAACAAATTGGTTCAAAGACCAAGGAAACTCTTCAACTGCGATCCTTTTAACCTGATTTTTCTAGGTGATAAAATGATTTTCGGTAAGTAATTTTAGTGCAGGAAACATTTCCAAAAATTGAATTCTAAAATGTTCTTTTGGGATCACGAATTTCTTTCCCAATGCAATTACTTTCTCCTTCATCTCCCTCATGAGAAACTCATTCCTAAGTTTCTGACTAAGGAAGTCTGGGGTGGGGCCTAGAATTTGTATTTCTAACAAATTCCAAGGTACTGCTGGTGCACTTTGAGAACTTTGAGAACCACTACTTGAGAGTAAGGGCTAATGTGCAAAAGATGAATAGGTTTGCAAGACTCCAGGCTGGAATCCAGAATTTATTTTAGCTGATGGGTAAGGAGTCACCTTGTCTTTTCTGGGTGAGGGAATATGGAGGACTGCCTATGCCAAAGGTAGCCACGTTTGGCAGGCTTTTTAGATGCTTAAAGTGTCTATGAAGAGTGTCACAGTCACAGTCACACTTCCCTTTGAGACTGACAGTCATATCACATCCATACGTCTCAGGAAATTGTTTAGAGGATCTCTCTTATAGACTGTATCCTAGGAGTAGATGATACAGTTTATGTTGAACTTTTATAGTGTTCTTACTTTATATCTGTTCTTACACACACACAGACACACACACACATCCTTTTAATTTCTTCCTGTTTGTTATAAATTTCATTAGGAGACATGATGTTTATGCCTGAATTTTAAAAACTATACTGCTATATCCACCTAGTACTCTAGCACTCTGATTGTTTAACTCTTCTAAGTACTCATTTGCATGATGGTGCTGATTGTTTAAATATTGTAGGGTCCCATATTTGCTTATGGTGTATCCACACTGAGGATACAAGTTGTAGGTCAGTTATTAGAGGGAGCAGACATCTAAAATGCGACACCAGTATTGATAAAAGAATTATATAATGTTAATAAGATTGTCTGTATGCCACATTTACTATTTGGGTTCACTCAGAACTAGGGTCAACCTCATCTATCCTAACTTTGCTAGCTAAATGACTTGCCATCCAGAAGATTCTCTCTCAAATGTTACCCAAAGTTGATTCACTGAAAATGAACTATGAGCAATTAGAACTCAATCTAATTTCAATTAGAAAACCAAGCTCTTTCTAAATGATATTATTATATAGAAAAGACTATGCATGGCACCACAATTTCTGCTGTAAATGTTCTGCCAGTCATAATGAGGGGCGTTACACTGGCTATGAAATCCTACAATTGCCTGCAGCTGTTTCTCCTGTTCTCACCTTGCATTACAAAATGGCCACTGGAAACAAAAGGCTAACTATTTTGATGTTCTGGAAGTGTTAAACGCTACTGTTTTGACATCTGCTGGGATCTTATGCTAGATTGAATTATTGGCCTCAATTCTTTACCCTTCCTAGTACTCATAACCTTTGCCAACTTTCAGTGTCCTCTAAATATGAGAGGAGTGTCTCTGTCTGCATTTTGACTTTGGGTTTAGCGTGTGAGTAGTTTGGACCAATAGAACAGGGCAGAGGGCATAGTGTGCCAGTTCTGAACCCAGGCCTCAAGAAAGCTGGTATTTTTTTTTTTTTTTGCCTGTCCTCCCCATCACCATGACACCATGAACGTGTCTGTGTTAGCCTGTGGGTCCCAGCATGAGAATAAGAGACACATGGACTAGAGTTGTACTTGCCAAGTTCTATCAGCCAAATCCAGTTTACAGCAGGGCCACCATTCAATTCTCTCATGCATGGGCAAGCTGAGCCGAGTTCACCTGATTTCCCAGGTGACCAAGAGATGTATGCACAAGTTTAACTGCTGTCAGCAGAGACATCCAGCTGAGCCAAGACTAGATTGGGTAATCTCTGGCCAATCCAGAGATGCATAAGCTATAATAGATGATTACTATTCTAAGCCATTGAGTCTTGGGATGGTGTGTTATGCAGCTATAGCCAACTGATATATTCATTTATTGATGCCAAAGATAGCACCAAAATGTGACCCCCCAAAAAGTAGAAATTGATTATATGGAGAACTGAAAGCAACATGTCATACATTTCTGCATAAAAGATATTTCAGCAGTAAAAGGGAAGGGGATTTCAGAAAAGGGAGAACAAAATGAACAAAATATTTAGAGTCCACTTTCAAATATACAAGGATGAGTCAAAGGTAAGATAAGCTAGACATATTATTGAAAAAATACATATAGAACAAATGCCAGTACATGTGAAGGGAATGCTGTCTAAAGGAGTCTGAAAAATCTTCAGGCTTCTCATTGAAATAACTAAGCTAATTTTTGGAAAGAAAGATCACTTAAAAGATCTAGAAAGCAAGAATGTTGAAAATTTTACTTAAAATAGTAATTCATTTATTTAACCCAATGACTGCTAATTTCTAGACATTAAATGTTCATAAAATTGTCATGATTAAAGATAATTTGCTCAAATAAAATAAAACTTAAATCCATGGCAGTTAAACCAAGTTGTATGGGTCTCTGGTAAGAGATTTCTGTACAACATAAATCACTGGAAATATGTGAGGTTTTTTTTTTCAATATGGATAACATGGAGAGAAGTATGAGCCAATGGAAACAATGACAAAAATAGCTTATATTTATGTAGCATCTTCCTCATTCTCACTGTGATTGAGCATATATTTTTACAACAATATTGTTGAGGTCATTATTATCCTTATTTTAGAATTAAAGTAACTGAGGTTCAAAGAATTTAAGTAATTTGAGATCCAGTTACTTCTGGCTCCAAATCCAAGTAGTAATGTGCATATTAGCATTGCTCTTTAAAAAAAAAAAAAAAGATTTTTATTTATTTGGCAGAGAGGGAGAGAGAGAGAGAAAGAGCACAAACACAAGCAGGGGGGAGCGGCAGGCAGAGGGAGAAGCAGGCTCCCCACTGAGCAGGGAGCCTGGGATCATGACCTGAACCAAAGGCAGACAACACTTAACTGACTGAGCCGTCCAGGTGCCTCTAGTATTGCTCTTTTTAACCTAAGCGTTGGAGGCAAAGCTTGAGGAAAATCTTTAATCTGAATTATGGAAGTTCAAATGGAAGTATTACCATTCTGATAAAATATGAGCTAATTCTTTAAGTCCTGAAATAAGATACACTAGAAATGGCTAGGACTCTTGGGAAAATCTTTAACACGTACTGTCTGAGAAAGCTAAAAGTTTGTCATATTTTTAGAGTGCCATAGTGAATAAATACTGAACATTTAAAACTGTATTTTTTGGTTTTGGCATCTAGGCATATACTGCCTTTTTCACATTGCCTTTATGGATGTATTTTACCTACCCATTTAATCGTTCCACTCATGTATTCCCCAAATGTCTTGGATGGAGCCAGAAATTCTCTTGGGGTCTTTCTCTAATGTTAGATTTCTTTTCTTTTTCTTTTTTGGGGGGAAGGGGAGAACTTATTTTAAAGGATGCCTAATGTATAGCAGAGAGGAAATAAATATTTGTCAAATCAATATACCTAGCCGTGTTAAAGGACAGCTTGCCACCAGCAATAAGTCAATCTAGGTAATAAAAATAGACTGCCATTGTGTTAGGTGCTTCACATATACTATCTCAATTCATTCCTTGTAGCAATATCAAATGGTAAGCATTTCCCCCCCTATTTTCAAATGAGTAAAATTAGGCTCAGAGACATGAAGTAACTTGCCCAAATTCACACAACCGGTAAGTTTTAGATTCATGCCCAGGTTTATAAGACCAAAAACTTAAAGTTGTTTGTCTCTAGCTCCTTTCCTTGACAAATCAAAATATCTGAGCTATTTTCTTATCATCATATCTGTACAAGTGAAGAATGCAATAAGCTGTAAAATTTGGTTTTTAATGTGCCTTTTTATTGCTTATTCTAAAACAGACATTGCAGATGGGCCCCAGAGATTTTAAGTCTGAGTCTAAGCTCATGACTGTTTCCATCATCTTCTATTCTTTCTTCATTCCCATGAGCTGAAACTTCTTGATATTTGCTCAAAAACATGCATTCTGATGAAACTCGAAGCTTTCTAAAATACTTGCTTGCCAGTGGATCTTTCGAGATTTTCCAACAGCTGGGTGCTGGGGACAAACCTCCCTCCCTTCAGTCCCCACTTAGCATGTCACACTTCCAGGTTCAGCCCAGTCTGTGGGATGGTGTAGGTGGGTGGGAGAGACGAGCAACCATGGAGGAATCTAATTTAAGAGGACCTTACAAAAGAGATCGAGTTGGTGGGCACAGTTGCTGAGCTGAGATTGGATGTGAAGTATTTGATGATCTCCAGCTATTTTAGTGACCTTGTCCTTGAACTTCTGAACCCTTTGTCTTTCCATCAGACTCTTTCTTGTGATGTGGCTGAAGGGCTAACCAAGAAGTGACTGGGAACTTGGTAATGGGAAACTCATACTAATGTACAGATTAAGGGTTGCTTGGATTCTTGCAAAGAAGGGAGAGGACAGCCCAGAGAGATCCCTCAATTTCCACGAAGACTCTATTTCCCACTTGTTAGAAAGAGCCAAATGAAATGTTTGGTATGAAACCACCAAACAAAAATCAGCAAGAGAATGCAGTGTCCATGTTTTTACACCTGCATTGCAATCACCCAAAAAGCCAGTAATAATAATTTTCTAAAGTTGCCTTTGGCCACGTATAGCCTTTTTGCCTTATAGCATGTTTCCCTCTTGATGTCATGGTGCCTCCTCTTTGGCATTTTACTAGATCTTGTGGGTTTCTGCCAAGGGCACCAGACAAGCTTTCTGTCAGGAGTTTTTCCAGGCTACATGCCAAAAAAGTGGCTTAAGGTTGTCCAGAACCTCCTTAACTGTTCTTTTCAGCCTGATCATTTATTACAGAGGTGGGAGGGTGCAGGACACAATGGCTTATGTCATTTAGTGGTTTGCTGACTGTTTATTAATAGACAACATACAGAAATCTATAAGCAAAATGTGGGCTGTCAATGCCAGCATGCAACTTTTATCTAGAAGGGAGATTTTAAGAATGCGGTAATGGGAAATACCTGCCAACTTGATCTGTCTTCAACAAAGGAAGGGAAAAAATCCTCTAGTTTCGCCAGTGTGAAAGCTCCAACTGCAACCAGTAATCAGCCTGATATTTGAGTCTCTATGTTCATTGTGGTTTTTGCATGGTGTGAAGTCGCTGGACTTGCATTGTAACACAGGCATCCCCCTGGAACGCTCAGACTTGAGATGGAAAGTTGAGCTGCCTATCAGTAAGCAGTATTTTTAAAATCTTGGAGCCTTTTCACCATGACGTTATTTAGTTTCGCAGCTCATATTGCTTCCTAGCTGATATTCTTTCCATCCAGAGTTGCAACGTGTGCCTTGTGGCACTTTGGAAATGCCTTGAGACTTTCACTCTATTTTTACTTATAAATAGACTTCTACTACCATCTATATCAGTTTAAGATTAGGCCACTCTGTATTAGTCTCTGAAAAATTACCAGAAATCGGAATGTGAAATAAGCTGCAATGAGACCAAACTCAGTTGGCACAAAAATATTACGCGGCTAACACACTGATACAGTTTATTCAAATTCAAAATATTAGTTGGCTGGGTAAATATATATATATATATTTTTTGCAATTCCTTTGCATCTAACTTTTGAGTTCAATTGTTTTGGTTTCCATTTTGTGTCATTTCTTTTAGGGACATTGGAAGATTATTATTCATTGCATCCTGTTGGGATTATTTAGTTTGAAGTTTGATTTGCCTGTGTATCTGTAGGATTCCAGAAACTGGTAGTTTAAATTGCAAAGGACAGTTCAAAAGCATACAATCAGGCTCAGAATGAATACTACAACTAACTTTTTCATAGATTACTTAAATCCCGTTATATTCAACTGCGTAGAGACAAATAGAGTGCCTTCGGCAAGATGAGCCATCGCTTTATTTTTAAAGCTCGCTTATGTCAACGCTTTCTATCCATGACTAGGTTAGCCACCATTATTCAGGGGTGAGATCAGAGTCCTTTTCTTTCCTAGAGCTGCTTGCCATTTTCTCAACACCTGCCTTGCAAGTGACAGCTCTGTGGGTGTCCTCATAAATTATAAATCATGTGCCTTGGTCCTGATGCCTTGGGACAGGCACAAAGTTAGAAACTGTCCTGTAACTTTAGAACTGTAGCTGCAGGATGGGACAGCTGAGTAGAGAACAGAGATGCATATCAGCAGGGGTTCTGTTAAGGCGCACCTACCTGATGCTGGTGGACAATTTGTCCAATTTGTACTGCAAACTGAGTAGAAGTTGTAAAGTGGAAAACAATAGCTTGCTGCCAGAGAGAATGGAAGGATGCATCTGAAATGGAAGGTTCTCTTTCCTTTTTAGGGTAATCTTTAGGACCATGATCGTGTGGTTAAAATATTTTAACTCCCATTCAGCATCCTCACTTTGTTTAAAAACTTACTGGATTTTAAAAAAGAAAAAACTTTTTGGATTTGCTAAGACTGGTGATGCCTTTCTGATATGGAATAAGGATTTTTAATTTCCTTCTTTCTTAAAATTTCTTCTCTGATAAATTCCATGATGAAAGCTTGAAGTAAATATAAGAACAGCCAAACAATGTAAATGTATACAATGAATAACTTCCTTTCTACATCATCTGTCCTAGATATATTACATAACTGTTACCAGAATAAGGAAGCATGATGTATTAGTTAACTTTATGAAACAAGTCACCCCAAAAACTTATCATCATAATACAACCAGTTATTATTTCTTATGGCTCTGTATGTCTGATTGGCAGTTGTGTTAGTCCACACAGTCAGCTCAACTCACTCAAGAATCTATAGTCAATAACAGGTCTACCAGGCAGCATTGCTAATCTGGGCTGAATTCTCTCAGTATTTAGGACTACAGCTGGGGCGATCAGGCGGACTTGACTCTGTTCCACATGTCACACCTGTAGCAAACTGCCCTGAGCATATAATCATTATGAAAGCATAGGAATATGAAGAGAATTGGAAATGTGCAAAAGCTTTATAAAGTCTCTGCTTACGTCAAGTTTGCTATTGTCCCATTGGCTGAAGCAACTCATGGCGAATTCCAAAGTCAGCGTGGGAAGAGAATGCCGATGAGCATGGATACATGGAGACATGAAGCATTGGGAATATACATGCAATCAGTCTCCCACACACGGTAAGGGCGTAAATTTTCCATCTGAATTATTGATACAACATATTGTCATGATTATGGTTTACTTTATTTTATTATAGTCTTTTTCCTTGAAAATGAGTCATCCAAAATGGATGAAAAAATCAATTTTCAGGTGAAAAGAGTACCAATAATGCACTCTAGAGAATAAGATAAAAAAAACACTTTGCTTCTGTTAACACTGAGAAACCTTTAAGGAAGTAAACTATTGTACTGATCAAGAAATATGGAGGCATGGGGCGTCTGGGTGGCTCAGTTGGTTAAGCGACTGCCTTCGGCTCAGGTCATGATCCCGGAGTCCTGGGATGGAGTCCCGCATCGGGCTCCCGGCTCGGCGGGGAGCCTGCTTCTCCCTCTGACCCTATCCCCTCTCATGCTGTTTCTCTCTCTCTCTCTCTCTCTCAAATAACTAAATAAATAAAATCTTTAAAAAAAAAAAAGAAATATGGAGGCAGTCTGAAAGACCCCTTCCCATCCCATGCCCCCAAACTGTCAGGTGTTATTCTTCCACTTAGAATAAGTCCATTTATAACGTTAGGACTAAGACACAGAGGTCATGTCTTTGAATTCCTTGGATGTATTATAATAGCAGACCCCACTATTTCTGCTTTTTTTAAATGAGAAAAGAGGATAGAAGGAGGATAAGGATCCTCTCTTTTCTTCCCCTTGCCTGAAATACGTGTTTTCAAGGGATGAAAACTGCAGTTGACCTATACTGATATTTAATAGTACATTCCTAGGATAAATTAGGTGCTTTGCTGATGCTACGCCTTGCAAGAAGAAAACTAATCAAATTTCCTGACATATGGGTTCTGCCAGGTGTCTAGTTTGGTCATGATGATATAGGATTTTCTTTTTTGCCCCCTGCTGGAGTGGAACTAAGACTCAGGGCCACACAAGCAGTCATGCACTATGTTCTGATTTAAAAGCAAACCTCATCCTTTCCAAGAAAGAGCAAAAATGTTCATGGCCTTTGTGTGTGTGTATGTATGTGTGTGCGTGTTTAAAGCAGTTAATACATAGGCGTCAGTGGTTCTTTCTCTGGGACCACACTCTGTCTTGGGAATCTAAAAGTTGGGTGACAGTTTATTGGCTCTCAGGGTGTGGACCAGCAGCATCAGAATCACCTGAGAGCTTGTTTTAAGTGCAAATTCTGGAATCCTCACTCCATACCCACTGAATTTAAAATGCTGGGGAGGCCCAGCGATCTAGGTTTTAACAAGCTCTCCAGATGATTCTGATGCATGCTAAAGTTTGAGGACCATTCAACTGGAGCGTCTGTAGCTGTCCAGTGTGGTAGCCACTAGCCACATGTGGCTATTTCCTTTTAAATTACTTAAAACAAGGTGACATTTAAAATCCAGTTCCTTAGCCACACTAGCTATATTTCAAGTGCTCAATAACCACATGTAGCTAGTGGCTACCATATTAGACAGCACAAATTTGGAGAATTTAATTCATTATTTCAGAAAGTTCCACTGGACAGATCTTCTGTAGCTTTTCAAGTCACTGCTTAAATTTCTGCGACTTTAGGTCCTCTAGAGTGCCTCACTTTACCATGGGGCAGGGTCTTGGCTTTCATAAATTCAGGGGTCTTTAATTATCTTGGATATCTTGGACATAAATAGGGCTTCCTCTCCTCCTTGTGTATCTCCTATTTGTCATCTGTCCCTTGAGGGGAAAGGTGGAAATCAGGCAGCCCATTGGTCACATCTCACTCACAGATGTTTTAATTGGTACATTATGTTTAATAATGGAATTAACCTCCAACATTAAAAACTAGAATATTTTACATAAAAATTCAAAACTTTTCATTTCTCCACCCCCCTCCCCCCAAATTGGAATATCTGGATTTTGCCGCTGGCCTTACCTGCTCAATTTCATTCATTTATGCTCACTGCCTCACTCCCCATTTAAATCTGAATTGGCTGCTATAGATTTCCCATCTTATTTTCTCTAGATCCTCATTCTAGGAACTATTGGGATCCTCACAATCTCTAAAGAACAGTCCCTGGTGACAGTATTGTTTGTAGTTCCTTGATGCAATAGTTCAAGAGAACTTCTAGCAGGCCCTCTACAGTAACGGAAAGAAGCTGACCAGTAAACCAAAGGCAATACATTCACACATGCCCGCTCACTTCTGAGGCAGGATTTTGGACCGCTAACTTCCTCTTGACTGAAGGCAATTCTTCCCTGGTTGTATTGCAGAGCCTTTTAATCTTTTCAGCACAGCCTGCCTCAGAAATCAAGAACACTTTAAGAAAACACCAGAGAATTCTTCTTGGGTCATTGTAGAGAGCAGAGAAATCTGACAGAAATCCTTATAATGCCAATGGAAACCTTGAATTACAAGAGGGAGAGGCTCTGGAGCTATTTTTCTTAAAATACTACTACACTTAACTCAAATAACTGTTTTATGAATTTCAGAACTCCTTCCTTTCCTCTTCCCTCCCTCCCTCCCTCCCTCCTTTCTTTCTTTCTTTCTTTCTTTCTTTCTTTCTTTCTTTCTTTCTTTCTTTCTTTCTTTCTTTCTTTCTTTCTTTCTTTCTTCTTTCTCTCTCTTTCTTTCTTTCTTTCTTTCTTTCTTTCTTTCTTTCTTTCTTTCTTTCTTTCTTTCTTTTTTCTTTCCTTCCTTCCTTCCTTCCTTCCTTCCTTCCTTTCTCTCTCTTTTCTGAGAATATCTTTCTAGTTAGTCTTTATTCCAGGTCAACTACATCAACATCAATTATGGGAATGCTTAAACTTTGCTATGATTTTATTCTCTTTTCTGAGGTTAGAGAGAGCACTTCACAGAAGACAAAGCATTACACAAGGAAAGATAATGCAGTATAAATTAGTGAGTGAGGTGCAAAAAAGCAGAGATTCAATCAGTATGGCAGAGGCTTATTTGCCCACATTCACAAGCCAAGGTTGACTATCTAACATCATTGGTTTCAGGCCAACTAAGTCTTGCAGTGCTTCTTCTATCATACTTTTATGGAAAGTCTAAGGTTAAATAGAACACTGAATTGAGTACAAAGAAGAAAACAATCCTAAAAATATAATGTTATTCAAGAATGTTTTCTTAGAGAGATGACTTCTTAACCCAGTCTTTGGTGACCTAGTTTTGGAAAAAAGAATTGGAAAACATTCAGTCTCTCCAATGTAGTTTTTTTTCTAAAATCTAGGTCTGATCATGTCACCTACCCCACTCCAAACCACTGAATGACTCCTGCTGGGATAAAGTTCAGACTCTGGTCTCTTCCAGTCTGGTCCTGACTTACCTTTCCAGTTTCATTCATTACTGCTTTTTCTGACACATTAGACCCATAACTCCACTGGCATATTTGTTTCTTTCCAAACCCTCTCATCACTATGTACTTTAGTGTGTACTATTTGTTCTGTCTGGAATGTTCCTTTCATTTTTCTCTCAAAATCCTATTCATCCTTCAGGGTCTGTCTCAGATCATCTCCTTTTTGAAGCTTCACATTTGGACTCTAATATTACCTTGAGTACATGTCTAATAGCACTTATCATACTCTTTTGGAACTGTGTACTTATCTCCACTATTTGACTATGAGCTTGTTGAAGGAAGAGTCTTTGCTTTATTCATCCCTAGTGCCTACCTTGAGTCCTAGAACATGGCAGAAGTGCATTAAATATTTGAAAAGATAATTATAAATATTAATTCCCTAATACATTCAGTATATGTAGACATACACACACATGCATGTATGTATATATAATTTTTTATATTTTTAAATATTTGCTTGGAAAATGATGTTCTGTGCTTTTAAGTGAAGAGTCATGAAAGTAGATATCATGTCTTTGTAATTTTCTTTTTGCACAATTTGGAAAGTATCTTATATAATGGGGGTGCTTGTAACGGTTAGCTTGTGCTCAATAACAAAACACCCTAGAAGATAGAGGCTTAAAGCAACAACAACTTTTTATTTCTTTCAAGTCTACATTTTTGTCTGGAGAGTTCCACTGATCTTGGGTGGGTATGCTTATGTACATACTAGTTGACTTGTTGGGGGCTGAATGCTCTTTGATGGCCCTGTCTAGGATATCATGGCCCTACCCCATGTAGTGTCAGGTTAGTCCAGGCTTGTTTTGGTGGTGATGACCTGCTGCCAAAGAGGAAAAGAAAATGTGTAAGTTATTTTTCAAATCTCTGTTTGCAAAATGTTTGCTACTTCCCATTGGCTAAAGCAAATAAATGACCAAGGTCAGAGTCAGTTTGGGAAGACACTACCAAGGTTGTGGATACAAGGGTGTAAAAAATAAAGCAATCAATATGTTACTTAACACAAAATAATTATATTTTACACATTGAAATATAGTAAAGAGAAGATGGTGCTTTTCTCCAAAGGCATATTAAAAACTCAATCCAGTTTAGCAAAACCTATTTAATCCCTGTTTTCTCTCATCTGTAAAATCAGGATAGTAATACTTACTGCATAAGACTTTAGTGAAAATTATGTGAAATAATTAATATGCAGCCTTTTCACCATACTTGGCACAAAGTCATCCTCAACACACATTTATTTCTTTTTTCTACGTTCCTCCCGTCTCTAGACTCCTAAGCACTCTGAGTTTTTCATTGTTTAACCAGGTTATATGAGGCTAGTGAGAAAATTTTCAGTAGAGTATTTCAGAGATGAATTAACTGACTTAGACATACAGAGATAGTGTCACCTTGAAATGTCTTGAAAAGAAAATTCTCATATTGTATAAGATCAGTGAAAAGCACAATTCATCATTATTACATATTGTAGTCTTTGCCAGGAGTTGTGGGCACAAATCTGATCCCACGTACTTTGTTTTATGTGGAGGTGTTGCTTAGTAACCTCGTATTAAGGGAGAATGGACAAGAAAGCTATGTCAGGCATTTCTAACTCAGGTCAGCACCATTATATCCTTGGTATGAAACTGGGAAATTTTACTCAAGGTCAATGGACTCAACATTCTTCCTTGGTTTCAGCTTTTTATCTACAACACATGATTTAAATTTGAAACTATCTGCTGAGCAAATCTAAATTATCATTAAATTTAGGTTGGATTGCTTACTGTTGTTTGGTATCTTGCAGTTTATTTAAGACATAATAAATGCTCAAAATGAGTGGATATTGATTGTTCAAAGTTTAGCAACAATTATAGAGAGTCTAGTTAATAAAAAATTTGCTCTGAAAGTCAAAGGAGATCAATGAAGCGGTCATTGAACAGTTTTCATCCCAGATCCCCTGAAGAAGGGGAGCAGTTGGGAAGCCCTACCTTGTCATGTACCATCAATAAAGTGTACTGTACCCAACCCCCCTCCAAAAAAGTCAAAGGGAATAATAATACCTATATACTTGTTTATAAAAGATATTAGAAATCCATTTGGCATGTATTCAATCTTATTAATAAATGATACTTTTAATAAGACTTTCATGCATTTAATTCAATTAAATGAATGTTTACTGAGTGTCTTTTAAGTGTCAGTTTTACTGTGCTGGGAACTGGGTATGTGAAAGTCCCTCATTGTACAGGTCAGTTAAAAACATTGATGGTGAAGTACTTCTGTGACAGTGAATTAGAAAACCCCTAATTCATGGTAACTATGTTGCATATCACAATTGCCTTGTGTCCTCTGTTCAGGTATTCAATCTCCACAACAGGCTTGAAGTCAGCTAGGAATTATTTTGCAATAGGAGAATGGTTGGTTGATAAAAATGTGCTTGGCTTCATGCCAAAATAATCCTGAATGACTGTAATTATCTATTGACTAACCAAGCTTTGGTCTCATTTGCACTCTTATGCCATTTTGTGTTGGCAGGAGATAGGATCTGGCAGAGATAGTACCTGGGACTCTTTTCTGTTTGGGATGGCAAATATGTGGATTTAGTATTCCACCATTATGACACAAAATGGGGATGGATCATTTCTCAAATTAATGAATAGGAGTGGGAGGCTATGGGAATGGATGCCAGCTGGATAAAATATGACATGACTGGTATTTCAACCATATGGTGCTTAGCTACCTCAGTGACTTTGTGATATCTGTAACTCTTAGAATGTTATTCCCTACTTCAACATTAGACATAAAAAGATCTACTCACACTTTTAGACCTTCTGAAATTTCACTTTTTTCCTTGATGACCTTACAGCTTTTCTGAAACAAAATAAAGATTCAGTCATACACCATCTTATGATACCCTCTCGGACAGACACTAAGCTCATAGAGAGCACAAACTCTATCTCACATATCTTCAAAGCTCCTATGGCAGGAAGTTACCTTTCCCACACTCTTATCCAGTCTTAAAGGCCTCTAGGCTTTGCTTCTAGGCAATTAGAGCTTTGCTCATGGTAACAAGGGAGGCAGGCTACCCTGATGAAGGGGTCCTAGAAAGTCTTCCCAGTCGTGCAATGCATTAACCCTCTCCCCTTTAAAGGGATTTTTCTTCTTATTTCCATGCTCATTTACATTTTTAAATGGATTTGTAGAGTTATAGACTTGCCCACCTCTTCTGACTGCTTTTTAACCATACTAAATTCAAACATAAAATTTAAATGTACAAGTTGAAAAGGGAGACAAACCATGAGAGACTATGGACCCTGAGAAACAAACTGAGGCTTTTAGAGGGGAAGGGGGTGGGGGAATGGGTTAGCCCGGTGATGAGAATTAAGGAAGGCACGTATTGAATGGAGGACTGGGTGTTATACGCAAACAATGAATCATGGAACACTACATCAAAAACTAATGATGTGGGCGCCTGGGTGGCTCAGTTGGTTAAGCGACTGCCTTCGGCTCAGGTCATGATCCTGGAGTCCCGGGGTCGAGTCCCGCATTGGGCTCCCTGCTCGGCAGGGAGTCTGCTTCTCCCGCTGACCCTCCCCCCTCTCATGCTCTCTCTATCTCATTCTCTCTCAAATAAATGAATAAAATCTTAAAAAAAAAAACTAATGATGTAATGTATGATGATTAACATAACATAATAAAAAAAACTAATGACGTAATGAATGGTGACTAACATAACATAATAAAATAAAATAAATAAAATAAAAGTATCATCTAAAAAAAAAAAGAGTCACTTTAAGGTGCAAATTAGAAATCAGCAAACGAAGAGATATTTTCCTTCAGATGGTAAAGTACTGGTATTAGGTGAGGCCCTGTAAAAATAGACCCTGAGACAATTAGTGAGTGCATGTAGCTTATTTGGAAGTTGATCTTGGGGAATGTCTCCAATTCAGTTGGAAAGTTGGAAAGTGAGAGAGGGAAGGGAAGGGAAAGGAGACAATAAAGGGTACCTGTTGAGCAGTAACTGAGCAGCTGGGGCGCAGTACTCTTTGGGCAGTTTGGGAGACTGGACCGAACTTCCTTCCTTATTCCACCTGAAAAACAAGGAAATTGGGGAACTTAATCCTCCAATTCTTATCAATGGCTGAGCATTGCTACTGGGAGTATCACCTCTGGTACTTCTAGGGGCCCTGTATACTGGCTGAGAGAAAGCTCACAGACAGCCAGTTGCAGTAGGATAATGTTAACATTCACTGGGATGGTGAGTGTTGGTGGGAGAAGGGCTGGGAACATATGGGATCTCTTACAGATGCAAAAGCTATCAGTGCATTAAGTCAAACGAGATGGTTTGATTTGTTTTTATATTTTGCTTGAGAATGCTGTAATTTGTAGAGAAAAAAACACATTGTTTTCTTCTAGAAGATCACATCAAGTTTTCCTATTAGATAAAATTTGTATTTGAGCACATGTCTAATATGTGTGTATTAAACATATATTTGTATGTGTCCTAAAGATTAAAAATAAATTTTCAGTGCATCAGAAAAATTTTAGAAAAAGTTAAGGTTAATTTGGTTTGGGGGGGATTTTGTACCATTCCCTGGAAACTGAATGAAGTTACTAAGTAAAAAAAAACTCTGTGTTACTAATGGCCAGTGTCGTCCAGACTAACAGCCAAGAAAATTTGGGCTATTTTCTTTTTTCCTTTTTTTTAAAGATTTTATTTATTTATTTGACAGAGACATAGAGAATGAGAGCACAGATAGGCAGAACAGCAGGCAGAGGGAGAGTCAGAGGCAGGCTTCCCGCTGAGTGAGGAGCCTAACGTGGGGCTTGATCCCAGGACCCTGCGATCATGACCTGAGCTGAAGGCAGTTGCTTAACTGACTGAGCCACCCAGGCACCCTTTGGGCTATTTTCTCTTAGGTCATCAATTCCATCCACTTTAGGGATTAGCGCTCAAAAGTTAATCTTCAAATGTTTTGCTTACATATCCCTTAAAAACCTTTGAAGAAGTATGACCCCTGAGATATTTATTACTTTAATTATAGGTTTGTATTGAAAATATTGATCTTCACAAACAAAACTGTTATAATCATGGTTGAAACTCCTTTATTGATAATGCTTTCACCTTTTTTTGGGGAAAAGAGTATATGAATTGAAAAATATTTGGATAATTATTTCCCTGAAGATAGAAATGTCAATATCCTCGAATTATGCTTTTTATGGTATTTTGTTATAGCTCTGTATTTTCAATTGCTTCTTTTATTTCCCTTGGTATATGAATTTAATATTAGTGAAGCTTTGCTTAATCCTATTCTTTTTCACTAAGGTATCTACTCCCTGTTTCAAGTCTCTATAAAATAAAATCTCTTCTCCTGCCAAAGTAAAGACACAAGTACTTGGAGGTACTTGGATGCCTGGTTGATAGGGGAAGGGACTGAGTCAGTACAGATATTCAACCAGATCCTTCAGTTTTCCACTCCACCACTCACTTGTAATGCCTTCCCCAGTCATTGGTGATTCAAGTTCTGAACCTTCTTAGAGTTTGCATTCCATCAGCATTTCACTCTCAGCACTTCAGTCAGGCTTTTTCCGCTGTTCTAAGACAATGCCCATTTGTCCATTCATTTTCTCATTTTTCAAACGTTGTTGGCACATCTTCACTATTGTCTCTTTTCCCATTTGTAGATTAATTTTTAAAATCCCTTTTATTATTATACAATGGGGTTTAAGGAGGGAGCAGAGATGGAATATTTATATATAGCTATAGACAGAGATACATATAGGTAGAAATACACACATATGTAAAGAGGCAGAGAAAAGCTTTGCTGTGGTGCTAAGCCAGAGACTCCTCATGTTGTCTAAAGTATACATCAAAGAGATACTGGACTTCTTTAATTCTCATCACTTAATGGACACAGATATTTGGATGACTATATAATATTAAGAAAGCATATAGTCATGACTATATGATATTAAGAGGGAGGGATGCGTGCACGCACACACATGTGTGCACATAAACCAATTTTCCCCGAGAACTTGGGAATTCTTGCATGTGCTTTGCACAGGAAAGTTTGATCTGTAAAAATAGAAATTATCTAATTTCTCAAAGAAGCAGCTATTTCTGGCTCTTTCTATGTGGTAATGAGGCACAGGAATAGGAGTGAAATGAAAAATTCACCTAGGAAAAAAAACAGGTCTTGAGCAGCATACATATCCTTTCACTGAGCCAGCTGCTCAGGAAACATCAGATTGAGATATGTCCAAATACATCAGTTTGGTCTCCAATTCTCAGTGTAAATTTACCAAGCGTTATTGAATGTCACTACAGTTCCCAGAGACTAAAGAGGCATCAACCCTTCTGTGCAGCCTGTAAGCTTCCCTGTAAGGAAACCATTATTCTGCTACTCAATTAACTGCTAAGGAGACAGAGAACTATGTGCCCAGGAGAGAAAACCTTCCTTTGTGGGCTAATCAAAATCCAATGGCTTCTGAAAAGGACTTGAAAAGATCATTAATTAGGAAGGATGCCTAAATTTGGCAATCAAGGAAATGGTGTACAAGTCTAACAATAAAGGCATAAAGAACAAAATCTACAGACCATAAGGATGTCCAGGTTCTTCCTGACTAACCCAGCAAGGTTTTTGAGCTCCATTTGGATCTCTAATTACTGGTTAACCATTTAGATTTGATAGTGGAGTTCTTAGGATCTATTTATATGTTTGCTCTGATGGTTTTTCAACACCTCAGAAGAGCAAGAACCAAACCAGGAATGGGGAAAAGAGGGGAAATTTATGTACTAAGTTATTACAAATAAAAAATTTTAGAGGAACATGGGATATTTGCCATTTCAGCAACCATTTGGAGATGAGCTTTTGACTTTACCCCCTGGGCTAGAGTAGATAATCATCATTTCTTGTTTGCACAAATGTCCAAAATATAACTTATTGCTTGTGTCAAAATCATTCTAATTATCTATGGATGAGATGGATTCCTTAATCTTATGTGAAAAGATGGAAAAAAAATGGGAAAGTTGAACGTGAAGACACTGAAGCTGATGTCAACACATAGTTGTAAGTGCCCAAGCAGATTAGCTTTGGATTTCTGTTTTTCCTATATTTACAAAGTAGCTCAAAGACCCACATTAAAACAAGGTGTGAGTCTGTTCTATAAAAGCCTCTTTATGAAATATAACCAAGTGAAAAAGCCTCTTTTGCTTTTCCAAAGTGGTGGGGTTCAGAGTAATGTTTAATTACAATTTTGGTTTTTGTGTTTTTTTCACTATATAAACCATTTTCTGAAGACAAAAGACCCCCAACTTTACCTACTTGACATATGAAAATAATGAGTTGAATGAAACTTTTTTTTTTCCTGGGCTTAATGACTATTATTTTGATCAATTTTTAGAGTGTTAATTTGTATGATTTATTGGTAGTTCAAATGTGAAGCTTAGATAGAACTTAAGACCTGATTGTTTTAATAAAGAAACTAACACTATTTTAGGGGTTTACAGTTGATAGTTTATTTACTTTTCATGTGAAAATTCAGGGAAAGTGATCCAAGTTGGTGGATCGTTTTATTCCACATGGTTTTCAAGAACCAAGGTTTTTCGCATTTTGTTTTTCTGCCATCCCTTAGGGGATTGTTTTCATGGGTCATATCAGGGTGCAGCTGGCCAGAGGAAGGCTCCTTATTGTCCCAAGAAGCCAGCCTTAAGTGGCACACCACTTCTACTCATGGGCAAGGTCTTAGTCCCATGGCCAAGTTTAACTACAAGAGAGGCTGGGAAGCCACAGCCTAGAACAGCAGCCAAGAACCTTTTTCTGTTAGGACCAGATAGCAACTATTTTAGACTTTATGATCCAGACTCAACTCTGCCACTGTAGCTTAAATAAAACTTTATTTACGAAAGAGGCAGCAGCCTGCCAACCCTTTACTTAGACTGTTACATGTCCACCAAGCTTATTACCATGAAGGAAGTGGCAAGGAGACCTTTGTGCAAAGCCAGCAGCTCTGCCATAGCGGCAACAAATGTTAAAAATCAGCCTAATCCTTCTTATGTAACAAGCATTTTGCCAAGTCTACATAAAGGACCATACCAGGCTAATATGTGGTTTGTAAATGACCTTATAAATTAGATAAAGAGAGTATAAATGAATAACTAGTACAAGAGTTGTGGTATTTAATGAGACTCAGAAAGCTTCATTTACTGTTTCTTCAAACTGCACTGAGTTTGGAATTGGAGAATATTTTTATTTTCATGGATTTTTCCAGATGTCCTCATCATGTTGAAGAACTTTGTGATTTTTTAAAAAAATTAATGTTTCCTTTGTCTTGTTTGATAATTTGAATACCTTTCATTTTTAGGCTAGCCCTACAATAAAGCTTTCACAACGCTGCCTCAATGGATGACTTTAAAGTCTGCACAATATTATCAATCTCTTGGCGTAGATATTTTACATATCAAAAGTGATTGTAGTAAGGTTGGCCACAAAAATCTTTGATGCTCCTTCCATCAAGAAGTGAGGTGAACATTCCCTCTTGTTGGAACTGCGATAGGTATATGACTCTTAAACAATAGAATAAGGTGGGAAAAAATGCTGTGCTAGTTTCCAGGCCTAGGTCTTAAGAGGTCAGTGGCTTCTGTTTCCCGTCTCTTGCAACACTCACTCTGGAAGCCCTGGGTCATCCTGTAAAATGTCAGACAACACCAAGACCACCAAGTGCAAGGGGTTAGTGTAGATGCTTCAGTTGGCCATCCTGACACAACCCAGCCCTCCAGCCGTCCCACCTGGGCCCAGTTCCGAGTGAGGTGCCCTGGACCTCTAGGTAAGCCAGTCCCCCAGCTGAATACCACCCAGAGACTTCAGTCAAAGCCATGTGGAACAGAAAAATGGAGTGATGAAGCAAGCCCTAGTCAAATTTCTGAGCCACAAAAATTTTGAGATATAATGAAGTGGTTGTTGTTTTACATTGCTAAGTTTTGGAGTAATTTGTTATGCAGCAATAGAGATCTAGAAAAGGAGAATAAAATGAAAAACAAAATTGTTTTTGTTCTTCAATTGTTCAACTGCTGCATGTAATTTTTTCCCTTAACTTGATGCTAATTGTTATTAAAAGTTGAAATTTTTAAATTAGATTACAGGGACCCTTGAAATGTACTTAATAGTGACTATATGATCTAAAATTTCCCATAAGGAGAGAAACTTGTCTCCCCAGTGGAAGAAAAAAAGTGGCTTAAATAAATAAAAAGACTGTGAAATTCACCAGAAAAGGACACTGACTGAAGATTTGGATAATTCAAAATGAAAATCTATGAACAAGGTTAAAATATCAGAGTGAAAAGAGAAAAGGTCTTACAAAGTGTATGCAAGGAGGTGGCATGTTTTGTGGAAGGGCCAAGTGGTTTGCAGTCAGACAGAGCCAAGGTCATAATCCATCCAGTGGTTGGGTGACCCAGGGCAAGTTACTTAACCTCACTGAGCTTGGGTTTCCTGAGCTATAAAATAGGGATAAAACTGCTTTCCTCATAGGGTTACTATGAGGATTAAGAGAGATAATGTATACAAAGCACTCGGCAAAACACCTGCCATGTGGTAGGTGCTTAATGAATGGCTGTTCCCTTCTCTTTTTCAGCAAGAAAGTGAAAAAACTGAAAGCACTGGTAATCTGTATACATAGGATAGGCCTGCACAGACAAACTCTTCTGCTTCTGCTTCTGGAAATTATGGAGAGCTCTAATTTTTTAATATGTGACTGTCCTGAATATAGGCAAATAAAAGGGAAGAGAAATATATGAGAAGTAAGTGTATTTTTTTAATGTGGAAAAAGCAGGATTTTAAATAAAAGCATGAGCATTTTGGAAAAAAATCCTCATTTCATTCTAGAGAATGCTGTGTTTGTCCAAATTTATGTAAGTTCTGTCTTCAATTTTAGATAGACAAATGTCTGGCATTAGCTTGTATTTGACAAAATAGCAGAACACTAACATGTGATGGAAATATTGGAATAATGGCTCCCTAACATTGGTTTCTATAAAGTGTCCAGAATAAAATAACAGGGCTTCTCAAAGCTCATTTTCTTCTTAGAGAGGTTGCTGAAAATTATTCTCTTCAGATAACTCTTCTCACGAATACCTAGTTATTTAAAGTTCTGTTATAAATGGTAGAGACTTGGAATTATAGCCACAAAAAGCCAACGTTTAACCTTGAATTTCCAACTTTGCTTATATTAGGGTAATAAAGCGACATCAAGAACGTGAGGTGCGCTTGTGTAACAATTTCTCAACAGCTGGGCTTTAAACCAATTATTATAGCTCTTCAGTTTTTCTGGGCAATTATGACTTAATCAAACATAGTTATTTTCAGTGAACATGATCCATGATCTCACAAGTCTGAAAAAATTTCACAGTGATATTATCTGTGCTGGTTTGGAGATCAGAAAATACCAGCAAAATATACATCATCTGAATGATTTACCCAGGTCCCACAAGGCCACAGAGGAAGGCAGCAGGTAAAGGAAAAATTGTGTCTGCTGGCTCAGTCAAAGGCTGACAATCAGTGCGTTACCACTACCATGGTCCAGTCACAAGGAAAAATGGTGTGCTTCCCCTCTATTCTTCCACACTCACCCATCAAGTCTTCACGATGTCTTTTACCTCTAGAATCCCCTTTACGCAAGCTTAGTTTGAGTTCCTCATCTACATGAAGTTTTCTGTGATCCCCTCCACTTTCTCTTCCCCTTCCAAGGTAGAATTCACAGTACCATTCCCAATGCTCCTACAATACTTGGCTCATAGAGCCAGCATAGCACAGATAGGATTTTAGAGTTGTGCAATGTATCTTGAGTCCCCTCCCCACCCATGGTTGTGAATTCTTTGGGGCCAAGGACTGTGCCTTTCTTATTTCTTATTCTATTTCCCCTTTCCCACTGCCACCCACTGTCTAGATTCTAGAATATTACCTATCCCATAGTAGGCATATAATAAAGGTTGCATTGAATCATCTTCCTTTTCAGAGTTGTCCTTGGTGTGCAGTTCAACTTGATCAGTTACATCAATAAAAGGGTTGAATGAGGAAAGCAGAGAGGAGTGATTTGTTCTGCCTGCTGCGATCTTGGGGAGAGTCCCATTCCTTGGGCATTGTAGAATTCTGTTTTAAGATTCTGGCTTGGTTTGTATTTACAGAAGAGTGTGAATTAATCTTTGCTGTTTGTGAAAGGAAGCCCCATGGCCTCCCATTCCACGTCCTCCAAGGCTGGTTGATTTCAGTGAGCATGATGGACTTTACATTTTTGTGATTTTTTTAACTTTATGATTTGCTTAGCACACTGTACAAAGCCATTAATAAAAATCAAAAGCCCATGGAAGCTTTGTTAATCTACTCTTCCCTTAACTGGCAGGTGTATGGAGGCTGCTTGTATGCAGCAAAGCAAAGCCTCAGAAGCTGTGTATGTTTCCTTTCAATGGAGGGAAAATGTTGGGCTTTAGTCTTGTCTGTTGAAAGAAGATGAAAAGAAGCCTAAAAACACTTATGGAAAGGGAACAGACTGATAGAATAGCTGAGAAGTCACAAAAGGAAGTTGTCAGCAAGGAGCACCCCTGACTATTTGCTGAGCAGTTTCTAAGCAACTTTTAATGGAAGGTCAGACATAAGCAACATAAAGGGAGGAGGAAACAACATTATTTCACACAATAAAGTGACTGTGAATACTGCCAGTTAAAGGGGAAAATAGACTGGTTAGTCTTAGCTCTTACTGATGTGTGGGTTTTGGTTTTTTTTATGTGTGTGAATACAAATGAAAATCTTTCATAAAAGAGCCTATCAAATTTGAACAACTGTAATAATCCTGGCAATGTGTATATTATGGTTAAAAAGGCTTTGCATAAAACACACTAGGATTTGCCAGTAAGCATTGACACCTTTGTTTTCCGCCATGCCAATCTGTAGGCATGTCACTCATTCATCTATTACATAAATATTTAATGCACTCCTTCTCTGGATCAGACACTGCTAGATCAAAAGAGAGAAATGAGCCCCAGGCCCTGCCTCTGAGGGATTCAGAGTCCAGCTCAGTCCAGTCAGTCGTTGATTACAGGGCAGTGTGCGATGTGCCACAGAGCTCAAGAACAGGCCCCGTGGTGTCCCCGGGGTATCAGGGAGGGCTTTCTAGAAAAGGCAAGTCAGAGCAAATATTCAATCAGTTTTCTCAACTCTGGCTTTGTTTCCTTCACTCAGATAACTAACTTCTGGATGTTATTTTTTTTCTTTCATAGGAAGAATAAAAAATTGTCGTTCTTTCTCCTTCAACATCCCTATGTAGAAGAGAATATTACATGAGTACTCACAAGTACTTCACTGAAATTTACATAAAGTCATTAGTAGATGTCCCAACTATTAAATTTAGTGGCCTTTTGGAAGTCATTTTATTTGATTTGGACTATCTGAAAATTATTTGACAGGGTGAACCATCATCTCAAGGCTCTCTTCTCTGGGCTCAAATGACACTGGATTTTCCTAGTTAAACTCCAACCTCTCCAGTTTATTTTTTTCTCTTTCTCTTTCTTTTTCTCTCCTCCCATACCCAGACATTGCTCTTTCCCTCGGCAATTTAATATTTTCTCATGCCTCGAACTCCTGCCTTTGTGCTCACATGTCTCAGAACTTTAGCTCTGTATTCTCCTACAGGCTCTGGCTCCATATTTGTATATGTCCAGAATATTCTCACTTTGATATCTCATCATTACTTATAATCACCTTTCCGAAGCAGCAGCAGTCCAGGATCCACAAAACGTGCCAAAATAATGCACAATCTTCAGCTGGCTTGAGGAATCTCATTGCCCATCCAGGAGAAAGGGAGGGGTGGTGGTAGGCAGTGACCCAACTGAGAGATGAAGGCTGGTATTGCAGGCTAATCAAAAGATACGTGTGGCTTGTGCTGTTTTCTTAAACAAAATTAGATTGATACCTAGAATCCATAATGTCCACCTTAAGGGGGTAAAAACAAAGGAACTGGGACAATTGTCAGGTCTCCCTTACAGAACTTGGCTTGTGGCTTTACACACTGGGTTTTCCCCTCACCAGCAGATCCATGGTGGTGGAAGGCCTGGAGCTGATTGGAAATTGAAGACTTCCACCTTAGAAGAAGACTGGAAGCAGTAAAGGAATATTTGAATGTTGCTTATAATTGTATTTAGTAGGAAACAAAGGGATTTGTAATCTAAATACCCAAAAGTAAAGAGTTTTTCAGGCAAACTGTTGATGTTGAGGCAATGGACCACCATGTTCTCATTAAAAATATCAATTTGTAGATGAATGAAATAACGTACATTTAAAAAATGGAACTCAGAATCACATATACATTATGATATGAGGTAAATAAATTATGTATAACAGAAAAATTGGAATACCAAATTGTAAAATCAGAGATTTAAGAGGATTGGCCTTGGTTGTATACATGTGATCATTTTATGTTACTATTGTTTAGTAGGAGTTTATCTTTTATTGTTAAGGTAAATACACATGAAAATGAAAAAAAATATGCCCACCATTAGAAATAACATATTTATTTGTTTGAAATATGTAATAAGTATATTTGTTGAAAATATATAAAGTGTATATTAATGAATAGATGAATAATATTATATCTCACATTGAAAAAGTCAGTTGCTTTTGGGGTATCTCTCTTGTTTTTGAGTAAAAAAAACACAGCTGGGAGAAGCAGAAGCTTTCTTGCCAATACATCTGCTTTCTTACACTGTTCATAAAATACTTCACACTCTCAAGTTGGAGACCAGCTTTCCCCAGGGTGCCACAACTGAAACATTCCAGTTAGAATACTTCATAACACTAAGAGGTTGGAATCCCCCCACTGCCTTTTCTCTTTTTCTCAATTTCTGACTTGCCAAAGGGGAAAAATCCATGTATTCTTATTTCATGGAAATAAATACAGGAACAGAAACAAATGTACAATATTAGACTGATTATTATGCATAGATTGTGGATGATTTAAAAGTTCATGATGTCTGAGGATTGGGTTATTTGAGAGCTTTCATTTAAACAAGGGCTATTCACCTCAAAATCATCATTTAGAATTTGGACATGGACAATGACAAAGTGCTATAAACTCCTGACCCCTAAATTTTGTTCCAGTTCTAAATGCTTGGGGATTCCATGATTCTACTGTTGTTTCATGGCTAGGAATATTGTGTGGCTTCAGTGTGTTTTGTGGAACAGAATATGCACACATCATTCAGGAAGATATAATATGAGGCCATATTCTTCTGACTGAAGAAGTGATGAGGCTTAATAGAATACAATTAAATGTGGAAAGAGATGCTGTAAAGACTCATCTTATAACCTATCACACAGACACCTTAGGTCCCCATGGAAGAGTGTTCAAAGACATAAATTTTCAAAGCGAAAAGAGATGGACAGAAAGTCCTCCCCTTCAAAACATAATCTCATCCAATTCAAACTGATCAATGTTCTAGTAAGTCATAGAGTGTTCGGCCAATATCTGGTTTTTGCTTTTTTTGTTTTTATGGTTTAATCTAGTGGTTTCCAGTGTGGCGGTGCATGTACCTAGGGGGTGTTTAAGACAGTCCATTGAGGTGTGGAAAAAACATACTGTATTTACATTAAAATCTTATTTAAAAACAAGAAATATGCTTTACTAGTATTTAACACACAAAATGGCACCTGTACATTTGCTCAGGCTCTATGTTATATTAGGTATGCAAGGTTATCCCAAGGGCAAGATCAGAGTTCCATCAACAGAGAGGCTGAGAGTAGAGCTTCTCTCACTCAATTATTCACTAGTAGGTCATTTTGCTATAGTTGCATTAAGTGGATGTAGTGACTGTATTAATGAACTGTCAGTAAATAAAATGGATAAGGACGTAAAAGGTCCTTGCTTCCAATAAAAAACCCCAACTATGGGGGGAAGATGATACTGACAATGCAAGTGCAAAGTGGCAGAGTTGGTGATTATATTTAGTTCTGACAAATGTTAACCATCATAGAAACTAGGGATTTCAATAAAATGCATTGAATTGTTATATCACAAAGTATTAAACCAAAAATTTTCAAAGGTAATGAAATATATTCAATCAGCTAGTTCTTATTAGGAAAGCAAAAGTTTTTTTTAAACTGTCAAATAAAATAATTTTAAACATCTTGCATTTTGAGTTTGCCTTTTTAAGTCCAATTTGAGGTGAAATTTATATAAAATTCACTCCATTTCCTTATAGCTTGATGAACTTAAACATGTGTCTATAGTTATTAATAACCCTAACATCCATGTCATCTTGGTGTTGGCATCTATGAATTATCTTTTTTTCATTCTCTTAGATGTATTTCTGGGTTTTGGTATAACAAATGGTTTTTGAAATTAAAACTTTGACTTTTTTGTATAGGGTTATGAGACTTTGGATCTTCTATTTTAGTTGGCATTCTCTGACACTCTTTTGCCAGGAAAACAGGGCTCACCACTTTGTTACTGTCAGGTGGAGGTAGAATTTCATGTTTCCCACTTGGCCTCCAAGGGGAAGTCTCCTCACTATTGCTGGGTGGTAGTGGGAGTTCTGCCTCTCAATTTGGTCTTGATTGATCCCATGATGGGGGTGGCCTCACCACTGGGTGATGCCGAAGTCCTGACTCACCACCAAGCCTTCTCTTACAATACCCTAGCAGGAAGAGGGAAGAATACCTCAGTAATGCCCGCTGAGGATAGAAGTCCAAGTTCTCCATGTGGTCTCCACTGACACCATGGGCAGGGGTCACCACAATACTACCTGGTGGAGGTGAGAGTCTTGGTCTTCTCTGATGCCACCCTAATAGAGTGTTGGAGGGAGTACTTCATTACAGTCTGGTGAAGGTGAAAGTGTAGGCTCTTTACTCGACCTTTGCTAGCATGGGTGGAGATGGGACCAAGGTTTTTTTCTGGGTGTTGGGCTGGAGTAGAACATTTATTGTCTAAAATCTTTCTGACTTATTAGGCTTCCCCTTTCTTGGCCCTTTGTCTAAAGAGAGCAGGCTTTTGTCAATATGAAATGTTTTTGAGCATCATCTCTGTTGTATGTATCAGTAGACGTGCTCCTGTATATTGCTGAGTAGTACTCCATTGTGTAAATGTATTACAATTTGTTTATCCATTCACTGGTTGATGGACAGTTAGGTTGGTTGAAGTTTGGGGTAATTATGAATAAGCTGCTGTAGTCACATACAAGTCTTTGTGTGGATATTACGTTTTCATTTCTCTTGGGTAATATCTAGGAGTGGGATTTCTGGGTTGTATGTTTAGCTTTTTAGGACTTTAGCAAACTATTTTCCAAAGTAGTGGTATTTTCCCTACCATTTTGCATTTCCATCAGTAATTTATGAGAGCTTCTCTTGTTCTGCATCAAATTTGGTATTATCACCTCATCATCTGGTATTATTAGTCTTTCTATTTTTAGCCATTTTATTAGGTCTGTAGTGATATCTAATTGTATTTTAATTGCATTTTACTAGTAACTAGTACTGCTGAACATGTGCTTGTCATCTGTATCTCTTCTCTTGAAGTATTTTTCTGCCCATTTTTGAAATGGATTGCTTATTCTATTATTTTGTTTTGAAAGTTCTTTATATGTTTTTGATGCAAATTCTTTATTTGATATACATTTTGCAAATATTTTCTCTTAGTCTACTATTTCATTTTAGTTTTCTATTTTTATTCATATTATATAGAACATATATAAATAACTTATGGTATGATGCAATATGATATATGATGATATACTCTGTTTACCTTGCCTACAGAGTTCCTGTCTCCTCTTCACTCACACCCCAGCCTAGTCTGTCTTCTTGACTTTTTTCCCCTCTGGTTACAGTTGGTTCCAACCAACCTTTCTCATCACTTGCCACTCTAGGTGTTTTATTTCCTTGTGTGGTAGGGGATTATGTACCCCAAAAGTAATGAGGGTGTCTATGTAGATTGAGGTAGTACTAACCTTATTATATCCAATTGAAATAATCAAGTGGTCTAAATGGAGAGTGAGGATCCTGCTCTAGGTCTTCAATTATTCCCAAACTAAATTCCTATTTCCGAAGACCTGACCTTTCTCCTCTCCTGTCAGTAAGCAGTCACTACAGCTAGAAACTTGGGAGTTTTCTTACAGTGTCCTCTCCTTGCCAACAATTAGTCATTATATTTGGACATTCATGCCTCCTAAATGTTTCTGGATTTTTTCTTTCTCCTCCAGCCCTTCTCCTACCTTTTCCTACCACTGCCCTGTTAAAGGTTGCCTTTATCTGTTCCTTGATCCAATGATTCTCAAATGATGCTGTGATCAGAATCACTTTATTAAAACACAGATTCTTGGGTCCCACCCCCAGAGTTTCTGATACTGTAGGTCTGGAGTGAGGCCAGTAAATTTTACATTTTTATCAAATTCTTAGGTGATGCTGAGGTTGCTCGTCCAAAGAGCCACATACACTTCAGAATAGCTAACCAATTGCTTAACCATTAAAATCTAAGTTCCCTACCAATATCTAACTCATCCTACATTTACAGAGAATGAAAGCGAGGCAGGCACTGCACTGGGTGATATTATGGATCCAGAGATGAAAAGTAACTCTCATTACCTCAAAGTGTACAGTCTGGTGGATATGCCATGGGGTTGTAGATGGCAGAAGGCCAGCTTCCATGGCATGTGACTTATGCATTCACATGGGCCCCATGCTTGGTTTAATGCTCTGCTCTTGCCATCTTGAAACTCTTGTCTTCTCATTTTGCACTGGGACCCACAGTTAGATACTAGTCCTTGGTGTCAGGAAGTCCAGCCCTAGACAAATTTACTTTTTCAGTTTCTATTGCCCTCACACTGACCCTGCTCAGAGCTTTCATCTTAATGCCTTATCCAACCTTTCCCTGACAATTGAGCCTAATCAAACTTTGCTAACCTGGACACATTAAAAAAACACACACACACACACACAAAACACTGTTCTTCACTAGGCAAAGATGGTGGTAAAAATTCTAGTGGGTGGCTCTGGGCAGGAATGCAGAAATTTTGTTTTCAGCCCTGAAAGGATACCTGGGGATATCACCTGATAGTATGTTTTCTGAAGAATTCTCAACTTTGCTGAAAGCCAGGAATCCTTATGATACTTACATTTTCCTGTTGAAAATTAGACAGCATGTCCTCCACCATCCAGCAGTGGAATCATAAAAGCCACACACATTTAGAGCTGGGAGGAATGGTAAATGTCAGGAGTTTATCCTACAGCCCATACCTGGATTCTAAGTGGGAACGGTGAGGTAAAAGGCCTTCTGTCAAATAACCCCATCCTCAGGTATCGTCTTTCTCATCTTGAATCATCTATAATTTGCTTTGAATTCATAAAGTCATAAAACTTGAGAATGTCATTGAAACTTGTGATGTGCTTCTTGCAAAAAGCTATCTTTCGGCCTTTATCAGAACAGTACCACAATACCTGCTGAAACCTAGAGACGAAGCTGATGTAAGGTTGTCCACCCAGCGTTAGATCCTCATGCTTCCTTGGCTGTCCTTTAGAAGTCTTGTTTTATAAAATAAGTGGTGGAATATTGCTGTTCTCATGCGTGTGTGTGTGTGTGTGTGTGTGTGAGAGAGAGAGAGAGAGAGAGAGAGAGACAGAACAGAGGGGAGGGGAATGTGTATGTTTATGTGAATATTAAAGCCTAATTGTGTGATTTAATATTTGAAAACTTCGCATTCCTCCTATGACATGAGGGAGTAAAAAGAGACTGTTATCATTTTCAGGCCAGATGTTTTACTTAACTGAGCCGGGCTGATCCCTGCACCTGTCTGGGACCAGCAGTTGCAGGATTAGGGTAAGAGGCTGAATTTAAAAATCTGGACAACTGTTAGTGAACAAGCTAATGGTGTGAAAATGAACAGGCTCTCAGCATAAAGGATTTACTGTTTATGACATAAGGCAGTGCATCACTGGCAGGAGAATATGAGCATGCTGTTACCTCTCTGCCCATGCACACTCATATACATTACCAAGGACATTTACAGGGACCGTGAGTGAGTGCAGAAAACAGAAGTAGGGGATTGTGATTAGAGTTGGAGGAAACAGAGACATATTATACCATCCATCTGTGGGACAGCCGTAGAGCTACATGGAATTACATATTATTTCTGGTGGATTATGATGATTATAAGAGGAAGAAAACAGGTCCCACCCCCATAAACAATTTTTTTTAACCATGCAACCTCAAGGAAGCAATGGCTTATTACCCAAAAGTAATTCCATCCTAAAAGATAGTTTACTTTTCCCATAATATAGAAAATAAATTCATTAGTCTTTACAAAAGCAAAATAAAAATAAACATTTTCACGGGGATAAGACTAAATATGACTGGGAAATTCTGACCGATCTCAACAACTAAGCAGACTTTTTCTTCCACTTTAAGACAACACACACACACACGCACGCACACTCACACTTGAATGCATATTGGCTTCACGCATTTGGCTAAAATATAAAATATAATACTTATCATTATGATATGATATATAAAATATATCATTTACAGTAACTGAATTTCAGTGTGCTCCCTGTTTTTTCAGCTTTCTGTCATATTTTACTTAACACACACAGCTTAAAATAACATTGAAATGGCTAATGTTAAGAAAGAATTAATGTGGACTCACATGCTCATTATCTTCAGAAGAATTGCACTAAATTTGGAGTCCAGAGACTGGGGTTTGTGCCTGACTCCATGTTACCATATGCGTGTGACCCTGGGCAAGGCACTTAGCCTCCTTGAGCCTGAGGTCCTCACTCCTAGGACTTTTGTAAGGATTAAGGAAGCTAATGTATATGAAAAGTACTTTGTAATTTGTAAAAATGGCTTACACGTGTTAGCTCTTACTTTCAATTAAGCCTCTGGAACAAAATCTGAAGCTAATCTGTATAAGATTATCTCAAGAATGATGATGAAACAAAATTCTCTTACATTAAGCACAACCAATTCATACTTCAAACACGTACAATATACACAAAATCTCTCAAATAGGTTAAAAAAAGTTTTCCTTTATGAGCTCTAGTCACAGTATTGCCCTCTCATTCATTCAACCAGTATTACCACTGGGCACCTGTCTTGCAGCAGCCCCGGGAATAGAGTGATGAACAAGACATAGTTCTTTCCCTCAAGGAACTCTAGACTACCTCGGAAAGACAGACATCAAGTAGGCAATCATGTAAGTAAATAGCTGATAATTATCATAGCAATGTGCCACAGAAGGGGAAGTATTTGTGCCCTGAAAGCTTGTAACACGTGTACCCGACCCAGTGGGAGATGTCACCAAGGCTTCTCTGAAGAAGTCATGTTCAGATATTATAATCGTTCCTAAAACAGAAGCCACCCATGCCTACCTTTGGTTTTGGGCTGTGGCTTTTATTTTTGAACTGTGGTTTATAGTGTTCTTTCAGACACTTGCACGCTAGAAAATGTAGGATTTGAGTTTTTTGGTAATAAGCTGTCCTTTCCCCAGACTTCTTTCGGTTGCAGACTTCACTTGGTTGCTTTTTTGGGGTCTCAATGTTGACTTAAGCAAAAGGGGAAATGTATTGATTTACATAACTGAATAACCTTGGGACTCTACTTTCTTGTATGGCTAGATATTGGGGCAAATGATATTATCAGGATTAGGACTCTCTCCATATCTTTGTCTTTACTTTCTGGTGATAGCTTTATTATCCATTGAACTTTCTCCTTGAATGAACTTCTCTTTTCCAATAGTTCCAAAGAAAGCTACAATGGAATCTTTTAAGCCAGACTTGGGTCATGTGCTAGCTTTTGGAGGTAAAGGGCGGGGGGGGGGGTCAACTCCATACCTATTACAATGCCAGTGGAAGGGCAAATCTTTTAGGATAACCATAAAAAGAAGAAATGGATGGTGGACAAACAAAAACACACTTGTTTACTACATGCTGGAACTGTTCTTGGACTATTATCATATGATCCAACACAGTATTTATAGTATTTCTGTATTAGTTTTCTATTGATATGTCATAAATTGCCACAAATGTGGCATCTTAAAACAACCCCATTTATTAGCTCAAGGGTATATATGTCAGAAGCATGACTGGGTTCTTAGCTGGGGGTATCACATGATGAAATAAAGGTATTGGATGGGCTGAGTTCTTATCTGGAGGCTCTAAGGAAGACCCTGCTTCCAAACTCAGTCAGGTCATTAGCTGAATTCAGTTATTTGTGGTTGTAACACTCATTTGCTTGCTGCTTTTAGCTCCTAGACTCTGCCTTAATTCCTTGACACATCATGTGGCTCTCTCCGGCAATAGAGAAATATATATACATATATGTATATATATTTTCACATATGCATATATCTATTCATTTACTTATTATAAGGAATCGGCTTAAATAACTATGGGAGCTGGCTAAGCAAGTCTGCATTTGATAGGACTGGCAGCAGATAGGAAGGGAAGATCACAGGCAGGATGGAATGCCATGGACACACAGGTCAAAGCTGTTGTCCATAGGCATTAGTCCAAAAGTGATATCGAGAGAAGGGAGAAACCCAGCTCTTGTAGACCTAGCTGCTATTTGGAATCTGGCTCAGGAAATACCTAAGCCTTCTTTTACAGGGATTCCACTGATTAAGTCAGGCCCACCCAGCATATCTTCCTATTTTAAGGACAGCCAATTAGGGACTTAATTACATCTGTAAAATCCCTTCACAAGAGCACCTAAGTTAGTGTTTAATTGAATGAGAGAGACTGTGAATCTTATAATTTTTGCCTACCACACCTATTATCATGATCTTTCAAATCTATAGCATTATATTCAATGTTTCCAAAAACATTTGTTGAGGGATTTCATATCCCAGGAATATCATATTTGCGGTAGAGATAGGACAGGTTTTGCTTCTGTTCAGTTAAAAATACAGAGAGAAATAACATTTATAAACTGGGAGGATAATGTAAGCAATGAAAGTCTAGTCTGAAAATGTGAAGACTAGTGTTCATGGAGGTCAATTTGAAGGTTACAGATATAAAGCATAAGGAGAAGTCAGTAATAAGCTTTGGATTAGGTTGTAAAGAACTATGATAAATAAAAAAAATTAGATTATAACTGATGATGGTATTTTTCAGTAGACAAAAGTGCATCCTATTCCATAGCATGAACAAATGATGCCAAGAAGGTACTTAAAAATTTTTGGAATGGGGCGCCTGGGTGGCTCAGTTGGTTAAGCGACTGCCTTCAGCTCAGGTCATGATCTCAGGGTCCTGGGATTGAGCCCCGCATCGGGCTCCCTGCTCGGTGGGAAGCCTGCTTCTCTCTTTCCTACTCCCCCTGCTTGTGTTCCCTCTCTCGCTGTGTCTCTCTCTGTCAAATAAATAAATAAAATCTTTAAAAAAATTTTTTTGGAATACCTGATAAAGGAATGAACATAATTATTTTACCCATGAATTGTGTGATCAGAGGGAGGAAACTGAGGTTAAGACACACATCCTTCTTCAGTGAGAACCACTTGATGTGGTGCATGTGTTGTTCTTGTTTGTCTCACTTGATTGCCTTTTAAATGAACTTCCCTGGGGTACCTGGGTGGCTCAGTCGGCTAAGTGTTGGACTCTTGATTTTGGATCAGGTCATGATCTCAGGATTGTTAGGTTGAGCCCCACATTGGGCTCCTCACTGGGCATGGAACCTGCTTAAGATTCTCTCCCCCTCCCTCTACCCTTCCCCTCCTGCTCACATGCTCTTACTTTCTCACTCTCTCTCTAAAAATAAAAAATCAATTAATTAAATTAAATTAAAAAATTTTTTAAATGAACTTCCCTGATTCACAGCCTTTGGAGGGGCAGCCCTCCTCACTACATGGCCCTGTCTCTTGGTCAAGGCTGATTAGAGCGCAAATGCAAGCCTGAGCCAGGGGAGATAATGTACTGGACAGACTCCAAGGCAGATTACCCAGCAGGTAATGATTGGATCTCCAAGAAAATGGAGGAAACCATATTTATTATGGAAATTTATTATTGGATATTTTTTTAAATTGAAGTAGTCATTGGGGAAAAAATCAGAATATTGTAGACTTTCTCACACTTATCTGTTTAGAATAATTTTCATTATATATGTGGAGCATAGTAATCTTTTCAGTGTTTAAAATGCCTAAGTGTCTTAATCTGACCACAGCTAGCCAATGGCAATCATATTTTTTCCCTTGACAACTTTTAAGGACTTAGAGAAACTAAAGTTAGTAAAAAGATGAGAAATCCTGGATTATAAAATGGCATCGAGTTGGGGCCAGAGTTTGCCTCACTGCAAGGTAATACGGCACATAAGCTTATGGAGGAGGGAGCAGAAACGGCCTTGAGGGGTTTGCAGACGAGGAGGGAAGAGACTGCAGATATGCTGGAAAGAACCACAGAGTCACAGGAAGAGAGGAATGCAGACAGGAGCTTAATGAAAACGTGATTCTTCTCTAAACCCAGATTGTAATGTTGCAATTAGGTTCCATGAGATTCCCTTGTATCCTTTTAGTAGACTTTTTTTTTTTTTATAGGAACTTCTTCCCATGGATTTCTGTTTCATAAAACCAAACAATTCCAGACTCTGACATCAAATAACCCTTTCCCATATAACGGAGAAATGGCCATGCTTTGATTCCTACTTCAAAGACTTATTCATTATTAAGCACAGAAGGTATCATTCTAGACAGCAAGGAAAACACTAAGTGTATAAACATGTTTTTAGCCTCAAGGAATTCACAGTTTACAAACGTCCACATAAACTATTGTAGTAAGGATGATTTGTACAAAGACCTAAGAGGATCTCACAGAAGGAGTCACTTCTCACTGGTGTGGTTGGGGAAGGCCTCAAGTAGGAGATTCCTTCTGGGCTGAGCCTTGAAGAATGGATCCTTTCAGGGAAGGCCTTTTTCAGAAGTGGTCCCATGGTTCCGAGAACCCACTACCAATCAGCAGGGAGTAAACCAAACCACACAGGACAGAAATTCAACCGCAGACAGAGCAGAGACTTCATGAGATCCTCCTTAAGCCTCGAGCTGTCTGACTTTCTCCACAAATGCTTGCTCCATATACTGCCTTGCCCTTCAACAAGCCAACCACCCATCCATCCCAGGCCCTCAGAGTGAATGGTCAGCTACATCAGCTCTTTAGGCAATTAGATATTGACTATTGCAATTAGATAGACTAAAGCAAGAAAATATATGGGGGGAGACTTGCAATTTTAGATAGGGTCACTAGGGAAGATGTGATCCTTCACCAAGGAAGGGTCACTGAGAAAGTCACACATACACACACACACACACGCACACACACACACACACACACCCCCCTTATAAGCAAAATTCAGTTAATAATAAAAATATTGGTCCTCTAAAGAAATTACCACAAACTGAGTAGCAAACAGCAGAAATTTATTTTGTCACAGTTCTGGAGGCTAGAAGTTTAAAATCAAGGTGTTGGCAGGATTGGTTCTTTGAAGGCTGTGAGGGAGAATCTGTTCCTTGCCTCCACCCTCACTTCTAGTGGTTTGCTGGCAATTTGGAGTATTCCTTGGCTTGTAGAAGCATCACCTTGATCTCTGCCTTCATCTTCACATGGTGTTCTCCCTGTGTGCGTGTCTGTTCCCAAATTTCCTTTTTTTTTTTAATAAGGGCACCAGTCATACTGGATTAGGGGTCCACCCTTCTCCAGTATGACCTCATCAAATTACATCTACAACAACACTATTTCCAAATAAAGTCGTATTCTGAGACACTGAAAGTTAGGGCTTCGACATATAAATTTGGGGACTTCAACATATGAATATATGAACATTCCAGTGCATAATACTATATGTGAAATTTTATATCAGGATTTTTACATTTATTTTTAGGTCATTAAAATTTGCCAGTGTCATTAAATATCTCTTGAAAAAAATGGCTCAAATGTTGGCATAACTTTTCACACTACAACAGTGTCATATTGACTTCATCATTCATTCCTTATTTGACATGAGGTTGGTCTCAGTTTTTCTGTCTCAGAATTTCCCATAATTTTTTCCCCATATTCTTCTCAGTACATGGCATAAAGTCAAGGGTGGTTATCTATGAGTTGTGGACTTTTAAGTTCTTTTTCTCCATGCTTCAAATCTTTACAATGATCACATAACATTTTGTAAAAGGAAAAAAAATTTACCAAATTTATTTTTTAAAACAACTTTCATGTTGTTTCTATTTCCTTTAGTAACCATTTATATTTGATTTCTTTTGAAAAGTAGATTTCTTATGCTTTATCTTTTCATAATCTGACATTAGAGCATATTAATTTTAAGCTGTTATAATTATCAGGACTGTTTAGGAGACCATGAGTTATTCTTTGTCATGACCTGGGAACCAGGGAATATATAAATTACACTGTGTTGATCACCTTTGGCATTTCTTTTTTTTTTTTTTTGATGCTATTCTCTTGTTTTGTTTGTTGTTTCCAACTGTGGATTGAGAATTTAAAGAAGACAAAACCTAAGCTAATTTTGAAAATTTTATTCATTCAAAAATTATGTATATATATATGACTTATATATATATTATATATATGTATATAATTTAGTCATTTTTTAATGAATGAATTCTGTTTTGAAAAGGAATGCAATCCCTTTCAACAGAGTCTCTCCTTTGAGTCACTTGCATCCGATTTTAGTGTCAGGAGGAAATCTTGGCAGACAAAACACAGAATTACCTGGTTAGCCTTGTCACATAACTCAGCTGTGCCTTACCCAGAAATCCTCAAGGAGAGCCTTTGTTTTTGTTACCATGGCCTAATTCAAGCCAACAAGAAGACTGACTTTAAGAAGCAGCAGAGAAAGGATTAAGTTGCCAGGTTTGGTAACATATTCCTAAGATGCCTGCGCTTCAGTACAAAACAAAGAAACCATACAATGTCTTAGGATCATTCCATTCCTCAGTGACTGGTGTTCTATGTACAGTATTTATTTTTTAATTAAAATGTATCCCTCCCCGTTCAGGAATAAAAATTCTCTAGATCACACACAGGAAAAGCAGATCTCTGCTAAACAAATTTCTGTTCTTATTAACAGTTTAGACATAATTAAAATAAAGAAAATTCTGCTGTTACTTCTAAATAAAAAGTCTTAACATGTATTTTCTTTGTTCTTGACCTTAATTTTATTAATAAAATGTTTTAATTCATAAAACTTTAGTCATAATTTTGTCTTTATTTATTTTTGCAAGTGATTTACTATTTTTCTTGCTATTTCTTTATTAGTGACCACGGAAATAATAATACCAACCTCATAGATGTGTACTGAGAAATCAAAGAGATAATCCATGTGCAGCTCCTGGCACGTAACAGTAGGTCTGCACTACCTGCTAGTAAGCGATCACGATAATGCCAGAGCCGTGTCCCTGCTGTTGTCCTGACACAGACAAAGCGATCGAGTAAAAGGAGAATTTATCCCATTAATAGAACGTTAATACGTCTGGAATCACATGCCTTTTAAAGATTTTTTCCTACTATTTGCCTATTTTAAAATTCATAACTTTATAAAGTTCTTAACAAATTATTTTATTCCCACATCTAGAATATTTGGGATTCCCGGCACCCTCCCTGGATGGTTTCATAGTGTCTGCGTGTCAGGGTGGAAGGAACTCTGCCAGGGAGGAGAGTAAGTTCCGATCCTGGCTCTGACGACCGCCAGCTGTGGGAGCTGGAAGTAATCACTTACCTCCCCTGGCCTCATTTTCTTCACTATTGAAATAAAGGGCTTCTCTTCAGCTTTACATTCTTTCTTTCTCTTTGGAAGCATTTTCTTTCTCGGTCTAGTATTTAAGACCACACTTTCATATGTATATGCAGAAAAATTTGTGGTCCCTGAACTCAGAAGAGGCTCTCACTCTCAGGGTCATGCAATCGCAGGGTTGGCCCTCGCAAACCCGGAGACTGGACACCACCCTTAAACTTTGTGCCCCCTGCCCCTCGCTTGCCTCACCCCGGTGCCAGCTTTCACTGTCTCCCTTCTTGTCTACCATCTCCTCCCTTAGAGGCAGGGGACTTACCTTATGTAGGAAGAGGAGTGATTTCCCCTTTGTTTCCAGAACATTTCCAGTGTTTTCAACATTTGTGGGGAGTCTGGCTGTAGGAATAGAATGAGATAATGCCTGTAGACTATGGCTTTCAAAGCTTCTGGATGTCTTCTTTGGGTCAGGGACTCTGATTTTGTTTTTTAAGTTTGCGATGTAGAAATGTACTTGACTCTTTACTGCCACCTAACATATCCATGTTAGAGTCCTTGTAGTTTATTCTTACTGACATGGCACTACAAACTTTGGAGATAAAATATTTAGAAGAGCTAACAGTAACAGAGCACTTTTTGTGTGCTGGACATAGGGCTAAGCACTTTCCTTGGATTATATTTAATACTTAAAACAACCCCCTGGAGTGGGGAACTAGCTTATTCCACTTTACAAATAGGAAGGTAAGTTTTAGATAAAATAAGTAACTTTTCCAGGATAGGAAAACAGTAATTGGTTAAGTTGGGATTTGAACCTAGGTCATATGACTCCAGTTCTCAAGTTATTGAACAAGAGGCTTTATTGGTTAATCTGGAAGTTTATCTAGCCCATTAATTTTCATTTTTAGAGACAATTCCTTCAAATGAAAGCTTGGACAAAAACCCAGTATGTAAACCAGATTAAACTCAGGCATGCTTTATTTTGAAATCGGTGGGGGTGGGGGGCAAATGGGAGGTATAGTTTAGAGTCAGATTTAATTATGTCTTCTTCTCCACCAATTCTTCCTTGTTATGAGTTGAATTATGTTCTTCCCTCCCTTCCCTCAACCCACTGGAAAAGGCATCTTGAAGACTTAACTGCCAGTATCTCAGAATGTGACTGAATTTGAAGTAGGTTAATTGCAAATGTAATTAAAATAGGGTCATATTGGAGGAATCCTAATCCAAATATGACCAGTAGGGAGAATGAATTGGCATCATTGGGAGCTCAATGGTGCTCTACTATGGAGGACAGGGCAGATGGTAGGTGGTGCTGGGCTCACTAGTAACAATAGAGATGATAGGATCCCCAAATAGTAGAGACCAGGAGGCAGTATTTAACTGTCAGAATGAACTCATGTATAATGAGCAGGAAAGTCAGAGTGGCAATTAGAGGGATCTGAGCCACAAAGAGCTATGGAGATGGTTGATAGAATATGGCATCCTGGGAAGAAAGATAGATGGGCAGCTAACAGAGGTATTGTTCAATCTATATAACCAAAAGAAATCAAGGATGGATGATTAGGAGGTTGAGGGCAGCAGCTCCAATAAAAGACTAACAAGCTGTTGCTCTGAATCCGAGCCAGTTTTCAGATCCAGAACACACTGATTAAGAGGCCAGATCCCAAGGAGGAAAGACCCTGCAATATCATAATTATATACAGTAATGAATCTCCCAGTCTTCCCCAAAAGGACTTAGGGTCATTTACTTAGAAACCATATATTGGGAAGAAGAATATGCAAACATTTCAGGGACTGTTGGACTCAGCATTCAAGTTGACATTGATATTTAGGTAACTGAAGTGTCTTCATGACTCTCTAAATTAGAGTGGGGGCATATGTGGGTCCTCATTCATAGTGGTTATTTTCCCAATGTCCAAGTACATAATTAGAATGGACATAGTTGGCAGTGGGCTTAGCTCCTACATTGCTTCCTTGCCCTGTAGTGTTTGTCACATTTTTCTAGTTTGAAGTTACTCTTTTCCCCCTCTTTCCATACAGTGCTCTTTGGAAGAAAGTCACTATGTGGAACTTGCACTTAAGGAGTAGGGAGTTATGTACACTTTCCTTGAGAGTAGAACATCTACTTAAGTTATTTGGAATTCTTTTGCATTGCACAGGAGATCTGTTTCTTCTTTCCCAATTATTAACTTATTCAATCATTTATATAAGTATGGGCTCATGGATAGCTTAATATAGATACAGATGTTTACATATAGAAATATTAATAGATATGTGTGAGGGGAAGGGTGTTTGGCTTTTTATTGTTGAGTGTTAAGAATTTTGGATACAAGTCCTATATCAGAGCTATATTTTACACATATTTTTCTCATTCTGTGGCTTGTCTTTTAATTCTCTTAACAGTGTTTGGGGGGGTTGTTTGTTTTTAAATTTTATTTTATTATGTTATGTTAGTCACCATACAATACATCATTAGTTTTTGATGTAGTGATCCACGATCCATTGTTTTCGTATAACACCCAGGGCTCCATGCAGTACTTAATACCCATCATCGGGGCTAACCCATCCCCCCACTCCCCTCCCCTCTAAAACCCTCAGTTTGTTTCTCTGAGTCCATAGTCTCTCATTGTTCATCTCTCCCTCCAATTCCCCCCCTTCACTTTTCCCTTCCTTCTCCTAATGTCCTCCATGCTAGAAGTATGAATTTTAATAAAGTCTAATTTACCAATTTTTTTCTTTTATGGATCACACTTTTTGTACTGTATCTAAAAACTCCTCATCAAAACCACGGTCACATAGATTTTCTCCTATGTTTTCATCTAGAAGTTTATAGTATTGTGTTTTATATTTTGGTCTATGATCCACTTCAAGTTAATTTTATTTTTTAAAGATTTTTTTATTTATTTGACAGAGAGAGACACAGTGATAGAGGGAATACAAGCAGGGGGAGTGGGAGAGGGAGAAGCAGGCTCCCCACAGAGCAGGGAGACTGATGCGGGACTCCATCCCAGAACCCTGGGATCATGACCTGAGCTGAAGGCAGATGCTTAATGACTGAGCCACCCAGGCATCCCACTTCAAGTTAATTTTTGTGAAAGGTGTAAGATCTGTGCTTAGATTTATTTTTTAGCATATGGTTGTCCAATTGTTTCAGCACCATGTGTTGAAAAGACTGCTCTTTTTTTATTCTTTGAGTTACCTTTGCTCTTTTCTCAAAAATCAGTTGCTTATATTTATATAGGTCTATTTCTAGGCACTATTCTGTTCTATTAATTTATATGTCTGTTTTTTCACCAATAGTTGATTACTGTAACTTTATAGCAAATCTTGACATTGGTAGTGTTCTTCAATTTGCTCTTCTTCAGTAGTGTGTTGGCAATTTTGTCTATCTTTTGGTTTTCCACGTAAACTTTACAATTAGTTTGTCAATATCCACAAAATAGCTCACTGATATTTTGATTTTTGATTGGTATTACATTGGATTTATAGATTAAGTTGGGAAGAACTGACATCTTAATAATAGTGAATATTGCATGAATACAGACTATTTATTTAGATCTTTCATTTCTTTCAGCAGAGTTTTATATTTTTCCACATAGATACTATACGTATTTTATTAGATTTATATGTATTTCTCTCATTTTTATGTATTTATTTATTGCTATGAACAGTACTGTGAAATGATATGTGTTTTTAATTTCAATCGTTCATTGCTGATATATGGGACAGCAATTGACTTTTTTATATTGACCTTGTATCATGTGACCTTTCTATACTTCCTTATTAGTTCCAGGAGTTTTTTGTTTTGTTTTGTTTTGTTTTGTTTTAGTTCCAGGAGTTTTTTGTTCTTGTTGTTGTTGATACTTCGGGATTTTCTAAATGTACAATCAGGTCACTGGCAAACAAAAGAGTTTTATTTCTTCCTTCTTAATTTTTCTTATCTATTGCACTAGCTAGGACTTCCAGTGTGATGCTGAATATGAATGGTGAAAGAGAACATTCTTGCCTTGTTCCAAATCTTAGGGGGAAGGCGGCCAGTTTCTCACCATTGAGTATGCTATTAGCTACAGGTTTTGTAGATGCAGTTTATTAAGTTATGGAAGTTCCCTTTTATTTCTAGTTTGCTGAGAGCTTTTTATAATGAATGGTGTTGGATTTTGTCAAATGCTTTTCTGTATCAATTCATAGAATCACATGATTTTTTCTCTTCTTTGTGTCTTTCAAGGAATTTCATCTAAGTTATCACATTTGTTGCTACAGAGTTTGTTATTGGTTGAATTGTGTTCCCCAAAAGGATATTTTGAAGTCCTATCTGCCAGTACCGGTAATCAAGTTTAGTCTTTATAGATGTGATCAAGTTTAAATGAGGTCATTAAGGTGGGTCCTAATCCACTATGACTATAAGCACTGGAAAAAGCCACTTGAAGACAGACATACAAGGAGAAAAAAGATGGAGTAAGCTATATTAATATCAGACAAAGCAGACTTTAGAACAAGGAATAATAATTAATCAGGGCCAATTCTCCAGAAGACATCAAAATCTTTAACATGTATTCACTTAACAATAGGATATTAAATATGTGAAGCAAAAAATGATAGAACTGTAAGTAGAAATGGACAAATGTCCTCTTATATATAGTTGGAGACTTCAGTTCTTCTCTATCAGTAATTAAAAGATCAAGCAGGCAGAAGTCAGTAAGGACAGAGTTGACATGAACACCACCACTAACCAACTTTATCTAATGACATCTGTAGACTGCTCCATCCAACAACAACAGAATATACATCTTCTCAATCTCACATGGAATATCCACTGGATAGACCACCTTCTAGGTCACAAAACACATCTTAATCATACAAATTATGTTCTCAGACCATAATGGAATTTAATTAGATAGCAATAACAGAAAGATAACCGGAAAACCCTCAAATTCTTGGAGCTTAAATAACATACTCCTAATAACCATAGGTAAAAGAAGATGTCTCAAGAAATTAAAAAAATATTTTGAGGTAAATGAAAATGAAAACATAGCTTGTTAAAATGCAAAGGATGCGGCACAAGGTGATTTTTATCTTGGCTCTTTCCTATGAGAACCTGGTGGAATTCCTGGAGGTAATGCCCATGAAAGTATGGGACCCCTAAGACTTCCATCCCCAGGAGTTTCTCACTGTCACATTGGTCCATACTCAGCCTCCAAGAATACATCAAACTACCATTTACGTGTTCCTGCCAATTTTGGCTCCATCAGCTTTCTTTTTAAAGCAATTTTTTAGGGCAATCTTAGGTTTAAAATGAAATTGAGAGGAATGTACAGAGTTTTCCCACATACCGCCTGCCCTCCCACATGCATAACCTCCCCCATTATCAACATAATTCACCAAAATGGTACTTTTTTTTTTTAACTGAGGATGAACATACACTGACACATCAGTTACCTGAAGTCCATAGTTTACCTTAGGGTTCACTCTTGGTCGTGTACCTTCCATTCATTCTATTCTGTTTTATTCTATTCTGGATTTGGACAAATATATAATTACATATATCCATCATTGTGATATCATACAGAGTATTTCCATTGCCTTCTGTGCTCTGCCTATTCATTTCTCCTCCAAATCTCCTATCCCCTGTAAATCATTGATCTTTTTATTGTCTCCATAATTTTCCCTTTTCCAGAATATCATATAGTTGGAATCATACAGCAAGTAGACTTTTCAGATTGGCTTCTTCCACCTAATAATATGCATTTAAATTTCCTCCATGTCTTTTCATGGCTTGATAGCTCGTTTTTTTAGTGCTGAAAAATATTCCATTGTCTGGATGTACACAGGTTATTTATCCATTTATTTACTAAAGGATATCTTGGTAGCTTCCAACTTTTGGCAATTATAGATAAAGCTACTATAAACATCTATAAACAAGTATTAGCGTGGAGGTAAGTTTTCAACTCCTTTGGGTAAATACCAAGGAGTGCAATTGCTGGATCATATAATAAGAGCATGATTAGTTTGTAAGAAATTGCCAAACTGTCTTTCAAAGTGGCTGTACCATTTTGCATTCCCACCAGCAATGAGTGAGAGTTCCTGTTGTTCACCAGCCTTTGGCATTGTCAGTGTTCTGGATTTTGGCCATTATAAAGGTATGTAGTGGGATCTCACTATTGTTTTGTTTTGCATTGTTCTGATGACATATGATGTAGAACATCTTTTCATGTGTTTGTCATCTGTATATCTTCTTTGGTAAAGTATCTGTTAAGGTCTTTGCCCATCGATAAATTGGGTTGTTTGTAGTTTTAAGAATTCCTTCGTCAGATGTATCTTTTGCAAATATTTTCTCTCAATGTGTGGCTTGTCTTCTAATTCTCTTGACCTAGTCTTTTACAGAACAGAAGTTTTAAATTTTAATGAAGTCTAAATTATTATTTCTGTCTTGAATTATATCTTCTGTATTGTATTTAAAAAGACCCTCTATCAACTTCTGCTCCAAGTAAGCTGACCTTGGCTGTGATTTTCTGTATTTGCCTGTCTCTCCAAATTTTGAGGTGATGCTTTGTCTTATGACCTCAAGTTTCTGTTAGTTCCAAGAAACATAACTGATTTTCAGTTTTTTCAGGGTTTTTTTGTTATAATGATGGAAATACCAACTCTCAGGCTCTATTTACATCAGAGCTAAATGGAAATTAATATTTGAATAAACAATTTATTCACATAGCTCAAAATTTAAAAGTTAGAGAACATCTAGTGACAAAGCATCTAGCTTTGTCCTTGGTTACCAATTACCCCTCTCCAAGGTCTACCAGTTTTATCTGTTGTTGTGTATCCTTTCAGACACATTCTAAACATATTCACAAATATCTGTTTGTTTTTTTTTTATTCCACATACTTGTTTGTATCTTGCTTTTTTCAACTAATACATGTTGGAGACAATTTCATGTCAAACATTCTTTAAAAGATTGTGTGGTTATTTTATCATATTCCCCTACTGAATGATATTCAGATTGTGTCCAATGTTGGTCATTCTCCCAAAAGCTTCAGTGATTAGTTCTATATATCTTTGTATGAAGCATGAGACTATCTGAAGTACACATTCTCAGAAGTGGACTTGCAGGGTAAATGTTACCTGCAATTTTGATAGATGTTACCAAATTACCCTCCATAGAAATTGCACCAATTTATATTACCATCAGAAATATACAAGAATTCTTTTTATTTTCCCCATATCCTTGCCAGCACTAGGTGAAAATGGCATCTTGTGGTTGTCATTTGCATTTCTCTTCTAAATGAGATTGAGTATCCTTTCATATGTTAATGAGTCACCTTTTACTCCTGTCTTTTGCTCATCTTTCTATTGGTTGTGTGTTTTCTTAACTATATAAAAGAACTATTTAAATATGAAGAAAATTAGCCTGTTGCCTATGGTACATTTTATAAATATAGTCTCTAGTTTATTTTTTGTCTTTGGACATTATTTATTATATCTTCCTCAGGCAGCAATTACATTTTTTTCAATAGTTTATTGTATCTGTTCTTTTGTGGCTGTGAAGACTTTTGTTATTTAGAAATGTTTTGCCCACTTTGGGATATAGCACTCTTTCATGATTGTTTCAAGTACCTTTATATTTTCCTTTTTTGTTTTAATTTTTAATCCATCTCAAATGTATGTTAGTATATAGTATAAGGAGTGAAGAAGGGATTCTACTTTATTTCCTCCATATGGTATTAATTGTCTAAACATAGCTTATTAATAATTCATTTTAAAAACTATTTGCAAAGCCATCTTTATCATATATTACATTCTCTTGAGTATTTAGGTTTTTTAATAGACACATTCTTTCAAATTGGCAGCTCCATTTATCCATGTGCTAGTATGTCACTGTTTCATTTACTCTTTTTTTTTTTTTACTGTTTCATTTATTCTTGCTTTATAACATGGTTTAATATTTTCTAGTATCAAAAAATAATTTTTTCTTCAGAATTTCCCTGCCTATTCTTGCAAGTTTATTTTTCCGTATAGATTTTAAAATTTTCTCTTCTAGTTATTAAAAAAAGCCTTTTAAATATTTTAATGGGTTTATTTAATATTTATGAATTAATTTTGGGAAAATTGACATTTTTATAATATTGCATCTTTCTCTCAATACATAGCACATACTTCCACCTAGTCAAGTGTCCTTTTGTGTTCCTCAGTATAATTTTAAAATTTCCTTCATATATATCTTCTACGTTTCTTGTTAATTTTAGCATTGTTGTGATCATTGTTTTATTGATGTGCAATAAACAACCCAAATTTAGTGACTCAAAACAATAACAACCCTCAAATATGAGGGTTCACTGAGATCAACTAGATAGTTTTTGCTCATGGTCTCTCATGTGGTTTCAGTCGGATGGTAATTATAATTGCAGGAGTCATCTCCAGCTGCTTGGTCTGATGCATATTCTAGGAAAACAGAGGAGTCACAGGTCATTATCCACCCTGTTAATTAAGACACAAGCCTTTGGGTATGTATTTCATGACCTATCATCTATCAGCTCTGCTAGATATGGGAGTTGAGTTATATATATAAGCTTCCCTTTGAGACTATGGATGAGACAGGTACCATGAAATATGTTTACTGTAGTATTACAAGTGATGTTTGTGCAGTAAAATGGTCTAGGAGAAAAGGAATAATAATGGAAATAACTGTGGAGTCTGCAGAAAAGTATATTTAAATATTCATGTGGCCAACATATATTAAGTGACTATTATCTTCCAGATCTGTTCCAGTGTAATATTGTGTTTTATAACAAATACATATTTGGTTTTCTTCCCCATTTCTAGCAGGCACAGAGCTCCTAAAACCTTTAGAATTTCCTAAATGATGAGAGCCATAATGGACTTTTTGTTATGTTAATGAGGAGACTAAGAAAGCACCTAAGGATGGGGGCTGGCTGCCTGTGGAGCCAACCATGTGGTAACAGGGCAGGAACCTTCAGTCCCACTTCCCTACCTCCTTGTATGGTAGAGGAGCTGGAGATTGAGTTCAATCACCAATGGCCAATGATTTAATCAATCAAGCCTATGTAACAAAACCTCCGTAAAAATTTACAGAGGTTTTGAGTTGATAAACACATGGAGACTGTAGAGATTTGGGGAGAATGGTGCGCATGGAGAGGGCATGGAATGTCCCTGCCCTTTCCCAAACCTTTTCCCCATGTATCTCTCCATCTGGCTGTTGACTTACATCCTTTTATAGCCTTTGTAATAAACCAGCTATCTAGTGAACAAACTGGTTTCCTGTTTGCTGGAGCTGTTATGGCAAATTAATCAAATGCAAAGAGGGGTTCATGGGAACCTCTGGTTTATAACCAATTGTTCAGAAGTCTAGGTAACAACTTGGACTTGAGATTGGCATCTGAAGTGGAGGGCAGTCTTGTAGGACTAAGCCTTTAACCTGTGCAATCTAATGCTGTCTCTGGGTAGATAGTATCAGAATTGAGTTTAATTGCTTGGTGGTGTAGGGAAAAACCAAATACACATTGGACTTAATGATAAAAATCTTATCCAGGTACTGGGTCCTCAGCTGATGAAGAGGTGAGGGGAGACAGATCAAGTCATTACTCTCATGGAGTTACAAATAACTAAGTAAATATATAATATGTCAGAATGGATGAGTTCATTTAGGGAGTCAGAGCAGATAGAAAAACATATAAGCACTGAAACATAGGCATTCTAACATTTGGAATTCTGGGAGAGGAGAAGGAATTGGAAGAGAACACTAAGAAGGGGCAAACTGTGAAGATGATGGAGACTTAACAGGAAATGGCATCCTGGAAACCAAGTAAAGAAGTGTTTTAAAAATTCTGGATGAATCAACTGTGCCACATGATTCAGATCATTGGGTCCAAACTGACCATTGGATCTAGCAAAAGAAGGTTATCAGTGACTTTGACAAGAGCTGTTTTGGTGGAGCACTGGATTTGAGAGAAAAAAGGAAAGGAAATGGAGAGAAAGTAGAGACAACTCTGTAAATTTAGCTATAAAAAAGGTAACAGAAATGGAGATATTACTGGAAGCAAGTGTGAGGTGAAGCCAAATGTTTTAAAAGATGTGTATTATTTAGCATAGCTATATAGAGGTGGAATTCAACTGCTGGAATGATTTCCTTAAATAGATAAGAGAGGTAGATTTTGGAGAAGAGGAAGGGTTTGTCTTAGAAAGGATTGTGGACGATTCACCCATAGTAAGAGCTGAAAAGGCAAAATATAAGGGCATGTATGCAAATAGGTAGGTCTAATGTTGTGGTAGGATCTTTACAATTTCTCATCTGATGTCTCTTTTCTTATGAAATGGAACTAAGTTAATCAGTTAAATGTGAAGAAAAAACAGACAGAGGAGGCCAAGAGGGAATGAACAAGGGAAATGAGTGGGTCTGAGGAGAAGCCTAATGACCTACTTGAGATAAGTGGTCATGAACTTAAAGGGAGACATTTATTTTTAAGGACAACATGATAAAGCAGCAACCAGAACTACTTTCTATTATTAGGACTAATAATTCATGTCAAACTAATTCATGTCAAAGATAGATTAAAACAGTAATTAAAGTAGTTTGAGGAAGAGAAGACAAGACAGATGAATAAAAAAATGTATACTATGTTGTTGTCATGTGCTTGGCATTGTGGCTAAAAGTTTCTCTCTTAACTTATAGAAATGCCTGGGCTAATTGAGAAGACAGATAAAAACAAAGGAGAGATTAAAAACTTACTTACCAACACCACTAAAACAATAAGTCAAAGGCAGTATGTACTAATTTGCTCAATGTGTAGTCTAGGGAGTGAGGATTATGGGTTCTGAGAAAAGTCAGTTTGCTGTAAACTAAAGGAAAGATAATCCTTTCACCTCTTTCTATGGAAACTGAATAGGCCAGATGAAGTAAACCACACAAGGAGGCAGAATAGAGCAGAAAGAAAGCTATGGATTTTGAGGCAACTGTTTGAATTCAAATTCTGGGTTTGATGTAGGAAAGACATTATTAGGGTTCAAAGCCAACAGCCAAGAAAGAATTCTTGAGACGTCTTTGGTGCAAAAAGGTGATTTTATTAAAGCACGGAGACAGGACCCATGGGCAGAAAGTGCTGCACCAGGGTCATGAGGAATGGTAAGTCTCTAAGGGTCATAAGTCTCTAAGGAATTTTGGAAGCAAGGTTTCCAGGACCTTGAGAGAGCTAGCTATGGTTGGGAAAAGGTCATTTATTACCGTCTAATAAAACCTTAGTCATGAGACCCTTCAGATGTATATCAGTGGGCTATATGCTTGGGGGATAATTGCCAAAATGTATCTTGGGGGTTTTAGAGATAAAAGAAGTTTCCAAAGGAATTTTTATATGCTAAAGTAGACTTACAGAATTGGGGGGGTGGGGGTCAGACTACAATTGCCTTTTGCCCTTAGCAAATTATTAACATGAAGGGAGTTGAGTCCCTAGAGGAAGGTCACTGTCAGTTTCAAGGACTTGTCAGTGGGCTCTAGGTAGTAAGGAAATTTAATAATTTTTCTTCTGCCTTTGTTTCCACATCAGGTTCACCACTTACTAGCATTGAGAAACCAAGTAAAGAAGTGTTTTAAAAATTCTGGATGAATTTTCTGCACCTCAGCTTCTTCATTTGTTAAAAAAAATAGTAATTCATATGTCATTATAATAATTTATGACTTACAGTGTTTGTATTTTAAGGTAGAGCTGGCTTCTTAGTAATTTGCAGGCAAAACCAACTCTTCTCTGGTTAGTAAGAAAAAAATTTATCAGAAGTTTATGGGAAGGCTCATCTAAGTCAGAAAACAGAAAGAGTAGGTGCAAGTTGAGCAGAAACCAGGAGGTGCTCCAGCAGCTGGTCAGTAGAACCATATGGTCTGTGCTTGTTCTATGGATACAGGACAGCAGCTGGAAACAGCTGTCACTGCCAAACCCTGTGATCCTGATGCATGGTCAGTCAAATTCACTGACAATTCAGTCCTACAGTAGTAATGTCTGATTGGTCAAGTCTTGGTCTTGAGCCCACTCCTTGGTGGTCAGAGAACTAAGAGAGGAAATTTACCTTTGGTCTTTTGATTTTCACCAAGAATCATACAGTAAAAAATTTCTCCAAATAAGAAATGGTTCAAATGTGTGGCAGGTGAAGGAAAGAAAGAAAGAAAGAAAGAAAGAAAGAAAGAAAGAAAGAAAGAAAGAAAGAAAGGGAAGAAAGAAAAGGGAGGGAGGGAGGAAGGGAAGAAAGAAAGAAAGAAAGAAAGAAAGAAAGAAAGAAAGAAAGAAAGAAAGAAAGAGAGAAAGAAAGAGAGAAAGAAGGAAAGAAGGAAGGAAGAGGAAGGAAGGAAGGAAAGAAAGAGAAAGAAAGAAGAAAGAGAAAGAAAGAAAGACCTTAAAAATCACTACCATGACCTCCTGCCTATATTTTACTTCCATAAGGGAAAGGCTCCCACATACTACAATGCCATACACTCCTTCTTCCCCAAAGTAAAATAACCCAAAGGCTCATGCTTCACAGAACCCATCTCCAAGTTGAGAATCTTGTGGTAATGTCCACTTCTCTTGAATTCTGTCCCATCCTGTCTTAATGTTCTGCAACTCATGAAATGAAGTGTAAAGTCAATAACCCACAACACACTCCAAAGACAAGAAGGGAGAAAAAAAAGGAAAGAAAAGAAACATTCATTAAACTATATAAATAAAAATATGTAAATACATAGTAAGGAAGGATATAAATACAAGCTATAGTTCTGATAAGAACATAACTTTAAAATTATTCATCTAGTTACCATTCAGATTCTTCTTTCCTTCATCTTACAATTCAGCTAGTTGGGTTTCCCTACCTGCCATAATGATGACCAATCATCATAACTAAAGAATTTGAGCCCTTGATGATTCTATCTACATGGAGTTGCAGTCTACCATTACTAGATTCCATTCATCTCTCTGCTGCCAGCAAGGGAAAGTAAATCTATTTCTTGATAATCAGAATCAATCATTCTTGTCTTCACTATAACCCCTTTAATGCCTTTTTGCCCAGTGGCATGAGGAGACAAAAAAACCCAAAAACACCAAAACCAAAACCAAAACAAAACAAAAACCTAGCTGGAAGCCTCACATTCTAGTTCAGTAGAATTACTTTGGGGGTCTCTTAATGGAAACATTTATTTCTTTAAATTATCAAAGGCTATAGACATGAAGATAAGGTAACAAAAACTTTGTTCAGTTGATCATTAGGTCTAATCTTAGGAGTTGTTATTCCTACATTCACCTTTGGTTCCTGAATGACGTACTCTGACAATGGGAGAAACAGAATCATATATTTTCCTGTAGCATAAATCAGTTGAAGAGAGTGCTTTTTCCTGAGAATATCCTGTATTTTACAGGATACTCTACAACCTCACAAGGTATTATCTCTCAGGTAAAATAACTGAAGCTCCAGTAGGTCATTCTTCCGTTTTTTTAGGGCAGCTGCTTCTGGATGACACAGTGCATAATAAGAATAGTGAATCCCTGGGATGCCTGGGTGGCTCAGTTGGTTAAGCAGCTGCCTTCAGCTCAGGTCATGATCCCAGGGTCCTGGGATGGAGCCCTGCATCGGGTTCCTTGCTCAGCGGGGAGTCTGCTTCTCCCTCTGTCCGCCGCTCCCCTTGTTTGTACACGCACGCTCTCTCTCTCTCTCTCTCTCTTTGACAAATAAATAAAATAAAATCCTTAAAAAAAAAAGAATAGTGAATCCCATGGACATCAGGCCATTTCTATGTTTCTTTCATAATAAAATGAAAGCAATATTGGGTGAGATGCCCTGGTAATATATAGGCATTCTGGAAGTGCACTGATGGTGGTGCAAACAGAAAATGGTGAGTAGGGAATGTAAATCCAAATCCTGAGTGTGTGTTTATTCCAGCGAAAACAAATTGCTGCCCTCAGTAACAGTCAGGTGGTGTTAAAAAATTGGACAGCAGCAGTGGTTATAGCCAGTAAAATACATTCAGCCTCCTACCAGGGAGCTCAATGGTCTTATCTAGTCTGACGTCACAATGGGGATACCTGCTGCTGGACTTTGGGTGATCACTGGACCAATAACCAGATTATCCTTGGGAAGGGGGAGTCTATATTATTGGTCTCATGGACACTATGTATATGGCTCTATTGAGCGAGCACCAAAATTAAGAGACTTCAATAGGGAAAGATTTTAATGAGCATTTATATAGTACATACATATATTCACATCCTGGAGCTATTCCAAAAGATCTATCCATACACATTTTACCTAAACCTCCATGTTACCTTTCATTTAGATCCATGACCATCTGGCCAATCTACCAGTCTGGGTCCATCACTTGATTTAGATTCTTACTTCTGGGCACCTTTCCTACCTGTAAATACAGACAAAAAAAAAAAAATACAGACAAATAGATACCTATTTTGTTATGCATATTTACCTGGTGTGCCACAATGAATTATTCTGGACCAGTAATGAGCCAAAGGGTATTTCTCAAATGATAGATTGTTTCTTATAGAAAGGATATAGCTTTACTCTGAAATTCTAGATCATATCACTACCCCTATATATCATATCTTATTTTGACTTCACTCAGGCAAAATTAGATCTACTTGGTTATAAAGTTGCTTGCATTGTCTCTGGCCAAGTCAGAGACCCTTCTTTTGTTCTGGGACCCCACAAAGTTGACAGTTTTCTAGTCATCCATTCAATGTACCAGACAACAATGCCCAGATCAGTATATGATGCCTCCAAAATCCAATAAATTCCATCATCTGTTGTGATTATTCACCAGCTGTAGAGGCAGTTAGGTACAGAAAAGTGTTCTTTGTTTTGCAGGTAATATCCCAACATGTCTCCACTGGATCCTGGAAACTTCACTGAAGTGGACCTTTGTGGTCTTAGGAAATTTATATTCTGCTCTCTATGACAAGGCTTTCAAACAATCTCTGTAATGGAAGAGTATTTTTAATTTTTACTTCCTATCTGTCATGGACTGGTGTACCTTGTTTAACTCAACTACATGAGACCACTCACCTCAAGCTTGGATGCTGCAACATTGTCAAGTTGCTATAAAAGTTTCTAAACTCTTCTCTCATTCTGGACCAGTAACAGAAAACTTGCAAATTGGGTCACTTTGAGTATCACTGCTCCAACATTAAGGTGAATTACCAAAGCATATTAGATACTTCCCTTTTCTATTCTTCACATCCTATCAGGATAATAGGATCACGTCAGTGACCAGTGTTATATCTTGAAGGATGCTGATATTGTTAAGGTATCAGGTGACTAAACTGTATCAGAAATGTGGACAATTAATGTTCTGACTCAAGATAGGGAAGTTTTGCCAGTGCCTTGACCATGTGAAAGAGACAGTGTTTGGTGTAGTCTGAATATTAAAATAGGGAAAATCCTTTCCCAGAGCAACAGGGATATGTTAGATGATAGATTCTGGATTGACTCACTCCAGGAAGAGAAGTCACACTTTGAACTTCAAATTAATCACTTAATAAGTTGCTGTGTAAGTGTAAAATAAACCACAGCAATTAAAGGTTCTATCTTCTACACTTGGTAAACTATAGAACAACATAGGGATGTGGTTTATAATCTCTGAACTTTAAAAATCTTTAAATCTGAAATTACCCCAGGGCTGGACTGTGCTATTGCTTTTGAATTGCAATTTCGGTGGGACATGGGAGCTTCAGAGGCTTCCTTTTTGCCTTTTCTACCATAATAGTTGGGACACCAATATGAGGATTCTAGCAAGTTGATGAGCATTTCTATTCCAACCACATGCTCAGATCAGTTTTCTACTGGGCCTACAATGAAGTGTATGCAAATTAAAATTCTATTTATTTCTTAACTCTTATTAACCTCACTCTGACTTCAGTGACATTCAGCGACTCATGTTAGTCTCTTTTCATCAGACTAGGAAGATTTTATTTGGTTTTATTTGCTAGCATAAGTATGACTTTTCTGAGATGATCAATTCACCAGTAATAAAGATCTCTCTGGGCCCACCAATTTTCATAGCTGTACTAGCTTTGCTATCTACTACAGTACCAAAAACTAAGTTAGCCTCGGCAGGATGAATGACACTATTTTGCCTCTGCCATTCTATGCCTTTCCAATCTCCATGGTAATCAACAAGCTCATTTCAACTGCATTGTCTCTTACCAGCACTCCTCATGCAGATGTGTTTAAGGCCCTAGAGAAGAACATGTATACATTCTGGTCCTTCCCAAGGAACATAGAGGATGGGCAAATAAGTCATGCATTATAAATCCATGCCAACATTCACCTCTTTCAAACATATTACATTTTCCCCCACATTTTAGAAAAATCTCTGACATCTCACATTCATTTAGAATAAGCCACAGTTAAGACCAGGTTATCATAAACCATTCAAGTAAACTATTAGAATTATATCCAGAGGCTAATTTGGTGTATGAGCCTTCTCCTCAAGTCTTTTATTTAGTAACAGGCCCTCCAGGGCATTCATGGATGTAACTCAACTGAAGGCTGAAAATAGGTGGAAAAGTAAAATATACATGAAAACTCCTTGAGGCAAAGAAATTACGATGTTTTCACCTAATGTCATAATTGATATCAAAGTTCAATTTAGGATACAGAAACTACTCTATATTTTAAGCAGAAACAAAACCATACAGGACGGGAACTCAGGTCTTTGGTTTTACGTACATAGTAGAAAGAGCCTCTCTGTGATCCAGAGATCAGGAAGTGGCTCCTACACCTGCGCTCTGCTGTGGCTGCTATCTCAGCTGCCCTCCACCCAAAGCTGGTGGCAGATGATGGAATCCCATGTCCAGCTGCTGCAAGGAGTCATATCCATTGGAGCTAACTCATGTGCCTACCCCATCTTCTATAACTTCTGTGCATCTGCTTAGTAGAACCAGGGATTTGGTGAGATGGCTTTTAGCTTTCTAATGTGAAATATCTCTCTATCCCCTCCTTGCGTTCTAGGACTCTGACCTGCATTAATAATCTTTCTTGTCCAATGACTTACAAATAGGTTTGAATAAAAAGGGGTGCCAGGAGTAGATAGAAGTGAGGGAGGGTAGTGAGATCGGAGTGCTCTTTTACTGTGAGGTTGTTGTAAATTGACTGCATCATTTTTACCAAAGGCTGCAGCTCCCATCTGGTGGTTCTCTCCGAATAACTTTTTCTGACTCTGGATTCTGGTAACTTCTCCATCTCCTTATACCTTCAGGCTTTTGAGTGATAACAGCACCCAGTTTTGTGGTACTGTTTCCTTTCACCCTGCCCACACGTCTGTCAATAATCACTTTATTAAACGTTCCTCAAATTACTCAATTTGAATGCACCATTCATTTCTTGCCTGGCTCCTGATCGGTTTATTCTCCAAATTCAAGTATAGTAAAACAGCATGTGAAAGAACCAATGTAAGTATTTTTCACACTTGACCCATAAGGTCAAACTTGGAGTTTTGTCTTTGCTGGAACAAAATTTACAAAATCATTTAGCCATACAGCTGGAAAAGACAGAATTTTTAGAATGGACATGGAAAGTTGTGTGGTCTTCTCCTATGCCTTGAATTAAAAATGGGTTAGTTCTCTTTCTTAAGCTGTCCAGAGTTATTAGAAATAGGTCTGCCCACCTGCAGATCTTGAATTCCTCATGCCCTTTATGCTGACATGTGGCAGTTTCAGGAGAAGCCCCAAAGCATTGTCCTCAGTGGGCAGGCTCTTCCTGAGATACAGTGGGCCTCAGTGCATGGCAGATATGGTTGTTGTTGGAAAATTACTCTAGATCTAAAATTTATACTAGGGGTTAAACTTTTTCTAAGACTGAAACTTAAAAAAGATAAGGCAAAATTATAATCATATAAATAGACCTACAGGGTATGGAGACAGTCTCAGAATATGAACAGTATTTATTTGCCAGAGAAAATTGTGCAATTTCTGTGGAATCTGCTAGGAAATTCTTTTCCTTTCTGGCTGAGATTTCTTCCTGGAACTTATAAATAAAACACAACACAAAACAAAACAAAAGAGCAGGAATTTTTTTTTTAGATAGGTAATTAATTCATTAAGCTAGTAGTTATAATTTTTCTACTTTATGTATAATAGGTATAAGATGGGACATAAACAGAAATATATTTTCCAGAAAAATATGCAAATATCAAGAATATAAGGCAATCAATGCTAAGAGTGATATGAGTAACTCAGATAGTAACTACTTGAAGACGTTTTTGTAAATTATACCTTATTGGTTTGTTTTACGTCGTATGCCCATAGTGCATCATTGGAATGCATTGACAATGTTTTTAAATCACCACAAAGCTAAAATAGGAAAATAATAATGATAAACAATATGCCTACCTTAAAAAATAAGAAAACTTAAGAAATTTTTGATAAGGCCTTGCTAAAATGCAAGACAACATTTGCCCAATATGAGCTAAAGGTCAGTGTTTTTTCTCTCTGGTAAATGTTGCTTTGGGAGGAAAATCAAGGAGCACTATCCACTGCACTTGCTTTGAACAAAATTTCCATTAGTAGAACTATAACAGTACTTAAGTAGTTTCCTTCCCCTTGCATATTGCCACTAGGTTTAACAGCCTTAGACATTTTAGAACATGAAAACAACTTTTAAAAGCAAAGCCTGCCTTGAACTTTGTATTTCATCAAATGGAAACTCTACGTGCATTTCTAAACCCCCTTGGCTTCCACTTCTTAAAGGACAAAGAAGATGAAGATGCTGGTCTGCTTACCAGGTGTTTTTGTTGTTTATTTTTTATTTTTATTTTTATTTTATTTTTTTTGACCCAGTAAGTTGTGCAGTTCTCATGGCAAGCTTCTGGATCTTAGCTAACCAGTTCTAAAAGAAGTCATCACTGAATTCTGGATTTGCCTTCATACCCTCACACTTATGTCCTACTCTTTGCTTATCTCAACCCCAAAACTAACCTCTTCTGAGATCACTGGGAATGCTCTTCTGATGAAATATGGAGAGGTTTCTCACCACTCCTTCTAACCTGGGGTCATCTTCTCTCTTCTGGTTCTTCCTCTGTTGGTATTTAAGTATGCCCAATTCTCTCCCAAGTTAAAAAACAAACAAAAAGAAAGAAAGAAAGAAAGAAAGAAAGAAAGAAAGAAAGAAAGAAAGAAAGAAAGAAAGAAAGAAAGAAAGAAAGAAAGAAAGAAAGAAAAGAAAGAAAGAAAGAAAGAAAGAAAGAAAGAAAGAAAGAAAGAAAGAAAAGAAAGAAAGAAAGAAAGAAAGAAAGAAAGAAAGAAAGAAAGAAAACAAAACAAAACAAAAAACTCTCCCTCAACCCTGTATATACCTCTAGCTACTCCTCCTGAGGAATGTTGTACAGTGTCTTCCTCAACACCTCAAATCTCACTTAAGCTTCCACCCCTTGTAACTGCCTTCATTCTCCCCTAAATTTAAAAGCACCAAGGTCAATGATGACTTTCTTACTGTCAAGTGAAATGAGCCTTTTACAATCCTTATTTAGTTTGACTGATTAGGAGTGTTTGAAACACTGACCACCATTCTAAGATTATTAGATTAATATTTTTGTCTTAGTTTGAAATATATCACATTAAAAGTTGTGGTGTTTGGGTTTCTTGTTTGTTTGTTTGTTTGTTTGGGGGGTTTTCTGGGTTTTGTTTTTTGGTGGTTTTTTTTTGGTAAAGATCCAGAATGCCTGGTTTCAAACTCTACTCCTCCACTGAGTAGCTATGTCATCCCAGGAAAGTTACAAAATTCTTTAGCCCTTCAATTTCCTCTACCATGGGGAATATGTTAGGTTTATGGTGATGATTAAGACAGTTAAATCAAGCCTGGAACAGTACTCACCAGGTTTGTTGTAAACACTCAATAAATGTTGGCTCTTGTTATGTTTGATCATTTGATTTCGTCATTAAAACTTGTTCCCTCAGCAGTCTTCCTGAAATCCTGGCCAATGAGATTGGATGACACTTGTAATTTGAAAGACAGATTTGGTGGCATAGACCACAGTTTACTACTTAAAGGAGGCCCAAACAAGAAGAGGAGGTGAAGGAATCCCAGTTCTATCAAAGAAGACTGACATGGAGTTGAAGGTAGGAGAATAAAATAATTAAGGGTGTGTTTAGATTTCTGAGAGAAGGAGTGTTAGATAAGTTAGAAGGAACATTATTTTGGTGGAGTATCGACTTCACTTCCTGGCCACTCTACGTTCTTGAGTGGTGTGGCAAGATTCTATGACTTCTGCAGCTTCAGTCCATCCCCTGCCTGAGGACTGAGAAAGAGTTAAGATGGGAACAATTGGGCTGGTCATGATGGGAATTAATGAGCGCCTCCCAGAGGCTGGAGTGTACAACCCAGCCTCAGATATCTGAGGAGGACCTACAACAGCCTCAGGAATTTGCAGTGTCACTGAGAGCGCTAAGGAGGGCTGTCAATCCAGATGGGTTACCAGGTTGATCAAGCTAGGAGAGACCAGATATTGAGGTATATTAGCTGCTGACTCTAGCTTTGGAGCGAGAGCAGTACCAGCAACGGACGAGCAGGAGGGCAGGGTGGACACATTGCTTAGATCCAAAGACTTTTTCGTTCTGAGCTCATAAGGTCCCTTGAGACCTGATGATTATCTCTCCTACTTACTTCTTAAATTTCTCTTCTTTAGGTCTGGAATAGGAACCTTGCCTGAATTCCTATAAAAATAACTATCTCTCTTCAGGCTTCAGCCTTTTCTGCTTGCAACCTTTTATAACACTAGCCAAACTGAGCTTTCCTTCTTTTCAGACGATCTTTTAAAACCACAGATCTGATTTTGTGACTTTCCCACTAAATACACTTCAGAAGCACCCTTCATTTTCCTCAGAAAGCCAGATCCCTTGATATGGTTTGCAGGATCCATCAGAACTTGTGGGCTCCTCTAGACTCACTCCCTTGCCTCTCCTCCACTTTTCTCTGCACTCTCATTCTTTTTAGCCTTTAAAATTATACTGGAGGACATAGCTTAGGTGAAGGCATATGGTTTTCTAACTCTCCCTTGAAATAAATGCATCCTTCAAAGTATCATTTGTTCCCCCACATGTGGCCAAAAGCAGAGGATGACAGTGGGCAGTTGAATCCCCAAGGACAGATAAGGAGGAGGAGCCAACGTGTACTTTTCCAGGTTCTTCTCAACAATGCACCAATCAAGAAAGTCACTGTACTCCCCTGGGAAAAGATAGTGAGGGGAAGGGACCAGTGACCAGGAGTATTATACTACTACTAGAACCATAAAGCCATGGGCTAAGACAGCCTTATCCCCCAACCTCCTAGAAAGAGGGAGGACTCACCCTGTTCGATGTCCTATTTCTACCAGCTAGCATAGTGACTGGCATGAGTTGACACTTAGAGTAAATGTTCATTGAATGAACATCTTCAATAGTTTTGATATACACCCACCTTTATAGAAGATCTAGGCCAAATGACCTCTTGAGATGTTCTTTCAGTGTCATGAGCTAACGGGTTAAATTCTGAGTGGTTGCACTTTTTTCATAATGAGTTACTATATGGAGATCACAACATAGTGCTCTACAGTTCAATCTAGTCAGATTGCTTGTTTGTCTTGTCCAGTGGTTTAAAAGATTTCAAATTAGGATATCAAGAAATTTCACATAAACCTATGGATCTTTACTGTGTCTTGAAATTTTAGAAGATATGATAAAATGGGCTTATATTCCCAAATACCATATACAGGGTGTTTAAGATTTGAACAGCAGTTGCCTCTTTACACGGGGTATGTACTTTCATGCCTGCCTTAGTGTCTAACCCCCACCTCCTGCCCCACTTCCTGCCCCCACCTTACTGTCCTATATCTAGCCTCATTCTATCTGATCATGTTTCCTTCCTGGCCCTATAAACATTGAAATTTGTGACTCTTGTACAAGGTGTCAAAAAATTGCAAATTTAGGTTTTCCTTGCCATAGTCAAAGCACATTTTTTCTCTAAAATAGGTAGTACATGTTTTATCCCCACTTTTGCAAACTCAATGGCTATAATCAACAGGCTTCATTGCTCTGGAATAGGGCTTCATAATGAATTAAAGTTTCATTTGATTTGAAAACAAATCTTCCTTTATTAGAATCTCTTCATTTCTCTTCATTTATAAGAATCTTTAAGGAAACTCATCTATTGCCTAAAGCAAGGTGTATTTGATAATGGAAAAATCACTTGATTTCCAGAACTCAGACCTCTTGCTGTTTAGAGTTTGTCCATGGGTGTGAGTTAAGACCTTCCTTTGCCTAACAATTTGTCTGAAAGGTGGTATTGCTATCCTTATAAAATGAGGGCAGTGATTCATATTGGCTGGGGTAAATGGTATGTTTGCAAAACACTTTGAGTTTTTCTTATCAAAGGGGCTATACAAATTTTCTGAAAGGAGTAAGGAGATAATTGTGATCCTATGATCATAGAAATTCACATCACACGTGAGGAGGCAAGATGAGTATTTATAACAAAAGCATTCACAAGGATTCGTGTAATTCAGAACCAAGGTAAAAGGGTCTCATGTCAGAAACGGCACTATTAGAAAACAGATCATTATAGAGATTGTTTAATTAATTCTTTACGGTGAGGAGAAATGCCATAGACACTTCATTATTTTGATACTGAAACCACAATTGGGAGCTTTCAAAATGTGTATGTGAAACCACAAATAGATTGCCTCAGTTCTTTGTGAAGGGAGCTTCTATTTCTCTATTCTAAAGCACTATCTGCTAGGGATGTCCTTGTAGTTCTTTCTTAATACATTTTCACACTTTGTTCCTGTGTTTGGGGGTCTGTGTTTGTGTGAATTACTAATTGTATTTTTCATAATTGAAGAAGTCATATCCTCAGAATAGGATGGGGAAATAGGATGAAAATAACCAATAACTTATCAAAATTATTTCATTCAAACCAAAGTGGTGCTCGTTGCTGGGAGAAAAGATTCTTAAAATAAACTGCTATTTTATAGAAGAAAAAACAAGCTCAAGTCCAAGGCTTTGATAATTTTTATAGTTTCTACTTATTTATTACTTTAGATATTTTATGTGATTCATGCTTGAGATGGTGATTTTTCTATAATCTTTCCATTAAAAAGATGAATACGTAGAACCAAGAAGGTGATTTTAAAATTGTAAATGAATTTTCTTAGCTCTCTTTTTTTAAACTTATGTTTAAATTATTCACTAGTCTGGAGTGCCAGGTAGATCACTCAGTTAGGCTACTGACTCTTGATTTCAACTCAGGTCACGATTTCAGGCTCATGAGATCAACCCCCCTCTTTGGGCTCTGCACTGGGTATGGAGGCTGCCTAAGATTCTCTCTCCCTAGGAGGGGAAAGATGGCGGAGGAGTAGGGGACCCTATTTCAACTGGTCCCTGGAATTGAGCTGGATATCTACCAGACCACTCTGAGCACCCATGAAACCAGCCTGAGATGTAAGAAGATCTGGATCTCTACAAACAGAATATCGCAGGCGGTTGGTTTTGAGGTACGAAGCGGGGAGCCGTGATTGTGATTCTGCGGGCGGAGATCAGAGGATAAATGGCAGAGGGAGGGTGCCTGGCTGTGGTGATCCTACACCACCAGTGAGCGACAGCCTCGTGCGCTGGGGATGGGTGCAGACTCGCAGACCAGTAGTGGCGGGAAAGGACTTTAGGGCAGCCCCCGGGGTGGGACCAGACCGGCGGGGTCGCGTGCACGCAAACCGCAGCCAGCCGGACAGAAACCGGAGCAACGGTAGCGCGCAAGCGAACTGCAGCCTCAGAGACAGAAACCCGGTGCGCCGGGGTCCTGCGGGTGAACTGCAACCCCCGGGCGTGGAAACCCCAAGCGGTGGAGTCGCGCGCACACGCGAACTGGGAGCGGCTGGCGGTTTTAGAAGCACAAAGGGCAGAGACGCGCCCCGACCTGGAGGCAAGACTGGGGGCGCTGCAGAGGGGCACACAACCCAGGCTGCTGCAGTTTATAGCAGCACGGACAGAAACGGAGACGGTGTGGCCTGGAGAGCTCACTGAAGAACAGACTGTGATCTCTCTGCTCTGAGGCAGAGGGTTGGAAACGGTCTCTTCTGCTCTGACTCGTGGAAGAGACGCGGAAAGCCACCAGGGAAAGCCACCAGAGAACAAAGCCCCCAAAACTGATTCCCGCTGAGCCCATCCCCCGCCACAGGGGCGCAGGGCAACTCCGCCCAAACAGGGTTGCCTGAGTAACAGCGCGGCAGGCCCCTCCCGCAGAAGACAGGCTGGGAAAACAAGAGGCCAGCAACCCTAAGGTCCCAAGAAAACAGGTGCATCTTGCTTGGGTTCTGGTCAATAATTTCGACTCTATACATTCCCTCAAACACCCATCAACAGAATGACTAGGAGGAGGAGCCCCCAAAACAGAAAAGACTCAGAGATTCTGACTTATGCTGCAGATTTACAAATGGATGCAGACATAACCAAGATGCCAGAGATGGAATTCAGGCTAGCAATTGTGAAGACAATGGCTAGAATGGAGAAATCAATTAATGGCAACATAGAGTCTCTAAGGGCAGAAATAAAAGGGGAATTGGCAGAACTTAAAAATGCTATCAGTGAGATCCAATCCAATCTAGAAAATCTAACAGCTAGGGTAACTGAGACAGAAGAGAGAATAAGCGATCTGGAAGACAGTATAATAGATAAAAAGGGAAAAGAGGAGGCCAGGGAAAAACAACTCAGAATCCATGAAAATAGAATCAGAGAAATAAGTGACACCATGAGGCGTTCCAATGTCAGAATAATTGGAATCCCGGAGGGAGTGGAGAGAGAGAGAGGGCTAGAAGATGTATTTGAGCAAATCGTAGCTGAGAACTTCCCTAATCTGGGGAATGAAACAAACATTCGCATCCTAGAGGCAGAGAGGACCCCTCCTAAGATCAAGGAAAACAGGCCAACACCCTGGCATGTAATAGTAAAACTTGCAAATCTTAGCACCAAGGAAACCATCTTAAGGACAGTTAGGGGGAAGAGATTCCTTATGTACAGAGGGAGGAACATCAGAATAACGTCAGACCTATCCACAGAGACCTGGCAAGCCAGAAATGCCTGGCAAGACATATTCAGGGTACTAAATGAGAAGAACATGCAGCCAAGAATACTTTATCCGGCAAGGCTTTCATTTAGAATGGATGGAGAGATGCAGAGCTTCCACGACTGGAAGAAGTTGAAAGAATATGTGACCACTAAGCCGGCCCTGCAAGAAATATTAAGGGGGGTTCTATAAAAGGAGAAAGACCCCAAGAGTGATCTACAACAGAAATTTACAGGGACAATCTATAAAAACAATGTCTTCATAGGCAACATGATGACAATTAATTCATATCTTTCAATAATCACTCTCAACGTGAATGGCCTAAACACTCCCATAAAATGGAACAGGGTTGCAGATTGGATAAAAAGACAGGACCCATCCATAAGCTGCCTACAAGAGACTCATTTTGAACCTAAAGATACATCCAGACTGAAAGTGAAGGGATGGAGATCTATCTTCCATGCCAGCAGACCTCAAAAGAAAGCTGGGGTAGCAATTCTTATATCAGACAAATTAGATTTTAAACTAAAGTTTGTAATAAGAGACACAGAAGAACACTATATCATTCTTAAAGGGTCTATCCAACAAGAAGATCTAACAATTGTAAATATCTATGCCCCCAACATGGGAGCAGCCATCTACATAAGCCAACTGTTAACCAAAATAAAGAGTCATATTGATAACAATACGTTAATTGTAGGAGACCTCAATACTCCACTCTCAGCAATGGACAGATCATCTAAGCAGAAAATCAACAAAGAAACAAGAGCTTTGAATGATACATTGGACCAGATGGACCTCATAGATATTTACAGAACATTCCACCCTAAAACAACAGAATACTCATTCTTCTCAAGCGCACATGGAACTTTCTCCAGAATAGACCATATACTGGGTCACAAATCAGGTCTCAACCGATACCAAAAGATTGAGATTATTCCCTGCATATTCTCAGACCACAATGCTCTAAAACTGGAACTCAATCACAAGAAAAAATTTGGCAGAAATTCTACACTTGGAAGCTAAAGACCACTCTGCTCAAGAATGTTTGGGTCAACCAAGAAATCAAAGAAGAACTTAAACAATTCATGGAAATCAATGAGAACGAAAACACATCAGTCCAAAACCTATGGGATACTGCAAAGGCGGTCCTAAGGGGGAAATACATAGCCATCCAAGCCTCACTCAAAAAAAATAGAAAAATCCCGAATTCACCAACTAACTCTACACCTTAAAGAACTAGAGAAAAAGCAACAAACGACACCTAAGCCATGCATTAGAAGAGAAATAATTAGAATTAGAGCAGAAATCAATGAATTAGAAACCAGAAACACAGTAGATCAGATCAATGAACTAGAAGTTGGTTCTTTGAAAGAATTAATAAGATTGATAAACCACTGGCCAGACTTATCCAAAAGAAAAGAGAAAGGACCCAAATTAATAAAATTATGAATGAAAGGGGAAAGATCACGACTAAAACCAAGGAAATAGAAACAATTATTAGAAATTATTATCAACAACTATATGCCAATAAACTGAGCAATCTGGATGAAATGGAGGCCTTCCTGGAAACCTATAAGCCGCCAAGACTGAAACAGGAAGAAATTGACAACCTGAATAGGCCAATAACCAGTAATGAGATTGAAGCAGTGATCAAAAACCTCCCAAAAAACAAGAGCCCAGGGCCTGATGGATTCCCTGGGGAATTCTACCAAACATTCAAAGAAGAAATAATACCTATTCTACTGAAGCTGTTTCAGAAAATAGAAACAGAAGGAAAACTTCCAAACTCATTCTATGAGGCCAGCATTACCTTAATCCCCAAACCAGCCAAAGACCCCATCAAAAAGGAGAATTTCAGACCAATATCCCTGATGAATATGGATTCCAAAATCCTCAACAAAATCCTAGCTAATAGGATCCAACAATACATTAAAAGGATCATCCACCACGACCAAGTGGGATTTATCCCTGGGATGCAAGGGTGGTTCAACATTTGCAAATCAATCAATGTGATAGAACACATTAATAAGAGGAGGGAGAAGAACCATATGGTCCTCTCAATTGATGCAGAAAAGGCATTTGACAAAATACAACATCCTTTCCTGATTAAAACTGTCCAGAGTATAGGGATAGAGGGAACATTCCTCAAGCTCATAAAATCCATCTATGAAAAACCCACGGCGAATATCATCCTCAATGGGGAAAAGCTGAGAGCCTTTCCCTTAAGATCAGGAACACGTCAAGGGTGCCCACTCTCACCACTATTGTTCAACATAGTACTAGAAGTCCTAGCAACAGCAATCAGACAACAAAAAGAAATAAAAGGTATTCAAATTGGCAAAGAAGAAGTCAAACTCTCTCTTTTCACAGACGACATGATACTTTATGTGGAAAACCCAAAAGACTCCACCCCCAAATTACTAGAACTTATACAGCAATTCAGTAATGTGGCAGGATACAAAATCAATGCACAGAAATCAGTTGCTTTCTTATACACTAACAACGCAACTGTAGAAAGAGAAATTAAAGAAACGATTCCATTTACAATAGCACCAAAAACCATAAGATACCTCAGAATAAACCTAACCAAAGAGGTAAAGGATCTATACTCTAGGAACTACAGAACACTCATGAAAGAAATTGAAGAAGACACAAAAAGATGGAAAAATATTCCATGCTCATGGATCAGAAGAATAAACATTGTTAAAATGTCTATGCTACCCAGAGCAATCTATACCTTCAATGCCATCCTGATCAAAATTCCAATGACATTTTTCAAAGTGCTGGAACAAACAATCCTAAAATTTGTATGGAATCAGAAAAGACCCCGAATTGCCAAGGAAATGTTGAAAAAGAAAAACAAAGCTGGGGGCATCACGTTGCCTGATTTCAAGCTATATTACAAATCAGTGATCACCAAGACAGCATGGTACTGGCACAAAAACAGACATACAGACCAATGGAACAGAATAGAGAACCCAGATATGGACCCTCAACTCTGTGGTCAAATAATCTTTGACAAAGCAGGAAAAAACATGCAATGGAAAAAAGACAGTCTCTTCAATAAATGGTGCTGGGAAAATTGGACAGTCACATGCAGAAGAATGAAACTCGACCATTCTCTAACACCATTCACAAAGATAAACTCAAAGTGGATGAAAGACCTCAATGTGAGACAGGAATCCATCAAAATCCTTGAGGAGAACATAGGCAGTAACCTCTTTGACATCGGCCACAGCAACTTCTTTCAAGATACATCTCCAAAAGCTAGTGAAACAAAAGCAAAAATGAACTTTTGGGACTTCATCAAGATAAAAAGCTTCTGCACAGCAAAGGCAACAGTCAACAAAACAAAGAGGCAACCCACAGAATGGGAGAAGATATTTGCAAATGACACTACAGATAAAGGGCTGGGACCCAAAATCTATAAAGAACTTCTCAAACTCAACACCCAAAAAACAAATAATCAAGTCAAAAAGTGGGCAGAAGAAATGAACAGACACTTCTCTGAAGAAGACATACAAATGGCTAACAGACACATGAAAAAATGTTCATCATCATTAGCCATCAGGGAAATCTAAATCAAAACCACACTGAGATACCATCTTACACCAGTTAGAATGGCCAAAATGGACAGGGAAAGAAACAACAAATGTTGGAGAGGTTGTGGAGAAAGGTTGTGGAGAGGTTGGTGGGAATGCAAGTTGGTACAGCCACTTTGGAAAACAGTGTGGAGTTTCCTCAGAAAGTTAAAAATAGAGCTACCCTATGACCCAGCAATTGCACTACTGGGTATTTACCCCGAAGACACAGATGTAGTGAAAAGAAGGGCCATATGCACCCCAATGTTCATAGCAGCAATGTCCGCAATAGCCAAACTGTGGAAAGAGCCGAGATGCCCTTCAACAGATGAATGGATAATGAAGATGTGGTCCATATATACAATGGAATATTACTCAGCCATCAGAAAAGATGAATACCCAACTTTTACATCAACATGGATGGGACTGGAGGAGATTATGCTAAGCGAAATAAGTCAAGCAAAGAAAGTCAATTATCATACGGTTTCACTTATTTGTGGAACATAAGGAATAACATAGAGGACATTAGGAGAAGGAAGGGGAAAATGGGGGGGGGAATTGGAGGGAGAGATGAACCATGAGAGACTATGGACCTGAGAAACAAACAGGGTTCTAGAGTGGAGGGGGCGGGGATTGGTTAGCCCAGTGATGGGTATTAAGGAGGGCACGTACTGCATGGAGCACTGGGTGTTATACGAAAACAATGAATCGTGGATCACTACATCAAAAACTAATGATGTATTGTATGGTGACTAACATAATATAATAAAATTAAAAACTACAAAAAAAAAAAAAAAGATTCTCTCTCCCTCTGCCCCTCCCCCCTGCACACTTCCTCTAAATAAGTAAATAAATAAATAGTCTGATCATTTCCATGAAATAGTTCTTCAGATGTATTTTTGGTCCTATAATTTAGGAAGGCAGCTAAAGATACCAAGTATTCTTTCTTTGGTATTTGCCTTTTTTTCTCCTCTTTCCTTAGATCCAATTTGGCTCTTAAGAGAGTCTTTACTAGTTGCATGACTGGTAGAAATACACTGTATAAAACATTGCCTTAAGAGAGATGTGGACAAGCATTAATAAGTGATAGTAAGAAGAAAGTAATAAAAATTTTTGGTACACATTATCACCCCTTCAATCATGAGATATATTTTAATCTTACATTCTGTGTTCAGTGTCTGAAACTGGGCAGAAAGTATTAAAAATAGCAGAAAAGTCCTGGCAAGAGCCAAATTAAAGAGTGAATAGTTAATGAGTGACTTTTGTGAAGTTATTCATATCCTGTAAGTATAGCTCAACATAACATAATATACAAATAACTTTGTTTGAAAAAATACTAAAATAACTAAAGGAAATATATATCATTTCAAGTGCCATATTCTATGTGTTATGTTGACTTGCCCTAGATGTCCTACAAATTCACTCTACCATTGTTGATAAAATTAAATGAATTAATAATACACAACATTATTAGAAAAGCTTGAAGATTGTTTAAGTCTTAAATTATTAACCAGGGGGTTCTGACTTATGTTCCTTTCAAGGGGTTCTGACTTATGTTCCTTTCATGGGGTTCTGACTTATGTTCCTCCTCCCACCACATACCCATATATTCCATATATGCCATAGTTTGGGGTATTTCATTGAATCTAATTTAGCAAAACACCCAATTCATCCTTGTAGAAACTAATAGTAACTCAATTAAAGTCCATTAAAATTGAATACCTCCTGTGTACAGCCATGTTCCCTATCTTAGGATACGAGATAAACAAGACAAGATACCACCCTCAAGGTGATCCAGGATGTGGGACAAAGCAAGCTAGAGCATAAAGAGGAACGATAAGTGCTATGGTCATAGCCAAACTGTCTTCAAGAGACAATGAAGTCTTCCATGGAAGAAACTCCTGAATGACTCACAAAGGTTATGAGGAGGTTAAAGAAAAGGCAGAGAGAATAGCAGTGACAATGGTCAGAAATGGGAGAGAACTTGCCAATTGTTAATTCTGGGCAATAAAACTGCTTCAGAGGGTATTGGGAGTGAGAAAGCTGGATTCTGGCCAGGTCATGGAAACCTTTCCCTCTTGTATCCTCTGAATCGGGGAACAGGGCAAATCTCACACATCTTCCAAGCCTGAAATCCTGGGGTTATTTTGGCTCCCCACTTGCTAGCACTTCCCACACCTAATGGATTAAAAGATGTTGTCAGTTCTACCTCCTTGAGTATGTGCACAGATCTGATTTCTTTTCTCTCACATATTTCTGTTGCTTTAGGAAAAAAAAGTTAATTGTTGGTTTTCTTTTCTTTTCTTTTCTTTTTGGAGGTAGTTTTCTCTAATTACTTTTTAAGATTGTCTCCTATTCTTTGATTTTTCAGAGATTCTATTATAAAATGCCTAGATGTGACTTTCTTTGTAATTTTCCTACTGGAGGTTTATAAATTTTCTTGAATTTGTGACTCAATTGTCCTCAATTTTAGAAATTCTTGGTCATAATCTCTTCAAATATTGCTTGTGTGTTATTCTCTAGCTCCTCCTCTTCTGGGACTCCAATTACATGTATGTTTTTCCTTTTTACTGTGACCCACATGTCTCTTATGATCTTTTCTGTATCTTTTTAAAAAATTCTTTATTTAAATTCAATTTAGTTAATATATACTGTATTATTAATTTCAGGGGTAGAATTTAGTGATTCATCAGTTGCATATAACACCCAGTGCTCATTACATCATGTGCCCTCTTTAATCTCCATCACCCATTTACCCCATCTCCCCACCCACCACCCCTCCAGCAACCCTCAGTTTGTTCCCTAGTTAAGAGTCTCTTATGGTTTGTCTCCCTCTCTGTTTTTATCTTATTGTCTTTTTCCTTCCCTTCCCCTACATTCATCTGTTTTGTTTCTTAAATTCCACATATGAGTGAAATCATATGGTATTTTTATTCTCTGATCTTTTCTGTACTTTACATCCTTTTTCTTTTTCGTTATTTAGTCTGGGTATTTCCTACTGAACTTTTTTGAAGACCATGAATATTCTTCAGCTGTGACCAATCTATTGTTTTACCCACTTTTTGCTTTCTTAATCCAGTTTTGGTTTTACTTAGTTCAAAATTTCCACTTGATGTTTTCTTGCAGACACCAGTTCTTTGATGAAATTATTCTTCTCTCTGTTTGCTTGAGCATAGTAATCATAGATAATCATAGATATAAAAATTTCTGGGATGCTTGGCTGCTCAGTCAGAGGAGTGTGTGACTCTTGATCTCGGGGTCATGAGTTTGAGCCCCATGTTGGGTGTAGAGATTACCTAAATAAATAAAACTTTAAAAAGTTTAAAAAAACCAAAAAGTTCTAATACTGTTTCTTTTGTCTTTTTCCACCCTCTCTTGTTCATGTGTCTTGGTTTTCCTGATAATTTTTTATTAAACCCTTAGACATTGTGTATGAAAAATTCTAGAATCTCTAAATGTTAATATTTTTCTCTTTAAGAGATTTGTTCAATTTCGAGAAGGAAGTTAGTGTAGGTATATATTATCTTAATTTAATCAAGGGTTGAGACAAGTCAAGACTGGCTTCCAATCTTGGTAAGACCTTGTCTATATTTCTGATTTGCTGTTAGAGAGTAGTCCTTTGGGGATCCCAACTGAAAGGTCTGGATGTTTACCCAGGCTCTCTCTTTTTTTTTTTTTTTTTTTTTGACCGTCCCTGAAGTCCAATTTTTATCTCTCCAGGACTGTGATATTGCCAGTAGTTCTGTTCAGGTTCTCAGCCTCCTGACAGCTGCTTTATGTTTTCCTTCTCAGACTCTCAGTCTGCACTGCTTTTGATTTCAATGAATGCCTCAGTGGATAAAGAGGCTCAGACTATTTGGCTTACTTGTCTCTTCTCCCCTTCTCTCTTGTGTCTTGGACCCTCTCCATACCCATTATGCCTACTGATTCCTTTGAATCTCATCTCCCAAACAAACTTACTACTTCCCATTGCCAAACATTCTCCTCACATCCCTCATATTTCCCTCACATGGCTCCCCACACTGACTCAACTCCTATGCCAGTATGTTAGTCTGATTGTTCAACATGTAGTGCTTGTGTTTTAAGAAGGGTGAGTGATAACTTCTCTGAGAATCTAACCCCAAGTAGACACCCTCTGTGAGCTGTCCTCATACCTAGTGTGTATTTCTTTCATAGTGATTCACTGAGATATTTGTATAGATATAGATATAAAACCATCCTCTACTAAGGACTTTACTAATCTGCAAAATCCTTGAGGGAAGGACTGTTTTCATCTTTATATCCCCAGTACCATAGTACATTACATGACTTATAGTGAAAAGTCAATAAATATTCATTGAATAAATGAACAAATTTCTACTGATATTTCTATTCTAATATACTAAGTTGTTTCTACTGATGTTTGTACCTCTATGATAGTTACCTGATGACTTGCGGACTCAAAATGCTCCTTAGGTCAATTTGCCAATTCTATTCAGTATAGTCAATCTAAATAATCCATCAAAATCCAAAAGCATCTTGCTTTTTTAAAAAACTGCAAGTCTGACTCTTTAAATCCATCATCCTATATGAGAAACAGGGAGATTTTACACACAACTCTTTTGCTCTTGATAATTATTGTGGCCTATTTCACTAATTAGTAAGATTACGGAACAATTTAAAATTTTCTGCAGAATTTGTTCATTATCATGAGATACTACCTCCGTAGAGAGGAACCATATATAGGTTGGGTTTAATGGATCTCATTATTTTGAGGCCTTTTTCCTAATATCTTTGTAAGAAACTAGTACTAATATGCTTTTGAGGAACAACTTCTGATCCTAGAACCTGAAAATCCAAGCCCTATATATTCAATTCCTCCAGTGCCCTGAGGATAGTACAGATTATACCTGTTACATTCACCACTGAATTCCAAGATGTTTTCACAAAGCTTGGCATATAGTAAGTTCACAATATACTTTTGTTGAATATAGTAAGTTCACAATATGCTTTTGTTGAATTGATGACTAAATCAATGATAAAATATTGGATACAAGTTCTATAGTTGTTAACACAGTGGAAATAAGAATTTTCCTCTAACCCATCAGTTACAGGATTATTAAGAGTCCCGAAGAAGCAACTGAATGTGATGAATAGTGACTTTCGAAAGCAAGATTGAATATAAAATCCAAATCATTGTTTTAAGCAGATATAATTTAGGATTTTTATAGACAATTCCAAACAACCTTATTTAACACATTATTTCATCTTTCAATAACATTCTTGTTCAAAATTGAGCTGTTTGCAAGAAACTTACCAAAGCATTTACAATAGAGCTAATTGATTGGTTGCTCCAGCCATCCAAGTTTTCTGGGCCGAGGTCAACTGTTCTATGCTCTCTGGTACATAACTTTGGAATTTTAATAGAATACTTAATGAAACATCTGAGGAGATCCCTAAGGAAATATTCATTAGAAAATTTTGATCTATTCTATAAGCGCTTCCTTAACAAAGATATAAATCAAACTAGTTTATTGTCATAACAAAAATTTCAACTTATCCTTTAATTTATCTGGAATCTAAAAGCTATAGATGTTCAGTGAATAGCAGAACACATTTCTTGCAAGAACTTAACCATCTCAAACTGTCAGGGGCATGGCAGGTGCTGCTGATGGATATTAGGAGTGTTCAGAAGCTGGGCATCACAACCACCTGTGCAGTGATCTATATCAATATAGAGCTCAATCACTCTGTATCAAGATAGATTCTCAGACCTCCTCTGCAGATTCTGATCAAGGGTTGCACAGACCTCTCTGCCATCACAGAGAGGTAAAACTCTGTCCTTTTTGTAAATCCTATAGAAACCCATTAACCAATTTCTCTTTACAATATATCTTGTTTACCACCCACTTTAAGATTAGCACCTTATATATTTGCATACTCTACATTACATGCTTTCAAATGAGATCAGAACATTTGAAATTAAAGGATGAAAACCTTTTTTTCCAGATATATTCATTTTAGTCCATGTCCACGGAAATGGCGAGTTCTGACCATTTTAGGTCTGCCTACGAATATCCTCAAACACGTGTCAGTCAATAAAGTACAGATTTGGGAAGAGCTTTTTGCCTCTTTGTTACCATAGTTGTTTTTGTCCAACACAAACCTGTGAAAGCATCTGCGCTTTAGCTTGTTTACTGTGCATTCTCAATGCCTACAAATGCAAACAGACAGATTAGGAAAATAGGCAGCCATTCCTTTTAGCAGGGCTTGTGAGTACCACACAAATTGCACCTCAGATGCCTTCAGGTGTGGAAAGAACTGCATCTCCTTTTGTGTAATTGTGAGGCCAATAATTAGCTTCAAGCTAAAGAGGGACTAGCAAGACTTCCTCTCTGATCAGACAGAGAGATAAGAGTGAAACACTACCTGACGGAGTTTGTCCATGGTCCTCAGACAAAATGACGATTTTAATGGACTATGGTAAGCTCATTTACCTTAGAGGTGAAGGAAAACCCTTCACAATGAAACATTCCCAAGAGCCTGGGAATTTAAAGCAAGTATCAAACATATTTATTGCACTTACTGAATGACAGGGAAATTGGCAGATAAGGGGCAGTGAGCCAGCACTGATACATTACAAAAGGAGTGCTTTTTTCCCTCTGTGCTTTGGAACACAGAGGGAGGGGGAAAACCCTGCTAGCGTTAGGGTTGAAGAGGGTACATTGAAAAAGGAGTGTGGAGCATGGTACACGGATTGCAACTGCTGGCTTCCTTCCTTGGGGCGTGTCTACAGGCAACATTTGAAGCTTGCACTGGGGAGGGGCTGTCTTGAAGCTGATGTGAGACACCTAAAAAGGAGGCTCCAATGGCTGTCATCCATGCTTGTGTTGGGGATGCGTTGTTGAAGTGCCCCGTCACTAGGTTCCCATCAATAGCTTTCTTGGTCTCACACTCAGAACCCTACAGTGGAAATAGAACACCTCTGCTCTTTTACGCTGCACATGAAAGAAACAGAAAAGAGGTAGGAGTGTTCTGATCCTTTAAAGCAAGCTCCCAAGTACTTTACCGTCTTGAAAATCCTTGTGAAGTTTCCTCCTGACGCACACACCTCTGAGCGGCATTGTGTGCGGTGCATTAACTCGGTGCTTGCTCTGCACTTCACTTGCTGCCTGGTTGAAACAGTCACTTTTCTGAGCCCTTTGTGCCAGGAGCCCCACGCTCCAGCCTGGCAACAGCATGTCCACAGGGGCAATGGAAGCCAGCACTTAATGTGGATTGTTGGTAGTCAGAGAGAGTCTCAGGTTGACTCTCTGCTTTTCCATAAATAGTCTTTTGTCCCAAGCAAGTCACTTGGCCTCCAGGCCCTCTGCGTCTCTATCTGGAAGTCAAGGGTGTTGGACTGGTTAAATTTTAAGGTGCATTCCATCTCTCTAATTTTAGAATTCTACGTGGCAAAATCATATCGGTAGGCAATATTTATATTTGAAATCCTCCCTTGTTCCTTTTGGCAGTCCTTTTATATCCCTTCATGGAAGAAGATAACTTTCCATGTGTTATTTAATTTTTTAAAGAGTTAAACAGATTCTGTTCGTGTGTAATTTAACATTGTAATTGCATACAACTCGGCTTTCACATATTCCCAAGAATTTAGTCAAGTTACCACTTAAATCTCATCAGGCTTAAACCAGCTCTGATTTTATTTCCAGAATTATTTACACAGACCAGAATACTTGGATCAAAATGTAAATGACAGTTTTGAATAGAGATTTGAAGTGTGTTTTGGTCACCCACACCAGGAGAGACTGGCTGAGCTGTTTTGGGGAAGCAAATCATTCCAGTATCCCTGCAAGGTGTTCTCCACTGTTTGGCAAGACAGCCCAGGGAGGGGAGGTCAGCATTTAAGCTGAATCACCCAGCTAGCCAGCAGCAGAGTGGAAGGACAGGCCAATTGCCTCCCACTCCTCATTTCTCGCGCCATCTGCCTCCATTTGTCCATGGAAGTTTTTATGGCTATAACTTGATTATTCAGCTGTGGACACCTAAAGTTTGCTGGTACTGACCATACTGGTTCTTCTCTTCTTCCTGGGTTCATGGGGAAGAATGCCAGTCTCCCTGGGGGTCACATTAGGACCAAGAGAGATCTCATGTGAGCAGAAAATGATAGAGCAGGTAGACGTACCCTTTTTCAAGATCTTTTTTTCCCCTCAGACACATTCCACCACCTTGCCCCTGGCTTGCTCCAAGCAGTACTGGCTACTGCCCTTCCGACTTGTTGCGGCCATCCTCATGCATCCTTCCCTATCGTCCTGGAATTTGCGTCACCTCATTCCTGGGCCAGATGCCCTGATTCCAGAATCTCACGCCATCTTCTTGAGTCATCCTCTCAATTTGAGGGTTAACACGCTCAAGTGGCTCCCTGAGAAAGGTGCCCATTCTCTCGGCCCTTACAGATTTAAGCACTTTTTATTCTTTTTGCCCTCATTTTAGTCAAGTTTCAGAAGGAAACTGAGATTAGTATGTCTATCAATCTGTTTTGCTCAACCAGTAAGAGGCAGGCCAGTGATTTCTTTCCAATATCAAACTCAACTTTAGATAAACATCAACATTAGTGTGAAGTGAATAAGGCTTATTTACCCGTTGGGGATATGGCCATGTTGATTTCCTCATAAACAATGGTACAGTTTTGTTCACAGTTATTTAGATGTTAGATTCTTTCCTGTGTTTTCTAACCCCACACCAAAATTATACTCAGTGCTTTCTGCCCTCAAACCTATTCCTTCTCTCTTATCTTACTGAGATTGATAGCAGTCATGCATACAATCAAGCAGATCAGAAAGCTCAGACATCTTTGTTTTGGTTCCTCCTGCTCTCTAACCCTACATGTTCAGAAGATTCCTTTCTATCCTACCTTTTTGTATTTGGTCTCACATTTTTCTTTTTTTTTTTAAAGTTGGAAATATATAAATATATCAAACACCTTTTCTCACAGGTCGTTTGTAGAATCAGTTTTTAACCAAAATGATGTAGATGACTTTTTTGGGCAAACAGTCGTTTCAAGAAGCCATTATAAGGCCATTTTCAGAGTAGTTCTCTCTCTTTATTTATTTATTTTTATTTGAGTATAGTTGAAACACAATGTTACACGGGTTTTAAGTATACAACATAGTGATTTGACAAGTTTACACATTACACTATGTTTACCACCGGTGTAGCTACTGTCTGTCCCATTACATCACTATTACAGTATCATTGACTGCGTCCCTTATGCTGTGCCTTTTAGTCATGTGATTTATTCATTGCATAATTGGAAGACTATGTCTCCTCTCTTCTTCACCTTTTTTGCCCAACCTCCCCCCGCCTCACCTCTGGCAACCATCAATTTGTTCTATTTGTAGATCTGACTCCACTTTTTGTTTGTTTATTCATTTGTGGTATTTTTTTTTTTTTTAGATTCCACTTATGAGTGGAATCATATGGTATTTATCTTTCTCAGTCTGATTTACTTCACTTAGTATAATACCCTCTAGGTTCGTCCGTGTTGTCTCAGATGGCATGATCTCATCCTTTTTTATGGCTATGCAATATTCCACTGTGTGTGTGTGTGTGTGTGTGTGTGTGTGTGTGTGTGTGTACCATATTTTCTTTTTCTTTATCCATTTGTCTATTGATAGGCACTTAGGTTGCTTCTATGTCTTGGCTATTGTAAACAATGCTGCAGTAAACATCATTAGGGTGCATATATATTTTTTTTCAAATTAGAGTTTTCATTTTCTTTGGGTAAATACCCAAAAGTGATATTATTGGATCATATGGTATTTCTATTTTTAATTTTTTGAGGAAACTCCCTACCATTTTCCACGGTGGTGGCACCAATTTACATTCCCACCAGCAGTGCAGGAGGGTTCCTTTTTCTCCACATCCTCACCAACACTTGTTATCTCTTGTCCTTTTGATTTTAGCCATTCTAACTGGTGTAAGATGATTCTGAGGTTTTTGATTTGCATTTCCTTGATGACTAATGATGTTGAGTATCTTTTCATCTCTCTATTGGCCATATGTACATCTTCTTTGGAAAATTGTCTATTCAAGTCTGCTGCCCATTTTTTAGTCAGATTTTTTTTTTTTTTGGTAATGAATTGTATTCGTTCTTTATATACTTGAGATATTACCTCCTTTCTATTTGTATTGCAACCCCTACACGTTGTTCAACTCTTGTTACAGCTCAGCCAGATTTCTGGGCCCTAACAAAAAAAGTAGAGTGATTTCAGTTGCAAGAACTGAAGGATGGACTGAAAGAGGTGTTATCTTAATTACAGTTTAAATTTAATTAAAACTGATTAAATTTTTTATCTTCCCAATCAAGAAAGAAGTCCAGATGTAGGCATTTGCTGGATTGGTTAGCTGCTCAATGATGTCATCAAGGACCCACAAGCTCTTGCTACTTTTATTCTGCTATTCTCAGTGTCAGTAATATCTTCCTAGAAGTCACAAAATGGCTGCCACAGTATCATCATGTATTCTTCCCGGTCCCCTGCTCCCAATTTGACTTATCCCTCCTGTGTTGAGGGAACTAACTGCATTCTTCCTTCTATTATATTTCATAGTGGATATATTTACTCTTTGGGATCATGAGTTTTTTAATGGCATCAACTTATAACTGTATGTATCCTCACAGTGTCTTGCTCACAGGAGGTGTTCAATAAATGTACACTGAGTTAGATTAATTTATATTGTTGAACTTAAGGTACTTGAAAAGAACTATAACTCCAGACATTCCACCAATCTTCAAAGTGTCCTAATGAACTTATCTCTCACTAACATGAGCTAATCTCATTCTTCTTGGAGGGATTTTACTCTGTGCATGGTATATTGATGTTTGGCTGGAATGCAATTTACAGATTTGGAATTCCAAGAAGTTCAAAGTAAACAGAATAGACCAATTGAAGTGATTTAAAACAAACAATATTAGAGATGTGCTTGCATTCTGAACAAAGTCAAGTGCTGAAGGAACACTTATGGAAGGTGTTGATTTCTCATTCTTCTCATGCTTAGATAGCTTTAAATGTTGAAAACAAGAACTGTTCTTTCATGTTACTTTACTTTTATTAGGTCATTCAATTAATTTACTCATTTACTCAAGGGGCACTAAACACATACAAAGTAAAAACAATTTATTATTTTTAATACAAGGACCATGCAGACAAGTGTATTAATAGCTATGACAGGTGCACCAATAGCTATAACTTAAGTTTATTTCTCCAGTTACTTGAGTAGGGTTGGTATAAGATATGAAGGAGAGTCATGAAACATTTCTTCAATACGGGTCTCTTGGGCCAGGTACGAGGTCTCAGTTTCTTCCTGAGCTTCCTCTATCCACAATGGATCTTTCGACATGGAAAATTAAGCACCACAGAGTTAGGTCTTTTGTTTGGTTCTAGATATTTCCCACCAGTGACTTTTGACTTTCCTGAGCCAAAGAAAAACTGGTGTTTGCTTTCCTATAAACCTTTTTGTAGGATTTTCATAGGATTCTCCTGGTCTGCCATTGCTGCTTGCACTTGTCAGAAGTAATGGCTCACTTCTCAACCTCTATCTAATTAGAAAGACATCTACTCTATGAGATCATAAGGGTTTTGGGTTTTTTTGTCTTTATTCCTAGCCACTGATCATTTACAACAAATCATTTTCTAATTAAATATTATTTAACAGGGAAGATATTTTTATTCAATGTTCTTTTATTATATAAACTTTCTTTGCCTCAGTTTTCTCCTCTGTAAAATGAGAATAATAGTCATACCTAGGCTAGAGTTATTGAGAAATTAATATATGTAAACCATTAGAACACTTCCTTGTAGATAGTACATGCTCAATAAATGCTGGCTAGTACTAGATTTTAAATCATAATTAAGATATTTTTAAAATGTCTAATTGCCTACAAAATTAAAGTCAAACATCACTGAATTAATGAGACACTGAATAGATTTTGTATATTTGTCCCATCTGAAGATTTAGAGTGAGTTATTAAGAACTTGAAAAATAATAGTTTTTTTCCAAAACTTTCTCCTCTCTGAAGGTCCTTCTGGTCTTACATCATGGTTGAAGCTAGCATACATAACCTTCTTTTTTTTTTAAAGCACTAATGTCATTTTCATTTTAAAAATCACTATTAGTATTTTATATGTTTAAGATCTCAGGTATATTTATACATAGGCTACCAAAAATATAGCCAAATTCAGCTAAGTTTTTTAATCAGTTAAATTTATTTTTCAAAGGGATACAACTTAGTTATTAAAAATGTTAAAAATGCATTTGGTTATTGTTAACATTTTTCATTTGATTCATCATAAGACTATTATTTAAACTGTTGGAATTCTGTAGTTTGGATTTTTCATAATTACAATTAGGAATTAATAGTAGATTTTTATATTGCAAACATCTCAAGTTCAGACATTTCTATCCTGATTTTATTCCTGACTTCTCTGCATTTTGAGTATTTTGTCATTTAAATAGAAATATTAAACTTTAATAGTTTAAAGTGCAAACTCCCAATATTGTTTGTTTTAAATCACTTCAATTGGTCTATTCTGTTTACTTTGAACTTCTTGGAATTCCAAATCTGTAGTGGTGCAGTGCAGAAGAAAGATATTGAGGTTGTCCACTAAAAGGAAGATGTCAGCTTCAGGTAAAATGGAAATTTTGAGAATGAATTTCGTCTACTTAGTGTAGAAAAAGGTATTTAGTCTTGAGCATTTAAAAGAACAGGATTGTCTTTCTAAGCTAGTCACATTCTTGTAAAATAGCCACTTTTTGAAACAGAAACATCAGGATTGTTTAGTTTTCTGTGAAGCAGCATGTTTGGTAAACAAATGGATAGAATGGGAACATTTTTCAGCTTCCTGCAAAACCTTTAGATGCATGACTGCACATCATCTCTCCAAAGAGAAAATACAAATGAGAGGAACAACTTAAAAACTGTTGAAACACACACATTTGTCAGAAACATGAAAATTATGGAAAAGACCTCTTGCTACTATGAGTTATTATCCTTCATTAGACTTTGACTTTATTTGAAAGGGTAAATTTTTTTCCTAGCTATTTCAGAGCTTCTTTGATGTGCCAGTGGAAAAAAAAACAATAAAGTTTAAAATTAATTTTTCTGATTCAGAGTTTTATCTGAGTTTAAAGTGCAAACTCCCAATTTTTTCAACAAAATGCAAATATACAGAGAAAGATAAAAAATCATATCAACACTAAAATTAAGATTGATAACCCATTTCCAAAAGATGGTCAGAAATTTTATTTCCTTCCATAGAGGGGAAGGCACATGATTAAGAAAAACAGCTGGGGAGCTTCCAGGTTGGTGAACCCAAGGAGGAGACCAGGCAGAGTGGTGTGCCTGGAGAGCAGGGAAGCTCCATGTTCTTTCCCCATGCCTTGCCCTGTGTATCTCTTCCATCTGGCTGTTCCTGAGTTATATCTTTTTATAATAAACCAGTAATCTACCTGAGAAATTGTGCCCTGACCTCTGATTGCTGTCAGGATATGGCCTCTGCTCTTGATAAAAATAAAAACCCAAGAAGTCTGGTTTTAATAGCTTGAAAGACAATACAGTTATCCTGTTGTGATGCCCCCAAGGAACCCTGACTCTGGCCTACAGATTCTGGAGCTGGGAAGGTACCTTTCACCTCTGTCTGCTGCCAGGGTATGACTTTCAGCTCCTCCACAACCAAAGTCTGAGATAGTTGGACTTAAGGAGGAATAATATTGGACTCAGTGGCACACTGCTCTACCACAAGGCCTTTCTGAAGTGGAAATAGAAAACAAAGGTCGTCTTGGAGAAGAAACAGAATTATTGAATGGATATGATGACTAGGCTGGAGTGCCCAGGCTGGAAAAACAAAATCGTGGAAGCACTACAAGATTGGAATTCTGAGTGTTTTGATGATCCTGCCTCATCAAAACACTCAGAATTGATATGGTGATCCCCTGGATATTTTTTTCCTAATAAAAAATTGAGAAATGATTGCCTATTCTGTGAGCCATTCTGAGTCTAGAATGGCTCAGTTCGTTCTGGAAAGTGGTGCAGTGCATGACCTCCGAACAGCTGCCTCAGAGATATTGAAGGTCCTGTAGACATAGATTAGTCACTGAATTGGGGACACTATGTATGGTAAGGAGAGTTACAGCTCACTTCTACTCCTGGCTTCTAGGTGTCTTTGAATATGTCCTGTTAATGTTGTCCCTGGGAAAAGTCTGTCTCACTTAATAGATTATGGGGAAAATTTAATTTAAAATGTACATGAATACAATTTGAAAACTGGAAAAAAAAAAAAAACAGTTGGAAGCTCACCCATCCTTCACTAAATAAAAAGATATACCTGCAGATGGAGACTTTCATACCACTCCCTGACTATTGGGATCTGCACTGACCAACACTGTAGACATCAGCCACATGTGACTATTGAGCACTTTTTCAGTGTGGTTACTAGAAAATATAAAATCACATATGTGGCTTACATTTGTGGCTGTCATTATATGGGGACAATGCTAGTTTATAGTCTATATAATGGCTCAGATAACCATGGTCTGCACTCACTGTAAAACTAGGCAGCATATTTTGACTTGGTGGAGCTTCTGTTTGAAATGGCTAAAGTAGTTTTCTTCCTCATTCCCTAGTGACTTGGTCTCAGAAAACAAGGCAGAAACTAGGGATGGAATGAGGGTGGTGATTAACTACTGATGGTTTCTTACATCAGGAAGTTTGTGGAAAGGGATAACAAAGAAAGAGTCCTGATAGCAGTAAATATGTTGAAAATGGCAGTTTTTCATTTATGACATCACTGCAGCATGTTTGAGAACCAGCTAGGGAAATAGAATAAGAGCCATGCTGCATAAAACACTTCTACTTAATGGGAAATAAAGTGAGAGCTATGCCTTTCAACATAATTTTTAATTATAAATCTGAGAAGTAGGCTTATCAGTTCCTACAGAGAGAATAAGAACTAAGGGTAATCCTGATGTTCTATCTGGTGGTAAATTCCAAGTAGATATTTCTTCATTCAAACATGATTAAAGATTGGAGAAAAAAGAAAAGAGAAGAAACAAACCACTTGGACCAATAGGAAAAAAAACCCCATAGAACAAGGGAGTAGAAGCACCATACTGAAGGCTTGGTGGAAGAGCATAATTCTGGAAAAAAAAAAAAAAAACTTGAAAAAGGTTTAAAATTCACTTAAAATACTTAAAGTTTCACTGGAGCACTTCAGGAACAAATGACTATGTGGGGTCTTTAAATTCTGAGCCAAAGACAAGGTAAAAAAAAAAAAAGAAAATACTGGAAAGTTTCTACATTAGCCCTAAAAGAGACTTCCTTCTTATAGTCACCCAGTTGATGTCACTGAAAATGAGATTCTGATCCTGCAGTTGATAATTACATGGTTGATTGATGTTATAGCCTTGTCAGTTTTCATGTGAAAATAAAGGCTTTGGTTGGAAAGAATGAAACATTGAGATTTGAAATGGCTAAGTTTTGAAATGGCACAGCTCAGAATGCCTCAGAGCTCAAATCCCTCTGAGCTTCCTATACCAGTAAAAGTAGTTTTTGTTGAGTGGCTGATCTTGCCCTGCTTAGGGACTCTATTATGACTTCATCCGAGGTAGCTAGTTTGGAGAGGATGCTAACTTTCCACATGATCTATCTTTATTACCCTTCAGTGTCATCAGATAGTGAGAGCTAGAGAGCAGCATATTTCAAGGGGCCAATTATAAACCAACCCAGAAGGAAAAGTCTTACATTCCAAGAGAACTGTAACATTTTTCTAATTTATTTTGGGTAGGACCTGGGAAGTATGGTTTCCAGTATGGAAGTATGAAAGTAATGGCTCCTAAGAATTCTAGACCAGATAGGATAAAACACAATTTTAGAGTTTATTGATATAGTTATACTTAACAGAGATTTTGGATTTTGTGTTCTAGCTTGAGGAGTTTGGAATTATCTTAATTGTTTGCTTAGTTGGTAAGCCAGAAGTAGACTCAACCGTGGTTTGAATTGAATAAACTTGAGATACCAAACTGTGCCCTAATGCAGAAGATGAAATACAAATGATTAGGGATATAAAGATGAATATAAGGTGGATTTATCATGTATAACCAGTTCACCTTCCAACCCCATCCCCTGAGAGGGCTTAGAAGACATATCCATCATCAAGACATGGAAAAATACATTAAAATACATTAGATAACAGGGACCAATTCCCTAGAAAAGTGCTGCACTGGTTCCCTTTGAGGCTAGAAGGAAGGGTGATACTACCTTTGAAATATGTTTTCAGATTTCAGTTGGAATAATGGGATCCTGGGGTAGTAGAAGCTGGGAATCAACACTTAACCTCAAGTATCAAAATGGGTATGAGTACCATAATAGGCATCAGGCCTGGGATTTTTATAGCAGCTAACTGATCACTAAGACTGAATTTCATAGATAGCCCTCCAAAGTCTAAATTAGTCCTCAAAACCAAAAGAACTCTAGATATAATGAACCAAGGCCTGACTTGAGTCATTACCTGAGTCAACTGACAGAGATTTCAGTAAATCCTCCTAGTCTTCCCGAAAGGGGTCTGAAACCACTTCCAGAATCAGAAAATACTGATGGTTAGATTAGGATCAGAGGAAATATCCAGAATTTTGGAGGATTACAGACTCCTAGTTTGGAGTTATTTCCTGGGAACCCAGAATGCTACCGGTGCTGGGCTATCCCATTTAGAGTGGAGGCTTATGGAATTCAGGTGATAAATAGAGAATAAATCTCATAGTGAGCTAAGAGAGTCCATGAAGCTATTTGGTGTTTGTTTCATCAGTTCCTAAATGTGTAGTTGGAATATACCTTCTCAGCATCTTTCAGAATCCCCAATTCCTGTTGTTGTCTCTCTAACACATGGAGTAACACAATAGTACTGATAGAAAGCATGAAGTGGAAGTCCCTGGAGTTCCCATTAATTAACAAAATAGTAGACCAAAGCAGTATTTATCCCTGAGGAAATCAGGTGATATTACCTTGTGAAGTAATTGAATGATGGATCTTAGAAAATAAGAACAATTATTAACAAGTTTAATCAAGTGTGACTTCAATTCTAGATGCTGTTGCATTGGAGACTCTGGCACATTGATAATCCTCAATAATCTCAGAAGTGGATTGTTTTATGTGGCAAGGGTAGCTATATACTTTTACCAAATTATTGCAGGGCTATATCAACACTGTGATTCTAGACATTAGTCTAGACTGAGGGACTTGATAATTTTGCCCTCCCATAAGACATCATGATGATAGAACCTGATAAACAATAAGAAGGTATCTTTGACCCTCCCTGCTTGAAATGTGGTTCTCAAACCACCAGCAGCAGCAAACACCTGGAACCTCTTTAAAAATGCAGAATTGCAGGATTTCAGGCCTCATCCTAGGCCTGCTGAAACTAGAATTTTCATTTTAGCAAGATCCTCAAGTGATTTGTATGTACATCAACATTTTAGAAGCACTGCACTAAATTCTTTAGAAGATGGCTGTATATCTGGGTATCCACTTTTCTTGAAGGGCCGTTGGTCTGAGGTACAAATCTGTATCAATTCATGAACAATAGCTAATAATTTAGGCACATTATGAGGGTGTCAGGAAGGGCAAGATTGGAGGATTGGTGACAAGGAGATCTAGTGAAAAGGTTTGTGGATGGATCTATTTGGATAGATCTAGAACATGGCAGTGTTCACCTTGCATGTGGACCCCCATTACAGAAGAGTCTCTCAGTAATCAGGTGAAAGGTTGATTTACTTGCCCAAGCTCACACAGTTCCTACATGAGGAAAATGAAATTCGAACCTAAGCATTTTGGCTCCAAAGTCAACATTAGACATGCTGATGCCAAGCACCCTCAAAACCTACCTATAAGAAATTTAGTAGAGCAGTCTACTGTTTGTGATGCAGATTCCTCAGTGAAGGGCATGGTGAAAAGAGATGCCTCAGAAAGGTAGAGGAAGAAAAAAAAAAAAAAGGAAGTGGGTAGGGAGACACTCCCTTTTGCTATGTATGCTTTGAGCACTTGGAAAATGTGATTAAAGAGTGTTTAGATGTGTGAGCTGGAGAATGGTCATATCACAATCCACATGTTGTTGCCTTTGCACCAAATTCACTTTTTGGACTCTAGATCACATGATGCCTAAAAGCCAGAATCAGGTAAGGGTTTGACCAGAGAAGTGGAGCCCATATCTGTACAAGTCACTATTGGGAAGAAAGAAACTAAAGTTCAAGGTTCACTTCCTGTTCTTCTCCTGGTGCTGGATTCAACTCCACGGTTCCTGGAGTTCAGCTAAGTAATTCCTTGCTGGTTTATCATTTGGGAGTCCAGCCCCAGAGTGAATTAAAGATTTAAACACAAAACATGACACTTCTACCACTCACAAAACTACAAAAATATATCAGAAAATATCTAACTACTCTCAGAATTGACAAGGAATTTAAAATCATAAAAGCAATGCAAGAAATAATAAGATGTATGGGATGGTGGGCGCCTGGGTGGCTCAGTTGGTTAAGCGACTGCCTTGGGTTCAGGTCATGATCCTGGAGTCCCTGGATCGAGTCCCGCGTCGGGCTCCCTGCTCGGCGGGGAGTCTGCTTCTCCCTCTGACCCTCCCCCCTCTCATGTGCTCTCTCTCTCTCTCTCATTCTCTCTGTCTCAAATAAATAAATAAAATCTTTAAAAAAAAAAAAAGATGTATGGGATGGTATACATGTCTCATATTTCTAAACATCAAAAACAAACTTCAAAAGAAAATGGAAAACATATAAAATGTATTCATGGCAAATAAGACAGCCAAAATGTCCTTAATAATAATAATAATAATAATAATAATAATATTTAATGGCTAAGAAAAACCATGATTCTCCAGAGGGGGAAAAAAAAAGGGAACTAAATCAACAGTTAAATGCTTCACCACAATAAGACACTCACATGCCCAAAAAATGTATTTTAAAGTAATCTCATTCAGGGCGCCTGGGTGGCTCAGTTGGTTAAGCGACTGCCTTCGGCTCAGGTCATGATCCTGGAGTCCCTGGATCGAGTCCCGCATTGGGCTCCCTGCTCGGCGGGGAGCCTGCTTCTCCCTCTGACCCTCCCCCCTCTCGTGTGCTCTCTCTCTCTCTCTCATTCTCTCTCTCAAATAAATAAATAAAATCTTTAAAAAAAAAAGTAATCTCATTCATAAGAAAAGAAATGTGATTAAAACACTGAAACTCTATGTTTAATTCATTAATCTAAGACATAAAATAATTCTCAATGCTGGCCAGGTTTTGGTGAAATAGGCATTCTTATTTCTAGTTGGCACAAGGATAAATTCGTTCTGTTTTTCTGGAAAGCAGCACATCCATGTGCTTCAAGAGGCTTTCCCCCAATTATTTGACCCAGTTATTTCATTTCTAGGATTCCATCCCAAGGACATTACCGTAAATAGGGACAAATATTTGAGTACAAGATTATGCGCTATGGAATTTTTACTGGGAAAATTATAGACAACTCAAATAGTAAACCAGAGGGAAATTGTTTAATAAATTATAGTCTGGCCATGTAATACAAAAACATATGAGACCATTAAAACTTATATCTTTAAATAGCATCCATAACATAGTTTGAATATGCTCGTGATAAATTGTTAATTTAAAAATCAGTAAATAATCTAAACAGATACAATTTAAGTAAGTCATATAGATAGATAAAAAGGTGGACATGGAACTGCATTTAAAGTTACACTGTTTATATCAGATGGTGGTATGCTGTGGACAATCTAATTTTTTTTATAACTCTCATATTTTTAATACCATAAACATATGCTACTATTATTACCAGGAAACAATATGAATTTTAAAATTACCAGACCTGTTTTATTCGTTGTTGTGATGTTCTTTATTCTTATCTTTTTTCCGCCTTATTCTTACCTTTTCCAGTATTTTAGAGTACTTTAGGGAATACCTATGAGATGAATGAATATGCAGAAGTGCTTTGAAATATCTTTGGAGAGGTCATTGGTGAATTACCTGTTTTTGAAATTTTTAAAAAAATAGTTATACTATTTTGACCTGTGCAATCTTTCCATTATTTGATATTTATTTTAAAAAATATGTAGCAACTTCTTTCCTAAAATATTTTAAGGCAATTGATAGTACAGAGTATATGCAATAAGTTATTTTGTAAGTAGATGGAAATGTTATAAGCAAATGGAAACTTAGGGCTAGGAGAAAAAGGAAGAAGCAAATAAGCTACTGATAGGCATTGCCATAAATTTCTGTGATTGAGCATTAGACATGACTCTGTGTGTGTGTGGCTAGGATAAAAGGAAAACCATTGAAAATGTCATAAGTCTTATTATCAGGAAGGAAACGGCATGCTTGGGGAATGGGCTAGGAGTGGGTAGGGAAAGGGTCATTAGAATGTTTGAGGAGTGGAGCATGTGTAGTTTGAAGTCCTCCTTCAAAGGTGATCATGGTTAATGCTTCTCTGCCAGACATTCTCTCCTAATTAATGTCTGGCAGAAATGGGTGTTAGGAGAAGACTCTCCATGGGCCTCTCATGTTTCTGCAAGTCCTCCAACTAGAGGTGCTGATTGCCTTTATCTTTACAAGGATTTTTGTGCAGAAGACAACCTTTAAATAGAGAGATGATGTCTCCCTCGAGAGTAGAAGACAGGTTTGCTTCCTGTCCAATATGTTCAAGACAGCTTCTTCCTCGAGCAAAAGTCACGTGGATTTGCTTGGTGCCCATTGTAGAAGATTAGGGTTCTTTAAATATGGGGCTTTTCAGCTGTGATTCAAAGTCATTGTGTGTGTGCAGCATCCACCTGCCATGGGACTTGGGAGGTGAAGAGGAGTGTGGCGGACAAGGGGCTAACGGTGCCTGCTATGTGTGGCGCAGTGAGGTTCTTGCGTGTTGTCCTAGGGAGCGTGTCTTTTGCCAGCATCTGTGAAACCAGAAGACTAACTAACTTATTAGCCTGAAAACAGGGCAAAATTGCAGACTCTCCACAGTTTTTGACAATGATTTGAAGGAAGAGGCTTTTCTTGAAGCCCAAGGCTCACAGGCCTGGGCAAGTTTGGGAATGGATCCTTCCTGAAGTGAAAAGAAGAGAACAGAGGAAATCCCTGATAGCTCGTGAGGGCCCCCAATAGCTTTACTTAAAGGAAGCTAATTACAGTGACATTATATGAGTTAATCAAACAGGTCAACAAGGCAGGTAATAAACAAACCCTAGCAATTCCTAAAGATCCTTTACTACTAGATATTAGTTAATTGTTGAAGCAATGGCTCAAAAACTTAATTATTTTTAAATAACTTCTTATTCATGCTGAAGAAATCAAGCTAAAAAGATGTCTTCTTTTTGTGTAACATTTGTACATAATGACACCAATGCGCGGCATGCTTAAGTCTTCACACTTCAAAGAAATGACCTTTAAGCCACACTTAGGGAAAGTAAGCTAAAATCAGTGGGTATTCCAGTTGCCAAGGACACTTGTAATCATTTCCTTAATTGTCTTTGACAATCTTATCATTAAAGATGTGGGACATTAATTAATGACGGAACATCTATTCCTGGAAAAAGAGGCCTTGGAGGCACAATGGAGAGCTTATTCTCCGTACATTCTTTGTGAACGCTGTGTCTACAGCGTGGGTCATCCCTGTTGCAAGCGTTGCCCGGATGGCATGTAAACATGTGGAGCACTCGCTTGTATGAGAATTGGATTGAATAAAACCAATGCTGACAATGCTGAAAATATGTTCAAAACCAATGGTTCCTAAAGAAGCTTTTATGCCTAGATTAGTATCAGTGTTTAATTGACAGCCTCTTCACTTGGTTAATTACTTGGTCTATTGTGGCAGGGAGAGGGAGAAAAGGACAAAAAGCATTTGTGTTATGAATAGTTGCCAATAAGGGAATCAAATGAGAGAAAGCTGAACACCCTGCTACAGAATACTGTATTACATAAAGTCTTCCTTGTATACCGTATGAATTTTGTTGAATGACTGTCCTTAGAAAAATGGGAATTGTTGAAATAGGCCCTGTCTTTCAAAACACAAATTAGTGCCTTTGTGTTTTTAAGATACCATGGGGGACAAACTCTGGGGCGAACTTTTTGCCTTCAGGTATCTTCTGCCGTAAATAAAGGGATACAGAAACTGAGATATAAAAACGTACTGAGGATTAATTCTTTGTACCTTTGAACTTCTTTATAAATTAAATGGGTTTTTTTTTTCCACAAAAGGAAACAAAAGAAGTTGAGATACTGTGAAAACATATGCACACACTTATTCTTTATACCTTTAATTTATAATACTAGAGTTTGTAATAGATGTTTCTTTTCTAGATTTTTTTGAAAGAATTTATGGGAATCCCTATATATTCTGCAATAGTACGATGATGTTCAAAGGCATTGAAAATATTAATAGATTCAGAAAAGGAGCCAGTTTTAGTTGTCTCCTTTCATGGTACATCCTCATCAGTCTGACCTCCAAATGAAGTTGCTCCCAAGACTGAGTCTAGGGCTTAGCCTATGGTCCTCTGCTCTTCTCTTTTTCCAAGTATTTCTTTGGTGACCTCATTTAGTCTCATGGCTTTAACCATCATCCATATACTGATGATGTCCTTCATTGTATTTCCAGCCTGTGCCTCTTCTCTGAGCTCCACTTGGATGTCTGTTGAGCTGTTGAGTATCTTAAACTTACTGTGTTCAAATCTAAAACCTCCACGGTCCCCTTCTGTTCTGCATCTCCCACTGCCCTCTTGTTTATTACTCCATTTTCTCTCTACCCCCCTATCATCCCGACAACTGGAATAGATCCCAGAAAATTGTGGGTTATTAAAAAAATCTCTCACCACTTTTTCATTTCTTACCTATATATTACTATAGTCCTCTAGCTGAGACCCCTCTTCTATTCTCTTCTCTTTCATACTATTTTCAGTTGCCTTTCTTTAAAACCTAAGCACTTTACATATGCTACCTCATTTTAATTTTCATAAAACATTCTGGCATGAATACAGTTATACCAATTTTATAGATAACCTGAAGATCAGAAACATTAAGGCATTTATAAGGAGCAGAACCTGACTTTAAGCCCAGCCGTCCTGATTCCTATGTTTATGTTCTTTCTATTAAACTACATTGTGTATAATATTCAGGATATTAAACACCTGTTAACTTAATGAAAACATTAGTCAGACCAGTTGTTTCCTGTCATCAGATACTGATGGAATGAATACTTCATTTTCAGGCATTGGTTTTGTTAGGAACAAACCTGTATCTAGACTTTAATAAGCCTCTTGCTTCGTGTGGGCTGGAAGCTGAGCAAGTCACTGTTCTCTGTGGAAAAAGCAATGGGAACATTGGACAGGGAGCCAAGGAAAAGCAGAGGGAAAGAGCATGACTTGGCTCTACCAGTCAAAACTTGATCTGTGCCACGCATACTCATTCAAATGAATTTATGGGCTTTTTAAAAAGATCATCATTAGTGCCAACAGTCGAAGCCAAAGAGTCATGCCATGCTGACGGATGTGAGGGACACTACAGAACTAAGTGGTCAGGCAAGTCCTACAGTTTTATCCCAAGAGGCATCACACTTGGATTAATATTTAGGCAAGATGTTTTTCTTTTTGTTTCAGTTGAAAAAAGAAATAGACCTCACAAGTCATCTAATTTGTCCTCTTTAATTTAGGCCTAGATTTGTCTGTGTCCAAATGAATATCTTCTGTGTGCTTAAAGATTTCTAGACCAGAATTACCCCCCGTTGCCTTATTCCACCAGAATGGCAGGGATCATTACACTGATTGTATGCTGATCTCTGTACATAAATGTGATATCAGCCCAACAAAAGTCAAGATTAGAAGACATTTGCTGAGTGCTTATTATATGCAAAGTAGGTATTATTATTCCCAGTTTGCAGATGAGAAAATTAAGACTCAGATGGGTTAAATAACTGGCTAAAGTCGCAAACATTCTCTCCAGGCTCTCCACCTGCAGCCTAGTGTTCTTGATATTAAAATGAAAATCTAGGACAACAACAACAACCACCACAACAAAAGTAAACACCCTGCATTTTGATAATGACTTTTTATTTACATTGAAATCCAATCATTCTACCTATGTGAACACAGGACCTCATACACAGTTGACATTATATCATAATGCCACTTCTGTGGACTCATTGCTGTGATTTTATCCATAGAGAATATATTATTCAGACAAAATAATCGTTGAATATGCTTAATTTGTTTATTTTCTGTGTATCCCCACTCAGAACATTCTTTTTAATCCATAAAAATGAGTTTATTATTACTGAAAGTGTAGTTTCATATCCATTATGCTTAAAGTCCAGTTTAAGAATTGGAACCACCAGCCACTTTAATAATAGAGACATAGCAGAATGTTATAGGACCAGGCAATTCTCTAAAGAATACATCGATACCATAAGATATCTTCTTAAAACTGGTCGGTGCAAACAAAACCGCCTATCTAATTTGTTTATAATCCCTGCGTAATACATCCAATTTGACTCTAGGATGTACTAGGATTTAAGATTTATTGTGCCAAGATTACAGTGAGATTTCCTAGATATTTATCACCAATGAAAGAAACGCCTGTAATGTTTATCCCAGAAATTCACGCACAGAATTACAGTAACCTGCTGCTCATTACAGGTTAAGAGGCACGTACATGGGAAATTCAACGCCTCAGTGATAGTCAGGGTTTGGACAGGCAGTTTGACAGACATGGCTGTGTTCCTGCCAGAGGCACAGGTCTCTATTTCAAAGCAGGCAAAATGAGAAGACAAAAGTAGAGAAAGAAAAGAGCTAGGTAAGAAGTCAAATGAAAAAATGATTAATGATGTTTTGTGGATAGCAAAACCAATCACATACCAGTTCTATGATTATTCCAAGATATAATTTAAATATACTAGTGGGTATCTGACTAATGTGACTATAATTGTCTACATTATTCATTATATAAATCCTTAAGTCTAGAATTTTATTCCATTCCTACACATACATATGTACATAAACACACACATATAACAATTAAATAAAATTCTAGATTTTAAATATAGAATTCTCACCTCCTGGTCTCTCTTTAAACCTTACAAATGAGCTGATTTTTTCCATCTGAGGAACTGAAACTGTTCATGTCAAGGTCACCAATGTTCTCCATGCTGCCAATCCCAATGGACACCCCATCCTCATCTTAATTTGATTTATTAACAGTGTTCAACACAATTGACTAGTCCCTCTTACCTGAAACATTTTCTTCTCTTAACTTCTGTGAAACATATGCTTCTGATTATGGAGATGTCCTGTGACAAGGGAATTGAGACTGTGGTGCCAGACTGCCTGGGTTTGAATCTTAGCTCATACACTCACTGACTCCTGTGCAAATTAGCTTTCGCTGACTATAACAATCCTCATATGCAAAATGGAATGATACTAACGTTTACCTGGTAGGGTTGTTATAAGGATTCAATGAGCTAATATTTATAAAGCATTTAGAAAATTGCCTGGCACATAGTAAGCACTGTAAGAATGTTAGCTATTATTATTATTAGCTGTTCCTGACTACTTTCTCTTGGTCTTCTTTGCTGATTCAACTTAACCTATAAACATTGGCATTCCCTGATGCAGGATCTCTATCTATGTCCTCTTCTAGTCCTGGAGCTTCAAATTTCATTTATTTGTTGATGACTCTCAAATATAAGCTCTCCTCTGGACTCCAGACTCCCATATATAACTGCCTAACTCAAAATAGCCTAAACTGTAGACAAATATAACAAGAAGTCCTAAGGCAAAGTTGTTATAAGTAACAAGTTGGATTTAGCAGCTGAAAGATACCAGTACAACCTCAGAGTCTTTACATTTTTTTCACTTTTTCATCTTTAGCACATTAGCTAATTTCCTGGTCACAAGATAGCCATCACATTTATATCCAACAATGTCTGATGCAGGGTTTCTCAACCTTGGTGATATTGACATTTGGGTCTGGATAATTCTTTGCTGTGGGTACTGTCATATGCATTGTAGGATGCTTAGCAGTATTCCTGACCTGTAATCACTAGGTATCAGTAGCATCCAGAAGTTGCCCAATGTCCTCTGGGGTACAAAATTGCTCCCAGTTGGGAATCTAGACTAGTTTAATGAAAGAAGAAACTAACTCCTTTGTGAGTCTCTTTTTATAAATAAGGGAACCCTTCCCAGAAAACTACCCCATAGGTCTCATTGTGTGGGTCTCTGTCACTGGCCTTTTCTTGAACCAGTCACTAGCCAGATAGATTGGATTGCTATAATTGGTTTATAGAGATTAGCATTTACTCTGGGGGTAAGAGTAGACACTTGAACAGAATTGGCTGGGCCTTCCAGAGAGAAGAGAGTGTTGGTAGGAATGAACAGTGGCCAGGTCTCACCTACCTTGTGTTTATACTGAGATTAAAAGTCAGTCTATGCCTTTCTTATCTTGGCTCCCACACCTGTCCTCATCGCTCTCTATTCCAGCCACACAGTCTTCTTTCTGTTCCTCAGATACACGTTTCCAGTTCCCATTTCAATCCCTATGCTAGTTGCTCTTCTTGGAATTCTCCTTCTCCAGTGCTTTTTATTGGTGGTACTTTCTTGTCATTTAGGTCTCAGATCAAGTGTCACCTCCTCAGTGATTCCTAAACCTAAATTAGCATCCTTCTGTCCAGTTACTATTTATTTTCTACATGGTACTTGTTACTTTTTAAAATGTACTTGTTCATTGTTGGCTTCCCACCAACAAAAGGTAAACTGCTACAAGCAGGAAAATCATTCTTTTTGTCTTTCATCATATCCCAGCACTGACTACAGGACCTAGAATATTATAAGCACTCAATGAATATCTATTGTGTGAATAAGTGAATCAATGAATGAGGAACCTGAGAAATGTGTTCTGGAGCACATGGGAGGAATCACCTGAGAAACTCTCAGAAATAGTTGAGGGACACTTTAGTGTGATAATTTTCAGTACTCAGTTTGCAATGGGCCCATTCTATAGACTTTGGAATATAAAATATATATATATATAAAGTGACCTCCACTTTGTGCCAAGAAGGAGTAATAAGGACAAGATTTACTATCCTACCTTAAACAACTAGAAACCAGGCAAAACATAGGAAACAATTGTTTTCAGACATTGGACACCAGGCAGCACAGGACAGCAACTCTTAATAGATGGGAAACAAACCAGAGGAGCCCTACCATGCCCAGCTTAATGCCTGGGGAGTCCCCAGGCCACCTTGCAGAGAAAGGGAGCCCAGGCAGACCCCAGTAGTTTCCCACAGTTTTAGAGACGGAGTTGGGAGTTCAGGGATACCAAGGTCAGTAGAGTTTGCAAAACAAAATACTGGAGAGGAGAATGCTGCATAGAGACAGAATTTGGGAAATCTGCAGAGTGCCTCTGCCCACCATCTATACCTGAGGACTGATCAGCACGTGCATGTAAGGAGACTGAAGCCTGGCGGGGGGCGGGGAAACACCCTAAAAGAGGCAGGTAGAGCAATCCTAGGAGCTGTCATTCAGAATAGTATATGTTCCAACAACCACAGTGTAAAACCTTGTAATATATACGGCATCTGATAGACTACTCTGAAGGGTATTGCCGCAGTAGTGCAGAAAACTTGCTTGAGTCTGAAGGCTGCTCTAACTTGGGATGACAAGACTCAGTGGCAAGCCTTGAAAGGACAAAATGATTTCCAAGTAACTTAAGTGCCTATCAGAATGGAAACTGAGAATGCTTAATGGAATACAAGAATATCTAACACTCAATAAGGTGAAATTCACATCTAGCATCTAATAAAAAATACTAGGCATGCAAAGAAGTAAAAATGTGACTCATAAGAAAAGCCATCAAAAAGAATGAAATCTTGCCATTTGCAATACCGTGGATGGAAGTAGACAGTATGCTAAATGAAAAAAGTCAGAGAAAGACAAATACCATACGATTTCACTCATGGGTATAATTTAGGAAACAAAACAGATAAACACAGGGGAAGGGAAGGAAAAATAAAATAAGATAAAAACAGAGAGGGAGGCAAGCCATAAGAGACTCTTAACTACAGGGGACAAACTGAGGGTTGCTGGAGGGGAGGTGGGCAGGGTATGGGGTAAATGGGATGGGCATCAAGGAGGGCACTTGTGATGAGTACAGGGTGTTATATGTAAGTAATGAATAACTAAATTCTACTCCTGAAACCATTACTACACTATGTGTTAGTTAACTTGAATTTAAATAAAAACTTGGAGAAAAGAAAAAAAGAAAGAAAAGCCAGTGAATACAAATAGATTTCGAAATGTCACAGATAGTAGGATTAATAAGTAAGAACACTACATTTGTTATTACTATAGTCCACATGTCCCAAAAGGAAGAGGAAAGCTAAAGATGTTAAGAGAGACCTAGAAGATATTTTTTAAAGGCAAAACTGGAATTTTTTAATGAACACTATAATGTCTAAGATGAAAAATACAATGAATGGGACTATTAACAGATTAGAAACTGCATAAGATTAGTAAATTTGAAGAGATAATAAAAAAATAATTATTAAGAAGGGAAAAAATCCTGAAAAAACTCTACAGCTTTAGTGATCTTTGGAGCAACTTTTAACAGCCTTACATACATATAATTAGCATGCCCAAAATGGAGGGGGCAGGGTAACAGGAGAAAAAGTTGTGAGCAAATAATGCATGAAAATTTAAAAATTTGATGATGAAAGTAATAAACCCACATATCCCAGAATTACAATGAAATGTAAACACAGGAAACTTGAAAAACTGCACCAAAGTACAACACAATCAGATTGCTTCATACCAACCAAAAAAAAAAGACAGTCAGTGTTTTTTTAAAAAAAGACACATTTGCATTCAGAAAATAAAAATAAGACAGTGCACTTGTGATGGGCACTGGGTGATGTATGGTACTGTTGAATCACTATATTGTACATCTGAAATAATATAAACTGTATGTTAACTATACTGGAATTAAAATAAAAAATAAAAAAGTGGAACAACATTTTTAAAGAAACTTTAAAAAAATTATGATATAATTCACATACCATAAAATTCATCCTTTTAAATTGTAAAATTCAGTGATTTTTAGTATAGTCACAATTCCTTGCAACCATCACTACTATCTAATTCCAGAACACTATTATCACCCCCAAAACAGTCAGTCTCTGTTCCTCATTAGCAGTCAGTCCCCCATTCTCCACCCCCAGCCATAGCAATTACTAATCAACTTTCTGTCTGTGGATTTGCCTGTTCTGGGCACTTCATATGAATGGGAACATACAATATGTTACCTTTGGTGTCTGACTTCTTTCACTTAGCATGATGTTTTCACAGTTCACCCATGTTGTAACATTTATTAGTACTTCATTTCTTTTTGTGGCTGAATAATATTATTGTATTGATATACCATATTCCGTTTCTCCATTCGTCAGTTGATAGACATTTGGATTGTTTCCACTTTTTGGCTACTATGAATAATTATTCACACTTGGTACTACTTTTTGTGTGGATATATATTTTCATTTCTTTTAGGTAAATACCTAAGAGTGGAATTGTTAGATCATTATGGTAGTTCTGTTTAATTTTTTAAGGAAGTTCCAAATTGCTTTCCACAACGGCTACATCATTTTATCTTCCCACAAACAAGTATGAGGGTTCCTATTTCTCCACATCTTTACCAACATGTGTTACTGTTTATCTTACTAATTATAGCCATCTTTATGCTGTGCAATGGTACTTGTGGTTTTGAGTTTCATTTCCCTAATGATCAGTGATGTATGTGCATATTTGCCATTGATAGAAATTCTTGGGAAAATTACCTATTCAAATGCTTTGCACAATTTTTAAATTGTGTTGTCTTTTTATTGTTAAGTTGTAAGAGTTCCTTCTATATTCTGGATACAAGTCCCTTATCAGATATACGATTTTCTCTGAATATTTTCTCCCATTCTGTGCTTTATATACAAAATTTTTGATGTTGTCCTTTGAAGCACTAAAGTTTTAAGTTCAATTTATCTATTATTTTTCTTTTGACACTTCTGCTTTAGGTCATATTAAAAAAACCATTACCAGGGTGCCTGGGTGGCTCAGTCAGTGTCCGACTCTTGATTTCAGCTCAGGTCATGATCTCCAGGTTGTGGAATTAGGTCCCACATGGGGCTCCGCACTGGGCGTGGAGCCTGCTTAAGATTCTCTTTCTGTCCCTCCCCACCAGCCTGCCACTAAAAAAAAAAAAAAAAAAAAAAAAAAAAAAGGAGAGAGAGAGAGAGAAAACAAAAAACGACAACATCACCTGATCCAAGGTAATGATCATTTACACCTATGTTTTCTTCTAAGAGTTTTAAAATTTTAACTACTATGTTTAAGTCTGATCCATTTTTAAATTGTGGTAAAATACACATAACATAAAATCTACTACCTTAACCACTTTAAATCTACAGTTTAGTGGCATTAAGTACAGCAACATTGTTGTGTAGCTATCACCATCATCCATCTCCAGAATTATTTTCATCTTGCACAATCAAAACTCAGTACCCATTAAACCATAACTCCTCATTTCCCACTCTCCTAGGCCTTGACAATCACTGTTCTACTTTCTGTCTCTATGGATTTGCTTACTCTAGATACCTCATATAAATGGAATCATGTAATATTTGTACTTCTTATGACTGGTTTATTTCACTTAGCATAATGTCCTCAAGGTTCCTCCATGTTGTAGCATGTACCAGAATTTCCTTCCTTTTTAAGGCAGAATGGTACTGTGTGTGTGTGTGTGTGTGTGTACCACATTGCATTTGTCCATTCATCTGCTGATGGACACTTGAATTGCTTTCATCTTTTGGCTATTATAAATATTGATGCTATGAACGTGGGTGTACAAATATATACTTTAGTGTCTGGTTTCAATTCTTTTGCTTGCTCATATGGTAATTCAATTAATTTTTTTGAAGAACCCTGTACTGTTTTCCATAGCAGCTGTATCATTCTTCATTCCCAACAACAATGCACAAGAGTTCTAATTTCTCCACAACCCTGTCCACGCTTGTTATTTTATTGTTGTTTTTTATAGTAGCCATCCTACTGGGTACAAGGTGGTATCTCACTGTGATTTTGACTTTCATTTGCCTAATAATTAGTGATGTTGAGCATCTTTTCATATGCTAGTTGGCCATTTATATATATCTTCTTTGGAGAAATGTCTTTTCAAGACCTTCACTCATTTTTTATTCAGGTTGTCTGGTTTTCCTTGTTGAGTTATAGAAGTTCTTTACATATTCTGAATATTAACCCCTTACTGGATGTATGATTGCAAATATTTTCTCCCATTCTGTGGATTACACTTTCACTTGATTGTGTTTTTTGATGTACAGAAGTTTTTGATTTTTGATGTAGTCCAATTTATCTATTTTTTTCTTTTGTTGACTGTCGTAGTAAGTCTGGTCCATTTTGAGTTAATATTTTATTATGGGGTGAGACAGGGTTTCAAATTCATTCTTTTTCGTGTGGCTATCTAACTGTCTCCATTTCATTTGTTGAAAAGATTGTTCTTTCCCCATTGAATTGTCTTGGTGTTTTTGTAGAAAACCAATTCACCATAAAAGTAAGGGTGTATTTCTGAACTCTAAATTCTAGTCTATTGATTTATGTATCAATCTTTATGTCAATACCATTATAATGGTATTGTAATACCATTATAGTGGTATTGTAATACCATTATAGTGTTCTTGTAATAAGTTTTGAAATGTGTGAGTCTGAGTTCTCTAACTTGGTCCTCTTTCAAGATTGTTTGCCTATCCTGGGTTCTTTGTATTTTCATAGGAATTTTACAAAATCTTGTCAATTTCTGAAAAAAGGGTAGCTGAAATTTTGATGAGGATTGCATTGAATCTGTACATCACCTTGAAGATTATTGCCATCTTAATAAATTTGTCTTCCAATATATGAACATGATATGTTCCCATTTATTTAGATTTGTTCTCATTTCTTTCAATGATGTTTTATGGATTTAAATGAATGAGTCTTAAATTTATTTTGGTAAATTTATTCTTAAATACTTTATTATGTTTTGAAATTATAAATGGAATCATTTTCTTAATTTTAAGTTTGCTCACTGCTACAGCAGAGCTGAGTGTGGAGCCAGACACACTGGGGGGCTCAATCTCATGACTCTGAGATCATGATCCCAGCCAAAAACCAAGAGTTGGTTGCTCAACCGACTGTGCCACCCAGGCGCCCCTCTAAGAAGTTTTTAGATTGCTAACTCAATATCTTTACTTGATACAGATCTATTCTGATTTTCTTCTTTAGTCAGTCAGTAGTTTTTGTCTTTCTAGTAATTTGTCTGTTTCATCTAGGTTATATAATTCATCAATTTCATCTAGGTTATATAATCATCTATGTTATGTATTTATACATAAATACAGTTGTTCATAGTATTTCCTTTATAATCCTTTTTATTTCTGTAAGGTCAGTAGTAATGTCCCCTCTTTCATTCCTGATTTTTAGGAACTTAAGTTTTCTCTCTTTCACCACTTTAGTTAAACTTACATAAACCTTGTTAATCTTTTCAAAGAAACAAACTTTTCGGGCGCCTGGCTGGTTCAGCCAGTGGAGCATGCAACTTGACCGCAGGGTCATGGGTTCAAGCCCCATGTTGGTGTAGAAATTGCTTAAACATTAAAAAGAAAATCTTTAAAGAAAAAGAAAAAAACAAACAACTTTTGGTTTCAAATATAGCCATTTATGGCTAAACTTCCCTCTAAGCACTGCTTTAGCTGCATCCCATGGGAGTTGGTGTGTTGTGTTCTCACTTGGTTTATCTAGAAGTTCTTCCTAATTTTCCTTTTGATTTCATCTTTGACCCATTGATTATTTACATGTTGTTTAAGTTCCCCATATTTGTAAATTTTCCAGATTCCTTTCTGTTACTCTTTTCTAATTTTGTTCCACTGTGGTCATAGAACATAGTTTGAATGATTTTAGTACTTTTAAATTTATCGTGGCTGTTTTATGGAATAACATATGTCCTCTCCTGGAGAATGTTCCATGTGCACTTGAGAAGAATGGGTATTCTGCTATTTGGGGTGGGGTGTTTTATAGATGTGTATTAAGTCTAGTGGTTTATGTGGTAATGAAGTCCTCTAATTCCTTGTTGATCACCTGTCTAGTTGTCCTATCATTGAAAATGGAGTACTAAAGTATCCAGCAATTGTTGAATTGTCTGTATCTCTTTTCAGTTCTGTCTATTTTGGCATTATGTATTTTGGGACTCAATTGTTAGGTGCTGTGCTAATAATTATTATATCTTCTTGATGAGTTAAAGAGCCTTTTTTTGTTTTTTATTATTGACAATTGGGATACATAAAATATGTAAATTCACACACAGATATATCACTATTTGTAGTTTTGACAAAAGCTTATGCCCTACCAATATAAAAATTCTAATAAGTGCTATTTCATGAGATTCCCATCAAAAAGAAAAAAAAATATGTGGTGAATTTACAATATTCTGCACTACATTACCGAGCACATTCTTCAGGGGAATATCTTCTTTTTTGATTAGGTATTAATGAAAATTGAAAACCTGGCTTATAATTTTACACATCAGATAAGAGGAAAAGTTTTCTAAAAACTAGCTTCTACCTCAAAATGGTTAAGACTCCATTTCTCCTCTACTGCACATTCTTTGGGTATTGGGGTTATAAGACACTATCAGAGAATTTTCTCTGCCAGCAGGCTATTTTGTTTAATATTTCCTCTGTTCCTGGTCTTTTGTGTCACAATACTGCGTGAGTTGCCCCAACAGGCAGAAGGAGTATTCCCAGGACTTTGCTACACTCAAAAATGACTTCAAATCCCATAACTGTATCTCAGTAGACCACAGCTAATTGCATCTTCAATTCAACTTTCTGTTAGCCAGATTCCAAAAAGGATCACATCTACGCTATAATGCCACCCCCAACATGAAGGTCAGAGTGATCGAGGGAAAGTCAGAGTGGAAAAAGGATAGTAGTCTTATCTATTGTTGTGAAATTACCTTTCTTTTGATGATTTTACAAAAAGAGATGACACATATACACATTGCTAGGGCCTTCCAGGATCTTAGAAGGAGACCTGCACAAAAGTGAGGGACCTGAAATTTAAGCTTATGTAACTTGTTGTAAATCCACCTCTGGTCCCAACTCAAGAAGCTTTGTAATAAAAACTGTCATTCACGCATAAAAGCCATTCCACTGCTGAATGTTAGTGCTCTTCTTCAAACTACCACCCGAAACTCTTTTCTCTTACACCCTATGTTGTTAACCATATTTACTGAGCACCTACTATACACTATTGTTCTGTACTCAGCCCTGGACATGCAATGATGTGTAAGATATACATGCTGCTTCCACTCAAAGAGCTTAGAGTCAAAGGCAATACCTATCCCTCCCTAGCTAGAACACTTCAGGTTTGCAATCAGCCGTCTGCCTTCTTAGGCCTTGTCCCGCTGTGACTAATTCTTTAGGCTACATTCAGGCTAAGATTGGCCTGGATCACCACACCACAGCCCAGTTCACAGAACCAACGTGGCTTCCCATCACACTGGACTTTAGGGTCAGATTCTTTATCCTCAGTTACAAGGCTCCTATTGCACTCCCCTGAACAATTCAGTGAGCTCATTTCACTGTGTTCCCTATCCCATTACCCCCCTTCAGCTCATGAGAACTTCCTTCTGCCATTTGCCCTTTCCATCCAGATATTCCTCTTTTGGATCTTCATTGCCTCACTTGCAGAATTACCTCACTCTGTGCAGAATGCTCCTCACACCGGGTGACTATCTCACTCAAAGCTGCCCATCGCATGACCTAAATCCTACTTGGATCAAGTGAGATAGTTTATCTTCATCACTTACCATACACTTTTGGGGAAAAATTATAAATTCACTTTCTACATAAAATCAAATTACTAATTATCATTTAGTCCTGAACAGGAGCATGATACAATGCAATTAGTGATCATTTTTTAAATATGTGGTTTTAGGTAATACTTTCAATGCTCACTTTCAGCAAGAAATCATTCTTTTCTAAGTGGAATTTTGGAGGAAAAAGACTTAGAATGATGAAAACTGGTCGCATTCATACACAACAGCAATCTTTATTCTATGATTCAGAGCTAGAGTTCATTGAGGTGGTGTTTGGCTGGCTTAGTTAGGCTGTCTCCCCAAATTAGCTTTGCTTTCCAATCCAGATGTAGAAGTGTGAAATGGTCACCAGCCCAATGCAGAAGGACACACAATCTGGCTGCAAAACATGGTGACCTATCTAGCAGAAACATGAAACTCAACACAGACCTGGAGATGGGCTCACACTCCACGCCAGGTGCTTAAGAATCTGGTAAGAAGCACCTTTAAACCTTGAGGGGAAATGGTGAACTTGAAAATGTACTAGCTGAAAGGTGCAAAAGGCTCAGCCCAACCTTCTTTGGGAAGGCAGTGTCTGTCCTTGAGGATTTCATAGAGTAAATCTATTATCACTACCATGGCCTTGCTAATGATAATCGGGGCTCATGCAGACTGAGCCAAAATCAATTACACGCAAATCAAATATTCCAAGTGCATAAACAGTCTCTGTGAATCGATGGAGGCATGTGTGGCCCGGAGGATGAGGGGATAACAGGTGTATGGTCGTTGTTTTCTCAGGGCTGGTCACATGAAAGGAGAAAGCAATGATGCGTGCAGCTGTATTTATATCCTGTATTCAATCATGGAAAATGCAGCATTCAATTTCATTGTCCACCCATTGAAAGTAAGTCTGGAATAATTCTTTTAGGAATCTCACAAGTTATCTGGACACAGAATTTAGCCCTTAATTATTCAGCTCTGTTGGCTTTTAAAATGTAATCCTGGTCAGTAAATAAATACTCTGAAATCTGTGAAGTGGAGGAAGTTAAGACACATATATTTTGTGAGAGTCTCTTAGAAATAGTGGCACCATCCCATCTGAGCAGGCACAATGCCTCTCTTAACAGATGGCTGGGAGAGAAGGCAGCCAAAAGACCATGTATGAACAACAAATGTGCTTGCTAAGGGCGGGAGTCCAAGTGGCGAGTGTCGAAATTGTTTTCCATCCTAAGCTTGCAGCCTGTGGCAAAGGGAGTGAGGAGTCAGTTGACTCTTGTACGTTAAAGTAAAATGACCAAACAGCTCCCATGACTATAGGGAAGGAGACCAGCAGACTTGGGAGTGGCAGAGTGTTTTGAACATGGCATTACAAACGCTTATCGTCTTTGTACCCTTATGTGGAAGTTCCTCTTGCTCTCTGTTAGCATAATATTTTATCTGGTTTTCATTTATATAAGCTAAAATATAAGTGAGACATGTACACAGAAAGGCACTTTGGCATCTCTAGAGATGAAAAGTATTTCCACTAGAGGGATTGGGTACAAAGTTACGTTGCTCAAAAGAGAGAGATTATTCATAGGAGGGGAGTTGTCTTCGAGGGTTTCTACCTTTCTTAATGTGCTCTAAGCAAACTTCCCACCAAATAAATGTGGGTATGACTAGTTTATTATCTTCTGTCTTCTTCGGGTGCTATGAGGATGTAGTGAAACATCTTAAGTTTTGCTTGCATATGTCAAGACCTCTGGATTAAAAAAGGTGCAATTTATGTGAATTTTAAGGTTATGTTGTTGAATGATAATTTTTACATGAATGAGAGTTTTTCAATATAGTCTATGGTTGGAACCAAAATTGTAATAGAAACACCACTTTATTGAAGTCCAGCGTCAATGGGTGAAGGGTGTGTAAGATGTACATGTGTATGTATGAGGATGGGCACTATATGCAAATGACTATCTACGTACATATATGAATAGGAGAAAGTGTTAATTTTGCTGAATTTAGTTATGTTAATTCTTCAAACAACTAGATTGATTGATTGATTTTCAGTATTCACCCGAAATGGTACCAAAACGTGACAAAAGACAGAGCAATGAGACAGATAACAGGTCCCATTGTAAAATGACACCCTTTATTTTTAGACTTCTGTTGTGAGACTTTTTAGTTCTTAGAAGTGGTCCTGCTTTTTTACATTATTATATATTCACAATGAGTGAAGGTAAAAGGGAAGGAAGATCCATTTGGTGCCATCTGTGTAAGTCTGGTGTAAAGAAGCCTAGTACTGCTTCTCTAAGAGTAACCCTCCCAGCTGATGCCTACACCCCATCCTCCTCAAGAGCATTTAGGGAATAATCAGTTTCAACCTATTCTTTATCAGATTAAGTACACTCTCTATTATATTGTTATCCATTCATGTTACATACAGTGTAGAGATAAAGGCATTTATAAAATATCGTGAACTTTCCTGTGTTTTAAATAAATGAGAATCTTTACATAATACAGGATTGTTATCAGCTCAAGAATTCTCCCATCTGCTGATTCTAAATAATGCAGCAGACACTTCTTGATTATCCTAAGATACTGGGGCAGTTTTGTGAAATACTTTCACAGGAATTCTTTCCTGATCTTATTGCCGCATTTCGTACTTCTAGGATTGAAAATCAATCATACTGACAACTCATGTTATTTAAAAATATTTGATATAATTTACCCAATCCAGATATTTTCTCTAACTTTTATCAAAACCTAAATGTTATTTATTCTGGTAACGTTATTGAGCTGCTCATCTCTGGTTTAAAATAATGTGGCTTTAAACAATGCAGTTTAAAATGACCTCTCAGTCATTGTTGAAATTGCTAACTTCTGTTCAGAATCTAGATTAGAAGTTTACATTTTTAGTTACTTTAAATTTTATAGAACTATAAAATAGAGTTAAAGCTTACATAGCTCTGGAATAAGAATAGTAGTTTAATAAAAGTAGAATATGTAATTTAAAATGCTGAAAAAGTCTGTTTAATACAATGAGACATCAATGACCAGTTTGAATTATTTAATTATTGAGGCCGTGCTGCCCCCTACTGATAGTATTAGAAAACTTGATTCATTAGTTTATTACTGTCATTACCTAGCACAAAGCCAGTTATATAGGCTCAAGTTCTCAATCCTGCTTGCACATTAGAATCACCTGGGAAGCTTTTTAAACAATCCCCATTCCCAAGCCCTAAAAAATACTCTTATTTATGCACGTATGGCCTGGCATCAGTCACTTTTGCGAGCTCCCCTGAGATTCGAATACGCATCATGTTAAGAAATGTTAGTTACGGCACTGAGATCAAGTATTCACAGTTGTACCCCTGCCCCGAGAGCGTTTAACACAGCCATGAGCGCCAGACTCTGCAACCTGTTCTGCACCGTCATTTTCGGAGACATAATTTCTGGTCCCCAAATCTCCTGATGAACCATCGGCCAGGTCAGCACACACGCACAGCAGCATCTGCAAACACGCACGCAGAAACACGTCTACATTCACAGTGGCAGAAGCCGGCTTCTCCTTCGGCTTCCTCTGCCCCTCCTCTTACTGCCAACTTCCAACCGGAACACGGCTTTATTACTGCAACTCAGAGGGCTCTAAGACGGATGCCGGTCCTGCTGGGAAGAAGAGGGAACAAAAATAGGAGGATGGTATTGAAACTGAAAACAGGAGGAGGTGTTTTTTATCTTGAGGTGTGAGTGTGTGTGTGTGTCCACTTCTGTGTGTGCATTTCTGTGTCTGTGTTTCCTGTTTTCTTCACTGGGAAGGTAATTCCAAGAAAAAAGGGATTTTTATCTGTTTTAGGACAAAGCTTGGCTTGCAGTTGTCACTTAACAGGCATTGTTTTATAGTCAAAAAAATAAATGAATGCATGACTGAGTAGGCTTATGAGATGGGGTGAGACACAGTCGGATTATAAATAAATGTCCAAGGTTGTGCAAGAAGGAAGAGGGAAACCCAAGCTGAAGGAAAGAAAACACCTATCCAACTGAAAGATTGAAAATACATATTGCTGTTTGAAGAAAATGATAGAATGAAAAGAACAAATCTATAATTAATTTGTGGAACTCTGTGAATTATGTCAAAACCCAACCATTCCAAGACTGGCCTTAGAGGTTATTTAAGAAAGCATGGCGTGGGGTGCCTGGGTGGCTCAGTCGGTTAAGCATCTGCCTTCGGCTCAGGTCATGATCCCAGGGTCCTGGGATCATGTCCCACATCAGGCTCCTTGCTCAGCGGGGAGCCTGCTTCTCCCTCTCCCTCTGCCTGCCGCTCCCCCTGCTCATTCTCTCTCTCTCTCTGTCAAATAAGTAAATAAATCTTAAAAAAAAAAAAACAACGCATGGATAGGAAGAAAACTAATGGGTCACCCCTGGAGGATTCTAGAGACCAATGCATTATTTTGATAACTGGTATTAAGAGAGAAATAATCAGTCATTTATCTTGCCTTTCTGATCCAAACTCTATCACTGGGTAACCAAACACTAGTATACTTCTACAGAACTATCCCAATTAATAAATGAATAAGATGTTATAGAATTAGAATATCATTATTTTTCTACCCACAATGAATGAATGGTTTAAGCACTAAGCTTCGACAGCTGGTAACAGGACAAAAGCGTGATAATCAGATATTAGATGCCTCTAGATGGAAGAACACACCATTACTTATGAAGCAGTCTTGCTAAAAAGAATTGAGCCTAAGTCTGCCAACCTCTGCATTTTTTTTCCAAAAATGCAGTATTTTATTTTTACCACAGGTACACAATATACAGAAGTACAGAGGAACAAAAGCACCCCTAAACCTATGAAACTATACCACCAAGATGCAATCAACAAAATCCTATCCTAATTGAAGGAAATTCTGTAGGGCAAAAACCTGGTTTCATAGAACATAAATTACAAAAGAAAAGGAGAGTCAGTGGAGAAATCTATACATTAAAATCTCTTTAAAAACATATCAGCCGGGCGCCTGGGTGGCTCAGATGGTTAAGCGTCTGCCTTCGGCTCAGGTCATGATCTCAGGGTCCTGGGATCGAGTCCCACATCGGGCTTCCTGCTCCTTGGGAGCCTGCTTCTCCCTCTGCCTCTCTCTCTCTCTCTCTCTCATGAATAAATAAATAAAATCTTAAAAAAAAAAAAAACAAACCCTATCAGCCAAGCACAGTGTGTGCACCTTATTTGGAACTTAACTCAAACAAACTGTAAAAAAGTAAGGACATTTATAGGCCATTGGGATTTAAACACTTACTGGATACTTATATTAAGGAGTTATTAATTTTTAGGTTTAATAATGACATAGTTATGTTAAAAAAATCCTCACCTTTTAAAATAAATACTGAAATATTTATGGCTGAAATAATATGTATGAAAGTTATTTGAAAATAGTACCACTGAGGGAAGCTAGTGGGGGTGTAGACACTTTGGATTGGCCCCAACCCTTGAAGTTGGATGGTAAGTATATGGAAGGGAGTACTATCTTTTAATTTTTGTGCAGGTCTGAAATTATCCATAATAATATTTTTAAAAATTATCTCATGAAAAAAGTGCTTCCTCACGATGATAGGAGAGACTGGGGAGGGATGTTCATCCCAAAACTATTTTAGAAATGGAGAAGAAAGAAGGTAGAAAGAAGGAAATATTTTTAATAGATTATACTGTGTCCATGGTGGGCTATTTATTCTTACTGTTTTTCTCTGAAAATCCATTTAAATAATGTAATATTGCCATTGACGTCAGCATACCAAGAGCATTTTCATTTGCACTGAGGGAGAAAGAAGTACTATCCTTGCTGGGGGGTCTGGGAAAGAAAAAGAGGAGTGGAAGTTACAGAAGTGTTTCTTCACTAGCACGTGGAGAATATTTATTCATTCTTTCCGGGAATATTTTGGTACTGTTGCTATTTAGAAGGTGTTCCTACTTGAGACCCTTATATTTTTCTTTCCAGGAAAATGACTTAGGCTGTTGTGCTTTTTCGTCCTATCCTGTGACATGAACTGTCAGCAAGATGCAAGAAGGCTCCGCCCTCCGCATCGCATCAAAATGCCAATTTGTACTTCAGAGCAGGTGCCTGGTTCATAGAGGACCACATAAAATGGCTGAGCTGCAAATTAGAAAGCTGGTCATCCGAACCATGAGAGATGATGGACTCTGAAAAACAAACTGAGGGTTCTAGAGGGGAGGGGGGTGGGAGGATGGGTTAGCCTGGTGGTGGGTATTGAGGAGGGCATGTTCTGCATGGAGCACTGGGTGTTATGCACAAACAATGAATCATGGAACACTACATCTAAAACTAATGATGTAATGTATGGGGATTAACATAAGAATAAAAAAATATATATATATGAATAAAAAAAAAAAAAAAGAAAGCTGGTCGTCTACTGAGGTGGATCCAGCAGAGGGAGCAGTGAGCATGGATTTGCAGCCTCCGGAGAGGATGCAGCTGCTTCCATCGGGTGGATTGTAGTTAGACACGCTGTTCCTGCCGGTTTCCTGCTTCACCTCTCTTCTGCAGACCCCAGAGCTCGGGTTTGGTAAGTGAGTTATCCACAAGCAGATTCTGTTCAGTCTTCACCCCACAGTCATGTAAGATTCTTGTGCTAGGGGGAGCCAGGGGTCATAAATCCAAGATTCTCTCTTTGTGTGTGATTTTAATTCTTCTTCAGAGCTAGAAACTTCAATTCTCTCCCTTTAATTCTCCCATACCCTTTTCCTCTTTTCTATTTCCGTTTCCTCACAGCCTGGCCGACAGTGAGGCAGGTACTTATTTTTGTACTGCCCACTTTAGGTTAAGGACAAAGGCTCTGATGGGAAATAGGCTCTGTTGTGTCCAAGCAGGTGTCCCTTTACAGGCCCCCATGATAAAGATTGGGGGTATAAACCTTTCCCAGAGAAGCCCGAGGACAAGTGGGGCAGCTGCTTCTCCATTTACATTCAGGCAGCAAAGGTAAAGCCATAATGGGTGCTTTCTGTGCAGAGCTGTGGGCTGATTAGCTCCGGTGGACAGGCTGAGACACTTGGCACCTTTTCCACTCCCTGCCTTTGAAAATGAACCAAGCCACAGAAAGAAAGGCTTAAAGGGACCATGCTAGCAGCTGATCCACTTTGGCCTCGCTGTAACACTCTAAGAACACACCAGTCCAGCTCTGTCAAATCCTCACTCTATAAAAAGCAAGGGAGACCGGCACCAGCTTAGCTGCTTCGGTGACAATGCACGTGGTTTAACTCCCGGGCATCAGCTGCCTCCTCCATTGACCATTCTTCCCACAGAACCCAGGGAGAAGAAGACGCGAGACAATGTGCCCCATTAAAATCATTTTGTTGTTGTTGTTTAGGGCAATGTAAATTAGTCTTCATAATGTCTCTTAGAGAAAGAGCTTTCCCTCTTGCACCAGAAAATCTGTATTCGAGGTTAGTGCTGCTCAGACTTCAGTCAGCGTACACCGGAATCCCTTGGAGATCTTGTTGGACTGTGGTTCTGGAGGAGGACCCGAGATTCTGAAAGGGTCCTACCTGGCTTCTCACGGTGTGGTCCAGAGACCAGTCCCACTGGCATCATCTAGGAGCTTGTTAGAAATGCAAAAGTGAAGACGTGCAACCATTTTCTCCTCTGTATGTTCGAAGATCTCTGAAGCTGAGATGCTGCTGCTGGTGATAATGATAAACAATAATAATAATTTAAAAGTAGCTCTCATTGGGTGCATATTGCATGCTAGCAACTATATACATATTTACTCTAATGCAAATAACATTGTCTTTATTTTACATACGAAAAACTAGAGAAACTAGAGTTGGGGCGTCTGGGTGGCTCAGTCTGTTGAAACTTCAACTCTCGGTTTCCCCTCAGGTCACGATCTCAGGGTCGAAGGATGGAGCCCTGAGTTGGGCACCATGCTCAGTGCAGAGTCTGCTTGGGATTTTCTCTCCCTCTGCCCTTCCCCCCACTTGCACACACGTGCACACTCTCTCACAAATAAATAAATCTTAAAAGCAACAACAACAACAACCAGAGCTCAAGGAGGATAAATAATTTCTCCAAAGTCACATGGCTGATAAATGCCCCCATCCAAGTCTATCAGTGCCAAAGCTAGAGCTGTCTTTACCACTCCATTTTGCAATAACTGAGATCCTTTACCTACCCCCCACCACTGACCCCCATAAGATTCCCTGACTGCTTGCCTCCCCAGCCTCACCCATTGCTTGATCTTCCCACTAATTTTTTCTGTTACACTTGCTTTGTCTGCAGCATCTGCCCATGACCTTGTGCAACACAGCTGGGTAAGAGCAGTCATTCACTCTTGGGGCATTCTTTGTACTTGGTTCGGTTGGGAGAGATCACTGTGTCCCCTTGAGCAGTTGACCAATGGTCTAAGCTTAATTTTAGAGGGAACAAGTTTCTTTCCCTAGAGTTTTACTTTTTTTTATTTTTTATTTTATAATTTTATTTCCTTCACATTCTAAGTAATTCCCTCTATATGTATTCTCCCTTATATATGCAAATTCTCATGTTGCAATGTCTGATTCAAGACAATTTTCCTATAATCTATTTGCTGAGGAGGGGTTTGATTTTCTTGTAAAAATAGAAAATCATTTGACTGAAGACTTACAGATTCTTATGGGCTAGCTGCAACACTTCTCCCTAGTCTCTCCCCAAATGCCTACATGCATTCATCCAATAAATATTTTTTGAGCACCCAGTCTATGCCAGACTTTGTGCTAGGCCTGAGGATATAGTTTTTTGTGTGTGTGTTTTTTTTTAAGATTTTATTTATTTATTTGAGAAAGAGAGAGTGAGAGAGCACAAGAGGGGGGAGGGAGAAGCAGTGAGAGAGAGAGCACAAGAGGGTCAGAGGGAGAAGCAGACTCTCCGCTGAGCACGGAGCCCGACATGGGGCTCAATGTGGGGCTCAATGTGGGGCTCGATCCTGCGACTCCAGAATCATGACCCCAGCCGAAGACAGACGCTTAACTGACTGAGCCACCCAGGCGCCCCCTGGGGATATAGTTTTAGTAAAATATACATGGTCTTTGCCTCCATGGAGTTTTGTTCAGCTATGATTTCCTGGTAAGTTGGCTTCTATTCTGGTGGGTCTTTCTGTATGACAGTGAAATTAAAATCTCAAGTGTAAAACCTGAAAAAAATGGGACATTTTAAGTTTTGGATGAAGTATAGTATAGTAACAAGAATAGAATCATGGAACACTACATCAAAAACTAATGATATAATGTATCGTGACTAACATAACAATAAAAAATTTTTTTTAAAAAGAATAGATTGGGAGTTTACCCACCTCACCTCTCTCTCTTTTCTTCTCTTCCTTTCCTCCTTCTCTCCTTCCTTTCTCCTTCCTTCTTTCTATTCATCTCATTCTTCTGCCCTTCCCTTACACCTCCTCTCTTTACCATTAAACATGTGCCCAGCACTGTGGATACAGCAGGAATCAGGTCTAAGGGACTCCGGTCTTCACAAAGCTCTGAGCCCAGTGGGGAAGGCAGACATGGCCCTGGGCTGGATAAAGGAGAAGCATAAGATGCTGTAGGGCACAGATCGTAAGCAGAGCTGACTTAGTTTGGGTCTCATATGCAGGAAAGGTAGGTCCTGGTTAAGCTACCAGAAAGTTGTGACGAGTCATTCAGTTTCTCTAAGGCCTTGTTTGTCCGTCTGTTTTTAATTGTAAACAGTGTGTGTGTGTGATGGAGTTGAATTTAACAGTCCTTTTAACCCTTAAAGTTCTAATATTCTATACAAAAGCTTTACCACAAAATAGATATATTGTTCATTATAGAGAAAAATTGTGTTTTTCATTCATATATAAAAATTCAATCAATGTATAACATTATAAATAGGAATGCTTGTAGTTTAGAACTCTTCAGAGTTGAGAGAAGACACCCTGACCCAAGATAATCTCCCCTTCAAATTCAGAAATTTTATTTTATTTTTTTTTATTTGAGAGAGAGAGATTGAGAGCAGGGGGAAGGGCAGAGGAGGAGGAAGAGAGAATCTCAAACAGACTCCTTGCTGAGCACAGAGCCCAATTCAGAACTCCATCTCACAACCCTGAGATCATGACCTGAGCTGAGACCAAGGGTCAGAGGCTCAACAGACTGAGCAGCCCAGGCTCCCCCAGCAATGTTCTGATACCACAATTTTCTAAGTAGTGCCATTTTCCCTTCCTTCTCACTTACATGACTAGAATGTAATCACCTGTGTGATGAGGATAGCAGTCAAAAAGAACAGTAGAGTTGCCCTTCTGAAACTTGAATTATAAATAAAAGTTATTCTTAAGGACTCCCTCCCCAGTGTTAACTTAAATCGATTTTTTATATTATAACATGAGTTATGCGTGTCAAGCCACAACACTAGATAGAAATCTTAATAAACAAAATGAAATTGCAAATCATACATACATAAAATTACAAAACCAACGTGATTCATAGTAACATTTAATTTAATGCGACAGATGGTTTTGTTTTGCTGAAACCTAGTGTCTACTTGACAAATGAAATGACGCTGGCGCCTGGGCTGTGGGTTCTTGCCCTGGGCTGGCTGCCACTGCTGAGCGCAATGGGAAGACTCGGTTCCCCACGGCTTTTGGATTTTGATCAACTGTGATACTGTCATTCATACAGCAGGCACATCGTTTGGCCTTCACTTGGCATGAATGAATCATTCAGGCCTCCTTTTATTCTTTTCTCATTAAGACATAGACCGTGGAATCATATACATAAACTCAGCCATAGGCACGAAAATCCAATGACTATTAGATTAGACAATCTTGGTTAGAAAGTGAGCATCCAGATGACTCAGAATAATTTTCTATTATATTTGAAAGATATTTATAAAATCATATAATTTTATTATATATTATATATTTAAAATTTCATATATGTATAGTTACATATATGTATACATACACATATAATTAACATGTATGATTTATAATTTATATAATTATGTTTGTAGATGTATAATTTTTTATATACAACATGGTATGATTTTATATATGTGAACATAAATAGTATGTATTACAGTATATATGTATAGATTACATGTGTTTAACTTCCATGTGTGTATAATTATGTCTATATGTGTATACTGTATGTGTTTATAATTATATTATGATTTTAAATAAGTAAATATGAATATAGAAGTATATATAAATTTTATATTTATGCATTTACATAAAACACAGAGCTTGTTGATACTTGAAGCCGTGTCTGAAATTGTCAGTGTAAAAATAAACAGCAATAGAAAGCACTGGACGATGTTAGTCAGTGCGTGATTCATAATGAGAGTGAGATCAAATGTACAAATTTTATCTTTGGAAAAATTAGAAAAATGAGGACCATGAAGATAGATTTCTTTTTTTTTTTTTTAAAGATTTTATTTATTTATTTATTTGAGAGTGAGAATGAGAGAGAGAGAGCATGAGAAGGGGGGAGGGTCAGAGGGAGAAGCAGACTCCCTGCTGAGCAGGGAGCCTGATGTGGGACTCGATCCAGGGACTCCAGGATCATGACCTGAGCCGAAGGCAGTCGCTTAACCGACTGAGCCACCCAGGCGCCCATGAAGATAGATTTCTGTTGAAGTGATTTGCTATACTTTCTGGGCAGGGAAGGCCTTTTATTCTGAAATCATTTGCTTCCTAACTTTTTTGGCGATGACACATCCTTTCAGTTGTAAGATGGGAGCGCAGAGTAGTTTCTTTAAAGAGGCATCATCACTGCTTTGCAGAGTTTGAAGCCCACTCTGAATTGTTCCAGTTTAACCTGACAGCTCGGTCTCACTTCGGTGAAGTTAAAGAACCTGGACAACCGTAGGATTTTCGCCAAATCTAACATTGGTTCCTAGCGCGCTGCTGCCAATCCTAAATTACTTCCTCTCCCTAGGTCTGGGGTTCCTTACCGGTAAAGTGGAACCCCTTGAGCAACCTCATGGGATTGCAGTAGGATTCAGTGAGAGGGCATGTGGTATTAACGTCTCTACATGCAGCAGCAACTCAAAGAGTTTGGGCGGTCCTCCTCTCCGTGTTTTTAAATAAGCACAAAAAAAAAATCTGGTTAAAAATTGGTCATTGAACTTCACCTTGACAAATCCCAGACCTAGAAGATGGTATCTGTGACTGTACTGGAACTCTCACCTTCTGGTCCAAGTTCAAGTACGCTCAGGTTCCCCATCTGAACACCTCAATGCTTCTGCCCTCCCCCCCCCCTTCTTCCACCTACATTCCAGATGCTTTCTGAAATGTGATTACTCTTTTCAGTTCTGGTGATTTTCTTAGCTGATCTAAGTCAAGAATTGTGTTAAGAAGGTCAGTTGGCAGTACTAATTTACAGGTGTGAATGGTTACTCCACAGTACTTAGTGCTTGATAGAGTAGATTTTCAACATTATTTTTGTTAAACGAATTACCAATTTAATCAATTGAGCCATTATGAGAGGGAGAGCTGTTTAAAAAAAGAAGAAGAAGGAAGAATTTTAATCAATGTTGATCTCTATCTTGGGACATTTTGGACATTAAAATTAAATACAGATCTTCAGACATAGGTGAATGAAATAATTTGAAGTCGAGGATTCTCTCACGGTCCCTACCAAGAAGTAGGGAATCAGAGCACCTGAGTCTCCCCCAGGTACATGGGACATTTTTCACACATTTCTGCACAGCCACTTCCTCTTCCTCACTTATTGGATCACAGAAGTGTTCATACATGGGTTTCTGTACAAGTTCCTCTGTTCTTGCAACAAACCTAGCCCTTGTCTTGATTGCTCTTCTCCACAAATTCCATCATGACCTCCAGGCTCAGAATCCCTTGGTGGCTCTTGATTGTTCTTGTGATGAAGTCTGAGCCCCTCCGTGTGGTACATAAGACCTTTCAACATCTAGTTTTCTGCCCATCTCTCTATCCCCTGTCTTGTTCCACACCCTTCCCACACATAAGGACGTCCCAGGATTCCAGCTATCTGGAATGAATGGCAAGAATTTTGTAATTCTCTGACTGGTTTTCTTTCCCCCCCTTGCCAGCAATGTCCTTCACACTTTGTCTAATGAACTCCCAATTAATCTGAAAGACTTAGCTTAGGCACCTCCTCACCATAGGCAGAGGAGGTGCCTAAACTCTTCCCTCAAAGATGTCCATGCCCTAAGCCCTGGTACCTGTGAATATGTTACCTGCCAAGAGGGACTTTGCAGATATAATTTATGTTACAGACTGTAAAATAGGGGTATTGACCAGCATTATCCGGGGGGGGGGAGGCCACTGTAATTACAAGGACTCTTAAAAGCAGATAACTTTCTCTGACTGGAGGCAGAAGAGAGATGCAGCAGAGGGGAGTTGCGGAGACTCCAAGCGTGAGAGAGAGTTGAGCTCCCGATCCTGCTGGAAGGCTACAGGAAATCCTGAGAAGAAATGGAGTACTGTCTGGAAACAAAGACCAGATCCTGGTTGCCAGCCAGCAAAAGAGGGCCATCTTCAGTCTGATAACCACAAGAAACTGAATTTGGCCAACAATTGGATTGAATTTAAAAGCGATTCATCCCCAAAACTTCCAGAAAAGAACACTGTCCTGCTGACACCTTGATTTTGGCCTCTGAGACTCTAAGATGAGAACCAGCTGAGCCCAGGGGGACTTTCAAGGTACAGAACTGGGAGATAATAAATGGATGTTGTTTTAAGATGATAAATTTGAGGTAATCTGTGATGACAGCAATAAAAACATAATAAATCTTCTTCCAGAAAGTCTTTCCCCAAATCTCCTATAGCTACCCCAAGTCTATGTTACATGTCTCACCTAGGTTTCTGTGGTTTCCATGTGTTCCTCTTCAAGAACCTGGCCCACCCTGCTGCATTTTTCTGTTTACTTGGTTGTCTCTTCCACTACATTTTTGAGTGGCCTGAAAGCAGGGGCCATATTTTTCAGATTTACATCATTAGCACATATACAATGGCTGCTCAATGATTGTTTGCCAAGTGAATAAATAAAGTAGACGTTCAATTCGTTCAACAGATATTTGTTGAGCACCTACTATGGGCCAGGAATTATTTAAATGCCAGAGTTACAAAAACAAACAAACAAAAATTAAAGACTGATTAGAGGAGGCAAACAATAAATGTGAAAATGAAGAAATGAGTAATTCCTGACAGTGATCATTTCTAGTAAGAATATAAAATAAAATAATGGGATGGAGTTATAGGGTGGGAGACAGGCTACCTTAGCTAGAATGATCAGGGAAGGTCTCTATGAAGGGACATGCTGAGGCATGAGTGGCAAGGAAGCAGCATGTGATGGTCTGAAGGAAGGAGTGTCCCAGGCAGCTAATAATGAGAACACCCTGTGGGAGCAAAGTCTTTCAGGAAGAAAGCACAGAAGATGAGCCAGGAGACTTAGATGGAGTCCAGAGCTTTGCAAACCATAAGGGAAAGGTTTTAGACCATATTCTAATCCAATGGGAAGCCTTTGGAGGAGATTAATTTACATGATCAAACTTATGATTTTAATATGAAGAGTGTGGGGAAAGGTGGGAGCTAGAAGACCCCTCCAGCCAAGTAAGAGCTGGAGGAGGCTGGGGCTAGCATTGTAGCCGTGGGGATGGAGAGAAGGGGTCAGACAGGAAGTATGTTTGCTGATGGATTAAGTGAGGATGTGAAGATTGAGAAGTACAAAAGATGGCCTCTAGATTTTTGGCCTAATCAACCAGGGGCGGGGGGTAGGGACGGGGATACTAACCAGATTTGGGAAGGAATGGAAGAGAATCAAGAATTTTTCACTGGACATGTTTGAGAATGACAATTGGTCATCCTAGGGGAAATCTCAAAGACGAATGGATATATTAGTCCAGAATTCATTGGTCAGAATTCACTTTGAGCTGGTGATACAAACACGGGATTAATAGCATATCCATGGTGTTTAATGCCATCAGATAGGAGGATATCATCTAGGCAGTGTTAGTAGAGGGGGTAGGAGTTAAGGACTGAGGTCTGGGATGTTATAGCATCTAGAATAGAAGAAGGGGAGAAATGTAGACATAAGATGGAGAAATAATAAAGTGGAAGGAAAGGGAGAGTGTGATGTCCCCAAAACCTACAGAAAAAAAGTGCTTCACAAAGTAAAGTGATCAGTTGTATTATATACTGTACCATCAAGAAGTCCTAAATATGAAAAATTAAAGAGAATCGGCCACAGAACTTGGGAAGAGATAAAAAGGATATTTTGATTTTAATGTAATAATGTTCTGATCCAGGTCTCTTCGCTAGCCCCATTCAATTAATTCAGTTCAATTCAAGAAACTTTAGTTTTTTAAAATACTGTGCTAGGCAGTGTGGGGGATGAAAAGGTGACCAAAACAGAACTTTTTTCCTCAAAGAACTTACAGATTAATTGAAGATACAGACTTAGCAGAAGCTAACAGCGTGATATAAAACATGGTAATTAAGCAATTAATTCTGAAAGAGAGGAACAGAGAGAATAGGGAAGTCTTTAGGGAGAAAAAACATTTCAGCTGAGTCTTAATTAGTAGTAGTATTTCAGCCAGCTGAAAGAAAGGAGAGGGTTTTTGTTGGGGTTTTTTGGTTTTTTTGTTTGTTTGTGTTTTCTAATCGACAAAATAGAGATAATGTAGATAAGGCATAAAAGTTTCTAAGCTAGAGTGATGACATTGGGAACAGGAAGGAGGAAGAACGTGAGAGATGATGCCATCGATGGCCGTTGTTTATATCCACACTTCGATGGGGCATCATCTTCCTCATTTTACAGAGAAGGAAACTAAAGCACAAATTATCCAAGAAAAACAGTCTGAAAATGAACACAGTAACTAGATTGAATTGTCAAAGAATGTCAAAGACTTCAACATCACCACAATACACACCATCAGTGCACACTAAGAATGGAAAGTAGATGCCTCTGATATGATTGCAACTGGGAAACTCTTCCAACTACCTCAAACTGAGGTCCAAGACACTTCTTTGAGGCATAATATTGAAGCTGTTGTTCAACCAGAGTTCTACAGTATCTAATGGATAATATTGAGGACCTACATAAGGAACAGGTGGAAGACTTTTTTTTTTTTTTTTTTTTGGAGTTGAGGAGAACAATTTCAAGGCACATCACATATCTATGGTATGTGGTATTATAGAAGTAGTTGCACAAAACAATTTAGTCTGAGTGAGGATGGCCCAGGGTGATCTCTTTTAAAACTCAAGTGCATTGGGCGCCTGGGTGGCTCAGTTGGTTAAGCAACTGCCTTCGGCTCAGGTCATGATCCTGGAGTCCCGGGATCGAGTCCCGCATCGGGCTCCCTGCTCGGCAGGGAGCCTGCTTCTGCCTCTGACCCTCCCCCCTCTCATGTGCTCTCTCTCTCTCATTCTCTCTGTCTCAAATAAATAAAATCTTAAAAAAAAACCCAAAAACAAAAAAAAACTCAAGTGCATCACTGACCATCCATTCCATAAACATGAATAGACTGAGGCCTTGAATTTCAAATGGCCATGCTGGGAGACGAGGCATTTAATAGAGGAGGTAGAAAACGAAAGTCTGGTCTCTTATGTCCCTGGAGGCACCTCTGCAAACAGTAAATCTCTTTGTTAGAGAACAACATGGTAATATGGAAGGAGTTGAGATAGCAGCAAACAGGAAGCCTGGTTCAGCCTCACAGGGGCCTTATAGACCTTATTTTATAGAAAATTAGGGATGAGTGGTTTTAAATCAGGCAAGTCAATGGTCCTTTTAGCAGAGAATTTTTATGCCATTTTTGGACTCCATAAATGATGAGACTTCAAAACAAGCATTTGTTCACATGCCTTTTCCAAATAAGAATAATCAGTTTAGGCTTAACATCTGGGGAAGATGGAGACTTTTTGTGTGTGTGTGTGAGATCCTGTTTAATTTAACTCTCTGTCCGTGATAAATCTGATGTTGCACTTGAAAATAACCCATAGACGTGATAGAGGAAGGAGCTGAAATTCTCCTACCTGAATAACGTGATTATACAACGCTATCTCCATCACCTCCATGTGCTGTTTTAAAGACTTCCTCTTGTACAGATAGTAACACAGCCAGCTTGAGATGCTAAGTGATATTTAACCCTTGGCATTTTCTTATTGGTATTTGATTTTTGTGATAAGTAGGTCTTTTTTCTCTCAATGAGAACTGATTGACACTTATGTTCCCCCTAATGCAGTAGTAAAAGATTTAATAGAAGTGGAACATGGTTGCTACAGTATATTTTCAGGCACTAAAGTTCAAGCAAAATGGAATAAGGGCCAGGTGGTGGTGTCTACAAACTGTGCTGATAGCTCCATCAACAGATGTTTAATGTACTTAGAGTTATTCTCCACATCCTACTGTTGCTAATACATTTCCTCCCATACCTCCTCTCAACACAAAAATTTTGAGAGGAAAGGAAACATTAATAACCCCAAAGTGTTTAATTTTAAGGGATATTTAAATCTTAATATGGGTCATAGGTGACCTATTTGACCACTGGATGGCTTATTGCAGGCTCCAATAATTTTGTTGCCATCATTAGTAGAAGTTGTTAACCAAGGGAAAGCTTAAAAATGTATAGGTCTTCTCCTTTATTTACCCTTGGATTGCACACTGCTTTGAAGTTATTTTTTGATGGATCAGAAATCTAGAGGTGATACAGAGTGATGTTTTAGCCTTGGGTGCAGGCGAGGCCAACCACCTGCTTCACCATGTGTGAGGAGGGTGCTGGCCTGCCAGGGAGAACTCCTGCTTTTTATCCGGAGTTTTCAGTTCTATGGTCAGTCCATCAAGTCAGGCAACCAAGATGGAGTAGACAATTTTAGAGAGTCCCAAGTCAATTATCAGGGCATGCATTTATTCTTTTACTACAGTGGGAAAAAAAGGGTGAAGAGGTGACTCCCAGCTGGTGCAGCACCATCCGTGAATACCTTGGGAGGTTTATTTATGTGATTATCCAGGCTCCAGGTTGCTAGATACAGAGAATAGGGGCCTCCAGGGATGGGGGAGGAGGGGGCTGATGAGCTAAAGGACAGAAGAGATGCTGTGAGAGAGGAAGGTAAGCAGGCAGGATAGTTTGGGAGCATGTGGGGGTGGCCTTCTAAAAGCTTCCTAGAGCAATTCGAGGAGAATGTGGCAAGGGAGGGAGTGGAAAAATGTGAGCCAGCCCATAGAGGAGTCCTCTACCCAGGCAGCTGCATGGACAGAGCCTTGTTGTCATGTACCCCATCCTTGTTTCTCCATTTCATCTCCTTTCTTTCTTTTCCTCACCTGATCAGATTGTCAAGATTTTCCATTTTTAGTATTTTTATATGGAGGAAGAGGCCTAAACATAATACCTCAGGCTCATGAAAGTCATGGTACAGCCATGCTTGAGCATTCCCATTTGACAAATTTTAATCTGTTCTATAATTTAAAGTCTTCTCCAGGTAGGTTAGATATAATTTGGTTCATTGGTAAATGAGCACAAGAAGAGAAAGGCATCTTAAAACAAAATGATAGCATCTGGGTTTTCTATAACATTTCTTTTAAGTTAGATGTCAACAACAATAGAAAGAATAACTTCCTCTCTAAAATTAGACTGAAAAGGAAACACCATAGGGTGGTTGAAAGAGCTTTGGAAAGGAAGCCAAGATGCCATCTCTGGTTTGTTACTGATGAGGCCTTAAACAGTTATGAAAGTTTGGGAAGATCACCCCAACCTATGTGGTCATCAGTACAATTCAATGACCACTGCTGTCCTTTCTAAAGTGGGAAATGTCTCCCGATCCTAATCATTAGGTTTTGTTTCTGCTTGAGGGAATGCCCACTGACATTTCTGCTTATAACCAAGAACAAAGGACAGGTTAAAGTAGAAGCAAAATTGAGTAACATGAATTCTTGTTCTAATGCAGATTAAAATTGTAGAAGTGCTCTGCTTTATGTGAGATCCTATTTCTATTTAGTAACAACATTAGCAATTATAATGTAAAATATTTTCAATGTAGTGTAGACATGATTTGTCTAATTAAGGCATGAACTTGAGAAAAGACATCTTAAAATGAAGCAACAGGATTTGGTCTTTCCATAATAATTTAATTCCACAATATGAAAAATATCAACAATTGGCTTGGCAGGAAAGGCTGTTCCCTTGAGAAGCGAGGGATGTGCTGACTCTGAATAATGAATTTTTCTAATGACGAAAGGCGCAGAGTAGAAGTAGAAGACCAAAGAGAGTGGAAGACAAAGATATTAAAACAAAGTAGTATTTGAAGAGATTACAATATGATTTAGCTCAAACCATAGATAATAGTTCTAAAAACAGTAATGTGACAATAGCCAAAGTGTGGAAGGAGCCAAGATGTCCATCGATAGATGAATGGATAAAGAAGATGTGGTATATATATATATATATATATATATATATATATATATATACACACACACACACACACACACACACACACACACACAATGGAATATTATGCAGCCATCAAAAGGAATGAGATCTTGCCATTTGCAATGACGTGGTTGGAACTGGAGGGTGTTATGCTGAGCGAAATAAGTCAATCAGAGAAAGACATATATCATATGACCTCACTGATATGAGGAATTCTTAATCTCAGGAAACAAACTGAGGGTTGCTGGAGTGGCGGTGGGGTGGGAGGGATGGGGTGGCTGGGTGATAGACACTGGGGAGGGTATGTGCTATGGTGAGCACTGTGAATTGTGCAAGACTGTTGAATCACAGATCTGTACCTCTGAAACAAATAATGCAATATATGTTAAGAAAAAAAAAAAGAAGAAGAAGAAGGTAGCAGGAGGGGAAGAATGAAGGGGGGGGAAATCAGAGGGGGAGACGAACCATGAGAGACGATGGACTCTGAAAAAACAACTGAAGTTTCTAGAGGGGAGGGGTTGGGGGGATGGGTTAGCCTGGTGATGGGTATTGAAGAGGGCACATTCTGAATGGAGCACTGGGTGTTATGCACAAACAATGAATCATGGAACACTACATCAAAAACTAATGATGTAATGTATGATGATTAACATAACAATAAAAAAATTTAAAAAATAAAAACAGTGATGTGAAATATAATGGGAAAACACAATTGAAATATAAAAAAAAGAATCTTTTCTAACACTTTTAACTCATGTCAATGAGACAGAATTCATAGGTTACATATTCTCTTTTTTCACTTACCTTTTTCTGATTGTAATATCCTTGAAAAATACAGAAAATATAAAGAAAAAACACCCTAAACCCAAATCATAGTAACAGTATTTACATCTGGTGTATTTCTTTTCAGATATAACATTTAAAAATAAAATTTGGGTCATACTTTATAAATGGTTTTATATACTTCTTTTCCTTATTGATTTTCATGGCTATTTCCCCACAAGATCAAATAGTATTTAAAAACCTGGTTTTAAGTGGGCCTATAGCATTTGTTGTCTGGATGAAATCATTCCCCTATTGTTGTAAAAATGTCACTATTTGGGGCACCTGGCTGGCTCGGTCACGGTCACGGTCTCCGGGTTGTGAGATCAAGCCCCGCATCAGGCTCCATGCTCAGCATGAAGTCTGCTTGAGACTGTCTCTCCCTCTCTCTCTGCCCCCCTCCCCACCAGCTCATGTGCTCCCTCTCTCTCTAAAATAAATTAATAAATCTTTAAAAAATAAAAGTCACTACTCATCATCACATGGTATTGGGCAGTTGGAAGCAACAGACTCAATATTCACATAGCAGCATGAACAGATCTTAATCCTAAGTGGGAAAAAAGTAGGAAACACAATAAGGTATATAACATAAAACCATTCATATAAGTAAAAACATGTACATTCAAAACAACAGTTCACAGTGTACAAGATCAGGGCTCAGGGGCACCTGGGTGGCTCAGTCGTTAAGCGTCTGCCTTCGGCTCAGGTCATGATCCCAGGGTCCTGGGATCGAGCCCCGCATCGGGCTCCCTGCTCAGTGCAAAGCCTGCTTCTCCCTCTCCCACTCCCACTGCTTGCGTTCCCTCTCTCGCTGTGTCTCTCTCTGTCAAATAAATAAAATCTTAAAAAAAAAAAAAAGATCAGGGCTCAGCACACACACTCATTCTGTAACACAGCCTCAGCCGCATTGACTAATGGTGAGCATATTGTACCCACTGTGACTTACGGTTCCACTCCTGGGCAAAGACCTGACAGAGCTGTGGACATATGTTCACCAAAAGATGAACCAGAAGGTTCTCAGCAACACTATCAGCAAGTGCAAAACCAGAACCTACACAAATCCCAACAAGAGAATGGAAATGAACAGTGAATAGTCACAAACTGGGATGTTACACAGCAGTAAAAATAAACAACTTCACTTGCCCACAAAAACATGAATGAATCTTAAAAACACAATGTTGAGCTAAAGAAGCCAGATATGCAGGAGTGCAAATGGTATGGTCCTGTTTATAGAATGTACAAAACAAGCAAAAGTAATCTCTCCTACTATGTCAGGAGAGAGGCTCCCCTTAGCCGACAGTGACTAGAAGGTGCCCAAGAAATGCTTGTGGGGTGCTGGCCACATCAGCTCCTTGATCCCAGGGCCAACGGCACAGGTGTGTTCAGACTGTGAAAAATCGACAAGCTACACACTGAGGATAAGTGGAACTGTCTATACTTTTATGATATTGCAGTACAGAAGGTTTTTTTTTAAGTTCTACATTAAATACGTTAGAGTGGTTGCCTATCAAGGAGGAAGCGAAAGAATGAATGAATCAACTTTTTTTTTAATCAACTTTAAATGTATGGTTTTCAAGAACTTATTGCTGAGGAATAACAAAGAATTTCTTAATTTTATTATGGGTTTTAGAAGAGTAGGTTGTTCACTTTTTGCTTCAGGGCTTTTTAGAAAACAAAGTCTTGTTACTAATAATTCGGGTAATTAAATCTTAACCCTTCTCCAAAAGTGAAATTAAAAGTGGTAATTATGATTCAGAAAGCAACTTCCTTTGCCTTAATGTAATGTTTTAAAAATTGCACCTTTTTAGTCATTTTCATTTTTAGAACATAGTATTTATTTCCCTTTACTTTTTCTTTTCTCCACATTTTAACCTCAACACCAACCTTTCCAAATGTTGTTGAACATCATCACAGGCACTTCCTGCTGGAATGGAGCATTTTTCCTTCCCGAACAACCTAAACAAATTAGAAATCACAAAATGCTTCTGACTTTAATTCCCTGAAGAGAGTTGCTAGAAGAGTTGTTTCAGGTTATCCTGGTGACATTTATTAAAATCAGAAGGTGCAGAGATAAGACCGTCAGAAATGTTTATCTTGTTTAACTATTTAGATCCTCCCACACCTGCTTAGCTCAGTGACCCTAACTATCCTATAACTGCCTATATTAAATGTTTAGTGGGTATGAGGCAAGAACATATCAGCTGAAGCAAAATGCATGTGGTTTTCTTTTACATCAGTTTTTTGTGGATGGTTCTAATTCCGTTTCATGGATAAAATGAAAAGAATTTCACTAATTGAGTCACTTATTATATGAGTGTATTGCTAGGCATGTAGGAAAGTTTTCGCCAGGCACTCTAATTTTATTTTTCAGTAGTATAACTGTAATTGGAATCAAAATTTAATCTACAAGTAATTTTTTGTCTCCTCCAACTCTTTCAGTTTTGGAAAAAAGATAACTTTTATAAAGAAGGTCAACTTAAATTTTGCCCTCTCATGTGACTCTTTTAAAAAGCAACTTTATAAAATTTATCTAGCAATTGAATCATTTCTTAGCATGTGATTGCTTTTTCTTTTACTTTTAAGCAAAACTGACAATTTAATGTTGGACATGTGACTTACGAACATATAATTTCAGAATGACGTCCTTTTTTAACGAACTGCAAACTCATCCCCGCTACAAACTCCTTCGCTGCATCCTTATTTTTTCCTAATTGCTCAGTTTTGCTAAAATTGCACACCGTGTCATGACATTGGGTTCCAGTAGACCTCCTCAGGTCTTGTGTATGTGCATCTATCGCATAGGGAAATAGACACACATGTATATAACTCTTCGTTCTTGAGGACATGCAAGGAGTCGGAACACAGAATCATGTGCTCTGTGGTTTACTGAAGCCCCATGGAAAACCCTACTGCAGTAGCTATGCAAAGTTCTGGTTAAACATTGTCCTAGCGTTTGCACTGCTCCGTCTGTTGTTTTTACGCTAGACTCAGCCCAGGTCGGAGGCAGTATTGACTTTGTAATTAAACCATTTTACCTTCAGAATTTTGTAATCACTGCATTTAAAGCCATCTGTTGTGGTAAGAAGGTAAACTCTTTTTCCTTTCTACTTTGAAAGAAAAAAATCTACAGTCGCCTTTTTTTTTTTTTTAACTTTCAGAGTCCTGATTTTACGGCCTTAATCTGGTAACATATCCTTAGAAAAAAATGGAAGAAATCCTCTCTGAGTGATAGAAAAGGAAGCCTGTCTTAGAATTCACAGTAAATATAGACAAAATACCTGCTCGTTTTTTCCAGGGGTCTATTGTTTCCTCCTGTACAGGCAGAGCTATTGCAAATTTATTAGAGGGGCCATGGCGTGATATTAAAGACAGGTTTTGACATATTTCATGGTGTTGGAAATTTTCTTTGCTAACTTGCCGTGATATTGTAGGACGGTAAGAGTGTGCCTTTGCTGTGGGTAATGTGGTTCTTATTACAGTGAGGAAGGAGGGCTCATGACACAAGCAGAATGTTCAGGGAAGGGGAAAATACTTTTTAAGTAAGTGGCTTATGAAATGTATTGTCTTTGCAGTGATGTAGAAGCTCTAGGCCTGGCCTTTCTCTTCCCCCAAAGAAGAGGCAGAAGCGTGGCCTAGTATGCGCCTCTGTTAAACCTCTTTTTAAAGGGCCTGAAATGAATCCCATCCCTCACACCCACACGTGCGTAGTGTCTGAACTACCATAAATCGCACCTTTTGCATTGAGGAAATGTAGCAAAAAGAGTTTGAAAGTACGACCTTTAGAGTTAGAACAGGGCCCAAGTCATGGCCGTATCACTTTTTAGCTTGTGGTCCTGCGGAAGTCACTTAATCTCCCTAACCTGAGGTCCCGTCATCTATAAAATAGTGAAAATAGAAGTATTTCTGTCACAGGGTTGCTCTAGGGTTTTTATAAGACAATGTGGTAAAATGCCTCGCACAGTGCCGGCCGTGTGGAAAGCACAGAGAAAATCTGTCTGTCTCAATCAATTTCACCTCTAACTTGCAGTGTAGCTCATCAGTCAAAATACCTGGATTTGTGGTTTAATAGTGGACCGCAAAAGCAATTTCATAGTTCTCTTTGGCTGACATCTATTATGTATGTCCACCTGGGGAGAGAAACAAAACAGGGAAATAACTGCCAACTATCATAATTCATTATTAATTGAATAGTTCTTCCCCCCCCCCAAATAATTTGGAGACTGAGCAAAAAGTCCAATTCAGAGATTCCCCTTAACTGGCCCACGGCAAGCCAGCAATTGTTGACTATCACTTGGGACTGGGGTGCGATGGGGGAAGGAACAGGGCACAGGGTCAATCCCAGGCAGAATGGTATTGTCTCAGATAAGCTTTAACCTCAAGATGCCTGGCTTTAACTCAACCCTGTTGCTTACTAGATCCGTGACTTTGGGGAACCCACCTAATGTCTCCAGTGTCTAGTTTCCTCATATGTAAAGTGGAGAGAACAGAAGTACCTATCTCAAAGAGCTAACTCGCAGATTTACTAAGGTAATGCCTATAACCAGTTTAGCACCATGCGTGCCACATGGCAGACACTCAGTAGATTTATTTTGTATTTATTTTTATTACAAGAGCACCATAATAAATATGTGATGACTGCTTACTGAACATCAGTTCCTACTGACGTCATGAAGGTTTAGAAATAGTGAAGAGTATCCAATTTCTCTTATAAATTTACTCATCCTCTGCCAAACTCAAGGATTATTTTTTTCTTTTATAGAGTTATCGTGACCATATTAATAGGAGCTATTTTTAAAACCATGCTGGGGTGCCTGGGTGGCTCAGTCGTTAAGCGTCTGCCTTCGGCTCAGGTCATGATCCAGGGTCCTGGAATCGAGCCCCACATCGGGCTCTCCGCTCTGCAGGGGGCCTGCTTCTCCCTCTCCTGCTCCCCCTGCTTGTGTTCCCTCTCTTGCTGTGTCTCTCTCTGTCAAATAAATAAATAAAATCTTAAAAAAAAAAACATGCTCATGTCAGACAACCAATAGGTCAATGATCCTTTTTACCCTGGAATGGAAGATGAGTAATTTACCTTTAGCAACACATAAAAATTACTAGGCACATAAAAAGTACTTAAGGAGTGTGCATTCAGTTGAGTGTATCAATAACATAGTTGACCCTTGAAACCGTGGATGTGAGAAAATGTTTATAGGATGGTTCTGATTACAAATGATATAAAAAGACAAGCAAAAACTTCATAAAAATGTATCCTATTGATGTTTAGGAAAACAAGATATGCATAATTTTATGATGCTCATAATAATCCAAAACAATTCTGATACCTATAAAAAGTACTGTATAAACTGATAATCCAGCGGCACATTAGGATATGTACCTGTTCTAACTGGTAGAAAACTTTAGAAAATTTATGAAAAAAAATAAAAGTATGTACACTTCAAAAGAAACTAAAGCTAAGATGAAGAAAAGTATTTCTAAGAAATGGGAATTATTTTGGCAACTGCCGGGATTTCTAGCTGTTTGAACATTCTGTGGATTAAAAAAAACCCCTGACATTCCACAATCAGTTCATAAAGCAATAACTTCTAGAACTCTGAACATCAAAGAATTTCTATCTTCCTTAAAACTCAATCTGGTTTACAATCCCCACGAAGTAGGAAATTTCTCCTGGTTGAGAAATAGGTGCTTTCACGAACCAGTCATAGCTTAGCAACAGATCAGTGGTGCCCCCTTGAGCTGCGGACAAACTCCTTCTCTCTGAGCACAGGAGGTAGGGAGAGGTGGGATGGAAAACCCTGAAGTCTTTTGGAGGGAAAACTGTGTGTCCAACACAAATCACAGCTAAAGGATGGATTTGGCACTGCTTGGGGGAGTTACAAGTATTCCTTCAGGCGTGTATGTGAATATATTAATAACATGCTATCATTAGCCTTTGTCCAGTTCAAATACTTTTCTTATTCTTATCAGCACAGATAAAATGAGGTAAACCAGATGTGAGAGAAAGCTCGGGAACCCATCAGCTGTGCATCAGCCACCCAATTGTTCTTCCGTGGCTGTGCTTTTCCTGCCAGTCAACCAGTCCCAAAGTCCACTGCTTTGATCTCAATCGGACTCTATTTGACAAAGCCAGTTGCAGATGCTCTTCATGGAGACAGCAGATTACAGACAATACCATGTGAAAGAAAAGCTATCTTCTAGCAGTGGATACACTGACAGCTATCTCTTTAATCAGGGATATGCTTGTTTCAAGGAGTCAGAGTAACGAAGCGGCCGTGGAATGGAAGGCATCTATTTAACCCAATTACAAAATCTCTCTGAGAAAGACCAAAGTCAGCAGCAACAACTAAGTAAAAATTGTATATGCCATAAAATCGTGGAGATTCATTTTCAAAAAGTGGCTAGAAAGACTGATGATCCCCCCAGACAGCTAAATATGCCCTACTTTGCCCCAAAACACATCCATTTTCAGCTGTTGCAAGTGAGCCACAGTAATAGAAGTAGATGATGGGGAGTTAACTTGCAGGCATGAGATATAAATCTTAAAAATCCATTTTGACCTTTACTATGCCCATGACTTAAGAGAGAGATCCTGATTTCACTTTGGCCAACAACTACGGAAGGAAGAGTGTCACTTTAACAATTTAGTTCAAAGTAATCCTTACTACAGAATACAAGGCTTCAAGTTGTCAGAAAGTGCAAAGCCCTTTTCTTTGTAATTTGAAATTATACTATCAGAATTGAGCAAATGACTTTGTGGATGTCAAAAGAATGATCTTTGAGTTTAATCCTCCTGTTGAAGTGGGCACGTTGCACACTGCTCAAGTCCCTCCCCACCTCAGCAACGCTAGAATGTCAGATAAAATGGCACCGTGTTCATGCTGGACTTCAAAATCTTTGTCATTTTTAAGATTTTATTTATTTATTTGGCAGAGAGAGAGAGACAGCAAGAGAGGGAACACAAGCAGGGGGAGTGGGAGAAGGAAAAGCAGGCTTCCCACTGAGCAAGGTGCCCGATGTGGGGCTCCATCCCAGGACCCGGGGATCATGACCTTAGCCAAAGGCAGACGCTTAAGCCACCGAGCCACCCAGGCGCCCCCAAAATCTTACTCTTTAATCTTTTAAAGTTAATGAATAAAACTGAAGCCCTTTCTCGGTTTCACTTCCCTTTAAAAACTGAAAGAAGATACACTTATCTTCAAGACACGAAATCTCATGCTCTGAGTGACGTCACTCTAGAGCTGACTTGATGCTTCTCCCCCACTCTTATCATTCCAGCCACTCCTCTTGTCATTCAAATTTGAGAGCTTCTCACATTCTAAGCTTCCTATTTATTTACCTCCCCTGAACACATTCTCCAAAAACTTTTACTTGTCCAAATTAAGCAGTTACTGTTTTAATTCTGGTTTCAGCTGGAAAGGTACAAATAGTCTGCTATATTTTGGTTTTTGTCTTGCCTTGGGCAATTGCAACAATATCTCTAAAATTTATTTTGTGCGTATCTGTCATCAACCAATTATTCCTCTTGACTTGGGACCAATACAATGGGATAATGCAAAGAGTTTCCTTAAGAACAAGGCAAGTATTCAGGGTTTTTCTGTCTACCTATCTGGTTCATCAGGTTCAAACAGGGCTGCTCAGAGGCAGAATTGTCAAGAAAACATACTTTAGCCCCAGGCCACTAGCAAAATATTTAACATTTTTTATGAAAGCTACTGTAACTACACTTTAATTACCAACTCCTACATCTTGATAGTGTATACATTACAATACAAGATGTTTTATATTTTTTCTAATTACAAAGTAATCAACAAAATTTAATAATTATAAGAAATCATGAAACAGAAGGTCTCATATAATTTCCCCCACTCTGGAAAATCACTATCAACAAATTGAGGCCTAATTCCCTCCCCAGAGTTTTCTTACTTATGGTTATACCCCCCTGCCAAATGTATGCTTTCAAGAAAAGTGTGATATCGTGTATCCTAATTTGCAATCTGCTTCCCCACCCCCTACCACATGGAAATGTTTTCATGAAGAGCACTAGGTTTTAAAACTCATTTTGGAGGGGAGGGAAAAACATCTCATTTTGTAGAGTCTTTGCTTTCAGAAATATCTACTGTCTCCAAATATCTACCAAAGGTATTAAGCTCAAATGGACAGCAAGAAGATATTGCTCAGTGAATAGATTATCCTCCTTAAATGATAGCATTTCCAAAGGCTCAAAGAATATGGAGAATTCTAAGCATGACTTCTCATCCTTATTGCAGATGGGCAGACCGCAGCGGTGGTTGCATGGACCCCTGGGAGAATCCGTACCCTACCAGGGGATCCCTGTGAAGTCATGAGGAGTAACTGTTATCTGGCTCTTTCCCTATTCTTTCTTTTCACCCTTCACCCTTTTCTTCTTTTTTCTATGTACATATGACATTTCTAATTTGAATTTGTTGCAGGATATTATCATTTCCATGACAGCAAGAGTAAAGGATTTATTGGGAGCCACTCTTATTCCATTTTCATGCTCTTTTTAAAAAGTGAAGAATTTGAACGCATGGAACGTGTCCTCAGAGACGATATGCAAATTCATATAAGAATATCTATCTTGTCTTACGTCTTCTTTCTGTTTCTCTTTTTTTCTTTCCTTTCTTTCTCTCACTGTGGTAACCAGGGCCTAAGGGCAACTGGAACATGTGGCCTTTTATTTGATCAAGGGTAATGATCAACCAGGCCCAGAGGAAGGTAGCCCCGCTTTCCTAGCTCACCTGTGAAATAGAATCTTCTTACGTGATCTCCAATTGTGAGTCCATCTGTGCCACCATTAAGAAGGAAAAATGTACAGAAATAAAGGGGCCTGAACACAACAGGAATGAATATTTAGAGTTTATTTGAATATGGATATGTAGGGGCTGCCACTTGATGAATGGAAACGTGTCCTTTATTCCTTTCTGTGAATTAAAAGAGCCCCAGATGGGTTGCTTTTGTTGTGTTCTTGCTTATTTTCATTTTCTTCTCTTGTATCATCATTTTTGTCTTGAATTTCATTTGTCTTTTTTTTTTCTTTTTTAGATTTTAAGCTGAGGGCACAATTCTCAGGATTATTCCAAGAAACATTGAACCATGCAGTTATATGTTTGCTAATCATAGTTTCCAGAACAAATGGTCTTCATTTGTGAAGAAAGACAAAGTAGGGGAATTCATTCCTGGGCTTTCACAATATATGCTACCCTAATATGTTTCTTCCAGCACTTGAGGGAAATTTATACAGTATCTTGGAGTTCCTATGAATCCTATTTTTCAAATACAAGTCATTCAAAATTATGTTAATACATCAGATTTCCCAAGTTTCTGATGGAACAGCTTATTAAACACCACTGGGCTTCCAGGCCATTCTGATGCTACAAGCTCCTTTCTTGCCCGTGTCTGATTCTAGATGCTATTTCTGGGGTGTAAGACTCAGATTTTAATTATTAGTACTGCTCTCTGTGCAGACAAGAACCAGAAAATAAAACGAAGCTTACCTACCAACGGCTGCTGGCTCTGGAAACCTCAGGTTACCACACCTCAGGGCAATAGTGCTTGGTGCTTAACAAGACTTGTTGAGTGACATACCAATGACTTCAGAAAAGGCTTCTAGAGCTGCTAGTGGAAGGAAGTGATAGTTGGCTGTGGGATGAGGGCAGTGAATAAAGAACTGTCTTATCAGCTATGAGCTTCAGAAGGGAAAGATAGGGAAACAGAAACAAGAGAGGGTCATCGATAGAAAGTGAGATGATTAGGAATGAGAAGAAGACAAAACAAAGACATCGAGAAAAGTCATATGCCATCCTAACAAAACTGTTTTGATGGCACTATTTTCATATTATGACTATTCTAAATTTTATGTGCATTCATGAAATTAAGAAGACAAAGCATTAAATTTCCAGGTTAAAAGAACAACCACGTTACAAGCATAGCAGGACACCTTCACCACGCTCCTAACCCTCACTCTGTCCTCCAGGTTGCGCGTGGAGATGGAGGAGTGAGTCCGGAAGCTGGACTGGGGATCAGGAATGGCATACGGATATCTACTGTGTACTTTATAAAAAGCTGAAAGTTTTAATATCCACCTCTAGATTAGCTTAAGTATGTCGATGGCATGTTATTCCTATATCAGAATTTCCTACTCCACCTAAGTACCAGGAGAACAATATATCTCTGCGTGTTCTCTGTACCTGTGTGTGCAATGCATTAGCCTAAAACCTACCCTAATTTAATTCAGGAAGTCAGAGAATCCTATGAGATGTGCCCATTAACTTGGATTTTGCAGAAATCTCCACCTCATCATAAAGCTTTGTGTCTGCGTTGCTTTGATAACTGAGCTTGTCTTTTAGATGAGGAAAACCAGACCATGTGGTCATTTTATTACTGATGTAGCAATTAAGAAAGAAAACAGAATCCGGTAGAGAAATCTTTCTGGCTAGATCCTGCTTTTCCTCACCAATCACCAGGCCCAACCCATTTTTCTTCTGCCAGGATTTTGCAGGAGAGCTTGGAAGAACAAGACTCACAAATGGCTGGGTCCTGTTACCGGTACTGCCAACGCATGTGAATAGATAAGGAACAGCATGTGAATAGAGAATGTTATGGCACGGTAGTGAGAAGACAAACAATAACCATCAGTGCGTCCTAGTGATGCAGCTAAGCCCGGATGAGAACATCTCTTCCAGTACGTCACTCCTTTGTTACCTCCACCTCTCCTACACCTTCAATGCCTTCCACTCTGCCAGTGGCTTCTCTATAATCCACTCAAAAAGAAGAAAACCAAACAGCCCTCTTTTAACTCTATAGGAAAAGTTTTTAAAGAATGTTCCATACTCACAATCTTCCGTTGCTCACTTCCCATTTACAGCTCAGTCCAAATCCATACAAGCTGACTTTTGCTCAGAACCCTCCACTCGAACTGCCCTCAAACAGCCCACCGATTTCCATCTTCCCAAACCCAACAGATATTTTCCAAACCTTTTCTTATGGGGCATCTACACTACATTTGTCGCTGCTGACCATCACGTATTCTTGAAACTCTCCCACTTTCTTGACCTCAGGTCACAGCTTTCCCCTTTCTCTGCTCCCAGCTCTGACCATCAGTCTCCTTCATGAACGTTCTCTGTATCTTCTCTTTAAACACAGGACTTTTCTCAGGGATCTTCTTTTGGCCCACTATTCTGCCTACCTATGATTCTCCTTGGGCAATAACTTTGTCACTTATAGTTTTAACTAACATGTTATCTTAATGACCAACAAGTGCAAATTTCCAGCCTTTGTCGTTCCCCCCGAGTTTTAGAGCAGAAACAGGCCCATCCAGGCATACCTCAAAAGCACCTCAGAATTAATCTGCATAAAATGATTACGTTTCTTGTGACCCTTCACCCATATATCCCTCATGGAAACACCACACTTGCTCGTATTTCCTAATTCCTTGTTGGCGTCACCACAAACCAAGTCTCAGATCAGCTCTTCTCTTTCTCATCATCCTGCCCTCCAAATCCATCCCCCACAACCAATTAGTCAAGTCTGTTTTCTCTTGTTTTGAAACCTGTTGAATTCATTACAAGAGTTGAGGCCTAAACCACCTTTTACCTGGAATATTGTAGTATCTTCCTCACTGATTATACAGGTTGTAGAAGCCCAAAGAATTCCAAGTACAGCTTTTATATGACACACAGGGCTCTGTCCCATGGATTATTTGTACTCCAACAGAAGCACAGGCCCATAGACCTGCCTCAGGAAATCCAGCCCAAGAATGAGTTGGTTTCTTCAATATAACTTAGAAAAGTCCTTAATTGTTGCATGCTATTGTTTGCACTGACCTTGGGTGGAAAATTAGATTTTATTCCTTCATGGGGATGTGTGGAAGATTTGTCCGAATCATTCCTTTTATCCAAGGGAATGTGTGATACATCTAGCCTTGAGAGCAGAAGGCAGATGAGTTGCTAGGCTATTGAGAGGTGTGTTTGCACGGATAAATACTTTCAAGGGAGGGAGCCATGTGTTTATAACCTCATCAATATTAACTGAACTTGAAAGAATAAATTGTGACATTGACATCGATAGGGGATCAAATCATGACTGCCTGAATTTCACTCAGCATTGTTGCTTGATTTACGCTGCTTCACTCTACTTGCTTGTGTTCTCCTTTGGGAATTGTGTTCATCATCTCTTGCCTAGACCACTAGCATATCCTCAGGGATAAGTGAACATGGATATTCATGTGTTAGAAGGTCTTTTTTGACAATGAGACCAACAAGACTATTTTGTGATTGTCTATTTTAAAGGAATCATAAAGCAGTTTCTCTTTACCTTCAGCATGAATGTTAACAAAATTTGTTTAAAAAATGATTAGAGAAGACAATTTCGGTAGTACAAACAAGCTTTATTTAACACTTCATGACATGAGAGTTTCCATTCAGAGAACTGCAAAATGGGACACAAGGCAGGAAGCTTTTATAGGATAAAGAAAAAAGAACAAAGAAGGAAGCAGTAAAAGCCAGAGCTGGCCTGGCGTTTAAGGATTGGCTGACTGGTTATACTGCGCTATTGGTCAAGCGTAGCATTTACAGAAACACTTAGCAATCCAAGTTTCTGTTTGCTGATGTGGCACTCTGGGCAGGAGCAGCTACATCTTGGACCCGGAAATTTATTTCAACAAATACTTTACATAAGGTTGTTGTGAGTCTAAAAGTTCATCTCCAGTATCAGTATGGAAATAATTCCCATTTAAGAATATTTAAATAATGTAGTCATCCCCTAAGAATTTTATTTTAAACACTTTCAGTGTGACATCCCTTTTCCCCACTCCCAAAGTAAGCAGGTAAAAATCATTATGAGGATATAGTCATTATGAGGATATAGGCATGCCAACTCCCAGACTTGCTAATAGCTAACCGAGATGTCACAGGGTCTCCTGGACATCAGACATGCCAAAAGCATGGGAAATTTAGTTCATCATCTGGATGATTTCGTGTGTTTAAAACAAAAATCGAGTATATGTGTTTTCATGGTGGGATTCAGTGAAAACAATGCTGAGTTAGAAAATATTCTAAACCATATTATTTCCAGTGAATCAGAAAATTACTGTTTCTTTTCTTAAGTCTAGATGTCTTTTTTCAGTCTAAATATTCATCTGTAGGAATTTGGTTAAGTAAATTATAATATATCCCTCTGAAGAAATTCTAACAGCTACTAAGAATCTTCTGGCAAGGGAAACTAAAGAACAGAAAAAATGTTCATCATCTAATACTAAGTGTAAACCAAGTATGCACAGAGAGATGCTCTTAGGTTGTATATGCATAGAGGCATGTGCATGTGTGTAAAAATTATGTTTATAGATTTTATTTGTAAGAATAAGATTATATGTGGATTTTCCCTGTTATTTTGCATTTCTGAGCATCTTTTGCTTTTGGAATTAGGAAAAATATTTAAATTTCTGTAAGGAAAAACATTCTCCCCATCTTATCTAACAAACCCATTTATTACTACCTAACTGCGTCCCCCAAGATAGGAACATTTGCTAATGAGACTTAAACTGCCAATAAGATATGGTTTATTCCACTCGCTACTGCATTGCTGAACTAACATGTCTGGGTAAAATTGTAATTTTTTAAACCAAATTTTAAAAAATTTGGTCTCCCCATTTAAAGCTCACTTTTCTCCATTGTAATTTAAGAAATAATTATGAAATATTTAAATCGATTAAAAAGTACACAGAATGACATAATAAACACCAATGTATCCATCACTACACTTTAACAAATATATGGCATTTTGCCACATTTGCTTCACATCTTTTTTTAAGAAATAAAGTGTGTAAGGTAAAATCGAACCTTTACTCAGTCTTCTTATCCTGCCTCCCTCCCCAAGGTAATCCTTATACTGAAGATAATATACAGTGGACCTTTTGAACAACACAGGGGTTAGGGGCACCAGCGCCTACCCCCATGCAGTAAAAAATCCACATGTAAAAAAAAAAAATCCACAAGTAACTTTTGACTCCCCTCAAACTTAACTAGCCTACTATTGAATAGCCTACTGTTGACCAGAAGCCTTACTGAGAACATAGTCATTTAATACTATTTTGTATCTTATATGTATTACATACTATATTCTTACAATAAAGTAAGCTAGAAAAAAAGAAAATATTAAGAAAATCATAAGGAAGAAAAAATACATATATAATGCCATGCTGTATTTATAGAAAAGATCTGCACGTAAGTGACCTGGGCAGTTCAAACCTGTATTGTTCAAGGATTAACCATACACACCTCCCAACCATATATTTATACTTCTACCACATATGTATATCCATAAACAAGAAATACTTTGTTTTGTGGTTTTTTAATTTACATAAATCTTAGATTTTTACCTATTCTCTCAAACTTGCTTTTTCCACTCAACATGATTATGTAATGATTTAGTCTTGTTAATATGTGTAGATTTAATTCATTAATTTTGCCTAAAGTATAGTATTACATTGCATGAATTTTTTTTTTTCTTATCCATCTATTGATGGTCATTTAAGTTCATTCTAATTTTTTTTTCTGTTACAAATAATGTTGTTAACACCCTACCATCTGTCTTGTTAAGCAAAAGTGCAAGCATTTATTTAGGATGTTTAAGTGGATCTCATGACTTACAAAGACATTTTCCAGTCAACCAATCAACCAATCAGTGAGTTAATCAATATTTACTGAGGGCCTAGACTACTAAAATAAGCAAATGGATCTTAGTTTTTAGAACCGAATTGCATTTCACCTCTATGATTCAAAATCAAATCTAAAGACAAAAAAAGTAGCACAACTTTCTTCTCCAAGGAATGTTTCAGATTGGTGACTATACCAGGGCAAGCCCAGTCTCGATCAATGTTCCTACTTTGTGCAGTTCTGGGCCCCTGTTAGATGACAGTGATTTTTGATTCACCCTGCCTCTGGCTTCATTGTGTTGTTTGGTACACAGCATCTTGAGCAATGAACCCAAAGGTGATTATTCATTCCATGTTCAAAAGTGTTCCTTAACAAGCAATTTTAATAAAACATGTGTTTATTGTAGAAATGCGTCAGTAAACCTAACAATCACCTCAGCCATCCCAGAATTTATAGTCACGTTCAAAAGACAGAAAAATAATACATTAAGTGTCACATTGGAGAAGTAAGTCTAGGATCTAAAGGGAGCTTATAGGAGGGACACTAACCTGGACTTCGGGGTTTCCAAGGAAACTTCTCAGACAATGCAACATCTATACTGGGAGGCTGAGTAAGAATCATCCAAATACAGGAGAGGCAGACGAAGAGGAATAGAGTTTATTGTGTTTATTGAATTCCTGTGTATTAACTTGTTTTAAATCTCAACCTTGGCCTCAATTAAGCCTCTATCTGCCATACGTCATTGAGGTCTATCAAGGTCTATTTCCTTAGCCTTTCAATATCACTTTGTCACACATTAGAAAGACGGAGGATTGAGCCAAAATTTTCCATTAAATAAGGTTGCCTTCAGTGTTGTTTGTGTCAAGTGCTAATGTCCTGAAGTATTTTAAAGCCATTAAAGCTATTGATTTTTATAAGCATTTTCTCTCTAGTGACCATTATCATTCATATTCCTACACTTTCTACTCTGATCATAAAACATAAAGGAAATCCCAGTACCTACACAGTGATTACTTTTGACATCTAAAAATCCTATGAACCTTCCATCTGCAGACAAAGTCCCAAAGAGCATATGCATTATATTGATTAATATGGGTTCAAGCAGGAAGAGTGAAAAAGCTAGGCCCATGCTAATGAGTTTGGGCCTTGTTCTGAGACCAAAGAAGAGCCAGAGAATGGTCTTGAGCAGCAGTATTTAAGGAACATCTTTCTGGAAGTGATGGAGGAATGGACGGAGTTGGGGCTAATACCATCGTCCTGATAAGAGATGAGAGTTTGCATTGGGATGTTGTCTATGAGTACGAGGAGGATGAGAGCTCAGAAAGATAATTAGAAGGACAAAACGACCAGAAAAGGGGGAAAGGAGGGAGAAGTGAGGATAACTTTCTGGTTTCTGGCTTCCGGAGCACTGTAATGACAAGAGGGAAAACACAGTAAGAACACAATCTGAGAATGAAGCAAATAGCTACTGCTCTGTGCATGCTGAGCCCTAGGTGCCTGCACAATATCTTGGAGAAGACGCTCAATAACCAACTGTTGATATTCAGCTTAGTGGCTTGGGAGAGTGTTTTTGGCTAAGGTAAAGTTTTTCCTGATAATAATAATAAAGAGAACAGAAAGTACCTTGTCCCCAGCCTTGCGGTTATGAAGGCATTAGAAATGTCCAACACTTGATAATTTTTTATTATGAATGTAAACATTTATATTTTTTTGAAATACTAATTTAATTGATTTTTAAGGGGGAATCAAATTAATCAATGAAAAATATTTTCTTCCTAATAGAAATTTCCACAGAAAAATCACAAATTTTCTTGAAGATTTTATTTATTTATTTGAGAGAGAGAGTGGGAGAGAGAGAGAGCACAAGTGGGAGGAGGGACAGAGGGACAAGCAGACTCCCTGCTGAGCAGCAACCTGAGTGTGGAGCCCAACAGGGGGCTCAATTAAGGGTCCATCCCAGGACCCTGCGATCATGACCTGAGCCAAAGTCGGATGCTCAACTGACTGAGCCACCCAGGTGCCCCAAAATATCACATATTTTTATAGCTGTTTATTACAGGCCTGTGAAAGCAAAGACAATCAGACTGAAATAAACATTGACAACTCACTCCTAGAATTATTGATTAATCGAGAAAGAATTTACATCATTGAATGAAACCAGTAAAATACATATAAACGCAAATTATTTTTCAATATTGCTTGTAATAATGTTTTCATATCTAACAATCAGACCATATTGTATCCTGTGAGTGTCACTTCTATGTAACCATATTGGAATAGTTAATGATTTACTACATTTTGCTTTTTTCCTTTACTTTTACATAATAAATTCTTATTTAATTACACCAGCTTAGGTTATCTTGCTAGACAACTCTAGCAATATAGTAGTCTACATTACACATAAAGGCACACAAGAACAGTTTGCATTGCGTTCAATAACATTACTGATTCCATTGGGATTTGAAGAATAATGATAATAACAGTTACCATTTGTTTAGCCTGTGCAATATGACAGAAACTATCTTGCTAAATATATTTTAAGCAGTAGCTCAGTTAACCCTCATAAAAACCTTTTGTGGTAGATAGTATTATTAAGCCCATTTTACAGATGAGAAAAATGAGTCTCAGGGAAGTTAATTGTCACACAGCTAGTATGGTTTCAAACACAGATTTGTCTGACTTTGTAGTAAGCATTTTCAATTGCTTCATATTTTGTCTCTACTTGGAACTCATACTTTATGTTAATCCTATCTGCATATTTTAACAGAAACTTGAAAAACCACTTCAAATAAAAGGCAAATCGGTGGTTCTTGGGAAGATGCCTTTCTTAGAACTCAAGATTAGGATACTTCTTAGTCCTTACTGCACCCTATATGAATCTTTAATGGTCTTATCTTTTCAAATGCAGGGAGCCCAGGAAAAACCATACAGGAGTTTCACTAGGGCAAACCACTTAGTATTGAAGCCTGTGACAAAGACAAACTATTCTTTTTGGTTTCCCCAATTCCCTGGTCCATTCTTGGCCGTTTTTCCCTTATATTCCCTGGGGAGCATTAGGATGCGAGAGAACTGCTAATATGCCAAGGGGTTATCTTTCATCAAAGGATCAATGAACTCTTGGAGGGTTTTCTTTGCTAGTTTGTTGTCCAAATGCCCCCAAGCCCCCAGGCAACAGAAAACTCAGCTTCCTGTGAGAATACATCCGGTACCATCTTCAGGCACATGTTCTAGGTGAAGTTTCTTTGAGGAGCAGAGCGTTGAAATGAATATTATAAATTGTAGAAGTACCCAGACAATGAGTGATAGTGAAAAACAGCATATGTGTGGGGAAAGGGGATGGCAAATAGTACAAAAATATTACCCCCAAAATTCAAAGGCAAGGAATCTTGCCTTTTTGCAATATAAAATATAGAAACAGTTTTATTTTCCACAGGGATCACGTGTAAAGCATTAATAAGCTAAAGCACACAAAGCTAAATGACAAATCTTGATTAACAAACTGCCCACGAAGCTCCTATTTGCCTCGCTGTGTTTAAAGATGCTTGAAGGCTGTAAATCTCTGACCCTCATTCTGACTATTGATTGGTAAGAACACCACCCTTGTTTTTAACTAATAAAAACAATGGTTTCTCTTTACTTTAGAACAAGTATCATATTGAGTAGTTAATTTTTCACTTTTGTAAACATGTTCCTCACCCAATTCTCACTTAAAGACACTATGACATCTATTTTAAGAGGTAAAGTCACCACATCACACTGAGAAATCTTGGTTTTGACCTTCTCTTCACCTTTAGTTCCCTTCAACTTTAGGGTCAAAATTAATCACATAGGCAATACAGAAAAATGCCATTTAAAAGCAATAAAATATTTTTTTCTTACCTGATATTTAAATACACTTTTCAAGGGAGGAAGTCTGGGACTGAATTTGTGGAAAAGGAATAGAGAATTCCATTAAACCTAGTTTTATTGGCTGAAATCATCATTTTTGAAAAGAGAACCAAATTAAGACCTTCATGAAGAAAAGCAACACCTAACACTAATACAATGTTAAATGTCAATTATATCTTAATAAAAAAAGAAAACCATGAGATTAATTTCCTTAATTATGTGTTGTCACAGAACACATAAAAGAGGCTTAAAGGCTATTTTTAGTAGTAGATTATAGGAAAGCAATGGTGTTTGTTGAAAATATTTTAGCATTTCAGAGTTTATAAAAATCTCAGCTTGACATTCTTACCAGCCTCATCTAATACTTTATATATCTTCGCAACCATGTTTCTTATGTTTCATCAATAAATCACTATGATCATCATTAAAGCTGAAAGCCTCAGGATTATCATTTGGGCCGCTCTTCCAAACTCTCCAGCGTCTGCCACATCTTTTTTTTTTTTTAGATTTTATTTATTTTTTTGAGATAGAGTGAGTGAGAGAGCAGGAACAGGGGAGGAGAGGGAGAGGAAGAAGCAGGCTCCCCGCTGAGAGGGAGCCCCATGCAGGGCTTGATCCCAGCACTCCAGGATCATGACCTGGGCCAAAGGCAGACACTTAACTGATTGAGCCACCCAGGTGCCCTCTGCTACAAATTTTTATCTTTTACTTCCAGTCATAGGTTCCTTATAGGCTGCATTCCTGTCCTGCTCAATCCTTCCCCGTCCAGCACCTCCTTTCCCAATCTCACCTGCTTCCCACTTATTCTTCCATTCTCAGTATGTCACTTCTTGCAAGCTCTCCCCACCCCATCCCTGCCCTGAACACATCTCCATAGGCTCAACTCTTGTTTCTCTGAGCAGCTTTTACTTCTTTTCACAATGTCAATAAATTATTTCTTGGTTGTAACCAGTTGTGCAAATGCTTAGCTTAATGTCTGCCTTATCTCATAAAATGTAAGATCTATGAAGGGAGGGACCTTGTTCTTGTTATCAATGGGAGCAGACATCATTTGTTAAAATGTGGGGTGAAACTATCTCTTGGAACCTTCAGCATACTAACTTCTTAACAAAATTTAACAGAGCCTAAGAACATGATCAAGACATTTCATTAAAATATTCAAGCTACAAATAAATTTTAAGTCTTGACATTAAATGAAATATTTATAAATAATCAGATAAATTTTTAAATAGGAACAGGAATCTAGAAGTATTCTATATTTATATATATGTCCGAAGCTTCCCGTGCTATTGAACGGATAGAGAGAACTAGAACCTTCTAGTTATGATAGAACTTTTGGATATGACAAGTAAAATGGTCAAACTAATGAGTGGTCACTTTTATCCCCATAAACACCTGCAAGAATATGATTGAAATTATAGATATTAGAAGAGAATTTTGAGGAAAAAAATCAGAGATCTCTCCAACTGGATTAGATTCTACAAAAAAACCCCCACAAAAAACTAAATAAATTACTTTGCTTATGCTGGACTATTCTTATAATGAGAAACATTTCTACCATAATACTATATGCCCAAGATCAATAAAAATTAGCACTATTTATAAGATTTTGATACTAGAAAACTGAAAACTTTTTTACCAGTCAGAACAGAGATAGGACCTTATTTTGTAATGAAATATCTCAAAATTAATGAATAGATTACTCATTGCAACTACCAATCTTTTCCAGCGATTGCTAACACCTATAATCAAAGAGTAACTGAAATTTATTTTCTTTTCATTTAATCGGTGTGCTTTTGGAACAGACAAGTTGTGTTCTCTGCCATTTACAAACTTGAGGATTTAATTTAGAATTCAATAATTGAATGAGATAGAACAATAACCTTTTATATAAACTCATCATTTCTTATCTTTCTCAAAGCACAAAATGTTCTGTATGCCATAATCATTACTGTTTACTTTTCTGGAAGGTTTTTGTTTAAATTTCTATAACTCACCTGGGATTATAAATCTGCCTTCAAAATATAGTACAACCAGTTTGCTACTCCAGGTCTTAGAAGAGCTCATAGCTGTTAACGTGAGACTTGTATGACAATTAATTTTGCTCCCTGTTATATAGAAATCTTAGTGCCTGTAATATCCCTTTCCAGGGAGTTCAGATATCATTCTCATTTGTCTCCTGCTTTTTTGAAAAGTTGGAACTCTGGGTTTGGGTTTCAGAAATCATTTATCTCAAAGGGTTTTTCTTTCTTTTTTTCTTCTTTCTTTCTTTCTTTCTTTCTTTCTTTCTTTCTTTCTTTCTTTCTTTCTTTCTTTCTTTATCTCTTTTTCTTTTCTTTCTTTATTTTGGGGGGAGGGGGAGGGGGGATGGGTGGGTGGGGGAGATGCACTACCTGGACTCACTTCCAAGAATTGGCAGTCTTCTTTGTCCCATTTTTGTGGACTGCATTTGTATGAGCATAAACTCAGTAGTTGAAAGACATCACCAGTGAGCCTCTAATTTACTGTTTATCAAGTTTTTCCGAAGAAGCGGAAGCACATGCTGCTGTGGACTGGTGGTGTAGGTAGAGCAGATGCCCATTGAATGGCTAAATGGAGACCCTGCCAATAAGGGCTCTGAGGGTAAATTTGAGAGGACAGAGGAGTACTGGGCATTATGCCTCACTGCTCAGGACCGCACAGTGTCAGCTCTGGTGTTCTAGAGATCTAGCTCTGGGCACCTGTTGTCTTGGTGTCCTGTTGAGGGACCTACCCATTGCTGCCTGCTGGAACCCTCTCACAACTCGGCTTCTCTCTAGCTCTCCTTCTCTCTCTTTCTCCCTGCGTTTAGTCGTACTCTACTGCCTATTTGCTTCTCTAGGCTGTGTGTACGAGTTCCATAGTCACAGTTCCTGAAGAAATCATCCAATTGGGTTAGGTAGATACCATTTAATATAGAGCACCACTACTGGGCAAAGTTTGGGGACATTCGCCTCACAGCCTCCTGGCCTACCACCATGTCTCCCTAGAAGTGTTATTGGCTTTTGAAGTGGGACAGTTCTTCATTGTGCAAACCTGTTCCACACATTACAGGATACTCACATCCCTGGTCATGACACTAAATGCCAGTGCATCTGCTCTCTTTAGGCAACATGGCAATAAAAAATGTTCCCCTTCCCATTTCCAAAATGGGCTCTTGACCTGGGCGACCTTGAGGGTCTCATGGACTTTTCTCTTTCAAAGTGGAAACAAAGAGAAAGATTTTACATCACTGTAATTGGAATTTAGCTTAAATAATTAAAAAAAATCCTTTCTAAGCTGAAAGCATACTTGGGAACATATAACTGAGGAGAGCTCTAACTTTTCTGAGTGTAGCGCTACCTGGAGAGAGGAAACCAGATCTCTCCTGACCTGTAATTCTATATTAATGATATACCTGAGTTTTTGTTTTTCTTCAAGCTATTATAAAACAGGCTTTTGGTGCCTGAATTATATTAAGAATCCACTGAATTATTTGAAACATTCATTTTTCATTATGCCATTTATCTATAGTAACTACTGTAACACAAGACTTGAAAGGTAGTATCCCAAGAACTGAATTTATAAACCTCTAGCTTTTTTATTTCTAACCTTAATTTTGGACTTCCCATAAGCATTAGCTTCAACAGGTCACTTCTTTATAATTGATACTCCACAACTTCTAAAAATTACTTGAAGAATCATTTATTTACTTTTAAAAACAGAAACACTAAAAAGCTAGGCAAGATCCTTTAACTATATTAAAATTAACCTAAAGAATAGCAGAAAGTGCCTTGAGCCTCCAAGCTTTAGATTCATGAAAGAAACAATTCTCAAATGATCAATGTAGCTGAAGGGCAGAAAGGTATTAAATGTCTCAAGGTGCTTCTAGGTAAAATTAAAGATGCTGTCACTTTTAATTCATGCAGGACTTGTACCGCCTCTCTAGTAGCATTTGGAAATATGGAAGATGTTTTTAGTTGTCACAAGGTTGGGTGACGGGAGTGCTTTTGTATTTAGTGTTTGAGGGCTGGAGATACTCAATCTTATGCAATATGCAGAATAGTCCTGCAAAACAAAGAACTGTCCTGCTTGAAAGCCAATAGTGGCCACACTGAGAAAATTATTATATGTCTAATAAAGATAAACTCAAGTACCACTGCCTGGGAAAAAGAGAAAATTAGTCTTCTTGATGTCCAAATTTAGCACCTTGTCATCAGCCAGATGCACATGAGGCCCAGAGACAGTGTTCACTTGTCTTCTGCACTTCTCCCTGCTCCAGATCGTTTTCCCTCATCTACAAAGGGGCTATCAATCTACGGTCAGCTATTTACACTGAAATGCTCTGCAAATAGGGTTAAGGAAAACTTTAGAGCCACTACTAACATATTCCTTTTCAATCCCTTATATCTAGTCAGTCGCCAATCCTTCGTACTAAATGATGCTCATGCCTCTTTGAAATGATGCTTGACCTTTCTCTTGTTCCTTTCACTAGGCTTCCATGTAGTCTCTGAGCTTATCTGCTGGACATCTGGATAAGAGAAACAGCTTCCAAAATAGCTATTCTTGGGCTAGTTCCTCTTCTGTCTGGTCTACCTCCCTTTCCAGCTGCTGCTGGCTGTTCCCTAAACATCACTTCTCCCATATTGCTTTTTACTCAAAAATCTTCAGTGAGCTTCTATTTCCTATCATCTCACCCCTTCATCATTACATCAGAATTTAGTAAAGGTATTGGCAGAGCTTTTTTACAGTCTTTGTATTTTCATTTTCGTCTTTTTCAAATTGTATTTTCCAATGTGTCTCTACAAAACAGATGCTGAATATACATATTTAATTACTATACAGTGGAAATTTGGTTCTTAATTTTCAAGACTTCTGTCCAAACATTTTTTAAAGCTGTTTTGTTTTTTACTTCAGTCCAAGCCCTTATTAATTTCACTCCCCTTTGTACTCTTACAATATTACTACAGCAAATAATAGAACGTTTATTGCTATTTCTCATGATTTGTTACTGTTGCAAAATTTTTCTGCTCAATTAATTAGCTCATAAACTACATGCTACTAAGCATGCTACTGAGCAAATGGTAGCAACACTCTGACAAGTCCACAATTCATTGTTTATTACTTGCTGAAAACAATTCCACAGTTTGTCTTCACCAAATTACATCATGATGTATAATGGGTATTTGGGGCTTACAAATCCTTTAAAAATGTACCTGGAGGTCACAGTATAACCCAATCCATAATACAAATAATCTAAGGTCTGTGGTGAGACTATAGGAAAAGCCTGTGAAGTTAATGGAGGTTTGCCATTACAGGCCATGAGTCTTACAACAGACCTCTCAGCTAAGACATATGATAAAGAAAAAGAAACAGAGCTAGATAGATGGTGTATCAAATTCTATTAACTCATATGGAATGAATTCCTCACTTCTGAATTCAGATGATCCCTGAACACTCATTCATTCTCAGTTTCTAAGCCAAGTACTTGATGAAAGACTGCTTCCAAATCTGTAGAAGTTCCAACAGTCTATCAGCCACAATTTCCTTATATTTAAATGCAGCGATATGATATGCAAATATTCTTGAATTATGATGTTTTGACCAACCAGCTTTAGTCTTTAACTCAATATCCAAAGGAGCTTTGCCTGCAAATCCCAAGCATTCTTCAGAAATATTAACAGCTCTGAGAGCAATTAAGCCTTTAAAAATATTCATACTTTATTTCTTTCATTTCTTCTTATCTTTCTTAAATAAAGAGGGAAAGCATTTATAATCTCCGTTCAGTTACATAGAATTGGAATACTGCTATGTAACAGAAATCATCACACTAATGCACAGGATTGAAAGTCAAGCAACTTTGGTCTAGGCTGAACTGAATTAAGTCTTAACCCTGTAAACATTTCCATAGGAGGTAGAACATACACATTTGACTTTTGGTCAAACAAGGGATAGTAAACAATGATTCTGAGACCCTAATAAATTAAATTAAAGTTATTTTAAGGCATTAAATATTTTTTCCTTTTATAGACCAAAGATGAAACAGCACACAGATCTTCAATAAATTAGGAAGCAAAATATTAAATCTTCATAGTTGAAATGTTTGCATCTCCAAAGCTCCACTGGTTCCACTTGATAATGTTTGAAACTCTAATTAATAATGAGATCACATTTCAAACAATTTGTGTGCAAGGCAAAGTCTGCAAGTATCTCCACTCATTATGGAGTTGTCCATGGTTTTGTATCAGTGACTTGAAAACACAATGTCCTGTCACTGTATATTCCATTTTCTTTACCCTGATGGCAATCTGAGTGAATAATATTTGAGCAGTAGAGATTGTTGGTTTCATTCCCCACCCAACACTGTTGGTTTAAGTGCCTCCGGCTGCTGTTCCCATGAACACAGTGTTAATGGGTGGTAAAGAGGACACCATTTCTCTACCACTCGCTCCGTGGGAATCCAGGGTCTCTTGAGCTGGATACTGATTGGAAGTTCCATACATACACTGAGATGCGGAGGAAGGAATTGGTGTTTGCAAGCTGGATGCTGTAAGGGAAAATATAATCAGCAATTGCATATTGACTGATATGTTTTTTTCTTTAAAGTGCCACTCACATTAAGCCTCTGTATTTATTTTTTGCATTTATCACACATATCTGTGCTATTTTCCTAGACATTGTTTTTTCTTCTACACATTTCACAAAGAAAACTCAATTTCAAACTTAAATTAAGAGACAAACTTATCACCCAAATATATCCCAAATCTACCTCCTCGTTCCATCTACACTTCTTCCATTGTTCAAACCACCATCTTCATCACTTTCTTACACCACACACAAAAACAAACTCAAAATTAACGAAAGACCTAAATATGAAATCCCAGAGGAGAACACAGACAGCAACCTCTGTGACCTCGGCCACAGCAGCTTCTTGCTAGACATGTCTCCAAAGGCAAGGGAAACAAAAGCAAAAATGAACTATTAAGACTTTATCAAGACAAAAAACTTTTCAACAGCAAAGGAAACAGTCCACAAAACTAAAAGACAACAGACAGAATGGCAGAAGATATTTGCAAATGACATATCTGATAAAGGGCTAGTATCCAAAATCTATAAAGAACTTATCAAACTCAACACCCAAAGAACAAAAATAATCCAGTCAAGAAATGGGCAGAAGACATGAACAGACATTTCTCCAAAGAAGACACCCAAATGGCCAACAGACACATGCAAAAATGCTCAACATCACTCAGCATCAGGGAAATACAAATCAAAACCACAATGAGATACCACCTCACACCAGTCAGAATGGCTAAAACTAACAACTCAGGAAACAACTGATGTTGGAGAGGATGTGGAGAAAAGGGATCTCCCTTACACTGTTGGTGGGAATGCAAGCCGGTACAGCCACTTTGGAAAACACTATGGAAGTTCCTCAAAAAGTTAAAAATAGAGCTACCCTGTGACCCAGCAATTACACTACTAGATATTTATCCAAAGGATACAAACATAGTGATTCAAAGGGGCACCTGCACCCCAATGTTTATAGCAACAGTGTCCACAAGAGCCAAACTATGGAAAGAGCCCAGAGGTCCATTGACAAATGGAATAAGAAGATGTGGTGTACACACACACACACACACACACACACACACACACACACACACAGAGGAATATTACTCAGCCATCAAAAAGAATGAAATCTTGCCATTTGCGACAATGTGGATGGAACTAGAGGGTATTAGGCTAAGCAAAATAAGTCAGTCAGAGAAAGACAAATATCATGATTTCACTCCTATTTGGAATTTAAGAAACAGATGAACATAGGGAAAAGGATGAAAAAATAAAATAAGACAAAATCAGAGAGGGAGATAAACCATAAGAGACTCTTAACAATAGGAAACAAACTGAGCGTTGCTGAAGGGGAGGTGGGGGGGATGGGGTTACTGGGTGATGGACATTAAGGAGGGCACTTGTAATGAGCACTGGGTGTTATATGCAACTGATGAATCACTAAAATCTACCGCTGAAACTAATAATACACTATATGTTAATCAGTTTATTTTAAATACAAAAACTTAAAAAACTAAAACAAAAAACCACTATCTTCTCCTACCTGGACCAACACAGCAGCCTCCTCACTGGTCTCATGACCCTCACCTTTGCCGTACCCTCTCATTCTGCAGGGAGCCGCCAGGATAATGTTGCCTAAGTGTACAGTACATTGTCACTCTTCTCAAATGCTACAATGACTTCCCATTATTCTTAGAACAGAATCCAAGCTCCTTGCCCTGGTTCACAGCACCTTCTGTGAACTGGTCTCTGTCCGCTGATTTTACTCTACTGTCTTCATTCACTATGCTCAAAACACACTGGCCTTCTTTCTGCCCACTGAATTTTCCTTGTTCTCATTTCAGAAACTACGCACTTATCATTTCTTCTGCCTAGAACTCCACCATCAGACCTTCATGTCAATGCTTCCTCATCACTCAGCTTTCAACTCCAATATCTCTGTCTCAGGATTCCTTTCCCAACTATCTTACCAAAAGCAGTTTCTCCATAACTATTTGTCATTTTACCCTATTCAACAGATTTCAGAGTACCCAACATTATCTTTTTAATGCATTTGTCTATTTATCTATTGCCTTATCTCTCCTTACTAGAATGTAAACTTCTTATAGGCAAGAACTCCATCCCAATCACCACTATAACCTCACGCCTAGAATGAAGTTGGGCACATACTAGTAGGTTCTCAAGAATTTGACCAACTGGCTCTCTGACACTTTTCCTGCATGTATGGTTGCTGACTTCTCATTGCTGTTTTTCTCATTTTTCTAACTACCTACTCTGTCCCTGAAAACCAGTCTTTATAACTAAGGAAACAGACAGTGGGTCCTACCTTCCCTTGCACTCCTTACCCACCTACTCTAGTCCCTCTTTTCACTCAGAAGCCCTCTTTGCTATTTACTTGTAAGCCAGCTCTGACAACTAGAGCTTAGAATCCCTCCTACACCCAAGCTATGTTCCAGCAAAGCTTCCACTATCTCTACGAGTAAACAGAACTAATAGTAACAATAGCAGCAAGGTACATTTTAATCTCACGGTGAGGAAACTTCCTGAAGTGGAATTTTCTGCTTCATTAGAGTAACCTAGAAGCAATGACCATCTGCAGATAGCATGAGATGAGCTGCTAGACTCTGCTCAAGGAGCATCTGTGATGGTCACGGGAAGGGAAGAAGTGCTTCCTATTGAGTTATTGGAAAAGCACACTGAGAGGGGAGAGATGGAATTTATCTCATTTTCCCTATGCTCCAGTTGGGTGTCAATGCCCTTGAAATCTATTCCACTGGAAGATTTCAACCATCGCATAAAAGCATTAACACTCTGCCTTGATATTTACATGCATCTATACTTGTCCTGTGATCCCTTATTAGTAATATGGGAAACTAAATCTATCCATATATTTTTGCCCCTTTGTTTCAACTCACTGATGTATGGAGTTCCTACTATGTGGCAGACACTTGGCTGGGTAGCTGCTGATGTATCTAGTACGTCGCAGGATTTTCCCAGGGAGAGCAACCTGGTTGCAAGAAGATGCTAGGGGACTTCCTGGCAAACACAGTTTTGCTAATTTTTACTTAAACTGTATGTAGCAGAACAATAAAAACAGCAACATTTTCTACAGAGCTGTCTAATTACATTTTACATATAATTGAGAAAATGACCGTAAAGTCAGCACTGTTTTAAACCTGGAGTGGTTTTAGGGTACTGCTGGAGAATACGAGGTCCAAAGACACCTCTTGGCACTGCCCCTGGGGCCAACAGTGAACAAGAGAGTGTGAGAAAAAGACAGCATTCCTGCCCTCGTAAAACTTAGTCTTTTAGACTGCATCTGACGGGCTATATTTATTTTTTGCAAACATAAAAGATGCCAGCTATGCTTTGTGAAAGAATAACAGATTTAGCATTAGGATGCACAGGGACATATATAATGGGAACTGGGAAGACGTTACTAATACAAAAATAAGACTTGAGATCCAAAGTGATGAATCACCCGTGGGAACATGAGTGCCCCGTTCACCTCAACAGTCACCCTCCAAAGTAAAACCACGTACTTGAGGTTAATAGCTTTTGAAAATGTTTTTAAGAACTACTAAAATAATTTACCTACTACTGGAGTTCGACACGCAACTGAAGGTGATGTGTCTGCGTAAAACGAGCTGGTCTGCTTTCTACTACTGTCATCTAAAATGTTAAGTGGATCGTGGATGTCACTGTAAGGAGGCAGTGAGCGAACACTGCTGATGACGGAAACATGTTGATTCACCATCGATCCAAGTCTATGAGACTCTGGGTAGTTTATGTTGCTTCCATAGTATCCTATAACAGAAAATGTCAAGAATGTACCATTCACTTACTACAAAGAATATTCCAGGAAGGAAAAAAGGACAAGGTAATAGGGTACAGCCCTAAAGATCCCCTGTTATAAATATGACATTCACATCTCCATTTACTATAGATTTGGATTCGTACTTGTATATGGATATGGTTCACTAGGCTGTTTTTTTGTTTTTAAAAATACAAAGCCGTTATCCTATTGTTAAGTTTCAGATATAAGACTACACCTCTCTCATGTTTTCCTCACTTAATTAACAAGATCTTCCTATAAAGAAAAAAAGCACTAAAAACCTCTCACAAAGACTACACTACTTGTCAAATACCAATTTTATCTACAGATTTATGTTTCTGGAAGAAGGCCTGGCCTACACTTAGGAGAGAGAACACAGCCTGCTTTGGAGGCTGAAGAAGTCCACAGATCTTTCCAATTCCCTAAACTCTAAGTGTTTTATCAGACTAACAGGGGGCACTGTTTGGGTCCTAAACTGTAAGATCTGCTGCTAGTTCTCCAGAAGAAACATTATTCACTAGAAATATTTTCAAAGGACAAAACATTCTTCTTTTGGGCTTATTCAGGGAGATCTCAAACATAGTTTGACGTAAAATATTTTTTCATCATTTGTGGCATTTAGAAGGGCAACTTTAAAAAACCACAAGAATTAGGGACATGTTTGTATGTGGAAGAAATGAGCTCCAAGTATTTAAGATTCCATGAGCTTTAGAAACTTTACATGGAATGACATGCTGCTCAGCAGATCTGGAGCTCAGTGTCTGATTTTGCCTTATTACCATCTCAAAAACCGGGGAAAATTCTTTAAAAATTTCGATACCATTAGGTGAACTAGGAGGCAATGCTGCTCCTTGACAGTTGGTCGCCCCTGTGTTGCTCAGGAAATTGAAGCTTCCTGTATTTAAAAACTGCATACTGTGTGAATCTTGGCTGTGTGAGGATGGTCCATAGCTGGAAGGTGGTCGAGAATTATATGGAGGCCCAGCACAGCTGCCAGTGAAGAAGTCTCTAGAAAGCTGCTGTTCACTCCAGGCCATGCATCGACTATGCTCGGGGCGATGAGGATAGAGTCCTGATGGGGGGTGAGGCTGTGCCCTAAACACAGTCTGATAGTTAGAGTTGGTCCCATAAAAGTCATGATTGCCTTGAGGATGGGTAGGATAAATGGACTCTGGGAATGATGAGCAGTGTGATGGCACTGACAGGACCGGGCCCACACTTGGAGGTCTCCCCGCCATAGGCCCCTGGTTAATGACGCTTCCTCGGCTTGCCATGGCTGGAGAAATGGGTGGTGTCATCAGATGACCAGTACTCTGGGAAAGCTCCATTTGACCTGGAAACAAATTCACAGAGCATTCACCAGTGGCAAATTAAAATAAATGGGCACACATCTTTAAAAATTATCCAAAAGATGTATTAATATACTTTTTTCCAATTTGGTTCATTCTCACTCTCTAAAAATAACAGAACTGGGGAACACTGAAAACCTAGGTTTAAAAGATACCATCACAATAAGTAAGTAAGTAAATAAATAAATAACACGATTGCAATATATGTATATTTCACAACAGGGAAGACTTTTGGTGTCAGTAACTGTGGAAAAAAGTCTGGGATGTCTTCATGTTTCCATGGCTATGAAGATAGTTAGAGCTCAAGCTTGGGAAGGTCAAGGGATCTGCTCTTCACATTTCTCCATAATTAAAAACCAAGCTAGGGGCGCCTGGGTGGCTCAGTTGGTTAAGCGACTGCCTTCGGCTCAGGTCATGATCCTGGAGTCCCGGGATCAAGTCCCGCATCGGGCTCCCTGCTCGGCAGGGAGTCTGCTTCTCCCTCTGACCCTCCTCCCTCTCATGCTCTCTGTTTCTCATTCTCTCTGTCTCAAATGAATAAATAAAATCTTTAAAAAAAAAAAAAAAAACAAGCTGAATGCTAAATGGTTTGATTTTTAGGGTAAAAGGAAAAGGCAATAAAGTCAAAATGACCACAGCTTCAAAGCAGCCGATTCAAACCATCATGCAAACACCACTGATGAACAATGAGCTATGAATGCCACCAACTCCCTGGATGTCTGATTTTCCATTGGTAGAATTAGGCCCCTGAACTCAAAGGCCCTTTCAGATTTAAAATTCTGTGTGTCCAATGAAGTTATATCTATGAATTTCAGAAAAGACGTAAGGCAAAAGCAGACTTAAAATATTATCTAGTAGTGAGTTCTAGCCACTAAACATTCAGATTGATACAAAGGGGACTCTAGACCAGAGAGGAAAATTATTGTCATCGTTATCCTAAAGTGACCAAATCTACTTTTTAATGGAGGAGAAATAAAGTCTCCTCAAGAGCCAAAAATAAACAAGAAGCCCATTTTTTGACTCTCAAAACATCTTCAAGATTTCATATATACCAAATCTAATTTTTTCTTCCACCAAATGAAAATAACTTATTATTTGTATTTCCAACATACCTAAGCAAGCACATCACAGTGTGGTACCTATGTTAATAATGGTATTGACAAAAGTGTGAATGACAAATGCTGAAAGTCACAAAAAATATAAAGCTTTAATAAAAGTTAGTAAAGGCCAGCCTTTTTTATCCTTGGAATGGCTGGATGTTACCAGGTTTGAAGAAAACAAAGGAACGGGCTCCTGAGAGACGGCGTGAAGCCCAAGTGTTTCACAGCGTACCTGTGAGTGGCATGGTGTCCGTATTCCCAGCAGGGAATGGGTGCAGAGCAGAGGGTAAGCCTCCAGGATGACTGGATGACAGAGGAAGATAGGCTGTTTCCACATGGCTTTCATTCTTCACAGTGTCACTGGAAACAGTGCTCCCTTTATTACGGTTGGCCAGAAAGCATGAACTTGGAGAAGCAGTGAAGGCAGCTTTACTTGCATCTGGAAAGATTTTTTTTAATGGGAAAGCTAACATCATTCCCATATTCCTAATAAATAAGCCCAAGAAAATGAAACTGAAAATGTTTTAGGGTTGTGTCACAAATCCAATGTCAGAGAAATATCTTCCATGGGAAACAAGGCCGGCAGATCTTTGGTCGTGGCAGTGGTGCTGGGGATTCTGTGGTCATGGTTATCTGTACATTTGTAAGTGTCACGTGTGTTCTGGGGGGGCACTAAGGAATCCACACTGGAGTGGACAGTCTTCAAAATGCAAATCATCACATCCCAAATAGACATGTTCTCTTCCTTCTCCAAATTCCTATAGAACTTATTTCTACACCATTTATAAGGTGGTATACCACAGGTGTTGTCTTGAATTATGGTTATTTTTTATTATAATCACCGCTCCACCTTCATTTCAATTCTCACAAGAACATCGATTTTATATCCTCCAGAGCTTCCAGCAAAGTCCCTTGACTACTCTATGTGCAAATGGTGGAGAGAAAAAAATAGTGCTCCGATAGTGTTCATATCCTGAGTTATTTGTGACATGCTTGGGAAAAAACCTCTGAGACTATTACAGACCCACTACACATGTACTTACAAATTCTTAAATTTAGGTTTAAAGAAAGAAATATGCAAAGCAAGATATACATTTTAAATTACCTGAATTCTTCATATACTTGTCCAATAAATTCTGTAACTCCTGCTCTTTGTCGTTATTGAACTGGGTCTCCATGGCGAGGAGAATGTATTCATCAAGGAGCATTCGGATCAAATGGAAAGAACCTTGTTGTGGATGGGAATGGGGAGAGGACAATGTCAGATGAAAGGAGGGAGAGAAGGAGAAGGAAAGAGAGAGGGAGAAGTCGAGTTATCTTTGTGACCATCTCACAACACTTTACAAGGAGCAACTGAAATCAACAAATACTTGTTGGACTTTAAATGACCTGCTAAGACCAACATGCTTAACTTGAGCCTCTAATCTTTCTGTGTACCGCCTGCTCAGCTTACTGTGTGTACTGTCCTGCCAGCTCTTTGGCCACTAATTACATCAAAGGAAAATACGGATGAAAGTGAGACATACTTTATGCTCTAAGAGGGCACACACTGGAATGTGATAAGCTTTAACCTGGGGAGAATGAGCTCTACTCTGCTCTATTTCTGTTTGCTTTGTACTAAATAATTAGACAATGGCCACCATGGTCTGAAAAAAGTATCAAGTAAGATGCCTTCTAGCCTGAAACAAAGTTCTCTTTGGTTTGGACAAAAGCAAAGAGTCATTTTCATTTGGAAGTTGTCCTGGAAAACCTTAAACTTCTTTGAACTATTCCACAGACTTCCCAACAAAAGTCTGGTTTCATCACAAAGTCAGGCTTCAATGTTGTATATGTTAAGAAACCTTACATATAAGTAAGAGATTTCAAATAAAAGGCTCAAGACATTTTGTTCACCCTCCAATGCAAGTTCACTGATTTTATCTAGTTCCACTGAGAATTAAATAAAAACAACCTAGTTAACCATAACCTATTTATAATGTGAAAATTTCTTGCAAAGCAACTACTAAATGCAGAAGTACTGTCCACGAGCTAGCATTATAGCTGCAAAACTAAGAATCCCAGAAATTTTAAGAAAACGAAGGTATTCAATTTTTGAAAGAGCTAACTTGACTCAGTTTATCATTTCACAAGTCAAATCGATCCGGAAAGATGTTTCAGAAACATATGAGAGCATGTCTTCTCAGCTGCTCTTTGATTCTCGCAGTGCAGCTATGTGGTTCCTAGAAAAGATGCAAAAATTTGCCATACTGCAATGAGTAGTGCCTCTTGAAAATAATGTACTAATTATTGTTTACTTGCTTGTTTAACAAAAAAAAAATTATCCAAGTACTGATGGCATGTAATGATAATAGCTGCTATTCATAAAATGTTCACCAGGTACTAGACTGTGCTTTTATAAGTATCATCTCACTAAAGTGCCTACACAACCCAATAAGAGCAATATTCGTCCTCTTTTTTTAAGTGCTTGAAGTTTTTATTTAAACTCTAGTTAGTTAACATATAGCGTAATATTGGTTTCCAGAGTAGAATTTAGTGATTCATCACTTACATATAACACCCAGGGCTCAACACAACTAGTGCCCTCCTTAATATCCATCCCCCAGTTAGCCCACCCCACCCACCTCCCCCCCCACCCCCGCCAGCAACCCTCAGTTGCTCTATAGTTAAGAGTCTCTTATGGTTTGCTTCCCTCTCTCTCTTTTTTTCTTCCTTCCCCTATGTTCATCTGTTTTGGTTCTTAAATTCCACATATGAGTGGAACCATATGGTATTTGTCTTTCTCTGACTGACATTTCACTTAGCATAATACACTCTAGCTCCATCCACATGTTGCAGATGGCAAAATTTCATTCTCTTGTATGGCTGAGCAATATTCCATTGTATATATACCACATCTTCCCTATCCATGCATCAGTCAATAGACATTTGGGCTCTTTCCATAGTTTGGCGATTGTTGATAATACTATTATAAATATTCATCCTCTTTACAGTGAGCAGAACAGCTTGGATTAAAACCAAGCCAGAGAGAAGCAGTGTTAGGATTTAACTGCATGTGGTCTGACTCCAAAACCCAGGTTCATAACTACCATTCTCTACTGGCTCAATAGTCAGATTTGAGAAGTGACAGTCCCCCATGTTTAAAAACTGACAGGAACTGTGACTGGAGAGTGAATGATATATTCAGGGAGGAAGAGCTTTATAAAGCACATGAGATACCAAAACTGGATGCATTGTTCAAGGTGAGGTTATGCATTACTCGAGCACCAAAAAAGCTCCACTTAAGCAGAAAGTCTTGAGCCCTCTTCTTTAATGATCTTCCATTTTGTTTGCTGGTCTACAAGTAAAGGAACAAAACGAAACTATAAAATCTGTCATCTCATTACTACATGCATCCTACATAAAATCAAGAGGTTGATAAGCTGTCTGACAAATGGACAGATGGCATGACATGCAATTTATTTATCAGATATAATGATCTGTCCAGGGATTTTAATGTTCATCTGTCTTTGTTATCATTTTTAAGGTTAATAGATCTTTATTCCGTATGGTTTTGTTACCGAACAGAATTGGACAACAAAATAAAATAATTCACAAAATAGTTTATCTCATTTTCCTTTGACAGAACTTTAAAAAGAACAGAAGGTGAAGTGTCAAAGAAGGGTTATATATTTCTGTGAATGATTAACTCTGACTTCTCTGGTCCTGAATGATAATCTGTTTTCCTTCCAGGAGAAAAAAAAGTCCCTACACTACAACTAGTTTCCTTGATATGGAATGGCTAACACCAACTAGTGATGGATCTATTTGCTCTTATCGCCTTGTTTCATGAGGGATGACTTGCATGTTAACAGAAGGAGTTGAAAAAACATAGAAAACACAAAATACTGCGCTCTCAGAAATTAAAAATGGAAATACTTAAAACCACATTTTCTGTCAGCATTTATGAAAATTTACTGTTTAGAAAAGGGCCAAATCTTTCCAGTTTTTATCTTTCACTATTGATGTTACTCTGCTGTAAATTCATTGACCGACAGGGAAGGCATAGTGCCTTGTAGTCCTTTGTCAAGAAATGACAAATAGAACTGAATCTATGCCCAACACTCTCGAATCTGGCCTATTCCTAATTTGGATATTTGGGCCACCTTAGTTGCAAGTCTTCAAAAGCTTTTCAAAGCATTGTTACACAAAATCACCCCTCCTCCACCATTCAAGAAATTACAGCCAGTTTAACAATTACTATTAACAAAAATTCTATTTTGGGAATCTGTCACTGAAAAATACCTTAATAACTCTCTGCTCTACCACGGTATCCAACCATTCAATAAAAGCCTCCACTGTGGCATTCTTCTTAAGAAGATCTTTCAGTTCTTGGAACACTGTGATAGAGTCATCTACCATATTAAAACAAAACAAAACACAATATTACTCTACTTTGAACCCAAGAGAAAACCTAAAACTAGAAATCATTAAGAATTTTATAGCATAAAAGAGAAAGACAGATGAAATTAAATGTGTTAAAGGAATTATTTCATATCCTAAGAATAAATAACAAAAAACCCTTAACTTCTTACTCTTCAAAATTTTAATAATGATTGTACATACCTTGGTACATATTGAAATATAGGCTTATGTATTATATAAGTATGTATATACTGGGGAAGAGTAAGTTGTCATTTATAGTTGATTATTCATTCTGAATCCAAAGCTTTCATTAAATGCAACAGATTCACTGAAAACTGATGAATGAATGCTGATTTCCTGCTTTCTGACCTATCCCTTACCTTTAGCAAAAATTAAATTCTGCACTGTGAAACTGAGCCACTTACATGAATAATCTTTTATCTTGTAAAAGTTAAAGGGACCATTTAAGGCTATCATTTATTAAAGAGTTTAAAGTTTCCTGAATCCCAAAGGGTAATATAATTTTCGCTAGGGAACAGAAAACAAGGCTGAAGTTGGACCACCCCAGGGAGCAGCCCATCATTTGTTCAACAGTCTATCGGAGGCTGCACTTGTCTTTTCAGAGAGAGGTTGGGGAAAGAGTGGGTTGCTATCCCTTGAAAACAGAGCCTGGTTGTCTAGTCATGCATATTGCCTTGGTAAATTCTGTCAGATTGTCCAAACCTGGGCAGGGAATTTCTGCTTGGAAAACAGTATTGTGTTGAGATATCATTTTGATATGCATCATATACCATATGAGGCTAAGAGTGTAAAACTCAGGAAAATGTGTATGCATGTGATGTAAAATTGGAAGAAAACTGGGACGCCTCAGTGGTTCAGCCGGTTAAGCATCTGCCTTCAGCTCAGGTCATGATCTCAGAATCCTGGGATGGAGTCCCACATCAGGCTCCCTGTTCAGTGGGGAGTCTGCTTACTCCCTCTGCCTGCCACTCCCCCTGCTTGTGCTCTCTCTCTCTCTCTCTGACAAATAAATAAATAAAACAAAAAAAAAATTTAAACAAACAAACAAAAAACCTGGAAGAAAACTCACAATACTCAAAAACATTTCCATTATTCCCAGGTTATTTCTAGGCAATGAGATTATGAATGGCTTTTATTTTCCTCTTTATATTTTCTATATTTTCCAGGTTTTCTACAATCTGTAGCTACAATTGTTTCAAGTAGAGGACAATTTTTTAATTAAAAAAGTTTCTATAAACCAAGGTTTCTCAAACAGATATTTTGTAGTCTAAGGGGACTCCCACCCCCACCCCCAACAAAGAGTTATCCAGCCCAAAACGTCAAACAGTGCCAAGGTTGGGAGACCCAGCTCTAAACACAGGGAAGACTTACGTTCCGTGTAGATATCAGATTCAGTGTCTGTGCTGCCAGAAATGGTGAGAAGGGCCTGTGATCCAATACTATTCAAGTCAACCTTTTCAATATCAGATACCATGGAATTCACAACATGCTGGTCAAAGAGAGCTGGTCTGGCAATCTGCATGAAGAAAGTAAAAAGACACTAAACCATATTGTTGATAGTCTGTCTAAAGGAAAGCTTTGGCTACTAGAGAAATAGTTCCTTGAGAGAAGAGTATCATAAATGTTTTTTTTTTTATTTTAAAACTAAAAGCAATAGCTGAGACTCACGATCATTGTTAAAGCTTTGAAAACTATTTTTGAAATTAGAAAATGAATTTTTAAATCCATGTTCATACAATAAGGATTTCACAATGTTATATTTCTTATCTGGAACTATCCCAACCAAGTCTTTTAAAATTTAGGGGACTAGAAACTTTCACAAAGCAAACAATCATTTGAGAGGAGGGGAAATATATTTTAACAATATACAAACATACAAACAGTAATTGAAGAATTACTTTTTTCCTCCCTATTTAGGAAAACCAAATTAGTAGGTAGTTTAACATGTGTTGTTTGTGGATTTCACAACATCAAATATCACATGGGTGCAGTCCCCACATGTTAATTTTTATTAACTGGGTTCATGTAGCAAATAACAGTTTTGCATTTTACACTGCATACAGAAGTTTTGTGGTTTTTTTACTTTTCATCCTGAAATAATATTAAATTTACAAAAAAGCTGCAAAGATAGTGCAGAATATTTCCATATACTCCCTATTCATCTTCTCCTAATATTATCATCATACCTAACCATTGTTTATTGCCCAAATCAGGAAATTAACATTGCTATAATACTGAGAGTAATTCAAATTTCCATCAATTTTCCCACTGATGTCCTTTTTCTGTTCTAGCATTCACTCTGGGGTCTCAGATTGCATTTAATTGTTGCCTACTTTGTCTCCAATCTCTGAAAATTTCTTACTCTGCCACCAGATAATTCATTTTTTATATTGGTGATTCAAATACCAACATACCTGAGCAAGGTGTAAGAAAGATGTTTGTCGTTTCAGGGAAGATACAAATCTTCGCACAACAGGTATCTTCTTATCGGTTAGAGCTTCTGGCAAGTTTTCCAAGGATGAAACAACCCACTGTTCCCAATTTTTAGCAAAATTCCTTATATCTGCTAATAAGCTACACACACACACATACACAAAAAAACCCTATGTATTAAATGCTAAATTGCTCAAAGTGCATTACATAAATGTAGTTTAATGGAGGTATACTGTTATTCTATGATTCTAAGAACATGACTTTGAAGTCATATAGATTCAGCCTAGGTCTGCCATTTATCTCCTTGGTCAACATACTCAATCTCCTCAAGCTCTGGCTTCATTTATTAAATAGGAATAACATTAGTATCTATGTCACAGGATTATTATGAGGACTATATAAAATAATTCATGGAAATTTCTCTGGTCAAACCTGGTGTGCAGAGGGTAATCAATAAATAATACCTTATTATTAACATTAGCTCATGGTTCTGTCATTCTCTATAAAATATTTCTGGGGAAATGTAAGTATGCACTTCATTTCACTTATCTTGGCTTCTTGAGAAACATCACAGAGGGATCATAGTGTCATTTCAAGTATTTACTATTAGTTTCTAGTAACCGATTTTTATAGTCCAAATATAACTGTGGGAAACATTATCAAAAAGGTACTATAGGACTATTTAGAAAATTGCAAATGTTCATTGTGCATACACACAAACATTTATATATAAACACAAAAATTTAAAAAGTAGTCAACAATCTACACACTCTATCTCAACAAAACAGATCTAAATTTACATTTGGGATGGCGCATACGCTGGTGAGCAGTAACATAATAGAGGAAAAAGAACAGAAGTGGAGTTCAACAGCCCTCAATTAAAATCCTGGCTATGCTTCTTACTAATTAACTGACTCTGGGCAAATAAATTAATTCCTTCTGCTGCCAGTTTCCTCATTTGTGAATATGGGATCATAATTGTTACTGGGGAATGGTCTGACAGGTTGTGTTTTTAAAAAATCTAATTGTTCAATGATAAGGAATTGGTTAAATAAAGTATAGGGCACCTGGGTGGCTCAGTTGGTTAAGTGACTGCCTTTGGCTCAGATCATGATCCTGGAGTCCCAGGATCGAGTCCCGCATCGGGCTCCCTGCTCGGCAGGGAGTCTGCTTCTCCCTCTGACCCTCCCCCCGCTCATGCTCTCTCTCTCTCTCTTTCTCTCTCTCAAATAAATAAATAAAATCTTTAAAATAAAATAAAATAAAGTCTAATATTTTTCAGGTGCTGGAAATCTATGCAGCCATTTAAAAAGATAATGTTGATCTGTATTTGTTGATATGAAAGATTTTCTTTTTTTTTTTTTAAAGATTTTATTTATTTATTTGAGAGAGAATGAGAGAGAGCACATGAGAGGGGGGAGGGTCGGAGGGAGAAGCAGACTCCCTGCAGAGCAGGGAGCCCGATGCGGGACTCGATCCAGGGACTCCAGGATCATGACCTGAGCCGAAGGCAGTCGCTTAACCAACTGAGCCACCCAGGCACCCTGAAAGATTTTCACAGTATGTCACACTAATATATATACTATGGTCCCGTTTTTTAAAAAATGTGTATATTTACAGGTATTCTTAGAAAAAGTCTATGAAATACTAACCTAACACATTAAGAATGTGGAGAAATTATGAGTTTTTAATGCATTTATGCATGTTTTTCATTTTCTACAAAGAACCAGTGGCATACTTAAGAGATAAATACATAAATAGTCACTTAGGAGTTAAGTGAAACAATTCATGTGGTCTCAAAGCCCATGATGTGTTTAATAAAGGCCAGCTATAATTATATCAGTTGCATGGCCAGATATCTGCCACTAAGTAAGTGCAGCCATTCTGTGACGTGGAAGTGTTTTGTTTTGTTTTTTAAGATTTTATTTATTTATTTGAAAGCAAGAGAGAACATGAGCAGGGCGGAGGGAGAGGCAGACTCTCCGCTAAGCAGGGAGCCCAATGCGGGACTCGATCCCAGGATCCTGAGATCATTACCTGAGCCGAAGACAGATGCTTAACCGACTGAGCCACCCAGGCACCCTTGTGACATAGAGGTGTTAAGAGTACTTATTCCTTCATTAAATGAAGGTGGTAATTCTGTTACCCTACCTTCTGATTTTGCAATTAAGACCAAAGTTAATAATAAAGATAAAATAGTTCTTTAATTTTTATCATTGTGGTTATTTTCCATCAATTATCCCCATTTATATTCTTCTAGCCAGTTTCCACAAGGTCAATGACCCCTTAATATTTATTTTTCACTTGGGCATCTCTCATATTAAAAGGATTTCAGGATGGTTCCATCAATTTTGTTCATTGCGGTTTGACTATAAGCATTGAGGCACATCATCTAGCTACTACAAAGGGACAGGAGCAGGCAAATAATCTTGATAAACAAATGAATTTCTATTTAATGTTTTCCTTTAATATAATGGATAGGGTTAAACCCTACCCTAAGAAATTATCACATTTTATTGACTGAACCTACCTTTCAGGCATTTCTTGCATTGTTGCAGGAATGAGTACATCTGTAAGAACCTTAATCACAGCAAAAGAGAGTTAACATATATCCTTACTTAGTATTTTTGTAGAAAGACATTTACTTGTCAATTACTTTTTAATTCCTAGCTTTCTAGAGAATAATATGTTAATTCATTTCTGGAAGTTATATTTTTATCTCTAAAATTAATGTACATGTAAGGGGTGTGTGTGTGTGTGTGTGTGTAAAAGGCGGGGGTGGGGATCCAGAAACATTGCAATACTAGGTTAAGCAAGCAACACTAATATACTGGATCCAGAGAGTTAATTATCAGAACAGAAAGAATACTGAAAGAAAGGGCTAGACTGAGACCGAAACATTGATGAGATGGGTAGGACCTGAATGAGAACTGGTAGAAAGAAGAAATTAGGTAGTGCTGACTGATCCCAGCTCAGGAAAAACTAGACTAAGTAAAGGAAGTGGGGACCAAATAGGATATGAACAACGCAGATCCACGGGGCTGGCTGATAAACTGAGTGGTCCAGCCTGACAAAGAGGACCAAGGGGTCTGGAGGAGAAGATATTTCAAAATGTGGGTAGACACTAATCTACAAAGGCCTGTGTATCCTACCAGCAAAATGCACATGTATTCCATGTGTATGAGACAGTAATGTATATACCCAGTACGTTAGTTACCAATGAATTGACCTTGGTAATCATGTGTTGTTTTATAGACTAAAAGCTGACCATTCTTTAGAGATGGAATGAAGATCTTGCAGAAACTCATTCTACTGTTCCTCCCTGGGTCCGCTATGAGGAAGGAAACAGTTCATTTAAAGGTACTTAAACTCAGGACTTTTGTGTTGGACTAAAAATAAACAGACCATTTGTAAAAAAAATAAATAACATGTTTTAAAGAATATTTCTGGGAGGTACTGAATGACAGTCCAAACAGATTTATCCAGATTGCAATGCAGTTTTCTCCCTCAGCTTGGACCTTACTGCTGCTCTAAGTAGAGGTCAGACTACCAAGGAATTAGTGTCCCCTCTTCCCAGATAAATGTTTGGCTAGAAGGCCAATCAGCTCATCTTTGTTCGTGATGTCTTCAGGAACCTTCTGTAGACACTTGAGGACTCTTACTTGGTTTGAGAACAGAAATTGACGTTAATACATTAAAGCTAGAGGTTTCCAGTATTTTTAAGTTGTTAATCCGATAAGAGTGGTTAATTCTGCTTTTCCCCCAGAACACCGATAGTGAAAAAGCCATTCTGTTATTCACTCTGAAAACACCTTAAACAGTTAATAAAAATTAACTAAGTTTTCATGTATTATTAGTGAGTATGGGACATTTAGAATCATTCTTAACTGTAAGAAATTTGTTTTCATGTAAATGTACATTAAAATACACACCTACTAAATATTGCTTTCTCATCAGAAAAAAATAACATTATATCTCCAGCCAGAAATAACAAATTTATTGAAAATATAATGGAAAAATGTAGACAGAATGCTCATTAAAACAATACATGGTTCGTGTTTAAGATACCCCAAAGAGCTTACCTTATAAAGAATTGAGTCACAAACACAGAAAATGTCAATGATAACAGGGTTTTCAAGCAGGGGAAGAAGATGATCAGGCATTCCTTGCCAAAAGTGTAATAAGAAATGCTGGATCTAGTTATAAAGCAAAAAGTATGTACATTAAGATTCTTCCTTAACACGAACTCATAAAGAACAGGACGAGAAATTACACATAATATGATCAGCAAAGCATTCTTTGTCACCCTTACCTCTTCAAAGTTTCCATTAATTGCATTGTCCAGGATGCACTGGCAGTGAGTTTTATACATCATTATGAGGGTATCAACCTATTTCAAGGAAGAAAACGCTTAACCAAAGAGTCCTTTCAACCCTGCCTTCATTTGTTTATGCATTCATTTGTTCATTCATTTATTCAGCATGCATTTTTTAAGCTCCTGTTAGGTACCAGGCATGGTGCTCAGTGTCGAGGAATCAAAACCAAAGGCACAGTTCTTATTTCCAGGAGCTTACTGCCTTGTGAAGGGAGAAAGGCAAGTAAATAGACGATTACAATATAGTGTCATATGAACAATGAAAAAGGTGACTGTGCAGGGAGATGTGGGCCAAAGCAACATTGAATTTTTCTACCTAATAAGCAGATTACCTTCGATTGCGGAAATAAACGTAAAATGGTAAAATATATCAGCTCTTCATACAGTAGAAATAAGTGAGTGCTTGGGCAGTGTGGCATAGCAGTGTGAAGTCAGCTAAAATCCAGCACCCAGTTCCCCTGCACTACAGTGCACAGGATGCTTGGTCTCTGAACCCTAAGCTTTTTCTCTTTAAGTAGGGTATGAATAATATATTACCCAGATTAAATAAGATATGATGCACATAGAGCAGTGCCTGGTACACAGTAAGATCTTACTAAATATTACCTGAAATTAGTAATATCAAATGACTCGAAAATTTACCCAAAGAAGATTTGAACGGTGAGTGTCTGTTATGAAGAGTCTCTGTTTCCATGTTACCACAGACATTTGGATAGCATAGGTAAAAAGTTGTAAACATATTCTAAAATGGACTAGAACTAAATAGTATTTTAACAGACTAATAATATTCAAATTCAAATCTCTTTATTTTATCAGCTAGAAATATGGCTACTTGTTGCTGGTTGTGTAGTCTAAGTGAACGAGAAGTTGGGCTTAGAGGTTACAGGTGTGTGCTTTGCCCATGGACTACCTGGATTTGAAAACCAGCTCTGATCTGCCACTTACTAGCTATATGATGTCAAGAAAGCCACGTAACATTTGCGTGTTTTAAATTCCTCATCTGGAAAACGGAAGTGATAATAACAGTAAATTTCTAATAGGGCTGTTATGAGGACTAAACAAATTAACACAAGCAAAGTGGTTGGAATAATCCATAATACATGTTAAGAGATTGACCGCTGGAGCTAATTTTATCCCAACAGTACCTAGGGTGATGATGGTGACGGGAGTGTCCTACTCTAACCCTCTCCTCTCCAGCCTTTATCCCAACAGACTAGTGACAGCGCACATCTTGTAGTTTAGCTCAAGGCTATATCACAGTGACGTGCAAATTACTAATCTCCCTGCAAGGAGGTATGCTGATTATAGGATACCTCTAGTGGAATATGTCACCACTGATGCAATTGAGACATGCTCCATACTTTAGGCAATGATATCATATTTTTAGATAGGTTGCCAAGACATATTTTTAAAACTAAGGATAAGGACCATATGAAAGATAGAAAGGAATTCATAACTGCTGTCAAAAATTAACCCTTTGATCCCTGAAACCTACTGAAGTACAAGTAAGCTTTTATCCTCACAAGTATTTCCATTTATGTGTGTCAAAATTCCTTTATACACAAATCAGTAAGAGTTTTTAATCTTACTATTGGTACTACATTTGCTTATTTAATATTTACATAGTTTCAGGACAATAAATTTTTATTGTGGCATACTTTTATTTCTAAACTTAATTTTGCTCAATTTTCTGAGAATAGACACCACATTTATAGAGCGGGCAAGAGCAGAGGCAAGGTTTATCTTGAGAAAAGTTAGTGAGGGGGGTGGGGGGTGGCAACTGTCTTGAGTGATACCATGATGAGGCAGAAAGTGGCCCAACCAATCCCCACCTCACTGGGATCAACTTCTCCCTGGAAAGTCCCATCCTTTCTGCTTCAAGAAAGGAGGTGAATAAAGTACTTAGCTCCAGCCCCACGCCTCTTGCTAGAAATTGACAAGTTACCTGGGGAACTTGGCTACTGGCTAAGAGGGTGAACAGCAACGTCCAGCTGTCTTCAAGGGACAAAGAGGAGTGTTAGTCCCTGGTGCTCATGATGAGGACCACTGGGAATGAACTTAGAAACCAGGGTTTTTTTAAGCATCCTGATACCTGGGTGAGAAATGATCTACAGACCAGTTTTTCAAGTTGACAAGTAAGGAATTCCTTGGAGACTAGCAGAGAAACTGAAATAAACTACTGGAACATGTCCTCACTTCTCTTTTTTTCTTTGTTGCTCTCCCCATCCCCCTCTCTCTCACCAGGAATATTTACACAGCAAACATCTTCATGATACGTTTGCATGTAAGCCATTCTCTTCACAAAGGGGACCTAACAATACCCTCCCCAAAGAACCATGTTCCCTGGACTGTCACTGATTTCCACAGGTTCCCCCACAGACTGCCACATGTTAACATGTACTGGAGATGTCTCAAATCTGAAGTCATAATATCACATAATATCTATAAGGTTTAAAAAAAAAAAGGAGACTTGCTTGGAATCAACATCTGAGAATTATCTTCAATATTTTGCCTATTTTTTTTTTAAGATTTTATTCATTTTTAGAGAGAGAGACAGAGAGAGCATAAGCAGAGGGAGAAACAGAGGGAGAGGAAGAAGCAGACTCCCCGCTGAGCCGGGAGCCTGACGTGGGGCTCCATGTGGGGCTCGATGTGGGGCTCGTCGTGGGGCTCCATCCCAGGACCAGGAGATCATGACCTGAGCCAAAGGCAGACGCTTAACCATCTGAGCCACCCAGGCGCCCCTATTTTACCTATTCTTAACAGGAAGAGTAAGTCATCAGAATGCACCCCGGAAGTTACTGTTATCTGTCAGTAGATCTTTTTATCAATGTGTTATTTTATTGCCAGTTTCCCCAGAAAGCCCACTACTAAAGTAATCAGTTGGACATTAGTTACTCATATTCCTCTTGAGGTGCTGTCTTTGCACCTCAAGAATATGAACTGACTTAAAAATATATTAAAGATATTTTCCTGGGGCACCTGGGTGGCTCAGTCGTTAAGCGTCTGTCTTCGGCTCAGGTCATGATCCCAGGGTCCTGGGATCAAGCCCCACATCGGGCTCCCTGCTCCACAGGAAGCCTGCTTCTCCCTCTCCCATTCCCCCTGCTTGTGTTCCCTCTCTCCCTGTGTCTCTCTCTGTCAAATAAATAAATAAAATCTTTAAAAAAAAAAAAAGATGTTTTCCTTAAGGGGCACCTGGGTGGCACAGTTGGTTAAATGTCCGACTCTTGGATTCCTCTCAGGTCATGATCTCAGGGTTGTGAGATCAGCCCTGGGGTAGGCCCCACCCCCGGCTCCCCACTCAGTGCATAGTCTGCTTGAGATTTTCTCTCCCTCTCCTTTTGTCCCTTCCCCCTGCTCATGTGCCTTCTCTCTCTCTAAAATAAGTAAATAAATCTTTTTTAAAAAGATATTTTCCTTAAGTACTAATGAAAAATTAACTTTGGTTTAAGAAGAATGTAGAAATCATTATACCCTGATTTAATACTACTAGCAGGAGCTATCAATCATTCAGTAGATACCTAGCAAATGACTTTAGAAGTTCAGAAATAGAGGAGGATTTGCTCTTAGATTTTATTATATAAGCATTGAAAAGTCACATTGAGGATTATTTATAAACTGAATCCTATGAAAGTGTTTCTTCCTTAACTTTCAAAAAAATTGCAAATATATAAGGGAACACAGAATTTTCAAATGGAAAGGAAACTTTGTCAACCTCTATACAGTCGTTGCATTCATCTAGGTATCTCCCCCTCAATGCTTGGAAAAAATTCTGTCCCAGAGAAGTGTCTGATGACTATTTACTGAAATTATACGAAGCTAATCAAAAACATAAAGCTTATAATTAAAGAAATTGCATGTGATAGACACATTCTAGTATTTTCTTCCTTGATATTGAGTTTTAAATAAAAAATAATCTTTACTCTTTTGAGGTTTATTTTACAAACTTCTGATTACATACTATCATGGAGATGGTAAATAATTAATTGGAAAGTGTTTAATCAATGGTAGTAAACATTTGTCCCTCCTATAAATCAGTCAATTATGTGTGATTATGCAGATTTCTGACTGCTTCCTGCAAGTGCCATGAGATTCCCAGCAAATTGAGATATGGAAACAACATATCAGAAAATCAATAGAGAAGTATCTTTAATTGATACCTTGTCTTTAGAAATGCATCCTTGGTACACAAGGTGTTGAGCACTGGGGAATTCTGGAAGAAGCGTTCCAGTTTTTGAACTTAGTGAATATTTACGAGTGAAGCCACCCTGTAATTGGAAAAATGAAAAGAAATAAGTCATGATCAACTATTTGGCTCCAAAATACAATTCTAATAAAATAGAAACCCACAATTTAAACAATTTTGCTTATTACTTTGGATTTTAGTTTTGAATATTTGTCAGTTTGCACAACTTTTAGAAATCTAATTTTAGTTTACATTCGTTAATGGCATAAATTTTGAAAGATCCACTTTTAAAACTGTTGAAATTATTTTAACTATAAGAGGATCAAGGATTGCCAAATCCACTTATGGATTACTAAATCCTTTATGGATTAAGTAAACAACATGATAAGAAGTTAACTAACTTATGTAGTCTCAGAAATAATTAGTGGTAAAATTGTGAATGGAGTCTAAGTCTTCTGATTCCCAAATTAGTACCATGGACTTTCTCACCTCAACCTTCCCCCACCCTAAATTTAGTTATGTGTTCTTTTTTTGAATCCCTTTTGGGGGAAAGTACACCTCTGGTAGTCTTCAGAAAATTAGAAAAAATGACAAATGACAAAAATATATAATGTTGCAGGATTGACATACCTACAAAAAATCCACACAGAAAGGGAGAATGCATATTTATGACAGAACCAGAGCCTCAGCAAATCAGTTTCCCCAGGTCATAACTACTCGTTCCTGCCCCTCAAATAAAGTTTTAACAAACTGATCTCTAATCAAATGTTTGGGCAAAGAATGAAATTGTGACTATGGTAAAGGAAGTAAGGTATTCCTGGCAAGGACAAAATTTCATTCTTTCTCATAGTTTTCCTATATTTTCTTCTAGAGTTTTTGTGTTTCTTTGTCTCTGTCATATTGAACATTTAATACTTATATAAGTTGGGTTCCTACCCTGCCTTATCATTCCCAACCTTTGTAGACTTGCAGACTTACATGCTAAATCAGGAAGAAGTTTGGAGGACTTCTCAGTCCTTAAAGCAGATATTTTAGATATTTTGATTTCTTATTGACTGATTTGATATAAACTTTCCAAAGATTTTATATTAAAAGTGCAGTAGAAATATATTTCTTTCAGGTTAGGTTTTAGTTTTCATCCTTGCTACTCTCCGTTTTCAAGTATAGATAGAGAAGGCTTATCCTGATTAAGTAATTTTTAAGAAATTAATAAAGAACTACTATATACATGATTAACTATCATGAACTGATATATTAGCACAGTTTATCCCAATCCATTCTATTTAATCAGTCTTAATTATTCAAGATATGCACACAAATTCTAATTTCAGGAAAGTTTACACTTTTTTCTTATACCTTTTCTCATGGGTGGAAAATCATGTTTATTTGTCCCAAGAAAGTAATTTAGTGAAATTGGAAGAGAGAGAGAAACAGAAACAAAAAAATGTCAATACATAGTGTTGTGTTAAATCTAAGTTAGGAATAAGAGAATATTCTCATTTCCATTAGCAAATATAATTAATAATCAAAATCTTACTGCAAAGGGGGGAAAAACAGGTTCAGAAGATTTTTAATAGGTGAGTTTTATCAAGCATTCAGGAGACAGATATTTTCAAACTTTAAAAGATTTTTTTCAGATAGTGGAAAAGAAGAACCTTGTCCCAGTTCATTTGAAAACTTTTATGACAAAGGTGGACAAGGACAGAAAAAGAAAGAAAAATCATAGGCCAATCTTGGTTACTATCATACTTGAAACAGTACCAAATGAAACATTAGCAAACCAAACCTAGCAGTCTATAAGAATGATCATAACCAAGTTAGGCTTTAACTCACCACATTGACAGAAGAAAAAAAGGGGAGTGGAGAATACCATATATAATCATCTCAATTGATAACAGAAAAAGCATGTGTTAAAAATCCAACTACCATTCACTTCTCTCTCTCTCTCTCTCTGCCTATCAATGCTAGAAAAGAAGAAAATTTCCTTAATCATTTAATAATCAAAATATTAAAAAAATCAAAATAATCTATCAAAAATCCATAGCAAATACCATACTCAATAGTAAAATACTATAAATGTTCTCTTAAAAATCACAAATGAGATAAAGTTGCCTACTCTAGCCTCTTTTGTTCAACAGTTAATAGCCAGAGCAGTAAGGCCCGAAAAAGTAATGAAAGAGTAAGTTTATTAAAAGGGAAGAAAAAAAACTATCATTATTTGCAACTGATGCAGTTGATTACATTAAAAACTAAAACAAACTGCACAGAAATTTTTACAATTAACAACAGGGGTTTTTTTAGCAACAATGCTGGATACAAGATCAATGAAAAAATCAGCTGAATTTCTAAAACCAAAGAACAAACATTGAAAACATGCAATAAAAGAGACACTGTATAAAGTAACAACAAATATTAGAAGATGCCTAGGAATAAGTCTAACAAAAGAAGAGCAAAATATTTATAAGAAAATGATTAAACTGGGGCACCTGGGTGGCTCAGTCAGTTTAGTGTCTGACTCTTGATTTCAACTTGGGTCATGATCTCAGGGTTGTGAGATCAAGCCCCATATTGGGCTCCACGCTGGGCATGGAGTCTACTTGAGATTCTCTCTCTCCCTCTTCCTCTGTCCCTCCCCCCTGCTCACCCTCTCTCCCCTTTTCTAAAAAAAGAAAAGAAAATGATTAAACTTTATCAAAAGATATTAAATTATGAATAATAAGATTCAATGTTGTAGAAATGTCACAGATTGATCTATTTCTTCAGTGCAATTCCAATCAAATCCCATCAGGGTTTTCTGTGAAAATTAATAAGCTGATTCTAAAATATGTGTAGAAATGCAAAAGACCAAGAACACACAACACTCATGATAAAGATGAACCAGCAAAAAGAAAACAGGAAAAATTCATATATTTGTGGAATTTAAATATACTCTTAAACAACCAATAGATCAAAGGAGAAATCACAAGAGAAAAGAGATAATGCTTAGAAATGAATTGAAGTAGAAATATGACACATCAAAATTACAGGATGCAGTAAAAGTGGTGCTACAGGGGAAATTTATAGCTATAAATGCTTACATTAAAACACAAGAAAGATCTCAAGTCAATAATCTAAAGGAACAACTTAAGGAACTATGAAAAGAACAAATTAAACCCAAAGTGGGCAGAAGAAAGGAAATAATAAAGATCAGAGCAGAGATAAATGAAATAGAGAATACACAAACAATAAAGAAAATCAATGAAACCAAAGGTTAGTTCTTTAAGGTCAAAATTGACAAACCCATAAGTAGATTGACTTAAAAAATAATAAAGAAAATTCAAAGGACTAAAGTAAAAAATAAAAAACTACTGATTCCACTGAGAAAGGACTTTAAGAGAGTACATGAACAACTGTACATCAACAAGTTGGATAACCTAGATGAAATGGATAAATTCCTAGAAACACAAATTCAACTAAGGTGGAATCATAAAGAAAGAGAATAACTGAATCGGTCTTACCAGTAAGGAAATTGAATCAGTAATCAAAAATCTGACAAAGAAAGGCTCTGATCCTCATGACCTCACTAGTGAATTATACCAAACATATAAAGAAGAAATAACATCAGTCTTTCTTGAAGTTTTCCCAAAAATTGAGGAAGAGGGAACACTTTCTAACTCATTCTATGAGGCCAACATTATCTTGATACCAAAGTCAGACAAAGACACCACGAGGAAAAAAAATAAATAAATCTCATGAACACTCATGCATAAATCCTCAGCAAAATACTAAGTGAACTCAGCAACATATTAAAAAGACTATACCCTATGACCAAGTGAGATTTACTCCTTGAATGCAAAGATGGTTTGACACACAAAAATCAGTGTCATATACCACCTTAACAGATTAAAGGGGAAAAAACACATGATTATTTCAATTGATGAATTTGACAAAGTTTGACACACTTTTATAGTAATAATAAACAAACTAGGAATACAAGTAAAGTACGCAATGTAATAAAAGGCATATGAAAAGCCCATAGCAAACATCATATTCAATGGTGAAAGACTGAAAGTATTTCCTTTAAGATCAGAAACAAAGCAATGCCCATTTTCAGCACTTCTATTCAACATAGTGCTTCAAGTCCTAGCCAGAGCAGTTAGGCAAGAAAAAGAAATAAAATGCATCCAAACTGGAAAGAAAGAAGTAAAATTATCTCTGTTTTCAGATGATATGATCTTATATGTAGGAAATCATAGGGATTCCAAAAAAAAAAAAAAAACCAACCCTATTACCCTATTAGAAATAATAAATGAATTTGGCAAAGTAACAGGATACAGTTAAAATGAAAAAATCTGAAAAGAATGAAGAAAACAATTTTATTTATAATAGCATAAAAAAGAATAAAATACATGGGAATTCACTTAACCAAGAAGGTGAAAGACTTATATAATGGAAATTACAAAACAATGTTCAAAGAAATTAAAACGTAAGTGGAAAGACATCTTATGTTCATGAATTGGAAAATTTATTGTTAAGATGTCAATAGTACCCAAAGCAACCCATTGATTCAATGCAAAATCCCAATGATGGTTTTTGCAGAAATAGAAAAATATATCCTAAAATTCACATGGAATCCAAGAGGCCCCAAATAGTAAAAATAATCCTGAAAGAAAGAGCTAAGTTGGATGGGTGCCTGGGTGGCTCAGTCATTAAGCGTCTGCCTTCGGCTCAGGTCATGATCTCAGGGTCCTGGGATCGAGTCCCACATCGGGCTCACTGCTCAGCAGGAAGCCTGCTTCTCCCTCTCCCACGCCCCCTGCTTGTGTTCCTGCTCCCGCTGTCTCTCTCTGTCAAATAAATAAATAAATAAATAAATAAATAAATAAATAAATAAAAGAACTAAGTTGGAGAATTAACACTTCCTGATTTCAAAACTTATTACAAAGCTACAATAATCAAAAGAAACTAGAGCTGACACAAAGACAGACATATAGGTCAGTAGAACAAATTAGAACACCCAGAAATAAACCCTCACGAAAACTGCCAAATGATTTTTGACAAGGGTGCCAACAACATTCAATAAGGAAAGGACAGTATGTTTAACAAACGGTGCTAGAAAAACTAGATATTCACATGTAAAAGAATGGAGATAGACCTTTACTTAATACCATGTAAAAAATTAACTCAAAGTGAATCAAATACCTGAAGTATCAGACCTAAACTATACAACTCTTAGAAGAAAAGACAGGGCAAAATCTTCGTAACACTAGATTTGGCAATGATTTCTTAGATATGACAAGAAAAACAAAAATAGATAAACTGGACTTCATAAAATTAAAAACTTCATAAAATTAAAAACTTTTGTGCATCAGAGAACATTCAACAGAGTAAAAAAGGCAATCAATGCAATAGGAGAAGGTATTCTCAAATCATATATCTGATATGGGATTAATATGCAGGACATAATAAAGAACTTGTAAAACTTAACAAAAAACAAGCAACCTGCTTCAAAAATGGACAAAGGACTTAAATTGACATTTCTTTAAAGAAGATATATATTAATCAACAAGCGCATGAAATGGTATTCAACATTACTAATCATTAGGGAAATGTAAATCAAGGCCACAAGGAGATACCTCTTCACCCTCATTAGGACTACCAGTATTAAAAAAAAAAAAAAAAAAACAGAAAATAAAAAATGTTGATGAGGACATGTATGATTATATACTGTTGGTAGGAATGTAAAATGGTATAGTTGTTGTGTAAAGCAATATGGTGGTTCCTCAGGAAATTAAATAAGAAATTAGTATATGATGCAGCCATTCTTCTTTTGGGTGTACATCCAAAATAATTGAAAGTAGGGTCTCAAAAGAGATATTAGTAAGCTATGTTCATAGCAGCATTATTCAATCCAAGTGTCTGTTGACAGATGAATAAATAAGCAAAATGTTGTATATACAAGCAATGGAATATTACTCAGCCTTCAAAAAGAGGGAGATTCTGACTTATGCTACAACATGAATGAACCTTGAGGACATGATGCCAGTCCCCAAAAGACAAACACTATGTGATTACACATATATGAGGTACCTAGAGTAGTCACAATCATAGAGACAGAAAGTAGAATGGTAGTTTTCAGGGGCTAGGGGAGAGAAAGGGGAGGGAGGAGTTATTGTTTAATGAGCATAGTGTTTCAGTTTTGCAAGATTAAAAGTTCTGGAGATGGATGGTGGTGATGATTACACAACAATATAAATGTATTTAATACCACTGAACTGTGTACTTAAAAATTATTAAGATAGTCAATTTTGTTATGTATATTTTACCACAACAAAAAAAAATTGAAAACACTGCAGATGAAATAAGGACTTAAGTGTTAAGAGTAACTTTCTACTTTTAGAAGAATATATAGAAAATATTTTAGGATCTGGAATATACACAGATTTTTTAAAACAAGATACAAAAAAACACTAATCATAAAATTAAAAATTATCTTCATTGAAAGACACTATAGAATGTTGAGCCATGCCACAACAGGGTGAAGTTATTTACAACACATAACCTACAGAGTATTAGTAACTAGAATATTAAAGAACTCCTAAGAATTGAATTTTTAAAATAGAAAAATTATGTGATCTGAGCAAATTATTTCATAGAAGAGAACTGACCATTAAAAATAAAAAAAAAATGCAAGCTTATTTTTTGATGTAGTTATTAAAACAATTTTCAAATGAAAATCACAGGTACCATTTTACACCCATTGGATTGGCAAGAACTAAAATATCATTCGAGACCAAGTATCAGTGAGAATGTGGAACAAAAGGAACGCTTACACACAGTTGGACAGACATAAATTAATACAATAATTTTGGAAAACAACTTAATCTTAACCAGTAAAGTTACACATTAAGCATATCCTAGAACCTAGAATTCCATTTCTGTACCTGTTCATAGAATGTTCATAGCAATATTGTTTTTCAGCCAAAAAAAAAAAAAAAAAAGATTCACCAACAATGGAATAAATAAATGCACTGTGATATTTTCATACAGTGGAATATTATACAGCAGTACCAATAAAGGTATTAAAACTACATGTACATCAACACTGATGAATCACAAAATCTAATGCTGAATGAAACCAGAAAGTCACAAAAAAATGAATCCATTCTATGTAGGGCAAATAAATACAATAATAAACAATAATAAATGGCAATAATAAACAATACATAGAACTATCCACCACTTTTAAGTATACAGTTCAGTGGTATTAAGTACATTAATATTGTTGTGTAGCCATGGACCACACTGTTTAGGTATATATTCATAAGTGATCAACTTTAAGGAAATACAAAGGAGTGATTAACACCAAATTGTGGAAACAGTAACTTTTTGTAGGTAGGGAGGGAGAAGGGATTGGGGTGGGAGCACAGAGAGGACTTCTCTCTGTTAAACTATGAGGTAGGTCTTGAGTTTTTATCTTATGGCTATTTTAAAAGTGTGTGTGTGTGTGTGTGTGTGATAAACAATACACTTCCCAATAAAAAATATTAGAGTGCTAAGGAAATACATATTAAAGAACAAAGTATATTATATGTCTTTTATTTAAATATCTATTTAAAACTCTCATCTTGATAAAGAGTAGTTTTGTGTCCTAGCAGCTAGCAACATGGGGAACATCAACATGAGGCAAAAGTGCCCAAGGAAGAATTTTAAAAATTAAATATGTTGGATATGTAAACAATGGTGTGCAAAGTTGGTATAAATCAAATAATAATATGCTGTCTAGAACATGTAGCACAAAAAGAAAGGAGCGATTGATAAGCTGGGAAAAAAAGTAAAACATGATCATTTTAATTACACTAATACGTTTGCTATTTTAATTGCACTAAAATTAGTGCCAGGTCATAGGCCAGCTACAGAGGTCTGGGGTGTGTGTTGAGTGGGGGAGGGTTCCCCTCATCTGATGACTTCAGTACTCTTGGGTAAACTATTAAAAATCTTATGTCCAAAAGAAAACAAGAAGAAACCTACAGAAAAGAAACAATATGATTAGAAGGCAAGAGGGTCTGATTTATGAGGAAAGATTAAAGGCTTTAAGCAGCACAGTTTGACTAAGTGATGACTAAAAGAGAGCATGATAACACTCTGCAAATATTTGCAAAGCATATATCAAGGAGGGAGGATTTGTTATTTATCTTGGTGCAAAGTTGTTAAACTGGCCATGAATGGTCGATGTTAAGGAGAAGGAAATTCAGGCTATCAGGGAAACTTCCTGGTTGAAATGTACGAAGTCAAGGGGCTGACTCCCTAAGAAATAATAGCAACTTCACTACTGGAGCTTAGTTAAAACAAAATTTGGCTCACACTAAGAGATTCACAGGGAAAAAAAAGGCTTTCTTTGATCAGGGCAAAGTTTTGAGACTAGGCTTTGTTAGTTTTATTCCTGAGGATTAAAAGAAACATTCTCTAAGACATTTCTGAAATTTGAACCACTGCATTTGTGAATAAAAACTAAAAATAATTTAAAATAATCAAAATTCATACCACTAACTGATAATTACTCTTACAATCCTCTTCCTGTCTTTCTGTTCTGCTTTTCTCATGTTTTCATTGTTTGCTTTTATATTATGAACGATCTAAAACTTTAAAAAGCTGTAGATAAAAAGTAATAAATAGCCATGTACTAACCAACCTGATGGAGACATTACACATTTGAAGTATGAAATCAGCCTCTGTAGCCTTCCCTAATCTTATTCCCTTCATTCCCCACAAGAAATAATGTTCTTCGTTTAGTTTATATCATTCCTATTTAGACCTCTAAAACTTTACCTCATCTGTAAATACTCTTAAGCAATATAGACTATTGCTTTAAAATCAGTACCATACAGTATGTATCCTGCATTCAATGAGGTTTTTTTTTCCACCCAACTGTAGAGGTTTTTGAGATGAGTCTAATTTGATTCTTATAGCTATAGTACATTCATTTCCAAAGCCCTGTAGTATCACCTTGTATAAATATACTAAAATTTATTCTCTCACTACATCATAATGGACATTTTTTTACGAGCCTTCTGAGATCGCAAACACCACTCTGGTTTGCCTGCCTGTGCGGTGTGAAGGTTTCTGTAGGAATGCAGTCATAAGGTGCGTGCATCTTCACCTTTACTGGTGACACTCCCTCCTGCTGTTCCTGAGACTTCCTTTGCTCCACACTTGTAGCAACGCTTATTTTCAGACTTTTTAACTGCTGTTATTCCAATAATAGTGAAATGATTATTCATTATGGTTTTAATTTGCATGTCCCTGATTAAAATTTCCCTGATTAAGTTGAGCCCTCTTCATACGTTTATGGGCAAGAATGGTATTCAAAATATTTGTTGACCATATGTTAGGAAACCTGGTCAATCAGAAGGGGCGCCATGAACACCAATACTATTTCTGGTTATTCTTTCTCATCTTGTGTGAATTGCATGTTCATATAGCATGTTATATTTCTATTGGGTTGTCTTTTTATCATGGAGTTGAATATTTTACATGTTCTAAAACAGTGCTGTCTGACAGAACTTTCTGTGATGATGAAAATGTTCTATGTCTGCACCATCCAATACCATATGTGGTTTTTTTTTTTTTTTTTAAAGATTTTATTTATTTATTTGACAGAGAGAGAGCACAAGTAGGCAGAGTGGCAGGCAGATGGAGAGGGAGAAGCAGGCTCTCCCCTGGGCAGGGAGCCGGATGTGGGGCTCGATCCCAAGACCCCAGGATCGTGACCTGAGCCGAAGGCAGCCGCGTAACGGACTGAGCCACCCAGGCGCCCCACCATATGTGGTTATTATGGACTTGAAATGTGACTAATGTGACAGAGAAACTGAATATTTTATGTAATTAATAGCTACATGGGGCTAGTGGCTACTATATTGCACAGCATAGTTACACATATTAATCCTGTCACCCATCTATGGCATATAAAAATCCAATTTTCTTTACATCTTTGAAGCCATATATACATATATTTGCTTTGTGTCCTCTTTTCTTCCTAATTAATATTTTTCCATGTCATTAAAAGAGACTCTTAATAAATGAAATCATATTCAGTCCCATAAAAGTCCTATAAATGATGTAACCATTCCTTTATTAGTAGTAATTTAGGTTGCACAATTTTTCACAATAGCCAATTACAATTTTTGCATAATATTTTGTAAGCATTTTCTGTTACTTCTTTATGTGAGATTCATACAAAAGTGAACCTGTGGGAGAAAGAGTATGATCACTTTAAAGACTTGATACAGACCTTCCAACTATTTTCCAGGGAGTTTGTTCAGTGGTCACCAGAAGGATACAAAAGAGCTTATCTCACCAGACCTTCACCACCATCATAATAATTTCTTAATATGTGATAATTATATAATTTTAAATGTTATTTATTTTTTGCTTATTTGGCAATCCATCTTTTCATGCATTTATTGGCCTTTTCTTCCTTGTGTGTATTTTCTATTCATGTCTTTTATTCTTTCTTGTTGTCTTCGTATTTTTCTATAAATTGATAAGATTTCCTTATTAGTAGAAATATTATCCCATTGTCATATTTGCTGACAATATTTTCTCCAGTTTTTCTTTTTCTTTTTTTTTTTTTAAAGATTTTATTTATTTATTTGAGAGAGAGAATGAGACAGAGAGAGAGAGAGCATGAGATGGAGGATCAGAGGGAGAAGCAGACTCCCTGCCGAGCAGGGAGCCCGATGTGGGACTCGATCCCGGGACTCCAGGATCATGACCTGAGCCGAAGGCAGTCGCTTAACCAACTGAGCCACCCAGGTGCCCTCTCCAGTTTTTCTTTTGACTTCAAATTTTATATATGATGCTTCTGATACAAAGTAGTTTTCAATTTCTCCCTTCTATATTTTTCCTTTGAAATTTCTTGTTTTCATCTTAGAAAATCATTCCTTATCCAGAAATGAAGTAGATACAAATGTTCCCTTCTAAGTATTGTTTTTATATTCAATAATTTATATGAAATTCATACAAGGCATGAGTTATAAACTTTTTTCCAAAATAGTCCATTTTTCTAACATTATGCAATGAAGAATTTTATTTATTTATTTGGTACTATATCTTCCTCCAAAAAGGACTTAAGACAATTGACTGAAAAAAAAATTTTTTTTCCTTCATTGGTTGTAATGTCTCTTTGGTCATACATTAAATTCTTATGTATACTAGGGTCTTTTTTCGGGTATCTAATCTCTGTTGTAGATTTGTTCCACCTACAGTTGAGTCTGTATCATAGTGTCATAATATTTTGGTATCTGCCAGACAGGTCCCTTTTGGCTACTCTTGTTTACATTTCTCTTAACTATTACTTTCTGTATATTGTTCTAGATCGAGTCTACAGCCATTTTAATCATTTCCAAAAATTAATTACCCACGCAAAATTTTACTGGGGTATTTTATGTCAAAATTAATATAGGAAGAATCGGTACATTTATAATAGCTAGCATAACTATCCAGGTATGTGGTATGTCTTTTCACTTAAAATTCCCATTTAAAATAGAAAGTTTCTGCACAGGGGCACCTGGGTGGCTCAGTTGTTTAGCGTCTGCCTTCGGCTCAGGTCATGATCCCGGGGTCCTGGGATCAAGCCCCGCATCGGGCTCCCTGCTCAGTGGGAAGCCTGCTTCTCCCTCTCCCATTCCCCCTCTTTGTATTCCCTCTCCCGCTGTGTTTCTCTCTGTCAAATAAATAAAATCTTTAAAAAAAAAAAAAGTTTCTGCACAGTGAAGGAAACAATCAACAAAACTAAACATTAACCTACTGAATGGGAGAAGATATTTGCAAATAACATATCCGATAAAGGGTTAGTATCCAAAATATATAAAGAACTGATACAATTCAATATCCAAAAAACAAATAATCCAATTTAAAAATGGGAGAAGACATGAACAGTCATTTCTCCAAAGAAGACATACAGATTGCCAACAGACACATGAAAAGATGCTCAACATCTCTCATCTTCAGGGAAATGCAAATCAAAACTACAACGAGATATCACCTCAGACCTATCAGAATGGCTAAAAATCAACAACCCAAGAAACAACAAGTATTGGCGAGGATCTGGAGGAAAAAAAACCCTTTGCATTGTTGGTAGCAAAGCAAACTGGTGCCGCCCCTGGAAAACTGTATGGAGGTTCCTCAAAAAATTACAAATAGAGCTACCTTACTATCCAGGAATTGCAGTACTGAGTATTTACACAAAAATACAAAAACAGTAATTCAAAGGGATACATGCACCTTTATTTACAATAGCCAAACTATGAAAACAACCAGTGTCCATCAATAGATGAATGGATAAAGAAGATGTGATATATATATTCTTTTATATATATATATGTATATATATAAGAATATTATTCAGTCATTAAAAAAGAATGAAGTCTTGCCATTTACAACAGCATGGATAGAGCTAGAGAGCATAATGCTGAGTGAAATAAGTCAGTCAGAGAAAAACAAATACCATGGGATCTCACTCTTCTGTGGAATTTAACAAAACAAACGAGCAAAGGAACAAAAAGGAGAGAGAGACAAACCAAGAAACAGACTCTTAACTATAGAGAGCAAACTGATGGTTACTAGCCGGGAGGTAGATGGGAGGATGGGGGAACTAGGGGATGGGGATTAAAGAGTACACTTACCATGATAAAAAAAAAAAATAGTTTTAAAAAATAAATAAAATTTTCTTCTATGCCTGCATTTTTTTTGAAATAGGTAATATGCTTCTCTTATTATGGTTGCTCCTAAATATTTTGCATTTCTGCTGGTTCCTGAAATTTAGTATTATAATGCCCTACGTTTCTGGTTTTTCAGAGACTGTTCTCACCTCTCTAGTTGGGAATCCGTGAGAAAATTAAGTCCTACAGAAAAAGATTTGAATGACCACTTTCAGAATTTTCCAAAGGATAGCACTTAGCCAGTACCATTCTATATGCCTAAAAGAGCTTGTTCCTTACAAACCTACAATCCTTACATACAATGAGTCCCTTGGGCTACATCTCTGTGGGCATCCTGATTGAGAAGAACTGGTACTTTCTTTAAACTCTTCAAACTCTTTTCTTCCCCTATGATTTTTACTCACTGCAGGTGACTTAACTGACTAATAATACCACAGAGAGAAATATAAAATCACTGAACTACCTTAATTTCCTGCCACAAAATCTACAAATCTACTTGCAACTGAACTTAACCCTCTCCTCTTTCCTGTTTTAAGGAGAGAAGTGTTCCTTCTCTCTAGAGCCACTTCCTCCACTCTGAAGCTCTTCCCTGTGTACCCCTTTGGTGACTCTGTGCTCTCAGCTTTCCCCTCTCTTTCATATCTTCAGTCTCTACTCTTTACTGGATCTGTTTTACCAACATTGGAACGATAGTCTAATCATCCTTCAAAACTAAATTTCAAGTCCTCGCCCAACTATCACCCTCAACTTGACTAAATTTTCTACATTCACTGACAATTCCCACTCATTTCACAAACCAATCAAACCCCAGCTCTCCACTGAAAAGTTTCTTCCTAAAGTCATTAATTCTCTCCACTTAACTAATTCCATAGACCTTTTTCAGCCTTTATCTTGATGACCTTTTAGTGCCATTTTATAGCAGTAACCATTCCCTTTTTTTGAAAGCATTCTTTTTTCTTGCTTCTGTGCCACCAAATTCCCTTCCCTCTCTTCTTACCTCTTTGGGTTCCCTCAATTATCTCACTGATCCTTATCTTTCTTCCCCACTTTTCACAACTCTTTTCTCATAGCTTCTGTTATCATTTAATTTTTTTCCCTAGACAATTTTATCCATTACCATGGCTTCAATGCCCATCAAAGTAAATGTCTAGCTAAGTCCTCTGTTCCAGTCAACATATATCCAGCTGCTCACTTCAAGTTTATACAGGATATTTCGCAAGCACATCAAATATGATGAGTCCCAAATTGACCCCATTATCTTTCGATTCTTTCTACCTGCTTCTTTTCCAATGTTTCCTAGCTAAAATTCTCTCCATCCCTAGAGCTATTATCCTAGTCCAGAAATTCTCTCATCCAAACTTATCCATATACCTATAACATGACGCTCCTCTTGCTTGCCTTCCCCATTCCAGTGGTTGACACTTGGGAACCTCAGAGACATTTTTGGTTGTCACAAGGGGGAGGGTGTGGAATCTGGTGAATAGAAACCAGAGACCCTGTGATGTGGCTAAACATCCACAGGACATCCCCCACAACACAGAATTATATCGCCCAAAATGTCAGTAATACCAAGTCTGAGAAACCTTAACCTATACACGGCTACATCTACTTCATCCACTGTTCCTCTCTTCCCCATCTCCACTCCTCCAAACTCTCACTTATGCTCAGTTCTTTCCTTAAATGTCACTTCCTATGAGAAATGTCCTTAACCACTTCAACTAGGTTAACACCCATGACATGCTTCATAATTACATATGATTACTTTTAAAGACATATTTTCCTGCTACACTGTAAAAGAGCAAATCCATCAAAGATTCACTATTTGTCCCCTAGTACCTGTTACTCCATATACCTATTGATTAATATCTTGCCCATGAGTTTTAAACAATAGAACTTTATTCAGAATTTTTAAAAAAGCAAACACAACTCTTGTAAATTAGCAATGTTAACACCTATTTTCCCCACCTCACAGTTATTAATGTTCAAATGAACTGAAGTATATGTAGGTTTATACTGAAAGTCTCGCGTCCTGAGCAAACTGATGGTTGATCACCTCAGGTACAAAATAATTTTTTAAAATGTCAACTTTGTTAAACAAAATTCTATTATTGTTTTTTAAAGTATTTAGAGTAGTTCTGAGCCTTCAGAAAGCCCTCGTGTTCATTTCTGTAATCATCACAATAACGATACTCTAAAATTGTTTCTGGTGTCTTCGGAAATATAGGCTGTGTAGCCTAACAAAAATACTTTATTTTAAATTTATTAACAAAATCTATACCTGAATTTGTAGTGGACCCTTCCAAGGAGGAAACAGTACACTTGAGAAACGTTTTTCTTTTATTCGGTAGAGTGAGCCTTGCCGTACACGTGTTGTAACAGCTGATGGGGTCACCAGTACCACCAGCCTCATCAAAGTGGTGGAAAGAACACCTGAGAGAAATTACTGAAATTCCCTATTGACATAAACTTCAGTCAACTGAAGTGTATTTCTAAGTCAATATTTTTGCACTTTCGCAATTGTTTATCTAATAAAGAGCTATTATTTCATTGATAAAAAGAGCAATCTAGAGGATTTTATTATGTAATTAGCCATTAACTGTATTAAAAGCACTGGTGGGAAGAAATGGGTCATTTCAAAGGGTTGGGGGCTTTATATTATTTCTTAAGATAATATGCTTGCATCATTTCACCAAACTAATGGGGTTACAATTTACCCTAGGTCCAGATTTACCACACAACACATTGTCCTGTGCCCTTAGTTCTGTGGCACCTCTTTTTAATGATTAGATAACTTGAGGATAATGAAGGCCTTATCGTGTGCCTAATTAGCCATGCAGTCCCTAATGGTAGTCTAACTCATTTAGATAAAGGCAGTTTGCTGATCTGTTCCTTGGTTGGGGATGGAGAGGGGAGTCTAGGGAGAAAGTGTGTGAGTGAGTGTGCTAGAGACACGTACCCTTTCTCCCTAGCTCCCACCTCCACCATCCACCCCAACTCCACATTGCAGAAGAGATCAGCAAACTGACTACACACACACACACACACACACACAGTGGTTAAAACAGAAACAAACCACAGCATAACATTTGGGCTTGCTGATTACTATTAAAGGTTTTGTCTAAATGGGTATATTCCAAATACCAATTCCTTCCATATCCTCAGCTTTAGGCTTTCTGTTTATATTTAATGGAAATTTCTTAGATCAGTAATGGTCTTTTTTTGCCACCTCTTAAGTATCTGATATTAGGTAAGAATAATCGAAAAATTACCCTTCCTAGGCTAATCGGAAATTGTTCAGTAGGTCCATGTAAAGAAACATCAGTTGCCCCAAATCTAACTTAGCTCTGTCTGAAGTTCTCAGTCATTCACCAGGCTCCTCACAAATTAACATGGATTTGTATATTTGCCAACGAGGATGGTTAGCACTTATTGTCCAGTTTGTAGTACATATTATGGCAGACACAAAATAGAAATGAAAACAATTCTTACCTCATTCTTCAGCTTGCTTCCAGAAAACCTTAAAAATCAGTACATTTTCCATTAGTTAAAATATAAATACATAGTTACAGCAATCAAGGAAATGCAGAGGACCCACAAAGGTGGTGACTTCATATCATGATTAATGAAATAAACCTGGAGAAATCGATTTGATTTTCAGAGACCCACACATCCTTCTCAACTTACTTAAAAAACAAGCTATTAAGGGCAAGTAAAATGAAGAATATTTAAGGAAGTCAGATAGGATCTGAGGCAAGCAAAGCACACTTGACAAGAAATATTCGTTTTTGTTCCAGCCTGTACGTTCACTTTACAGTGAGTGTAGCCAGTAAGCTACCAGTATGTTCTTTACCATTTCTGAGTTCATCTTCATATGACTCAGGTGACTAAAATGATTTTTTTATACAAGTTACTTTACTTTTCAAATTAATTTATTCCTTTGCGAGCTCAGAGCAGATTACCATAAGGCAACCTCAGATGCAGATTTAATTATTCAGAGCTCCAGTATTTAAAAAATAATAATTGTGTAGTATCAATGGTTTTGTTGGATGTCACCCCACTTATTCATGACCTCCCCTTGATAGCTAAGGGTAGATTAGAGAAGTGTGTTCTTTACATTCATTTGTGTTTTTCCTTTCATAAAGACTCAACCAGGTCAGTAGCTTTAACTCACTTAAGGTAAAGCTGGTATTCAAAGTATGCATCATTAGAGATGATTTATAATAAACTTTTCATCTCTGTAAGGTGCTGATCAAGCAGATAGATTTTTATTTTATTTTATTTTTAGTAGGCTCCACACCCAATGTGGGGCTTGAACTCGGGACCCTGAGACCAAGAGTCGCATGCTCTACTGACTGAGCCAGCTAGGCACCCCAAGCACATAGATTTTTAAAACAGCTTATCTCTTGGAAAAAAAAATACATTTTCTGCCTTTATTTTATTGAATCCAGCCAGAAAACAGACTCCAGTCTTATGAGTAAATACTAATTTAAAAGCAATTCTGCTTCCTTGATTTCTCCTTTTCATCTCTCTGGGATACCTTGTTCACTATTAATTTTTCATTAATGATTGCAAATTATGTAAATTGCCCAGTAATCTAGACCACATCATTGTAAATGTCCATACAAAGTTGAAACTAAGGTCTGATGCTTTAAAGAAAACATTTCAATAAGCAAAATGAGAAAGTCTATTACTCAATTGCTATTATGCATAGTTAAAGAAATACAGAGAACTTGTCTTGAAGAAAATAGAACTCTACCTTGTCAGGCCCTTTCCAGAATAAACGGAGTGGTAATATGCACTGCTCTCTTTGATGCCAATCCCATAATAATGATACCTGGAGCAAGGACAGGAACCAGCTCTGTGTTAATGAAGGAGTTTTTTGAAGGGGAAAAGGAAACTAAAGTATAATTGAGGGGAAAGTGCAAGCAAGAACTGCAACCCCTTGATCACCTTCTTTTCCTGATTTATTTTTTCAAGTAGCACCTTAATGTGCTAAATTCCTTTGATGGTCATTAGTCCTACTTATGGTCATATTTCTGGCTCTGAGATTAAAAAAGGAGAGCCGCCTACCACCAATCCCCTACTGCCCCCTAAGATAATTAGGTTTCAAAAACCAAAACACTTGTCAATGTAGGCATTTAAATGTAACCACTTAAATTTGTAAATGTCAGCACCGGCTCCAAGTATACAAGCATCTATCTGCAAATTGCTGGTTCAATTTGCATATAGTCAATTGAATAAGAAAATGATAGTTTTCCTTTATGGTATATTTATTGGATGGAGAAAACAGTATGACACTGTATGAAGGAAGATATCAATATCATGCATAGGAATATGTATGAAGCATGTGATCTTTCAAAAATCACTTTCCTCAGGAAGAATGAGAAACCCAATTTACTGTCATCTTCACTTCAAACTTTTGTGCAACAATGAGGGAAAAATTATGTCATGAATCAATAAAATTTGAAACATGGAAAGTAACAGTGTTACAAATAATTTGTTATAAATGTGTCTATGGATCTTGAGTCACAGACAGGCATAGCATTTCATCAATTCTCAGGCTGTAGCTCATTCTCCTAAGATGCAGACTTCTGATTTATGACACACCCAAGTACAAATGCTACAACTATGATACAAAAGCTCATCAAATAGTGGGGATTTAGGAAGAGTGGCCAACGCCTGCTAACTTCTGCCTCCCCTCTCCTTCCCCACCCCTAACGCATGCAGCCCCACCTGCTTGGTTACCCATTGTTTCCATTTGCATTCATCTAAAACCAGGCAAGGAATGAAATAAAAGTGAATAAGGGGGTTTCCAGTGGAGTTCAGTGTAACCATATTTAAAATTTCATTACTTAGCATCATCATCTGAGTTTAAAGTGGACAAGATAGTGCAGGATCTGTTTTAAGGCCCCTTTTCTGATCTAGCAATAAAGAAAAAGACTTGGCAGAGCAAGTTCACCCCTAAACATTTTCAAGGTCCAGGACAAGAGTACAAATGAAAGCCCACATACCATATATCTAAATATTTAAGTATAAATCAAGCTAACAAACTGCTCAATACAATACCCCTGTTCTATCTTGACAATTTACCTCTGTAATGATCTGGTAGGTGGGTTTGAATTTAGAATTCTTCCACGTGTGAACATGGCAGTGGGAGAAAAGCCACCCTCGACCCTTCTCTTCCCAGGCCCTGCTCTTTTGTTCACTGTGAGGAGCCTCTTGTGAACACACAGCCTCCATGTCCAAGATCAATCCAACCCCCCAACCATCACCACCAAAGAGCTAGGACCTCCTGGTCACCTCTCAAATCTATGTATACTGGTGGAGCCCAGCACCCTTCTCAGGATGGATGGGGGAAGAGTCCCACATAGGAGGGAGAAGGCAGGCCTGGGGCTATTTGGACAGAGAATTCTGGGGCCCCAGGGACCAGCAATGTGGGCTAGAAGGAGAACATGGTCTTTCACTGGACACATTTACTCAGGCTATGAACTTGTCTCCTGGGGAAGAGAATAGCAGGAGGAGGGCCACTTTAAAGTGTGAGGCCCAGAGACAGGTTCTTTCCCATTAAGTTCTAAGGGCAAAGAAGTCACTTCTAATGACCCTCTTTGAGATGGAGAAGAAAAAGTCTTTAAATATGAAAACAAAAAATTAAATATATTATGATAAATGTTTTCAGAAAGAGCTGTTATATTTGAGAAACAATAAGGAAGGATGATCAAGATAAATGCAGATATTTTATGATTGCTTCAGATTGGGGACAAGTTTTCAATACAAGGACAATGAGTAGTCTGTTAACCTGAACAGAGTAGGTTTATAACCGCTCCTGTTTTATAATATAGAAAATACTCCTATAGTAGATGTGGAATAAAAAACCCCTAAGGTATATTGGAACAAAGGGGAAATGAAGGAAAGATGTAAGTGATGGAAACTCCAAAATATGGACGTGACATAAGTCTCCAATGAGAAACTAAAAGAAGGAAGCTTATTTAAGTCACAAAGAAGTTAACAAAAGCAGCTATATTAACAGGAATAGATAACGGAAACACCTAAAAACCATGAAAAAAATGAGCAGATTCAGATGTTATTGGGCCAAGTATATTAGAATTAGTTAATGAGTCTAAGAGTCTGAAATAAGTATTAATATTTTTTTTAACATTTTATTTATTTATTTGACAGAGAGAGTGCACAAGTAGGCAGAGTGGCAGGCAGAGGGAGAGGGAGAAGCAGGCTCTCACTGAGCAGGGAGCCTGACGCGGGACTTGATCCCAGAACCCTGGGATTGTGAACTACGCCAAAGGCAGACGCTTAATGGACTGAGCCACCCAGGTGTCCCAGTATTAATATTTTCTTGATTAAATTTTGGAACAAAGATATCAGAGGGAATGTCTTTGTATTAGAAGAAATAAAGCAAGGGATGTTTGAGAACAAGGGGAATGATTACAATGGAAATATCTTGTAATTTCATGTTCTCTGGCAAAGTTTTCCATTTATTCTACAGATGCTAGAGTTTAATTATATTTTAGCCACTTGCTGAAGTAATATATGTTAAACATTGCTTTAAAAGTTGATCATTTTCTTTTATTAGAACTTTGATCCTCTTGTTTCTCATCTATAATCCTTTTTTCAACATGCAGATAATATTATACCATGGTAAGGTGGTTTGTCATGCAGATTGGAGAAGAAATTACATTGTTTGGTGGTGGACAAAAATCACAGGACCAGTCAAAAGGATGAGCAGGAGTTCAACAAACATTAGAAGACATACTGCATCCTGACGACTATGCTAGATGTCAGTACAATGACAAAACAGACATGGAAGATCAGGTCAGGAATGTGCCTCTGAATTACACTGTTGTTCATGGCATCCTGAGCCAGACCACTTGCCAGACACGGAACACTGACCACACTGACCAATACGAAGGCACATTTTACTTCCATTTTTAAAAATCACCTTATGGTCACTTTTTAAAAAAAAACTACAACATCCTTTAGGACTCAGTAATACCGACTAATACGAATTTGTAAATTTTTTTCGTACTTATGACTTTAAGGAAAGGGTATTCTCATGACACAATTCATTTGTTCCTTATTTTTCTAAAATGACTGTATTACTTTGCCCCCTCCTTTCCAATCATTAGGGAAAAACATCTTTAAAAATGGAAGTATGTAATGCTTCCAACTACATTCAGACTCAAGATTTTACATTTTACTGCCCCCCCCACCGCCCCAACCCCAGCAAAAGAAAATCCTTTTAATTAACAAAAATCGTGCCTTGGAAAAACTTCATTGGCTACGATACTGCCACTGTGCAAAGCTAGAAAATCCTTTTAAAATAGTGTATTTTAAAGATTTTATTTATTTATTTTTGCGAGAGAGAGCACGCACACGGGAGCCTGAGAGCATGAGAGTGGGGGAGGAGCAGAGGGAGAAGCAGACTCCCCACTGAGCAGGGAGCTCACCATGGGACTTGATCCCAGGACTCTGGGATCATGACCTGAGCCGAGGGCAGACGCTTCACTGACTGCGCTACCCAGGCGCCCTAAAACAGTGTATTTTATTCACAGGCCAAACGTAAATGACACTATCAACCCAGACACAACTGAGCCCTCTTTGTTTCAACCGGCCATGTTGCCTCCATACTCTAGAAACAAAAGATATATATATCTTTTATATAATTTTGTATCCTAATTTTGTTTGTAATTAGAAATTCTTAAGTGAAAATGTTTTGAATATGTTTGCGCTCAGCAGAAACACTCCTTCTAGCTCAGCATGAATCATATTAAGCAAGCATTGATAACTAACAGGAACCTCTAAGATTTATACCACTGATCTGGATTTTTCATATTTGATGATCCATGTATAAACAAAGACTCCTTCTAGAATGTAAACTCCCTATAACAGAAAATCAATAAATACTTGTTGAATAAATAAATAACATGAAAAAAGTTAGAAATAACAATGTGTCATAAAGAAAACTTTATAAACAGGAATTTCTCAATTAAGGCCACACATCTAGTATCATATACTTAAATATATTAGCATAATTTTAAATTTGGTAAAGATTAAAGAATTCCTTGTCTAACATGATATAAGGAAATATACTAACTCCTTTAACCCTACCATGAGCACTGTATAAACTTATCTATTACTGTCACAATTACTTGCACTCCATAAATAACGTGTTTTCTCACCTCGGCACCCTTACTTGGTTGAATTCTTCATTGGGAACGCCCTTCTTCCTTTCTGTTCTCTTTTCTTAAGCCTCAGGCCATAGCTTTAATGCATGAAGCTTGCCTGGTTTCTCAGACAAATCTAATCTCTCTGTCCTTTAAACTCCTCTCTTGGTCATTTATGCTCTATAGCTTTATACCTCATACCACTGGTGTGTGTATACCTGACTTACCTCTCCCACTAAACTATAAGGTTTAGAGGAAAGGAATGGACCTTTTCCTTCATTGATTTCCTCCATAGAAATTACTGTAGAAAAATCCTCACTTATTGGAGGATGAATCAATGTCTCCTGTTAGAAATTTAGACACTTATAAAACAAAAATTCCCTTAAGGCCAACTGTTTCAATAACTGCCTCGTAGCACTATGCATTCCCAGGTCACCAGTAAAATATTGGGGTCGAACAAGAGTTATATAGCTAAACAATGTATACAAGGGGCATGAAATCAGTGTATTTAAGTAGAAAGACTGTTGCCAGGAATATAAATTTTAATATTTTGTAATGACTATTGTAATGCTTTAGCACTTACATATCTAGTTTCTTCTGGAACCAATAAAATTAATAATCTTTCCCCCTTAACCTTCCTTTTAGTCTACATGATACATGTTATCACTTGAGTGATGATTTAATGTCTTTGAGAACAGAGAAGAGATAATAAATGAGCAGCTCTGTCTTCCTAACAGCTAAAGGTAAACCTCATAAAACTAGGGAGAGTAATTTCATGCAAAGTATACATGGATTTTTCATCTCAAGCCCAACATTTTACAACATTATTTTACTGTTAATATATTCGCCTAAAATAAATCTTGCTAGGAAATATTTGCCAGAAATATTCTAGTACAACAAAGACATATGGTTGGTGCATGTCAAATAAAAATGTGTCTGCCTAAGTGTGAGCTAGCTAGTTATTTTCATTTATATACCACTACCCAATGCTGATTCTGTGGGTTACTCTGAATAAAGATTCCCAAACATTTCACAGTTCTTTCTCTCTATATGATTCTTATCCATTTTTATTTTAAAATTATATGATAAGTGCTTAAAAATCCTGGGTATAACTAGCTAATTTCTCTCAGAAAATGTTTGCATAATAACAAGGATCTTTGTGATTATCTAATAAATTGTGTTCATTCATTAGTGTCAATTATCCTCAGCCTTACATCAAATGACAGCTATCATTTACATTTTAGCACGAAAGAAGATTAATTCATTAGTTTTTATGTCCACATTTTAAAGTGAACATGTTATAAAATATAAAAGATTTTTAACAGGACAAAGGAAATTATTGCTGCTCTTACTACTAAAATATTTACATTGTGTCTAACACTTTTCTTCACTTGTTGATAAACTTCTACTTGCCCCTATAGTTCTTCCTTTCCAGTTCAGTCCTTATATAGAATTCCTGAAACATATGTTTCCACTGAGCTAGTAGCCCTGATGTTAGTTTACACTGCACAAATGATCACTGATAAGGAAATGATGGGATTAAGCTGTTCAGGGACTTGCAATAACTTTACTATGATAAGAGCAGCTGCCGTATCAGTTTTATTAACCCACTAAATCACTACTAATAAATAAGATAATAGCTTTTGTCCATCATGTCTGAAAACCAAGATTCGACTGATCAAAGTCTACAAGAAATTAAAATGTAACTTCAAATCAAACAGTCTACCCTGTCTATGAAATCTACATGGTGGGTCTCCAACAGTGTTCTCCCTTAGTCTTCTGAGCTATTCTGAGCAAGGGTGAGAAGCAGGTGCTTTTTCTTCACCACTCTATCCCCAGGGCCTCGCCAGCACCAGGACACTCAATAAAATGCTCATTAAATAAATGAATATTAATAGTGAAACTTTTTTGATAGCACGTACCCTATCCCCACTACTTGCACCTTAAAAACTCTTCAGCAGCATGCTTTGTACGTTGATAAAAATATGAATGGATTGATTACTGATATAATCCATTCATAACATGAAACAGGCAAAAACTACTTTTCATTAGATACTCTTTTGTGCCTATCTGATTTTGTTTCACTGTTACTTTTTCAAAATCCAAATTTGAAAATACTGCACAGAAAAAAAATCAGGTGTATAATTTGGCATTGGTAATAAATCAAAGAGAAGACAACAAAAACCTCAAAAGCCAAGTCAGTTTTTATCTTGGTATTGAGAATGTGCAGAGTCCGCCGCTGGGGCTTCTTGGCAGAGAGGGGATGGTGATAGTGAAGGAAGGGATAGAGAGTGAAGCAACAGAGAGCAGAGCTTTGTCCCTGTAAACTCACTGGCTTTGTCCCCAAGGCTCACTCAGGTTAGATGTTCTAGAGCTAGGCTTTCTGACACCAGATGTTAACCTTTAAAGACCTTTTTCCGGAACCATTGGCAGCAATGACTTCTCATGTAGAACATGAGATGGGCCAGTGGAAACAAATTATTCAATTTTTAATTGTTTCTAATTTTGACAGTGCGTGATATCTCGTGATTTGTGATATCTACCTAGTGATTCTGTCCATCTGGATTTTTTGTTTGTTTGTAATGTATCTATTTTATATATTTTCTCTCTTCCTTTTGGTTGAATAAATTTTTGCCTCATTTTATTCAGTTACTTTTTCATCTTTCACTTTAATGAGGGAAAGAAGTAGCGCCTGCACAAAGGTGAGGACGAATCCTTTTAATACCCAGTGATGTCAGAACTTAGAGAAACAGAACCTGAAAATAGACACAAAATTCACTCCTATTTTTTAGATCCTACTAATCAATCTCTTCCTCACAAAGATCAGTGCTTCCCAACTATCAGATTTTATACAGGGAGTAAAATTTGAAGAGGTTCCATGAACCCTAAAGGCATCCAAGGACAGTTTTAGAAACAGTGGTGCTATCTTGTGCCCAGAATACAGAAGAATCTTTTGAGTTAATCATGATCTAAAATAAATTCTGTCTGAAGAACTCAAATGAAATGACTGGACATACTTTCGCTATTCTATGACATTTGGGCAAAAACTGAGAGCTTCTGTTTTTAAATAACCAACATTAAGCAGTTATATAATATTAATATATTTTAATATATGATCCACAGAAGTCAAAATAAATTAATATTAAGTTTATTTATATTTTTGAAATAATTCAATAAATATTTAGTGACAGTATGTTTAAGGCACTAGAATAAACACCACTGCAGTAAAATGCGTTTTGCAAAATTAATGGTAAAATTCACAGAAATTATAAGTTTCTCTTTCTCCAAAATATTCTTACTTCTTCATTTATATTTCTGTGTTTCACCAATTGTTCATATTTCCATAGACATAAAAATATTTTTCATAAGATGTGAATTTTTGAAATATTAACTAGCCATTAGAAATGATGATTGTAAAGATAATATACCAACACAGAAAAATGTTTAGGACAAAAATTAAAAGCAAAAAGCAAATGTGTGGCACAACCACACATTTATATAAAACATAAATATCTCTAAATAAATATAAAATAGTTTAAAGTGCCTTACGATTGAGGCTTCAGAAAACATTAGCTCTTTAGGAGTGCCTGGGTGGCTCAGTCAGTTAAGCTTCTGCCTTCGGCTCAGGTCAGGGTCCAGGATCCTGGGGTCCTGGGATCAAGCCCTGCATCAGGCTCCCTGCTCAGTGGGGAATTTGCTTCTTCCTCTCCCTCTGCCCCCCCACTTGTGCTCTTTCTCTCTCTCTCTCCTTCAAATAAATAAATAAAATCTTTAAGAAAAACAGAAAATGTTTGCTCTTGAAGAATTTATTAATAAGTTTTTAAAACAGATTAGGCAAAAAATGAAATTTATACCTCAAAAAATCAAAAGTTCAATTAAATAATTATTTTGTTGATATGACTGATACCAGAAAAAAAGTAGGATTTACTAGTTGACAAAGCACAAACTTTAGAGTCAGATAAACTTTGATTTAAATGCCAACATTGTTATTTTACAGCATGCGTGTGGCTTTGGGCAAGTCAATAATCTTTGAACTGCAGTCTCCTCATTTGTAAAACACAGTAATTCTTCTTTTTTTTTTTAAAGATTTTATTTATTTATCAGAGAGAGAGAGCACAAGCAGGGGGGAGCGGCAGGCAGAGGGAGAAGCAGGCTCCCTCCCAAGCAGGGAGCCTGATGCGGGACTTGATCCCAGGACCCTGAGATCATGACCTGAGCCGAAGGCAGAGGCTTAATCGACTGAGCCACCCAGGCGTCCCTAAAACACAGTAATTCTAATCTTGCATTGTCTTTGTGAGGATTTGAGAGTGTGTGGTTGTGCACGTGCTGTGTGTGTGTGTGTGTGTGTGTGTTCAGTGCTCAATAAATAACTTTTAATTGCATTGCTGATGTTTGGATGAACTGAGAGATTAATTTCATATTATTAAGGACAGTCAGGTTGAAAGTATATTCATTTCTCCAACCACTCCTATACTTTAACTCATTTAATTCTCACAACAAACCTGTGAGACAGATACTGTGTACCCTCTTTACTGATGAAAAACGGAACAATTTATCTGGTGTCACACAGCAACTCCATATGGGAGTAATGGGATTAAAGCTTAGAATTGCCCAACTCTAAACTTCATGCTCCTAACTCTAGGCAACTCTTAGAAATAAATAAAGATGGGGAAACTGTCTGGCTAAGAATAAGTACATCAAAACATTGCCAGTTGCAAGATACACAAACTCTACATCTCGCCGTTATCTTTCAACTTACTTAGTTTCCCTATGGAAAATATCTTTTTCCCCAAGATATCGAAATACCATGAATATAACAGGCAAGTTATAAAAAGCAAATGGCATATCAGGAAGGTAGAAAAAAATTCAAATTATTAATGCTTTGCTCTTGGGCACATCTGTTCTTAGATATCAAACACATTGCCTGAAGATACCACATGTTGTTACATAAACCTAAACACTGGAGCCTCACAGTGTCACAATGGACAGGGTTAATGATTCATCCCTAATCCTAAAGGCTCCTTCTAGGATTAATTGACTTTCTCTGCAGCCTGCCTGCCTGCCCTCTTGCAGATCCTGTGAAGACGATTTCTCTGCATTGCTTTGCCTTTTTTTCTACTATCTACGTCAAACACCATCTGATCTTTCCTCCACCTACACAATTCAGTAGGAATCAAATTCAGTAGAAATCAGCCAGTTAAACTGATTCAACTTTGAAAAACAAGTCCTCACTTGGTTAGAAGGGAATTCAGTCGTTTTCAATCTGGCATTTCATTCCTCCTTCTCAGACCACAGGTTATTAACATTAATAGGAGTCAATTAAATAAGTTTTAATTGATCATCGATTATGTAGCCGACAACAGAAAGGATATGAAAATGAATGAGACAAAGTCTCTATCCTCAAAATATTATCTTCTGGGGCACCTGGGTGGTTCAGTTGGTTAAGCGTCTGCCTTCAGCTTGGGTCATGATCTCAGGGTCCTGGGGTCGAGCCCCGCATTAAGCTCCCTGCTCCACGGGAAGCCTGCTTCTCCCTCTCCCGCTCCCCCTGCTTATGTTCCCTCTCTCGCTGTGTCTCGCTCTGTCAAATAAATAAATAAAATCTTTTAAAAATATATTATCTTTTGAGGGGAAAAGTTAAGTTAATTTCATATTAAGATAGGTACCAATGAACTGCTGTGAGGGTATAAAGAAAGAGCCTACAAGAAATCAAGAGGTAAGTAAAAATTCAAAAGAAGAGGGGGTTCATGAGGCATTTTTTTCAATGGATAAGCTTTCAACATACCTGTAGGGGAAAGGGCATTTTCCATGGAGGAAGACAGCATAAAGAAACAAATGACATTTGAGGGTGAAGCAGAGGGTACTGGGCCCTAATTTGGTGGGAACACAGGCTACAAGCTGAGAAATGAGAAGCAGATGATAAGGTAGGCAAATGGTTTGCAACTAAATCATAATGGACCTTGAAGGTCAAAGTGAGAAATATTCGCCATGAGCTGCTAAAACTTTCTGAGCACGACAGACATATGATTGAATGGAAACTTTAGAAGGTCGATTTGGAAGAGTCATACTGACTGGACTGGAAAGACAGAGTGAAGGCCAGATTATGAAAGTGAGAATGGAGAGAGACCAATTCAAGAGAATTCATAGAGTAAAATTTATTCTTTTTGGCAAGTGACTAAGGCTGAGCTATCCACTAGGGTGGTTCCGAGTCACATGTGGGTACTGACCACTTGAAATGTGACTAATCTGAATTGAGATGTGCGATCAGTATAAAATACACCCTGGAGCTCAAACACTTAGCAGGGGAAAAAAGAATGTAAAATATCTCAATAATTTTCATTTTGATTATTTGGTGAAATGACAACATTTTGGATATATTGGATTAAATAAAACATTAAAATCAAATAACATCTGTTCCTTTTTACTTTTTTAAGAGTGGCTACTAGAAACGTTTGAATTAAATATGTGGCTGCATTATATTCCATTGGGCAATGCTGAACTAGATGTTAGGGCAAAGAAGACACTGGATGAGCTAGCAAACGAATGGTAGAACAGGGAAGAGGACTTAGCAGGTGCTGTGACAGAGAAACCAGGGGAGACACTTCACACGTTGATTTATCTTCAGAGGGCTCTGTCAGCAGGTTCACGCGCTAGATGGGTGCCAAGGAAGATGACTAATGGTAACAATGAGCCAAGGAGTTTCTGTCCAGGTAAAGACATGGGCTAGGACACAAGCATGTGAACAATGGTAAGGGAAGGAAGCAGAGCTACTCTTTCAAGGAACAGCAACGAGAAGCAAAATAACAGAGCAACTGTGAAGAGTAGAGCAGGTTTGAGAGGATTTTATTTTTATCCACCTGAAATAGACCTGAATAGGTTTGTAGGCTGGAGGAAAAAAAACCCTGAAAACGCCGTGGACAGAGGCAATCATGGATGAATCAGAACCTGTGCCTGGGGTCCTACAGAGACTCCCACAAGAGAAAAGAAAAGCTGAAGCTATCAAGAGAGAGAACTTACTTTATGTTTCTACGTACATGAAGAGATGACCAAAGAAGTCATTTGTGCAGGTCACTCGTCTTAAAGGGAAAGGAAGAGGATATTAAGAAATCATCACCTGGGAAAGAAACGCAGAGGAAGAACCTGAATCGTACTTCACCTCCTGGCTTTGGCCTTGCCTTTGGGAGTGCTGTGGGCTCCATCGGACCCCCTATCAGCCATAGACATGCCCCTTTCGTGACACTGGTGCCTTTGTTAGTGGCTTGAAGATTATGACAATGATTCATTTAAATATTTTATCGGAAGAAATAACATATTATGATTTTTCAGTATAAGTTTTGTTTTTTAAACATCATTCTAAAATCCACTTTTTTTTCTTCTTAGTTCTTACAGATGGTACAAATCTGCTTCGTCAAGAAGAGAGTACCTGCTTCCACTCACTGATAAAGACAATCCTTATTTTACATGCGTCAGTCCTCATGTACAGTGTATCATATGTACAGATCTGATATATGCTCATCAGTGGGTCTTACTTTGAATGGCCTCTTGTTCCAAGTCGCCGAGTTGTCAAGAGGGGAAATTTCTGGCGAATTGTCTAAAAGGAAAGTCAATTACTTTAGTTTTTAGGAAGTGTGTGGTTCTATTGCAAGCAACTTGTAACCACTTAATTAGAGAAAGTAAATGTTAAATTTTGAGTAAATATTTAGTCTGGAAGAAGTAACATCATACATGTACCATATTGATAAGCAATAATACATCAGCAGAGGCAGGAAGATACTTTTTTGATGAGATGATCCTACTGCTCTTGTCTCAATTCCAAAGCGGATCATACCAGTATCTGCTTTCACTTAATGTGACTACGAAAGCAATTATTACCTTACTTACATACTTAAAGGAAAAATTTGAGTATCTTTATAATAATTTTATCCGGAGATTTGCCACAATTAAATCTCCATCTCCAACCCTGAGAGAACACAGGAAACTTTCTCTGCCTTACCAGATCTCCACAGCAGTGTTTTAAAGTTTTTCTTTTCTATGTTCTTTTCTCTAAAATTTGCTAAAAATTAGCATTAGTGATTAAAGAACGAAATCTTTTCTACATGAAACATGAAACTGTATGATCTCCTAAGGGCTCCATGGCAAACTTCTTGTATATGTTCATTTCTTGGGGACTGGTTCTATAGTTTTAATCAGATTCTCAAGGTGCTCCATGATTCCCCAAACAGGATGATTGCCATAGGTGGACTCATTAAATAGCAACGCTGAAGTGGACATTAGAAATTGCCTTACACAACTTCCTCATTTTAGGGAGTGAGTGAACTGAGTTTTTAAAAAGGTGAAGTGCTTTCAGAAGATCTCACAACAAATTAGTTAGTCACTGTCTAGGCCAGAACCTAAAAAATGAGACTACCATGCAGCATATCACACTGACTCCCGTAAGCAGATACGTTTTCAAAATAAATTTATAAATTATTTTATTTTCAAAAACTGAGAAGCCAGACTACAGTATTCATTATTTTCTAGACAACGAGTCCCTCTACAGGTTAGAATTTGGATTTCAGTTTACATGCGATGCAATGTTTGAGACTTAAGCTTCCTATAGTTTTTCTTTTTTTTTTTTCCATGCAGAACGTGCCCTCTTTAATACCCATCACCAGGCTAACCCATCCCCCACCCCCCTCCCCTCTAGAACCCTCAGTTTGTTTTTCAGAGTCCATTGTCTCTCATGGTTCATCTCCCCCTCTGATATCCCCCCCTTCATTCTTCCCCTCCTGCGATAGCTTTTCTACGCGATCCTAGGTTCTTAAGACGGCAGAGCATGAGACGAATCTCAAAGAACAAGGCTTTCCCAAGAGACTGGTATTGTTTCCTGATTCTCAAAATAAGATCAACATACGTAAATATAGTAATGCCAATTCTATAGATTCCCATCCTAACCATACAGGTTGGGCAGAAAGGAATGTTTTTAAATGAGCAATATTTAATCAATCCTCTCACAACATCTTGGAGTTTGCGGTGTAAACATACCCAGAGTGAAATGGAGAATCAAGGGAACTATTTATGAAAGAAAGTAAAAATCTATTAAAAACCCATATGCTTGGACTAGCTAGACTATAAGCAAATCACCAATTGCATCAACAAGATACTTGTCACCTCCACTTAATTTTGCTTCTCAATACAGGCCATACCATACTCTTTAACATATTCCTCTTTGAAGGAAAATGTATGTCACTGCTCAAAGGGAGCTTCCTTTAATGTCACATGAACTCTTCTGATAGCCAGGGTTCTAATATTCAAAACATAAAGTAGTTCAAGGTAAAACCTATAGTAGGTAAAATCAAGACAAAACATACAGTAGTTCCAAATACATCCGTAAGAATTTCATTTATGCTTGTGAAACAAGTTTCTTAATACTCTGTAAGAAAACTTGCTCAGATGAATGTGTTTCCACACCGTCTACCTGACGTGAGTCGAATTGTAAAGTAGTGTAGCCAATATGTGTCATTTACCTTGCCAAAGGTGGCTGCGCAGGCTGGCTCCAGTTTCTCTTTCCTGCAGAAATCTAAGTAGTGTGCATAAAGGATGCACCGCGGTAAGCAGACTCCTTCACATACGATGTAATTCTCTTCAAGCCTAAAAAAAAGGCAAAAAATTGGGTCAAACCTTTTCTTTTTTTCTCCTTTCCTTTCCCCTTTCACATTGGTCTAATGACAGCTCTGAATACAAACTCTGTATAAATGGGTTCATGAGCAGACATGAGTAGACTTGCTCTATTCCGGATATTATTAAAAGTCAGATCACAAGAACTAATGTTAGAAGAGCAACAGGCCCAATGCACTCCTGTTAGTGCAGTTAAAATACCATGGTGAAAATACCACTCCTACCTGGTCTATATCCCAAAGAACAAGGTCTTACTTCTATGGAAATCCTCACTATTCATTACGGTTTGCCCCGTGAGATAAAATGGGAATGATGAAATTGAAGATGATGGGTTTTTTTTAAAGGATATTCTCAACCCTGAAGGGCTGCCCGGTTTTAGGTCAGCAAATGTTTACAATCTCTAACTTTCATTCACAAACTAGTTCTGAACCCTAAATGGTTAGGGAAGCATGATGATGCATTTATTTGCAAAATACCTAAGAGTAAACTCGCTTAGCTTAAGTCTGAAATGGTACTGATCTATTTCTCTTCCTACGCCTTGTGCTGTGATCAGTACTGTAACTACCTAATCCATACCATACACTTGAAACACAATGTATGTCTTCAGAGACATTTCCAAATATGACATACATAAATTCAACTCTGTTATAAATATACTTACGTAAATTTTGAAAATTTAGACATAATTCTATTTAACTTGAATGTCTACAATCTCAATTAAACACGATTTACATAAATGTGATAATATATATTTAAGTATTACAAATATCTGAACAACAATCAAGAACTCAGAACTTGTAGATTGTATTCCCAGTTTTTCTAACAATTCAGTAGGTGATTTTGACTAAAATTTATGTATACTAAAATTATAATTATTCCTATATAGGAACAATGCAATATAGAGTATGCATTCAGATTAAAATTGAGTGCAACTATCCAAGATCTCTGATTTAACCTATTCCCAAGACACAGGAGATAAAAGCTAAAAGAGATGTTCATCAGATGTAAAGCATCAGATGTCCATTTTTCTATGAAGAAAGAAAAAAAAGAACCATAACCCAGTAAGATTTGCATCCATAAAACCAAACACCTAGTTGACAGTTGAAAACTGGAATTACTCAGCCAGATTTTTCACTTTAATTTTCAGCTCTAATTTTTAACATCCCTAATAATCTACACAACCTTAAGGGAAAATTCTCAAAATACAGATAACTCACATCATTTTTTAAAAATATATACATAAGACTCTTTTTTAGGAAAGGCTGTGGAAAATTCAAACAAAAATTACAGCATTTTATAGCTTCAAAAAATATGAAAATCACTAAGAAAACATTCAACTATTTAAAAATTATATTTTAATGGCATGCATAAAATGTCAACTGTTCCCCTGCTGTTTTGATGTTCTTGTAGGCATTGTCATTACCTTCAAAATACTGAATAATTCCAGCCCTGAGTACCATATTAATTTTGGGTATGACATTTTTTTCCTTTAATTATAATGCAATCATATTTACAAAATAAAAAAAAAAACAAGTTTGTTTCCACTTGATTTGAACTGAAAAACTGGAAGTGATCATTCAACAGCTCTCCATAATATATCTTTAATCAACACTTCTGCCCCAATTATCCTAATAAAGTAGTTGTATCCTAAATATTCCAGATAATTAACTCAAATATTTACTGCTTCAGTGTATTTTTAACCAGTAAGTGTGACATCAACTTCCATAGTTAAACCATAACCTTAGAATATTTGATTTATATTTCAAATATTTGAAAAGGTTTAGTATATAATCACAAAAATTTAGTATATGCAAATTTTAACTCAACTGAAAATAAAATTTACTAGGTTTTTCTGGTAATTTTTTTAGCTATTATTTTTTCTATTGTATTTTTCTAAGGTTTAGATCATACTTCACATATAAACATCTTATACAACTAATCAGTAAATAGACCTTTTTAATTATTTGCTTGTTATTTGTAACTTGGGAGGAAATTTATACCCCTATTTCTTCATAGTATGTAAGAAAGCCTAGAGTTTTTACTTTAGATCCCCCTTCCTTTTAGATAATATTACAAAATGCTCTCTATATGTAGAAAGCCTACTGATAAACTCTTGGTTTTAAAAGGTTTTCCTCAAAATCCAATTCATGATATTTCACTGTAATAAATCATATATGACAGGTGCTATAAAAATAGTTGAACACTTATTTAAGATAATAGTAATATTTTAACTGGTTTTTCTATGTCTTCTCATTCACACATATTTCACCTAATGACCAATACACAATTGTTAATTTGCCCTCATAAGGATAAAGACAGTATTAAGGTACTTCCTCCTTATAAGTTGTTTTAAAGAATCATGTTTTATAAACACAAAACTACCACATAACAAATATATAATAAGGACCAAATTGATTTTATGTTAAGAAACCAAGTCATAAAAACATTTGTCATTGCTGACATTTGACAAAATTATACTTTGGGTCAATAATGAACAAAGTGATGGGGTTTTGCATTGCAGATCATTTTTTATCAATACCAGAATATTTCTCCATACCAAATATTCAGTGAAAAAAATGGATAAATTTCCTATTGGTGTTTTAAACTTCCCCCAAAAAGTTTGAGGGAGAAGCAAACTGAGAAAAGCAGATTCTGAAGATACTTTTTTTTTTTTTTTAAATACTGACTTTTAAGACTCAACAGGTGCTGAAACGTACCCCTGTGGGAGTCTTACCATTGCAGGGTGAGCTGAGTCTGCTTCTTTTTATCCTTCATCATCTGCGTGATGGTTTTTTTCTGAGAGAGGTGTAGATCGGCTGCTTTGGTTTTGTTGTCGTGACTCTCTCCATCCTCTTCTTCAGAGGAAAAGTTACCATTGCTTAAATGCATTTCTGATTGCAAGTTGAAAGAATGATAAAGAAAATCAGAACGCGAAATCAATTAAATCGTCTTTAAAAGTACCCTGGCGTCAAACGCGGTGGTCTAAGGGGGGGTGGGGGCGGTGAGAGGAGAACTATGTAAAATCCCTCAGAGTTCATTTCCAGTTGACAAATCTTTTCCTAGGGAAAATACAAAGATCTGGACTGAACACTCTACATACATGTTATGCTTGCGATGTGTTTACTTTTATTTGCCCTTCTTAGAATTCACCCGCTCCCCAGTCCCATCCCCCGCGAGGGCAGAGCGCTCACCTGATTTAACTCCCACCGGCAGCTCCAGGTCTTGCCCTCTCTCCGCGCTGCCCAGCGCGCCCCCGGGCTGCGCTTCAGCCTCCAGGTACACCCTTTCCTCGGGGTAAATGAGCAAGCCCTTGCCCAAGAGCTGCACACAGCACTCCCCCTGGGCCTCAGGGGAGACTTGGGGCGAAGGCTGCGCCTGCAGGAAGGCGTCTTCCAGCACCGGGACCTTGGCCATCCTCCTGGCCGCGGGAGACCTGCGCACCCGCCGCTGGGCCGGCGCCCCGCGGAGCCCGGAGCCCAGAGCCCGGGGCGGAGCGGGGCGGGGCGGGGGCGGAGGCCGCAGGCTCCCCGGCCCCCCGGCGTCGCGGAGAAGGAAGGCGGTGCACAGGTCCAGCTCAGACCCGGGGACGGGGTGGGCCGAGGCGGGACTGCCTTTCTCCACCTGTCTGAGGTCTGGGCAGATGCTCAACTAGGAACTCACTTCCCCACCTGCGCCCGTCTCGCCGGGAGTCCCATTCCCATCTTACCCCTTCTTTCCTCCCTTTCTTACATCTTGCGCTGGACCGGAGGGCACTTTTCACACCCAAAGCTCCCAGAAAGACCTGAGAAAACCCCACTCTCCTGTCCGAGGGAAGAGCGGCTGCAACTGTCCCCATCCCTAGTCTCTTCAGACACAAACGACGCCCTGGCCGGGCAGCCTTGATTCTGCGAAGCGGGGCAGAGGTGGACCCTAGAGCACCGCTCAGTCTTTGCACCCCTGAGCCTGGTTTGTTTTTTCTCGGATTAATCTTAGGGGTTGGTGAAGGCTCTTCTCAGAGACTTGGGGACAGACGCCATCGCATCACCCGCGTGTCCAGACTGCCCTGCTCGCGGATGCACAAGGGCTCAGAATCCCAGGCCTCGCCTCTTTTGAGGATTCATTTGCTCCCTGCAGTATTTTGTGACTTCAAGCATCCCTGACAATTCCTCATCTATTATACCTAGGGGTAGTGCAATGGACGTTTGTTGAGATGAAGAATGAAATCGCCGTATTTCATTTCCAATCCAAAATGACAAGAGAGTCATGCAGGGTGCAAAAAATGATAACTTGTGCTCTTTTGAAGAAGGAGAAATCAGTTTAGAGTTGGGGTGTGTGTTGCCTGACTGCCACATAATCTTTCATTCCTTCCATCTTCTGTTCTTTTGACAAATATGTCCTGTGCTTACTGTATGCCTAGCCCCCCCCCCCAAAAAAGCAAGGAATATGCTTTGGTTCACCTTGCCCCACCACAACCAACAACCTGCCATCCTCTCGTGGAGCATTAGAAAGAGAAATCACCCCTGAACTTGAATTTAATATTAATCTACATTACATCAAAATTTTACTTAGGAAAAACAAAATGGGACTCACAGGGGTGGATGGCTGAATGGGTGAATTATTGAGAGGGGTAATATAATCTAAGAGCATTACCCTGCTTAAGCAGCCGAGATTATGGACATATTTGAACCTTTCCTTGTTTTTAGCACCACTTGCTGGGAAAGGCATCACTTTGCTGTCAAAGATTTTCTTCCTACCTGGAACTTCCAGCAGCAGGTCCAGGCTGGGGCCACCCACCCATCCATACATCCAAAGGTTGGAGGCTATTACCCACCCCTCCCTCAGGGAGAACTTTGTCTATCAGTCTTCTCCACCCAGTTCCCCAAAAGCCCCAGAACTTTCTCAGTCCATGGAGCTTAGCTCTTCAAGTTTAGAATGTTTCCTCTTTATAGAGATACCCTCAGATTCATCCTATAAAAGTTCTAGTGATTAACTATGTGTACACAAAAAGATTCTACTACTTCTTTCACATAAACAGAAAAAACATATTCAGGAATATTATTGGGAATTCTTTTTGAATTTTTAAAAATGCTGACCACTTGTTATCCAGGCTAATTGTGTGTGTGTGTGTGTGTGTGTGTGTAAGTCATACAAACACTAAATTAGTATCTGGCAATTACCCAGTTGAATTGATCAATGGAAACACAAACCAAGCTCATTTAATGCCTTTAGTGAACTTTTTGCCTTAATTTTAAGTAAACCATCTGCCTAACAAAATAACATTTAAGTTCTTTGTGCTTCTGGTTAAAAATATAAATTAAATAGAACCATAACAAGTAAAGAAATTGAATCAGTAATCAAAAATTTCCACATAGGGGCCCCTGGGTGGGCCAGTCTGTTAAGCGTCTGCGTTTGGCTTCGGTTGTGATCCCAGGGTCCTGGGATCCAGCCCCTTAAGCCCTGTGTTGGGTTCCCTGCTCAGTGGAGAGTCTGCTTCTCCCTCTGGGCACTGCCCCCCACTTGTGCCCTCTCTTTCTCTCTCTCAAATAAATAAATAAAATCTTAAAAAAAAAAAAAAAGACCTTCCACATAAAAATCCTAGGACAAAAGGCTTCACTGGTGAGCTACACTAAATTTTAAAAAATAATTAATGCCAATTCTTCTTAAACTTATAAGAACAAATGAAAACAGTACTCAAAAGGGGGAAGGGGAAGTGTCATTATCCTAAATTTTTATTTGTAATTATTATAATTAATTTGAGCTCATGAGACCAATGTTTTAAAGATGTAATAATGATTAAAAAAAAAGTCATATCTTAGGGAGGAAAATAGGTAAATATGGAGAATGATCTCTTAAATAGTGATTCTTAACATTTTGTTTTTTAAATTCCCTTTAAGAAATTTATGTAAGCCATAAACTCTCTCCCTGGAGGGGGAAATATATATATATACACAAAATTCCGCATGCAATTTGACAGATCCCAAGTTAAAAAAAATCTATAAAAGTTTATTCAGTTTTAAGAAAAGGGCATAATGATATCTGAAACAGATTCTTGGAAGTTCCCAATGACAGTGTCTTTGTGACTGGAAGCCCCACATTAAAGGGGAAATAAAAGGAATTTGGAGTCACACACATTTGCACTCATTCTCTTTGTGACTCTGGGGACTTAACCTTTGTTTCCTTCTCTCTCAATTTTCTGAGCACCCTTTCCCCAGCTTCCAACTCATCTGGGTATCAGTCACCATCTCCACCACCACCACCTGAGCACAGGGACCGCCCTTGGTTGCCAGACCGCCATTGCCCATAGTCAGAGAGCCCAAGGGCCTCAGTGTCTGCTCACTCCATGGGTTTCCCTTAACCAATGACTGGTGATTAGGGAGAATAAAAGCCTAGTTCTTTGACCTCATGGTAGATAAATTGGAGTTGCAATTTACAACTCAGAGCTCCTTTGTGGAATTGGACTAAAGCATCCTCAGCTGGACAATTCCTGAAATCCCATCCTTGCTTGTTTTTTTCCCCTTCGCTGTCCTGCTATCTCTACTCCCTTACCTGGTTCTCCTGGAAATATTTCCTTAAAAATCACTCGTAGATGACTACTTCACTCAAGTTCTACTGACAAAGACATCACATTATAGGGCTTATGTAAGAATTAAATGAAATATTATAAAGACAAACTTAATACAGTACCTGGAACAGTAAGTTCTCATAAAAGGCATCTAATATTTCATTCTGAAAGTTTAGATCTCTTTTAGTGCTCATGGGCAAGGAAAGAAATTTTTCTCTTTCATTGCAAAATGATTCTGAAAAACACCTTTCTCCTTTCCTAGACTATTCCTGGGCTTAGTATGATCTGGAGGGATCATATACTATGAAACTTTCTTCTGTGAAAACACATGTCTCCTCTAATTTTTCTTCTTTTCACCAAGATTACTTTTTAAATATGGAAAATACTTCTTATTCTGCCTTCAGGTAATAAATTTCACATAGTTGCTGATTTCAAATAAAAAGTAAGGACAGTTATGAACTAACAACAGAGCCCAAAAATACATGAAGCAAATACTGATTTTGACAAAGGCACCAAGACCCTTCAATGGAGAAAGGATAAACGTCAACAAATGTTGCTGAGACAATCAGATATTCACATGCAAGAGAAACCCTTTTCCACATGAATTTGAAACTCTCCTTCATGCTACATACAAAAATGACCATGAAACAGATCAATGACTTAAATACAAAAGCTAAAACTGTACAACTCTTAGAAGAAAATCTAGGTATAAATCTTCCTTGCCCTGGATTAGGCAAATATTTCTTAAATATGACACCAAAGGCGCTGGCAACAAATGAAAAAATAGACAAACTGAACTCCATTAAAATGTGCGCATCAAAGGACACTGTCAAGAAAGTGAAAAGACAACATACAGGTTGGCAGAATAGTTGAAAATCATCTATCTAATAAGAGTGTAGTACCCAGAATATACAAAGAATTCTTATAATTTGATAATCAAAAGGTAATAGCCCAATTTAAAAATGGGTAAAATATTTGCATAGACATTTCTCCAAAGCAGATATACAAACAACCGATAAGTACATGAAAAGATGCTCAATATCATTTGCATCAGGGAAATGCAAATCACACCCACAGTTGGATAATACTTCACTCCCACTAGGATTAGAATAGCTATAATTTTTTTAAGAAAGAAAGTAAATGTTGGTGAGGATGTGGAGAAAAAAGGAACCCTCATGCACTGCTGGTGGGAATGTAAACTGGTGCAGCCACTCTGGAAAAGAGTTTGGCAGTTCCTCAAAATTTAAACAGCATTCCCAGATAACCCAGGAATTCCATTACTAGGTTTATGCTCAAGAGAACTAAAAATATGTTCACACAAAAGCTTGCATGCAAATGTTTGTAGAAGGGTTATGCATCATAGTCAAGGTAGATACAACCCAAATGCCCATCAGCTGTGGAACAGAGCAATACAATTTGATATATCCATAAAAAGGAGTATTATTCAGCCATAAAAAATGAGGCACTGAAACATGCCATAATATGGACGAAGCTTGAAAACATGCTATGTGAATGAAGCCAAATATAAAAGGTCACATATTATATGGTTCTGTTTATGTGAAATGTCCAGAATAAGCAAATCCATAGAGACAGAAAGTAGATCAGTGATTTCCAGGGGTTGGAGGGAGAGGGTGATGGGAAGTGACTACTTAATGAATATGGAGTTTCTTTTTTGGGTAATGAAAATGTTCTGGAATGAAAGGTGACGGTTGCATAACATTGTGAGGATGCTAAAAACCACTGGAGCGTACCCTTCATAATGGTCAAAATGGTGAATTTTATCTCAATAAAGAAAAATTTTTTTAAATAAGCAAAGTCAGGTTATAAAGAAACTACTTAAGAATCTATTAGATTCTTACCAGATAAAAATCACTAATTTGGACAAACTTCACAGGCTTATTCTTAAAATATGAACCATACTTTTGTAATTGTCCTGTAAATTTCAATGAATTATATCTTGATTCCTTCTTCAAGTCTCATTTCTTCCTCCTTCAAACTTGGTTGTGCCATGTTAATTTAATTTTTTCTTTCTTTTTCTCTCTTCTGTGTTTATTGCTTGTAGGATGAGAAGGAAATAGTAGGAAATGGGGAATGAAGAGGAGAAGGGAGAGAAAGGCTTAAGAAATGATTGAAAAGACTGAAGGAGTCAGTAAAATTAAAAAAAAAAAAGAAAGATGAAATTCATCCAGTTAGTTAAAAGTTAGGAGACGGAGCTGCTGGCTCCAGTCTCAGTATGGGCAGAACCATTTTTTCCAGAACTGCAGATCAATGTGAAAGGTAAATTAATTTGGAGAAAATCCAGGAAAGGGCTTTTCTAGGCAGCTACAACTGGATTACATCTGGGCAGTGATCAGGGCCAGGAAAGGGAGTGTCTGGTTGGAAATGCAGTGAGTGGCAGGCACTAAGGTGATTTAAAGGAAGAATCAGTATTTCCTGGTGACTAATGGGTAGGTCTTGCATGGAACAGAAAAGTTATTTCTCAGATTGCAGTCTTTAGGAGCTATCAAGGAAAATAAGAAGGACTTTCCGTGTAAAATAATTGCTCAAATAGTGGCTCTGGGCCCCAGAACTCACTACAGGCATTGCCAAGCACAATGTTACCAGACAGAGAACTCATGAAAAACAGGTACCTCTTTTCCCACCATCATTCCAAAAACAGACATGTGTCTTAAGCTCAGAACAGGGACTTCAGCCTGAACTGGGGCCCAGAGCTAATGACAGCACTGAACCATAAGTGTCTCTATTGAGAGCTGCTGAAACCCAGCCCAGTGTCTAGACATTTCATCAGATTTTCCTCAAGGCTGTGAGAAGATGCTCTTCTTGATTTGTAACTCTCCATACTGTAAATCCTACTGAGTGACTGATACAAGTATGTTTATTTATTGTTCTATATGTTGTTTAGGAAAATAGAAATGGAGGAATAGGGAGTACATGGGTGTTTTTTAGATTACACTCATAACTTTCCTCTAGGTTAAAATTGTTTCAAAATAAAACTTTAAAGTATGATAAGCTTTTTTAAATTTAGTAAAAGTTGACCTAGGGCGCCTGGGTGGCTGAGTCGTTAAGCGTCTGCCTTCAGCTCAGGTCATGATCCCAGGGTCCTGGGATCGAGTCCCACATCGGGCTCCCTGCTCGGCAAGAAGCCTGCTTCTCCCTCTCCCATTCCCCCTGCTTGTGTTCCTGTTCTCGCTATTTCTCTCTCTGTCAAATAAATAAATAAAATCTTTAAAAAAAAAAAAAAGTTGACCTATACTTGTTTATAAAAAAAATATTTACATAATTCTAGGGGTGCCTATGTATACATAAAATATGTTAAAGCCAAGGATATATGTGTTTTTATTACAATGCTACTGTTAAAAATGGAAAGAATACATTTAAAATACTTCAATATTCACTTCTCTAATTAAATTAAAGTCACTCTATTTTTTATGGAAAGTTTACTTTGTTCAACCTTTACACCCAGGGTCTCCAGTAACCTTTATCCTTCACATATAAAAAATCACTTAGCACTCTCTCCATTTCCAATTAAAAGATAGTCTAATGATCTTTTCTAGATTAATATAAAACTAATTATATGTTTGCAATAGTGAAGAAAGAAAATAGGCTAGGTTAGTCTGTATACAAAAGTAAGTAATGTGCTTCTTTATGTGTATTTGAGATCTTCTTATATTGTATTATATATTGTATATATTATAATAAATATAATAAATAGCAAAAACATGACTTGCAAATCAAATTAAATATTAAATGTATATGTTAAATAACAACTGATACATAGTAGATACCTACCAAATATTTGTTATAAAAATGAATAGAAAGTAGTGGCAACCCTCTATCTTCTCCTTCATTCAACCAAAAATAATTTATCATGACCTGAGGATTCAAAAATAAGGAAGACATGACACTTCTCCATTCCGTACTCTCGGTGTAGTGGAAAAGGCAGATATATTACAATACAACATGATGAATATTAAAAGGGTGATAAACACAAAGTGCTTTAGGAGCAGAGAGCCAAGAATGACCAGCTCAGGCAAGGGTAGCCTTGGTCCAAGGACAGGCAGAAGGTTTCATAGAGAATATGACATTTGAACTAGTCTTGAAGGGCTGGTATGCAATCACAGGTGGAACACAGAAGGAACAGAATGTGCACAGGCACAGAGGCAAGAAAGACAAGGCTGGTTGAAGGAATCAATAGCTGGGTGCAGTTGGAGGATAAGGAACATCATGGAACATGAATGATCATGAGTTAAGATCAGATCTTGAAGGCCTTGTTCAAGCTAACAAATACACATGATAACTAATAATAACACATCACTGAGGGGTTTTAGGAAAAAAGTATAAAGAATGAGTGGATTGTGAGGAAGGGGAATTAGGAAGACCATGTGATAAAACAAAGGCCTGGCCTAGGACAATGGCAGTGAAGACAGAAAAAAAGAGGTGATTCAAGAACATAATAAGCATTGATACATGGTGATTGTGACAGATTTTTACAGTATTGGCCCCTTCAGTGATTCATGAATCCTTCATTTATGCACTGAGAAATCCCATCCTATGTTGATTCTGAGCTTGGCCATTAGCAGACATCAAGCAGAGGCTTGAAAAGCATTTATGCATTGGGGTTTCACTTCTCTCACTGATGCTGAAAACTCTGAGACCATCACCATGTGGCCAAGCCCAGACTAGCTTGCTAGAAACATGTCATACCCATTACTCTAGTTACCAGCCAGAATTAACCAATAACTAGAACCAACTACAAGACATGTGAGTGATGTTAAATGAAGCCATTTTACAATAACCAGCCTCTGGCTAACTTACCAGCTCAGTGCAATGTCATGAGTGAGGCTTAGGAGTAAGCTCAGCCCCAATTTCTGGCCCATAGAATTGTGCACTAAAAAATAATTATGGTTTCAAGCCACTAAACTTGGGGGTGGTTTGTTACATAGCAAAAACTAAGTGATACAGTAATGGATTAGTTGATAGTTTATCTCCTTGAATGCCACAAAAAGTTGGTTGAACTGCAGAACTTAGGAGTAGCAGTAGCGAGTGGGAAAAAGTTTGAAGAGTGAGTGTGGACTGATTTTGTTTGGTTTTCATGGTGTTTTTTTGTTTGCATTTGTTTTTTAGATGAAGAATAGAACTCAAAGGTGAGGGAAGTTTTGAATAATCAAACTTACTTCAAAGGGTTCATATAAAGATCAAATGCAATGATATACACAAAAACACCAAAAGAAAAATAATTGTTACCTTATAGGTCTGTATATATGTGGATTATACGTACTTTATTTTCTATTTGACTTTAGGAATTCACACAAGTGGCTGTACACATACAGAGAGAGAGATATACACACATCCCATTTTGGGGAGAAACAACTTGGGGTGCCCCAGTACACTTTAAAACAGCTCCCTAAAGTTTCTTACTATAGGAAGGATATAATTTTCACAGGCATAATTATTCTACTTCCAAACACAGAGAATTGTGCATTTGCTTCTTCAAAATGAAGTGTCCACACAGTGTCCACACAGAGACACACGTTATGGGTGTGCGAACCCTAAACCCTCCAAATAAATTAAGCATGTTTAAGGCTAAACAAACTCAACTCTATTTTTGAATTTTTTAGTTATAATAGTTACCACATATTTTCCTAGTGGCCTTGGGGCTGGGGTGCCTATTATTCCAAATAATAAGTTATATAATCAGAAATGCTAGTTTATCAACATTTAATTTCAAAACACAATGTGTAGTCTACAAGAGGAAGACAATAAACTGTTTCATGTCATATCAGTGTTCACTTGGGAGAAATGGGCAAGACCGGAATGTTTTTCAGCCTTAATATTCCTATCATAACAGGGCAAATAATTGAAATTAGAAGACTTATATTATAAGCATAAAGTTTTAGTCATGTTTTACCTACTGTCATGGCTAGATCACCTAGAAACTAGGTGATCTAAAATTTAAGGCAGTATGCATGATTTCTCATAAATTTGTTTTTAATAGTTTGTAATCAATAGATGGTTCCAAACTTTTCTTCTCAGTGTACTTCTGTATATCACTCCTTAATTGTGAAATACACTCTAAATGTTTCCTTTATTTAGAATCCCTCTTCCACGAATATTGAAGATTGTAGTTTTTATTTCTTCTCAGTCTTCCCATTTTTTTGTATTTTATAAAAGAGACATGTGAAGATGCTGATTGTAATCATTTTGCTGTATATAATAATTTGATTAATAATTATTAGTAATTTTGCTGAATACATTGCTTTTTAAATACAATATTGAAATCAGTAACTCTTTTCAGAACTCATGTAATTTCTCTAAGCTACACAAGATCAGTTTTGCTTAAACTGTTAATTTTGTAACTATGCCTACTAACTCCAGGCTGTGGTTCTAAGATTGTGTGTACAATGCATTTATTCCTCATGCCTCACTCTGTCCGAAAGCTTTTGAGCTCAGTGCATCATCTTTACTGAACAATTTATCAATTGGAGTTGCTGAGTAAATGCTACTCTTTCCATAACTGTTTGTTTATTTATTTTATTATTATTTTTATTTGGGTGCCAGTAGAGGATAAATAATGAGAGAATGGCATAATAAATTAGATCAAGAGAAAAGATAGTTGGTTATATCTAACATAAGGATTAAGATGATACTTCTTGAAGTTGGACCATCTGCACCAGCGTTATCCAAAGTACATGTGAAATATGCAGATACCCACCTCAGAACCAGGGAATCACTGCATAAAATGGATTTCAGCAATTCAGTGTCACGTATTATAAATTTCTCCCATTAAGACAAGGCAAGTTGGCCTTTAGAAGACGTGAGGAAGGATAATGTGTCCCAGCCTAAGTCATAGTCTAAAATCTTAGAGAGATAATAGAGGATGCTTTCAGGCAGATTATGGCTCATTCGGAAAGAAGTGTGCTGGAAAGAGTGAAAGGAAGGAGGAAAGAAGAGTGAAGTGGCCAGGCTGAGGAATGAGAAGATGATCACAATCTCCCAGTAGCCTCAGTGGTGTTTTCCTGGTTTTTCATACCATGGTTGATGTAGAAAATGGCAATGTTCTATACAGCACATTGGGGTAAACAGATGAGTCTGCTCCTAGAAAGGAGGAAGCAGACCAGAGATTCTGAACACTGCAAGAGACAGGGGATCAATGCCATCTCCATGCAGATACCCTGTTGGGAAAATGCTCCAGGGAACATCCATCTCTCTATTGGTGTTCATCACTGCATGCTCTCAGCAAAGCCTGGCACTGGCTTTATCTTCTCTACTTTGAAGAATAGGAAGGTTAATACCAGGATGTTGCAGGACCATTTTCCAGCTCCTTGTAAAGAAGGACATGGGAGAGTTTCCCCATTTCCACAGTCAATTATGGAATACTATTAAGTGGATATAATATTACACGTAGGACATTTTTCTTGATTACTCTATGCTATTTACATTTGAATGAAATAATTTAATTGTATTAGAAAGCACGTACAATTTATATATCTTGTCTTTTCAGTTAGCTATCTATGATGATATGAAGTGAAATTTTAAGAGAATTTTTGTTACTTTACATAAAATATGAGACTATAATATAAATAACAAAATATAAAATAAGAAAGTACAAAATATATAGAAAGGCAATAGAACTTGTTTTAATCCTTAGATGAAAATTACTTACATGCTGGCATCTTAAAAAAAAAATCATGTATTCCAGATTAAAAAAATGAATAAAGATGAGGAGAAGAAATCAACAAGAGATAAAGAAAAAAAAAACCACCTTTGATATTAACTTTTATAAAACCAAAAATAGCTAAAAACATCAAATGATTAATATTTCAAATAAAAAATGCTTATTGATTATTTTCCTAAATTATGTAGTACTAAAAATGTGAGTTTCCATATATACATGTCAAACTAGGTTGAATTTTAGTTCAACATTATATCTTTCAACGTTAATTGGGTGCATCAAAATAAATCAGAATATATAACTTTGAAAATAATGCATCAACCTAAAAAAAATTAAATGGCACATAGTACTAAAAGTAAACTATAGTAACATTTATACTAACATGGAAAGCAAATAACGATCACACATTTTGGGTTGATCTACTTGTAATTTCTGTTTACTCGTGTCTCCAGAAACCTAACTCATTGACAAGTAGGGCAACTTGAAATCAGATGTTGCATATTAAGTTGCATATTAAGCCTACTCACCAACTGACAGTAATGTGAACTAAGCTTCAGTTTTATGAACTGAATAAATAGCTACTTCATCCTTACAGCATAGATATTATAACTACTAATTTTTAACCTAAATCACATCAGAAAGGTGGTCGATGATCTGTTTCTAACTATGAGTTAATTTTGAAGGGAGACATGAGAGACATAAAAAGTAATTGATCCCTCCAGAGATAGTAGGGCAATTATCAAGGTCATTATATGACTTGCTAGTGGACCACATAAGGAAAATTAGACTAATGGAAAATTCTCCTACAATGTTTCCATTAAATCATCTATGGATTGCCAGCTGCTTTCAGAATTCACTTAGAGTTAGAAATAAGAAAATTGAAGATGACTATAAAAAAAAGAAAATTGCAATGGTTGAGACAGGAAGTGATTAAAGGTAAAAAGAAGAGTTTTAGTTGAGTCAGGGTCATGGTAAGGACGATTTCTGTTTTGACCCTGTTCCAGTGTATTGATAATTACAAACCTATGGAGAGAAAAGGTAATTCCACAGTGCCAACATATGGCATATGTTGGACTTCCAATTGTTTCATCATCCACTTTGACGTGAATGAATCCAAATATTAAGCTAGAAAAATTGGTACTCATGAAAATTTGTGGAAATATGAATGCATGTCATAGATAATGAAATCCTAGGTTTAACTTTTTTCAAAATTTTTTAAAGATTTTATTTATTTACTTGAGAGAGAGCACAGAGGGAGAGGGAGAGGGAGAAGCAGACTCCCCGCTGAGCAGTGCGCCTGATGAGGGGCTTGATCCCAGGACCCCGGGACCACGATCTGAGTCCAAGGCAGATGCTTAACCAACTGAGTCACCCAGGCGCCCCTGTGTTTAACTTTAAAGTTAAGATTATAAAGTGATTTTTAAAAAACTCATGACCGGGCGCCTGGGTGGCTCAGTTGGTTAAGCGACTGCCTTCGGCTCAGGTCATGATCCTGGAGTCCCTGGATTGAGTCCCGCATCAGGCTCCCTGCTCGGCAGGGAGTCTGCTTCTTCCTCTGACCCTCCTCCCTCTCATGCTCTCTGTCTCTCATTCTCTCTCTCAAATAAATAAAAATAAAATCTTTAAAAAAAATAAAAATAAAAATAAAAAACTCATGACCTTCCAATGTCTTAAGATTCACTGCACCAGAGAATGGAAGGATATGAATAATACCTTCACTACTTCATTCATTGAGCAGTAGGCAGGATGTGCTCTCTGTAGTGTTAACTGTGGAAAACCCTGCAGAAAATGGAGCTCCCTCCCTGTCAGGGATGCACTTTAACTCGTGTAGAGAGAGAAGAATACATCCAGGCTTGCTGAGTAAGCAGGCTTCTTAGTTTCACCCAACAAACCATCTCTGCACAACAGATTCATGACACCCAAAGAACCCTGAACTCACATTCACCTGTGTACAGTCCTGAAGTCCAGCAAGGAAATAAGAAATGCTGATAAGAATATGGAGAATGAGACAAAGGGAAATGGAAAAAAACCCAAAAACTAAGTGTTGATATATTTGAATGCAAATTCAAGACCCAAAGGAAATAACCAAGATCAACTGAAAGGAGTAGATTTTGGCACAACTAGAAAAACACATGGTGGAATAATAGCATATTGAATCCTATGAGCCAGAATAGAGGAGCATTCCTCAGGAGTGAAAGAATAAATGTAGAGACTTTATCAATATCTATATTATTAATAGTAGATAACACTTTGCTCATAATGTTTATTATAGGAATTCATTAACTTCTTTGGTTTCAATAATAACATATCATATACCAAACACATGATGGGCGATATGTTAAGTACTTTATACCTTATGTCATTTTATCTTCACTGGTTCTATGAGGTAGGTGCGAATATGGCTTTTTGACAGGTGTAGAAACTGAGACTCAAAAATGGAAGTGACTTGCCAAACATCTCATGATTAGTAAGTGAGGAAACAGGAATGAACCCAGCCCTGACTGATGTAAAGGTTCATATCTTAATTATTACAATGCCAAACTTGTTGGACCCCCCCACCAACACAAGCACCAGGTCTGTCTCATACATGCTTGGACCAGTGTTTCTCAGTCCTACCAACACACGTCCCCACCCCAGGCCCCATTTTATAGCAAATGTTTTGTAATATCCTCCTTACTACACCAAAAGAAAGTTACAGTAAACTATATACATATATTTAGTCAATGTAATGTACTGGCTCTAATATAAACAGTAAACTAAAGAAAGATTTTTAATAATAAATAATAGGCATTTCAACAGATACATGCTCAGGCATGACAATGCTAAAACACTTTATTAAGAAATTTGATGTTTGCATCTAAACATAGAATCACCATAACGGAAGAGTAATACACACACAGAGCTTTTTTGGTCACTAAAATACATGAGAGGTATTGCCATTGGTAATGCAATTTTCTGAGATAGTAAGCAACTGTTGTGAGATTTCTATGCAAAATATGGTCATTATATTAGCATAAAACAAAGTAGAATTCAAGACAAGGAATATTATCCAAGATAGAGACATTGCATATTGATAAGAGGGGTAATTCTTTAAGACCTTAATATGTATGCATCTAATAACAAAACTTCAAAATTTGTGAAGTAAAAACTGAGAACTAAAGGAAGAAACAGAAAGTCCACAATTACAGAGATTTTGGCATTCATCTCTTAATAATTAGGAGAACTAAGTAGACAAAAAACTAGTAAGGATATAGAAGATCTGAACAAAACTATCAAGCAACTTGATCTAATTGATATTTACAAATCACTGTGCCCAACGATTATATACACATTTCTTTTCAAGAGTATGTGGGACATTTACAAAACATACTAACCTATTAAGAAACAACTATCAGCGTACTTCAAAAGGTTGAAACCTTACAGGGCTTATTTTGAATAGAATTAAATTAGAAATTAGCAACAGAAAGATATCTAGAAAATCCCCACATATTTGGAAATAATACATTCCTAAGTAACACATGGGTCAAAGGGGGAAAAAAATCACAAGAGAAAAAAAATATATTTTAACTAAATGATAATAAAAACATAATCTATAAAAATTTGATTTTGAACAAAAATTGGTGAGATTCAGCTATTGCAGTACTTACAGGAAAATTTATAGCTTTAAAATGACTGTACTAATAAAGAAAAAAGGGTTTAAAATCTGTGATCTAAGTTTCTATCTCAAGTAGTTAGCAAAAGAGACACAAATTAAAACCAAGTAAGTAGAAGGAAAGGCATAATAAAAATATGAGGAAAAATTATTTCAATAAAAAACAAACATTAAAGAATATTCAGAAAATTGAATATTTGAGAAGATTAACAAAAGTTATAAACCCCTAGCAAGAATAATTTTTTAAAAGAGTAAGATAAAACACAAATGACTACTCTCAAGTATAAAAGAGATACTACTATAGATCCTGGATATAGCAAAAGGTAATATTTATGAACAATGTTTGACCAATAAATTTTAAAATCTAGACAAAATGGACAATTTTTTTCCAAAACACAACTCATTAACGCAGATTCAACAAGCAATGGAAAATCAGAATAGCTCTATTCTATTTTTAAAAATTGAAATCACAATCAAAACTTTTTCCATAAAATTACAGGTCTGAATGGCTTCATTAGGGCTTCCTATCAAGTATTTAAAGAAAAAATAATGTCACTCACACAAATTTTCACAAAAATAGAGGAGGAAATACTTTCCAATTCATTTTATAAGTTCAGCAAAACCCCACTACCAGAAGCTGACAAAGACATTACACAAAAATTCTCAGCAAAATTGAATCCAACAAGATATTATTTGGATGATCCATTATGAAAAAGAGCTTTTATTCTGGGAATGCAAGCATACTTTGACATTCTAAAATCAACCAATATCTTTCACTACCTTAACAGAATAAAGAAAAACAAACATCCCAATAAACACAGAAAAGGCATTTGACATAATTCAACACCCATTCAGGTAAAAGCACTCAGCAAACAAGGAGAGTTGGGATTTAATTGGGCTCACAAGGGAGGAAACCATTAGAGAAAAAAAATTAATAAAAAATTAGCTGAGGCACTGCTTTGCCTATTGTCTCACAAAAGGAATTGCATTGGTAAAATTGCTTTGCAATTTAGGTTTGCAAGCAGTCACAAAGGTGGTGAGGATGATGATGATGATGGTGGTGATGAGGACAATGATGGTGATTGCTTTCTATTTGGAAAACTCTTTGTTCTCAGGATTCAAAGCCTTACCTACTCTTTGACTCAAAAAAATACAGTACAGATGTCTGCACATTCAGAAAATTCAGATGAGCTAAGGTTTAACATACTTTTCTTTCTAAAACTAAACTATACTTCTGGAGGCCCCATATCTGCTCAGCGGTAGATAATGTAACCTTATTAATTCAAGGTAAACTCATCTACTCCAATAATTAACAAATATTTACTGAGTATTTATATGTGCCGGGCACTTGAGATTCATCAGTGAAAAAAACAGAAAAAGAACTTGTCTTTAAGAAGTTTCTATTCCAGCCAAGAAGAAAGACAATTTAATAAAATTATGAATAAACAAGTTGTATAATAAGTTAAAAGGACATAAGTATGGGAAAAAGTCAAAATAGTATCAGATAAGTGGGATCAAGAGTGCTGCGGGTGGTGGGAATGGGGGAGGGGGGTAGGATAATTAATAGCATTAAATAAGGTGAGCAGGGTAGGCCTCATTGAGATGGTGACATTTGAGCAAATACTTAAGGGAGGTGAGGGAGTTAGCCAAGTGGCCATGCGGAGGGACAGTATTCTGGGCAGAGGAAACTGCTAGAGACATTAGCAGGAACATGCTGAGTTGTTTTTCAGGGGAGCAGAAGGCCAGTGTGGCAAGAGATGAATGAGCAAGGGGGACAGAAGCAGAGAGCAAAGTTAGATAAATAATAGGGACTGGATCATGTAATGCCTTGAAGATCACTGTAAGAACTTTGGGTTTTACCCATTACTGAGTTTTGGACAGAGAAGGGACATGATCTGACTTATATTTCAGTGTTCCCTCTGGCTGCTGTGTTGAGGATGGACTGCAGGGAAATGTTCTGGGTATCTATTGCTGGCTAACAATTTACCCCCAAAAGAGTCTTATAAAACAAGCACCATCTTATTATATCTCCTGATTTTATGAGTCAAAAATTCAGGCAAGTCTCATCTGGGTAATTCTTCCGTTCCATGTGGCATCAACTGAGGTCATTTAGTGGTATTTTGCTGATGGAAGGGCTGTTCCGGAGAGTCCAAGATGACTTCTTCACTCACGTGTCCAGTGTTTTGGACAGTTGGGCTGAGACTGTCCACTGGAGAACCTACACATAGCCTCGCCACCATGCAGGACTGGGAGGACTGGATTTTTACACAGAGCTGCCAGGCTCCCTGACTGTTCCAAGAATCAGGAAGTCGAAGCTGCCCATTTCTTAAGAGTTGGGCCTGAAAACTGGCAGAGTGTCACTTCTGTGACCTTGTAGGGATCAAGGAAGTTACAGAATTAGCCAAAATTCAAGGAGAGGGGCCACAGATGACATATCACATCTCTCTAAGAAAGAAATGTCAAAGAATTTATGGCAATCTCTACAGTCTATCCTCTGACCACAAATTACTTATATTCCTCCACTTGTAAAATACACTCCTTCCTTCCCTAAATCCTTAAGTGTACATTCTCTTATAACACCAGCTTCAGGCTCAGGTCCAACATCTCATTGTCTAGATCACAACCTTGCCCCATCTTCTGCTTCCCCCAACCTGTGAGAACACTATCTAATAAGGGTGGGGAATCTGCTTCGATATCATCATGTATTTTGTCAAATCAACTTTACAAGGCAAATACTTCTTGCTCCATTGTCTCTGGGCTTCATCTTTGCATTCTTTTCTCTCACAAGCCCAAGCCCATCAGTATCATCAAAAACTGAAAGTCTTGGCTTTAAGACTATAATGTCTTTGCTAATTTTTTTCAAATCTTTTTTTTTTTTTTTTGAAGCTTATTCAGAAACATAAATCCTTCCTTCTTGTTTATCACCATGAGAAAATTAATGTCACAGTGCAGAATGGACTGGCCTGGGGGGAAGACCCAGGGCAGAGAGGCAATTTAGGAGGCCATTGCAATCCTCTGCACTTAAGACAACGTGGACGCAAGATCCTGCTTTGGACTGGGTCCATGATTTGTTCTCTTGCCCAGTGATAATGTTGAAAATGATTTCTTCCTTAAGGTATACTGACTCGATCCAAAACCTATTTTATTATTCTGTGGTTGACCATGTCATAAAGCTCTTGAAAAGGTCTCTAACATCAAGAAAGTGCTCAGTGCACGTTAATCATTGTCATTATTAGTAGTAATTTATTTCTTGGAAAACTAGGAATTTTCAGTTCTTTCAGTTATTGTAATATGTCATTCTGCAGAGTTACCAGTAGGTGGGGATGTTGGACAATATTTTTCTGCGTTGTCACTTGTTCCTGACTTAAAAAAAAAAAAAAGGCCTGCGAATAAACAGCTGCCCTATTATATTGCAAAATCTATTTTTAATGAAAATTTTTTCAAAAATTATAAATAAATTTTTAAAGGTTTCAAAATAGTTCTAAAAATGATTGGATTCAGCCTAGAAGGCGAACTCTGGAGCTCCTGTAGAAAGAGAAAGCCTCTCACTGCATCAGGTCATTTCAGCCTCTTGCCTCTTGACTGCTTAGCGGATTCTAAATCAGTATCTCATCTCAGTTTTGGGCTCAGGGCTTCGAGAGTGGATTACAAAATACAAATAATGAATAACTGCCTGTGTCTGACTCACTTACTGAAAATATTAGAGTAGAGCCTGACTTAACTTACTCTCCTTACATTAATAACAGCTATTAAGCAACTACTGGTGCTAGGTGCTAAATTAGGTGCTTTCCATACTTGGTAATATTGCATCTGCAGAGCGGCCCTAGGAGGGCAGGATTATTAGCTCTATTTTACAGATAAGGGAACCGAGAAATTAAATTACTTGGCTAGGTTCATTCAACTACTAGGTGGTGGAGAGAGAATTTTAACTCACCCTTGTTGACTCATATTTCATTTTTCGTCTGCCTAATAAGACATCAAAATTCATTTACCGATTTTTAAAAGAGAGACTAAGTTTGGCATGTGTGTTGTAGGTCATACTTCTGTTGAAATATCTAATTGAGGGCCTGTTTCATCCTTGGTTTCAATTCTGACTGAAGAGCCTAAAGATTAAGAGAAACTAGCAAATATTATCTCTCCATCGAGGAAACTACAGCGCGGGACAGCAAATGTAGCTTCTGTCTCAGGGTGGGGGTTTGTTGGCATCTATGGAAGCTGCTGGTTTAACAACAAAAGAACAGTTTTCCTGATTTACCCAGAGAGTTCTTTCCTTGAATTTGTCATCCTGACCTAAATGAGACACTATTTTTCTCTGAAACTTTAGGGAATAACAATGGAGAGGTATCTGAGAAGACAAGAGACAGAATGTTAGAAAATATTTTAAATTCATGTGTTTAGCAGACTTTATAAAGAACCCCTTAAATCAATAAGAAGACAGAAAAACTCATTTTCAAATGAGCAAAACCCTTAGAGCATGCACATCATGGAAGATATCTCCATGTGGCCCTATCCCTCTAGGGTGAATAAAGGCTGAGAAGTGAGAACCCTGGGAGTTTCAGAGGGAGAGGAGGGGTCTGATTACTTAGCTCAACCCAGTGTATCCCATTTTATTTAGATCAAAAATCCTTTTATCAAAGGACAACTAATAACATCTTAAGGAAGTTTAGGAAACACTGACCTAGAGATTTTATTCTTTTTCTCTTTTTCTAGTAACTCACATAAGATTCTCTATTAGATTTTCCTAGTTCCCATACTAGGAAGTCATCAGACACCTCCCTTTGCTAGGATTCTCTCATTCACTGAAATGTTAATTCACCAGTGTTTTGTTTTTGTGTGTGTGTGTCCCCTAAAAGATGTTTTTCTGAACTGGAGTTAAAATTTGTGTTTACTTTATAATCACAAGAAAATTCTTTCATCATTTCTTGTTTACTGTAATAAATTATAGTGGTTTAAACTAACCAAGAAAGTGAAATGTGAAAATACACTAAGAGATAGTAACAGAGTTCAAAACTTGAAAAATGTCAGCTTTTATTCTTTTCCTGTTTTCCTGTTACTGTCTTTGAAGCCAAATGAGAAAACTGTTTGATCTTTTCATTTTCCAAGATGGACATATTCTGTTATTGTTAGGTAAACACGAAGACAGAAGCATGAAGACCAAATTAAATGTTTCAGCCACACCTCATTAAAAATTATATTTACTACGTACTTAGTAAGAGAGAAGACGGTTTGCATTTTACCTTTTATCCCATTTTATCTGAGTATTCTGGGATAAATATAATAATAATACAACGATACTGAGAAATATTATACAGTTTTCTTGAGCTTTTATCTACCTCAAGTTACAGTCCATACAGCCAAGGAACATGACCTTCTGAATCTGTCCCAGTATCCTTAGTGTATCTGCGGATGGAAAGGAAAGGGAAAAAAACATGAATTTTAGAGCTGGCAGTTTTTCTAGGTAATGACGAAAGCAAATTCTGATGGCTCTACTTTTTAAATATATCCAGAATATGACTACTTCTCACTTTCTCCACTGTTACCAGATTCATCAGAGCCAGCATCATCTTGCCTAAATTATTGCAACAGCCATCAACTCACCTCCAATCTATTCTCAACGGAGATAAAATGATCCTTTAAACATGTAAATCAGAATACATCACTCAACTACTCAAAATCTTCCGGTAAGTTCCCATTTTAGAGTGAAAAGCAAAATCCTTCCAATGATTTTCAAGGCCCTCATGATATGGTCCCCTGTCATTTTTCTAATTCATGTCTTACTACTTTCCCCCTTGTTCTCTTTTTCTCCAAATATGCTGGCCTCCTTGCTATTCTTCTTCGGGTTTTTCCATTCACCTCTACCTGGATAACTCTTCCCTCCCACATCCACAGGGTTCCCTCCCTCATTTTTAAATTTTTTTTTAATTTTATTTATTTATTTGACAGAGATAGTGAGAGAGCACAAGCAGGGGGAGCAGTAGAAGGAGAGGGAGAAGCAGGCTCCCTGCGGAGCAGGGAGCCCGATGCGGGACTCGATCCCAGGACCCTGGGATCATGACCTGAGCTGATGGCAGATGCTTAACCAACTGAGCCACCCAGGAGCTCCCCCACCTTTAAATCTTTCCCCAAATGTCATCTTCTCAGCAAGGCCTTCACTGATTAGCTTGCCTGACCAAAATTCCAACCCTACTCTGGAACTTTCTATGACCCTTCCTACTTTATTATTCTTTATAACCTTCTTAATACCTTCTAAAATATGATAAAACATACATTTTGTATAATTGTTTGCCTTATCCATTAGAATGTAAACTTCATGAGGGATGTTTTCCTTTTTCCTGTTTTGTTCACTTGTGTTTTCGAAGCACCCAGAACAGTGCCAGAGACATAGTAGACATTCAGTAAGTATTTATTTAATAAGCACAGTTTAATATGCTTCTCTCCCAAGAAAGGAAAGCATCTACAGGCAAATGAAAAGTAACTTTGATCAACTGCCAGCTAATTTAGCTAATTCTGAGGCTAATTTAGATAAAGCATGCCTAAGAATAGAATTGCAAGTACAAATGACCCAAGTTCCTCCTACACTTCCCTAAAGCACTGAGTTGCTACATAATCAGTTTGCCTTTGATAGTACCTCAGGAAATTTGATAATAGTCTGTCAGCACATGATTCAAAGGGGCACATGCACCCCAATGTTTATTGCAGCACTAATAACAATAGCCAAATTATGGAACGAGTCCAAATGTTCATCGACCAATGAATGGATAAAGAAGATGTGGTGTGTATCTACAATGGAATATGACTCAGCCATCAAAAAGAATGAAATCTTGCCATTTGCAACAACATGGATGGAACTAGAGGATGCTATGCTAAGGAAATAAGTCAGTCAAAGACAAATATCATATGATTTCATTCCTATGTGGAATTTAAGAAACAAAACAGATGAACATAGGGGAAAGGAAGGAAAAATAAAATAAGATAAAAGCAGAGAGGGAGGCAAATCATAAGAGACCCTATAGTTAAAAGGACAAACTGAGGGTTGCTGGAGGGGAGGTGGGTGGGAAGGATGAGCTAAATGGGTGATGGATATTAAACAGGGCACTTGTTGGGATGAGCACTGGGTGTTATATGTAAGTGATGAGTCACTAAATTCTACTCCTGAAACCAACACTACACTATATGGTAACTAACTTGAATTTAAATAAAATGTCTTAAAAAATAGTCTATCAGCACAAATATATATATAACTCAATCTCAACTCTCATTTTCTACTTCACAGACTTAAAGAATTACATACACTTATTTCTACAGTATTTGAGGACAAATTGATGGATTCAAAGAGCTAAACTGAAACAACTAATCAACTGACTCTAACAAAGTAGGATTCTATAAAGCAGTCATAAGTAGAATTATCTTTCTAGGGGCGCCTGAGTGGATCAGTCGGTTAAGCAGCTGACTCTTGATTTCGGCTCAGGTCATGATCTCAGGATCCTGGGACCGAGCCCCGCTTTGGGCTCCCCACTAATGGGGAGTCTGCTTGAGGATTCTCTCTCTCTCTCCCTCTGTCCCTCCCACCGTATACTTTCTCTCTCTCAAATAAATAAATCTTTAAAAAAAAGAATTAGCGGGCGCCTGGGTGGCTCAGTTGGTTAAGCGACTGCCTTCGGCTCAGGTCATGATCCTGGAGTCCCGGGATCGAGTCCCGCATCGGGCTCCCTGCTCGGCAGGGAGTCTGCTTCTCACTCTCCCGCTCCCCCCTCTCATGTGCTCTCTCTCATTCTCTCTCAAATAAATAAATAAAATCTTTAAAAAAAAAAAAAAGAATTAGCGTTCTAAATTAATTATCTGTTACTCTGTCTTTTTCAATCATAATAGAGAGGTTTCTATTTTTTCCCAAGAGCTCTACTATCCCTTTGTACAAGAAGCTTTGAAAAAAACTCTCAAGGATTGCTTGCCAACTTCAGCAGCCAGATCTGCAATAATTCACCAACCTAGTCTAACCAAAGTTGTCTGCCTTTGTTTGAGGGATTAAATCTGTTGATCGTCTGGAATCTCAAGGGAGAAGACCCGAGCTTGTCTCTTCCACAGTGTCCTACTTCCCTCCCCAAATCACCAACCTCTTACTTTTGCTTAGATCGATGGGAAACCTATACAGACAAATATTTTTGTTGCTGAGCAATCTTGCAGTCTTTCCACTGGTAACCTGTTCATATGCCAGTTTCTGATTTTGTTATCTATTACCTATCATTTACTTCGGCATGTTCCCCGCTGCTGAATTGAAACCAAGAGCGGCACACAGAGCACATATAAAAAGGTGTTTAACCTTAAAACACAAACATGTGACACTCACAGCATGAACCGTGAACTTAACGGAGTAGGTTGAAAACAAATAATAAGTTGGTAGTGAACAGTCTGTTGGTCCTGCAATCAGCCAGGTGCTTACTAGGCTGCCCCATTAAGAGTGGAGAGCAGAGAACCAATAAATAGGAAAGCAGGTGTCACCAATTCCCCAAACAAGTCATCATTCTGACATTACAAACTGGGGAAAACCAATGTGAACTTGGAGTTCCTGCTTTTAGCTTGTGAATGGTCTCCACTGATACGCAGCTTTGAGTTCCTCCGAGTGCTGCAGGTTCTCAAAGCAACATCCACCCAGCTAAGAAGGGCAGTCCAGGCTGTAATCACACATTTCTAGGCTGTTCCGACGTACTCATTCATTTGTTCAACAACTCGTTAGTGAGTGTCTACCATGTGGCTAGGCACTGCATAAGATACTGGGCATAATCAAGTAAAAATATGGACATAATCTCTGTCCTTAGAGAGCCTTAAAATATAATGGAAGAGATGCACTGTAAACAAATAAATAATCAACAAAGGTGCACTGTAAACAAATAAATAATCAGCAACAGATACTAATAAATGCCTGTGAAGAAAATGAATACATTCTCTAAGGGAGTGACGTTTAAGCCAAAATCAAATACAAGAAGGTTGAAAATCCTCTAGTGTCAGTATCTGCAAAGTAGAAGAATGTCTTTATACTTTTTCAACTTTGAGCCCAACACGGCAAACTGGGTAAGAAGGACCAGGCTTCTCGCCAATGTAAGCATCCGTTGTGTGCAGAATGTTTCTTCGGGAATGTGGGGATATGGTGGCACAGTTTGTAAACTCCTGAAAAAAATTTTTTTTATAAATTAAGTAGTACTTATTTATCGTAGAAAAAGGAGAGCCAAGTGGTTGACCTGCACTATGTCTAAACACATCAAAAAACTGATTGAAAATTAAGACATTCATTCAATCAACAAACTGTATCAACAGCACTTGAAGTAGTGATATGGCAGATTGGTTTTTCCTTTGAATTTACAATTTAGTTTGCTATTAAAAATGGCTTTCGAGTACATGCAGCTTGTTATGCAAAAGACTAAAACCTTTTAGTTTTTTAATAACACCACTAAAAATAAAATAGAGTTTGCAATATGAGAGAGTCAATTAACACATAAGAGAAGATTGAGGCAATGACTCGATACTGAGGTAGGTCTGTCAGGATTTTGATTTCCTTGCCTATTTTACCACAGGTGATGAGATGGGAAAAAGAAGTACTTTTGTAAGTGGAACAGTAATAGCAGAAGGGAAAAAGTAAAATGCTGCCTTACCATTCCATGTGAGACTATACAATGTAGATCTAAATGGTAACCTAAAATATTCAAGTTCTTCCCTTCAGCAAGAGGGGAAAAACACAAACACACACACACACACCTTCAAGTCACAATAAAACATTTTAATAACAGTATCTTTTATATGATTTGTGGAAAAAATACAATGAAAATAGCTCTGAAAACTGAACACCTGGCCTGTTCTGTGGGAACATTATAATCAAACACTAGAGACTGCCTCTCCTGCTTAGCTTCACAGGAAATAAATACCCTTCACTTCATTTTGTGGTAAGTAGGGGAAGTAAGTGCGGGGTTTTTAGGGTAGTGATCTAGTTGTGTTCTCCTCTGTGATGGGTGAGAAGTGACTTGTGGATCATAACGGCTCACATAATCTTTTGACTGGTGGTATTAAATGGTGATGTGTATCAAGCAAATGATGAAGCTGTTGGTGGAAGACCAGTCAGGATGGTTCGAGTTACAAATGGGTAGCAACAAACGCTGGATCATTATCTCAGAAAACATTCCTGGGTTTCCTGGGAAGCAAGGCTTAAATCGAATAGACAGTGTTTTTAATTTTCCTGGGGGTAACAGATCAATTTGATGATCTGATAAAAGCACCAAATGCTCTCCCCAGAATAATCCACATATGCATGTTCACTCAAAATTTTTACACAATTTTAAGGGATTCATAGACTACCATGAACTCCATCCATAGACCTCCAGGGATGCCCTAAGTAGGATAATATCTCTTACGTTTCATATTAAAGGAAGTCAGAGACCTAATGTTAAAACTATATATGAAATGAAAAAAAAAAAAACATGCTAGGAGAGAACTTTTGATTATAGACAGCCATACAGCAGAGAAGATGATGTAGGATGGAACAGAAGTGTTGCAGTGATAAGTGACAACTCAATATGGAATAGCACAGTGAGGAAATACGAGACAAGGTGGGTAAATACAGGGGAACAGGGGAACTGATAGGGGAAAAATTGTTAAGAGGACCAAAATTTGACTGTTATTTTATAATCTTGCTAAGAACCATCTCTGATCTTATTGATCTATTTGAAATCCAACTAAATGAGATAAATTTCTTAGCTATGCAGTCAATGGGGTTCACTGGGGACTTAGGCCTTTGCCACGTAATTTTACCCTTCGCTGAAGTTTTACTGAACTCTGTGATTTACAGAACAATGGTATTCATCTAGCACTCCCTGCTATTTATGCAATATGAATTGATATTTTGATTTTTGCAAGTGAATGATAATGATAATAGACTATAAAAATGCTGATCATATCTAGTATGTACTCTAGCTCAGATTATCTTACTGAGGCTCATCTGCTGTGAGCTCATTGATGACTTGTTAAAAAGATCAAACTGAGCAATACACTTGTAATGCTGCTAAATGCATCACAAAACTGTATTTTTTCAGAAAGACAATAAATTATGAGATGTACAAAGACCTATCAAACCCTATCTCAGCCCTACAAAAAGTGTCCATCTAGTTGAAGAGATAATAGTTAAGCACACAAAAAATGAGGAAACAGTAAGAAAAGTAAGTAAACATGAAAGACATTAGCCACTAGATGCCAGTTGAAAGCGCCTGATCATTGGATTCCTGGCTCAGCCCTGAGCGTTGTGTTCCTAAGGCTGCGATCTCCTGTTACAACTCATTGATAAGGGATTCTTGTGAAAGAGAAGCACACAAGGAACATAAAAAACCACTCAAATTTCATGTTGATCAAATAAAATGTCGTTTTGGTATTGTGCTTTGAATACCTGCTTGTTGTAGCTAAATATATTCTTGTTAGTGCAGCCCTGAAAAAATAAATAAATAACTACCGGCGATGGATGACGTGGACTAATGGATCAGAACTCTTAAACTCTGTTTGTCTTCCCCCCAGGCTGTAGATACTGGCATCTACCTGCATAACATTGGGGTGGGCTTCTTTCCTTTCAGGGTGAGCACGCTGAGCTGTTCTGTCGGGCTGGCTCTGTGTGCGGTCACTGCCTGGCTAGTGTGGCCCAGAAGTCCCCCCACGAACCTCTGCCATGCTGGACCTCCCTGCAATTCCTCTTGCAGATAACCGAAATCCACTGTTTAAATTGATTCTTTTAATTTTGAAGATGGTTCTGTTTTTAAGATCTCATTGCAGATGCAAATAGCACTGTGGTGTCATTTTTAGTATGAAATGTAATGAAGCATGAAAGAGGGCTGTGGAGTTGGGGTGGACGGGTGGAAAGCTGTGGTAGCAGGAGAGAAAGCTCACGTGCTAAGAGATGACAGGTGTCAAACTTACTGACTAGAAGTTTCTTAGAGGGCTGATGCCATACTGTGAGCCTCAGGTCCCAGAGGGCCATTTCCAGCTTGACCCAGTCTTCACAGCAGCCTTTTAGCTTTGGGGTGGGGCTGGGGGTCAGTCCCTCATCAGTGCTACAGACAAATGCTGACAGGACAGAGCATCCCTACTCACTGAGTATATGTCCCTACTGTACTTGTCCAAGCAGGGCAATGGTGTCTCTGTGAGAATATGTGGGTGGTGCGATCACTTCCACACTATTCCCTTTAAATAATATTAACCAAATAGCGCTTCACATCAAGATAGTAACAAAGAAACACAGAACCTGAGATCAAAAGGAGGAAAGAACTACTGCCATCAGTAATTCATCTCTCAAACTTTCTTCAAGAGCTTTTATCCTTCAGAAACTGTTGTTTAAAAAAGATCTTTTGGAATAGTAATAGTTATTGCTGTCATGACATGTCAAACATAAGCGTTTGTATTTTTTTTTTAAGATATATTTATTTATTTACTTATTTACTTGACGAGAGAGAGAGGACACAAGTAGGTGGAGAAGCAGGCAGAGGGAGAAGCAGACTCCCCGCTGAGCAGGGAGCCCGATGTGGGGCTCGATCCCGGGACTCCAGGATCATGACCTGAGCCGAAGGCAGACGCTTAACTGACTGAGCCACCCAGGCGCCCCTGCAAGTGTTTTTAAATAGCAGAAAATATGGAATAACTTTAGATTCAAAATTATGGCTAAAAGTGCTTTCCCTAGTCCAAAATTACACCTTGAAAATGACAGAAACCACAACAGTGAAGAGAATATGTCCAGTGGAATTCTGAAGTAATAAATAGACTCTCTATCTTCCTTCAAGCCTAACTCAAAAATGATTTACCTTCCAGGGAGACAATAACTAACCAGTGGTACTATTACAAGCATCAGCACTACTACCAGGCATGCATTTATGGTGTTTGAGAAAGAGCTCTGGGCAATGCCAACTGCAGAAAGCACTCCAAATTTAAGAATTAATAACTTTCAGCTTGGTTTTGGGAAGGGGAAGGTGGGAGCTGCTATGTTCTGAATGTTTTGTGTCTCCCCGAAATTTACATAATGAAATGGGACCCCAAAGGTTGTGGTATTGGGAGGTGGGGATTTGGGGATGGGATTACATCATGAGGGCAGAGCCCTCCTAACTGGGATTAATGCCCTTATAAAAGCAGCTTCGAGAAAGCTCCCTGGCCTCTTCTACCACGTGAGATTTATAGCAGGATCTCACCAGACATTGAACCTGACAGTGCCATGATCTTGGACTTCCCAGCCTCAAGAACTGTGAGATAAATGTGCGTTGATTATAAGCCACCCAGTTTACGGTATTTTTGTTATAGTTGGTCCTAATGGACTAAGACAGGAGGTAATTATTGAATGCCTACTAGAATACAGGAGCTTTACAGATCAATTCAGCTCAAGTCTCAAAATGTACCTATGAGAAAGAATAGCCTACCTATTTTAAAAATTAGAAAATGATTGTTCAGAGAAGCGTAGTAACTCATTCATGGTCATATGCTAAGTGGTGGGCAGAGCCAACCAGTCTGTCAGATTCCAAAGTTTGAGCTCTTTCTGCCACATAACACTGCATTTTACAGGACAAGGGCTTGCAAAACCCTTTTTTCCCACCTTTAGAAGGCTCCTTTATAGAAACAGATTTTCCAACTTTGATTATATTTATTAAAAATAAGAAAATGTGATTTGTCTTTAATTTTTATCAGATAACAAAGTCCCTAAATATTGTTAACATTGCAACCTATGAGAAATCATTGGTCCAACTTTGTCACTGATTTTTCAAATTAATGTCAGGTTTGAGCAATATGGTCACAGGAGGGTCATACCTTCAGAATCACTCTGAGTTATTTAATACCTATTACATAGTTTTGCTGGACAATGATCTGAGCTTACTATGTTTTATTATATTTTTGCCAAAATCATGTTTGAATTTGTAACTACAGCAGACCTTGCAGGTTATCTGAGCAAAAAAAAAAAAACTACATTGATAAAAACAAATATATCCATTGCACACATATATATACACAAATGAATAATAAGGTTAAGAGGGGCAAAATGCAATTACTATACATTTGAAGAGACTTCAAACCCATGTATATTAAACTTTCTGAACAACTGAAGTTAACTGGTTTGGATCCTAAGAGAAATCCTGCCAATGGTAAAAGGTAGGACTTAAGGAACGTTGGACACTGTGTGAAGAGCTGTGACCTCTCCACTTTTCGGCTGGTGTAACTCCACATGTCAATGGAACCTAAGGCTAATCTGGATGATGGAAAACACTGTAATAGCCATTGTATTCTTTTATCTTCCAAAATTCCTCTAAACATGTCTGCGACCCATCAACAACCTGGCTGTATGGGGTTTGGATCTGCCGGCCCATGATATATTCCTTCTTAATCCAATGTCTGGAAAAGATTGATTTTAAAAAGGAAAGTAAAAAAATTTTAACTTTTTCTTAATGGTTCCTAAGTCACTGAGGAGTATCTATCCCTGAAATCCATTAAATCACATTAGTTCAGATTCCTAAGCATTTAAGAACATGTAGACTAAAATTCATTCCAAATTTATAAAAATAAAATCCACAGAATGTGGCAATGTCGACAATCTGTGACAGACCTTTTTTGTTCAAAACCAAACACTATCAGGTAAGTTTTGTCTCAATTTTAACTTTGCCCATTATCACCAAAACTACTTATTTCTAACACATGTATACTGAAAGTGATAAATACTTACACTTAACTGAATTTCTTTTTTTTTTTTAAATGGAGCTTTACTGGAAAAATAAAAGTAGAATGCTATTTTTCTAAACAGTTTATAAATGACACTGAAGCTTTTGGGCCTTGAATACAAGGAAATTTCCAAATACTTTGGAAATGCAAAACTGTTCATTGCTGAAGTGGGAAGCCTTTCCCAAACTGCTCCCTCTTGAAGATTGTATATTCTACTTCAAAAGAAATGGCAACATGACCCAAAGCCCTGGGCATATCAGTGAAGTAAAAGAGTACTATCCCAGCGAGGACCTGTGTTTCTAATTCTATGACTTTTTTCCCAGCATGACTGCTAGTGTCCATCTCCAACAATGGAATGTTAGAGTCTGATATGTTCTTATTGGTGAAGAATTGTTTTGACTATCATCAAGCACCTGAAAACTGAATGTTTCCAGCCTTTGACACTGCCCTATATCTTACATGGTGTTTACAGGTGAAATAGAAACCATGTTGTTGGCACTCTGTGAGCTTAGTGATTCCTAAGAACTCACATGAACGGAAAAATTAGATCGAAGCATGGCACTATTGATCATACCGATGACCTGCTTTGGGAGTACTCTTGCTACTTCCCAGCCTTGCCAGACCCCTGATGACTTTGTGGCTGCCACTTCTCCAGGACATATCATGATCGGAGGTTTATTTGCCATTCATGAAAAAATGCTGTCCTCAGAAGACTATCCCAGACGACCAGAAATCCAGAAGTGTGTTGGGTGAGTAGAGTCTCAAAGAACACATTTAGATTTCCAGATTATACTATGAGACTAAGGCATGTAAGCATTCACTTGTATTAACATCTAAATTATTTTAATAAAATTTAAACTCACATATTTTTAAGTTGCATATAGTTAGTCTTGCAATCCTTCCTTAAAAGAGAAATATATCAGCCCTGTATGTATAATCAACCGCTAAGTGCAGAGGCAGTGAATGCTTTCCCTTAATATTTGTATTTAGATTTTGCCTAAAAACAAACAAACCCTGAAGTCACGTGAGAAAACCAATTAGGAGACACTGTAGCCTGTCCACAACAAACATACACAGCACATTTCTATTTATATTATATATGTATATGTATTTATTATATATTAATATTAATGTATATGAATTTATATTACATTATCTATTTATACTATGTATTGTTCATGTTTATATCCCCCACAACATGCATTTTGTTTTAAATATGTATTATTTAGTGTTTTGTTTAAAATGGGCTACATTTAAAATTTCTCTCTACACCAGCATTTTTGTCAATGCTGCATTCATTTCATTCTTGAAATTATCAAATTCTTTCATGATAAATTAAGGCCTTACTTCAACTTAATGTGTTCCTTCTTCTTTGATGAACACTTTCCATTGACTGTAGAAAAGACACGGCACAGTGTACTATGGAAAAGTAAAGCTGGGCAGAGGATGTTACGAATGGATTTTCTTTAAGGAGAGCAGGATATTTGAATTCTAATTTCAGTCTGGGAACAAACTACAAAACATTTTGTAGACTTGGGCAAATCACTTAAACTTGTTGAGTTACAGTTTCTGATTTTCTCTTTTGTAAAATAAGGGCCCGGATAACTTGGGGACACAGGCAGCATCGGCTTCTGTTGTTATGGCAAATGTGATCACCATGCTTCCTTCCCCTCAGAAATCCTGCTTTCTATCTTGATGATTTTGTATGTAAATTTAACCTTCTCTTTCCCCCTCGCTTTTTTCTTTCTTTATCAAAAAGTATTGACCAACTCCTCTAAGAATGCTGTCAGATAAAATGTGATTCCACATCACACTAACATTCCTTCCTGTCATTCACCCTAGAAGTTGGGAGCTTTGAGCTACTGTCTTCTTAAATGTTGGTTATCAGGAATACCAGCAAATGCCTCAAGATAAATAATGAAGATTTTCAGAGCACTAAATTGGTACCCAGAGAATGACTGCAGATTTGAGGCCCACAATTATAGGCCAACAGTTAAGGATGGAAAATATGAAAAAATCATTGATCTAATAAGCAAATTTATTCTGAAAAAAAAAAAATTACTGACTTGAACATCCTTTCACCTTATTGACACTCCTTAAGAGAAACAGTATTCATTCAGCATCAAACAACTATTTATTAAGTGCCTACATTAACTAGGCCCTATTCTAGGCACTGGGATACAGAAGTGAATACACCAAAGAGGTTTAGACTCTCATGGAGCTAACATGGGGGGACCCTGAAAATATACATTTTAATTGTTATACAATGCATTATTTTTATTATGATTCATTACATTTACTTTTCTTTCTTTCTTTAAATTAAAAACTTAATGCTGATTTGCCAAACTTCACTTTTAGATAGTCTCCAGTGACAAATAATATTATTAAAATACTTTATCATAATTCAGTGAACTAAAAGGACACTTAAAAATATCAAAACCCTGAACAATAATATTCTCCTCTATGAATGGATAAAGAAGATGTGGTGTGGTGGAATATTATTCAGCCATAAAAAAGAATGAAATCTTGCCATTTACAACAACATGGATGAGTCTAGGCAGTATAATGCTAAGTGAAATAACTCAGAGAAAGACAAATACCATACAGTTTCACCCATTTAGGAAACAAAATGAACAAAGGAAAAATAAAGAGAAAACCAAAAAGCAGACTCTTCACTATAGAGAACAAACTGATGGCTAACAGAGGGAAGGTGGGCAGGGGGATAGCTGAAATAGGTGAAGAGGATCAAGAGTATACTTATATTGAGCACTGAGTAATATATGGAATTTTTGAATCACTATATTGTACACCAGAAAGTAATATAACACTGCATGTTAACTGTACTGGAATTTAAAATAATAATAATATTCTCCTTTATTCATTTAAAAAACATTTGAATCTTTACTATGTATTAGGTATTGTTTGCAACCTTTTGTATACGGTGGTGGATGACATAAACTTAACAGTAAATCAGTAAACAAACAACTCAGTGCCCTGAAGTAATCACAAATCAAGAAGTCAACTGGGAAAACCCACCAAAAGAGGAAATAGCTATGTTTCATAACTAAAATAGTGCACTTTATCTAGGAGAAAGCTACTGAGCTTATACCCACAGCCTGTTTTATATGTGATTCTTAAGAGTCTTATTAATCTGGTTTCCAACCACAATAGTTTAGAAGCCAAAAAAAAAAAAAAAGGCCAGGCTAGTGAGTCTAAGGAGTAGATATAAAATGGACAGCAATAAAATGGTGACACCTAACTATAAGACACATCTTCATACTGCAGAATACTAAACTGAGTATTCAAATGATCCCAAAATTAGTCAAGAAAAAGTTAAATCCTGTTCCACAGACTCTATTTAAGAAACTAGATACCCTTTAGAAAGGTTTCCATCAAGAACTATTTTTAAATAAATGGAGTTTAGTGAAGTTTACCCTTTAAGAGGTAAGCTTTAGTGATCCAGAAATTGTCCATTGTAAGGCAGAGGTGTGAATAAAATGAGTTACCATCATGTCTATAGAAGAGTTATGTTCTGATTTTCTAAAATAAACCAACCAACCTTGTTTCCCAACAGCTTTGAGATATCAATTTTCCTTCAAGCTCTTGCCATGATTCACAGCATTGAGATGATCAACAATTCCCCACTACTATCTGGAGTCACACTGGGGTACGAGATCTATGACACCTGTACCGAAGCCACAGTGGCAATGGCCGCCACTCTGAGGTTTCTGTCTAAGCTCAGCTGCTCCAGAGAAACCATGGAGTTTAAGTGTGACCATTCCAGCTACATGCCAAGAGTTAAGGCTGTCATAGGCGCTGGCTACTCAGAAATAACGATGGCTGTCTCCAGGATGCTGAATTTACAGCTCATGCCACAGGTGGGTTTTGTCTTACTGCCAACGTTGGTTTTGAGCATATTCTTCATTATGAGAGGATCAGGGTAACCTGGGAAACTAGTTATGGAGTTGCTTTTACTTTAACCTTTCTTTCTCTTCAGTCAAAGAGGGTATGGTGCCTATTCTGGATAGTATAGTGGACAGAGCACTAAGGGAAGATAGTCTCCCTCAATCCATCAGATCGAGTTTCTGAAGGTTCTCAGCAGGATTCAGATAAGACCAAAATCTCTGATTGCCTCAACTGCCTTGTTTCTGAAATAACATCAGTTGGGTGCTATGAAGAAAACTGAAGACAGACTGAGCGGTAAGGGGACATGCAGGTCAAGGAACACTTCTTGAAACTCAAATGAGAAGGGACAGCCAAGGGAAGATGGGGAGGAGAGGACAGCATCTACGCTGAGAAAACAGTAAGTACAAAGTTCAAATGCTGAAGAATAACAAAAGGTCAATATAGCTAGATCAGGTGTATAGAAAAGAGTGCAGTAAGAAGTGTATTTGCAGAGATAAGCAAGGGCTGGTCATTCAGCATCTCTGAGACTCTGAGAGTTCCATTATATAGCCTAGTGAAGTTGATTTAAAAAAAAGTTTATATCCAAAATGACAAAACAAAAGAATTACTCCCCAAATAGCTCAGAGATAAGGCTTTGGCTCAAATTTTCTAGACTCTCTATAATGCTGGTTAGGTGATAAGTAAGAAAAGTAGACTTTTTTTTTTTTTAAGATTTTATTTATTTATTTGAGAGAGAGAATGAGATAGAGAGAGAGAGCATGAGACGGGGGAGGGTCAGAGGGAGAAGCAGACTCCCCGCCGAGCAGAGAGCCCGATGCGGGACTCGATCCAGGGACTCCAGGATCATGACCTGAGCCGAAGGCAGTCGCTTAACCAACTGAGCCACCCAGGCGCCCCAAAAGTAGACTATTTTTAACAATGATTATGTCATGTAAAAATGTCATTTCCATGACTGACAACACTAGACAACACAAAAGGAAAGGGGACTCTCCGCAGGGGACACTGATTTTACTGAAGCCCAGGTGTCAAACGTAGATGAGCCCAGCAATGCCAAGTATAAAATGTAGGTCTGCATAGCAATGTCAGGAAACTAAGATTTAGGCACATGTCCACCGTGTGCCAATATCCATTTAAATTTTTTCCTTGAATCTTCATAAGAATCTTATTATTTCACAGGTAAAGAAATACTAGCTTTACCAAATTTATTGAAGTCAGGATTCTGACAGTTTGTCTGACTCCAAAACCTACTGTCTTTCCACCATACCAGGTGGCTGCTATAAATAGTGGATTTATAGCACTGAGCAAGTGACACAGTGTGGAAGGTAATAATTCCCCCTAGAATAAAATTCCCAGAGCTGTAAATCAAGCAAAGCTTTGCACATATTAGGTAGGTCTCCCAAAATGCTGATGCTTGTTTAAGTACATCAGGAGTCACAAAACTATAGCATGTAGATCAAATGTGGCTCTCAAGCTCTTGAGTTGTCAAGTAAGAATGGTCTTTACATTTTTTAAAAGGTTGTAACAAAAAATACTATATATATAAATGTATATCTGTATACATATATATATGTATATATGACAGAGACCATATGTGACCAACAAAGCTTAAAATATTTTATATCTGGTCCTTTATAGAAAAAGTGTGCTGACCCCTAGACTAGACGATTATTTGGCTGGATGATTTATTTTACCTAGAATAAAAAATCATCAAAGTTATCAATTAGACAAAATGTTGAATACACCAGGTGTTCCAAAATGCATTTTGCTTATTTGACCAGCTGCATTTTTCCTGTATTTATCTCTAAGTATTTAAATAATATTCACTATTGGCCTTGGCCTGAGATATAAGATAGATGTAACTGGATACAGAAATGTAGCTGGAGACAGAAGATAGAGCCTGAACCTTCAGAGAGCTTGTACGGTACACAATATGAAATGCCTGAAGAACAATGACTCTAAATAGTCACCATTTAAATGTCACGATTTAAGCTATTTATAAGTAGAAGCTATTTATAAAGTAGAAGTTCATTGAAGGGGAAGAATGTAAAGGACCAGAGAATTTAGGAAAAGATTACAGAAATTCACCGAAATGAAAGAGAGTATGAACAGCCATCTGGAGTTCCTCAACACCATAACTAAAAGAGTCTATCAATTTCCAGGTGAGTTATGAATCAACCGCAGAAATCCTAAGTGACAAAATTCGCTTTCCTTCATTTTTACGGACTGTGCCCAGTGACTTCTATCAAACTAAAGCAATGGCCCACCTGATTCAGAAATCTGGATGGAACTGGATTGGCATCATAGCCACAGATGATGACTACGGACGACTGGCCCTCAACACTTTTGCAGTTCAGATTACAGCAAATAACGTGTGCATAGCTTTCAAAGAAGTTCTCCCAGCCTTCCTCTCAGATAATACCATTGAGATCAGAATCAATGAGACACTTGAGAAAATCATAGCAGAAGCCCAAGTTAATGTCATTGTGGTATTTCTGAGGCAATTCCATGTTTTCAATCTCTTCAGTAAGGCTATAGAAAGGAATATAAATAAGATCTGGATTGCTAGTGATAATTGGTCAACGGCCACCAAGATTACCACCATTCCCAACATTAAAAGGATTGGCAAGGTTGTGGGGTTCACCTTTACAAGAGGGAATATGTCTTCTTTCCATTCCTTTCTTCAAAATCTGCATATATTTCCCAGTGAGAATAATAAGCTCTTACATGAATATGCCATGCTCTTGTCAGCCTGTGCATATGTCAAGGACAGTGATTTGAGTCAATGCATTTCCAACCATTCTCAGGGGACTTTGGCCTACAAGGCTAACGAGGATATAGAAAGGAACTTCTCCCTGAGAAATGATTTCCTGTGGGATTACACCGAGCCGGGACTTGTTCACAGTATCCAGCTTGCGGTGCTTGCCCTTGGTTATGCCATTCGGGATCTCTGCCAAGCTCGAGACTGTCAGAACCCCAACGCCTTTCAACCATGGGAGGTACTAACTCACACATCCAAGAAAATTCCCCTACAGTCATTTTTTTCCTTGAGTTGATTTGCAAATATTTATATTAACTGCTCTTAATCGTATTCCTTTTGTAAGTAGATACCTTCAGTGAATAACCTGCATTTCTATCATTAGCTCTTTGTTCTTGAGGATAATAGAGTTGTTATTTTGCCTTCACTACTACTACACTGACCCACTAAAGTGGTGTTCTTTCATTTTCCAAGAAGATCCAGTTGATAGAAGTATTTTCCGTGAGTTTATGAATTTGTATCTGATCTTATAGTTTTTCAATACTTCATATGAATTATTTCTTTTAGTGCTCTTGACAAACACAAGACCGGGCATGTTTAATGGTCCTTTTTATTATCACTAAATATTATCAATGAGGAAACTAAAGCTAGAAAGTGCTAGAAATATGACTCTAGTCTGGGTCTTCTGCCTCTATGCCCTTTGTTTTTCGTGGTGTCTCTGGTAGTTTATAGTCTTCAAAGCCTTCAGCTACAACTCTTAGGACAGTCTCCCTAGGACTCCAGTCTTCTTCAAATGAACGTTGTGAGATCAATCATAATAATTCCTATGATATCTCAGGTTGAAATGAGCCACAAATTGCGGGTAAAGGAAGTCTGCTTTGCTTTGATTAATTTGTAGAAACTCAAATTCAAGCTTAATGTGACCCTTTTTAGTAAAAATTTTACACTGTGCTTTTTAAATGCCGATGAACAAGACATTTAAAAGCAAATTGTTGCTTTATGATGATAAATTTTACTCATTAAAACAGATTTCTCAATAGTGTGTACTCAAAGACAAACTTGTCTGTCTTGATGCAGAATTATGTTCCAAAAATGTATTTATTATAAATGTGTAAAGGAAAAAGAAGGTGAAAGGAAATAAGACTCAATTCTTACCATATACATGAGTATCCAGGACAGGCTATGTCTACTTTTGTCATTTTTACTTTAAACACAAACACAAGCTCCAAGGTCTGAGGTCATCAGCTTACATTTGGGTGGATCATGTTTCAAATTGCTCATTTTAAAGCTAGTTCTGTAAATGCAAGGCAGAAAACCTAATGAAGATGGAAGACTAGAGATGAAGATTTTTTTAAGTTAAAACTATCTTTTTAAAATATATACACTTACGTCTAGCTATTTTAAGATGTCTGTTTGAAAACACACTCTTTGTAATGTAAAATTTTAATGAGGGATTGGTAAAAACTATAAATTAAGTGAACCACAATAATGAAACCACTACACAAAATTTTAGGAATGAGAGGTTGAGAAGGAGTAATAGAGAGAAATTAGACATTCCTGGAGACAGATAGGATAAAGGGAAGGAGACATAAGGAGGCTCATAAGGAAAGAAAAATACAAATAAAGCTATTTATCCACTAAAGATCTGGGAAAGTATTTTAAATCAGGAATAAATCTCAAACATTCTGAGGAAAAGACTTGAGAAAGTATAATCTAAGCAGAGTCTCCTAAAATGTTTTATTTAAACAGTAGGAGCCTGGGGTTGTTCTTTATTCCCCTGGGAGCCTGGTTATCTAGAAACAAATGAAAATAGATTGGAAAGGAGGAATATGTGAGTGGTTTGTTCCTTTGATCACAATGTGAGTAAACCACATCTGTGCCAGATTCAGTGGGACAAGTAATGCAGACAATTGTCTTTTTATGAAGAAATCTCCATACTCTTTAAATTTAAAAGATCAGCAACATTTAGGGTCACTAATCAAAGATACATTCCCAAAGATTATTTTGACCCCTGGTAAAATTCACTCATATTTAGATATTACTTTCTAAATAATTTTACATTCAAATAACTTCAAAGGAGTTTTTCCCAATATTTGGGGATCGCTCTTACTTTGGCGCCACATTTGATGGCATCTGTGAGCAGTATTCAGGAATGGCGCAATCAGAATTGTTTTACTTCAACAGACTTTTAATGTTACTCAGATGTGCATGAGGATACCTCCTCCTTGTGACCGGTGATTTGGGGGTTTTTGTTTCCTTTACTTATGATGAGGTAGAAAGTAGTAAGTGATGTATGTGGAATGACAGAATGTCTAATAGTCAACTTTCTAATTCATACATTGATTTAGCAAATATTTATTGGATGTCTCAATGTTCCAGGCATTGTGTTGAGTGTTGGAAATATTCTGGAAAACAAGACAATTCTCTTCCTAAAGGAGTCATCTCTCTACTGGTGTATACAATCAAACAATTAAGGAGCTGATTACAATGCAGAATGATGCATTACTATGTTTCATAGAGACACAAAACGGCAGAGAAGCACATAACTGAGGCAACCAATCCAGTATTAACAATTCAGAGAATATTCTCCAAAGATCATGACATCTCTGGAGAATACGATGGATGGGTAGGAGTTAGCCAGGACAGAAATACTCCGAGAAGGGAGAGAAAACATAGCATCTTCAGAGATAAGAAAACAGTGCCAAAGAATCGGAATTTTTTGTGGAAACTACAGGTAAATGAAAGTAGAGAGATTAGTGAAGGATCCATCATTAGGGCCCAATCAATCACAGCATCTCAAATTTTGATGTGCAGTTGAATTGCCCGGGAATCTTACTATCATGCATATGCTAATTCAGCCGGAGTTGGGGGGATACCTGAAAGTCTGCCCTTCTAACACTCTCTCAGGTGATGCTGATACTATGAGTACAGAGACATCCTTTCAGTAGAAAGTCTGCAAACTCTGTTTAAGGGTTTGGACTTGATAGAGCAAAGGGGAGGCAATTAAAAGTATTTTTTTTAAGATTTTTTATTTTATTTTATTTTATTTTATTGAGAGAGACAGAGAGAGAGCATGAGAGAGAGGAGGGTCAGAGGGAGAAGCAGACCCCCTGCTGAGCAGGGAGCCCGATGCGGGACTCGATCCCGGGACTCGATCCCGGGACTCCAGGATCATGACCTGAGCCGAAGGCAGTCGCTTAACCAACTGAGCCACCCAGGGGCCCCACAATTAAAGGTATTTTTAGACAGGAAAGTCTCGTGATCTGCTTTCCACTGCAGAAATAGCATTTCCACTGTGGTGTGCACTGACTAGAGGGACACAAGACTAGAGGCAGAGGGACCAATTTGGTAATCCAGGCATAAAATAAGGATGGCTTATACTCCAGGTACAAGTACTACAAGTACTGTGTGTGACAATGAGCATGGAGACATGCATACATGGATGGTTAAGAGGAAGGATGAGGAGGATCTGGAGATAGATTGGGTGTAAAGGGCGACAGACAAAGAGAAGCAAAGATGTTGCAAGTGATTCCACATTTGGACAGTTGGTACCGTTTGTTGAGATGGAAACAGAGAAAAGTAGAGGTCTGGTGGGTATGAAGCTTTCTGTTTTGGAGATGTTGAATTCGAAGAGCTTCTGAGACATTCAAGTGTAGCAGTGGCGGTCAGATACTAGTCCAGAAGTCAGAAGAGACATGGGCTGAGAAGATAGTGATTTTGCAGTGATAAGGAGACTAATAACTCACAATTTTTTTAAAGATTTTATTTATTCATTCATTTGAGAGAGAGTGAGTGAGAGAGAGTATGAGCAGGAGGGAGGGGCAGAGGAAGAGGGAGTCCAACCCGGGGCTCAATCCCAGGACCCCAGGATCATGACCTGAGCCGAAGGCGGAACCTTAACTGACTGAGACCCCCGGGCACCCCAAGAGCTAATAATTTTTATGGGCTACTATAGTAGGCATTGACATGTATCCCCTCTAATCTCCATAATATTCTAGTAGGTCCACAGGTTCACGCTCCTTACACTCCGTCCTAAAGAGGTGGCAAGAGGAAATGTTACTGGTGACCAAGACTTGCAGCCTTTTAGAGATGGAGGGGACCTCCACAATTAGGGTCTGGCCCACAGTCACCCACACACGTAGCAGTGAGACTGTCCCAGCCTTAGTCCAGGGTGCTTTCCACTACAGCATAGAAAACTTCCTGAAAGGAAAAGACATGGTTGGGCACCAGACAGAGAAACAAGGCCATGTCCCCTGGGCCATGTCCTCTGGGCCTTGTTTCTCTGTCTGGTGCCCAACCCATGTCTTTTCCTTTCATGTCCTCTGGGCCTCGAATTTACTCACCAGCACAGTTTCATTAGGGAGATGTCATGGACATCTGAGAAGTCAGGGGAAAAGGAAAAGGAAAACAACATTAACCACAACAGTTTCAGCGGTGTGGCCTCCTGGCCTTGCGTTCTCAAAAAACAGGTCATTGCCCTCCACAGGGTGAATGCTATAATCATGGAAAGGCAAATCCCACTGTTTAAGATTTATGGTGTTAATTCACAGTGACTTTCAGAGTCTCCATGAAAAAAATAAATAAACAATTGACAGAAAAAGCCTTCGATAGCTTCATAACCAGAGCACCGATGTTCAAAACAGAGCAAATGTTCTGTCTTACTTACCAGGTCAGGAGGGCACTGTTTTGTTTGCCTCTACCGTCTCTCCTGTGAGGACAAGCATACAGTTATGCTAGTTTATGTACATCATACAGTGTTATCACTATTTACAGAACGGGTATGTGTCAGGACTTTACCCTGGAAAACCTAATTAAGTGCAGGTAAAGCCAGGTGGAAATTATAGTCCCAAACTCGAGAGTTGAAGAGGATCTGCTCCCTAAAGAAGTGAGTTTTCTGGGGCTCATGGGTGTGAACTGCTGAAGGAAGGAAGAGAAGAAAATATTGCAGCACACAGGTAGCGGTGGAAACATTGACGGTAGGTCCTTCCTTCCTTTTTTTCATTTTTGTTCCCATCATATTTTTTCTTCCAGGCAATTGCTGGAAAAAGCTTTTGTGTGTTAATTCCACCCTGTTAGATCTGATATCCTGCTTCTTTAAAGTAATACTAATCAATTTAACATTCATTAAAAGAACTAAGAAATCTGTGGGGACACATAATAAAATCAATATACATTGCTTAGAGATTTTACCGAAGTGACATTTGGTCACTGACTTGATATCATAACTAATATATTTACCTTAAAATATAACTGGATTTTCTATGTTCTAATGACAAAATTGAAGGAAAGAAACATTCATAAAAGATCAACTGTGAAGGAATAGAATAATTCTGTTCAAATAGAGTAAATGTCTGCCCCATTCCACAGATTTTGTGCACAACACAAGCCTCATAGACTTAGAGGAGTAGGCCCAGCGTGTTTGAGAGGGTATTTACTTAGCTGTCATTATATATCAGGTTAATGGTGGGGCAGGGTGTTCCTCTTTCCCAGTCCAGTATTCTTCCTCTGCAGCACAAACTCAATACAGCTGCAATATTTGTCAGTAAAATATTTCCTGTCCTATCTGCACTGCATACAAGTTCTTACTGTACAAATTGGGTAACAAGACAAGTAATTTTTCACTGCATTTCTTTCCTCTCAAGCTAAAAAATAATCATTTTATGAATTACATTGGAAATAGAATTTAGAGGTCACTTTACTAGACACTCAATCACTGCAACAGATTTGAAAACCATTGGAGATAATAAGATCCATACCTCCCACCAAATGGAGTAATAAAATATGGATTTAGAGGGCAGGCACCAGCAGTACCTTCCACCCACCCGCTCATCTTCTCTGGTGGGGAGACACCCCGAGAACAGGGTGCTGTTGTCACTGGACTGTCTCCCACATTTGCACCTCTGTCCCCATCGTCCTCATTGTGGGGGTGGTGAGCATAATAACCACTGGCTCAGATTACCCACTCAGGCTTGGCCAAGGATCCAACTGTAGCTAGAAGGAAAGAATGAATTCTATAGCTCCAGAAGACACACTGATGACTGCTTTTGAGTCAGAAGGAAAAAATAAGAAGATATTGAATTAATATATTGTTAGATGCAATGAAAAGACCTGAAAGTCAAAATGTGTGTTCCCAGATAAGGCCCTTCACCCCTTGGCTGGTGGTGCTCATCTAAGAAAAGAGGAAGATGATCCTTGCTCAGTGTGTTTCACTGAGTTGTTACGGGACAGAAGGATATCACACTTCTGAGTATTAGCAAGTAATATATGAATGTCAGGTGGCATCATTAATTGATAGACTCAAAGTATTTTTATTTATTTGTACAATATCCCTATTAGTTAATTAACAGTATTAATAGATATTAATCAAACCTTTACTAATCTGTGCCCAATACCGGGCTAAACTCTTTATATGTTTAATTACATTTAATCCTTACAATAGCCCTAAAAGGTAGGTTTCATTTACTTCATTTTACAGATGGGGAAGCTGAGGCTTAGAAAGAACTGTAAGTGTCAAGACCACATCACTAATGAGATATAGAACCAGGATTAAAGCCCAGGCAACTGTCCCATAGGACCTATCTTGAAATTCTATAACGTGGAAAAAGAAGATGCTCAGATCCCAGTTTGATAATCTAGAGAAGCTGCCCGCTGTAAACATTAGCTTGATTCCTCAAATTTACAGAGCAAGACTCTGGCAGAAATAAGGCTAGAATTCTCAAATTGTTGCCAGGTAGTTAAGAACCTTCTCAACTAGTTACCACACTCATTGATCCAGAATGTCTTTTTTCTACCTCTTAGGTGATATTCCTTAGAAGGCAGTGTCATAAGCGGGATACAGATACATATTTCTATTAGTGTTTGTTTCTATTTTTATATTTTATAGTTACTTGATGTACTAAAAAATGTGACATTCACTGAAGAAGGGAATTCATTTCATTTTGATGCCCACGGGGATATGAATACTGGATATGACATTGTGCTCTGGAAGGAGATCAATGGCCACATGACCATCACCAAGATGGCACAATATGATCTGAAGAATGATGTCTTTATCATCACGGACCAAGAAACAAAAAATGAGTTCAGAAATCTTAAGGTAATTTTGTGGTAGCCTGCTTTATAGCATTCAAATCAAATGAGTACCTCAGTTGCAAAAGTGCCACCAAAACCTCCAATGACCCTGCCTGTTTACTGTCCCAAACTTCCCTCCTCAAATTCTCTGGTCAACTTGTGCCTCCCTCCCTTGTACAAGCTCTCTTCATCATCCTCATTTGACCAAAGTATTATCCTGGTTAAATTCAACTCTGCCTATTCACTATGGCCCCCATATAGCTGAACTTGGCAAAACAAAAACAAAAATAAAAACACCTTGTTGACTATTTTCGCTCTAAATTCATGATCTCTAACCTCCAGTGGGCCCTTAATGCTGCTGGACAATCAGACTATTACCCTAGTCCATTAACTCACCCACCTTCCTAGATAGCTATTCCATGATTTTTCTTCTCTCCTCTGACTCCAACACACCTTCCCCATCTCCACTTTCAGTTGACCTTGCTTCCTATGTCACTAACAAAACTGAAAAAATCAGAAGAGAATGGCAGTGTCGCCCTGCCGCCACATCCGCCTTCCTTCCGGCACTGTGGGCGGAATGTGTTCCTGGCCAAGGTCAGCTCCTCCCTTGACCTCTGGATCCCAACCACTTTCCACCTATTCGATGATACTGCTCGGCGATTCTCCACTCTCTCCCACGTCCTCAAGAATTTTCTTTTCTCCACTATCTACATGATGACATAAATATGCTGTTATTCCTTTCATCTTCAAAAAAAAGGAAAGAAACTCCATTGATCCCCCATTTCTCCTTCTATATACTGCCCAATGCTTTATTTCTCTTTATAGCAAAAGTCCTTGAAAAATTTAAATACATTCAATGGCCCGAATTTCTCTCCTCCCATAATTCTCTTGAATTCTCTTCAATTCTTTCTATCCAGTTCACCAATGTTAATAAATCCAAACATCATCTTACTTCACTTACTGGTTAATTGTTCTCTCTGTAAGATGCTTTCTTTCTCTGTTTCCACAACACCATGCTCCCTTAATTTTCTTCCTCTGTCTCTGGCCACTCCTTCTCAGTCTCTTTTGCTGCTTCCTCATCATTCCAGCTGCCTATAAATATTGGCATACCCAGAGCTCAGAACTGCTCCTCTCCTGTGTCTGCACTTTTCCTTAGTGATCTCATCTGGGCTCGTGGATTTAAATAATGTCATTCATCATATAGAAGGCAGATGACTCCCAGCTTCTTATCTTCTAAATTTCAACCCAAATAAATATACGACTGTGTAACTGACATCTCCACCTGGGTGTCCAATAGTCCTCTTGACTGAGTACCTCCAAACCTAAGCTCCCAAACCTACCTTCATTTCAGTAAATGGCAATTTCCTTTTAGCGGCTCATGGAAAAACCTGGTGGAATCCTTGTCACACTTCCTATCCAACCTAAGTTTCACTTTCAAACCCATAGTCCAAAACATCAGATAATCCTAAATCTTTTGATATCCCAAAGTTATTAATACCAGACTTTAGAATGTCTTTGCTGTCTCTTGGGGGTGGGGAGAGAAAGAAGGTCTCCCTTTTATCCCCTAATGACGTCCTGCCTGCTGCAAACCCAGATCAGGATGTAACCGTGTCGAGAAGAAGAAAGCCACTGCTTGTGGACACAGGGCTACCAAATCTTGGCTACTTTTCTCTCTCAGCCATATCATTTTCATCTCCCAGAGAAAAGACAAGTTAGCTTAGTCCTTGGATTATGTTCCTGGCTCAGGAACAGCTATTAAGAGAATCTAGACAAACCCTCATTTACCCATTTTGCTTTTGTTTCCCGAAGGTAAGGGTGAGATAATAAAAGATTTATTTCACAAGATATGCCACGAGATAGGGACTGTGAATGGAAAAAAGGCACAGCTGACGTGCAAAGAATTATTAGTTAAATTGGAAAGGCCTTCATAAAAATTAGATGCTACATATGATTCACATTGTGACATGCACAATTATAACCTAAATTCTCAGGATTTTTAAAATATTATTTATATATCTAGGGTTGCCTTTTTCACTAATACTTCAATGGTTCTAAATTCAAAATTTCCACTGGTTTTCTAAAAGATTTTATTTATTTATTTATTTATTTATTTATTTATTTATTTATTTATTTAAAGAGAGAGTGTGTGTGTGTGTGAGAGTGGGAGGAGGTGCAGACAGACAGGGAGAGAGAGAATCTCAAGCAGACCCCCACTGGGCGAGGAGCCTGATGCGGGTCTTGATCTCACGACCCTGAGATGATGACCTGAGCCAAAATCAAGAGTCGGATGGACGTTCAACCGGCTGAGCCACCCAGGTGTCCCTCTACTGTTTTGTTTTTGAAGACTAGACTGGACAGAGTCCTTGGACAGCATGATTAATAACCTTCTTCTAAAAAATATAAAAGCCCAATAAGTTACTATTTTCTTGTATAGTTGAACTCTTTATACAACACAAGATTGGAAATTTCCAAGCCATTGTCTTCTTCTTTTGTTCCATCATTACACATCTGTCCCTCTACTAGGGATTTTCTGAAAGAGTTAATTTCCCTTATTTGCTTACAGAAGTTATTAATGCAACAAAAACTACTTCTTCCTAAGGCAGTTTCACTGTCTGAAATATTTTCTGTTTTTTAAACTTGTTCACATTCCTCCAGATGACAAAACAATTCTGTTTGCTATTTTTTTTAAAGAGACTAAAATACTATTTAGTAAATGTATCTTTAAATTAAGTCAAGGTTGGAGCACCTGGGTGGCTCAGTCAGTTAAGCGTCTGCCTTCAGTTCAGGTCATGATCCCGGGGTCCTGGGCTCGAGTCCCGCATCAGGCTCCTTGCTCAGCGAGGAGTCTGCTTCTCCCTCTCTCTCTCTACCCCTCCCCCCTGCTCGTCCTCTCTCTCTCTCTAATAAATAAATAAAATCTTTTAAGAATTAATTAATTAATTAATTAATTAAGTCAAGGTTACTTAAGATAAATCTTTTAAAAATCTATTTGAGATTTCTTTCACTTTGCAGCAAATTCAATCTAAATGCTCCAAGGAATGCAGTCCTGGACAAATGAAGAAAACTACAAGAAGCCAGCATATCTGCTGCTATGAATGTGTGAACTGTCCTGAAAATCACTACAGTAACCAGACAGGTAATTATAGTCACTACAGCATGTACAGTGACACACCTGAACCATTTCTCCTAGGCTGATTTTTTTTACATGACTCCTACTTTGTTTTATTTTTTTTTTCATTAAAAAAAGCAGCATTTCATCTTGCTAGATTAAATTCCAGTGAAATTTCATTTGATCTTGGAATTTGCTCTATTATATCAGCAGATGTATAACCAATACATAATAGAGACATAAAAGTAACTTTACTTCCAAGGGAAGTTGTCACCCCCTCAACTGGACTTCCTCTCTCGCATCTCTCAAAACCATGTGAATTCTGTCAGTTTTTGTCCACGTATCCCCCACATAGACATGCCTGCCTTGTAACTGGGGCACAGTAACTATAAACAAATAAATGCTGAGTTAGCTAAACAGAGCATGATAGAAACCCAGAGGTGTGTATACCCTGGAGATCTCATTATTCCTACCAAGAAGCAATGGTAAAGCCTAAAAAGAACCTTCTGTGAAAGGAAGGGATGAACCGTTGACATAGATGAGATGCTACTGATTGTTTGACAAACCTATCTTTAACAATTTTACAAGATCAGAGCAAAATATACAAATTAAAGAACAAGAATAAGGTCAGCAGCCTTCAGGGTCTTAAAAGGAGCTATCAGCACTTTCCCTGGAGTTAAGCCTACTTTAAAAGCATCGTGTTCCCTTGTTTACTGTTGCATCCCTCTTCATCTATAACAGCTGAGAACCTGAGAACTGGAACAATTCTCAAATGCTTACTCTTTTTTCTCACTGGCTCCAAGGGGAATGTATCGCAATGTTAATATTCCAATAGTCATGTTCTGTCATTATCTCACAAAAATGCCACTTGTCCCAACCTGAGATGGGCTCTGCTGTGTAAATAATTAGGTATTGGGGGTTGGATTTTCCAGGTAATATGGTGTCTAGCAGCTGTCTGCCTAGTGGGATAAATAAAAACGAGAGAGTATGTGGCGTTTATTTCCCATAAAGATGTACACGAGTTTTCAAAATATAATTTGGGGTTGTCTTTGGATAACCAGGGAAAGAACAAGTGTAGAAGACTGCCTTTCCTTTGGAGGAAAAGCAAGGATTTAGGGTGATCTAAGAGGACATTCTCTCCTATTGTTCTCCATGTCTCCAGGGCACAGCTCTTATACAGAGACAAGGCATTAAATGTTCACCAAACAGGTGAAGAAGAGAGCACATGCTAGCAGTGGCAGTTAGGGGAGGACGGAGAAGAACGGGTATTTGTAGGGAAACAGGGCTTAGAAAGAGGAAGAGGCTGGAGAGGTAATGAAGTGTATAGACAGACACACAACCTGACTTTGAGGTTAAGGAAGAAGAGAACGCAGGCCCCGTATAAAATTGAATGGGCACTGTGGAGTGTTCTCAGATGGATGCCCAGAGAGGGGCTTCTGGCAAGAGATGGGACCCCATCTTTAGGGGGCAAGACTGGAGAGCAAATGCAATCACACTCCCAGAGACTCCGCTCTGATATCAGCTCTTCATGCGGCCCTGCCATCAGAATAAGCAGAAATCACTTCCAAGCTTATCACCGCCTGTGTGAGAGACTCAATTTTACTGATCCCCTAGACAAAAAAAATTAACTTTAATTCTTCATTCACTGTCACTGGTTACAATCTTGCTTTATCTCATTTTTAGGGAGCTTTTAGGGTGACCCAGCCATATTTTCTCTGCTTTTAAAAGAGCTGCTTCCTTATTTACAATAGCAGTTCTCACTACATTGAGTGTCTACTGTGTGTAACGCTCCATGCAAAGCATTTTATATTTATTCTGTCACTGAATGCAGAACCCCCGTGAGGCAGAGTCTTTTTTAAGTTTTTTTAAAGATTTGGAAATAGACTCAGAAAGTTCAATTTACTTATTCAAGATTATGGGAGTCATAAGTGATAAAGAAAGGGACTTGAGATGCATCCAATGCCAAAGCCCCTCTTCTTAATAGAGTTTGAATAGCAAGTTTCTAAGAGGCTAGTATCTATCCTGAATACATTGATTTCCTAAAGACTCACAGCCCAGCTGGCTTTTTCTTTTCTTTTTCTTCCCTCACCCTCACACTTTCTCTCTTGACTTCTTTTGGGTTCTGTGCATGCTTTATTTCAGTAAGTAACCAATACGACAATGATCTCTATCCCTTTTGTCCTCGGGACTATAACTAAGGAGTCTCATTTGTAGCATCATTGTGGACAATCACCTGTTTTAACTGTTTGCAATGTAACTGAATCTCCTGTCTTTTAGATATGGATCACTGCCTTTTATGCAACAACGAAACTCACTGGGCCCCTGTAAGGAGCACAAGGTGCTTTGAAAAGGAAGTGGAGTATCTCAACTGGAATGACTCCTTGGCTATACTGCTCCTGGCCCTCTCCCTACTAGGAATCCTGTTTGTTCTGGCCATTGGCATAATATTTACAAGAAACCTGAACACACCCGTTGTGAAATCATCCGGGGGATTGCTGGTCTGCTATGTGATTCTTCTCTGTCATTTCCTCAACTTCGCCAGCACGGGCTTCTTCATTGGAGAACCACAAGACTTCACATGTAAAACCAGGCAGACATTATTTGGTGTGAGCTTCACTCTCTGCATCTCCTGCATTTTGATGAAGTCCCTGAAAATTCTGCTAGCCTTCAGCTTCGATCCCAAGTTGCAGAACTTCCTGAAATGCCTCTATAAACCCATCCTCATCATCTTCACTTGCACAGGTATCCAGGTTGTCATTTGCACCATCTGGCTGATCTTTGCAGCACCTGCTGTGGAAGAGAACATCTCCTTGCCCAGAGTCATCATCCTGGAATGTGAGGAGGGATCTGTCCTTGCATTTGGCACCATGCTGGGCTATATTGCCATCCTGGCCTTTATTTGCTTCATATTTGCCTTCAAAGGCAGGAAATTACCTGAGCATTACAATGAAGCCAAATTCATAACATTTGGCATGCTCATTTATTTCATAGCTTGGATCACATTCATCCCTGTCTATGCAACCACATTTGGTAAATATTTGCCAGCTGTGGAGATTATTGTTATTTTAATATCTAACTATGGGATCCTGTGTTGCACATTCTTTCCCAAATGCTATGTTATTCTTTGTAAGCAAGAGACTAACACAAAATCTGCCTTTCTCAAGATGATTTACAGTTACTCTTCCCACGCTGCGAGCAGGCTTGCCATAAGTCATGTTTCACTGGACTCCACTAACAGCAGCATCACAATGACCGATCCCAGCTCTGGTGGCAGGTCTGCAGCCTGGCAGGAAGGCAAGGATCTTCAGGCACAAGCATTTGCACACATATGCAGAGAAAATGCTACATGTGTATCTAAAATTTTGCCTCGAAAAAGAATTTCAAGTATATGAAAGCATCCTTAAGAGATGGCATGTCCTAGAATAAAATGTGTCTAGGATCTTTGTATTTAAAATATGCATTTATTTTCCAACAAATATATTCTATGTGTTTCTTCACTGCCACCATGTTCACCAGTGCTCCCTCTGTCCAACCACCTGTTTAACAAAGAAAACAGAGCCCTCGCCCTGAAACCGCCTTCATTCCTCCATCTGCCTCCATCTTCACCCTGTTCCTCTTAGGCACATTTCTATTCAAAAGTAGCCCAGAATACATCATCCCTATTATGTCCTCTGTCTCCTCTTCTCAAACCTCTTCATATGGGTTCTCCTTCTCTCCTAAAGCATCTTTATCTTCCCACTTCCCCTGCTTGGTTCAGTTGAACAAGCATTTGAACAGTTACCATGTGCCAGGTGATAGGCTAAATACGAAGGTACAAGAAGGATCAAGGCATCCTTTCTTACCTCAAGGAGTTCCAAATCCTTGACAGTTACATATTGACATCTTCATTTCAGCGTGGGGAATTCTAAGATTGCCATGTGCATGGGGCACTGTAACAGTATGGTGACGTGGCACTTAGCCACCCTGGGGGATGATGAGAGAGCTTCGAAGAAAGCTAAATAAACGATATGACGTTTAGGTGAAGTCTCAAAAGATGAGGAAGAGTTAGCTAATCAAAGAAAGTATAGAAATCTGGTCCAGATAAAGGGGGAAAGCTCGGGGCAGCAGCAGAAAGTGTCAAGAAGGTGTGCTCAGGGGAGTACAGTCATTTGGTATTTATGGAGAGGAGTCCTGGTTTGTATGTAGAGGTTAGGTCAGGAAGGAATATCACAGACTAGAGTCCTTTTATAGGAAGTTTAGGTCTTTATCTTGTGGGCAGAAGGTCATCAAGATGACAGGTTCAAAGTTCCATTTTAGGAAGATCACTCTGAGATAGGGTAGATGATGGAGTCTAGTTGGGAGAGGATTAGGATCTACACTAGGCAATAGAGAAAAGAATATGAATATGTATTTAAGCCATATAGGAAGTGGTAATTTACCTGAAGTAGTTGCAGTATAAGCTTCTAGTTTAGTTTATTGAAGGATATGTGCAATGCAGGAAGAAGACTGGTTTAGAATAGAAGATGGAATACTGAATTTGAAGTGCCCAGAGTAATTTCAAGATGTATCAAGTGTTCATATGGATATAAGACTCTGAGCACAGGGGACAGGGCAAGGCTGCTGATAAGGATTTGAATGCCATGTTCACATTGTCACCCATCCTTATAAAACGGATAAGCATACAAAATAACATTGTCTCCAATCTTGACGTCCTCTTTAACTACAACTCTCTCTCTCCCTCCTCTTCACAACTGAATGTTTGAAGGAATAGTGTCATTATTGATTTGTGACCCACTGAGCCCACTAGAATCTGGCTCCTAGTTGTACCACTCTGTCAAAATAGTTCAAAGAACAGTTGCCTGTGACTTTTTATCTGTCAGATTCAATGGTCATTCTTAAGCCTCCATCTTCCTTGAATCTGATAGGCATTTGTGGTATAATTCCTCCTCCTTGAAATTCTCCTTCTTCATTCCCTATGTGATTTTCTAAAGCTTTCAGTTATTCAAAACTCTTCAATCTGATGCAAAGGCTCTTTGGGTTTTATTCTGGCATCCTGACCATATGTCTTCCTCCACTTGACTCTTAAATGTGGGTAATCCCCAGAGTTCTACCCGCAATCTAAATCTCTTTTCTCTCCACACACTCTCTCGCTACAATATCATCCATCTTCATACCTTAACTTGGACCCAGATAACTTGCCAAACCACATCTTTGGTCCAGGTCACTCTAACCAATCCACCTACTTGTCCCTTGTACTTTGACTTGTCAAAGTCAACATGCCTAACATTTAATCCATTACTTCCTTCTCCTGGCTCCTCCTATTTTCCACTTCTCAGCATGTTGCACCACCTTTGGACTCATCACAATCCTGTGGTTCATCTTATTCATCTCTGATCCCACCATCTGCTGCACCCTTCTATGCCTTTAATTCATCATCATTTATTTTCTAACTCCTGAATTTTCCTCAAAACCTTGTCTAGATCTCTATCCCTGTCACTACCTCCTTAATCTAGGCCTTCCTCTCCTCTTGCATAGATGTTTACAACAGCTTTCTAATTTGACTCTGGTCTTTCATTTTATTTCAAAGACAGAGAACATCTCACTAAGGCTTCCACTCATTTCCACCTGATGTATTTCTAGAGTAAAAACCTCTTTATGTTACTCAGTTGTCTTAAAACCTGCAGTAAGTCAAAACTCCTTATCTTGATGCCCAGGCTTTCCACTTCCAGTACCAGTGGCTGCCCCTTTCTAGCTGGTACATTACCCTTGAGAAATGGCCACCTGCTGGTGATCGTCTGTACCCCCAGCATGCTTCTCCATGCCTCACATTTGGCCTTTCCTCTTGGCCTATGATGGATGTCCTTTCCACCCCTGTCCTCCTAGAACACTCCAGCTAATCCACCAGACACAATCAAGCTTCTCCCCTTCTACCAGGCCATCCTTTCTGCCGTTGTCACGACACCTGCTACACTTCATCACATTCACTTGTTTTTATTTTAATTGATTCAACTAACACTTAACAAGTGCCTACTATATACCAGGCATAATTCCATGCACAGGGAATATACAGTGATAAGAAAACAGACAATTCTTTCATCTCAAGGAGTTTATATTCTGATGTTTTCACCATTTAGCAGTGAGCAATCAGTTCTCTTTTTGGAGTAACGCTCTTGGCTGCCCTTTCCTCTCTACTAGCACTGCTATCATCACCCCAGTTTAGGCTCTCGTGATTCCATACCTCTGTTGTTGAAATAGTCCAAACTAGTTACTATCCAGGACTCCCCTTCTATTATATACAATACATCACCACAGATCAATCTTACTCAAGTTAGTTCCAATACCATCATTCTCCTATTCAGAAAACTTTAATAACCTCCTATCACTTTCAGAATTAAATTCCCCTACCTTGCTAAGCAAGATCTTCCACAGTCTTACCCTGACATAGATTGAATGTTAAAAAAAAAACACCCAAGATATTAATCCTAGTTTACTGCTTAACCCACATGTATTCACATATAATATGATGATAACATCTCATAAAATTGTTAAGACTAAAATATCCTGATGTACATGAAAATGTTAAGAAATGAGTACTCTTTTTGTTATTTCACTGACTCATTGCTCTGTTGATATGAAAACTGTTTCTCCTATTGACATGAGAGCAAAGCTGTAGGAGAGCTTCCAGATTCTTGAGTGTGATCACACAAAACAGAAATCCCAGCATTGTTGTGTCAATAGAACAATGAAAGGAATATTGTTTCATAAGAGTTGTAACTTTTACTACAGTTATGTAGCTTTCAACAATTATTCCAGATTTTTAAAAAATGCTATTTAACATAAGAAATTAAGTTCTGAATTCCTTGATACTAAAACTACATCTTTGCCATCATGTAGAACAAACAGCAAGAGAATGATTATGGTACTTTTCATTTTTCTGTCAACTTTTGAGGCTCTTGAATTCAATTGAGTGTAAGTTAAATAATTTGCTTACTCCTTTTGGAATAAAGTGGGGTTTTTTTTCTATTATAAAGCCAGTATCTAAACATTATTAAAAAATAAGTAAATAAAAATAAGCCAAAACTGACACACAAAAAAAGAACCTATAACTCTACGACCAACCAACAGTCCACCATTATATAAGTAGTCAACTTTTTACAGGTTGTTTTAATCAAGTCCAAATCATTATTCAGATAGAAACATTCCCATTGGTCAAGACAAAGTGATCTAAGAGTGGGGGATCATTTAGAGTTCATTGACAGACTGGTTCATATAGTTATCCTCTTACCCTGATCACAGAGATACACTTACTAAAATATTTTATTGCTAAAATGCAGGGTTAAGGGAACAATACACATTACACCATAGTCTTTATTGGCAGGATGAAATCAGAAGCTGGTCAGCCCAAGCTGTGAGGATCTCAAGAGCAAGGTCCAAGTATAATTGTTATCCATGCATTCATACAAGGTGATCCCCAAAATTAATAATCAATAAGTGTTGAATGAGTAACTTTAATGTTCTCATAAATATTCTTAATGTCTTGATCAGCACAGTAACTCAACAATTTTTTTTTCCCAACCTTCGCCTCTCATACTAGAGTCTCCACAGCTCTTGAGCTGTCTTTAAGCCAGACCTTCAGACAGCCCCTTACTGCCATTATCAACAATACAAGACTTCCAGAAAGTTAAAGTAGAAAGCAGTTAATTGCAGAATCCTTAAAACTTGGGTTAAAAGAAGATGAAGAATAAACATATGAACAATTGAACATAGAAGTGGTAAGTGGAACTTCCCCTGTGACATTAAAAAGAAAGGAGTGTGCCCTTCCTCTACTTCCATCCCCCCCTTCCTGCTGGCTCTTTTGCAGAAGTGGAGCCGCCATCTTGGACCCTGAGATGCGATCTGCCAGCTGAAGAGGGCAGAGCAACAAGACTGAAGAAGCCTTGGTCACCAACACTCTGATGTTGCTTTCCAGCCCTGGATTTCTTCTGCTTAGGAAAGCAAACAGCCTGTTAAATTCATGTGTGGGCTGCCTGTCTGCTCTAATAAATGGCCAAGTCACAAAAACAATGTGAAGAGTTGGAAGACTGAACACAGCAAAGAGATGCATTCACATCCAAGAGCCCCTTGTAGGAAAATCTCAGGTGATTAAAATTTCTTACATTTGGGCGCCTGGGTGGCTCAGTTGGTTAAGCGACTGCCTTCGGCTCAGGTCATGTTCCTGGAGTCCCGGGATCGAGTCCCATGTCGGGCTCCCTGCTCAGCAGGGAGTCTGCCTCTCTCTCTGACCCTCCCCCCTCTCATGCTCTCTATCTCATTCTCTCTCTCAAATAAATAAATAAAATCTTTAAAAAAAAAAAATTCTTACATTTTACAACTTCTGCTCTTACATAATTTTTCTGATACCTGGCATTACATTTCCACCCAAATTCAGATTATTAGAAAATGAAATTTTGAAAATTCCAGACCTACCTGAAAAGAAATTAATCAAATATTTTCTCATTTTTACAAATAGCCATCCTTTCATATCCATAAATATGTGAACTTGATCTGTTTCTTGCTTGTTAGACATCAAAGGTGTGACTAAAAAGGTATAAGCTGAAGTGTAAAATATAGTCTCAATTAACCAGTGGGTCTGTGTTAAGAATATTTCTCATCTAAAGAACTATCAATTGTAGATACTAAGATAAAATAGAAAACCTAGAGCCAGGTTTCGGGAGTTAGCAGTGTAAAACAAATGGAATCTGGCATATTCGAAAAATTTCTAAGTCCTTATATGAGACTGAATAGAAGCGAGAATATCTAGTGAGAGACCACCATGTTGGTAAAAAGCACAGGAAAACTGTTGGTGGGTACAATTTATTTATTATGTTTGCAACCATCTATTTCCAAGATCTAAAGTGGATTTTATGAAAAGAAAATGTATTTAATAAAATTCTTATAAATAAGTATTGGAGTGGGACAAGGCAGATAACTGAAATCGAGGCAAGGAATAGTGGTTGCTCTTGTCCTCTGGACATTGTGACAGACAGAAGAAGTGGACACCATGGCCCTCCACAGGCATAACCTGCAATAATCCTGGAAAGTTCGTAGCCTAGGAGGTTCGTTTTCTGGTTTCAGCTCCTTCCGTATTTGCTCCCTAACCTTACAAGGCCCCATTCCTCTTCAGAATTCTTTGGGTAACTATCCCCTCTACGTGCCCATCACCTGGAGCACCACAGTGGTGGAAAGGTGGCTCACACTGAGACATAAGAGTCCTTCTGGGTCCTCTCTACCCTTGGAGGGAGACTCTCCCTGATTTCAGTTGTGAATGATAAGCCTTCCAACCATCACCTTTCCTGTCACAAGAAGGAAACCAGTTTGACACAGGAGATAATGAGATTAAAATTAAAAGCGAAGCAGAGCCAAGTGACAGAGAGGAAGAAGGAAGGGCCAGAGGAAAGAGGGGGGAGGTGAAGGGGAGGGAAAGGGGAGAACGAGGGGAGGAGGATGAGAAGATTTGAGTACCTTGATCTAGCAGTGCCTAAAGCTGAACTATCCTTGGACTTTAGCTGTGCCCAAAGCTGAACTATCTTAAACTATTGGCTACAAGAGGCAAAATTTTCCTGTTTTTCTTCAGCTTATTTTTTGGGATTTCTGTAATTGAAGCTAAAGAACCATGACTAAAACCCCTGTGCTTCACATCATTAGTTACATGTTCCCATCTGTAAAATGAAAGGCATGGAATAAATTTATTTCAAATTTCCCTTTTCAGCCTAAAATTCTATAGTTCTTTTTTTTTTTTTTAAGATTTTATTTATTTATTTGACAGAGACAGAGATAGCGAGAGCAGGAACACAAGCAGCGGGAGTGGTAGAGGGAGAAGCAGGCCTCCCCCTGAGGAGGGAGCCCGATGTGGGGCTCGATCCCAGGACCCTGGGATCATGACCTGAGCCGAAGGCAGACGCTTAACGACTGAGCCACCCAGGCACCCCTTCTATAGTTCTAACTAGATGAATATGTGAACTCCTTCAGGACAGTGATATTATCTCACCTAGTTTGGTATCCAGAATTTCCAATACTTTGCAGGCTCTCAATAACTATTTATACTCTCTAAGCCTATCCTTTATGAAAAATTTTTGCTTACTTATTTCCCATTTATATCCCCAATAAAGCAGTGTCGGATACACGTTCCCCAGTCTCCCTCTCCTGAGAAGGGAGCTAAATAATGTAGTTAAATTACTGAATGTGTTTAATCCCCAAGTGAGAAATACACATTGTACTGCAAATCTGATTCCATGGGAAATACAAAACTCCAAAAGAGTTATTTATTGTTGACATAGACCAAGCTAGAGAGAAAAATGATTAATCATTCCATTCATAATGAACTTGAAGATTTGATATTTCTTGATTTCTGTTGCTGGGAAACAGAGAATATTTTAAAGGATTTACTGGACTGGTAGATTTAAAAAGTATAATCCAAGTTTTAGAACTTGTGCTCATGCTTCTGTTAATGTCAGGGCTTTCTTTTCTTTCAAATGTACCCCCTTCCCCTCAAAAAAATATATGTATATATACACAACAGTGCTTGTAATGAAGTTCTAGGGGAAGCCCAGAAAACAGAAGCTACAAGTCAGATGCACAGCTAAGGCTTCCAGTGGTGATCGAGGGAGGAAAACTTGACTGTCCTATCTTCGTTGGGCGTGGAAGAGATGAAGTGCTATAGGAAAGCAATGCCTGTCTGATGATTCTCAGTTTCTATACAATGTAAGCGTTTAATAAATCACACGCCGATTTTTATTTTCTAGTAATTAAGCTCTTCTCTATAACCATATACAAGGGTTTGGATGGGAAAAGTGAAGGGGGAAAGGCTGGTCACAGACCAGTCTTTTCCTCACAGCAAACACCCTCTGGAACATTGGGAAAAGGCATGCCATACACATACTGTCCTCCCCAAAGTTCCTTGCCAGCAACACTTTCGTGTTTCCTTGTCCTTGGTATTACCTTTGTGAAATAACTTTAACTTCTCGAAGGAACATTTGTTGATATTTTTGCCAAATCTTAACTGTACCTTAGTTTTCTTATGTGAAAACCCAATGATAAAAATGCTTGTCCTCTCTACCATATAAAGTTATTATGAAGATCAAAAGAGATAATGGGCATCAAAGTGCTTTGGAAGCTATATATCACTACTCAAAATATTATTACTACCCTCATCACTGTCATTATTTGTTTTCACAACAAGCTGGTGAGGTTGGTAACTATTACCAAGGAGGAAATTAGGGAACAGTGAGATTAAGTGTCTTGCCTAAATTCCCACAGCTATTTGGTGGCCAAGGTGATATGAATTCACACACCCTAAGTTGCTACTAGACCATAAAAATTCGTGTACACTGAACATCAGGAAGAGAAAAGATCTCCAGAGTTGTATATGAACACCTTTTTTTTCATGCCTTTGACCTAACATGCCTAAACTTTTGAAGAAATATGTTAAATAACTTTATAGGCATCCGAATCAAAATGCCAAGGTAGAACCATAAACCTGTTTCTCCAGTGAATCAACCAAAACCAGATATGGAACAAGAGGTAAGGATGTGTTTGTTCCACAGAATGTTTCCCCAACCATAAAAAGACAGATATTCTCAGACTTTCAAAATATGTTAAATTTACTAGTTTGGAAATAGGAATTATTATTATATGCTGTAGAGGGAAGGACAATTCAGAGCAACTTTTTAGAGGCCAATTTGTCAGAATGTATCACAATTAAAGCAACAGTTTCTGACTTAGCAATTCTTCTGTTACAAATTTAGAACTCAGATATAAATTCTCAACTACACAGAGATATATTTATTTAGAGGATGTTCTTTATAACAAGCCTTATAATAATAAAAAATTTTTAGAAACTTGAAAAAATTAAAGGTCCATAAAGAATTTGCTAAATAAATTATAGCACATTTATTCAATAAAAGACTGTTCTGCCATTTGAAAAAGTGAGGTAAGTTTATAGGAACAAATATTAAACGACCCTGCCATCCATTATGAGTAATGGAAACCAGTTTCAGGATAGTATAATTTTTGCATAAATAACAAATGCAAAGATTGGAAAAACAAGTATCTAAGTGTTAATACAAGTTTTCCCTAAAAAGTGTGTGATTGAGAAGACTTTCACTTTCTATGTTTTATTGTCTGAATGTTCATTAAAATGAGCATGTTTTATTTCAAAATAAAAATTTAAACAAAAATAATTTTTAACCAGTCCATTCATCGATTTGGTGATATCCAATGAAAATCATAAAAATATGTTTTATGTGATAAAAACAGAAAAATAAGTGGTAACGAATATTCTAAAAAAGAATAATGATAAAGGTGGGAGAAGTGCCAAGCATCACTAGTCCTTCCAGATAAAGTAACAGTAATTAAATGATGCAATACTGACACAAAGACAAACATAAATAAGTTAGAATTTTAAAACCCAGATAATCCAACTTATATATTATGTTGAAGTGTTCAGTGAAGTAAAAATCACATAATTCCAGGGTGCCTGTGTGGCTCAGTTAAGTGTCCAACTCTTGATTTTGGCTCAGGTCATGATCTCAGGGTTGTGAGATCGAGCCCCCACGTCAGGCTCCCTGCTGGACATGGAGCCTGCTTAAGATTTTCTCTCTCCTTCTCTCTCTGCCCCCCCCTCCCTTTTCTCTCTCTCCCTCTCTTAAAAAAAAATCACATAATTCCAGGCAAGTAAACATTATTTAATAAATAGGGATAATTATAGTGCAATATAGACAAAATTGATTTAGATCTAAAACTTATACCCCAAGTGAACTCCCTGTCAATTATTTGGTTATAGAAATATAGAAAGAAAAAAAAGAAAAGAAAAACATTAGTTACAAAAAATAAAGTTATGCTAACATTTCCAGACTTTCAGTAAAGTATGAAGAAACATCCTAACATTATATTACTCAGACTTTTTAGTTTGTTTGTTTGAACTATTTCCTTAAGTCAATTTCCCAGAATAAAACTCTTGGCAAACACAACACACACATTTACATGGTTCTTGACAGGTGCTGGGAATCAAATTCAGAACATGTTTTGACAAAGATGAGAATATTTACAGACAGAATTAAACAAGATATCTGACCTCAAGCCCATCCAGAACATCATACATTCTATAAACTACAACATATAAAATTAGATACAACCTGTATCCACCACAAAAATAAATTATAACATGTCTTTGTAACTAAATATTAAGATGCCATGCAAAAAAAATAAATATAAAGATGAGGCTAAAGATAAAAAATGGTTTATGAACTAAGTGAAAAATTTTCAATGTTAATGGGTACCTAATTAGAGTTCTGTATAAATGTAGATAAAGATTCTCAAGAAGCATAGAGGGAGAGAAAATATTCGTGTTGAGAATGTGAGAATATGGGATAATTGCGTGTTACCTTTAATTTTATTATAACAATATATAATATATTTAAATAACCTAATGGAGTATATTGAAATGTTCAGATGATAAGAGTAAGATTGTTCTCACCAACCTGCAACTCCATCACCACTAGTTTGGATGTGACCGAATACCTTGAAAGTACAACTGCTTTCACATCAATAAATACCAGTTTCAATTGTCTAGAAGCAAAGGAGTAACATGAAAAAGGCGCAATGCCTAAAACCACATATGTTTTTAGTGGAAATACTATCACAGAATGTCTATTAGACTAATTCTGGGGCAGAAGGGGCATGACACTATGTTCATAATATGATTCCAGGAACGTCACAAAACCACTTGGTAGTTCAGGCTCCACACTAAGCAAAATAGCTATGGTAGCCTCATTTTTTCTTCTAACACAAGACAATAGTCTACTTAGAATTTTTACTACCAAAAGAAAAAGAAAAGAGACACAAAGTACATATATTTGAGCTGCAGAACAGATTGTGAGTTAGCTGAAGGCAGGGACAGAACTCCATTTCCTCATATCCCAGGAATTCAGTAAAGTGCCCCTATTTTGCAGATGTGTTTGTAGAACATTTTGACATACTACTGCCACCTGGTGGACAGTTATGTTTTTACTTTTTATTTATAGACCATAGAATAACTGGAAGTGAGACTCTCATGAACACTTTTAGATAAACATCAGTAATGATGTTTCCACTTAGACCAATACTGATTAATACAGGCATTAAATATATATTTTATTTGTTTACTGAACATAAGAAATTAGGAAATGTTAATGTAAAAATCTTAAAAGCAAAGATTCTTTGAATTGATTCTTCGAAAAAAATACAATTTTTAATATCGGCAGGGAGATAATTCCTCATTTTCAACTCTCACACATTTTTCTTCCTTGGAGATAGTGATTATAGAAATTGTCCTTTCTTCACAAATACTCTAATTATAATGCATACGAACAAAATTTTCATTGAAATATTTGTTTTTTAAGATTTATTTATTTATTTGAGAGAGCAAGAATGAGAGAGAGTACATGAGAGGGGGGAGGGTCAGAGGGAGAAGCAGGCTCCTCGCTTAGCAGAGAGCCCGACGCGGGACACGATCCCGGGACTCCAGGATCATGACCTGAGCTGAAGGCAGTTGCTTAACCAACTGAGCCACCCAGGCGCCCTTCATTGAAATATTTTAAACAATTTCACCATTTATTCATTCAGCATTTTCCAGTGCTTACAATACGCACCCTTGACGCAAGTAACAAGAAAATTATTTTGAAATATTTCAAATATGTTCTATAATTCATGCCTTGGCTCATAGATTATTATAATAAGCATTAAATACCCTCAGGTCTTCCTAGCTTAACTGTGCTAACTCAGAACTAAATTCAAATATTTCTCTGATGCCAAAGAAATACTTGTGTTATCAACATATAAATGAACACTTAACATATAAATGAAACAATATTTAAAACTGCACAATTTGTAACAGTTTTTATTCTAAATTTTTTTTTGGCATCATCTAAGTTTGATTTCCTGGGACAAAGCCTCAGTTGCCCAGTCTTGTTCATAGCTAAGATTTGCTTCTAGGAATTATGTGAGGAGCTGGAACATCAGAAACAAGGAAGACCTGGTGAGAAGTACAAGCTTCTTTAACATCAGGCCAAAAGCATGCTGCAGGTGCTAATGCATTGGTTACTGGCATGGAGCCACTCTTAGCCATTTTGCTAAGAGAATTTGCACTTCCCCAGATGCAAACTCCACTCTTCCTGGAGCACTGGAAGATGAGATGGACAGGAGCATAAGGAATAACCAAACAGAAGACTAAATGGGTCTGAAGTATATATTCTCAAGTGATTTGCCGCTGGATGCTTGATGAGCTACTAAAAACGCCTTTGTGTTTGCCTCAGACTAAAGGAGAAAAGGAGAAACCTGCTAAGTTGGGCATCCATTAATCATGGTGTACTAATATTTAAGATTAAAAACAAACTAACAGTTGCTTCTTTAATGTCTGAGGAGTTTTCTGCTCTTTCACCTCTATTTCAAATTTCCTTTTAAGAGATATTTACATTCCCTGTCTCCAATTTCTCTCCTCTGGGGAAATATATTTTATCATCCAAACAGGAACACTTTGAGAATGAAAGAAAGCACTAATAGTAAGTATGCAGGACAACAGGCATCCCAACCCCTTCAGGGATTCCCATCCTCTCCTAAACCCACTTCAGTCAGGCTCCATCCCCCACCACTACACAGGAAGTGCTCTCGGTAAGGTGCCATGTTGCTAACAACTAAAATCACCAATTCTTCATCTCAATTTTACTGACCTTCAGTAGTATTGAGTACGGTTGATCACACTTACTCCTTAATACTTTCTTTACTTGGGTTCAGAAACACTGCACTCCTTTTTCCTTCTTCTTTCAATCAAAGTAGATGCTTGTTTCACTTTCCTTTGCTGGTTCCTCTTCTAATCCTCTATCTCTTCAAGTGGTAATGTTCCAGGACACAGTCCTTGGTCCTTTTGCTATCTACACTCATGCTCTTGGTGATCTCAACCAACCCCTAAGTTTTAATACCATTCATATACTGAAAGATCTCTCCTTCATGTCCTAAACTCTAGACTTGTATATTCATATGTCTACTTCACATTTCCACTTGGATATCTAATAGACATCCATGATGGTTAATCTTATGTGTCAACCTAGCTAAGCCATGATACCCACTCAGGTAGTTGGTCAAACACCAGTCTAGATTTTGCTGTAAAGGCATTTTTTTAGATGACATTAACATTTAAACCAATAGACTTTGAGTAAAGCAAATTACTCTCTATAATGTGGATGGACCTCATCCAGTCAGCTGATGGTCTTAAGAGATAAAGACTAAAGTCCCCCCAAAAAGAGGGAATTCTGTCCCCAGTCTGTCCTTGGACTCAAGCTGCAACACCAACTCTTCCCTGGGTCTCCAGTCTGCTGGCCTCCCCTACCAATTTTGGACTTGTCAGTTCCCACAATCCCATAAACCACAAGCAGTTTTCTTAAAATCTGTCAATCTTTCATCCTCTTTCTCTCTGTGTCTCTCTCTGTCTCTCTTTCTCTCCCCCCCTCTCTCTCCCACCCTCTGAATATATATATACATACATATGTATTCTATTTCTCTGGAGAACTCTAATACATCTTAAACTCAAAATATCCAAAACTGAACTACATATCTTGCCCCTGCCCAAGCCCTTTTCAACCTATAGTCCTATATTCTCTTTGTTGTTGTTGTTAAAGATGTTATTTATTTATTTGACAGAGAGAGATAACGAAAGCAGGAACACAAGTAGGGGGAGGGGGAGAGGGAGAAGCAGGCTTCCAGCCAAGCAGGGAGCCTGATGTGGGGCTCAATCCCAGGACCCTGGGATCATGACCCAAGCCAAAGGCAGATGCCCAATGACTGAGTCACCCAGGCACCCCCACAGTCTTATATTCTTCTCCATCTAATGACAACTACATCTTTCAAGTTTCTTGAATTGAATCTTCTCTTTATCTCATACTCCACCATCATTCCCTGTAGAAACTCTGTTGACTGAACATTCAAAATATATCTACCCTATATAAAACTGCAATCTGTCTTCTATCCTGGCATTCTGAATCCTCCTTAATGTTATATTTAAAAATACTTTTTTCATACAACTTTTAACATACTAATTTTCCTATTTACAATGTTTAGTTTTTACTCTGTTTCCTCCGAACAGAATAAGAATCTCAAAAGAGCGAAGGTCTGCATTTGAGTCACTGACATCACAGTACTTAGGACTGTTTTGTCACACAGTAGGCAATCAACAAATATTTAAAAATAAAACAGTAGAGTTGAAAAATAAACTTGAGAAAAATCTCTAAAAAGTAAGTTAAAAGACAAAAAGGTGGAAAACAGTAGAAAAAAATTAGAAGACCTCTCTAAGAAACCCACATCTACATGGTTTCCAGAAATCAAGTACAGAGAAAACGATGGATGGAATTTACCACAGAAAGATTTCAAGATATTGCCCATTACTCTCATTAGTAACATGAGTTTTTGAAAACAGAATCCAAAAAATGCCAAGTGCTTTGGATGAAAGATATCCATGCCAAAGCACCGCATTTTGAAATTTCAAATCACCAGAGCCAGAGAGAAGATTCCAAAAGTTCTTTAAGGGGGAAAAAGAAAGGGCTTACTTTAGAAGATAAAGAATCTGAATAACACCACACTTCTCAACAGCAACACTGGTGCTAGAGTTCAATGGAACAATCTTTAAAATCGTAATTTCTTTTGTATTAGAATTTTATGCTCAGCCAAGCTTTTAATTAAAGATGAGGGTCCTTTTAAGAAATTTACTGGTTAAATGAAATTTATTAGTATATCAAAAATAATATAACAAGCAGCTTTTAATACAAGCACCCAAAGTCTTATGATGGTGTACTTAAAGGAAGAAGGAAATTTGGACACAGAGACAAACACACAGGGGAGAAGGCCAATGTGAAGACAGAAACAGAGATTGCAGAGATGCATTTATAAGGCAAGGAACACCAAACATTGATGGCACCCACCAGAAGCTAGAAGAGGCAAGGAAGGATTCTCTCCTAGAGCCTTCAGAGAAGCATGAACCTGCCAATACCTTGATTTTGAACTTTTAGCCTCCAGAACTCAAAGAGAACAAATTTCTGTTGTTTTAAGGCACTCGGTTTGTGGTAATTTGTTACGGTAGCCCTTGCAAACTAATACACCACCTGAACTTTAAAGACAATTGTCTTAGTCCATTCGGGCTGCTACAATAAAAATCCCATAAACTGGGTGGATTACAAACAGCAAACATTTATTTATTGTAGTTCTGGATGCTTGGAAGTCCAAGATCAAGGTGTTGACAGAGTCCCTGTCTGGTAAGGCCGCTTCCTAGATAACCATCTTTTCCCTATAGCCCCACACGGCCAAAAAAACAAGGGTGCCCTCTTGGACCTTTTAAATAAAAGTACTAATTCTATTCATGAGGGCTTCACCCTAATAACCTAAAGACCTCCCAAAGGCCCCATATGCCTCTGTGGTGGTTAGGATTTCAAGAAATGAATCTTGGGGGACACAAACATTCAGACAATAGTACCAATATTAGATTTCATGGTGAAACTTTAAACGTACTCCCATCAAATTCAGACACAGAATCCACTATTACGCTTTCCTATAAACATTGTTCTGGAGTTCATAGCCAATGGTTATAAGGAGGTATAAAAGTGGGAAAGAAACAAACTGAAATGCCTTATTTTGTTGATCATATAATTATATAAATAGAAAATTCAAGAATATGTGCAAACCAACTAACAGAACTATAAGAAAGTTCATCAGGATCAATGGATACAATGGATAATAACCCATCAGACATTATTATTGATAAAATATTCATTTCCCAAAGCAACAAAAACTATAAGGTACCTAGGAATAAATCAACAGAAATACAGTATTGACCTTATGGAGAAATAACTATATTTCTGAAGGATATAAAAGAAAACCTGATTAAATGGAGATTTCTAATCACGAATTAGAAGACTTGCTACCATAGAGAGGTCAATTTTCTACAGATTAATTTCAACACATTTCCAATAAAAATCTCAACAGGATTGACAAACAGATTTTAAATGTATGTGGAAGAACAAAGAGTTAAGATACTCTTGAAAAACAAGGGAAGGGGATCCAAGATAGCATGGCAATGGTGAAGGGACAAGCAATCCAACCAATAAAACACAGAAATGAAAGCCAGATCTATGTTTTGGCCACATAAAAATCAGTGCCGAAATATGGGTGGCTCATTAAATAATGGCAGGAAAAAAATGGCTCTCCTTACTGGAAAAAAATAAATTAGATCCCTAACTCACAACATACACAAAACAATAGGTGCTAAATATTCCCATGTCTCAAAGCAAGGTGCTGGGCCATCCATGAAGACATGAAAAAGAAACCACCACAAAGAACTCTGTGGTTTATAGCAGACATGTGGACATACACACAGATGCCCACCACGAGTGCTGCCTTTCTAAGATGAAATAAAAAATAACAACAAATATATTTCCCACTCTCCCTTGCTGCTGCTATGCCTCCATATGAAATTTTGGTTTAGCAGTGACAAGTGTAGGGAACTAGGCAGAGGCAACGTGTTCTGGGGTCACCTGTGGCAACAAAAGTTGCCCAATCGGGACAGAGGCAGGGTGGCTCTGGGTCAGAGAAGGCAGAGTTGCGACCAGGCCAGTTCTGTGTGTGCTTCTGAGAGCAGTTACTAGAAGCTTAGCTGCACTCCTCCAGCTTTCCCACGATACCATGAGCTTTACACTATCCATAATAATCCTCCCGGTTTAGACAAATTTGACATATGCAAAAGGGCACAGAATCCTTACCACCTACCTTACAAATATTTAAGACGTTGGACAAGCCAGGAGAGATGGGTGTGTTTAAGAGAGAAATTTTTGGAGAAAGCTGTTTGAGTGCTTAGGAATTTCCCTCATTCCCGTACGGGATTGGCAGGAAGGGGGTGGAAGAGAAATTCTTTTCTCTCACTTCAAACCCAGGGAGAGAAGTTCTGAAAAAACCTCTTGGGGAACTCGACGCATGTACCCCAGAGTTTGACCCATGACTAACACATTCAAAGGCAAAAGGCTGTGAAGGAAGCCATCTGTCCAGCAGCAGAGAAGAGAGATGATTGCATCAGGAGCCAGCCCTACCCCCACTGAGCGGTGGCCAGCTGTGCACAGTACCTTTCAGGAACCTACAAACCGCCCCCCCCCCCGCCCCCACTGATAAAAAGGGTCAGCTTCTGACAGCCAGTGAAGACGGAGAGTACCTACATCAGATCACAAAAAAAAAAAATCCGTCAAGTAAGACCTTTCTTGTCCCTTGCCTCTCCTCCCACCCCTTCTTTCCAGATTTGTGGGAGCCCTGGGGGACCTGGTGAAGGGGATGAGAGGTAGGGCCAATCAGAGGTGGAAGAGAAGCAGAAAGCAGGGAGGTGACAGATAAGAAACTGACCACACACTCCCATCCCTGGGGCAGTCTTTCAGCTTGAAACAGACCTGAGCTCAGAGAGGGAGGCCAGTTTCGTTTTAAATAAAGCCCAGAATATTTATCATTACATTACATTTGACATTTAATTTCTAAAATGACACCATTCCTAGATTCAGAAATTTCATTTCTGGTATATACCCCAAGACAAACTATTACACATGCACCCAAGGAGCTATGTCAAGAATATTCATTGCAGCATAGTTTATAATAATAAAAATTCAAAAAACAGGAGACTGGATGAAGAAAATAATGAACAAATAAAATAGATGACCTTTAGCCTCTATAACATTCTCGTAGGCTATTCAGTTTCAACCTTAAAAAATTTCCCTGGGTTTTGGTTTTTTAACCCACGCCTGACCTCTTGTTGGAGAGCTCTGGTAATTTAAATGATTTGTGCTAATCATCTGTACCAAATTCTGTTGTATATCTTTATTATCATGATCATAAATAACAATTGTTTCCATTTGTAGATGGTGGTGTCATGAGAAGTATGAAAAAAAAAGACTTAGTCTCTGCCCTTTTAATTAGCTCTGCCTAGATATTACTATACTTCACACTGGAAATCAGAAAATCAGTATGAGTAGCCCCAAGTAAAAAGGCTTGAAAGAGGAAAAAAAAGAAAATTCTTTGATAAGTTGGGGGTTTTTTTATCCCTGAATAGGCAAAGCACTCAAACAAGTCAGTTCCCAATTTCTGAGAAAACATGACCACCGAAGTCAAGAGAGATAAGCAGCTGAGAGAAGCTGACTAAGATTTGTACAAATGCATGTAGGACAAAAGATAATTATCTTACAGGAATTTGGGGTGGCATCATTCACATTATGATTATGAACAGCCTTCTTTAATTGTAAGTATATAGGAAAGATATTATATTGCACATTTATAATGGGTCTGATTCATTTTGCAAGACCACTTCTCTATATGTGTCTGAGGAGGGTGGTGTAGACGGGGAGCTGGAGAAGCATTCTTAAATCATCTTAAAATTCTATTAAAGTATGAAGATTTGAATTACATAAAGTCATTATTACGCCTCAAGGGTAAAAAGTCTGTAGCAGATTTAGACCTTGGGACTGTGAAATGCTGTGTCACAAGAGATTGTTACCAGGAATTTCGGAGTTTGAAATTGATCACTGGAGGACGACTAGAGGCTGCTCCATTATAAACTGATTAGGCAATTGCCTACAATCTGACACATGCAAGAGTCTTAATAGATATCGAAGTAGACGACAAAAATAACCTTTCAGCCAAAGAATGTGAGAGACATGGCCATTGCAGATGCCCCTTCACTGTCCTGGGGCAGTCTGCCTAAACAGTACTTAATAAACATATATGCGTTTCAGATTTGCTATTTCCAGAACAAATAAAAGCCATGTATTATTGAATAGTACAGGAGCAGTTAATCCGACCTGCTTTCTTCTGAATGCATTGTGCTCAGACTAATGTTTAGAACAATGGGACAACAAGCGTCTCATCCAGTCAGAACTCAAGCCATGTCCGGATGAGCACTGGTTACACACAGTGCCTACCCCGCCATCCAAGCCAGAACCAAACTGTGATGTTAACCAACAGCTGCTGCACATCTGTAATAGCACATAATAATTCTATGTGACCTATCTACCTGTGGTCAGTGACATTTTAAATGTCTAGGGATATGACAAAGGCAGAGAACTTGAATCAGACTTTGCAAAATATCAGAGCAGGAGACTTTGAAAGAGTCCTCCCTGTCTCATTACAATTTTTTTAGGGTCTTCTTTGTAGTCTGTAGATAGGGATGTGGAGTGTGGGATTAGAGAGGAAATAGGGAAGAGACTGGCCCCATGAAAGTTTTACATGATTGCATCTGTGTTTTAGAAAACTATCTCTGGAGGCTAGGCAGAGAAAGGATGAGAGAAAGAATTGACTAGGGATGGGGAAAACGCTTTGGGGGTCATTACAATGGCACGGTTGAGAGAGAATGAGAGATTGAACTACAGCAATGAAAATGGGAATTAAGAAGAATAACAAGAAGATCTGCATGTAGGAGCTCATTAATGGTTTTTCAGATCTCATTTTGAGTTTCTGCTTGTGCTGTAAAGCTATGCTTAATACCTATTCGGTTGCTGGGCCACTGCCTGGACCAGGTACTTAAATAAGGTGGCCCGAAGCACTGGAGACTCCAGTGAGTTGGGTCTGCAGGTAAACTGTCACCTTAGAACTTTCCCTACAGACAGACTGGTAGGGGACTGGAAAACAAATTAGCTAAGGTCCAAGCCCTCTTTTGGAAGCAAGGCCTTTTCTGATGAGGGAATATCATCCTAGCCAGAGTGGGGCTTCTCAGGGACAGCTCAGTGGTAATCTTGGCATCTCCTGCCTTAGCCCAGTGGGAAGCACATAGTAGCTCTCGATAATAAATAATAATAATAAAATAATTTAAAATTTACCCACACTTTCCACTCAGTCTACATAATAGCCTTATTTAAAATATACTCCTAGTTTTAACAGTTTTAACAGTGTAACTAAATTAACCGTAAGAAATGGAAACATAAACCATCCTAAGAAATGGAAACGTAAACCATACTAATCAAAAACAAGCCCTGAAGGAACGAAACTGAAAACAGTATATACAAATCAGATGAACCACGGGATTGAAAAGTAATATAATATAGTACACAATGGGTAAACTAAAACCACCACGGATTAGTAATAAGCTCTGTAAGAGGCAAAGAGTTTTATTTGCTTACCTGCTGCAACCTCAAATCCTAGCACACGGGAAGCACTCAGTAAATATTTGTTGAATGAATAAATAAGCCATCCTGGTTTTTAAAAAAGAAAGAAAGAAAGAAAAGAAGGAAGGAAGAAATATAATTAGCTACAATTAGCTTTTTCTTCTATTAGACGTTGATGTATTTTTTTTTAATTTGGTCCAATTCTAGAACTAAAGAAAACATCTGCCATGCAGCTGTATTTTTTTTTTATGTAGACCACTGCCAAATAGTGATATTTTAATCCCATAAGGAATAGAGAATAGAATGCAAATTGTTCTTTTTCTCATGATAGAAGCTCTTATTCTTTTGCTCTGTCATTTTGCAATTCTAGAGAAGCTGGAGATAGAAAATCATGTGTAGATGCTTGACATTTAGTTCTTTCCAGGGAAATAAACTTACTTGGCTATTTTAATACTCCTTGGTGAACTATTAGTGATGGGTTGTTTCCCAGAGATGTTTTTCTCAGAGACATGAAGAAAAATAAAATCTTAAAAGGAAAAGGAACACATCTGAGCAATGGGAGAATTTTCAAGTAGCATATTCCTGAAACAATCAAATATGATCTATGGCAACATACTTCGTCAGGCAGGAATTCACTCAGTTCATCTTGTAGCACATCCTCAAATACTTCAGTCTTTTCTTAAACTAGCCCAGACAGAGTCTGTTTTATTATTGAAGACTTGCACTCATTTATTCACTTAACAAATACTTATTAAGGATTTACTAAGTGCCAAATTTTTCAGCTACATCCTAAGCATATAGTGTTAAATAAAACATAACCCTTAACCTTCCGGGAGGGCATAGCCTCCGACAGTTTGCTCCATGAGATTTCACAAGTTAAAATGCCCTTGTGTTTTGGGACTAGTGAAACAAAAGATGTGAAAGGAAGAAATGATAACATCTTTTGAAATGTTATTACGTGCCAGGCACAGTTAGAGGGGTATCCCTAGCCAAGCTTTCTAAATAGCTTCCCAATCCACCCCTGCTTACTTTTTTTTTTTTTCATCCTGCGTTTTGTTTCTTCATCTACTAATTTCCACTTGACATTGTTCAAGGCTCTATCCCCAGCTCTGGGAAGTAGCCGGCAGACAGTACCGTTTTTTGTAGTCATTGCATGAATGAGCTTGAGAGGTAGGAATACTTTTACAAATGAGACCAAGACTGATCACATAAATGATTTGCTTATGATTGTGAGACTCTTAAGGCACAAATCAGGGGCTTCAACCTTTGTATGAAGGCAAAGCCTGTGTTCTTTCTACAACCACTCCTTTAAATGCATATTTCTGTACCGACTCTCCTCTTTCATTAAGCACTGTTAGGTGAAAAACACTTGGAGGTTCAGGGATCTTGCCTTCAAGAGCCTGACAGTCTGCTTAGGAAGAGATCCAACTAAAAGTGTAAGGCAGTGTCTGGCTTTGGAAGGAACCTCAGAGACAATAACAGGAGGAGGCTGAGCTGGGCCTGGTGCTGGGTCCTGAAGAGCACCCTTACCTGGCTGGGGTCTGTTGCCGGAGAATAGGAGTAAGCAGAGTAAGTAAAATCCTTCAGAGTAGACAGCTTTCCTACAAGCCCTTTCCCTGAGTCCCTGTTTCCATTTAGATGCCAGAGAAGAGCGGATTCCCCCCACCCATTTTTTGCAGAGGGAAAATGGAGGAAGGTAGAAGAAAGGCTCATTTTGAAGAACGTTTGGAGAGTTTGTGGTCTTAAGAAGAAATGAAGAGATGGAGAAAAACAAATTGCAGCAACTGAGGTTGTTTGCCTAGGAAAGAGAAAAAGTATGGGAGTGCAGGGTGGGATGAGGAGCCAACTTCAAAATCTCTCGTCATGGGGAATTCAGAAGTTTGTTGCATGTCCTCACACTTACTTGGAAAACATCTGGCGTGTCTTGCCCTTGAAGGACTGTTGGTTCTTTTTGGAGGAGAGGGTTTAGATTTACTCTCTTGATACCAAACAGTGGAACCAAAGGGTGAAGGCCTGATGGTAACGCGTTTCTACTCGACACAAAGAAATGCCTTTAAAGGGAGCTGCAGTCTCAGGAGGTGGTGAATCTGCTCCGAGAGTTTTCCAGCAGAGACAGGTCTCCCCCTGGGCCCCGCCCGCCAGGGAATCGGCCCCCAGGGTCGTGGCACCCGGGTCCAGGGTCTCAGGCCGGGGGCGGGGACCGGGAGCGAGCGTGCACGTGCCCGAGGCTCCAGCTGCGCGTCCCGGGCTCCCCTGGGAGCGCCGCGGGGCGGAGCGGGCCGGGGAGCGGCGACAGAGCTCTGCCGGCGGCTGCGAGCGCGGGAACAGGGCGCAGCATGTTCGCGGCTGTCGGGGGCCTCGGGGGCCTCCGGCGCCTCCGCCTGGGGCGCATCTTACGCTGGGCCCCGGGAGCGCACGGAGAAGCCGCGCCCCGGCCCATCGCGCCTCTGCGGCCTCGGGGTCTGCCCCGCTACTGCAGCGGCCGGGCGGCCAGTGGCTCTGAGCCCCAAGGTCCAGGTGAGGCCGAGCTGGGAACGACCTGAGAGGGAGGGGGTGCGGAGCGGCGGGCGAGGAGCCGGGGCTGGGGCGAGGGAGGGAGTGGAGGCGTGAGTGCGCTCGGAGCCACTGTGCCGTCGGTCAGTCGGTTCCTCCGCAGCAGGAAAGGTCCACCGGGTCCCCGCCGAGTACAAGCCTTCGCAATTCGATAAGAAAATCCTGCTGTGGACCGGGCGTTTCAAAGCGATGGAGGACATCCCGCCTCGGATCCCGTAAGTGTGGCCTGCGCGGCGGCCAGGTTTCGTGCGCGTGGGGGTGCGCGGTCGATGCACGTCCCGACCGCGGCGCGCCCTGGAAAGAAGGCGGCCGCAGCGCTGCACAGCACCTACCACCTTAAGGAAAGTACCTCCCCAGCCTCCCCCTAGTGCGGTTCAACGTCAAATGCCTTGACTGAACAGTGGGCACCTAAGCTTACAAGGAGACTGGTGAAGTTGAGCGAAACCCCAGAAGCTCAGTGGGCACTTCCACCATCGCCCAGATACCAGCCCCAGGGAGCTCAGAGCCGCAAGGCAGCGGAGTGCCAGGCCACACGGAAGGCATGGTCCGCGCGTGCACCTCGGGTGCCTGCGGGGTCCCCAGAGAGGGAGAGGGGCTCTGCCCGGGGAGCAGCTCCCTGCTCCACCCAACGAAGGCTCGTGGCTCCTGGGAGGACTATAGAGCCTCTGGGAAGAAGCCGCACCCACGCGACCTCCTATTCTGGGGCGGGAGAAGCCTGGTGTACCTGGTTCTGCAGCCCACCGAGTGCCGGGTTTACTCGGGCTAGGACCCTCGGAGCGTCAGCATCGCTGGCCTCTTCACCATCCCAAAACCGAGATAGAGGCTCGCTTAAATGATAAAACTCCAGCTGACAACTTCACCCCAAGGGTAAATTTAACCTGTAAAAACCATCTTTCTACAGTTTCAGTTTATGCAAGCCCAAAATACTTCCCAGCATTTTTTACAAGGGAGTGGATTTAAAAAAAGGGAATGAAGGAAACTAACAATAAAACCAATCTACTACTTTTTAAGCTGATCTTTTTAAAAAAAAAAATGAGACTAGAACTATAATATCAAATAAGGATTTCAGATGTCCTGTATATAATTTTTATACAATGTAATCAATGCCTAGTAGAATGAATAAAGGAAACTAGGCCTACATCTTGTTCTCCACATATTACCTACACTTTTTAAAATTTAAATTTAAAGTTACATTTGTTTAAATTGAAGTATAGTTGACACACAATGTTACATTAGTTTCAGCTGTACTTCTCTAGACTTTTATTACTTTGTAATTTACTAGTTACCAAAAGCATATCAAATAAGTGGGAAAAAAACGTGATGGGAAATGTTCGGTCAATAATGAATTCTCAAACATTTTATCCCTTTCTTGGATCAAATTATTTAATGAGGAAAGGACATGGAATTTGAAATAACACAGAATTTGAAATCTGTATTCAGCATTTATTCAACCACAGAGACACTTTTTAATATTATAAAACAAATATTGTTTTCTTTGAGATCTGTAGACTCTGAACTACAGACTTAGCCCAAAGCAGAAATTATCCTCAGAACAGCTAAAATACCATCCTTAATTTTTTGGAATTTTGAGTTTTAGTGCTATAACAGAGTAATCAATACTTCAATAATAAATAAAAATAAACTGATAACTTAAAAAAAGAATGTAAAGAACCTGCAGTATTGTAAATTAATGCTTGTCAAGAGGCAGTAGGCCCAATATTGCATTAATATAGCTCTATGTGTGAAGAGAACCATTTTATAGAAATAATTTCATTTCCCCAGGATCACAGTCAAAAGAAATGTTATAAAAAGGAGAATTTAACTTCAAATAAGATGTCTAAGAAAGGCATTGGAAACATTAAAGTATTTGAATATTTTTCATTGTGCTGTTTTCTATAATTTTTTTATTTTTTTATTATTTATTTGAGAGAGAGAGTGAGCATGAGAGGGGGGAGGGTCAGAGGGAGAAGCAGACTCCCCACTGAGCAGGGAGTCCGATGTGGGACTTGATCCTGGGACTCCAGGATCATGACCTGAACCCAAGGCAGTCGCTTAACCAACTGAGCCACCCAGGCACCCTGTTTTCTGTAATTTTTTAAAGCATTGCCGTTGAAGAGGGATATGCCTCCCAAACTAAATTTTAGACTTACAATGTGAACAGCTTTCACTTAGTATGCTCTTAATGGACATGTAATTAACAAGTGACCTATAATTTTTGTATCATACACTAATGATATTTAATAATAATGCTTTTTCTTGTTTTTTCAGCACAAACCTAATTTGGTATAGCAGATCAAAGCCAGATGGATGGGTAAAAAAGATCGTATCTTCTAGGCTCCATCTGGAACAAAAGTCAGCAACAAGTATAATCTAATAAAGTCTTCATATTCACCTGTTTGCAACTAACATCTTAAAACGTACATTAATCTGTCTCAAATTTAAGGAAAACAGGCTAGATATTGGCTTGCTGTGCTCTTTAAACTGGTGGAAAAGTTAAAAAAAATTTTTCATTTTTAAAAGAAATTGCAACTTGTCTTTCTGAAATTTTTTTTCAATGTAACCACATTCTGTTTAAACTTGACATTAGATAAGAAAGAATACTGCTGCACACATTCTCAAGAATCATTCTTTAATCATGCGTATCTATAAACTACCACTTCGTATTATTGCAAATTGTTAAAGTTTATTTCAGTATAAAAGGCCTACAGACACGATTAGGTTTGTAACCCTGCTTTGTTAAGTAGCATTGCTAAAATCTTAAACAACTTGCCTGTAACTTTATATTAATAAATAAGTCTCCCCAGTATTCAAAGAAGTATATAAAATTTCAGAATAATAAGAAAATGAAGGTGACTTTGTCTTTTTCTTCGACAAATCATTGTAATTTTGATCATTTATTTTGAAAACTTCATGCAAAAGCCACAAAGGAAACACGTTTTCTCTAATAGTGGTCCCCACAGAATGGGGATAGGATGGGAGGGGGCAAGAAGGGATCGGGAGCCCAGTGAGAAAACAAAATGAGGAAAACGAATTTTAAAAAAACCTGTTTAAAACTAAAAAGGAGGGGTGCCTGGGTAGCTCAGTCAGTTAAGGGCCCAACTCTTGGTTTCAGCTCAGGTCATGATCTCAGGGTCATGAGATCGAGCCCTCCTCAGGCTCCAGGCTCAGCACACAGTCCACTTGAGATTCTCTCTCACTCTCCCTCTGCCCCTCCCTCCCACCACCACACTCTCTCTCTCTCTCAAAATAAATAAATAAATAAAATCTTAAAATAAATAAATAAATAAATAAACTAAAAATGAAGCCCACTTAATAACAGAGGGGCCAAATGAACACGAGTCATAGACATATATAGACTTAAATTCTTACCTTTACCCTGATCTGTGACAAAAAAATGAGAGTCAGGCCATAATTTTTAGTAGTTCTATTTTGAGCAGTTAGAAACTAAATATACTACATTGTAGTTTCATGGTGACTAACATTAATTAAGACCTAAATATACCTGTCATTTGAAATTGGGAACATAATGGGCTAGCCTTTGGATGTCTTCCACATCGGCAGTTGGCATTCAGGGAAATTTGGGGAATATTTACATAATAAATGATTCTCTATCATGCCAGTGAGAAAAAAGCAGATTGCTTCAATTAATTAACAGAATACACATCTTGGTTTAGGCCAGAAATGATAGATGCTGCAAGAAACAAGGCTCGGGTGAAAGCTTGTTACATAATGATTGGACTCACCATTATCGCCTGTTTTGCAGTGATAGCCTCTGCCAAAAGGGTGAGTATCTCTTTAAAATAAAGCTGGAATGGTGAATTTTAAGAAATATTATGAGCTTTGTTCTCAATTTGGGGATTATTGCTGTGTTTTCAGTGTAAGCACAATTTCAACTTAAATACCTTGAGGCACCCATAAATATCTATCCTCCTGGAAACAATTTCTTTCATGAAAATTTGAGTCCACAAATGCAAACTACATGGGCAGACAGGAGGAACAAATGTTTATTTCCATTTATAAGATGAAAACAAAAACAGGACAGTTCATAGCCTGGTTAAAATCTGCACAAGAGGTTTGTTGTGTGAAAGTTACCCAGACTAGATTGTTCCCTAAGTCATGAACTCAATCAGAGCTGTCGTATAGAATCATGAAATCATCAGAAATGGCAAACGTTGGAAGTGATCAAGGCCGCCTTGTTTGTCTGTATCCTGTATGTGAGCCCTTTCCTTGTCATCTCCAGTACGTGTTTTCTAGAGACAAATTAAGAGCTGATTACTCTAATTGTGTTTTTTGCTTCCCCAAATCCTTTCATCTGCTGATCAGTTTTTACCATGAAGAGCAGCCCCACAAATATTGGGAGACATCTAACACATCCCCATGAGTCTTCTCTGCTCCAGTCTTAATTTCCCTATCCCTTACAACTTCCCTCTATTTTGAGCTCTCCTCTAAACACACTGCAGTTTATCAGTGTCCCTCTTCACTGTGGCATTTGCAACGGAACCCATCAGAGCACCACTGTAACTTCCTTGTTTGTGAACTGCGCCCTGGAAGCGCAGCCAGAGTTGGAACTAAGTTTTGGCAGCCATCACACAGAAGAGTTTGCTTGGATCCGTACATCTTCACTCTCTGGGCGTGTGCAGCCGATTACCATTCTCCCTCCAACTTTTCAGGTTTTTGAGAGTATTTGAGCCCACTCATTCACATAGGGACTGAGGCTGTAAGCTTACTGATGTCATGTACATATCCATTCATTTCTATTAGCATGGCAGAGAACGTGTGCTTTGAAATGATTCTCATCAAAGGGGAAATTTCTTAAATATTTCTTAAATATTCAAACATAGAAATAAAGAAATTTGGTCATCTCTTGTTTATAACCTACTGTAGATAAAATGACTGTCCACCAAGGTGATGATTCTCTAGCTCCTAAATGACAGACTAGAGCCTGATATTGTCTGGACCCTCCTTGTTTTATAATATCTTCTCTTTGTTCATTATGCTCCATCCACACTAGTTTTTTTTTTTTTTTTGCTTTAAAATATTTTATTGGAATCCTTCCGATAAAAACAAGTATTTATGTTAAAGAAATTTAACATAAATTTTGTAATGTTCAATTAACATAAATTTAAGTAATACTTAAGCATCTCAAAATTTCTGGGCAGTTTCTTTCCTCCAGTAAGTTGACAGCTGCTCACACAGGGTAATGCAGGAAAGCTAGATGGAAGCTCCTAGGATCTGCCCAACACCAGATAAGAGATATCCTCTGCGTTAACAAAACCCGTAGTAGCCAGGAAGAAAGGACGCAGCTCTTCACTTCTCATCACAGCCTGTAGTTTCAAGTGGCAGGAGCCATTACCTAGGCATCACAGACATCTCTCCACAGCATCTCTCCCAGAGGGCGAATTCCAAACTTCAGCCCTTCGGCTACCTAGGCTTCCTTCTTTCCCCTCACCTTGCCATAGCTGGCTTATTCTCCCTCTGGTCAGAGACCTTCCCTGACCACCCCCTCTAAAATGGCCTTGCCCAAGTGCTCACTATTTTATCATCTTCCCAGCTGCTCACGAGTAAGCCATTATACATCAGCAATCCTCTTGACTCCACTTTAAAATATACCTACCATTGGACCACTCCTCACCATCTCTCATGATACCACCCTGGTCTGAGATAACTAACATCTGTTGCCTAATGGATTGCAAAATCTTCTAATGGGTCTCATGGTCTCCCTCTTGCTTCTCTCCAATTCTTTTGTTTTAAATAATCAATGCATATGCTTTAACTGAGACTGTGATAGATGGAGGTGGAGAAAAGTTTAGCAATTTGAGATATATTTGGGGAGGTAGAAAGGGTAGAACTTCGAAGTAAATTTGATGTGGGAAGAAGAAAGAAAATGGAAGACAGAAACCAAAAAGTCTGGGTTTTTTACTTCAGCACCTAGGTGGATGGTACCACCATTTGTGGAGATGTGTAAAGCTGGGGAAAGAACTGGTAGGCACGACAGGCAAAATACACTAAGTTCCGTACTGTGGATATATTAAGTGTGAGGGGCGGATTAGGCATTCAACAGTATCTATTAATTTTTTTTATTCTGCTAAGGACTTTGTACACTCTTCAGTCTAAGGACCTATATACAGTTTCCCTCACTTCTGAAAAGTCTAAGCTGTCATAACTTCATATAGGGCCCCTTCACCCATTCTGTCTATTCTTTCCACCTACTATGCATGTGTGTTGGAACTTCTAATTCGATTCTCCATGTCTCAACTTTTTTTCTATTTTTGGTATCTGTATCTCTGTATTGCACTCAGACCTATTTTCTAGCTAGAGGTTTTTTGTTTTGTTTTGTTTTTTAAGATTTTATTTATTTATTTGAGAGACAGACAGTGAGAGAGAGAGCACAAGAAGAGTGAGGGGCAGAGGGAGAAGCAGACTCCCCACTGAGTGGGGAAACCGATGTGAGGCTCAATCCTGTGACTCCAGGATCATGACCTGGGCCGAAGGCGGACGCTTAACTGACTGAGCCACCCAGGCATCCCTCTAGCTAGAGTTTTTACATCCCAGTTATGATGCTGATCATCTTATCTTTTCAGAGGTGATTCCCCCCCCCCCCGCCCCCAGATAAATGCCTACTTTCCTTGCCAGTTCCTTGGGCTAGTAAGAGGAATTCTAGTCATTTCAGTGAAGTATCTGATACTTCCAACCCCAGATCCAAACTCTGGACTCACCTTTTGGGGGTAGAGATTAAACTCCCAGCTCACAGCTATTAAAACCAGTATTTTTGGGGCGCCTGGGTGGCTCAGTCAGTTAAGCGTCTGCCTTCGGCTCAGGTCATGATCCCAGGGTTCTGGGATCGAGCCCCGCATCGGGCTCCCTGCCTGGTGGGAAGCCTGCTTCTCCCTCTCCCATTCTCCCTGCTTGTGTTCCCTCTCTCACTGTGTCTCTCTCTGTCAAATAAATAAACAAAATCTTAAAAAAAAAAAAAAATTAAAAAACCACCACCAACAACAAAAAAAACCCCAATATTTTCCCCTAATGCCCCCTGCCTGAAACCATTCCTTCCCATCCTGGCCTCAGTCCTTCTTATTACCCACCAATTCTTGCCTTTTGAGTTCTTTCCATTTCAGATACCTGAGGATTTCCCTTTCTTGATTTTGAACATAACTATTTGAAAATATTTTTATTTTTTTATCCAAAAAATATGTTTTTGTGTGCCAAGAGAGCCAGGGCAGATTTCTGATGTCAGTTGTCCTATTGACTAGAAGTCTCGCAACTTACATAATTTTTTTTCTATACCAAAGGATTACTTTTCTTGGATACTATTTGTGACAGATGTTTTAAGTTACTTTTCTCCTTTTCACAGAGTATCTGCTATGTATGTCTATCTGAAACACAAATCCTTTCCAGTGGAAATGATGCTTTGCTTTGTTTTTTGTTTTTTATTTTTTTATTTTTCAGGCTGCAGAACGACATGAATCCTTAACAAGTTGGAACCTGGCAAAGAAAGCTAAGTGGCGTGAAGAAGCTGCATTGGCCGCACAGGCGAAGGCCAAATGAAATTCTAAGTGACACAGTGTTAATCAGAGGATCATTACTATTATCAAAAACAATAAAAGATAGGTAAAATAGAATATTTAACAAAATAATTGCCATGGTTTTATTTGGTAAAGAGAAGCACAAAGTCTTTTTATTTTTACTTTTTAGTAAAATCTTACTGAAGTGGAACTGTATTCAGAAAAGTGCACAGAAGTGTATATAGCTTGATACATATTTACATAGTGAACACACCTGCATAACCACCTCCCAGGTCAAGATGCGGAACACCAGTAACATCTCAGAAACCTCCTTTCTGCCTTCTGTCATTCATTACCCTCCAAAGGTAATCATTGCTATGTTTTGTCACCATAGGTTAGTTCTGCTTGTTTTTGAACTTTATGTAAATAGAATTACACAATATGCACTTGTGAGGATGGATTCTTATACTCAACATTATGTTGTGAGATCCATCCACAAATTTTGTGTAGCATGAGTTTATTCATTTTTATTTTGTTATAGTATTCCATTGTATGAATATGAGTCAGTTTATCTGGGTATTTGTTCCAGTTTTTGGCCAAGACAGATAATGCTATAATGAGCACTCTGTGTATGTCATTCACTAAGCGTTCTTTAAAATCTAAACTAATTTTCAACCAAAGTACCACTATATTTGGGTAGGACTCTTACATTGATTGAGAGGAATGTAAAACTATCAACTTTAGATTTTGTTAAGTTAAATATATATGTTAAGGTTTCTAGGGTAACAGGAAAATATGAACTCTCAAACAAGTAGAGATTTAAAAAAAAAAATAGATGACTGACTATAGTCAAAAGGCAAAAAAGGGGGAAGGGAAAGAAAAAGAGAATAGAAAAAAGAGAAACAAGACAAAATAACATGGTCAAAATGAATCCAGATATACTGGTAGTCAGAATAAAAGGATACTACTAGAACAATAGAATACTGTATAGACCGTTATGAGAGCTAAGATTTATAGAATAAAAAATGGGAATTTTGTCAATGGAGAAATGAAACCAAATGGACACCTAGCTTCAATACATTAACTTTGCTAAAGCTGGCTGATTCATCAGTGGAGAATTAAACCAAACTATCAGCCGGTTATTTTATCTTTTAAGGCAGAATTGCCTTATGGCCAATTAGTTAGGCTGTAAAAGATTTGAAGGGAAAATGTTTATGGCAAAGATGTTTACAGAAAAATTACCTATAACAGAGATCGGGAGCAGGACTTCTGTTGTTAGTCCTCTTTTGTTTTAATCACATCATTTTATTAACCAATCTGTTCCCTGTCACCTATTTTAACAGTAAATCCCTAAACCAAAGGTTTTGTGCTCTTTCATTCTATAAATTGACTGCTTTTTTGGATGATGGCCATTCTCTAGTGCATTGTACAGAAGATTTCACCATGAAAAGCTGTGATTGAACCTTCAATCTTACCACATTTTCATCTTGGCATAATAAGGCTGCCATGTCTTCAGCTTTCAGCATTAAAGTCCATTGTTCCCACCATAACAACTGAAAAAGAAAACATTTTTTCTTTTTTTTTTTTTTAAGATTTTATTTATTTATTTGAGACAGAGAGAATGAGAGAGAGAGAGAGCACATGAGAGGGGGGAGGGTCAGAGGGAGAAGCAGGCTCCTTGTTGAGCAGGGAGCCCGATGTGGGACTTGATCCAGGGACTCCAGGATCATGACCTGAGCCGAAGGCAGTCGCTTAACCAACTGAGCCACCCAGGCGCCCAAGAAAACATTTTCCGTTAGGTTTCAACTGGTTATGTTTTATTTAAATTCAGTCACCACATAAGCTGAAAATAAAATTTGTAATAACTATTATTCTGGTTTTTTAACACATAAATATACAAATTCTCACTTGAACTTGAAAAATGTTATACTAATTCTAAATTTGTATGCACAAAGTAATGTAGCATCTAAATACATAAAAAAACAGAACTACAAGGGAAAAATGGACAAGCCCACCATTATCTTGGGAAATTAACACATCTCTCTTAGAGACTGACAAATTCCACTGACTAGTAAATATATAAAAGATGTGAATCAATAATACACATTCTTTTTTAGCATGCATGGAATTTTCACTAAAACATCACATACTAAACCATAAAGCACATTTCATCAACTTTTGAACTTCATGCAATCATATTGCAACTTAGAAATTAATAGGATGATGTTTTTATTCACTTGTTTATTTATTGTCATAAGGTTTTTAAAGTGTGATTTTCTAAATGACTCATAGGTCAAAGAGTAAATCATGATAGAAATTTAAAAATGCTTAGAACTGAATATTAAGAAAAAGCTATATATCAAAACTTGTGGAATGTACTTGAAGTGGTAATTCAAAGTAAATTGTTAGCCTCAATATGCTTTTCTTAGAAAAGAAAGGTTTATAACAAATGTATTAAACATCCCTAGAAATTCGAAAAAGAAATATAGAATAAATCCAAAGGGAATAAAGGATTGGAAATTACAAAATTAAGAGTAGGAACTAACAAAATAAATAAAAACATAGAATATAGAGGGTTGATTTAACTGAATTTGGCAGAGTCTTCAAGATAAAAGATAAAAAGTATAAAAAACAGTTTAGAAATGATAAAAGGGATGAAAGCCAAGGTACAACAGAGATATTAAAAAGAACGTTATGAATTGGTATGCCATCTTCTGCTCTGGCCAAAATGGAGTAATAGGGATAAGATATACTCTCTTGCCTGAAACAACTAAAAAATTGGACAAAAACATGAAACAACAATTTCCAGACATTGGGCATCTAGCAATGAAGGGCAGTGATCTGTGAAATAGAGAAAATAAGTTAGTTGGACCTGGTAATTGCTCCACTTTACTGCCTAAAGAGTTTCAAGACTACATGGCATAGACGGGAAACCTGGGTGGAACCTAGAAGTTTCTCAGAGTTGAGGAGAAGAGTTAGGAGTCCAGGGAAGATAAGACAATTAGATTTCACAGGCTAGGGAACCAAAGTGAGAGAGCTGTACAGAGAGCTCTAGAGATCTGCAGCTGAGTGTTGATGACCACAAGTGACCACTACACGTGGTCATGTAAAGAACAACGTGAAAGAACAAGGTGAAACAATTTTTGGAGCTCACACATGGCCAAGAATAGTTTGAGTTCCACCAGCCAAATTAGAAACTCTCATATTTGACAGAGAAGCAGAGTACTTGGAATGGTATTACCTCAGTAGTAAAATAAAGGCTGTTCTGTGCCTGCCTTACAAAGTTTAAAAGCAAGACCGTAAAGTATCAAATTGTCTTCAAGTAACTTCATTGTGTCCCATAACAAAGCTTAAGAATAGATGTAGGAAACCCAATATCTAATAGCCAACAGTCACATTCACAATGCCTGGTATCCAATAAAAAATTACCAGACATGAAAAGAATATATGCAAAATGGAAAATACAAACCATAATGAAGAAAAAGAATAAAAAGAAACAGACCAGATGATAGAATCAGCAGATAAGGACAACATAACAGCTATAATCATACTTGCTGTGTTCAACAGAGTACAGGAAAGCTTGAGTATAAGAAACATGGGAGATATGAAACAGACCCAAGGAGAACTGCTAAAGATAAAATATACAAAGTCCGACATGAAAAATACACTAATGGAATTAAGAACAAATTAGACATAACAGAAGACAAAATTAGTGAGTTTAAAGACCTAATTACCCCATCCCCCCAGCCAGCTCCCCTCCAGCAACCCTCAGTTTGTTTCTTATAGTTAAGAGTCTCTTATGGTTTGCCTCCCTCTCTGTTTTTGTTTTATTTTTCCTTCCCTTCCTCTATGCTCATGCTTTGTTTCTTAAATTCCATAAATGAGTGAAATAATATGGTATTTGTCTTTCTCTGACTGATTTATTTTGCTTAGCATAATACCTTCTAGTTCTATCCACATTGTTGCAAATGGCAAGATTTCATACTTTGTAATGGCTGACTAATAGTCCATTGTGTCTTTGTCCTTTCATCTGTCGAGGGACATCTGGGCTCTTTTCCTACTTTGGCTATTGTGGACATTGCTGCTATAAACATTGGGGTGCATGTGCCCATTTGAATCACTATTTTTGTATCCTTTGGATAAATACCCAGTAGTGCAATTGCTGGGTGATAGGGTAGTTCTATTTTTACCTTTTTGAGGAAACGCCATACTGTTTTCCAGAATAGCTGCACCAGTTTGCATTCCCACCAACAGTGTGAGAGGGTTCCCCTTTCCCCATATCCTCACCAACATCTGTTGTTTCCTGAGTTGTTAATTTTAGCCACTCAGGAGGGCACTTGATGTAATGAGCACTGGGTGTTACATGCAACTGATGAATCACTAAATTCTACCCCTGAAACAATACACTATGTTAACTAAATTGAATTTAAATTTAAAAAAATAAAGACAAAGCAATGAAAACTACCCAAACACATAGAGAAAAAGAAATGAAAAAAGCATCAGTAAGCTGTATGACTATTTTGAGAAGCCTAGTATAAGTGAAATTGGAATTGAAAAACTATTTGAAGACGTAATGGTTGAAATGTTTCCAAAATTGATGAAAACTATAAACTCATAGACCCAAGAAGCTCACCTACCTGCAAGAACAAGAAACATGAAAAAAGGCAAACCAGGACACATCATAACCAAATTGCTTCAAATCAGTGATGAAGAAAAAAATTTAAAAGCAGCCAAAGAAAAAGTTAACATTACTTACAAAGGAACAAAGATAAGAATGATAGAAAAATTGTTGTCAGAGAAAGGCAAGTCAGAAGACAGTGGAGCAACATCTTAAAAGAACAAAATACATCTAGAATTCTATACTCAATAGAATTGCCTGGGTGACTCAGTTGGTTACACATATCTGACTCTTGATTTCAGCTCAGGTCATGGGCTGTGGAACCTGCTTAAGATTTTCTCTCTTCCAGGGTGCCTGGGTGGCTCAGTCGGTTAAGCGTCTGCCTTCAGCTCAGGTCATGATCCCAGGGTCCTGGAATCGAGTCCTGCATCAGGCTCCCTGTTCAGTGGAGAGCCTGTTTCTCACTCTGCCTACTTGTGCTCTCTCTCTGTCAAATAAATAAAATCTTAAAAAAAAAAAAAAAAAAGATTTTCTCTCTCCCTCTTAAAAATCTTTCAAAAATGAAGGTGAAGTTAAGACTTAGGCAGGGGCGCCTGGGTGGCTCAGTCGTTAAGCGTCTGCCTTCCGCTCAGGTTGTGATCTCAGGGTCCTGGGATCGAGCCCCGCATCCGGCTCCCCGCTCCGCGGGAGGCCTGCTTCTCCCTCTCCCCTCCCCCTGCTTGTGTTCCCTCTCTCGCTGTGTCTCTCTCTGTCAAATAAATAAATAAAATCTTTAAAAAAAAAAAAAAAAAGACTTAGGCATACAAAGGGTGATGGAATTCACCACCAGCAAACAGAATGCAAAAATATTAAAAGTCCTTCATGTAGAAGGAAAATGATACCAGATGGAAATCTATATCTACACAAAGAATTGAAGAGCACTAGAAATGGTAACTATGGGGGCAAATATAAAAACTTTATAATTTTTAAACCTCTTTTAAAACAATAGACTAAAGTAAAAATTTATGACTAAACCATGAACGTATTATGGGATTTATAACATATAGAGAAGTAAAATGTATGAAAACAATAGGACAGAGGCAGAGAAGGAGAAAATGGAAGTATATTTAAGTTGCTTATAACAGTATTGTCAAATAGAAAAATAATGCCACCTATGAAATTTATAATTTTCTAATAGCCATGTTAAAAAGTAAAAAATAATCAGTAAAATTAACTTTGATGGAATTTAATCCAAAATGGCCAAAACAGTATTTTAGCAAGTAATCATAATATAAACATTATTAACATCTTTTGCATTTTTTCCTTTTTAAATTTTTGAGATCCAATGTAGACTTTACATCTCAGTTCAAAGGCTAAATTTTGATCGGAAATACTTGATCTATATTTAGACTTCATAAAATGTATAGGAAAAAAAAAAGATTCCCTTACCCAAGTTGTTCCAACTATACTTAGGTTTTCTAATAAAAGTAAAGTTATCAGTTTTTATTTTTAACTTGATTAAAATAATATTAAAAGTTCAATTTCTCAATGGTACTAGGCATATTTCAAGCGCTCAAAAGTGCAGTGTGATATGTGATATGCTTCCATATTACTTAAGAGTAGCCAAAATTAAAGATGCCTATTTTAAAGCCGAAAGCAACCAATAGAAAATAAAAAACAAATATAGATTTACAGCTAATAAGTCAAAAAGGAGATGAAATGGAACCCTAAAAAATACTTAATCCAAAACTAGGTAGAAAAGAAAAAGCAGGCCAAAAAAAAAGGGACAAAAAGCCTGATGGTAGGTCTAAACTAAATCAATAATCATGATAATTGTTAATGATTTATAAACACTCCAGTTAAAATGCAGATATTATCAGAATAAAAACGCAAGACCTCTTTGTTGCCTACAAGAAATCTTTATAAAGGAGGAAATTAATTAAAATTTTTACTTTTGGGCACCTGGGTGGCTCAGTTGGTTAAGCAACTGCCTTCGGCTCAGGTCACGATCCTGGAGTCCTGGGATTGAGTCCCGCATTGGGCTCCCCCCTCGGCGGCAAGTCTGCTTCTCCCTCTGACCCTCCTCCCTCTCATGCTCCCTCTGTCTCATTCTTTCTCTCTCAAATAAATAAAATCTTTAAAAAAAAAAATAAAAGTTTTTACTTTTTAGAAGGAAAAAATATACCATGCAACACTAAGTAGGAGTAGCTATAGTAATATCAAAGTAGATTTTAGAACAAAGAATATTATCAAACATAAAGAGGGTTATTTGATAAAGGGGACAACTCATGATAACCAACGTGTGAAAACAACCCAAATGTCCATCAACCAATGAATGGATAAATAAAATGTGTTATATCCATACAATGGAATATTACTCAGTAATAAAAAGGAATGAACTATTGATATATGCTACAACATGGACAAACATTGAAAACATTATGCTAAATGAAAGAAGTGAGTCTCAAAATAAGATGTTCTACAATTGATTGTGGTGATAGTTACACATCTGTATGAATATAGAAACCACTGAAACCATTGAATTGTGTACTTTAAGTGGATAAATTATATGGTATGTAAGTAAATAACTCAATTAAAAAAATTTTTTTTAAAGAAAGCAGCATGTCCTTGATACCTGAACAGGGAAAATTTAATGTAAAAAGATTAGTAATGAGGGATTGGCTACTAGAGGTAAAGAGAAGTCAGATAAATAACAGAAGCAGTTGTAGGGAACAACCACTATGTCCAAGGAAGGAATGAACTTGGAATAGGGCCCTCTCCTCCAAGGCTAAGATTCAGACCTCATTGGTATGTAGCTTTCCTGGATGGCAGCTAGGTTCTTTAGGTGTCTCAGGCTGAGGCTGGCAAACAGAAAACTGTCCACTGAGATGCCAACAAAACTCACCAGGAAGTTGCTCTCAGGGGTGCTGGAGGAACTCCCTAGAATGTTTGCTTGCAAGGTGCTGCTTAATTTTACTGGAAGTTGCCCACTGGGGTGCCTGCAAGGCTCACTGCAAGCCTGCTGGAGCACCAGTGAAACAAGCTGGGCAACTACCTACTGGCTGTTTGTGCAACTTGCTAGAAAACCAGATGGAGGGGCGGGGCACCTGGGTGGCTCAGATGGGTCCTGGGATCAAGCCCCGCATCAGACTCCCTGCTTGGCGGGGAGTCTGCTTCTCCCTCTCCCTCTACTGTTCCTCCTGCTTATGCTCTCTTACTCTGTCAGATAAATAAATAAAATCTAAAAGAAAAGAAAAAAACAGATGGGTTACTGGGGTAACTCTCCAGTGAGCTGCCCATAAGAGTGCCAACTGACCTTGCTGGAAGCTGATTGGAGGTGCCAATGAAACTTACCAGGAAGCTGCCTGCAGAAGTACCACTGCAACCACACTGGAGGTGAACCCCGGAAGACTTCTGCATGGTGGCTGGGCATCACAGGAGCAAAAACTAAGAAAAGCACACTTGGAAGAGGTCAGGACACTTCTTCCTCCTTCAATGTCTCTCCAGTACCTTTTACTGACAAAGCTTAACATCATGCCACTTGGCAAAGGAGAAATGTTTACAGGGTCCAGTACCAATATCACAAAGTAGGTTGAGGAGGGGTGCATTTAGAGCTTAAAAGCAATAAAATGGTAAATGACATATTGGGTTTATCTTAAAATAGGTTCAATACTGGAAAGTCTATTTTTTAACATATTAACAATGGAAAACCATATGCTTATTCATGATGCAGAAAAAACACCGGATGAATTTCAACTCCATTCGAGTTAAAAACAGAACAAAATAAAAACCTTACACTAGGAATAAGAATACTTTTTAAAGCTGACAAAAACTATCTACAAAAACAGTCAATTCTCATTACTCATGGGAGTTATCGTATAAAGTTGCTGCAAACACTGAATTAGCAAGTACTAAATCATTACTCCTTGGGGAAATACAGGGTTAGATTCCTGAGAGCCTCTGGTAGCATTTTTGTCAACTAAATACATAATCTGTTCTGTGTGTGTTTCTGCTTAAAGACTATATATATGATTCATTAACACTGAACTCACAGCCTACAGAACCGTAACTCATGCCTAAACAAAACCTAGCTAACATAATGTTTTTTGTTAAGACACATCACTGTTTTCTTGTACTTAGGAACACTAGACAGCACTTCAGCATATTTGGAGGCCGTTTTAAACAGAAAAAAAAAAAAAGGTGCAAGAAACGTAGCACTAAATACATCAGGAAAGGATAGTTGTTTATAGTATGAAAGCTGAAATAAGAAAGCAGAGCACTGTTTTGTTCAACCTCAGCTGGGAACATGTGCCCTGGGTGACTCAATTTTTTCACCACTCTACACAATGTCCACAAATAACCTTGAAAATGCCCTGAATTTTGATTTTGGGTAGGCAAATTTGATAATAAAGAATCTGCAAAAAGCAAGGGAAACTACACTGACTACATCATATTTTGTGGTGCAACATTAAAGATGTTAAAAAAAATAAGAACAAGTTTAAAATGCCTGCTACTATTACTTCTAACCAATATTGTACTAGAGATACTACATAATAAAATAAGAAAAAGAAACAAAGATTTGAAATGAATGCCATTATTCAGTTACTATTGTCTACAGACACCCCAAATCATCTATAAATTGGAATTAATTTAGCAAGATTGTTAACGTGATTAATATATAAAATTCAATTACATTTCTACACCCCAGCAGCAAGTTGGAAAATTTTAGGTAACAAAAGATAACTGTTTTACGACAATGAAAAACATAAGGAAGTTTTACCTTGGAGTAAACTTTAAAAATGTGAATGATCTTTGTAAAGAAAACTACAAAAAAAATTTTTGAAATACAGTAAGGAAGCTCTAAGTAAATGGTAAGCTATAACTTGTTCATGGATAGAGTTAGTATCATTAAGATGTTAATTCCTCCAAAACTATCCTCTAGATTTTCATCCAAAAACACTATGGGGCTCTTAACCGAATTTGAGAAGTGAATTCTTTATGTGAAAATGCAAAGAGCTATGACAATCCTGAAGAAGAACAAAATAGAAGAGTTACCTTATCAGATAATCATGATGTAGTCACAAAATGGAATAGTATACAGCAAAGAAAATGAACCACAGACGTATACATCAATGTGAATGCATCTCAAAAGATGTTAACATTGAGCTAAAAAAAATAATGGAGTACGTAAAATATCCCATTTTATACATTTCAAAGACAGGGAAGGGAAACTATTTTAGGGATACATAAACATGAGATAAAACAATGAGGAAAAGCATAGGAATTATTAACATAATCCAGAGTAATGGTTACAAAGGACTGATAATTTAAGTTGGGTGGTGAATATGTAAGCGTTCATTTTGTTATTCAAACTGTCTTCTTTCACATTATTCTCTTTGTGTATATTTTATAATAAAACAATTTAAAAGATGGAATGCTCAGAAGATGGTGAGTCACGTCAAAACCCTAAATAAAGTGTATTAAATTTTGTCATGCTATTTTAGATTTTAAAAACATGTTAACCGTAACTGAAAAAGAACAGGAGAGATCCCTCAAAAGTAGCCTGTAAGTTTAAAACATTCAATTTTTAAATAACAGGCACCTTTGGGCATTACACATTAAATTCCCTCAACTGCCTACTGTCTCCAAATTAAAATGGTTGTGCATTAACTACTGAGCGTTCCAAGTTGTTTATTTCGTGGGGTTGCCCCCAGTCAACATTTTAGTTCTGGTGGTGCTTTACAGCAATTATTTCAAAGTTCTATTTCATACCAGAATGGAAAACTGAAATGTTAAAGTGCTATTAATAATGATATGATGTGTGTTTCTTAAAACTTAAGCTACTGAAACAAATACAAAAAATGTTTGATGTGCTAAAAGGGGGAATCATGTGCTCACTGAACTTAGTCAACTCTTTGATATGAAAGGAAAGGAAATTAAAGAACTCTTAATCATAGGAAACAAAGAGGGTTGCTGGAGGGGAGGGAAGTGGAGGGATGGGGGAATTGGGTGATGGACATTAAGGAGGGCAGTGATGTAATGAGCACTGGGTATTATATAAGACTGATGAATCATAGGCCTGTACCTCTGAAACCAATAATATATGTTAATTAACTGAATTTAAATAAAAAATGTTTAAAAGTTTTAAAAAAAGAACATATATAAAATTGAGCAAACACATCATTAAAGGATGTACTTAGGAATTTCTGGGAAGGGAATGCCACTGCATATTTAAGTCTTTTGATTGACCTGTACATTTTATCTTCATACATTTTCAGGAATTCATTTGTCACTAGAATTGCAGACTGCCTTACTGAGAGTAAGGTACCCTAAAAATAACCGATCCAATTACTTTCACTACTGATTAACATAGTTTCAAATACTGAAGGAAAAGCTAGGCAAAGCAAAACATAGTAGCAACAGAAGAAAACAAAAATATTAGGCTAGGGAGGCTTAGGCTTGGCTACGGTGTGGACCATGTATCCCAGAGTTCATTAATAAATTAAACCGGACATTCCCTCTGATTTCTGTTTATCAGGTTTAAAACTCTACCCCTTAAATAAATGCATTATATTGCATTAAAATAACAGTAAAGGGAAAAATAATCTCAAAACATGTGAATGTCTGGTAACTTCCAAAGCTTGAAATACAAAGACAAATTTGATATATAGCAGAATATATGTTCTAAAATAAAAGCAACATACTGTTTTATCGGATATGCTACAAACAACAATCTGACTGGTTTTAGAAAGTGGATGGAATTATAATCAATGAGGGCATCGTTTTTGTTCCATTAGGAATACACCATCCTGAGAACAAATGAAACAGACACATTTATATAAATGCAACTGTAAAATAGTATTTTATTATTTTTAATATAGTGCTGTAACATTTCATAATATTGCATACTGCTCAAATGTTGGTTTATTTAGTTAGGCAAGAATATCCTCCCCTCATCCCACTCCCCAATTCAGAATTTAAAGACACATTATCCTTGTAGAGCCCTACCATATTGGCTCCTAATGTCACATTTCATAAAACAGTAATGCTATGAACTAAAATGAGTAAAGGTTAACAACAATTACTTTGATTTCACAGTTTCACAAAGCAGCCAGTAGATTGTTGAATTCAGAACAGCAACAAAAATTCACTAAGACTTTGTATTAGAGTTACCTTTTCCATAATGCTCCTTCTTAAGAAAAAATATGAGGCAAAGGTAATGCTTCTTTTAGTCCTTTATTCAGTAAATCAACTTTACCTTGCAAATAAGTTTTACAGTTACCAAATGATGTTATTTCTGTGCCAGCAGATTTTTTATGTGTGTGGGGGGGGTTTTTGTTGTTGTTGTTGTTTTTGCTTTCTTGTTCTGGTGCTACCAGTTAAGTGAACAAAATGACACTAAAAATTAAGTTCTAGGAACACCTTTCAAAATAAAACTTGTTAAAGAAAACCAGGCTAGTGAGTCAAGTACTTACAAATATAAAACAAGCATAATTGCATAGATTAACTAGTACAAATTCAAATTCAGACAAAATAAAACAATGAATTTAATTAAATAAATGTAAAAGGCTCTTTAAGTGTTTTGTTTTTTGCATTAATGTTGCATGTGTTTCCCCTTTACAAGATGTTTTAATTTTTTTTTTTTTTTTGGCACAGTTTCTCTTGAATTTAAATATATCTTATTAGGAAAGCAAGATTAAAAAAAGAAATTTTTTTCCATAAGGGTAAGTGAAGATTAATGAAAATATATTTTGGAGCATTTTAAATATTTTATTTGAAAAGAGTAGCCATATATAAAAAAAATTTTAGTAACAAAGTATTTGCTAGTCTTGGTTCAATGAAGTCATCATCATCATGTCCCATAGCTGGTCCCAACTATTAGACAGAAACTCCCTCTTGCATTCAAATCTAATCAAATTAATTACCCAATAACAAATCTAAGAAATTAAATATAATTCTAAATTTAGATGCTTAAAATATAGTCATACTCTGTATTTAGAGATACAAGGTTTGTTTTACTGGCAAAATTTAAAAATTATCCCCTCAAAAATCATTTTATATGTGTGTGGGTATGTACACACATATATATTATTTTTCCTTCTATAAGAACCATTTTGTTTGAAAGACTTGGCTTAGATATTTTTTAATGTGACTACAGGGTCCTCAAAAGAAAAGCAGGCACAGCTGGTTAGTTTATGAATTATGCTGCATTATCAAGTTCGGTTAGAAAGAGTGGAATACCCTGTCACCTGATACTTAGAACCATCTGTACCACAAAAAAATGTTTATCTCATAAATTCACCATCAATTTGGTAATCTTTGATATAACTACCCTGTTCTTTTGACTATACATAATGCAAAAGAAAAACTTTTTATACTAAACTTTATAACTTCCACTACAATAAAATGGGCACAGATACAATCCTCTACTTAACAATATAAAAGAGGTTTGGCAGATACAGTCAGCATTATGGACACCATTTAAACCTGTATTTTATAGCTGTAGGTTTTAAGTGTCTTGCCAAAAGCATAATTTCATGATACATAATTTACAAAGTGTCATACTATTTAAAAGTACTCCTATATACAATTTCTTCTTGTAACATGCCTCTGATTTCCAGCAGAAACATTATAAATGCGATCATAAATGAAATCTTTCTTTACAGAATAGACTATGAATCATATCAAAAATGCTTTAGTTCCCATCTTAAAACAGTTGTAAATAAGTATTTTAGGTATATAATTGGAAGTGTAAATAGCCTGCATATAACTATAAATGAAAAGACTGAGTTCAACAGTACCATATCTGCTTAGAAAGCTCTACCAAGTACAGCACTGTGAGAATAACACACAGACAACATTTACATATGTATCTATAAATAAATATATATATACTTTTTCTACTGAAACTTTTTTTAAAAGCTTCATGTTTTGAAGAGGTTTTTGCTGTTAATACATAAAACACATACATTATATTGACCAATCTGATACAAATGTAATTTAATACACTGATTTACAAGCAGCAGTATGGCCCTCCCAAGTATTATGAAAAATGAAAAAAAAATTCCTAATATAGATTTCAACTATATTAAAGAATCCTTAGCAATTTTCATTAGTGTCATCCTTTAGTGTCCAAACATTAAGAGCATTTAATAAAATTTAACACATTAACAAGGTGATTTCTTCAGGATAATTTTGTCAAAGTACCTAAGTTTATTATTACACAAAAAGTGAAACTTTTCAATTACTGCTCTGAAAAAATCAGAGAAAGAATTACAGTATTATTTTTGCTATGCAGCACTGCTTTAGATTCATGATGGCATCTCTATCATGATGCTTTTTAAAATGAAGAGTGAAAAAATAATAAAACACTATTTCAAAAATGGTAGCATATTTGGTCAAAATACAAAATATACTAATATAATAGCATTTACATGTTAAAAACACAAATATTTAAATGTTGTGTAATCATTTTAATGTGTTCAACATGAAGAACAGCTTTTCTCTTCACAATTGCCACATTTTAATTGATTATCAGTACAATACTTACATGTTTTATAAATAAATTTTACAGGTTTTCTGTTGTAATTTTTTTTTTTGCAAAGTATAACCTACAGCACAGTGATTTATAATTTAAGGTAATAGATATTTTCACATTCTAATTTAGCTTTTACACTATTTCATGCTTCTGAAGCTTTTTTGTTTTTGCTTCAAGATAGAGGTAGATTTAGTAGATTGGACGTGTCAGACTTACTGCCAAAATGCAATTATCAGCTGTACTGCTAATGTGCAGTTTCCAAGATGCTAGAAAAAATTCAGAACCATATGTAATACTTTACCCAAAGTTCTCCTTTTCAAGCTTAAGTTACTAAATAATTTCATATGTATTTAACTGCTCACAAATAGTTACAAAAAATAGACAAAACAATAAAAACACAAATATAGGTACACCAAAATAAAAACAAAACTATAATGAAAGATTGCATCTGAATGGAAACTTTTTTGTTTTGCTTTTTAAAAGTGCATCAACTTTTTCTTTTCTGTTCTAAGTAAAAACACATCAAACATTCCTACTGACATTGTAACAAAGAAGGTATCTCTGAAACTATCCTTTGTAGCCATATATTTTTCCTCCACCAAGTTAAAGTTGAAACCCTTCCATTGGTGCTTCCTGCTGCTGAAACACGAACTGTTGCTGACTTTCATCCACCTGAGGTACAATGCTGGGGTCATCTTCCTCTACACCAAAGTAATGTTCAATCAGATCAAAAGCCTTTTGGTAAATTTCCTGATTTTCATGGCTTTGCAGAAATTCAATTTTATCCAGACCTGTTTTATACATATATATATATATATATGAAGAAAATTGTTACTCAAGTTTCATCAGATATTTGAACCAAAATAATGAATCAATAGCATCTGTCAGTCCATCAGCAATGGGGTTGTTATTCTTATCTAATTTTTGCATATACTGATAGCCAACACCACTTATGTCTTAAACTTCAAGAATGACAGCGTAAGGCAGTGTGGTATGAGGAAATAGCACAGGCCTGGGAATAAAAAGATCACAGGGGCGCCTGGGTGGCTCAGTCGTTAAACGTCTGCCTTCGGCTCAGGTCATGATCCCAGAGTCCTGGGATCGAGCCCTGCATCGAGCCCCTCATCGGGCTCCCTGCTTGGCGGGAGGCCTGCTTCTCCCTCTCCCACTCCCCCTGCTTGTGTTCCTGCTCTCGCTCTCTCTCTCTGTCAAATAAATAAATAAAATCTTTAAAAAAAAAAAAAAAAGATCACAGACTCCACCTTGCTAGCTGTGTCATTTTGCCCAAATAAGTTTGGTTTCTCTATACATTAGTTTCTCAATTTTAAAATGACAGTTTTAGAGTATGTAACTCCAAAGGTCCTTTCTAGAGTAATTATACTATTTATAAAAAGCACAAAAAGGATAAGCACCAAAACAAACACAAATGAAGAAACTAAAAGGTGAGCAAACTAACACACACACATATTCTCTCAGAGAAAGAGCCAGAGGAGATCAATATGGAATGAGTACTATTTACAAATCCAGGTAGCTACTGTATATATACCAAAAGTACAAACTATAAGTGAAACTGAAAAAGCCTATTTTTACAAAATAAGCAAAATCTAGAGCATTCTATTTTATTGCTTACAAGAAGAAAAATCTACACTAAGTCTGGGTGATGCCGAATATATTTTTCATTTAATTACAGGTAAACCTCTTCAGTTATATCATTGCAGAATAGTACTGGAAGTACCAGCCAGAGCAATTAGGCAATAAAAAGAAGTAAAAGCCATCTAATTAAAAAAGGAAGAAGTAAAACTGTCACCATTTGCAGATGACATGGTATTATATATAGAATATCCTAAAGACTCCACCAAAAAACTTAAAACTAATCAATGAATTCAGTAAAGTAGCAGTATACAAAATCAGTACAAAAAACTATTGCATTTCTATACAACCATAACAAACTATCAGAAAGAGAAATTAAAAAATAATCCCACTTACAAGTGCATCAGAAAGAATAAAATACCTAGGAATACATTTAACCAAGGAGGTGAAAGACCTGTACATTGAAAACTATAATGAAAGAAACTGAAGGAGATATAAATAAATGGATATTCGGTGCTCATGGGTTGGAAGAATTAATATTGTTAAAATGTCCATACTACCCAAAGCAATCTACAATCTACAGATTCAATATACTCTGTATCAAAATACCAATGGCATTTTTCACAGAAATAGAACAAACAATCCTAAAATTTATGTGAATATATATGTATTTAAAGATTTTATTTGTTAGAGAGAGAGCACACAGAGGGAGAGTGAGAGGGAGAAGCAGACTCCCCAATGAGCAAAGAGCCTGATGTGGGGCTCGATTCCAGGACCCCGGGATCATGACCTGAGCTGAGGGCATGAAGGCAGACACTTAACTGAACCACTCAGGTGCCCCTATATTGAAGCACAAAGAACCCCAAATAGCTCAAAGCAATCTTAAGAAAAAGAACAAAGCTGGAGGCATCATACTCTGATTTCAAACTATACTACAAAGCTATAATAATCAAAACTTATTGGCATAAAAACAGATCAGTGGAATAGAATAGAGAGCCCAGAAAGAAATCCACATATAAAATCAATTAATTTACTACAAAGAAGCAAAGAATGTAACATACAATGGGGAAAGGGCAGTCTCTTAAAAAAAAAAATGGTGCTGGGAAAACTGGACAGTCACACACAAAAGAGTGAAACTGGGCCACTAATGTATACCATACACAAAACAAACTCTGAATACATTACTTGAATGTAAGGTCTGAAACCATAAAAGTAGAAGAAAGCATTAGTGATAAACTATTTGACACTGGTCTTGGCAATATTTTGGATTTGACACCAAAAGCAAAGGCAACAAAAGTCAAAATAAACAAGTGGGGATTACATCAAACTAAAAAGCTTCTGCACAGCAAAGGAACCCATCAACAAAATGAAAAGATAACCTACAGAACAGGAGACAATATTTGCAAGTCATATACCTTAAGGAGTTAATGCCCAAAATATATAAAGAACTCAGCACCAACTGAACACCAAAAACAAGCAATTTGGTTAAAAAATGGGCAGAGGATCTGAAAAGACATTTTTCCAAAGAAGACAGATATCCAACAAGTACCTAAAAAGGTGTTCAACGTCAGTAATCATTAGGGAAATTTAAATCAAAACTGCAATGAAATAATTACCTCACCATCTGTTAGAATGACTATTATCAAAAAGACTAGAAATAACAAGTGTAGATGTGGAACAAATGGGACCCTGGTGCACTGATGGTAGGAATGTAAATTGGTGCAGCCACTATGGAGGTTCTTCAAAAAATTAAACTACCCCCCAAAAATAGAACTACCACATGATTTAGCAATTCCATTTCTGGGTATTTATCCAAAGAAAATGAAAACACTAACTAGAAAGACATCTGTACCCCCATGTTCATTGCAGCACTATTTACAGTGGCCAAGATATATAAGCAACGTAAGTGTTTACTGATGGATGAATGGATTAAAAAAAAAAACGGTATATATGTATATAATAAAATATTATTCAGCCATAAAAAAGAATGATATCTTGCCATCTGTGACAACATGGATGGACCTTGAGGACATTATGCTAAATAAAATAAGCCACACAGAGAAAGACAAATACCATATAATCTCACATATCTGTAAAATCCAAAAACAAAAAAATAACAAGCTCATAGATACAGAGAACAGACTGGTGGTTGCCAGTGGGGCAAGCTGGCAAAATGAGTGAAGGAAGTCAAAAAGTACAAACTTCTAGTTATAAAGTCATGGGGATATAATGTACAGCATGAGGACTATAGTTAATAATACTGTATTATGTATTTATAAGTTGCTAAGAGAGTAAATCTTAAAAGTTCTCATCACAAGAAAAACATTTTGTAACTATGTATGGTAATGGTTGTTAACTAGACTTATTATGGTGATCATGATAGTTTTACAGTATATACAAACACTGAATCATTATGTTGTACACCTGAGACCAACTTGTAATGTTATATATCAATTAAAAACAAAAAGACTTGACTATAATGATACATTTTGAACTGACTGCTTACCATATGCTTCTTCAATGAGAGCACAGTATGGATTAATGCCTATTCCATTCTGCTTAGATTCTTGTTCTCCAAGACGTAAAATATTTTCAAGTCCATTTAAAGCCACTTGGACTATTTTAGAGTCCATAACAGTCAATAGGTCACAAAGTGGTTTAATGCAACCTAAGGCTACCAAATACCTTCAGAGTGATTAAAAAAAAAGTAGAGAAAAAAAAAACATTTAAAGAGACTTAAGTATTATTTATAGCAAATATTCTTCAGTGAAATGTTCTACAAACAATTAAGAAAAGCATTTTTATACAAACTCAAACATTAAAACATTTAAATTTTCACTGACATAGGAAACTGAAAACTTCTTTCTACTCTCCTATTTTCATTTAACATAATTAGCAATAAATGAGATAACAAGTACTACAAAACTATACATACAAGCAAACCGGTACGTGGGCGGTTTCTGCATGGCATATGAGTAGCACTAAGAATAACAGTGCCTTCAAGGTGCTACTATTTGAAGGTGAGCCTATGTACACACCCTGGGTCATATGGGAGTAGGCAGAAATGAAGAGGGAGAAGGCACATTCAAATCAAATTTCCCACAAAAGCAATCACAGCTGATGTTCTAAAATACCACCTGTGCTTCAGAAGCATATAGAAGGCTTCTAGGACTAACATAACACAATTAAAAAAAAAAAGGCTTCTAGGAGCAAAACATGCTATGTTGCCAATAATTTTAATAAACAATGTTCACGAAAGTTATTCTACTTGTTTTTAATACTTTGTCCTTTTCTAGTTTTTATTAGCTCCTTTCCATTCTCTATAATATAAAGTGACTGATTTATTTCCTTGGAAAAAAGTCCATTAAGGCTAAAGGAAAAAAAGACGTACTGAAGCCAGACCGCATGGCTTCAAGTCCCACCTCCACTCCTTATTAGTTGTGTGACCTGGAGTGACTGCTCTGTGCCTCAGTTTCTCCATCTTAAAATGGGGATAATAACAGTACCAAGCTCAGAGAGTTGCTATAAACATACAGTTAAGCATTCAATAAAAGTTAGTTTCCACTTTCCTTTAAAAAAAAAAAAAAAGTACATACCTTCACTAGAGCACTCACTTGCCATGTACTATACTATAACTAATCAGTCTATTTGTTGAATGAATATCTCATAGCTGTATGAAGTTAAAGAACATAAAGCATATGACAGTATTGGATACTATCCTGGCACTCAATAACTGAAATGACTTAGCACAACAACTGGCAATATCAGACATTCAATAAATATTAGTGGTACACATGCTGAAATCAATCTGAGATCAAGATCTCCTCCCATATATGTAGAATTAATGAAATGGTGAAAATGGTTAGAAAAAATAATGATCTCAGTTTGGACACTTGATTCATATCAATAAATTTAAGTAATAATATATGGACTAGACATAATAATGAGAACAATTTGAAAAAATACAACTATTTGTAGGTGAACAAAGAAACTTTGGTTCCCAAAGCAGATAAAAATTATATTAGTTTATAAAAAAATGCAAGCTAGAACAGGGGGAAGATCTTGTTTTATTACTCTTTATATTCATAACATAATGAGATGGAAATGTAATGGAAAGAGGAAGAATGGAAAATAAAAAGCAGAAGAGATGTTATCAACATATAGAAATATAAATCTAAGACACCAAGATAATAGCACAAATGAAGGCAATAAGACAAAGATCTCACAACAAGTTATTTCAAAATCCTCTCAGTGATTTTTTAAAATAGCTAGTAGCCTTATTTATTGTTTTATAAATTAAGACATAAATTAAATACTCATTAGAAAATACTTCCTAAACAGTCACTTCAAGAAACCTAAAAAGTCCTGAGTTTCACAGACAAATCCATAGAATAAGAAAATTCTGTAGGAAGTCAAGCTTTTATACAAGTGCGAAGTAGAACCTTGCTATGGGGGAAAAGAGAATAAAAGCACAAGATAATAAGAAATTTAGGAATCAGTTCTGATCATAAAAGTTGTGATGGTTACAAATAACGATAATAGCAGCTAATCTTAGTAGAGAACTTAATGTTTAGGCACCATGTTAAGCACTTTAAATGTATGAATCCCATTTAATTATCAAGAGACTACCATAAGGTATTATCTGTTAATCAAATTCATTTAAAAAATGAAGAAACTGTGGATTAGATAGGTAAAATGGTTTTGTCAAGGTCACACAACCTTTACTGAGGGAACAGGATTTTAAAGCAGCCTGACTTCAAAGCCCATGTACCTAGTATTTATGTTGTTAGTAAAAGAAACAAGTAAACAACAAAAGGCCTATCAAAAAAGCTACCATAAAAAAGAAAAAAAGAAAACTAGTATAGAGAAAGAAAAGATACCATCCACAGGTAAGGCTAACAACTGACTAGGAGAACATCACTATACAAACAAATGTCTATTTCAGTATTTAATTTTATTTTTAATAATTATTTTAAATAAGTGGATGTTCAAATCATTAGTCATTTTTATATAATAAAGTCACATGCACGTGACTCTAATGGTATAAAAAATATTTAATGTCCATCAGAGTATATTTTGCAAATTAATATAAACTGTTCTTTTTCAGATTCTTAATCTCTGATTTTTCATAAATAGTCTGCCAAGGCAAGTGATGTTAATTATCCTTTACTGAAAAAACAAAACAAAACAAAAACTACTGTGAATGAATAATACAACTGATGTAACAAATGCTTTCATTTCACATTAAAATGACTTAGAAATAATGTTTCGGTTTCATCAACAAATAAAAAGTACGTAGTACTTCATTTTGTCCCATTTACATTTAAAAAAAAAAATTAAAAAACTCTGTATCACACCTTATTTGTTCTGGAGTACCTCCTGATGTTGCATTAGTTATAGCCCAAGCTGCTTCTTTCCTGGTGCGAAACTCTGCTTTCTGAAGAATCTCAATCAAAACAGGAAAAATATTTGCATCTATAACAGCCTAAGGAGGAAAAATGATAAACAGTGCCAATACTGTTTTAAAAATGTTATTAAGTAGAGAAATTGTAAGACCCAATGGCTTTAAAATGTCACATCACGCTTTTTGGAAATAAAAATCTTTGGAAATCTTTCTAATCTTTCTTTTTTTTTTTTTTTAAAGATTTTATTTATTTATTTGACAGAGAGAGAGAGACAGGGAAAGAGGGAACACAAGCAGGGGGAGTGGGAGAGGGAGAAGCAGGCTTCCCGCTGAGCAGGAAGCTTGATGGAAGGCTCAATCCCAGGACCCTTGATCACGACCTGAGCCGAAGGCAGAAGCTTAAAGACTGAGCCACCCAAGCGCCCCTCTTTCTAATCTTTCAACAAACTTTCATACTTTCAAGACTGGAAAATATATTAACAGAATATTAATTTTAAAGATGATAAAGCAGGGGCACCTCGGTGGCTCAGTTGGTTAAGCGTCTGCCTTCGGCTCAGGTCATGATCCCAGAGTCCCAGGACTGAGCCCCAAATAGGGCTCCCCATCTGCTTCTCCCTCTGCCCCTCACCCCGCTCATGTTCTCTCTCACTCTCTCTGTCTCTCAAATAAATAAAATCCTTAAAAAAAAAAAAAATAAATAAAGATGATAAAGCACAAGGTAGATACTTGATCAAAATGGATAAGTAATTTTTGACTCAAGAAGCCTGATAAGACTCTAATAAATCATTACTTAAAAGTTTTGAGAGGAAGATTATTACCTAACTTATTTAAAACTAATAAAAATCAATCCCTTTTTAAGACTAGCCATATGTGTCCAGCACCGTGGGCAATTTTATACTCACACCCACACACAATTCCTCCCTAGACCACTATAAATGAATGTTATTATTTTAGAGAAGAAAAGGCCATGTTCTGTAAAATCCTTCTCAAGAATTTAAGTAACTCATTAAAAAAAAAAAAAAAATCACTGATAAAATGCTGACTTTTGTCCAAACTGACTCAAGAGATCTTCCTGTTTTCTTAGATCTGAAAGGTATTTACTTGAATCTGAGCTCTATTTCCAGCAGTGATGTTAGAAACAGTCCAGCAGGCTTCTTTTCTGATTGATTCCTTTGGGCTACTCAATAAGTGTAAGAGACATGGTAATGCAGAGCAATTCAGAATTACCTGAAACAAAAATCAGAAATGGAAACAAAGTTTTATAGCAAAAAACTACAGAAAGATAGACTGATTTATAAAAATACAAAAATCACTCTTGAAAAACTAAATTAAGAAAAAAGAAATTCCTCTCAAAGTAAAACTTAGGTACTTGCTACCTTCTACTCTTTCCACTTCACCAAAACTTGGTGCAGTAAAGTGCTCTGTCAAACCACTAAAATGAGAATAAGCAGGACACCAGAGGTGTGTCCTTCATGTTTACGAATACACTCAAGAATTCAACTGATATGACAATTCAAGAGAGATTTAGTGACTGGTCAGGATCCAAACTCTAGTTTTGCCAAATGAGATGATGAAAAAAAGATGATGAAACAGTTTGAAAGTACCTAATTCCATAACTGGTAAGAAACCTCAATGTATAGAGTAAGTCAACTTTTTTCATTAAAATTTTTTACTGTTCCACTTTTCTTTTGTAAAGAAGTATGTTCTGGGGGGCGCCTGGGTGGCTCAGTCGTTAAGCGTCTGCCTTCGGTTCAGGTCATGATCCCAGGGTCCTGGGATCGAGCCCCGCATCGGGCTCCCTGCTCAGTGGGAAGCCTGCTTCTCCCTCCTCCACTCCCCCTGCTTGTGTTCCCTCTCTGGCTGTGTCTCTCTCTGTCAAATAAATAAATAAAATCTTTAAAAAAAAAAATAAAAAAGAAGTATGTTCTGCTTTGTCCCTTTACATTCTTCATTCCATGGCATAATTAATTATGTTCCTATTTTCAGAATACCCACAATGATTTACATTAAATTTACTTGGTGAAGAATGTATGAAACAGTGTACCAAAATTCTGTTTAAGAGTGTTATGTTTAGAAGGGCATTCTCATTTAAAGAGATATTTTAAATTAGTAACTATCAAATTACTAAGGATCAACTATTTAATAACTAATATATCTAAATAGGATTAAATAAGATTAAACCTGAAAGATGATATGTAAATTAGAGTAAAGTTTAAGTTATGGTGGCAAGCAAAGGAGAATCTAATGTGTTAGAGTTTAAGTTTCTATCTTCAAGAAAGATTGCTCCAGATCTAAAGTCAATCTTGACATTACGCCTTTTCTGGTAACTCACCATCCTCCAAAAGACAGAGAGACAGACACACACACACACACATAGTTACTAACCAGGAAAATGTTTCCTTTCTATCTTTCCTTCCATTCCCATAATCTAGGTCTTCAATCTACTATAAAAGGACCTCCCGCTTCCAACCAACCCCATGTTTAAACTATTTATAATTAATCACCCTTTCACTAACAGTTCCTTCTCCAGTCAAGCTTAATGTCTCTTAAATACAACCCACACATGTCTGCCTTTGTACCTATGTTCACATAAATCTCTTCTAGTTTACTTAAGTTCTTCCCCAACTTTAAGATATAGCTTTAATTCCAACTTCTTTATGGAATCTACAAAGATTTCTCAGCATAGTGATTTCTTTTTTAAACTTCTATAGCGTTTACTGACCAACCAACTCTCAGCAAACATACACTAACTTGGGTAATTTGCTTTGCTTTAATATATATTTTCTCTTCAATTTTATTATAAATCCCTCGAGAGCCAACCTCCTACCTTGTACTTCTTTATATCGATATAGATCTAGGAATAGTGCTTTCACATACAGGTATTCGAGGTTGAGCACTTATCATCAAGAATATGCTGTCACATTATAGATGCCTATATAGTTATGGTAATGCTAAAGTCTTGATTAATATGTAACCAAGTATGAAGTATCTAGTATGAAACTTGATAAATTTCTCAAAATCCATTATCTTATTTATCATATTAAAGTCTGAACTCACCTGTGTTTGAATATCATCACCAGTCACAATATTACCAACTGCTCTTAATGCAGGTGATACAACTTTATAATCATTGTGCCTAAAAATAATAAAAATATGAACTTACATACTATGCAAGAGTTAAAATTTACAAAAAAATTGCAAGAATAATACAAAATAGTCCTGTATACTCTTTACCCGGAGATCCCACTCAAGTTTCACTAATTATGCCAGTAATACTTCTGTAATAAAGAATCTATATATTAGACCCAACTGTCATGTCTCTAGTCTCTTTCAATTCAAAACAGTTGCTATTTTTTCCTTTATTTCCTGATCTTGACATTTATAATGATCATAAACAAATTATTAGGTTTTGTCCAATGTTTCCTCATGATTAAGATACAAATTATATACTTTTAGCTAGGATATCACAAATGCAACCATCTTTTCATTACATAGGATAGCATCTGATACCTGTTTTGTCCACAATAGTAGCACTGAACTCGTCACTTAAAATGGTGTCTGTCAGATTTCTCTACTTCAACATTACTGTTTTTCCCTTTATAATTAATATTTTTGAGAGGATATTCTTTTAGACTATGTTAAATCCCATTCCTTATCCCACTTTCACCAACCACTACTTTCACCACTTCTTGATGTGTATTGTCTGAATTATTATTAATATTGTTGCCAATGATAATTTTGTAATACCATCATTATATGCTTTTTCAGTCTATTGATGTACCTACTTATTTTAGTGTGGACTCATGGATTCCTATTTTATTCAATACTCTTAACATATTACCATAATTTATTTTAATGCTCAAATCATCCGAAGTTTGGAAGTTTGAATGGTTGGAGTCCCCTTAAGTGGGTTTCTGTGTCCTTTTGATATTTCTCCATTCTTTGAGCACTTAATACTTTATGGGGTCACCTTATTTTTTCTCAATGCCAGCCCTAGAATCAGCCATTTATCCAAGAATTTTGGTTCCTGTTAATGAAGAGTAGTTTTTAAAAACCAAGATTTGGTGTGTTTAGCTTTTTAGTACAGAAGTGTCACTGCTCACAGGGCCTTTAAGAGCGCATGTGCGTGCACGCACACACATATCTATTTATTTCTACATCTCTTTATGTTGAAAGCCATGAGTTCACATTGATATCTCCAGTTCTAATCTAATACCATAAGATTATTCTGGTTTTCCTCCTTTCCGTATTTGTATCTCCATTCTCTTAGAATAAGAAACTGGCTTCTGATCCAGCTAGGCTGTTATCCATCATGTGTTGTTCCAGCCTGCTTGCTATTCTGCTTTAGTGGGTGCCATACTCAAGCTTGAGCCCTGATCCCCTCATTGGACCTGCCTGCCTACTCTCCTCAGATGTTGTCTTTGGACTAGAGCCACAAACCCTTATCAGACCTTTCTTTTTTGTGCCATCTGCTTTATTTGAGCCTACCTAATGGCTTTTTGACAAAAGGAAGTAGTATAATAAATCTTTTTAAAGAAAAAGATAAACTATCCTTTTAAAACAAATTCTCTTACAAGTTTTTAAACTTCTTTTATAAAAAAAATCTGTTCTTTTTAAAGAAGGTAATAATAGCCTAGCAAGTGAAATACTAAAACAAGTGAAATACTAAATGTTTTCACTACATGAACTTGTACACAAATTAGTTACTGTAATGAACAACTAACTAGATTACTGGTTCTGTGAGAGCAGGTACCGAGTTCTGTACTTCATTAACAATATGTTGTACAATACTCTAGCAGGTAACAGACATTCCATATATACCTGTTGAATTAAGTCCCTGCCATTCATAAAAAGATTAAAACTAATGAAATACATTCACAAAATTATTAGTTCCAACTAAAGGATGAGATACAAATTTAAAAAGGTCAACTTTTCAGCATTACAGCTATTCTGAAAAGTGGGGTTGATGGCTTTTCAATTCTTCTGAAGAGAGTCACTCTCGAGATATTTATAAAGCCATTAACTGCTAAATTTAATACACAATCATACAATTATTAATCATAAATTGTAGTTACATCAAAAGTTCCACCAATCTTCGACAGACTCCAGAATCAATGACTGCTTGAATTTTATCATTGGGTCCATCAGAAAGATAAGAAAGGGCCCAGCACACATCTGCTAATACATCTGGGTCACTGCTAAACAACAATCGTGACAAGACATTTAAGCAAGGTGAAACCTGGAAGAAAAGAGCCAATATTTAACAATTTTCTCTAAGACTGAGTTTCTTTAGGAAAATATAGAAACCCATTTTAAAACAAAACTAATGCTATAAAAATACCAGAGAAATTAAAACATTCTATTGTCTTAAAAAATTATGATCATATATATGAACATGTAACTGATTGTTTCCAATTAATCTTTTTTTTAAAGATTTATTTATTTATTTGAGAGAGAGAGAGAGAGAGAGGGCACAAGCTGAGGGAGGGAAAGAGGAAGAGAGAGAGAGAGAGAAGAGAGGAAGCAGACTCCCCGCTGAGCAGGGAGCTCAACACAGGGCTCGATCTCAGGACCTGAGATCATGATCTGGTCTGAAACTAAGAATCGGACGCTTAACTGACTGAGCCACCCAGGCGCCCCTCCAATTAATCTTACATTAAGTAAGATATGTGGTAATTTAAAATTTTTAAGAGTAATGAAATACATATTTGAGATCCCCTATGTTTAAATCACACACATAACACACCCAAAAAAGGCATACCAAAGCTAAGGGAAGTAAAGATGTTTTAGTTAGGTGTTTAATATGATCATGAAATATGAACCAACTGAAATAAACCTCACCCTACTTATTACATGTACATTATTGGAAACAAATCTAATAATCAGTTGAGGACTAAAGGTGTAGAAAATACAAAAAGAAATCTGAAGGATTTTTAAATGAAAGTCACTAATAAACTGTACTTCTTAATGTACTGAAACCCTGAATCTTCAATTACAAAAAAAGAAAAACCACATACATGACAACAGGTTTTAGTCCCTCTAGCATTAATATTACAACTACTTAGTTGTGAAATGAGCATATCACTTCACCTCTCTGAGACTCAGTTTCCAAATCTGTGAAACAAAGGCCAAATTAGACAAATTCTATGATCCTTCCTTTCTCAAATCAGATAGTCCTAGATTCACTAGCTGTATGACCATGGGAAAATTACCTAACATCTCTGAAATCCAATTTCTTCATTTATAAAAGAGGGATAAAACAGTACTGTTAAATTAGTAAGAATGCATGTAGCATCTTAGAACAGTACCTGACATACAGTAAGCACAGAGATGTTCGCTCTTTTTATTGCCATGATCAGTACTGATTCTATATTCCTTAAAGTTTTTTTTTTAAGAGTTTTTTTTTTTTTAAGATTTTTATTTATTTATTTGACAGAGAAAGAAAGAGAAAGGGCACAATCAGGGGGAGTGGCAGGCAGAGGCAGAGGGAGAAGCAGCGGGGAGCCCGCTGTGGGCTTGATCCCAGGACCCTGAGATCATGGTCTGACCCAAAGGCAGACGCTTAACCAGCTGAGCCACCCAAATGCCCCAAGTTTTTTTTTTTTAATCAGCAACCTAAAGTATCCCTCAGATAAGAGCTGTGTACTAAATTTAGATGTGCCACAAATAAAGAGTAATGACAGCTTTAAGGTTCTAGTACTTAAGATGAATTTTCTCTTTACCTCTATTTTAAAGATTGCCAGTACATAAACTATAACCTTCTGAAAATACTTATCTATTTTCTCTGCTGGGCCCTTCTGTACAGATGACCCAAGGGCCCAGGAACAAAAAAAAACAGTTTGCTAACAAAACAGAATGGGTTTGTAAGTTAGTAAAACAAATCTGCACAACTGGATCCTTTCCGAACAAACATGCCTTCACCCTTGCCAATGACCTCCTCTTCCTCAAACAGAGAAATGTGAGAATCATTTAAAGCAAATATAAATTTTTGAGTTAAAAAAATCAGCATACTGATCCGTATCTTTTTACTGATTTAAAAAATGAAGCTATTACAGCATTACAGATTTCTAGTTTTAAGGGAGCAAAATAAAAACACTTCTGAGCCACTGTCTTCTCAGAAACAAGGGAAAGAAGAAAGAGAAATACAAATCCGATCTCTGAGAAGTGCAGCAGACATCTGTAATCATGCCCATAAGATATCATGGACAGGATTATAAGTGAGGAGAGAAAGGTGACACCTCTATACCTGCAGAGGGAACTACCAATTAGAAGAAAGCTAATTTAAAAAAAAGAAGAAGAAGAAGAAGAAGAAAGCTAATTTATCCTCCAATCATCACCCCGAAGGGCCTCAAGAATCAGAGGTGCCAGCTATCACAGAAGGCACAGGAGAGGAATGATGCTAAAACAGAAAGAAAGCTTAAAAAGTTAAATGAGAAAGAGGTTAGACTACAGGTAGGTGTCTAATATTCTCAATGCCAGCAAAGACTAGAGAGGTTTATTTTAAGGAGAAACTGAAAAATAAAAAGTGAACTACAGAAACTGAACTTGGGGTATCAAAGACAAGTTTGAAATAAAGCATGAGAACAGAAATCACAGAGATTAAATAAAAGTTTACATACTGACTGATGAAAACCTGTAGTCCTCTTCCAATGCCCAGCTCCCACATCTCCAGTAGTATTATCTACTCTACACCTCAACCCAATCTATTCACTTTGCAGCAGGAGACTGGAAAATCTGTCTCTGGAGAAACAGAATGGTCTCAGAAAACATACAGAAATTCTGAATTCCTCAAAGAAGACATGGTTCTGCCACCCAATTACTCTATAATGAAGCCCATGAAAGGACAAGTCTATACACCCACCTCTATACCCATTTTCCATTTAGCTTTTAGTGTCTGCCTCCTAAGTATGTCCAGAGTGCCCAGGATCACAAGTTATATGAGGAGATCTCCCAGTAAAAAAAGAGACTAAAACAAACAAACCACAAACAAAACAAAAACATACAAAGAAACAGAGACACCAGAAAAAAGAAAACTTCAAAAAAATTATAAATCCTCAGGTAGATAATTTGTTGGGTCCATAAAAAAAGCTGTAACATCTATACAGAAAAAGTCTATCTAAAGATGAGCAATCAGAGAACAAAAAAATTCTTGAAAATATGATTGTGAAAATAAAAATTTCAAAAAATGTGAATGATAAAATCTCTCATAGAAAATCACAGAAAATTTACCCAACAAAAGTCTTAAGCCCTATTAATGTGAATTACACTATAAGTTTGGAATACATAAGTAAACAAAAAGAGACAAAGATTCCTAACTCTAAGGAGTTTATATTTTAGTGGAAGAAAGATTTTTTTAAAAAAATTAAATAGGTGGGTGCCTGGGTGGCTCAGCTGGTTAAGCGACTGCCTTCGGCTCAGGTCATGATCCTGGAGTCCCTGGATCGAGTCCCACATCAGGCTCCCTGCTCGGCAGGGAGTCTGCTTCTCCCTCTGACCCTCCCCCCTCTCATGTGTTCTCTCTCATTCTCTCTCTCTCAAATAAATAAATAAAATCTTTAAAAAAAAAAAAATTAAATAGGTAATAAATTTTTAAAAACATGTATTATGTTAGAAGATGCTAAGAAAAAATTAGAGTAAAATGTGGAGGTCAGTGGCTGGGGTAGTAAGAGATTACATTATTATGTAGGGTAGTCAGAGTACAGCTCATGGAAAAGGTAACTTATAAGCAAGCACTTAAAGAAAATGAGGGAATTATATAGATATTAAGCATTAAATTGTAGGCCAGTGGTTCTCAAAGTGTGGTCCATGGACCCCTGAGGGATTCTTGAAACCTTGGGGAAGCAATCTTTAATGCCAAAATTTTCATAATTATACTAACACATAATTGGTCTTTTTCATTTTGTTGACATTTGCACTAAAGCTATAAAAGCAATGGTGGGTAAAACTCAGCATAAATCAAAGCAGTGGTACCAAAATGTACCACAGATCTTTGTATTCTTTATGTTCACATACTTGCAAAGAGGCCGGCAGGGGGAAGGGGGAGGGTGCCTATTTAAGAATTACCTTGTATTTTTTTTTTTTAAAGATTTTATTTAGAAGCAGTAAAAATTACTAATTTTATTAAATCTCAATTCTTGAATACATGTCTTTTGAAAACATTGTGAGATGAAATGGGAAATATGCATATACACACACACACATATATATACATATAAAATATATTTTAAAAATATATTTGCTGGCCTATTTGAGAACTGCAGATGTTATCATGATACTTCACCCCTACATCCTTCAGCATGTATCTCCTAAGAAAAATGGCATTTCTTTACATTCTTCTAAGACATTGTTATTGTCACATCCAAAAATTTTTCATTGGTACAATAATATTACCTAAGATCTAAAGCAAATTTAAGTATTTTAAGCTAGAACTTAATTTCAATCCACGATCTAATCAGTAATTAAACAGTGCATTTACTTGTTAGAGTATCTTTAAAAAATCAGGTTTATTGAAGTATAAATTCAGTAAAAATAATTCTTTTCAGGTGTACAGTTCTAATGAGAGTTTTGACAAATACATTCAGTTGTATAGCTACCACCCAATCAAGATATAGAATATTTCTATCATCTTTAAAACTACCCTCCTGTCCCTTTTAGGCAATCACTGATCTGATTTTGTTTCTATAGTTTTGTCTTTTCCAAAATAGTATATTAACGAAATATACAAGATATAGCATTTGTGTGTGGCTTCTTTTGTTTAGCTTAATTCTTGTGAAATTCACTCATGTTGCTGCATGTACCAGTAGCTTCTTCTTCTTTATTGTTGAGTTATATTCCATCATACGAATGAAACATAATTTGTTTATCCATACACCAGCTATTGTACGTTTGGGCTGTTTCCAATTTTTGGTGATTATGAATAAAGCTCTCATAAACATTTATTTTCAGGTCTTTTTGTACACATACTATGTCCTCTTCCTTGGGTAAGTACCATATTGCTAAATAGCACAGTAAGAAACTGTCTTCTTACTAAAGCGTCTGTGCCATTTTACATTCCTATCAGCGATGTTTTAAGAATTTCAGTTGCTATCCATCTTGTCAGCACTTGGTATTATTAGCTTTTTAGATTTTAACCATTCTAATAGGTGTGTGCCGTCTTTTAATCTTGAATAACTCCTCGGCCTATCTGTGTGCCTTCACACCGCTGATATTCTTAGAGTCCGAACATTTATTTCACAAACCATTCCTCAATTCTGATTTGTCTTACTGTTTCCTCATTATTAGATTCAGACTAAACATTTCCAGCAAGAGCGTTACATAAGTGATGATGTGTTATTTTTAGTCATGACACATCTGAAGGCACATAATGTCAGTTTTCCCTTTATTAGTAATGTTAAACTTAATCATTTGGTTAAGGTGACTAAACTCCACTAGAATTCTCAACAGTAAATAAAACTCCCTCCTATCCTCTTTGTAATTAATAAATACTCTGTAGGGCAATACTTTCTAACCATGTCAATATTCTGTTCCCAACGATCTTTTTCACCTAAATGTTATAGAACTCACTGATGATTCCTGCCTAAATCAATTATTAGCATGGTAATTGACTTTTCTAATATGAAGTCCTTCTACAAGTATTAATTGGGATTCTTCTGTTAAAAAGAGCTTTCTTTCCCCATTTTTAGTATTAGGATAGACTCACAGATTCTTTTTTTTTTTTTTTTTAAAGATTTTTACTTACTTATTTGTCAGAGAGAAGAGAGTGCGTGCACACACAAGCAGGGGAAGCAGGAGGTAGAGGGAGAAACAGACTCACTGCTGAGCAGGGAGTCCAAAGTAGGACTCGATCCCAGGACCCTGGGATCATGACCTGAGCCGAAGGCTTAACGTCTGCTTAACGACTGAGCCTCCCAGGCGGCCCTAAGGAAAGGAAATACTTTTAACATATTGAATAAAAAGAATCTGGGGCGCCTGGGTGGCTCAGTCGGTTAAGCATCTGCCTTCTGCTCAGGTCATGATCCCAGGGTCCTGGGATCGAGTCCTGCATTGGGCTCCTTGCTCAGCAGGGAGTCTGCTTCTCCCTCTCCCTCTGCCTGCCGCTTCTCCTGCTTGTGCTGTCTCTCTCTGTGTCAAACAAATGAGTAAAATCATAAAAAAAAAAAAAAAAAAGTATTTCCTTTCCTTAATTCATCTTGATCCTCAAATAGTACCAAATTTGGCTAGAGGAACCCCTACGTGAATATAATTCAGAAGTACAGCCAACAGGATTTACTGATGGAGTGAATGTAGAGAATGAGATAAAAGAGAAAGCAGGCAAAAAATGTTAAAGTACCTCATTTAATAATGGAAGATGAAATTCTATTAACTGATACGAAAAACTGTTGGCACAGAAGGTTCTGGGGGAAAAGAACAGGAATTACATTTTAAATATGTCAGGTTTAAGATGTCTATTAGATATCCAAATAAAGATGCTGAGTTTGGAGTTAAAAAGAAGACCTGAGCCAAGCACTGAAATCTGGAAGTTGCTGGCATGTGGATGACATTTAAAGTCACAGAATGGGCAATATCAACAAGAAATTGAATGCAGATAAAGATAAGAAAAAGCCAAAACCATTCACTTTGTACTCTCAACTTTAGTAGGAAAAAGAGAAGAGGAACTAATATATGAAACTGAGAAGGAGCAATCATTGAGGTAGAAGGAAAACTTGAGAGTAGTGGCCTGAAAACCAAGTGAAAAAAAATTACATAGGAGGAGGAAGTGATCAAATATGTCATATGAAGGCAATAGATCAGGTAAGATGAAGACTGAGAAATCACTACTGTGATGTAGCAAGTCATTTAAGATGAGGTCTAAACATTGACCCCTGGATTTCACAATGTGAAGACACATGTGCCCTTAGTGAAAGCAGATTCAGTGCAGTGACTGAGGGAAAATTTTGACTGGAGAGGATTCAACAAGAATGAAAGGAGAGAGAGTAGACAATGAGAATAGACAAATGAGGAATTTTGCTATAAAAGGAAGCAAAGAAATGGGGTGGCAATAAACATGGGAGCTAACAGGGCTTTCAGGGATAAGAAAAGATTTAACATGAGAGAAATAACAGTATATTTTTATAGTATTGAGAATGATGTAGGAGAGAGTAAAACAATTACTAATGTTGGAGAGGAAAGGAATGATGCACCTGGAGCGATGACCCTAAATAAGGAAAACAGAAAGCTATGTAGTGTCCAAACAAAGGAATTGACTTTATAAAGAAGCATGGCTAAAGTAACCAACAATGACAGGAATGTATAGCAGTACAAATGATGACAAGATGGCAAATGTAATGACGGTAGTAATCTACGGAAGTTCTCTTCAGAGAGCTTCAATTTTCTCAGTGAAGGAGCAGGGTCATAAACTGAGAGTGAGGATGGAGAAGGAAGTAGAGGTAGGACGGAAGAGAAAATAAGAAACAGTCTCCTAATTGAGAAATCCTTTTTTTTTTGCCAGCTGTTAAAGTAATATCTACCATTATAAATGTGAATTGGCCTGAAATTAAGATAACCACATGGCTTCTCAAGATTCATGTAACTTCTCAAAGTCCTTAATGTTCCATTAGATGTCTCATAAAGACAATAATTTTTTAAAAGGAAGCTTAGAAAAATGTGGTTTAGACTACCAGTTTTACAAATTATAAATTTTATAAATTTCAGTTTTTTTCAAATGAGCAAATTCTTCAGGCAAAGCATCTCTATGAGACAGTTTTTAAAAATGAGTCCTTTATAATAAAGTAGATGATTGTTATTATAAAAATTTTTTAAAATCTTTACTGCTTGTCTATGGCTAAAGAACTCTTAAAAACCATGTAATATAATTACACAAAAAGATCTCAAAATTTAACAATGCCTACGAAAAATTCCAATACTAAGTAGAAAAAAAAAAGAAAAATGAAATATGGCATTTTAAACTAATTATATATTTACAACTATTATCGCATAATTATTATCTCAACATATACACATAGAGATGCACACTATTTAAAAGCAAAGGGTAAAAACCTCCAAATTCTTAAAAGGAATGTATTTTAAAGAAATTTAAAATGAAAAGCAATGCATAAACCAAAGTTCACTGAGTAAAAACTCAATCAAAACACAGTTATCCCATACCATTTTTTAAGAGGTAAAATAAAGAAATTACTATAATTGCTAAAACCATGAATCTATATATAATTAGCAAGCCAATTCTACATATGCAAGTTTAAACCTACAAATAGCTGGTGAAGGATTCACCATCATCAGTTGAATTGACCCTTATTATCTCCTCAGACAAAATATGAACATTTTTTTTCTTTCAATTCTATAATAATCATTGCTAAATGATGTTTTTATATAGAATGTTTAAAAAAAAAAGGTCATTGAGGGATACTTGCGTACCACATAAATATTCTTTTCCTTGTATTATACTCAGTTCAAATACTCATCCCTTATCCTTCTACTATTAAAGTGAAAATTATAAAAAATTCTTTTAAACTAACTAAGGCCATTGCTGCAATATTATTTCATAACTTGCTTCCTTGGGGAGCAGTGGTATATAGTTTACTCAAAACTTTTCTAAGATATATATCTACTAAACCAAATTTCTGATTAAAACAGTAATTTGGGGGGTGCCTGGGTGGCTCAGTAAGTTAAGCATCTGACTCTTGATTTTGGCTCAGGTCATGATTTCATGGGTCATGAGATCAAGCCCCGCACTGGGGTGGGGTGGGGGGGGCCCATGGTCAGCATGGAGTCTGCTTGAGATTCTCTCCCCCATGTGCATGTGTGCCTTTTCTCTTCTCTCTCTCTAATAAATACAAGTCTTTAAAAAAAATAAATTTTGTTCCCTCTTTTATTTTTAGCATACTTTACAATGCTTTAAACTAGCTTCTTAGTCATATTACGTACTTGTCAATAAACATGGAATAGAATAGGCATGGATGGTTACGGAAAAATTTTACGAATTATGATTGAACCCATCACATGCTATGGGGTGTGGTAAAAGATGAACAGATGATGGTACCAATGGATTTTAAAGTCATGTTGGTGGTTCAGATGAAACATGGCTAAAATGATCATGCATTTTTCAAACTGGAATGGTAAAAGTATAAATGAGAAGGCATACAACTCATGCATCATATTTTTCAATTAGGAATTTATTATTTTTTGCCCCCAGAAACTTTATCACTAAATCCTCACCAGATTTTGAGCTCTTCTTAGTGCTACAGTCAATGTTGCCCTTTCATTCATAGATACTGAATTCAAAAGAAGTATAATGGTAGCCCAGAAATTTACCTACATTCTGTCTTTTTAACATCTTATTGGTAAGAAAATAGAACTAGATTGGAAACTTATTAATAATCTATTCTTTTAGCAGAATATGAGCAGATGGGGAAAAAATATTCTAAACAGATAAAAAGTACACTGAGAAAGCACAAGCCACTGTGGACTAATTAGTTTTCCAATTTTACAACTAATAGTGGACCTGGGAATTACCTTAACCCTTTTGGGGGCTTCAATTTCATTTTTGGATATAAATGAGAAGAAGTAGACTAGAAGATTTCTAAAGTCAACACTAACATACATAAACATCAAGTGACAGTGGTTGCTGAGAGGCAATCATGAGGTAAAATAAGAGTAGAAAGGGAAACTTCCTTTCTATTATATATCTCTAGACTTCGTATATGTGCAAATATTGTCTAGTAAATAAAGAAAATAATTGCTAAAAAATGGCATAACGTTCCTTCAATCTCTGAAAGTCTATTATAAGGAGACTTAATTAAAAGTTTATGTATATAGATTCCTTAATTTGTATATTTTACTCATACCTTACTAAAGTTTGGAGGAGGGTTTTTGCCTCTACATAAATTTGAGAGGGCCCATACGGCATTTCTGGTTGTTGTAAGTCTGTTTGAATTTGTTAATAACCTGCCAAAAAAAAAAAAAAAAAAGAAAAAAGAAAATTGTCACTTTACATTCATTTCTTCTATTTAGCTATTTTATATCATAAAATATAAAAATTCTCAATATACTTTATGACATAGTCAATATGGTAAACTAGGAAAAGGTAATTTTAAAAAATCATTATAAATATATATAAATATATATTTAGCAATTATATATATATATATCACCACTTTATTTTTAAAATTCTGAATCTATGATCTGAATGGATCCTTAGAAGACATAAAACGTGTTCAAAATAAAGGGTGTCATGGAAAACTGACTTATCTGCTTCTGTATACTTTATTTTTTTTAAACCTTGACAGATTTATTGTTTTAAGTTACAATATAAAGTAATAAATAATGCAATTTTGAATATGAAATCTTTACACTGGGCTTTAGAGGAGCAGAAAAGGGAATGCATAAAGTCTTACCAAAAGTAGCCTAAGCATTACAAATTAAGACCAAATTATCTCAGTAAAAAAAAGAAAAGATACAAAATACTGGGTTTGGTGCTTAAAATTATTTCTATATACTTTAAAAAGAGTATTAGGATTCTGGGAGAGAGAAGAAAAGATGGCGGAGCAGTAGGGGACCCTATTTCAACTGGTCCCCAGAATTGAGCTGGATATCTACCAGACCACTCTGAGCACCCACGAAATCAGCCTGAGATGTAAGAAGATCTGGATCTCTACAAACAGAATATCGCAGGCGGTTGGTTTTGAGGTACGAAGCTGGGAGCCGTGATTCTGCAGGCAGATATCGTAGGATAAACGGCAGCGGGGGGGAGCCTGGCTGTGGGGATCCTACACCGCCGTTGAGTGACAGCCTCGCTCACTGGGGACGGGGCACAGACTCGGGGAAGGGACTTTAGGGCAGCCCCTGGGGCGGAAACTCTGAGCAGCGGGGTCCTGCGTGCGAACTGGGAGCGGCTGGCGGTTTTAGAAGCACAAAGGGCAGAGACCTGCTCAGACCTGGAGGCAGGACTGGGAGCGCTGCGGGGGGGCGCACAACCCAGGCCAGTGCAGTTTATAGCAGCACCACAGAAACGGAGACAGTGTGGCCTGGAGAGCTCACTGAAGAACAGAATGAGGTCTCTCTGCTCTGAGGCAGAGGGTTGGAAACGGTCTCTTCTGCTCTGACTCTCGGAAGAGACGTGGAAAGCCGCCAGAGAACAAAAGCCCCCAAAAACTGATTCCCACTAGCCCATTCCCCGCCACAGGGGGGCAGGGCAACTCTGCCCAAACAGGGTTGCCTGAGTAACAGCCCGGCAGGCCCCTCCCCCAGACGACAGGCTGGGAAAACAAGAGGCCAGCAACCCTAAGGTCCCTAGAAAACAGGTGCATCTTGCTTGGGTTCTGGTGAATAATTTGGACTCTATACATTCCCTCAACCACCCATCAACAGAATGACTAGGAGGAGGAACCCCCAAAATAGAAAAGACTCAGAGATTATGACTTAATGCTGCAGATTTACAAGTGGATGCAGATATAACCAAGATGTCAGAGACGGAATTCAGGCTAGCAATTGTGAAGACAATAGCTAGAATGGAGAAACCAATTAATGGCAACATAGAGTCTCTAAGGGCAGAAATGAAAGCTGAATTGGCAGAACTTAAAAATGCTATCAATGGGGCGCCTGGGTGGCTCAGTTTTTAAGCGTCTGCCTTCGGCTCGGGTCATGATCCCGGGGTCCTGGGATCGAGTCCCACATCGGGCTCCCTGCTCGGCAGGAAGCCTGCTTCTCGCTCTCCCACTCCCCCTGCTTGTGTTCCTGCTCTCGCTATCTCTCTCTCTGTCAAATAAATAAATAAAATCTTTAAAAAAAAAAATGCTATCAATGAGGTCTAATCCAACTAGATAATCTAACAGCTAGGGTAAGTGAGGCAGAAGAATGAATAAACGACCTGGAAGACAATGTAATAGATAAAAAGGGAAAAGAGGAGGCCAGGGAAAAACAACTCAGAATCCATGAAAATAGAATCAGAGAAATAAGTTACACCATGAAGCATCCCAATGTCAGAATAATTGGAATCCCGGAGGGAGTGGAGAGAGAGGACTAGATGTATTTGAGCAAATCGTAGCTGAAACTTCCCTAATCTGGGGAATGAAACAAACATTCGCGTCCTAAAGGCAGAGAGGACCCCTCCCAAGATCAAGGAAAACAGGCCAACACCCCAGCATGTAATAGTAAAACTTGCAAATCTTAGAACCAAGGAAACCATCTTAAGGACAGTTAGGGGGAAGAGATTGCTTATGTATAGAGGGAGGAACTTCAGAATAACGTCAGACCTATCCACAGAGACCTGGCAAGCCAGAAAGGCCTGGCAAGACATATTCAGGGTACTAAATGAGAAAAACATGCAGCCAAGAATACCTTATCCAGCAAGGCTTTCATTTAGAATGGATAGAGAGATGCAGAGCTTCGACGACCGGCAGAAACTGAAAGATATGTGACCCCTAAGCCGGCCCTGCAAGAAATATTAAGGGGGGTTCTATAAAAGGAGAAAGACCCCAAGAGTGATATATAACAGAAATTTACAGGGACAATCTAAAAAACAACGTCTTCACAGGCAACATGATGACAATTAATTCATATCTTTCAATAAGCACTCTCAACGTGAATGGCCTAAATGCTCCCATAAAACAGCACAGGGTTGCACACTGGGTAAAAAGACAGGACCCATCCATATGCTGTCTACAAGAGACTCATTTTGAACCTAAAGATACATCCAGACTGAAAGTGAAGGGATGGAGATCCATCTTCCATGCCAGCTGGGAGCTGGACCTCAAAAGAAAGCTGGGGTAGCAATTCTTGTATCAGACAAAATAGATTTTAAACTAAAGTCTGTAATAAGAGACACAGAAGGACACTATATCATTCTTAAAGGGTCTATCCAACAAGAAGATCTAACAATTGTAAATATCTATGCCCCCAACATGGGAGCAGCCATCTACATAAGCCAACTGTTAACCAAAATAGTCATATTGATAACAATACGTTAATTGTAGGAGACCTCAATACTCCACTCTCAGCAATGGACAGATCATCTAAGCAAAAAATCAACAAGGAAACAAGAGCTTTGAATGATACATTGGACCAGATGGACCTCAAAGATATATACAGAATATTCCACCCTAAAACAACAGAGACTCATTCTTCTCAAGTGCACATGGAACTTTCTCCAGAATAGACCACATACTGGGTCACAAATCAGGTCTCAACCGATACCAAAAGATTGAGATTATTTGCTGCACATTCACAGACCACAATGCTTTAAAACTGGAACTCAATCACAAGAAAAAATTTGGCAGAAATTCAAACACTTGGAAGCTAAAGACCACTCTGCTCAAGAATGTTTGGGTCAACCAGGAAATCAAAGAAGAACTTAAACAATTCATGGAAATCAATGAGAACGAAAACACATCGGTCCAAAACCTATGGGATACTGCAAAGGTGGTCCTAGGGGAAATACATAGCCATCCAAGCCTCACTCGAAAAAATAGAAAAATCCCGAATTCACCAACTAACTCTACACCTTAAAGAACTAGAGAAAAAGCAACAAACGACACCTAAGCCACGCATTAGAAGAGAAATAATTAAAATCAGAGCAGAGATCAATGAATTAGAAACCAGAAACACAGTAGATCAGATCAATGAAACTAGAAGTTGGTTCTCTGAAAGAATTAAGAAGATCGATAAACCACTGGCCAGATTTATCCAAAAGAAAAGAGAAAGGACCCAAATTAATAAAATTATGAATGACAGGGGAGAGATCATGACTAACACCAAGGAAACAGAAACAATTATTAGAAATTATTATCAACAACTATATGCCAATAAACTGAGCAATCTGGATGAAATAGAGGCCTTCCTGGAAACCTATAAGCTGCCAAGACTGAAACAGGAAGAAATTGACAACCTGAATAGGCCAATAACCTGTAACGAGATTGAAACAGTGATCAAAAACCTCCCAAAAAACAAGAGTCCAGGGCCTGATCCCTGGGGAATTCTACCAAACATTCAAAGAAGAAATAACACCTATTCTACTGAAGCTGTCTCAAAACATAGAAACAGAAGGAAAACTTCCAAACTCATTCTAAGAGGCCAGCATTACCTTAATCCCCAAACCAGGCAAAAACCCCATCAAAAAGGAGGATTTCAGACTGATAACCCTGATGAATATGGATTCCAAAGTCCTCAACAAAATCCTAGCCAATAGGATCCAACAATACATTAAAAGGATCATCCACCATGACCAAGTGGGATTTATCCCCGGGATACAAGGGTGGTTCAACATTCCACACAAATCAATCAATGTGACAGATCACACTAATAGGAGTAGGGAGAAGAACCATATGGTCCTCTCAACTGATGTAGAAAAAGCATTTGACAAAATACAACATCCTTTCCTGATTTAAACTCTTCAGAGTATAGGGATAGAGGGAACATTCCTCAAGTTCATAAAATCCATCTATGAAAAGCCCACAGCGAATATCATCCTCAATGGGGAAAAGCTGAGAGCCTTTCCCCTAAGATCAGGAACACGTCAAGGATGCCCACTCTTGCCACTATTGTTCAACATAGTATTAGAAGTTCTAGCAACAGCAATCAGACAACAAAAAGAAATAAAAGGTATTCAAGTTGGCAAAGAAGAAGTCAAACTCTCTCTCTTCACAGATGACATGATACTTTATGTGGAAAACCCAAAAGACTCCACCCCCAAATTACTAGAACCCATACAGCAATTCAGTAATGTGGCAGGATACAAAATCAATGCACAGAAATCAGTTGCTTTCTTATACACTAACAATGCAACTATAGAAAGAGAAATTAGAGAAACGATTCCATTTACAATAGCACCAAAAACCATAAGATACCTCGGAATAAACCTAACCAAAGAGGTAAAGGATCTATACTCTAGGAACTACAGAACACTCATGAAAGAAATTGAAGAAGACACAAAAAGATGGAAAAATATTCCATGCTCATGGATCGGGAGAATAAACATTGTTAAAATGTCTATGCTACCCAGAGCAATCTATATCTTCAATGCCATCCCCATCAAAATTCCAATGACATGTTTCAAAGTGCTGGAACAAACAATCCTAAAATTTGTATGGAATCAGAAAAGACCCCGAATCACGAAGGAAATGTTGAAAAAGAAAAACAAAGCTGGGGGCATCACGTTGTCCAATTTCAAGCTATACTACAAAGCTGTGATCACCAAGACAGCATGGTACTGGCACAAACAGACATATAGGCCAATGGAACAGAATAGAGAGCCCAGATATGGACCCTCAACTCTATGGTCAAATAATCTTCGACAAAGCAGGAAAAAACATGCAATGGAAAAAAGACAGTCTCTTCAATAAATGGTGCTGGGAAAATTGGACAGCCACATGCAGAAGAATGAAACTCGACCATTCTCTAACACCATACACAAAGATAAACTCAAAATGGATGAAAGACCTCAATGTGAGACAGGAATCCATCAAAATCCTGGAGGAGAACATAGGCAGTAACCTCTTTGACACAGCAACTTCTTTCAAGATACATCTCCAAAAGCTAGTGAAACAAAAGCAAAAATGAACTTTTGGGACTTCATCAAGATAAAAAGCTTCTGCACAGCAAAGGAAACAGTCAACAAAACAAAGAGGCAACCCACAGAATGGAAGAAGATATTTGCAAATGACACTACAGATAAAGGGCTAGTATCCAAGATCTATAAAGAACTTCTCAAACTCAACACCCAAAAAACAAATAATCAAGTCAAAAAATGGGCAGAAGAGATGAACAGACACTTCTCTGAAGAAGACATACAAACGGCTAACAGACACATGAAAAAATGTTCATCATCATTACCCATCAGGAAATTCAAATCAAAACCACATTGAGATACCACCTTACACCAATTAGAATGCCAAAAATGGACAGGAAAAGAAACAACAAATGTTGGAGAGGTTGTGGAGAAAGGGGAACCCTCTTACACTGTTGGTGGGAATGCAAGTTGGTACAGCCACTTTGGAAAACAGTGTGGAGGTCCCTCAAAAAGTTAAAAATAGAGCTACCCTATGACCCAGCAATTGCACTCCTGGGTATTTACCCCAAAGACACAGATGTAGTGAAAAGAAGGGCCATATGCACCCCAATGTTCATAGCAGCAATGTCTGCAATAGCCAAACTGTGGAAAGAGCCTAGATGCCCTTAAACAGATGAATGGATAAAGAAGATGTGGTCCATATATACAATGGAATATTACTCAGCCATCAAAAAGGATGAATACCCAACTTTTACATCAACATGGATGGGACTGGAGGAGATTATGCTAAGTGAAATAAGTCAAGCTGAGAAAGTCAATTATCATATGGTTTCACTTTTTGTGGAACATAAGAAATGGCATGGAGGACATTAGAAGAAAGGGAAAAATGAAGAGGGGGGAAATCGGAGGGAGAGATGAACCATGAGAAACTATGGACTCTGAGAAACAAACAGGGTTTTAGAGGGGAGCGGGGAGGGGGGATTGGTTAGCCCAGTGATGGGTATTGAGGAGGGGCACGTACTGCATGGAGCACTGGGTGTTATACGAAAACAATGGATCATGGATCACCACATCAAAAACTAATGATGCACTGTATGGTGACTAACATAACATAATAAAATTAAAAAAAAAAAGCATGGAAAAAATAAAACAAAGAGTATTAGATTACATTTTTTTAAACCATGAAAAGAATATGTTTCAGGAAGTAAGGAATACAGGGTCAAATTGAATGAAGATCAGCTACTGAGAAGAGATGTTTGTTTTGAACAGACTGTATTTTTGATCTGCAACCTGTTACAAGTATAGAGAAACTAGGTTTAAAAAAGAAATCCCTATTCTGTAGTAACCTCAGCAAAAATGGTGGAGACAGTAACTCTGGCAGCCTGTCCCCCACCCTAGAAACAACCAAAAAAACTTGTAAACTTTGTCAGAATCAACTTTATCAGAACTCTCAAAGATAGTCAAAAGTTTATAGTAACCAAGAAAACTGTTAACTAGGAAAGGGCTGCAGTGTGGTAGGAGAGATTTCAGGCAGTATAATTTACCCTTGACTGACTCCCTTCCAAGTCTGGTGGCAGTCTTGAAGAAGCAAGCTAGAATTCCCACTGTGAGTTCCTGGTTCCAAAAAGGAGCTAAGGAAACTTGTTTCCAAGGAACTGTGTTTGTTTTGATCTGTGTGGGTGCTGCCAGAAGGATGGATGCAAGGGGCTTGCCTTTGCTTTGTCTTACTGGGAACTCTTTCATTAAGATCAACAGATAAATTCTCATCAAAAACCATGGATGGGAGCCTGGGTGGCTCAGTTGGTTAAGCACCTGCCTTCAGCTCAGGTCATGATCCCAGGGTCCTGGGATCGAGTCCCACATCGGGCTCTTTACTCAGCAGGGAGCCTGCTTCTCTCTCTCCCTCTGCCTCTCCCCCTGCTGGTGCTCTCACTCTCACTCTCTCTCCCTCTGCCAAATAAATAAATCAAATCTATAAAAAAAAATTTTTTTTTAAAAAGCAACCATGGAGAACAGAAGGCAATGAGATTATATTTAAACTGCTAAAAGAAAAAGTTGTCACTTAAGAAATTCTATATCCTGTAAAACTATCCTTCAAAATATTAAAGAGAAAGTAAAAGATTCCCAGAACAACAAAGGTGGAAAAACTCAACACCAGTAGATCTGCTTTACAAGAGCAACTAAAAGAAGTATTTTAGGCTGAAGTGAAAGGACAATAAACAATAACTCAAAACCAGAAGAAAAAATAAAGAACACTGCTAAAAATAACTATATTTGATAACTATAAAAGGTGGTAATTTTGATTTGTAATTTTTTTTTTCTGTGATTTAAAAGAAATACATAAAGCAATAATTATAAATCTATCTTAATTGGCATGCACCATATAATGTTATTTTTGACAATAACTTAAAAGGGGTAGGACAGAGATGTACAGGAGCAGGGTTTTTTCAAAATATTGCAACTAAATTGGTATTAATTCAAACAAGATTACTCTAAGTTTAAGATATTAACTGTACTCGCTGGACTAATCACTAATAACTAAAAAATATACAGAAAAGGAAATGAGAAGGGAATCAATACCATATCTTACCCCAAAAGAATCAAACACAAAAGAACATAATAAGGAATTAAGAAACGAAAAGGATATAAAAGATACAGAAAACAACAAAATGGCAAAAGTCCTTCCTTGGGGCACCTGGGTGGCTCAGTCGGTTAAGCAGCTGCCTTTGGCTCCAGTCATGATCCCAGGGTCCTGGGATTGAGCCCCACGTCAGGCTCCCTGCTCAGTGGGGAGCCTGCTTCTCTCTCTCCCTCTACTTGCAGCTCTGCCTACTTGTGCTCTCTATCTCTCTTGTCAAATAAATAAATAAAATCTTAAAAAAAAAGTCCTTCCTTGTCAGTATTTATACTGAATGTAAATGGATCAAATTCTTGAATTAAAAGGCAGTGACCAGCAGAATACATTTTTTAAAAACCCCAAGATAAACTAACAACAATCTATGAGCCATCTATAATGCACTCTACAAGATACTCACTTTACTTTTTTTTAAAGATTTATTTATTTTACAGAGAGGGAGAGAGTGTGTGCAAAAGCAGGGGAGGGGCACAGGGAGAGGGAAAGAATCTCAAGCAGACATCCTGCTGAGCATGGAGCCCCACATGGGGCGCAATCTCACAACTCATGAGATCATGACCTGAGCTGAAACCAGTACTCAGATGCTTAACCAACTGTGCCACCCAGGCGCCCCTACAAGATACTCACTTTAGATTTGAAAATAAATAGGCTGAAAGTGAAAGAATGGAAAAAGATATTCCATGCAAATAGTAACTCAAAGAGAGCCGGGGTAGTATCAGACAAATACACTTCAAGTCAAAAATTATTTAAAAGACAAAGAGGAACATTATATATTGATTAAAAAAGTCAACCCATCACGGGGCGCCTGGGTGGCTCAGATGGTTGGGCGTCTGCCTTCGGCTCAGGTCATGATCCCAGGGTCCTGGGATCGAGTCCCGCATCGGGCTCCCTGCTCAGTGCAGAGCCTGCTTCTCTCCCTCTGCCTCTGCCTCTCTCTCTCTCTCTGACTTTCATGAATAAATAAATTAAAAAAAAAAAAAAAAAAAGTCAACCCATCACAAAGCTCTAACACTCATAAACTTAGAAGACGTAACAACACAGCAAAATATACAAAGCAAAAATTGACAGACCTGAAGGGAGAAATACACAGTTGTACAATCATAGCTAGAAACTTCAATAAACTGTTTTCAGTAATGGACAGAACACCTAGATAGAAGATCAGTAAGAGAAAAAGAGGACTTCAAGAACATTATAAACTAACTAAATATAAAAAGACACCCTACACAACATTCAACTCAGTAATGGAAGAATATATATTCTTCTCAAGTGCACATTAAACATTCTCCAGGATAAACCTATCATAGAGTAAATCTGATATATTTTAAAAGACTGAAATCACACAAAGTATCCTCTCTGACCACAGTGAAACTAAAAATCACTAATATAAGAAAAACTGGAAAATTCACAAATATGTGGAAATTAAGAAAACACACTCTTAACCAATGGGTAAAAACAAAAAACAAAACAAAAAAATGAGGAAATTAGAAAATATTTTAAAATAAATGAAAATGAAAACAAACATACTTAAACTTAATGGGATACAGTGAAAGCAATGCTCAGAGAAAAATTTATAGCTGTAAATACCTACATTACAGAAAGAGGATCTCACATAAACAGCCTAAACGTCCATCTGAAGAAACTACAGAAATTAGAGCAAACTAAACCCAAAGCTAGCAGAAGGAAATAATAAAGAGCAGAAGAATAAATGAAATAAAAAGTAGAAAAACACTAGAGAAAATGAACTAAACTAGAAGTTGATTCTTTGAAAAAAAAAAAAATCAACAAAATTAACACCTTTACTTAGACTGACAAAGGAAAAAAGACTCAAACTTAAGAAATGGAAGTGGGGAGGGGCAGGCGCCTGGGTGACTCGGGTGAGGGTTTGACTCTTAATTTTGGCTTGGGTCATGATCGCAGGGTCATGGGATTGAGCCCTACATTGGGCTGTGCACTCAGTCTGCTTGTCTCTCTCCCTCTGTTACCCCCTCCCCACCCCCAGAATAAGCACAGGTACACACGTGCGTTCTCCCTCTCTTGTGCTTGCTCTCAAATAAATAAATAAAATCCAAAAAAAAAAAAAAAAAGAAAGTGAATTACTACTGATTTTCCAGAAATAAGAATGTAAGTATAAAAGAATACTACAAGCAATAGTAATCCAACAAATTGAATAGCCCGGAAGAAATGAATAATTAGAAACACATAAACTACCAAACTGATTCAAGAAGACACAGAAAATCTGAATAGGCCTATGATGATTAAAGGTATTGATCAGTAATCAAAAACCTCACAATAAAGAAGAGTCCAGCACAAGATGACTTCACCGATAAATTCTGCCAAACATGAGAAAAACTGAATCCTTCTCAAACTCTCCCAAGAGATAGAAGAGAACATTTCCAAACCTGTTTTATGAGCCAGCATTACCCTAATACCAAAGCCAAAGACATCACAAGTACAGACCAGTATTTCTAAAAAATACACATGCAAAAATCTTCAACAGAATCTAGGGAAATTTAATCCAGCAACATATTAAAAGGGTTATATACTATGACTTAATGGAATTTACCCCAGGAAGACAAAGATAGTTCAATGTACAAATAATAAATAATAAAATACACATTAAAAGAATGAAGGGGAAAAAAAACCAAACATGTGATCCTGTCAACTGATGCAGAAAAAGCATTTAACAGAACCCAACACTCTTTCATAATATCAACAAACTAGGAATAGGAGCAAACTACCTCAACATGATAAAGAACATTTATGAAAAATCTGCAGCTAACAACATATTCAATGGTGAGAGTGAAAGCTTTTACTCAAGATCAGAAACAAGATGAAGATACCTGCTTTTGCCCTGCTATGCAACACTGTACTAAAAGCTCTAGCCAGAGCAATTAGACAAGAAAAAGAAATAAAGGCATCCAAATTAGAAAGCAATAACTGAAACTGTTACTATTCACAGATGACATGATCTTATATAAAGAAAATCCACAACAAAATCCCACTAGTGCTAATAAATGAATTCAACAAAGGTGCAGGCTACAAGATTAAAACACAAAAACCAACTGTATGGCTATACACTATCAATGAACAAGTCAAAAAAAATTTCATCTAAAATAGCATCAAAAGAATAAAACACTTAGGAATAAATGTAACCAATTCTGTACTCTGAAAACTAATTTATATGGAATTGCAAGGAGCCCTGAATAGCTAAAACAATCTTTTTTAAAAAAGATTTATTTATTTGAGGAGTGCCTGGGTGGCTCAGTTGTTAAGTGTCTGACTTAGGCTCAGGTCATGATCCCAGGGTCCTGGGATCTAGCCCCGCATTGGGCTCCCTGCTCAGCAGGAAGCCTGCTTCTCCCTCTCCCACTCCCCTTGCTTGTGTTCCCTCTCTCGCTGGCTCTCTCTCTGTCAACTAAATAAAATTCTTTAAAAAAAAAAAAAAAGATTTATTTGAGAGAGAGAGAGAGCATGCATGAGCAGGGGGAGGGGCAGAAGGAGTGGGTGAGGAAGACAGAGGGAGAGAGAATCTCAAGCAGACTCTCACTGAGCACGGAGCCAATGCGGGGCTCAATCTCACAACCCATGAGATCATGACCTGAGCTGAAATCAAGAGTCAGACACTTAAGTGACTGAGCCACCCAGGCACCCCAATAGCTAAAACAATCTTGACCAAAAAAAGAAAACTGAAGGACTCACACGTTCTGATTTCAAAATTTACCACAAAGTTACTGTAATCAAAACAATATTGTACCATTCAATGAGGAAAGAATACTCTCTTCAATAAATTATGCTGTGATAAGCAAATGCCCTCACATCATTTAAAAAAATTAACCCAAAATGCATCAAAGATGCAAATGTAAGAGCTAAGACTATAAGACTCTTTGAAGAAAACATAAGGGCAAATATTCATGACCTTAGATTTGGCAATGGTTTCTCACATACAACACCAAAAGCATAAGCAACAAAAGGAAAAATATATATAAATTGGATTTCATCAAAATTAAAAACTTTTGTGACTCAATGGACACTATCAAGAGTGAAGACAGCCCAGAAAATGCAAAAAAAAAATTGTAAATCATTAATCTGATAAGAACATATTCAGAATATATGAAGAATTCTTACAACACAGCAACAAAAAACAAGTAACTGAATTAAAAATTATTCAAAGGACTTAATAGACATTTCTCCAAAGAAGATAGAGCTATAGTCAACAAACCCATGAAAAGATGTTCAATGCAAATCAAAGCAAAATGGGATACCACCTCACACCTACAAGGGTGGCTTAAATCAGAGTAACATAACAAGTGCTGGTGAGAATGTGGAAAAATTGAAACTCTCATACATTGCTGGTGGGAATGTAAAATGGTGCTGCTGCTATGGAAAATAGTTTGGTGATTCCTAAAAAGTTAAAGATAGAGTTGCATACAACCCAGCAATTCTTTTCATAGGGATATACCTAAAAAGAATTAAAAAGTACTGTTCCAACAAAATCTTGTACTTGAATGTTCAGAGGAATACTATTTAATCAAGAGGTGGAAAATAAATGACCATCAACTGATGACTGGGTGAACAAAATGTGGTACATCCATACAACAGAATGTTATTCAGCCATAAAAATAATGAAGTACTCATACATGTTATAATATGGATGAACCTTGAAAACAATATGCTAAGTGAAAGAAGCCAGATACAAAAGGTCACACAATGTATGATTCCATTTATATGAAATATCCAAAATAGACAAATCCATTGATAGCAGATTAGTGGTTTCCAAGAGCTGGGGCTAAGAGGAAATGGGACATGACATCTTAATACGTATTGGGGTTTCTGTTTGGAGTGTTAAAAGTTCTGGAACTAGATAGTGGTAATAGGTACAAAACACTGTTTAATGCCAGTGAATTGTACATTTTAAAATAGTTAAAATGATAAATTTTATATGTATGTATATTTTACCATATACAAAAAAAATCTGTTCTACAGGTTTTCCTATAGTCTTTGAAGGCTCCTAAAACCATAACTCATTTAGAAATAAAATAATTACATTGACTTTCTATATCAGGGGTTGAGAAACTTTTTCAGTAAATATTTTAGGCTTTGTAGGCCTTTCTCTGTAGCAACTATTCAACTCTGCTGATGCAGCAAGAAAGCAACCATAGACATTAAGTGAGCAAATGGGAGTGACTGTGTTCCAATAAAAATTTACAAAACAGGAAGCAGGCCAGATTTGACCTGAGGCCTGTAGTTGGCCAAGCTGTGTTGTATACTATTCTTTATCTGTATTAATGAGGTTATTATATAAATTAAAGTCAAATTAAATTAAAACAACAAATGTGTCAGTATATGAAATCGACAGTAAAAGATTTACATTTGCTGAGAGATTTACGTTTACTGCAGTTATGTTTACTGAGAATCAAATGAAGTAGAATAAAACAAGTTAAAACTCCACTCAAACAGAATTGCTAAACCATACATTAATAGAAATTTTACATTTACTTAAGCAATAACTAAAATGTGAATTTCAATGTGAACAACAGATAATCCATAATCTTAATCTTAATAAAAGCCAATATCTTTCTCCTTTTGCCCAACTAAAGTGAGAGCAACTGGTAGCTAAGTTGACATAATTTCTTTTTTACTACTTTTCTCAATTTGTTAATGAAACTTTCAAATTTTCTAACTTTTTAAGCCTACTCATTTTCTGAAATTTATTATATTTGTAACTAGCACAACATAGCTGAGTACTTTTTCTCCATTACAGCTTTATTTTTTAGTTTGGTTTCTTTGGTCATGATTAAAACTCCTTAGAACATTTAAAGGAATTAGAACTAATAAATGCTTACTTACTACTTCAGAAACCATTACCAACTTGAGATATTAACAAATAAGAAAATGAGACAGAGAGCACAAGTAAAAAGAAACAAAGTGCTCAGTTAATCTATGAACCATATAATCAGGCCAGAAAAATCTCAAATTGAAAATTTAAGAGATACTTTTAATAGTATGAATTTCAAAATAACTCTGAACTCTAAATCAGTATTTTCTTTTACAGCTCAGCTAAATTTTCAAATACTGTGGAACATTAACTTTGAATAAACCCAAAGTTAATGACATTATAGCAAGTGGTTCAGTGGCCTGCACATAGTTAAGTATTCAATGTTAGTTGAGTGAAATGCTGTGAAATCACTTGGTCCATGGAAAGTTACTCTCTCTAAAAGAATAAAATATCTTTTGCAAACTCGTAACTAAAAATTTATTCTTCCTTTCAATTCTTCAGCTTGAAGAGAATGGCTAATAGCGTAGAAATGATAAAATTTTCCTTTTAACCATTTCCTCAATTAGTTTTTTCTTTTTCACTACTTGCCAGTAGCATCTAGTCTAAAAAAAAAGTCCTCTTAGTGAATGTTAACAAAGATGAATAAAGGAAATCTACCTTTCAAATAATTTTACGTATTTTCTGTAAAGGTCCTTACATTATAGGGTAACTGCTTTTTTAAAAAGTGTGTAATGTATTTGAAAAAGAAACTACTAGATAAATCATTTAATTATAATTCCAAAAGAAAAATGTCTTATGATCTTTGTTCTCTGAACATTTCAACATCAAATATAAAAACCTGATATCCTAAATATATCATCTGTTCATGTACTAAAGATTCCCTTCTTCAGCAAAACTTAAATTTTTATTGTACTAAAAACTACTACATATCCTTATTTTGTAGAATTATTATTTCAGCACAGTAAGCATCAAGTACACAATAAAGACTGTTACGTATAACTTAAGAAAATATAAAAGAAACGATAAAATTGGAATTTTTTTGTTCGCTTTACCTACCTTTAAGTTATTGCTTTTGGAGATACAGCTAAACATACCCCAAATTTAAAAGCACCACTGAAGAACATAATTGTGTATGTAGAATTACAGTGTAGAATATATAGTTTTCTTCTCTAAAACTAGTATTAATTTGTGATAAAGTACTTACTCTAAAAGAGGTGGAAGTATTTCACAATTCAAAACAAAATCTCTGCATTCTGCATTGTCACCAGCAATATTACCAAGTGCCCAAACAGCCTTAGAAAAATGAGAAAAAAATATTCTGTTACAATATCTTAAATAAGATGCTCTCTCTTAAGAATGAGATTTTAGTACAAAATGAACAAAGTAATAGTTTCCAAGATGTTAAAAAAAAAAAATGCTAGTAGGACAGTAAAGAAAGTTTAAAAGTACCATTTACTAATATTTTTAACCAACTGAAGGATAGGGCATTAAAATTTCTTCATTACATACTAGTGAAATGTTTATTCTGTTCAACAAAGAGATAGTCTGTCTACTCTGAATCTACATGGAAAGACAAAATACATCAATCTAGTGAATTTTGCAATTATCTATTCTAGAGGTTTGCTCCTATGCCAAGTAATCCACTCACTGGGAAGGGACTCATTTGTAAAAGAAGGGAAGGAGAAACAAAATACAGGAAAGTGAAGTAAAGCTACTACAAGAATTAGCTTTGATTGATCTCTGAAAATAAGTTTAGAATCAGTCCAGGTTCATTATAATTTTTTAAATAATTTAGGTAAAATATCGAATTACTCACTTACTAAATTTCAATTAAATGACAAGTTATGCAAAATATCATTTCATTATATGCTCACTTCAAATTTTTCAAGTAAGTGCAAAAGTAGACATAAGTTACTTTTTCAATTGGGAAAATTTTAACATTTAAAACATGAGTTAATAGGGGCGCCCGGGTGGCTCAGTCGGTTAAGGCTCAGACAGTTCACTCGGCTCAGGTCATGATCTCAGGGTCCTGGGATTGAGCCCCGCATCAGGCTCCCTGCTCAGTGCAGAGCCTGCTTCTCCCTGTCCCTCTGCCTGCCTCTCTGCTACTTTGCTCACTCTCTCTCTGTCAAATAAATAAAATCTTAAAAAAAAAAAATTTTGTTAAAATTTTTAACATATTTTTAATCTAGGCCTAAGTTTATTTTCTATCTTTTAAGAAAAATCTTTTACAAGACAGGCGCCTTAACCAACTATGCCATAGAGCCACCTTAAGGAAAGTCTTTTTAAGTAATGACATTTCTCACCCTGTGAAGTCTAACATTCTGTTGGTGGGGAAATTAGTATGTATAACTTCTTTGGAGGTCAACTTTGAAATACATAATAAGAACTTGAAAAATTTTTCTTTTACCAGGGTTAAAGTCATTTTTCCTAATGAAATAATCAAGACACACATACAGATTGATAATGATGTTCTTTGTAATATTAATAAGCTAGAAATAACTCTAATATATAATTGAGGAATATATAAAAAATTATGGTTCATACCTGGCTAGATAATGAGTAATCAGTAAAATTTTCTTAGAAGAATAAATAATGCCATTAGAAAAGGCTCCCAATATCAATTAAGTGGGGGGAAAAAAACTCCGTGTATATATATATATAAAACTAAAACAGATGAATGTATATATATAAAATATATATAAAACTAAACAGATGAATGGAATGGTAGATCAACAGATCAATTTGCCATAAAAATAGTTCAAAACAAAAATACCAAAACATTTTATTTTATTTCATTCGTATAAAGTATATGTGATTACATTTTCCCTATGAGAATTTATGTCTATTTAAAAACAGTTGCATTGAAAATAATGTGATATTTTAAAAAGAAACAACAAAATAATCTATGCACATGCAAAGAAAAAGGAGTCAGACCAGCCCAGGTTTAAAACTTGGTTCAGCCATTCACTGTGACTTTGGGTAAATTACTAACTTTCTGAGTCTCAGTATGCTCTTTTATATGTAGGAATAGTAATTTCTGATACCTGAGATCACACTTACAGAGAACCCAGGATTATGCCTGAGACAGTTCATTCTGGCTTCCTTCTAATTTGACACTGAAGAGAAATTACTACATTTTAACAAATGCAATGCACATGCAACTCTGAAGAGAACATTAAAATCTAGTAAACATAACCATTCAAATTAGAAACATACCTGCTCTTGCACATCTTCATGCTCTGAATTAAGAAGTTTGATAAAAATTGGAACAGCCCCAGTTTCAATCACTACCTTGGTATGCAGAAAAGTTCCAGATGCTATATTAGTTAATGCCCATGCAGCTTCAAACTAAGGAAAAACAGAAGCAGAATAAATGAAAGCACCAACGAATTGTCAGAAAGAAAGGGAAGAAGAGAGGGAGTAAGGAGTTAGCGGGACAAGCCTGAAAGAGTGATTTATGATTAATAAGATTAATCAGATTTCATAAATAAAACCCCTTAGTTTTAAAAAAGGACTCAATTTGGAAAAATAAAAACTGAGAAGAATATAATGAAAATTTTCAAAATCTTGAACAATAAATGAACATATCTGAAATTATATTTCCCAGAACTCCTAATGCTTACTATTTAGTGAGCCAGGTGTCCTAAAGCAAGCAGTTTAAAAATAAATGAGACACTACTAATAGAGCAATAGTACATTTATGAACTTAGAATCGTAAAAGGTACTTTTGTTTCCTTAGGGATGGATCATCTAGTTCCAACCTCCTCATTTAAGAAATTAAGAAAATTAGAAGGCCAGAGACTTAGATGATTTGTTCGAAGTCAAAAAGTTCACTATTAGCAAAGCCACAGGCAGGACTTGTATTCCTGTAAGCAGCAGAACCTCTGAAAAGCCACTCATGTCAATCTACTTAAATTTGGATATACTTAAATGTGATGGATTTGTAACAGAAGAAACAGAAAATGCAACCCATGGCTCCCAAACAATAAACTAGCGAATAACTGAAAATGATCTACAAATCCACAGGCAAACTAAAGAGTGACTATAACTTTAAAAATATTTGACATAGGGGGCCTGGGTGGGTCAGTCGGTTAAGCGACTGCCTTCGGCTCAGGTCATGATCCTGGAGTCCCGGGATGAGGTCCCGCATCGGGCTCCCTGCTCAGCGGGGAGTCTGCTTCTCCCTCTGACCCTCCTCCCTCTCGTGCTCTCTGTCTCTCATTCTCTCTCTCGCAAATAAATAAATAAAATCTTAAAAAAAAAAAATTTGACATAGACAACTCTTCACATGAAAGGTACATATCACTATGATTAATAATATAAAAACACATCCAAAACCATTACTGAAAGGCATGAAAAGTAGTTCTTATGTGTAAGACTAAATTTTTAAGGGAGGAATTTATGTTAAAAAAAAAAAAAGACCATAGTACTAACCAATTATAAAGAAACAAACTAAAGAAGAATTAAAAGTTTACTCCATAAAATTCTCCTAGGTATCCCCAGGAGAAAGCATTAAAGAAAAGTGGTGAATTCACAAGCTGACAAAACAGATAATTATGAATAAAAGGAGTGATATGAGTAAGTGGGGAATTGCAGCAAACTAGAGAGCATGACTATGATTTTTCTAAAAAAAAGGGAAAAAATGGAAGTAACTTTCTAAAGTGGGGGGGGGGGGGGGCGAGGCACAACTATTCAGCCCCACTAGACCTTTACTGTGTGGCAGCAATGCCAACTCTTCTGATTTGTCAAAAGGCGGCAAAAATCTGGATTTTCATATGAAATTCTCCAATATTTTAAAGGCCAATATCTAATTCACATTTTTAAAACATATTCAGGACAAACAAAACTCGTTTGTAGGCCAATATGGCTGGTAGGCCATCCGTTGGGAGATCTCTTCGACAGACCAATAATCTGAACTAACATATTTTATATGAATGTGGGTAGTATGGCAAAGCTATAGCTATCCCAAGACCATACTGTTGAATTTCATTAAGTTTTAACTTCAGTGATTAATAAATGCCAAAGTCCCCAACGTTCTTCTTGAATACTCTATGCTTTTTGCACATGCTGTTCTCACAACAATTAATTTTCCTCTTTTCAGGTTCATCCAGAAAAGGTTCATCCTCATGACTAGCCACACAATACTACATTTGTGAAGTTGTCTTCAACTTCCCCTACACAGATGAGTTATTACACTGTGCTCCTAAAGCACTTTGTTTATAGTTCTGTTATAGCACTAAGCATACTACGGCATCACAGATCTGTTTACATGTTTGTCTTTCCCAACAAAGAGTGAAGACTGTCTGCAAAGGAAAATATTTTAATTTTGTAATACAATGCCTTTACACACAATATATGGCTAAAACTAACACTCAATTTTATTTATTCATATTTACTCATTTCCACTTTCATTCATTTAGAATTAAAAAGCCAAATAATAAACTAAATATCAGGAGACCTGGGTTTTAGTCTGGACTTGGGGCTTAAATATGAAGCAAATGGACTAGAAGTCATGACCTCTAGCCCTTACTGAGCTAACACCTAAAGACTTTGAAAACTAATGGACAGTATCATTATATATAACATAAAGTGGCTTTTTCCTCAGACATCCTTATTGTAAACACTCTCAAAATTTTTCAGCATAAAAATCATGATAAGTAATATTCATGTGTGCAACACATTCCTTTGCTTATCATCTAAAATGTGAGGAGCTTTCCCAAATTACTCAGATCAGTGGAACACTATTCTAAGTTGTAATTTCAACAACTATTATTCAAATACCAGTAACAATCTTCCATTAATGACAACAGCACTGATAAACTATGTGCAGGTCTTGTGCAATTCCTGATAGATGTAATTCCACACTGTATTCCTACTTAAGAATATATATAGCAATGAAATCAGGAAAGCAATCTTTCTTTAAAAAACAATAAATATTTGCAAACTTCAGTAATGTACTGTTAGCAGCCAATTACTTGGAAGACATAACTGACACTACAATATAACTGAGAAGTAATGCTCATTTGGACAAATCTAACTTTGGTCACATTTTATTGACCAAATTTAGTAGATTTTATTGATTTCGTTTTTTTGGGTTTTTTGGTTTTTGGTTTTTTCCAAAAAAAGAACTAATCAGACTAATGTCTTAAAAGGTAAAAGAGTTTATATTAAAAAGTTACAACTCTAATTAACTAAGAGCCAAAAAAAATTTACCCATTAATATTTTAATTTGAGGTTTTCTGAAACGAAAAAGTTATTAAAGGTTGGCAACTACAAAATTTTTATTAACATTACGAATGACTTTATATAGCTTTCCCAAAATTGTTTTAATGAAGTAACAGTCCCTAGAAAAAACTAGCATTGCAAACATGACTAAGGCAAGACAGGTGGCACTACCTTTTCCTTTAATTGCCAAGTATTTCCTGAATGTTTACAATATATTTAGTATTGCAGAAGTTCACTAGAAACTTTAATCATATGTTATTTCTGGAAAGAGATTAAGAAAAAACTTTAGAACTCACCTGTAAAGTACAATTTTCATTTCTTTCAAGAAATTTCACAAATCTCTGTACAACTCCTGGTTTCTGTATAACCTGATCAATTGGTGGATTAGGTTCTAAAAATTAAAAAAGAATTAAGTTATTACATACACAAAAAGACAATAACCTGGTCCCTGTGTCAATTAACAGGATGCACAAAATAACTCTTTCCTAGGTTTCAATGACCAAGTTTAAAAGACTTAGGTGGATTTAACTGAAGTAAACAAATGTTCTCATAATTGCAATGTTTACTGAAAAGCAAATTCTTTTTCATTAATCACAGTAAGAAAAATTTTAAAATATTTTCTACACAAATATTTAAATACTGTAAGTTGAAGGCTATTTAGACTGTCATCTTCACAACATGGAGTATTTCAGCCTAATACTCAAAACACCAACTGACAGATAATCTTCCCCCTAATCTTTTATTAGTATACCCCACTTTCTCAGGGATGTCTCCTTACCTATCAGCCATTACCTAATGCTTCTCAGCCAAATGATATTCTATTCTGTCAGGGTATCATTCTATTCTGTCGGGGTATCATTCATTATTCACAGAAATACTACTGAACTATATAGGATTCTTCATAAATTGTCATGAAATGCAGAGGGCTTTTGAGAATCATAAAATCTCTAGGAAATTTTAAAACAAAGATATGCAAAATTAAAACCAAGATATTTCAGCTACTGGCAATCTAAGTATCTATCAACAACTCTTCCTTCTCTCTTGGCTTCAACAAAAAGTATGCTCCTGTGGTTCTCCAGGAACTTCTCTGTTAGTATTCCCTATTTATATAACAAAAAGGATAAAAAAAGACTTCTTTTAGGGTTCCCTGGCTGGCTCAGTCAGTACAGCATGTGACTCCTGATCTCAGGGTTGTGAGTTAAGCCCCACACTGGGCACTGGAGCCTACTTTAAATAAATAAATAAACTTTATAAAAAAATAGGCCTTACTTACAAGTGTATTTTAAAGAAAAATTAAGACCTACTGACTTACTGACAATGAAAGTGTCTTAAAATAAAAAATATCTAATAAATAAAACTCTATTACAGAACCTTTTAATATCAAATAAGCAAGCATATTGAAAATAATTCTTGCCTTTAGAAAGCAGCTTTCTAAATTTCTGTGTTGCTGTTAGCTGCTGATCAGCATTGTTAGAAAAAATCATCTGAACCATATCTGAGGTGATAACTTCTTCCTAAAACATAGAAAATACAACTTATCATTTAAATATTTTACATGAATAATTGTTGCTATACCTCCTAGTTCTGAAACATTGTTTAAGTATAATTTGAAATACATTTTTGTATATCTACCTCCGGAATGGGCACAGTGGAACTGATATCCGGATCCTGGATAGGACTTTCTAGCATAGATTCATCATTTCTGGGCAAAGAGACATTTCTGCGTTTGAACAACTGTAATAAAGAGAAATCACTTTATACACTGGGCTTTCCATAAAACACTGAATTCCCATAGACTTATATTTTTCATTTAAGTGAACAAAACAAACTGATCATTTAAAATTCTAAATATTTAGCATTTCTCAATGACTATACCATGAAGACCTAAATTATCTTTGAGAAGTTAAACTCTCCTGGTTTGGTTAGCTCTTACCTGCAGATTGCTTTGGGTCATTCTTAATCTCAGATCTTTAACAATGGCTGGTCCCATAAGTGGAGTACACATTTACATTTTATAGCATTTGAAAAAGCACATATGTTCACACTGGTATATGAGAAGTCTAAGAATTTTTCTAAGAAAATCTTAATAAAAAAGCAAATTAGTTACATGGGAGAAATACTGTGGTATATTAATAAACACATATCAGATTAATAAGGAATAGAAAACTCTGAGGAAATATGGCCCTATCCGTTTTATTTCAGTAATGAATAAAAATTAAAAAAAAGAAAGAGAGGAGGAATGAGGCACAGTGAGGTCACTGAGTGGGATTTATGGATACATTTCCTATATCAAAATAGAGAAGAAAAAAATCTGGTATATTCCTTTTGATCGCTAAAGAAATACTGCTCTTCTTCAACCAGTATACAGTTCTTTCTAATCATTCATTCAACAGATTTTTTTTTTTTTGAGTCCCTACTATAATAAAGTAGGGACTGTGCTAGATACTGTAGATAGGGAGATGACGAATCATATTTCTAAAACAGGCCCTTCTCTACTTTCATCACTGCTAGTTCTTTCTACACATCAGTTTTTAATTCATGCACGTGAGGACTACACCCTCTTAATTATAAATACTTCTAAATTTAAGTATATCTTGGAATGAAAAATATTGAGATGCACTCTTTGAACTGTTTTTCTATTCCTTATGTCACATATATAAAGTTCAAAACAGAGAAGGCTAAGAGAGCTAGATGGCTGATGAGACTATAGAAGGAATAGTATGAGTAGCATAGGAAGAGGACTAATTAACTTCGGAGCAAGAACTATGAAAACCACAAAGCAACAAATGAATACAATGTTTTTGGCGGGGGGGGCAAATTTTACAAGGACAAATGGAAGTGATCTACATAGGCTCAATAGTAAAAATTTCTTAACACTGGGATAAAATATGATTAACATAAAGGTTTATCAATAAAAAAGAAAAGCTGTTCTCTTCAGTGATTAAAAATAGCACAGGATTCTGATTCATGAATTACTCCTGGAGTCTAGTAAATTAAAGAACAGATTTATTTATATTCAATTTTCTAAAAATACTTTTTCATTTTAAATTATCTAAAAATAAACAATAATAATGTAACTTCTAAAATCTATATATTGGGGCGCCTAGGTGGCTCAGTTGGTTAAGCGACTGCCTTCGGCTCAGGTTATGATCCTGGAGTCCCGGGATCGAGTACCGCATCGGGCTCCCTGCTCAGCGGGGAGCCTGCTTCTCCCTCTGACCCTCCTCCCTCTCATGCTCTCTGTCTCTCATTCTCTCTCTCTCAAATAAATAAATAAAATCTTTAAAAAAAATAAAAAATAAAAAAATAATACAATCTATATATTGATGCTTCTGTGTTAAACATTTAAATATTTTAAAACACCTACCTGCTCTTCCCTTTTTTGTTTTCGAAGCTGTATTCCTTCTTCTTCTCTTCGTCTACGCATCTCTTGGGGATTTAGGGCTTTATTCTTGTAACTTTTCATTCTATAGTTATCTTTCCCTGGGCTAGCCATGGCATCTTAAGGTTAGGAAAGAAAAAAACAGATACTGATATTCTCAAAACAACATGAGATGTTTACTAGGAAAATTAAGTTCATGCTTACTACTTAAATAGACTGACAAAATCAATTCTGAAAATTATGTACAAAGAATACATTTCCCTCATTCCCATATCAAAATTGGAGCAAAGTGACCAAATATTTTTGGACTAAACTATCAAACAAATAATAGATTTTGGTCTAAACACAGATAAAGTCATTACCCTAACTTCACTGATTTTAAGATGCACTCCCCAATGCCTGGTGTTTTAACCTTTCTGAAGTGGGATGCATCTTAAAATCACTGTCAGCCAGGATATAATCAATCATGAAATAGGTGGGTAAAAAACTTCTACAGCTCCTGGCAAGATCAAAAGATAGCCAGAGTGAAGTATCTTATTTTCAATGGAATATGATCTTAGGCTTCAATAAGCATCCCTCAAATATTTTGGGGGGCCTGGCTTCTTTAATTTACTTAAGGTGCTGTCTTCAGACCTAAGGCTGCATAGGTCATGACTTCAGTCATGACTGCAAAAATAATCTGCAATACTAGGGTATATTTCTTTTTAAATACTGAAATACCTGTATACTTTATTTTAAGTAATTTTATTATAAATGTATTTGAAAACATTAACATTTATATAAACATATTCTTATAAGTATATTTATAATATTTTATATAACATTTTACATTTAAAATAATAAGACAATTTTACTTTTAGAAACCAGAGAGAATGTTGTGATCAATTAACACTTAGGAAGTAAACAGAAGAAAAGGAAAGGCTGGCATTTATCTGCCATCTCTGATGTCGAAGATAGACTACTGAACTCGTAAATTATACTCTAAATAGTAAAGTACACTAAAACATATGCATTAAATCCTGAGAGAGCATAGAAGAAATAGCAACTAACTGTGCCTTAGGGAGCTCTGATGGTTATCTTAAAAGAGCAAGAATTTGTCAGGGAAGAGGATGCAAAGGGAAAATCGGGAAGGAAGAAGCATTTCAAGCAGAGGGAATATATGCAAAGGCAAAGGGTTCTTGCAGAAGACTGGCATAAACACAAAACAGTAAGAGATTAAGCGTGCCTAAACGAGATTTGTGGGAGAAAAGGCAGGAAGTAAAGCTAGAAAGGTAACTAAGAACACATATGGTTCCTGCAATCAGGTTGAGAAATTTGGATTTGGTCCTAAGTAACAATTAAAAAAATTGAAAAGAACATTGTTTCAAACTTTGATGATGAAGACCTGAACTAAATTAGCAGCTGCACCGCGACTGGTTGATTTCTGAAACACTGCAGAAATTGATTCAATAAGAATTAGAGACCAAATAAATGTAAGGAATATGTGGTCAAGAAGAAAAAGGAGATTAGGATGACTCCTTGGTTTTTAGCTTGATCTATTTCAGTATGGCAACAAAATAAGCCAAGACAGGAAATAAAGATGGAGTATCAGAGTGATGGTTTTGTTTGATTGCCTGCTTGTTTTTGAGATGAAAACAATGAATTGTTTTATTTTTAAATTTTTTAAAAATATTTTATTTATTTGTCAGAGAGAGAGCAAGAGATGGAAAGAGAGAGAGAGCGGCAAGCCCAGGGAGAAGCAGGTTCCCTGATGAGCAAGGAGCCCGATACGGGACTTGATCCCAGCACCCTGGGATCTCGACCCAAGCCAAAGGCAGATGCTTAACCGACTGGGACACCCATGTGTCCCTATTTTTTAATTTATATACAGTAAAAAAAAATCACTCTTTTGGTATAAAGTTTTATGAATCTGACAAATGCACAGGCATAAAACTATCACAATCAAGATACAGAACAGCTCCATGACCCCTAAAAAACCTGGTCATGCTGCTCCTATTAACCCCTCTCCCACCCTTAATACCTGGTAACCACTGATTGGTTCTCCAGCTTCACAGTTCTGACTTTTCTTGAATTTCACCATAAATGGAATAATAACAGTATATAGTCTTAAATTGGCTTCTTTTATTTAGCAGTGCATTTGTGAGATCCATACTGTTGGCATATATAAATAATTTATTCCTTCTTCTTGTTGAGTAGTATTCTATTGCATAGATACTCCACAGTTTATCCATTCATTAGTTGAAGGACATTAAAGTTGTTTCTAGTTTAGTGCAGTTATGAATAAATCTGTTATAAATATTCATGTACAGGTTTTTGTGTAAATACAAGTTTTCATTTGTCTCGGGTAAATATTTAGAAGTAGGACTGATGGATAACACGGCAAGTGTATGCTTCACATTTTATAAGAAACTGCCAAACTGCAAAGTATTCCATCAGCAATGTGTAAGACTTCCTGTTGCTCTATGCTCTGCCTACACTTGGTATTGTCATATTTTGTTGGTAATTGTAGCCATTCTAATAGATGTATAGTAACTTTCATTTTAAACGTATTATACTTATAAAATAGGGCACATACAAGAGATTAAGACCTAGGACGGTTAAAAGTATGGGTCAAGGGGCACCTGGATGGCTCAGATGGTTAAGCGTCTGCCTTTGGCTTGGTCATGATCCCAGGATCATGCTCAGTGGGGAGCCTGCTTCTCCCTCTCCCTCTGCCTGCCACTCCCCCTGCTAGTGCTCTCTCTCTGTGTCAAATAAAATCAATAAAACTTAAAAAAAAAAAAAAAGTATGGGTCAAAACTCAGGATCATCCAAGATCATGCAGAGCTATAAAAGAAAGATGGCCAAGGGAGAAATCCTGAGAATGTTTGTTTACCTTTGAGTGGGGTAAAGGAAAGAACAAAGGAAACCAAAAAGAAATAGGTGAGAGAATCAGAAGAAAGTAAGAATCATGAAAAAGAAAGGAATTCAGAAGACAAAGGAGTATTTCATTTGTAGTAGTACTAAAAACAAGCCACTCAATTTATTCATTCATTGATTCATCCAGCAAATATAAGTGCCTACAATAAGCCAAGTACCACATGAGGCATAAGATTTGATAATTACTGGTAAAGATAGGGAGAAAAATTTCATTAGTGGTGGAGCTAAAAGTAGAATGGAATAGGCTGAACACTTCAGAATGATTTAAAAAGTATTTTGTGCCTTTGAATCTAACACATGTAAATTCTAGCAAGTAAAGTATATTTATAATCAACCAAAATCCTTCCTTAAAGTATTTAATGAGTTGATTTCAACAATACTGTGTGGACCTACAAATACTTATCATTAGAAACAGTTCAATCTAACTTTATTAGTAATAACAATGTTCAGCATTATTCCCTAAGTATCTCATACATAAAAATTCTGTCCCATTAATAAGAGGTTAGGCTCTGGGAAGAGAATAACAGAGATGAGTTCATTGTAGAGCAAACTGGGCTTCAACATTAGTTGTTGAATTATGCTCAATAAGTATAAAATATTTTAGCAAAATGAAATGTTCACAGCAATAAGCCTCTTAATATTTATCACCTACATTAGACTTTTCCAGGCCATTGGCCTCTAACAGCTTCTGATCACATATCCTCATGTATGCAAAATATATTTGTGCATTCATCTTCAATGTTTATTTATATACAAGTATTACTAATCTAATAATCTATCCCATTAAAAAAGTAAAGGAGGGCATGTGTTGTGATGGGCACTAGGTGTTATACACAACTGATGAATCGTTGAACACTACATCAAAAACTGATGATGTACTATATGCTGGCAAACTGAACGTTAAATAAATAAATAAATAAATAAATAAATAAATAAATAAATAAATAAATAAATAAAATTAGTAGAAAATTTTTAGAAAGGAATACTTTTAAAAGGTAAAGAAACAAGTTTTAATATTTTCTCCCCATACCTGATTCAATTACCTTCTGCCTCCACAACCTACACACTGGACACTTCTTCTAAAACCATTACTCTAGGTGACCACATTAAAACCTTTAATATAAATATGTTAACCAAATAAAATCTACCCCCAACAACTCATATATCATTTGTTCCTTTTTCTGATGTAGTACTAACTTATTTAACACCGGCATCCTCACTGCAGTTGCTTTAAAAGGGACATAAAGTCCAAGAAAAATCATCTCTAAAGGTGCCTGACTCAACAGGATTGTTCCCTTTTCTGGAAAATAACTTTAAAAGACCGTATTTCAAAGGTTGCTATCTCATACAAGTTATTTTAAATATAAGAAATGCTATTCAGATACTTCAAATCCGCAGCAGAGGGATTTTTTTCCTTTTTCAGTCAAAAGCTTATTTTTCACTCAGCTCTTTCAAAAACTGTTTTGAGGTTGGGAAAGTAACTGGAATTCTAACTTCTTTTAGTATCTATTAACGGAACTTCTTGTGTCTCTAAAGACTCCATTTCCACGGCTTGGGTGCATATTAGTACAATTATACATCGGTACCAAAGTGCTGACTAGAACCCCTACAACCAAACAAGCAGTACTTAAAGACAGAAAGGGGAGAGCTGTTTCTTGTTTACCAAGGAAGAAAGTCGCTTTATGAATCACTGAGTGTAATTAAGAGACATCAAATCAGAGGTTTAAAAAAATTTTTTTTAAATGTTTTAAAAGCCTAACAGTAAATGCTGATGTCGTATTCTTTTGAAGTATCACTATCCCGTTTCACAGCTTTCAAACCCTTCATCTCTTAGGCATTACCGAGGAAACACTTACTAAATTTTCATCTTGGAAGGGAGCTGACAGGCTATTAGAGAGAAGCATCTAACCCACCCCTGCCGGCGTCCACACTGAGCCTTCCCAGGCACCTGCTGGCGGAACGCGACGGTGCGACAATTACCACCCGCCCCAGGGCCACCACTGCCGTAGTCTGGACACTGTGGAACTTCTAATATGCTGCGGGACTCACACAGACGCTGAGTCCCAGGAGTGCACGGCAACATTTGACAAGACCGGGTACCGAGAACAGGAACCACCAAGGCGCGGAGAAGCAGAACGGCAGGAGGATGAGCTCGGCTGCTTAAGAGGCTCCTTCCGAGGGCCAGCCTGGCTGCCTGCGAGGATCTGTATTCCCCGCACCTTCGCGTCAGCAAGGACTAGGTCCGGCTGCCACGCCCCCGCCACCGCGGTCTCCCTCAGGGGAACCCGAGGAAAAAGACCTGGCAGCATGGCCTGGTCCTCAAGCCTTCGCAAGGAAAGGGGTAAATAACAGCGGCCCCTGGAACCAGTAACTCCCAAAGGGACCAAACCCGAGGTTCACCCAAACTGGCCTGTGTCACTCCCACTTACCCATTAATGTGGCAATACGCGGTGTCTTAACTTCCCAGCTCCCGGTTGCGGCGTCCGCTGCAGGTAACAGTGGGGTCGCCACTCCGCCCCTAGCGTTGAGCGTAACGACAAGGTTCGCCACTCAAGATGGCGGCTACCTGCGCCCCTTCCCCGAGACCCCGAGGCTCGGCTCCCAGAAGCCCTTGCAGGCGGCGACCGCAGTGGTGGCGGCTGCAGCTGCAGCGACCGGCGGAGGGGCGGAGAGAAGCGAGCGCCCCAGCTCCACCCACCGAAGGAGGAGCCGGCCGCTGCGCTAACTCCGGGATTGTAATAGGGCGCGGTCGCGGTGGCAGCGCTGTGTCCTACTGCCCTACTCCTCTGTGCGAGCTCTCGTTCATTCACTCATTCGTTGGTTTAGTTTGTTTATTCGGTCCTACAAAATAGTACTGATGGAGGGCCTAATCTGTGCTAGGCACTGTTTTAGATATTAGAGCTGCTATAGTGTAAACAACGGAAAAATTCCAACCTCGTGGAGCTTTACAGAGGCTCTTTCCTTCTTCAGCTGCTTTAACCTCTTCCTGTACGTCCTGCTCATTTGTTTCAAGTTTTTCAATTTGCCATTTATTTAAAATTTGGATTCTATAACATCTGTGGATTTTTAACGAAAAGGTAGTCACTGATATATGAAATTAATACTTCCAAATAAAGAATTCTAAATTATTGTAACACACATAGCTTTGTAATCCACCCTGGAGTTCAACAAACAGCATTGAAAAGAGACTATCTTCTAGAATATAGAAGATAAAAAACACATGATTCCTGCCCTGAGGAAGATCCTGTTTTCTATCTCCTGTTCTTTTTGTTTTCTTTTCTGAGAAATTTCTTGGGTTATCTTCCAGCTCTGGATTTAGATGGATAGATGATAGAGATAGATAGATAGATAATAGATAGATGGTAGGTAGATAGATTCTGCTATTGTATTTTTTAATTCTGCTGTTGTATTTTTAATCCCAAGAGCTATTTCCTATTTTTGATTCAGGAATTAAATATCTTTTTTTTTTTTTTGTCTCTCTGAAGATATCGATTGTAGTTTCCTTGAAGTATTTTTTTCCCCTTCATTCATTGTCTCTGATTCTTCAGAGTGTTTTTCCTTTTTGATCATTTTTGGTTTTCATCTTTCCTGCCACAGCTGTATTCTAAAGCCTGGTGATCTTTGAGTATCCATTCATATTTAAGAGTGAGACACTAAAGAAAACTATTGTAAACTTGTGTATCAGCTGATTGTTTACTTGCCAATTGTTGCCCTCCCTACGGAGTAATAACATGGGATCTTGGCTGTTTCATTGGAGGACTTTCTAAAAGCCCTTATCCGTAGGTCTTTTCTCTCAGACCAATGATTTTCCCTGGAGAAGAATTTTCTAATCTTACTAGAAGGCACATATCAGACATCAGAATGTGATGGGGGAGGGGGATGGCCTCATAATTCAGTATTTAGCTTTCACTATTCCCCACTTACAGTCCAACACCTTGACACCCCCTCCCCCCAACTCTTAGCTGTGCATTTCTGACTTAATTGCCTTTCTGGTTCGTCTTCTTCATGAAACCAAACCTATACCCTTCTGTTTTGGAGGGAAAGATCAGTCACTTGGCAACCTGGTAATGGAGGAAATCTGGAGGTAGAGTGCTTACTCCTTATTCAGACTTTTCAGCAAAATGTTCCTCTTTTCAGGCCCAGTTTTAGTATGTTTTTTAGAAGTATCTGGTCTTTAATTTCTGAACATTTCCAGAATTCTGGTGTATAAACCGATTTGTTTTTGTTGACTTCTCTTAGGCAAGTTAGTTACTACTCTTCTAGCTTTCAAATGTTATTAAAATCTCATTAGCATTTATTTTTATTATTTTTATTCTGTCATTTTAATAGATTTTGAGAGGCAGGGAATATAGATGTACATGTTCAGTCTGCCATATTAAACCACAAAATCCCTAACGTATTGTACATTATCAGATTATGCCACTCTCCTGTTTAAATATTCCAATAGTTTTCTACAAGAGCCTACATGATTTGGCCCCTGTCTTGATATACCGTGGCAGTCAGGCCCTAGGGTATTGTGTACTCGTGTAATGTCCTAGTACCCGTCATAGGAATTCATTCTGAAAATTCTCAGAGCCTTGTGTCCTCTAGTAAATTTAGAGTCATCACCCTGAACCGAGGATGCAAAAAAGACTACGACTCCCAGAAAACACTACAACCCAGACCGGCGTGGAGCAGTGCATGCCGGGAGTCTTTTCCTTCCGGCTGACAGAGGAAAAGCTTTTTTGAATGTGATAATGGAAGTGAAAGTATTTTGGCGGCGCTGGTTCTTGTCTTGGTTAACTGTGAATCTTTGGGTGTAGGGAGGGCCTGTCCCAGTCTTCCAGGCCGGGAAAGGTAATCGGCGCTGAACGTGCACTTCTCTGCGGGAGAGCCAGACGGCGTCCGCGGCGGACCCGAAGCGGAAGCCAACCATAAGGCAGTGTGACCGCGGCCGGATCTTCGGGCCGGTAGGAACTAACGGTCCCTTCCCTTATTCCCCCGGCCTCAACTTTGACTCAGTCAGTGTCTGGGCCGGTTTCGGGTCCTGGACATTGGCGCGGACTTTTGGGCAGACTGGACCTTGTGGCATTCGGCCTTTACGGCTTCTCTCACCTCCTGCCCAGCCTGTTACCTGTCATAGCCTCCTTACATCTCTCACCCACTTGATCTTATCAGAGTGTTTGGGAGTTCAAGCGTATCCCTCTGTCTAGCTGTGTCCCAGCCTCGGGAAAAGAAGAAACTGACGTTCTTTCCACGGGTGGTTTGGGAGAATTTCCTTCTAAAATCGGAAACTATTTTCACTGGTCTGAAGGGGAATAAGAAACATAAGGACAATGTAGCTTCTTACAAAGCTAAATTTATTCAAATAGTGGGAGTAGTTTCCTTATTTTTCTTTTCGTTTTTAAATAGTCCTTAGCTGAACGACATAGGAAGGTTGTGGCTGTGATTGCTTTTTTAAAAATTCTAAACAAAATCACCTTTTGTCCGTACCCAGTACTTTATTAGTCCATAAAACCCTAAAGTGACTGCTGATTTAGTACAATTCATTTTATAGGCCAAACCTCAAAGACATGAGCTGTCTTACCTAAAATTCTGAAACGTGAGATTGCAATCCAGTTCTCTTGGTTCTGGAATCTGTGTTCTTTGCTACCATGGTCACTCTTTTTATTTGGGTTGAGAGGACAGCGTTTGGAGTTTGACTGAATTGGCATTTTGGATGACCATTTTCTGGCCTTGGTGACCTATCTGAGCCAGGGTTTCCTCCATATAGGATGATAATAATGCTACTTAAATTACTTTGATATATCTAAAGCTCTTTAACTGTTAACTCCTGTTAGTAAGATGTATTTATTTACCCTCCCCATTGTTAACCACTTTAAGTTCCTGTATTTAGATAGACCAGTTGATAAGATTTCTTTTCGTTTTCTCTTAACTGACTTACCATACTTGGGCAATTTTATAAACATTATTTTCTTCTCTCCCTCAGACCAGACATGCTTTTTGAAATATATTAAAAATTATTTACTTTAATTTGAACTATTATTGCTTTTATTTTATTGAAACCCTAAACTTAAAATACAGTAGAGAAATTTTGGTTGAGATTTATAATGAAGTTTGTGCATTTGAGGAAACGTTAAGTACATCAAAAATATCTTCAAATATTCCAGCTTTAAATATTTGTTAAAAATTTGTTTCAAATCATTTTATAGAATGCATTTTTTTTCTTCAGTCTTTCAAACTTAAAATAATATTATATTCTTTTCTAGCTACCTGATGTACTATGCTTTCTTGTGATATTTGTGGTGAAACAGTAACCTCGGAACCAGACATGAAGGCTCACCTCCTAATTGTTCACATGGAAAATGAAGTTATATGTCCATTTTGCAAGTTGTCAGGCGTGAATTATGATGAAATGTGTTTTCATATTGAAACTGCTCATTTTGAGCAAAATGAACTAGAAAGAAGCTTTGAGAGGATCAATACAATACAGATTAGAACTTCAGATAACAGGAAAGACACCTTACAGTGTAGAATGGAAGTTAATTCTAGTGTCCATTCAGCTTGTGCATCTAATCATCCAAAAATTTCAGCTCAAAGCCTGCCTAATGATGGTACTTTAAAACATAAAGCCTTTTATTCGGAGAACTTAACTGAATCTAGAAAATTCCTTAAAAGTAAGGAAAAAGAGTGTGACCCATCTAAAATAAAAAGATCAATTTATGAAACAACGTACAGTCCTCCCGAATGTCCGTTCTGCGGAAGAATAGAAGATTGTAGTCAAGATATGGAAAATCATGTGAAAACAAAGCATGCTGATCTTTTAGACACTCCATCAGAAGGTAAGATACTCATTTTATGTAATAAGTAACAGTAGTGTCAGTTTAATATGTGGTGTTCTAAAAGTTGGTTTGTAAATCAGATTACTGCAAATGTGTTTTTTTTTAATTCAGTTTATAATGTTGTTCATTTGCTATTATTACGATATAAAAATACAGTTGTGGAAAAGAATTTTTTATTCAGATAATAAATGTTTCAACCACACTGAGAGTAGTTTTAGAACCTTTCTGAGGAGGAATATACTAAGAGTCCATTTTTCAGAGGGCATTCTCTTAACACCAGCCCAGTGGCATCTGAACTCTCTTGGACTCTGATTTTCTGTGGTTCTGAGTTTCACTCCCTTATGATCAGAGAACACACTCTATGATTTTAGTTCTTTTAAATGTGTTGAAACTTGTTTTATCTACCAACGTATTGTATATGATCTATCTTGGTACATATTCCATGGACACTTGGGAAAGAGAAATATATTCTGCTGTTGTTGTCAATGGTTAGAGTGTTCTAAATTTGTCATTTAGATCATTTTGTTTGTATTCAGATCCTCTATATCCTTTCTGATTTCCTGTCTAGCCTTTTTTGAAAGGAGGTTGTTGAAGTCCACGATTATAATTGTGTATTTGTCTATTTTCCCTTTCAGCTTTCTCAGGCTTTATCTGTTTGGAGGCTCTGTTGTTGGTGAATACAGTACATTTAGAATCATCTCTTTTTCTTTACTGTTGAATTTTAAGAGTAATTTGTTTATTTTGGATATGAGTCCTTTATCAGATACGTGTTTTGCAGATATTTCCCAGTCTGGAGCTTGTCTTTTCATTCTTTTAACTCTGTTTTTCACAGAGCAGAAGTTTTAACTTTTAATGAAGTGCAACTTACTTGATTTCTTCATTTATGGATTGTGCTTTTGATCTTGTATCTAAAAACTCATCACCAAACCCAAGGTCACCTTTCCTATGTTATCTTCTAGAAGTTTTATAGTTATGAATTTTACATTTAAGTCTGTGATTCATTTGAGTTATTTTTTTAAAAGGTGTAAGGAGAGTCTAGATTCACTTTTTTAAAATTAATAAATATTTTTTACAGCAGTTTCAGGTTCACAGCAAAATTAAGGAAAAAGTACAGAGAATTCCATGTACTCACTGTCCTCATATACTCACAACCTCCTCCACTATCAATATCTGTACCAAGTGATACATTTGTTATGATCAATGAACTTACACTGACCCATCATTATCACCCAAAATCCATAGTTTCCATTAAGGTTCATTCTTGGTATTGTATATTCTATAGGTTTTGACAAATGTGTAATAACAACTACCCACCATTTTAGTTATCATGCAGAAGAGTTTCACTTCCCTAAAAATCCTCTGTGCTCCATCTAGTCACCCCTCCCCAACCCCAACCCCTGGCAATCACAGATCTTTCTACTATCTCTGTATTTTTGCCTTTTTCAGAATGTCATTGGAATCATACAGTATATAGCTTTTTCAGATTGATGTCTTTTACTTAGTAATATGCATTTAAGTTTTTCTCCATGTCTTTTCACGGCGTGATAGCTCTTTTTTTTAGGGCTGAATAATACTACATTGTCTGGATGTACTACAGTATATTTATCCATTCACCTACTGAAAAACATCTTGGTTGTTTCCAAGTTTTGGCAATTAGGAATAAAGTTGCTTTAAATATCCACATGCAGGATTTTATATGGACAGAAATTTTCTATTCACTTGGGTAAATACCAAGGAATGTGATTAATGGATTGTATAATAATAGTGTATTTAGTTTTAATAAGAAACTGCCAAACTCTTTCACAGTGGCAGTGAATGAGATTTCCTGTTGCTCCACATCCTCACCAGCATTTGGTATTGTCAGTGTTCCAGATTGTGGCCATTCTAAAGTTGTGTCTTTCAAGGAATTCTAATATTTGTGTTGTGGTATCTCATCTTAATTTAATTTGAAGTGTTCTCATAAACATAAATGAACATCTTTTTGTATGCCTCATTACCATCTGTATATCTTCTTTGGTAAAGTGTCTGTGAGGGTCTTCAGCCCACATTTTAATCTGGTTTTGGTTTTCTTATTGTTGATTTTTAAGAGTTCTTTGTATATTTTGGATAACGGATCTTTAGTACATGTATCTTTTGCAAATATTTTTTCCCATTCTGTGACTTGTCTTCTTATTCTCTTTGACAATGTCTTTTGCAGAGCAGTTTTTTATATTAATGAAGTCTACCTTATCATTTATTTTGTAACTTCATCATGCCTTTGGTGTTTTCATCGCCATATCCTAAGTCATCTAAGTTTTCTCCTATGTTATGTCCTAGGAGTTTTGTGGTTTCACATTTTAAGTTTAGGTCTGTGATCCATTTTCAAGTTACTTTTTGTGAAGGACATAAGGTCTGAGTCTAGATTCATTTTCTTTGCATTTTGATGTCCACATGTTCCAGCACCATTTGTTGATAAGATTTTCTTTCCTCCATAGTTCTGTCTTTGCTTTGTCAAAGATTAGTCGACTGGGCTATTAGTCTCTTTCTGGGCTCTCTGTTCTGTTCCATTGATCTGTTTGTTCTTTTTTCAGTACCACAGTGTCTTGATACTCTAACTTTCTACTGTTTTGAAGTCTGGTAGAGCCAGTTCTTTGACTTTGCTCTTCTTCAGTATTGTATTGGTTATTCTAGATCTTTTGCCTCTTCATATAAATTTTAGAATCAGCTACTTAATAGCCACAAAATAACTTGCTGGGATTTTTTATTGTGATTGTCTGGAATCTATAGATCAAGTTGGGAAGTATAGACATTGTGGCAATATGGAGTCCTCCTATCATGAACAAGAAATATCTCAACATAGTTTTTCTTTGATTTCTTTCATCAGAATTTTGTATTTTTTCTCATGTATGTCTTTATATTTTGTTAGGTTTTTACCTCAGTATTTTTTTTTTGTATTAATTTGCCCAGTTGTGTCTTTCAAGGAATTGGTCCATTTCATCTAGTTTACAAATTTGTGGCATAGTTCATAATATAACTTTATTATCTTTGGAACGTACATGGGATATGTGATGTCCCCTTTTTTATTTCTGGTGTTAACAATCTGTGTTCTCTTTTTTCTTCTTCGATAGCTTGGCTAGAGGCCTTTGGTTTCATTGCTTTTCTCTATTGGTTTTCTGTTTTCAATTTCATTGATTTCTGCTCTTTTTTTTTTAAATTTCTTCTGCTTATCTTGGATTTACCTTGTTCTTCTTTTTCTAGTTTCCTGTAGTGGAAACCTAGATGATTGCGTAGAATGTTATAAATTTCCTTCTAAGCAGTGATTTTGCTGCATTGCACAAACTTTAAGTTGTATTTTAATTTTCATTTATTTCAAAATATTTTAAAATTTACCTTGAGATTTCTTTGGTACATTATTTAAATGTGTGTCTAATCTCCAAGTATTTGGGGATTTTTCAGCTCTTTCTCTTAATTTTTGTTTATTTCCCTTGTAGTTTGAGAGCAGACTGTTTGATTATAATTTAATTCTTTAAATTTCTTAAGCTTTAATGGCCTAAATTATGTTTGATGGCCTAGAATGTGGTCTGTCTTGGTGAATATTTTATATGAGCTTAAGTAGAATGTGTATTCTGCTGTTGGATGAACTTGTGTATAAGCATCAATTATATTCAGTTGACTGATGGTACTGTTGGGTTCAGCTATATCCTTACTTACTTTCTGCCTGCTGGATTTGTCCACTTCTAAAAGAGTAATGTTAAAAATTCTCTAACTGTATAATAGCAGATGCGCCTGTTTCTTCTTGCAGTTCTGTTAATTTTTGCCTCATGTATTTTGACACTCTGTTAGGCCCATACACATTAAGGATTTTTATGTCTTTTTGGAGTATTGAACCCTTTGTCATTATGTAATGCCCCACTTTATCCTGGATAACATTCCTTGTTCTGAAATCTGCCCTCTCTGAAATTAATATTAGCTGACTCCGGATCTTTGTTTGGTTTTGGTTTTGGTTAGTGTTAGCATGATGTATCTTTCTCTATCCCTTCACTTTTAATCTATATTTGTATTTTTTTAAGATGTATTTATTTATTTTTGAGGGGATGTGTGAATAGGCAGAGGGAGAGAATCTTCAGGTAGACTCCCCACTGAGCACAGAGCTCACGTAGGGCTCCATCTCACAACCCATGAGATCAAACCAAGTCGGATGCTTAACCAACTGAGGCACCCAGGTGCCCCTCTATATGTGTATTTATATTTAAAATGAATTTCTTGTAGACAACACACAGGTAGGTCTTATATTTTGCTCCACCTTGATAATCTGTCTTTTAATGTGTATGTTTAGACCAGTGATGTTTAAAGTGATTATTCCTATAGTTAGATTAATATACCATATTTGTTATTGTTTTCTATTTGTTGCCCTTGTTCTTTGCTTCTTTTTTTGTCTTCGACTTTTTTCCTGATATTGTGGTTTAATTGAGCATTTCGTATGATTTTATTTTCTCTCCATGGGGAAAAACAGTTCATGCATGTAGTCTTTTGACCCTATTTGGCCACATAAGAATGATCCTTAGGCCTAGAACACTTCCTTCTCAAGAGATAGAGTTCTCACAGCCTGTGTATGGAAATATCTTTTCCTGTTTCAGGCAACAATATATACTCCTTTGTTTTACTTAAGCATGTGTGTCCTATGGCACCTGAACAGCCTTAATGCTAAATCTATCCTCTGCTGGAAGGGGATGACATCTTTCATTCTGTGGTGCAGGAGAGGTGTGTACAGACCAATTGCCCTGTGTGGGCTGCTGGAAGTGACCCACTGGCCATGGCAGACTAATGTCTAATACTGAAGAAGATCTTGCTCTTTCTCTGTTTACTGTGAGTCAAGTGTTCTGTCTAGTACTTGACAGCATTGTTTTCCGTGGTGATTCTGATATCAAGATGCATTTGGACTTCTACTCCTGATAATAGGCAAGAGATGTCACTTGCTCAGTACTCTCCTTTCTTAGCATATCAATTACACTTGTTTTTACTTTTTTAGTCCTTGGCCTAGAGTTTGCAGTATACATTAACAACTAATCCAAGTCTGCTTTTGAATAACGTATCACTATATGAGTGCAAAGACCTTATAATAATAAGATATTCCTAATTCCTCCCCATCCCTTGTGTCATTGCTATCATTCATTTCAAGTAAATGTAAGCACACATGTATATACATATATATATATATATACACACACACACATAATTTAATACGTTGTTGCTATTTTTATTTTGAATAAACTTACCTTTTGTATCAATTAATGAGAAAAATAAAAGTTTTTATTTTATCATCTCCTGTTTCTTCCCTGATGCTCTTCCTTTAAGGATATCCATGTTTCTGACCAATATAATTTTCCTTCTCTCTGAAGAACTTCTTTTAACATTCCTTGCACAATTTCCCTCAATTTTTGTCTGAGAAATTCTTTATTTTTCCTTCACTTTTGAGGGATAATTTTGAATGGTACAGAATTTTAGGTTGGTGGGGTTTTTTTTTTTCTTCTGGAAACTTTAAATATTTTACTCCTCTCTCTTATTACCTGAATGACTTCTGAGAGGTTGTATGTAATTCTTATCTTTGTTCCTCTATAGGCAAGGTGTTTTTTCCCTCTGGCTTCTTTCAAGATTTTTTATCTTTGATTTTTCTGAAGTCTGAATGTGATGTGCCTAGATGTAATTTTTTGTATTTACTGTGCTTGGTGTTTTCTGAGCTTCCAAGATCTATAGTTTGATGTCTGACATTAGCTTGGGGGATACTCTCAGACCTTATTGCTTTAAATAATACTTTTGTTCCTTTCTTTCTTCTCCTGGTATTCCCATTTTGTGTATGTTCTACCTTTTGCAGTTCTCCCACAGTTTTTGGAGATTGTGGGTTTGTTTTTTTATGTTTATGGGGGGAGGTTTTGGGGGGAGGGTCTTTTTCTCTTTACGTTTCATTTTGGGGAATATCTTTTCTCATCTCACACTCAGAGATTCTTTCCTCAGCCATGTCCAGCCTGCTAATAAGCCCACGTGTTTGATCTCTAGCATTTCTTTCTTTTTTTAGGATGTCACTTCTATTAACTTTTGAAGATTTATAGCACTTAAATTATGTTGCTTGAATGTATGAAGGTTAAAAAATTTTTTTTCATAAAATACAAGAGCACCCAATTTGGTCATCAAGTAAAAGTAAAAACTGGGTTTCCTTTTAAAATTAGTCCAAGGTAGCATTTAGGAACTTAGTCGTAGGCTGCAGTGTTGACACCATGACAAAGCCAAGTATAGGGTTGGGTCTGGTTTTGTTTGGTTGTTTTCAGTAGCCAGTGCTCCTGGATTAAGTTCTGAAAATGGTCCAGTTGTAAGGCAGAGATCTATTTGGATTCCACCAGAGGTATGTTCCTTGAGTTGGCTGCTGCAGGATGAGGCACATTTTCTGGGACCCATGTCAACTACCTGCTAGTCAATCAAGGTAAAAAAATTCATCGTCTCCTCCTTGGTATTCCATTCCATGGAAATCAGCTCAGTATTGCAAGATACTTCAGGTCCACCAAATCCTTTCACAAACTAGGATCTTTCTTATGACCTATCTGTGACAATTTCCAGTGTAGCTCCAAATTTTTAATAGTTGTGAGCAAACCATTCCAGGAGGGACATATTCTCAATCAGTTCATGTTCCTGTCCTGTCAGTGAAATGAGATTTATCCTTCTCTTATTCTTCAGTTAGATAGAGAATTTTCTCCTCTTCTGTGCCTTGGCAATGAAGAACATTTCTCATAGTATCCAGATTTTCATAAACTGTTAGAATCTCTACAGCTCCCACTTGCAAAGCCTTTAGTGTATCTTCATCTCCAAAACAGTACTTATCTGTCTTCTGGCTGCTTTCACCAAAATGTTGAATTAATATCTCTGTTTGAATGAATTTTACCTCAGTAGATAACTCAATGGCCTGGTTTCCATATTCACCACCATAGGATATATCAACTAATTTTAAATTTTTTGACTGCAGCGTCTCTCCAAACATATCAGATTGACTTAGTTCAGTTTTAAGGTCAGCTGATCCACCTAAAATGAGACCGGTCACATTCATTTTGTGGAAATAAACAGCTGTCTAGCAGTCTCAGCTACTTTCTTTTTTTTTTTTTTTAAAGATTCTATCCATTTGACAGAGAAAGACACAGTGAGAGAGGGAACACAAACGGGGAGTGGGAGAGGGAGAAGCAGACCCCCCCGCCGAGCAGGGAGCCCGATGCGGGACCCAATCCCGGGACTCCAGGATCATGACCTGAGCCGAAGGCAGTCGCTTAACCAACTGAGCCACCCAGGCGCCCCTCAGCTACTTTCTAAATATAGTTATTCCACTTCCAGATCAGGCCTTACATGTATGGATTGCTCGGCTCAGTGCTCAGGGTCCCTCTTCTGTGCCCAGTATCAGTCAGGTCTTGGTTTTTGCAGAGGTACTGCTTCTGGCCTGGGCAAGCTACACCTATCTACTTGCCGTGCTGCTTGATGGATGCAGCTTTTTGATCTCCTGCTCCAGTTAGGCAGTATGATCCCAGTTCTGAGCTTTATGCTGAAGGCTTTATGTTGAATTTTGTACCTCACCATTTAGTTTGGAAGGAGGATGCTGTTAACTTAACCCCTAAAATTCATGCGTAGACTGGCCCCTACTTACCGTTTTGATTTTCCTTTATACTTTTCTTGCTTTGACCACAGATCCGAATATTTATTATTAATTTTTTCTTTTATTATAGTGGTAAGAGAGATGTGTGCTTATGCTCAATCTTCCATTTTGACCCCAGAAGTATAAAATAGCTTTAAATCCAACTACAAAGAGCTTTTACTTATTTAATAAGGTTAGTAGACAGTGGACAATCTTTGACTTAGGGTGAAAAAAATCTAAAAGTTTTAAAAATAAAATCAACTGAATTATATCTCTAAAACAGACCATGATCAACCACTGTATGACTGTCCTATGTGTGGGCTCATCTGTACAAATTACCATATTCTCCAGGAACATGTTGACTTACATTTGGAAGAAAGCAACTTTGGACAAGGTATGTTGATATGTTAAAAATAAGAATCTCATGATTTAATTTCTGCTTCCTAGGATATATCTAATTTTTAGAGTAGTGATACAGAGGGAAAAAAGCGTACTGGTTAAAAATAAATTTGTCCCTTTAAAGAATTCTAATGTAACTTCAACTTCTTTTTGGAAGTTGTTTCACAGAAAAGTTGTATAGGATGAACTGTTTTGAGCAGTAACTAAATTAGTGATTTTGCCCTCAGAGTTTTGCCCCAGAGCACTAGTATTTAGAAGACAATGAAATATGTACACTTTACGAAATCTGTTTGCTGAGGTTGAGGCCATTCGTTCAACAGCTAGAAATAACTGAATTTAGCATCAGGTCAGCAAAAGTTGTTGTTGAACTAAGAAACTGCCATATGGCACTTCTAGTTTTTTAAAAATATATGAACTGTATGATTTAAATGTTTTTCAAGTTCATTTCCAGTTTGCCCAGTTTCTTATATTACCACTTACTAGTTTTGTAAGTGACTCTATACAATTTCCTCTCTGTTCCTTTCTTTTTGAATAGTGGCATTGATCATTGTGGTGCCTTAGAAGTAGGATTCTGTGAGTTTCAGAGTCCCATTGAAACAATATAAAGTAGACCCTAAGAGAAACCAATTGTGTTCTACTGGATTTCATTTTCTTAAGGTACATTGATATCTCCTGTTAATTCAGGGGTCTTCAGTACCCAGTATTAATGATCCTAATACCAATAAGTGATCTTCATGCGTAATATTTCTTGCTCACTCAGCCTGATCCCAAAATGAGAATCACTGGGGCAAAGATTTAACAGTCCTCTTCTCCAGTGATTCTCCACTGACTGCTGTGGAAAAATAACCCTCTGAAGCTGAAAGTCTGATAATTCTTTTGTTTATAATAGGCTTTGTATGGGTACATAAATTATTCTATAAGCCTATGATAGATAATGAAAGATATGTCCTGAGTAAATCACTGTAGATAGTGTCAGAATTATGCTAAAAATCAGTTGTAAATTGTTTATCTCTGGCAGTGGAAGTGGGGACCAAATAGGAAGATGTAGTAGAGACTGAGAGATTTGAAAGGAAAGAAAGAATATTCAAATACATAATTCAAATATCAAATTGGAAGTCAGGAAGACCAGATCCTGGCCAGAAGCCACTGACTAATATATCTGTGGGATACTGGGTAGAGAGGAAACAGGGCAACATGTTGCAAAGTTGTACCATTTGTTTGAGACCAGACTGTAATTAAGCTATACTTGGCAGGGGCGCCTGGGTGGCTCAGTTGGTTAAGCAACTGCCTTCAGCTCAGGTCATGATCCTGGAGTCCCGGGATCGAGTCCCACATCGGGCTCCCTGCTCAGCGGGGAGTCTGCTTCTTCCTCTGATCCTCCCCCTCTCATGCTCTCTGTCTCCCATTCTCTCTCTCAGATAAATAAATAAAATCTTTAAAAAAAAAAAAAAAAGCTATACTTGGCAGACATATTTTTATGCTCTTCATTATTTCCTTTTCTCCCCCCAGTTTATTTTAAAAGCCAGTCTTCCTTATTTGTGTTAATAAGGAACACCAATGAAGAGTATTACTTGATTTCTCTAAGTTCTGATTTCCTTAGGAAATAATATCTGACTTCCTAAGGTTGTTATGAGGATCAAATGAGATAATTAATGAAAAATGCTTGTCACAGCCTACCTATTCAGTGAATATTAGTGATTTAAGTGGAGGTTCTACCCTGTAGAAGCCATTCAAGTTCTGCTAGAAACAGTGTTTCCGTGACATCATAGTCATGAGTAAATATCAAAATAATAGCATTTATTCCATTTAAAAGATATGAGTTAACATATAATAGGTGAGATTTGAATTCAGTAGTTATTTTATTCTAAGCATTAAAAATATCTCATAGGCATAGATAGAGTCCAATGTTCTAGAGATCTAGAATTGGCTCACCAGCTTCAACAAGAAGAAGACAGAAAGAGGAGATCTGAAGAAGCACGACAAGAAATGGGAGAATTTCAGAAGCTGCAGGTACAAAAATTAATAACAATTGTAATATTTTGCTTTGGTAGAGTTCTTATTTTTCAAACATGCTGTCAAGACTGCAGCCTATTATTTTTGTCATTGTTGGTATACAAAATACCAACACATTTTTACATACACATTTTATAATTCATAACAGCTACCACTTATAAGTACTCATTCTGATCATGTACCGGGATAAGCACTTCATATATAGTATCTTAAGATCATCACAACAACTGCCTAAATGACAAATGAGGAAGTAAAGACAGAGTGCTTATGTAGCTAGTAGTTTGTTCAGGTTCAGGCTGTATTAAATGGTAAAGCCTGGATTCAAACCTATGTTAAATTGACAGGGCAGATTAGGAAGCAAGTACTCAGAATTTAAGTGTTTGTATAGATAGATACTTAAAAGAGAAACTTAGAATTAATATCTCCTGTCTGAGTGTTAAATTTTTTTAGTGATTGCAATTCAGGCATTTAAAAAGAGCCATTTTTAATAGAAAACCCAATTTTGGTGGTATTTGAGACTTTATCTTGGGTTGGTGGTATCTGCTGAAGTAAACTGGCAGCATCTAGTATATTTTAATGCATTTAAATTTTTAATAGATTTTTCTACTTTTTTCAGTCATAATTTTCTGTGAACTACTACCTGTGCTAATAATGCTCAGAGTTTCTAAAAACGTTTTCTATGTGCTAATAGGGTAACGTTTGAATAAAAAGGGCTTATGATTGAATAGATTTGAAAGTATTCAGTTAAACAGGTTTGTATACTGCAAGATTTCTCAAAACCTTTAATATACTAATGTGCATTGTACATACCATAATTTCTCAGACCTACTTCTGAGTTTTTCTTCTCAGATGTTACATATGACTATGTAATTCTCATTTTAGAATATCTAATTTAGGCTATTTTTCTCCTTGGTGATTCATTTATTTGCAAAACATTTTCCCACCAAGATTCAGAGGAGGAAAAAAAGTTGGCTTTTCCTCAGTTTTCTTTGTCTTATATAATTTTGAACATTATCAATACAAAAAGTTTCCAGTATTTAAGGGAGTTTGTTAAGTAACTTTGCAAGTTGTTTAGATCTCAAAAACTTTTTCCATAGAGGCTGTGTTATACATTGGAGATTCTCTATCCAGTGAGCAAAAAAACGTAGTTAATTTACTATGTAGAATTACTGCCTGAATGAATTATGGATTAAGTAGGCCTTCATAGGCTAGCCTGGAACCAAATAATAAGTACTGACAAGTTTTCTTAAATAAATCAGCGGTATGTTCAGAACTCATCTGCCTTTTTCCATACCTTTAGTAGGAAGACAGGATTCTTTACCTTCCCTAATACAGAGAAAGCAAATCTCTTGCCCTGGTGGTTGTTAACAGAGAAAGGCTGTTACTAACTTAGGGATTTGTGTGTGTGTGTGTGTTATTTATCTTTAATAAAAATCTTAAGAAAAATCTTTAAATAAAAATATCTAATAAAAAAATCTTAATCTTGTATGAAAGTCTATAAACCAGAATGTTTCAATTAGCAATAATTGCACCTCGGATAAACCTCATTGGCTACGATACTGCCACTGTGCAAAGCTATAAACCAGAATGTTTCAAAGTACATTTCCAAATAAATAAAATTGTAGTAAGTTTCCATCCTCATCGAGGTAAAGGGACATAAAAAGTAAGTCATTTTTATATTTGATAGAGACAATATGGTTTAGATAATTCTGGAGGATACAAACAACAGCAACTACGAAATATGGAGATAGAAGTCAATAGGGGAAGAATGCATCCATCTGAATTTCATAGAAGAAAAGCTGATATGATGGAATCGCTAGCTATTGGTATTGATGATGGAAAAACAAAAACTTCTGGTGAGTACTTAAACATCAAAATCATTATTTTAGTATTTCATGTAACAGTGAAGTAATAATCAGGATTTTTTAAATTTTGCTTAATTTTAATTATCCATAGTTTGTATACTTTTAGGTGAGACTATTCAAATAATTTTTTTAAATGTTTTTTTTTAAACCTCTGCACTTTTATTTTTTCATTAAATAATTCACTTAAAAATAATTTACTTTTATATTGTGTTCATTTACTTGACATTTGAAAATGAGCCTTTTAGAAGTTTTTATTGATGGTTACTGTTCTAGATCAATGCTGTGTGATAGAAATATAAGCGAGCCAAATATATATATACATATATATTTTTTTAATTCTAGTAGTCACGTTAGAAAAAGTAAGAAAGAAGGATGAAGTGAAATTAATTTTAGTATTTTAAACCCTATGTGTCCATAATATTATTATTTCAACATATAATCAATATTAAAAACTATTAATGAAATATTTTGCAATCTTTGTACATTCTTCAAAATCCAATGTGTATTTTATACTTTACAGAGTATTTTTATCTGGGCAAGTAACATCTCAAGTGCTTAATAGTCACACTTAGATAGTGCCTACTATATTGTTTTAGTATAGATTTAGACACTAAGATCTTTATATATATATATTGCATCATTTAACTCAAAACAGACATTCACTTGTATACTTTTACATTTTTCTGGATTAGTTAATTGTGATTTAGATAGATTAAATTACTTTCCCAACGTAACCACATAGCTACTTATTGGCCCAGCTACTATTCACAATCATATCTGCCTTGCTCCAAAGAATGCCTTTTCCATGATGTTTTTTAAGGTATCTTTTTAATATACCTATTAGTGTAGTAAAAAAATTTATATGGAAACAGCTTTGTTCTTGCCACAGAGATTCCTAATCTTACTGTTTTGAAGCTGTAAACCTCATATGTATTTTAAATCCCTTGTGCATCCCTTTCTGATTCTAATCCCTCCTCATCCACAAGGAGAACCGATACCCTGAATTTGGTATTTATTAGTCTCATATACTGTAATGCTTTTACCATATATGTAGGTGTCCATAAATATATGTAATATTTTAATGTATTTAAACTATGTATAAATTGATATACATCTGTTTCTATTTGGTCTGCTCAGATATGTTGATTCTTATAGCTGTACTTCATTTTGACTCTGGTATAGTATTTCCTTGTATGAGTTTTACACAACTTATTTACCTGTTTTCGTGGTTGACAAACATTTAGGTTGTTCATACAAATTATGAATAGGTTTTTTTTGTTGTTTGTTTGGTTGGTTTTGTTGTTGTTTTTTAATCCTTAATGCCCATTATCCATTTTTTTTTTTTAAAGATTTTATTTATTTTTTAGAGAGCTAGTGAGAGAGAAACAGTATGAGAGGGGAGAGGGTCAGAGGGAGAAGCAGGCTCCCCGCTGAGCCGGGAGCCTGATGTGGGACTCGATCCCAGGACCCTGGGATCATGACCTGAACCGAAGGCAGATGCTTAACCATCTGAGCCACCCAGGCGCCCCTGCCCATTATCCATTTACCCCATCCCCCACCCACCTCCCCTCAGTTTGTTCCCTTTTGTCAAGAGGTCTTTTTTAAGAGTTTCTCTGTAATGCATCCAGAACTGGAAATACTAGGTTAAAGGGCATATACATCTCTAACTTTGTTAAGGTTATTGCAGAATTGTTTTCCAAAATGATCATAATCTGCATTTGCATCATTGTATTCTCACTCACACTTTGTATGGTGACACTTTTTAATTTTTGCTACTCGTTTTTGAAATTTTAATTTGCATTTTCCTAATTACTCCTGAGTTAGTTTCTTCAGTAAAAAACCTATTCCCTTCCTTTGTCTGTCCTCTTTTGGGTTGTCTTTTTCTTACTGATTTGTGGGAGTTCCTTCAATATTCAGGACACTAATTTGTTGATTATATGAAATACAAATGTCTTCTTCAGTATTTATAATTTGCCTTTAAATTTTGTATATGGTATCTTTAATTAGAGTTTTAAATTTGAATTTAATCAAATTTCTGCCTTTGTCTTTATTTATATCCTAAGTGTCTTGTTTAAGGAGATCCCCCAACTCTGAGGTCATAAACATATTCCTTTATATTTTCTTTAAACATTTATACTTTGCTTTTCCTATTTCTACTTTTAATTCACTTGGGATTTATCTGTACATAAGTGTGTATGAGAGAGGAGAGAGAGAAAGAGAAGGTGTGGATTTAATTTTTTCCCCTTATTTATAACAGTACTTTTAAGTTCTTATTACTGATGTATCTCAAGCAATAAGAAAGGAAAGCAACTCTGTACTTTCCCCACTTATTTGTAATTTCCTATGCCATATATTTTCATATCCATGAGTCTGTTTCTGAAGACCATCTTTATATTTCTTCACACGTTTCCATGTAAAAAGGTTTCTGTGGGATAGGACATTCCAGCAGATGTGGAATATGATTCATTAGGTTATACAGGAAGAAAATACCAGAATTTCTATTTGCTTTTAATTTATGTCACCCTTTAATTTCTATTTATGCATATGTTTAAAAATTACTATAGAATGTAGTAGAGTATGTATAATTTAATACTAATATATCTGTAGAAGATTAAAGAATACTGCTCTGTAATGTATTATGTCCTTTTTGTAAACTGCTTTGAAATTCAGTGATTGTGTGGCAGAGATTTTTATTTTTATTAGTTGTGCAAATGTTAATTGAAGCAGCTATTAGTTAAAGCTATTATTTCTGTTTAACAATAGATTATAATTTAACAAAAGATATTGGAAAATATCTAAAGAAATTTAGGGGCCAAGGATAAAAAATTTTATTATGAGGAAATTTTTCTTTGGCAATTATATATGATGTGGTTGCTAAGACCATATTACCTAGACAGTGAGGCACCATTGTCTTAGGTAGTATGCTAGTGTTAGGAAAACTTGCATAGTAGTAATAAGACATGAACAAAGGTTATAACAGTAAAAAGATAAAGAAGATGGAATTGACAGGATTTAGATGGGGCACTTGAGGGAGACACTAATATTAGAAATATATGAGACAGGGGCGCCTGGGTGGCTCAGTGGTTAAGCGTCTGCCTTCGGCTCAGGTCATGATCGCAGGGTCCTGGGATCGAGTCCCACATCGGGCTCCCCGCTCTGCGGGAAGCCTGCTTCTCCCTCTCCCACTCCCCCTGCTTGTGTTCCTGCTCTCGCTGTGTCTCTCTCTGTCAAATAAATAAATAAAATCTTAAAAAAAAAAGATTTAAAAAAAAAAATTAAAAAAAAAATATATGAGACAGCCATCAAAGATGATAGGTTATCCTTCTAAATCTTCTAAGTCTCTTTTTTATTTTAGGAATTATTGAAGCACTTTACAGATACTATCAGAATGCGGCCACAGATGTGAGGCGCGTGTGGCTTTCCACAGGGGTGGATCACTTTCATTCATCTTTTGGTGACAAAGGTTGGGGTTGTGGTTACCGAAATTTCCAGATGCTACTTTCATCATTACTGCAAAATGATGCTTATGACGATTGCTTGAAAGGTATGTGAAATACAGTTCTCTGAACGTGTCCACTGATATGTAGTTGGCCCTTGAAAAACATGAGTTTGCACTGCATATACGTGGGTTTTTACAGTCTAATATTGTAAATATATTTTCCTTATGATTTTTTCCTTATGATTTTCTTTGTTCTAGCTTTATTATAAGAATACAGTATATAATATGTATAACATATAAAATATGTGTTAATCAACTGTTCGTTTTATGTTTATTGGTAAGGCTCCCGGTCAACAGTAGGTTATTAGTAGTGAAGTTTTTGGGGAGCAAAAAGTTATATGCAGATTTTCAACTGTGCAGGCTATCAGTGCCCCTAACCTCCCTGTATTGCTCAAGGATCAACTGTACATACAATATGGAATGAATTAATATATAGTACTTTAGTAACTATCATGTAACATGTTTGCTTGTATTATTTTAGGTATGTCAATTCCTTGCATTCCAAAAATTCAGTCTATGATTGAAGATGCGTGGAAGGAGGGTTTTGATCCTCAGGGTGCCTCTCAACTTAATAACAGGTTACAGGGAACAAAGGCCTGGATCGGAGCATGTGAAGTATATACACTTCTGACCTCCCTAAGGGTAAAGTATGTACCTGAAAACCCAAGTTAAGGTTATTGTCATACCTGGGAGGTTTTCTTTGTTGTTGTTTTTTTCTTTTATCAAAGGACAGTTAAAAAATAAAATTTAAGTGGCACTGAAAGGCTTATAAAAACCAGCAATTCAGTCCCTATCTTATGTTCTTCTCTCTTCTCAAGTCTGATTTCTCAGACGCAGCTGTTACGTCCATTGTTTCTGAATAATATGCTTTCAGGGCTTTTTTTTTTTTTCTTTTCTTTTTTTGGTTAATCAGTTTTAGACATTGTTGCATTTCCCTCACATTTCTTACCTGTGTTCACCCTCAATCCTTTTATTTTGGTTAATAATTAATAATTGTATTAATATTATTCATTTCTGATTTTATTTCCTTTCCTGAAAAGCTTTTAAAAATTTTCCTTGAGTTAAGAATTGTCTTTTCTTTTCCTTTTTACTATTTGACTGCATCATGGTCTCAAACTTTTTCACAACCTCCACTTATGTAATCTGAGGCACTCCTATTCCTGGACACTTCTTCCATGAAGCCCTCCATTGTCTTTGCTCTAGTCTCCTAGATTCCCTTCAAAGCTGTAATCATGTAACATTTCTTCATTGTTTTCTTGAAGTAGAGCCAGGACTTTTTTCTGGATTCCATGTCTTTATCTTTTTTGGATTGCTTTTCTACTTAAACACATCTTTCATTAGCTTCCTAAGAAAAGGTGCCTAGTCCTTATTACTTAAAATAGTTTGGGTGGCTGTGTTATTCTAAACTCAAAATCATTTTCAGATCAAATTAAGTTCTTACTCTGTTGACTTCTAGCAATCAGTGTTACTATTGAGAAGGTAAGATGTTATCTGATTTTCATTCCTTTTATGTGTAACCTATTTATTTTGTCTGGAAGTTTTTTGCATCATCTCTTAGTCCTGCTATTATGAAATTTCACCATGAATGTGGGGCTTTGATTCATTGTATTAGGCATTTGTTTTTCCTTTTGAATCTAGAATTGTGAATTGTAAGATCTCAGTATAGTGGTTAAGAGCTTGGACTTTGGAGTCAGACTGCCTACAGTTGATTCTAGTTTCCTGCTTATTGGCTGGCTGTATGACTTAATTTGTCTGCAGCCTAGTCCCACCATTGATAAAAAGAACATGTAAATAGTAACTGCTTCATAGAGTTGCAGTGATATTAAGTGAGATGATCAAGTGCTTAGAACTGTGACTGGCATGTAATAAGAGCTCAGAGTTAACTGATAATTACGATTCCTCCATTTTCTTTATTCTTCTTTCTGGAACTTCTGGTAGTTGGCCACTGAACTCCTTTGACTTTTTAAGTTTATTGGTCATGTTTCATTTTTTATCTTTGCTTTTTGTTTTACTGTGTAGATTTTCTCAGCTTTATCTCCCAACTATTCTATTGAAATTTGTATCTTAGCAATCATGTTTTTAATTTTAAGGGGCAATTTCATAGCATCATAGTCTGTTATGGTTGCAAATTTTTTCCCAACATTTTCTTTCTATTCCTTGAATTTGTGGGTTTTTTCCATGTTAATTTGTTTTCACTCTATTTATTTTAGTCTTTTGCATTTTGAAGGCTTTCTTCGAACTTTTGTAAATCCCTAGTTGTCCATTCCTAAAGTGAGGATGAGGCACTAAAAGATCAGAGGTCCTATAGGATTACATGGAGCTTGCATATGAGCAGACTTCATTTATAGAATTTTAGGGGAAGCTTTCTGTTTGTTTGGGGAACTCTGAAAATTTTAATATAGGAAGAGATCTTTTCTAGGGGCCATTCAGAGAATTCTCCACTCTCCTGACTAGAGCTCCTGCATTGATGGAGGGGGTAGTTAAGCAGTGATTTGCCTTCTTTATGCAAATTTTCAATTCATTTCACATTATACCCCCATTACTACTCTCCCCAATACCTAGTGCCTCTAAGCTTCCAGCCTCTCTGGGATTTTAAGACAATTGTCTGGTTTTTTTTCATTCACTTTTATGTTTCCTTTCTGCTTTTCATTTTCCAAAAGTGCAGAGCAGTTTGGTCTGTCTCCATTCTCTTTGTCTTTGGCTGTTTGAATCATTTTCTCCTTCAGTATTATGTTGTTGGGCTTTCAAGAGGGAACAGAGATAGATGCTTATGATCATCTTTAATGGAAAGTTTGCCTTTAAACTTCATAGTTCTGTGTTTTCCTTTATGTTTGTTTCACATCATTTTTACCATATTAATTAATTAGATTCAGAGGTGAAACTATTTCTTAACTTTTAAATAGAAAAACTTTGGTGGTGCCTGGGTGGCTCAGTTGATGAAGCATCCAACTCTGGATTTCAGCTCACATCATGATCTCTAAATCCAAAGGACTATTTTAATGTCCTCTAACTTTATTTTTTCTTCTTGCCAGTCTGTTCACACTTTCAGATTACATATATTATATCATATACTAAGTTTTCAAGTCATGTTTAAGGGAAGGAAGATATCTGTCTAAAATACCTGATACATCCAGCTGTTTTCTTGGTGCCTGAAATAGTTTAATTTTTTAGTAAAACCTCTTTAATACTATGCTCTGAATTTTTTTACTACTTGTTTAAATGTCTTCCTTTCGCTGTCTATGAATTATATTCTGTAGGGTACTATTCAGATTCTAAATCTAAATATGCAATCAATTTCAAACCCAAAAGTACTATAGCTACTTTTTTAACAATTTATCCAGAAGTTCATTTCAGCATTTAAAACTCAGTAGTAATCAGTTGAATGTTAGCCTCAACACTAAACTTCCTGAGGCTAAGGATAGCAACCATTATAATTTTGGTGTATATGGAGACTTTGTTAAGAGAGACAAGGAAGGACAGGATATCTGTCCTATACTTTAAAGTGACAGAAAAGCTTTTAGTTGCTTTTGCTTATAACCGAACTTTTATTATTTTTTTAAAGATTTTATTTATGAGAGAGAGAGAAAGAGCACATGCACAAAAGTGGGGGAGGGGCAGAGGGAGAGAGAGAATATCAAGCAGACTCTTTGCTCGGTGGGGAGCCTGACATGGGGCTGGATCCCACAACCCTGAGATCATGACCTGAGCAGAAATCAAGAGTTAGGCCCTTATCCCACTGAGCCACTCAGGCACCGCTTGCTTCTACCCGACCTATTAAAAATAGTTGCTGGGAAGTGTCAGTAGTGCTTCTGGTTAAAATAATTTCATTAATTCAAGGCTGACTTCCTCTTGAGGAAGGAATACCACTGTGATCTAGTGCCAAATAGTGAATAGACAGATGTATATATGAGAGGAGTACATACAGGGTTTTTCTGAGACCTTTGCAGGTATTCTTTTCTTGTCTGTTACTGGAATTTGTGAGAGCCAAGAGGAAAAATAGTCAGGATATTTTTGATAGATGTGAATGGCTATTGCGGAATTAAAATTAGAAGTCAGCTTCTAATTGATCATCAGGTTTAGAGACTTTAGAATGAAAGTTGTGTCTCAGATTACATGTAGATGACTTTTAAAAAACCAAGTATGGGGGCGCCTGGGTGGCTCAGTCTTTAAGCGACTGCCTTCGGCTCAGGTCCTGATCCCTGGGTACTGGGATCGAGCCCCGCATCGGGGTCTCTGCTCAGCGGGAAGCCTGCTTCTCCCTCTCCCACCCCCCTGCTTGTGTTGCCTCTCTCGCTGTGTCTCTCTGTCAAATAAATAAATAAAATCTTAAAAAAAAAAAAAGTATGGTCCTTATTTACTCTTCATAGAGATTTTGTATGTCAGAAAATGTAACTTTTAGGGCTCCTGGGTGGCTCAGTTGGTTAAGCGACTGCCTTCGGCTCAGGTCATGATCCTGGAGTCCTGGGATCAAGTCCCACATCGGGCTCCCAGCTCAACAGGGAACCTGCTTCTCCCTCTGAATGTCTCCCCGCTGTTTCTCTCTCTCTCTCTCTCTCAAATAAATAAATAAAATCTTTTAAAGAAAAGAAAATGTAACTTTTATATCAGTCATCAATCTTATTAAATCTTATTTAGATAATTATTTCTTCATAAAATGACATTTTTCCAGATACATAATGAAACTTGTATTTATTTTCTTCTTAGGAAAATATTGATGAGATAGAATTAGTTCTAAATTAAAATTTTTTTGTATTTGATAACTCCATTGGTGAACATGTTTTAAAAACTATTTTCCAAACCATTTTGTCAATTTTTTAATAGATGCCGCATTGTTGATTTTCATAAGTCAACTGGTCCTTTGGGTACACATCCTCGTTTATTTGAATGGATATTGAACTATTATTCTTCAGAGAGAGAAGGGAGTCCAAAAGTAGTGTGTACATCTAAACCTCCAATCTATCTTCAGCATCAAGGTTGGTATAACTCATAGATGATAAGTATAGCTTATACCTTTAGAGGATAACTAATTGACTTTTGCTTGAGGACAGATTAAGATTCAGATAATAGGGAAGAGGGGAGTATTGTGACGTTAGTCTGATTTTCAGAGCTACATTGTCATTATGGTACTTTCCTGGGTATTGAAGGGTGCTATCCCTTGTATATTTCAGGGCCACCTGGTTCACTTTCTTGTTCATCCCTTACTTCTTTATTTTTTAGGTCTCCATCTATGTCACTTCAGTGAGGCCTTCCCCTATCACCTTATTTAAAATTCCATCTTGTTATCAACCCCTCACCACTGGCATTTTCTGTCTCTCTTCCCTGCTTTATTTTTTTGCATCTAGCATAATAATATGCTTAATTACTTACCTTGTTTATAGGGTATTCCTTCCTTTTAGAGTGAAAACTCCATGAAGACAGGAATGTTTGCTTCTGTATAACTAACTGCCTGGAATAGTGCCTGACACATGGATACTTGATAAACTTTGTTGAATGGATGATTTGAATCAACAGGAATAGGAGCAGTAAATGTTGGGAATTTTGTCATTTAGGAATACAAGCTGTAAAGGTTAAACCCTCCCCATTGAAATTCTAGTATATATAAATTTACTTTTGTTATCTTTTGGATTCATGAGAAATTTTGTTCTGTGGTAGATAATTTTCAGATGCTTTCATGCATTTGAAATAATGCATTTGAAATAATTTGGATAAGAAGAATCAAGGGATTAAGAAAGAAGAACTAAAATAATATGGCACAATAGACATAAAATTTTTTGCATTGAAGCCTTTAAGAAAAGAAAAATTGAACAAATGAAAACTGAAGGTTAGGAAATAGAACTAAAACTATTTGTGTCTTCAGAGTGAGAGTACCTGTCAGAGGGACTGACTTTATTTCTGTTCTAAACACACATGTGCACACACTGCATACAGAGAATATATATATAGTGTGTGTGTATTTAATAACATGTCTATATGTATAGCAATAGACAGGAGACACACACAGGTTTTTGTTTTTTTTTTGATAGGTCATAGTCGAACAGTTGTTGGAATTGAAGAGAGAAAAAACCGAACATTATGTTTACTAATATTTGATCCTGGATGTCCTTCTCGAGAAATGCAGAAACTGTTAAAGCAAGACATGGAGGCTAGCAATCTCAAGCAACTTCGGAAATTTGTGGGAAATTTAAAACATAAGCAATACCAGATAGTGGCAGTAGAGGGTGCTCTTTCTTCAGAGGAGAAAGTTGTAAGTATCTACATATTTGGTTATGTGAAGCTTGAACCAGTTGAACTTACAAATTTAAAGTTTTTAGTTAGAATCAATGTTAATCCCTTTGTATCTCATTCTGCATTATTTTGGTTTTAATTTCTGGAGTGGACATCTTTGAATTTCAAATGCTACCTAATGACTTTGAAATACTTTAATCAGAGCTTCATAAAAATATTTACTCTTATATAATTGTTAATAACATATATGGTAAAGAAAACCTCACTTAATCCCCGGAGACCTAACGCATATTGGTTTTAATAATTATGGTTTATTAAGTGTGATTCTTGTAATTATTGAGACTCCATCTTATGCATTTGGGGTTACTGGATATACACAGTTCTAGAATTTAAGTTCAGTACAGTTGCCTCTTTATCCCTTACAGTTAAGTGGTGACTGGTATGTTCATAAGAATTTCTAGGGATTGAAAAGCCTCCACTTGGTATAAACTGAAGCTATGTAATGGCATATCAAGTCTAGAAAATGCACAGTTCCCAGAATCTTAAAAGAAAAAAAATGTCCCTATTAGACTACTCCACATGATTTGTTTCTCTCTGAGGAGAAAAGAGAGGACTAGAGAGGAGCATTTATGAAGAGTAACAGCATTACAGGGGAAAGCACTAAAATTACTTGAAATGAGAGAACTAGAGTTCATCTTTTCAGCCTCACAACTTGGAATATAAAGGCAAAGATTGTTTCAGAGGTTCTTCAATTTAATTATATCTCAAAGGTTTCTTTGCCATGACATAAATGCCAAAATTGCATTCATTTTTTCACCCTATCATTAATTTGGCTGCATAAAGTTAAGAGATTAATTTTATTTATTTATTTATTTATTTATTTATTTATTTATTTATTTATTTATTTATTCTTGACTTTTAAAAAGACATATTTTTATTTTATTTTTCAAAAGATTTTATTTGACAGAGCACGCATGCACACACAAGCAGGGTGTGGGAGAGGGAGAAGTAAGCTCCCCGTTGGGCAGGGAGCCCCAGAACCCTGGGATCATGACCCAAGAGGAAGGCAGATGCTTAACTGACTAAGCCACCCAGGTGCCCCTATATTTTTATTTTATTTTATTTTATTTTATTTTTAAAGATTTTATTTATTTGTCAGAGAGAGAGCACACCAGGGGGAGTAGCAGGCAGAGGGAGAAGCAGGCTCCCCGCTGAGCAAGGAGCTCAATATGGGACTTAATCCCAGGACACTGGGATCATGCATGACCTGAGCCGAAGGCAGATGTTTAACCAACTGAGCCATCCAAGTGTCCCTGTATTTTTATTGTACTTCCAGTGTTGTTAACATACAATATTATATTGGTTTCAGGTGTACAATACAGCGATTCAGCAATTCTATACATTACTCAGTTAAGTGTGCTCTTAATCCCCTTTACCTAGTTCACCCATCCCCGCACCCACCTCCCCTCTTGTAGCCATCTGTTCTCTATAGTTAAGAGTCTGTTTTTTGTTTGTTAGAGGTTAGTGTTAATAGTTATAAATACCAAGATGCTTGTTCATCAACAGAGCATAGGTGAGGTTAAATATTATCATGGAGCCTAGCTGAACATTTTAGTTGTTAACTTTCTGGTTTTAGAAACTGAGACATTGGTGTTAGAATACTAAAAATGTGCATTTGCTACTGTTCTTCTTCTTTTTTTTTTTTTTTTTGAGTCATGGAGAGTAGCTGTGTCTTTAACCAAAAAAATCAGAACTTGGCTGACTGTGTACAATGCCGCCAGATAGAGAAGAAATAATAATATGATTATAATTGTGATATTGATAAAGTAATACTTTATAATGCTTGCTTTGTGCTAGGCACCATCCTAAGCATTTTACACAAATATTAACTAATGTAATCTACACAACTGCCCCATGGAGTAGTCACTATTATTCCCATTTTACAGAGGAGGATGCCTAAGCTCAAAAAAGTTGTATCCTATTTCTAAAGTCACACAGCTGCTAAGTAACAAGAGGCAGGATTCCAATTCAGTCTGTTTACATCCAGAGCCCTTCTCTATATTGCTTCTTCTGGGAGGATACAAAGTCTCATCATTTCATGTTTGCTAATTAAGCTTGTATGTGAACAATTCACTTTTATTGAAAAGATAGGACAATATATTTTGAAAAATGAAAAATCATCAGTTAACATTGTTTTCGCATATTGCTTTCAGGCTTAGGTTTTTGTTTTTTCCTTTTTTTAAAAAAAATCACTGTGTCTTATAGTTATTCTGCCATTTTTAACAGTGCTTGTATACATTATAGGAATTCAGCAAATACTGATGTACTGATTGATCTGCATATCACCAGATAGAAACCTGTGTCTTTTACTAAGGGCACATTAATGACTTTACTTTTTATTTCAGGGTGATTGTTTTTTTATAGCTCATTTTAAAATGTCTTTTTCCTCCTAAGTGATAGCTATAATTTTAATTGTAGGAATTTCAGAACAAATTTGGTATTTTAAAGTATCCCAAAATGTAGATACTTGTAACTGCATTTTATGTTTTGTTCTTCATATTTGGAGTTAATTATAATATTTTAATCATGCAGCTCTTATTCAAGGAGAGGAATCGGGTTTCAAAAAATTGTTTTTATCCTGACAACTGTCCTATAATTACCATAATACATTTCTGCCATAAATACATTTTGAGTATCTAATAATTCCAAACTGTTGTATATGTTTGAACACTTGTTTAGGTGAAAGGATTTATGTTGGAAAATATCTCCTAATGCAATTCACTTAAGTAACGCATACAAACCTATTTAATAGCCATTTTCCTCAATTCTTTTCATACGTTGACATGTTGTAGTTAAATTCTGTCACTGCATTCTTTGTTTTCCATTATGTAATCTTGATTTAACTTTGTTTTAAATTAGTTTGGTATAATATACCTTGATTTGTAACTCAAGTTGTGAAAATAGAACAAATGTTTAAAAGGTCTTTTAGGGGCACCTGGGTGCCTCAGACGGTTAATCATCTGCCTTCAGTTCAGATCATGATCTCAGGATCCTAGGATCCAGCCCCCTTAGGCTCCCTGCTCAGAGGGGAATCTGCTTCTCCCTCTCCCTGTTCCCCCTGCTTGTGCTCTCTCTCTCTCAAATAAATGAATAAAAATCTTAAAAAAAAAAAAAAGTCTTTTAAAGTGACATTTTTAAGACCATAATGAAGGAGATAATTTTCTTAAAGGTTCTCTGCTCACTGCTCTATCTCTCCTTCTCTGTATTTATACATGTCTCTCTATGACTGTGATCCATCATTTTTACTTTTGACTCATTATTCCTTAAAACAATGAATTTTCTTTTTACTTTGTTTTGTGTTTATCTGGTATTTTGTTTAATTTTTTTCTTTTTTTTTTTTGGTTTGGCTTTAGAAATGTTTATTCCTGGGATGCCTGGGTGGCTCAGTCAGTTAAGCACCTGACTCAATCTCAGCTCAGGTCTTGATCTCAGAGTCTGTAGTTCAAGCCCCACGTCAGGCTCCACTCTGGGTCTGGAGCCTACTTAAAAAAAAAAAAAAAGTTTATTTCTAATTTCCTAAGTTTGAAGTTGTAATTTTTCTTAAGGAATTTTCATTACCTTGAAAAAATTTCTAGATTTTAGTTTTTATATTAGATGATTAATATATATTCTAATAATGGACTTATTGCTTAAAATTAACAGTTCTTTAAAATTCCTTTTCAAGGCCAGGAGACAAGCTTCTCAAGTTTTCACAGCCGAGAAGATTCCTTGAAGAATTAAGCATTTCAGTGATAATGGAATTTTACTTTATTTTCCAAATTCAGATATTAAGGTCCCTAATACAGCTTACGAATCTGAATTCCTTACCCAACTTACAATTTAATTTCTAAAACATCTAAATCACACCTCGTGTACCTCATTCTTTAGTAACTATTTCAATAAACAATTTTGTTTGCATTATGAGTTCTGTATTTCCTCTCTATGTGTTAGAAACTGGTTTTGTATGCTAATCATATGTAATATTTATTGGGTCCTTGTGTTAAGTATTCTTAGTATTTTCCATGTATTAATTACTGTAATCTTCAATTCTGTGAGACAAATTCTGTTAGTCCTGTAAGGAAGCTGAAGCTCTGCAAAGTTTGTAATTTGCCCAAGAAAATGATTGTAATCCAGGGTGTGAACCCAGGCTGTCTCACTTCCAAGCTCTTACATTTGGGTATTCTGCTTTCTTTTGTTATAAAACATATATAATGAAATTCCCTCCTCCTCACTTAGAAATTACCTTAATATTTAACAGGTATAGCTCTAAAAAGAGGGATTTGCTTTTGTTAAATATTTATACCCTTACCCATACAACTGTGAATTAGAACTTTGGGTTTAACATGTCCTGTAGGAAAGAAACTTTCAGATTCATGTTGGATGTGTCAAGTAAGATTGCAGGCAGGAATCCTACTTAAGCCAATTTGAGCAGAAGGGAATTCACTGAAAGATTATCAGAAGCTCAGAGAATACACCAGTAACTAGGAAACTGTGCTGGAACAAAGGCAATTCTAGAGGCTAGAATGTGATCTGATTCATAGCGGAACTACCAGGTTAGGAGCCGAGGTCGGATGTCTCTGCTCAAAATTCACATTCTAGAAAGGCCACATCTGATTGGCATGAGACTTTGCCATGGGACAGAGGCAGTTTCTCAAAAGGAAATCAGAGTAGATAAGGAAATGGATATTATACAACAACAACAAAAAAGCAACACGAAAAAGGAAGAACATACTTGAATACAGTTTTATGAATATTAGCTACTCCATCAAATAGTAAAAGCTGCACTCCAAGAATGAATAATATTGCCAATTAGAAAATTCTGGAAACCATCTTTCCTAATACTCTGTCCCTCAGACAGGTAACCAGGTTTCTACTTTATCTTGTTTCAAGCCACCATTACCTTTTATCTAGATAATGTAATAATCTCGTAACTGGTCTCCCTGTCTTGATCCTCTGTCAGTCTTCCACGTGTAAACCAAATGTTTTGAAATACAGATGTGATTTTGTGACTTCCTAGTTGAGTCTTCTTCATTGCTCCTGGATAAAGTCCAGACATTCCACACAACCTGGGCCTTGCTTACCTCTCCAGGCGCATCTCTCACCACTCTCAAAGTTCTACTCCTTCCAGCCTAAAATCCTTTGCCGAAAAAACAGTTGATACTGCCTAGGACCCTTCTTGCCATAGTTGTCCACCTCTTGGAAGTGCTTTCTGCAAGGCTTATGTCTGGATTAAATGCACCTTCTAAGTTTTTGATAACAGTGTTTTTCAAAGTGTAGATAGATCAGTGATCTGAGAACTGCCAGTCCTTGACAAAATAATTACAGAAATTAGAATTGCTGTGATATTTTATTTTACAAAAATAATGGCATTGGATTATAATTTTTATTTTTAAATTGGTACTTCACAGACTTTGAGAAACACTGTTCTGTGGTACCCTGTGACATTTTTATCACAATACCTGCTAAGTTGCAATCTGTTCTAATTTTCTATTTCTCTTTTCATATTCCCCTCCTTGAATGGAAGCTCTAAGATTTCAGGAGCAATGTCTACTTTTTAACAGTAGTCTCAGAGTGCCTGGCACATAGAGGACTTAAAAATACTTTTTTAGTGAATGGAAATAATAATTAGTTTTAGAGAAACAGTAGTAGAAAAACTGTAGTCTGAAGTCTTTGGATATCCCAGCTAGCCATCTCTGTGCAGATCATTTTTCCCCAATCAGATCAAACCAATTTCTATAGGATAAAGGAGTCAGACTGAGAACATTTTTTAAGAAGTAACAAGTAAAAGTGTTAAAATTTTGAGTGTTCCCAGCCTTTGAGCAGGTGATAGAATTATAAATCCTGTCCTCAACAAAACAAAAAACAACCCACCCCCCATACAAACATACATACACAATATTTGCATATAGTATCACAGACTGGTTAAAAAAAACATGCTCTGATTCAGGGATTATCAATAATTTTGGTCCCAGCACCCACTGACAAATATTAAAGTCCCCAAGAAGATTTTGTAGATTACATCTTTCCATGTTTGCCATATTAGAAATTAAACCTGAGACTTTTTTTTTTTTTCTTAAAGAATACACATTATTCTATTAGCTATGGCCATTAGAACAGCGATATAAGAACATGTCATTTAGCCTCTGGGAAATCCATCGAGCGTCTTTCTAGAAGTACATATTAGCTATTGCACATACGAAATTCCAAACCTGACATTTTCAAGGAACGACATTTTGCACATGAATAGTTGCCAATTTTATGTAATTCTATACTACATATTATATATGTAAAATCGGGTCCACACACAGTGTATGTGTACCAGTCTCACACAAGACTGGGCTGATACTATTCTTGGTCATAATCTTCCTCATCTTCATCTTCCTCAGTTTCTTCCATTTCTTCAACTGGAAGAGCAGCTGCTTTCTCCTGTATGGCTTTAAAAGCCCGCTCTTCTTCCACACTAGGATCATCCATTTCTGTAATTTCGGCTCCACTGGGGTATTCTTCGTAAACTGGTGGTAGAGCTGGGGGTGTATAGTTGTCTGGACTATATTTATGACCCCAGCCTATGTAGAAATTTTCGAACTTTCTATAAAGTTTGAAAAGAAAGTAGATGATCATTATATCATTTTTCAGTAAGAAAAGTTGATCCTTCTCTTCTGTAAAAGCTGATCACTCTCAGTGTCATAGTCCAGTAATTTTAAAACACTCCATTTGAAGTGCTGGGGATGAACTAGCCCTCAATGATTCTTCTACCACAGGACACTACTGTGATCCAAACTGCTTAAGCTGGTTAAGAGGCTGGCCAGACTCTGTCAAAATGTACCCTACACCTAGACCACCATCTTTAATCATTTAACTGCTATTTTCAGGAAAAACAAAACAACTAAGTTAAAAAGTTACTAATCCTCTTTAGAGTTAGGAAGACTTAAAAACTTGCCAACCTAGCAAATTGTTGGTATGGCGGAGGATGCTTGTGATTGGTTACAAACCTGTGTGTGGTGTTTCAGGCCCACCCAATATGCAGTTGTTAGGCTTTATCTGGCAGGCCTTGCGGGAAAACTGCTGTTTCCATGTCAAACTCAATGCACTGGCTAGTGCATTGCAGTCTCTAAAGGAAAGTTCTAGTCAAGGACTCTGACCCATCCGGCCTGCCATGCTCTTTGCATAGTTGAGTTCCTAGCACAGCTGCCTTCACTCTACTAGGTCTTATCGGAGGCCTTCAGCAAAGGTCTTCAGGTGCCTCTGCCAAGGCCTCCTTATGGGGTTGCAGAAGGGGGGCACCTTAAAGACACTTCTCTCTACTCTGACTCAGTACTCGGTACTTTTTCACTTCTAGCCCTTCCCCCCACCCTCCACCAGCTCCCTGGGCCCTTGAGGCCATAAAATTGCAGAAGCCTGATACCTGGGGACTCCTCAGTGAGATGACCTCTACATCTACACTGACCCGCCGACCTTCCATCAGTGTGCCATTCCATGAAGGAAAACGGGACAGGAGCAGTCAGAGTTTTCTCTTGCTTATATTGTCACAGTAAATGATCAAAAGCTTAATTCATTTTTGGCTTGTGACTTTAATGGCATCTCTCACATTTGGCCACTCAGCTCTCTCTCCAGCTTAGCTGAGCTTCTGACACTGGGTTCCCAGATGAGAAATGGAAGCACAATACAAATGCAAGTGTATGTTCTGGGTGAGGGATAAAAGGACACTGAGTATCGGGGCGCCTGGGTGGCTCAGTCATTAAGCGTCTGCCTTCGGCTCAGGTCATGATCCCGGGGTCCTGGGATCGAGCCCCGCATCAGGCTCCCTGCTCCGCGGGAAGCCTGCCTCTCCCTCTCCTACTCCCCCTGCTTGTGTTCCCTCTCTCGCTGTGTCTCTCTGTGTCAAATAAATAAATAAATAAAATCTTAAAAAAAAAAAAAAAAAAGGACACTGAGTATCCTCTTGATCCTAATTCTCTTGAAAGTGATAGCTAAAATAATACATATTTTAAATTATTTTTCATCAAGATATCCAACAAAAATTATATGAGATTCAAACTAAACAGTGCATAGAACTATCTCCATTAATCCTAGAAAATGAGTAAGTCTATTACTGAAATAATCAGAATAAAAACCATATTAGGACAGAAGTCTGAATTACTCTAGTGTTCTAAATTTGATGCTTTACTATGTAATATAGATGTCACTTGACTGAATCTTACAGCACACACACTTGACATGCCAAGATGAGTTAAAACAAGAGTAACCCCCTTCCTCCTTCCTGAGCATTCCTGCCACCAGCCTTGGCTCCAGAAACAGACACCACTGAGAAAATCACTCCAGTGAGAAAATAGCTTCACAGATTGTGGTGGTGTAGGTTCCCTGGGAGTGGTCAACTCGGCAACAGGAAGAAGCTCGTCGTAGGCAGTGACATTGTAACCGCTATGGAATCTGCGGACTTCATCATCTGCCTCCAGCCTCTTGCTCTCTCTTTATCTCAGCCCCATTTCGTAAGCTGTGAAATGGAGGACCTCTCTCCCCAGAGTTGTGATAAGAATTCATGGGGAAGATGTAAGTACAAGTGCTGAACGTGACATCTGGCTCATGGCCTGGACCTTCCTAGGTATCCCTCCTCCCGACCCCTTACTCTGGGTAGACTGCCCCATACTCTTTTTTCCCCCTCCCATCCTGGTCTGGGATCTCACCCCAGCTTTTTGTGAGTGGCTGCCCTGAACAACCACCAGGGCAGCCTTGTCTGTTACTCTGGGGTTACTCTAACTGCCTCACCCAGGTTTGTGCTTCACCTGGGGAAGCAGGTGAGGGAGGGGAAAAAGAAAAAACAAAACAAAAAACTGGAACATAACAACATTCCAGCGATAACTATAATTTCCAGCACTTAAATAATCATGATAATGGCTTTGTATACTTACTTGCCATTGGAAAAGGCATACGCTCCAGGCCAAAGGTTGGATCTCAGGACAGCAATAGCATATTGAGGAATGAGATTTGAGGACAGCCGTGTTGTCCAAGGCGGTATATTCTGGATTTCTGTTAACCAAAGAGAAATTCAAAAGCTTAACTCCTAAATAGATAGGGATCTACTGTGTAACAGAGATCTTTTTACAAATATTAAAACACACCTACTTGACATATAAAGAAAAATTAAACAGCAGCAGCTTAACATAAAATCAGAAGGATAATTTATGAACACTGTGGAACAACAAAATTTGATTATTTATATGCATGTATGTGTGCAGGTATGTGTCCATCTGTGCAACAGAAAAGTTTTATTAAGAGGGAGGAGAACTATGTGGTAGAGAGAATATTATTTAATGACCAAATAAAAGATCAAATTATTATTATGAAAGGGAACAAGAGTTGCAAGCATACTACTCCAAAACTGAATAGGAAGAAACAAGACTAAGGAGGACAAGAGTAGACTTAAAAAGCCCACAGTACCTCAGATGACTACGTCCTGTGTTTATGGCCATAGGTTATGGTCTGCAGAACGCAAGACAAGAATGGTACACAAGACAACTGTCAGCATTTCCCGTAAGAGCTGCAACCAATTTACATTTCTTCCCTGCATCTCTCCTTCACCCTCTGTCCGAGAAAGTTGGTGGTGAGGCCAGCTATATTCTCTAGTCCCCACTATCCCAAAACACATGAAGGGGAAAAGGGATGAAATTTTGGCTCCTGTTCACTTTTTATAGGTTTCCAACTCCCATTTATTACCATATAACATACACAGTGTATTATATATACATGCGTAAAAACACGATAGTATATATATGTATACTGTATATAGTATATGTACATACATAAAAATATACTACAGTATATATGTATACTATATATACTATATCATATATACATAAAACCTACATATGTATATAATACACATGGTATATTATATAGTTTGTGTAAAATTACCTAAATCTTCAGAGATTGGTGTCAAAAGAGGAGGCCCCACTTCCTCTTCCATATAGTCAGGCTCTTCTCCTTTTTCTTCTTCTTTTTCTTCATCTTCCTCTTCTTCCTCCTCCTCACTTTTTTGTGTGGGGTTGAACCAATTACAGCGACCCTGGGAATGAGTATTGCAAGATTTAGTAATCTAATGAGGACCTTAAAATATTGGAATATTCATTTGGATTAAAGCAATTATCTGCAGGAGGTCCTACTGTATGGGAATTTGATCAATCACTTACTCATTCAACATCCCAAGTACTAGGTTTTTGATCTAGCTTGTTTCAATCAAAAAATGGTACAATTTATTTCATAAATTTGCCAACTTCTTAAAGTTACAGAGCATTTATATTTTGAAATCAGCAAAACCTTAGTGAAAAAAATAATGCGCTTTACTAATTTGTAATAAATAATTTACGTGAAAGTGGTAGGGTACTATTATTAGTAGCAATAACAAATTTTTAAATGTGATATTAAGTTAGGTAAGGAGGTTTGGGGTTATTACTCATTTAAGTAACTCTTATCCAGAGATGTCTAAGAGTCCCTCTTCCATAGATCCAAGGATAATGACTTTCTACCTGCAGATGAGGCAGTATAGCAGGGTAATTAAGAGGATGGACGCCAGATCCATTCTGCCCATTCACATGTGACTCTCTTGCTTATTAGCTATATTCCCTTTCTCACATTTTCTAAACTCTCTGCCTCAATGTCCTCATCTGTAAAATCAGGATAATATTAGTCTTCCATACGGTTGCAAGGATTACATGAGATAATACATATCAAGTGCTAGTAAGAGCACCTGGCAGAGGAAGTGCCAGTCCAGCACTACTTGTTTTCATTTTTGTTATAATATTTTATTTTTCTTGGTATAAAAGCTCCATGTATTACAGAAATAGAATAAAAGAACTGTTCCCAAAATGGGAATGCATCTATCTATATTTAATGTATAAAATATAATTTCACCACACACATTCATCTAAATCCTCACGTAACTTGTCAAATTCTCCATAGAAATATTTATTTTATTTCTATTTGGAAATAAAAATTTGCTCAAAGATCCCAGATCTACACTACTTGGCAGTTTCATAGTACTCTGTGTTTTTATTTGATTTTTCAATGGTTTCTTTGTCTAGGATCTGAAGAACTTTGTTTTGTATATATCTGTGCATGGTAGAGAGAATTTAACAAAAATTTGCTGATTGGCTGAACAACTGAGAATTGCAAAACCCCTACCTGAGAGAGAATGTGTTGGACATGATGAACCCAATTGGATAGGGATTCCACGAGATCAATCACTTGGATGCCTTCAAAATCGGGGTTTTCTTCAAAGTTATCTCGCCTGCCTTCTACCTCTTCCTCCTCCTCCTCTCCTTCCTCTTCACCAAACTGATAGAATCCCAGAGGGCTGACATGGGTCCCTGCTGAAATTCTGGCAATTTGTGCTCGTAAGTAATTGCTCTCATTTCCTGGGAAAGGTGGGTAGCTTACAATGGGAGTCTCTAAATGCCCAGTGAAAAATTTCTTGATCTTTCTTGCAATAACAATTTGTGCAGGCGTAACCGATGGTAACTTCACCCATGGTCCTCCTGGTTCGTTGCAAACAAAATACACATATTTGTTGGCCCCTGTTCTACTTTCTTCTTTTGGTATAGGCTGTGGGGTCTTGTAAAATGTCCTTCGTAATTCCTCTTCGTCATTTTCATCAGCTTCGCTGTCTCCATCGTCCCTCTCTTCAGTTACATTTTCGTCTTCTACGTCCTCTTCATCTTCTCCCTCACGGAATTCTACTTCAGCTACAATATAATTCATTTCCAGACCCAAGATCTTGCCCCAGAAGCGGCATCTTTGGATTGGGTGGGTGTCAGTAAGCTGCTTGAGGGCAAGAAATACACGATAAGTCTCATCGGTGCCCAAACCAACTCCAGCTTGTTCAAAATAAAAAGCTGACTCCATTACATTTGGGAGAGAGTTTTCTGCCTGCGGATACAAAACCACTGTGGTTAATGTTAGAAAACTGCTTGCTTCCCTTTTCCTTTCTCAACATCTTGGTATTAGCTCTACCTTCTCTCTCCACCATGTCTTTGACATTTCTTGCAAGGTTTAGATCAAACTCTGACAATTCCTCTATTCCAATTTTTCTCTCATTACTTATAAATGTAACTTCTACCATTGTGTCTTATACTTACCAATATAATAGTTGCCTTGTATGTGTGTATCTTAGGGATAATTTAATAGGTATTATGAATAATAAAAATTCAACATCTTCTTTTTATAAAAAATATTTAAGTGGTCCCTTTACTATCCTGAAATAATAAAATATAATCGATCTCCCTACATATATTTAGAAAAAGTTTATATATGTTTGTATATATTACTATATTTTTCTTAGTAATTATTATGTACATATGATAATATTTAAGGTAAATAAAAATCAATATGGCCCTCTATATAAGGTAATATATAGGATAAATAAAAGGAAGATATAATAAAACAAGTGCTCAGACATGACTTCCCTTGAAAACATAATTTAGTCAGGTGTTTGCCCCTACTTATAATAAATACTTTTGGATTTAACATAAGGAAGAAAATAAAAAATGATTTTACAAAAAAAATAGAAGTGAAAAAGCAGTCTCAAGTGGACCCTAAGAAACATCTGTGAGAAAGTAGAGAATAGCTTTAAGATAGGGATCACTTGCAAATTTTAGATAAGTTTAGACAAATTTTAGACATTGAAGATGGAAAATTGAGAGCACTTTGCTGTCCTAACAAGTGATCTGCTCTTGTTTATATTATAATTTTGGTGTCAAAATAAGCATGATGACTTTTTACAATCCTCATCTCTTTCATTTTGGCATGTGTTGCACCGCTCACCTTCTTTTTCTTTTTTATTTGAGTGTATTGACACACGATGTTACATTTGTTTCAGGTGTAGCCATAGTGAAGTTTATACATATGCTGTGCTCACCACAAGTGTAGCTCCCATCTGTCACCATACAATACTATTACAATATCATTAACTGTATTCCCTACACTGTATCTTTTATTTCTGTGACATTCATTTCAAAACTGGAAGCCTGTGTCTCCCACTCCCCTTCACCCATTTTGCCCATCCCCCTACCCCCCTCCCCTCTGGCAACTATCACTTTCTTCTCTGAATTTATGGGACTAATTCTGCTTTTTGTTTGTTTGTTTATAAATTTGTTGTGGTTTTTTAGATTCCATATATGAGTAAAATCATATGGTATTTGTCTTTCTCTGACTTATTTCACTTAGCATTACACATTCTACACATCCATGCTGTCACAAGTAGGACAGTGTCATCCTTCTTTATGGCTGTGAAATATTCCCTTGTCCTTATCCATTTGTCTTTCAATGGACATTTCACTTGCTTCCATATCTTGACCATTTTAAATAATGTTGCAATTAACATAAGCATGCATATATCTTTTCAAATTAGTGTTTTTGTTTTCTTTTGGTAAATACCTGGTAGTGGAATTATTGGATCATACGGCATTTCTATTTTTAATTTTTTGAGGAAACTCCCTACTGTTTTCCACAGTGGATCTCACTCTTCATCCTACTCTGCCCTCTGTAAGTATTTCTTCTTAGTCTCTAATTGGCTCCTTTTCCTTAATTGAGCCCTAAATATTCATGTCCTCAAATTTCAGGCATCATTCAGTACTTTATGCTTAGAAGAGTGCTTCCACACTCTACAAGTGTTATGTGGTTGTTTAAAATCCAGCTCTCTTACTTTGACTTTTCTCCCATGTTCTACACCTGTTTCTAGGCACCTATGAGAAATTTCAGCTGAATAGTCTACATATACTTCAAATTAAGATTGCATTCATATTTCTTTCAAAACCTTCTCTTTTTACCAGTCTTTGCCAATAACATCACCATTCACTCAGTTTCCCAAATTAATTTCATCATCCTGTTTCTTCTGACTCTCTAGACTTTCATATTTAACTAGTTAGAGTCCTATTGATTCTACCATCTAAAGTGTAGTTCGCATTATTCCTTCCTCATTAGCTCATTTCTACCATACTAGTCTCCATCCTGACTCCTTGTCCTGGCACAGAAGGCTTCGAATGCTCTCCTTGCCCCTGTTCCAATCTTTCTTCTTTCATTCTCCTCCACGTTATTACCAGAGTTACATTTCTAAACCAAAAGTCAGACCATTGACATTTTCTATGAAAAGCTTCTATTGACTTCCCATCATATAGAAAAAAGAAATTTCTTATCAATGCACAAGAGCAGGCTGGCTTAAACACCTTGTTTGCTTTGTTTCTTTGTTCAAATCCATGTTCACTTCCCCGAACACTGCATAATGTCTCCTGACTTTGTATTGTTTTTTTTGCTCAGAATTTATTCCTTAGAGTCTTTATCTTGTGAACTTCTACTTGTCCTTCATGACCCAAATGAAATATCACCTCCAGTACAAAGTCTTGCCCAATTCCCAATAGTGGAGTTATTTATTGCTCCATTTGGTTTCATAGCTTGTCAAAACAATATAACAATTGCTAATATCCATTAAATTCCCAGTATGTGCCAAACCCTTCATATATAGTACTCTACCTCTTGAGTTGTTGCCATGTGATTATCCCTGAGGCTTGAAAAAGTTAAATCACTTACTCAGAGTCACACAGCAAGTAAGTGATTGAGCTAGGATTCTAGTTCCAAGCTCCTGTTTTTCCCACCAAACGATGCTATCTCTATTATTGTGCTAATCAAATAGTTTTATAGGCTTTTTTGCTTTTTTCACTAGACGTGAGCAACTTAAAGCCAGAAAAGTCTTTTTTATGTGTATTTCATTTCATGTGTATATTTTTTTCATGTGTAGCTGGCATGCGGTAGGTAGTCACAGTGTGAATCAATGGGTGAATGAATAAATGAAAGCTAAAAACTAGGAACAGGACTTCTCATGTGGTCAAAGACAGGAACAGAAACATGAACACTCTAAGTCTTAAGTCTGAGACAGAGTTGGTCACAAAGCTCATATTTCAGCGCTTCCAAGAGCTATGTGTCTTCCTGTTGCTGCATCTTTCTAGTGTCTGAGGTAGAACTTTTAATCTTCATCTGATGGCTCAGCTCTTCCTGGCTCTAAATCGTACTCCTCATTAGGAAGAATTTATGAAGTCTGGCTAGGGGGTTCAAGTTCCAGGACCAAAACACCTTATTTGTGTTCTCACTCCTAGTTTTTAGGATGCAGATCCCTACCATGTCAGACCATGCCTAGAGAGGACCCAAAGCCCCATTCCTGTACTGGAGTCTGACTTCTCTTTGATAAACTCCCCCCTGAGGGTGTCTGCCTCTCTGCCTGATCCCCACACACTGACTGCCCCCAGACTCGCCATCACTGTGTGTGGCTATTTAACCGCATGTTTAGAGTAAGATATTTTCAGAAAAGGTTCAGCCAATGTCAACTCCTTGACAACTATCACCTGCGCCTTCTGAGCACTCCGTATCCCACTGTGTCAGGTTGGTCTCCCCACAAAGCTGGCAGAGCCCTAGAAGATGAAGCTGCTGTCTAGATCCCCACTCTCCTATGTTTTTCTTGACTGAACTCTCCACCTTTTTCTGAAAATATCTTAGACCAAACATCAAATTTGCAAGTATACAGACATATTTTAAGTAGTCTAGTGGTAACACAACGTGGAAGCTCAGTAGACGTATAGTATAAATCACTCAGTAGTATAAATTACAAGCATGCAGGTATTCAGGAAACAGAACACTTGATGATATTTTAAAAATATTTGGAGCAAAAATTTCTGTGGTACAACTAATTTTATTCTTGAATGATAGTTTTTTATCTCTAACACCAGCTTTCTCTGTAAATATTTTCAACACTTTGTCTATAGTGATTAAAATAAATATTTTATCCCTCTCCTCTTATATTATGTCCCATTGATGTAAAATGCACAATATCAAGACATAATATGAGGAAGTTGCCTTGGAAAATAATGCAAATAACATTAAAGGTACTTCTAATTATTCTAGTAAATTAAAGGGGCAAATAAGCAACTTGTTTTAAAGCCCAACTTTTAACTGACAGTTCATTGATTCAATAAATATTTAATAAGAAACAGCTTTAGACCCACATCTATATCAGGTACTTTGAAGAATATAAAAGGTGAATCATTTTCTCTGATATCAAGGCGCTCAACCCCACAAACATATAACAAACAACCACGCCTATGAAATATTAAAACACAACGTAAAAAAAATAAGAAACCCTAAACATGGATATGAATGGTGTGAAATAAGATTGCAAGTACTATTTAGAAAACTATAAAAGACAGTAGATAAGAATTTCAAGCCACCCCCACTCATCTCAAATAAAACCTTAAGATCAAACTATTCAAATTTATAGACTTGACTTACTATTTCATCTTCCAGTTCTTGGTCAGCTCCTTCCAAATTTCCGTGGAGAAAAAGAGCCTTTTGCTTCTCTGCTATTTCATATATTGGAAGCATCTCATTCTCATTTTGGAGTGTATCTAATTTTTTCCTAAAATGTGCCATCTTCACATCTTGGCTGATACTTTCAATGATGTCCACAGCATTTTCAGGACGCTCATCTAAGACCTTGGTCAGCATATCAGAAAGATGATCATATCTACCCAAAAAGAGAAAATTCCAGATAATATCCATGTCAAACAACATTCGAAAAAGCATTGCATGTTTCAACCTGAAAATGCCTTTGTGTCAAATTATAAAATATGTTTATTAGATTTTAATTCATATTTATAGCTTTTTTAATTTGGAAGATATAATAATTTGTTTTAATAGAATGGCAAAAAAAGAGGATGAAATTCTTTTTGTAGGCTTTTTATTCAATAGAGTAAAACCAATATCAGAGCTTGTATTTTAGTAAAAGACTGTTTTAATTACAACAAAAAAATATTTTTCATGACTATCAAAATAAGATCTGCATATAAGAGAGTTAAAGTCATCTGTTACTGAGCAGTTTTTAAATGCAGGCTCTAAAGTACTTAGAAGATAATAGTGAATATTATAGAAGATATTAGTTTATGATCTCAGAGACTTAGCATTTGGCAATAAAATAAAATTTAGATATTTAAATAATGTCAGTTCCAAAATAATTCAGTAAAGGAAATTTTTCCACTTTGATGTTTTGTGTTCAGTTTTAAATTGTTAGTGAACTCTCAAGTACTTATAATGAGTTATTCTGGAATTTTAACAGTTTGTAAATTCATGCTTGTTATTTAACCCAGAGAATTATGACAATAAGTTTATATGACAAATTCAAGTAGGATCCACTACTGAGTATAAATCACATCCTTGAAACTTAGTTAATTGTAGTTTAAAACAGGGCTTTAGAAAAAATCTTTTGAATTGTCAATCTCAGGGTTTCTGGAAGATTTCTCACATTAAATATTAATTTAAAAAATTCTTCAGACCTTAAAATTATTGTGACCAATTCTCCTAGTTTGCCCCAGACTGGGGGGTTTTTCAGGATGCCGAACATCCAGTGCTCAAATCAGGACTTCACTATCTTCATGATCTCTTTTAAACCATTCCATAATTCCTAGGTTTTATTTCTGTGTGCCAAGGGTCTTTAAAGAAGTTAAAAGAATCCCCACCAAAGACCTATTTTGAGTTCTGTGATGCAAAGAGTTATTAAGCCACTAACTCTCTCCTACTAATGCAGACTTTTCAAATATATTTCTTTTTTTTTTTTAATTTTATTTATTTATTTGACAGAGACAGCGAGAGAGGAAACACCCCGGGGCGGAGGGGGGAAGAGAGGGAGAAGCAGGCTTCCCGCTGAGCAGGGATCCCAATGCGGGGCTTGATCCCAGGACTCTGGCATCATGACCTGAGCCGAAGGCAGACACTTAACGACTGAGCCACCCAGGCGCCCCTCAAATATATTTCCATTCACCCAGAGAAACACACTCTCACACAAAGATACTCACACCTCCTTTTCTTTGCCAAATCCTCCTCCCTCCTTTTTCCCTTTAAGACTTACAAATTTAAGCCAGACTTGCTACTGGTCTTCAGCAGGTAGGCCTTAGCACTCTGAATGGCAATCTCAAGCAGGCTGGGGGCCACTTCAGAGACCCCAGGCTCAGCGTGATCCAGATCATAGTTACTGTTTGAGTCCTCCTCCTGAAAAACGTTAAATCTCAGCTCTTTTTGTTCAGAGTTGTTATCGCTCATATCTTCTGGTCCATACAGGAGACGTTTGGTTTGCTGAGACTGCTGAAAGGTGTTTCCCTCTGATTGGCATGTTTGAGGAGCAGTCGATTCTCCTTTATCAGATGATTGTTCCAAATGGTGGGAGCGAGGTGTCCCAGCTTTGGGATTCACATTCACAGTGGTTTTGTCTGACTGCCACGGGGTCGCAAGCTCCTGTCCGGCCAGAGCCAGGGTTGAAGGAGTGCAAGAGTCCTCCTGAGGAGGGGAAGGTGGAGATGATGCACCTGGTCCCGTGAGGTCATCCAGAGGAGTGCTGGATCTAAACAGTGGGCTCTGGGGAAGGCTGCTTCTGGGTTGGGGTCCAGTTTCCGGCCACTGCTCCGACTCCAGGGGCTCAGATAACGCAGACTCGGGATCTTGGGAAGAAGCTGCTATTTCTTCCCATGGCCGCCCTGCTTCTCCCGGTTCTTGGTTTTCTTTTTCTTGCTTCAGGGATTCCAAGTCTTCCATGGAAGGAGTCAAGAAAAAACAAAGTTCTGGATGAAGGGGAAGTGCAGATATGGAAAGAGGCAACGCAAGGCAGTCGCTTTGCTGAGGTCGGCTGAGCGGTTTCTGGGTCCAGGCTGCTCTGCAAGGTGCAGCGTCCTATCTCCATAGCAACCCCAGGCAAGGGTTCCTCGAAGGGAAACTACGCACACCTGTGGCCGGGATTCTAGGGAGGAGACCAAGTAAAATGGAAATCCTAGATTTGTGATTTGGTGAGGTCTCTGCTCCTCTTCCTACCGCAGCCAATCGGGCCTCCAGTTGACCAGTCGGGGTTGGAAACCTGAGAACTGGCCCGGCGCCGCGAGAACAAAAGCAAAGGAGGAGGAGCCGGGAGAGTCGCGATCCAGCGCGGGAAAACATTCAGGGTCGGATAATTTTGATTCAAGGTGCGCGGAAAGGGGTGAGTCATGCATTTAGTGGAGAGATAATGCATTTACAGAGCTAGTGAGTGAGTGAGTGAGTGAGCGTGTGCGTGGTGCGACAGAGACACAGACAGACAGACCTTGGGAATCCGGGGCTGTAGGTGCGAATGAGGTGGCAGTGCGCAGACCAGGAGAGTCCAAGACTCACACTTAGAAGGCAGAGATTTCTCATCTGCGCCATCCAAACTCGAGAGACTTTTAGAGGATAAACAAGGAAGTCCTGATTTTTATTCTTCCCCGGCTCATGGAATCTGCCAGGTGAGTAGGCAGCATATTACCTTGAAGGTGAAGGCAATGTAGAAGGTTATCCTATATAAATAACACAACTCATGGGTTACCTGTTTTCTAATGATTGAAGTTCAAATTAACCCTAAAACTGTATTGGAATAATATAATCATTTTTTGATAATATAAATGTGAATTCATAATTTTGCAATATTTAAGGTTGTGACTATCACCTAATTCGTATTATTCAGTCTCCAACGTGAAGAAGTTATAAAGGATGGGACCATATCTGGTCTGGGCTATAAACAGTATATTCATTAGACTTTAATGTTCATTTGTCCTGTATTTCTTTTTTTAAATAAATGAATACTTGGTTTTTGACACTTTACATTGATATAACTTCCAATTATGCAAGATGTTGGTCATTAATTTTAACTTCATGGAAGAACATAATCCTTAGCTCTCGCCCACTCCCAATTTGGTGGGAGAATTACAGAACCCTTCCATAAAACTGTGGACCTTTTATCCTTCACAGAATACATGTGTCTGCACACAAAATGTTGCATATAATTTCTGCTGGTTCAGGTACTCCTTGAAGTCAGACTCCCCAGATTAGAACCCTTGGAATAGACTCAAAAAATGAAAGAAAAACTAGAGTGATAAATTAGGGGAGAAGAGCAACTGAAAGAAACATCTAAGAAAACGTCCATTATTTTTCCTGCTTTATTTCCAGCCCAAACATCTATCTAGACTCTGACTCTAGTAATCCTAAAGTTGCTTCTCATTCTTAGAATAACTATCAAAGCTCCTGGCCTACTTACCTTTCCATTTTCATCTGGAGCCACTCTCTCTTGTGTGACTACCCTGATTTTTCTTTCATTCACTCAAATGTTCCATATTCCTTCTGACCTCAGAGCAATTGCAGATGCTATTTCCTTTGCTTGAAAAGTTTTCCCTGTTCCTCCACTTAGTTCTTTTCCTTAGGAAAACCTTCCTTGATCCCATGGACAATTTCAGTTTCCCTTATTATGTGCTATCATAGTACCCTGTACTTTTCGTTCTTAGCATTGATCACAATCTGCCGTGGTAATGAACTCCAGAGGCTTCCCTGGGTTCGTGAAGACCAGAGAAAAAGCGTCTCCTGCTCTGGGCAGAGGGATAGGGGAAAGTAACCATTCTCAAAAATGCCCAGAGCTCTCTGTTCTCCTTAACAAGGATTGCCCTCCAGGAAAGCTATTTTACCAGAGCCTAACTAATTTTTGCAAGGGTTTTGTTGGGCTTTTTACTGAAGCCTAACTGACCTGAGGGGAGATATCCAAATCTAGCCCACTCTAGCCTTTCTATATCACTGGAGGTTGGAGAGGGGGAAGGAAGCTGAGAAACATTTGTGAAGGCCACACCCTGGCAACATGGATGGATTTACAAAGGACTGAGACCTAATTATAGGATTATGGAATGCTTCTCCTTTCTCCACACCTTACCACCAGGGCACTGGGCCTTCTGTATAACAACAGGGGGTTACACCGGAAGAACTGCAAACCTGAGATCCATTTAATAAGGAGTCTCTGGAGAAACCCAAAGGCAACAGAGGACACAGAAACAAGGACACTAGAGAAAATTTTATCCTCTGAAACCACAGCTGCAGCAAACAGTAAACACAGCCTGACTCTTAGCTAAATAAATATAATACCTCACACTAAGGGTCTATGTATATCAGTTCCTTTTACCTGATACATCCTTCCAGCTTTCCACAAAAAATTACAATGCATGCTAAAAGACAATAAATAGTCTGAAGGGAAAAACTAGCATCGGAACCAGATTCAGATATAGCAGAGATTTTGGAAATATCAAGCCTGAATTTAAAATAACTATGATAAATAGGCCAAAGGCTTTAATGGAAAAAGTGGACAACATGGAAAAACACCTGAGTACTCTAAGCAGAGAGATGGAAACTGTTAAAATCAAAAGGAAATGCTAGAAACCAAAATCACTATAAAAGAAATGAAGAATGTATCTAATGGTCTCATCAGTTTAGTGGACATGGCTGAGGAAAGAATCAGTGAGTTTGAAGAGAGGTTCATAGAAACTTTTCAAACTGAAAAGCAAAGAGAAAAAAGAATTAAAAACTAAAAATAAAAAGGAATATAGATGAAGGTACAAACCTAACTTATCGATCTACAATCACCAATTTTTTTATTTTTATTTGTTTGTTTTTTTATTTTTTTTAAGGGAATTCTTTTTTTTTTGAAGATTTTATTTATTTATTTGACAGAGAGAGAGACACAACGGGAGAGGGAACACAAGCAGGGAGAGTGGGAGAGGGAGAAGCAGGCTTCCCACGGAGCAGGGAGCCTGATGTGGGGCTTGATCCCAGGACCCCTGGATCATGACCTGAGCAGAAGACAGACGCTTAACGACTGAGCCACCCAGATGCCCCACCCCAATCTTTTTAAATCAAAGATCATGACAAAACTAATCTGGGCCTGTTTACTTATATAAAAGCAGCAAAGATAGTGATTGGCTATATAAATTTTTTAAAAGATTGCTTTGTTGGAACTTTGTAAGCAAGGTACTAGGCCAATTTTTGCAAATAGTTCTTTAAAGCTGTCTGGTCATACCTAAGTCTATGCACCTACCTCGCAAACACTAACGTTTTAGTTAAAGCCTTGGCAAGGTAGCCAGTTTTTTAAAAATTGTGTCCTGTGATAAGGGGAACAACTTCTCATTGAATTTATGTAAACAACACTATTGTTTGAATTCTAGAGGGGTCAGGTAGAGAGGAAAAGATAAATGTTTCATCTTTGTTTACAAAAGTTGATCTTACCAAATTGTTGAAAGCTTAAGAGAAAAGATTTCCCAGGGTGCCTGGGTGGCTCAGATGGTTAAGCGTCATGATCCTGGGGTCCTGGGATCGAGTCCCGCATTGGGCTCCTGGCTCAGCGGGGAATCTGCTTCTGCCTCTCCCTCTCCGGAGCTCTGCCTCTCCCCTTACTCATGCTCCCTTTTTCTGTATCTCTGTGTCTCAAATGAATAAATAAAATCTTTAAAAAAAAAAAAAAAAGAAAAGATTTCCCTAAATCTGGGAAAACAAAAGATTAAAAACCAGTAACACTTTTGAAAAAAGTTATGAAAATTATAATCCATATTCATCAGCTCATTAATTGCATCAGTCCTATGTAATTAATATTTGTTCTGCTTGAGTACTGTTTTTTCATTTGTTTTGTTGACCTTGCCTGATTATCAACAGTGATAATTTTAAGAAATTTGTAAGGTTTTCATTAAGTCTTATGTAATTTGCCCAATGAAGTGGGTCTTTGGATATTGTGGAAGGTATACCCTAAATGGGAAACACATCAACATTTTGATAACCCATTGTAAGTGGCAGCTGAATGAAGTTCAGCTGCCGATGTTCAAAAAGTCCAGAGAGAGGAGGTCTGAGGCCTCTGAGGACCAAGTTAGTTTTTCTTAAATGCACTAAGGTAAGTGAAGAAATGCAAAAGCCAAAAATGGTTTTGCCAGGGAGCTGGGAAGGACCGGCCAAGTGGCCATCCTAGGTTTCCCATAGCCCTGACTGTTCATTTAATTTATAGCCATTGTTTACCCATCTTAATTTCTGTGATTCAGGAGCAGACTGTTGTCATGTTACAAGGACATCAGGATGGCAAGAATGTGGTAATGAGGGGCCATTTTTTGTAGAAGCAGAATATACTTACCCACATGTGCCACAATCTGTATAGATTTTATTGTCCATTGTTAAAGATCTAAAGAGAATTCACTGCAATGGGATTGTCAAGAAAGTTTGGTTATTTTTGAGACACACTACATTTTAAGATAATAACTGGAATTACAAGTGATAAGTAGATTTGGGGAATCTTGTTAAAAAATATGCAAAAGGCTTTAAAATACTTGGTCAAATAGGATCCTAAGTCATTGTGAAACAATACTCAGTTATCCACTTAACCATGGTGACAATTAAAGACTTTGCATGCAAATACAGAAAGTTAATATAGATATAGGAACCTTAACTCTTTCCGTAGAAAAGCCTCAGGGACTTCTCAGGACTTTCCATTAGTGGATGGACTCTAATACTTTGGGAACCGATGACCCCCAGCCAAGATTGCTCCTCAGTGGAGGTCTGAAGCCCCAGGGGGAATCTGCTGGACCGCCCTTGCCCAAAAGGGTGAGAAATTTCCCCTCTTGCCGTTTGGAGGGATCCTGCTCTAATTCTTCTTTCTCTTCTGGCCCTTCGGCAGCCAACCCTAGTACTCCTCAGGCAACTGAAGATCTCTGGCCAGGGCAGCTCCCCAGTGTGTTTGGAAGGTCTGAGGGCCAACAGGTCAGACTATCCATGCCCCTGAGGACGAAGGACCCCTTTCCTCTAACCTTTTCCACTCTGTCTCCTCTGAGGTCTCTGTTCCCAATGTGTGGCACAGTTGGCAAGAGCCACCCATCCTGGGTAAATCCACCCTTTACAGACTCAGTTGGGACCCTTTCCTGATGCTGGCTAACAGCTACCTTGCCTCTTGGTGGAATTCCCCTTTGAAAATTGGCAGCCCGTCTTTCCCACTATGGGACAAACCCCCGCTATTCCTTCTGACTTGCCCTTGGGTTGTTATTTATAAAAACGGGAACAAATTTGACCCCAAAAGCCTAAGAAAAAAATGTCCCATCTTTTTATGTCATGTTTATTGGCCTAAGTACAAACTCCCAGGTCAAGAGGTATGGTCCCCCACGGAACCCATTCTTATAATACTATTTTCCAGCTTGACCTTTTTGCTGGAACTCCTCAAATGGTCAGAGATCCCATATATGCAAGCCTTCATGGCATTGTCCCCAAAATCCCGACTGCAAATATTAGAATGTGTCTTGTTCCGTTTCACAGCCCATCCGACACTGCGGACATTCTAGATGACCCCTCTTTTATTCCACCCCCTTGTCTTCCCCTACCCGTGAAGACCCGGGTTCTCCCGTGGACTTAAACTGCCCACTTTAGATTTTCCCACAGGCGCCCCAGGTAAAAATTGACAGTGGGGAACAAACTGATTGACTTTTAGTGGACACAGATGCAACATATTCCATATCAAAGCTGATCTTCACAGTGTCTTCACCAGGAATCATTTCCATCGCAAGAAACCATGTCCTTTGCTCACCCATAAGAAGCAACTCCTCATCCGTTCAAGTTTGATCCTGAGATTGCAGCAATTCAATCACATCTTCAGGCTCCGCTTCCAATTCTGGTTCTACAGACCTTTAATTTGTAAAAAATACAGTACCTGAGAAACACAAAAAAGTGAAACACAATAAGATGAGGTATGCCTGTCATGGCTATGGGAACATTAAAGAGGTAATAAGCCTAGAGGACAGGGAATCTGGATGGCAGAGGGCTTGGGATGGAGCGGTGCTGTTAGAATATATGAAGAACTGGCATTCATTTAGATATGCATTTTAAAAACTTCCGCCTCTCTTCTTCTATCATTAATAATATAATTGATCCTCATCATTTTTGTTCATTTCATGAAAATATATACATAGCCAAATTTTATAGTATCATAATATCGGCATCTGGCATGTGACTAATGACATAGATCCGCCATTCCAGTGTCATACAGAGTAGTTTCACTGACCTAAATACCTACTATGTCCCTCTTATTTAACCCTCCATCTTTCCTAACTCCTGGCAATCACCAATCTTTTTACTGTCTCCATGGTTTTTTCTTTTCCAAAATGTCATGGTTGTGATCATATAGGATGTAGCTGTTTCAGATTGGTTTCTTTCACTGAGTACTATACACTAGGTTTCCTGCATGTATATTCATGACTTGATAGTTCATTTCTTTTTAGCACTAAATAATACTTCATTGTCTGGGTGTACCACAGTTTATTTATCCACTTACCTATTGAAAGATATCTTGTATTCGAGATTTCCAAATTCTGGTAGTTATGAATAAAGTTGCTATAAACATCCATGTGCAGGTTTTTCTGTGGAGAGAAGTTGCCAACACCTTTGGGTATATACCAAGGAGTGTAATTGCTGGATCCTAAGGTAAGAGTATGTTTACTTTTCTAAGAAACCACCAACTGTCTTCCAGGGTGCCATTTTGCATTCCCACCAGCAATGAATAAAAGTTCCTGTTGCTCCACATCCTCACCAGCAGTGGGTGTTGTCAATGTTGTGGAACATCTTTCCATGGCTTATTTTTAAAATTGAGTTGTTTTGTTATTGTTGAGTTCTTTTTTTTTTTATGTTATGTTAATCACCATACATTACATCATTAGTTTTTGATGTAGTGATCCACGATCCATTGTTTGCGTATAACCCCCAGTGCTCCATGCAGAACGTGCCCTCCTTAATACCCATCACCGGGCTGACCCATTCCCCCACCCCCTCTTATTGTCGAGTTCTATGACTTATTTGCATATTTTGCATAACAGTCCTTTATTAGATATGTCTTTTGCAAATATTTTCTCCAAGTCTCTGCCTTGTCTTTTTCATTCTCCTGACAGCGTCAGGTCACAGATTTTTAATTTTAATCAAGTCCAGCTTATCAATTATTTCCTTCATAGATTATAACTTTGGTATTATACTTTAAAAGTCAGGACAAAACCCAAGGTCATCTAAATTTTCTCCTACGTTACCTTCTAGGAGTTTTATTATTTTAAGTTTTACATTTAAATCTATGACCCATTTTTGAGTTAATTTTTGTGAAGGATGTGAAGTCTATGTCTAGATTCATTTTTTTTTTTTTTTGCATGTGGATGTGCAGTTGTTCCAGCACCATATCAGAAATATGTCGGTTGCCCTATATTTATGTGGGTCTCTTTCTAGGCTTTCTATTCTATTCTGTTGATGGATTATTTTCTTCTTTTACCAATATTACTGCACTGTCTTGATACTGTGGCTTCGTAGTGAGTCTTAAAGTCAGGCAATGTCAGTCCTCCAATTTTATTCTACTCTTTCAATAGTGTTGGCTATTTACTTCTCCATATAAACTTTAGAATCACCTTGTGAGTATCCACATACTTGCGGGCTAACATCTGTAAAAGGCTGTGGGAAGAATTTCAGAACACCATGTGGTCAAACAAGTGGTATTTATTAGTAGTACTGTTGTTATTATTGATACATATTATTAATACATTAAGATCTTAATCTTATTTTGAATTTTGTATTTGGAGACTCTCTCTAAAATACTTACACCTGATTAATGACACAAATTGTTATTTCAGCATTCTCACTTTTCTCTCTTTTATAGATCTACTAAAAGAAGAACTGGCCACTTTAGATTTTCCCACAGTGTTTTTTTATAAGACACAATTTGATTATTCAGGATACTTAAAAGTAGTTCTGAGCATAAAAATAATACAGTCATAATAAACATTTAACTGGTACAGGTATAATGTGAAAAAAAATTAAAACACATACAATTTGAAATCCATTAATCATATAGGAATATTACAATAGTGCATATATTTTTTTTAATTAATTAAATTTTTTAGAGAGAGAATGTGCAAGCAGTGGGGAGCGGCAGAGAGAGAGAGAGAATCCTAAGCAGACTCCACACCCAGTGTAGAGCCCCATGTGGGGCTTGATCCCAGGACTCTGAGATTATGACCTGAGCTGAAATCAAGAATTGGACACTAACCAAGCCACCCAGGTGCCCCAAAAGTCCGTATTTCTAAGCCAATTGGTAAAAATGCATAAACTTATTTAGCCTGGAAAAAAATTTTCCCCCCATCTAACTTATCTTTTTTTTTTAAAGATTTCATTTATTTATTTGAGAGAGAGAGAGTGAGAGAGAGAGCCCAGGAGGGGATAGAGTCAGAGGGAGAAGCGACTCTCCGCTGAGCAGGGAACCCGACGTGGGACTCGATCCCGGGATTTCGGGATCATGACCTGAGCCGAAGGCAGTCGTTTAACCAACTGAGCCATCCAGGCACCCCTAATTTATCTTTTTTATAAGCTAGGAGTGAATATATGGTTTTTTGGTTTGTTTTTTGTGTTTTGGTGGGAGGGCGAATATATGTTTTTATGAATATATTTTTCAAAGAAAACAAATGGGATATTAGGTACTGTTCTGTAACTTACTTTTTTTTACACGTAATAATCATTCAACATCTTTCTAAATTTTGAACACGTGTGTGTATATATATACACATATGTATTTTATATTAAATAATTCCACAATCTGCTTTAATGGCCACTGAGGAAGACTTACTTTTCAATTTCTTATTTTTAAAACAATGTAACACTAAACTCTACTGCAGTTGTATCTGTTTAAAACAATGTAAACACTAAACTCTACTGCAGTTTTATCTGTTTAGTTCTTGAGGTAGATATTACATGTTTGTGTGTGTGTTTTTACATATATGCAATAAATTTCTAGATGTGAAATTTTCCAGTCAGCAGCTATGCATATTTAAATTTTTAATTTGTATTGTTAAATGGTAATTAGTTTATAATCTGCCATAATTATTACATTTTTAAGATGAAAAATCTGGGCCAGCATTTTAATTGGTGATTATTTCATTTGTATAGATATGAAAGGATAATGCTAATACTTATAAATTAATCTCAGTAAGATAGCTGGTTAAATAATATCTACCTAAAATATTTTGATTCTGTGTAAAGAATTTTCTGTTAAATTATAAGTGCTTCATTTTCCAGTTAAATTTTCATACAGAGAAGCAGGAAAACCAACAACTTTAAAATATATTAAAAACTATATTTAGAAGTTATATATAAATTACCTTGATATGTCAAAGAAAATATGATGAAAATACAAGCAAATACTATGTTTCAGTATTTTGGCCATTCAAAATTTTGTATTTATGTGTGTGCCATATGATACCCTCTTTATGACTTAGCACTTAGATAAAGCACATAAGCTTTGAATGAACCATTTAAAATTGGAAACTACTGGGGCACTTGGGTGGCTCAGTCGTTAGGCGTCTGCCTTCAGCTCAGGTCATGATCCCAGGGTCCTGGGATGGAGCCCCGCATCAGGCTCCTTGCTCAGTGGGAGTCTGCTTCTCCCTCTCCCACTCCCCCTGCTTCTGTTCCCTCTCTTGCTGTGTCACTCTCTGTCAAAGAAATAAATAAAATCTTAAAAAATAAAATAGAATTGGAAACTACTGAATGGGAGAAAATATTTGCCAATCATATATTTGATAAGGGGTTAATACCAAAAGTATATAAAGAACTTAGACAACTCAATAGCAAAAAAACAAATAATCCAATTAAAAAATGGGCAGATCTGAATAGACATTTTTCCAAAGACAACATCCAGATGACCAACATGTACATGGCTAACATCATTAATCATAAGGGAAATATAAATCAAAACCACAATGAAATATTACCTCACGTTGTTAGTATGGCTATCAGAAAGACAAGAAATAACAAGTGTTGGTGAGGATGTGGAGAGAAGGGGACCCTGGTGCACTGTTGGTGGGAATGTAAATTGGTGCAGACACTGTGGAAAACAGCATTGCAGTTCCTTGAAAATAGAACTACCAGATGATCCAGTAATTACACTTCTGGGTATTCATCCAAAGAAAATGAAAACATTAACTTGAAAAGATATCTGTACCCACATGTTTATTGGAACATCGTTTACAATAGCCAATATATGGATGCAACCTAAGTGTTTATTGATTAATGAATAAAGAAACTGTAGCATATTATTTAGCCATAAAAAGGAATGAAATCTTGCCATTTGTGACAACATGATGGACCTTGAGGGCATTATGCTAAGTGAAATAAGTCATGCAGAGAAAGAGAAAACTGTATGATCTCTCTTATATGTAGAGCCTATATTTAAAAAAAAACAAAACTCAAGCTCATATATACAAAAAACAGATCGGTAAAAAAAAAAAGGGACAAATTGGTAGTTGCCATAGGAAGGAGGGGGTGGGGTGGGAGAAATGGGTGAAGGGGGACAAAAGATTTTTAAATTTTTAATTAAAAAATTTTAAGTTAAGGGCGCCTGGGTGGCTCAGTTGGTTAAGCGACTGCCTTCGGCTCAGGTCATGATCCTGGAGTCCCTGGATCGAGTCCCGCATCGGGCTCCCTGCTCGGCAGGGAGTCTGCTTCTCCTCTGACCCTCCCCCTCTCATGCTCTCTGTCTCTCATTCTCTCTGTCTCAAATAAATAAATAAAATCTTTAAAAAAATAAAAATAAAAAATAAAAAATAAATTTAAGTTAAAAAAAAGGGGGGCACCTGGGTGGCTCAGTCAGTTAAGCATCTGCCTTCAGCTCAGGCCCTGATCCCAGGGTCCTGGGATTGACCCTAAGTCAGGCTCCCTGCTTCTCCCTCTCCCTCTGCAGCATCCCCTGCTTGTGCTCTCTCTCTCTCAAATAAATAAAATCTTTAAAAAAGAAAAGACAAGAAAAGAAAAAAATGGGACTTAAGACCCATTTCAGACTTCTGACCTCGAGAAACATAAGAGAATAGATTTGTGTTATTCTAAACAATTAGATTTGTGGTAATTCATTATAGCAGCAATAGGAAACAAATACAGCCAGTAAGTAGTAAATAGTAGCTTTCTAATAGCTCCTTGAATATCATTTTAGAATGAACTCAGCATAGGTATGAAAAAATGGACCCTATTCTTCCCGACACTTTATAAGGAGAAGAAGCTACCTTACCAAATAGTTCTTTCCAAAACAGGTTAGGAGGGTGGTGGAGAGTTTGTGCAGGAAGATAGAGAATAGGTCTCCTGCAATTCCAAAAACATGGAGTTAGAAAAGAAGTAGATCCCATAAAGAGTGTTCCTTTTTTTAGGAACAAGAGTCTTAAGAGGGAAACACGATCTCTTACCAGTTGTATCAACCATCTGGAATTAATAAAGCTCTCCCCTGAGTTCTTTAACCCCTTTTGTGGAAGATATATGAATTAATAGTGCTGTATTTATCCCTTCCTCTCGAAAGATGGTAGATAGATAGATAGATAGATAGATAGATAGATAGATAGATAGATGATAGCTAGCTAGCTAGCTAGATGATAGATAGATAGATAGATAGATAGATAGATAGATAGATAGATAGATAATAGATAGATAGATTAGATAGATAGATTGATAGATATAGATATAGATAGATGATAGATAGATGATAGATAGAGATAGAGATAGATAGATAGATGATAGCTAGCTAGCTAGATGATAGATAGATAGATAGATAGATAGATAGATAGATAGATAGATAGATGATAGATAAACTTGGAAGTTCAATGTAGCTGTGTAAGAACATCAGACCGAAAGCATCCTCTGGGCTGACAGCGGTGCTAGGACCCCAAACAATCTTGCACTCACTCCCCATAAGCTTCTATGTTACCAGTGAATAGGTAGAGAATTAAACTTCTCACTTTTCTAAAATACTACTATACCTTGGTAGCAGATCACTGAATAAGGGCAGAACAGACCAAAACAAAGGAAGCTGATAACTAGTGCTATACTTGAAAGACTTTTCACACCTGTTTGTTGAACCAAACTTTCTAGATGTGCTGAAAGACTTTGAAATCCAACATAGTGATGCCTTTATTGTTTCTTATCCAAAATCTAGTAAGTTATATAATTATTTTTAAAGCATATGTCCATACGTATATATTAATAATCACTAGAAAATATTATTAGAAATAATTTGGGGAAATAATTATTTCCCCAAAAATGTCCCAAGAGATGAAGGGATGTAAGAATGTATCTGTGTCCTGATCAGTTTTAATGGAATACGTCACCTCATTTTCATGCACAAACCATTCTTTCTTAGCTTGAAGGGAGCCCGAGAATTTCCAATCATTGATTATCGACTTGAAAGATCTTACAGTGTGAGCTGTATCTACTCTAGGATGGAAACATTTTCTTCTACTTTCCACCCCTGAATCCAGCTCTATACGCTCCTGTTTCCTTCTCAGTGTCTCTGGCTTGTGGATTTCATCATAGATCTCAACCTACATGGCTCATGTAGAGCGTATAATTCTAGCTGTAGTATTTTTGGAGCCAAAATACAAGTCATTGAGCCTGAAAACAACTACCAAAGACATATCGCCATCATTTCCACTTTAGCTTCCCTCTGTCAAAAACCTCATTTCACAGAAATACACCCTTTTCTTGAATGTCATTCTTTAGATTCACACATTTTTTTCAGTAGTTTAATGAGTGAGGAACACCATATTTATACCAAACTTTGTATTAGATAGGATTTGAGATGGTTGCCTGTATTAAAATGATTTCACTTAGTAGCCATATATGTTTTTCCCGTCTGCCCTCCTGATCACAGTAGAGAGACTGATCCTAGCAAAGCCTCAAAGTTTAAAGTTTTAACAGAAGGAATGAAGTTAAAGTTTGCAGAATTCATTCTAGAGCACTGAAATCCGTTTTGATTCTTCCAGTCCTTGAGATTTCCCAGGATTCGTGCAACACATTCCTTTTCTAAAAGTTAGTCACCAGAGGTCATTTCTGTTATCTGCAATAAAAAGAAACTTCATCTATGTAGGACTTGAAGGGAGAGACACGTGGAGGGGCAGAGGCAGAGGGAGAGAAGCAGACTCCTTGCTGAGCTTGGAGTCTGACTCGGGGCTCCATCCCATGACCCTGAGATCATGACCTGAGCTGAAACCAAGAGTGTAACGCTTAACCAACTGGGTCACCCAGGTGCCCAGGCTGTTTTTTGTTTTGTTTGTTTGTTGTGCTTGTTTTTTGTTTGTTTGTTTGTTTGTTTATGACTTGCCTGCTTTAATTATTTGGTTCCCAAAGTTTGAGAGGTAAAATGGGGAAAGTAGGTTGTAATTTTCTTATATTTGGTGCAAAGAAACAACTGTTTCTTATCTGAATGATCTACACTAGTTCTGAAGGGAAAAAGATGAATCCTGATAGCTATGTGCATAATACATTTATCCCCCCCTTCTCCATGGAGGATATGTTCCAAGACACCCAGTGGAAGCCCGAAACCACATATGGTACCAAACTCTATATATACTATGTTCTTTCCTATATATACATACCTATGACAAAGTTTAATTTAGAAATTAGGCACAGTAAGAATTAACAACTAATAATAAAATAGACCAATTATAATCATATACTGTAATGAAAGCTATGTGAATGTGGTTTTTTTCTCAAAATATCTTACTGTACTGTTTTCATCCTTCATCTTGTGATGATGTGAGATAAAAAACTGCCTACATGATGAGCTGAAGCAAAGTGAATGGCATCAACATTGTGACATAGCCTCTTAGGCTACTACTGACCTTCTGATAATAGTCAGGAGGATCATCTGCTTCCCGATCACAGTACCTTGAGTAACTGAAGTTATGGAAGATGAAACTGTGGATAAGACAGTGGGGGGCTACTGTAGATTGCAGCAAATTACAATTTGCCTTGAGAAGTAAAGAGTTTGACAGTAATTCAATGGCAAATTGTCCATCTTGTGGCTTGTCCTTTGTTTTTCTTCTCATTTATTCCATCTTCTAGTTTTCCATTTGACTGCTTGCTTATTCTCACACGGGACAGTGGACAATGAAAGGGAAGAGAAATACATGTCAATCATTATGGAATGCAAATATGCTAGCTGTTTCGTTCTTTCCCATCCTGGGCGAGCACCATCACTTTAATATTTTATCTGTATGTGTCCTCTACCATCAAGCATAACCTCCTTATAAATGCTCACCTTTGGCATTTCACACACTCCCTTGGATCTTGGGAAGTGCTAGGCTCTCCTTACGCTTGTGCACTGGGTCAGAGAAATCTGTAACCTTCTGGCAGTGTTGGCTTGTCACAGCAGGAATGTGACAGATCTCTGTGGATCAGATTTCTATGGTTCTTCCCCCACTTCCTTCTCCTTCCCAAGGTGTGTAGAATGCTCAAAAAGAGCATGCTCTAGCTATGGAGATCTGGAATTTCCATTAAATAGCTGGTTCAGAAGTGGATTATAGACAAACATGAAGAAGTGCCACATCCTCAAGTCCTCTGGAATTTCCAAGGATGAAACGTGTCTAACAAATACAACACCTGGAACTACCTTTGCGTATTTTCAACTTTGTGTTATGAAAACACCTTTAGAAAAATGTTCAATGTCTTATTTTAATAGTTAAAACCTCTCAATAGGGGCGCCTGGGTGGCTCAGTCGTTAAGCGTCTGCCTTCGGCTCAGATCATGATCCCAGGGTCCTGGGATCGAGCCCCACATCGGGCTCCCTGCTCCGCGGGAAGCCTGCTTCTCCCTCTCCCACTCCCCCTGCTTGTGTTCCCCCTCTAGCTGTGTCTCTCTCTGTCAAATAAATAAAATCTTTAAAAAAAAAAAATAAAAAAAATAAAAAAAAAATAAAACCTCTCAATAGTTTTCATGAAAAGTACTTAATAAAAATTAAGATAATTACATATCTATTTAAAACATCTAAAGTCACCTCTTTTAACTTTCAGGTTGTGTATATTTTTAGAAACCCTAAAGGTGTGATGACATCTTTTTATTACTTTTCAAAAGTTGATGTTGAGGCACAAGGGTGGCTCAGTTGGTTAAGCCTCCGACTCTTGGTTTTGGCTCAGGTCATGATCTCAGGGTCGTGGGATAGAGCCCCGATTTGGGCTCCACACTTAGCAGAGAGTCTGCTTGAAGATTCTGTCCCTCTGCCTCTCTCCCTCCCCATTCACTGTCTCTCACTCTCTCTCTCTCTGTCTTTCTAAAATAAATAAATAGGGGCACCTGGGTGGCTCAGTTGGTTAAGCGACTGCCTTCGGCTCAGGTCATGATCCTGGAGTCCCGGGATCGAGTCCCGCATCGGGCTCCCTGCTCAGCGAGGAGCCTGCTTCTCCCTCTGACCCTCCCCCATCTCATGTACTCTCTCTCATTCTCACTCTCTCAAATAAATAAATAAATCTTTAAAAAAAAATAAAATAAAATAAAATAAAATAAATAAATAAATCTGCTTAAAGAAAGTTAATGTTAAAACTTGTGACATCAGATATAAAAGAAGAACTCTTGGAAAGATTTTTCACTGGTAAGGTAAATTTAATTTATTAAATAAAAAATAGCAACCATTCTGTTTTGTGGCTTTGATGGGGTTTTTTTGGTGTTTATTAAATATAGTGATAATATACATGGGTTTACTGGGATAATGAAAAATAAAACAAGAGGCAATGAACTCAATTTAGTAAATCAACATAAATATAAAACAGAGCAAACTAGCCCTCTCCAACTGAGCTGGTCCAGCATCTTGAGTGGCTACTTTGGGTTCTTTCTTGAACTCTCTCAAACCTTAGTAGGAGAAGTGACCTTATCCACAGATTGCTTTTTCCAGAGGTTCTGCTTGCCAGATACATCTCCTGGCCTCAAATCAAAAGGTTTGGGAGCAGGTGATTTATTTCCATCCGGGGTTTTAGTTAGCCATTCATTGTTGCAGCTGGAAACCCTTGTGGCTTTGATGTTGTAAGCAATATGTTTTTTAGGAGGAAAGTTCCATGCTCAGAGCAGAAAACACAAAATATTACATGTTTCAGTATTCAGGACTCCATACCATAAAGGGGCCCCTTAAAGGAATTGATAAACAGGATAAAGGGTTGCAAAATGGAAATAAAAAATAATTTAGAAAGAATTTAGTGACTTTACAAAAGTCTCACTGGTTTTAGGAATAGATGAGGTAGTGTAACAAGCTACTTCTAATTATTTCAAGAACAAGTCCAGGAAATAAATATAAATTGAATTCTGTCTTGGTGGGACCTGTACAAGGTATTTTCATATTTGTGATCTTTTTATCCCCAATGTGCACTAGAAAGTAGATATTCTTACGACCTCTTTCTGTAAGAGGAGACAAGGCACACCGCAGTTGAGTGCTGTGACCTGTGACCGGGGTTACCAGAACTACATTATAACTGTGGTAGGGCTTTGCAACACTTGGCTCAGTACCCTGACCTTGTATTTCTGACAGTCGAGAGTTGTTTGTATTTGGTTTTATCAACCAGATGGAAAAAAATATATTGGTTGGTGTAACATAGTCCAGAACGATAAAAGAATCTGGATATTGCACATGAAATTTTACTGTCCTTTAGGTCTTATTAGATTTTGGAATTTCTGATTTATTTATTTTATGTTTGTTTTCACCAGTGTTTGGCAGTTCCTGGTTTGATGATATTAGAGGCTTGTATACTCTTAAGGATGACTTTATTTTTTTTATTTTTATTTTTTTTTAAAGATTTTATTTATTTATTAGGGAGAGAGAGAGGAAGCACAAGCAGGGGGAGTGGCAGGCAGAGGGAGAAGCAGGCTCCGCGCTGAGCAGGGAGCCCAATGTGGGACTTGATCCCAGGATGCTGAGATCATGACCTGAGCCGAAGGCAGATGCTCAACCGACTGAGCCACCCAGGTGTCCCTCTTAAGGATGACTTTAATATTCTCTTTACCTATGAGGAAATGAAGAAAGTTTGTTGTGTGTTTGAGTGAGTTTTGCCTCTAGCAAAAATTTTGTCAAACTAGTTCATAACACAGACATAAAAAAATATATATCCAAACACATTTTAAGGCACACTGACATTAGCATTCTAAAATCTTTACCATTTTTGAACGTTTTATTTTGAAATAATTATAAATTCAACATACAAATTTGCGAAAAAAAAAAAAAATCCTGGAGATCCCATCCATCTTTTACCTTTCCCATGGTAACATCTTACATAACTATAGTGCATGATCAATACCAGAAAACTGCCATTGGTATGGCCACAAGAGCTAACTCAGATTTCAACAGTTTTATAAGCACTTGTGTGTGTGTGTGTGTGTGTAGTTTTATACAATTTTACCACATGTAAGCACCACTGCAATTCCTGGCAATGGTAATCTGCTCTTCGTCTCTTCAATTTTATTTCAAGAATGCTATATAAATGTTATCACATATGTAACCATTTGAGACTAGGTACATACTTTTTAAAGTATATTTGCCTAAGGCCTTTTTAAATAAACATTTTTTAGGTTATCAATGAGTACAACTTGGCTAGAAATTTCAAAAATGCATGGGTTTAATTTATTCTTAGGACTTCATATGTCCTTATATTTAAGTTAGACAATAGTAATTTCTTCATTTATTCTCTCATCCCACAAACTTATCCAGTGCTTACTACATTCTGCTTGTCTAAGAACTGAAGAAAACAGACAAAAATCCCTATTTTCCTACTGCTAACATACTAGGGGGGAAAAACAGACACTAAACAATAAATATAATAAATAAGCAAATTGTTTAGCATATTGGAAGGAGAGAAATGCTCTGGAAAATGAAAAAGTAATGTTGGAAAGTGGTGATCAGAAGTTAAGGGAGGGGTGCTCAGGTTGTATTATTTTTATTTTTTTTGGCATGTTGCATTATTAAATAGGATAGTCAAGGTAGTCCTCATGAACACATAGGTAGGCAGAAATGAGTGCAATTTATAGTAGAGTTTTTTCTCATATTTCTACTTGATTCCCTAACATTTTCTTCAACTTGTTTAAACTACAAAGAGAAACACTTTGAGCTATCTCTGCCCTGCAGACTCTTAGTCACACATCTAGTTACACTGATGATCCTTTGTCACACATCGAGTTTACTCTGATATGTATGTTCTCGCTTCATCATGGGATTCATTGTGATCAACTGAACCCATTATAGGACCTCAGAAGCACTGTGTTAAAAATCAGCAAGTATCTTAAAAAGCAGCTGACTAACGAGGATGTGGAATCCATAGTGAAACAGGCTACTTTCAAAACATGAAAGAAAACTCCAGAGCAAATTAAGACACTGAGATCCACTCTCTTGGAAGGGCAGAGAACAAGACTTTCTCTGAAAAGCTAATAATAAAGTGATATGCTTTGTTTCAAAATTAAGGACAATGTCCTACTCTAAGGGTGTCCTTTGGAATAGTTTTCTGTCTGTAGATGGGTGATGCTGCCGTCTCCTGTCTGCCTGCATTCCTTGTGCCCGATGACCTGGCCTGCCCAGACCATTAGCCTGGACGACCGGCTGTCTGTCACCGCTGGGAATCTAATCGTTTCAAAGGGATGCTCTTACAGGAAATTGACCTCAACTTTGAATTAACAGAAGAAGAGCCAAATATATATAATTTATAATTCAGCAAGAGTTGTCAGATATGTGACCTGGTGAACTACAATTTTTTTTTTCAGTTTTCTGTTATTAGTTTTTAAATTTTTTATTGTTATGTTAATCACCATACATTACATCATTAGTTTTTGATGTAGTGTTCCATGATTCATTGTTTGCGTATAACACCCAGTGCTCCGTTCAGTATGTGAGCTCTTTAATACCCATCACAGGGCTAACCCATCCCCTCACCCCCCCTCCCCTCTAGAACCCTCAGTTTGTTTCTCAGAGTCCATAGTCTCTCATGGTTCATCTCCCCCTCCGATTCCCCCCCTTCATTTTCCCCTTTCTACTATCTTTTTTTTTTTTTTTTTTGACATATAATGTATTATTTGTTTCAGAGGTACAGGTCTGTGTGAACTACAATTTTAAAGTTACTGCACACACTGTGCATGCCATGTTTGGAATTAAAACAACCCTCCAATTTCTTTTTTTTTTTTTTTAAGATTTTATTTATTTATTTGAGAGAGAGAGAATGAGAGACAGAGAGCATGAGAGGGAAGAGGGCAGAGGGAGAAGCAGACCCCCTGCCGAGCAGGGAGCCTGATGTGGGACTCGATCCCGGGACTCCAGGATCATGACCCGAGCAGAAGACAGTCGCTTAACCAACTGAGCCACCCAGGCGCCCAACCCTCCAATTTCTAATACCACCTTCTATAATATGACCATGTTCTGATACTCCTTTTGTCTTCATTTGCCTAACTCTTCTCTTTGTGATACAGTCAGCTCTGGATTGAAGTTTACACTATTGACCGTATTTAGATCTTTGATTCCTAACTTGACATTCCTTCACTACCATTTTATAGATTAACCGTTCTCTATATTCAAAAGGTATTTCCTTTCCATGACTGAGTCCCTTTTGTAATATTAATTATACATATTGAAGTTGTGCTGGACTTTTTACCAGTTACTTTTCAATGGACTTTTTTGTATATTCTGTGGTTTCTAATAAGAGGGAGGATTATGAAGATGCTATCAAAGCCCAAACAAATTATAACTCATTTTCTGTGTTCATTTAGCACAATCTCAAGCTAATATTTAGAAACGTACCATATTTTACCATTTGTTATGTGTCTGGTCTAGGTACATATTATAGTACCAATGGAAGACCACCAAACTCTTTTTTTAACTTGGGTATGTTTTGTGCATCCTAAGGGTTAGCACATTTGAGAGTATCTTATTTCTCCTTTATGGATTGCCAATATTCTTTGTCCAGGAAATGCACTCTTTTATCTTTCATAAATCTGAGTCTGTTCAGGCATCTTTCATTTTTTTATATTTCGTCTTATTGCACTTTGCAGATAATTGCATTTTTTACACATTGAAAGTTTGTGGCCACTCTGCATCTGACAAGTCTATCGGCACCACTTCTTCACCAAAAGTTGCTCACTTCATGTCTCTATGTAACATTTTGATAGTTCTCACAATATTTCAAACGTTTTCATTGTTATTATGTCAGTGATGACGACTCACTGAAAGCCCAAATGATTAACATTTTTTAGCAACAAAATATTTTTTATTTTTTTTTAGTTTTTTTTTAGAAAGGGAGAGAGGTGGGGTTCGGGGGGAGGAGGGGCAGAGGGAGAGAGAGAATCTCAGGCAGACTCCACGCCCAGCGTAGAGCCCAACATGGGGCTCGATCTCAAGACCCTGAGATCATGACCTGAGCTGAAATCAAGAGTAGGATGCTAAACCAACTTAGCCACTCAGGCACCCTAATTTTTTAACTTAGGCATTTACATTTTTTTTTAGATATAGCGCTATTGCATACCTAGTAGACTACATAGCTTTTATATGCACTGGGAAACCAAAAAATTCATTTGACTCCCTTTATTGCAATACTTGTTTCATTGAGGTAGTGTGGGAAGGAACGAACTCACAGTATCTCCAAAGTATGCCTGTATTCTTTATCTACAACACTTCAGAAAGTATTTCTTTTTATAGGATGATATCCTTTATTCTAAAAAATACTACTGTTTCATCAATTATCTTTAATCTGGAACTACAGCCTTAACTGCAGACATAGCCCCATAGTCAGTTCTCTTCTCTAGATCCTTTATTCACTTTCTCTAGGAAGCCAGATGTACCATGAAGCTAATGATACTTAATATAGGCCCTTTGCTGTGCACTGCACTTAACTTTGAATTTATAATTTTGTATTTTCTTAAGAGACCCCTCCAAATTCCATAAGCCTTAGGTGCCACAAATCCTGGATCTGCCCTCTTCTTACATAAGACTCAAGAGGAAAAGGCTCATATGAATAAAAAGCAATCCCGTGTCCTGATTTAAACTAAGAGATGACTTTATTGATGAGCAGCCCCATTTTCTTGGGTTGCCAACTCTCCTAGGTTGGCTTGAATGGAAGCACTTCACTTGTGGCTTTAGTCAATTTTATGTGCAGTCTTCTATAAAACCCTACCTTACAGTGAGGAATTAACACTTTGGCGAACACCTATGTGCAATGTTGTTAATATAAATACTATATTTGGCCCATACTGAAACCCCAAACAGTAAGAATTACGTCCCAAACTCTGTCTCAGAGTATTAGGTTAGTTTGTCCAGGGTTATACAGCTAAAAAGTTGGCATCTGGGATGTAAAACCACTTTTATCTGACTCTAAAGCTCCACACAACACAACTGTATTGTTCTCTTTATTTCTCCTACGTAGATATTTGATTTTACCAAGATATCCATAGGCTACAAAGTTGGAGATAAGCATGCCGATAAAATACTCAGAAATTTTCCAGATAAATTACTTACTAATATGAAAGTAGACATCCTGCATTTTTCCATTTGCCACAAAATAAAATTATCAATGAGGACTACTTAAAAGAGAGTTCAGCTCTAAATAGGATGGTGGGGGCAACATTTTGTTCTACAGAATAACTTTTCACTTCCCCGCACAATTAATAATGCTATCCTTCCACTACACATATCCACGTGGAAAAATCTGTCAGGGTTTTTAGCCAGGGCCAGGAAAATAAAAACGGAGCACTTCCTAGCTTCCTATTTGGCTGATTATAAGCTCAATGAACATTTTGGGGATGAATTTCTAAAACCTGGCCATAGTTTTGCTAAGTATCTACAAAGCTGCCAGTTCCTTAGTCCTGAAGCATAGATTTCCACAGCCTCTGCCAAGTGCCTTACGGCTCCGCTCAGCGCCATCCCTGAGTCCTCTTCTCGTGGCTGCGGTTGGGGGCTAGTCATCACTCATCACAGTCCGGAAGGTCGCTGTAGGAGTAGCCCTGGCAGCCTCGGCGGGCTCTGTAGGCGATGAGCAGGTGGTAAAACCCGGGCAGGAACACCAGGATGCCAATAATCAGAACCGGAACGGCGCGGTTGGCCCCCACTTTGCTGATGTAGCCCGCCAGCAGGAGGCAGCCCACAATAACCAGAAAGGCGCCAATCAAAAACTGGGCAGCGGCACAGGCAATGGCCCTATAAGGAATCTTAGTAGAGCTTTTCTTAAACTTTAATAAGTGAGATCTCACTACACATCTTTGCAATTTAAAGCTGGCTTCAGCAGGTGAAGTTTCCTGCTGACGGTGAAGGTGTCCAGCGTCAGTGCTGAAGAGCTTTGAGTATTTCACTTTGCTACTGGGGATCCCGGCAGCCACGTTGGTGCGAGAGGGCACCATGACCGGCAGAGTGGATGGGGAGCTCGCCCACTGCAGCGGGCAGAGGCCTCAGGGCCCCCGCGCCCACCCAACGGCTGCCCCGAGCCACGCGGAGGCTCGCCTCAGCATCTCCCATTCATCTAACTCCCCCTAAAGAATTGTTTCTGCAAGACTGCCATATTTTTGATGGAATTCCTCTTTTATCGTGCAAAGTTGCGATTACTTTGATAGTCCGATGGTATATTGGCTCCTTCATTTTCTCAGGGCGGTTCTAGTAGACTCCGATTCCTTTGTCATAACAGCTATTTAGATTGAGTAGATTAGCTTACATTCAGTAGTTTCATTCAGTCAATCTCAGAATTTCCATTTTCCCAAAATGTTCATCATCATCTCCTTTGTTTGCTTCTCTTCTCTTCCATTGGTCTAACATGCAGCACGCTTAGCTAATTTGATCAGCCTCCAATGGCCAATTAGGGAACAGGAGATATGTGAGTGTTACAATCAAACCTGGCTGAAATCCTGCTCTGAAGGACGCCTGCTTCTTCTTCTCCCACTCCCCCTCCTTGTGTTCCCTCTCTTGCTGTGTCTCTCTGTCAAATAAATAAATAAAATCTTAAAAAAAAAAAAAAAGAAAGGAAAGCATAAAAATAGAATCCTACAGTGTGTTACCTTTTGTTTGGCTTTCTTCGCTTAATATCATGCCCTTGAAATCCATCCAGGTTATTGTGCTTTGTTCATGCCTTTTTATTCCTGGGCCGAATTTCTTTTCTTTTTTTTTTTTTTAAGATTTTATTTATTTGACAGAGAGACACAGTGAGAGAGGGAACACAAGCAGGGGGAGTGGGAGAGAGAGAAGCAGGCTTCCCGCCGAGCAGGGAGCCCGATGCGGGGCTCGATCCCAGGACCCTGGGATCATGACCTGAGCCGAAGGCAGACACTTAATGACTGAGCCACCCAGGTGCCCCTTCTGGGCTGAATTTCATTGTGTGGATAGGTTATAGGGTTTTTTGTTTTTGTTTTTGTTTTTTATATCTCTTCACTTATTGAAGGACATTTGGGATACATCCAGTTTGGGGTTATTACAGACAGATGCTATGAAAATTATTATACAAGTTTGTGTGTGAATTTGTTTTTATCCTCTAGGGTAAATACCCAGCAGTGGGATTGCTGAGTCATATGCTAAGTTTATGTGTAAGATGATAAGTTGCCAGAGTGTCTTCCAAAGTGGCTGGACCATTTTGTATATTCACCAGCAATGTGGGAGAGATCCATTTGCTCCACATCTCTGCCAGCACATGGTATTGTCAATATTTCAAAATTTATCCTAGTAAGTATATAGTGGTATCTCACAGTAGCTTTAATTTCCATTTCTCTGATAGCTAATGGGGGTACACATCTTTTTAAGTCCTAAAATTGAGACTTAACTTTTGTATGGCTACAGAAAATCGTATTTGGATTTTGGTAGGAATTTCATTAAACCTATAGATTAATTTGGGAAGAAATGACATCTTTACTTTGATGAATCTTACACTCAATAAATAGTTTAATTTGGTTTTCCTTGGTTTTTGTGATTATAATTTTTTATTCATCTGCATGCAGACCCTGTACACATTTTGTTAGGTGTGCACCTAAATATTTTCTTTTTTTTTTTTAAGATTTTATTTATTTATTTGACAGAGACACAGCGAGAGAGGGAACACAAGCAGGGGGGTGGGTGAGAGAGAAGCAGGCTTCCCACTGAGCAGGGACCCCAATGCGGGCCTCGATCCCGGGACTCCGGGATCACAACCTGAGCCGAAGGCAGACACTTAATGACTGAGCCACCCAGGTGCCCCAATATTTTCTTATTTTGGAGTAATTGTATATGGCATTATGTTTTTAATTTGTTTACAATTTTTCATCATTAGCATATTGAATACGATTGATTTCTGTGAGTCAGGAACTTGCATTTTGCAACTTTGCAAAACTCACTTATCAGTTCTGATAGGTTTGTTTTGGGGGGTTTTTTTTTTTTTGGTTAATTTCTTATAATTTTCTACATAAACCATCATGCCATTTGCCGACTGGGATGGTTTTGTTTCTTCCTCTCCTGTGCTTTTATTTCCTTTCCTTGCTTTATTGTGCTAGCTACACTTTTCCAGTACTATGCTGAACAAGAGTGGAGGGAATGGATTTCTATCTCCAGTTATTAAACAGTGCTTGGTGACACGTATTTGGATATTTATCTCTCGCGTCAGAGCTAATCAGCACTATGCTATCCTACTGACTTCTTTGGTGTGGCTCCAGAATCTGCCTCATGGCCGTGGTTTAGAGTAGCAATTATTAATGAGTTATAGAATATGGTATTAGATTCCTAGAGTTGCTATAAAAAGATACCAATATGCAGGAGACGCCTGGGTGGCTCAGTCGGTTAAGCATCTGCCTTCAGCTCAGGTCATGATCTCAGGGTCCTGGGATCGAGCCCCGCGTCGGCTCCCTCCTCCTCTGGAAGCCTGCTTCTCCCTCTCCCGCTCCCCCTGCTTGTGTTCCCTCTCTCGCTGTCTCTCTCTCTGTCAAATAAATAAATAAAATCTTTAAAAAAAGTAAAAAAGATACCAATATGCAGGTGGCTTAAAACAACCGAAATTTATTGCCTCACGGTTCTGGAGGCTTTAAGTACAAAATCAAGATTTCCCTCTGAAGCCTGTAGAAGAGAATACTTCCTTGCCTCTTCTGGGTTCTGTTGTTTTCCAGCCATCTCCAGCATTCTTTTGCTTGTTGATGCAAACCCAGCCTCTGTTGTCACCTGGTCATCTTCACCCTGTGTCTCTCTTTTTATAAGGACACCAATTTTACTGGATTAAGGACCCACCCTACTCCAGTATCTGAAGATAACTAATTACATCTATAATAATCCTATTTCCAAATAATGTCACATTTTGATGTAATGGAGATTAGGACTTCAACATATCTTTTTGGAGGACATAATCAAGCCATAAAAAGTGTCACTTTTTTTTTCTTCTACTGTCTCTCTTATCCCCTGAAGGATGCTACAGAATTTCAGGTGCTGTTTGTACTCGACTGTTTTGCCTTGACCGCAGGTTGACTCCTAAAGGAAGCTAAGTGACCTACACCACTCAGTTTCTCTTCCTGAAATTTTAATTTGAATTTAACAACACTAGCCTATCTCTGTTTGTTGTTTGAACTGAGGTCATTTGAACATAGTGTATGACTGCTATCATGCCGAAGCAAAGCCAGTCTTCAGAGACGGAGGAAAGAAACATGTGTCCTTTCAATGAAGAACACAGAGATGAGAGACCATGAAACTCGAAAACAGAGAGAGAATTTTTAAAAAGTGGAAAGATATATGAATCTTTGACTGCTTCATACTTCTATGTTCTAGTTCTTCAGGAAGTTCAAGACAACTCTTTTTTCTGTGTTCCATGAGTCATTTTAATGAATTACCTACTTTGTCCAAGCTGGTTAGAAGTAGCTTATTCTTACTTGCAACAAAGTGCCTGACCAAGATGCCAGGAGAAAGAGTTTCAAAAATGACAGAAAACCTCAGATATATGTTCTCCGCAAAGATGTAAATGGATGTTTTATCTGAAAACAAAAAAAAAGCCAATTGCACGGACATGGAAAAATATGTTAGTTGGAAAAAGAAATGTAGTGAAAAGAAAATTCAAAGTATAGAAAAGTGAGTTAATTGAATCGGAGTTCCGAAGTTTCCTAGAAATGAAATAATGGGATCACAGGATGTGACTAGTTTTAATGCTCTTGATTCTGTTTCAAAATTGCTATGAAGAAGATTTGAACTGATTTGTGTTTCCACAAAAATACAGGAGAATGTTTATTCCACCCTACTCAACATGGAACATTCCCCAATTTTTACACTTTTGCTAATCTTGAATTAATGTTGTGTGTTTTCCCAATAAATTGCAAGCTTTTTTGGTCTTGTCTAACAAAAATTTCTCATATTTGGGAATTGTTTCACAAATTATATTAAAATACAACAAATATACAAAAACATTGATAAAGTATACATTCACAGCCCAGTGAATATTCACCAAGTGACCACAACTCTGGAACCAGCACTAAGACCAAGAAACAGAATATTCTCAACACCTAAGGAATTCTCTCATTTACTTGTTCTGTTACTATACCATCCCCCAAACATAGCCACTCTTTAAAATCCCAGCTTTTAAAATCCCGTGCAATAAGCATCTGGCTTTTTTCCCCCAATACTATTATATTTCTGAGTCATTTATGTTTTCCATGTAGTTGTAATTCATGCATCCTTACCGAGGTATGGTGTTTCCTTATAGGAATTGCCACAATTTACTTATGTATTTTACTGTACATAGACATTGGGTTGTTTCCCTTTGTGACTCTTATGAATGGTGGTGACTTGAAATGTTTATGAATATAAATTTACTAAATTTTCTTCTTTTAAATTTCTTCCCCTGCTTTTATGCTTCAAAATTTTTCTCCATTTGGGAATTGTAAAGAGGTTCATCTATATTTTTCTAGTTATTCAAAATGATTTTATCTTAAATATTTAACTATTAAATACATATGGAATTAGTGAGTGATATGTTATGAATACAACTAATTTTGTATCCAAACATTTAAATGATTGAACCACTTGATGACTAATCCATCTCTGATCCTTGAATCTTTAGTGCAAATGTGTGATCTGGTAAAGTATTAAAAAGATCCATGTGTTTACATCTGAGCTGCCTATTAATTTTGACAATCACACTGATTTTAAACCAAATAATTAAAGTTTAATTGCAAGAATAAAATATTGTTAATGTTTAATTGATCCTAAATTTAATTGTAGATAAAGGAAAAAATACAGGGTGCCTGGGTGGTTGAGTGGGTTAAGTGTCTGCCTTTGGCTCAGGTCATGATCTCAGGGTTCTGGGATCGAGTCCTGCATTGGGCTCCCTGCCCAGCGGGGAGTCTGCTTCTCCCTCTCCTTCTGCCCCTCCTCCCTGCTCATGCTCTCTCTCTCTCTATTATAAATAAACAAAATCTTTAAAAAAAAATACACACTAAGGAAACTCTCTCAAGACATTTACAATTCGTGTTGCACACATTCTGTTTTTTTCTTTTTTATGCAGGCTACCCATGCAGACTCTCTTTCAAATAATTTAATTTGTGAAATTTCAAAGTGCTCAGCAAAATCATGGTAACTAATCTAAGCACAATTTACTCATCTTTTTTATCAATAAAATTTTATAATTAACATTTGCATAAAAAGCACAAACTTATTTGTGTATTAAAGTAAGCTTCCTGTTAGTAGAGTTTTTTATGATTCTTTTGCACTGATTCTAGTCTTCATTTAGATCCCAGATGAACTTCGAGGGAAAATCTTTCATTTTGCCTTGGAATATTCTGTCAAATCTCATTTTGCTCCACGGTCAAGTGACGTTTCCAGTCTGCAGGGGTACCTAGGAGGATAAGCACATCAACAGCAGGTAGGTGAAGAAATAGCACTAACAGGGTAAAAGTCTCCTCCAGCCACTTTAATCCTTCCTCCAAGCCAAGTTAAATATCTGTTCGTTCTCTGTGGGGTTTGACACTTCACTTTTCCTTATACAAGGATGAGCTCAGAAACAAACTTAGGACTATAATTACAGTTTTACAGTTATAGTCCACTTCCTTAACTGCTAGACTTCCACCAACCACTACCATTAAGTTATTACCTTCTAAAGTAGAAGGAAAAGCAAGACTAAAATACATAAAGAGATTAGAATTTTTAAATACATTTTACTAAATGCCAGGTGCCATCTTGGCAAGGGACATCCATCGGGTAATATAATTCTTCATACAAGCTTATAAGGTGAATATTTCTTCATTTTTAAAATGGAAAAAAAAGAGACCCAAAGATTTTCAAGTAATGAAGTCAAAGTCACAGAGGGTTCCCAGAGAAGGCACTGAGGCAGTTTTACTTCATGACGTTTGAAATGACCTGAAGCCAATTTTTAAATGAAGATTAATAATTTGGCATCTTCAGCTTTCAGATTTTCTTTTGTAAACATTATTATTGGCATTTAAGCCAGTCAGGAAACTATTAAGGACGTGAGAATTGCTTTATATCTGATCTAGTTGAGCAATGGGAAGTGAGAGTGAATGAAGGAAACTTACATTTATAAATCAGGTTCCAGTGTCAGGCTCTGCACTAAAGAACTGTTTTGTTTCCTGGGACACTTCTCGGAGCCATTTTGGTTGGGATTGTCGATTCTTCTTGGGGCCCCAATGATAGTACTAGGAGAGACATGTTGGAAGCACTCCTTATTTAGCTTAGGAGCCAAGGACTCAAGAGAAGTTTCAACGCTTTTTCTTCTATAAACCACTGACCATCACCTTTGCGCAGGAAAATTCTTTCATTTACTTGTGTCTTGACTACATCTTTTAGAATATAATCACAGTTGATTTGTGGATCAGATGCCATGTTCTGAAATGTAGCTTGTTCCACAGCAGCATCCATGTCCTCTTCACTCAGTTCTTTCTCAAAAAAACTGCTAATCTGAAGCACAGCACTTCTGAGATCCTGCAAGAATCGTAGGAGAAACTAGTTGGCGTATGAGAGAGAAATGCATGAGTTACCGCCTAACAACCTTACCACATTGTGGAAAACTGAAGGTGTGGGGGCTTATTCTAAGTCTAAAGTTTCACAAGAATGTGTTAGTTCCTTGTTCCTTCTATGAAAATGGTGGCTCTGGCTGTCAGCTTTGTTATAGCTTCCTACTGCTTTATTTTATAAGGATAGCTCATCACTCATTCGTGCAAGAAACACTTGTAGACTCTCTTATATGTTTCAGAGCTGTGCTAGGTGCTAGAGAAGTTCAAGAGAATAATAATATGCTATTTGTGCTTGTTAAGAGTTCACAATTTCATGAGGAAAGAGTAAAGCAAGTCATTAAATATAATGGGCCCAAGGAAGAAAAGCTCAGTCTAGATAGCTTTGCTGGTGATTTTTGCCAGGCATTTAAAGGAGAATTAACACCAATCCTCCTCATACTCTTCCAAAAAATTGAAGAAGAGAGTAATTCTAAAATCATTTTATAAGGCCAGCATTACCCTGATACCCAAAGCGAGACAAAGACACTGCAAGAAAAGAAATCTGATTTAGGCCACTTGAATGACAGTGCAATTTACAGGAGAAGTAGCTTTTCTTGGAGGTGGTAAATTTTATTTTGGGCATGCTTTGTTTGAAGGCCAAATATTAGACATGAAAATAGGTACATAAAAGACAGATACAATATAGATGTGCTTGAGCTGGCGATTTGGGATTCACCAACTTATTTCCCAACCTGCTCTAAGCTGGTTTACTGTGCTTCATTCCAGGCTTCATGTCACTAGATTTAATGGACATTTTAAACTCTCTTTTTCACTTGACTTTTTGGCAGCCTTAAAGATCTTAAAAAGATCTTAAAGATCTTTCTTAACCCACCTGCTTGGCTTCTATGTCATCACAAATTTCTCATTTTCTTTCTACTTCTCAGACTGTTCCTTTTCTGTTTCCTTGGTGAGCTCATCCCTCTCCACCCAAACATAGTATCCTAAGGTCTCTCAGTAATAGATTCTAGTTCCCCTTCTCTTCTCCCCTCCCCTTTTGTCCCCTTGTTCCTACTTCCTTCTCCCTTTCTTCCCTCCCTTCCCATTCTCAATTTTATCCATGTTCATAGTCTCTGGTTTTTTAAAGATGTATCTATCTATTTAAGAGAGAGAGAGAGAAAGTGGGGTTTGGGGGCTGGGGGGCAGAGGGAGAGGGAGAGAGAGAATCCCAAGCAGACTCCACACAGAGCGCAGAGACTGAAGGGCTCGATCTCACCACCTGAGCCGAAATCAAGAGTCAGATGCTTAACCAACTGCGCCCCCCTGGTGCCCCCAGAGTCTCAATTACATTCTATACAGTGATGATGCCCAAATGAATATCTTTGTTATCAGTTATATTCTATACTGTGATTATGCCCAAATTAATATCACTGATGTTTTAGCCCAGCTCTTCCTTGACCTTTACACCTGTATTTTCTATTTATTTCCAAAAGTCTTCATTTGGATACTTGATACTTCTAAGGCATCTTAAACTCCATGTGTCAAAACCAACGTGATAATCTTCTCCCTTAACCCTTATCCTGCTTCTGTGATCCCTAAACATCTTCACGAATGACACCATTATCTACACTGATAGATGAACCAGAAATATGGGAAGTGCCCTTGACACCTCTCTTCCTCATTTTTCCCAAGCATAATCCCTTTTGCTCTTTACCTCCTAAATATGTTTTAGAGCTCTGCATTCTCTTTAATCTCAATGATACCATTCTAATCCAAAACACCGTTGATTTTCAGTGGATTAGCTCACTGGTCTCTATCCTTCTTATTACTCTTCAAGGACTTACTGCTTTTAAAGATGAAAGAAATCACTATCAGTAACATATCTAAAGACCTTGCACAATCTAGCTCCCATGCAACTCTCTATCTTAATCTTTTGTCACTTCCACCTTGTTCTTTAACTTTTTCCTTCACTTCTTAAAAGATGTCTTGCACTTTAATGCTTCAGGCGATTTGCACTTTTTTTTTTTTTTGCTTAGAATTCTCTTTTACCGCTCCTCATTTTGTTAACTCATATTTGTTAACTTGTAGTTTTCACGTTACTTTTTCCAGAGAACATTGCCTATCACTTTGACTCTACCAGTTTTCTTCATTTCGTGTACTGATACTGTACCTATAGTTTTCCTTAGTAACACATATCACAGTTTGGGATTATATATACCTGCTGGTGAATACCTGTCTTCCCTGTTGAACTATTAGCTCTATAAATAAAGGGTTTAATCTTCTTTGTCTCATGATTTAGTACCTGTCGCAAGGTAGGCATTCAATAGTTTTTTAAATAAATCAATGAAGACCACACAATAGTGAACTTCAAATGTGCTTTACTTGGTTTATGGAATGTTTTAAGAGACCTTTGATTGGACGCCAACATGTAAACATTATGTAAAAAAAAAAAAGAAAGAAAGAAGGAAAGAACGAACTTGCATCATAGGGCATACATCCACCTCTGGTTAATTCAGCATATTTCAGGGGCTTGTCTGCCCAGCGCTCTGCAGTGCTTTTCTCTTGTTTAAGGTGTGGTTGCTCTAGATATTTGAGTTTGCCTTTATTGCTACAGATGGTTACTTGAAAAAGAATCATAAAAGATGATTGTGTAAAGTGCTAAGAGAACCCTGAGGAAGACGAGTAATTAAAGGATGGCAGGACATTAGAAACCCCCCAGAAAAGCCTGAGAAGTCTTTAGGTATGAAGATAACTAGAATGTAGTTCACTGAAACCAAGATAAGCAAAGGTTTCAAAGAAATAATTAAAAACAATAATAACATTTTCCTCGTTACCTTCTTCATCTCCTCATACATCATGAACAGAATATTGAAGTCATGTCTGTGCTCATACCAGCCTCTAATGTGATCAAACCAAAGGCTTCCACCCACTGTGGGGAACAATTACATGATTTTAATAGAAACCTGTCTTTCCTAAGTATGTAGAAAAGGAGCAATGCAGAATAAAGAAGCCCAAAGTACTAATTTTGAAGATTTCTTTAAGGTAAGCCCACTTCTTTTCTTTACTTCTGCCTCCTGAAAACATGTCTTTATTTCTCTTCTTGTTATCTATTTTAAGATCTCTGGGTAGCAACATTAGCTATCTATAAAGCGACAGAATCTTCTAAGTGAATGAGAGCCCTAACTCCACATTCCACGAGCCTCTTGCATCAATCTATCCTCCCTTGTAGTAGAGTGAAAATTCTATAGCTCTGATATAAGGCCTACCACGAGTCCAGGACAGAGCACATTAACTAAACTCTCCCTGAACATTAACTATTTTAAGACACATGGATCTAGCTTTGGATCTAGCTAGTTTGAACTGCTAGCCCATTTGTGGTTCTCTTATTATCCAGTCAAAATATTTCTTAAACATATGCCTTTGCAACCCTGATAATCCCCAAAGTGGTGCTAGTGAGAATGGAAAAGCCACTGAGGGAAAGATTAAGTTGACAGACACTAGTAACCACTAATGTGACTCTCACATTATTCAATTATTAACCTTCTTCATCTCTGTAAAATATGTCCCCTAAGTTTGAGAGTTTGGTTGAATGGCAACATTGCCTCATAAACATTTTGCAAGACAAAAAATTCATAGTTACCTTTTCCATCTAGAAATCTTTCCATGAAATCTTCTATGTTATCTGAATCTTCTAATACACTCAATGATTTTGAAAAATGAAAATGTGATGTCATAACATCCTTGGGGTTTCTATAGACGTAAAGGATCTGCAGGGGGAAATAATAAAAAAAATTTTTTTAAATGATTTTCTTTCTTTTTTAAAGATTTTATTTATTTATTCGACAGAGTGAGACAGCAAAAGAGGGAACACAAGCAGGGGGTGTGGGAGAGGGAGAAGCAGGCTTCCCAGGGATCAGGGAGCGGGATGCAGGGCTCGATCCCAGGACCCTGAGATCATGACCTGAGCCGAAGGCAGACGCTTAACGACTGAGCCACCCAGATGACCCATGAAATAATAAAAATTTTAACAATTCCTGGTTGTTCTTACAGGTTTTATAAAACATTTGCATAGTATTTCATTATATGAATGCATGAAAATTTATTTCATCCTGTTTATTATTCATTAAAATTTAGGTTGTTCCCAATATTTGGCAATACGAAGACTGTTGCAATAGCTAACTTTATTCACAAGTCATTTCACATGTGCAAGCTTATAGGACTAACTTCCAAAAGTGAAATTACTTATTTGTAAGGTTGGTTAAGATTACAAATTACCCTGCATAGAAGCTGTTTCAATTTACCCTCTGTGCGCATTAAGTAACATTTGATATACAACCATTAGATAGCATTAAAGATCAGTGAAAAAAGGAAAAATCAACGGATGACATTGAAAAAAATAATTTACACATAGAAAAAAGAAAAGAAAATAGATTTCAACTTCACACCATACACAAAGGTCATTTACAAATGGATTAGAATCTAAATATGAGAGCAAAACTTTAACATCTAAAAAGTAAATAATACATTACTGGGCTTGGAGAAGAGAAAGATGTTCTAAACAGGAAAAACTTATTTAAAATAAAAATTGATGAATTGGACTACATTAAATTTAAGAATGCTGTTAAAATATACCATAAAGTTGCAAAAGCAATGAGAGAAGCAACACACACAACTAATACTAGATTAGTATCCAGAATATATATAAAACGAATAAGAAAAACACAACGAGTTACAAACTGGGCACACGTCATAATTATTCCACAGAGTAAGGAATAATTATGGTCAACAAATCTATCAAAAAGTGCTTAATCTCATTAATAATTAAGGAAATGCAAATTAAGATCGGTTTGAGAAACCATTTTATAATTGCCATATGGATAAAAATTAAGAAGTCTGATAGAAAAACTTACTAGGAGAAAAATAAGAACTGACCAGTAAAAATATTACTGCTGTTAGCGTAAGCTGGTACAACTGCTTTTTATTTAAAAAATAGCAGCATCTTATGAAGTTGAACATTTTTTTAACTTTGTGGCTTTGCAATTCTATTCTTGGGTGTATGCTCTAGGTAAACTTGTGCAGATATACACCAGGGAACATGATCAAGAATGTTCATAGCAACACGTGTTAGAAGAACAAAATATTGCCATGACCTAGTTATTCAATGAAGAGAAAGCATAGATCTGATAGAATTACTTACACAACTTGTAAAACTATACCGCTTTGAAAAATGATATTGAAAATCAAGAAAAACACAGGCACATGGACAAACCCCATGGAAAAAGAATACAAATGAAAATATGAAGTTAGGTAAAATTTAAAGCCAAGTGATTTAACAGAACAACATATAATTTGTTTGCAGTGAACAACAGAACAGGAATCTTTGTATACTGAATAATATAATAGAAAAATTTAAAATGGCACAGATTCTAATAAGTCTATAAAGATTTTGATTTAGCAACAATCATAGTGGGAGATTTATACACACTTACTTTAGACATGAAGATAAAAGGATTCACAACTAACCTACAAAATTATTTAACAAAATGTATTTTATATGTGTGTGTGTTAGTGCCCCACACAGAGAATATACACCATTTTCTCAGGTAGTCATGGAACATTTGAAAAATTGATCATGTAATTCACCATAAATTTAAAAAATTAGAAGTCTTATAGTACTGTTACCTATTGATAGAAGCTATAATTCTAATAATCCAATGAAGAAGTTAAAAAAGAAAATTATTATTAAACACTTGGGGAAAACATCTTCAAAATCACTTGGACCAATTAGAAAATTAAAATCAAAATGAAGATTATTTAGATATTAACAAGATTTTATCTATAGCTATACTGAAAAAGATTTTCAGACTTGTTAATTTTAGCCATTCTGACTGGTGTGAGGTGGTATCTCGTTGAGGTTTTGATTTGGATTTCCCTCATGCCAAGGGATGTTGAGCACTTTTTCATGTGTCTGTTGGCCATTTGGATATCTTCTTTGCAGAAATGTCTGTTCATGTCTTCTGCCCATTTCTTGATTGGATCATTTGTTCTTTGGGTGTTGAGTTTGATAAGTTCTTTATAGATTTTGGATACAAGCCCTTTATCTGATATGTCATTTGCAAATATCTTCTCCCATTCTGTCGGTTGTCTTTTGGCTTTGTTGACTGTTTCCTTTGCTGTGCAAAAGGTTTTTATCTTGTTGAAGTCCCAACAGTTCATTTTTGCCCTTGCTTCCCTTGCCTTTGACAACGTTTCTAGGAAGAAGTTGCCGCGGCTGAGGTCGAGGAGGTTGCTGCCTGTGTTCTTCTCAAGGATTCTGATGGATTCCTGTCTCACATTTAGGTCTTTCACCCATTTTGAGTCTATTTTTGTGTGTGGTGTGAGGAAATGGTCCAGTTTCATTCTTCTGCATGTCTCTGTCCAATTTTCTTTACACCATTTGTTGAAGAGACTGTCTTTTTTCCATTGGATCTTCTTTCCTGCTCTGTCAAAGATCAGTTGACCATAGAGTTGAGGGCCCACTTCTGGGTTCCTATTCTGTTCCATTGATCTATGTGTCTGTTTTTGTGCCGGTACCATGCTGTCTTGATGATGACAGCTTTGTAATAGAGCTTGAAGTCCGGAATTGTGATGCCACCAGCTTTGCTTTTCTTTTTCAACATTCCTCTGGCTATTCGGGGTCTTTTCTGGTTCAATACAAATTGTAGGATTATTTGTTCCAGCTCTGTAAAAAAAAGTTGATGGTGTTTTGACAAGGATGGCATTATATGTGTAGATTGTTCTAGGTAGCATAGACATTTTAACAATATTTGTTCTTCCAGGACATGAACATGGAACGTTTTTCCATTTCTTTGTGTCTTCCTCAATTTCTCTCATGAATGTTCTGTAGTTTTCTGAGTACAGATCCTTTGCTCCTCTGTTAGGTTCATTCCTAAGTATCTTATGGTTTTTGGCACAATTGTACATGGGATCGACTCCTCCATTTCTCTTTCTTCGGTCTCATTATTAGTGTATAGAAATGCAACTGATTTCTTGCATTGATTTATATCCTGCCTCTTTACTGAATTCCTGTATGATTTCTAACAATTTTGGGGTGGAGTCTTCTGGGTTTTCCACATAGTGTATCATGTCATCTGAGAAGAATGAGAGTTTGAATCTTTGCCGATTCAGATGCTTTTTCTTTTTGTTGTCTGATTACTGAGGTTAGGACTTCCAGTTTTAATGAAGAAAGGATGCTATTCTTTGTCAAATGCTTTTCTGCATCTATTGAGAGAATCATATGGTTCTTGTCCTTTCTTTTATTAATGTAGTATATCACATTGATTTATTTGTGGATGTTGAACCACGCTAGAGGCCCAGAATTTGTCATGGCGAATAATCCTTTTAATGTACTGTTGGATCCTATTGGCTAGTATCTTGGTGAGAATTTTTGCATCCATGTTCATCAGGGATCCTAGTCTGTAATTCTCCTTTTTGTGGGGGTCTTTGTCTGGTTTTGGCATCAAGGTAATGTTGGCCTTATAGAAAGAGTTTGGTGGGGGGGGGGAGGGTCCTTCCATTTTTATTTTTAAAACTGCTTCAAAAGCATAGGTATTAATTCTTCTTTAAATGTTTGGAAGAATTCCCCTGGGAAGCCATTCAGCCCTGGGCTTTTGTTTGTTGGGAGATTTTTTATTATTCCTTCAATTTCCTTACTGGTTATGGGTCCATTCAGGTTTTCTATTTCTTCCTGGTTCAGTTTTGGTAGTTTTTATGTCTCTAGAAATGCATCCATTTCTTCCAGATTGCCTAATTTTGGGCGTATAGTTGCTCATGATATGTTTTTACAATTGTTTGTATTTCTTTGGTGTTGGTTGTGATCTCTCCTCTTTCATTCATGATTTTAGTTATTTGGGTCCTTTCTCTTTTTTTTTAAATAAAACTGGCCAGGGGTTTATCAATCTTATTAATTCTTTCAAAGAACCCGCTCCTAGTTTTGTTGATCTGTGCCACTGTTCTTTTGGTTTCTATTTCACTGATTTCTGCTCTAATCTTTATTCATTCTCTTCTCCTGCTGGGTATAGGCTTTCTCCAGCTGTTCTTTCTCCAGTTCCTTTAGGTGTAAGATTAGGTTGTATATTTGACACCTTTCTTGTTTCTTGAGAAAGACTTGTAGTGCTATATACTTCCCTCATAGGACTGTCTCTCCTGCATCCCAAAGGTTTTGAACAGTTGTATTTTCATTTTCATTTGTTTCCATGAATTTCATTCTTCTTTAATTTCCTGGTTGACCCATTCATTCTTTAGTAGGATGCTCTTTAGCCTCCATGTATTTGAGTTCTTTCCAAATTTCCTCTTGTGGTTGAGTTCAAGTTTCAAGGTATTGTGGTCTGAAAATATGCAGGGAATAATCCCAGTCTTTTGCTACTGGTTGAGACCTGATCTGTGACTCAGTATGTGATCTGTTCTGGAGAATGTTCCATGTGCGCTTGTTTGAGGATGGAATGTTCTGAATATATCTGTGAAGTCCATCTGGACCACTATGTCATCAGTTGATCTTATTTCCTTGTTGATCTTCAGCTTAGGGGATCTGTCCATTGCAGTGAGGGGGTTGTTAAAGTCCCATACTGTTATTGTATTATTATCAATGTGTTTATTTAATTTCCTTATTAATTGGCTTATATAATTGGCCGCTCCCATGTTAGGGGTATAAATATTTACAATTGTTAGATCTACTTGTTGGATAGACCCTTTAATTATGATATAGTGTCCTTGCTCATCTTTTATTATAGTCTCTGGTTTAAAATCTAATTTGTCTGACATAAGGATTGCTACCCCAGCTTTCTTTTGATGTCCATTAGCATGATAAATTGTTTTCCACCCCCCCACTTTCAATCTGGAGGTGTCTTTGTGTCTAAAATATGTCTCTTGCAGATAGCGTATCAATGGGTCTTGCCTTTTTATCCAATCTGATACCCTGTGTCTTTTGATTGGGGCATTTATGTTTTATTTTTTATTATGTTATGTTAGTCACCATACAGTACATCATTAGTTTTTGATGTACTGTTCCATGATTCATTGTTTGTGTATAACACCCAGTGCTCCATGCAATATGTGCCCTCCTTAATACCCATCACTGGGCTAACCCATCCCCCTACCCCCCTCCCCTCTAAAACCCTCAGTTTGTTTCCTGGAGTTCATAGTCTCCCCCTCTGATTCCACCCCCTTCATTTTTCCCTTCTTTCTCCTAATGTCCTCCATGCTATTCCTTATGTTCCACAAATAAGTGAAACCATATGATAATTGACTTTCTCTGCTTGACTTATTTCACTTAGCATGATTGGGGTATTCAGCCTATTTACACTAACTATTTTTTTTTTCAAAGATTTTGTTTATTTATTTGAGAGAGAGCGTGAGCACAAGCAGGGGTAGGGGCAGAGGGAGAGGGAGAAGCAGGCTTCCTGCTGAGCAGGGAGCCTGATGCGGGACTCGATCCCAGGACCCTGGGATCACCACCTGAGCTGAAGGCAGACGCTTAACTGACTGAGTCACCCGGGCGCCCCTCAGAGTAACTATTGAAAGATATGAATTGAGTGCCATTGTATCACCTGTAAAGTGACTGTTATTGTATATTGTCTCTGTTCGTTTCTGGTCTATGTTACTTTTGGGCTCTCTAGAGGATCCCCTTTAATATTTCTTGTAGGGCTGGTTTGGCGATCACAAATTCTTTTAGTTTCTGTTTGTCCTGGAAGCTTTTTATCACTCCTATTTTGAATGACATCCTGGCTGGATAAAGTATTCTTCGCTGCATATTTTTCTCATTTTGCACCCTGAATATATCATGCCAGTCCTTTCTAGCCTGCCAGGTCTCTGTGGATAGGTCTGCTGTCAATCTAATGTTTCTACCCTTATGAGTTACAGATCTTTTCTCCTGAGCTGCTTTCAGGATTTTCTCTTTGTCTCTGAGATTTGCAAGTTGGGGTGTTGACCTATTTAAATTGATTTTGAGGGGGTTCTCTGTGCCTCCTGGATTTTGATGCCTGTTTCCTTCCCAGATCAGGAAAGTTCTCCACTATAATTTGCTCCAATATACCTTCTGCCCCCCCTCTCTCTTTCCTCTTCTTCTGGGATCCCAATTATTCTAATATTGTTTTGCTTTATGGTATCATTTATCTCTCAAATTCTCCCCTCATGATCCAGTAATTGTTTCTCGCTCTTTCTCTCAGCTTCTTATTCTCCATCATTTTGTCTTCTATATCACTAATTCTCTCTTCTGCCTCATTTATCTTAGCAGTTAGAGCCTCCATTTTTTATTGCATCTCATCAATAGCGTTTTTCATTGTGACTTGATTGTATTTTAGTTCTTTTATTTCTCCAGAAAGGGACTCTCTAGTGTCCTCTATGCTTTTTTCAAGCCCAGCCTGTATCTTTATAATCATTACTTTGAACTCTAGTTCTGATATCTTACTTATATCCATACTGACTAGGTCCCTGGCAACCAGTACTGCCTCTTGTTCTCTTGTTTGAGGTGAGTTTTTCCATCTTGTCATTCTGTCCGGAGAAGAACAGATGGATGGGAGAATAAAATACTAAAATGGCAACAGCAAGTACCCCAGAGAAACATACACTAAACAAATCAGAAGAGACAGAAACTGAAAAAAAAAATTTTTAATTAAAAAAAAAAAAAAGAATATTATCAGAGAGGTGAACCAAACAGAGCAATACACTGGATCCTATGTGTATTTTGGTCTGTTTGTTAGAAAACTAGATCCCAAAATTATAAAGAAAGAAAAACTTATATATGTGCAAAAGTAAAATTAAATAGGTGAAAGGATAGAATGCAACTGTAAAACCAAAAATTAGAAGTAAAAAAAAAAAAAAGAAGGAATATAAACAGACAGGTGAACAGAACAGAGCAATACACTAAATCCTGGGTGTACTTTTGTCTCTTAGAAGAAACTGCATCCCAAAATTATAAAGAAAGAAAAACTTAGGTATATACAAAAATAAAATTAAATACATTGAAAGGATAGAATGTAAGTGTAAAAATGAAAATGAAAAAAGACTTAAAAGAGTTGATAAAATAAGAAATTGGTTGAAAAAGGAAAGAGAAAAAAATTAAAATTGAAAGACTAAAGAATCATGGGCAAAAAACCCCAAGAATTCTATATACAATATATTTTGCCCTAGTGCTGGAGGTTTGCAGTTCTGTGTGATACATAAACTTGGTCTTAGCTGGGAGTTCTTGCTGATCTTCTGGGGGAGGGGCCTGTTGTGCTGATTCTCAGGTGTCTTTGCTCCCCCCCGCCACCCCGCAACAGCACTGCCCTTGCCAGGGGCCAGGCTAAGTAAGCAGCTCGGATTGGTCTTTGTGGCTTTTGTTCCCTGAAGGATCTCCATGTGCAGCTTTAGTGGATGAGAATGAAATGGCAGCCTCACAATCTCCAGCTCTAGAGCCAAGATCTTGGGGCCACACTCCTCAGTGAGCCCTCAGGGAAAAGCAGCAATCACTCCTGTCTCCCTGTTCTCTGTCTGCTCTCCATGCTCCCCCAGCCTGTGAACCAGCATTTCTATCTCAGACAGGCAACCCCATTTCAAGTCTCCAAACCCTACAGACTCTTGCAGTGCGCTTCTGCGCCACTCCTCCTGGGGTAGGAAGGGGGTGTCTTGCCAGCTCTGTCATTTATTGAGCCCCTGCTCAGAGAGCAGTGGTCCAACTCTGCAGTGGCTTTTGGTTTATGGCAACCCCGAGCTGAGAGCCCACTCCCTGGCTCCGTCTCTGCAGCCGGCTTCCCCGCTCCAATACCTGAGAGCTCTGCCGCACTCAGGCACCCCTGGTCTTCCCGTGACCACGAGGATCCTGAGACCACACTGTCCCAGTGAGGGTTCCGCCCCCACATAGCAGCCTGAATGATGTCCCTTACCAGAAGAGACCTCTAAAAGTTCTGATTTTGTGCTCTGCTGCTATATCACTTTCTGGTAGCAAGCTTACAGAGGCTCCCTCCCACCGCAATTTATCTTCCCATATATCACCTTGGACTCACTTCTCCGGACCTCCTACCTTTGCAAAAAGTGGTCACTTTTCTATTTGTAGAGTTGCAGCTATTCTTTTCTTCAATCTCTGGTTGAGTTTGCAGGTGTTCAAAAGGATTTAGTAGCTATCTAGCTGAATTCCTGGGACCAGACAAAACTAAGGTCTCCTACTCCTCTGTCATCTTGGACTCCTCCCTCTCAACTCTAGGACTTTTGTCCCTCTAAAATATTCTTGAAAATTTCCCAGGATTTCCCCATTTTTTGTTAATGGAGGGTGCACTAAATTGTGCATTCCCAGCCCATCTCTCCCCCACCTTTTTTTTTTTTACCAAGTGCTTTGCCCAAAAAAAGGTGATATGGAACAAAAGTCTGTAAATTCACAATATACCTTTTTGGCAGCATTCTCTATCTGTTACCCTGACATAGGTCCTAAAGTAGCACCAAGCTAATATCCTTCCCATTTACTATTTCTATGGACTCGTACTCTATGTGTCATTTGTGAAAAATTTTCCCTATCTTGTTAGAATTCAGTGGTCTCTCTAAAATTACTGCTTACAGTTCTGGAAGTGTGTGACCTGTTTTGATATATAATCATACAATGTCTACCTTTGCTGCCTGATATGTGATCTCTGAAGGACAAACACTGTGAGCTACTTGAGGTCATTTACCTACTTTGTGTTGTAACACAAACAATGGGCCAGCACATAAATATTGAAAACCCACATTCTCCTTTTTCCTGAATCCAAGAATGCATCCCTTTGCTCTTTGGCAAAGATATCTTTGGAGTTTGTGACAGTATAATCCATGAACTCATCCTTTGCATCCATAAGAGCTGTTATTGATCACTTCCTGGTTTTACCTCGACTAGGAAATGTTCATGTAACCTTTTCACTGGGTTTGCCTTAGATCAATATGTATCCACTTTTTTCCTATGGCATCCTTGCTGGCACAAAAATACGAGGTAATGCAGAATCTAGAGGCATTATTCAAAGCTGCAGATGGCAAATACCTTATGCTTTGGGAGAGGGAGGCCAGGAAACTTGGAAAGCTCTGTTGAACTCCCAAGGACTGTGGTGAAGAGATTGAGTTACCTATATCTGGTGCAAAATTTAAGGAGGCAACCAAATCTCAGTAATTGGGATAAATAATGTTTTAATGCAGTACTTAAAAAAATAAAAATTCATGTAAATAAAATCCATGGTAAGCAAAATATCCAAATTTTAGATTGGACAGTGCTTTTGACTTAGGTGACAATATGCTTCTGTACATCACTGTTATTTGAAATTCTGACTTGGTATCCTTCTCCAATATTTTTTTAAAAGATTTATTTGTTTATTTGAGAGAGAGTATGTTGGGGAGGGGCAGAAGGAGAGGGAGAGAGAATCTGAAGCAGACTCCCTACTGAGCACAGAGCCTGACATGGGGCTCCATCTCACCACCCTGAGATCACCACCCAAGCCAAAACCAAGAGGCTGACGCTTATCCGATGGTGCCACCCAGGTGCCGCTCCAATATTCTTGAACTTCCTCCAGCAAAATGATATATCGCTTCCTACTTTACTGAACGGCTATATCAAAAAGACTGAAAATAACTAGTATTAGTGAGGACGTGGAGAAATGGGCATCCTTTCCAATGGTGCTGATGTGAAGGTAGAGTCCTTGGAAAGCAGTTTGGCATTTCAACTTGTAGGTTTCTACCGAAAAGAAATGAAAACTTTAGTGCCTTCAATGACTTGTCCGTGAATGTTCATAGCAGTATCATTTATAGTAGCCAAAGTGGAAACAATTCAAATGTCTATCAGCTGGTGAATAAACAAAATGTGGCATATCCACACAATGGAATACTATTCGGGAATAAAAATAAAACACATTTAATTAATACATGCTACATCAGGAATGAACCTCAATGTTCCAAAAAGACAAATGAATAGAGGCAGAACATAGCTTCATGTTTGCCTGGGTCTGGAGCATGGGAACAGAAATGAACTGCCCAAAGACACAAGGGACTTTGGGAAGTTGATGGAATTGTTCTAAAACTGAATTGTGGAGATGGTTGCACAATTTTAAATTACTAAGCATGATTAAGCCTACACCTAAAATGGGTTAATTTTATGGTATATGAATAATCCCTCAAGAAAGCTGTTAAAAAAGATCTGAGAGAAAGCTTATCTGGCATGCAACTCAGAACAGTACAGCTGTTGGTTACCTCTCCTACGGTCCCCATATCAGGTCGAGATTTGGAAGTAAGTTACTTTCCTGCTGGCCTTTTACCCCCAAACATGGGTGGAGTAGAATGATAAGAGTCTACTTCAGCTCTGGATTCTCACTAACTGAAAATATCTCATGACAGCCTGCAGTTCTCTCACAAACCTTTGACTTCTTAACAGATGCCCTTTTGTGTGTGTGTGTGTCTCTCTCTCATATGCTTCAATGGGAGGTAAAAACGATTAATAGAATACAGTGATGGAGAGTAAGTAACAGTATCATAAAAAAACTAAAGAAGAAACTCTAATTGGCTGTATTCTCAAGTGCAATGGCCACTTCCACCTAAAACAAGTTGCCAAATATCAAAACAAAGATCAGAGCGGTGTTTTGTTAAAACACAAAGATAAGTACAGTCAGAGCTGTCCTATAAACTAGACTGAGATGAAGACTTAAAACAACATTGCGAAAATACCTATGAATTTAACTGTTTTTTGATTACATAATCAGTTGCTGATAAACTACTGAAGAAATCTTTTTTTAAAATATTTTTTAGATTTTATTTATTTATTTGAGAGAGAGAGACAGACATAGTGAGAGAGAGCACAAGTGCGGAGGAGAGGGAGGAGAGGGAGAAGCAGGCTCCCTGTTGAGCAAGGAGCCCGATAGGGTTAGAAGGCAGACGCTTAACCGACTGAGCCACCCAGGCACCCAAACTACTGAAGAAACCTTTACAAGAATTTTGGGCTTTACAATTCCAGGGAAAGCTTAATGAAAACAAGGAGAATCCCCACTGACTGTATCACAGGGAAGCTATGGATTTAAGTACAAGGACAACAAAGCACATAGAAGGAGTCATGCTTGAGCCCAGCACATATTGACTTATATAGCTGGAAACGGCTAGCTCTTATATAATTAATATGTTTAAGGGGCACCGGGTGGCTCAGTCGGTAAGCCCATCTGCCTTCGGCTCAGGTCGTGATCTCAGGGTCCTGGGATCGAGCCCCACATCGGGCTCCCTGCTCAACGGGGAGCCTGCTTCTCCCTCTCCCTCTGCCCTTCCTCCCTGCTCATGCTTGCTCTCTCTCTCTCTCAAATAAATAAATAAAATCATATTTAAAAATTAATATGTTTAAAGAAGTAAATGTTGCAGTGATTTAGTGTCATTCTAATGTTTTAATGATGTGAAGAGGCACTTGTTGAGACAGAAGATGTGGCATTGCACACATCAAAAGAGTTAATTAAGTCTTGGTAAAGGTTGAGGGAAAATTGTGCGGAACACAAATATGAGAGTACTGACTAATTGGTCAGTTACCACAATATCCTCACATGATTTGATATCGTTAGAAGATGAGAATTCAATCTTTTGTTCATTTGTGATTTGCGTAATGAGTAAGAACAATCTGGGCACTGGTATAGTCTCTGGATCTTATCTAACCCAGTGTGATGCTTGTCTCTCTGTCAGATTGTCTCAGGACCCAAGTAATGCTTGTCTCACTTAGGAACTCATTTAACACAACAGTGGAGAATGAACTTGCTCCACTTTCTGAAGGCAAGCAGGAAGCCCTGGGCCATATATGCCATACACCCTGGCAGCACAGATGCAAAGAGAATCTTCAGGATTTTACCACTGAAGCTCATCTCCATGAATAAACTGGCTGTTCTCACTTCTCTCTCTTCTTTAAAATTAATTTGTTTACTATCAAGTAAAATAAATTATCAATGTTCATGAACCATATACGTACATCCCACAATGATTCTATAAAGTGAACAGCCATGCAACCATAAATCAAGTAAGAAAAAACAATAATTGGATTTCTGGGTCTGCAATGTTGATTTATTTCACCTAGACAGTCACACTGATTATCTTTTAAAACTGTATTCATTTAGCTACTGTTTAGATACAAAAGTGCACATTATATTTCAACACAAATGTCTTTTATGGCCTGAAATCTAATCACATTCTGGAAATCAGTGTCAATATAGAGAACACATAGGCCATAGAAACAACCCATTCTTAAATTAAACCAGTCCTCAATTCCCTGGAGCCATCCAATGCTATTTCAGAATATCCAAGATAAAAAGGTCAGAAAGTTCTAACGAAGTTAGTTTGAGAAGTGGTTGACAGAGCTTTGGTTAAATTTTTAAAAATTAACTGTAGGAAATGATTTCAAAGAAAGAGACATAGTCACACACACGCGCGCGCACGTGCGCGTGGTTACTATTCAGATCAATACAAGGAAGCCATCAATGAGTATCACTTGAAGTGTGGCTACAGACTACCGCAAATCTCAGACTCCTAGACCTTCCTGAAAGCCTGCAAGATCAGAATCTCTACGGAGTGGGGCTATGAAATCTCTGTTTTAACAGACAAACCAGGAAATTTCTATATGTTGAAAGTCCAAAAAACCACTGTCACAAACAATGTGTATCTGGTTTAAAATAAATCCTTCACCTCACCTCAAGGATGATCTTTTGGGGAAGGGAAACTTGGGATGGATCTATGTAAAAGGCAGTAGAAATATGTCTGGGATGTAGACAGAAGCATCTACTTATACTGTGAAATAAGTCAACCTGTTAATCCACTGAGCTAAAATGAAAATTGTTTGCAGCTTACACATCAGAAATTTCAGTTCCCGCATTCGTAAATTCAGGTTGGTAAGCTTCTCTCTCTTCCTAGAACACACGATGGCTCAATAACATAACATGCAAAAGGGCTTCACTGGTCATCAGACAACTGGAACACAGCTGGGGTAAGTGGTTCAGAGGAACGTCTCCTGAGACACAGTGTGTCCTGGTGTCAGGAATCGCTAGCACAACACCTGTGTCATCGATGGGGTCCTGTACCAGGACTACTTACTTTATTCAGACCCACATTGCCTGATGTATTTGATGCAAATACACAGATGTATTTGACGGTAAAATTACCGAGAGTGAAATTCCTACCAGAAAGTGTCAGTTGGCTTTGCTGCTACAACTGAAAAACTAGACAGACTGAGCTCATCACACTTGGCGGGAGGCCACCAAAACTGGTCATATCATTGTCAAAACTGTGGCTAAGACTTCCTCTCCTGAGTACGCAGGATGGAGTAGGTCCAGAGACCAAATCTCCCCTGGCTAAAATTGGTTTAAAAAACAACTAAATCACAAAAATTAAAATTTTAAAAACCTTGGATCTCTGGAAACAATAGGAACTAGACCAACTAAATTTCCAGAGGGAAGAGCCTTTATAGGTGAAGTATCCTGGCTTTGTTTCCTGGGCACATTTGCCAATTTGGGGCTTAGGCCAGATTTTGATTTGATTTCAAGAGAGCTCTGTATGACAGCACCCCAGGGCTAGGCCTCATAGGAATCAGTCAGGTGAAACTGCCCTCATTCACTCATTCATGTTTTCATTCATTTATGTATTCATGAGACATATATTGAGCACCCTCTATTTGTCAGGCTCTATTCTAGAAATACAGAGCTGAATCAGATATGATCTCTACCCTTCTACGAGGAGATGCAGTGGGTTCATGTTTTCCCATGGTCAGCTGAATCATATTTATACATACTTCGAATGAGAAAAGAGGATGATCACCTCCAGTCTTCGTGAGCTGAACCTTGACAAATTGGTAGGATTTAGTTGGGCACTAGGAGCAGAGCCTGGGCTCTGCGATCAGACAGTTGTGGGTTCTAGTCCCTTTTTTTAATCACTTACTAGTTTGATGTTCGGCAAGGAAGTCATTTGGCCTTTCCGTGCCTCTGTTTCCTCATCTGTAAAATGGGGCTAACAATATGACCTATTCCATAGGATTTAATGATGTCAAGCTCCTTGCTGGGGGCCTTATCCCTGCTTGGAGCCCACTAGGTGCCGACGCATCAGAATACAGGCCTTCTCATTCCTAGACCCCTGTGAGCTCTGATCCCAATTGGACAAAAGGAGCCTCCAAATCTGGGAGATGCTAAATACCTTGGTTATTGAGAAAGTTCCAGAGCACCAGGGATTTACCTGGTAAATAAAGGGCCTAAGGAAGCATCTAGCTTCAATCATGTATGGTATCCAGGTGCCTGGACCCCACCTGGGTTGTGAAGAAGTAGGGTAGAGGTAGCCTGGGCTACATCTCAGCCAAATGTGTGTGAAGTTCCCTCTGGTATCTAACTGTGCAAGCTGCATGGACCGTGCAGAGGAAGCACAGCCTGCAGCCATGAGGTCAGCATTTGCTCATTCACATACACTGTCAGACCATCACCTTGTCCTGATTGTATACTGCATTCTTGTTTTGTAAATGTTAAATCAGTTCTAATTACTCAAGTGACACATGAATCCATTCTCTAAGACATTCAATTTATAAGCAGAGTAGCCTCTTTGACTACCATTGCGTGTTCCCTTCTAAACTGCTGTTATGTTTGTTGTACATCCATCTAGACTCTTTTAAGACTTTAACATATATGAGTTGAAAATATTATTGTGTATTTAATACAAATGGTATATTGAGTCATTCTGCAATTTGCTTTCTTCGCTTAACAATGTTTTTGAGATCTATGCATGTTGTTTTTGCTAAATGTAGGTTCAAGTCATCCTCTGTAATTGCTGTATAGAGTGTCATCATATGACTCTATCACATCTTATCCTTTTCTTTTGTGATAACTAGTTAAGACTGTTTTCTGCTTTTGCTATTACAAAACACGACACAGGAACATTGTGTGTGTGTGTGTGCGTGTGTGTGTGTGTGTGTGTGTGTGTGTATGAGTTTACCAAGGGTTGCTTCCTAGAAGTTCAATGCAGAGCCATAGGCTATTTATATTTTCATTTTTTTTTTAAAGATTTTATTTATTTATTTGAGACAGAGAGAATGAGAGAGACAGAGAGCACATGAGAGGGGGGAGGGTCAGAGGGAGAAGCAGGCTCCCTGCCAAGCAGGGAGCCCGATGCGGGACTCGATCCCGGGACTCCAGGATCATGACCTGAGCCGAAGGCAGTCGCTTAACCAACTGAGCCACCCAGGCGCCCTTATATTTTCATTTTAAATAGATACTCCCAAATTGTCCTCCTGTACTGTTTACTCAATATTTTTCTTGAGGTTGTCTTAGGTGTAACATTGTTATCTACTTCAGTTTCATCCTAAGTAGTGATATCTGTGAAACCACAGATTTGATGTGCTAATTATACATTTTTCTAATACATATTAAAAGGCATAACTCAAAAAAACTTTCTATACAGCAAAAAAAAAAAACTATTAACAAGATGAAAAGGCAGCTATTTTAAGGGAAAGATATTTGTAAATCATTTATCAAATAAGGGGTTAATATCAAAATATATCAAGAACTCATGCAACACAATAGCAAAAATAACAAAACCCAATTAAAACATAGGCAAAGTCTGTGAATAGACATGCATGTATATATACACACACACAAATATGAATATATGCATTATACACATGTCTATATGTTTCAGTCTGATCTGAGTGCTATAGCAAAAGAAGACCCAAATAACTGGGGATTATCATACATTATGGTAATTAGTATAAGTTAATTTTCCTCCTTCTCATGCACTTGGCTATTAAATACAACTTCAACTCTATGTCCAACGTAGCTGCTTAAATCGTAAATATTTCTGCATCCTTTCCCAGCCCACTTTAGCAACTTAGTGTTTGATAAGGCGTCTTCAACATATCTACTTCAATGTTTTCTCCATTTCCTTGTCCACAACAAAAATAACTTCTAGGGATGCCTGGGTGGCTCAGTCAGTTAAGGGTCTACCCTTGATTCAGATCATGATCCCAGGGTCCTGGGATAGAGCCCCACATTGGGTTCCCTGCTCAGCAGGAAGCCTGCTTCTTCCTCTGCCTGCTGCTCCCCCAGCTTCTGCGTGCTCTCTCTCTCTGACAAATAAATAAATAAATAATCTTAAAAAAAAAAACTTCTAGCTACATTGTAAAAGACCTATTTCATAGGATTTCAAATTCAGTTGACACTATAATATCCAATAGATTAAGTGTCTATGTCCATATAGAATACTACTAGAAAGACAGAGTTCCCACATTATAAAAGTATCATTTTATGTCTTAGATTAGCTATTAGAATACAGAACTCACCAGATTTGGGGTATGCGATTATGAAGACATCATCTTCTCTGATTTCAAAATCATCTAAATTTTCTATAAAGCCAATATCAAGTGAACGATCAAAATAATATCCTTTAAATTTGAATAAAAATCTGTCTATGTCTTCCATATTTCAGTCACCTGCAAAAGAGATAAAATGATTTGAAAGAAATTTAGTAAAGTTTTTGGTCTCTTCCCTTCTGTATCTTCAGTTGTTGGCCATATACTGAGAGAAGAAATTGATAACTTGTTTTCTTCACAAACACTGAAAACTGGCTGGCTCAGAAAGCTAGTGTCCTGGATTCCGGATGTGTGGCATTTGGTCCAGTGCCAGTAGCCGGTGGTTCATGGGCTGGAGGTTAGTTTTTGTGCGTGTGCTCCATTTTTATAGCTACAGGGAAAATGGTTAAAAAATAATTTTTGTAGCTGCAAAAAAGATACTTTAATCAGAAAGCATACATATATATGTATATATACACACATATACAAATGAATATACAAGCTGGACTTGAACAGGCTTCAGAAACACTTGTCTCCTACCACTCCTTCATCACCTGGGCTTTTTTCCCCCTGTAACTGAAGTACAGTGTGTTAGCTGTTAGCAGGTTTCTACAAGCTTTTTATTATATACTTTCTGGGTGGGAGTTATCTATTCATAATCTCTTTGGTAACTTTAAACTGTTTTATTTCTTAACTTGCACCTTGTTTAGAATAACTGGGGTAGTATAAGCATGAATTAACAAACATGACTGTCTTCTAGGAAGCCTGACAAATTGCATATGAGCAAATAAGCTGTCCATAATGACAAAATGAACAATGGCACAAGGTAAAAGTCTAAGAGAAAACATTCAAATAATGGTTGACACATAGAAAGTGCTAACCCAGCCTTATGAGTCATCATTTACGTATATATTTTGCCTTTTATTAGTATCCCTCACTAGCCATATGGAAAATAATCTACTCTGATGCTATGAGCCCTGAGGTTATAGTTGATTTGGGTGTTCTTCCAGATGACTCTGAAGTGTCTTTTTTCTATTCCCCAAAGTAGTCGGACATAGGAACAGCTGACAAAATAAGAGCTTCCGAATCACACAATTTGAAAGCAATTCCAGGATGCCCCAGAAAGGGTCATTATAAGACAAAGGGAAATAAGAAGTACTTAAAATATATTTTGACAGTCATACTGTTACTAGAAAACAGAGGATTGATAGCCTCTCTTTACAAAGGAGATTTAGGAAAGCTGCAAATTAGTTGGAATCATCAACATGAATTCACAGCCAGGGAAGAAAGTGGGGGACCAGACAGGAAGGGTAGAGGAAGAGAGAGGAGATAAGTTAATCTGTCACTTGAGTTATTTAAGGCTTCTCACCTTTGCCATCCTCAGTGTTCAAAGAAACAACCTAATTTACAACTCCATACCCATTGGGCTGTAATATTAACTTCCATTATCAAGAAGCACTGGCTCCCTAACAGTAGCCAATTTCACGTCTTGGGATCAAAACAATAAGGATGAGTCTATAACATCTTGATCTTCTCATGAAGTAAACATAATTCTACCATCTTATAGTCTACTTATGTTAGATCCTAGTATAATTACTACTATCATGGTGAATTATAACTTTCTTTTAGTTATGTTCTTAAATCTCTAAATAAATATTGGAATCATAAAATGGCTCAGTTTATTGGAAATCAAAGCAAAAGAAGGACAGTATAGTCTTGCTTCATGTAGAAGAGCTGATAGCTTACACATTTTAGCCTAGTGTTTAGAAAAACACCAAACACCTAAAACTGCATAACTTAGTACAGTACAGACAAGAGAAAGGAAGCAGAGACTATGTCACCCCTAAAAGTACCAATTTGGCATGTGGATTATGTTTTAGTTAAGACCCAGCAGACTTGGGGGCGGAGCAAGATGGCAGAGGAGTAGGAGACCTAAATTTCATCTGGTCCCAGGAATTCAGCTAGATAGGGATCAAACCATTCTGAACACCTACAAACTCAACAGGAGATCAAAGAAAAGAAGAGCAACAACTCTCTCATCAGAAAAGCGACCACTTTCTGGAAGGTAGGACGTGCGGAGAAGTGAATACGAGGTGATATTCGGGAAGATAGACGGCAGGGGAGGGGGCCTCCGTGGGCCGCTTCTGGCAAGTGATAGAGCCGCGGAGCACAAAATCGGAACTTTTAGAAGTCGGCTCCACTGAGGGCCGTCATTCCAGTGGCTAAGCGGGGGGTGGAACCCTCGTGAGACAGTGTGGTCTCAGGACCCTCGGGGTCACAGAAAGACCAGGGGTGCCTGAGTGTGGCAGAGCTCCCAGGTATCGGAGCGGGGAAGCCGGCTGCAGAGACAGAGCCAAGGAGCGGGCTCTTAGCTCGGGGTTGCCATAAACCATGATCCATGGCACAGTTGGGCCACTGCTCCTCCAGCAGGGACCCAACAAGCAGCAGATCCGGGGAGACTCCCCTTCCTCCCCCGGGAGGAGCGGCGTGGGAGCGCACCGCAGGAATTGGCTGGGTTTGGAGACTCCGCACCGGGTCAGGTGCCAGAGATAGAAACGCTTGGTCACAGGCCAGGTGAGCATGGAGCACGGCCGGAGACCAGGGAGACAGGAGTGACTGACTGCTTTTCTCTGGGGGCGCACTAAGGAGCAGGGCCCCGAGTTCTCGGCTCCTCTGGGTGGAGATTGGGAGGCTGCCATTTCACTCTCCTCCTCCAAAGCTGTATGGAAAGCTTGCAGGGAACAAAAGCTCCCGAGAGCAAACCCAAGCAGATTACTTCACCTGGACCTGGCAAGGGAGGGGCAATTCCGCCTCCAGCAAAGACATTTGGGAACCACAGCAACAGGCCCCTCCCCCAGAAGATCAGTGAGAACAGCCAGCCAAGACCAAGTTTACCAATCAATGAGAATGGCAGAACTCCAGCGCTAGGGGAATACTGCACATAGAATTCATGGCTTTTTTACCATGATTCTTTAGTCTTTCAAAGTTAATTTTTTAAATTTTATTATTTTTCTTTTTCTATTTTTTTAAAAATTTTTCTTTTCCCCTTTTCCAACCAACATCTTATCTATCAATCCCTTTTTTAGAAACCTTTTTTATTTTTCACGTTTAGAGTCATATTCTATCCCTTCATTGTAGTTAACCTTATTTTTTGTACATTTATAAATTGTTCTCTCTTTAAAATTTTGGAATACACTTTCTTCTAACAGACCAAAATATACCCTAAATCTCTAGTGTATGGCTTTGTTCTAGTCTCCTGCCTGATCACATTCTCTCCCTTTTATTTGTTGTTGTTTTGTTTTATTGTGTTTTGTTTAATTTCTCTTCTTTCTTTTTTCAACCAACTTCTTATCTTATCAATTCCTTTTATAAAATCTTTTATAATTTTCATCTTTACAGTCATATTCCATCCCTTCATCATATTTACCCTTATTTTTATACATATATAAGTTTTTCTTTCTTTAAAATTTTGGGAGGCAGTTTCTTCTAACAGACCAAAATATACCAAAAGTCTAGTGTGTAGCACTGATCTATTCACCAGCCTGATCATATTTCATCATATTCTTTTTTTTTCTTTTTCTTTTTCTTTCTTTCTGTTTCTTTTCCCCCCAGTTTTAGGTCTCTTGTGATTTGTTTAGTGTATATTTTTCTGGGTTCATTGTTACCCTGTTACATTTTGTTCTCTCATTCATCTATTCTCCTCTGAACAAAATGACAAGACGGGAAAACTCACCTCAGAAAAAACAACAAGAGGCAGTACCGACTGTGAGGGACCTAATCAATATGGACATTAGTAAGATGTTGGAACTGGAGTTCAGAATGACGATTATAAAGATACTAGCTGGGCTTGACAAAAGCATGGAAGATACTAGAGAAACCCTTTCTGGAGAAATAAAAGAACTAAAATCTAACCAAGTTAAAATCAAAAAGGCTAATAATGAGGTGCAATCAAAAATGGAGGCTCTAACTGCTAGGATAAATGAGGCAGAAGAGAGAAATAGTGATATAGAAGACAAAATGATGGAGAATAAAGAAGCTGACAAAAAGAGAGATAAACAATTACTGGATCATGAGGGCAGAATTCGAGAGATAGTGATACCATAAGATGAAACAATATTAGAATAATTGGGGTCCCAGAAGAAGAAGAAAGAGAGAGGGGGCAGAAGGTATACTGGAGCAAATTATAGAAGAGAACTTCCCTACTCTGGGGAAGGAAACAGGCATCAAAATCCAGGAGGCACAGAGAAACCCCCTCAAAATCAATAAAAATAGTCATACCCCGACATCTAGGAATAAAACTTACAAGTCTCAGAGACAAAGAGAAAATCCTGAAAGCAGTTTGGGACAAGAGGTCTATAATCTACAATGGTAGAAACATTAGATTGACAGCAGACCTATCCACAGAGAACCGGTAGGCCAGAAAGGACTGGCATGATATATTCAGAGCACTAAATGAGAAAAATATGCAGCCAAGAATACTTTATCCAGCTAGACTGTCATTCAAAATAGAAGGAGAGATAAAAAGCTTCCAGGACAAACAAAAACTAAAAGAATTTACGAACACCAAACCAGCCCTACAGGAAATATTGAAAGGGGTCCTCTAAGCAAAGAGAGAGCCTAAAAGTAACATAGACCAGAAAGGAACACAGACAATATACAGTAAAAGTCACCTTACAGGCAATACAATGGCACTCAATTCATATCTTTCAATAGTTATCCTGAATGTAAACAGGCCAAATGCCCCAATCAAAAGACACAGGGCATCAAATTGGGTTAAAAAAACAAGACCCATTGAGATGCTGCCTGCAAGAGACTCATTTTAGACCCAAAGACACCTCCAGAGTGAAAGTGAGGGGGTGGAAAACAATTTACCATGCTAATGGACATCAAAAGAAAGCTGGGGTGGCAATCCTTATATCAGACAAATTAGATTTTAAACCAAAGACTATAATAAGAGATGAGGAAGGACACTATATCATACTTAAAGGGTCTATCCAACAAGAAGATGTAACAATTGTAAATATCTATGCCCCTAACATGGGAGCCTCCACTTATATAAGCCAATTAATAACAAAATCAAAGAAACACATCGACAACAATACAATAATAGTAGGGGACTTTAACACCTCCTTCACTGAAATGGACAGATCATCTAAGCAAAAGAACAACAAGGATTAAAGGCTTTAAATGACACATGGACCAAATGGACTTCACAGATATGTTCAGAACAGTCCATCCCAAAGCAACAGAATACACATTCTTCTCTAGTGCCCATAGAACATTCTCTAGCATAGATCACATTCTGGGTCACAAATCAGGCCTCAAGCAGTACCAAAAGACTGGGATCGTTCCCTGCACATTTTCAGACCACAATGCTTTGAAACTAGAACTCAATCATGAGAGGAAAGTTGGAAAGAACTCAAATACATGGAAGCTAAAGAGCATCCTACTAAAGAATGAATGGGTCAACCAGGAAATTAAAGAAGAATTTAAAAAATTCATGGAAACAAATGAAAATGAAATCACAACTGTTCAAAATCTCTGGGATGCAGCAAAGGCAGTCCTAAGAGGAAAGTATATAGCAATACAAGCCTTTCTCAAGAAACAAGAAAAGTCTCAAATACACAACCTAATCCTACACATAAAGGAGCTGGAGAAAGAACAGCAAATAAAGCCTAAACCCAGCAGGAGAAGAAAATAATAAAGATCAGAGCAGAAATCAATGAAATAGAAACCAAAAGAACACTAGAACAGATCAATGAAACTAGGAGCTGGTTCTTTGAATGAATTCATAACATTGATAAACCCCTGGCCAGACTTATCAAAAAGAAAAGAGAAACAACCCAAATAAATAAGATCATGAACAAGAGAGGGGAGATCACAACCAACACCAAAGAAATACAAACAATTATGAGAACATATTATGAGCAACTACATGCCAGCAAATTAGATAATTTGGAAGAAATGGATGCATTCCTAGAGACATAAAAATTACCAAAACTGAACCAGGAAGAAATAGAAAACCTGAACTGACCCATAACCACCAAGGAAATTGAAGCAGTAATAAAAAAATCTCCCAACAAACAAGAGCGTACGGCCAGATGGCTTCCCAGGGGAATTCTACCAAACATTTAAAGAAGAACTAATACCTATTCTTCTGAAACTGTTCCAAAAAATAGAAATGGAAGGAAAACTTCCAAACTCGTTTTATGAGGCCGGTATTATCTTGATCCCAAAATCAGACAAAGATCCCATCAAAAAGAATTACAGACCAATATCCCTGATGAACATGGATGCAAAAATTCTCACCAAACTACTAGCCAGTAGGATCCAACAGTACATTAAAAGGATTATTCACCATGACCAAGTGGGATTTATTCCTGGGCTGCAAGGTTGGTTCAACATCCGCAAATCAATCAGTGTGATACAATACATTAATGAAAGAAAGAACAAGAACCATATGATCCTCTCAATAGATGCAGAAAAAGCATTTGACAAAGTGCAGCATCCTTTCTTGATTAAAACTCTTCAAAGTGTAGGGATAGAGGGTACATACCTCAATATCATAAAAGCCATCTATGAAAAACCCACAGCAAATATCATTCTCAATGGGGAAAAACTGAGAGCATTTCCCCTAAGGTCAGGAACATGGCAGGATGTCCACTATCACCACTGCTATTCAACATAGTACTAGAAGTCCTAGCCACAGCAAGCAGACAACAAAAAGAAATAAAAGGCATCCAAATTGGCAAAGAAGAAGTTAAACTCTCACTCTTTGCAGATGATATGATACTTTATGTGGAAAACCCAAAAGACTCCACCCCAAAACTGCTAGAACTCATACAAGAATTTACTAAAGTGGCAGGATATAAAATCAATGCACAGAAATCAGTTGCATTTCTATACATCAACAAGACAGAAGAAAAAGAAATTAAGGAGTCAATCCCATTTATAATTGCACCCAAAACCATAAGATACCTAGGAATAAATCTAACCAAAGAGGCAAAGAATCTGTACTCAGTAAACTATAGAATACTCATGAAAGAAATTGAGGAGGACACAAAGAAATGGAAAAACATTCCATGCTCATGGATTGGAAGAACAAATATTGTGAAAATGTCAATGCTACCTAGAGCAATCTACACATTTAATGCAATCCCTATCAAAATACCATCAGCTTTTTTCAAAGAAATGGAACAAATAATCCTAAAATTTGTATGGAACCAGAAAAGACCCCGAATAGCCAGAGGAATGTTGAAAAAGAAAAACAAAGCCAGTGGCATCACAATTCCGGACTTCAAGCTACATTACAAAGCTGTCATCATCAAGACAGTATGGTACTGGCACAAAAACAGACACATAGATCAATGGAACAGAATAGAGAGCCCAGAAATGGACCCTCAACTCTATGGTCAACTAATTTTCGACAAAGCAGGAAAGAATGTCCAATGGAAAAAAGACAGTCTCTTCAACAAATGGTGTAAAGAAATTGGACAGCCACATGCAGAAGAATGAAACTGGACCATTTCCTTACACCACACACAAAAATAGACTCAAAATGGATGAAAGACCTAAATGTGAGACAGGAATCCATCAAAATCCTTGAGAAGAACACAGGCAGCAGCTTCTTCGACCTCAGCCACAGCAACTTCTTCCTAGACACATCACCAAAGGCATGGGAAGCAAGGGCAAAAATGAACTGTTGGGACTTCATCAAGATAAAAAGCTTTTGCACAGCAAAGGAAACAGTCAACAAAACCAAAAGACAACTGACAGAATGGGAGAAGATATTTGCAAATGACATATCAGATAAAGGGCTAGTATCCAAAATCTATAAAGAACTTATCAAACTCAACACCCAAAGAACAAATAATCCAATCAAGAAATGGGCAGAAGACATGAACAGACATTTCTGCAAAGACGACATCCAAATGGCCAACAGACACAAGAAAAAGTGCTCCACATCACTCGGCATCAGGGAAATCCAAATCAAAACCTCAACGAGATACCACCTCACACCAGTCAGAATGGCTAAAATTAACAAGTCAGGAAACGACATGTTGGCAAGGATGCGGAGAAAGGGGAACCCTCCTACACTATTGGTGGGAATGCAAGTTGGTGCAACCACTCTGGAAAACAGTATGGAGGTTCCTCAAAAAGTTGAAAATAAAGCTACCGTATGACCCAGCAATTGCACTACTGGGTATTTACCCCAAAGATACAAATGTAGTGATCCGAAGGGTTATGTGCACCCCAATGTTTATGGCAGCAATGTGCACAATAGCCAAACAGTGGAAAGAGCCAAGATGTCCATCAACAGATGAATGGATAACGAAGATGTGGTATGTATATATATATATAATGAATTTAGATATATATAATGGAATATTATGCAGCCATCAAAAAAACATGAATTCTTGCCATTTGCAATGATGTGGATGGAACTAGAGGGTATTATGCTAAGTGAAATAAGTCAATCAGAGAAAGACAAGTATCATATGATCTCACTGATATGAGGAATTCTTAATCTCAGGAAACAAACTGAGGATTGCTGGAGTGGTGAGGGTAGGAGGGATGGGGTGGCTGGGTGATAGGCATTGGGGAGGGTGTGTGCTATGGTGAGCTCTGTGAATTGTGTAAGACTGATGAATCACAGACCTGTACCTCTGAAGCAAATAATACATTATATGTTAAAAAAAAAAGGGGGTGGGGGGAAATGAAGGGGGGAAATCAGAGGGGGTGGTGAACCATGAGAGACTATGGACTCTGAGAAACAAACTGGGGGTTTTAGAGGGGATGGGTTAGCCCAGTGATGGGTATTAAGGAGGGCATGTACTGAATGGAGCACTGGTTGTTATATGCAAACAATGAATCAAGGAACACTACATCAAAAACTAATGATGTAATATATGATGACTAACATAACATAATAAAATAAAAAAATAAAAATAAATAATAATTTAAAAATGTGAAAAAAAAAGACCCAGTAGACTCAGAACAGCTTTCTACCTTCTGCCTAAAAGAATTTAGATAGGGAGCTACATCAGGAATAGAGCTCTTACCACATATAACTTTTTCTATTAGAAAGACTCTTGATGGCATGATACACATCTGTTTACCACATATGTGCTCTCCTCATCTTCCTGTGAATTGTCTTCCTCCTCTTTGATTTCTGAAGCATTTTACCCCCTTCTCTTTAGCTCAGGATGGTTTATAAGACTCAGTTGTCAGACTGTCTTTGACTCTTCATGCCTTTGTGTGTCTCCCACACATATGTAATTACATTTCTCTTCTGTGAATCTGTCTTATGTCAATTTAATTATTAGACCAACCAAAGAACGTAGAAAGGAGAAGGGAAAAGTTTTTCATTCCCAAACTAGAATGAAGCTGCTCACCTTAGGAGTTCTTTGAAATGAAGTGTGAACTTCTGATATAAAGGCAAGTGAGAATAATTGTGTGCTGCTGAAGGAGAAAGACATGGATAAAAACTAAGTTTTCCACAAAGAGATTTAATGATTCATCAATTAGTAGAGCTCCCAGAATCAAGAACTCATTAAGGAGGAGGGATTAGGCTGATGTTGACCAGTAGATTGTCCAAAGGTCTAGTGAAAAGCCCGGATGCATTTACCATAAATAATGGAAGGTAAATGCTTCAAGCAGTTAGGTGCTACTCAGAAATGTTCAAAGTCTCTGCTTTTGAATTATAGCAGAAAATATGCATGTATTTGTTTGCTGTTGCACTCATGGTACTCTAATGGCCAGAGATCAGTAATACAATGGATTGAGTTGCTTCTTCAATCGCACGAGTATTGGTGTCTTTAAATCTTTGTGATGTTTCTTATGAAACAGAATGGAGAATAAGTGTAGTGTGAACAGTTGAGAAGTTGAGGGAAGAAATCCATATCTGCAAGAAGAAAATACATGTATTTTGAAGGATTAGGCACTTTCCCAAATTCTACAATATGCTTGACACAAGTGTAATACTCATTTAACTACCAGTCACCCTTTACCTGCCATTAAACCCCTCAATTGTGTTACTATTTGCAAAGTCTTCATACCACTATATCACAGAGAGATAGGTCCTGGGGTCGGCTCCTCAGGTACTGTTCTGTGTCCTCTTTTTCAGAGGTTCTACACTCTCTCCAGTTAGTTTGTCTTCCAAATAGAATGGTCATAAAGGATAAACATTCTAAGGTTTATTCAAATTCCCTCTCTATGTACTTAGGTTATTGACCTTAGATGCTGCTTCTCTTCTATTGTTACTTCTCCCTGAAGAACAAACATCTCTTCACATATACTCAGATAAATCACCACTCGCTGGCATTTGTTAATGTTATGGCATGCACACTATCAGATTTGGAATGACTCAAGCCCTTCCTAACGCATCTCCTCACCAGCTCCCTTCTGTAAACACTTCACTAGGCAAAGGTAGCTTGTGTCTCTCACTTAGAACGACTCTCAGGAACTTTAGAGTTCATCTTTGGTTTCATTAAATAAAAATTTAATTCAAGGAAGGCTTTAATCCCTTTTATTGGAGCAATTTCACTGTTAAAAAAATAAGTGTTTAATGTGACAGAAATTTGACCTTGCAATTATTCAGAAAACCTTTTCCTCACAGTGTTCTCTAAATTAAAATGTAACATAATCCATGAAGCAAAAGTTGTCAATCACTAGAAAAGAATAGTTATGATTCCTTAAAATAAATAGCTTGAGGAAAGTAAACTGAAACTTCTGATTATGTAAATTTTCATTATTTGCCAAACTTATGAGGGTGATGAGTGGAAAAATAATCTGCTTAAGCGGGTTAAGCACAACCTCTGACCTATTATTGACTGACTGCTAAGCTATGTTGGCTGTGTCTTAAATATAACACAAGAATTTTTTAAAAATCTGAGTAGTAACATCAGGGTGTGCAAAATGCTGGGGATAGACTCCATAGAATTAGTTCTAGTAAGTCACTATACAAAAAAATTAAAAATAAAATAAAGCAAAAAGCAGAACAACCACTTCCAGGATAAGATCAGAATCCTAAAATGTCCAGTTTTCACAAAAAAAGTACCATACACCAAAAAACAAGAAAGTATGATACACATGCAGGAAAAAAGAGCAATTAATAAAAATTATGTCTGCATGGACCCAGACACTGGACTTAGCAAACAAAAGAGCTATAAAAAATATGTCCTATTTGTTGAGTCACAAGATCTCAAGAAATGTTTGATTTGACAGAAGAAAGAATCAGGAAACATGAAGACAGATTGATAGAGAAAAGAATTACAAACACTGAAAAGAACAGAAAGACAAAGATTGAAGAAAATTGAACATAGCCTCAGAGACCTGTAGAAAATATCAAGCATGCCAACATAAGTGCAAGGAGGAGAGGAAAGGGCAGAAAAAAATCTTTGAAGAACTTGTGACCAAGATCTTCCCAAATTTGATGAAAAATATTAATGTGCACATCCATGAAGCTCAATAAACAAGCAGGATCAACGTGAAGTGATTTAAAGCTATACATATCATAATTAAACCACTGAAACATACATTTTTAGGGTTCTTTTATTTCTGTGAGGGATGCTTTCAATGTTTTGATGAGGATTGTGTTACATCTGTAGATGGCTTTGGGTAGTAGGGACATTTAATGATATTCATTCTTCCAATCCACAAACATGATATGTCTTTCCATTTGTTTGTGTCTTCTTTGATTTCCTTCAGCAAAGTATCGTAGTTTACATTGTACAGGTCATTCATTTCCATGGTTAAATTTACTAAGATTTTATTGTTTTTGATGCTACTATGAATGAGATACTTTTATTTCTTTTTTAAAGATCTCATTATTAGTGTAAATGAATGAAATGGATTTCTATATATTGATTTTGTATCCTGCAACTTTACTCTGATTATGGATTCATTTCAACAGTTTTTTGATTGACTCTTTGGGATATTCTCTATATAAAGTCATATCATCTGCAAATAGTGGCTATTTTACTTCTCCCTTTCTGACTTGGATGCCATTTATTTCTTTGTCTTACCTAATAGCTCTAGCTAGTGCTTTTAGTACCAGAAGAGTGGTGAGAGTGGGCATCCATCTTGCTCCTGATCTTAGAGGAAAAGCTTTAAACCTTTCACTATTGACCATGATATTAGCTGTGACTTGTCATATATAGTCTTTATTATGTTGAGGTATATTCTTTCTGCACTCAGTCTCTTAAGGATTTCTAGCATGAAAGGATGTTGTGTGTTTTCAGTTGCTTTTTCAGTGTCTATTGAGATAGTCATGGCATATTATTTTGATTTTATTGGTATATTACATTTATTGAGTTCTGTGTGTTGAATGAAACTTGCATCCTAGAGATAAATCCCACTTGGTCCAGGGGTATACTACCTTAATGTGTTCTTGAATTTAATTTGCTTTTTTGAGGAGAATTTTTGCATCAGGACTATCGGTCTGTATTTTTTGTTTGTTTGTTTTTATTTAAATTCAATTAGCCAACATATAGTACACCATTAGTTTCAGATGTAGAGTTCAGTGATTCACCAGTTGCATATAACACCCAGTGCTCATTACATCACATTCCCTCCTTAATGCCCAACACCCAGTTACTACATCCCCCCACCCACCTCCCTTCCAGCAACCCTCAGTTTGTTCCCTATAGTTAAGAGTCTCTCATGGTTTGTCTCACTCTCTGATTTCTTCCCATTCATTTTTCCCTCCCTTCCTCTATGATCCTCTGTGTTGTTTCTTACATTCCACATATGAGTAAAATCATATGATAATTGTCTTACTCTGATTGACTTATTTCGCTCAGCATAATACCCTCCAGTTCCATGGAGTATTTTTTCATGTGTCTGTTGGCCATTCATATATCTTCTTTGGAGAAATGTCCGTGCATGTCTTCTGCCCATTTCTTGACTGGATTATTTGGTTTTTGGGTGTTGAGTTTGACGAGTGCTTTATACATCTTGGATACTAGCCTTTTATCAGATATGTTATTTGCAAATATCTTCTCCCATTCTGTAGGTTGCCTTTCAGTGTTACTGCTGGTTATGGCTCTGTTTAAATTTTCTATTTCGTTCTGTTTCAGTTTTGGTAGTTTGGTGTTCTTGTCTGTTTTGGTATGAGGGTTAACAGTTAACCCAATAAACAGAATTGGAAATGGGCCTTCCTCCTGGATATTATTAAAGACTTTGTGGAGGATTGGTACTGTTTCTTTAAATGTTCGGTAGAATTCACCTGTAAATCCATCTGATCCTTGGGATTTTGCGTTGGGTTGATAACTGATTCGATCTGCTTACTCCTCATTTATCTGTTCAGATTTTGTATTTCTTCTTGATTCAGTCTTGTAGGTTTTTTGATTCTACAAATGCATCCATTTCTTATAGATCATGTAATTTTCTGGCATATAATTGTTCATAGTCATCTCTTATGCTTCTGTGTATTATTGCTGTAGTATCACTTGCAATGTCTCCTCTTTCATTTCTAATTTTATTTGAGTTGTCTGTCTTTTCTTCTTTGTTAGTCTAGGTAAAGTTTTGTCAATTTGACTAACCTTTTCAAGGAACCGGTCTTAGTTTTGTTGATTCTTTTTATTGTTTTTCTGGTCTCTATTTCATTTATTTCTGTTCTGATCTTTTGATCTTTATTATTTCCTCCTTCTGCTAACTTTGGGCTTAACGTGTTCTTCTCTAGTTCCTCAAGCTGTAAAATGAAGTACGTTATTCGCTCTCTTTCTAATCTGTAATGTGTGATTATTGGTATTAAATATCCATGCAGAACTGTTCTGGCTGCATCCCATAAGAATTGATATGATGTTCTAAAAAAGATTTGATATGTTGCATTTCCATTTCATTTGTTCTGAGATCATGTTTCCTTTTCCTTATGATTTATTTTTGACTCATTGGTTATTCAGAAGTGCCATTCAGTTTCTACATATTTGTGGATGTTTTCACTTTCTTATTGTCAGTATCATACAAAGTCAGCAAAGATAGTTGGTATAAAATTTTTTTTTAAGATTTTATTTATTTATTTGACAGAGAGACACAGCGAGAGAGGGAACACAAGCAGGGGGAGTGGGAGAGGGAGAAGCAGGCCCCCCGCTGAGCAGGGAGCCCAATGCGGGGCTCGAACCCAGGACCCTGGGATCATGACCTGAGCCGAAGGCAGACGCCTAACGACTGAGCCACCCAGGCACCCCAGTTGGTATAAATTTAATCTTCTGAAATTTCCTAAGATTTTTGTATCCTATTATATAGTCTATACTGCACAATAATGAGATAAATGTGTATTTTGCAGATATTGGATGGAATGTTCAACGGATGTCTCTTAAGTCCATTTCTTCTGAAGTATGGTTCCATTCCAATGTTTCCTTGTTGATTTTCTGTCTGGATAATGTATCTACTGCTGCTAGTGGGGTAATGGAATCCCTTAGTATTACTGGGTTGCTGTATATTTAGTCCTTATGATCTGTTAGTATTTGTTTAATATATTTCAGTGCTTCAATGTTGGGAGTAGAAATACTTGTGGTTTTTATACCTTCTTGATGTATTGACCCTTTACATTCTTATAATGACCTTCTTGTCTTTTGTTACCACTTTTGACTTGAAATCTGTTTCGTTTGATCTAAAATAGCAGCCTGCACCTGTCTTCTTTTGGTTTTCACTTGTTTGGAAAGTCATTTTCCATCTCTTCACTTTGAGCTTATGTATGTTCTTAGAGCTGATATAATTCTTCTGTAGGCAGCATATAGTTGAGTCTTGTATTTTTTTTTATCACTCCAGCCGCTGTGTGCACTATTAATTGATGAGTTCATCCATTAATTGGGGTACATAATTAGGGTAACCATATTAACATGTAAAGACTTTCTAGTCTTCTTTTATCTTTTGCTTTCTGGTTATTTTCCATCTATATTGTTTCTTTATCATTCTGTTTCTATCCACCTTTGTAAAGTGGTGGGTTTTGTCATGATTTGCTCAGTCTTCCATTTGTGTGTGTGTGTGTGTGTGCATGTGCATGTATGTGTCAGCTCCAGATTTTTGTTTTGTGGTTTCCTTGAGCATTACGTAAAACTTGCTAGTCCTTTTTCTCCTGCTGGCAACTCATATTCATTTGTGTCTGCTCTCTGAGTGTTGCCTTATGCTTACCTTAAGGTTTACATAAATAATGCTAGTCCTTTATCTGCTGCTAGAAAATCATATTCATTTCCCTACAATGGTTCCACACTTTTACTCCTCCACTTTTATGTTTCTGATGTCAAAAATGACCTCTTATTATGCTGTGAATTCCTTAAACAATTGTAGTCCCTACCATTATCTTTAATAGTCTCCTCCTTTAACCTTTATTCTATAGCTGTTTAACAAACTATTCTTAAACTGAGTGAATCTATTTGATGGTCTGTATCACCTTTATCAGAGTTTGTACGATTTCATTTTTTTGTGTGTCACTAGTGTCTTTTCATTTCAGCTTGAAGAGCTCTTTCAGCCTCTCTTGCAAGGCAGGTCTAGTGTAGCAAACACCCTCAGCTTCTGTTTGCCTGGGAAAGCCCTTATTTTCCTTCATCTTGCACATCTTTGGTGGACAGAGTATTCATGACTGCCATTTGTATCTTTCAATACTTTGAATCTGTCTCTCCTTTGTCTCCTGGCCTGTAGTGTTCCTGCTGAGAAATCTGCCCAGAGGCTATGGAGTGAAGTGTTCCTTTGTGCACTAATTCTTTTCCCCCTGCCTCTAATTCTTTACCATTGGTTTTGGACATTTATAATGTTTCATTGAGAAAGACTTTTTTGCATTGAGATAATAAAGTGTTCTATTAGCTCTGTGGACTTGTATGTTAAGTTCCTTCCACAGGTTTGGGAAGCTCTCAGCAATTATTTCTTTAAATAAATGCTGCCCCCTTCCTTCTCCTTCTGGTATACTCATTATTCTTATATTGGCTTTTTCAAGAGTCTGATAACTCTCATAGGGTTTCTTGACATGTTGAAAGTCTTAGTCTCTCTCCTCTTCCACTTGAATCATGTCTAAATTCCTATCATCCAGATAGCCTATTTTCCTTCCATCTGACCTGCTATATTTCCAATGCTTTTCCAATTTTTCATCTTGTTTGTTGAGTCCCTCAGATCCAGAATTTCTTTGGTTCCTTTATATAATTTCACCAAATTCTTTGGTAAAGCACTCCTGTTCATTAACTTTATGCCTGAGTTCTCTGAACTGCCTTCTAAATTTTCTGTAGCTCACTGAATTTCTTCATGAAAGTGGTTTTTAATTATATATGAATAGGATCACAATAGTCTTTGTCTTTGAATTTAGTTGTCATTTTCTCTTTGTGATACCATCATACTATAATTTTTCATAGTGGATGAAATGTGCCTTTGTCATCTCACTTGAAGGTTCGAGCATCTTTCTTATTTGGGAAAGGCTTTGTAGACTTTGATTCTAACAGTTAAGCACATTGGCAATCAGAAACCTTACTTTTGTTTCCCAGAAGGTCATGATATCGCACAGTATTTCATTTTCTCTTGCTGGAGCTGACTCATCACTAAAATTAGGAGCACACCTAAGAGAACTGACATTAAAAAAAAAAAAAAAAAAAAGGCTGGCGGCAGAGTGGCAGGCAGTTGTGGGCGTTAGCATTTGGGTCATGGGTGTGCCCAAGGCCAATGAGTTGGGTGGGTGGGGTCTCAGAGGTCCCAGACTTCTTGAAATCCCAAGGCGCACAGCAGGAAACACCTTCCTTTAATTCTTAGTCAGCCTTCTCCCCTTTCTCTCCCTTGTGCCCATCACAGAGCTCTCCTCACAAATCCAGGTGCTGCTGAAGAGCAACAGGCCCCTCCATGCACCTGAGCAGCCAGGGGGACTTCAACTTACCCTTTGCCTTCTACCTCCTCTGCCTCCTCTGCTAGGACCAGCACTGCCCCTGCTGCTGCACCTCCCTTGGCCCCATAGCCTCTCTGATTCCCAATCCACCCACTTTGGGATGCAGATGGAAGGATCTCTCAGTGTCCTTGTATGCTCTCTAGAAGCACTTTAATCAGTCATGGATGTCCAATGAGGTGCAAATGGAAGGGGAGAGAAAATGAACAACTTACACTGCCAAGATGCTGACGGTACCCCTCCTACTCTCATTTCAGTAGGAATGAATGAGAAATGTTAAATGAGGAATTTCTTCTGTACGAATGAGGACTGCAATGAGTTTGAAATGCAGTACCATTGTTACCTGGAAAAATCAGGCATATAGGAAAGGGTAGGAAAGAACCTGAGAAAGGCCAGGTTCCAAGGACAACCACAGGAGCTTGTTTCTCTCTACAAATATATTACTCATATTGGAACAGTGAGAACTCTTCCAGGAAGCCATGACTTTATCTGAGATCAATCCAGTCTAGAGCAACTTAAAACACACCATAATTACCCAAACTCCATTTCATATCCATTTCATATCTCTTATCACTCTAGCTCTGGTTCCAGGATAATGGCACAAATCCCCTCCAGTCCACCTTTCATTCATCTATAAATTCTGGACAAATACCAAAAACCCCACAACTAGCCACCGATACCAAAGAGTGCATGGGAGACAAAACTTGAACAAGTGCCCAGTAAAGGGAATAAGGTTTCCAGGTTTGTTTATTTTTGTGCCTTTTGTTTCTGCAACAGTTCTTCCAGTTGTGGGGCTGTCCTCACACCAGAAAGTGTTTAGGATCCCTGGCTTCTTCCCACCCTGATAAGTTGTGACGAACAGAAATGCTCCCACATATTTCCAGGCCCCACCCAGAACCAGTTTCCCAGCACCACTTGGGGTCTGTGGGTAGCCAAGGGCCCTGGCTCAACACACACCCCACCAAACTCTGTCCTCGGCGGGCTCCACTCCAGTCCTGTTTGCCATCGGGTCACCAGGCTGCTTTAGTTGAAATCATTTCATAGGATGTTTTCCTTTGGGTTCTTCTGAGAACACAGACTGAGATTTGCATGGGGACTGGGAAGGGCCCTCAGGAACACCACCTCTGAGGGCATGATGGCAGGTACTCAGGGCAGAGGGAGAAGTTGGACTGCAATGGAAGAGCAATAAAACCCACAAGTGATCAAACAGGGAGCTAAGGAGCTGGGCTGCCCTTCCAGTTGCTTTAACTGGAGGCAGTTTTGCTGCCAGAGTTGGAATGCAGGGCATCAAGTGTGCAACCACAGATGAAGGACGTGCCACCTGAACTGCTACGTTTGGTTTGTTCCTGGATTCACTTCTTTGATGAAATAATGGCAAAAGGAAGATGGAAGAGTATTGGTCTTAGCCATTCAGGCTGCTATCACAAGACGGCACAGACCGGGTGGCTTATGAACGACAGACACTTCTCACAGTTCAGAGGCCGGGAAGTCCAAGATAATGCCACCAGGATTTTGTGTCCAGAGAGAATCCCCTTCCTTCCTGGCCTTCTCACTGTGATCTCACACAAGTGACAAGGGAGCTCAAGGCAGCTCGGATAAGGGCACTGGTCCCAGTCATCACCTCCCACAGCTCAGTCCCCAGCATCATCACCATGGGGCTGAAGATTTCAACATATGAATTTCTGGGGGACACAAACATTCAGCCTATGGCACCACACTTCTTCCCTACAATTTCACTGTGTGAGGCAGGGGGATGAGGTGGAGTGGGAAATGTGGGGAGAACAACAGCAGTGTTAACTCACCAATTTGAACATGTTCATTAGTTGTCATTTTTAAGTAAATTTTTCATGTTCAGAAATTATTGTAATCCCCATCTTACAGATGAGGAAATTAAGGATCAGAGATTATGTTAATGATGTGCAAACTCTCAGTTATTAGAACAGCCTATTACTTTAATTCTCACTCTTTCCACCAGAGCCATCTTATATATTTTCATACTATGCAAGGGATTAACATTCAGTGGTGAACTAAAATATTAAGTATTAAACATTAAATCTTCACTTTTTCCTTTTGTGTTCAAGCTCTCTAGGGCTGGCTCAATGTATTTCTTTATCAATTGAGCACCTATGTGAGGAAGAGAGACATTTCAACCACACTTCAGAAAATACATGGACACAAAAACACTTCCTATCTCAGATAGAATCCAATAAAATTAGTTGATAATAGCATAAATAAATAAATAAACAACTGACACTAAATGCAAACCTTAGAGAATGTGCCTAAGACTCTCCTTTAATGTCATTTTTCAAAGGCCTTAGCATATTTACATTTTAAAACAAACACTCTTGGTAACAGATCCTAATGGCTAAGGGCCATTTCAAGCAATAGAGATGAATCAGTCTGACCTTTAAAACAAAACTTTTTTTTTTTTAATTTTATTATGTTAGTCACCATACAATACATCATTAGTTTTTGATGTGGTGATCCATGATCCATTGTTTTTGTATAACACCCCGTGCTCCATGCAGTACGTGCCCTCCTTAATACCCATCACTGGGCTAACCAATTCCCCCTCCCCCCTCCCCTCTAAAACCCTGTTTTTTTCTCAGGTCCATAGTCTCTCATGGTTCATCTCTCCCTCCAATTCCCTCCCCCCCCATTTTCCCCTTCCGTCTCCTAATGTCCTCCATGTTATTCCTTATATTCCACAAATAAATGAAACCATATGATAATTGCCTTTCTCTGCTTGACTTATTTCCCTTAGCATAATCTCCTCCAGTCCCATCCATGTTGATGTAAAAGTTGGGTATTCATCCTTTTTGATGGCTGAGTAATATTCCATTGTATATATGGACCACATCTTCTTTATCCATTCATCTGTTGAAGGGCATCTCGGCTCTTTCCACAGTTTGGCTATTGCGTACATTGCTGCCATGAACATTGGGGTGCATATGGCCCTTCTTTTCACTACATCTGTGTCTTCGGGGTAAATACCCAGGAGTGCAATTGCTGGGTCATAGGGTAGCTCTATTTTTAACTTTCTGAGGAACCTCCACACTGTTTTCCAAAGTGGCTGTACCAACTTGCATTCCCACCAACAGTGTAAGAGGGTTCCCCTTTCTCCACAACCTCTCCAACATTTATTGTTTCTTTCCCTGTCCATTTTTGCCATTCTAACTGGTGTAAGGTGGTATCTCAGTGTGGTTTTGATTTGGATTTCCCTGATGGCTAATGATGATGAACATTTTTTCATGTGTCTGTTAGCCATTTGTATGTCTTCTTCAGAGAAGTGTCTTTTCATATCTTCTGCCCACTTTTTGACTTATTTGTTTTTTGGGTGTTGAGTTTGAGAAGTTCTTTATAGATTTTGGATACCAGCCCTTTATCTGTAGTGTCATTTGCAAACATCTTCTCCCATTCTGTGGGTTGCCTCTTTGTAAAACAAAACTTAAATGTCAGAAGATACATCCAAATATCAAGAAGTTCTTTTAAAAATATTATCCCAAAAGTCTAGGTGGAAAATGTTCTAGATCCATACTTTCTAGACAGAGTGCGTTCCACAAGAATCAATCTATTAAAGATACCACCAAATTTGGTGTATAATTCACTTTACTAAAGATTATATCACATCTAAGTATGTTTGGATTGGTATGGTCAAAGCTATAACCTATTTTTTTTTTTTAAGATTTTATTTATTTATTTGAGAGAGAAAGAGCACAAGCGGTGGGGAGGGGCAGAGGCAGAGGGAGAAGCAGACTCCCCGCTGAGCAGGGAGCCTGATGCGGGGCTTGATCCCTGGACTCTGGGATCATGACCTGAGCCAAAGGCTGATGCTTAACCGACTGAGCCACCCAGGTGCCCAGCTATAACCTATTTTTTGATGTCTGAGGCGTGTAGCAGTAACACATAGTCTAGTAATTTCCAGGCCCTTAATTGCTTTAGCTTAAGTATCTTCTTGAAGCTGGTATGGTTCATTCTCTTTGTCTTCTGAGCATCTTCATCTACATAAAAGAGCCCCCCTCCACATGGTTCCACCTCCAGGCCTTTCTCGGTATTCTTAGGATGGAGACCAGAGAACCCTGAAAGCCTTATGGAACTATCAAGGACTTTGGTAAGGTGAGTGAGCACTGATATTGGTTGCAAAATTTAAGGAGGCACCAAAAACTCAGTTATTAAGATAAATAATATTTAACGCAGTATTTTAAAAAAATAAAGATTAATGTAAAATCCAAAATAAATAAAATATCCGAATTTTAATTACTGATTCTTCCTTTTACCTCAGGTGCCAAAATGGCTCACACAGCAGTTATTTAAAATTTTGTTTTGATATCCCTTAAATATTCTTGAACCTTTTCCAGCATTTTTCCATTTTTATTAATAGAAGGTGCACTAAATTGTGTATTCCCAACCTACTCACCCATTTTCTTTCCAAGTCCTTTGCCCAACAAAAGTGAAATGAAACAGAAGGCTATCAACTGCATAATATATCAGCATTCTGCATCTCTTACTCTGATATAGGTCCTAAAGCAGCAAAGAACCTAATGTTGTTCCCACTTATATATTTATATGGACTCATACTCCATGTATCATTTGTGAAAACCTTTCCCTATCACGTTAGATCTCAATGGTCTCTCTAAAATTACTCTCTACAGTTCTGGAAGTGTCAACCCATTTTAATATATCATACAATGTCTACCTTTGCTGCATGATATGTATGTTCTCTGAAAGACAAACACTGAGCTACTTGAGGTAGTTTACTACTTTGTGTTGTAACATAAACAGTGGGCTAGCACATAAATATTGAAAACCCACAGTCTCCTTTCTCCTAGAATTCAAGAATGCATCTCTTTGCTTTTTGGCACATACATCTTTGGAGTTTGTGACAGTATAATCAATGAACTCATCCTGTGCATTCATAAGAGATGTTATTCATCACTCTTCCTGGTCTGACCTCAACTAGGAAATGTTCATGTAACCTTTTAGATGTGTTTGCCTTAGATCAGTATTTATCCACCTTTTTCCTAAGGCACCCCTGCTGGCAGAAGAGTACGAAGTAATGCAGAATCCAGAAGCATTATGCCAAGCTGCAGATGGCAAACAGAACATTTAACGGTCATGTTTAACCTTTAAAATGCATGACAATTTTTCATTCTATTCTGTAATTCACTCATTCAACAAATATTAGATGCCTATTCAGTGCCAGGTATTGTCACAGGGATACAGCAAAGAATACACATACTTGTATTTGTTTTTAATCTTATATTTTATGCAATTTAGCGTAAGTAGAGAAACAAAAGCAAAAATTATCCCAAATCCAAGTGCAAAACTGATAATCTGAGATGCCTAATTATTGCTTCAAATACCACCAGTCATGCTTTTGCACATCCTGGGATTATGTGTGCTCCAGTTTGAGAAGCAGAGTCTTTGGTTAGCTCCCAGAAAACAAAAGAAATATTATTATTTACTCCGGATGAAAATACTTGGGAGTATCATTAGAACTAACTCTTTGCCTTCATTTCCATACATCAGGTTCTGCCTAGATTCTAAAATGACAAAGGTAGAATCTATTTCAATACCTATAGAAAATGTAAAAAACTTATACTTTAAAAAAAAATCATGTGTGAGGAGGAGATGGAATCAGTCTTGACACTTTAAGGTCCAATCTTCATTGACCTCAGCACTGCATTGTTCATCAGTGCGTGTCTCACCCTTAATTAAAGTGCTCTTGAGTTCTTAATGCAGCTGCTGATCAGCTTCAGAAAGGATCTCTCCTTAGAAAAAGTTGATTTTCACACAAAAGAAACTTTCAGACTTGTCTCTGCAGAGATATGCTGAACACTCCTGGTATTCCCCTTTATTAGTCAGAACCAAAGCTAGTGAAAAAGTATTACATTCCTCAATGATAGTTTTTGTCTTAAATAGTTTGATTTTAGCTATAGGTCTAACTCCAAAAATAAACATGGAATTGATCTGCTTGTGCTTGTGAATATGTAGTATATGTACTTTTGAAAGGAGGCAGTGATTTGCAATAGCACAAGTAATTTCCTATTAGGATTAAGATTCAATTCTCCACCTGCAGTGACTGGATAACTTGCATGAAGCCTGGCTCTCCTACCTGAAGTCCCCAAGTCAATCATTCCAAATTATTATGAAAAAGGTCTCATATGTGCATTAATGTGGATATGTGTTCTCTTGCAGACAGGGTACAACCTCAAGAATTCAGATCTTTTCAGACTGGCTAAATTAGAAAAGTAAGGGAACATCACAAATATATATATATATTTCACAACTACAGGATAAGGAGTATGCAATGGAATAACCGATGTCAACTGGCATGAGATTTCACTGTTTTAAAATTCAGATTAAGGTCAGTGTTTAATAACCTAAACTGAGAAAAGCCTAGGAGTGCACACCTTTTAATAACGCCACAGAGGATGCTGATTCAAATACTACTCTAAGACTAAAGTCCACTTTAATCCTGAATATAATTTAGGTTTCTGGTTTTGTAAAGACTTAAATTTATCATGCCCAAAGGCTAGAATTCAGAAGGTTTAATGTTCTCTTCACCTCTGTCTTCTAATATTTTATATTAATGATGGCACTCAGAAGCATAAAGCCATCACTGTGTCCAGCATAGGAATTCCAAGTTACTACAATTCCTTGTATATGAACACACATCTGTGCACAGCTGCATTCTATCTTCAAGTCTTAGCGTTATAGGCTGGGTCTCTCTCTAACACTAAATGATTTTAAATATATGACCTTATTCCTACCAATAAGAGGAACTGGACATTTTATATTTGAAACTTTAAGGTCAGTTTATTAAGTTCAATGATGAAAGCTATCAGAAGAATATTCTCCTGAAAATTATTTTTTCTTAGAAAAAAAGAAAGAAAAATCAACACGTCAGCACAGCCACAGATGCTGTGGCAGTCACACCTCTCTGCAGATGGGGATAGTCCACTAGTCAGTCAAATCACTCTCTGGGTCAGCAGGATTATAGTCGGGATCATCCTCATCATCCTCTAGCTCCAAGTCATCCATTTCTTGGAACAGAGATTCATCTACCTCCACATTGTTTCCAGCTGCAAAAGACAAAAGATTTCACCTTCAGTCTTATATTCAGGAATAAAAGACACAACTCACTGGCAACACCAAACACAAACTTCCAAATGTGCAAGTGAGGTGCCAGTGATGAAATCCTAAACTACTACCGCAAATCAGAGCAACAACGATCTGTAGTGATCAGCCGAGACACACATTCTAAGAGCAACTTCATGCTTCCAGTTTTAAAAAAACAAAAAATCCAGTTATAAAAAAAGCTTTCCTAGAATGAATTATTTATGATGTGGCATGTTATAAGTTGAAGACGATAGTATATCCTGGTTAAACAAAGTTGATTATCACCGACCATGGGGCCCGTACCAGGAGTCTTCCAGTATTGGCAGATATGTACATCATTAAAGCTCAACTATACTTGTTATTTAATTGATAGATATAACTTGATCTTCACTCTCACTTAGTTCCCCTTATAACCAATGGTATGCCATTCTCAAATTCCAAATATCTGAGCACTATAGGAAGCAATCCCTCGGCCTTGCATCAAACATCTTTACTCTTCAGTTTGTCTGAAGTACATAAAGGTGGGATAGTACAGTACTCTTAAATCACCAAAAATTGTTCATCTTCCTTTCCTGGCAGACTCCAGCCCACTGACATTCAATTCAATGAGAATGAGTCTTGCTTCATGCCTATGAGCAGTTAAGTAATAAAATACACCTTTGCTAAGTGCAGGCCAAAGAATAACTCACTGTCTCTGGGAGAGACAGGCAAGTTCCCAAAACAGATGACATCTAAAATATCTTTATAATAAATTTTAATCCAGCAAGAAGAAAAGGGGCAGGATGAAGCAATTGTAGGTAGAGGTATATGCAAAGGGAGAAAGAAAAAATAAGACTCTGAATACTTCTAACTGGAACACAAGATTCTTTAGGAAAAATATCTGGAGATATCATAGATGAAGGCCAAATTGAAGGACTGTGTAGGTCAACCTTTTCCTCTAAGCAATAGAGAACCATCAAAAGATTTTAAGGAGAGAAGTATCATGATTAAACATGAGTTTTAGGAATGCCACCTCAGGGATGGTGACTAAAGGCACCAAAAAGAGGAAGAGACTGAAGCAGGGAGACAATGTAAGAAGCAACCACAAACACCCAGGGGGCAAAAAAATGATAAAACCTTCAAGTTAGGAGGAAAGAGTTGAAAATGTCTGGAAAAGACACTTCTGAAGCAGAATCAATGGAGAGCTTTTGGTTAGTTACTGGATATGAAGAGATACTTCATCTGTTAGGGTAAGGAGTCAAGGATGAGTGAAGATAGTAAAACTTCTAAAATGCAAGAGAGAATGAGACACAGCTTTTCAGTTCCAGAATTTCTCAATAAAATAGGAGAAAAACAAGCTAGTAACGTGAGAGAGATACATGAGGACAACCTTGCTGGGTTTGTCTATCTGTTTGCTTGTTTGTTTGGGGTGTTTTTATTTGTTTGAAGACTTATAATGTCCTGGAGCAAGAATGCAGTAAGATATATAAAACAGAATGGTGAGTGTCCATAAGGGCCCAGATCAAGTTAAGAAGCATGATTTGGCAGTGAGGCCACACCAACATTGCTTCCTAACCTTTTCCAGAAGACAGTCCAGGAACAAAATTGAAAGGCCAGAATGCTACAGGATCCCCAACTGGCAAGATGAGCATGAAGAAGGCTAATGAACTGTAGAACTCTAGGGTGCTATCAGAAGTGTGACTGAGTATAGAGCCCAGTTTAAGAAACATACATAGGCCATAAGCTCCATGAGGGCAGGGAATTTGTCTATACTGTTCTCTGCTGCTATATCGTCAGCAACCAGGACAACGCTTGGCTTACACTAGGGGTGCAATAAATACCTATGGATGGATGAATAATGGACAGAAGACTGAAAGAGGATAAAGTTTAGGATAAAAAGGAGAAGGAAAGCATAAGGAAGTAGGTGTTCCAGATAGTAAGACTAGTATGAAACATAAGATTTTTGGTTAGAGGGCATGAAGAGTTCCAGATTTGAGGTCTTTATAAAGTTCCATGACCATAAAATAATTTCCACAGACTTCTGATACTAGAAATCTGAGTAAACCAGGCCACCTGAGTTACAGTGGCCTTGTTTACTAGTTATTAAAGACTAATGTGACCATAGTTGTTTACTGCCATCTTTGATGTTGCTTAAGTTATCAAAAAACTTTAAAAAATACATTGCTATAGTTTAGTGTATAAATAAATCAAGCATTAAAATTTATTCTTCAAAATGTATTTGTTTATAGCCTTGGGAGGAAAATTTTACATTAAGTTATCACTCTGATTTTCATGGTTTAATATTAAAAATGGTGTATTATGTACACGTGGAATCTTAGTATTATCTTACCATCTTCCAAAAACTGGATATCAGATGTGTCAAGATTATGATCTGTTTCAAAGAGCTGTTTCCCTAAAAGAAACAAATATGTTCAATTCAAACATATTTTTCCTGTATGTTCCAGTTTTCCTCCATCTTCCCTACAATCCTTTAAAAAGTAAAATAATCCAAGAAAACAAGTCTGAAAACCTATTTTTCTATGAATTTCAATAAATTTATCAATTCAGTAAGTAGCTAAGAGGCATGTGATATGTATCTGCATTAAAATGGAACAAGTGAAAACCCAGTCTGCTTCAGAACCCCAGAAAAACAAATGCATTTGACTCTACCACTTCTAACGCTTGTGATTCTGAATGTCGTGGTAGCTATATCTCAAGATCTATCCATTGAGATATTTAGATCAGAGATAAGCCATAAAAATTAATCATAATTATGAATGAAGAAATGTCATCATGTAGGCAGAATGCTTTCTCTTTTTGTCCTAGATGCCTAAGTATGTTATATTTTTATAGAAGTCTGTCCAAATGATCTTCTTCTTGTGCAAGAATATAGAACAGCCTGGGCAGGGGTGAGGGGAGTCATACCACTTAATTTATTTTTTCCTGCTTGTTCTTCTTCTTTCATTCGTTTCTTTTTAATTTCCAAGAGCTCTGCATCAAACTTGGCCTTCCAACTTAAGAAATTCTCAATTGTAACAGGAGTGCCATGAAATAATTGCTTAGAAAATAAAAAAGATGTGGTTAGATAAATGAGGCTTATAATTTATAATAAAATTGTAATTTATAAAGAAATAATGTATATTTCTTGATCTTACCTGCATGAGCTCTACTAACCCTTATTAATCATTACCGATGCTATGTGACCAATGCAGTGACTTCTAACATCTTAAGTAGCAAAATTTAAGTAAAATTTACTTCTGCTTATTTTGTGATTGCCAAAAAAATCACTGAAATTTCTAAAAACAAAAAAACCCACCAAACAACCAAAAAAAAAAAAAAGATGTAAAAAATAATGAAAGAAAACCCAGCTTTATAATATACCTTTTCAGCTTCCTCTGCCTCTTTTTCTTTTTGTTTCTTTTCTTCTTCTCTTCTAGTTTTTATTTGATCTACTATTTCATTTAGTTTTTCTTGCACAGCTGTCACTAAAGTAAAGATCATCACCATACCAAGGTTTTCTTCTGCCTATGTAACCAAAAGAAAGATTGTAGTGAGAAACATACTTCTCAGAAAAACAAAACAAAAAACTAACCAATGAAAAAGTGTTTCATCATAATCACTAAATTCCATACACTTATAATATGATTACTAATTCAGTTATACGTAAGTTCAGACACTTGGATAAATGATCATTTAAGAATTGAGCACATACAGGGCACCTGGGTGGCTCAGTTGGTTAAGCGACTGCCTTCGGCTCAGGTCATGATCCTGGAGTCCCGGGATCGAGTCCCACATCAGGCTCCCTGCTCAGCAGGGAGTCTGCTTCTCCCTCTCCCGCTCCCCCCTCTTGTGCTCTCTCTCTCTCAAAATAAAAATAAATAAAATCTTTAAAAAAAAAAAAAAAGAATTGAGCACATACATACATATATATGAATAACTATATATTAAATTTAAAAAGACATGTAATTTGCTACATCCAACCTGAAACAGATATCTTTTTACTAATTTCTGTTTAATAACCAGAATTCAGAAAACCTTTTCCTTTTTTTTTTTTTTTAAAGATGTTATTTATTTATTTGCTAGAGAGAGAGAGAGTGAGAGTTCAAGCAGGGGGAGTGGCGGGCAGAGGGAGAAGCAGGCTCCCCACTGAGCAAGGAGCCCGAAGTGGGACTTGATCCCAGGACCCTGAGATCCTGACCTGAGCCAAAGGCAGACGCCCAACTGACTGAGCCACCCAGGTGTCCCCAGAAAACCTTTTCCTATAGCAGCTAGTAACATGAGTTCTCCACCATATTTTCATGATTTAGATCTTTTGGGATATTTTAAAGAGCTGTGACAATGAACTGAACTTTGAGGCCAAAGTGATTTTCTAATATACAATAATAAAGAATGTAGGTACTTTTGGTGATTTATCTTTACCTACCTTTTTTTCTCCAATCTGAAATGGCTTAAAATCAAATATAAAAGTTCTCCAACTCATGAAAGGGATATACAGTTGACCCTTGAACAATATAGGTTTGAATTGCACAGGTCCACTTACATCCATTTTTTTTTTCAATAAATACAGTATAGTACTATAAATGTATTTTCTCTTATGACTTTCTAATAACATTTTCTCTGCTTACTTTAAGAATACAGTATATAGTACATATACCATACAAAATATGCATTAAACAACTGTTTATGTTATGGGTAAAGCTTCCTGCCAGTTAGTAGTAGTTCTGGGGGGGAGTCAAAAGTTACACACAGATTTTTGACTGTGTGGAAGGAAGGTCAGTGTCCCTTAGCCTCTGCGTTGTTCAAAGGTCAACTGTAATTCAAAAGCTATTTGGAAGTTGGTCATTTGAAAGTAGATTAAAGTAAAACAAGGTACCTTGCTTATCCACAGAAACAAGATACAGTTTGAAGGAAACAGACCAAAACACACACACACAAAAATCCCAAATATACAAGCCAGAATCTCCATCCTAGAAGCAGAAGAGATTTCCAACCACTCCTTTGACAGGGCTGGTCTCAGCGGCATATGAGTAGGTATTTCATCTCGTGGGTCCTCTCTGAATACAAGGCTTCAAGCTCCTGTGATTCTCTTCAGGGCTTCTCTGTGGTGTCTCCATGCTAACCATCCTAAATCTGACTACACAAACCTCTCTCTTGAATGCCAAACCCAATTAAAACTGCCCAGTGGACAGCAATATGATGTCGCACAGGCACGTGAACACTAAAATCATCATCTTCTCCACAAAACCTATTTCTATGTTCCCAACTCAGAGAACCAAACCACCAACCAGCCAGCATGAACACTCACAAGCCATCATAAGCTCTATCACTGCCTCTAATCTATTCTTAAATATCATTTCAATCTGCCTACTGTTCCCTACCAACATTGGTATTACCCTAACCCAGAGCACCATCATCTTCAACTTCAAATATTACAAGAAACTCCTAACTGGTTTTCTTAAAACCTGTGGTCTTGTCACCCCTAACATCAACTTCTCTAGCCACTCAATATACACACATAACTGAACTAGTCAGTCTCTTGCTTAAAACTCAACAGCTTTCCAAACCAACCAGGAGCAAGAACATACTTTTAAAACAGTTCAGAAGACCCTTTGGGAATTAATCTCTTTAGTTCCATCACATAAGATCACTAATCTCAAATTCTAAACTCAAGAAATTTAGTATGACTAGAAGTTCTGGAAGGAAATATTGATCTCTTCTCCCTCTCATTTCCATGATGCTTAACAAGCTCGCTCCTCTGCCCTGAAACTCTTCTCTTTTTTGCCTGGCAAACTCTTTCCCTTGAAAGCTTCTCCAGTACCTCAAGTCTACATCCACTCACAGCATTTTTCCACACAGAATAACAATTTCCAATTTGCTAGTCCACATTCCTCACCAGAATATAAAATCTATGAAAGAAGGGATGGTGTCTGTCTTGGTCACTTAACTTAATGCTTGATACATTTCAAAAACAAATCCCAGTAGGATCTCTTTTTTAACAACTTAAGTATTCCAATAGAAAAGCCAAAAAAACAATCATTTATATGAAACTAGGCGAGAAGTCACACAGGAGATTTCCATATCACTACTAATTAAAGAATTTCAAATTATGATTATATACTATTTTCATCTTGTTATCATTGCTTTTCTTTCTAAATGAAAAAATCTAATGTTAGCAGATGTGGGCAGACACCTCAATGCCTACAGTGAGATCATAACTTGGCACAATCATTTTGAAGGTCCATTTGGCAATGTGTATGAAATTAAGTATGCATAACCTTTAACCCAGTAATCTTACTTATAGAAAACACTGGACTAGTATACTCATCAATAATATACTTTCCTCATTTATTCAAAAAATATCTGAGTGTCTACTATATGCCAGGCACTAGGGATTCAATGGAGACTCTGCTCTAAGGACTTACAAATAGTGATATATAAGAATGTCCAAAGGGACACCTGGGTGGCTCAGTCGGCTGGGTGTCTGACTCTTGATTTTGGCTCAGGCGTGATCTCTGGGTTGTGGGATCAGGCTCCATGTTGGGCTCCGCACTGGGTGTGGGGCCTGCTTGGGACTCTCTCTCCCTCTGCCCCTGCCCCTCCCCCTCTTAAAAAAAAAAAAAAAAAGAAGAAGAAGAAGCATGTCCAAAGAATTACATATTAAATCAGGTAAAAATGATAAATAATTGTTTCAAAAAGGATAGGTGTAATTACACATACATACAGTGAAATTCTATGCAGTTATCAAAAATGATGACTCATATACATGTTTACTAAAATGGAAAGATACCCACATATATCGTTATGTGAAAAAAAGGATGTTATAAAACATTATATACAGAATGATCTAACTTGGGGTAGAAGAGGAGTACTATGAATATAAGCATAAGCAAAAAAAATCTGGAACTATATCATACCAAAATGTTAATAGGCAGTTATACCTGGTTGGTGAGATTAAGAGTAATTTTAATTTTCTCTTTCATGAGTTCCTATACTTTCTGAGTTTTTTATAATATGAATTTACTATTTTGATATTAAAAATCAATATAATTTGGAAAAAAAAGTACAAATATTCCCTCAATATATCCGATCTCAGGTATGAGAAAGAAATCAAAATTTCTTTTCTGAAAGGAAGGAGCTTGAGTGCAAATAAAATATAAAACACATAGAAAGTAATCACTCAGCTCAAATAACTTTCATTAATAAATGACTGAATATAGCATACTGCCCCAGGTTCTCTGCAATGTTTTAAAATGAAGCATTTTAAGTCAAATATTAGAATTAGTATAATCTCATATGGGGTAGCAGAATGAACAGGGCCCAAGATAAGAATAAATTCATGTTTGATCTATCTTCTTTCACTCTTCATTCTCTAATAGCTCCAGATATTTTTTAAATATCAGCATTCAGAGGACCAATAATCCTTGAAATATACCAGTCACATTTAAGGTATAGATATGTTTTCTCTCAATTCTTCTTAGAACACACAAACAAAGCTAGGACTTCTGTTTATAACATTGTGGAGTAAAGATTTTACTTGTCCTCCCTACTCCCTACTCTGAAGAATCCATGAAAACTCTCAACCCAAGCAAGACAGAGCTTTAAATTCTGGCTAAGCCCAAACTATGGGGAGCCTATCCTACCAGAGAACTAGCCAAGAATTTTCCAAGACCCATTTTGCCTTCACAGCCCCCGCTCTCAAAGGGATCATAAACCCTGGCTGCTGCTTGTTAAGCCTCAGGAGACAGAAAGATAAGAAAAACAAAACAATCACCAGTCCTCTTCCCAGATTGCAGGCAACTAGCCTGCAACAGGTCAGAGGGGTTGGGAGTTTGAATTTTTTTAAAAGTCAGAATTTTTAACTGCACATGGGGCTGGACATTCTGAGAACCAGATCAAAAGTGTGTTTAAAATTAAAGTACTTACCAGACATTTTATTAACTAGAAGTCATGAGGCTGACTGAGTTTCAAGAGAAGGGACAACTTCTCTTACTCAAATTTTAAATGTACAATGGGAAACAAAAATTAAGGTGCTTTGTGAATATCTATATCTATACATATACATAGAGAGGGGGAGAGAGAGAGAGAGAGAGATACATCATGAATTCTCCTTGTTCAATGTACTGGTTATACATATTTACTAGCATTTTCTTACTCTTGAAATTAATGTATACTATTTAAGGCCAATAAAAAATGCCACTACTAAACTTATTTCCTTACCTGTAATGCTAATAGTTTTAAAATGTCTGAGACATCATTATCTTCTAGATTTTCCTGGGAGAATATTTCATAAAGAGGAGCTTCATCTGGGTATTTTTCACTGTATGTAAACTTGAGGGTAGTCTGGACAGCTAAAGACATAAGATAAGAGTTTGATATGAGTATCTGAAAATGTAGGGAGGTCAACATTTTTGTTGAATTAGTAATTAATTCACAACGTGTCAATGAAACATAGCACAACAGATTTTCCTGCAAAGAAAAACAAGGTTACTATGAGATCAGACAGATAATCACTAAGATAAATAACACATACCGCAAAGATAAGTGAAAACAGATCATGCGAATACCAAAAATCACCTCAAACACATGAAATACATTTATTACTTATGAGTATTTTACCATATTGCATATCTGAGAAAGAGGATGGATAAAGCCACTCTTTTTAAAATCCTCCTTAAGATGAACAAAAGGCACAGAATACAATACATAGAAAAAAAATACTACCTTAGGCTTATTTTCAGGCCTCTACCAGAGCCAGTGCCCAGTGAGGAAGATCTGGCATTAGTCCTGGAGTCTATATTTCTATATGCACAATGCCAGCAGGGCACTGCTAAGGGGTTGCTAGATGACACGGTTTTGAAATAGGGTTTAAGAGGCTGTCTGAGAAACTTTTAACCTGACTCATTTATACATGCTCACTCACTCTTTTGGCCTGTATCAATGCATACATCTGACATTTGTATAGGAATGAGATCCTTACAGGCAGATCAATGCAAGGTATCTCTCTATAGACCAACTGGTGAATTCTCAATTCCACCAGGCAATTTGCAACTAAGCAGCAGTGCTAAACATTTTCTGTTAAAAATTACTATTCACAAAAAAAAAAAAAAAAAATTAAAAAATAAAACTTATTAATCACAATGATCCTTTGTCTAGACTTTGCCTTTCTTGTAAAAACTCACATTTTTAATTATTAAAAACTCTTGATTTTGATAATTTTAACTCAAATCTAGATTCCTCCCCATAAGAGAAAAAAAAACATCTTAAAATGTGTGAGTTTGATATTTTGTTTTAATTTTTGTGTATGGTATCAATAAGGATTTTTATGAGTCAATGGATATAAGAAAGACTGTTAACCCAAATAGATAAAATCATGAATGAAAGAGGAGAGATCACAACCAATATCACAGAAATATGATTATAAGAGAATAGTATGAAAAATTATATGCCAACAAATTGGGCAACCAGGAAGCAAATCAGTAAATTCCTAGAAACCTACAAACTACCAAAACTGAAAAAGGAAGAAATAGAAAATTTGAACAGACCCATAACCAGCAAAGAAATTAAATCAATAATCAAAAATCTCCCAACAAATAAAAGTCCAGGGCCAGATGGCTCCCAGGGGAATTCTACCAGACATTTAAAGAAGAGTTAATACCTATTCTCTTCAAACTGTTCCAAAAATAGAAATGGAAGGAAAACTTCCAAACTCATTCTACGAAGCCAGCACTACCTTGATTCCAAAACCAGACAAAGACCCCACTAAAAAGGAGAATAACAGGCCAGTATCTCTGATGAACATGGATGTAAAAATTCTCAACAAAATACTAGCAAATTGAATCCAACAGCACATTGAAGGAATCATTCACCATGATCAAGTGAGATTTATTCCTGGACTGCAAGGGTGGTTCAATATTCGTAAATCAATCCATGTGATACACCACATTAATTAAAAAAAGGACAAGAACCATACGATCCTCTCAATAGATGCAGAAAAAGTATCTGACAAAATGCAGCATCCATTTTTGATAAAAACCTTCAACAAAGTAGGGATAGAGGAAACATACCTTAACATCATAAAGGCCATATACGAAAAGACCCACAGCTAATATCACCCTCAATGGGGAAAAACTGAGAGCCTTTCCCCTATGGTCAGGAACAAGACAAGGATGTCCATGCTCACCATTACCATTTAACAGAGTACTGGAAGTCTTAGCCTCAACAATCATACAACAAAAAGAAATAAAAGGCATCCAAATTGGCAAGGAAGAAGTCAAACTTTCACTATTTGCAGACAACATGATACTCTATGTAGAAAACCTGAAAGACTCCACCAAAAAATTGCTAGAACTAATACATGAATTCAGCAAAGTTGCAGGATATAAAATCAATGTGCAGAAATCTGTTGCATTTCTATACACCAATAATGAAGCAGCAGAAAAAGAAATCAAGGAATCGATTCCATTTGCAACTGTACCAAAAACGATAAGATACCTAGGGATAAACCTAACTAAAGAGGTAAAAGATTTATACTCTGAAAACTATAGAACACTTAGGAAAGAAATTGAAAAGGGCACAAAGAGATGGAAAAATATTCCAAGCTCATGGATTAGAAGAAAAAACACTGTTAAAATGTCTATACTACCCAAAGCAATCTACACATTCAATAAAATCCCTACCAAAATACCACCAGCATTTTTCACAGAGCTAGACCAAACAATCCTAAAATTTGTATGGAACCACAAAAGACCCCGAATAGCCAAAGCAATCTTGAAAAAGAAAAACAAAACTGGAGACATCACAGTTCTGGACTTGAAGCTACATTACAAAGCTGTAGTCATCAAGACAGTATGGCACTGGCACAAAAATAGACACGCTGATCAAAGGAACAGAACAGAAAACCCAGAAATGGACCCACAACTACATAGTCAACTACTCTCTGACAAAGCAAGAAGGAATAAAGAATATCCGATAGGAAAAAAAAACAATCTCTTCAACAAATGGTGTTGGGAAAACCGGACAGCAACATGCAGAAGAATGAAACTGGACCACTTTCTTACACCATACACAAAAATAAATTCAAAATGGATGAAAGACCTAAGTGTGAGACAGAAAACCATCAAAATCCTAGAGGAGAACATAAGCAGAAACTTCTTTGACCTCAGCTGTAGCAACTTATTAGAGACATTACTGGAGGCAAGGGAAACAAAAGCAAAAATGAACTACTGGGACTTCATCAATATAAAAAGCTTCTGCGCAGTGAAGGAAACAATCAACAAAACTAAAAGGCAGCCTATGGAATGGGAGAAGATATCTGCAAATGACATATCTGATAAAGGGTTAGTATCCAAAATCTATAAAGAACTTACCAAACTTAACAGCCAAAAAACAACTCAGTTAAGAAATGGGCATTAGACACAAATAGATACTTGTCTAAAGATGCCACATACAGATGGCTAACAGATACATGAAAAGATGCTCAACATCACTCATCATCAGGGAAATACACATCAAAACCACAATGAGATACCACCTCACACCTGTCAGAATGGCTAAAATTAACAACATAAGAAACAACAGGTGTTGGTGAGAATGCAGAGAAAGAGGAGCACTCTCGCACTACTGGTAGGAACACAAGCTGGTGCAGCCACTCTGGAGAACAGTTTGGACGTTCCTCAAAAAGTTAAAAATAGGGCTGCCTACATGGCTCAGTTGGTTGAACATCCTCTTGGTCTTGGTCAAGATCTCATGGGTTGTGGCACAGACCCCACTGGGCTCTGTGCTCAGTGCAGAGCCTGCTTGGAATTCTCTCCTCTCCCTCTGCCCCTAGCACCACCCCCCCGACACACACACACACACTCTCTCTTTTTCTCTCTCTAAAATAAATAAATCTTTTAAAAAAAAGTTACTGTATGGTGACTAACATAATAAAAAAATTATTTAAAAAAAAGGTAAGAAACAGAACTACCCTACGATCCAGCAACTGCACTACTAGGTATTCACCCAAAAGATACAAAAATACAGATTCGAAAGGGTACATGCACCCCGATGTTTACAGCAGCATTATCAACAATAGCCAAACTCTGGAGAGAGCCCAAATGTCCATCGACTGATGAACAGATAAAGATGTGGTATATATACCAATGGAGTATTACTCAGCCAACAACAACAAAAAATGAAATCTTGCCATTCGCAATGATGTGGATGGAGCTAGAGTGTATTATGCTAAGTGAAATAAGTCAGTCAGAGAAAGACAAATATCATATGAACTCACTCTTACGTGGAATTTAAGAAAGAAAACAGATGAACATATGGGTAGGGGGAAAAGAAAAAAAAGAAGAGGGAAACAGACCATGAGAGACTCTTGACTACAGAGAACAACCTGAGGGTTGATGGAGGAAGGTGGGTGTGGGGTGGGCTAGATGAGTGATGAGTATTAAAGAAGGCACTTGTTATGATGAGCACTGGGTGTTATATGTAAGTGATGAACCACTGAATTCTACTCCTAAAACCAATGTTGCACTGTATGTTACCTAAGTAAAATTTAAATTAAAAAAAAAAGACTGTTAGGCCAATAAGGATACACAGTGTCTTTTGGCATTTTCTTTCTTAACTAGCACATTTCTAATTTTATTGCTAGAACAAGAATTTTTTTATACATTTATTGATTTTACTATTTGATGTAATAGACATTCATTATAGAAAATTTAGAAATATATGAAGGGGGAAACAAAATCAGTAATAATCCCACCATCAGGAAAAGATCACTAAAAGTATTTTTTAAAGGATATTTTAAAGTATCTTCTATACATTTATTTACATTTCAAACAAAGTATAAAAGGATACTCAGGTTGTATTTGAGATTCTTTTCTTTTTTTTTAAAAGATTTTATTGATTTACTTGACAGAGAGAGACACAGCGGAAGAAGGAACACAAGCAGGGGGAGTGGGAGAGGGAGAAGCAAGCTTCCCGCTGAGCAGAGAGCCCAACGTGGGGCTCGATCCCAGGACCCCGGGACCACCACCCGAGCCGAAGCAGACGCCCAACGACTGAGCCACCCAGGCACCCCTGTATTTGAGATTCTTTGTATAAAACCTACATATATATAAATACATATAGAAATAAATGACTGTGTCCAACATCTTTTTAATTCAGATTTTAGTAACAGCTCTTTGCTAATCTCATTTTCAGTTGTACAAGACAGATTTAGAGTTATCAAGTAATATCGCTAAAATTTGCATTACTGACTGCTCGTAGCAGAATTTCAGTTGACTAGCTTAATGCTAAAAAAAAAAAAAAAAAAAATCCTTGGGGTTAACAACAACTTATGGAACATTTTTACCAAATTCCAAAATTAACTGAACTGGACTAATGGTGGAAATGAACTTCAGATCCTCCCCCAACATCTGCCACGTTTAAATCAATCTATTTAATTGTAAATTATTGGTTTTACAGCTGTTTTATTTCCATCAGTATATTTATCTTAGTTCTACAGTTGTGTAATGGTGGCTTTTACCTGGTTGTATGTATAAATGTATTTGAACTACAGTAAAATATCCATCCTAAAGAGAGAAAATCATAAAGAAAGACATTTATCCAGCTTAATTTTTTTTTTTGATTTTATTTATTTGACAGAGAGAGACACAGCGAGAGAGGGAACACAAGCAGGGGGAGAAGGAGAGGGAGAAGCAGGCTTTCCGCTGAGCAGGGAGCCCAACGTGGGGCTCGATCCCAGGACCCTGGGATCATGACCTGAGCCGAAGGCAGACGCTTAACGACTGAGCACCCAGGCCCCCCATCCAGCTTAATTTATAAATAAACAGCAAATGTCCAATAAGCAATCTAAATACCCAAAGAGGAAAAACAATCATGGAAAAATAACACTCAATGGAATACCACACAGTCACTGAAATAGGCATGCATTCGAAGTCTCGTTTTAGACCGTAATCTTCTACCTTTTCTCCATTTGCTATATTGTTAATGTTTCTTTTTCACTTTTTAAAACTAAGTTCATTGTGTCAGAATATATCTCACTGACTTCCTCTCTAAGTCATGTTTACATAGTAAATGCTAATTAGAGATACACAACATTCATGCTAGATTCCTAACAGCACCTTACTTATTAGCACCTCCACATCTTCAATGACCAACATAATGGCTGCAAGAAGGAGTAACATTCCTGAGAGCAACTTAGGAAAACCATAAGTATTTTTGATTGGACTTACTTTCATCATTTTCTCCAGCCTCAGATGTCACAGTAATGGTGAAACTGGGTGGGTTTTCTGATAATACTGCAAGAAAATATACACAGAGATTAAGTTATTAATATGCTTCCTAAGGCAAATACTTTTCTTATTAGCAAAATATCACTACCCAGTCCCGAAAACTGGGTAATATGATATTACTGGGTAGTGAAAATTATATATACATCCCTAGTCTGTATTTCCATTTCCACAAATACATACTGAACCATTCAAATGATACCACACTCATCAATTTTCTATTTAAATCTAGGGTTATCTTTAATTTGAAAAAAAAAATACCTATAGTAGATAAACTCTTGGGAGTTTTATCAGATCAATTAAAATAATTAAGTAATTTACCTTTTAATTCAAAATTTCCATCGATACATGGAAAATTACATTCTAAAAAATTCCCAAACAGAATGACAAAAAAAGTTTGATGTTTCATCAGAAACTATCCACTGATACTCAGTATTATCACTAATTTTTAAACTTATATATTCTAAGGTATAATTTAGAATCTCCATGACAAACAGTAAATATTAATTTGTTAGAGTTTGTGTCTTCTAACTATCTCTTTCTCCCACATCATCCCTAGAACCAAACTTTATTCTTTCACCAATTATTGAGTCTCTACCATCTTTCATGGAATTATAAAATTAGCCATGAATCCAAACATCAAATTGCTTACAATTTGTTAAGCAAGTCAAGACATGCAAATCAACATTTATATAAATAAGAAAGCATATATACCATTTTACAGCCTGATGCCTGATAGTATATATGTTTATATCTCTTCCCCCATAAGAATACTATAAAAATTATGAGAGCTCCTATATCAGTGCCTGGCAGTATCTAGAAACTCAACAAATTCTGGCTAAACGGCAAAGCTAAAACAATGGAATGAAAGTAGAAAAACAAAAACAAATTAAACTGATATTCAGAACCATTAGAAGAGTAAACAAGAAAAATGCAGGCCACCTGTGATTGCTGCTGAGCCCCTGAGAAAAGCCTGTGCCTCACTCCAGCCCTGGGAAGCACTGGCCCCTGTCAAGGTTTGCAGCAGCTCAGCAACCTCTTTCTGAAATGAAAGGGCAAGGAGATCTCTGAAGAAGTCACCAACGAAAATACTCAGCTTTTCCTACTCAAGAACTTCTGAAGCCTTCATAAATATTCATTATCAATAAAATTTTCAAGACATCTGCCTTCATTTTAATTGAAGTTTAAAAGTACCTGAAGCATGATGAATATCTATGATTACTATGAAAGTATTTGTCAAGAAGATAAGACTCACTGGACTCATAGTTTAATACGCCTCAGATAGTCCAGCCCACGCTAAAAAGAAGTCCCTGAAAAGTAATTATAATAAAGCTTTTAAAATATGATTGACCCTTCTTTTTGACAAATGTGTATAAAATATATTTGACGCACTTCATTTCTACTTCTTTTCATGACCAACTTTAGCATTTACATGTCATAAAATGTAAACATAGCAACTACAGAAATAAGGGTTCGACTCAATGACATTCCAACTGATTCCCCCTTTTAGGACTCCATGGGCCATAATTTAAGGGTCGCCTATACCTAGTAACAGCTAACATTTATTGAGCACTACTTTGGGCCTGTGTTGTACCATGCATTTACACAAAGATCCTTTAATTCTTACGCCAAGACCACGATTTTATACTGTTACCATATGACACCAACTTTAAGATACTATCAAGTATGAGATGCATGCTACTTTACGTACTGAGAAAAAAAAAATCTGCCAATTAAACTTCAATATGTAATCGATTATAAGACAAATTCCTATTTCAGAGATGTTAAAACATAGAAATGTCTCAGAACTAATTAAATATAGTATTATCCCAATTTCACAGATGTGGAAACTGAGATAAAAGAGCTCTTAAATAATCTGCCCAAGGTTATTCAGCTAGTAACTGGAAGAACTGAATAAACTATATTGAGTTTCATGTAAAAAGAAAATGTTTTTTTTCCAGCTGAGAAATTCCAGCAAAGTCACTTGAGCTAGACCGTGAAGTAAGGCATTTGGTAAGTAAAGATGGAGAAAAGAAATACAGGCAACAGAAACATGGCAGCAAGGGCATAATGGTGGAAAAGTTTAAGGAATATATAGGGAAGAAGAAATTAGTCCATTTGGCGGATACATATGTGGGTGAAGAAAACTAGTTGAAAAAATACTGCTGAAAGTTCAGCTGTGGACAATGATAGTTTTTTTTAGCAGCATGGGCAGAATTGTATTTCTAATCATAGGAAGATAAGTCTGGCCACAGGGCATAATAAATTGGAAGGAAAGAAACAAGACTAGAGGCAGGATGAAACTAGATAGCTATTAAAATCATCCCAGCAAGGTTAATGAGGTTCTGAACTAGGTTAGCAGCCACGGGAATAGCAAGGAACAGAGAGGACTCTATATTCCAAATTTGCAGGCAGAGGATGGTAGCGCCACTAACAAAAACAAAAATACAAAAAAAAGATCAGAGATGATACATTTAAATGACACAAGGAACTTTCAGTTGGAGATACCGAGTATGCAATATGCAATCAGAAATGGGCAAATGGAGCTAAAGTTATTAGACTAAATGAGATCACCAGAGGAAAAAATAGAGAAATAGGGCCAACACTGGCTTTGTAAGGAATCCTAAATTTGGGAAACAAAAGTACGAGGAGGAAAAAGTGCCAGACAGAAAAAGAAAAGCAGCAGCCATGAGAGGTCAAAACAAACTCAAAAAGCCTATTTTATTTGTGAAGGCATCCTAACTATTGCGATCCAGGTATGGTATGGCACTGTCTATAATGTGTACTATATGGGTCTGTCTAGCCCTGTCAGGGGTAAATGGGCGATGAACCACTGGCCTACAAGATCAGATCTAAAAATCCCTAACAAGGCCCTCTGTAATCTGGCCCCTGCTCACTTGTCAGGTCTCATTTTTCACGACTCTCAGTACTCACTTTATGTTTTAGGCATATCAAGCCACTTTTCCTTTAAATACATTTTGCTTTCAGAGAGTCCTGCTTCACAGTCTCATTCACTTGTTAGCTCCTCATCACTCCTCAGTTCTCCAAAACAACCAAGACCCTCCCCTTTTCCTGTGCTCTGGCTGCATCCTATGCATTCCTCCATGAAAGAATCGTCACACTATGTTGTAAATTACTTATCTGATGTCTTTTCCCAACTGACTGATATTCTAACAATGTATATAATAAATATTTGGTAAATGAGGACTTGGGATGCTAGCAAGAACATCACTGATTTGCCTGACCTTGGGAAACATACAGAATAGAGGCAAGACAGACAAGAAAGAAGTTGATAAAGTCTTAATCCACAGGAAGTCATGATGAGAGGCATGTTCAGCAAAAGAACTGGAATGAAGAACTGTGGGACTACAAAGTTTATGGACAGAAAGAGGACTTTCAGAAGGCAAAATTCTAAAGATGGCATTTACAAGGTGTGGCTATGCCCCCATACAGTTGAAGGAAATGGAAATCAAAACTGTTCATTGGTAAAGACAAGGAATTATGACCATATTATTAGAAGAATCAGCAACTAAGATGGTAAATTTCTAGTAAAGAATATCTTATATTTAACAGTTATAAAGTATTTGCATACTTTGTACTACTCCTCATTAAACACACATGGAAACTGAAGCTTGGGGATGTTATATGAGTTGCCCAAAGACACAGAGCTCATATCCACTACACCAAGCTGCCATTATAGAGAAAAAAATGTGAGCCAGGAATAACAACAACAACAAAGGATATTGGAGAACACTACTTATATTCCCTACTATCTACTCACCCCAACTTCTAGTTACACCACTTTTAACTGAGCATATTAACCACCCAGAATAAAGACTGTATTTCCCATCCTCCCTCCCAGTTAGGTCTCACCAAATGACTAAGTTCCAGCTAATGAGATGGAAGCAAACAAATCCTTTGACAGTTTCCAGGAAATTTACTTAAGAAACCGCTGTCTTTGGCTTCTCTCCCCACCCCCCCCAATTCCTATATCTACCCTCCTGCCTGGAAAGGAATGCTGCCATCTTCATCATGAGGTAGAGACCACATCTTAGGAGTGACAAGGAACTAAGAAGCAGCCTAGGTACCTGAGGAATTCTTGGACTAGAGCTACACAACTATCTCTTATGCGCAAAAGCAATAAACTTTTACCTTTTTTAATTTTATTTTATTTTATTTATTTAGAGAGAGAGCATGAGTGGGGGACGGGGGGGAGGAATTTCAAGCAGACTCCGAGCTAAGTGTAGAGCCTGATGCAGGGCTAGATCCCACGACCCTGAGATCATGACCTGAGCCGAAACCAAGAGTCAAATGCTTAACCAACTGAGTCACCCAGGCGCCCCTAAACTTTTACCTTTTTGCTTTTTGGGGTTTTCTGTCAGAATTGAACCTAAAGGAAAGTAAGGAAAGGGGAAAGGAAAGGAAAAGGGGAAGGGAAAGGGAGGAAAGGAAAGGGGAAAAGAAAGGAAAAAGAAAGAATATTCTAAAATTTGGAGGAGACTAACATAGGGATGGGAAAGTTATTTAATTGGATTAGCAAAGACGAATGATTCATCAGCACTCTGATAAAGGAATAATCCCATTCCAATTCATTACCTGAGTTGGGATAAAATTAGCCTTCACTAAAGATGCCAGATTTCCACCACTGTAAGTGGATCAAAATATTTTTGAGAAGAAGAATAAGGCCATTGGGCATAGTGGAAGGAATGAGTGGACAAGCAGGAGAACTATTAAGTGATAGAGAGGCAGATGATGGTAAACTGGACAGAATTAAGGTACACTAAAGGGACACACGAATGACATCAAGGTTTTCACAAAGAACCAGACAGCCCATATTAAAATAAGTCCCTGTGGTTCTTAGGGAGTGTCTTAGAAAAACTGCTTTTAAAAGATGACTTCTGCCCCATCTCTAAGATGCAATTAGAACTGTTACATGCTCATGGATGCTACTTAGAGGTACTGACACAAGCAAATACAGAATTACGTACCCCTCTTTGTAAGACCAAACAGAATTAAGGGAACTTGACTTTTGGTTAGCCCGAAGCCAACCAATTTGTTTCAACAAAATTCCCCATAGTCAGAGATTTTGATACAGAAATGGAAATAACCAAATTCTACTACCTTAGCAGGGCCTTGTCAAGTGAAGCACTACTGAAGGAGAATGTGGTATCAGGAGAGTCCATTTATATTTTGGAAGACTAGTTGTTAGGAGGATTGGATCAATGTGCAATCAAGCTACAGAACAGGCAAAAAGAAGAAACTGTATTATGATTTGTTATAATTCACAACAAATTCAACAGTGGACCAAAAGTTCTTTGCAAATAGTCAAGCAATCAATTCCGAGGTTAGGCTAGGTCTATGTGGCTACAACTATGGGCTAGCTGGATTGTGCCTCTTAAAGCAACCACAAGGGGGTCATGATGTGCTTAACAAAGGCTTCTCTGTCAAGCACCAAGCTATCTATTTAAAAAAAAAAAAAAAAGTGTATCTACTTCCTTCATCAAGAGCATTGAGCATTTACCAAATCTAGTATTAAATGCGATTCAAAATGAAATTAGAAAACTGCCAATCAGTGTTCCTTGGCAAACTGACACAAGCAAGCTCTCTTCTTAAACCTGGTATGAAAATAGGAAAGTATGAAATCATCAACCCAAAAGAAGGCTGTAAAACAGTAAATCTTGCAAATCCTCATAATTTCAAAAGATCAAACATGGAAGGGTTTTATTCCAAACTCCTCTACCTCTTCCCTGAGAGGTTACATAAACAACACAATCATGAGTGAGGCAAAGTCCCTAAAGAAGTATAAATCAAGACGTCTTATTTTATTTATTGCAAAGTTTATAGGAATGCTGGTAGGAATTAGAGACGGATGGGCTCAGCTGATACTGCAGAATACTTGAATGCATCAAAGACTCATAAACTGTGTTTTATAACCCTGGCTCAGAATCCTCAAAAACTTTTGCATCTGACAAGAATTTCACATACCGAACTATATCAGAGCTTAGTACAATTTGAAAGAACCATAAGATTGGTTTAGGACTAAAAAATATATCACTTTGTAAAATGCTTATATGCACAGTATTTAATGAGGGATACCTTATGTCCATAGAAAAAACTAGCACACCGTATGCTTTCTTAACTCTACCTACACAGTGCCAATTACATTTCCAATGTACTAGAAATGACCAAACGTCACGATTAAGAATATATCCAAAAACTGACCCTATATTCTCTTTTATTTAGACATTGACATATAAGCAAGGATAGAGAAGGGAGCCAGACTCCATACACACTCACCCAGTTAATGACACTCTCAAACCCCTCTTCACTCATCCCCTTAACATCCTCACAGCACAGCTGTACTGCTGGTGAGAGAGAACATGAACAGGACTGGAACTATACAGGGGAAGCTGAGAGACATCTGCCTGTTGGCAAAGCAGAACAAAATTTGCTACCATTGCAAGCAGTGGTCAAAAAATGGAGCTAAGAAAACTAAGCTAAACAACGAAAGGGAGAGGGATTGGAGTTGAACATACCTTACATTCTGAATTCTGACAGTGATGAACAACAAAGGAAGGGATAGGGTCTGTAAATCCCACAAACCTAGGTTCCACTCACTCATATTGGCTTTATTTGATCACTTCTCAAACACTGAGTGTAAATGCGAGAAAAGCCATATTGATAGGGTTATCTTGCGGCACTTTCAAAATCATCTGAAGCACGGCTTAACACAGAAAAATTATCTTCCTTTAAAACATACCGAATGAGCTTCTTAATAATATTTTATATTAGCCCAACCTATTAAGTGATCTTCTGCTCCCCTTCATCCCACCTGGAGCTAGATCCCAATTTCCGCAAGTCTGCAAAGTGAAGGAACAGGAAGGGGATCCAGACCTAACTCTCAGTACCAGTTCCGCCGCTAACTTGCTGGCTAGACCCAAAGCAAGCCACTTACCTTTCCTGCGCCTCCATTACCTTGCTTGTAGCAAGACGCGTCCTGCCCAGATGATGTCTAATATCCCTCCCTAACAACATGTGAATCTGCAGTGGAACTGAAATTTGTGCCACATCATTCACTGGGCATTCGCAGAATATAAAAAGAAAAAAGAAAAACGACAAATCCCAGGGACTCTCAAAACTGATTCTGGGTAACTTGGAGAACAGCCCTCTGAATCCCATAAACTTTAAAACACCAACGTATGCAAAACAGCTTCTACCCGAGTAAAAGTGAAAATCGACACCTCTGCAGCTCTAGAAAAATCACTCCCACTTGAGTATCTGTTTTCGTGTTTTTTCATTAAACCTCGGGTCGCTGTAAATTACACAGAAACCAAAGTGCACCCAACTCAATTCCAGGCCTGACACTCTCCAGGGACCTCGCCAGCCTATCCCGGACTTTTCAGATTTCAGGGAAGAAGCGGAGAATGGGAAAAGCTGTGGAGTTATTCCTAAGTGCCTGAACACGTCGGGAGAAGAAGGTGAAGAGAGAGTAGCGGGCGAGGTGCCCACGCGGCCTCGCTGTCCCCTTCTCCATCCTCGCCCCGGAGGCCGAGGGCTTCGGCCCATCCCACTCCACCCCCGGGCCACTCCGGGCCCGCAGCCACGGAAGTCACCTGTGAAGGAGTCGGGGTAAATGGACTCCAGAGCCTCCAGCTCGTTGCGCTGCTCCTCGCCGTAATCTGTCATCGTGGCCCTCGCTGCTGCCCATGGACCGCCCAGCCACCCAGGCGGCGCGCTGCAGCTGGGACCGCGGCCGCGCCAGGGGAGCGGGCAGCGGCCGGACGGGCGCAGGCGCAGAGTCCCCGGCTGGGAGGCTCGGGGCCCAAAGCCAGGCCGGGCCTGCTGAGCAACAGCCCCGCACGGGCCTCCGCCTGCTCTCTAGTTCGGCGTTCGACTCGTTAGGCCTGGCCAGCGGAGCGCTGAGGAGCTGCCGGTCCCACCGCCGCTTGGGATTTGCTGAGATGGAAAAGGCACCCGGTCTGGCATTCGCTACGGACACCTGGGGCCGGTTCCTGGGCTTTTCAGGGCCTGAGCCTGAGAAGCCACTCAGCGCGACATCCTCGCTCGATGGGTCTAGACTGAAAGCTGGCCATGCGTATCGAGGCGGGACGTTGTCGCTGCAGGCGGGACGAAGTGGCTGAGGGCCGGACGCGGGGCGCGTCCGCGAACTTCGTCGCTTCCGGCTTCCGGTTTGCGACCCTGTGGCCTCGGCGGAGTTGACCGACTCGCTGCTTCTGTCGGCTAGTGGTGGGGTCCAGGTGACTTCTACGCTTGTCGAGTCTCCCAGTTCCTTGGCATCCCGGGGGAGTTGGGCGAGAGGCCGACCAGGGTAGACTCTAGTGGGCAGAGAAGCAGAAGCTCTGCTGGTGCGACGGGCGGGTCGGCCTAGCTGCTGAGTAGCCAGTTGCAGGGAATCGGGGAAGAAATTGACTGGAAGTCTAGAGATCTGGGTTCTAGATCCCTGGGCTTCCTTATTGATTTTGTAAAGTGAACGCGGCTGGACATAGTTCTAAGTGTGTGATGTATTTCTGTGAATTGATAAAGGGGGTGTAGATTGCGTTTAACAGCTTTCGTAAGCAATGTAAAAATAAGTATCAGTACTCCGGAAAATGTCCAGAATTTTTGATTTGGGAGAATAAAATTGAGGAGGTAATACTTAAAATATACGCATCTGTTGTCTCCAAGTTCATCGCAGCAGTTAAAATTTTCAGAGACCCATAATGGCACAAGCTAAGAAAATGGCTAAATGAGCATGGTACTTTTAAGAGAAGACTATTAACGAGCTAGTTATATTTTATGTTTATAGTAAAGGAACGTGGATATGTTAAGTCAAAAAGGAACATGGGGAAATGTAAGAAAATACTCCCAACATATTAAAAGATATTTCACGTTCTTTTGTGTTTTCCTTCGTTTTCTGTATTAAAGCTGATTTCACTTGTGTAGTGGGGTAACACTTTTTAAATAAGTTCCCCAATGATAAAGGCTCTGAAGTTTTCTTTTAATTTTTTTTAAAGGCTATTCAATGGAGGAATGATACCTTTTTTTTTTTTAAGGTTTTATTTATTTATTTGACAGAGACAGCGAGAGCAGGAACACGAGCAGGGGGAGTGGGAGAGAGAGAAGCAGGCTTCCCGCAGAGCAGGGAGCCCAATGCAGGGCTCGATGTGGGGCTCGATCCCAGGACCCTGGAATCATGACCTGAGCCACCTAGGTGCCCCTGAAGTTTTCTCTTGTTCAAATGATGATGTACTATGGACCAGAAAGTATCTTGATCTTCTTTTGGGAAGTACTACTTATAGCAGAGGAATAGTTAAAACAAACGTATTTAGGTACACTTTGGTACTGATTCTGGGTCTTAAGGGTTGGTTTGGGTCATTCTTTTATTAAACTTTGAGGGAAAAATTGGGAACTCTGCTGACAGAGGTGAGAATCAAAATACATGAAGTAACTTTGCAAATATAAGGTGCTTATTTTTCTGGATATCCTGAGTTCACAGAAAGCAATGATTTGTTGGGGGGACGAGCTGGACAGAAGAGTCAGTGCGAAGGTCCTAAGGTGAGAGTCCACTTGGTATTTTGGAAGCCAGTATGGCTAATGCATAGTGAACTGGGGGATGAGAAGGAATTTGCAGATCCTGTAGGATCAGGATTTGATGTGGGTTGTAAGAAAGAGAAGTCAAAAATGGTTTTTGGCTAGAACAATAGGAAAGATGAAGTTCTAGTAACCAAAGTGACAAGTAATGAAGACGGAATGAGTTTGGCACAGAAGTTGGTAACACCTTTAAATAATGGATCAAAGAAGAAGGTAAAATTTTTAAACTTTTCCTAACTGATAATAAAAACAACCTATCAAAATAGATGAGATGCAGCAAAACAACAAATTTAAGGTTTATATTTAGAAAAAGATTAATGTTGGTTGCAGGTTTTAATTTAATAAATGAAGTGCTCCTTTATTTGTTTTACTATTAACAGAATTTTTGGTAAAATAACCTTTTCAAGCCTGTTACATATATTTACTATAAAGCCTTCATATTTCAGAATGCTCATGTGGTGGTTTTGTTCTGTTTCTTAATACTGCAGATACCTCCCTAAGAGAGTTCCAGTGCTAATGTAATCAAGAGAACACCCCCACATCTTCGTCACGTCTACATGGACATCATTAAGAATTTTTTGGTTGATCTCTAATTTCATTTTGACAATAACAAAGACACTTCACAGACACAGGAAGGCCCTTTACTCCCTTTCTGAAAGGGGGGAATTGTTATGAGGCAAATTGGCTTTATTTTAGTGTTTTGTTTTTAATTTATAAAGATGTTAGAGGACAGGAGTGTTTCAAGCTCTGCAGGTAGGCAAATGGTGTAGGGAGAACATCACAGGATCTGAGGCCAGATGTGAGAAGCCCAGCTTTAGCTATTTATAAGCTAAATAAGCTTATAAGATCATTCAGAGAACATGAAATAATGTATATAAAAGCACATTGCAAATTCAAAAGTAGGATATTAGTGTTATTCATAATTTTGAATGTATATAATATCTTCTGAAGCACTTCTGCTCTCTGTTACTGTTCTCCGTTCATCTTCATTACTAAAGAATAATGTCGCTAAGATATTTGTCTTACTCATTTGTTTTCGTCTAAGTTTCTTTGCAAGTAATGCAAACTCCCAGTTGCTATTTCCTAGTATCAGGTTTTAAAAACTGTTTTGGTGTTTATTTTTACTTGTCTGTGCCTATGAATTTTCTAAGCAATCTCACTACTCTCAGATGCACAGAATTTCAGATTCCCTATTTAAAGGTTAATCTTAATTCTCTTAGTTCATGTGGCTAATGTTTCATTTAATCAGGTTCCCAAAACTCATTGCTAGTCACAAATACAAATAGCCATATGAAATTCTAATTTTGTATACTCTGAAGAGTTCCCTTGAAGGGTAGTGATCTCAGTATCACTTCTAGCCTAACTGACCTCCCTGCTTCCGCCCTCATTTACAATCTGTTCTGACTCAACATAGCAGTCAGAGTGATTCTGCTACAAGATAAATCAGGTCATGCCACTCTACTCATAACCAACCGCCCCCCTCAAATTAAAGGCCCATCTGGCTCCCCAACCCTCACCTGCACATCTTTTTACTTCTCTGACCTTATCTCCTACTGCTCTGCCACCTATTCTCTGCTCCTGTCACAATAACACAGTTCCTCCAACACGCGATGCAGGTACTCTTCCTGAAGTCTTTGCGCTTGCTTTCCCTCTACTTGGCATGCTTTTCCTCCCATACCTACATGGCTCACTCACTCACCTCCTTCAAGTCTTTCCTCAAATGTAACTTTCTCAATGAGGCTACCCCGATTACCCTGCTTAAAATTACAACAACTCTTCTCAGTATGCCCTATCCTCTTTACCTAATTTTATTTTTCTCATGGCATGTTAAAATTGTACTAGAGTTATTTATTAATATTACTCTCCCCCCTTCTCTCTCTCTCTCTCTCTCTCACACACACACGCACACACACCTTTGCTTTGGATTTGAAAGGTACTAGATAGAGAAGGAGGAGAGAAAATAAAGGAGCAGAAATACAGAGGAAGATAGGGCTAGTGAAATACAATATAAATTACTTAAAATGTAGAAGGAAAATGAACTTGAGAGTTAAATAACACTTAAGTCAAATCATTTTTTGGCTTCTTGTGAGAAAATATAGTGAAGGGTTGAGTCAGGGATGCCCCTAATGGTGTGTAGCTTCCTGGGCAAACATGTTTTGTGGGGTGCCTGTCTATATAAGCAATTTTATTAAAAGATGTATTTTAAAAATTCATGGGCCAAGTAAGATATGGTGATTTACTGATGAAGATTTAAAATAGAGACACGTATGCATTTGTTTATTTAATCAGTGAGCATGAAGATTCTCTGTAGTGTCCATGCACCATCTCTTCATGTTCTTTATCATTAAATGCACTGTTCCTGTCTAGCTGCCTATCTCCCACCATGGAAAAAAAAAAGTAGCAGTGCTGTTACTACTCAGAATGCCATGACTCTTTGTAACTTCTACTGAAACAATACAGCTCTTGCTTCTGCTGTATCCTAATGCCATTAAGGTAATGTTGGTCATATCATTTTCATTAAGTTCCATCATCCATCATGTTGCGCCTGAATCCTGGCTTCCAGTGATTTTCTCAAAGAATGTGCTCTCTTGTTGATGTCCACAAATGCAAGTCTTAACCAAGGTATGCCGGAAAATGTGAGTGATCATTTGTTTTCTAGTCACGCTAAACTTACTACATACCGTCCAACCATGTTTTGATTTCTTCAGGCCAGGATCACCGCATCCCTAAAATGGAATCTCTTTCGGTGTCAGCGGCACCCTACCTTCCAGGTGGGTGAATCCAGTCCAGTGGTTGCATTCGCCAGAGAGGAATGCACTTGACTAGTCCGGGAGAGCGCGAAGTCACCATGTGATCAGGGGCTGGGGAGGACAGGGATCTGAAGGGCCAGTTGTAAGCCACAGAGGACTTGACGCGGCACCCCAGTGGTCTACCTGATCGGAGATAGTGCGCTGGTGCCCACCCTGGGTGCCAGAGGTGCAGCACGCTGAGGGACCTGCCACCACCCCACTTTGGGTGCTGTAGACATGGTGGGGGAATACCCCGGGCTCGCCACGCTTCAGGAAGGAAAGACCTGGGTCCATGCGGTGAGGTCCGGCTCCGAGAGCCCCACGCGAGTGGGTTCCAGAAAATTTCCGAGAAGGAGCTCAAAGTGCCCGGCACCCTGATGGCAGGTAGTAGTGAACTGCATACCGAATTTTACTATTCTCGCTCTGCCACTTGGATGGTTTTGTCTTTCGCTTTATCATCTGCACAAAATACAGACCTTTCTCTGGTCTGATAGGACCTCATAGGATCTATAAAATCATTATTGGAGTAAAGATGCTTATTTTGTAGGCAGCTTTCTCAAAGTCAAGCTACCTCAAAGTGAAAGAATGGTAAGCATAAACTAATAAGCTGATTTTTCTTGATCTATAAGATTTATATAATCAAAAAGCACTACATAGGTCCAAATTAGCTTTATTTTTTCCCTTTTAGCATTTGTTTTCTCATATTTCCAATGCTGGTTATGTCCACGTTATGAAACAATTTACAGTATATAGTTCTGTTGATGTCACTCAGTAGCAACTAGAGAAGAAAAATATGTTGAAATGGTTTTTATTTGTAGTTTAGACTGAAACATCTATCAATACCTAAAAAATACATATCCAGCTGTTCTTTCTGCACTTTAGAATACCTTCAATTAGAACGCATTATATTATATATATTTATAAAATACTCTATTATAGATTATTTACTAAGAGCATGTTTTGCCTAGGGCAGAGCATCAGTGCATATAGAATCATAGGATGCTAGTGCTAGAAATTACCTTGAAGAGGTCCTAACCCAGGACATGTCATTCATGACCAGCTTGTGGGTTCATAAATTTCCTGAAATGTGTTGGTTTGTATATTAGTTTCATACTGCCCCCGAAACAAATAACCACAAGCTTAGTGACTTTACACAGTGCAAATTTATTATAGTTTGGTAACTATAAGAACAGTATATATTTCTGACTGTTCTGACGCCAGTTACACAGGTCTCACTAGGCTAAAGTCAAGGTATTATCAGGCTGTGTTCCTTCCGGAGGCTGTAGGGGAAAAATCCATTTACTTGTGTTTTGCAACCTCTAGAGGCTGTCTGCCTTCCCTTGGCTTATGACAAAGCCACCAGTGGCTAATTTCTCAGGTGTCACTCTGATGCTCCTTGACACTCCTTTTGGGTTCCCACTTTGCCTTCTCTCTGACTGTGATTCTTCCTGTGCCCCTCTTATAAGGAACCTTATGATTACATTGCCCCCCCCAGGATAATCTGTGATAATATCCCCTACTCTGATCACATCTGCAATGTCTCTTTTGCTATGCAAAGCATAGAGTAAGGTCTACAAATTCCAGGATTACAACATCAACATCTTTGGGGAGGCCCCTATTTTAGTCTACCACAGTGTGTAAACTCTGAGGCATATGAGCATATCTCCGTGTGCATGCAGTTTTTCTAGATATTTCTTCAAAATAGCTCGCCCCATAATGGCTTTTCAGAGAGATCTGCGACTTCAAAGAGATCTGTGACTTGATATAGTTTAATCACTTCCACAATTTGGCACCTTCTCCTATCTCATGAAAGGGAACATTAAAGTCCCAGAGAGATTGACTTATACAAAACCATATGAATGATGAGAGGTGTTTCCCTGACCCCCATTTTTGACCCTTCATAACTATGGCCTACTGAAAACGAATCAGCAGATTATAGCAGTGTCCTGCCTGTTCCCAGCATAGAAAGAATCCCTGAGCCTCCTGGGAAGCTTGCAGTGAGTCTGCGGCTAACAGAATCAGTGCCACTGGCTGTAGGGCAGCTCAGATCCAGAGTGATGCTCCAGTGAGAGTGCACATCTCACTTTCTTAAGAAGCACAGTGCCTTGAAGCTGAGCCTTTCTATCTGCAGGGACAGTGGAGGTGGAAAGAGGGACTAGGATGTGATAGACACCTGGTTGTCGGAGCTCAGGGTGTTTTAGTTATTCAGTGTCAGACGTAGGAGGAGAATCCTCCTGACACCTGCAAGGCCTTGGAAGGTTGATAAGCTGTCCGCTATTGCTATATTCCAGCACAGTGCTATTGAGTGCAGGATCAGAAGTCACTACTCGGGCCAGATTCGGGCTCTATCACTACAATCTGTGTCCTATGGCAAATTGCTGGACTTCTCTGTATCTCAGTTGCTTCATCAGTAAAATGGGGGAACTTATTTTATTGAGGTAAGATAGGTTTGGATTCTAATTATGAATGGTTCCAGGGTTCACCAAACATTTCATATGTGTAGAACTTTACATACACAAAATTGCTTCACATTCTCTGTTATTTATGCCATTTCAGCAAGTCCTATCAGAATATATGATTCTGTTTACCAGTTTGTTGCAAAGAGTAAATGGGATAAATTTGTTTAAAGTAGCTGGCATGTAGTAAACACATACTATTTTTACTATTAACCACTACTACAGATGGGTGCAGATACTTATTTTGGCCACTGGGAGACAGCAGAGGAAACAACACTTGAAATCCATTTCTGTCAAAGGTTCTGGTGTACTGAGATTGAAGAAGTTTAATTGTACCTGGTGGTTAGTTCAGAAAAATAATTCAGTTCTGGAATGATATAGTTTGCCTTTCTGGAAACACCATTCATTCAAGGCCTTTGGTTGACTGTGATATTTCAAAGTTTTAAGGTTAATGTGATTTTCATTTTTGCTAAACAAAATGCAAAAAGCACTTTGGAAATTCACATTGTTGTTTCTTATTACAATCCTGCATTTGAATTTTTTTAATGGAATTGGAGATTGAGAACAGAGAAAGGAGACAAAGAAGATAAATGTAAGTATGATTCTGCGATTCAGCTTTTGGAAACATAAACAAAGCTGAGTAAAACACATCTAAACGTTGAGATTGTATTTGTCTTCTAGAAAGGAGGCAGCTTAGATTGTGGTGGAGGGATGGGGGAGCTGACAAAGTCGAAGTTAAGAAATGAGCAAGTCTATATATATGTCAAGCCACAGCATTTGATGTAGTAGCCAAAAGCATTTGGTAACAAAATATAAGGTAGTATTAACATATCATTTATTTTAATTATGTGTCTTAAAATTACATAAATCCATTAGCATAAAGGGGGGAAGTACAGTATTCCTGATGGAAAAGTCTTGTCTAACTGGCTGTGGAACAAAATATTCTGGGCAAACACACGTACACACAAACACACACAGACACACAAATGGGAATTTGATTTATTTAATTGGAAATGGATAGTATACAATGAAATATCAGGGATGTGAACTACCCTTCAAATGTTCACACAGTTGCTATAAAGCCTTTTGAAGCTATGTAGAGAAGACAAAGAACACTTTAATCCTTTGCTAGAAAGCTCTAGTGGAAGATCATGATTATGTGATTTAGAATATAAACTGTGTATGTCATACTCTGAAGGAGTTTGATGTAGAAAGGGCTTCCAGAATCTAGTAAAAAGAAAGTTTTCTGGTGTTAGTGTAAATAAACAACTATTATCTTCTTTCTGATGATGTAATGCTTTAAGTTTATATACTCTTTGATCCTTCTGTTAACTGAAAATCTTATTGGAGAGTATTTTCTGTGGTATAATCCCCAAAAACTAATAAAATAATTCTGAGCATGGTGTAAAGTGTTGATTAAACTATTCTGTCCCAATACAGTGGAGTTTCAAAAATTCCCAGATAAACAGAGTGATAGAATTTTAGTGCTGGAGGAGACTGTGGAAAACAAAGTGGACATAACCTTCCATATTTACATAGCTCATTTACATCAGAACCAAATGAGGACCCTAATTAACCTTCCACATCTTGTTTTTTTTTAAAGATCCCTCTTGTAATATGTCAGTCTTGTGTATGGATACAGGTGACAAAATGGAATAGCTTTCCTTGGCCACTTAAAAAAGTTCAGTACATTAACATTCTTTTGAAAGTGGAATGCCAGCAAATGTCTTTAGAAAAGAATTGAACTCAGTGATCTTTTCCTTCTAATGGAGACAACCTGGGCCTACTACTATTCCAGAAAATTGTATACATATAGACCTGTATACATTTGAACATGAACATCAAAATCTTACCAGATTTAAAGGGAACCTCAAGAATACATTTGCTTCAGTTCCTTGCCCTACAACAGGTAAGGTATCATTATCTACATCTTATAGATGAAACAGTTGAGTCTCAGAGAGACTAACTGACCTACCCACTAAGTAATGGCGAGGGAGAGACAGGTCTCCTGTTGGAGCAAAGTACTACACTATGCATCTCTTACAGATTTTTTTTTAATGATCTTCAAATTCATTTTCTATTTGTTTCCATTAAGTTTGTGGAACCCATAATTTCACACAGAATAGACTCTTCCACAATTGTGTAAAAGTAGATTAGTAAGTAATTGACTGCATTTTAGTTACTCAAGTTCTCTGGTCTCCTTGAAAGTGAATCTTGAAGGTCAGCATGACGATTGGCAGTTGGTCCATTACCCAGGAAGCAGCCATGGTTTTGGTTTAAAAAATAAGCAAAATCCCTCATTTTGCTGATTTGGGCCAATGAACCAGTTGCTTAAGTGAATGTGACATCAGGCACAAGACACTACATATATCAGAAATAATCAGATAAATTAGAAAACTCAAATATTAGAGGTGTAAAGTCACAGAAAAGAGCCCGGCAGGTCTCCCCTTTTGGAGTTTTAGGTAATGGATATACAAATGCAGATGTCAGTCTTCGTTCCCCCAATGGATTTTGAGTGCAAGGGTGCAAACTGATCATGAAAAGGCACAGTGTCTCTGTAGTAGAGCACAGAAGGGAAGTTTTCTAGGATAAACTTTGTATGTTGTGGCTATAAAAATGCTCCTAGTGTGGAGGGGCTACAAATAACATTTATGGTGCTAATGATGGTAGAATAATGCATCATCCCCTGGTTATGGCAGAATGACTCAAGACCTTGCATGGGCTTCTCCCTTACATGTTAACCAGTTTAGAAAGGGCTTTTTATTTTAGTCCCCGAAAGGTCAGATATTTAAGATCAAAAGAAGGGACAGAAGCAAGTGAAAAGTTCCTGGATATTATAAAGAGGTAGAAATAAAGAAAACCAGGAATTAGAGACGGGGGAATAGTGATGGGAGACATGGAACACAGAGAAAGGGAGAGAGTAATGTGTGTTGGCACGTATTTTAGGAAAGGCACTGTGCTGAGCACTTTGCTTATATTATCACCTTTAATCCTCACAACAGCTCTATGAAGTAACCATTATGTGCAGATAACAAGATAGCACTCAAAAATATTAGTTTTCACACAGATAACTGAGTAGCAGAACCAAGATTCCCATTCTGATAGGACTTCAAAGTCCATATTGTTTTAATTAAACCAATATAGGCATTACCTGACCACCAAGGAAATTTCAAAAACAGAGATTGGCACAATGATCAGATAAACCGCTTTTGGAAATGGCATCTTGAACGGACTTGTTTAAACAAATATCAGAAGAGACAGAAAAAGGTGAAGAGATTACATTGAAACTCCATCATCATAAAAATAAAGTATCTGTTAGGCAACGTGAACTGTGAGAGCTACTACAATCAAGGTTTTAATTCAATACCTTCGGATTTGCTTTCCTCATTCTCATCCACCCTGTCTCTAAGGAAGCTATAGTGACCTTGCAAGTCCTCACCCATGCAGAGAAGATTGGGTGCTGAAATATCTCTCCAGTCCTGACACGAAGGAATACGGATGTGTCTGACATCTTCCTTTCCAGGAATGAAGCCAAAGAGTTTCTTTATGCGCTGCATGATGAGGAGCCGTGAATGCTGCTTGGCAGCTTGTTCAAAGAGCTCCCTCTCGTTGTGGAGATGGTTGGTCCAGTAGCACTGCTGCAGAGAGGTGAGGGGAGAGCAGCACCTCGCCACGCAGCGGGAGACCAGGGCAGTGATGGTTGCCAAGGTGATCAAAATCCAGCCCAGCATCTTGACAAAATTATTTAAAAGAAAAGCAGAAAACATCAATATAGTGAATATCAAAGGAACAGACACAGTAAGAGGGATTCCTATGAAACTGAGAAGTAAACTGGAAAAAAAAAGTAAACTGTGGGTAAGAAATTTGTTTTTCTGGGGAGACTGGGTGGTTCAGTTCGTTAAGCGTCTGCCTTTGGCTCAGGTCATGATCCCGGGGTCCTGGGATCAAGCCCCACGCCGGGCTCTCTCCTCAGCAGGGAGCCTGCGTCTCCTCCCTCTGCCTGCAGCTTCCCCTGCTTGTCCTCTCTCTATATATCAAATAAATAAATAAAATCTTTTAAAAAAAGAAATGTGTTTTTCTAGTCTTTGAAATAATAGCAAGGTGCTGATCACTTGATATGGATATAGGCATGATGGAGAGAATAAGCCCAACCATTTCAATTTGGTTTGGGGTCTACAAAGGATATTAACCAGTTAACTTGGAATGGATTCCAAGTACTGTCCTTGAAGTGGCAGATGCTACAACCCACCAGTTACTCTTCTGTAGGGTACCTAAATTATTCTTTGGTTTTAGCTCAACTTTCCTCCCCAACCATTAGGTACAGGTCAAGTATCTTTTGGGTGCTTAATAACTATTTGATAATCATGGTGATGAAAATGATGATGTGATAGATAATGGTAGCTTCTTAAGTGCCTTCTTAATAATGTGCTAACAGATATTCATTGATATTTCTTTCTGAGTTGCTTTCCTTTTATTTTTTGTGACCAAAGAAGACCCTTATGTCCCTAAATGGAAAGCACCTTATTATTTTCCTTTTCATTTCCCTCTTCCCTCAAATAGTTATTTGCTACCAGTTTTATGATTCATTTTTGAAATATGCTTTGAAAGGGAAATTAGCTATATTTTACTTGCGATTATTTAGTTCCCTCTTTAAAAGACTGACATAAATGACTGTTTTCTAGTCTTAGAACTATTCTTCTTTTAAATATTCTTTTTTCAATAGTGAGTGATTATTATGTAAAGTGAGAGAGGCAACTTCCACACATATAAGGAAACCAGCCGTCAGCAGCCACAGTCTGGGAGGTGAAGGTCTCTCCCACAGCTTGTGATTCATCAGCAGGCCTGGAATTACCGGTGTGAGCACAACAGGACAGATGCACTCAGTGGAGGCTGAAACCTACAAAGTGACACAGCAATTTAATTTAAGAGAGGCAAGCACAGTGGAGGAAAGGCCATCTGGGATGTCTATTAATTCATCAGCCATCATTTACTGAGTCCCATTTGACCTCCTGCCATGTTCTATACATGGTGGTTGGTTATGGAGACTTAGATGGGAATAATTCTAAGATACATTCACTCTTTCCACAGTCTTTAAGCCTAAAGAGGGAAACAAAATAGCAAGCCAAGAAATATGGTAAAATGTGATAGTTTTTTTATATCAGTAAGCACAACAGGAGAGAAACGAACTCACTTAAGAAAGAGGCATATCAGGGAGTACTTCCCAGAGGAGATGATCTTCAGTTAAATATTAAGGAGTAGTTCGCCAGATGCAAGAAACTGAGGAGAGTTCCGATAAGAGAAGAAGAAAAGAGCATGAAGATTTGGGAGGACCTCAAGAAGCTTGTACTCACAGGGCCATAGGAGTCATGTAGAAAAGTGGTCAGGAGCCGGACACTGAAGGACCTTGTAAGCCGTGAGAAGAATTTGGATTTGGGATTGGGCTGGTAGAAAATCATCAAAGAACTTTATATAGGAATGGCGGGGGGAGGGTGCTCATCATTCAATTTGCATTTAGAAAGATAATTTTGGCATGGCTGTGGAAGGTTGATTGAAATTGGATAAAACTAATGTCAGGAAGCTATTTTAGAATGAGGTATGGGCGGAGAAAGGGTTTGAACTTAATATGATCTTGTGGACAACTCAGAAAAATCAAACAGAAAGACAGTGTATATTCCTCAAATGAGATTGAAGTTCAAGGTGGTTGTGAAAGGCGGCCTGGTGAAATGGAAAGAGTATGACTTTTGAATATCTCAATCAGCCATTTATTACCTCTGTGAACTTATAAGAGTTACATAAACTCTGAGCTTTGGTTTCCTCATCTGTAAAATGGGGTTGATTATACTTCTCTCCTAAAGAGTCTGAGGATTAGAATTAAATGTGAAATATTTATACAGTAAGTGATAAACATATTTTTTTAAGATTTTATTTATTTATTTGACAGAGACACAGTGAGAGAGGGAACACAAGCAGGGGGAGTGGGATAGAGAGAAGCAGGCTTCCCGCTGAGCAGGGAGCCCAATGTGGTGCTCGATCCCAGGACCCTGGGATCATGACCTGAGCCGAAGGCAGACGCTTAACGAATGAGCCACCCAGGCGCCCCTGATAAACGTCTTAATAAATACTAGTTTTGTGGTCGCTGATCCAAAAACATCCACTGGCTGATGGCACTCTGAACCATCAAACTGTCTTTTCACAGAAGTCTGTGTATGCATTAAATAAGACATTTTATTTTCACTTTAAGAAAATCTTACCCCAAATCCTTCGGAGAAAGTGATGAATGTCAATGACTCTTTCTGTATTGACAAAATGCACTTTTACACTTCTTAAATTTAACCTGTAAGTGCAGTAGATACAGGCCTTTTCCCTGCCTCATCTCACCCCCTCACATAAACTAGTCTAAGGATATTAAATTTAGAGCCATCCCTGGCATTTACTTTAATCATAATTAAGCTTCCTCTAATTTTAGATAAACTTTTAATACACAAGAATGAATATTTCAGAATATGCAAGATGGAATGAAGTAATACCCTATGTGGCAATAATAATTTTAATAACAATATCTAAAATTTATTGTTCTTAATATGGATTGTGGACATGATGCTGAGCTCTTTGATGTATTAGCTCATTTATTACTCACCCCAACCTTATGTGGTAGATCCTATTAATATCTCCATTTTATGGCGGAGAAAAGTGAAGCATGGATAAGTTCTATAACTTGCTCAAGGTTTTGCAGGTTAATAAATGGCAAAGCAAGATTCAAACACAGGTCTGCTGACTCCGAAGCCCAACATCCTAACCGTATCTATATAGCCGCTCAGTGGAAATCACTCTGATGAACGGCATCAAGTTTGTGTTCTATATTCAGATAATATGAGAAGCAGTAGGAATGTGAAATGTTTCCAATGGCTGCCATTAAGATGGGATAGCGTAGCAAGAAAAAAAAATCAGGAACTTACTTGTGACTGGTATCTGTGCAGAAGACCTACTTCATCTCTTACCAGGATCATGTCGGATGGAACCGATTTGCCACATGGAAACCCAGCTAGGACCTCTTTCCGTTTGCTGGCGCTGACGTTGTCAAACACTGGGTAATGGTCCACAGATGCGAATTCACTTGCCGCACATTCATAGTAGGTACCTGTCAGCAGGGTTATGGCCAGCCATGTTAATGGGGCAATGAGTGCCCTCCCGGTGATGCTGAAGAACCGAAGACAAGCGAGCTTGCGCTCCAGGGGGCTGATTCTCCGCTGTGGAGGGCCACAGCTGCAGCAGTATTCACTGCTCATGGTCCACATCTGGCTTCTCAGAGCATAGCCAGCAACCAGAAGGATCAAGGCTGGAATGACTAGAAAAGCAGAACCGTAGCAGAAATTTTTTCCAGCCTGACAGGGACATCTGAATGTGAAAGAAGAGCAAAGCTGTTGCCCACCAGTGGTCAAAGCAGCAATTAAAAAATTGATAAATGTTCCACTTCTCTGCAGGGAAGATATGATATTGTTGAGAGTCGGGCTCATCGTTGGGAAGCTCTGACACAAATGGCCCTTTCTGATCATTAGACTCCACCAGCTGTAACCATTTTATGGGACCTTACTGGTTTAACTGGCTGGGTCAAGCGATCCAACATCCTCATATGTTTAAAGGATTCTAGCATCTTTCCTCGTGTACTTTGTGAACGCTGAGCTAATAAATGCACTTCAGATTCCAGCTGGAAGAAGCTAGAGGAGAGATTCCTTTGAACTTGGTACGGGTGACAGGAGAAACAGCTGCTGCGTATCTTCCCACTGAAAAGAGAATGGTCTGCTTGCAAAGCAAAACTGCTGTCATCTTTCCATATGCTGCTTTGTGTGGCAAGACACCAGCAAATAGAGCATTGGGAGCAAAACAGAGAACATTCTTAACCCTGTGCTAGACCAGGATTAGGTACATAAAATTATGATATAAGGCATAACAGAAATTATGAAATAATAGAGCAATCCAAACTTTAGGGCTGTCTGGAACATCCATAACCTAAGAGTTCTGCCAGAAGATCCCAAAAGCTTTCCCCAAAAGAAGAACAAGACTTGGGCACCCCCTAAAGCCAAATCACAACAAAAACATTCCAACTTTGCATAAAAATGCACTTGAATTGACAGAATGTGATATAATAACATGTTGCTTTATAAGTTAAGTTGCAAATTTGTTTATATGCTATCTTTTTGTTACATGAAAATGTGATCCTTAGGTATTGGTAAAATTATATATCTATAAAAAGAAAATGATCAAATATGTAAGGTGTTTTCTATATTTAATCAGAAAATATTTATTATATGACTTCTATATAAAAGGGACTGGACTAGCCTTGGTTGGGCTAATAAAAAGTGAATAAGATACAAATTTCTCTTCTCAAACTCTCAACTGGGTGTGGTTAAATACATAATTAGTGAATTGAAACATAATGCTGAGGAATTCACCTGAAGTACAGTATAAGTATTACAGTATAAAATATTTTAAAAACTAATTCAAGGAAATAGAAGACAGATTAAGCAACTCCGTAATAGGAGTTCCAGAAGGAAAAAAAAAAAGAAGGGATAGGCAGAGAAACAATATTTGAAGAGAAGTTACTGAGAATTTGGCAGAATCAAAGAAAGTTCTCACATCAGAAGAGTGTTAGATGTTCTGAGCAGTGTAAATAAAGATAAATCCACATATAAACACACCATAGTAAAACTGCAGAGTGTGAAACATGAAGAAGAAATGTTATTAAAAGCTACCAGAAAGAAGAGACACATAAGCTACAAAAGAATGACCTTAGACGGAGGAGAGAGTTCTCATTAGCAACACTAGAGACCAGAGGCAATATCTTCAGAATGCTTAGTGCCAGATAGGATATCGCTCAAGGCAGAACAAAGTAAAGATACATATGTTAATTTTAAAAAGAGATACATAAAGACTAGGGGAATTTACCACTCACAGGGTCTCATAAAGAGCATTATTAAAGGATATATTTCAACAAGGAGAAAAATGAACTCTAAGGAAAGATATAAGACAAAAAATAATAATGATACAAATATGATATTTTTAAGTTATTTACTTATTAGCTGTAGAATTACTTTTTTACTTTAAGAGACAGAACTAAGGTAATACATGGTTATAATAAGATATTACTGTGCAAATGGCTAAAATTAAGAAGACTGACCATACCAAATATTGGTGAAGCTTGCAGAGTAACTGGAACTCTCTCTCTCTCTCTCTTTTTTTTTTATTTTTTAAGATTTATTTATTTATTTTAGGGCACCTAGCTCAGTCGGTTAAGTGTCTGCCGTCGGTTAAGTGTCTGCCCTCGGTTCAGGTCATGATCTCAGAGTCCTGGGATGGAGCCTGCTTCTCCCTCTCCCTCCGCCCCCCTGCCTGCTTGTGTTCTCTCTGTTGCTCTCTCTCTCCCAAATCTTTTAAAAAAGATTTTATTTATTTAAGAGAGAGAGAGAGAGAGAGCGTGGCAGGGAGGGGCGGAGGAAGGAGAGAGAAAATCTCAAGCAGACTCCATGCTGAGCATGGAGCCCAACTTGGGGCTTGATCTCAACACCCTGAGATCATGACCTGCGCCAAAATCAAGAGTCAGATGCTTAACCAGCTGAGCCACCCAGGTTCTCCCAGAGTAACTGGAACTCTTATACAATGATGGTTGGAATATAAAATGGAATAACCACTTTGGAAAATTGTCAGTTTCTTTAAAAGTTAACTATGTACCCATTATACAATACGGTCATTTACCTACTAGTTACTCGCTCAAGAGAAATGAAAGCATAAGTCCACATGAAAACTTGTACTTGAATATCCACAGTAGTTTTGTAATACCTGCAAACCGGAAACAACACAAATGTCCATCAAGAGGTGAGTAGATATACAACAAATTGTTGTATATCCATATGATGAATACTACTCGGCAAGATAAAAGGAATAAACTATTGATACATACTATAAGAAGAATGAATTCAAAAGAATATCCTGAATTAAAGAATTTAAGCAAAGGAGCACATGATGTATGACTCTATCTAAAATTCTAAAAGATGCAAATTAATTGATACTGACAGAAAATAAACCAGTGCTTGCCTAAGGAGTGGAGGAGGAGAAATAAGAAGAGAGTGATTACCAAGGGGCATGAGAAGACTTTCAAGGGTTGTATCATTTTGTACCGATAGGATTTTAATATAAGCCATTGAGAGGAGATTTCTTACTTTCATTTACCAAGAGAAGAGGGCATGCCAGACCACACGGGGAAGCACCAGGTTTGGTCAGGAGGCAGAAAGGAAGACAGGAGACCCTATGCCAGAGCTTTTATTGGGATTTTCTTGGTAAAGGCAAGGTAAGGCAGGGGAAACAGCGTACGATTGGCTAGTTTAAATAATTCTGGTGGGCTTTGGGACATAAGCGTTGTCACTGCTGGTCTAGTACCTGGTCCTGGGTTGATCTAGGGCAGGGGAAACATTGGTTTGATGTATGAGAGCAGATAAGAAGGTGGTTCCAGGTATGGGCTCTGGATCGCATGGGAGATACAAACTGCTTTGGCTGTTATTGTGGTCCTGTAATTAATGGATGCCAACTAGACAAAGAATCTAAGATAACACAGTTAAAACAGGGGTAATGGAAATGTTAATTATATTGATTAATTTGATGGCTTCAGGGGTGTATACATAAGCCCAAACTCATCAAATTGTAAATCAATTCATATTTCATTAAAGCAGTAAAATTTTAAGTATGATTATTAAATAATTAAAATTTGGTGTATAGATGATTCAAAAGCAGGAAAGAAAAAGGGAATATTAACTGGAAAAGAGATTGTAAGCAAAGGGAAAATGATGGTAAGAAGAAAACACAAAATAATGGTAAAAATGAGACCAAACACACCAATAATCACACACACACAATTTTAAATACCTAACAATTACCGTGTGCTTACGACATGCCAGGCACTGTTCTAAGAACTATGATGAGGTACTAATATTATCCTCAACTTGTTTACAGATGAGAAAACTGAGGCGTGAAGAGATTGAGGAAATTGCACAGGGTCATGCAGAGATGATGGAAGAATCAGGGTTAGGAGCCGGTGGTCTGGTACACACATTTCACCACCATACCAAAGTGGGAGTAAACTTACCTCCAGAGTGATTAAAAAACAGAGTCATACTGCTTACAAGGGACACACCTAAAACTAGACCACACACAAAGCTTGAAAAATAAAGGTATTAGAATATATTTAACTGGGAATAATAATATTAAAATAAGGCAAAACTGAACTAAAGGCAAAAAGTGTCAAAAGGCTAATTTGGAACACTCCATTATAATAAAAGGAAAAATCCATTATGAAGATAAAACAATTGTCAACTTGTATGTCTGTGACTGCATAACTTTAAAATACATAAAGCAAAAGCTGATCAAGGTATAAGGACACTTCTCATAATCAGAGATTTTAACCATATCTTTATCAGAAATGATTAAGTTAACATTAGGATCTAAAGGATGTGAACAACAAGCAAGCTTTATCTAAGGTGTATGTAGTATTCCATCACAGTATTTCCATTCCATTTCATTAGTAACGTCCAATAACAAAGAAACAGATGAATAAACCACAGAAATAGAATGCTATAGACTAGGGGTGAACCATATAGGGCTCATAGACTAAACTGGCCCACTGCCTGTTTTCTATGGCTTGTGAGCTAAGAATGGTTTTTACATCTTAACACAGTTGGGAAAAAAAAAATTGTTCAGTATTTTATAACATGTGAAATTACATGAAACTCAAATCTCCATGTTTACAGATAAAATTTTATTGGCACATAGGCACACTTCTTCCTGAATTGTCTATGGCTGCTTTCCCACCACAATAGCAGAGTTGAGGGGTTGTGACAGAGTTCATATGTCCATAAAATTTAAAATATCTACTCTCTGGCTCTTTACAGAAGAAGTCTGCTGACCTCAGCTATAGAGGCTGTGAAAATAAACTAGCTAGAGCGACAGCTGTAGATACAGATAAATCTTAACCAATAACTGGGAAGGAAAAATGCAAGCTGTAGGATATGCACAGTATGACAAATTAGGTAGTTTTGAAACAAAATGATATTACATATTCTTTGTGGTTACCAACATATGTAGAATTTAAAAACATGAATAGGAATGATAAATACCAAGTTCTGTGTAGCGGTGACCCCTGAGGAGGACAGAGTAGAATTCAGGAGGGTGCTGGCTATTTCAACTCTTATCGGTACTGCGTCATTGCTTACAACAGAGCCTGAAGTATATCTAGCAGCTCGTTCAGTAGAGCTTGGTAGTAAGAACCACATCTTCCTTATGTTTGTAATTTCCAATTTTAAAAGTTCATTTCGTGGAACATATGGGAAGTGAGGAAGCAGAGAAGGAAAATGTAGACCACTCTTTCAGGGAAGAATGCAGGAAAGGATGGAGCATTCATTGATGAGAAATCACTGTTGAGGCATCAATGTCTTGCCGTAAAGGAGTTTGTTGATAACAAATTCTTAAGTTTTTATTGTTGTTCACAGTCAAAAGAACTAATGACTTCCTCAGGGGTACCTGTGTGTAACTTGTCCGTGATTGTGAAGGATTACATCTATGACTGATCAATTTCCTTTGGGCCTTTGTAACCAAATGGTCTTTATGCTAAAGAGAGCTTGCTGTCAGCTGTCTATCCAACATATAAAATGTCTATCCGTCAGTGGAGACCCGGCAGCTCATTCACTGAGGACGTGCTGACACACCGACAGGGAGATCAGATCTGACAGCTAGAGCAGTCCTGGGGGGAGGGGGGCTGCTGAGCATATCATCACTCATTTTACATAAAGAAGTTTGGTTAAAATAAACACGAAAAGCAGCCTTAAATAGAAAAAGAAGTTGCAAAAAGATAACAAGCTCCCAGTGCAGATGTGACGGCCATGCCTGATAGTTTGTGGGGGATCTCAGATGATGATAACACGCTGACGGATCGGTGCTGCCCTCTGTTAGCACCTCCCCGGTCTCTACCCAGCTGCCCAGGTACCTCCCAGGGGACCACTCTCAGGGAGTGACCCAGTTCATCATCTCCTTGCACTGGTTGCTTTGCAGTCCACTATGATGACACTGAGGATCGCATCATTCTCCCAACGCCGGCTCCGAATTCTGGCCTAGGCTTCCAAAAGAACTCTTAATAAAAGAGCAAAAACTTTTCCTCTGCATTATTTTGCAATGATTCCTCTTTCTAGTTTGCTGCCAGAACAGATATTCTCTATCAGCTCCCTGTTTGAAACATACCCTCCCTCTGCACTTTCTTCTCTTTAGGTGAAGAAAGTGGAGAAAAGACAGGGCCTGGGGCACAGCAGGCTTCCTGGGATCCCAAGAGCTGCTGAAGGCTGGTGGGTTTCACAGTCTGAACATCAGCAAACCAGCGTCCAGCGCCCTGGCCGCAGCTGTGTTTGTGCTGGCTGTGCTCTCGAGAGGGAATGCCAGACAGGGACTCCTTCCTTAAACGCCGTGCTCCTGGACGAAGGGGCAGGAGAGAGGGGGAGGCTGTCAGCCCAGCAGAGGATCTGGCTCCTAGGTACCTGAGATGTCTGAATCCTCATGGTGGCCCTGATGTCTCCATAGCACAGCCATTATGGTTTAGTGAAATTGATTTCAGTATCACCACTCCCCACCCACCAAGCACACAGGCCTTTTCTCTGTTTTTCTCAGAACCCAGCATCGCCCCCACACTACGCTCAGCAATGGGCTCTCTACCATACCTTAGTAGCTATTGGGAGTCTACCTGTGAAATATTTTGCTCTAACATGGATTGTGTACAATAGAAAAAAATGTTTGATTTGGGGTCAGCAACTTGAGCCAAAATCCCTCTTTGTTGCCGACTACCCAGCAACTTTGAGCAAATTTCTCAACGTGACTTTTAGATTCTCATCCTAGAAAATGGTAATGATTACAGTACTATTTCACAGATGGTAGTCAAATTAAAATGAGATAAAGTGAAAACCGTGCTGTAAATTGTAAACTTATAAATTTAAGGTGTTGTTACTCTACCAGTGAAAAGCACCCCCCCACACACACCACCCCCCAGCCAAACTGACTTTTCCTGGGAATAGAGTCATGGAACACAGGCACTAATAGGAATACCCTAAATATTGTAGAACCCCATTCGATATACTCACCGACGAGAAAAATCTACAGTAACTAGTGTTTCTATAATGCATTATAACGTGTTTTATAGCACACATTACCTCTTTGATACTCACAATTATTCTGTGAAGTGGGTTTTATTATTGCCAGTTTGCAAATGTGGAAACTGAGCCATAGAACAATAAAATGGCTTGTCCAAAGTCACACAGCCAGTAAATGGTAGAACTGCAGCTCAGCCTGAGACTTCCAAATTCTCCTAGTCTGTCACTTTATAGCAAGAATTTTCTAGAACACACAGGGCTAATTGACTCAGATGGTAAGAAGTAGGAAGTGACTTTCTTAAATTGAGTCTTAGGCTTCTATTTCTGGAAGTGTTTTGGTCCTCCATGCCCTGCATGGAGTTGTCAAGATGGGGGAGTTTCTCGTGTTAACTTTAAATGTCTATACTCCTACATAAATAGAGGTTTCAATAGCTAACATCTCAGGGACTATCAAAAGAAAGCTAAGGGCTTGCTTTCTCTGCCAGAATCATTATACATTACTAAACTGTAGAACACCCATTTTGAGCAACAGTTTTAAGGAAAAAATACCAACACCCCAAATCCATCATTCCTTAAAACTGCTGCTTATGAAAACAAAAGTATCAGATATATTTGAATTCTGTAATCATGCAAGATGGGGGTCTGTGATACCCATTAGAGTTGTTCATTAGGTTTGAACCCAAGATGTAGTACCTACAGATTGCTGATCCTGTCTCAAATTCACACAACAATCAATACAAAGACTAAATAATGCTAACATTTAGATCTATCTTGGATTGTGAAGGTTTCTGTTTGTGATTTTTAGAACAATGCCTTGGCATGAGAGCAAAACACCACTCTTATACTCCCTTGGGCTAAAGAATTTTCAGTAGCTGGTGCCTCTGATCAGACTTCCCACTATCAGCTTTCATGCCTCTAGGTTACAACTTGTACTCACAAGTGAAGCAGTATTTGATCGGTGGCAAGGTACGTGCTCATAAGCCCGTCCTGCTCATGATTGTTTTCCTCTTCAGCTCAGCAAAGAACATCAGGAGAGTGCAGAAGTGGCACTCTTGTCTCCAAGGAAGAAGGAACGTGCAAAAACAGGACGACAGGGATGGATACACCTCTAAAGTAAAAGCTGACGAAAAGAAATCGAAGATCGCATTCTTCATCTCTCAAGCACCATGTCTCGCCCTGCACACAGAAGACCAGAATACCATAAAATCGTAAGATCTTTTTCTAAACATATTCTCAAAGAGGCCTTTCTTCTACTTCAAAGGAAATGTTTTCTTGAGTGATTTCTGATTTATTTCAAAAGGTGACACTACCCATAGACTTTTTTTCAGTGGAGCAAGGAAGTGTTTAGTGGAGTGGATCATAAATCACACCTCTGGGAATAGTACAATGCTCTCTAACACACTGTAACAGAATAATTGAGTCTTTATACAGATTTTAGGGTTTTCTTTTGTGACTAATTAGATCTATAACGTGTCAAATTTATCTCTTGTGCCTGACAGAAAATACGGAAAGATAAAGCAATTCTTTGTATTTCATACTTCGTGAACTAGGAAATGAAATGTATATAAAATATATAAAAAATAGTGATTATGTGTTAAATTAATGGGAACAGATCAGCAAAAAACTCAGCATTAAAAGATTGCCTTTAGAAATGTATTTCTTTGTCTTAAATGTAAGTATCTATTATTATAATTTGGTATGTGCTATTATCCTTTCTATATATTCCAAGCTCAGAGTTATTTTTCAAAACTTAATTACTTGTATATTAGCTTTGGATAAACTTCTTCTTTAATCCTCTCAGAAGTTACAGATGTGAAAATTTATCGTTATGTTTAAAGTTCTTTTAATTATTTCAGGAAACTGATGAGCACTGAAGAAAATTAAGTAATTTCAGTTATGGGAACTTGGAATTGTATGATTAACTGTCACACCCCAGTTGGGAATGCCTCCAGATGGCCCCTCTGGCATTCTGGGATCTTGATTTATTTTATGTGGGGTTCTGAAATACTAAAAGATACTGCAGAGTGCACCTAAATCACTTCATTTACGTGTCAGTTAAAACACACTTTTATCCTAATGTATCCAAAGTCTCAAATAACTAATGGTGTTCTGTTTTTCATATGTGAAAATGACTGTTTTTATTGTTTTATAAACTGTGAAGATAAATTTTATGTTGACATTTTCTGTGACCGGGTGTATGGATTTGAGACCTACTGGACATGTAGCTCAAGGTACAGCCTTTTACGAGGACACAGAATGGAAAAACTGGCCCTTGTGGGTATTGAACTTGAAACTTAGCTGCAAGTAAACTGTAGATAGTATTCACCCATCAGAATAAGAGAGAAAGAGGAAGAAGAAAATGCCATGATTTCAGTTTGGTCGTATTATAAATGGGCATAATGCTGATGCTCTGGCATGTAAGTAGGGTATAATTTCATTTCCTTTTATCTCTTTTTCAAATTCTGCTTTTGTTGCTAGTGGCAATAACTACATTATTCTTTCTGTCTCTCTCCTTCAACCGTTGCTTATTTTTATGCTGTGCTCTTACCACATAGCAGTAATTTATCTTCTGTGGTGGCTCCGTATATGTTGAGAAGATATTTCATGTATAATTTACAGACATTTCTTATAGTGTATGATTAGGTTTTTTGAGTTAAATAAGAACAGAATTAAAATTGAATATATTGTGACCCTTTAGTGATTTAACAATATTTTTGTTAAAATCACTTGCTTTATATTTGTTTTCTAGTAGAAATATTAACATACTTATTATTTTCTATACCTGACTCATAGAGATTAGTCCTTAACGTAATGTCAATTAGTGTATCTAATGTATATTCTACACCCACTTATGACATTTTGATTTATATTTCTAACATAAATGATGTCCACATATGGACATAATTTTGTAACTATAATTATTTAGATTCTATCCATTTGAAACTTATTTAGTTATAACAAATATTGTATCTGCTTAAAGAAACATATTTGTCATAGTATAAACCCATGTATAGGGAGGTGGACTCTGGTGGTAGTGGGTAAATTTAGGAAGTATTTTGATCAAAATTATATAACACTTACAGAAGTTACTTTGTTGAATAATTTTATTGATTTGTTTAACCATTTCTGCCTGTGCCTTAAAAAAAAAAAAGAATACATCTTATCAGGTCATATGTTACCCTCCATGTTAGGCTACCCAAGATACCTGGGTCTAGAGGTAAAAACACCTCTTCTAACCTGGAATCCACATTTAGCTTTTCATGTAAATACAAGATTATGCAAGAAGTAAGATTATTTTCCACAGTGGTTCCCCTTCGTGCCTCCCTGTTCCACCCACCTCTACTCCAAATAGGCCTTCTTTTGTGCACCTCAAAGGTAATTGCTATGTCAGAGTGGAGCTTGCAGTCTCAGGCTCCACCCTGGCTCTGCCAATTGATGGCTCATTGGCCAAGTCACTCACTCCTCCTAGGTCTTATTCCCTCCTCTGTAGGACTAAGAGCACTGGAATAAATTATCCCTAGTATCTCCATCCCTTTCTTACATAGTATTCAATAGCAGAAGCAAAACAGAGAGACTTTGTCAGATGGATTGATTGAGATTTGTGTGTTCTGTTTCCCATACTTTCAACCTCTCTATGCTAAACCAAACCTAAACTATTCTTAGTTGTAGTTTTCATATTCAGTTCACTCTGAAAATAGGCCATATTTTGGAGATCTATAAGGAAAGTACAAATTCTCCTTTTTTCACTAAGTATAAATAAAACAACATCTCACAAATTTGCTGCTACAGTTGGGTTCATCCTGATGGTCTCCTTGGCAGATCTGGAACCCATTAGGGATTGTGCAAACTCATGAGAAGTCTCAACCAATTATTCCTTCCAGCTGAAAACATGGTCGGCCGATACCAAAGGCTATTCTAGAACAACGGAAATTTATATTAGCAATTATTTTTTTAAAAACCTTGCCCCATGATAATACCTTGCAAGCTATATACTATTAGCAAATGCATAGAAAGATTTCTCCTGTTAAGAAATTTATTCCATTTCAGAGGCGCCTGGGTGGCTCAGTTGGTTAAGCGACTGCCTTCGGCTCAGGTCATGATCCTGGAGTCCCGGGATCGAGTCCCGCATCGGACTCCCTGCTCGGCAGGGAGTCTGCTTCTCCCTCTGACCCTCCTCCCTCTCATGCTCTGTCTCTCATTCTCTCTCTCGCAAATAAATAAAAAATTAAAAAAAAAAAAAGAAATTTATTCCATTTCACAGCTCTTTTCTTATCAGCGATGGATCCAAATATAGGTACAGCTTGTTCTCAGAAGTCAAAATTGTTGCAATAATTAGTAGGAGGGTGGGAAAAAATGAGCAGATGATCTCAAAGGCTGCTTGCAATTGGAACATTTTGTTAAAAAAAAAATAGAGTAGCACAATGTCCATAGCTTTGCCTATAAAGTAAAACCAACCCTTTTTTCTCTAGAACAAAGATCTCTTTGTCCTCACCTATGGAGCTCTGGTTGCCCAACTGTGTAAAGATTATGAAAAAGATGAAGATGTGAACAAATATTTAGATAAAATGTAAGTAGAAGTCTTTTATTCTCATGGAATGTATATTGTTAATATCCTCTGAATTTTGCCCACTTCTAATGACTTTGCCCTACTTCACGGGCTCTTCTATGATTTCAGTGAATCACGTTTTAAAGCTGACCATCATTTCTGACAATGGCCATTTGGGTTGTGTAAAGCATAAAGTAAGAGGAAGGAAACTTTTTTCTATGAAAATCAAGCATGGGACATATTCTTTTTAGTTCAAAATCATTTCTTTGCTAGTCACTTGTAAGCAAAAGTATGGTAAAACATTGTTTTTTTAACAATGTTATGGATCATCAAATTTGATTCTTTTCAGCAGTCTTTTGTTCTAAGATAACTCCTTCTAATATAAACATATGCTTATGTAAGTATAGACCATCTTTGGAGGGATATGCCAAAAATTGCTAATGGCAGTTGCCTGAGAGAACTTGGAGACAAGGGATTACCCATAGAAGAGAGATTTACTTTTTTCTATGCAGTGTTTTTATTGTTTGAATGCTTTTACCATTGCTATGCTTTACTTAAAAATATATTAAAGGGAGAAACCCACCCTTTCCTTTTTTCTTATTATATTATGTTCATCACCATACATTACATCATTAGTTTTTGATGTACTGTTCAATGATTCATTATTCGCGTATAACACCCAGTGCTCCATGCAGAACGTGCCCTCTTTAATACCCATCACCAGGCTAACCCATCCTCCCACCACCCTCCTCTCTAGAACCCTCAGTTTGTTTCTCAGAGTCCATAGTCTCTCATGGTTCATCTCCCCCTCCGATTTCCCCCCTTCATTCTTCCCCTCCTGCTATCTTCTTCTTTTTTTTTTTTTTAAACATATAATGTATTATTTGTTTCAGAGGTACAGATCTGAGATTCAACAGTCTTGCACAATTCACAGTGCCCACCCTTTCCTTTTAAAACATAGTTCATTCTCCTTGTCTTTATTAATGGAGAGTCCCTCTGCACAAATTCAACCTTTAATTTTCTCAGAATAATTATATGATCATCAGATTATTGCTCAGTAATAAAATATCTGTCAACACTTTTTGAGCCTCTTAATTATGGATCCTGAAAAGGACTCTCTAACTGGGCAATGACTAGAAAGCTTGTACTAATTAGAAGATTTAGTTAGAAAGGTTGAAAGGGAAATTTAGCCTAGTTGAGCGTTGTAGGGCTTTTAAAAAGGGTTGATTGTGTTTTTAGTTGGAAAACAGAAAAAAGACAACATAAAGGAAAGCTTGAAAGGTTTTTTGTGAACCCTAGTTTCCTCCCTTTCTAAGCTTATTCTTTTCCTACTAGAAAGTTCTTTTTCATTGTCCTCTGTTTATTTTGGTTCATATAACTTTTTTTTTTCATTTCCTCTTCATTAGTCAGGAGTACTTCCTAAGATAAAATGTCTGTAATAGTGAGAGCTGCTTAACCTATTTTACCTTAGGTCATACTTAAACATGTGATACAGCATTTCCAGAATATACATCATTTTATGTAGCTTATGTTAAATTTTTTCTTTTTATTTCCACCACTAAGGTCATATTTGCTAAACTAGATTGAAAGTTCTTAGGTCTGTCTTGTCGAAAGCGTCTGCTCAAGCATCTCAGCCACATACTCGGCTGTATTATGACATCTCAGTAAGATGCCTTCAACACTGTACTTCAGGTACTACTCAGTCCGTTTGTGGTAGGGTGAAGCTAACGGATAATACAAATACTTTCTCCCAAGTCCCATAGATTCAGTTCCCCTAGAATGAAAAATGAATTTTCTGAATGTCGCTTTTTTTTCTTTTCGCTAAACTTCAGAGTTTTAACTGCAGAAACCTACACTGACAACAAAAATTGATTTTTCTTTTCCCTTCTTCCTCTCCTTCTGGAGCCCATCCTGGCCATGTCTGTACTTTTACCATGATAACTATGCTAAGAGAAGAATGAGCATCCAAGTACCACACCTATAGTAGACAAGCTAGCTAGATTCTCATTCTATTTCCATCAACAGCTACTGATGACAAAGTTAGTTGCCAATAAGATACATTAGGCTATGAACACCAACCTCCCTTAGCTTTAATATACACTGTCAAATTTGGGCCAGCCTTACCTCCTCAGGCTTTTCTGCTTATAGGAAACTAGTTAATATTTTCCCGGATAAATGCTCTCTGTTTCTGTATCTGTAAGACAAATAAAGAGCCTACTGCCAAATAGCCATTAGACTTGTCAAATTTGCTTTACTTTGTTATCCATGCAAAGTGCTAAACAGAGGACTCCATTCTTAAACACTGCTAGAGTTCACTACTCAAATATTATTTTCAGACCATACTCTTTCCTTCATCACAGGGGATATGGCATTGGAACACGGCTGGTGGAAGACTTTTTGGCTCGATCTTGTGTAAGAAGATGCCATAGTTATTCAGAAATTACAGACATAATTGCCCAGGTAAATGCGTTTTTAGCTCTTTCAAGATGTTTTGAAAATCTTTGATTTGTCCTCAGTTCTGTGGCTTTCTGCTCTGATTGGGTAGGTTTCAGCTGTATTCATTATTAGGTGCTAAGAGATTCTGATTGAAAAGCATTTTATTTCAGCACAGGATTAAGCTACTGTGAACCGAGATAAGTGCTTTTAGGCACTTAAGCGTCTATAGATTTTTCTGACCAAACAGTGTGTGTGGAGTGTGTGCCCCACACGGGAAAATGTTTTGAGGTGGTAAACAGAAAGGGAGTGTAATAAGGGCAACCTCATAACATGATGTCCCAAACCAGTTTCTTTGTATAATCACTTTAGCACACGGAGGAAGTGGTCTTTGGCTGTCTCAGAGAATATTGTTGTGGCCATTTGATTCCCAGAGCAATGTTTCCCCAAGAGAAAAATAAAGCTTCCTGTAAAAGCATGTGCTCTAAGAACTTTCACAGCTCTGATATACCAGAGACAACCTGGAATCTCCTGAGACCAGCTCAGATAACTCAGGTAGGAGATGAGATCGGGAAATGCCTCCTTAGCCAGAATCCCTTTAATCTGCTGGTCTACGGTTATTAACCCAGTGTCGTTCATTTGGGGGAGACCCGGCAAGTATGCATGGGTATCAGATATTTATAATATAAATATTGCCTCCAGATTCTGCCTCCAGATTCTCACAACAGACCTATTAAGTTGGTCTCATTCTTCTTTTCTCTCCTAATCCTTAATATTATTATTTCCAAACTGACTCTTCACATGAGTGGCAATAATCGTTCTACATAGTGCTTTGTGACTCCAAATGCAGTTTTACATATTCTTTGTCTTTTACCCTTACGGTATCCCTGTGAAGTAAGCAGAGTAGGAGTTGTTCCCATTTTCCAGATAAGAAAACTGAGTCCCAGAAAGAATATGATAAAAATTGAGTACTAGTATATATCAAAAAAGTATGCATTCAAAAACATAACCCAAATGAAAGATTTTCCCAATTCTTGTTACCATTACTCTCATTATTTCATTTCATTTCTCATTATTTCATTATTTCATGAATAATGTGGTTGAAATTGAAATCCAGGTCTTCTAGTCTCAGTGTAGTGAGTTTACCACACAACTAAACAGGTTAAAAAATTCTCTTTCCCTATTTGCAGAATATAACTAAAATAATGAAGCAGTAGTTTGAAAAATAAAATAATTTTTCACTAAGCCAAGTTTATGTGCAATGCTAGAAAAATACTAGGTGTTTTAATGGGAAATATTTGAAATATATAAATGTAGATGGTTGTGTTCTGTTTCTGTAAAAATGCCATTGGGGTTTTGATGAAGATTGATTGCATTGAGTTAGTAGATCACTTTGGGTAACATGGACATTTTAACAATATTTAATCTTCCAATCTATGAACATCGGATGTCATTCCATTTGTTTGTGTTTTGTTTAATTTCTTTCATCAATGTTTTGTAGTTTTCATATACAAGTCTTTCACCTTCTTGTTTAAGTTTATTCCTCGGTATTTTTATCCTTTTTCACTCCTATTGTGAATAGGATTGTTTTCTTAATTTCCTTTCTGGATAGTGTGTTGTTAGTAAATAGAAACACCACTGATTTTGTATCCTGCAACTTTCCTGAAATCACTTCTTAGTTCTAACAGGTTTTTTTGTGTGGAGTATTTAGGGGTTTCCCACATATAAGATTGTATCATCTGTAAAAGAGAAATAATTTTACTTTTTTTCTTTCCAATTTATATTCCTTTTATTTGTTTTTCTTGACTAACTATACTCTAGCTAAGACTTCTAGTACCATGTTGAGTATAAACAGTGAGAGGAAGCATCCTTCTTGTTCTTGATCTTAAAGAAAAAGTTTTCCATTTTTTACCATTGAGCATGGCAATGGGGAAAGGATTGTCTTTTCAATAAATGGTGCTGGGAAAACTGGTTGTCCACATACAAAAGGAATAGAATTAGACCTTTACACCATACACAAAAATGAACTCAAATGGATTAAAATGTAAACATAAGACCCAAAACTGTAAAATTCCCAGAACAGGGGCACCTGGGTGGCTCAGTTAGTTAAGCATCCGACTCTTGGTTTCAGCTCAGGTCATAATCTTGGAGACACATACACACGTTTTGGTGAAGATGTGGAGAGACTAGAACCCTTGCACACTGTTGGTAGGAATTCAAAATGGTACATCCACTATGGAAAACGGTTTGAAAGTTCATCAAAAAATTAAAAATAGAATTACCATAGGATCTACCAATCCCACTTCTGGGTATTTATCCCAAAAAATTGAAATCAGGATCTTAAAGAAATATTAACACACTATATTCATTGTAGCACTATGCACAATAGCCAAGATGTGGAAACAACCTAAAAGGCAACTGAAAGATGAATAAAGAAAATGTAGTATATACATACAATGACATACTTTAAAAAAAGGGGGACATTCTGTAATGTGAAACAACGTGGTTGAACCCAGACACAGAAAGATAAATACTGCATGATTCCACCTAGATGAGGTATCTAAAATAATTAAATTCATAGAATCAAAGAGGGGACGGATGGCTTCGGGTGGAGGAAATGGGCAGTTATTAACCAATGAGCATAAGGTTCCAGTCAAACAAGATGAATGAGCTTTAGAGGTCTGTGTACAACATAGTACCAGTCATCACCAATAACATATTATACACCTGTAAATGTGTTAAAAGGGTAGATCTCATGTTAAGTGTTCTGATTCCAATTTTTAAAAAATTTTAAAAGAAACAGGTCTGTTTGATGTGAAACTAAGAACATTCGCTTTCCAAATATCTCTCCTCTAAACTTTTTACATCTTTTTTTATTTTTCTTATGTCATCGAAATTCTGATCTGCTCCTCCTGTCCTCAACAAACTGGGAAGAAATCCACTTCTACTCCTTTGCGAGATTCCTTCTTGCAATGAAGAGAATATTTTGTCACTCTTACCCTTCTCTTGTGCAGAGGGGTTGTCTCTTGGTCTTTGCACTTCCCTTCAAAGTCCCGATTTCCTCCCTCTTAATCATTTTCCCTTCTCGAGCAAAATGTTCTTTTACATGTGGGAATGATGTCACCCAGCTCAGAAGCATTTTAACACAGGGGAAGGGGCAGACCTTAGTTACATATTCACCCACTGATGTTTTGCTTATAATTGGCAGTTTTCATTAGAAGGTCCGGCCTTCAGCAGCATTATCTCATTCATCCTTGTAAACTCTCCTGAGAGGAGGCAGGTGTCAAATGTTAGAGTCAATTTTACGGGGGCATGGAGCAAGGTCAGAGGAAATTCACCGTTCTCACATGCTGCCCATGGAACATAGTAGGGTCAAGAATAGAACCCAAACCTTGTGACTTTTGTTTGGCTGCCGCCTCAGACCGTGCCCTCATACAGAACACAGCCATCATCCTTGTGTGGCTGCACTTCGAATGGCTTTGGGCCTCAGATTGCGCCATCTAATGGTAAAGAGAAATCCCATGACAGAGACCAAATCTGCTCAAAAAAAGTCTGTAATCAGGCCTTATATTTCATATAAAAAAGAGATGACAGGCTAATTCTAAAGTCATATTCCTGCAACATTAAAATATATCCATTTTTAAAATATAATTTTATCATATACAAGTCTGCTTTTGTGTTGATTGCCTCAAAGTACTTCAAATTTTAAATAAGATGTATAATTTATAAAGATTGTCAGCAGCATTATAACATGATGTTAAAAAACTATTAGGAATACAGCGCCTTTCTTTAGGAAAGCTCAAAGTAATTGCCACCTATTAATTTTTTCCCTTTCAAGAGTCTTGTGAGGCCATCATTAGCCTCATTTTACTGATGACATAATTGAGTCTTAGGATGATGTCACCACAGTTACATAGTTACATAGTCAAAAAAGCCAGCTGAGAATTTAATTTTTCTGATCGTATTCCACTGTTTTTCCCAAAAGTAATTGTTTCTTTAAAATGTACCTGTGGGGGGACGCCTGGGTGGCTCAGATGGTTAAGCATCTGCCTTCGGCTCAGGTCATGATCCCAGGGTCCTGGGATCGAGCCCCACATGGGGCTCTGTGCTCAGCAGGGAGCCTGCTTCTCTCTCTCCCTCTGCCTGGCTGTCTGCCTACTTGTGATCTCTCTCTCTGTCAAATAAATAAAATAAAATAAATTTTTAAAAAAATGTACCTGTGGGGGCGCTTGGGGGCTTAGTCGGTTAAGCGACTGCTTTCTGCTCAGATCGTGATCCTGGGGTTCTGGGGTCGAGCCCCACATCAAGTTCCCTGTTCATCGGGGAGCCTGCTTCTCCCTCTGCTGTTCCCCCTACTTGTGTGCTCTCTCTGTGTCAAATAAATAAATAAGATCTTAAAAAGGAGATATTAAAATTTATCTTTGAGGATTTTCTCCTGTTATGACTACTGTTCTGAGAAAACTGAAAATGTGGAATTTGCAGTGGAGTCAACATAGCTGCTTTTAGTTGTAGTAATGAAACACTGGAGAGTTTAACTATAATCTAACAGGCATAGATCCTTCAGTTTATTATAAAAGCAAGTTGAAAATACCTCACTCTGGTCTCAGGTCTAAAACCCACTTCCTTAGTTACACAAAAATATATTTATGGTTTCCAAACACATCCATGACAAACGTTTTATTATTAAGAGAAGCTAATTAGAGATAAACTTAATCCTTTTAAAGTCAAGATGATCATAAAGGGTAGGCTTGACAAGAGATATTATAACATCGCCTTTTAAAAGCAATTTAAACACAAGAAGCTCTGATCCTCATCCGTTGCAAAGTGATAATCTAACCAAATCCAGTGTAGTCGAGATTAAGGCAAGAGTCCACATCCTACTCAGCCACATTCCCAATGCTTGACCCTGAGCAAGTCATGCAGCCTGTCGGAACCTCAGCTTCCCTATCTGTCAGGGGGGACCTCCTTCAGCTGCAGTTTTTCTGATTTTCAGGCTCTGCTTTCCCTAGGCAAAATCTGGACATGGAACTATAATCCTAAAGAGCTGAGTGTGATGGGTGTAGTTTCCAAAGCCTCCCTCAGAGCATCCATACCGTCTAGTTATTGGTGCTGTTTACAGCTGCTTGGCTTAGCACAAATTCTGTCATCAAAGCTGGGAAAGGTTTTTACTATCAGGTCAATGTCATCATGATGTCATTATAAGGATTAGAAGGAATGTGTAATTTTTCAGTATAAACATCACATCTGGGGTGTTGCCACAGTAAGATGAAATTTTTAGAGAAAAATATATGATATATAAAAAATATAAAAAGACTTGTGAAACTCGAAATTCCGATCTTTAGGTTAAAAAAATTGGACCCCAATATATTATCCCTGGAAATTCTGAAAAGCAAAAATTCAATCTTTTCCTTTTAATAGTATAAACTGAAATTTTATCTTAATTATATAATGAGAGCAATGATTTTTTTTTTGGTGAGTGATATAAAATCAATGAAATAATTGAAAGGTATTCATAGGAGGCAATATAAGTAAGGATGCCTAAAGCAGGGAGGAAATCTAAATGGTGAATGTCAGAAGCATAAACTCGAGGGCAGAAGATTTAGGAATATAATCCAGAGAGGAACTTGAATGGCAGAGGGGTTATTTTTTAACTGGATGACCATTTTTATTTCAGTAAATTGGTCCATTTAAGATTAGAGTTGAGGCTACACAGAAGGATTCCAGCAAATCATACTGGTCTTATTTCTTTTATCTTGCTTCTGATCTGAATGCACAAAACTACCATGGCTGGATTGATACAAGTAATTCACATATTTTGAAGCCTAAAACTCCTGAGTCATTTCAGAATGGTGGCAGCTGCACAGCCATAGAATTACAATCTCCGATACAGATTTGTACTCAGAAGCACTGACTTCATGCTTCTGCAAGGACATCCGAATCTGACTTTATTAGACATTTTCAGAGGGGTGTGCCATGGCTTGGAAGGTTGATCAGTGAGGACCCCATTAAGGGACAGAAACCACACAATCATTTCAATCAAGAAGGTTTAATAGAAAGCATTATTAACTATTTATATGGGACTAGCTACTAAGAAAGGGAGAAAAGTGCTAAGGAATATCCTAGTGCTGAGAGAAAATACCCAAAGAAGAACCACAGTTTGAAGAGGGACCCTCTTTCCACGGCTGGGGTTCAAACGTCTTTGGAGACATGTGATTGCAGCCCATGGATGCTGGAAAAGGTCTCTGGGTTGTCAGGCTGAGATAGGTGGGTACGGAATTATGGATCCAAACTGGTAAACAGCAACCCCCCACAGGGGTATAAGTGGGCTAAGGCTGGTAGTGAGGGAACCACGGGAAGGGAGCCAGAACTCGGAAGGGAGTGACGCTGGGTGCCCCATGCCCGGCCAGTCACCATTTCCAGCAGGAGTAAGCAAAGAAAAGGCACCCCAGGGCCAGGAAGAGAAGTCTGTCCTCCTGCTGTAACCACAGAACCTTCTACTGCCAAAGGAGAAATGTTTGCAAGATCTACATCCAGTCTCGCAAGCAAGGCAATGAAGAGTAGGTTTGGAGCTGAGAGGCCATCATCGATCGGACAACCAGCACAGAAGGCCTGAGTCGGTGTGATCGTCCCATACATGTCCATGGCCATTTTTTGACTTTGGCGGTCTCGTGTTTGACCCTATCCAAACTGCTGGCCCACACAGGAACTATTCTCACCTCTCAGGTAGCTCAAGCTGCCTGGGGAAGGGCGATGAGATGAAGGAAGCTGCATTCTTCTCCTAGCAGGGTGGCGTCAACTTCCTGCAAATGAAGATGCCAAACAGGCCAAAGAGCACACTTTTTTAATCTGCAAACTTCTGAAATAAAAACTTTTTTTTTTTTTATTTGACGGAAAGAGACACAGTGAGAGAGGGAACACAAGCAGGGGGAGTGGGAGAGGGAGAAGAAGGCTTCCCGCAGAGCAGGGAGCCCAATGTGGGGCTCGATCCCAGGACCCTGGGATCATGACCTGAGCCAAAGGCAGACGCTTAATGACTGAGCCACCCAGGTGCCCCTGAAATAAGAACTTTCTGTTAAACGCTGACATTTATTAAATCCAACCACTGCCTCTTTACGGATTTCTCTATAACCAAATCTGTTCTCTCTCCCCATGACTATTAAATCTCCTCTATTTTCTTACTGTTCCAAGTGCCATTAAGTGACATTAGGGGCCACGAACCTCAGAACAGGACTGGCTAATAACCTGTGCTCTCTTCCCTGGAAGTCCAAAGGAAGGCACCATGGTACGTTCGCACCTAAGCGGCCGCCCAGTGAAAGGTAGAGTGGGCTTAGATTCACCATCTGGGGGAGGGGCTCCTAAGCTTGAAATGGACCAGGTCCGTTTTCTGAAATGTGTGGAAGGGTGAAACAGTGTTCTTTGTAGGAGGCAGGAGTTGCCCTCACGATGATTAAGCAAACATGACCGAACAACTTTGGAAACATAAGGGAACCCATGATTATTACCCTTACTGAGAACATTTTTATTGTGAAAAAAAAGAGCAACGTGAGTCTGCATTTTAGCTTAATGTGTTTGTCTGTGAAACAGCATTTTACTGGAGTTTGTGCCTGCTGATCTTCCAAAAATTTGCGGTTGACCAGCTTTTTTTTTTTTTTGTATGTATTTCTGTTCTCCATCTAACTACAGCCAAAATATTGTACAAAGAATGGAAATAATATAGAATTTCTTGAGTTACTTTGATTTGACACCGAAGTGAATTTATCTTTCATTTCTGGGAAGTTTCATTGCCCTGTCCCGTCTGTAAGTTTTTCAAAGGGAAGGATAATTTCAAACATTCTTGGGGTTTGGCCCACAGTGCCATGGCAAACCAGTACATTGTAGACATTCATTAAAAACTGTCGGAGTGAATTTGGAAAATATTTGTAGATCTTTTCCCTCAAGTACACACTGTTGATCCTCCTCTTCTGTCCGGGAGAGGGCAGTGGTCCACATTCATCTCCAATTTAAAGCCTGCCTACCCCTCCCTCCCTGGCTCCCGCCACCTGCAGAAGCTCTCTTATTTCAAGCAGTATTTACTACATTGGAAATCCAAAAGTGTCTGGTGGCTCACAGTAGCTGATCTGCAATAACACAGTTTGAACTGAAATAGGATCCTGGACAGGAAAAGAGCTGATTCTCATTAAATAATGGACAGTGAACTCATCTTGATAATTTTATTGGAACATTCAGGGGTTTTTTTCACCACTATTTATATGAGTGTAGAAAGTTTCAGGAGAAGAGGGAAATTCGGTCTTGCTACACCGGGGTCAATTGCGATTACAAAATGCAAGCATTAAATAGGTAATCAAGTCATTAGCTATTACATTTCACTGAACTTACTCAACAGGCCTCTATCACTTCCAGTTTATTATAAGGGCAAATAAGAAAATACAATTATACCTTTCTCTAGCCCAGGAGCCAAAAAAAATCTCCTTAGTTGCACAAAAATGTATTTCATACTTTCTAAACCCATGTACAGTTAAGATTTCATTATTAACAGAAGCTAATTAAAGATAAAATTGATCAATTAAATAAATCCATTTCCATTTTTTTAAGAAAATATTTGAAATATTTTTTTTAGAAAATATTTGACCCCACCCACCCACTCAAAAATTCATCATGGAGCCAAATTGTGTTGGGTAGACTCCTTTACGCTGCTGGCTGGTGGGTTATGTTAGGTGATAGTGGTTGATGGTAAGGATGTTCTGGGACACAAGAGCTAGGCCTCATGGCAGAGCAGAAATCAGGAAATCCCTCAGTCTACCCTGTCATGTCAAGAGCAAGCATCTAAGGTTCCTTGCTTCAGTCCTTGTCATTTTGGTGACTCAACTATCATCTGCTTGTTTTGCTCTTGCAACTCCCTGCTGACATCTTCCTATTCTTTATCTTCTCGCCACACCCATGACTCTGCCGCCTCAGGACTTCTGCTTACTCTCCTTTACTCTCTTCTTTCTGGGTTTCTTTTGTCTTCTGTGACTCTCTGTGTCTCATATTCAAAGTCCCAAAAAGAGCCTCTAACCTGCCCAGTCAATCACTTGCCCTCTGTGGTAGAGCTTCCAAGCCACACGTCTTCTGGCCCATAGCCAAGCTGTGGACTGACTGCCCAGGCTCTCAAGTGCCCATCCTAGTCCATTATCTATGGTCAGAATGGCAGTGGAATGAGACACAGAGCCTGGCCATCACAGGGAGCCCCCCAAGAAGGGGATTTGGGTATGAAAAACATTCTGAGATCTCCCACAACGGGGCAAAGCAATTAGCAAAGAACTTGTTCTTCCTGTCTAGGAAATTATTTCTGAGTCTTCTTTACTTATGAATCCTCCACTCATGTTATTTGTCTTACTGATGCTGGAGTGTGTTTTCCTTTGTTCCAGAGGCTAGAATTCCTGTGGAGAAGAGTGTAGCAGGCTCCACATAGCATGTTAAGTATAAGGTATTGAAATCAAAAGAATTGGCCTTACTATGTGTTTTGCAGGTAATAATCAAGTAAGAAAACTTAAAAAAAAAAAAAAAATGCTTCCTCTGGGAAGCAATCCAAGCCAAACCACATTATTTGTTGGAAATAAATATTTTAGCCCACTAGCTAAGGGTGGGGCAGACATTTCTCAGAACGGTAAACTCGGAGGGATGTTTCCATGGGAGGGAGATAGTCAGATTCTCCTGAGAAAAATTATGTTGTGCTACAACAGGCAGTACTGGGTTTTCTTTTGAATTTCTTATAAAGAAACCAATCATAACGGTTTGTTCTGGTCCTCTAATCCCATGGATTTTTTGCTTTTGTTTCTTTTTCTAAATCTTTTTCAATCCCTTCTCTTGGCCTTCTCTGTTTTTTCAGAGAATGTTACCAGAGATGACCTGATTTTTTTATGTGAATAGGAAAACTGCCCAGGTGAAATGAACCTGAGCCAGGCCTTTCAAGACAGAGACATCAGCGTATCTTAGGTTTTTTTCTTTCTCTTAAAAACAAAACAAACAGGTTTTGTTCCTTATGTTCCTGTATTTTACTTTCCCTCCTTTCTTTTTTTATTTTTTTTAAAGATTTATTTTAGAAAGAGAGAGTGTGCATGGAGGGAGGGGGCTGCAGAGAGAGAGAGAGAATCCCAAGCAGACTCCCTGCTGAGCGTGGAACTTGATGCAAGGGTCCATCTCACGACCCTGACATCGTGACCTGAGCCGAAAATCAAGAGGCAGACACTTAACAAACTGAGCCACTCAGGTGTCCCTCCTTTCTTTTTTTCTGATTATATTTGTCTTCCTTCATTTTCTAAATAATGTACATGTTTAAAAGGAATAATTTTCCTAAATGGCATCATATTTCACAATTCTGCTTGTAAACTTAAGTGTAATGCGCCCAGCACAATGCACGACACTTGAATTGTGTCCACATCCTAATTCTATGCACAAAATTGGGAGACCTTTTTCTGCCCTTTTTTTAACTAGGATGAAGATTTAAATCTCAATTCTAAAGTTACCTCCATGCCGACCCCCCTACCTCCCTCATTCTACCCCCACCCACCCACCCATCCACACACACACTCTCCTCCTCCTCACACACAATTTACTTGAAGGGATAGACTAAGAAATGCAGCCTGAATGGCATAGAATAGAGGGAAACCTGGAACCTTTTTATCACTAGGCAACCCCTGCTCTTTGTTAAAATCTCCCCCTGAGGGTGGAGGTCTGGTCTTTGTTGATGATCCTCTCAGAAGGTGACTAATCTCATCAGGGCTGGGAGCATCTCACTGCCCCTGCCCCACCGTCAGCATCACCAGATGATAGCCCTGGCTCAGCCTTCTGCCTTCCAGGACACAGAGGAGGCTCTGTGCTCCCCACACAGATGCTAATGGAGGGAAACTTCCACTCAGGCAATCCAGATAATTCTGGGTGAGAAGCGGGGAGAGGGTACAGGGTGGTTAATCACTTCACCTACATAGATAGCCAACAGTTGTATCTGTTAGTTCAAAGATCCACCCCCTCCCCCGACACACACACACCACCATCCTAAAACATTTAGGTGTCTTGCCACTGTTTTGTACTAGAATAATCTGTAAATGGATGTTTGAGAATGTGGCCATTATTGTATGTGCCTCCCACCCCCACCCAGAAGATTGAAGTGGGAAATTGAGGTATTAGAACAGTAGGGTCCTCAGAGTCTAGGTGGGATTTGGGAGCCAGGCAGTCCTCACCATGTGACCTGTGTGGGGAGCTGAATGGGTGGGGAGAAAACCAGTGAAAGGCTCAGCCATTAATCCAAAGGTCTGGAGGGAAGTGGTGCGTGAATGTTCACAGGTGATGGGGTGCAACTGGAAACCAGGTCACAGACAGCTCTGCTCCCCCCGCCCCCACCCTGCCCTGCGGTGCGGATGGGGCTGGATCCCAGGGGGAGGTCACTGTGGGGCCTCGCCCTCAATGCCCTCCTAGGATTACACTTCCTTTCTTCCCTCCCCCAACAATGGAAGCTAATCAGATTAAGCCTAGACAGTACATCTTCTTTTGCTATTAATTACTATTTTCCAAAGGCTAACTCACAATGTAGTGTTAGGGGGCCTATTGAATTGCTTTATCTTTTCTACTTTTTCCAACAGATGATATTAAAATAAGTGAGAGCCCTTGATAAACAGGGTTGAATTCCATGGAAGTCACAGCCCAGTGCCACACAGCATTCCAGAGAAGGCTGGCCACACAGCAAGCTGAATGTCAGGCCATTTTCTGATTTAGTAACATATTTGAGCAGGGAAGAAGGGAGTGGAAAAAATTAAATGGAAAGAAAAACCTTTATAGTCATAAAGTTCTCCATATTTAAAAAATGATGAATATTAACAGCAAAAGGAACTCATCGAGTATTTTGAGAAATCTTTCTATTGGGGCCAGAAGTATAGCAGATGGATTATTAAAAATAAGACACTTGTTTAAAGGAGTATAACCGTTTAGGCTTAATTCCCCCCTCCGAGTAGGCAAGAGTTTCCTTACATAAACACCCACACATACTTGACCTATTCCCCTTTGTACCTCTGGGAGGGGTGAGAGAAGAAAAGCGTAGGAAGATTTCTTTTGTGGAAAAGCATGTGTGCATAGCTACAAGGTCTGGGGAGTCTGTGGACTGCTTAGGCCCAAGCCAGCAGACCACATCAGTTACTCACGGCAGAGTTCCAGAATGAAAGCAAGGCACCTGCAGGAACATTACCCATAAGCTCTTACTGTGACAACACTTGTGTAATATTATTTTTCCTTTAGTCACAGAGAAGTGTCTCTTAAGGCTCAATTGGTCAGTAAATTCTGCGAGTTATAGCCCCCCCCTTACCTACAAATGTCCATCTTCCAGTTTTCTGTGTATGATCAGGTCTCACAAGACATCTGGCTTTATCTAGCGTCTTATCTCCTTGGCACTTGTCACCAAAGATGCCCCAGGTGAGAGTCTTCAATGTTCCAGATATGTCAGCACATGAAAATCAAGGCTGCCCTAACTTTCCGTTGGAGAGTCTCAGTTTTATTTCTGTGTCTTAACTCATTTGGATGAGATTCATGAAAGCCTGACTTATGAAACAAACTCGAGTGTGTGCATTGAAAATAGCAATAGGGTTGGGACCATTTCGTCACTGTGACCATTTACAAAGAAATTCCTTCCCAGGAGATGAAAACGGCCGAAGGAATACTCTGGGGGAACCAAACCCCAAAGGCTGAAGCAAGGTCCGACTGGGCCTAAGGGTTCAGAGACACATCAGGAAGACAGCCACACTCTGGGGCCTCCGTGCTCAGTATTCTTAGTGCATGTCAGAAGCAAGATTTTGTTCAGACTTGCCCTGACCTCTCCGTGATGCTGATGCTCCAGGGTAATGGTTCTCAATTCTTATTGCTCCACAGAATCACCTAAAGCTTTAAAAAAAAAAAAAAAAAAAAAATCCAGATGCCCAGGCCCTACTTTTACAATTGAGTGACGGTCTCTGGAAATAAGATACTTCCCAAATGATCTTCATGGGCCTCCTCTGCTTTAAAGCAAGAGTTTGCAAACTGTGTTCCTTAGTTGGTGTTGTAGGGTGATTGCTGGAAAGGCAGGGGGCGGTATGTGAGGGCTGCCTCTCCTCCAGATCCTCAGTCCCAATTCTTCCAGAGTGACCTCTCCTTTTATCTCTTTTACGTGTTTCAAATAAAATAAAATATCATTGGAAAGAAAGTGGATAGTCTTGACTGAAACAAAGCCCAACCCAGCAGTGGTTGCGGTGACTAGCTTATCTCTTGGGAAGGAGGTAGGAAGAGAAGCTGGGTCTTCTAGGACATTCACTCCAAAGAAGATAGAAAATCATCAAACACTGGTTTGTGACTATATGTTTCTTTAACTGCTTATTTCCTATACAGGGTCAGTGAGACCCACTCATAGTTAGCGAGGTGTTTAAGGAAGCAAACTTTTTTAAAACACTAATTACTATCCCTCATGTTTCCTTCCATGATTCAAATACCAAAAAAAACCCCTGAGAGAAAGAATCTTGTTCTGTTGATACCATCAGCAATCATTATTAATGCAGACGTACATCTGTCCATGTTAAAATCTAGGAATAATGGGCGCCTGGGTGGCTCAGTTGGTTAAGCGACTGCCTTCGGCTCAGGTCATGATCCTGGAGTCCCGGGATCGAGTCCCGCATCGGGCTCCCTGCTCGGCAGGGAGTCTGCTTCTCCCTCTGACCCTCCCCTCTCTCATGTGCTCTCTCTCATTCTCTCTCTCTCAAATAAATAAATAAAATCTTTAAAAAAAAAAAAAAGAAAATCTAGGAATAAAATGCTGTTATAGTGCAACTAGTAACTGTTTCATGGGTTATGTATTCTGCCCAGAGATGTATATATTTTGTGGTATCACTCTTAAACAGAATTACTCATATCACCGGAGGTCATACTTTTCTTACTTAATCTTATTCCTGGAGATGATCTAGAGAATGTGATTAGATAAAATAATTAATTCATTTCCCCCATTTTCATCTCAGTTTTCATTATAATTTAAAACTTTTAAAGATTTTTCTCTGGCATGGGTGCGGCTGTAGGGTCAGGAAATCTGAAACTGTAAAAAGATGGCTAGTCATACGGACAGACAGAAAGATGAGCTCATTTTTATCGAAGGAAATAGTAGGAAGTTGACCTTATTGATACAGGGAACTAGCAGCATGGTTTGGGTATAGCTATCCCAAATAATTTAGAAACCCAAAGTGGAAGAGCTGTGCCGAATGGGAAGGAGGCCAGGAACCTCCGAGCTAGACATGAATTCCCAGGAGTACACCAAGAAGCCCATTGATGGAATTCAGGTGCTACTGGCTGTAAGATTTAGGACGATAGAGCTGAAATTCGGAGATGGATTAATCCAACATTCTGATTTTACCAATGAGAAAACATGCTTTTAAAGGTTAAATAATTACTTGAGAATACACCAACATGAGACAGCATTTCTGTGGTAGAAGTAGAGATCAGACAAATCCAGGTTCAAATTTAAGCTCTATTCTCTTACCAGTGGCTTAACCTTGACCTTTTTGAACTTCAGTGTTCTTCATAAAAATAGAAACAGTAATCCCTCCTCCCCCCTGAGTACGCTTGGGAAATTTTAAATATAAACCATATGTAAAGTATCCATCGCATAATAGGTTGTCAATAAACATTAATTCTGCCTTCCCTCCTTGGTGGAAGAACAAAATTTAGAATACCATCTCTCTTACAGCTGCACAAGTGTTCTTTTTGCGTAACTCAACCTTAACCAACTGAACAGTGGAAATATTATTTGAGGGGCGCCTGGGAGGCTCAGTCTGGTAAGTGTCTGCCTTCGACTCAGGTCATGATCTCAGGGTCCTGGGATCGAGCTCAGAACTAGTGGCTAGTCTGCTTCTCCCTCTCCCTCTGCCCCTACCCCCCACCCCCACTTGTGCTCTCTTGCACCCTTGCTCTCAAATAAATAATAAATTTTTTTTAAAAAAGATGTGAAAATACAGGCAAAAACATGATGTTAGAAATAAATCAGGATGGCACTGGATTTTTCCTCAGTAACATCCAGCAACAAAGGAAAACAGAGTAAACACTCAAGTAGAGAAAGTGTGAACCAGCTCAGCAGTCCTTCAAGTAGAGAAGAGGCCAATCTTGTTTCATCTTGTTTCATGTGAAAATATAGGCAAAAACATCATGTTAGAAATAAATTAGGATGCCACTGGATTTTTCCTCAGTAACAACCGGTAACAAAAGAAAACAGAGTTAACACTTAAAATACGCTCAAGTAGAGAAAGTGTGAACCAGCTAAACAGTCCTTGTTTCATCTTTCAGCTACCCCCCTTTTTCTGTGCTGAAATATTTTATTTTTAAAAATATTTTTTGGGGCGCCTGGGTGGCTCAGTTGGTTAAGCGACTGCCTTCGGCTCAGGTCGTGATCCTGGAGTCCCGGGATCCAGTCCCACATTGGGCTCCCTGCTCAGCGGGTGGTCTGCTTCTCCCTCTGACCCTCTTCCCTCTCGTGCTCTCTCTCATTCTCTCTCTCTCAAATAAATAAATAAAATCTTTAAAATAAAAAATAAATAAAAATATTTTTTTTTATTTATCTGAGAGAGAGAGATCACAAGTAGGGGGGGCAAGCAGGAGGGGCAAAGGGAGAAGCAGACTTCCCGCTGAGCGGAAGCCTGACGCAGGGCTCGATCCCAGGACCCTGAGATCATGACCTGAGCCTCAGGCAGCCACTTAACTGACTCAGCCACCCAGCTGAGCTGAGTTTTCAGCTGAGCTGAATTTTAAAGAAAATTCTTTTTTTTTTTTAAAGATTTTATTTATTTATTTGAGAGAGAGAGAGATTGAGAGAATGAGTGGGAGGAGGAGCAGAGGGAGAAGCAGACTCCCTGCAGAGCAGGGAGCCCAGCATGGGACTTGATCCCGGGACCCTGAGATCATGACCTGAGCCGAAGGCAGACACCTAACCAACTGAGACACCCAGGTGCCCTTAAAGAAAATCCTAAAAGTTATGTTAACTTGTACAGAGACATTTCAATATGCATCTGTAACTGGTAAGGACTTTTTAAAAAATATAAAACCATCATGCTATCATTATACATAACATGGTATGTATTTTACATACATGTGTTTAATCTATAATATTAATATAAATAATTCCCTGAAATCATCTACTACCCATTTAATACTCATTCATATTTCCCTAAATATCGCAAAGATATCCTGTTATAGTTGGCTGTTTGAAAAAGGTTACACATACAGCTCATATGTTGCTTCTGGCTGTAATGCCTCTTTTTTCTCTTTTCCCCCCCTTTTTTCGTTCCATTGGTCTGTAGAAACTGTGTCATGAGTCAAATAGAATGTCCTGTTTTGTCGATTTGCTTGGTTGCTTCCTCATTAACTGGTTTTCTTTGGCCTGTTTTTCCTATAAAGTAGTAATTGGATCTAAATACTTGATTAGATTCAGACTAGATTTTTCAGGAAACAACATCTGGCAGATGATCCTGTGGACTTACTCTTGCACTGTGCAGCACAAGGAGGCGCAGGATCGCTGGCTGTCCCACTGCCGGCGACGCCAAGGAACATGAGTGGCTTCCAGTGCCATGGTCCTCATCCCACCGCGCTTTCCCCTAGGGGTTTAGAATTCGTTATTCCTGGTGTAGATCCGTTATGTCCTGAGGGGTAGCAAAATGGTTATTTTCTAATTCTGAAGAGCTCTGCAGAGAATAAAATCATAATATGCATAAAGAAATAGCTCTCGGGCGCCTGGGTGGCTCAGTTGGTTAAGCGACTGCCTTTGGCTCAGGTCATGATCCTGGAGTCCCGGGATCGAGTCCCGCATCGGGCTCCCTGCTCGGCAGGGAGTCTGCTTCTCCCTCTGACCCTCCCCCCTCTCATGTGCTCTCTCTCTCTCTCTCTCAAATAAATAAATAAATAAAATCTTAAAAAAAAAAAAAAAGAAATAGCTCTTGCATGTATTCAACTAAGCACAACTTAGAAGATATCATGGGAAAAAGAAACCATTGACTACAGTAGAAAAGAAGAATGCCTAGAAATACAGGAAACTTACAAAACTTGTGTGAGGAAACCTTTAAAATATTTCTCAAGGATGAAGGGTAGCTTTGAATAAATGGAAAAGAAATGGAAAGGCATCCCATGTTCCCAGACAGGTTGATAACAACATAACCGAGGTGTCTAACTCAGTGGCTCTGGGGTGGGGCCCGAGTTGTGAATCTCTTCAAGCCTGCCTTCCCCAGCATGGCCTGCTTTGTGCTTTTAGCAGTTCTCAAGGTGTGATCTCTGGACCAAGAGCATGAGCACCCCCTGAGAACTTGGTTACAAATGCAGATGCTCTTGCCTCACCCCACACCTACCAAATCAGACACTCTGGTCTCAGCAGTCTCCATGTTCACAAGCCCTCTGGAGGATTTTGACATGAGCTGAAAGTTTGAGAACCACTACCCTAGTGCTTCTAAAATTTAAGTTGTGGGGGGCGCCTGGGTGGCTCAGTCGTTAGGCATCTGCCTTCGGCTCAAGTTATGATCCCGGGGTCCTGGGATCAAGCCCCGCATCGGGCTCGGCGGGAAGCCTGCTTCTCCCTCTCCCACTCCCCCTGCTTGTGTTCCCTCTCTCGCTGTCTCTCTCTCTGTCAAATAAATAAATAAAAATCTTTAAAAAAAAAAATTTAAGTTGTGAAGAAATCACCTAAGGTCCTGTCAAATTGAAGATTTGATTCAACAGGTCTGGGATGGGGTCTGATTCTGCATTGTTAATAAACTCCCTCACGATGCTGATGGTCTGAAGACAACACTTTGAGGAGCAAGACTAGAAGAACAGTCTGTTTCTAGTTTACTCAAGGCCAACCTATCTTTGTACCCTCTGCTCCCATTTTGTTCTAGGTATTAATGACAAATCATATGTTACTTCTCTCAGTACTATGTTTATATTAAACAGAATTTAACCCACAGAAGTGTGTTCCTCTCAAAACAAATTTAGCCAGAAATAATTGCAAATTAATCTCAGGATTTGGTGGAGCAGTTTTGGGGAGACACTTATTCAGCATCTATTAAATTGTGCCATTGAGGATATACTGATAAATGGAATCTAGAGGAACAACTTAAGGAAATTTATGCATGAAGAGAATCTTTGTGTAAATCTATGTCTAAACCCAATTCGCCTCTACTTGCTCTCCCTTAATAAATTCTGATTTTCCTGTATTAGGTTTAGGCTACCTATTGCTTCATAGTCCCCCCAAATTTGGCGGTTTAAAGCAACAAACATTTATTTAAGCTCATGATTTTCTGGGTCAGGGATTTAGGCAAGATGCAGTAGGGAGTGCCCTATGATGTCTGCGGCCTCAGAAGGGGTGGCTCAAAAGTCTGGATGGCTGGGAAGTCTTCACTAGGACCATAGACCTGAGGTCTTTGTTCTGGCTGTTGGTTGGGTTCCCTGGTTCTTCTCCATGTCATGTCTGCTCAGGCTGTCTGGAATAGCTTCTTCACTAATGCGTCTGGCACCTAAGCTGGAATGACTGGGACAGCTGGGGCTGACCAGGCTCCTTTCTCTCTCTCTCTCTCTCTATCTCGCTCTCTCTCACTCTCCTGGTTGGCTTGACCTTCTTCAGAGCTTGGAGCTTTCAGGGTAATTGGACTTCTTGTCTGGTGGCTGGCTTCTGCCAGGCTGAGCATTGCCAGAGACAGGGCATAAGCTGCAACACTTACACAACCTGGCGGCACTTCTGCTACGTGCTATTGGTTCATGATTGGTCCTGGTTCATGCTACTGGGGAGAAGGGTAAGACTCCATCTTTCCATTGGAGCACTGAGCTGTATTACCATGGATGGGTTTTATTAAAGTGACACCCAGATGCACCAAAGATGCAGTGAAGTTGGTTTGGTTAGAATCAATGTAAATGGAAAAAAAAAAATGCTAGCTTTTTTTTTTTTTTTTAAAGATTTTATTTATTTGACAGAGAGAGACACAGCGAGAGAGGGAACACAAGCAGGGGGAGTGGGAGAGGGAGAAGCAGGCTTCCCGCAGAGCAGGGAGCCCGATGCGGGACTCGATCCCAGGACCCCGGGACCATGACCTGAGCCGAAGGCAGTCGCTTAACCAACTGAGCCACCCAGGCGCCCAAAAAAATGCTAGCTTTAAGAGCTTCTTTGAGAGACTGAAGAGAGCCTGTGGTTAGCATTTCTTCCTCACTGAGCCTTCAGTGATCTCACCTGGGTAACTTGAATCTGTGTCATAGAAATTGGCAAACACTTCAAATCAGGATTTTTTAAAGAGCCAGTTGTTAAATATTAATCACACACCATGTTTAAAATCAAAGTAATATATCAAATATATTGCAAATATATTGCAACTTTACATCCTCCACATTCCACTCTCCCACCTAAACACACACACACACACACACACACACACACACACACACCTGGGCCTGCTCTAAGCTCCCAAGGATATATTCCGGGTTTTAACACATTTAGGGTCCTTTCTTCAATTGGGGATAATGTTCCATGGTCATAAAGGGCTCATTCCCCGGATTCTCCAGCTAGGGGGCTCTTAGTGATATAAGGTGTGAGCCATGGCGTAAAATATAGTGCCTCCTCCTTACACACCAATTCCACTAAAAGATTTAGGGGGAACTTAAATATATACATAAACATATAAATATATACATATGTATGTATATATTTAAATGAACATATATGTTAGTAAATATGTATATATAAACTATACATATATGTCTATATTTAAAGTAATATGGGTATACTACATAATAGAATGCAAAATTTGCATTATTTCTAATAAACATAAAACTGCAAAACAGTTTTACACTAGCTTTGACAGTTTCCCCAAACCCGCAGTCAGGGCTGACTTACCCCTTCAGCACAGTAGGTACTATGCCTGGGGCCCGTGATACTTATAGGGGCTCACGAAAGTGTTTTTAATTTCTTTTAAAATCAGAAGAAAATAAATGAACCTTTGGGTTGAAAAAAATGTTGTTGTGTGTTTTTTTTTTTTAGATTTTATCTATTTATTTGAGAGAGAGAATGAGAGACAGAGAGCACGAGAGGGAAGCGGGTCAGAGGGAGAAGCAGACTCCCTGCTGAGCAGGGAGTCCGATGCGGGACTCGATCCCGGGACTCCAGGATCATGACCTGAGCCGAAGGCAGTCGCTCAACCAACTGAGCCACCCAGGCACCCCGAAAAAAATGTTTTAATATATAATATTAATATATTTGTCTTTATATGAATACAGTCATAAAGCGTGTGTGTATTTTTTTAATGTAGAAAGGGGTCCGTGAAGACAGAAGTGCCTATGGCCCCCAAAGCCATAACATAGCCCTGCCTGTAGGGACATACTTCCAGTGCACAGTGGAAACATGTGAAAAGCTCTGAATTTTAGGCATCGTATCCTTTCGATGTGTTATTCTTGAGAACTGCTGTCTTCAGATTCCAAGGAAACGAAGTCCAAATGGTAGAATTTCCTACGTCCTTGAAAGGCAATAGAATAGATTTGCGAGACAAGCATTTCCTGTGACTGCACTGCAGATCCTGCTGTCTACAGCCCTCTGTTAAGAGGGCCTTGCTTACTCACAAGTCACCGCTGCTGCCCCCAGACGCCTTGACCAATTTTTTTTTTTTTTTTAAGGTTTTATTTATTTGACAGAGAGAAAGACAGCCAGAGAGGGAACACAAGCAGGGGGAGCGGGAGAGGGAGAAGCAGGCTTCCCGCCGGGCAGGGAGCCCGATGTGGGCCTAGATCCCAGGACCCTGGGATCATGACCTGAGCTGAAGGCAGACGCTTAACTGACTGAGCCACCCAGGCGCCCTTGACCAATGTTTACATAGAGGAGCCGAACTTCTTGCATGAGTTTCACGGTCAAACCATAAAATCTTAGACCTTGAAGCCACTGGGGACGCCTGGGTGGCTCAGTCGTTAAGCATCTGCCTTCAGCTCAGGTCATGATCCTGGAATCCTGGGATCGAGCCCCGCGTCATCGTTGGGCTCCCTGCTCAGCGGGGAGCCTGCTTCTCCCTCTCCCTCTCTCCCTTTGCCCTTCTCTCCCCCCGCTCTCTCTCTCTCTCAAATGAATACCTAAAATTTATTTTAAAAAAAAGAACCTGAAGCCACTGAACCCCAACCCCCCATCAGTGGAAGAGCCCCTTTCTCACCATCCTTGACCACTCCCTCGGCATCAGTTTGAGCACATCCTGACACTGCCTGCCCTTGGGAGCTGCAAAGCTGCTTCCCTTTGGGTTCTTGTCTTCAAGGAAATACTGTGAGAAAACCCAGACATAAACTGGTTGCTACGGATGCAGCCGAAATGTCAGAATGAGTGTACCCCTGAACTCCACGAGTCCGTGGTGGTGGATGCACTACACACTGTGGGCAGTACCCACAAGTACCATTGTGGTCTCATCATCCTCGGGGCTCAGTTCCAGACCGTCCTCCACCACCTTATGCAGGGTGCTGTAATGTTGCTGGCTTTGGTGAAAAGAATGGAGCTCGGAAGCCGCCTCCCAGGCTGCAAAGGTGGGCATGGGGAAGACTTCTGGCCTCTTGTTTTCAAAAAAGCATTTCAGGTTTCTCTCACTCAGCTTCTTGGCATACTCCAGGAATGTATTTTCCAACTGCTCCTTCTCCTTTTGTGCGTACGTCTTCCAAAAACTCAGCTGAAGGTAGCTAACTTTAGATCGGCAGCGAGCGTAACATGTGGTGAGCAGAGAGAAGAAAGATGCTGAACAAATCAGGCACCATCCTAGAATCTTAGAAAGAAAGAAACATTGAGGACGTGCAAAAGCAAAGCCACTTCCCAGGGGGCGGAGGTGGTGTTACTGGTAAGTGTATGGCTAAATTAATACCACAGTCATTGCCATGTCTCAGTGGAAATCCTTCATGTTAATTTTTTAACAATACTTTTTTAACAGTCAAAGTAAATGTGGGTTTATCTAATCCCTATCATCCATCCCACCCACCATTGCTGGTATGCAAAGAAATAACCAGAAGGCAGACAAATGGAAAAGAGCAAAAATATAAATTATCCAAGAATCAGGTAAACCAAGCCCTCAAATAGTATTAGTTATTAAAGGAAAGAATTCCGTGCATGAGTGAATGTGATTATCGGAGCAAATGAACATTTTCTCAGCCAAGAGTTTTCAGGCATTGATAAATACATATTCGTGGCTAGTGACTGATTTTTCCATGTTACGTTGTTTGCAGAGAACAACGGACCCTCTCTGAGAAAAATTCCATTACTCATCATCCATCATTAAGTGAGAGAGACATAATAGAATGGGGAAACTGAAGCTAGAAAAATTGAACGGCCGCAGAAAAGCCAAGAAAAAAAAAAAAAAGAGTCATTCTAAACCTTCAGGATAATTGGTTCAGAATTTTGGTAATTAGAAAAAAAAAAATTCCTTTTTGAGTACAAACTGGTTCAACTGGCATTTTTTTTCCCTGAATTTTAAAAGCAGAACTCTAAATAGCTCAACTGGCCTTCTAAACTTTCTTGTTGTTCTTAATTATATTTGTCACAATTAGAATTAATTTCCTATTTGGGCAACTAACAGAGCCCTTTCACAGTTTCTCTTGACATTTTCATTAAATGACTCTTAGTATTTCTCAGCAAATGGGCCTATTTGAAAATAGAAGCAATAATCTGCAAATGAACCCATTCAGACCATAACAGAACTACAAACAAGCCCTGATGCTTTAAACCGGGAGTTCCCACCCTCCGGCTCAGACTATGGTGTCATTGTGAAGGCCTCGGACTCCACATGAATGCCAACTCTGGACTGGCCCTAGGTGGCTTTAAATCTCAACCTTCCCCTCCCTGTGGGTGTTCTCATTTCCTATGGGTGCCTCACTTCCTCAATTGTAAAATGGGGGTTACCCACCTCAGAGGGGAATCTGGGGGGTTAAAATAAGACAATGTAGACATACATACGCCTTCAGGAAGTGTTAGCTAGTATCACATGCTGCTATTTTTCAAACGGATAGATGTTTATGTAAAAGCATTACTGAGCTCATGGTATCTTTCTGACATGATTTGTGAATGAGGCACAGCTCCTATCGTATGAAAGTCCTCATAGTTACCTTGAGTCACTTGTGGTTGGCTACTTCAGATCTTCCTCTTCTCTTCATCGCCTCCCTTCCTCTTTCCACACAGCCGGGCCTCCTCTAGGCCAGTAGGCCATCTCACCTCAGTATCATGAGCCAATTCTGCTTGAGTTACACTATTTGATCAACTACAGACACTTCCTCCCATGTCGCATCCTAGCATCACCTTGCTCTCACCTGAGTGCTGAGCACTGAGCCCTTTTGTTCTTCCCCAATTCATAGTACCCAGAACCTAACTAGACATGGTGGATGCTCCCACCCCAGCCCTCAATATGTTCCATTGTGCATGACTCCACCCACCCCCCCAAACCCTGGCAGTTTTCTCATTAACTTAGAACACTTACTCTGCGTCAGCCCCTGTATGCCCATGTATGTCCATCATCTCTACACCTTCCAGCAACCCCCCAAGGGAGGTGTTATTAGTCCCAACTATGAGGAAACAGGGGCTCGGAGGGGTCAAACCATGAGCTCGGGGTCACAGAGCTGGTAGGTGGTAGAATCAGGATTCAAACCCAAGGCTGGCCAACTCTAAGACCAAGCTCTGGCCACTAGTCCATGCGACTTCCTTAAGAATAGAGAGCCACCTGGCTGGATTTCTTGTTTCTTTGCCCCACCCATGGCTGGGGCACTTTTTCCACCCCCACCCACATACCCAACTATTGATCTGGACTGTTTGTTGCTCCTGAACCACTGTGGTCAGCACCTGCCACTGACACAGCTCTCCTTGTCCACATCCCACACGCATCATCCCCTAGAAATCAGCCCCAGGTCCTTCTCATTCTGCTGTTAAGTAAACAGGTGGTGTGCCCAGGCTAAGCGATGACAGGATATGCATGATTTCCTTATGCCTGTGTCTGGAGAAGAAAAGCTCACAAGTGGTAAGTGTTTGGATCTGGTGCTAACCGAATAGAGTCTGGTGCCTGAGGACATAAATCATAAATCACTCATTGTATCATAACATTCGGAATTAATACTTTCCTTCAACAAAAGGAGGAAGACAGTGGGATCCTGGCATGTTTTCATTAAGGATGTGCTTTATGCATTAAACAAAGGATTTTGTCGGGGGGCATTTTTAGGCTCATCAGTTTATGTAAAAAGTACGGTGTGACTCTACCTCCAACCAGCTTTGGAAAGTATGATTTTACTTATTTATTTTGGGGGGGGAAGTATGATTTTAAAACCAGACTGCCCTGATGTGTTGTCGAAAAGGCAAGTCCTTGTTGAAAAGGTAAAATTATCTTCCTTTCAGTGCCTTTCTTCTGAAACCAATGGCATTCCTGACAAATTGCGAATCTGTTTATCTACTCTGATTAGCTGTTTTGGTTTGGGGATTGTGACCCTACGACTCAGCAGGAGGAATTCAGTCTTTTCCTGAGGTCAGGGCTAGGCTTCACATCTGGAGTTGTGCTCAGGTTCCTGGAAGGATGACAAGCCACTTCCCTGTGTCAGTTAAGTAAAGCTACAGTTCAGCTTCTTTAGCTGTAAAGAGCACAAAGAGCAGAGGACGTAACTTCCCTAGAGAATATGGTCCCTTTTCACTAACGGCTATTTAAAGACTGGTGATGCCCACTTTACCAGGAAATTTTTCTCAATCTTGACAATATTTATACACAGAGAAAACAGTGGCCAGAAATCATTTGAGGGAATCTCTACACTAATTATATTACGTGCCGCTTTGAAAAACATCCGCTCCTTTGGTTCAGCTGAATTTTAATAGATGAATGCTCTCTGCGTGTGTTTTTCTGAGAAACCAGTTTGAAAATAAATAATTGATAGGAGGCAGTAATTTCTAATTACAGCTGTGCCATTAACACTCAATTATGAGTTAGTGTCATGCATTATTTACCAAGTCAACCCAGAGAGATTGTTTTAAAAGCACTTAAGTATTTACATATGCATAACCCAGAGGATATTTTCTTTTCGGAAGTGGAAAAGACAATCCAGTCAGCAATTTTACTGAGCCACCAACCTCTAAAAAAGCTTTTCCTGAGATTGTCTCCACGCTGCATCGTGTTCCAATTTTCCTTTAGTTTCAAAGTGTCCTAGCAGGATGCAGACTCAGCTCTGCCTGAAAGGAGTACCCGAGAGAATCCTTCAAGCTCCTCCTGGGAGAGAAAGACGAGTTTGTCCTTCCTTACCTGAGACTGGGCTTGAAGGGACAGCTTCACTTCTTCATTGTCCGCGGGTGTCATGCTGGTTTTGCCACAAGAGACTTTGTGAAGTTCATCCCGGCACTCTTGGGGCTTGCCCTGGCAAATCAGTCCCACGAGTCTTGAACTTTTGGTCCCACTCATGGCACATTCGTAAAAAGTCCCATTGAGCAGAGCCACAGAAAGCCACATCATCGGAGCCACCAGGGAACTCAGAGTGATCTGACCGAGGACATAGAAAAAGCGGCAACTGTGGCCTTTGGGGAAGATTTTCCTGGGATTCACACAGCAGCCTGTGAAGAGCCTCCAAGACTTGCCGTTCAGGAAGAATCCCAGGATCAGTAACACCCAAGCAGGAGCGAAGAGGAAAACCAGCCCATAGACCACATTCTCGGTGCTGCAGGGACACTTAAAAGCCACCAGGGAAAAGAGACGCTCACTCCCCACGGTCAGCAGAGCCATGAAGCTGTACCCAATAACAGTTTTCTGGTTGAGGAAGAATTTTAAAATCCCCTGAAAAGCATCCATGCTGAAGAGACACCAAGGGAAAAGGCTTTGCCCTTATTTATTGTCTGAGCCGCTGTGGCAGTGGCCGAGGGTGGAGCTCTTTCTTCTTTAGAAACAACAGTACTCCTTCTTCGGACTGAATTCAGCCAGATAAGGAAACAATGTCATTCCCCAGGAATGAGTATTTCCCAACCATGTTCAGATAATGCCTCCTACTGGTGGGTTTTGCGCCAGGGAACCGGGGCCAAAACACTGAGAATCAGAGTAAATTCAAAGTGCACCACTTCTATTTTATATTATTTTCACGCTGCTTGGTTCTCAATCATAGATAGCAATAAGAGTCTAGAAATTTTCCAGCCAGAGGAATCAACGTGAGCAGAAACAGGTTTCAGCCAATTCACTGGGAGCCAAGTCACGTCTCCAAGCCGGGAGTCTCGTGATGGCTTTTCCCTTCCTGCTTAAGACCTGCTACTTTGGCTACTTTGCCTTAAGATCTGAAAGATTCATTTTACATCCTCTTAAACTGGCTAGTGTCAGAGACTTGAGCCAAATTTTAGGATTTGGGCTATTCAAAATTTAGATGGAAAAGTTTAGGGAACATTTGAGTTTTGAATGAAAGACAAAATGAGAAGGGTCCCCGTCGCTTCTTTCCCAGGCGATCATAGCAACCTCTCGATTAGTATCTCTGCCTTTGACCTCAAGCCCACCCCTACCCTCAACCCTAATGATGACAAATATTTTAATTTCTTACCCTCCTGAACAATATTTATTTTTGAAAACGATTTTTCGAGAAATAATGCTTAACTCTGTTTCATAAAGCATATTGTTTTCACAGAAAACTAGTCCCTTAGGATATTCCACAAAAATGAAAGGGTTTAAGACTTATACAGGTCATAGGGTCAGTACATTTCAAAGCTGAGTGTGAACCCAGACTCCCTGACTACAAACTCCACATGCTTAACCATCGTGCTGCACTGACTGGAACAGAGTAATTGGGTGCTCTGCTAATAGATATCTGCTCTAGACCAAGTTTTAGTAGAATTTTTTTTCCCTCTTTATTAGGTTGCCTTTAAGATGTACTTGGGGATTACACCAAGTGTGACCTGTAACAATTCAAGCAGGACTGAATTTTCCCTGATCCTAGACAAGAATCCGCTGGTGGAGTTTGTGGAAGAGCTCCCCGCCGGGCGATCCTCTCTGTGCTACTGCAATTTACTCTGTGGGATTATCAGAGGTGCCCTGGAAATGGTAAAGCACGTATTTCATTTTGCCAGGTGTATTTGTTAGCTAGGGCTGTGTAGCAAATGACCCCCCAAATACAACTGCTTAAAACAGCAAACACTTATTATCTCACACAGTTTCTAAGAATCAGAAATCAAAACAACAAATTCTTACTATCTCACACAGTTTCTAAGAGTCAGAAATCTGCGAAGAGTTTTGCTGAGAGCACTTAGCTCTTGTGACTAGGAGCCTTTCAGAGCTTAATACCGGCACAGTCCCGCCGTTGGTCAGGGCCGCCGTGGTGAAGACTTGACGCAGGCTAGAAAATCCACCTCCAGGCTTACTCACGTGACCTCAGCGCCTGGCTGGTGGCTAGAGGCTTCATGAAATTCCTTGCCACATAAGCCTCTTGGTAGGTCCGGTCCCAACAGGTGCTGCCAACCCTGGTACAGAGTGGGAGGGTGCTACCTGCCGGTGTGACGAGCAGGAGGCGGAGATCATTGCAGTCTGTTTTGGAGGCTGGCTCCCACACCTGAGTTATTCATTGACTTAACAAAGGCAGTGATCAGCATCTGTTAAAAGGCAGTGAGCACACAAGATGAGTAAGACATAGTCACTGCCCTTTAAGAGTTTCTGTCCAGTAGAGAAGTCAGATGTGTGAAGAAGTGTGGATAATGGCTATGGGAGGAGCTGGGTTGGGTTGGGTGGTGAGGCAGGGAAGACTTCCTAGAGAAACTCTGGGCTGGCATGTGAAGGATAAATAGGAGTTAGGGGAAGCAAGGCTTTAGGGTGAGGGGAGCAGGGCAAAAGAATATTCCCGGTAAAAGCAGCATGTCCAAAGGCACAAAAAGAATGTTTCAGTAGAGGAACAAGGAACTTGAATGAGTTCAGTGTGGGTGACATGTAGACTGAGAGAAATACTGTCATGAAAAAGGAGGGTTCACTTCTTTACAGAGGCCTGATTTTTTTTTTTTTTTTACCTATCTTAATGCAAAGACTACATTTTATCTGTCTCCCATAATGTACAGCATTGACACATAGTAGACTGAATATATATGTTGAATAAAAGAAAGAGAATGATCTGAAATTTTTCCAGTTCTAGGGTAAGGAGAAGAGGTTTCCATAGATTGGGTACGTGGATAGCTTCCCTGTGATTCAGCCTCTTGGGGAGGAGCCCATCCTGCTTGAAAGTTTTCCAATCTCATTACAAAGGTTCTTTGTCCAGGTCATGAACTTGCCATATTTCACTTTTTGGGACCTGACTGTAAGAAAATTGGGGATACCATCTTCCAGTCTTTAACATTGCTGTCCATCAGGAAGAGAAGGAAACTAGGAAGGTGAATGATCTTCCCTGTTCCTCTAATCTGGGATACAGACACTGTGACCCCTCCTCCTAGGGAGGTTCTCCAAGTTACGGTTTAGTTTTCTGTACTGGGGAAGTCAGTGATGTCAACTCCTCCAAAAGAACTTCCTGGTCCTATTTCTGAATTGAGACTTGAATGTTGTAGCACTTCAGGGTCACGACTTCTTAGAAACCTGGCTTGAGTTGTTCATAGACCTGCAAGAATCTCCTCGGCCGGCCGTCCTCTGGGCCAGCATGTTCCTCTCCCCAACCTCCCAGAAGTAACCTTCGTTCTCAGTGTTCCTTTTCGCTCTCTGGCCTTAACTTCATAGTCGCATTTCTCCCCTTGACTATTACTTGTCTCTTTTCGCTCCCCCTATTCCTCGTGGGGGGTGCTCTTTGAGAGCTGTTTTCACAGTCCTTTATAACTCCCCCCAGAGGCCTGATTTTTAAAAAGTGGCAGGGGGCATTCATATGACCCAAGCTTGGGAATTTAGACTTTTGTAATGAAAGCAGCAGAGACCCGGTATAGGTTGATAAACAAGGGAATGATATTTTGAAATTTGTGGTTTAGGAATTTCATTCCTTTGTCGTCAAAGTGAAAGTATACATCGTACAGGGTACGCTGCTGAAGGGAAGAAGAGGGCAGTTGGGAAGCTGTGATGGTAACCTCAAGAAAAAACAGAATAGGGGCGCCTGGGTGGCTCAGTTGGTTAAGCGACTGCCTTCGGCTCCGGTCATGATCTCAGGGTCCTGGGATCGAGCCCCGCATTGGGCTCCCTGCTCTGCGGGAAGCCTGCTTCTCCCTCTCCCACTCCCCCTGCTTGTGTTCCCTCTCTCGCTGTCTCTCTCTGTGTCAAATAAATAAATAAAGTCTTTAATAAAGCCCTGACAATAGGAGTGGAGGGGAGAAGACCGATTTGAACAACATTAAGAAGGCAGATTAGTAAGTAATTAGACTGAAGACTAGGTTATCAGTTGACTGAAAGAGACAAGATTGGGAAAAGGAGTCAGGAATTATTCAGGGTTCTGAGCAACCTGTAAGGATGGTTGCACTGTTAACCAAGAGAGTTCAAACCAGGGAGGGGTACAGTGGGGGTTAGGAGAGACAACATGAGAAGTTGGGAGGTTCTGGAGTGGAGGTGTCCACACAGGCAAGTGATGATATCCAATAAGCAGTTGTACACATGTCTGAAAGCCACAGAGAGATGTGGACCGAAGAGGCATTGGAACTGTCAAAAGATCGGTCGGAGGTGTGTAGAGGAAGAAGGAAAAGGAGTCACGGGCAGAACCCTAGGAAGCAATAACATGTACTGAGTAAGTTGAAGAGAGAATACAAAGGCTGCAAAGGATACCAAGAAGGAGGAATCAGAGGTGGGGAAAATACCAGGACAGAATGGAGTCAGAAACAAATGAGGAGAATATTTCAAGAAGAGGGAGTGATTCACAAGGTCAAGGACAGCAGAGAAGCTTAAGTAAAACAAGACCTGAAAAATAGTCAAAACACGTAGGGACTGAAAAGTCAGGAAGGACCTTAGTAAAAGCTGGTTTGGGAAAGCGAAGGAAGAAGAAGACAATCTGTCAAAGACTGTCGAGCCAAGGGCAGCTTAGAAAAAAATAATAGTCCACAAAGTGTCATTTTTCCAGAAGCTTAGCTATTAAGAGTGCCGGGACCAGAGAGTCCCCAAAGACTAAACGTGTGTCGACCTACACAATAATGAGGCATTCATGTAATTTTTGATTATTGGTGATGATTAGAGGAAGGATATAATAACAGATAATCCAGAAGAATAAAACAATCAAAATAATGTATTATTCACACAGATCTTCCATGCTTCTATCCTACCAATTTTTTAAAGGTTTGTCCTATCCAGAAATTAAGAAAAGGGAAGAGAAAGGTTCTGGGAGCTTATAAGCAAAGGGATGAACCATAAAACAAAGGCAAAAATAGGATGAGGAATTCTCCAGCTTTCACAGATAACAGTTGATTCTAGTGCTATATGACAAACAGGTACCAGACCTCATATGGCCTCAAATATATATCCAAATAGCTTCAGTGTAGCTTCCTTGCTTATTTCACTTGACCTGCTATTAAATTTTGACAAAGACAAAAATGATCTCATGGGGAGCAATGAGGGTGAATCTAGCTTCTATATTTCAATTGCCTACTAGACCCAGGCTTTTCCATTTATTATTTGCTTTTACCAACCAAGTACTTTTGCTTAGTTATCTTATTTATCCCAATGACTTAAAATAGCTGAATGGACACTCTGTTGAGGGTAGTAGGTCAGCAATATGCTGCCGTTATGTGAATACATTTTAATGAACAGAGAAGTAAGCCCTGTGGGATTACTTCAATGTGTGGGAAGTGGCAAATGCTTTACAGTGGAAAAGAAGGGCTGGATATCAAATATTCATGTCTGTAATTTCAATCTTTAATTTTATATTTATAATTTATTTAGCTGATACTTTTTCAAAGCTCTTAAAGCCATAAGTGATTGCTCAATGTTGTTAGGACAAGTGATTATGTTATTTAGCTGATGATAGAATGACTGAACGCAAGTCAGTTGGAAAGAAATCGTTTGAGAATCCATTTATCCTTGGAAGTTCTGCTTGACAAGGCACATTGGCTCAAAGCTATCTTTGAGTTGGGAATTTGTGTTCTTCTTGAGATGGACCCATAGTTCAGCTGTGCACTGTGAGCAAGAGTGGGCCCATATCTCTGGGCTTGCCCCACAATCATCCGGGTTGGGCCTGGCCTGGCGTACCCTTCTCTTTGCAGACTCACACCACAGAGCTGACACACAGCCAGACCATCTCTGGAGGACACACAATAAACGGCCCTTCATCCACAGAGCAAGCTCTTTTTTATCATCCCGTAAGGAAAGTCAGCCCCTTATAGGGTAAATAGAGCTGAAAACAGAGAAAAATGTAGAGGTTTTTTTTTTAAAACCTAAATGACACAAGCCTGTTTCTTTTTCCTTTCCTAGATTCATTTGGCTGCTGATGTTACATTCTTGCAAGACAGACTGAAAGGCGACCGTGTGACAGAAATAGGAATAACATTTCTGAGAAAGCTAGATGAGAAAAAATACAGACGGAAAAAATGAAGCATTGCATGCACAATGCCACAGGGGGGCCAACTGAGGATTAATATTATCTAAACATACAGAGCCATAGAAATTTTGAATTGTTTAATAATAGCATGGGCTTTAAAAGGCTTATATATCAGCCAGAAATTTGAAGTGCAGGGCACTAGGTTTTAAAGATTTTTTTTCTTTGCTGATAAATTATACATTTTCAATCTTATGTCCATTAGATTTCATATACAAATAACTCCTTATAAGATAGCATATATGAATTCACATATCATATAGCCCATCCTAACAGAGTCCAGTGATTTCATTTACTTATGGTAATGGAAAAAAAAAAAAGCATACAAACTACACAGTTGGTGTATCCATCCATTCTCATTGGAAAAAATAGATAAATGATACAATATAGAGTTCACGATATAGAGACAATTTCTAGATACTGTATATTGCATTCTCTATAGAAACAGTGCCATTTATAACACTTTTCCATATTTTTGAGTAACTATGGGTATGATTTCTTTCATATATTGGCTTGGTTTGTCACTTCAGCCTCCTGAAGCTGCTCTCTCTTGATTTATAATTACCAAGGCAAGCTATTTATTTGCATGCTAATTCTGAAATATTTTTAAGGAGCATTTAGTTTTAATTCATGTAACTTTTAGATAGTATTAACCAAATGTCTTCCTATTCTCATGAAACATTGCTGATGGTCAGGCCAGGAAACCTCTAAAATGAGAGGTAAATAATGTTTTTTGAAAATACTTTCTTACCCCAAAGCTTATTCAGTTAGAATTTTTGCTGTCATTTTTATCCCCCCAAAAACCTTACAAAGCATGCTTTGACTGTGGCCAGAACATATTTAAAATTCAAAATGTACTGGATTCAATAAACAATAATCTTTACCAGACCATCAGCATACGCAGGAAGCTTCTATGCAGTCCAGAATCTGCTGGGCTCTGCAGAGAACTGAAATTCCAAGTAAGTTACAATTAGTGTGGGTCCATCAGTTAAAACTGGTGTAAATGATATGATCGTGGTAGACCTCAACTAGGACTCAGGAGCCTAAAGACACAGTCCCAGGTCTGTTTCTAGTGGATTCAGCTGATCCTAACTGGTGGCTCAATCTTGGACAAGGCATGTAATCTCTCAAGTGCGCTCTCTCTCTCATGTATAAAATGGCACAATTGAAAAAAAATAAAAATTTAAAAATTTAAAAAAATTTAAAAAGGCACAACTGAACATGGTATCTTAAATTATATAAAAGAGTTTAAATGACATCAAAAAACACTGAACTTCCACATTTTTTGATTTTGAAGACTATGAGGAAATGGTTTGTTCCCTACCCATGCAGCTGTCTCTTCAAAAGGGCATCGAGGTCAGTATTAAGGACCAAATAGGGTCACTGGGGCAGCTGCAGCAACCATGGGAGGAACTTTAAGCCAGTTCCACAGAAGACCAGGTAGAATCGGGAAAATGAATATTACCTGACATCAGAAGGGACATCACAATGCCATGTATTTTAAACTGATGCCTCCAGAAGAATGTTTGCCTGCCATCCATCCCAAAGCTTCTTTTAGGGATGTTTCCATCTTCTGTTCTGTTTCCTCTTTGCCTACACTCACCCCTCCAGGAACGCCAAATACTCATGTCTAAGGGCCTCCCTCTTAAATCAGTACCCAACTAGCCCTCTTGTAAATGTTCCATGCTCTGGAGTATTCTCTTACCTGACTACACCTTGCTCTCCTGTCTGTCCCAACCCAGCCATCCAACTGCCTTGGCCGGCTGTCTTCATGGCCCATCCACCTGAAGACAGCTGACGATGCGGAATGTCAGAACCAGTGATGGCTTCAGGATAAGGCTCATTCCCCATCCTTTTAGTCCCCCCCCTCACCTTAGAGAGGGAGACCAGTCTTTTGGATTGAATTTGTGGTATGGACAGTGACCTACTTAACCAAGAGAGAAGACTGTTTGTGCAGTAGTTCCCCCTTATCCACAGGGGATATGTTCCAAAACCCCCAGTGGATGCCTGAAGCCACGAATAGTACTGAACCCTATATATACTATGTTTTTCCTATATATATACGTACCTCTGATAAAGGTATGTTGTTTAATAGGTTCAATTTTTAAATTTAAATGAATGAAAATTAAATTAAAAGTTCATTTCCTCAGTCACACTAGTCACATTTTAAGTGTTCCGCATGCAGGCCATATGGGCTAGCGACTACTCTAATGTACAGCACAGGTCTGTAATTCCCAGTCAAAGATCCACGGGGTCTCCTTGACCTTGGACACCAAGAACTAATGGGGAGGATCCAGGTTAATAGAGAGGGAGAAAGGAGACAGAAAGAAAAAGGTAAGAAAGACCATCAGAGATCAATGAAATGCTGAGTGGTGACCCATAAAAACAGAAAAGTTTCTGTGTAAAGGTTTCATACTAAAGGAAGGTTGCACACCATCCTCTGGATTCCAAGTGTATTTTCACCCCCTTTGTGTGAGGCTGAGTCTTTCATTAGAAAGTTTCATTAGAAAGAAATAAAAGCCTTGTGGAAGTTGCACAGTGTAAATACAGAGTTTTTATTTCATAAAAGTCTTCCCTCTGAACCCCAAATCTTGATCAAAGCAGAGATTTTTATTGTCTTGGCAAAGCCAAAAGGGAAGAAAAGTTTGGGGCAGAGAGAGAGTTTATTGCTGTTCAAAAGACATCACCAGATTCCTATCTGAGCTGTTTACTGGTGAGACCTGCTGTGGGTGCCTATTCACTGTTTGAGTTGCCAGGAATCAGAAATACTTCCCTCAGCAGTCCTCATACTTGTTTATTGTCTTCTCAAAGCTCTTAGGTTCATCCAGTCATTATTAGAAGCCTGGCTCTCTTTAGCAGTTGGAATGGACTATTATGAATAAGTGGAAAGTTCCCTTTTCTCTCTGTTTATGAAGGACCAAAGTAGAAATATGGAAAACCAGATGCATGAAGTGAGACAATGACATTAAAACTCTTGTAACCAAAGAGGCCACTTTAATCAAGTTCTGCTAAATGTTAACTTTTGTAAACGTTCAAAGAGATGATATTATTCATTGTTAAGGGTCTGTCAGTTGGGACGGTAGACTCTGAGTGGTTGTTATATTTCACAGCCTCCTCCATCAGCTATGGAGGCTAATTAATTTCTCCTCAGTAACACCAAAGTCCATGATAGGTACCGCCCCAGCCATAGAAACTTGGTAGGACGAGCATTTTCTTCTTTGAAAAGAGAGCCAAGCGGGGGGGGGGGGAGGGGGGGGGGCGCCTGGGTGGTTCAGTCGTTAAGCGTCTTCCTTCGGCTCAGGTCATGATCTCAGGGTCCTGGGATCTGAGCCCCGCATCGGGCTCCCTGCTCAGTGCAGAGCCTGCTTCTCCCTCTCCTTCTGCCCCTCCCCCTGCTCGTTCTCTGTCGCTCACTCTCTCTCTCTCAAATAAATAAAGTCTTTAAAAAAAAAAAAAGGAGAGCAAAACTTTGTTTATCTTGCTTGGTTGCATATTTAAAAAAAAAAAAAATCTGTCCAGTTGTTGTACTTCTTCATTCTGGTAAACCTTCCAGAACTTTAGCTGGACATGACCAGTGGTTGACCAAGAGTGGTTCCGGCAAATAAGCAGACAGAAGGAAAGGGGATGTGGCAGTCTAGTGCACCAGTCTATAATCTGAGAAGGAGACACCCAGTTTTTACTCAATCCGCCATAGTCGCCTTAGAGCTGAGACCAAGGCATAGCCACAGCGATCATTAACAAAACTGTCTTTCTCAAGTGTTTCACTAAGAAAGGAGGCGCTGAACAAAACGCATCAATGGTTGGAAATCCTTCACTAAAAACATAAGAAAGAAATGTCCTAGGACAATTCTTTTTTCCCACTCCAACTCCAACTCCGTATTTCCCAATTAAATCTTTCTTTGTTTTTCTTCCTTCAGTTTCTTTTGTCTTCCATTTTTTCTTCTAGGAGCTCTGTTACCACTACATATGCTTCTTCTTCTTTTTCCCAAAGATTCTTCCTGCAACTCCTTTACTTCATCCTTTATTCCCTCTTCCACTTCCTTTACTTTCATTATGCTTAATGTAATGGATATTTGCTGGCTGCCTATATCTCCACCAATAGAATGGCATTTTTTTCTGTTCAGCTGCCCACCATTTTATTAGGCAACCCATCCTTCAGGAAAGGTCATCTCTATCCCCTGCTCCATCGCTATCCCCTGGGCACAGTGGCTCTATCCCAGTTGAAAATCACCACTTTGCCAGTCAGAGCTAAGCCAGTCAGGACATGGCATTCCCCAGACCACAATCATTGCTGCTGACATAGAGCGAGGACAAGGATGAATGGACTGAAAGAACAAAAGTCTGCCTGTTACGTGAGCTAATAAATTTACTGCATTCTTTGAGCAAGTAGAGTTGTGTTTCTGTTATAGTAATGCAATGAAGTTCACTGCATGATAAACAGGTGAAAGGTCTAGATAATTTGCAACGTATTGGAGAATACCAAAGAGAATAAACTTTATTATTACATTTTTCGTATGGTTGAATGCTCAATGAAATAAATTTGGCTTTACAATAGCTCTCCTCCTCACAAAAAGGAAAAGGTCACAGAAGAGAGAGACGAAAAACCATGCAGGATAGTGTACATACACCCAGCACACAAGTCCCAGAAAAGGGAGACGCCATAGGGAGAAGATATTTTGAATCAGCGGTAGCTCTTTAAAAACAAACAAAACTCATACATTTCAGGTACTTCAGCTATTTTTACTGGAAACTTAAATCCCATCAGGAATCACCCAGGGATTCCAAAGTCAGAACAATCCTGATTTCTGGAGCCTCCCAGTGGCCTAAATCTTCCAAGCCAGCAGACTACTTAGTGACTTGGTGTTTCCGAGCAGTGTGTGAATCACGTAGATTTTAATGGCTTAAAATAGGAAAGGCTAATTCCCTGTGGTCTGTGTATACCAAACAATAGAAGCACCTGGAAATGCTGCTTTCTTGGTTTTGGATTCAATTAAGATTTTTATCTGGTGCTAGGCACATCCATTATGTGGTGTGTCACTTAATTTTCATAACAATCTGCGAGGCATTAGGTGGGTAACAAAGACAAAGAGATGGATATGAAACTACAAAGGAGCTAAATTTACCCGTGCTTTAAGTGCATTAAGACCAGGCTGGTGAGTGGAGGGAGGGGGCAATGCTTGTCTCCTGTCTCCCTTGAGAGGCTGAGTGAGGGACCACAAGAAGAGGAGGTAGCTTGGAAAGAAGCTAATAAGCTGTGAATATTTTGAGTTTGAGGAGCCTTTGAAATATCCAAAAAACCTCAGAAGGTCAGAAGAGAGGCCTGGACTGAAGATGGGCTTTGGAGTCATCGATACATGGATAATAGGAGAAGCAGTGGATGTGGATGGCAGCATCTGTGGAGAGCATGGACTTCAGGAAATACAAGGAACAAAGAATCTTGACAAATACTACCATTCAAGAGGCAGCAGGGAAAGAAGAGCATAGGTGAGGTTGACCTTTCCATCACAGACAGAGATGGGAGAACCTGGTGACCTGAAAGCTAAGAGAGTCTCAAGGAGAACAGAGTGGTCAGAGGCATTAGATGCCACAGAAAAGCCAAGAAAGGCCAGGGAAGGGACATTGGGTTTGATAATGCAAGACATTTGAAGATACAGGAGAGAGGGAATGACTGAGGAAGCAAGGCTCTGGGGACGTAGAAGGGGTCAGGATCCAGATCAAAAAAGTTTGACTCTGAACGGCACAGACTACCCCATCCCCTGAGAAAAGAGCAAAGATGGTGAGATGGGGCATGGTTGGGGATGTGATGGGAGATGTTAGGGGAAGACCTTGACAGAGCTCATGACCTGTGGCCTCAACCTTCCCTGTGAGGCAGGGTCTTTGTGGAAATGGAGGTGGAGGGTAGGCGGATGAGGATACCTTCTACTGTAGGCCATGGCTCATGCTCTCCCACTCACACCCAGAAATAGAAAACAGCCCAGCCTTCGGGTTAAGTGATCATACACATGCCTGTGGAGAAAATATAGATCACCGTTACTTCTGGGCTCCGATGAACGATTCTCCACCCACACCCCAACACAAGGGGGATAACATTCTGACGGGAGGCGCTTACCTGAGACTCTACCTGGATCACAAACAGGATTTCCTTTGTCTCCAAAGGAAAGAGAGAGATTTGGGTGCAGGCCCTCTTAGAGAGCTCTTCCATGCAGCAAATGGATTTGTGGCTTCCAAGTTGTCCCCGCTACTCCTGTGTTCTGAAAGTGCCGATGGTACACACTGAGAAAAGACCCCTCAAGGAAACCACAGAAAGTCCCAGAACCGGACTACCAAGACTTGTCAGGCGATTTTCCCAAATATGTACAAGAAATGACATCGTTTCCCTTTGGGAAAGATTTTCCAAGGGTTCATAGAGGATCTTGTGAAAAGCTAGCAAATGCCACTATTGGGGGAAAAGAATAAGACCACCCCAGGGAAAGCAGCACAAAAGCTGGAGCTAATAAGTAAAAATGTCCATAGACATATTTTTTACTGCTGCAGACTCTTAAAACCAACAGGAAGAAGCAAATCTCCTCCCCCACCGTCAGTAGCTCCTGACAAGTATAACCTGTGACTGTCTTTTGGCTGCCTAGGGCATGTCTGACAGTCAGGAAAAGCTCCAGGTCTAAACAATATACTTTTCAACCTCCTTGTGAGGTGAAAAATTGGCTTTTTAAGCTTTCCTGAACACCTGCTGGATGGAGTCCCTCATGAGGATGTGAAATCTAAATGAATGAATGGGCAGAAAGGAGGCCCAAAATCAATTGCTTGAGCTTAGACAACTCAAGAGGCAATTCTTTGCCAAGAATTCAATTGCTCCAGGCTCCATAGTTGATTAAGATGGTGTTTCTGTGCATGTACTGGGCCACCTGTCTCTTGGCAAATATTTGTACTCCATAATCTAAAGTTAAATATAGTTGAACTAAGTCTTGATGATATGTCTGGTAGCTACTTTTATAGGCAGAAATATTTGCAGCAGATTTGGCTTGGAGGCAGGGAGAGAGAGGTACAATAACTCAGAAAGTTCTTTTCAATTCTGGGATGGTGGACTTTATAGAAAAAGCTACAAAGATAAAAGTTTAGGACGAAACATGGTCTTGGAGATATCTAAAGTGTACTACTTTTTTACATTAATAAGGTTACTGAGACCTGAAAAGTGATAATGGTGTCACGAGAAAGACCTTAGGAAAGAGCAAATTGAATAAATAAATGCTAACATGTGGAATTGCTTATTCTGACAGACACAGGCATATTCGAGTTCCCACTACCTCATCGGGGATCTTACTCTGTCATGTATCCACATTCACCCTCCATTTGGCTCCTTTTCATAAGCCTAAAAATATACTCAAGACTCTACCGTCCTAGGGAAAAAAAAAATTTCTCTTAACACTGTTTCACTTCTTCTACTGGCAAACTTTAAGAAAATATGATGTAGAAAGAAAACGTTCTGTGGCCTGAATGTTTGCCCCCCGCCCCCAGATTTCATATGGTGAATCCCTAATTCCCAACGTGATGGTTTTTGGAGGTGGGACCTTTGGGATGTGATTGGGGTTAGATTAGGTCTTGAGGATGGGGCCCTCATCAGGGGATTAATGCTCTTAGAAAAAGAGAAAGAGACCCAAGATCTCTCTCTCCCTCCCTCCATGTGAGGCTACAACAGGACAGCCACCAATAAACCAAGGAGAGGGTCCTCACCAGACGGTGAATCTGCTAGCATCTTGATCTTGAACATCCCAGCCTCCAGAACTGTGAGAGATAAATGTCTGTTGTGTAAGCCACCAGATCTGTGGAGTTTAGGTACAGCAGCCCGAATTGCCTACGAAAGAGAGCCAGCTTTGAAAGTGTCTAATTCTATGTTAAAATGCTTGCCAGTGCTTACCTTAAATTTCTCTATCTTGACTCTTCTCTTGTATTTCAGCTGGCTATTGATTATAAGTCTCTCTCATTCCTCTCCAGTTCCTCTTCCTTCCCCAAATTTTGCTATATGCAGGCTCCATGGTTGGCACTTTGCTCGAGGTAGACATTCTCCCTGGATAGTACCACCTTACACAGAAAATCTCTCCTCTCTACCCTCTTCACCCATCTGCTGCTATTCTCTACTCCACCTACCTGTCCCAGAAGCACATATTTGGTGTGTCCCAAAGCCAGCTCATTATGTCCTCTCCCTCCCTGCAAAACCTCTTTTTCTTCCAACACTCTATGTCCTAGATAATGGTCCCGTTGTTAAAAGGGGACCGTCTTCTTCATGTGGCCTTCTATTGCTAAAGTCAACCTTTTAGGGAAAGGTTCTCTGAAATGCCACTATAAAGCACATGGAATGTGTCTGTGTAATTACAGGCTCCTTTGGCCATGAGGATGCCTTGACTGATCATGCACGGAACTATAGACCCTGCTTTGCTCAAGAAGAGACAGATTAGGCAGGAGACCACAACTTCACTGCATATTTGCTCTGCCCCTGAATTTTCTGGTGTGGCCGGTGGCTCCATGAAAAATAGGGTGAATGTTCTTTATTTGACTTGTCCTTTGGCTCCTTCAAGGGTTCATTTTCCTCAAGGCACATGTTCTAAAATTAAAAACCACAGGGGCTATAATAGAATGAAAGTGCACACATCATCAAAAGAGATTTTATTCACCCTCATAGGTAAATTGGAGTAATCTTTAAAAAGCCAAGTAAAAGTGCTCATTATATCACCAAGTATTGCTGAATAATACCCACCCTTCTCTAAACATCTCTTTTATCAAGTTCCTGTTTTCCCTATACTGCCACTGCCTTAGTTTTCATCCTTACCACCACAGCAATGATTCTCTCGTCCTGCTCTCCCTAAAAACCCACCACTATTTTCTTCATTATGTTATGTGTGAGAGTGGTGTGGTAGTTATGTAGGATATTGTCATCTCTTTACAGATATATGTTTTTTGTTTTTTGGTTTTTTTTGTTTTTTTTTAATTTATTTGATAGAGAGAGAAATAGCGAGAGCAGGAACACAAGCAGGGGGAATGGGAGAGGGAGAAGCAGGCTTCTTGCCGAGCAGGGAGCCTGATGCGGGACTCGATCCCAGGACCCTGGGATCATGACCTGAGCCGAAGGCAGACGCTTAACGACTGAGCCACCCAGGCGCCCATCTTTACAGATATATGTTAAACAACTTTGGAAAAAGACAACATATTTGTATTTTTCTTTCCACTAATTCACAAAAAATATTAATCAAATATGGCAAAATATTAATTGTAGATGTCTGCACAAGTTTATTCATTTGTATTAACTAAAAAATAAAACCCAAATGTCTACCTGTAGAGGGCTGATTGAATAAACCATAGTACATCCACATACTGGAGTGCTATACTGCTATCAAAAAGAAATGAGCACTATCTTATTTATTATATGGCATGATGACTAGAATATATTGTCAAGTAATAAAAAGAAAAGTAGAAAAAAGTGTACATACGTATTTTTTAATGGAAGGTTAATCAAAAACATTTTTTATTTTTAAAAGATGTATTTATTTATTTATTTATTTATTTTAGAATGCGAGCAAGGGGAGGAGCAGAGAGGGAGGGAGGGAGGGGGTGGGGGAAAGAATTTCAAGCAGACTCCCCGCTGAGCAGGAGCCCAACTCATGACCTGAGCCAAAACCAAGAGTCAGAGGCTTAAATGACTGAGCTAACCAGGCACCCCAATCAAAAACATTTTTTATTTTATATTTTTTTATTTTTAGTTTTTTTTTAAAGATTTTATTTATTTATTTGAGAGAGAGAGACTGAGAGAGAGAGCACATGAGAGGGGGGAGGGTCGGGAGGGTCAGAGGAAGAAGCAGACTCCCTGCCGAGCAGGGAGCCCGATGCGGGACTCGATCCAGGGACTCCAGGATCATGACCTGAGCCGAAGGCAGTCGCTTAACCAACTGAGCCACCCAGGCGCCCCCAAAAACATTTTTTAAAAAGATACCATTGAGAGAAGGAACAGTATGGAAGCAATAAGGATAAAAGCTAGATATCTCAAAATACACCTTTTTGGGTGATTTAGTTTTGTCACCATGGAATCACTTCATACAATAATTAAACATTTTAGATTAAAAGCAGTTCTTAACATATGAAAGCAAAATTAAATAAATGAACCTAACTACATATTGAGTTAGTGGCATAGAAAGAACTAATTCAGGTGATTTTAAACACAGTAATTTGATTGTACAACCTTAGAAGGATATACCTTAAGGACAAAAAGGAGCAGAAAAACAATAAACATAAAAATCTTAAACTTCTGTCAGAAATCAAATTGTCTACAGTAGTGTTGGTATCATTATTTTGAGTCTTTTGGATGTGCATTTTGGTATAAAGAAATGTAGTAATCATGTGGCTATTAGGACCTGGGATTTGGGGGATGAGGAAAAGGAGACAAAAGGTCAGTTTAATAGAGTTAAATTCAATTTTTAAAAAAACCCTTTTAGGGGTCGCCTGGGTGGTTCAGTAGGTTAAGCGTCTGCCTTCAGCTCAGGTCATGATCCCACGGTCCCGGGATCAAGTTCCTCATCTCATCGGGCTCCTTGCTCAGCAGGGAGCCTGCTTCTCCCTCTGCCCGCCACTTCCCCCTGCTTGTGCTCTCTCTCTCTCTCTGACAAATAAATAAATAAAATCTTTTTTTAAAAAAAAGGCTTTTAGTCCAGAATTTGAGTTGGAAATTATCAATATAGTGTATCTCAATCTTAAAAAATCCAGATATGATACAAAAATACAGGCAACAAAAGGAAAAAATAGATATAGTACATCAAAATTAAAAATTCTGTGCATCGAAGGACACAACAGTGAAAAGGCCCCCTGTGAAGTGGTAGAAAATATTTTCAAATAATATATCTGATAAGGGATTAACATCCAGAATATATAAAGAACTCCTACTGTTCAACAACAAAAAATAAACAACTCAATGAAAAAAAATGGGCAAATAACTTGAACATTTTTCCAAAAAAGATATACAAGTGGTCACAAAAATAGACTCAAAATGGATGAAAGACCTCAATGTGAGACAGGAATCTATCAAAAGCCCTGAGGAGAACACAGGCAGCAACCTCTTTGACCTCACCCACAACAACTTCTTCCTAGAAACATTGCCAAAGGCAAGGGAAGCAAGGGCAAAAATGAACTGTTGGGACTTCATCAAGATAAAAAGCTTTTGCACAGCAAAGGAAACAGTCAACAAAGCCAAAAGACAACCGACAGAATGGGAGAAGATATTTGCAAATGACATGTCAGATAAAGGGCTAGTATCCAAAATCTATAAAGAACTTAATCAAACTCAACACCCAAAGAACAAATAATCCGATCAAGAAATGGGCAGAAGACATGAACAGACATTTCTGCAAAGAAGACATCCAAATGGCCAACAGACACAAGAAAAAGTGCTCCACATCACTCGGCATCAGGGAAATCCAAATCAAAACCTCAGTGAGATACCACCTCATACCAGGCAGAATGGCTAAAATTAACAAGCCAGGAAACGACAGATGTTGGCAAGGATGCGGAGAAAGGGGAACCCTCCTACACTGTTGGTGGGAATGCAAGCTGGTGCAGCCACTCTGGAAAACAGTATGGAGGTTCCTCAAAAAGTTGAAAATAGAGCTACCCTATGACCCAGCAATTGCACTAATGGGTATTTAACCCCAAGATACAAATGTAGTGATCCGAAGGAGCACCTGCACCCCAATATTTATAGCAGCAATGTCCACAATAGCCAAACTATGGAAAGAGCCTAGATGTCCATCAACAGATGAATGGATAAAGAAGATGTGGTGTATATATATACAATGGAATATTATGCAGCCATCAGAAAAAGAACTTTTGCCATTTGCAGTGACGTGGACGGAACTAGAGGGTATTATGCTAAGCAAAATAAGTCAATCAGAGAAAGACAGGTATCATATGATCTCACTGATACAAGGAATTTGAGAAACAAGACAGAGGATCGGGGCACCTGGGTGGCTCAGTCGTTAAGCATCTGCCTTCAGCTCAGGTCATGATCCCAGGGTCCTGGGATCAAGCCCCGCATTGGGCTCCCTGCTCGGCAGGAAGCCTGCTTCTCCCTCTCCCACTCCCCCTGCTTGTGTTCCCTCTCTCGCTGTGTATCTCTCTGTCAAAATAAATAAATAAAATCTTAAAAAAAAAAAAAAAAGACAGAGGATCATAGGGGAGGGGAAAAATGAAACAAGACAAAATCAGAGTGGGAGACAAACCATAAGAAACTCTTAGTCTCAGGAAACAAACTGACAGGGTTGCTGGAGTGGAGGGAGGTAGGAGGGATGGGGTGGCTGGGTGATGGACATTGGGGAGGGTATGTACTATGGTGAGCACTGTGAATTGTGTAAGACTGATGAATCACAGACCTGTACCCCTGAAACAAATAATACATTATGTTAATAAAAAAAAAGATATTCAAATGACCACATGAAAAGATCTCAACATCAAACCATCAGGGTAATGCAGATTAAAACCACAATGAGATAACCACCTCACACCCGTTACCACCTTACACACTATTACCAAAAAATAAACAAAACAGAAATATCTTTTTTTTTACGATTTTTTAAAAATGTATTTATTTGACACAGAGAGAGACAGCGAGAGAGGGAACACAAGCAGGGGGAGTAGGAGAGGGAAAAGCAGGCTTCCCGTGGAGCAGGGAGCCTGATGTAGGGCTCGATCCCAGGACCCTGGGATCATGACCTGAGCCGAAGGCAGATGCTTAACGATTGAGCCACCCAGGCGCCCCAGAAATATCTTTTTAAACAAGTATGTAGAGGATGTAGAGAAAATGGAATCCTTGTGTAGTGTTAGTGGGAATGTGAAATGGCGCAGCCTCCATGGAAAACAGTGTGGTGGTTCCTCAAAAATTTAAAAATTGAACGAAAAATATGATTCTGCAATTCCACTTCTGGGTATATACCTAAAAGAATCAAAAGCAGAGTCTCAAAGAGATGTCTGTACAGCCATGTTCATAGCAGCATTATTTACAATAACCAAAAAGTAGAAAGAGCCCAAGCATCCATCAAAGAATAAATGAATAAACAAAATGTGGTATATACTTGTAATGGCATATTATTCAGCCTTAAAAAGGAAGAAATCTGACAGAAGTTACAATGTAGATGAACCTTGAACACGTGATGCTAAATGAAATAAGCCAGTCACAAAAAGATAAATACCGCATGATTCCACTTACATGAGGTACGTAGAGTAGTCAAACGTATAGAAACAAAACAGGATGGAGGTTGCCGGGGCTGGGGGAAAGGGGGTTTGGGAAGTCCTTGTTTAATGAGTATGGAGTTTCAGTTTTGCAAGATGCACATGGAGATGGATAGTGGTGATGGTTGCACAGCAATGTGAAATACTTAGTATTACTGAATTGTACACTTAAAAATGGTTAAGATGGTAAATTTTGTTATGTATATTTTACCACAATTAACAATTTTAAAAATAATGAATCAAATGACTACAGTAAAGAATTGATATTTTAGGGGTGCCTGGGTGGCTCAGTCGGTTAAGCACCTGCCTTTGGCTCAGGTCATGATCTCAGGGACCTAGTTTGGAGCGCTGAGCTGGGCTCTCTGCACCCCCTGCTCAGCGGGGAGTCTTCTCCCTCTCCCTGTGCCTGCCACTCCCCCTGCTTGTGCTCTCTCTCTCTCTGTCAAATAAATAAATAAAATCTTTAAAAAAAACAGAATTAATATTTTAAGAAGACATTTAAAGGACACACACATTTTGTAGTATGCGGACCTTATTTGAATCCCAATTTAAACAAGTAATACCTTAGGGGCGCCTGGCTGGCTCAGTCGGAAGAGTGTGTGATTTTGATCTCAGGATCATGAGTGTGAGCCCCACATTGGGTGTAGAAATTACTAGAACATAAACAAACTTAAAAAAAAAAAAAGAATGAAGTAATACCTTTATGAGGGATGTGGGAACTTGAATATTTAACGATATTAAGGAATTATTGTTTTTTAGGTGTGATAATGGTATTGTGGACTTTGCTTTTTGGGGTGGTTTTTAATTAAGACTTTGTTTTTTTAGGGGCGCCTGGGTGGCTCAGTCGGTTGAGCGTCTGCCTTTGGCTCATGTCATGATCCTCAGGTCCCGAGATGGAGCACCGCATTGGGCTCCCTGCTCAGCAGGGAGTCTGCTTGTCCCTCTGCCCCTCCCCCTGCTTGTGCTCTCTCTCTCAAATAAATAAATAAAATCTTAAAAAAAAAAGACTTTGTTTTTTTTAGAGCAGTTTTAGGTTCACAGCAAAACTGAGGGGAAGGTATGGAGCTTTCCCCTTTACCACCCCACCACACACACACACACACACACACACACACACATGCACAGCCTCCCCCGTTACTAACCTTCTCCCCCAGAGACCACTCTGGTGTTAGGCTCATGAACCTCTGCTGACACATCATAATCACCCAGAGTCTGCAGGTCACGTCATCATTCACACTCAGTGGTATGCATTCTGTGAGTGTTTTAAGTACTCTTTTCTAAGATATATACTTATGTACTTACAGGTGGAATTGTATGACATTTGGGATGTGCCTCAAAGCAATCTAGGAATGGAAGGAAATGTGTTGGAGTGTAGATAAGATGGGTAATGAGTTGATAATTGTTGAAACTGACTTAGGGGTACAAGAGGCTTCCTTACATTATGTTCTTTACTTAGGTTTATTCTTGAAACTTCCCCATAATAAACACGTTTTAAAAATGTTTATAATTCTGAAATCCGTGTTTATAGTGGTTCATTAGACTATTCTCTTTTTCTCTGTGTTTATAAAACTTTCATAATACCAAGTTAAAAAAAAATCCTTCACCAGAATGATCATCTATACCCAATGGTATCATCAATTTCCTTACTACCTCTCCATTGTCTACAGGGCGAAGTGTAAGTTCCCTATGCGGACAAATGAGGCCCTCTGTGACCTGCCCTCTGCTCTGCTTTCCAGCCCTTGCCTTCAGGGCAATGCTAAAGTAATTTGGCTCCTAAATACACAGTGCGGTTTGTGCCTCTGTCTTTTCACGTGGTCTTCTTTGTTCCTGCAATGCTCTTCCCCTGCTCGTACACCTGGCAAGCAATTCATCTTCCAAAAACCTCGTCAGGGCTCAGGCTTACTAAAACCTTCCCCTTCTCACCTCTCTCGATTCCTTAGTGTGTATCTCGCCTCATTCCATAAATATCTGAGACAGCTCCCCAGCAAATTATCACTCTCCTGTTTCTCTGACATGTAGAAAAATTAATCTTCACCCAAATTTCATTGCATTATAATTATTTGATTACGGGGCTGCCCCCCGCCCTAGGCTATGATCAGGCAATGGATGCATGATAAATATTTATTAAATCAACCTGGCTTCTGCTTCAAAAATTTCTGAGTGACATTGCAAAGAGAAGGAAAAGCTAAAATGAGCAAAACCTAGTCAGTAACCAGAATATTGTTTTTCACACTCTAAATCAATAGAGAAAACAAAACAGTCACCAGAACTAATTAAAGAGGTCACCAAAGATTTTGGGTCATCTCAGGACACACAAGAAAAATTATTCTCTACCGGCAGATCATTATGGCTCCAGGCATAAAATTATTTTTAATCACTTCAGAAAACAGGAAGATCTTAAGTGGAAGCTAGTGTCATGTAGATATTCCTCTCTGTAGGTGTAAGAACCTTATTTGGAGGACCCCTGAAAGCGACTTTGCCATTGGTAAAGATGGAAAGCGCCAATTAGTAACATTGGTAACATCGACAGATTCTCTCCATACATTTCAATGATCATTTTAGGAATTCTCTTGTTTCTCTTTTCTTTTTAAGTTTACTTTTTTAAAATGTATTCACACAAACAATTTAAAGTCGGATAAGAATATAAACTATTTCCTACCTCCCCTCCTGGACCTCCACCACTCCTGCCTTCTACCGTTTCCTGCATCACATCAGCACCTCCTTTCTACTCCTGTCAACTGATTCTTAAGGTATCTACCTTATTTTTTTTACATAATATTCTTATATAGCTCTTTCTTGATTTCTCAGCTGGAGACATCATTTTTATTTCCACAGAGAAATATAAGGCTTTCTTATGCACATCCTTCATCCTAAGCACACATAGAGGCAAACTTCCTGACCCTCATCCCTCCTATTATGGTGGAATTGGACTTAGACCAATATTCAGTCGTTCCACTGTCATGACTGTGTAAACACTATAGACCACTGGACCATGTTGCATCCTAAGACGAGATTTCCTTTCCTCCGCAACTTTTGGTTTTCCCTGGAGTTAACAATATAATATTTTCATACTTTCTTAGCTTTCTCTATTCTAATCACTAATCCTCAAATTCTTGACTTGCATACATCTTCTCTCAATATTTTCAAATCTATTATGTTTTCTATCAGTTTATCTGCTTAAAGAAGTCTCAAGCCTTCTGATGTTGTCTTGCTGCTTAGCTATCACAGTCAGGAAAAACACCTACTCAAAATTTAAACTAAGATCTTTTTTTTTTTTTTTTAAGATTTTATTTATTTGACAGAGAGAGACACAGCGAGAGAGGGAACACAAGTAGGGGGAGTGGGAGAGAGAGAAGCAGGCTCCCCGCCGAGCGGGGAGCCCAACGCGGGGCTCGATCCCAGGACCTCGAGATCATGACCTGAGCCGAAGGCAGACGCTTAACGACTGAGCCACCCAGGTGCCCCTAAACTAAGATCTTGATATTGCTGAGAACCGCACATGGGAAAGATGAAGAGATGCTCACACCAGTCGGTAGCTGCTCATATGCAAATCCCATTTCCTTAACCCATCAAAATTACAGTTCTTTTTATAGATGAGTACGGTCTAAAACTCTCTCGAAAAATTGCAGAGGAAGAGAAGTCTATGACACTCAGGTGGTGGAAATGAGATGTAATGTCACTTAGCAACATTAGGGAGGACAGACCTCAGAGCCAAATTAGCAGATTTCAGTAGGCTCTGTATTAGTTACCTTTTGCTATGGAACCAATCACCTCATAACTTAGTGGCTTATCACAACAATTTATTATCTCACTGTCTCTATGGGTCAAGAATTTAGGAACGGGGCGCCTGGGTGGCTCAGTCAGTTAAGCGTCTGCCTTTGGCTCAGGTCATGATCCCAGGGTCCTGGGATGGAGCCCCGCATCCGGCTCCTTGCTCAGCAGGGACCCTGCTTCTTCCTCTGCCTGCCGCTCCCCCCGCTTGTGCTCTCTCTCTCTGAGAAATAAATAAGTAAAATCTTAAAAAAGAAAAAAAAAGAAGAAGACTTTAGAAGCAGCTCAGCTGGGTGGTTCCTGTTCGGGGCTTCTCTCAAGGCTGCCATCAGGGTATCGGTTAAGTCTGCAGTCATTTGAAGACTTGCCAACAGCTGGAGGATTTAATTCCAAGACAGGCCTCTCACAAGGCTGTGGGTGGGGGGTTAGTTTGTCACCACATGGGCCTCTGCAGAGGCTGCTTCATCACCCTTGCAGCCTGGCAGTGAATTCCATCAAGAGAGCAGTCCGGGAGAGAGTGAGAGCAAGGAGGCTGCAGGACCTCTTCTGGTCCATGCTCTGAACACGCGTGTCATCCCTTCTGCCTTTTCCTATTCCTCAGAAGTGAGTCACTAAGTCCAGCACACAACCAAGGGAGGGAATTCATCTCTACTTCTTGAAGGAAGGTGTTTCACAGAATCTGTGGACATGCTTTAAAGCCATCACACACTATTTGAAAGAGGTTGCAGTGATTTTCCAGTAAAATATTAAAAACTCATCATTTTATTAGAATTTGTATTCTCTTCCTGTCTAACCCTTGACTAACGCCTACAGGGCTAATCTTGTTATGCAGGGCCAAATTACCACCATTTTTTTTTTTTCTAAAGATTTTATTTATTTGACAGAGAGAGACACAGCGAGAGAGGGAACACAAGCAGGGGGAGTGGGAGAGGGAGAAGCAGGCTTCCTGCCGAGCAGGGAGCCCGATGCGGGGCTCGATGCGGGGCTCAATCCCAGGACGCTGGAATCACGACCTGAGCCGAAGGCAGACACTTAACGGCTGAGCCACCCAGGCGCCCCAATTACCACCAGTTTTTAAAAAGTCATCTCTACACCCAACATGGGGCTTGAACTCACAACCCCGAGATCAAGAATCAGCTACTCTATCAACTGAGCCAGCCAGGTGCCCCTAAATTGCCATCACTTTTGTCTTTTCCTTTTACCATCATTTTAAAAATTCCTTTCTCCTCTATCCTCTATGGGATCTCTTGTTTCCCTGATTCTATGACCATCCTTTCTTGATATACTTCCTCTTCTGGAAGAGTGTATACTCTAGTAGATTCCTAATAAAGAGTGAATAGGAGGGGCGCCTGGGCGGCTCAGATGGTTGGGCATCTACCTTCAGCTCAGGTCATGATTCCAGGGTCCTGGGATCGAGCCCCGCATCGGGCTTTCTGCTCAGCGGGGAGCCTGCTTCTCCCTCTCCCTCTGTCTCCCCCCTGCTCATGCTCTCTCTCTCTCCGTATCTCTGTGTCTCAAATGAATAAATAAAATCTTAAAAAAAAAAAAGTGAATAGGAGATAAAGTTTGTGAAAATATAATCATCCAGCTTCTAGTTGTTTTTCGGAAGTTCAATGCCACTTGATTTTCAATTCTTGGTCTGTTATTTCTCTCTGGAAAACTTTAGGATCTTTTTCTCCCCAGTGTTCCAAAATTGCCCCATGGTGCACCTCACTGTAGACCTGTATCCTTCCACTTCCAGTTCCTTGATGGAACTCTTCATCTAGGAATCCATCTCTTTCTGGGGTGTCTGGGTGGCTCAGTCAGTTAAGTGTCTGCCTTTGGCTCAGGTCAAGATCCTGGAGTCCCGGGATGGAGCCTGATGTTGGTCTCCTTGCTCAGCGGGGATCCTGCTTCTCCTTCTGCCCTTCTCTGCTTGTGTTCTCTCTCTCTCAAATAAATAAAATCTTTAGGGAAAAAAAAAAAAGAAATTCATGTCCTTCCATCTGGGGAAAACACACTGAATTATTTCTTTGATGATTTCTTATTCTATTCTACCTATTTCCTCTGTTTCTCCTGAAATCTTATTAGTAGGATGATAGATCTCCTAGACTAGTATTCTAATTTACTTTTCTCTCTTTCCCATCTCTTTATCTTAATCCTTTACTTCCTAGAAGATTTCCTCCAAGTGTATCTTCCAATCCTTTCACTAAATTTTTAATTTCTGCTATCATGCTAATCTCCAAAAACTCTTTTGTTCTCTAAATGTTTTTTAATACCATTCTATTCTCATTTCATACATATAACGTCTCCTCATATCTCCAAAATCATTATGGTGGGTTTTTTTTTTTTTAATTTTTAAAAAGTGTATAGTTTTGAGGGGCGCCTCAGTCGTTAAGCGTCTGCCTTCGGCCCAGGTCATGATCCCGGGGTCCTGGGATCAAGCCCTGCATCGGGCTCCCTGCTGAGTGGGGACCCTGCTTCTCCTTCTCCCTCTGCTCTTCCCTCAGCTTGTACTCTCTCTCACTCTCTCTCTGAAATAAATAAATAAATAAAATCTTTTTTTTTAAAAAGTGTATAATTTCAGGGCACCTGGATGGCTTAGTCGGTTGGGCATCTGACTCTTGGTTTCGGCTCGGGTCATGATATTGGGGTCATGGGATCAGCCCCACGTCAGGCCCCAAGCTCAGCACAGAGTCTGCTTGTCCCTCTCCCTCCTGCTGGCTGACTCCCATCTGCCCATGTATTCTCTCACGCTCTCGCTCTCTCTCTCTGAAGTAAGTAAATAAAATTTTTTTGAAAAGTGTGATTTCTGCTTCTTCCAAGTAGACTTTTCTCTTTCTTTTGACTTCTGTCTTTCTTACTCCTTTCAAATCTCTGGAGCTCCTTGGTTATCCACTCAAATTGGATAAAATATAAATATGAACTTTGGTAGAGTTTGTAGATTATGGACCTCAACATAGGATAATAAGTTGGGAAATTTAAATGTGAATCTCAAAATGTGTTGTTTTATGGAAATCTCTTTTCTTGGGCAGCCAGATTTGCTTGATCTGGCTTCTCTGACCTACTGCCCGGAGAATAACGGCCTGAATGCCAGCATTCTGGGAGCCAGGTTGGGTAAGAAGGCTAGGGAAATAAAAACTCGGTGTGTACATTTTAACTTAATTCCCATGTATTCTATATAGTGTCCCTGCCTTCAACTAGTCTAGTGTTCCTCAGTTCAGAAATCTTTTTGAAAAACTGTATCTAGAGATTGAAATTCCCATCTTTTCCTAGGGTACAGAGAAGGGGTTGCCCAGCCACTTGGAATGAGGACAGAGATCTAAGATTGGCTGAAAGCTGTTTTTAGCCCCACCACCAGCCCCATTTCCAGAGGTGACTGGTGCTGCTAATTCCTGAGCTTTTTTTTTTTTTTTTTAAGATTTTATTTATTTATTTGACAGAGAGAGACACAGTGAGAGAGGGAACACAAGCAGGGGGAGTGGGAGAGGGAGAAGCAGGCTTCCCGCAGAGCAGAGAGCCCGATGTGGGGCTCTATCCCCCAAACCCTGGGATCATGACTTAATGACTGAGCCACCCAGGCGCCCCAGTTCCTGAGCTGTTTTAAACAGTCCGATGGTACAAATCATATTTCTTATCTTTCTCCAGTTCTGGCTTGGGATTTAGATTTCTCAGTCCGTTTGGAAAATTATCAGTTACTCTCTGCTTTCCAATTTCTACAAATTGTGTCGCTTTCTCCTCTCCTATTCTCTACTTGCTTTATGATGTGAAAAAGAGACCTTTGCTTTGTTTTATTGTGGTTGAACAGATACTTTCAAACCAACAATTTTAACCAGAGTACCTCTTTCAGTTGTCTTTCACCGCCAATAACCATATTTACCAACATGAATTTTAATAAGTGTAAATTATTCAATCTCAAATTGGAGTGGGAACATAGAGGATCTGGAATAAAGGTTTAGATTTTAAGAAAATAAAGACTTATAGAAAGCTTCATCATGCATCTGCAGGGAGAGGTAACCAGCTGTTAGCTGGCATGAATGTGCTTATGAGGCTGGAAAATTGTGGGATTCTGTTGGTATGAACAGTGGCAAACAGATTTAAAGTTAAAGAATGTGGACTCATTTTAAGTTAGTCTTAGATTGCATATGAATTGAATAGGAACAATCATCTCATCAAGAAATCTCGAGCAGAGCTGGGAGCTGAGAAAGGGTTTAGGATTGTTTTGATTTTTGAGAGGAAAAACATCTGTTTTTTATTTTATGCGCTGCCCTCACTCCAAGTGCTTTTAAGTATCTTTAAAGATGCCTAGACACATGATGATCTGGTCTCTGTGAAATAAAGTATGGTTTAATGAATCCAGAATGTATCCATCTACTTGCTTGCCCATCGAAATAAGTTGCCCCATAGCTTGACCATGTCTCAGACTTAAGTTTATTCAAGTTACTAGTTTTGGATAGACTGTATGATTTAAAAATATTATGAAGTAAGCCAAACAACAATTGATTTTCCATCTGCCTATGATTAACTGAGGTAATGTTTCCCAAACTGTGCCTGTGGAACATCAGAAACCCAAATTGCTGGTGGATACTCCATGAAAAAAAAAAAAAAACAAACTTTTGTCTTTTATATTTTGTTCCTTTACTCTGCGTAAGTAAAATATTAAACATATTTATATAATTGCTTTTCTTATTCTATAATCTGCCTTTAAGAAATGAAGTACCATACACAAAAGACCAGCAAATGACATGAGATCACCTGATTTATGAACACATGGTTTTCAAGTCCAGGAATGATAATGTATTTATCAAAGTGCAGATTTATTATCTATGGGTATGTACCTTGTATCGTAAAATTTCAAGAAGCACTTGTCATACTTTAAATTTTTTCATCTCAATAAAATTTTAAAAATATTTAATCTTTCTCAGTTGTTTTTATCAGTTTTGTTGCTGTTTTGTGGGATTTGTAAGATAATGTTTTTTAAGTCTTCAGAAGGCATAAAACCACACTGAAAAGAGAAAACACAGTTAATATGACACAAAGAGGTACATGATCAAGTGCTACATTGAATTTGAGAGATGCAGTCATAAGAGTTCAGAGAAAAGTTATTATGGACTGATGACGTTGGGGAATGCTTTGAGTAGGAAGTGTGATTTGAAAGGGGGCTTGAAAGACAGAAAGTATTGTGCGTGCTCTTACATGTCTCACTAGTATGACAAGAATGCAAGGCTCTGACTGCTTTTTACCCAGGTCATTTCTCAGGATGTGTTTGCAGCAAGCAACTTTGAGAGATTAAATAATTTCTGTCTTGGACAAAGAGCAGGCTTGATTACTACTTGCTATAAAATGGTGGTGCCCCAATGCCTGGGTGGCTCAATCAGTTAAGCGTCCGAGTCTTGATTTTGACTCAGGTTATGATCTCCAGGTCGTGCAATCAAGCCCCACATTGGGCTCCATGCTTAGCAAGGAGTCTGCTTGAGATTCTCTTTCCCTCTCCCTTAGTCCCTCCCCTGCCTTTCTCTCTCTCTCTCTCTCTAATGTAAATAAATCTTTAAAAAAAAAAATGGTCGTGCCCCAAAGCTCTGTGTTCTCTCAAATAACACTACTCAGTGTGATGGAATTTGGAGGTGATCAGTTTATAAGGATAGAGCCCTCGTGAATGGGGTTAGTGCCCTTATAAAAGAGATCCCAGGGAGCTCCCTTACTCTTTCTACCATGTGAGAGGATAGCTGTCTATGAACCAGGAAATGGGCACCCACCAGACACTGAACCTGATGGTGTCTTAATCTTGGACTTCCCAGCCTCCAGAACTGTTAGAAATGTTTTTGTTGGTCGTAAGCCACCCAGTCTCTAATACTTTGTCTCCAGTGACTGAGCTGTTAATCATAGTATTATAAACACTCCCACGTTTGGTAGGTATTCTCAATATATGTTTGGGTGTTTCTTGTATGACTGAAAATGAATATATTAAGAAGTTGATGTGAACATGAAAGCATCGGTTAAATGGAGCCCAAAACTTGACAAGGAGAATCATTTTAAAGTGACCTACAGAGTTTTCTTGTTTTTAATTTTTTTTCCAAGGCTTTCAAAATCAAACTTATGTAATCATTTGGATTGGAAAAAAAATTGTGTATATCAAGATAAATAAAAGCCATATTCTAAAATCTGTTGCAAAAAATCATTCCTAGAGTAAATAATATGTTTTTAAAAATATGACAAATTCAAAACTTATTTAACCTAAATTGAAAATTAATGAATCCAAAAATTATCACCACCATTATTATGCTGTTGGCTCTATTTTATTTTATTTTTAATTTTTTAAATTTAAATTTTTTAAATTTAAATTCAAGTTATTTAACATATAGTGTAGTATTGGTTTCAGGGGTAGAATTTAGTGATTCATCACTTACATGTAACACAAGTGCCCTCCTTAATGCCCATCACCAAGTTGCCCCATCTCCCCCACCCACCTCCCCTCCAGCAACCCTCAGTTTGTCCTCTATCCTTAACAATCTCTTATGGTTTGTTTCCCTCTCTGTTTTCATCTTATTTTATTTTTCCTTCCCTTCCCCCATATTCATCTGCTTTGTTTCTTAAATTCCACATATGAATGAAATCATATGATATTTGTCTTTCTCTGACTGACTTATTCGCTTAGCATGATATACTCTAGTTTCATCCACATCACTGCAGATGGCAAGATTTCATTCTTTCTGATGGCTGAGTAGTATTCCATTGTGTGTGTATATATATACACACCACATCTTCTTTATCCATTCATCTGTTGATGGACATCTGGGCTCTTTATAATTTGGCTGTTGTTGATAGTGCTGCCATAAACATTGGGGCGCAGGTGCCCCTTCAAATCAGCATTTTTTTATCCTTTGGATAAATATTTAGTGGTGCAATTGCTGGGTCATAGGGTAGTTCTATTTTTAACTTTTTGAGGAGCCTCCATACTGTTTTCCAGAGTGGCTGCACGAGTTTGCATTTCCACCAACAGTGTAAGAGGGTTCCCCTTTTTCCACATCCTCGCCAACATCTTTTGTTTCCTAAGTTGTTAACTTTTGCCATTTTGACCAGTGTGAGGTGCTATCTCATCATGGTTTTAATTTATATTTCCTTGATGATGAGTGATGTTGAGCATTTTTTCATGTGTTTGTTAGCCATTTGTATGTCTTCTTTGGAGAAACGTCTGTTCATGTCTTTTGTCCATTTCTTAACTGGATTATTTATTTTTGGGGTGTTGATTTTGATGAGTTCTTTATAGATTCTGGATACTAGCCCTTTATCAGATATGTCATTTGTAAATATCTTCTCCCATTCTGTAGGTTGCTTTTTAGTTTTGTTGATTGTTTCCTTCTCTGTGCAGAAGCTTTTTATCTTGATGAGGTCCCAATAATTCACTTTTGCTTTTGTTTCCCTTGCCTCCTGAGATGTGTCTAGTAAGAAGTTGCTGCAGCCTAGGTCAAATAGGTTGCTGCCTGTTTTCTCCTCCAGGATTCTGATGGATTCCTGTCTTACATTTAGGTCTTTCATCCATTTTGAATTTACTTTTGTGTATGGTGTAAAAAAGTGGTGACCCACAGAGCTTTAAAAGCAATCTGTGATTGGGCGCCTGGGTGGCTCAGTTGGTTAAGCGACTGCCTTCGGCTCAGGTCATGATCCTGGAGTCCCTGGAGCGAGTCCCGCATCGGGCTCCCTGCTCAGCAGGGAGTCTGCTTCTCCCTCTGACCCTCCCCCCTCTCATGTGCTCTCTCTCATTCTCTCTCTCTCAAATAAATAAATAAAATCTTAAAAAAATAAATAAATAAAAGCAATCTGTGATTATACAAGTTCTTTTGAATATATAAGCTCATTTATCTCCATTATCAATAATCTTATCAAACCAAGTTTTCTTAGGTTAATATCCTCCTAGCAAAAAGAAAAGAAAACAGGAAAGAAAAGAAAAAAACTTTCAAAAATGTACTCAAGGTACCATAAAAGAACTAATGTACACACACACACACACACACACACATATTTTCATCTGACTTTAATTCCACAGTAACATATTCCATTAGTTGGGCATCATTTCCCAAATTCCAGGACTAAGGTCATCTATAGTCTAAAGGGAGTATCACTTCCTCTTTTTTTAATCAGCATGTTCTTGCCTTCGTTGATTATCCCAGCGTATCCAATTAACTCAGTCATCCATTGATTTAGGCTTTGTAGGGAAGGTATGAGGTGGCTATTCAATTCATTCAGAAAAAAAAACAAAGTCCTTACACTGGCCCAAAGGCTTTTTATGACCTGCTCCCGCCCCCTCAACTCTCTGACCTCATGGCCTCCTTCTGTCCCCTAGCTCACTACTTAGGCCACACCAACTAACTCCTCACCCCTTTAAGGCTTGGCTCAAAGGCAACTGCTCAGTGAGGACAACAGCTCTCAGAACTCCAGCATTTTCTGGGCTCCTGGATGGCTCAGTTGGCTAAGCGACTGCCTTTGGCTCTGGTTGTGACCCCGGAGTCCTGGGATTAAGCCCCGAGCCCCACATTGGGAGTCCTGCTCCTCGGGGAGTCTGCTTCTCCCTCTGCCTCTGCCTGTCGCTCCCCCTGCTCACGCTCTCTCGCTCTCTGTCAAATAAATAAATAAAATCTTAAAACAAAACAAAACTCCAGCATTTCTAATGCCTCTTAGAGTGGTCTCCTTTTTGTTTTTTCCCCACAGTCTTCTTCTCTTCTTTACATTCAATTATTTGCTTATTTATTATCCTTACTGTTTGTTATCTCTCTCTTCCCTTAGAATGCAAGCTTCACAAAGTCAGGGTTGTTGCTGTTGTTTCACGGATGTATCCCAAGTACCTAGAACATGCCCAGAACAAAGCAAGCACTCAATAAATATTTGTTAGTCTAAGTGGATGAATAACAATGAAATAATATAAATCAATAGGAAAATGACAATCTAAATAGGAAAAAAAAATGGGCAAAAGCCTTAAACAGGCATTTCATAAAAGAGGATATCCAAATGACTAGTAAACCTAGGAAAAGATGCCATAAAGCTTTAATGGTCAGGAAGATGCCAATTAAAAACACAATGAGAGGGGCACCTGAGTGGCTCAGTCAGTTAATTAAGCGTCCAACTCTTGGTTTCAGGTCAGGTCATGATGTCAGGGTTGTGAGATCGAACTCCCCTACCACCCCCGTCGGGCTCTGAGCTCAGTGCAGAGTCTGATTGGGATTCTTTACCCCTCCCTCTCTCTCCCCTCCTGCTCCTCGCCCTGCTCTTGATTGCTCTTTCTCTCGCTCTCTCTAATAAATAAATTTTTAACATCTTAAAACACACACACAATGAGAAATACCATTACATACTCACTAGAGTGACAAACAGTAAATAATTGGAAATACCAAGTGTTGCAGAGGTGAGAAACAGAAGGAACTCTCATAGTAATATAGATTGGTACACCCCTTATGGCACACATTTGATATTATCTAGCAAGCTGGAATACGTCTATGCCTTCACGCTTCCATCTGTTCCAAGAACACATCCTGAAGCAACACTTGCACGTGTCTACTAGAATTCAAATACATGAAGGTTCACTCCGGCATTGCTTCTAAGAGCCAGAAACTGGGAACAAACCGAATGTCCATCAGTAGTTAAATGGATAACTGGATTGTGGTATATTCATGTAGTAGAATACTATCCAGCAATCAAAATAAGTAAGTTGTTCTAGACATACTGTGGATGAATCCATCAAATAAAAACAAAAAAGATAAAAAACAATTCTTAGAGAATTGATTAGAGAATGTTTTCATTCATATAAAGTTCAAAAACAGACAAAACTAACCATTAATAATTTAGGAATGCATACATAGGTGGTAAAACTATAATAAAAGTAAGGAAATGATCACAGCCTCCCTGCCCCCCACCACACACACCACTTTTAGGCAGAGAGAGTGAAGACTGTAGAGTGACACTTGGAGCAGGCATTTTCTGGGGTGCTGGAGATGTTTTCTTTCTTTCCCCTCTGCAGTGGTTACATAGATGTTCACCGTGTAATTATTCTGTAAAATGTACACAAATGTTTCATATACTCTTCGCTGTGTTGGATATTCCACAATTTTTTAAATGACAATAAATTGCCCAATCTTATAGAAATTTCTTTCATTTGGAAGTTTTTAATGTTTTGTTCCTTGTGGCAAAGGGTCTTGACAGACCGTATCCCTTTTTTGATTCCGTTTTCTTGCCTTAGATAAGAATGTCATATAATCAATTCCACGGTCCTTACATTGCAATTCACAAGAGAGATTTCATAAGGAGGCAATGAAGAGGTAGAGACAAAAGATCAACTGAAGGCTTAGCTTGCAGGGCAGACCCAGTGTTTGACACATGATAGGCACTCAGTGGGAGTTTGCCACTGACGAAACAGACGGTGGCGGCCGCAGCTGGGGCTGACTCAGGGAGCGTTTCTCCATCTTTCGTCTTAGGAAGAGTTCTTTACAATAGGCCACCTGGTAGATAAGGTGTTGTGAAACTTAGGGGTTTCGAGATGTTTTCCAGCCAGAGACATTTGTGTAGGGGGCTAAGTCTATTTGCAGATGCTTCCCCAGGGCTTGCTTCTTTAATCAGTCTGTAGAACATTGATTGATATATGTACACATGGCTTTGAGAGGAGCAAAGAGACCACGCCTCCTCTTATCATGCTCTGTAAATTGTATCATCTTACCGAACTCATCACAGTGCAGAATCATCTCTTAGAACAATATGGTTGTTTCAAAGCAAATATTATTAGCAGGTCCCGTGTCTGAATCTCTTCTAAAGTTAAGCCTTTAGGGCGGCATGAAGTCAGGGTGATTATAAAGAATCATTTGGTGAGCAGGCAAATAAATACAGTTGGCCCTGGAACAACATAGATGTGAATTGCACAGGTCCACCTATGTGCAGATTTTTTCAATATGGTACAATACTGTAAATATATTTTCTCTTCCTTAGGATTTTCTCAACATTCTTTTCTCTAGATTATTTTATTGTAAGACTACAGCAAATAATACATAGAACATACAAAATACATGTTAACCGACTGTTTATGTTATCATTAATGCTTCCAGTCAACAATAGGTTATTAGTAGTTAAGTTTGGGGGGAGTCAAAAGTTATACATGGATTTTCGACTGTGTGGGGGTCAGCCCTTCTAAGCCCCAATTGTTCAAGGATCCACTGTATACACCAAGTGTAGAAATGCTTGTGAGCCCATGATGTGTCCATCTGGGGCCAGGCTTCTCAGAGTAGTGTGTCCTACCAAACAGTGGTGACCGTGTTCCCACCATGAACTAACTGCTGTGTCCTGATATCATTATGTTTATTCAAAGTGGTCTCATCTATCAGCAGTTGACAAGTTCCTGAACAAGATGAAAAATACTAAGAGTCACTAAGAACATCTGCATCTTTTCTGCCCATGAGGGCAGGTGGGCTTAAAAGGGAAAAACCTGGCCCACTAATAAAAACACTAAGTGGCCACTTTGAACCATGTGATCCAGATAGACTCAGTCCCCTGGCTTTAGTTCCACCTTCAACTGACTGTATGACCTTGGACTGGTAATGTAACCACTCTAACCTTCAATTCCTCACTTGGAAGTGTGAGTGATGGGCTTCCCGGGTATCCCACAGACTTGTGAAACAGAAATGAAGAGAAACATAAAACTTCCTGTAGACTGCAAAGCCCTACACGTTTGTAAGGGTTCTTTTTAACCTTTTCTAATTATACAGGTAACATTTATCATTCATTACCAAAAAAAAAAAAAAATCAAAAAATCAAAAACACATGAAGTTTAAAGAAAAATTCCTCTGCCTCATTCCTCTGCCTCTCCCTTAGTCTTGAGAATTGACCAAAATTGACAGATTTATAGACTTTATGTATATACTTTATATGAACGCATGTGCATATTTGCATGTGTATTTTTTAACAAAAAAGGGATCATATCCCACTAATCAGTAGAACACCGTGCAGTAATTTTTTTATGAGGGGAATTGTTACATATGGATATGGAACAATGATATTTTATGTGAAAAAGTTGCATAACCACATTTAGAGTACGATAATATTTGTGTAGACACAGAGTACATGACTTCCTCTGGTAAAAATATATTGCAAAGGAGTGAGGTACTTTTTACTTCGCACAGCTCTCTACCATTATCGTGTTTTCTCTTAAGCATATATACTTTAACAATAATTAATATTGTGCAAGAGAAAGTGGAGCCTAAGTCGACAAAATGGAGACTATACTTTTGAAGATGGAAGGACAAATGGCAGACCAGGGATGGATTGGGGTGAGGGGGGATACTGAAAGAGAAGAATATACAAAAAAAATGGGAAAATGAAATAAAGGAAGCAAAATAAAAGTAAGCATAGAAAGAAACTGATCATGCAGTTTCTGCTGTCAACTTTCGTGTACTATATGACTCCGCAATAGGTTTCCACAACAGGATATTCAGTTCTGCTGACTGGTTAGTTCTTTTAAATGATCCTGTGCAACAAAGGGCAAATAGAGGCCAACACAGAGAACTGTCGAGAGGGGAAGAAGGGCTAAATAGAACCAGTGCTCAATTCCTTTACAGTTTACAATTTTCATGCCTTCTTTTTAAAAATATACAAAACAGCCATAAATTTGGGAGATGTGCACAAATGACAATCTAATGTCCCCTGGTATTGTCAAGCAACAGAATTTTGTCTACAGACGCTATTGTTCTCAATAAATCTTTGCATCCTCTCCATCAACAAAGCCTATCATGTCTGTGATCAAAATCCACCTTGAACCTCTCTACTTCTGTTTTCATCACCATCAACCCAGTTCAAGTTCACTCCCACCTCTTTTCGTTGCAGGGGCGCCCTGATCAGTCTCTCCATTTCCATGTTGGCTCTCCCTCTTCCCCGCCATGGCTTTTTCCACAAGAATATCAGAACAATCTTCCTAAATTGCTCATGGCATGAATACCAAACTCCTTTGCATGACTTCAAGGAGCTGCATGACCTGTCCCTTGCTTCATCTCTTCTGGTCACCTTTAAGGCTTCCAACTGTGCTAAGATCTTTCTGACCTCAGTCCTTTCCATGCTGTTGTGCAAACGGAAATGCTCTGCTATTTTTCGGGTTGCAGTTTCTCACAGATTTCTTTAGTCCCCTCCCATACTCTAAACCAGGTCACAATCTGTATTTCTATATTTATTTGTATGGTGTGGGTTTTATCGGACTTCTGTACTCTGTCGAAGCTGTGTAATACTCTACAGGGGTTCATAACACTGTCCTCTCTACTTTTGGGCATATTTGAAATTCCCCATGATAAAATGCTTTAAAATTTTCCCTCCGATCCTGCAAGCAAAAACCAACAGTTTTGCTTGCAATTATCCTAGTTTTTCATATCTTGTATTTTTTAATTTTACTTTCTTTTTTGGGGATAATATTTTGGGTTTTTGTTCAGCAACCACATTAGAGCCGTAAAATGCCAGTATTTTAATGTTCCAAATAAGGTGTTATCTGCAAGACAGTGAATTTGAAATTAACATCAGATAACCTAAAAGAAAGGTCAGAAGTTCATTTGTTCTTTCAGTTTTTGCTATTGAAGTCTTTTATTTGACAGCACTATTATACAGTGAAAAGGACCGTAGACTAGGTATATAAAACTTCTGACCTAGTTCCAGTTTGTCACTTTGAGTGAATCACTAGACTTTGCTTCCTTTTTTATAATTAATCTAATACATAGGTAAAGTTCTAATTTTTTATTTGATTTAAAATTGTTTCCACAATTTGAGAAATCGAAAAAAGAGCAGTCACAAACAATACCAAAGTTTGTGTTTTTTTAATGAAGCGAAAACTCAAAAGAACTTTCCCCGGAAGCGAAAACTCAAAAGAACTTTCCCCGTATTCATTAATAAGGTCATAACCCAGCAGTAATGTTCATACCAGGTGTATCTACAAAGCCAAGACCAGGAATCACTGCATCTCCTTCGTTAGATCTGATACTATGACTCTTCTCTTTTCTGTTAACATATTTGTGCAACATGCTGTAGTACTGCTCCTTTGGATTGAAAGTATATAGTGATGAAATTTGCTGCCAGTCTTTAATGCTGGGGGTGTTGGATTCCTTCGGATGTGCGCACTCAAAGAAACATTTAATATTCTCTTTTGCCAATTCCGTTGCATGCTCTGTGGCCTGACTTTTAAGGATCTGCTGCTCCTGTTCCAAATAGATTTTCCAGAATTTCAACTGCAGAAAACTAACTGGAGATAGGCATCGGGAGACAGAGGTAAAAATCAGAAGGAAGATGATGACAACTGCTATCAGGATCCAGCCCAGCACCTTAGGAAAACACAACAAAACAGCAATTTAGTCACACTTTTTATTAAAAAAAAAAAAAAAAAAAGATTAAAATCCTTTTTAAAAAAGATTTTATTTATTTGAGAGCGAGAGTGCACACGCACGCAAGAGAGAGGGCACACGCACGAGCAGGGGTTAGGGGTAGAGGGAGAGGGAGAAGCAGAATCCCCGCTGAGCAGGGAGCTTCACCCAGGGCTCCATCCCCGGACCCTGGAATCATGACCTAAGCCGACGTTTAACCAACTGGGCCACCCAGGCGCCCCCAAATTTAAAACTTCTTACATAGAGTTTGAACTACTCACAGTGATGATGATGATCAAGCAACAGTTGTAGGTCTTAGTCTCTTAGGAGAAAGAAGTGCCTGTAACCTCCCAAACCCCTCGGTAGAACTGCTTGACAGCTCATTTCCCAAGTCATGTCAAGGGCCCAGAGAGGGGCCTATATATCACTCCGCTAGAATTCAAAACGTGGAATTTCGGCAGATCCAAAGAAACAAGCATTCATTTTCAAGAACCTCTGGGCTTTATATGCCCAGCAGCAGGGTGGGGTGGTGGCTTTAGAGCCAGGACAACCCATTTCATTGTAACAAATCTGCTTTCTTCCGGCTGGACAGACACCTCGACCTGCACATGGTGTATCAAGAGGATAATGCGGGATCGGAGGTCAAGGGCCTGGCGCGGTATCCGGCCCACAGCAGGAGCCTGCAGCTGTCCGCGCGCCTTCCCTCCTTTTCATTCGTGTTACTGAAATCGCCGCCAGGCTAGTCTGTCTTCCCGCGCCCTGCGTCTGGAGCCAGGGCACCCCGCTTGCACCTCCCCCGGCCCCTCTCCCGCGCTCCCCACGGCTGACCTGCGACTGGGCCTTGAGCTCCTTCAGCAGGTCCTGCGCGTCGGACTCCCGGGCCTGGCGGCAGGGCGCCAGCGGCAGCTGGGCCTCGCAGGTGGGCTCGCGGCCCCGACACAGGCGCCGCGCCAGGGGGACGCTCCCGCTGGCGGCGCACTCGTAGAAGGCGCCGCCGAGCAGCGCCACGGCCACCCAGGTGAGCGGCGCGAGCGCGGCGGCGTAGCTGAGCTGCGCGCACACCAGCGCGCCCCGCAGCCCCGCGCCGCAGCCCCGCGGGCGGGCGCTGCGCGCGCAGCAGCCGGTCAGCAGGCGCCAGGTGCGCGCGTTGAGCAGGTAGCCCAGCAGGAAGAGGGCCAGCGCCGGCACCAGCAGGAAGACCAGGCCGTAGGGCAGGTTCCAGGTGGCGCTGCAGGGACACTGGAACACGACGGTGGAGAACAGGCGCTCCCCGCCCGCCGTCAGGAGGGTCACCAGGCCGTAGCCCAGCGTGCTGTGATGCTTGAGGTGCACGTCTAGCACCGTCCACAACTTATCCATGGGCCTCATACCCCCCGGGGCGCCGTGGACAGGCCTGGAAGCTTCTGCGTCTTCACGGCCCTGCTCCTCCAGCGGTTTGCGTGGGCTGAGGTCTAGGGCTTTCCACTCTGCTCAGCGGCAGCTTCCTGACAGGGGGGAAGGGGACTTCTTGGGCCTCCGTGAGCTTTCGCTTTCTTATTTCAAGCAAACCAACTCTGGCCGATACACCCATTGACCTCTCAAGATCACTCGTGACCTTCTTCTCACAATTCAGGAACCTGACTGAGGAGAGACTCCATGGAATGGTTACCTTTGTTTCCACCCAACTGATGAGAAACCAGGGACTTCCCTCACTTACCCTTCCTGATTCAGTGCAGCTACCCGATAAGAGTGTATTAAATTTTACTGGCGTAAACGGAAAACGCCAGATTTTCCCCTACTGCAGCCACCTTCCTTCCGAAGCCAACTCTCAGACCCAAACGATTACAAAAAAACTAGGCAGTTACAGGAAACATTACTCGAGGACAAATTCCTGGTTTCTCTTTCATAAGCTAAATCACAACAAAGCCCAGCTCAAGTTCTAGGACGCCCACGATCTTCTGTCCTCTTCCTGTGCCCCTTCTGGACAGAATCACCAGCCTCGTTCACACTGACTGTTCTCTCCTCTGATCTCCCACAGGGCGTTAGACTGAACATAGTGTACTGGCTTCTGCCTCTTAGTCCCCCAGGTATGTCCTAACACTGTCACTACCTGGACGACATAGCTCCCTCCCACTACCAGTACCTGGTACAAAACCACCATTCTGTAGCATTTTGATGAAAAGCTGTTCTCTCTGTGTGAGTCCAAATTGTCATACAGGACAGTTAGGGCCCTCTTCTCTGAGATTAAACAGGGTACTGCCAGGCTTCCTGTAAACTTGCAGCCAAGCTCCCTATTTGAGGCATGTCATTTCTGCTTTATTTCTACACCTCAAAAAAAAAATTTTTTTTTGCTTCCCTTGTCCCTCAGCTGACTCTGTCCCTCTTACTGCTAGACTCTTCTTTAATCCCACCACACATCTCCTAAAGATGTTGCCTCCCTGCTCCACACTTTCTATATACCGTCATGAACAAATCTCACTATATCCACAACCTTTACGCAGATGGCTTTATCCAACTCTCCCTTACCTGTAATGTAACTAAAATGTGCCCTTCTGTCTTCTTGAGTAACACATTTCTCAAAACAAGAGGGAGGGTTGGCTGGCATTCTCCCATTACAATGTCCAAACCCAGGCTTTTCTGTTCTCTTCTAACAGTTTATTCTCCACTGAGGCTCAAGCTATTCAGCACAACCTCCTCCCCCTCCTCACTCCTGCCATCTGAGTTCATTCCCTTCATTTATTAAGACTTTTGCATCTGGTGACAGCTCCTCCCTAGCTCCTGTTATTTCATCAAGGATTTGGCTTCAAATATTTTTAGTTACAGAAACTTCCATCTTGTCACTCTCCTATCCCAGCTAAAGTAATTCATTTGTTAACAGTTTTAATGAGTTCATTTTTCATTCAATCATTCATTTAAATGTTTAATAAGCTCCCAGAATATGATAGAACCTATAAAAGTGCCTGGTATTATTGGGTACAATAAGGAACAAGACAGAGACCTTCCTTTCATTGAGCTTGTACTAGCGAGGATAGATAATGAGGAGGAAACTCCTCAAGGTTATGAAAGTAATTAAAGTGGAATCACGTGGTAGAGAGTATCCTGAGAAAGCCTTTGTAAGGAGAGGACATTTAAGGATAAATGTGAATGAGCAAGGCCCTGGGGTGCAAGGGAACTTAGCAGTCTGTGGTTGGAAAGAAAGCCAAAGTGATGGAACATTAAAGGTGAGAAGGAAGTTGGCACATCATGAGGGCAGAGCTGCAGGTGTAAGGTCAGGTTTAGGGGCTCTATAGACCAGATATGTGGTTTGCAACCCTGCCCCTGAAACTCATTACAGACTGAGCCGCATCCTGACCTGATTATCCTATCAGCTTGTGTCTCCAAACACTACCTCCTGGGGTTGCCACCACTGTGCTCCCCCAATCATGGATCTCCCAGATACCAATGATCACTCCGTACTTACTACAGGTTACTGTAATTGTGAGAGTCTGGGTTCTGCCAGCCAGTCTGAATTTTCTCCCAGTACCAGCAGATGAGTCTAGTACGTGACATCTACCCCTGCCATCACTGAAGTAGTGGATGGCTCTAGTTCTAAGTTCTAGTTCTAAGTCTTGAAGATTGCTCAGCCCTTTATACCCAGTTCTGTCTGGAGAAGACATTGCTGAGAAGTTCAGTACTTAGCGGAAATAGAATAATATATCAACGGTGTGGGGAGGATTGAAGAATTTTTTCTTGAGAGTAGACTAAATAAATTTGAAAGACCTTTACACTTTTGAAAATCTATAATTTAACATCAATTTACTTCAACTTTTAAAAAATGAGTGAGAGGGCGCCTGGGTGGCTCAGTCGTTAAGCGTCTGCTTTCGGCTCAAGTCATGATCCCAGGGTCCTGGGATCGAGCCCCGCATCGGGCTCCCTGCTCTGTGGGAAGCCTGCTTCTCCCTCTCCCATTCCCCATGCTTGTGTTCCCTCTCTCCTCGTCTCTCTCTCTATCAAATAAATAAAATCTTTAAAAAAAAAAAAATGAGTGAGAGATTCTCATGGCAAGCACATTGGAAAACCAATTGTTATGGGTTTTGTTTGTTTGTTTTGTTTTAACTGTAGTACTTTGTTTCTCAGCACTATCATTATTGCTGTCAGGAATGGGTTTCAGAAACCTCAAAAAAATTCGTGGAAAAGAAAGGAAGAGAAACTCTTGAAAGAATTTCACACTGTAAACCTAAAAGTTCCTTGTAGTCGTCTTCAAGTGAGCTAGCTCTCAAACGTTATTCTCTGTAGTCTTCATGAGAACTCAGACTAATGGTATGACCTTGCTTGGAATATGACTTCTAGATTCTAGCAAGGTGTCGATCCTGGCCCAAGATCCACCCGTAAGAATAAAATCAAATCAAAATTCATCTGTATTTTAAGTATCCACCATGTGCAAGACACAACTTTAGATGCCAAAAATAACAAGTAAATTTAGATCTAACACTCTTAATCTTAGAGAATACCTTTCTGTGCATTATTATGTATGGATATATTGTTTATGTATGTATTTGAAAATCTGAACCCGTTATTATCTTAAGATTTTTGAATGCTTATAAAAATTCTTCCAGTGGAAGTATAAAGCAGAAGGAGGGAAAGATCAGACCCTTTCCCTGACACAGGAATGTCATTTGTTAAATGGTAATCCCATGACATTTCAAGTAATCTTTTTACAGATTATTTTCCCCTTTTCTTAGCATGATTTTCTAAACCTATCATAAAATTTTAAATATTCACTGATTCACACACTAAAAAAAATTTTTTTTTTTACAAAAGATGATTATTTTACCCCTAAGAACCTAGATGTGGCCAGTCTTTGCGGTCATCACTGTTGTCATCATTCTCATCATCGTCTGACACAATGAGTCTGTAAAGGTTCTAGTGTTCCTTCCATGGTTCTTTTTTTTTCTTTTTTTTTTTTTTCGAGAGAGTGCAAGCAAGGGGTGTGGGGGGCAGAGGGAGAGAGAATCTTAAGCAGACTCCGTGCTGAGCATGGAGCCCAACATGGGGCTCAGTCCCACAACCCTGAGATCATGACCCAAGACAAAATCAAGAGTTGATGCTCAACCGACTGAGCCACCCAGTAGAAGGCGTGGGTGGTGCCCATCCTTCCATGGCTTTTAAAACCCATGTCTATCTTCCTTTCCAACCAGGACCCAGCAGAATGGCTCCCACAAAGACGGGTGGCGAGAAGAAGAAGGGTCATTCTGCCATCAACGAGGTATTGACCAGAGAATACATTCACATCAACATTCACAAGTGCATCTATGAGTGGGTTTCAAGAAGCGTGCCCCTCGGGCACTCAGAGAGATCCGGAAATTTGCCATGAAGGAGGTGGGAACTCCAGATGTACACATTGACACCAGGCTCAACAAAGCTGTCTGGGTCAAAGGAATAAGGAATGTTCATCTGTGTGTGGTTGTCCAGAAAACAATATGAGGATGAAGATTCACCAAACAAGCTCTATCCATTGGTTACCTGTGTACCTATCACCACTTTCAAAAATCTACAGTTAATGTGGATGAGAACTAATCGCTGATTGTCAAGTAAAGGTATAAAACCACACAAAAAAAAAGCAAACAAAAAAATGTCTATTAGGAATTTTGGTAAATTACATTATGTTTTTCCATTGACTCAAATTATTTCACAGGTGGTTTTAATATATGCTAGAGCTTCATTGTCAATGGCCACTTACTTATACTTTTCTTCATCACAAGTCCAGTCCCCCTGCTGTCAAATTTGGTTTACTAGTTTGTGAACTATGATCAAAGATTTGGATTTCCAAAGATAATAATAAATAACAAGATTAAAGGACAAGAATAAAGAAAAAAGTAATTTAATAGGAGGAAATTTGGATTTCTTCAAATTATTTCTTCAAATTAAAAGTAATTTAATAGGAGGAAATTTGGATTGTCTTAAATTTGGCAATGACATCATTGCCAAATCTCAAAAATTCACATTAACTCAATGGAGAACTTAAAATGTTGTGGAAGATCTTCCCTAAAAGAATATGTCACATGAGGGGCGCCTGGGTGGCTCAGTCGTTAAGCATCTGCCTTCGGCTCAGGTCAGGATCCCAGGGTCCTGGGATCGAGCCCCACATCGGGCTTCCTGCTCAGCCAGAGGCCTGCTTCTCCCTCTCCCACTCCTCCTGCTTGTGTTCCCTCTCTCACTGTGTCTCTGTCAAATAAAAAAATAAAATATTAAAAAAAAAAAGAATATGTCACATGAGGGGTGCCTGGCTGGCTCAGTTGGTAGAGCATGCAACTCTTGATCTCAGGGTTGTGAGTTCGAGCCCCACAGTGGGTGTAGAGATTACTTAAAAATAAATAAATGAAATTAAAAAAAAATGTATCACATGAGATATGCTGCATATTTAAAACATTCACATCTATGCAATGGAATACAAAATAGGTGCATATGATTGAGGTAGATCTGTATGTGCTGGTGTGGGTGAAAAGACAAAGTTGACATGTTAATTGGAAAAGGTAAACAAAAACACTGCATGCCATACATTCATGTAAGAAAAGAAAAGAAAAAGAAAATGTATGTACGTCTCTTGCTGATGTGTATGATACTCTACAAGATTAAAAAATATGTCAAATGCTTACCTCTGAGAAGTAAGGAGAGGGTTGTGAATGAATACAGGGAGAGACTAGTTGCACACCTTTCTTTAGTGTTTGTCTTTTTTTTAAACATGCTTATGTTCCTTCTCCAATTAAAAAATACATGAAATGTTTTGATCTAATGAAGAATCTCTGAAGAAGAAATCTGGGAAGAGGCGATTTCCCAGGCTCTTCTTTGTCTTTCCTTCTCTGCACACAGAGCTTATACGAAGGGTTGCTCCCTGAACCTGAAATGCCAACAATTCACCTCTTCTTGCCAAAAGTAATAAATCCTAGTGAGAGACTGTGTTTGAAGAATATAGAAGATAAAGAAACTGAGTGTTTGAGAACTGGAAGATGGCAAAAAGCAGTAGGAGGAGAAGAGGAAAAGATCAAATGGAAAGGTGGGGTTGGGTGGCATTTACCCAAGTCCTGCATGAAACAAGATGGAAGGACCCTCTGCCTCCTTCAGAGAAGGCTTCAACTGTGCTCTGTAGGGTCTTCTATGTACCCATTATTGGCATAGAAACAAGGCAGAGAGGAAAGGCAGGTGGAGAAGAATGGAGGTGGGTGAGTGAGTGGTTAGATTGTGGAGCTTTTGAAGGACAGCAGGAAGTTCAGTTCCCAGCAGTTTAGAAACCACCATCACTTCTTTTAAATGTTGATCCAGACAAGTTTTTCCTGAGTTTCTAGGAGTTACCTCTTTTGGTCTAGCTTCATTAAAAACTATCAATGTATGGGGGAAATCCAAAAAACCAATGTATTTGATGAGTTTAGATATTGTTTAATTGTATCACGGGATGCCTGGGTGGCTCAGTTGGTTAAGCAGCTTCCTTTGGCTCAGGGTTCTGAGATCGAGTCCCAAATCGGGCTCCTTGTTCAGCGGGGAGCCTGCTTCTCCCTCTGCCTGCCACTCCCCCTGCTTGTGCTCTCTCTGTCTCTTTGACAAATAAATAAAATATTTTTTAAAAAATAAAAGAAAAATAAAAATGTTTAGATACTGTTTAATGTAGGCTGGGAACTGCTCCTGACTGAGCAACAGAGTGTTGGGGGGGGAAGTGACTCCTAGTAGAAAGAAATCCAATTTATCCCAGGATCCCTTTCCTGACTATTATCAAGTTGCAAGACCAATAAGAAAAGAAAGGAAATGCCTTTAAAGTGTTATTATTTTCTTCCCATAAGAGGAGGGAGTTGGGGCAGATATTAGAAAGTGCTTTGGGAGTTCATTACTGAATTGAAATGGTTTCTCATCTATACACACTGACACATAATCTTCAGGGCAACCAGAAAACCAGGTCGGAGGGACACCACTGTCTTCCAGCTGGAAGTCTTGGCCTTCTTAGGAACCCTGTACTCTCCTTGCTCCAGCTCTGGGGGCTCAATACTCTGCTCCTTTAAGGAGTAACTCTCCGCTCTTTAGAGATTGCTTTTCAAAGATGAACATATAGATCGTCATCTCTGTGTCTACATTCTTCTCCTAGGCAACATTTGCATCTTGGCAAGGTTTGGATAATTCCATAACACCCTGTCTCCAGGGCATTTTCTGTTCCTTCTTCCTGTTCATTTCAGACAGTGCTATGGTCAGAATATGTCCCCCCCAAATTCATATGTTGAAAATCTAACCCCCCAAAATGATGGTATTAGTAAGTGGGGCCATTCTGAGGTGCTTATGTCTTGAGGGTGGAGTCCTCATAAATGGGATTAGTGCTCTTGTAAAAGAGGCTCCATCGAGATCCCTAGCTCCGGGGGCAGTGGGGGGTGGTCTCACAGTAGCCATTAAATACTTCAGCACAGTCTCGTGGTCCACCTTACTGCAAGGGGACAAGGACATGTAACCTTACCATTTGCCAGAAGGAAAGGAATGATCATTAGTTCTACTACAGACCATTCTTTTGTTTCACTCTTCTTCCCACTCCAGAAGTCACTAACCTTCTTCCCAAAAGAAACAAACCAGAAGTCCAAACATGGAACTCACAGTCCAGAGTCTGGGTAGTGTGTGGCACTCTCTACATCAGGTCTTCACGTGGCCCATCTTGAGCTACAGAACCATGAACTAACAATAATGGATTAATCTGTCCCCCCCCAGGCAATGCACAGTGGAGGAACGGCGCCAGGACACCACAGGAAACATTTTCTTTAGCTATATAATCTTTCCAAATTAATGCAGGAGTTAGTTTTATTAGCAGCCAAATAAGAATTGGGTCTCTCTATCCTCCAGTTTCCAGGCTGCTCACCATGAGACTGCTAAACTAATGCCACATATTTTCGGAAAGGAAGTAAAACTTCCTTAAGAAACCTAATAATAAAATATAGAAAAAGTTATTTCCTCTTTGTTGTTGTCTATAACTAAAGTAAAAAGAAAACCCCCTCCCTTAATTCATTCCCTTATGTGTGGGTATGGGAGATAGTGGAGAAATGGGGCAGACAGTGGGGAAGATGAGAAATTATTTTTATCATGGAAGTGTCCTGCATTAAATACCAGTATTTGGTCCGAACTAGTCAAAAGCCTCCACTAAACTATAAGGGAAAGGGGCAGTATGGTCCTCTCCTATGCATTAAAGGCAAAGAGAACTGGACAAGCATGAGCATGTGAAGTCTACCATGTGCTGTATGATCAATTTTTCTAAATTCACCCATCACCCCTTAATCTTTTGCAGCCTCCTATTTGTCTTCTTATTACATATGACAGTTTTATAATCTTTTATTTGTTACTTACTATTTTTTCATCTCCCCAACTAGATTATATGTTTCATGAAGGCAAGGATCATGCTTGATTTAATCCCTTTTTGGTTACACAGGTCTTAGTCTAGTGCCCAGGACCTTATAGGTGTTCAGTAAATATCTGTGGTTGTAACGAGTGAATCAGTCAATGAATGGATGAATGAATGAATGAATAAATGAACTACTGCAGAGTCAGCATCATGTCTACTTTGTTCAGCTAAGAACTTGAACCCTTCTACAGAGATCCTGCCTACCTGAGCATCTTGAATTGCCAACCTTGTGACAAACAGAAGGTAAATCTTTCCAGGGAGGATGAGGACAAGACCATGGAGAAGATAAGGCCATGGGACAGGTTCCAGGTACAGCTGAAGGGCCATCTGGACACCCACCCCCACTCACTTGCATCAGAGTGACCAAGCCACAGTGGGGGGTGGCGGAGAGGCAGGTGCCGGCAGAGTAGGGACTCTCCCACAACTTCCTCCTTCCTGCCCAGCTCAGCTTGTTTACTCAGCAGAGCTGTCTGGTATCTAGCACTCACCTTCCCCACTACCAGCCGCATTTCTCTACCAGCTTCTCCCACCATACTTAGCTGAATTTCTCAAGGGAGGGACTTTTCTTTTGACTTTAGCTGTAGACTGCAACCAAAGGTAAATAACTATTTTTCTATATTTTATTATTAGATTCCTTAAAAAGAGTTCATCTCCTTTCTTGGAAGCAATGAGCCAAGCAGGAATAGGTTTTGTTGACACGTAGGCTCCAGCTTGGCTATGACTCCACTTTGGCACTCCACCTGACCCCCCCAGCCAGGCACCTGACGTAACTTATCCAGTTAACTTCAGTTCGGCTATTAATGACACTCTCCTAGCTCTCCTCCTAACTTGGGGACTGTTTGGCTAAGTATCCTTGCCAGGCTCCTCCTCACAACCATTGATTTTGGTACTCACCAAAATTCAATCCTTTCCACCTACACTACCTGAATAATCTCCTCTTGGAGGCACCACTAGCTAGATGTGTGACCTTGGGCAAGCTTTCGACCTCTCTGTGCCTCGGTTCTTTCATCTGTAAAATGAAAATAATAGTATTCTATGACTCCTTGGGTAGTTGTGAAGATTAGATGAGTTGATAGATGTAACATTCTTTTTTTTTAATTTTATTAAGTTTTTTTTTTAAATTCCAGTGGAGCTAACAAACAGTGTTCTATTAGTTTCAGGCATACAATATAGTGATTCAATAATTCTATACATTGCTCGGTGCTCATCAGTGCACTCTTAATCCCCATCAGCTCTTTCCTCCATCCCATCACCCACCTCCCCTCTGCTAAGCCTCAGTTTGTTCTCTATAGTTAAGAGTTTGTTTCTTGGTTTGTCTCTCTCTCTTTTTCCTTTGTTCATTTGTTTTGTTTCTTAAATTTCACGTATGAGTGAGCTCATATGGTATTTGTCTTTCTCTGACTTATTTTCCTTAGCATTATACTGTCTAACTCCATCCATGTCGTTGCAGATGACAAGATTTCATTCTTTTTTATGGCTGAATCATATTCCATTGTGTATATATACCACCTCTTCTTCATCCACTCATCCATCAGTGGACACTTGGGCTGCTTCCATAGTTCAGCTATTGTAAATAATGCTTCAATAAACATAGGGGCGCATGTATCCTTTCAAATTAGTGTTTGCATATTCTTTGGGTAAATACTTAGTAGTGTGGTTCCTGGGTCATAAGGTAGCTCTATTTTTTAACTTTTTGAGGAACCTCCGTACTGTTTTCCACAGTGGCTGCACCAGTTTGCATTCCCACCAGCAGTGCAAGAGGGCTCCTTTTTCTCCACATCTGCCCCAACGCTTGTGTTTCTTGAGATACATGTAACATTCTTAGAATAGTGCCTGTCAGAAAGTGCGGTCAATGACTGTTACTCTCTTTTTGCGTGTCTTTGACAACCAACTGTATGTTACCATTTCCACGTCTTCACCTCCAGGCCCTCCCCTCCTAAGTTCTCAATAGGACTTTCTGATTGCCTAGCAGACATTTCTGCTTATATGTCCAGCAGTCACCTCAAACCCACAATAGAACTCATTTTCCCCCTAAAACTTACTTCTCCTCCAGAATTTTTCTGTCATGTAAGGATATCAGTCTTTTAAGCTAGAAAACTCAGGTCACCTGTGGGTGCCACTCCATGTCCTGTGCAGCTCCATGCTGCCTCGGGGCCATCCCTCCAATCGGAACTCTTCTCCACCCTCACTGAAAGTGGACCAGCCCATTATCACCTCACTCCCCTCTGGTGGATGCCACACAGTCCTATCAGAGTTAACTTCCTGGAAGAAATCGAAGTAGGTTGGAGAAACTGTTCTGCCCATGTGAGTAGGATACAAAGTACAAAAGCTCATAGCAATAGTATGTGTGTCAGGCAAGAACTGGTTTAAAAAAGTCAAAGAACAAATATCCGACAGCATCATACAAGAGAAATTGCAAAATATTCAGACTGGAGAATGCTGTTCAGCAAGTTTAAGTAAATAAATGGCAGCGACGGCAACAACCAACAAGGACGAATGTTACAAACATTATGTGGAGCAGTAAAAATCAAACACAAAGAAAATTTTAAGTGTGATTCCATTTATAAAAACTTCACAAGCAGTTAAAACAAAATGTTATTTTCTGAGGAAGTATATACAAGTAATGAAACAGTAAAGAAAAGCAAAGTAGTGATGAAGAGTCACAAAGACAGTGGCTATTGTCTTTGGGGCTTGGATGGGATTACAATTGGGGTAGAAAGAAGGGGCAGGTGTTCACAATGTTATATTTCTACACCAGGGTGCAGGGTATAGAAGTGTTTGCCTTATAACTATGCTTTACACAGCATGTTTGTTTTAGTAGTTTTTAGTTTAGTTTTAGTAGTTTAGTAGTTTTCTGACCGTGGGTTATATTTTTTAACTTATAAGGCAGAAAAAGAAAGAAATCTAATTACACTATTTTCCAGTTGAAAACCCCCCACTACTCCCATTATCAAGAGGACAAGTTCCATATTCCCTTTGTTGACATAGAAGCTTATCCCAGTCCTGCTCCAGCCACCTCTGTCCACTCCATCCCATGCACCCCAGTTTCCAACAGCACTGACCTCCTACATTACCCATACTTACGTATCAGAGTGTTCTTCAATGATGTGCCTTTTCACTTGCTTCTACTGCTGCTTTGAATGACGTTTCTCTGTTCTTCACCCGGCAAACTACTCTCCTTTAATTCTTCGTCCAATGTCATCTCTTCATTGAAGCTATCCTCACAACCCCCAAGCAGAGTTAGTGGTTCTGTTTCCTTGTTCCCACACTATTAAAAAAGATAATAACTCTGCAGTAGTTCTTAAGTTGCCTATTGCAACATTCCTTTCAGGAATTGTGTCTCTCCTAATCGGGGAGCTTCCAGAGGGCCAGGCCTCTTCCTATTCATCACAGTGTCACTCAATAAAGTCAGTCATTCCCCGTCCACAGCTCTTCTCACTTCCGAAGTAGCCCTCACCATATTGCATATTAGCTTTCTCTCCTTACACAACTGTCTCAATGGATGTCATTCAATTTTTGTGAGAATTAAAGTAAGATTGTGTAAAGAACCCAGCGTGGTTTCAGTTATATTTTATAAATTTTTTTAGCAGTAGTGACTCCGAAATGTGCTAGAGGGCGCTAATTCACTGCTGTAATAGGCTATTGTGCTCTATGGGGTGTTAACCCTTGACTTGATCATCTAACAGAGAACCAAAGAAAGTTTAGTAAACAAATTATCAGCCATCTTTATTCAGTGAAATAAACGAATATAGTTCAAGAATTTAAGTTTGCAACTTACTTGAAATTATTTGGAGGAAGAACAATCCAACAGCTGGATTGATGGCATCATAGACTTGTTTCCATCCCTGTTTGTTTATTCCCCAACCCAGGGTAGGTCCAGCTTGCAATGGAAATGTCAAAGCACGCAACGTTGATTTTGGTGATGCCTTTATATGCACAAAAGTGAAGAAATGAGGTGTTTCCTCAACTGGGAAACAAGAGAATTGGGCTAGATCAACTTCAGGGTACCTTTCAACTCTATCATTCTGTAATACACAATTCTAGTTCTAGAAGGAAACAGGCGTGATCTCCAAAAATATAAACATTCAACCAAAAAGTGACAAAATTTAATCAAAAGTGAAAAACAAATCATTGTTTAAATCCTCCAAGCTGGAAGACAAAACAAAACAAAACAACAGTTCCAATGTTCCTTCCATAGAATGCTGGGGTTTAAAAAGCAATGTGAGTGACAAGTGATTGGCTGTCTGAAAGATGCACTGATCGTGAAATATTTTCTAGACTCTTTTATATCTCCACACCCAGGAATAATTATTTCAGACGAACCTTTGTCTTCTTTAGGAGAGGGTGATAAAGTAGGCTTATTTTATATAAAGTAATAGCCAGCCAATTGAAAGCATTATAGGTTTACAATGACTTCATTCATATCAACCACCTGAAAAACCACAAACATTTATGAATAAGAGCACATTCCAGATAATAACACTAAGTTAAGAGATGAATATTAAGAAATTAGTAAATAATTTGCTTTTACATTTATGAAGCATTTCTACTTCATAAGAATCAAAGTGACTCACAGTTTGGGTATAAGATGAGACCAGAAACAAAACGCAAAAGTCTGATTTTGCACTGATGGTTATTTCTTATGCTCTCTGTAAGCCATACTGTGGGATCTTAACTATGACAAGTAGTCATAATTTCTAATATTTGGGGATGTCTTTTAGAGGAGGAGGCAGGCTGGGACCCAAGCAGGTAACATAGTAAAAATATGGCTTCAGTGGGCGACATGATACACGTTCAGAAGGGCATTCGTTACAGTGGGAAAAGCGTGGGGAAAAGGGAGCTGTGGCAGAAGACAGGGAAGAGCCCAATACTGAGCCGGACGCCAAGAAGAGTAAGGCGGGAGCAAAGAAAAATGAAAAAGAGGCAGCAGGAGAGGCACCAGTTCTGTCTGAGGACCCCCACCCCCAGATCAGAAAACCTCACCCAGTGGTAAATCGGCCACACTCCAGAGCTGCTCCTGGAATGTGGATGAGCTTCAAGCCTGTATTAAGAAGAAAGGTTTAGATTGGGTATAGGAAGAAGCCCCCCAGATATCCTGTGCCTCGGAGAGACCAACTGTTCAGAGAACACACTATCAGCTGAACTTCAAGAGCTGCCTGAACTATCCCATCAGTACTGGTGAGCACCTTCAGCCAAGGAAGAGTACAAGGGTGTGGGCCTGCTCCCCCACCAGTACCCACTCAAAGCCTCCTATGGCACTGGTGACGAGGAACATGATCAGGAAGGCCGAGTGACTGTGGCTGAATTTGACACATTTGTTCTGGGAACAGCCTCTGTACCCAAAGCAGGTGGAGGTCTGACGCGCCTGGAGTCCTGGCAGTGTGCTGGGATGAAGCCTTTTGCGAGTTCCTGAAGGGCTTGGCTTCCCGCAAGCCGCTTGCGCTACGTGGGGGCCTCAGTGTGGCTCATGAAGAAATCCACCTTCTCTACCCCAAGGGAAACGAAAAGAATGCTGGCTTCACTCCACAAAAGCGTCAAGGCTTTGGGGAATTGCTAAGGCCGTGCCACCGGCTGACAGCTTTGGGGTCCTCCACCCCAACGTGGCCTATGCATATACCCTTTGGGCCTCTGTGATGAATGCTCAATCCAAAAATGTTGGTTGGCGCCGTGATTCCTCTCTCTTACCTTGCACTGTGTGACAGCAAGATCCATTCCAAGGCCCTGGGCAGTGACTACTGTCCCGTCACCCTAAACTTAGCACTGTGACTGACACCTCCCCTAAATTATTTTAAGCCTAGGAAATAAGCCCCACAAGCTACCTTTAAAACGTAACACCCCCCGCCCCGCTCTGGCAACTTCTTTAAAAACTGCTCTCTGGAGAAATCTGCACTGTATTTCCCTTCTAAAAGTGTGAATCCTTCAATCAGGTTTCTAGTGACACTTAGGTTTCCTTTAAACCCAAGATTTTCTCTCTTTTTCTGTGTGTGTGCATCTCTTTATCTATCTATCTATCTATACACACACACACATATATATATACATATATATATATTAAACCTCCTTTGAACTGTCCACAGGAAAATAAAGAGCTATTGTTTCAAAAAAATAAATAAAATAAAATATGAGGATGTCTTTTAGTCTATCTTATTTTTTAAAGTCTACTTTGACAAAAAAAATTTTTGCTTGCTCTTTTCAGTGTCACAAGATTAAAGGAAAAATTGCTGCGAGACTTTAATAGTTTCGACGTGATTATGTTCATCACTCAATAGTTTAAATTATTATAATGTGGCATTTTGAACATTTCAAATAATCAAAAGCAAATATTAAAACGTTGTATTTTGAGCTTCATGAAGTAGCCCATAATAATTGCTGGGCATCTCTAGTTCCATTTCTAAATTTTTTTTTTTTAAGATTTATTTATTTATTTGAGAGAGCGAGAATGAGAGAGAGTACATGAGAGGGGGGAGGGTCAGAGGGAGAAGCAGGCTCCCTGCCGAGCAGGGAGCCCGATGCGGGACTCGATCCCGGGACTCCAGGATCATGACCTGAGCCGAAGGCAGTTGCTTAACCAACTGAGCCACCCAGGCGCCCTCTAGTCCCATTTCTTAACCTCTCTGAGCCTAGCTTCCTAATTTATAAGATGGGGCTGTAGCTTGTATCTTCCTTACATCCTTACTGAATCGGTGTGCAGATGTGTGCAAAATTCTTGCTCTCCGGGCCTCAGTAAGAGGGCTGTTATTATCACTGCTAGGCAGTATGCTTTAACATCATCACGGCATAAACATGGACAGGGCAGTGTTTTCATGAATTATTGGACATTTTATAAAATAAGCCTCGGATGTGGGCTCTTTATATCCTATTCTAAAAACACAACTCCGTTTGCAGAATTATTAAATACTCTTTCATTCCTTATTTCTTCCCTTGGCATCCAAATTATTTTTTTTTAAATCAAAAATGACCTCGCCTAAGCAGTGAATTCACAAAGGTCCTCTCATCATCTATGAAACTTTTTTTTTTTTTATTAAAGATTGTATTTATTTATTTATTTGACAGAGAGAGAGAGACAGGAGAGAAGGAACACAGGTAGAGGGAGTGGGAGAGGGAGAAGCAGGCTTCCCGCTGAGCAGGGAGCCCGATGAGGGGATGCGGGACTCGGTTCCAGGAACCCCGGGACCATGACCCGAGCCGAAGGCAGCCGCTTAACCGACTGAGCCACCCAGGCGCCCCCATCTGTAAGACTTTTAAAATATCCACGGAGCAACACAGACACGCTATTGAGAAGTAGAGAAAACATGTAGTAACTTATCCGGAAGGCGGATGCACTCCTCGGCGTCCGGCGAGGCTCGGCGCGTGGGCAGCTGGGGCTGCAAAGGCAGCGACTGACCCGCCTCCCCCGCCACGCTGCCTGCTCCCCTCCCCTGCACCCGCACCGCCTTGTCCCCTGCTCGCCTCGCTTGCTGGAATTGCACAATGTCGTCAACTCCGAAGGCATTCTCACAGCCAATTAGCGGAGCTTAGCAACAGTCTGTTGATGCCTGGTGGTTTACAACATCCCACACAAATGGTGTGTTATTTTAAGTTGTGCTGTGGCATCTGGGCTTTCTAGGCCACTCGGGGCCACCACACGTGTAACAGCCATATAGCAGCTGCCTGTGGACGGTGTTAACGTCTGTCTCTCGCGCTCCCTGTCCTGGAGGTTGAATTTTCGAACCACCCACCCAGAGATGGCGATGTTTTGTCTTGTTTTTTAAAAAGATCTTTATTTATTTGACAAGAGACACAGCGAGAGAGGGAACACAAGCAGGGGGAGGGGGAGAGGGAGAAGCAGGCTTCCTGCTGAGCAGGGAGCCCGATGGGGGGCTCCATCCCAGGACCCTGGGACCATGACCTGAGCGGAAGGCAGATGCCTAACGACTGAGCCACCCAGGCGCCCCTGGAGATGGCAATGTTGAAACAGCTCTAGGATCTAGATGGAGCATCTTTCAGGGCCAAAGTTCACAGCTCTGTGGGAGGTTCCTGAGGTTAGCTCACTGAATCGGCTGGAGCTCTCTGTTTTAAGGTCTTCTGAGACCATGGTCGTCTGGGCTCCATTCACGTACTCAGTCAGCTCGTCAAGTGATGTTGTTGTTGTTTTAAAGATTTTGTTTATTTATTTGTCCGATAGAGAGAGTGAGAGCACCCAATCAGGGGAAGTGGCAGGCAGAGGGAGAAATGGGCTCCCTATTGGGCAAGAAGCCGGATGCGAGGCTGGATCTCAGGACCCTGGGATCATGACCCCAGCCGAAGGCCCCTTTAACCGACTGAGCCACCCAGGCGCCCCTCCTCAAGTGTTTTTTGAATACCATGTATGTGCCAGGCACTGTGCAAGACTCATGTACAGAAAATGAGCAGGAGACCCAATCCCTACCCTCAAGGAGTGTAGTCTAGTGGGGAAATCAGAGTAGTGATTTTTATGTTCTCTTTATGTCTTCTAAGTGTGAGCTATCCAAGGGCAGTATTTAATAACAGTAATGTTTTGAGTTGTTATTGCAATTTATATTTCAACTTTGATGAAAAGTCCTGTGAATTCATCTTTCAAAAGATGTTTTTCTTTCCTCAGTCTTTTTTGTATCAGGAACTGAGAATTCCGGGGCGCCTGGATGGCTCAGTCGTTGGGCGTCTGCCTTCGGCTCAGGTCATGATCCCGGGGTCCTGGGATCGAGCCCCGCATCGGGCTCCCTGCTCTGCGGGAGGCCTGCTTCTCCTTCTCCCATTCCCCCTGCTTCTGTTCCCTCTCTCGCTGTGCCTCTCTCTGTCAAATAAATAAAATCTTTAAAAAAAAAAAAAAAAAAAAAAGGAACTGAGAATTCCAAGAATTCTCCTCAGAACTCTAATAAATGGCATGGATCCATCCTTCTGTCATTAAAAACAGATTCCTTAAGAGAGTGGGGCGAAGGAGCTAAGAAATCAAGATTATCTGCTTAGGAAAGCAATAAATTTCTTTTATTTTACTGGCTGTCTCTTATCCTGGACAAAATTAAAAAGTGGTAAACAACAGGGGCTGAAAAGTGAAAAGCAGAGAAGACTGACAAGAAGTTCCTTTCACAGAGAAAAGTAGTTCCTGTTATTATACTTTCTTTGAAAGAAAGGGAAGATGCCCTAACCCCTGGGAACTTCTTTTTTTTTTTTTAATAATCACTTTTTTTTTTAATTTTTAATTTTTTATTTAACAGAGATAGCGTAAGTAGGCAGAGCGGCAGACAGAGGGAGAGGGAGAAGCAGGCTCTCCACCAAGCAGGGAGCCCGATGCGGGGCTCGATCCCAGGACCCTGGGATCAAGACCTGAACCGAAGGCAGACGCTTAACGACTGAGCCACCCAGGCGCCCCACCCCTGGGAACTTCTTTTGTTCAGAAAATAATTCCTAAATACATACTAAAATCACTTGTCATTGTTTAATTTGGAAAATGCAAGCTAACTGAAATGTTTTTAGAAGCTCTTACCTTAAGAAAATCCCCCTTAAATCAAAGCCTCAGAGGCCCATCCCAAATCATTAACATTTCCTTTGGGACCCCCCCACTAAAATCATGTGATCCTTCCACAACAAAGACGGCCCTATAACTAACTTCTAGAGGCAGTAGGAGGAGCAAGGAGCACCTTCACTTTTCCCATTTAGACGGTCCTTCAACTGCCCGAGTTGCTCAAGATACCCATACCATTGGCATTAATTTTTTTAAATTAAATTTAAAAATTAAGGGGAAAAAGGGGACGTCCCCTCTACCGCACTGTCCACCTTTCAATCTTGTTTGCCACCACCCCCCCTTCTACACCCTCTCCTCCAGCCACAACAATCTTTGTGGAGTCCCTGACACAGGAAGGCTGAAAAGAGAAATGGCAGGGAGACTTGGACAATTTCCAAAGTTTATTAAGGGATAGTCAGGGGGTTTGGGGCTGAGGCGTGGCAGGCACCTGTGCCCTTCGTCAGTAAATGAGATTCGGAGTCACATACATCCCGAGGGCCCCTGGATTCATCATCTTTTGACCCATATACTTCCACAAAATATACATCCCTTTGGTCACATGTTTGGCCTGTAAGCTGGGCCTTAAACATTCCCTCTCTACATCTAGTTTTGGAGCTGATTATCTCCTACCTATGGAAGGAGACAGACTATGGAAATAGCTTCCTATCTCTTCCCCATCGGGTCCATCCTCTCTGTGGAAGCTAAAGTTGTCTTTCTAAAATGCAAATCTGGGGGCTCCTGGGTGGCTCAGTCGGTTAGGCGTCTGCCTTCCGCTCAGGTCATGATCCCGGGGTCCTGGGATCGAGCCCCGCATCAGGCTCCCTGCTCAGTGGGGAGCCTGCTTCTCCCTCTCCCTCTCCCTCTGCTGCTCCTCCAGCTTGTGCTCTCTCACTCTCTCTCTGTCAAATAAACAAATTTTAAGGAATAAAATAAATAAAATGTAAATCTGATTATTTAAAAAGAAAATCCTTTAGTGGCTCTGCACTGCCTGCGGTGATTTCCAACTAGAGGGAAACCTCCCTCTAGAGTGAATGTATGGGAAATGGGGGCATATCAACGCCACCTCAAGGATTTTTCAAAACCTCACACACACACACACACACACAGGTGTGCAACATCATCACCTCCCCTCTTTCAAGTCCTTTTAGCCACCCCATCGACATACCCCACCTGGTGAAAATCACTGCCATGTTGGCTCAGCGATGTGCTTTGCTTGTCTCCCTCAGTTATGCTGAAGCATGAAAAAGGCTGAGGAACCCTCACTGCAGAATAAAGTCCAAATTCCTTAACATGTCGTACAAAGTCCCCTTCAATATTCTCCTGGCTTTCCATTCCAGTCTCGTCTTCAACCACTCCCCACTTCATGCCCTCTGAGCCAACCACACCAATCTGGGTGGATTCTTGAACGAGATGTGGTTTTTCATACTTCTGTTTCTTCCTGCCGTTCCATTTACCTGGAATGCATGTCTCCCCTTACACAGCTAGGGATTTTCCATTTAACCTTTAAGAAGGCACCAACAACTATATCTTCAGCCAGAGCCCATTCCTGGATTCTAGGACCAGGCGGGTGTTTAGAAAATATATAAGCTCCTGGACTCACCTCCCCCTAGTTATTCCTCCTAATTGCTGGCCACATCTCAGTTATCTGTAACTCCATTCTTGCGGCTGACTTCTCACCTCAAAATCCAAGTCTTTGCTACAGCCTATGAGGGCATGTACGATCAAGTCTCGCTTCTCACCATCCTCCCCTCTCCCGCTCTGCTCCAGCCACACTGGCCTCCGGATTCCTGAAACACACCAAACACATACTGAAAAAAGATGGATGAATGGTGCCTAAAGAGGAGGCTGAAATCCAAGCCAGCAAGAGAATAGGGTTGGCATCAACAGAAACAAGCCGGTTTGCTCGGGGGAGCTGCAACAAGGCTCAGGAATTGGCAGCGGGGCGGCGTGCAGCTGGAAGTGGAAAGTGGGCCCACGGCAGGCAAAGCGTACTTGGACTCGAGCAGGAGATGAGGCTTTGACTCCCTGGAGAGACTGAGAAGAGGGACTCTGGATTAAAGACAGCACCGCTGAGAGTGGATGCTGTACTTAATCAGAGGATGAGGGAGACCTCTAGCTCCCTTCCTCCGTGACTCTGAGAACACGTGCAGTTAGGCCTTTTAAGTAACTCCCTCTGCAGCCTCCCTCCACCGACGTCACCAGGGAAGAGAATGAAGACTTTCTCTGGTTACAATTGCTCTATCCAGGAGAAAACGCAGTAACATTTGGGAAGTCATGGAGCCATGCCTTCACAATTCTGAGGAAAAGTTATTTCCAACCTACATTTGTTGGTTAAGTGATGGATCAAGTGAAAGAAGAAACATTTCTCCCAGACATGCAAAAGGGTAAGATATTTACTGCTTATTCATTCTTTCTCAGAAATCTCAGGAAGGGGGCGCCTGGGTGGCTCAGTCAGTTGGGCGTCTGCCTTCGGCTCAGGTCATGATCTCAGGGTCCTGGGATCGAGTCCCGCATCCAGCTCTCTGCTCAGCGGGGAGCCTGCTACTCCCTCTCCCTCTGCCTGCCACTCCCCCTGCTTGTTCTCTCTCTTTCTCTGTTAAATAAAGAAAGAAATGAAAGAAATCTTAGGGAGGATATGCTCCACCAAAATGAGATATCAATGAAGAAAAAGGAAGCATGGGGTTCAGGAAACAAGATATAGCCAGCAAAAGGCATAGAGAATCCTCAGAATGATGGAGAAAGGAGATCTGAAGACAACCAACATAGGAGGAGGGCTGGCCCCAAGAACAAAAAGAACCACCTGATTACCTAGTGGTGATTGAACAGAGTGAGCAGATTCCCACACATATTGGAAAAGTTTGGGGATACAATGAAATTGCTTGACAACTAAGCAAATGAACCAAAGAAATAGTCATTAAGTTTGGGGAAACCAAAGTTCTACACGAAAGGATGTAAGACAGTACTCTACTCGGCTAACCCACGAGTCCTCTTTCCCACAGTTATGGCATGTAAATACCAAATACTGACATAACCAAAACTATGGTAGCTGTGTGGGAAGGTTAGGGGTGAATGAAATAGGTGCGAAGAGAGGGGAGATGGACAAGAGGGCTAAATCCTCTTCTTCCCTGGTAGGAAGTTTTAGACCTTACCATAAACAAGGACATCATGGACACAACAGCTAAGGCAATCAAAAATTTGTTACTTCTGGAAAGCATGAATCTAGAGTGAGAAAGGAGTGGGCAGGAAATGTTTAAAAATACAAGCCTTTTTTTTTTTTTTTTAAAGATTTTATTTATTTATTCGACAGAGAGAGACAGCGAGAGAGGGAACACAAGCAGTGGGAGTGGGAGAGGGAGAAGCAGGCTTCCCGCAGAGCAGGGAGCCCGATGCGGGGCTTGATCCCAGGACCCTGAGATCATGACCTGAGCCGAAGGCAGACGCTTAACGACTGAGCCACCCAGGTGTCCCAAAAATATAAGCCTTTTAGTACTATTTTACTTTTTCAATCATGTATGTTTATAATTTAGGGAAAAAATCCAAAACCAAAAAGGACTCCCTAAACAAAGAGAGGCAAACTATACAGCCAAGAAGAGCAAGAAAGTCCTCATGCAACTTGGACCTTTATTCTTCACATGGTGATGTGTCTTGTTTAACAGAGCTTGAACCTATTAAAATAGAATGACCAAAAATTACATATTTAGATTATGTAGTGGATTGCATGATTTCTCAGTCATTTCCTGAGAAATGTCAGTAGCTGATTGGCGTTATAGCATAAAGCAGATATCTAGCCAAAACACTGCTGGGAAAGTATGTTATCTTTGACAGTGAGCTAAATAAGCTCAGAAACTTAGAATATTTGCTACTTCTTTAAAATCATGACTAGGGGTGCCTGGGTGGCTCAGTCATTAAGCGTCTGCCTTCGGCTCAGGTCATGATCCCAGGGTCCTGGGATCGAGCCCCACATCGGGCTCCCTGCTCCGCGGGAAGCCTGCTTCTCCCTCTCCTATTCCCCCTGCTTGTATTCCCTCTCTCGCTGTGTCTCTCTCTGTTAAATAAATAAATAAAATCTTAAAAAAAAATAAAATAAAATAAAATAAAATCATGACTAAAATATTTGTGGAAGAGTTAATATCCTAGGTGATACAACAAATTTTAATTATTAAAACAGTCCCAGAAGAAGGTCTTCCACCTGACTTTATCCACAGTTCTAACAATGATCTCGAAATAATGTTCACAGCAGATGATATGTCCATCATCATGGCTGGTTGTAAGCTAATCAGTTACCAGCCAGGGAGTACGCCCCTTCCACTGCACAGACAAGCTCTGTATGCTAATAATTCCCAAATTTTCTTTAAGGCTAGGACTAACAGTCCTGCCAATCCCCTGAACAACAGCTTACGTATTATTCAGTGAACTTGAAACACTCCTTTCATAGGCAGCAGTGCTGAAACAGATTCCATAATTGATTACTCAGTTTACAAGGGAGACTTAACATTGCTTGGTTTTCTGGGAGATACAAAGAGTTCCTTAGTTTTATTCAAATATGCACCAGCCCTGATATAAAATATGTCTCATCATAAAGACCTGTGATTCCTTTCAGCATTTTTTTTTTTACTTAACCACTTAAGTCACTGCCTGTGGAAATTTCTTTTTAAGTGAAATATGAGGTCCAATTAGAAGGAAAAAAACCTATTTAATCAATTTTGTTTCAAAGATGCATGATTACCATATTTTTAAAAATTACTTAAAGAACGAACTAATGTGTTCGACTAGAGCACACTATGATGACTAATTTACCATCTGCCCTGACCTAATGAAAACAAAAGGAAAGTTGGATTTGGCGCTCGCTTGCGCTTTTTATCTGTATTAGAAAGTAGGCCTTGAGTTTTTGGATATGAGATCAGGTTTGCTTGGTAGCCTCAAAGAGCAATTTTCCCTTTTTTTCAAAATTTGCTTTTGATCATTTCAGACAATTCATCCTTTGGAATGAGAAAGAGAAGAGAGGAATGTTGAATGAGGTTAAGTAAACGGAGAATCTGTCACATAAAGCAAGTTTAAATCCCAGTAATAGCATCCATGCAGGACAAACGGAAGCATTATTCTTTTGAAAACATTATTCTTTTAAACAGTATGTAATGACATCCTCCCTAGAGACGTCCTCCACGAAAGAAGAAAAACTGCTTCCTCAGAAGTCATTTTCTAGGTGCCAAGTGTAATGAGTGAAGTCAAAACTTGTGTTTTCTTTAGGTTCAGAATTAGAACTGCAAAAAGGTGCTCCTAAGGGTTTCTCCATATCCTTGTTTTCTGTTCCACACTGGTATTTCCATGAACAGAAAGGACAAGGAAAGAGAAAAGATTGCCATTATGACTTCAGACCTACAGATCAGTGAATGTGTCCTTGCTGTAAACTCTGAGCCAAGTATATTTTCTGTTTAAAAGGAAGAAATCTGCAAGGCTCATCTATGTAGAATGTAAGATAATTACTCTTTAAATTCCCTGTAAGTAGATCACTTTCTTAGGCTGAAATCTAACCTGTGCGACGTGTTCCCAGGCTTCTCTGCTCCTGTTGCCACTGGAGAACTTGATTAACAGTAACTAAGGTGATTTTATGTTTTTAATTACTTAAATATTAGAAGTTGGGTTTTGTTTTTAATGTTTAAAATATGTCTAGGTCACAAAAAGATAAATAAGCAGAGAAGTTACTTCTTCCGATTCAAACACTACTTTATAAATTTAATTAACGCATGTCCAAATAAAGACCTCTCTTCAGAGATTACAAAGTTGTTGCACACGTGTTTAATGTAATGGAACAAAGAAGGAAGATACTATAGATAAATCATAATTATAATGTTTATTTAGCAAAATAAACTTAAAGTTTTCTATTAAAAAACATTAAGAATCATATCCAAATTTTAGTTTCCCCATCTTCTTTGGTATTGAAATCAATATATTTGGGATATAAAATATTTTATTTTGAAGTTGAGCCACTGGGTCTACAACAGTTTTCCATATAAGGAAAAGAGAAAATTAAGTTACTTGTCATTGTCTTATTGGTTAAACAACCAATGGAGGCATTACGTGTGTGCAGAGACCAACATCGTCAAGGAAATATTCATTCACTGATACATGTTTTTCTACTGAAAACATATTTTAAATCTTTAATGATCGTCTGCCATCATTTTCTTGTGTTGTCTGAACAGTAATCCAATATGGAGATCCTGCTTTCATTTAACTAATGAGCTACTCTCCAAGGAAGTTAACACCACCATACCAGGACTTAATAATACTTATTTTTCAACATGCCTACGTGAAAAAAAATTTTCTGATTTTCTCAGAATCGCGTGCTTCAGTCTTTTCCATAAAATAGTATCTGGAAATTGCTAATAGCATTAAATTAATATTAATAAAATCCAAATCTATCTAAATCTTTTTCTTAAAACCAGACTTGCTGTTTCTTCTAAGGGTAATATTGTATGGACTGCTAAATTAGCCAAGCCAAATACTTCCAGAAACACCATGGGACAACCAAGCCACTCTTATTCCTCTGATAAATCTTTGCCTTTCCAATTTTGATTTCTCCATATCCCTGCCTTTTTGTGTGAAAATATGTTCCCCTTAATTTGTTTAAAAGGAAACTGAGATAAAAAGACCAATAACAAACTGGGGCAAGTTTTGTTTTTGTTTTTTGTGGGTTTTTTTTGCATAGACTCTTGTGACCACAAAACGATCAAACAATGGATAGCTTTAATGCTAACACTGTGATTGGGAACAAGAAGAGTACAACCACAATAAAATACAGCTATCTATTAGAAGGACTGCATAAAGACATCTTTGGCCATGCAGGCTCTGGGCCCTCTGGAAATAAGTCAGTTGCATTGCCAACATGACAAAGAAAATAGCAATGTTCAGGATCAGGAACAGTCGGGTATAGGAAGACGACAGTGACGGGGCCCTGCTGCGAGCTGTCGTCATCATCCGGGCCTGTCCAAACCGGCCTTTCAGGGAGCCACCGTTTTTGTGTTTCTCGTACGTCACATCTGCAAAATCTAAAAGGTCTTTCATTTCTTCGTCTTCATCGATGGGCAGTTCTTTCTGTGCCAAAATCTGAGCCTTCTGTCGAATCTTTTTCTCATTGACTTCGATCTGTGCAAAAATATCGGGGACGGCGTCCACAAATTTATAGCGTTTGCCTACCCTCCGGTTTCTCTTCGACTTGCTTTGCTGTTGCTGCTGCTGTGATATGGCAAAAATCCTATCGATGGCCTCCTCCGTCTGCCTCTTGTCTGAAAACCTCAGCAGGCGCTCGGCGGTCTTCCTAAAGCTAGCTGTGTTCCGGACCCGGGACAGGATCTGCTTCTCCAGCTGCTGGAACACTGGCTTGAAACGCTGCAGGTTCTGGTCCACGACAGCGGCGTAGTCCTTCACCTCGGCCACCGAGGTGCCCTTGATGGCCGAGCTCCGGTCGAACAGGATCCTGCTCCGATCGGCGATGACCTGTGCAAAGGCGGGCTGCGCCGTGCTCGCTCCGCTCCAGAGGTAAGCGGCGTAGGCATGCTGGCTGGTGGCGATGAACACGCCCAGCTGCTGCGAGTCTCCGTGGATGCTGAAGCTCTGGACGTCGACAGACGGCCCTATGAAGAGGTAAGCTGTCCTGGTGATGGGACTCCGCAGGGGCACAGTGACGTTCACGTAGTTCGTCCCGTTGTAGGGGTAGCCCCGAGGGTACGTCGCGGAAGCAAAGGTTGCTTTCTCACTGTAGCCGGTATCGTCCATCCAGTACATTTTGTAGAGACCGTCCCGCTGCCGGATGAAGGCCCCGTGGACCCCATCTACCACTGTTTCCTCGAAGGGAACGTCCACGTTGTGGAAGAAGCTTGCTGCGCTCTCCAACGGGCTCTCCTCTCCCAGGTGGATCTGGTCCACGAGGAGCAGCAGCTGGGGGTGCAGGAGGATCAGATTCCTCTGAACGCTCTTGAGATCCAGCCGGGGGTTATAAGCTCCCACCCCTTCTCCTCGGATGAAAACCACTCCGTTTTTCTCCTCTGCTGCCACCACTCTCCCCTGACAGCTGGCCGCCAGGTCCTGCTTGTACTTAGACCATTTTGAAGAGCAGTCTTCTGTGACCTGACCCTCCCAGGGAGAAAAGCAGCTCTTGGACACAGCTGGCGAGAACATCAAAACGTTGTTGAAGAAGGTGTACTTTGGCCCATAGAGAGCCTCCGTAATGAAAGGCACACCATTGGGAGCAAAAGTAAATGAGTTTTGATCAGGATGTTCATGCCCTGCATTAAAATTCCTCCATCCTTTGATCCACTCTTTGTATTTGTTTCTGTGCACAATGTCATATATTGCACGGCCCCCGAGTTTTCCAGACTTGAAGGAAAGAAAAGATCTATTGATTTCTGCGGGCAGTGCACTTCCGTAAGTCACAACACCCCAGTCTTCAAAATAATGCAACGTGGGGGTACCAAAATCTGGGGGAGGCACAGATTTCAAGCTGGCGTCATACCTGAAAGGATGAATTGTTCACAATTAAATGGTTTTCTGGTGGAAGTTAAAATAACCCATCAGAACCGTGATGCCGCTTTGTAATGTGGCCGCAGGAACCAGCACACATGGTACCCAGAGAGCCGGCAGTGTCTTCTGGAGGAGAGGCACTTCTGGAAACACCCATGGATGAGCTTGCACAGGGGAACACCCTTACTGAAGGGGAGACGAGTCTATCTTCATAACCTATGATGCTTGGGTTTGAGCCTGCTAATTGCTACACGGACCTTCTTCACTGAATGATTTCAGAGCTGCCCTCCGAACCACCGGGGCTCACAGAATTACACTTGCAAACTTCTAGTCCAGGGGCTCCTATTCTAGAGAACCCTGCGTTAGGATCTAGACTCTTAACAAGCAAGCCTCCAGTTGTAAGCAAGTTTTGTTCTGTGACAACCAATATTATTGAAAGTTTGTTAGAGTACTTTTCATCCTCCAAAACAATAAGTTTTAATAGAGTCAAACTTTATGTGTTAGATAAAATTTACTGCCAATATCACATCTAAGAATATAAAGTGGACAAAATTCAAGAAACTATTAATACTGGGAAATTTATAACTGTGGCTACTACTGCCTACCAAGAGCCATGGGTTTTGTTTTGCTCTGCAGATGATATCATGGATTTTGGACAAAAAATGGCCTCTCATTTTCATTTATGACAAATGTTTATTATCAAATCAATACAATAATTAACATTAAACTTCCACAGTGATTAAGAACACAGGTTTCTGAATCAGAGAGGGCCCCCGAAGTAATCATAAACATGATTATTTGCTTTTGATGATCTGAGATAACATTTCTGACAGGTTTAGATGATTTCCTGCTCAAGGGAAGTAAGGCAGGCCTAGACTATTAGCTCTTAGATACTTCTCTAAAACGAATCAATCACCTATGGTTAATCTTACTGGTGTTTGATTTTGGCTGTTTCGTCTGTTGTTCTAGAGCTTCAGGCCATCAGAAACTGTGTCTCTACTTAGGTCTAGTTAATAATGTTGGCTTAATTACCGTGACTTAACAAATCTAGACACAAGATGAATTGGCCATACTTCTCTGATTTTGGTCTGCATATTCCTATAAATGGCAGATTTTGAACCAAGTTAGACTTAGCATTAATTTGACTCCTGTAGTCAGCTTTATAGAACTCTCCTGGTTGTTTATTTAGGATAAGTGAAATCACTACTAAATAATTACTTCACACCCCTGAAACAGGAATGGTTACATATTAATATATCTACTTCATCTGTGACAATAGTTTTTTAAAATGCTGGTTAAATTACCACCAGTTATAACTTTATTAATATTTTTTTCCCCTCTTACTTGTTTAAACTAACTAACTAAATAAATAAATAATGAAGAGAAGAAAATCAAACCACAGAAGCTTATTTTGGAATTGAATACCCATTTCAATAGCTTGAAAAGACATCAAGGATTAATGATCAACCAGTTCCCTGTAATTTTTATTTTAATTTATTGGATGCCAACACTATACTTGGCAGTACTTTAAAAAGGAGACCTGGCTTCTCTTTCTGGGCTTAAAAGATTAAGGCAGAAAAAATTACATGGTTCTTTTATTATCAAAGTGAAACTGTCAAATACTGTCAAACACTTTTAAACAGTTTTGGAAATTCAGTAACAGCTTTGCTATTAGAAGATTATAATGCTCCATTTACTAAAACAAAACATTTTCCTACCTTTATTTCTTTCTTTGCTGTGATTGTCAGAGTAACCCAGTCTAAATTTTGTGGTTTTCTCTTTATATGATTTCAAAAATGATGTAAATCAAAACATGCCCATCTATGAAACAGTGTGAGCCCAGGACATCTCTAACACAAGAAAACCAAAAACTGCCAACAGTAATGAGATCCTACATGGAAGGAAATGTTTCTAGCAGAGCCTCCAGCGCTGCAACAGGAACCGAAGCTGAGCCGGCATATGGAGAAGGGGTTACAAAGTGCTTTACGTAGTTTTTCTGTTTAAATGCATAAATCTAGCACACTCTAGCCCTGGGTACAGTTTCTTTTTAAAGGCAGCCCAACATGTCCTACCAGAGAAATTCCGTGTGAAGAGTACACCAGCGCTGCCCTTTGGACGGTGTCCCCGGACCTTCGGTCACCCGGTTCCTCCTGATCTGGTCAGCGAGCCAGTTACCACTGCCGTTACGCATGACAAATTTATCCAGGAACACTAATTGGCTTTCTGGACCATAAAACCAGTTGTAATTTGAGTCTGCAATAGCCACGGTTCTTTGAAACCCTGGGGAAAGAAGTTTGACAGAATGAAGATACATTTAAAACGGCATGCTCCTATAAAGACCTAAACAACGATTTCCAATCCTGGTTGCAAATTAGAATCGATTGTGTACCTTGGATTAAAAAAAACCAAAAGCACGATGTCCACGCTTCACCCCAGACCAGTTAATGAGACCTCTGAAGGTCTTCCACAAGTGTGCAAGTTTGTATTTGTTATGTGGCAACCTATCACTGGTAATGGAAGTGCCACACTTCTTAATGCTCCTGAACACTGCCCACCTGCCGCATTTCCCAGTGCCCATGCTAGGTGTCATCATAACTGCAGAGACACATAGGCTCTCCTCTGGAACACGGGGAGCTCCCAAACCTGGACTGAGCACTAGATCTCTTACCAACTTGTCCCACATTCTGCACCAACAGGATGACATAAGGTGCTGCAATTTGGCATCCAATAAAGTGGAAGTTATAAGGCTTAAGGGAGCCACTGCACTTCTGTAGGAAGAAAACTTTTTTTTTTAAGATTTTATTTGTTTGACACAGAGCAAGCACAAGCAGGGGGAGCGGCAGGCAGAGGGGGAGGGAGAAGCAGGCTCCCTGCTGAGCAGGGAGCCCGATGCGGGGCTAGATCCCAGGACCCTGGGATCATGACCTGAGCCGAAGGCAGACGCTTAATGACTGAGCCACCCAGGCACCCCCATACAGGAAGAAAACGTAATTCCCATAGAAGATCCTGCTAATATGTACTGCTGGAAGTTCAAGAGAGAAAATGCAAAGATCATACTGGAATAGGTCAGCAAAACAAAAGCAGGTAAGACTGGATATGCTCCAGGTGTTCTGGAAAAAGAATGGGAGACAACTCTGAGCCAGACAGGAATAATCATTACTAGAACAGCCATTGTGGAGGAAAAAAAAAAAGAGAAATGTTGTTGAGAATAAATTGACTTTTAACACATAATCCCTTCTAAAATGATACCATGACCATATTTACATAATTTACAGCTAATGTTTTTGCTTCTACCATTTTAGTAAATACTATTCCAAGTGAATCTTACGATAAAATGTCATTTCCTGAATCTTCTATTAATCTGTGAATTCCCTGAAAGCTGATGTGTTTTATTTCTCTTTGAATCCCCTGCCTGGTACAGTGCCTGGCACACAGATGTTCAATAATGGTTTGTTGGATTAATTGACATAAATACATTGAATCCTCCTCTTAGAGGTGTTCATCCTGTCTTTCCCAGTTTAGGATGCAGTCACAGATGCAGCTCACAGCAGTGATGTGGCTGGCTGTTAGATCTCAGATCCAATTACAAAACACTGAGTCCTCTTCAAGGTCCCTGGCCTTAGATGGCCTTTGTTTATCAAGATAATTAAAAACAGGCCTCTCCTGCATATCTAAGAATAAGCAATAAAACAATAGCGTTCTGAAAGTTAATTCTCAACTAAACTTTAAGAATCTTATCATTCTTTTGCTCTGCAGTATTTTTTGGATAACTAATCAAATAATGGAGATTCTATTCAGTCCATGTGTACACAACCAGAGCAAAAAGATTTAAAGACTGGATTCTTTACTGTAGGTCTAGAATCACCATCTAAAAATTACATTTCACTGGGGGAAAAAAAAATACCCATCCTTTTTTTTTTTCTTCAAATTTTTATTTAAATTCTAGTTAGTTAACCTACAGTGCAATACTGATTTCAGGAGTAGAATTCAGTGATTCATCACTTACATACAACACTCAGTTCTCATCACAGCAAGTGCCCTCCTTAATACCCATCACCTATCCAGCCCATCCCCTACCTCCCTCCCTCCATCAACCCTCAGTTTGTTCTCTATCATTAAGAGTCTTTTATGGCTTGTTTCCCTCTCTTTTTTCTCCTTCCGCCCCCCCCCCCGCCCATATGTTCATCTGTTTTTGTTCCTTACATTCCACATGAGTGAAATATATGATATTTGTCTTTCTCTGACTTATTTCGCTTAGCATAATACACTCTAGCTCCATCCATGTCGTTGCAAGTGGCAAGATTTCATTCTTTTTCATGGCTGAATAGTATTCCATTGTATATATACACCACATCTTCTTTATCTGTTCATCAGTCAACGGACTTTGGGCTCTTTCCATAGTTTGGCTATTGTTGATAATGCTGCTATAAACATCACTATGCGCGCACCCCTTAGAATACTGTCCTTCAGACTGGCTGCACCAGTTTGCATTCCTACCAACAGTACAAGAAGGTTCCCCTTTCTCTGCATTCTCGCCAACACCTGTTGTTTCTTGTGTTGTTAATTTCAGCCATTCTGACAGGTATGAGGTGGTATCTCATACTTTTGTATTTTGTATTGAGTGATGTTTTCATGTGTCTGTTAGCCATCTGAATGTCTTCTTTGGAAAAATGCCTATTCATGTCTTCTCCCCCATTTCTTAACTGAATTATTTGTTTTTTGGGTGTTAAAAAAAATCCCCATCCTGCTGAAAATCTACCTCCTAAACTTTTCTAACATCTTAGTCCTGTTTTGAAACAAGGAGAGTAATAAGGCTGTCCTAGAAATGAAAGTGTTCTTAAATCATATACATCTTTTTTTAGAGCTAGTTCTCTTAGAAGACTGAGCTACATGGCAACAAGGAATTAGAAGTTTTGTAGCAATTCATTTTTTTTATCTTTTATATTTTACACTATTTATTTCAGTAAAATATTCAAAGAAAATACTAAAGCTCCAACAAATATGTAGGCATAGTCTTTCATTTTGAGTATCTATATAGTTTGGAAATAAAAACTAAAAAACAAAAGAGGATCAATTTGAGATTGCATGTAAAGGAAAACTAACATGTAACCATAAATGTTTATATTTTGTTAAGATTTGTGAAAAGGAAATGTTATTTTTGCAGATGAATTAGAAACATATAAAGTTTTTTGTTTTGTGAGCTATTTCAAATATACAAAAATAAACAGAATAATATTTTGAAAATTAAAAAAAAAGATTCATGAAAAGGAATTTGCATATGTACCCAAGTTTTACATCTACAAAAAAGAAGTACTGTGGGGGCTACGAATTATATTTGATCCATTATGCTCCGAGCTTTACAGTACATAAATCACAAATCCTCACAATAACTTCCCAAACGTTCTGGTTATATGCAACTCTTGAATTCTTTGATTTTTTATTTAAAAAAAAAATCCCTTTAATTTCAATATGACTCGAACCCCACATTTCTTTTCCTAGTCTAGCCCATTTTCATAATCAGAAAAAACGATCATAGTTAATGTTTTCCCATTTCTGATTCCTCACTATACCTGGTAGGATGGTTCTATACATAAATGCAAAGTGTTGTTTAAGCCATGGGTGACCAAAGTGGTTGATGTCAAAGTGCCTCTGAACGAGAAACATATACTGGAAGAGCGATCTAGTGGTGTAGCTGCCGTAGGCAACTCCTTCGTAGAGGGAACCGTCTGTCACCTCTCGGAGCAAGACCAGAGACTTTTCCATGATGGTCAGAACTTGTTTGGTCCATAGGTAGGCTTCTTGAAGATACCCTGAAGAATGAAAACACATGGAAACACTGACGAGGGCTATAATGAAGCATAAACAAAATTATGACCAAATAAAATCCCCTGAGTTATCTGACTACAGGTCAAATAGCATTCTGTAAAACTCTCACTGACCAACATTATAAATAACATTCTGCTAATCCAGGTTTGTGTTGGGTCCATGATGTAAAGTACAAAGTTCTCGAATACAATCATTTATTAATTAAGTGAAGATAAACCGTGAAATGAGTATCAGTTTCCAATCTTTAATACATTTGAAACTGCATCACACCAAAATTACAAACTGCACATAACTTTAGGCTACCAGAAAAGATCTGTGTATTAAGACTTCCATTCAATTTTTCTAAAAACTACTACTTGAAAATATTTTTAAAGCTCTTATCTTCATAAAACTTGCACCATTATTTCATAGGATTTTTAATAAGCTGCTAATACTATAAAGGCTAAGCCGCAGATAGTCTTCAGTTTGTTCTGTCATTAGAAGACAATCTCTCATCCTTTATGTGCTTTTAGATGCCATAGGATCTCAAAAGGCAACGCAGCGGGTCAGAGACACCCCTGGAGTGACAATCTAATGGTGAAAATATCAACTGGGAGTCCTGAATCTACCAAAAATGAGCTAAAATTTTGTTCAAGCACTTCAACCTGTCACATTTTTCTACTTCTGCAACTGAAAATTAAAGGCCTTAAAATTTTTATGAAATACTTTTGACTCAAAAATGCTAGCTTCCTATAATTCTTGCAAGACTAGCATTTAGGTAACAACCACAACTCGCATTTCTAAAACATTTGTAATTTACACAGCACTGAACACAATCTTCCTTAATCCTTTTACCAATTCAATTAGGCATTATTACTCCAAAATTACAGAAAAGCCTGATTGTTCAAGACCTCTGACACATGACTAAAAATGAACAGAACTTTGATCTGAACCTAGGTCTTTAGATTTCAGTTTTGTTTGCTTACATATTTAAAACATACAATCAGTGAGGATGAAAGTAAGCTCATTGCCTCCTGATGTGGATAGAGTCTTGTTGCTTCGCTCCAGAAGACATGTATGGTCACCAGCACTTAACACTACCACGGCCTACCACATGTGCTGGGTGTGAGGGCTTCCAGGGGCCCTGGGACCACAAGATCGCAGCCTAAATCCAAGGTGCCAGCCTCTGTAAGACCTGGCTCCCGTCTCCTGGGGGCACAGAGGTGACTGTGGATTGTACCCCATCTCCTCCTATCCGGCTGTCCACCTGCCAGGCCAGTCTTCTGGAGAGTTTTTAGCTTCCATTCTGTAATCATTAGGGTTTCAAGTTCTAGTCCTCTTCCTCTTTTTCTTCTCTGTATCCTCCATCTCTAACCAGACTCCAGTGGAATACTTAAAATCAGGCCTGCTACTTACTGCTCCCTGAAATCACATGACCTGGTTTTCCCTTCTTTTTTTCCCTACAACAATCCTGTTCGGGAGATATGAGGCAATGTCTGCCTTCCTAAACTTCAAATCTGTCAATACAAGGCACTGATACTGGTATTTTATTTAAGTTTTAGTTAACATACAGTGCATCTTGGTTTTAGGAGTTGATACTCTTATTGATGCTATGCGCTGTGCTTTTCCACCATCCATACACCTTGTCTGGAATGTTCTTCATTATTTTCACTTATCCAGATCCTATCTATATTTCAAAGTTCTATGAACCTTCTCACACTGCTCTCCTGAATTCAAACTTAATACACTCGATCGAGATTTAACCATAGCTTCATGACACCTCTTATTCCGTTCTCTGGTGCTATGGTAACTACTGCGTATTCATTTAAACATTTCACATGTCTTCCTTCCAACTGATCTGTAAACGGCTAATGGGTGATCCTGTGGTCCCTGTGCACCGAGCCTTAGACAGAGTTAGCAGAACAGAGAGAACATTCTAATTCTCCCACTTCCGATGGGAACTACCGGTACACTAAGCTAGCCTAGTTTCTGTGAGGCTGGTCTGGAGAACATGGGATTGTCAAAACAGCCTGTGAGGTGGCTCCTAAAGGTGGTGAGTGTGCCGAGAAAGCCAGGACGGTAAGCCTGATTATTAACTGAGATGCGCAGGGCCAGAGACTTCACCTCTTCTTCTGTCCACTGCCGACGTGGGCGTTCTGGAACACTATCTCCCTGAGCAACCCATTACTGTAATCAGAAAATAAATTCACACACAAACTCCTGCAAGAGGAGAACTACACATTTTGGTCCAAACTGAATTGGTATTTTCTATGCCTGCAAGTATCTGGAGCAATCTTATCTCCCACAAAGAATGAATAAATAAGCTCTATTCCTGCTACTAAAGAACTAAACATTTATGTAAAGAAGTAAGACTCTACTAGGCTAAAACCCAAGGCCCCGGGCTGAGAGCTAGCTTGTCCTGGGTTCCTTCCACCATTTCACGAAGATGTCTTTTCATAGGCCTTGGGATTTATTTATCAATAGTTTGAAGATTTGCATTTTGATCTTTTATTTAAAAAAAATTTTTTTTTGCATTTTGCATTTTGCATTTTGATCTTTTAAATCTTGTTTGTTTTTGTGAGAGTAGGGGGCAAAGGGAGCCAAAATGAAACCTGGCCCTCTTAAAGCTTTCCTTCAATTACTTTGAATCTCTATTCTAAGAGAGGCAACAAAATACAGTGGAAAGAGAATGAACTTTGAGTTTGGCCAGAACTGGATCCAAATCCCAGCTACATTAGATGGCTGATGTGACAAATCAAATAGGGACAAGGAGCAATGGACACATGCCATATGCTCAGTTAATATTAGTTTCTTTTCCTCTAAGACTAATTAAAAGTGATGGCTGGTTAGGGCGCCTGGGTGGCTCAGTTGGTTAAAAGTGATGGCTGGTTGATAAGACAAGGGAGAAAGCTAGACTCGAGGAAATCTGATGCTGGATAATCTACAAAATGCATACTAATTCTTGTGGGGAAGGAGTCAAGAGTTCTGTTAGATTTGCCAGCTCCAAGTATATGTTTAATATCCTAATAAGTCATTACGATATTAGGGCTGCTTTTCTTAAATACAGTCTACATTAATCATGTATAGACTTTCACAGGTGTTGTAATGAAGTCAGAATTATAAGAGAGAAAATGTAGTATCAGCAATTACGTAATACATTAAGGGAAAGTAGCTATGTGATTCAAAAAAGTCACTTCCAAATTTGACCTAAATGATCTAGATTGGTTTTAAGTCCTTAGAGAAGAAAAAAATAAGAGTGTTGTAATGACAGACATCCGTGTGCAGAGAACATTCATTTCAAATAATAAACCACCCATTTAGCTTTTAAAAACTCCATTTACCCAGGATAGCTGTCTTCACTGCCAAATTCTCTGGGGAAATGAATATCCGCCACTGATGGGAGTGCCATAAGCATATGGCTCGGGGCCATCAAAAGCCTTACTTAAATAACCTGCAGGCTACTATAAGTAGCTGCAATGAGGAAGCGATGCCTCTCAATTGTCTAAGAGATGCCCTGGGTATTACTTCATCTCAGGAGCTCAGTTAGGATGCAACTATGAACATGTATTCAGGCTAGTTATAAAAATGCTCTGCTCACAAGGCAACTATGGCTGACGCTGGCTTCGGCATTCCCTCGGCTGTGTCCACAACGCACCTTGATTCATCAGAACCAGGCTTCCTGTGAGCAAGGCCATGCAGTTGGTGGGCTGGTGATTGTGCAGGTACTGAAATCCCCATCCTCTCCTGTATGAAGTTTCATACATATATCCCGAGACGTTGGCAATCACTTCAAGAAACTTTTCCTGTTGTGTCTTGCTCAAGTAGTTGTACAAGAAGTCGTAGGCAGTGGCAAAACCAACCAGGGAGTGAGCAAGTGGGACTTCATCCCAAGGAGCATCTTTCACCAGCCTGCAGAGAAAAATCGACCGTGTGAATGAGTGCAACAGTCCCACAGCGTTCAGCACACTTTTCGAGTGTCTGTTTCTCAGAAGGAAAGGGCACAACTGAAGATACAATCCAAGAGGCTGAATGCCTCAGAATTAGCTGCCTCCCACATCAGACACAAGCACAAAATTTGTCTCATGGGGAAATTACGGAATGAATGCTTTTCTCTCATTGACAGTTTTTCCTTTCGACTTTTTACTCTTGATGAGAGGTAGAAGACTATGCTCAAATAGATCTAAAGCATATAACCAGGGCGAAATTCTCAGGAGCATCCATCTAACTGGTACTCACCCTCCCTTTTTTACACACAGTAAGAGGGTCTCAGTTCTGTTCTTATGGCTGCCTTGGCAAACCAGTGGAACACTTCTATCCCACCTCACCTTACTTCCCACAGGCTGGTCAAGGTGCAGGTATCCTGGTCTAGAGTTTATGACCTCTCAATCTGGACAGACCCACTTGGTCAAGGCCATGATGAGGAGGGTGACTAAAAATCTGGTGTGAGTGAAATGAGCTGATTCTAACTCAGATTTCTACATCTTGTTCTTTCTCATAAGATGAACTGCACTGCCTTTAAGGTCCTTTGAGTATCTTGCAGACAAGTGTAAAAGCTGACCTGTGAAGCATGAAACCATCATTTTCTAGGAAGCCAAGTTTCTGCTTGGCTGGCTACATTATTCTGCAAGTGGTTTAACAGTGTGTGGCCTGCGTTATACAGAAAGCTTAGAAAGGATCTTTCACAATTGCAATTCTATGGAACTACCCAGAAAATGCTGGAGAGATATTTGAGTAATCTCTAGGACAGCGACTCCAGTGAAAAGTGTGCTGTACAGATGGGAGGTATAAGAAAACACAATTAGGGATTAAATGAAAGCTTAGTATTTCTATGCCATGAACCTCTTGACCTCTGGGCAATCTGGTGAAGCCTCAGCCTCTTTCTCAGTGCTTTAAAATTCATAAGATAGAATACGAAGGGATATAAAGAAATCTGTTACTTTGACATGTAGCTATCAATACAGATTTTTAAAAAAATTGTGATCTCTGTCCTTTATTACGGCACTAAAAAACAAGATTTAATAGCAGAGATAGTAACTACTGTAATTTGTAAGTAGTGATGAGCATAAACAATAGTATCTATAATAACTATAATGGGATATGAAAATACCCATGATACCTACCTATGACAAAGTTACAAGTTCTCCCAACATCACTATAGGGGTCACCTATGTTCATGATTTGGAAGAAAGGCTAAATTTCACTTAGAGTCAATGAAAATTAAGATGCAGTGTTTCTCCCATAAAACACCATAGATCCCAGGACAAGAATACTCAAAAATGTTCTAAGAGACTACCTCCTCTAGATTATATTCTTCTTCTTTTTTTTTTTTTTTAAGATTTTATTTATTTGAGAGAGAGAGAATGAGAGACAGAAAGCATGAGAGGGGGGAGGGTCAGAGGGAGAAGCAGACTCCTTGCTGAGCAGGGAGCCCGATGTGGGACTCGATCCCGGGACTCCAGGATCATGACCCGAGCCGAAGGCAGTCGCTTAACCAACTGAGCCACCCAGGCGCCCCGATTATATTCTTCTTTTAGGAGTTTTATATGAAAGATGTGATCTTAGTGATACCTTCTGTGGTCACTCTGCAGAATTTCAACATTGCTCTCCAACTGACCGTATCTCATTTCCCTTTCTCACTTTTTTGTCCTCTTAGTGTTTATGTGTGTATATGTATATGTATATGCATCCTCTATTAGATTTTAAGTTCTGCAAGTGCGTGGTTTTATTTTTTCCTCTATTTTATTCACTGTTGGATCCCTAATCCTACAACAGTGTCTGACACAGAGTAGATGCTTAGTAAACATTTCTGGAAAGCAAGAAAAAAATGAAGGAACAGGCCTGTAAAACTAGGCCACACTATTAACAGTGAATATATGATCATCATGAACTCAGGAATTTGGAGGAATCTCTTGATACTTAATAATAATTCCAGTGTTTGGGTTAGCTGTGGTGATATGGCCTGGTGCTAAAATAACTAAGGTTGATGAGTTTTTTAACTAGTTGGTCACAAAGCCACCCTGCAAGTCAGCTTGCTAGCGTGGACTGGCTGGAAATAGACTATGAAGAGTGTGAATGCATTCCCCACTTCTAGGGAAAAAAACAACTTCTCCTGCAAGCTCACTGCCAGGGAATTAGGAACAGTCTTCAGTGACTCCTGGTGGTTGGTGAGCCAAGCACAGAATCTGAGTCATCTACTTCCCAGTCTGTGTCTTTGTGCCATGTCACGATGCATCTATAAATGACGCATGTCCACCTAACCATGGCAGAGCTGACATCAATGAACCGCTACCATCTGCCCGACTCTGACACATCTGATTAACCCGTGAACTTGTTGCTTTTTTAACAGTGAACTTATTTTTATAGATCAAAGGACACTTACTATCATTCTCATCCTTCAGAAGCATTACTATGCAACTTCCGTGAAAATCTCCAAGCCTCCCAGTTTCCAATCCAATAAAATGCTAGTACATCAATTTATTTATTTATTTATTTATTTTATTATTTTTTAAAAAGATTTTATTTATTTGACAGAGCACAAGCAGACGGAGAGAGAGGGAGAAGCAGGCTCCCTGCTGAGCGAGGAGCCCGATGCGGGACTCGATCCCAGGACCCTGGCATCATGACCTGGGCCGAAGGCAGCCACTTAACCAACTGAGCCACCCAGGCATCCCTAGTACACCAATTTAAAAAAGAGCTTATACCATCAGGCTCACACTCTATCATTATGAAATCTGACCTGTAATAGTTACATTTCTAAAAGGTTATCTAAATCCTTTACCAATACAATCTGACCTAGCAGTAGATACTAAGTGTAATGATGGAAGAGAGCATATTTTATGGCCATGGAAACCAAAGGAAATTTGCTTGTAGCTCATGGATGGCAGCAAAGAAACTGATTCAATGTGATCCTGACTACTGGCTAGTAAATCTACTGGAAAAGCTGGTTGAGTAGGTTAATCATTAAAAAAAAAAAGAAACAGATATTAATTTATGAATTTTATTTCAGCTTAAAATACCTATATGTATACACATTCACCAATCTTTTGACGGTGAACTAAAAGCCTTTTCTTTGAAAGTGGGTCTACAGATCAGTTCACTGTTCTTTCCTGCAAAGAACACACGTAACACATCATCACAATTTCAAGCCTTAGTTTCTCTAAAAGATAGGAATTAAAGATACTTGTGAAGGAATGTAGAATCCTTCCAGATTTTTATGTTTTCCCCTAAACCTTTACAAATCTCATCCACACTAAATTATGATAGCAATCTTTTACAGTACGTCCTTCTAAAGCATTTAAGTTAGTTTTAGAAACATACATTCTTTTTCTTTTTGAACTCACTCTATTTTTTTATTTTTTTATTTTTTAAATATTTTATTATTTATTTGACAGAGAGAGACACAGCAAGAGAGGGAACACAAGCAGGGGGAGTGGAGAGGGAGAAGCAGGCTTCCTGCTGAGCAGGGAGCCCGATGCGGGGCTCGATCCCAGGATCCCGGGATCATGACCTGAGCTGAAGGCAGACGCTTAACAACTGAGCCACCCAGGCGCCCCGAACTCACACTCTATTTACATAATATTACTAAAATTGTATAATTACACGTATTAATGAAATTGGCATAAACTTGTTTGAGAACAAATACAACTGATATTTGCAAAGCACATTATTCTACTAGTGGGAACAGAGATGAATGGACATAGCAGAGGGCAGCCAACTGGCCTCGACATTGCGCATTCTATGGGAGTTGTTGCCAGATTACATGAGCAAGGGAGGTGAATTTCACTGGCAAGTCAGTTAAGAGGAGGGTTAGGTACATTCTTACTGTAGTCCTCTTTTTATAACCTATACCTTCCCCCCTTACGAGCCATTCTTAAAGTAAGGTCTATGGACCCCCGGGGTCTCTGAGACTCTTTGAAGGAATCCTCAAGTAAAAATTATTTTCCTAATAATATAAAGATGTTACATGTTGACAGTTGCACTGATGAGGCCAAAGCACTAACAGGTTAAAAATGCTGGCACCTTAAGCAAGAATCCAGGCAGGGGCACCAACTCTAGCAATCCTTGTGTGATCCCGCATGCGGCCAAGCACTCTAAGTTACAAAAAAAAAAAGCCAGTTTCACTTAAGGATATCCTTAGTAAAGTGGTAAAATGATAATTTTATAAAATCTCAACCCTTTGAGTAGATCTCTCTTCCATATTCTGTGTGATGAAATGGGAAGTATGTATAAAAAAGCACAGTGGATGCCAAAGTGTGGGAACTGCCACAATGAAAAGAAATTATGCATTAAGAGCTGAACTAGCTCTTTTTTTTCATGAAACATCATTTTTATATGCGAGAATGCTGAACTGACAAATTCTAGTTATTTAGAACTACGTATTTAAGTGGAAGTTTTCTTGAAAATGAACAAGGAAGCCTGCCAGTTTAAAGAAAATCGAAAGCCTTTGTTGCCCATGATAAAATTTGAGCTTTTTCAAGTGAAAATAAAAGTTTTAGAAAACTTGTAGCTGCTGCCATGTGTTTAAGAGTTTACCAATACTTACAAATTTTTCTGGTGAGGTCAGTGATAACAAATGTGATTTATTTTTATATTGTATTATTAAATATGTCAACACTTGGAAAACTTGAATAACTCAGCAAACATTCAAAATAAAAAAGGCAAGATATTACAAAACCATACATAGATAAAAGATCCACTCTAAGTGCAAAATATACCAATGGATTTTTCTACCAATTAAAAGATAACATGGTTTCAGATTCTACAGTGAAACTAAATTTTATGATCCAGAGTCCATATAAAATTAACTTCTATGAAACTACCACTTGTCAAGTTCTAGTATAATATTAAAGAGTATCCAAGGGCACCTGGGTGGCTCAGTCGGTTGAGCGTCTGCCTTCGGCTCAGGTCATGACCCCAGGGTCCTGGGATCAAGCCCCCTGTTGGGCTCCCTGCTCAGTGGGGAGTCTGCTTCTCCCTCTGCCCCTCCCCTCCCCTCCACTCTGCTCATGTTCTCTCTCTCTCAAATAAATACATAAAATCTTTTTTTTTTTTAAGATTTTATTTATTTTTTTTTATCAGAGAGAGAGAGCACAAGCAGGGGGAGCAGCAGGCAGAGCAGGTAGAGGGAGAAGCAGGCTTCCCATGGAGCAGGGAGCCCGATGTGGGACTTGATTCCAGGACCCTGGGATCATGACCTGAGCCGAAGGCAGACGCTTAACCGACTGAGCCACCCAGGCGTCCCAAATACTATAAAATCTTTAAAAAAAAAAAGAGTATCCATAATTATCTGAGAAGATTCTTAAAGTACTCCTTAGAATATTAGAATAGATCCTTAGAATCTTGTATTCTTCACATATTGATGTGAAGTAGCTGTATTTTCTTCATATAAGTCAACCAAAACAGACCGAATACAGCAGACAGGCAAAATGCAAAACAATGACCTTCTTCACACTAAATATTTTGCTTTAAAAAATACAGTTATTTCTTCCTAAAAATATGTTATTTAATATTACTATGAAATGGACTTTTCACCCTAAAGGAAAAAAAAAAAAAAAGAAATGGACTTTTCCAGTGAACACATACATATTTTAAATATTCCTGGCTTTAATTTTTAATATGGTAAATATTGATACTTAAATATCGATACAGTCCAGAGAAAGCCTTTTGATGTCTTCATTAATTTTTAAGAATGTAAAAGAGTTCTGACTCCAAAAAGTTTAAAAACTGCTGCCTATAATACTTTCACAGATGAGTTTAAATGAATTTATGTGACACAGAATGATGTGAGCACGAAAATGAACTATTAATTGCCTAAGTTGAGGGCTATGGCGTTGGTGGGGAAAGGCATAGAGCTTATCAAGATGTACTGCTTCCATGAATCATGCTGACTGTCAAAGGAAGAAAAGAGGCATAAAAATCTTTCCAAAATGTAATAGCTTCATTGATTCAAGTTTTTATGCCAGTTTTATATGAACAGACTGCCTCCATTATCATAAATGCCTTTTGAACTATCCATTATGTATAGAGAGAAACAGGCAATCTAAGTCTCTATTACTAAAAATTGGACAGCTTACTTGATTAAAAAAAACTAATAAAAAGAAGTCTAATAATAATGTTGGCATCTATTTTTATTTGTATAGATTTAAGAATGATCAAATGATTAAATTTTTTTCATATAGTTTTAATAGATATGTAGTCTTTAGAAAATAACCATCTCTGAAAAGATTAACATTTAGGATTACAAGATTCACATAATACTCTTTACATAATCTTGTTTAACTTTTTATATATTAATTTCATTTACACAAATACTGTTAAAGTAAATACGTGGAGTAACAGAAGTTTGGTATTTAAAATCAAAGAGGGGTCAAGAAATCACTGATATTTATTTAAATGAATCAATAGTATACAAAAAATAAATACTAGAAACAATGGGGCAACTCGTAACGCCCTTTATAATGTTATTATGGTTATGAGTCCTGTTTCCTAGCACTTTTTACAGCCAAACAGTTTTATGTCAGGCTTTTCCATATGTGACTATATTGTGAAAATCATGATGTGATCCATGGTATAGGCAAATTTATGTACTTTTATGTTTAAATGAGGCTCTACTCTGTTCAACCTTTACAAAAAGCAGAACTCAAAACAATCCTTTTTCTCATTTTGAGACAACATAGTTTTATAAGCCCATAACATATTTACTCAGTAAATTCATAAAGTAGAAGATTAATGTTAAAAAATCTGGTTTATGGGCGCCTGGGTGGCTCAGTTGGTTAAGCAACTGCCTTCGGCTCAGGTCATGATCCTGGAGTCCCTGGATTGAGTCCCGCATCGGGCTGCTTCTCCCTCTGACCCTCCCCCCTCTCATGTGCTCTCTCTCATTCTCTCTCTCTCAAATAAATAAATAAAATCTTAAAAAAAAAATCTGGTTTATTTGAGACAATAGGTATTTATATCAATACAAATGTAAGAGAAAATGAAAGAGGTCTAGAGCAGGGCAACTTCACTTTTGCCAGCTTCACTGCAACTGTGTCTACGTAAATAAGCCACACCTCTGCCTACAGGGTGCACTTGATCACATGACCCAAATATGCCAAAATAAGGTCACTTCTATCTTAAAATGTAAATTAGTCTATTCATTCTAAAAGTGTTGGGAAGACAATAATCTGATAGAAAGTCATTCGATTTTCCGACCAAATGTGTGTTTGGACTTCCAATAGTTAGAGGAGAGTCCTGTATTACTACTGTTTTTAAAAACATGACTAATGGCAGTTGTGATTCATCTTTTTCCCCTCTGTAAGTTAAACATGAAAATTAACCATGAATGTTAAATGTCAGTAATATGGTAAATTTTGTAAGTTATTCCCATAAAATTTAGCCAAAGGAAGTGGATTTCTAAGCTGTGTGGCCTCGCCTGTGAAGCACACTGGGGCCTCGACAGTGATTTGCCAAGAGCAGAGTAAGCCTGGAATTCAGAGAGACTTGATGCAGGGACCTCTGAGTGGGTGGCCAGGTATCCAAGGGGCATATTCAGCTAAATTCTGGCCTGGTTTGGTGTCCATATTCCAAGTGTTTGATCAGGTGGCTAAGGGTGGCATTTGCATCATCAAGCAAAATTCACTATTTATAGCTGAGAGGAAAGAGAGAAGTTGTACTTCATATTAAGTAAGCACATAGTATGTGCCAAGCCCTTTATATACTTTATTTCATCTAATCTTCAAAACTCGTATTAGGTTATTACATGCCCATTTTATAAATTGTAAAACTGGCATTTAGATAGGAAAATTCCTTGTTTAAGATCACAACATTAAATTAAATGGTGAAGCCAACAATGGAATCCAAGACTATCTGAATCTAGAATTGTTTTTTACTTCTTGGTGAGGGAAAGCACAGTGCTTTCAAAGAAAGTCACCAAGTTTGCAATAGGAACCCATCCAGAAGAAATTGCTAGAGTTAGCAGACCTACCAAGAGCCAGGCAGAAATACAATCTGGGGTTCCAAGCCCTACCACGTCCACAACACCAAGAGAGATAAAGGCAAGAAATGTGAGAAAAGAGGCAGACATTAGAAGGAGAGATATCAGGACTCCGTGTTCATATGGTTGCTCAAGACCCACTCAAGGAACATGAGATAACAATCATCCAGAATGCATGGAACAACTCTTCCTCTCCCCACCGATGTCTGCTCAGCCTGGGGCTCCTAACGTACTACTCCAAGTATAGTTGGTACAGGGGCTAGTGGGCCTGAACTTGCACACTCAGAACCATCAGCTCCTTAAGCTGGACAGGGCTACAATTAACAGAAATGGACAATGAGCTTTCTTTTTTCAACATCTACTTTATTCCCTACTTGGTAAAAGTAGTGCTGGAAGGATAACAGTATGATAGATTGGAAATTAACAGTATATTAAGAAATCGGGGCACCTGAATGGCATAGTTGGTTAAGGTCTGACTCTTGGTTTCAGCTCAGGTCGTGATCTCAGGGTCATGAGACTGAGCCCCACGTCAGGCTCTGCACTCAGAGCTTAAGATTCTCTCTCCCTCCCCCCACCTCCCATGCTCTTGCTTGTTCTCTCTCCAAAATAAATAAATCTTAAAAAAAAAAAAAATCTTCAGGAAAAATAAATTATCAGCCCTAAAATATAAAAACACCTTCTCCCACTATCCATATTTCTATTTTCATTAAAATACTAGATTTAGAATAGCAGAATACTACCACTTAATTTCATTTGAAAGCTTAGAATTCAATATCCTAAGTATTAAATTCTAAAATACAAAAATTTAGGTGAGGTTGGTTCCACTCAAGCAGAATACTGAGGAATCAATTATACAAAGGCAGAAACTAAAGAGAATATTCTTTTTTACTTAAAAAAGGTATTCTAAATAATGTGTAGAGAAAATGAATTAATTTGAATGGCAAAATATACCAAGCTAATGTGAATAAAATGTAGAGCAGTGTTGTTAAATGGGAAAAGGCACTGCTATGTCATTATTCCAATGTGTAATTCACTGACACAAAGTCTTAACCAAATATCCAAGTATGCCATCCAAGCATAATATATTTAAATAGAATCAAACAGCATTTATAATTGTAATCTCTTTTAACTGACCAGTGGGCTAGTGTCCAGCCTGGGCTAGTGTCCAGCCTGAAAAGATAAGAAGGAGAAACATGATAGGCAAGATGATTCAAATTTGATAACAAGACCTCTGTGTCATTGGAATGACAGAGCTCAAAGGATTAGGGTTAGTCCTTACCTATCAAAATCTAATGAAAAATTATCAAAGAACCCATTATAATGGAAAAATCCTGAAACCTACAAAGAATAGGAGAGAATAACATAGATTTGCCCATATTGTTCACAAAGCTAAATCAAATGATTTTTGCCTATTTAAAAAAGTACCTTGGTATTCTATAAGTTTAACATACTTTACACTTAGATGTGTACAATGTAAAATATGTTTCAAAGAGTTTAGTAGGACACCTTATTGCTGTCATTGCTTTAGTCAAAGACTATGCAAGCATCCACCGACCATGTAAGAAACAATACCTGGGGGGATAAAAGAAGAAACAATGCCTGGAAATAGTCAATTTGATTGTAAGAAAAAAATTAAGCATGCAAGAATAGCCAGGGAAGTCAATTAAAAAGAACAATGATGGAGGGTGATTAGTTCTGCCAGAGAAGAAAACATGCCGTAAAATTTCACCAATCAAAACCGAGTGGACTGACATATGAAGAGACAAACACACTAATGAAGCAAAACAGAAAAAGGTGTAAAACACATGGAAATTTGGTACATGTGATAAAGGCAGCATCAAAAATAAACAGGGAAAAAGAAGTAACTTTAAACAAGTTATACTGGAACAACTGGACAGTCATTTGAAAAAAGATAAAGTTGAATCCACACCTCGCAGAATACAACAAAATAAACTCTAAATAAATAAGGCATCTCAACTACGATTAGAAGAAAACATGAATTCCTTTGTGACCTGGGGAAGGGAAAGACTTTCCAGCTGATTCAAAAACAAAAAAAAGAAAAAGAAAGTGATCATTTTGGACATACAAAAATTTTAAAACAACTTTTGAATAAGAGGAAAAAAACACCAGAATCAAACACAAATAACAAATTGGTAAAAAATATTTGCACCATATATCCTGAATACAGTTAGTTACCCAAACATACAAAATACTCTTAAAATTTAAGGAAAAGATCAAAATCTCATTAGGAAAATGAACAAAAGACAAAGAAGACAGTTAACAAAAAAGAAAGGTAAATATCTCCCCTCCCAAATTCTCATCTCCACTTATAATAAAAGAAATGTAAATTAAATCAACAACAAGGTAACATCCAGATTAGTAAAAATATCAAAGTACGACAAACACTCCAGTAAAAGCTGTAGAGAAACAGCGACCCTCTTAAAATGCTGTTAGGGGTGCAAAATAGTACAATTCCCATAGGATACAGTTTGGCAATAATTTAACACAATTTTATAAGCATTTTATCTTTTGACCTGGTTATATCACTTACAGAAATTTACCCCAAAGATATACCTCCATAAATACAAAAGCACATATGCATAAGGTTGTTTATCACGGAATTATTTGTAATATTTGTAATATGATTCTGACATGGCACACTGTGAACTATGTAAATGTTTCAAATATTTAAAATTAAATATGTCAGAAATAAATACTGAAATGAAATGAATGTTTGGGATTTGATTCAAAATAAAATGAACAAATAGGGCAAATGCTCCCAAAAAAGAACAAGATAAATCTCTAGGAAGCAATTTTAATGAAACGAAGATGAATGATTACCTGATAGAGAGTTTAAAATAATCATCATAAAGATGCTTGCCAAAGTCAGGAGAGCAATGTATGGAAAAAGTAAGAATTTCAACAAAAAGGGAGAAAATATTAAAAAGTACTAAATGGAAATCATAGAGCTAAAGAATATAAAAATACAACTGGAAAATTCAAAGAGAGATTCATCAGCAGACTATATCAAGTGGAAAGAAGGACCAGTAAACTTATAGACAGGGCAGTGGAATTCATCCAATCAGAGGAACAAAAAGAAAAAAAGATAAAAAATAATAAAGATAGCTTAAAGGACTTATAGGACAGTATCAAGAGGACCTATATAAACATTATAGGGGTCTCAGAAAGAAAAGAGAGAGAAAGGGCCAGAAGTTTATTCAAAGAAGTAATGGCTAAAGTGGGGAGAAATAAACAGACATCCAGATACAGGTAGCCCAAAGAATTACAAAAAGATGAATCTAAAGAGACTCACAAGATACATTTAAATTGTCCAAAATTAAAGATAAAGAATCTCAAAAGTAGCAAAACAAAAGTAACTTGTTAACATACAAAGGAACCCTCATAAGACTATGAGCAGATTTCTCCACAGAAACCTTTCAGGCCAGAAGAAAGTGGGATGATATATTCAAAGTGTTGTAATAAAAAACTTCCAATCAAGAATACGCTACCCAGCAAAGTTGTCCTTCAGAAATGAAGGCGAGATAAAGAGTCTTCCAGACAAACAAAAGCTGGAGTTCGTCACCACTAACCAGACTTACAGGAAGTGTTAAAGGAACTTCTTCAAGCTGAAATGAAAGGATGCTAACTAGTAACATGTATAAAACTCACAGGTAAAAATAAATATATACTTAAATTCAGAATACTCTAATATTGTAATGGTGGTAAGTAAATCACTTATAACTTTAGTATAAATTTTAAAAGAATATTAAAAATAACTATAATAATTTGTTAGTGGATACACAATATTAAAAAACGTAAATTGTGACACTGAAAACATAAAATGTGGTGGAAAGGAGTGTAAACATGTAGAGTTTTTATATGTGTTGCAAGTCATCAACTTAAAACAGTCTGTTAAAACTATAAGATGTAAGCCTTATGTTGACCACAAAGCAGAAAACCTATAGCAGATAACCAAAAGAGAAAGGAATCACCAGAAAATCACTGAATCAGAAAGTTAAGAGAGGAAGAAAGGAACAAAAGAACTAAAAAACAGCCAGAAAACAATTAACAACTAAGTCCATATCTATCAATAAATACTTTAAATTATAAATGGATTAAATTCTCCAATCAAAAAAATAGAGAAGCTAAATGGATTTTAAAAAAAGGATTTTTTTAAAAAATGGATTTTAAAAAAAGACCCATCTGTATGCTGCCTACAAGAGACTCACTTCAGCTTTAAGGACATATAGATTGAAGTTATGGGAAAAGATATTCCATGCAAATGGAAAGCAAAAGAGAGGAGTAGCTATACTCAGATCACACAAAATAAACTTTAAGCCAAATGGTAACGAGAGCCAAAGAAGGTCATTACATAATGATAAAGGGGTCAATTTATCAAGAGGATATAACATTTGTAAATATTTATGCACCCAACATAGGAACACCTAAATATATAAAGCAAATATTAACAGTTCTGAAGGAAGAAATAGAGCAATACAATAATAGTAGGAAATTTCAATACCCCACTTTCAATAATGAATAGATCATCCAGACAAAAAAAATCAATAAGGAAAATTGTACTTACACTACACATTAGACCAAAACAAAAACAAAAACAAAACTACACATTAGACCAGATATACATAAAGATATATATACACATAGACCACATATGTGTGTGTGTATATATATATATATATATATATATATATATATATATATATAAAACATTTCATCCAATAGTAGCAGAATACACACTCTTCTCAAGCCCATGTGGAACATTCTCCAGCATAGATCATATGTTAAGTATAAAACAACTCTTAATAAATTTAAGAAAATTAAAATCGTAGTAAGCGTATTTTCCAACCACAATGGTATGAAACTAGAAATCAATTATATGAAAATTCACAAATATGTGAACATTAAACAATACGCTCCTAAGTAACCAGTGAGTGAGTCAAAGATGAAAACAAAAGAGAAATCAAAAAATATCTTGAGACAAATGAAAATGGAAACACAATACATGCAGCAAAAACTGTTCTAAGAGGGAAGTTCATAACAATAAAAGCCTACACTAAGAAAAAAGAAAGATCCCAAATAAACAAGCTAACTTCATATCCAAGGAACTAGAAAAAGAAGAACAAATTAAGCCCAAAGTTAGTAAAAGGAAGGAAATAATGAAAATGAGGCAGGAATAAATAAAACAGACTAAAAAGACAATAGAAAAGATCAATGAAACTAAGATAAAGCAATAAATGTGATATATTCACATTAATAAAATGAAGGATAAAAATAATATGATCACCTCAACAGATGCAGAAAAAGCATTTGACAAAATTCAATATCCTTTCATCATAAAAACTCAGCAAACTGGGTATAGAAGGAACATACCTCAACATAATAAGAGCCATATATGACAAGCCCACAGCTAACATCATACTCAACAGGAAAAGCGAAAAGCTTTTCCTCTAAGATCAGGTACAAAAGAAGGATGCTGACTCTCACCATTTTTATTCAGCATGATACCAGAAGTAGTAGCCAGAGCAATTAAGCAAAAAAGAAAAAAGAAAGCATATCCAAATCAGAAAGGAGGAAGTAAAACTGCCTCTATTTAAGTATAACATGATATTATAAATAGAAAACCCTAAGGATTCCACCAACAAAACAAAACAAAAAACAAAAAACTATTAGAACTCATAAATGAATTCAGTAAAGCTGCAGGATACAAAGTCAATATATAAATATTAGTTGTGGGGTGCCTGGGTGGCTTAGATGGTTAAGTGTCTGCCTTTAGCTCAAGTCATGATCTCCAGGTCCGGGGATCGAGTCCCACATCGGGCTCCCTGCTCAGCAGGGAGTCTGCTTCTCCCTCTCCCTCTGCCGCTCCCCCTGCTTGTGCTGTCTCTGTCTCTCTCTCTAATGAATAAATAAAATACAAAATAAAAATTAGTTGTGTTTCTATATACTAACAATGAACTATCAGAAAGAGAAATTAAGAAAAAATTCCATTTATAATAGCATAAAAATACTTACAAATAAATTTAATCAAGGGAGTAAGTGTTCTTGACACTGAAAATTATAAAACACTGATGAAAGAAATTGAAGAACATAAATGTAAATCCCATGATCATGAATTGGAAGAACTAATTTTTTTTTTAAAGTTAGAAACCAAACCCTGCTTTATAAGGCTGAGTGGCCATCAATGGCTTCTCTGTGAAGATATGAGGTACCAGCTAGTGAACCTTCCTCACCTTCTCCCCATTCCCACCACCCCTCCAGCCCTCCAGATACCCATTTCTGCAATTTAACCACTTCAAAAATACTTTGAGGAAGGGGTCAGGGCTCAGGCTGGCTGACCAGCCGGCCGGACAGTTCCCATGAGGTAGCTAACACCAGTGCTCCTGGGCCGGGGCTAGTGGAGAGAGGCGAGTCATTGACTGGGAGGTAGGGGAAGCAGAGTCTGGAAGTCTGCCCAGAGTACTTCATCAGAGGTAACATCTGGGTGGAGAGGCTGCACTCTTTGCTGGTGTCCTCACTGTCCATACTATCCAAAACCATCCATGGGTTCAATGCGATCCCTATCAAAATTCCAAAGGCATTTTTCACAGAAATAGAAAAAAAGTATTAAAATTCATGTGGAACCACAGAAGACTCTGAAAAGCCAAAGTAATCTTGAGAAAGAAGAACAAAACTGGAGGTGTCACACTTGCTGACAGCAAACAATATTACAAAGCAGAGTAATCAAACAGTATAGCATTGGCATAAGAACAGATATGTAGATCAATGAAGAATAGAGCGCCCAGAAATAAATTCATGCATAGGACGGCCTGGGTAGCTCAGTCATTAAGCATCTGCCTTCGGCTCAGGTCATGATCCCAGGATCCTGGGATCGGTTCCCACATTGGGCTCCCTGCTTAGCGGGAAGCCTGCTTCTCCCTCTCCCACTCCCCCTGCTTGTGTTCCCTCTCTCGCTGTGTCTCTCTCTGTCAGATAAATAAATAAAATCTTTAAAAAAAATAAAATATAAAAATAAATAAATTCATGCATATATGGCAAATTAATTTCTGACAGAAGAGCCAAAAATATATGACGGGAAAAGGATAGTGTCTTCATAAATGGTGTTGAGAAAATTGGATAGCCTCATGAGAAAGAACAAAACTGGACCCCTATCTTATACTATACACAAAAATCAACTAAAAATAGACCAAACTTGAACATAAGAACTAATATCATAAAACTTCTAGAAAAAAACACAGCAAAAAAACTCCTTGATTCTGGTCTTGGGAAGGATTTTTGGATTTGACCCCAAATATCTTGTAAATAATGTAATTATTTTTTTATTTATTTTTTATTTTTTAATTCCACTATAGTTAACATGCAGTGTTGTATCAGTTTCAGGTGTACAATACAGTGATTCAATAATTCTGTACATTACTCAGTGCTCATCATAAGTGTAATCTTAATCCCCTTTACCTATTTCTTCCATCTTCTTTCCCACCATCCCTCTGGTAACCATGAGGTTATTCTCTATAGTTAAGAGTCTGTTTCTTGGTTTCTCTTTTTCCTCTTTGCTCATTTGTTTGGTTTCTTAAATTCCACATATGAGTGAAATCATATGCTATTTGTCTTTCTCTGAGTTATTTCACTTAGCATCATACTCTCTACCTCCATCCATGTTGTTGCAAATGGCAAGACCCCACTTCTTCATGGCTGAATAATATTCCATTTATACATATCACATCCTGCCCATCCACTCATCCATCAATGCACACTTAGGCTGCTTCCATAAATTGGCTATTGTAAATAATGCTTCAGTAAAAAAAATGGTGCATGCATTAGTGTTTTTAAATTTGGGGGGTAAATACCCAGTAGTGTGATCACTGAGTCAAAGGATAGTTCTTGAATCATAGAATAGTTCTATTTTTAACTTTTTGAGGAACCTCCATACTGTTTTCCACAGTGCCTGCATCAGTTTGCATTCCCACAGTGCAGAAGGGTTCCTTTTCCTCCACATCCTCCCCAACACTTGTTGTTTGTTTTTGATTTTAGCCATTTCAACTGGTATGAGGTGATAGCTCATTGTAGTTTTGATCTGCACTTCCCTGATGAAGAGCAATGTTGAACATCTTTTCATGTGTCTGTTGGCTATCTGGAAGTCTTCTTTGGAGAAATGTTCATGTCTTCTGCCCATTTTTTAATTGGATTGTGTTTTTTTGGTGTTGAGTTGTATCAGTTCTTCAGGTCTCACATTTAGGTCCATGATCAATTTTGAGTTTATTTTTGTGTATGGTGAAAGAAAGTGGCCCAGTTTCATTCTTTTACATGTGACTCTCCCAATACCATTTTTTTCCCCATTGGATATTCATTCCTCCTTTGTTAAAGATTAATTGGACATATAATTGTGGGTTTATTTCTGGATTTTCTATTCTGTTCCACTGATCTATGTGTCTATTTTTGCCCCAGTACTACACTGTTTCGATTACTACAGGTTTTTGTTTTTTTTTTTATTCAAGTAATCTCTACACCCAATGTGGGGCTGAACTCAGGATCCTGAGATCAAGAGTCGCATGCTCCTCTGACTGAGCCAGCCAGGTGCCCTGATTACTACAGTTTTGCAGTAAAACTTGTAGTCCAGAATTGTTATGCCTCCAGCTTTGCTTTTCTTTTTCCAGATTGCTTTGGCTATTTAGGGTCTTTTGTGGTTCCATACGAATTTTAGGATTATTTGTTCTAGTTCTGTAAAAAATGCTGCTGATATTTTGAAGGGGATTACATGTGTAGATTGCTTTAGGTAGTTTAGACATTTTAACAATACTTGTTCTTCCAATCCATGAGCATGGAATATCTTTCCATTTCTTTGTGCTGTCTTCAATTTCTTTTATTAATGTTTTATAATTTTCAGAGTACAGGTCTTTCACCTCTTTGGTTAAGTCTATTCCTAGGTATTTTATTATTTTTGGTGCAACTGTAAATGGGACTGTTTTCTTAATTTCTCTTTCTACTGCTTCATTATTAGTGTATAGAAATGCAACAGATTTCTGAACATGGATTTTGTACCCTGTGACTTTACTGAGTTCATTTATCAGTTCTAGTAGTTTTTTAAGCACACACATTATTTTAAGGGCACATGGAATATTCACCAAAGTCTACTTAATGCTGAGTTATAAAACAAGTCTCAGTAAATATCAAAGGACTGAAATCATTTTAAGTATGCTTTGTAACAAAGGCATTAAAATAGTAATAAGGGGAAGATACCTAGAAAAGTTGAATATATATAAAAGCAACTCACTTCTGAATAACTCATGGGTCAAAGAACAAATTACAAACAAATACAAATTACTGCAAATGATAATGAGAATATAACATGTCTGAATTTGTGGGATGCAGCTAATGCAGTCCTTAGAAGAAAGAAAAAGGAGGGGTGCCTGGGTGGCTCAGTCAGTTGTGTCCGACTCTTGATTTTGGCTCAGGTCATGATCTCAGGGTCGGGCTCTGCACTGGTCATGGAGGCTGCTTAAGATTTTCTTTCCTTCTCCGTCTGTACCCTCCCTCCACCCTTGCGTGTGCACACAGGTGCATGCATGTGCACGCTCTCTCTCTCTTTAAAAAAAGAAAAGTGGTGCCTGGGTGGCTCAGTCAGTTAAGTGTCTGCCTTCGGCTCAGGTTGTGATCTCGGGGGTCCTGGGCTCCCTAGTCGGCAGGGAGTCTGCTTCTCCCTCTCCCACTGCCCCTCGCCTCTCCCCCCACATGTACACTCTCTTTCTCTCTCTCAAATAACTAAATAAAATCTGTAAAAAAAAAAAAAAAAAAGAGTGAGAGAGAGGAGCAAAGCAAAGAAAAAAGTATAAAAACAATGATCTAAGGGGCACCTGGTCAAGTGGTTGCACATCAATTCTTGGCTGGCTATGGTCATAAAGAGATGTGACTACAGAGGAAAAATCAAAGAAATTCAATGTTACTGGTTTAGATGGTGTAGGAAGGAAGCCACGAGCAAAGGAATTTATGTGGCCTCTAGAAGCCAGATAAAGCTCTTACCAGAGCCTCTGAAAAGAAATGCAGTCCTACTAACAACATAATTTTATCTCAGTGAGACCCATGTTGGAGTTCTAATCTTACATCTTATCTTGTGTAAGATAAGCCTGTATGTATTGTTTTAGTCACTCTGTCTGTGGTAATTCGTTTCAGCTACAAGAGGAAACTAATATAAAATTCTACATATATGAATAGGCAATTAATGACTACCAGAGATTTAAGGAAATCCCATAATAGGAAAGAAGAGGCCCAGATTAACAAAATGATAAATGCAGTTTGGGAAAAAAAATTACGCAGTTAGAAAAAAATTTGAAAACAAAAAGGAACTCTTGAAAATGAAAAATAAAAGGAAGACAAGCTCCAGAGAAGGGCTGAATGAAAGTTGAAGAAATATCAAGAGAGAGAGATATGAGACAATGAAACAGAAAATGGAAAAGAAAATTAGAGGATTGGCCCCAGAGATTGACTACCTGAGTAAGAAGAGAAGCAAAAATGAAAACAAAGAAAAACAAAGGGGAAGAAATCAAATATATCAAGAAAATCTCCTAGAACTACAGTGCAGGAGTTCAAGACCTAAAGAGTCCATCAGATGCATAGGACGTGGCTGAAAAGAGACCCATCTCAAACCAAGACCCAGAATTTCACACTGGTGACAGAAAAGACCCAAAAAAGCTTCAGAGAGAAAAATCAGGTTTCATTAAAAGCATCAAGAATCAGACTGGGATCAGACATCTCAACAGCACACTGGAAGCTAGAAGACAGTGGAACAACACCTTCAAAACGCAGGGAGACAATTTCCAGATTATAATTCCATACCCAGCCAAGCTACATTCAAGCTCAAGGGCAGAATAAACACATGCAGACATCCAAGGTTTTGAAATTCACCTCTCACGGACACTTTCTCTGGAAACCAATGGAGAATTTCCCCACCAAATTAGGAAGAGGACAACATGATTCTCACAGCACAGGGAATCCAACACAAGATAGAAAAGGAGAACGAGTCAACAGCTGTACAGCCGATCTAGATCACATTAAGTCAAAAGGCTCTGGCAGTTCCTTCTTCACGAAGATGAACCGTTAAGAATACAGGTGTATTTTTACCTAAAGACAGCTCTTTTTGGTAATGACAAACATGTTTAAAAAAACAACAAAAAAAACCCTAGTTTTTCTCAATACGCCTTTAAAGGTTTTTGGGTTGTTTTTTTTTTTAAGATTTTATTTATTTATTTATTAGAGAGCAAGAGAGAGAGAAACAGCATGAGAGGGGAGAGGGTCAGAGGGAGAAGCAGGCTGCCCACTGAGCTGGGAGCCTGATGCGGGACTCGATACCAGGACTCCGGGATCATGACCTGATCCGAAGGCAGTTGCTTAACCAACTGAGCCATCCAGGCACCCCACCTTTAAAGGTTTTTAAATTGTTTCATATCTGGCCAAGTTGAGATTTTTAAGAACCTCATTTTTAATTTGTAATAAAAAGTTTACAACTTGATTTTTTCAAAAAAATCAACAAACGGCAAGCACCCGCTAATAAAGGTCTTAAATAATTGTAAAAAAAAAAAAAAGAAAAGAATACAGGTGTCTCCTGCCTTCCCAAACTTTGAATTATACAACGTCACTTTTATGAAAGACCTACATTAGTACGCATTTTTTGCTAACTGAAAGAAATCTGAAGAGGATTCTCCTTTTGACAAAAGAAGTAGAAAAGCGAAAATAGCATTCAGCATTTGTATTGTAGTAAGCAGTTGGGAGGCAGCAAGCAGCCAAGCAGTGACAGTGACGCCACCAGGCTCCTTCCCGGGGAACTACACTAGGTAACTCAGCATCAGGCTGCCAAAACTGTGTCTGAGCATCTGCACTTTATTTGGATTTATTTTGTGCATCGTTAGCAAGATGTGTCCTAAGTTATCAGAACAGCCTAAAACAGGTTATTTTGGGGGTCTGGGCACACTAAAAAATATTTCCATATAAATTAATGGTAACTGGTTCTTTGCTTTATGCCATTTCAGCTTACGTAGGTTTTTATAGGAAAGCTCTATTTTTGGATAGCGGGGGAAACCTAAAATGTCATTAAGAACGTCTTGTGTGAATTAACTGGGAGAAGATTTATGTAACTGAGTGAGAGTCTGGTTGATAATTAGTGATAAATATATAGGAAACTAGATAAAACAAGAACGCTGTTACTAATCCTAAAGAAACAAAAGTTGTACACAAATTGAAAAGAGATCCTAGTATACAATAGGGCTTAGGTGTCAATAACTTTTGCCTTGTTAAAATATGCAAACACTTAAAATCCATCTAACTAAAATTACAACATATCTATATAGGAAGGATGGAGGGATAAGAAGTAGACATGTGTGGGTGGTGGATGGTATGTGTGAGAGACAGATGAGTGATGTATCTACAAGCCAAGAAATGCCAAGGGTTGCCTACAACCACCTGAAGCTAGGAGAGTGGCATGGGCCAGGTCCTCCCTTGGAGGCTCCGGAAGGAACCAACCCCACTGACAACTTGATTTCAGGCTCCTAGCCTCCATTTATTTGTTTTAAGCCACCCAGTCTGTGTACTTTGTTATATAGCTGCCCCAGCAATGAATACACTGACCTTAAAGAGTCCGACCAGCCATCACTGCCATCCTGTACCCATCTTCCCACCGCTACTTGAACATGAGTTTATTCCCATTTATTTTTTTTAAAAGATTTTATTTATTTATTTGAGACAGAGAGGAAGAGAGCACAAGCAGGGGGAGGGGCAAAGGGAGAGGGAGAAGCAGACTCCCCGCTGAGCAGGGAGACTGACGTGGGGCTCGATCCCAGGACCCTGGATCATGACCTGAGCTGAAGGCAGACGCTTAACTGACTGAGCCACCCAGGCGCGCCACTCCCATTTATTTTAAAGAGCAATCCCCCAATATTCTGACAACACAACATGCAAAAGAGCAAAGAATTACCTGCAATAGAAAGTTTAAAAAGTGAAGGACACCTTAACAAAGCAAAAACGCTACTCAATTTGCTAAATCTTACCACCCTAATGGTAGGAAAATATCAAAACCAAAATGAGGCAGATTTTATTTTATTATTATTATTTTTTAAGATTTTATTTATTTATTTGAGACAGAGAGAATGAGAGACAGAGAGCATGAGAGGGAGGAGGGTCAGAGGGAGAAGCAGACTCCCTGCCGAGCAGGGAGCCCGATGCGGAACTCGATCCTGGGACTCCAGGATCATGACCTGAGCCGAAGGCAGTCGCTTAACCAACTGAGCCACCCAGGCGCCCCTGAGGCAGATTTTAAAGTGCTAGGATACATGAAAAGATATTTTACTTTCTCTTATAATCTCCTCAGTAAGGTTAATATTTACTCAAGATTCCCATTTTTTAATGTTTTATCAAAATTGTTCTCTTTTACAATATGCTTTCTAAGGGTTTTATTGAAATTGCCTTTTTGAAACAGTGAAATGAGATGTGGCTGATTTTATTCTAGGCACCAAGAGGAAATAATGTGCTGCAGAATTTATTCCATTCAGCCCTGAAAACCTGAAATGCAATCATCAATCACAGACTTGCACTCTTTCCTAATGAAAAAAAGATGCTTCCTAATATATTTTAGGAACAAGTACTCTAAACACTCAAATTATGGAAGAAAGAGGCCACCTCAAAGGGTAAAGCAGTCCCTTCACTGGCAAGATTTAAGAGGGATATTAAGAAAGGGTTCTCTGAAAAGGAATCATGTGTTTATTAGAATGTTAGGCAGAGTTTTCAAATTTTAAATCACAAGCTATAAATAGATTGTGAAATAAATATAATGGGTTATGACTAGTATATATATATATATTTTTAAAGATTTTATTTATTTGTCAGAGAGAGAGAGAGCAAGCAAGCACTAGCAGGGGGAGCGGCAGGCAGAGGGAGAAGCAGGCTTCCTGCTGAGCAAGGAGCCTGATGTGGGACTTGATCCCAGGACCCTGGGATCATGACCTGAGCTGAAGGCAGACGCTTAACGACCGAGCCACCCAGGCGTCCCTGACTAGTATATTTTTAGTGGAATTTAATGAAATGGAATAGAATAGAAAATTGTGGGGTGCAAAACATGACATATGCAAGGGCTGATTCATGCAACTTTCACTCATATATTGATCTTATATATTATATATCTATATATTATATATTATATTTATATATCACACACACACACCCACACACACATTAAAGTCACCGTGTATTGAGTTGTGATGCAAACTTTGTTTCTTACTATGGGTCACATTCAAAAAGGTTTGAAAAGGTCTTAGAGGGTAAACTGGACACCAAACAAGCAGCCAGCCAGATGCATCCTGCAGGCAGAGAGGACCTGGGCCCAGGGCCTGCTTTAGCGGGTGGAGCTTGGTTGAGACCCGGCCACCCAGAGCACTTTCCAGCACAGGGCAGAGCCAATGCTGTGGGGAAATCCCACTGTGAGATCACCAGGAAGGAACCCAGAGCATGAGTTCAGTCTGGTTGAAAGTAGAGGGCAGAAGGTACTGTATGATAAAGGCAGACAGAAAACACCAAATAGGCCCAGGCAGTTAATTGAGGAATGAAAAATAATTTATCACTCTGCAGAAAAGCATCTCTCATCCTCCCCAAAGTGATTCTGTTTGGCTTTGAAGCCAATTACATTCAAGAGAGACAATAAAGTAATGCCTATGAACAGTGGTCTGTACCAATAATGTTTATTTAATGTCCTTGGGACACAGTTTCAGAGTACTTCTTAAAAAACAATTTGGCAGTAAAGCGGAAAAGTCAGTTTAGGATTTTTCTTTGTGAATCATAAAAAAAATTGCAGGATGTGTTACCTCACATGTTGCCGGAAAACAAAATTAATGAATAAACTAAGTTTCGATTATGAGCCAAACTTACAAGCTATCATCAACATGCCATGTGCATTAAACACTCCCAAGTTTAAATCTAGTTATGTCGTTTTGAAAATAAAAGTTGACTCCCACCCCCAAAACTGAATGCAATCCCAGCCTCTGCATCTTTTCTGACCAATGAAAGGCCACGGTAAAAAACCAAGAGGAAAAGATTCAAACTGGATTCAGTAATATTCAGTATCTCTCCCATGTCAACAAGTTCTCCAAAGAAGGTAAAACAGCAAACTCCATTTGGTTTTTCAAAATCATGGCCAAAAGTTTAGGGCAGGAAGATACTAAAGTTATTATAAAGTTTTCACAATATCTGTGGGTTTATTCTTATCTTCTCCTTTCCCCAGATTTTTTTCTTCTAAGAGTGAATTTCCTGTAAATCAATCGCAGACATGAACTCAAAATTGCTCACTCCATTGTTACAAGCCCGAATGGCTACCCACGCTTCCTCAAGAATCTTTTCTCTTTTTCTAACTTTAGAGAAACAGGAGGATTCTCTCAAGCTGATGCTTTCCTCCTGGAGTGCTGCCTGCCCGAAGTTTCATTTTGGCTTCAGTTCCACAAAGTAACGTGAAGACACCCATGTGGCTATAAAGCTCTGTCAGGCCCTTGCTTTTTCTTTTCACTCCTGTGATTGCTATTCATTTATTTACTGTGGTAGGCCTACTTTAATTAAATGTGACCTTCTTTGAACTTTCCTTCTACATTTTTCTATCATCAACAGAAGTTACGTATATTGGACTTGAAAGCCTATTTTATATTTGATAAAATCTTTTTTGTGGTGACTTTTTTTTAAAATCACAATACACTCATGGTAAACAGGAAGTAGCTAAAAATAACACTTGAGAGTTGTGAACTCAGTTATCTCCTCTTGGGTTCATAGGCACTTCGTACTCAGTATATCCAAAACCAAACCCTTTATTAGCACTCCCCAACAGTTCCAAGTGTTGCCATCTCACTGAAAGGTCTCATCATTCTCTCAGCATCCCATGAAGAAACTCCTTCGTCCTCTCTGTCCTCCAATACAGTTGTCAAGTCTTATACACACAAATTCTTAAGACTTTCTGGAACCCAGCATTTCTTTCCATTCTCAGAGCCCCTATTCCAGGCTCTCATCTGGATAAACACAAAGGGCCTAACTGGTCTTTCTGGTTTGACCTCTGCAATCTACTCTCCACATGTGGTCAGGGACTTCCTAAAACACAAAGCTCACATGGAGAAAACACCAGCCATTTTATGTCTCCTGATGAGAACACAGCTGCCCCCTAACCCTACGCCTGCGTCAGCGCAATCACAACAGTTGGCTAAGGCTTGTCAGTGTGCAGGGAACAGCAAGGGCCAAGGCGCCCCCAGAGCTACACCATGAGCTACAGTCAGCAACCTCCAGACCGTGGGGAGCTGCACAGGCCAAAGGTCCCAGGTTCTTCCATAGATAAATTGTAACAAAAATAGATGGAGGAAACGTAGCATATAAAAAACAAAAAGGCTTAGTTAACCTTTCAAAACAAGCAAGACTGAACTTGTACCTAAGGATGAACACCTGAATGAACTATAAAGAAACACAAGGGCAGAATGACTGAAGCCAGGGTAGGCTCCGTGAGGACAGATGGAGCTAGGATTGCAATGGGGGCCCATGGAGGGGCTTCTCAGAATGGCAGGCAAAGTGCTATTTCTTGGTCTGTGCTGTAGTTACCAGGGAGTTTCCTTTAGTTGCTTTATTAAGCTACATGCTTGTTCATATGGTATTGTTTCATTTTGCACTGAAAAGGTTAGTGCACACACACACACACACACAAATTGGATCATGTCACTGCCCTGTTAAAACCCTTCAGTGGTCTCACAGTGCTTGTAAGGAAAAGTACAAGCTCTTTCCTTCACATGGTTAGATAAGGCCTTGAGGCACCTGGCTCTCTACTCAAAGCCTCAACGATTGCTAGTGTCCTCCCTACATTACGTTTTCAGTTCCTCAAAAATACTGTGCTTTCTTATGTCATGGCCTTTGAACATAAGTTACTTCTGCTTAGAACAATCAAATGCACTCTCTTTGCCCTTCAGATGGCTGATTCCCATTTGCCCTTCAGTCCGCAGTGGGAAAGTCTTCCCCGATGCTTTAATGTTGGGTCAAGTACCCTTCCACCTACCCATTACACACTGTACTTTGCAAATCACAGCATTTATCATCTGCATTCCTATTTATTAGTGGATATCTTCCATAGGTCAACAACAAGGCAAGATGTATAACTTGCCCTCAAATTTTCATATCCCCAGTTCCTAGCAAAATGCCTAGAACAGAGTAAGTACACAATAAACATAAATAAAATGAATATGTACATCCATTTATTATAAATGAAAATTACCTTTGTTGGCATCGATTTATAACACAATATAAGCAAACTAATAAAGATAACAGTAACATTATGCTATATACTCTTTCATTAACTCATTTAATGCTCTAACAACACTACAACATCAGTATTATATTTATCACCAATTCATACGTGAGGAAACTGAGCCATGAAGAAGCCAACTAACATGCTCCAGGTCACAGAACCCATAAATGGGATTAGAACGCAGGCAGTCTGCCTCCACCGACCTTGCTCTAGTTCCAATAAACCATCACCTCCACTGCCCAACTAAAACACTACCATACATTTCAAAGATTGAAACAAGTGGCTTTAATGGGAAAAAATAAAACAAAACAGAACAAAATTCTATTGAGGTTACCTGATAGGGAATACCCACAAATATGATATACATATTAAGATGCTCAATGCCCAAATTTGAGGACCTGGGATGGAGAGAATACCAGGTGCAAGGGCACTTCAAAGAGCAGGTAATCTGACTCTCCCAGGAAACTCTGCACTGAGATGTCAAATCCTGACATACCTTTTACTGGCCTCCAACGGGGCAAAGGAACAATACCTCTATGATTACAGGCTGACGACACGCAGGCCTTAGGAGCAACAGTGAGGCAGACAAATATGAGTGTCCACGGTGCACAAGGTACCAAATCTGATGCAAAGTTATGAACAGATCCAGGACTTCAGCTCTTTCAATCAAAATAAATACATGCATTCATTCAATATAATTTATTAGCATCTTTGTAACCATATATGGCTCTCAGGACTCAAAAGTAAAACATGATGGTGCTACCCTCAATAAGCTTATGTGGGGTAGGCAAACAAACAGACCGAGAAGTCTAGTACAGACAAGACATCCTGTAAGAAGTCTGCATGGTTCCCTTGGCATATCTGAATCACACTGGACAAGGTATGGGTAGAAGCTAGAGTCCACGATGTTTCTAGAAAAACATTTTTTGGGGGGCTCCATCTTGAAGATATGTACTCCTGATTAGAGAACCAAGTAGTAAATAATCCAGTTTCTACTGCAAACTGACAAATCACATGAAAAATAACTGTGGAAATTGAGAAGGGTAACAGGCTAGAGAAAATCTTATAGAGGAAGGAGAAGTCAAACTGGATCCTGAAGTCTGGGTAGGATTGGAGGGAAAGGAGGAAAGAAAGGGACAGATACATCTGGGATTCCTGCAAGCAGAAAGGCCAACTCAGCGCTGCTCTGTAAACTTACTGCCGCAAGACTCAGGGCAGAGTTGAAAATGCCAGTACGCGTGGTCCAAGTGGACCACGGGGGACATGCATATCAATGCCTATCAGTGAAAAGCTTAAAACCCTGAAAACACAAAATTCTAGGAAAAATTAAGACTTTAATAAAATCTGTAAGCTCTGGATAGGGGCATGTTTTATGATGATGATGGCAACAGGCTGATCTTTTTTTTGACTCCTAAAAATACTTTTTCCTGAAGCGCTCACCCACATTCAACAATGACACAAACGATAAGAGCAAGATGCATTCACAGAACAGCAAGAGTGAAGAACAGAATAAAGGGGAGGAAGGAGAAAAATAGCTGGAGGTTAACATGTAGCATCAATAGCGCAGAAGCCATGGAACAGGTGAAAGTGGAAGACGATGAACTTATAAGAGTAACAGATACGGCCAGGAGGCCCAAGTAAGTACAGTAGTAAATACCCACCAAGATACCTACCGCGGGTATCTCTGAGCCTCTGTGATGACAACAGGGGCGGAGGGCTTTGAAATTCATCTGTCCAAACGGTTGGTTGATATCAACAAAATGAGACAGATAAAGTGGACAGAAGAAATAATGACACCAAAAGACATGTAAAAAGTGAACTATCTTCTCTCTCCTATATTCCCTCCCACATCTGGGCATCACTGTGCAACCAGTTCACCCAAGAACAAAACCAAGTACCATTTTTTAAAACCTCCCTCTCCTTTCCTTTTTAAATTTTAGTGTGTCTCAGAATCACATGGGGGACTTGTTAAAAGGACAGGTTCCTTGGCTTACTCCAAACGATGGTGATTCACTGAGTCTGTGGAGGGCCCAGGAATCCGTCTTTTTAGGAATGTTACCTCACATCAGTCAGAATGGCCAGTAACAAAGAGACAAGACATAATAAATGTTGATGAGGATATGGAGAAAAGACAATCCTCATGCACTTCTGGTGGGAATGTAATTTGGTGTAGCCACTATGGAAAACAGTATAGAGGCTCCTCAAAAAAATTAAAAATAGAAATACCACAGGGCCCAGTAATTCTACTTTTGGGTATTTACCCCAAAAAACCCAAAAACATTTATTCAAAAAGATATATGTACCCCATGTTTATTCCAGAATTATTTACAACAGCCAAGATCTGGAAGCAAGCAAGTATCCACTGATAGATGAATGAATAAAGAAGATGTGGTGTATATATATATATATATATTTACATGGAATATTCCTCAACCATCAAATAGAATAAATGTTGCCATTCTTGACAACATGGATGGACCTAGAGGGCATTATGCTAGGTGAAATAAGTCAGAAAGAAAAAGACAAATACCATATGATTTCACTTATATGGGTAATCTAAAAAACACCACCACCACAAATGAATAAGCATATCCACAAAAAAACAGAAACAGATTCATAAATACAGAGAACTGCTAAGTGCCAGAGGTGGGGGTGTGGGGGAATGGGCAAAATAGGTGAAGGGGATTAAGAGGTATAAACTTCTAGAAGTAAGAAAAAGTAAGTCACAGAGATGAAAAGTACAGTATAGGGAATATAGTCAATAATATTGGAATAACTTTGTATAGTAACAGGTGATAACTACACTCATCATGGTGAGCATTTTATAATTGATATAATTATTGAATCATTATGTTGTACACCTGAAACTATTATTGTATGTCAACTATACTTCAATTAAAAAAAACTCCTAACCTATTGGTAACCATACTTGTTATAAATGAATTGGACTTGTAGTATGATTTTTGCAGATATGAAATAAAGACAATTTTTTAAGTTTTTATTATTTATTTTAGTAGGCTCCATGCCCAATGTGGTGCCCAAACTCGCGATTAAGAGGAAAAAAGAAAATTTTTAACTTCCCCTGCCCAAAAAAGGATACCTAAAGAATTCTGATGAAAGAATCACACTGAGACAAAGTGTCTCAAATCCAATCAATCTCCGTGCAGATTCTCTGTCCTAAGTCATTCCTTTTTCTCTCCACCCTCACGGTCTTAACTGTGGTCTTCACTTCCTTCCTGGACTAATATTCTAAGCTTCTCCCTAGTCCCCCTCCTCCTGATTCCTCTCCTTCCAAGCCGTCCCACACACAAAGCTTCTAAACCACCGGCTAACGTGGGATAAGCGATGATCTGGCGGCCCCTGACAGTGTCTCCTCCTGCTATCCTAATGCAGAGTATTGACACTGGAAAGGAAAAGGCAAAACAGATGAGAAAATCTGTGGTAAGCATGGCTAAAACGAGCTCCCTTAATGGATATGGCAGAAGGAGATGAAGAAATAGGGGCGCCTGGGTGGCTCAGTCGTTAAGCGTCTGCCTTCGGCTCAGGTCATGATCCGGGGGTCCTGGGATCGAGCCCCACGTCGGGCTCCCTGTTTGGCGGGAAGCCTGCTTCTCCCTCCTCCGCTCCGCCTGCTTGTGTTCCCTCTCTCGCTGTCTCTCTCTCTGTCAAATAAATAAATAAAATCTTTAAAAAAAAAAAAAAGGAGATGAAGAAATAAAAAGCCATTCTGAAGATAACTAAGGTAAAATGAACTACCAGGCTTATAAGAGACCCCATGGGCATACTCATGTCATTATCACTCTCTAGGAGTTATAAATATTTGCATAGCATATATTTGCATAGCATATATCTTCTTAGGAAGAACCTAATGTCAGCAAGACCCTACATCTTAAGTATATTAGAACTCAACAGTTATTGGGCACCTGGGTGGCTCAGTCAGTTAAGCATTTGCCTTCGGCTCAGGTCATGATCTCAGGGTCCTGGGGTCGAGCCCCGTGTCATGTTGGGCTCCCTGCTCGGTGGGGAGTCTCCCTCCACCCCTTTCCCCCAGCTTGTGCTCTCTCTCTCTCTCTCTTCTCTCAAATGAATAAAATCTTAAAAAAAAACCCAAAAAACTGAATAGTTATTTTACCTAATAGATAAAGCCAACTTTAAAAAAAAATGACTATGAAGCGTCATTGGAATAGAATACAGATACACACGCAGCACTTGCCAATTAATATCTTCCCTCAAGATAAGGGGCAAGAAATGAACAAAATTCAAACCTCATGCTTGGTAAGTTTTTCATATGAGAAACATTTAAGAGCCAGATTGTTAAGACTATGTGGAACATTTGTGTTACCCTTGTTTGTATATATGGGGTGAGGGACTCTGACTTAGAACCCTATCAAAAGAGGGACAAAGATTCCCCTGGCCTTAAGCACAGCTCTCTTTGGCCACTCTGAAAGCCCATGTTATACTTAAAAAGGCAAAATGACACTAAAAGGGCAGGAGGTAGGAGAGAGAGGGTCACTCATCACCAATATTGACTCTCAGAATCAAACAAAAAACAGATCCCATAAAGAAAATTAACTTTGGATTTCTGCTCACTAAACCATAGCTGCTGTAAAATATCTTAAATTTGTTAGAAAGAAGCATTGTTAAAACTACTTTATCTTCACTTGCATTTGAAATAGATGGAGAACACTTTGCTTGTCATGTATTGAACAATCATACTCTAAAAGAGATGCTCAGCTAACCTGCACACCTGATGTTGTCTCTCAATTAGCAACTTTTCACAAGCTTCCGCCGGCTATGGGTCACCTGACCTCAATTTTCACCCAATGGCTCCATTTATTATTATACGGCAACAATTTGCCTATTAAATAGCCTTCAAGAAGAGAATTCCCAGTGGCTAGGTTCCTAATATGTGTTTCCATAATGATCATCAGCCTGGCTAGCTCAATAGAGCATGAGACTCTCAGTCTTGGGGTTGTGAGTTTGAGCCCCACATTGGGGGTAGAGGTTACTAAAAAAAATAAATAAAATAAATGTAGGATCTCTTTTTTTAAAAAAAAAATCTGACCATCCTAAAAGCTTTGTAGTCATCAGTTTCAGTCTTCTATTTCCAAGGATCTGAAATAGGGTAAAAGGGGGTCACTTCTTTTAGATTACAGAATGAAAAGAGGAGAAAAAGGCAAAAAAGAGAGGCAGGGGAAGGGTAAAAGGAAGGAGAAACAGGAATGAGAAAAAGTTAGGGGAATTGGGGGCTGGGTTTTCTGAGAGCCCAGCATTTGTCTCCCCAGGTTCACTGGATGTGTTTCCTGGAATCCAATGGTTTCCAGGTGCATTCTGGGCTAAGCCTCCCCGTCTTCACCACTGTAAGGTCATGAGAGGAAAACCTGGTCTTTTCACTCACGGTGCTGGGGCTCCACATGTTGGGACCCAGCTACACCTCCCCCTTCCTTTGATTCCCAGCCTTAACGAACAATTCAGAAAAGTAAAAAGTCTGCGAAACAGCTGTAGGGAACTGTTCTTGGAGACCAGTGAGGGCATGCTGAGAGAAAGACAGGCACACACTTCAATTTGGAATGTACAGGAATGAAACGGATTGGTTCATTTCCATATGCCAGAGGCTTTTCCTTTTTTTTTTTCTTTTTCTCTCTCCTTCGTTTTACCTTATTACTTTATTTTATTTTATTTTCCAAATACACTCTCAGATGTCACTCTCCAGAAGTCTGCAATCCACAGGCAAGGATTTAGTACTCAGTCAGCTGCAAATCAAAGTACAATTACTTCTCTGTCCGAAAGTTCAGCTTTCTTTGTTTCCCCCACCAGTGCTGATTTCCTGTAGCTGACTGGCTCCAATGCGAGAGTGAAGTAATTTCTTTCCTCTGTGATTTATTTTCTGACAATCAGTAAGGAAAACTACTATAAAGAAAGGAGGAAAGCATGATTCACAATGAATCCTTCTCAAAAACACAACTCCAGAGTGACAGAGCAGGTAAAACAGAGTACTGTGTATCAAGAAACTTGAGAATCAAGCTCCACGTTCATACCTATTTCTGTGTCATGCCAGGTACATAATGCTAAGAGCTTCACATGCATTATCTCACTACACGGGAAGGATCATCCACATTTTATAGTTGAAGACACTGACGTTTACAGAGGTTAAAAAACTTGCCAAAGGATGCATGGCTAATAAAATGGCAGAGTCAAGGCTCAAGCGCTGCTCAGCCTCCAAAGACCATTATTCGAGGACCATTCCCCAGGGTTTACAATGCTTGGACAAAAGCCTGTTGCCTGGAAATGCACACAAGATAACTAGACGCTATCAACTAGAGCTGAATATATCCTTTTTGTTACAATCCTATCTTCAGTCTCTTGTAAGTGCATTCATCTCTTCATATTATTAAGTAAAATAGACTCAACTGAGCCTTTCTTAAGTGATTCAGGATCCGTAGTGTTTTCCAATAATCATTTGAGTTTTCTGTTTCTTTTGCTTGTTTTTAGTTCTAGATCACAGCAAGAACTTCCTGAGGAGTATAATGGCATCCATCACGAGCTTGAGTGAAATAACAATGTACAGGGAGGCTTCCTGATACGTATGCAAGATTCTACTGAAAGATTAAGCTAGACTAGGGGGGAAAAGTGGCCTGAGGCTAAACCATAGATCCATCCCTTCCACCTCCACCTGTATTTCAATGAACTTCACTTTGGAGATGCTTTACCCAGGGATGCTATAGTGTTCATTCATTCATTCACTGGACAGAAGTCTACTTAATGCCATGCTAAGAGGTGGAGGACACATGCGTGACCTAAAGCCACAACCTTGCCTTTAGTCTGGTCTGGCACAAAAAACAGACTCATTGGGCGCCTGGGTGGCTCAGTCGGTTAAGTATCTGCCTTCTGTTTTTAGGTAATGATTCCAGGGTCCTGGGATCGAGTCCTGCATCAGGTTCCCTGCTCAGCGGGGAGTCTGCTCCTCCCTCTGCCTCTGCCCCTCCCCGCCGCTTGTGCATGTGTACTCTCTCTAATAAATAAATAAAATCTTAAAAGGAAAAAAAACAGCCTCGTGCAACCCATCACATATGTGCTGTAGGGATGTTCATGAGACTGTTGTGAAGGTTCTTCACAAAAAAACCCAGGAGATATTTCTGTTACGTGGGTCAAGAGTAGTAGTTCTATAGAATAACTGATCTGTTTTTGATCCCATGGACACTCTACACTTCAAAACTTACTGAGCCTACTCTCTCTCTCTTTTTTTAAAGATTTTATTTATTTATTTGACAGAGCACAGGGAGAGAGGGAACACAAACAGGGGGAGTGGGAGAGGGAGAAGCAGGCAGGCTTCCTGCTGAGTAGGGAGCCCGATGCGGAACTTGATCCCAGGACTCTGGGATCATGACCTGAGCCAAAGGCAGATGCTTAACGACTGAGCCACCCAGGCACCCCAAGCCTACTCTCTTTAGAGCTAAACAATGGGGGGCCCCCTTTGGCCCACTCATGGTCTGTGAGATGCAACATTTTAGCAACTGTCTCATTCCTAATTCGGCTGACATCCCCAACCTTTTCCTTCCCTTTTCTTTTTCAGCTACTTTTAATTTGAATCTTGTATTTTGTTTCCTTAATCTTCTGGGGGAAAGTATAGTAGAAATAAGTAAATAAAAATATACATATGAAATTTTTAGGAAAGTAGAGTAATATGTGCTGAGTCCCAAAACTCCAAAAATTGACTTTCTAGATATCTTTTAAATCTCTACTAAGAACTGCTTTTATTATTTTCCTACCTTAAAGTTTAAGCTTTGGGGGGGGGGGAGGGCTAATGGAGAACATTTATTTGGAATCTAGCTGTGTTCTTTTTTAACTGTGTAAGGTTTGAAGGCAGAAATCAACCATTTACACATGAGAATATCCCCATATGCCAACTGACATGCAGACCTGCTCTAGTGACTAGGTGACATTATATAAAAAGTGAATTCACTTTAAGTGAATTAAAATGCATCTTCTATTTTTACCAGCTCTAGACTTATGGTCTCAGCTCATTAAGCTTTCTTCAAGTGGCTGCATATTAAGTTCTAATCAAGTCTTTATATAAAATAGAGAGCCCACTGCAGCCCAAATCCTAGTTCTCATTTGGAAGATGAGATCTATAGGGGACCAAAAAAAGGCTATTCATTCAGAGGTTAAAGACATTTTTGGTGATGCTGAAAATGATTTGCCAGTATATATAAGTTAAAATGATTATCTTTTTAAATTTGATTTTTAGAACTAAGTTAAGAACAAACTTAAATTACTGTTAATTTTACTTTATGAACATATGAGCCTTAGGAGAAGTCAGAAGAACAAAGGAGTGTGTGAGCGAGGATGTGGCATCCTGCAAAGGCAGACACAGCACACAGACAGGACCCAACTTTCTGTGGTGCCCGATCATCGGGGTGCTGGGAGATACACGCAAGTATAATGCTAAAAGAAGAAAAGTTTTGCATGCTATTGTTTTTCAATCACTACCATCCTCGTGATCAATCTTCCAGATTCCCTTTCTACTTTGCAGTACGTGTCACATAAAATGGACATATAACAGGAACAGTATATTAGACAACATTTTCCTTTACTTTTCTTTTACAATGGCCCAAGAGCCTTAAATAAGTGAATATATAGATGTTACCTTTTAGCTCTTCACTTACAAAATACTCAAATGAAAAATGAACCATATTAATACATTTGTATGCACGTATAATCCCAGATGGACTTCTTTTTAATACCAGACAAGACACATCACTGTTACATTCCACTAAGCCTTCTTCATTGGCGTTACCATCAGATTCTTGTATGCATTAAAAAAGGGCCCTTGGGAGCATCACTGAGCATTTTAATGGAACAAAGCCAAAAGGGAAATTCTGTGCGTTAAACAGATGTTCTAGTTCAGAGAGGCATTTGAACAAAGATGAGTAAAATCTCCAAATAAATCCCAAATACTATTTCCTCAGAGCCTACATATATTAAATTATAAGCCAAACAGGGTCTAAGTACTGAGTAAATAATAGTAACAATACTTATCATTAATGTCATTATTCTTATGTACCGAAGGCTTACTAGGTGACAGGAACTGCGCGGAGTACTTCCCATCACCTTGTTTAATCCTAACGAGGCTGTGAGGGAGATATTGCTATTGCCACTTTACGTATCAGGACGCTAAGGCACAGACAAATTAGGAACGTCTGTCTGCTGTAACACAGCTGAAGAATGGAAAGCTGAGATTCAAATCCAGGCAGTGAGACTCCGGAGTTAGTACTTTTCTACCGCATCAGAGTGCAGCACAATACAAACCTTTAAGTCATGAATGAAACTGAGGAAACCTCTCATTCAGTGATCCTTACACTCATTTCTGAGAAGAGGGCACAGCCCTAGTTTAGGTTTCAAATCCCCGAGGTTTGCAGTACTCCTCACTCTAGGGGCGACGTGTACAATTTCTGGACTATCACTGCATCTTTGAATCCCCGGTACCCAGCCTAGTTCATGACACACAACAGATACTCAGTAAAAGTTAGTTGATTGAATAAGTGAATGAACACAATTTAGTCATTGGTTTTAAAAGGAGCAGAAATGCCCTTCAAGGACAATGGCAACCGTGTTCAGTCTGATAAAGCCACTGTAGGAAGCTTTCTAAAAAACAAATCTATGATATTAATTATTGATCTCTTTGGTAAATAAGAGCTAGTTCTGTTTTTTCTCTGAAACCAATAGAGGTGAACTATGTCCTAAGACAGTGACAACATCCACAATATACCTCTCTGTGCATTTTGGGAACATATGATTTAGTCGATTTAAACAGGGATAGCTGAATAAAAACATTTAAGTTGTCAAAATGTGATTACATTCAACTACGAATCTAAATGAAAATACAAGAGTCTAGGGGTTGGGTGTGGTAGCTTTTAACAAGTTAAAATTTCCAGGGCACCTGGGTGGCTCAGTTAAGCGTCTGCCTCTGGCTCAGGTCACAATCCCAGGGACCTGGAATCAAGTCCCGCGTCAGGCTCCCTGCTCAGCAGGGAGTCTGCTTCTCCCTCTTCCTCTGCCCTTCCCCACCACTCGTGCTCTCTCTCTCAAATAAATAAAATCTTAAAAAAAAAAAAAGTTAAAATTTCCATAAAATTATTTAAAAGTAGAACCTAGTAACAGTACTTGCCGAGACAAAATGTTCCAGTAGCTCCACTTTTTTCTGCTAAGATCACTTCTGGCACTAGAAACCAGATGTAAGGGTAAATTTTCCATTTCTGACCTCCAGCTTCAAGGAGGTCAAGAGAAAGAAGTCAACTGTTCAGTTCTATTAAATCACAGACTGACTTTTTGGTGACCAGATAATAGCATAGAGTTATACCTATTTTTATCAATACTGCCATGAATAAAGTACTAGTCTTCTGACAAATTTATACAAACCTCAATAACCAGTAAACCTCAACTTGTGGAAACAATATGGAAACCACCATTTTTGTTTGAAGTTGTTTAATTTTCCCTTCTTTTATCCTAGGAGTCTAATCCTCTCTAATAACAGCATTCATTCAAGTTGGTATTTATACTCTTGAATGCTTTATAACGTTTGCACGGGTTTTGTGTAATTCTCTTAATGTTATTGTATTTGTGTTAAAAAAAATCTCCATGAAACAATGGTACTTCACAGTTAGCTATGAAGTGAAACAGATGGCTTTATACAGTAACTATTCTCTGGAACATTTTCATCAGTATCTTAATCTGACAAATTTAACTTCTCTATCTAAAAAAGGATTTTAAAAGAAAAAGTAGCTTTAGAGGCAACGGAGGTTTTTTTCCTCAAATATGTAATGGTTGCCATTTTTAACCAATTACACAATGTCAAGTAATTATAACATTTGATAATATAATCTTGTAGTTCAAATATCAAATAAATTCTCACACATCTTTTATTATCTTTCTTGGTGTCAGGAATAGAGTAAAATCAGTTAATTAGAATCAAAATCAGAAAGTACTGCATACATGGCTCAGAAAGTACTACATACAAACCAAATAAAAAGGTTCTTTTCAACCTAAAATATTATAAACTTCAAATTATTATACATATCTAACAGCAAGTCTTTTTTTTTTTTTAAGATTTTATTCATTTATTTGAGAAAGAGAGAGAGAGAGCACAAGCAGGGGGAGAGGCAGAGGGAGAGGGAGAAGCAGACTCCCCACTGAGCTGGGAGCCCAATGCGGTGCTCGATCCCAGAACCTGGAGATCATGACCTGAGCCAAAGGCAGATGCTTAACCATCTGAGTCACCCAGGCACCCCACAATAAGTCCTAAAAATTCAGCTCTGATATGGATTTAATGCCAATTCTTCCATAATTTTCTTCACTAAGAAATTCCAGAAAATCCTTCAAACTCTATAAGCAAATAGCATTATCAGTTTGGCAGAAATTAGGAAAAATTAAATTTCATTACCATATTGACAGAATTCAGGAAGGTTGCAAATTACCATTCTTCACTCCTATGACATGTGATATGTAACTCATCACAGCATTAAACGCATTCACTGATTTTCTAAGCATTTAAAAATGAGCTCTCTATAGCCCTATAAAAAAGAAGCTTCTCTAATTTTGAAAGGATATTTCATATAGTTTGTAATTTTTTTGGTGCAACTGTACCATGAATATATATTAAAACACAATTTGGGTAAGAATACCTACAGAATCCCTAATCAACCTACCCCATATCTTTTTGGAATTAGGTAGACATATTCATTATAAACAAAAGAAATTTAAGCTAATCAAAAAGGGACAGCAAGTTTGTTTCCAAACCTTGGAACATCTGAAGATAAATTATTATATAGTTAGAATCCCTCACATTTTCCTACAGGTTTGGGCAGTTCAGTAGTTATTGGATAAGCTCTTGTTTATAAATTGGCAGTTAATCCTATCCCAATCCTTTTTAGCTCCTAATTGTCATAAAATTTAAATAAATCTTAATTAGCTAAAATCTCTTGCTGGCAGAAGGTTTTAACCACTTGGGGGTCAATAAGAACCTAAAGCCAGATGACCGTAATACATGCTTGTTGACCATGGAGGAAAGAATTCTCAACAATCGAGATAATAGTATTTACTCAATGCAGCAAATTGTTTTCTTTGGCTAGGTTATATCTAAATATTCTCCTGCTAACTTTAAACACGGACATTACTGAGTCTTTTGAAACTATGAGCCATTCATAAGCCGCTAACCCCGCAGATAACAAGGAACCCCACCCCTTCACTCATACACGTATGTGAGAATCTGGCCTCTAAGATTTCAGTGTGTATAAATTCAGTTTCTTTAAATTGCAGAGTCGGGCGCCTGGGTGGCTCAGTTATTAAGCGTCTGCCTTCAGCTCAGGTCGTGATCCCAGGGTCCTGGGATCGAGCCCTGCATCGGGCTCCCTGCTCAGTGGGAAGCCTGCTTCTCCCTCTCCCATTCCCCCTGCTTGTGGTCCCTCTCTCGCTGTGTCTCTCTCTGTCAGATAGATAAATAAAATAAAAAATAAATAAATAAATAAATAAATAAATAAATTGCAGAGTTGATACAGTAAGAAGAAAAAGACAAAAATCTACCAACTAGGCTGAGCAGCCATCCGCTCCATGTAGTCTTTGGCCATGTCTCGGGCTTCCATGTTCTCAGGGTACAGCACACAAAACATGGCCAAGGCGCCCAAGTTGTTGCCATAAATTTCATTCCAGCGGGCGCTGTAGTCCTTGGGGTCCCAGGGAGGGAGGTATTCCAAGGGGCTGGACAGCATGGCGTGCACGGCCTCGGTGAGCCGGGCGGCGATGTGCTCGTGGGAGCTGGCCGCCTGCAGCCGGAGCTCCGCCACCTCTGCCCTGGAGAAGTACAGCATCGGGTGGCTGTCGTAGTCGGCATTGGTGAAGGGAATCATGACTTCTGGGTTCTCGTCGGTGATGGAAGCTGACACCAAGCAAAACAAACATATGAAAAACACACTGGGAGCCCCCCGTGTGTGAGTCCTCATCGTGGCATCAGATCTCCAAATCTCCAAGGCAGCCAAACCATCTTCGAAAGATCCTATAGGAGGAAAAAGAAAAGGGGATGTCAACCAGGGGGACATAACAAAGTAGGAAAGACAATCTTGCTTACTGGGAGAGGGTCTAAATATTAAAAACTAAAGCTTAGGAATTTAGATTTAAAAAAAAAATACAATAAAAATTTGAGCTAGGGCGCCTGGGTGGCTCAGTTGGTTAAGTGACTGCCTTCCGCTCAGGTCATGATCCTGGAGTCCCTGGATCGATTCGCGCATCAGGCTCCCTGCTCGGCAGGGAGTCTGCTTCTCCCTCTGACCCTCCCCCTCTCATGTGCTCTCTCTCTCTCATTAAAAAAAAAAAAAAAAAATTGAGCTAGGAAGAGACTTACTAAAACCTAATAATTTAGTCACAGGAATAAAAGGCACAACATAAGGAATACGGTCAATGATATTATTATAATAGCATTGTACAGTGACGGTAGCTGTACTTAAGGTGAATAGAGCATAATGTACAAACTTGCCAAATCACTAAGTTGTACACCTGAAACTAATATAACATCGTATGTCAACTATACTCAAATAGGGGCGCCTGGGTGGCTCAGTTGGTTAAGTGTCTGCCTTCGGCTCAGGTCACGATCTCAGGGTCCTGGGATCGAGTCCCGCATGGGGCTCCCCGCTCAGTGAGGAGCCTGCTTCTCCCTCTCCCTTTGCCTCTCCCCCCACCCTCGCTCATGTTCTCTCTCTAATAAATAAAATCTTAAAAAAAAAACTATACTCAAAAAATCTAATAATTTTATTGATTACTTAATCAAGTAAACATGATACTTCAGACATGTACTCATTGAGGAAAACAGAACTTTGGACTTAGGGAAACCATATAATATTTGCTCAAGTAGGGAAGACAAACCCTCCTTGGCATTTTTCTCATATTTTAGAACTCAAAAAAGTTTAAATCTTACGGTATTTTTTTAGACATTAACACGAAAACCACAATAACCAAAAGCTGGTGGTGAAATTTGTCTGGGAATCTGAATGGACATTAGGAAAAAAGAGAAAATCCTGTCTTTCTTAATTATAGGCTTCCATTATTCTGGCTTCTCCCGGCTTCCTAACATTCTACATTCTGAAGCAGGGATTAGGATCAATACATCTGTAAGAGTGTAAGCAGACAAAATATTATGAGTAAAGCTATATCCTCTTTGTGTCAGCAGAAGGTGGGGACAGAGGGGCGTCTGGGTGGCTCAGATGGTTAAGCGTCTGCCTTTGGCTCAGGTCATGATCCCAGGGTCCTGGGATCAAGCCCCGTATCAGGCTCCCTGCTCAGTGAGGAGCCTGCTTCTCTCTCTCCCACTCCCCCTGCTTGTGTTCTCTCTCTTGCTGTGTCTCTCTCTGTCAAATAAATAAAATCTTTAAAAAAAAAAAAAAAAAAAGAAGGTGGGGACAGAGAAGACAAAAGCAGGGTAACCGACGGCCAAGCCCATGCATTCCCTGGGCTGACATCAGCAGGTGTGTACTGAAAGGCCAGACAAGGGGCTGCAGGGACTAGAAACGGACAGGCCTTCATTCAGAAAATAAAATCCCAGAATCAAAAGGCTGAAATAACATGTGTGCATTTTCCCCTTATTATTTGAAACTGCTGCCTACTTTTTCATTTTGCATACGGGATTTTGGTGTCATTCAGTAAGTCAGGCATTGAAACCAAACTCATATTTTCTTGACTGCTTAACTTTCTTAAAAATCCTTTTTTCAGTGGCACAGGTTAAAAGAACATCTTTCAAATACAAGAATATTTTTAAAAAAGAAAAAAGAAAAAAAACAAAAAACCTCAGCCTACTCTGTGTCCCACATCTGGGATGAAGCAGCCATAAAATCCCCCAGAGGAAAGTCAGGGAATTCTTAAAATTCTTCAGAGGGGAAAGGTTATAGAAAACAGACCAGAAAAAGACAGTTTTATGTAAATAATGAACAGTAGTTTTCAATTATTAAAGAGAGAAACTGATGGAGAAAAATCAACCTCCCCAGCTGAACACAAACTATTTTTCTAAGGAAAAGCTGCCTCGTCACATTCATAAGAAAGAAAACCAAAGATTTAACATACACTGGAGATCAGTCCATATTCTCAACTTGCTCTATCTCCAAGAGAAAGGCAATATGGCATCACTTATAGATACTTTGCCATTAATTCTAGTATTCTTCATATTTCTGAACGTGTTTTAGACTATATATATATATGAAACTCAAGGGTAGCAAATTTGCAAAGCACTGTAGATGTATTTCAAGAGTCAATCTTGTGATTAATAAAAAAATTGGTATAGCCACGCTAAATAAAATATATGAAATAGAAATAACTCTTGGACTCTACTCATATTATGTCTAGCACCCAAAGCTTCAAGGAGGCTGGCTAGACCCTTCAAGGTCAGAGACCTGGTCAAAAGAAATAGTCCTCTGTGGTTATGTCTGGGGAGGGGTGTGGTCTCTGGCAACACAGAGACATGGCTGGGTCTAAAGTAATGCTGAGTCCCCACCACCCCCACCTCCACCCCGAAGTTTATTATTTTGCTCTTTTCATTGGACATTCATGCAAACAATTAAAAAAAAAAAAAGCCTGCCTATATTAAATCCACCAAAGTCTAAGATTGGATGCAGTTATCAATGGAATTAACACTGTGGAGGTTTTGTAGGCATCTGAAGTGAGGATGAATTGGAAGTTTCTCCTTTAATTGACCCCTACATGGATAGTATTGAAGAACTTCTCTCAACTACTGGTTTTTGAATCTGTAGCTCACGTTCTAGGTGTTTGTGGGAGGCTGGATTTTGGGGGAATGGGTGAGAACCCACAGGGAGACTAGAATTTCTCTACCTCAGATCCTATACCAACATTCCCTAAAGGTAGCTAAAGGCTGATTTGTTTTATTCTCTCCCTCCTCCCTATGCATCCTGTCCTCCTACCCAGGTCCAGAGTCACTGAGGTACTGGGGGCTGCTGCAGAGAGGACTCATGCTGTGATCCCAGCCACTTCTGCCACATCGCTTCCCGTTACGTAGGTCATGGCTGAGTATGTTTAAACAAGAAGAGTTGCTCCTGAAGCACAGAACCTCATTAACATGTTGCTTTGGGAATCATGCCACCTCAATATGCCAACTGTTATTGAAGGTTCCCTCGTTATCGCTGCAAATTCACGTGAGGGTGTCAGGGCAGCAAGGCTGTGAGCTGTGAGCTACCACACATTTAAAACATAAATTCTTATTGGGATACCATGTGGGCCAGTGCGGAACCCACAGAAATTCTACAGAACAATCACGCGCCCAGGCCGCCTGGGAAGAAAGGGCCGTAGCATTCATCATGTCACAGAGTGTGTTGCCTTCCTATTATACTGCACTCGACTCACCCAGCCTCCACTGCTCTCCCGCGATTAAGGCCTTCGTTGATCTATCCAAAGAGTTCATTTGTTCTGTATCTGGCACATACCAGTTATCACATGGAACGGTTTCTATGCCGTGCCTCACAACAGGACTTAGCACTGTGCTCGACAAGGAAAAGGCAGCTCACAGATGCTGGCTAAACTGAATTAACCCTTGGACTTAGGTGTTGGCAGAGTAGAAACTTTATTCCCTCTTATTTGAAGCCAAAGCAAGTTCTGAATTTTTCAGAAAAATATTTCTGCTAGGAAACTAATAGAGGAAAATACTCACAAGGCCGAGAAACTTCTATAGCCTAAAAACAAATTTCAAAGAAAAGAAAAGAAAAAATTAAACTTAATCAAAGTCTAACTCAAACTTACTTTAGGCTGATAACCTGAAGGGAGACATCTACCATCTTAAACCTATCCAGAAAATTACCTTGAAAAGCCCCCATTTCCAGTCTTTGGGTTTCCCCTTGAAACTTCTACCCTCAGCATTCTACATACCACTCTGTAGAGAGAAGAGCTGAAATTACATGAAAGGAGTGTCTCTCATGATCATTTTAGGTGGACCACAGATGGACAGGTTTTATGCCAACTTATCTCAATGGGAAAACTATCACTGGGACATCTAACCGGAGATTTCAACAGAGATATAAAGTTCCTGTTCAAAACATATTTACATTTAAAAGTTAAAAAAAAAAAAAGTAAACGGATAGCGCAAAAACTGTTGAAAGTGGTAGCTGAATGACTCAAGTTTGGGAGATGCTGAAATGCTAAGTGAAACAATGACCACTGAGTTTACCAGAAGGGCCAACTCTAACTCTCCCACTGCCCCACCACACACACACACACACACACACACACACACACACACACACGTTGAACAAGTCTACTTTCAGATGTCTGTGGGTGATCTCTCAAGCCACTCTCCCCCTAGTTCATGTGTTACAGACACAGCAGAGCACTGCCGACTCCCTTAAATCTTTAGGTTGCACTTGGCCCAGCTCAAGAGCATGGCATTTTCAATATGGCAACATCATGCGCAATCCCCGGCAGCTGCCATGAATATTTCAGTTTACTCATAAATCAATTCTCAGGATGTTTTTGAATGACTCTATGGAGCCTCATTTCCCCTAAAAGCCTTTCCTCTTCTCTTCCACTATAATACACTAACTTTCCTTACCTAGTTTTCTTTCCCATTCTTCTGTCTCACTCTACACAGCCCAGAAAGCAAAACGTTCCTAAGTTTTCACCTAATCAATAAGTATAATATAGTCATTTAAGAATTACCTGTCACTACCAGATAATTGAGATAGCAATTTGATCATCCCCCTGCCTGAATGCCTAGCCTGTATTGGCAGCAGTCCAAATCTGACAGTATGCTTAGGCCAAGCCAAATAATACAAAAAGCATTTAACAAGATGCCTGAATTCTAATTAAGTAGGTCCTCACAAAGCAACAATAAGCCTAAAATTATTTTGCTTTAATCCTGGTTCCAACAATCCACTGCAGCGATTATGACTGCTGACACAGAAATTTTGGTGAAATGCTTTTCACATATTTGATCTTTTACTTTATAATAACTTGATGTGACAAACAGTATTAAGAGTTAGTGTCTACTGATACTCTAACAGTATCTTAAAGGCAGAACTAGAACCCGATCTCTTAAATCCTAAGCCAACATTCTTTTCCTTAACCAAGTTTTTAACAATATTCAGTGACATTGAAGTTCCCATTTTCACCATCCTTATACAAAGAAAGCACAGAAAGAATATGCTCAGGAGGAAAAGAACTGAAAACTAGACTAGTAACATCAAGTTTCAGAAATGAAGTAGGTTTCCAAATGGTCACATGGTAGCACAAAAGTTCTTTCAATTTCCCTGGCTTTAGAAAATATAGAAAGTATAAGGATCGAAGAGTGATATTACCCTGTAGAAAGTAGAAGATGTCCCAAATGAAGATGGATTAAAAACGCTCTTACAGCATGTGTCAAGTCTAAGGAGCACAGCATTATGATTAACACTGGGCATGGAGAGAAGAAAAAAATCCCTGCTCTGCTGTCTGCTAGTTTTGACCAACGACTCCTGCTCTCAGAGTCTCCATTCTCTCATCCATAAAACGATCCCAACTTCATGGGGTGATTAAATATTATGTGATGCACCGAGCATAGACCCTGACATGAAGAGCTCTATAAATATTTTTAATAAAAGGGAAGACTTTTCAGACATGCACAATTATATTAACCTATTCATAAAATATTTTCTTGAAAAAAACTAAATATTATAAGCAAAATAAGGAAATCACAGATGGTAAGTGTCTGGGCAAGGTCATGCCACTTTTTAGAAACTCAGCTGAAACTCAAACAGTATGTTCCTGACTCTTTTTTTTTTTTTTTTAAGATTTTATTTATTCATTTGACAGAGAGAGACACAGCGAGAGAGGGAACACAAGCAGGGGGAGTGGGAGAGGGAGAAGCAGGCTTCTCATGGAGCAGGGAGCTCGATGCGGGGCTTGATCCCAGGACCCTGGGATCATGACCCGAGCTGAAGGCAGACGCTTAAGACGCTTAACAACCGAGCACCCAGGCCACCCCTGCTCCTGACTCTTTAACACATCATTCATTAGTAAGCTCAACACTCACTGGAAAAGAAAGCATATAACCATTGAGACTTTCCAAGTATTTGTCAGGGGTTTTGCCCTCAAAGAAAAGAGTAATTATTAAATAAACGATATCTGAGTTTGATTGCCTCCCAAAGCCCATAATTCTTGGTGTGTAAAAGGTGGACTGCTTCTTGCTGTATTCTTTCAAAAGGCCCAGTGATACAACAGGGCCTGGAAAATAAAACCTCTGGCTGCAGAGTGTTTCCTAGTAATAAATTTATGACTGAAGGGGTACATGAGTACTTGGGAGATATCTGCTGCCCCTGCCTGAGCTGATAAGGGAACCTCAAGGGTCTGGAGTTAGCTCAGGCAATGTCATCAGTATCTCAGCTGATCGTCCTGGATGTGCTATCTGATGTTAATAAAACCAAAATCCTCCTCCCCCAACATATATAAAACCAGAATGTCACTGCATTCATTTACAAGAAATACAACTATCAAGCAGATTGGGAAATATTTTCTGGCTTCATCAGAAAACCACACAGGTAGTAAAATTATTTGATAATTGCCTGGTGAGGGGCCTTGGGCTTGGGGCAACTCAACCAGTCAAGATCACCGCCATAACTCTCTTGAAAGGAAGCCACGTTGTCAGCATCTGTCACAGACGCCCTGGGGATGTCATTAAAAACAAAAATTTTTAAATTGAATTGTAATGATATTTAGGAAAGAAGAGCAAAATCTACATACCCCACAGCTCCTGCCACGACCCCCACCAGGTTTAGCTCAAGAGTACCTGTTCCTGTTTGCCCAAGCCAATGGATAGACCCAGTAGTCAGTTACCTGATGAGGATAGTTAAATACTTCTCACACTAGAACTGGATGTGCCCACATCCATGAAGGGCTAAAACATAAAACAGTCCTGCAAACCGGACAACAAAATGCCCCTGACTCCAGATCCTCTTCCCTGGAAAATGTATAGGCACTGTAGAAGTTAGCAACTACGACTCCATTGAAACCCAAGTTTCCTCATATTTAGGCCTCCAATCAGGTTTCAGGCAAATTCTGATGCCCTGAGAACACTAACATATCTTAACAGAACTGCACATTTCCTTCTCTGATCTATTTTAGGATTTAACTCTCAGAGAAATCTATTTCCAAGTATTTGAGAAACATCTTGCTGTGGTCTCACATACTACTTCAAAATGTACACATTTTTAAAGTTCTCCTTACTTTGCTATTTCCATTTTATTAAATGTATAATTAGGATACTTTTTTGAAAAATAATTCTACCTCAATATCAAAATAAAACGTTTTATACCCTTGGTAAATTTCTGTAGTGAAATAAATCTAACATTATTCTTACATACATCAAATCCTAAGAAAACATATGGTTTTGGTACTACACAATCATTTGCTAAAATTATACTCCCTGACGTGTAAAGCCTGTAGACTCAGCCAAAAAAGAATATTTTAAAAACCAAGGGCTCTTAATCAAAATGAAAGCTCCTTTTACTAAGGGTTTATTGTTTTCCTTATTTCAGGTGAAAAGAAATATATCTCCCCAAAAAGTCATTTCCAAACAAAAATCCATAATATGAAATTATAGTATACGGAACCCCCAAGAATTTCCACCCACTACTGAGGGAGTCATTACAACCCTGAACCCACACAGCAAAACCACACTGTGTATAATAATGGTGCTCACCACCTTCACACTCAACACTGGAGAAACTTTAAGTTGGGTTTGTAAGTTGAGTGCAGCTCTGTGCGGTCCAAGACCACTTCTATATTGTTTCTGGGAAAGTTTTTTGTGAAGATAATACATTTTCTCACAATGTAATCTGAAGCTCACTTCTTTCCTAGACCAACACTGGTAACTATATAACTTCCTTCTATAAGAAGAATGGTTAACCTGGGCGCCTGGGTGGCTCAGTTGGTTAAGCGACTGCCTTCGGCTCAGGTCATGATCCCGGAGTTCCAGGACTGAGTCCCGCGTTGGGCTCCGTGCTCAGCGGGGAGTCTGCTTCTCCCTCTGATCCTACCCCCTCTTGTAGGGAGCTCAACGCCAGGCTCGATCCCAGGACCCTGAGATCATGACCTGAGCCGAAGGTTATCAAATAAATAAAATTTTTAAAAAATAAATAAATAAAATAAAATTTTTTAAAAAAATAATTTTTTTTTTTAAATAAAAAAAAAGAAGAAGAATGGTTAACCTAAATTATGTTTAAAATGAAGGCTCCTGGGGCATCTGGGTGGTTCAGTCGTTATGCATCTGCCTTCGGCTCGTCATAATCCCGGGGTCCTGGGATTGAGCCCCGCGTCGGGCTCCCTGCTCAGCGGGAAGCCTGCTTCTCCCTCTGCCTGCAGCTCCCCCTGCTTGTGTTCCCTCTCTCGCTGTGTCTCTCTCTTTCAAATAAATAAATAAAATCTTTAAAAAAATAAATAAAGATAAAATGAAGGCTCCATCTCCCATTCACCAGAGGACTACTTGAATAAGTAATTTAGTGGCTATCAAACTGAAGGCATCATTTAGTGGTAGAGTTCTGCCTGGTGCACATTACTACAAAACTAAGAACCATTAAGATCCAGCTTTTGGGGTGCCTGCCTGGCTTAGTAGGTAGAGCATGCAACTCTTAGTCTCGGGGTCATGAGTTCAAGCCCCACGTTGGGCACAGAGCTTACTTTAAAAAATAAATAAATGAAGGTATTACCTAAAAACAAATTAGACCCAGTTTTTGAGAGCATGGCTGTCAGAAAATAGAAAGGAAGTAAAATCTATACTTTCATGGGGGCAAAGAGAAAGCAGGGTAGAGGTATGGTGGAAGATTTACAAAGTCACTGAGGAGATCAATGAAGCAGCTAATTTTGCTTACAAAAAGTCTAAAAGAGGAAATGATATGGTTATACTTTCTAAGCTATAAGTAAATTCTAGTTTATCTAGCAGTCTAACAATTGGACACCTTCTAATTGGTACCTCTTTACTACAATTATAATTGATTTTCTTAATGATGGTATTAAAATAAAATATGCTAAAGTATTTTCAAAATTTTTTATTCTGGGGGCACATGGGTGGCTCAGTCAGTTAAGCATCTGCCTTCGGCTCAGGTCATGATCTCAGGGTCCTGCGATCGAGCCTGGCGTTGAGCTCCCTGCTCTGCAAGAAGCCTGCTTCTCCCTCTCCCTGTCAAATAAATAAATAAAATCTTAAAAATAAATAAATAAAATTGTTTAAAAATATTTTTTTATTCTGATACTATTTTCAGATAATATAATGTTGAATATAATTAAGTGTATTTCTTTTTGGTATTCCAAAGTGTTTAAAAAGTAGTAATTTATGCACATTAAGTTTTCCAATGCATTGTTTTCCAGAACTGGAAAATCAATTTCCCATCCATGTCGGAGGTAAGAATTTCTTGTAAATATTAATTAATTAATTCAGCTACATATTGAGCAGCTATTAAGTCCAGGAACCATGCTAGGCACAGGGATAAAAAGTAAACAAGAAACATTATGCTCTGCCCTTAATAATTATAGGATAAAAATCTATGAAAATGATGTTTCTGAGGTTTTGGGTTTTTTTTTTAAGATTTATTTATTTGAGAGAGAGAGAGCGAGCGTGCATGCATTGGGAGTGCGAGCAGGGGGAGGAGCAGAGGGAGGGGAGCAGAAAGAGAGAATCTCAAGCAGACTCCCTGCCAAGAGCGGAGTGGAGCCCCACTCCAGGCTTGATCCCATGACCCTGAGATCATGACCTAAGCTGAAATCAAGAGTCAGTCTCTTGAGCCACCCCTGAATTGGTTTATTTTAAACTGCAGAACTTGTATTAGTCTGACAATAAAAATAAAAAGGAATTCTCCCTTAATCCAACATAAGTTATTTAATAGACTATAGCTGGCCCCAAAAGAAAATTAACAATCATTTTTTTCTCCAAAATTTTTCTGAACAGTAAGTAACCAAAGATTCTCTGGAAGGTTCTACAAAACCAGCTATAGCTTTCTCAGCAATATCTTTAACCACGAAAACACTTTTCTGGCATTACTGGCTAAAAATATAAAGCATAGAAAAGAAGATAAAGAGAATGAAGCTAGTGGCTAAATATAACTTCATACAATTTCAAATAACAACAGTTAAACAAAACCATAAATAATCATTAAAAAGCTAAAGTACAATTTTTCTTCCTGCCATAGACTGACAAGGGCAGACTGGAGAGGTGGCCAAGAGAGCTCACAGGGGAATCAGAGTGGCTTTTGTTTACCGCTCTGACTTTGGACAAGCAAACTGTTGAAACCTAGTCCCTTATCTCAAATGAAAATGAAAATATTATTTGTCTCATATAACGGTTAGGAGAATAAATGAGATAACACCTATAAAGCACTTAACACTTTCTGGTAAGAGTTCCCCCAAAATGCTAGTCATCATTGTTCACTTCAGAACATGATTAGTGGCTGTAACCAGAAGCTGGAGCCAGACTTCCAAAGTTTGAATCCCAGCACCACCACGGCCCTAGCTATGTCCCTGTTTTCCCCTCCAGAGACTGGATAAAATAATACCTTCCTCATAGGGTCTCTGTGATCTTCAATTAGCTGATATACCTAAGTGTTAGCAGTCATCATCATCTTCTCAATGAGACCAAGGTCGGTCCAACGGAGAGGAAGTGTGCCATGACACCAGGAGGAAGCGCTCACAAAACTATCACACAGAATGTTATTTTTAAAATAGGTACAATGCATTGTGTGCTCAGAACCTTGCAGAGTCATCAGGAGCCTAAAAATATCAAATATTTTGACAAATACAAAGTAGGCCAAGAGGTTTCTCCTTCTTCCAGCTCAACGGCACATTTATAACCTTCAGACTACATATTCCAAGTAACTCAACACGTCTGAGAAGAAAAGAAGTCTTCAATCTAATACTATTTCTTCATCAACCAATATTTATATAGAGAGATAAAGCTTTCTGATATACCACAATGACACATGTGTTTACAGCCAGAAAAACATACTACACATAGAAATACCAGTCTAGGGCGCCTGGGTGGCTCAGTCGGTTAAGCGACTGCCTTCGGCTCAGGTCATGATCCTGGAGTCCCGGGATCGAGTCCCGCATCGGGCTCCCTGCTCGGCGGGGAGTCTGCTTCTCCCTCTGACCCTCCCCCCTCTCATGTGCTCTCTCTCATTCTCTCTCTCTCAAATAAATAAATAAAATCTTAAAAAAAAAAAAAAAAAAGAAATACCAGTCTAGATGAAATTTAAAAGATGAAAAAATCACTTCTGAACCTAAGTTTGACTTCAAAAAATCTGATGTTTGATTTAAATAATTTTCTACTTCCCCAAAATGGCAATACGCATTGGGGTGCCTGGGTGGCTCAGTTGGTTAAGCGACTGCCTTCGGCTCAGGTCATGATCCTGGAGTCCCGGGATCGAGTCCCGCATCGGGCTCCCTGCTCGGCGGGGAGTCTGCTTCTCCCTCTGACCCTCCCCCTCTCATGTGCTCTCTCTCATTCTCTCCCTCTCAAATAAATAAATAAAATCTTTAAAAATAAATAAATAAATAAATGGCAATACACATTAACTTCCAGTTGGTAATGTAACTCCTTGAATTTGTGGATAAAACTATCTTTAATTCTATAACCAATTCTCCCCCTTGGATTTTCAGATATGTGACTTTCTTTCTTACCAGGTGTGATGGTTAATTTTATGTGTCAACTTGCCAGGCTATGGGTACCAGATATCTGGTTAAATAGTATTTCTGGATGTGTCTCCGAAGGGGTTTCAGCAAGAGGTTAGCATTTGAATCAGCAGACCAAGTAAAAGTAAAGGAGATTGTTCTCTTTGATGTGGGTGAGCCATTCAATCCACTGAGGGTCTGAACAGAACAAAAGGCAGAAGGAGATTTCATTCTCATTCATGCACGCTCACACTCTGTGCGCACTCTGCCTGTCTGCCTGCCTGCCTGAGCTGGGCCATCAGTCTTCTCCTGCCCTTGGATTGGGGTTATACCACCAGCTTTCCTGGGCTCCAGCCTGCAGACAGCAGATCATGGGACTTCTCAGCCTCCAGAGTCAAATGAACCAATTCCTCTGCCTCAATGTCACCTTGAGGCCTCCCTTTCCTCCTTTCCACCTCTTTCCTGATTTCAGTCAACACCACATGTCCCTGCAGGTCAGGTCCTCTGCTCCTCTAGCCCAGTATCTGCAAACCTCTGTGGAATGAGTCATGACATCAATTATAGATTCTCGGGCCAAGTACCACAAAACACACTTAACCTCTGATATGTAATCTACTCAGTTTCACTCATTTATGAATTTGGCTAAAACTGTGTATATTTGGGGTATGTCCTGATATCATTCTCCTCCAGGATCAGGTCCTATAGGTTCAGTCTCTCACAATGACTCTAAGAAACACTAATAGCATCCTCAAGGCCCTACCATGCTAACCACGCTATGCAGTAAAGGGTTAACCCAGTAGGCTTACTGCTCAAACCCTGTAAGATTTCTAAGAAAGGCCTGTTTTCAGGACTGGCTCAAGAGGAGCTCTGAGCCCTTGTAATATTCTGCCAGATACACGATTTTTGTATACCTGAGGCCTCGGGCCATGTAGTACCAGCATGACCAGATAGTTTATACTAACACTGATTCATGACAAACTCCTATCTTTGCTCCGAGGGGCAAGACTCTGGATAGCTAAAGTCAGTCATGCAGGTGCTGCGCATCTACACGTGGGGACCCCAGTGAAAGCTCTGGACACCAAGGCTGGGATGAGCTTCCCTGGCTGGCAACGCTTGGCCCCTGCTGCCGCGTACTGTGGTCAGGAGTGCCACTCCACTGAGAGAGGAGACCTGGAAACCTGTGCCTGCTTTCTCCCGAAGTCTCCCCCACGCAACTTTTCCCTTTGCTGATTTTAATCTGTACCCCTGGCTGTGTCAAACTATATTCATGATTAAAACACCTTTTTGTGAGTGGCTTCTAGTGGATCACTGGGTCTGATGGTGGTCTTGGGGAACCCCCTCCCCAGTCTTCTTCTTAGTCCCATCATCTTAACTCCTGTTAGAAGTATGAGTCTTGCCACATAATTTGCCCCATTAGAAAGTACTGGCATAATATTCACCAAATCTTTTTCTTGTACTCAACTTTTGCTTTTTTTCTCTGATTTATCCCCAGAAAAATGATTCTGTCCAAGGATATTGCTGTTGAAGCAAAAGACACAGCAGAATTTACAGCACTGGACTTAGAGACTGCCTAAAAGCTATAGGTATTATCCAAAAAATGAAATACACAGATGTTAGGCAAAAGGCTTAAAAGAATTTCATGGGAAAGTAATTTGCTGGCATTAAACCTATAATTCCAGCTTATTCAATCAAAATAAAAATTTCATTTATTGGATGAGTAATACACTCATGAGTATGTATACAGAGTATATATTGGAGAGTGATGCTTTTCTCACTATACATGAAGCTCGTTTTTATTTCTTACTTATATTCAAGCATTCTTCCATTTTTCCAATCTTCAAGTACTCACCAATGACAACATTGAACCTTTTTTGCTGCCTTTCACATTCTCAAACATTTTTATATGCACTTTTTTCGATTCTCATTTTTGTCTCACAGATCATAGTCCTTTGGCACTGAAATCTCTGAGTACTTTCCAAATGTCCTTTTATGAATCATAATCAAAACTCAGAATACCACAGCCTTGGTTTGTAAAACAATGATACATATATGTAATTAACCCAAAGACACAGGCACTGTCTTCTCAGGACTTGCCCATCTCAGTTCCCGGCAATCAATACTGCCAGCAACTGAGGCCCAAACTCCCCCTCCTTCCCTTGCCCACTCTGTCTCCAGGTCTAAACCATCAGCCAATTCCGTTGACTCCACCCTCAAATACATCCAGAACCCAGACACTTTCGACCCTGCCATTATGCCTAAGCCACAGCATGTCTTGCCAGAATTATTGCAAAGGTCCCAAACTAGTCTGCTCGCCTTCACCCTTACTTCCCCATGGCCGTTCTCAACACAGCAGCCAGACCTGTCCTTGTTCAATCACAATTCAGGTTATGTCACTGCTCTGTTTAAAATCCTTCAGTGGCTTCCCATTGTTCAGAGTAAGAACCAAAGTGCTTACAATCATTCTCAAGGCACTACGTGGCCTGCCCCTGTTGCCTCTCTGTGTCTTTTCCCATTCTAGCCATGTGGCCCCCTTGCTCTCCTTGTACTCATGGGGCGTGCTCCTTCCTCAGCACCTGTGTTCTTCCTGCCTAGAATGCTTCCCCCAGACATCTACATGGCTTGCTCCCTCGCCTCCTTTAAGCTTTTGTTCAAATGTGACTTCCTCGGCGAGGCTGGCTGGGACCACGTTATTTAAATCAATCACCACCATTCCCTAACTCCCTTCTGGATTTTACTTTTCTTCAGAACACTTACAACCTTCTAATCTACTATATAATTTACTTATTTCTTTTGTCTGCTTGGCTGCCCCTTCTAGAATGCAAGCTCCATAAGGGCACTTTGCTTTCTGCTATATCCCCAACACCTAGAAGAGTGCCCAGCACTTAATAAACATGCAGAGATTATTTACTGAATGGATTAACTAATGTGTCAAGATGTAAACCTTTAAAAACTCAGAGATAACTATACATATAATTATATAACTACATAAAAAGAAGCAATAAAAATCTTTGTGTACCAAGACAAACCATCTGGAGGTAAAATGGACTATAATGTTTGACCCTTTCAAGGTTACTCAGGGCGATTATTACAGTTTACTGATAGCGGCCCCCATACTCACTGCCCTCTCAAGCCTCCCTGGGGCACAAAGCTCGCACCGCATCTGCCCCAGGCTGCAGGTGGCTTGCTGTGCCCCCAAGTCTTGTCACACCTTCGTTAATGTGCCTGGCCCACCTCATATCACACTCCATGCCCTGAGCATCCCATTTTGTTTCCCAACAGTCCACAAATGGTTTTCATGGGTTTTTCTCCAGGTCTTTCTCTAAATGCCACCGTAAAACTTTCAGCTCATTTCACATTGGATTAGACATCCCGCCACTTTTCCCACCTACTCCTGCCCAGACCAGCCAGGCCTCTCTTTCTGCTGGATGGTTGGTTGTCTGGTGCTAAGACTTTTATTAAATTTGTTCTGTTCTGAAATTTAGAGTGATTCCCTTCATGTCCCCACTTTTAACTGTATTCCCAAAGATTATTATTATTATTTAATGGTTTGGTATAAGAGCTTTATTAGTGCTATTTGCAAATTAAAAAAAAAAAAAAAAACCTTCTTCTACTGATAACATTTCTTTTAGCTAGAGAATTCAAAAGAATCAGGATGCTTTCTTTCTTTTTTTTTTTTTAAAGATTTTATTTATTTATTTGAGAGAGAGAGAATGAGAGAGAGCACCTGAGAGGGTGGAGGGTCAGAGGGAGAAACAGACTCCCCGCCGAGCAGGGAGCCCGATGCGGGACTCGATCCAGGGACTCCAGGATCATGACCTGAGCTGAAGGCAGTCGCCCAACCAACTGAGCCACCCAGGCGCCCAATCAGGATGCTTTCTAATGAATTATTTCTCGTACACCTATGCCACTCCTATTATTTTGTGCTAAATATCTTATTATGGTGAGTTTTTATAGATCTATAAAGTGTTACTAGCCAGGAAACTAAGGAAAAGCTTTACTAGACTGCTGAAGACTATGATCACTGTGCAGAACAAAAGAATAACAAAAGAATAATGTTTGTGTCTGTATGTCCAAGGTTATACAGGCTTAACTGGATGTCTTGGTGAATCAACTGTTTCTATTTCATACTGTCTTTAGCATCCTACTCTGGGAACGGTAGCTCTGTTTTCCACATCTCCTAACCTAGGCATACACTTCTCATCTCCACTCTACACATTTCACCCAACCTCTCTGCTCACAACCAGCTTCCACCTAGCTATTTCTTTTGTCTAATCTGATGGTGTTCTCTTCGTGGAGCTGGACGCTGGAGAAAACCCCTTTTGTACTAATCTTATTTTCTAAACTTTCTTCTCATGTATCGTCCTAAATGAATGTGGAGGTAAGAGGACCACCTGTCAGGCAGTTTCTGAGTTAAATGAGGCAGGGGAGGGGGAGCAGATGTCACTTAGGCTCCTTCCAAACTAAAGATTTTATAAAGAAACTTTGATTTTTTCAGTGACACCCTATCCTCTGCTATGCTCTCTGGGAGGTCACATCTCATTCTTCCCAAGCCACAAGGAAGGTGGAGTGAGCCTTTTCAATTCCTGGGGCCACCCCTTAGCTCTCTCTGTGACTCTCCTAGTACCTTTGCCACTTGAAATCACCACTTGTGGATGTACTCTTTTTAACCACTGCAGGCAATTTCTATTGTTTGGGGATATTTTTAACTTCAGTGACTCACAAACCTCAATCATATTTGCCCATTCCACCTCAATTCCAACAATAAACCCGAGAGGCATCAACTTCTATCTGACTTCAGCATATTGACCCACTTACTCATCTCCAATAGACTCTTTAATAAAATCCTTACGTTGATACTTTGGATTTTTGCCTCTTTCCAAAAGTATTCAATTCTTCCTTTCTCACCTATACTTTGGGACAGTGATAAATCGTCCAAATTTATAGAGAAGACTGAAATTATCCAGTGTAAGTTTAATATCCCTAAACTTATCTGAATACTTTTCTCTCCAATCCCCAAATGGAAAGAAGCAAGAGACTGCTATGCTGGAAAGAAGAAAGAAATGCAAAAGATCCCTTCAGGAGACAGGGAGATATCCTTATCTCAAGAGTCTCTGTGACATGTCCATCACTGCAGCCATTCAGGGAATGGTGCAGGTCCGGGCAAACAGGAGAAAGAAAAGCCAAGGAGAGCTCACTAACTGACTCTCATACAGACCTACCTCCCCTCTTCCACAATCCTTCTGGCACACCATGGCCATAGTGTGATAGACTCAAAAGATCTGACTTGGAGTCTGTTATGGGTTGAATTGTGTCTGATAAAAGTTCATCATGTAGAAGTCCGAATCACCCATATCTCAGAATGTGACCTTACTTAGAAACAGGGTTGTAAGATATAATTGATTAAGAAAAGCTCATATTGGAGTAGGATGGGTCCCTAATCCAATATGGTATGTTTATAAAAAGAGAACATTTGGAGACAGAGAGACACACAGAGAATGCCATGTGATGATGAAGGTAGAGATCAGGGTGAAGTATTGCCAAGCCTAGGAATGCCAAAGACTGACCACCGGAAGCTAGCAGAGAGGCATGGAACAGATTCTCCTTCATGGCCTTAGAAGGAACCAACCCCATCAACACCTTGATTCTAGACTTCTAACCTCTAGAACTGTGAGAATAAATTTCTGTTGTTTAAGCCACACAGTTAGAGGTACTTTGTTACAGCAGCTCTAGCAAATGCAGTCCTAGCTCTATAGTTTTCTCATTTCAAAAGCAGAGATCGTAATTCTTACTGCTATAAACAATAAATATATATAGTGCTTACCAAGTGCCAGGAACAGTGTTAAGTACTTCACACGGATTAACTCATTTAATCTTCACCACAGGCCCATAATGTAGATATTAATATCATCCCCTTTTTACAGATGAGGAAACTGAGGCATAGGTGGATTGAGTAAGTTACCCAAGGTCACATACATAGTGAAGAGCCAAGAGAGAAACCCACGCAGTCTGACCATACTACCCATGAAACAACTATCTTTGTAAACCACAAAATTCCTCACAAATTAAACAATCACGATTATAATATCACTTTTCTATCCAAGAGCCTCTATTTCCCACAATAAAACGAACAAATTTCTCATCCAAGAGCTTCCACAATCTAGCACCTGCCTACCTTCATTTCATCACTCATTTCCTCCCTACACAAATTCTCCCTTTGTACTTACCTGCTCTTCCTTGCTTCAGCACAACTCACATTTTTGTCCTTTATTCCCACTGTTATTTTCGTTCATGGAATTCCTCCTCGATGCTGCTCCACACCCAAACTCTTATCTTTCTCAAAGATACAACATTCTTTACAAAGCCTTCCCTGGCAGCTCCATCCATAAGTGGTCTCCCCTGTGGCCTCGTATATGCGTTGTTCAATATTCCTTGAGAATTCAGGAATAATGCCAGCCAAGAAGGTGCTTACATCATCTTATAAGATGGCAAAAGAAATGAAATTTTTACACAAACCACTAAAATAAAAAGAAGGATGTTTGCATGAGAATGACAAATTACTAGGGAGATTTACAGAAGTTACCACAAGCTGGGGTGGAGAAAGATGTACTGAGGAGGTGGTCCCTGAATTGGGCCTAAAAAGAGGTCAATAAAAATATTTATAGCTTTATATGCATTTACTAATGTATGCATTTAGTACTAATTACATGCACACTGAGTTATTTGAAGGTATATGTTATCTTCCTCTCTCATATTTATGGTTTCAGTCTTCTCTGGATCCAAAAGGGATTGGAGGTGAATCTTACCCACTGAGGTATAAGCTGTTGTGAGGCTGGGGTCTTGGTCTGGTCTTTCTTAAAGTGTCATACACAGCTGATTACATGCAATCAGACCTTCAAGAAACACTTGAAGAACAGATGCATAACGAAGGGAAGAAAGGAAAGAGAATGTTACAGGAGAGAAGTGAATTCCCATGGTTTTCCCAAGTTCTCCTCGACCTAGCAGCCACTCCCTTTCTCTGCTTCCTGTGCCTTGGCTCAGCTGCCCTGCTTGTGATGCTTTTTCCCTTCCCCTTTCTGGCATAAAGTCCTCTGAGGCCCAGTTCGTTCTCCCCTCCTAGCTGGGTATTCTCTGCCAGGGTAATCCTACGGATCTCCTCCTTCCTGCCATTCTACTGCATGCATTCAGCTCTGGTCAGCACTTAGTTGTTCTCATAAAGTTTCGTACTTGGTTATCCTTCCCCCACCAGATTTTATAGCTCCCCAAGCCTGGAAACCATGTCCTATTTATTTTGTATGCTTCCCCTCTTAGCCTCCACACAGACGTCCCTTTAAACACAGAAGTACCTGGCAAATACTTGCAGAATGACTAAATCCTTTCAGTATTTCTATCGCTGAAGTATAATGTTCTTTCATCTAACTCTCCAGGTTCAAAAGTACAGTGGAAAAAGTTATATATCAAAGCATTCATTCCCAAGTAACACAGATTTATCTTTTCTAAAACTTGCAATCACTGAACCAAACTTCAGTGGCTTCACCAACAAGAAAAAAAGGTGTAAGCACACAAAGAAGGATCTGTTACATATCTGCCCTAACACTGCTAGCTCAATTCACCTTCTTTAGGCACAGGATTTATCATTTTATGGCAATTTAGTAGTATAAATACTACACACATTTCTTCCCCAAGAAAGAGATACTGAATGTGGTCCAACTTAACCTGAAACTGGCAAGATGAAATTCAACAACTAGAAATGAAATTGAATTTGTAAAGCTCTCAAGTTCCTGCAGCAGATACTCAAAATTAACTATTTGTTAATTTGAATTTAATATGGAATAATTCTATACAAGTCACAGTAAGTCTAAAAATTTTAATGGTGAGAACCTTAGAACCATAACACAACACATGGTTAACGTGGAATCCAATCTGAACAATGCTCGGTTTCCTTAGAAGAAACGGTGAAGCTTAAGATTTTTATATTATATGTTCATTTATTTAAGTAATCTCTATAACCCAATATGGGGCTGGAACTCGACTCCGAGATCAAGAGTCACTGGTTCTTCCATCTGAGCTGGCCAGGCACCCTAACAGATTCTTATTTTGCTCTCTACTTCTACTGGGTTCTCAGTAGAACTGATAGCCTCTAACTTGTGGGAGACTTAAGGTAAAGATAAAGGAGGGAAAGAAGAAATTAAGCTTACCACCAAAGGGGCCAGCAAAAGACACTCTTACCTAAGATAAGTCTGCAGGTTTTTCAGTGCCTCCAAGAATCAGAATTTCCTTTGAGAAAGGTCATTTCAAAACTGCTTTAAAACCATGGACTGCAAAACTAAGTTGAAACACCGATTCCAACTGCCTAAGACACTGACTTTGCTGGGCTCCACTTCTTGCCCACTGACACTGGCTGAGAGTGCTTTTTCCAACACTTGCTGTTGCATCAAAATAAACCTGCTTTTAAGAGAATTACACCTCAAGTACTGTCTAATTTTAATATTGAGAAAAAACAGAACCACTGGCCTGAAACTCTCAATTCTCTTGGAGATTCTATTTTCTTAAACAAAAATGAAACAAAGTTCACTTTCCATTTTTATAAGTACCATAATTAATTTTTAACCATAAATACTGCTATAAGAAGTTTGGTAAATGAGAGAAGTTTCCAGACTCTTTCTGACATAGGCAACCTCTGTATTTTGACCACATGACTGATGAATGCCCCATATGTTCCTATGGCCACTACTGCCGGTCTAGTTATACTATAAAAAAAACAGAGCAGAAAAACATAAAAGATATTACTGAAAAGCCCAAATGGAATACTATAGTCTGGTGCCAAAACCTTTTTTAACGGTTTTCTTGAATAAAAAAGAAATGTGGAGAAAAGCAACCTGTTTGGGGGAGGAAACCGATTAAGTATAGAGAAGAGGAATTTTCAGATATTATAATGTGTACCTGAATGAAAGGTTATTAAAGGACTTTTACACATAATCAGTATTTAGCCAGTGAGCAAATACTTTGTTCTAATAACAAAAATGCTAAGTAGAAACCATAAAGATAACTTATGTTTCAAACACTAAAACTGACCATTTCTTCTACATTCATATAATTAAGTCCTTTTTAATTCCTAAGATTTTCATATCCAGATGAGCCGAAGTCATAAAATTAGAGCCCGAGAAGACCGATGCTAACATCCCTCCAGGACAGCCTCAGTTAAACCTTTTTTTTTTTTTTTTAAGATTTTTTATTTATTTATTTGAGAGAGAGAGAGAGCACATGAGAGGGGGGAGGGTCGGGAGGGTCAGAGGGAGAAGCAGCCCCCCTGCCGAGCAGGGAGCCCGACGCGGGACTCGATCCCGGGACTCCGGGATCATGACCTGAGCCGAAGGCAGTCGCTCAACCAACTGAGCCACCCAGGCGCCCTCAGTTAAACCTTTTTAAACACAGAAGAACTCCAAGGCCTCCTTCAGAAAGCCATTCTAAAGGTTAAAATATTCAGAAAAACTTCCCTGTATTTAGCATAAATCCCTCCTGATACTTGCAGTAAGTCGATTTCCTCTTCTTCTCTTCAGGGAAGATGGGAAACAGCTGTTCAACATTCCCTTTCAGGCTACTTTTTCCTTCCTGCCAGACCCATCCCCCCCAAGGGAGAAGTGTAAACACTGCAGGTGATTCCAAAATGCAGCTGGCCCAAGCCTGATTACCCACACTGTTGGTGACTCTGGCCCCATTTGTACCTCCTAGAATGCTATCCTGAAACAGCCAAGGCCCCAAGAAGAGTTCTTCACCAGAATTTGTAGAATTCTAGAAATCCATGACCTATAGTCTGTCCTCAGGAGGCTCAAACAACAAAAACAGCGCTGCTTCACGAAGAAAGAATTACAGGCAGAGCTGTAAAGAAGGTAAGCGGGACTGTCCCGCAGCCAGGCAGTCTTCCCCGCCCCTCTCCGGGGCCTGCCAGGCTGTTGAGCGTACCTTGGCATGGGAACACTTTTAAACTACTTGGTGATTTTCATCATGCAATTCGTGAGTTTCTTGTCAGTGACGCAACTTTCTGGATGCAAACGAACCTTAGCAATGCAATAACCCTTTCCATACTTCAATCTAAGGGAGTCTTCTAAATCTAAGCGTCAGTGTGTCGACTGTGACATCTGGAAATGAGTAATCCCTGCTAGCATCACAACATAATGTGCAGATTACTACATTATACACTGAAATGTAGGTAACCAGCCTAACGTTGTTACCTCCCACTTCATGAATTGCTAACTAATATCCCCATTTTTCTTGCACTAGCCATTAGACTCCAATAGTAAAGCCAGTATATGGCCTGTGTACTTCATCAATAAAAATATTATAGACCCACAAGTTTGGTAAGCCCATTTCCTTTACAAATTCCTTTTAAGAGTTATGAAATGCTGATTCAACTTTGCTGTGGTATAACATCTGCATGCATCAAGTGCCTGTTGCTTAGTACCTAAGTTTGTTACATGCAAGAAAAATGCAGAAGCCTTGATTTAATCAACAAATAGAAATTTACAACTCTAAGGCATCTGTGTATGCAATGAATATTTCAAAGGGAAAGATTTCAATGACAGTTCTTTAACTGATTGTGGACCTATTCGATTTCTACTAAAAGAGCAGTGTGGGGCGCCTGGGTGGCTCAGTCGTTAAGCGTCTGCCTTCGGCTCAGGTCATGATCCCAGGGTCCTGGGATCGAGCCCCACATCGGGCTCCCTGCTCCGCGGAAAGCCTGCTTCTCCTTCTCCCACTCCCCCTGCTTGTGTTCCCTCTCTCGCTGTGTCTCTCTCTGTCAAATAAATAAATAAAATCTTTAAAAAAAAAAAAAAGAGCAGTGTATACTAATTTAAACAGGGAATTTTACTATGATTATCCTGCTATTTTTTCATATTAACTGGGGAGAAGAGAGGCAATATTAATTCCATAAATAATACCAAAAAATTTTTTTGGCATGTAGAAATATACACTCAGTCGCAAACTCTCTCTGACCCTGTCTAGGACAAAGCAGATGGACACAAAAAACCTACAATACATATGTCACGTACAAGCCATTGAGAGTTAACTGCATATATGTCTTGTTATATTTTTAAAAACAGGACCATACTTATCTAATGGCCATAACCATTCCCAAATATAAAATGTCAAACCACACTTATTATCAATATGTTTATAGCTTCTAGATATTACTGAAGAGGGAAATTCTGTTCTTTCAGGAATTGTTTACTAACATTTGATGACAACACTTACCACGTTCATGCTTACGGAATATCCCTAGGGAATTGAAACAACTAGAAGGAAATCCACTGGTAATCTTCACACACATTAAAAATTCATAGTGTTCTTCTGAATTACTGAATTACAAACTACCCCAAGAAATAAACAGATGGGGGGACGCCTGGGTGGTTCAGTCGGTTGGGCGTCTGCCTTTGGCTCAGGTCATTATCCCAGGGTCCCTGGATCGAGTCCCGCATCGGGCTCCTTGCTCGGCGGGGAGCCTGGTTCCCCCTCTGCCTGCCTCTCCCCCTGCTTGTTCTCTCTCTCCCTTTCTCTGACAAATAAATAAATAAAATCTTAAAAAAAAAAAAAAGATTAAAAAAAAGAAATAAACAGATGGCCTCAACTGTCTTTTCTTCTCTTGCCAAATTAAAATCATTCCCTTTTCTTCTTTGTGATCTCCAACAGGCTCTGCAAACGCTCATTCTGCCTCCTGCAGGTTTATACTCTTCTGGGCATCTGAAAAAGGATCTGGATTCCACACCCCCAACAGGCTGGAGCTTGCCTGGATAGGCAGAAGCAAGCCACACAAGTGGTAAAGCACTCAAAGACCTGAAGGCAGCTAAGGAGAACTTAGCGATGAGCCTAGGACTCTGCAGGAATTCGGGAATTCGAAGAAGCCCCACAATGGAATCCTTATAAGGCCCAGAGTGGAAGCAGAGGGAGCTGTGGGAAGGGGGTCTGTAAAGAGCCAGTTTACAGAAGTCTGGGAAGCACATAAGCATTTGATGGAACTGACAGTCCCTGGACAGTAGTGAGTAGTAAAAGGGATAATAAACTACATCTGTAGGAAAATGAAATTTAAGAGTCTTTAATCACATGAACTTGGAGTCATGAAGGAGAAAAGTCGAATTAAATGTGCAATGTGGGTTCACCTTGTATTTAAGGTAGGCCACTAACTATTTGTAAAAATGACAGACAAATCTCTTACCTTCACAATATTTCCATTTCCACACCCCTAAAATGAGGATAAGACACCTCCTCTGTATCATTCTCCACTTCCACTAGGCCAAAATATGAAAATACTAGATTTGAAAAAAACTTAGAAGTACTAGGTGATTTTAAAATGCAAGTATTCGGGGCGCCTGGGTGGCTCAGTTGGTTAAGCAACTGCCTTCAGCTCAGGTCATGATCCTGGAGTCCCTGGATCGAGTCCCGCATGGGGCTCCTTGCTCAGCAAGGAGCCCCATTCTCCCTCTGACCCTCCCCCCTCTCATGTGCTCTCTCTCTCTCATTCTCTCTGTCTCAAATAAATAAATAAAAAAAAATCTTAAAAAAAAAAAATGCAAGTATTCGTGTAGCCATATGATCTATCAGGGACTTTTCCTTTCCTTCAATTGTCTAAACATATGAATTTGTAAGCAAGAGTTTATTACACCTAATGGCACCTCTTTACCCCACCCATAATACTTTCTACTAGTTTGAATCTTTTCTGTAACACTTCCCCACCGACAGCTAACCAAACCACTCTTCTATATGTGACTAGAAATTGTGAAACACTAAGTGTAGATGGATCAGAACATGGGACTAAGTTTATTCACTAACAGATTTTCTTTAAAGAACAATTATTTCAATTAAAAATATTATCCACTTAATGCAGAGTTTAATTTTTTTTTAAAGATTTTATTTATTTATTTGACAGAGAGCACAAGAAGGGGGAGCAGCAGAGGAAGAGGGATCCCCATGTGGGGCTCAATCCCAGGACCTTGGGATCATGACCTGAGCCAAAGGCAGATGCTTAACCGACTGAGCTACCCAGGCGCCCCCAGAGTTTAATTTTTAAAAGGGAATTTCCTATTAGAATTGGGCATTAGAGTTGGCAAGATAATTAGAAATTCATCCATTTCTAATTATCGCTGTCACCAAATGGACGCATGGATCAGTGCCTCAAGAATCTGGGATTTTACTCTCTAGTTCCTATTCTGCCACTAAGTCACCAAATGAATTGCATGGGAAAACATTTTCTCTTTTTGGTGCTCTGGGGTTATATATTTGCCTAATTCCCATGTTGGGCACTGATTCTAGGTTTAGAGAATTTTATTGTGTCATCCAAACATCTGCTGGTAATTGGGTGACCCCCAATTAGGGGAAGATAGTGTAATTCCAAGATGAGGAAACCCTCAGGCATCAGTAATAAGAACTGCCCTGTCCTCTGCTTGGACACATTCTTTCAGAAGGCTGCTGCCCATCGAACCTCGTGGAATGCCTTACCCACTCCTTCAGAATAGTAAAGGCCCAGCCCCTCTCAGTAAATGAAATACCAAAATCCACTATGATGTTGAAGTTCCCTCTACCACAGGCTCCTCACCTCCTCCAAGGCCTGTCACAAACACATCTCAGGCCAATAACACTATTTCTCTTTTTTGAGGAGGCGGGGGGGCTGAGAAAACAGTAAGAATACTATATTTTAGACTCAAACATGCTAATGGTTAAGTAATACATCATATACACTGCAATGACAAAATGCTGGCCTTTTACTAGTTTCTTAACCCCTTTTGAAAACTTAGATTACTGATACATTAAAACCCAAGTTTAAATATTTTATCCTTTATTCCTTTCCAATCATTTGCTGCAACCCTAATACTGAATGGGAATAATGTAATTTCTTTCACACAACACAGTGTGAATCCAAGGCAGTACAAATAAATACCAAAATAATCTACCACAAAGAACATGAAAATACGTATAAGTACTTTATTATGTAATTGCAGAATGCATTTTCACCTATGATCATAAACCCTTTTTCAGAGATTAAATAATCTTTAAAAAGAAGCACTGGGGAAGGTAGATAGGACAATATCTGTGAAGTTAAGAACTTTATGGATGACCACCATGTCCCCTCGAGGCAGCACTGCAAGATAATTGGACTAGCCAGACCACAAATCTCATTTGAAAACCTGTATTAGCTAATTTCTGAACTAATTTTATAAATACTAAAGTTGATACTCACACAAAATGTTAGTCACTGTAATGGTCCTGACCTCATGTGGCCAACCTAGCTAACTTCCTACCAGTGTCTTCCCACACTAGGCCCCTAACCTCAGAGATGACTGTACTATCAATATATTAACCTGAATGTAAAAATGTACTTTGCAGGCCACTGTCTTTATTAACCGAAAATTGACGAAACTGACACTGACATGATACACCAATCAATGGAAAATGACACTTCTCAGGCTCAAACTCTCAGGTGCTTCTTCATTATATTTTCTCCCTACGTTGACAACTCCAGGAGAACTAGGGCAGTTTCTTATATATACCTCTGTATATCTCCTCAATTACCAGCACTGTCTTGCACTTTTTGCTGTACCCACACAGAGGGGTCAGTAGATGATGGAGGCATTAAATTTCATCTTTTCTCATTTTTACTAAAATACATATAACCTACACACTTCATAAAAGGACTTGTGCCTATATGGTGACCTTAAAAGAAAAAAGTTAACACATGATAGACAAATACTCAGATAGTCCTGTAGTCTATTCTTCCAAGGGCATTACATTTTTATGATCCATTTTGGTGGCATTGTCTGAATACTCTACCAAATAGTGCACATATATCATTTCAGAAGTTATCATTTATTGAGAAAAAAATTTTTTTTAAAGATTTTATTTATTTGACAGAGAGAGACAAAGTGAAAGGGGGAACACAAGCAGAAGGAGTGGGAGAGGGAGAAGCAGGCTTCTTGCCGAGCGGGGAGCCCGATGCGGGGCTCGATCCCAGGACCCTGAGATCATGACCTGAGCCGAAGGCAGACGCTGAACGACTGAGCCACTCAGGCGCCCCGAGAAATTTTTTTAAAAAGCTTTAGAAAAGGGAGTTCCTGAAAGATTAAATTGTCAAAAATGCTGAAAAGCCTGTTTTGAAACGATTTCTAAGAGAGAACGTCCATTCTCAAACTTAATGTCTCATTAACCACGACTAACGAAAAATATTTAAAGAACTTCATTACATGAAGATCTCTAGACACTAAAAGTGTCATTTCCTGACCTAAGGAATTCCAGGTAAATGAGGCTCCCCTCCTGCATTTAAGCAATGGAGTTGGCTTCAACCTTCAATGGCAGCCAGCCTAAGCGGAGGCTGCTGCCTCAAATGAGCGATGAAAACGAGAAAGTGCCCGGGTCACAGACTTAGCTCAGATTGCAGCCCCGACAGATCTCCAGCCCATGTGGCATGGCTTACAGAGCTTCCCAGCCTGTGAGTCAAGCGTCCCACCACCACCACCACCAGGAGCTGCCTGCGAGTGAGGTTTACCCCCCGTTTCTCCGAGCGTCGGCGGAGCCAAGCGGCGCTGGAATCCAGCATCTGGGGGAGGCTCGGGACGTGCTTCCCCGGCTTCCGCAGCCGCACGGACGGGATGCCAGCGCACAGAGGGGTCCGCACACACGACCATCACCACCCCCTCCCCAACTAGCGGGGAACGCAGGGAAAGAAGGGCGCGAGGCTGTGCCACCCGACCCGTCGGGGGGAAGCGGGAGCCCCGCGGGCGGGCCGGGAAATCGCGGCGCGGCCGGCCAGAGCCGAGGCACCGAAAGCGATCTCCGGGACCTGACCGGGCGCCGACTCTGCGCCGGGCGCTCAAGGGGCGGGAAGGGGCGAGGAGCTGCCCCGGCAAGCCCACGGCTCGGGCTCCACGCCTCGCGCGCCCTCCAACAGCCCAGCCACGCCGGGCCCGGGCGAGCAGCCCGCGGCGCTCGGCGCCCTGCGGGGGACGTGGCTCTCCGCCTCCGCCGGCGCCCAGAGACCCGCCCGAGACCCCGGAAGAAAGTTGCGCCGCGCGGGCCCAGAACGGCGCCCGCCGCGCGCCCCTCCGCTTACCGCTCCCCGCCGCGGCTTCGTCCTCTCGGGCGTTGTCTCCCCAGCTTCGGCCCAGGCTCCGGAGCCTCCTCTCGGACCCCTCCCTCCAGGGCGCCCGGACCCCCGGCGCCCTCAGAGCCGAGCCCTCAGCGCGCCCGCCGCGCCTTGGGTGCCGATGGGCGCCGCGCCACGGGATGCGCCGCTGCAGCCTCAGGCGGCGCTACTGCGAGCCGGGCGGGCGGGCGGGCGAGGGGTGTGGGCGAAGCGGGGAGGAGGGCGGGACGCGGCCGGCGCTGAGGCTCGGTGGAGGGAGGAGGAAACCGCAACGTCACCAGAGCCCGGGGAGGCGAGAATGGGGAGGGGGAAACGGGGACCCCCCCCGACGCCGGACCCCGACCTCCGGCCCGCCCCGCCCCGCCTTCTCCGCCGCCTCCTCTCCGGGGGCTCCCCGGCTCAGCGCGGCGTTCGGCCTTCCCCTCCACTGGGGCCCCACGCACCCTTCCCCTCCACGAACCCCTGCCTTGCCAGGCCTCTCTGGCTCCGAGTTGCTTTGGTTTCTAAGTGACCCACACCCTTAGGGTTCGACTCTGAAAGATACTTTTGGAGGCCCGGAGGGGAGGAGCTGATGCTTCCGTGCAGGCTGGGGAAGGAAACGAGGAAAACGCTGAGAACCTTGCTCCCGAGGCTGTTGCCCACTCCCCTCCCCTTCTCCACAATGGTTACTCCTCCTTTTCTCCTGTGTTCGATTGTACTCTCAGAGAGGAGGGAGGAAATCACCTACTTAGAAGCAGTTCTCCCCTTAACTGCACTACGGAGATCACTAAATCCAAAAGCCCTGAACCCTGCAAACTCAACGGATTTTAATCATCAAAGGTAAAGGGGCCAGGGACAGAGCATTTGGTGTATGCGGCTTTCAAGAGGAAATTTCATTTACCTTATTTCCTAGGCCCGTGTAGGGAGAAGGATGAGGGAGGAGGAGGGAGAGGAGACCTCTGATCCCTCAAAGTTTTCCAGGTGGAGGATTTGCAACCTTAGTAGTCACAACCCCTTCGGAGAGATTTCCCCCCTTTTCTTAAAGCAGCCACTGCACGTAGCCTGGTCCATCCTGACTCCAGGGAGGTGTCCTATATGACCAGGCCATCACCTGAGGCCTGACTTCGCCTCCCTCCGTGTTAGCGTGTACTCAAACCTACCAGAGCTAGAGGTACAAAAGTGACAGATGTTTCCCCATTCATTAGAATTGGAGATGTTTTACCAGAGAGCAGAGTTTTTCTTCGTTTTGCTTCAAAGTGCTTTGTTGGAGTTCTAAAGGGCCACCTCCATGCATTTCCCTTGTCTTCAGAGGTTCTCAAGACCTTCCACGTTAGGCCACATTAGGAAAAAAATGTGGATGTCTACTTTTTTGCCTCTCTTTTTCAAAAAAATGCATTTGAAGAGAGATTCCTTACAAACAGGTCAACAGGAAGTGGTTTTATTAAATTTTTTAAATGTTCCCTCAGGTAAACCACTGACCTGTGGAGCAGAGAAGAAAGGGCTCTCTAATTTAGAACTGGCTTTAATCTGGTTTAAATCCCTATTTTGCAATTCATTTATTTATATATTTTTAAAAGATTTTATTTATTTATATATTTTTTAAAGATTTTATTTATTTGACAGAGAGAGAGAGCACAAGTAGGCAGAGCAGTAGGCAGAGGGAGACGGAGAAGCAGGCTCTCCACTGAGCAGGGATCCCAATGGGGGGCTCGAGGGATCATGACCTGAGCCCAAGGCAGACGCTTAACAACTGAGCCACCCAGGCGCCCCCTATTTTGCAATTTATTACTAGAGGCCTTGGAAAACTAACTGCAGAGTCTCAGTTCCCTCATTGGTAATGTAGAGATACAGTACCTCCATTGAATGGTTATACAATAAAAATAGCTAATATTTGAGAGTTAGTTCATGCCAGACACTGTGCTAAGGGATTTACATGTATCAATTCAATTATTAGGATTAATTGTGAAAGTGCCTAGCTATAGAAGGTAATCCAGAAGTGTTAATTTCCATTGATCTTCTCGAATTTGGAAGACACCTTAGAAAAAGCATCTGGTTTGATTTAACTTTTCAATGAGTAGGCATCTAGCTCAGTGATTTTCCAGCCTAGAACAGTAAATCAGCAGAGGGACTTTGATAAAATACTTTTTAATAAGGGCCCCACACCAGACCAATAAATCAGAATCTCTAGGGCTAGAGTCTAAGCATTAGCATTTAAAATCTCTTCCCAGGTGATCATAATGTGCAGCAGGATTTAGAACTCTTCAAAGGTGACAGTACCCATTGTCATTTGCTTCCCTTCATCCCCAGTTTTGCCTTCAATTGATCTAGAATCTGCTGTTGGATAACATCTACATCTTGCAAAAGCCCCATATACAAAAGGCCTCAAAGATCGGCAACTTTGACCTCTGGAGTTTTCCAGGAAGCATCTGGCACCTTAATTCCACTGAAGAGTGCTTCAGTTTGTCTCGGTACCTACCAACTCTATCAGCTTTCCTTCATCCTTTCTGAAAAGCTCTTAGAAGGCAGTTTCCTTTGCCATTGTCCCTCTTACAATCTGACCCCAATAATAAACTCAAGGTTTCATCCAAATAACAGAGTAAAAAGATGTTTAATTGCTTTGTTCTAATTACTGTATTTCCTCAAGTAAATCCTGTGAGCTATTACGGCAGCAGTATTACCCTAATGACTCCTGGATTACGATCTCCTAAAACTCTGAAGTAGTCAAGTCTTTTTCATAACTACTCCGAAACACACCTTCCCAGCCTACGCTCATTCTAGTTGGTGTTCATCCCTTTGTCACGCCTCTTCTTTTAGCTCATTGACATGTTGAATATCACTGACATAATTAATTGGGTAATTCTACCTCCCAATTTTATGTCTTCTACAAATTTGGTCTGTATGCCATGTCATCATTCAAGTCCTCATTCTCAGGCACTTTCCACCGCCAACTGACACTGAATTAGCACACTGTTGATGAATATTCTCATCAACGAAGGACTCACGTGTTACTTAGTCATATTTTCTTTTCTTGTCCCAGAGTAGCAGCTAAAGTGCATGCGTACTTGGCATCTTTGTGGAAATGAGAAAAAGTTACCCACCCATACCCAGGCCAAGGGATTAGGAAAAAGCAACTTCTTCCTCCCAGATACAGCTTAAACAACAAATGTGTTGTCTATGAGAGGTCCTTGCTCTACTGGGTAGCAACGTTGTCAAAGAAAGGAAATGACTACTTAGTGAATTCTTGTTAATCTCTGGATTTCTTCCTTTTCTAAGTACCCAGATATTACTGTAAGAATAGGTTTATTGATTTTGCTCAGGATCTGTAAAAAGCCCTCTGTCTTGGTTTCAGGAATCTAGGTGCTGCTTTTTTGAAAATTGGAACTCTACTTGTCCGTCTCTGGTCTTTTAGTGTTCATCTCTCTCTATGCTGATTTGAGATGAAAGTCCTTACTTACAAACTCTTCTTGCTGAGATGTAAGTTTTGTAGATAAGAGAAGTTAAGCTTTAGAGAGCTAGGTTATTTTCTTCCAAATTCTTCACCCAAGTTTGCAATTAGCTCTTGCAAATTTCATTTTACGCTTTCAGTTGAAGGGTTATTTTTCATAATAAGGAAGAAAAAAGGAATGAGTTCTGTTTGTCATCTATCTCAAATAGAAGCATCCCTTCTATGCTCTTTTGGTCTGAACAAAACAAAAAAATATTTATGTATATATAAATAAAACAAACTATCTATCTATCTATCTATCTATCTATCTATCTATCTATCTATCTATCTAGTTGTCCTTCTGGTTTATTCCTGGCTCTAGCCTAATGGACCCCAATTTTATAGGGCTGTTAAAAGTGCATGGTTTAGGGGCGCCTGGGTGGCTCAGTCGTTAAGCGTCTGCCTTCGGCTCAGGTCGTGGTCCCAGGGTCCTGGGATCGAGCCCCGCATCGGGCTCCCTGCTCTGCGGGAAGCCTGCTTCTCCCTCTCCCACTCCTCCTGCTTGTGTTCCCTCTCTCACTGTGTCTCTGTCAAATAAATAAAATCTTTAAAAAAAAAAAAAAGTGCATGGTTTCTGTTCCCTTGTTTAATTCATTAAACTCAAATTTGCCCTTTAGGTTTTACTAACCAGCCAGTTGGTCCATGACCGTACAACTGCCTCCATCCTTGAAATGCTTTTTTTCTTTGTCTACCTCAGGCCAAACAGTCTATTTGTAAAACTGCTTTATCCTACACCTAAAAGATTCATCCTTGAGTCACTGAAGAGGTATGATCATTTTGGTTTGCTCAAGCCTGATTTCACTTGTGTTGTACTTACTCAGTGATAGTCTTCAGTTTCCCTTCCATTTCTGAGCATTCAGCCCTGCTCAGACACCCACCACAGGCTTCTCCAACCCCCCTGACTCAGACCCGCAGCCTCCCTGACTTGTCTAGCACCGACCGGCCCCTCTCCATTGCCCAGACTGTTCTGTTGCTATTGCTTCATCTCCAGATGACTCAAGCTTTCTGGACTTAGTTTTCATCATTAAAACAAAAGAAAACATTTACCTATATACTTTTTTTTTTATTCTTATGTTAATTCCCATACATTACATCATTAGTTTTAGATGAAGTGTTCCATGATTCATTGTTTGTGCATAACACCCAGTGCTCCATGCAGAATGTGCCCTCCTCAATACCCACCACCAGGCTAACCCATCCTCCCACCCCCCTCCCTTCTAGAACCCTGTTTGTTTTTCAGAGTCCATCGTCTCTCATGGTTCGTCTACCCCTCCGATATCCCCCGCTTCATTCTTCCCCTCCTGCTACCTTCTTTTTTTTTTTCTTAACATATATTGCATTATTTGTTTCAGAGGTACAGATCTGAGATTCAACAGTCTTGCACAATTCACAGCGCTTACCAGAGCACATACCCTCCCCAGTGTCTATCACCCAGTCACTCCATCCCTCCCACCCCACCCCCCACTCCAGCAACCCTCAGTTTGTTTCCTGAGATTAAGAATTCCTCATATCAGTGAGATCATATGATACATGTCTTTCTCTGTTTGACTTATTTCGCTCAACATAATACCCTCCAGTTCCATCCACGTCGTTGCAAATGGCAAGATCTCATTCCTTTTGATGGCTGCATAATATTCCATTGTGTATATATATACCACATCTTCTTTATCCATTCATCTGTCGATGGACATCTTGGCTCTTTCCACAGTTTGGCTATTGTGGACATTGCTGCTATAAACATCGGGGTGCACGTACCCCTTCGGATCCCTACTTTTGTATCTTTGGGGTAAATACCCAGTAGTGCAAAAGCTGGATCATATGGTAGCTCTATTTTCAACTTTTTGAGGAACCTCCATACAGTTTTCCAGAGTGGCTGCACCAGCTTGCATTCCCACCAACAGTGTAGGAGGGTTCCCCTTTCTCTGCATCCCCGCCAACATCTGTCATTTCCTGACTTGTTAATTTTAGCCATTCTGACTGGTGTGAGGTGGTAATCTCATTGAGGTTTTGATTTGGATTTCCCTGATGCCGAGCGATATTGAGCACTTTTTCATGTGTCTGTTGGCCATTTGGATGTCTTCTTTGCAAAAATGTCTGTTCATGTCTTCTGCCCATTTCTTGATTGGATTCTTTGTTCTTTGGGTATTGAGTTTGATGAGTTCTTTATAGATTTTGGATACTAGCCCTTTATCTGATATGTCATTTACAAATATCTTCTCCCGTTCTGTCGGTTGTCTTTTGGTTTTGTTGACTGTTTCCTTTGCTTTGCAAAAGCTTTTTATCTTGATAAAGTCCCAATAGTTCATTTTTGCCCTTGCTTCCCTTGCCTTTGGCGATGTTTCTAGGAAGAAGTTGCTGTGGCTGAGGTCAAAGAGGTTGCTGCCTGTGTTCTCCTTTAGGATTTTGATGGACTCCTGTCTCACATTGAGGTCTTTCAACCATTTGGAGTCTATTTTTGTGTGTGGTGTAAGGAAATGGTCCAGTTTCATTCTTCTGCATGTGGCTATCCAATTTTCCCAACACCATTTGTTGAAGAGACTGTCTTTGTTCCATTAATCATAATTGAATTGTACCCTCTCCATTCTCAGTCACAATTTAAGGCTTTTTATATAATTCTTTTTCAGGTACATATTTCCTGGCCTTCTAGTCTTCTAACAGATCAAGTATGCCGGGCACTGATGTCAGCATTACGATGCTCATTGGACTGGAAACAGGCTCAGAAAGGTGAAGTGAATTTCCCAAGGTATACGTGGCTCAGACCGCATAGGATTACGTTTTCTGATATCAAATCCAGGCTCTTTCCACTAAATCACTTGGTCTATACTAACTTCATATCTAAAACCCCCACTTTCAGTTTGAATGTCCTCAGGTGAAAATATTCTCTATTCTCAATTGACTTTTGAAATAGATGCTTTTTATATCACTTACTGGTTTATTTTAAAACTACCCAAGGTGGGGGCGCCTGGGTGGCTCAGTGTGTTAAGCATCCGACTCTTGATTTTGGCTCAGGTTGTGATCTCAGGGCCGTGAAGGTCGTGAGATGGAGCTCTGTGTCGGGCTCTGCACTGGGCGTGGAGCCTGCTTAAGATTCTCTCTCTCCCTCTTCCTCTGCCACTTCCCCCTGCCTCCCCCTCTTGAGAAAACAAAACAAAATAAAATAAACTATCCAAGGTGTCCCATACACCTACCAAGTGACAGCACTATTCTCTGAAATTAAACAAATGATTATTGATATTTCCAACATGAATGATTGATACTGTTTGTTCTTTTGAGTCATGAAAGGAACCGAGAGTAGTTTAAACATGTTTAATATTAATATTAATATTTTTCTTAAATGTGGCTTTTGAGAACTGTAAAGAACTGTCAACATCACTGAGGAGTTAAGAAATGGATGTTCAGTGGAGCGCCTGGGTGGCTAAGTCGTTAAGTCTGCCTTTGGCTCAGGTCATGATCCCGGGGTCCTGGGATCAAGCCCCGCATGGGGCTCCCTGCACAGCGGGAGGCCTGCTTCTCCCTCTCCCACTACCCCTGCTTGTGTTCCCTCTCTCGCTGTGATTCTGTCTGTCAAATGTTTAAATAAAAAATCTTTAAAAAAAATCTTAAAAAAAGAAAAGAAATGGATGTCCATTGAGGTGTGATTTAATTTAGTAATTCCTTATGACAGGTGCTTGGATAGTACTTAATCCTTGTCTTTTTACCAAATTCTGGCTTCTTCCAGAAAAGTGCAGTTAAGGAAGAATTGCCTTAAGAAGATTCTGAGGACAGGTTCATGGCCCAGGAATCTGATTGCTCAATGTCCATGTCCTGTTATGGTGTGTTATTCCAAGAAATAGCCCAACTTCTGTCTTCATGCACCCCACTCACTCACAATGCTGCTAAAAGTAGTTGAGATTAGGTCAGGTTTGCATTAGTCTGGAAGCCAAGCCTTATGGGACTTTATGCTAATGTATTTAGGAGGATAAGGAGTTGCTTTGGCAATATTCTGTAGTAGTAATTCTAATCCCGTATTAGCATCACCTGGGGGGAGTACCTAAAACACAGCAATGCTTAGGCTCACTCTCAGAAATTCTGATTTAATTATTTCTAAAATGAGTCTCGGCATCCCATATGTTGTTAAAGATACCAGATGGTTCCAGTGTGCAGCCATAGTTAGAACCAATGGTCCATAATATTAGAACAATCTAGGGAGCTTTCAGAGCTTCTGGTGGCCTATGCCAATCAAAGCATATGACTGGGGTGTTTAAAGCCCTGTGATTCCAATATACAGAAAGTTTGGGAACCAACATCTGTAGAAGTGTTACTAAATGGGCACTTGAACCAAATGAAGCATTAGATTTAGATAATATGTTAATTTACCATGTTTGTACTGGTTTAATAATTATATACAATATTGTGAAGATTGCTTTTCTTTTTTTTTTTTTTTTAAGATTTTATTTATTTGCGAGAGAGACAGAGAGCATGAGAGGGAGGAGGGTCAGAGGGAGAAGCAGACTCCCTGCTGAGCAGGGAGCCCGATGTGGGACTCGATCCCGGGACTCCAGGATCATGACCTGAGCCGAAGGCAGTCGCTTAACCAACTGAGCCACCCAGGTGCCCTGAAGATTGCTTTTCATTTACACCAGTTCACTAATATATTTATTTCTAAGTACTATTGTTGGATATGCAGTTTGGGGAAGTAATACTTGATTTTAGTATTAGGTGAACTAGTGAAGTTGTTTCAGTAGTTAATGTTTCACTTCAAATTTCTGCTGCCCAAGTATTATAAATAATAAACTCCAATGAAACATTTAACAGCTAGGCAACTCAGGACTTTTTCTTCTGCCAGTGAGATCAACTGTATTAAGCAAAGAAAATATTGGTTGTTTTGCATTGATATTGTCTTTTAGATGATCTTTTGGAGGACAGGAATAACTGCTAGTTTGCTGATGTTAAACCTAAGTATGTAACCCAATGCCATTTTTCTAAACTAGCTCCAAAGAATACAGATTGCTTTTTCTGCATTCTGGCTTTTATGATTTTTATAAATAATTCCATTTTGGGGTGGCCATTTTTGCTCTTCGTGGCCAAATGGAAAACACTGGTGTTTTTAAAAATGCTAAAAAGGAAAAAAAGAAATGCTAAAGCAGCAAAATATAAAAACCCAACTACAGTCTAACAGAAAAACAGCGTTTCTTAGAAGCACTTCTCATCTATGCAAGAAAGAAGAAAGAAGAAAGAAGAAACCTTGGAATAATCATATGCCAACCCTTTCATTTTCCTATGAAACTGAGGTTAGCCTAGGTGGTGATTGCCAGTTCCTGCTGCTAATTACTGGTAGAGACGGGAAGACTGGGTCCTAGCTACATGTTCTTTTTCCCACTTCTCCATGCTGCATCATTGACCAAAAAAGTCTAACTAACTTCTCCTTTTGAGGTTCTCATGTTTTACATGAACTGTGGTAATTTATTTAAAAATGTAAATCTTCATTCTTTCCATTAACAAAATATCAATGCGTAAGGAGAAGTAAGCTTTATTTTTGGAAGGAAATCAAATGCCTACTCAAAATGTAAATTGATGGCACCCTTCATTTAGCATTGTTAAACTCGAGAGTAAATGCTACATATAATTTTCCACTGACATGTGGGCAAAGTATGCTCATCACTACATATTTAACAATTGCCACCTAAACAAGCTCCTGTCCTTGAGGTGAAATCCTCAATAAACTTTTACCTTCCTTGAGTCATTTACCCTCATTATACCTGGGATTTTTAAGGCATTCAAAAGTTTCAACAAGGGGCGCCTGGGTGGCTCAGTTGGTTAAGTGACTGCCTTCAGCTCAGGTCATGATCCTGGAGTCCCGGGATCGAGTCCCGCATCAGGCTCCCTGCTCAGCAGGGGGTCTGCTTCTCCGTCTGACCCTCTTCCCTCTCGTGCTCTCTGTCTCTCATTCTCTCTCTCAAATAAATAAATAAAATCTTTAAAAAAAAAAAAGTTTCAACAAATTTTCACATTTTTATTGCATGAATCAATTTTCTACGTTTCCTGCTACTTGCAAAAAGGATAATGCTAGGGCACCTGGGTGGCTCAGTCGGTTAAGCTCTGCCTTCAGCTCAGGTCTTGATCCCAGGGTCTTGGGATCGAGTTCCACATCAGGCTCCCTGCTCAGTGGGGAGCCTGCTTCTCCCTCTCTTTCTGCCTCTGCCCCTCCTCCCCATTTGTGCTCTCTCTCTCTCTCAAATAAATAAATAAATAAAAATATCTGGGTGGCTCAGTCGTTAAGCGTCTGCCTTCGGCTCAAAGGTCATGATCCCAGGGTCCTGGGATCGAGCCCCGCATCGGGCTCCCTGCTCAGCAGGGAGCCTGCTTCTCCCTCTCCCACTCCCCCTGCTTGTGTTCCCTCTCTCGCTGTGTCTCTCTCTGTCAAATAAATAAATAAAATCTTTAAAAAAAAAAAAGTTAAAAAAAAGGATAATGCTAGATGGCAGTGTTTCTATTCATAGTGGGCACATTACTATTACAGTGTGAAGATCAGCCACACGCATGCACATATATACATATACATATACGTGTGTGTGTGTGTATAATCTCACTTTATGATCAGTCATTAAGCATGTGACAACAAATAGCAACAATTCTGGAGCAGACCTAGAACACAGAATACAATATTCTTGGATTGTACTATAGTGAAAAAGCCACTTAAAGTGAATCTACCTGAATTAAACAAATTAATGTTGTTTGGGGAGAAATGAATGGGTCAATCCTAGAAATGGAGAGTGCTGGGTTCTAGGACTAAATCTTTCACATACTAGTGTGTGGCCCCAGGAGAATTTTTTTCTCCTCCTATAAATTTGGAAAATTCAGCAATAGCATACATGATAACTAGGGCAAACCACTTTACCTCCTTGAGTCTCAGTGTCCTTAGCTATAAGTTGAAGCAATTGCCCTTGATCAGTGGCTCTCAGTCCTGGTTATACATCAACATCACCCGGGAAACATTAAAAAATAATGATGCCCTGCCTTTACCCTCAGACAAATTGAAACAGAATTCCTGGGGGATGTGGCTTAGGCTAGTGTACTCAGAATGTGGTCTATGGACCACCAGCATCAGCATTACTTGGCATATTAGTCAGCTTGGGCTGCCACAACAAAATACCATACACTGAGTGTCTTACACAACAGAAATTTATTTCTCACAATAGTGGAGGCTAGAAAGTCCAAGATCAAGGTGCTGGCAAATTCTGTTTCTGGGGGAGCTCTCTTCCTGTTTTCTCACTGTGTCCTCACATGGCCTTTCCTTGCGCACGCATGTGTAGAAAGAGAAGGATCTTTCTCTCTTCTTATAAGGCCTCCTGTCCTACAGGATTATAACCCCACCTTTATGACCTCAAGTAACTTTACCTCCTGAAAGCCCTATCTTTAACATATGAATGGGGGTGGGGTTTGGTTCAGTCCTTATAGCTTGGGATTTTGAAACCCTTCAGACCCCAAACCGGATGTATTGAATTAGATCCTCTGGAAGTAAGGACCAAGAGTCCATGTTGTAACAAATTCTATAGGTGGTTCCTATGTACAAATTTGAGGATCACTGGCCTAGGCCACTTATTGTTACACTAGGCTGCCCACTGAATCACCTGGGGAAGCAGGCGGGAAGCCTGCTTCTCCCTCTCCCACTCTCCCTGCTTGTGTTCCCTCTCTCGCTATGTTTCTCTCTGTCAAATAAATAAAATCTTTAAAAAAACAAAAACAAAAAAACTAACAATCTCCTTAATAGTCCTGGGGTTTAATAGAGTTATTAAGAATAGTATCTGAGCAGTTGGCTTAATTAGAATTCTGTTCTAATGAGGCCAAGGTGGCAACCTTTGATGCCTGGGGTCCAATTTTAGAGATTTCCATTTGTTACAGGATGCTTATGCTAAGCAAGTTTTAAAGTGCTGCAGGTAAATCCAATCTGAGAAGCACTGGTGTAGAAGATCACTAAAGGGTCTTTCAGTCCTAAAACAGTTTGGATTTTAATATAGTGTACATAATCTAGATAATGTACATCAAAAGGAAAGTGATAGGATAGCTCTATTTTATAGTTTTAGATACAAACACATTTGTTAATCCCTTTCATTAATCGGGTGATGTAGTGCATTAAGTAGGGATTTTTTTTTTTTTTTTTTAGAATTGCTATTTTGAGGGCGCCTGGGTGGCTCAGTTGGTTAAGCGACTGCCTTCGGCTCAGGTCATGATCCTGGAGTCCAGGGATCGAGTCCTGCATTGGGCTACCTGCTCAGCAAGGAGTCTGCTTCTCCCTCTCCCGCTCCCCCCTCTTGTGCTCTCTCTCTCTCTCTCAAATAAATAAATAAAATCTTAAAAAAAAAAAAAAGAATTGCTATTTTGAGAATACATTTGCTAGATACATGGTTCTCTTTTCTTCATAAAAATTAAAGATTTATTTGATGGTCAGTGTCTTTCCACTGTATAAGACTAAATGAGGATTTGAATAGTAGCCAGATGCTTATGAGATATTTTAAAAGAATCTCACAGGGGTGCCTGGGTGGCTCAGTCAGTTGAGCGTCTGACTTTGACTCAGGTCATGATCTCAGGGTCTGGGGATCGAGCCCCACGTAAAGGCTCTGCACTCAGTGTGGAGTCTGCTTGTCTCTTTCCCTCTGCCCCTTGCCCTGCTTGTGCTCTGTCTCTGTCTCAAATAAATAAATAAAATCTTAAAAAAAAAAAAAGAGTCTTATAAATTTAGAGTCCAGGGGTAATTCTAAAAGACAAACATGATATGATTACTTTGTAAATCTCAAAAATGTCATTCAACCATATAAATAAAAGAAGTATTTCTAGTATATCTTAGTATTAAAACTTATGTTCCACATCAGGCTCTGATGTGGAACATAAGTTTTAATACTAAGAAAGTTTATATATAAACTCAGACTGGAGTTACATAATTTCAAAATCTCTTTCAATACCAGGAATATAAATCACTCTAGGATAAAAACTGTAGATGCCACTTCACCCAAATATATAATAGTTGTATATAAATGAAATTTTAAAACATCTCAAATTACCAGAGGTCTGACCAGTGAATTTAATTGTAATACTGTCAGCACAAAAGTTAGCACATGAGAGTAGAAAACACAACCCCTTGATATTTTCTCTTTTCTCTCCCAGGCACATGAAACAGTTAAAAACTCAACAATTAAAAAACCTCGAACTCATCAGAGAGGAACAAATAACTAACGAATCAAAACTAACAATCTGGGGCACCTAGGTGGCTCAGTCATTAAGCATTTGCCTTCGGCTCAGGTCATGATCCCAGGGTCCTAGGATCGAGCCCCGCATCGGGCTCCCTGCTCGGCGGGAAGCCTGCTTCTCCCTCTCCCACTCTCCCTGCTTGTGTTCCCTCTCTCGCTATATCTCTCTCTGTCAAATAAATAAAATCTTTAAAAAACCAAAAACAAAAAAACTAACAATCTCCTTAATAGTCCTGGGGTTTAATAGAGTTTTTAAGAATAGTATCTGAGCAGTTGGCTTAATTAGAATTCTGTTCTAATGAGGCCAAGGTGGCAACATTTTCAAACATACGAACATGCTAAATATCCATACTAGTGGTCACAAAGCAATGGGAGACTTAACATCAAATTGGTACATCTACTCAAAAATCCATACTCTGGGACACCTGGGTGGCTCAGTCAGTTAAGCGTCTGCCTTCGGCTCAGGTCATGATCCTGGGATCCTGGGATCGAATCCCACATGGAGCTCCCTGCTCAGCGGGGAGCCTGCTTCTTCCCCTGCCTGCTTTGCCCACTGCTCCCCCTGCTTGTGCTCTCTCTCTGACAAAAAAATAAAATCATTTTTTAAAAAAAGATGTGACTTTCTTTCCATATGCAGATATAGGATAATATTCCTTCTCTGTAAGCAAGTTTATAAGTAAAACATAACTTGGTGGGGAATTGTTTGAAAATGATGTTGCCATATGAATTTTGCTTCTGTTGGATGCCACTAAGAATGACCATGGCCTAGCAACTTAACCTAAGAGATCTTGCTTCACAAGTCAACGATACCATTTTATGAGGAAAGCAAGCTATGTCAATACTTAGAACCACAGATGAACTGAGATTAACAAATGCTTGAAGGGAAAAGGAAATATTATAGAATTCTGATTTGTAATAATACTGTAAAACTCCCAGCTGTTTCCACTTAACCACAACACCTGTTATATATACTGTATTGAAATGAAAGATCTGTATTACAGTTTCTATTTTGAGAGTGAAAGAATAGCATTGAATTTCGCATGTCCCTGATCAATCAGATGTCATTCTCTGAAAGCTAAGAAGCTTCTGAATTCTTCTAATGTGAAAACACTATTTAGTACATATAGGAAACAAGACATATCACTATAGTAGCTGAGCTAAAATTATAAATAGGAAGAAAGATATATTTAATTTAAATTTGATCATGATGATTGACAATGACTACTGAAATCCATAAACAATGATAACAATGGTTATTTTTTAATTACATTTTACCATTAAGAAGCTGGACAAAATACACTGTTCACTTTCAGTCAGGAAATTGCTGAAATACCATTCTAAACATAAAATTTTGTTTTTGTTGCAAGAAGCATTGTCAGAACTAGAACTATCTGTATTTTCTTGGTTCAGAAATATATAAGCAAGTCTTATTTGCCAGCTTTACCAGAAACTGAAGCAGAATATGTCCATGTCCTTCTTTCCCCAATAAGCAGAATAGGTGTAATGAAGGATAAATCAGAAAATGTAAATTATTTTTGGCCTCAATCTTTGCAGGTGACTTTTGTTGCTTTGACATTGAAATGGCAAATGGTGGCTCAATTATTCTGGATCAGCAATTTAAAAAGTGCCACATTCTATATCCTGGGTGACTGAAGTGTCAGAATTGTATAGGGAAGCAATATTTCTCACGATACCTTCTCCTTCAGAATTGTGTTCTGCTTTTATATATCACTGTAAAGTTTTCATTTTAAATTTCAGTTACTGGTTTGGTAGTCCTACGGCTCAGAAGTATAAACAAGTCTCATTGGCTACGGACCTCCAAGTACATGCTTGAGGCATAACACATGAAAGACATGTGTCTGAACAGGTGCCCAAACTTTTCTACAACCTCCTTCATGTAATGCACCCTTGATAGTCTGGTCCCATCAAGGCAAGCCCTTTGAGGAGCTGACATTCCACCCGCCTCTTCTGCTGAATGGCATCAGTGAGGAGGAACGTCAGCTAGGTCTGGCCCAGAGAGCTTGGAACCATCCAAGCAAAGGCCTCTGATAATTTATTAAGATGTCCATAAGACTTAGTATCATCCCCCTACCCATTTTTTTATGTCTCTACCCACAGTTTTAAAAGGCAAAAAAACAATATGGGAGTTGTGGGAAAAAGAAGTTGTGAAAGAAGGATATCATCACATCTGCAAACTTAGAGGAAGTGTTCCCTATTCAGTATACCAAGAAATCGTAAGAATTGTGGGGTGCCTGGGTGGCTCAGTCATTGAGCGTCTGTCTTCGGTTTGGGTCATGATCCCAGGCTCTTGGGATCAAGCCCCGCTTCGGGCTCCCTGCTCCGGGGGAAGCCTGCTTCTCCCTCTCCCACTGCCCCTTGCTTGTGTTCCTGCTCTCGCTGTCTCTCTCTGTCAAATAAATAAATAAAATCTTAAAAAAAAAAAAAGAAATCGTAAGAATTGTTACAAAGTCTAATGATCTGTTTCTGACAGTTCCCCTAAAGCAGATTTTCTTCAAACTTTTTTAAAGCTAAAAACTAACATGGGTATATAGTTGACAGACAACAGATAATTGATAGATGAGAAAGATACAGAAATAGATACATTTAAGACAGTTTCAGAAACCGATATTTACATTTTCCATTTTAGTCTATTTCATTTAAAAAGACAGATTAAATCTAAGGAATCCAGAAGGATATACATCAAAATGCAAAGGCATTGGCCTGATATTTCTCTGCGTCTTCACTGACTTTGACACACATAAATGGATTTTCATACATTTTAGACACGTACATACATGGATCTTAACAGACTTGGAATCATCCAGGGAAGTAGGTTCCTGGAATGCACCATTTAGAATAGGAAATATTCCTATGGAGGTAGGGAGAGGATTCTAGAAATATTTTGGATGCTACCGATAACATTATTTTCTTAAAATTCTCACATAGTTTGGGGCACCTGGGTGGCTCAGTCTGTTAAGTGTCCAACTCTTGATTTCCGCTCAGGTCATGATCACAGGGTCCTGAGATTGAGCCTTGCATTGGCTCAAGCTCAGCGTTGAGTCTGCTTGGGATTCTCTCTCTCTTCCTCTTCCACTGCCCCTCCCCCTGCTCATGCACTTTCTAAATAAGTAAGTAAATGAATGAATGAATGAATGAATGAATGAATGAATAAATAAATAAATAAAATCTATAAAAAATCTCAAATGGTTTATTAAAGGATGAGAGAGAAGGAAAAATATTTTTTGGTTTTTAAAAAAGTCTGATGGGGTGCCTGGGTGGCTCAGTCGTTAAGCATCTGCCTTTGGCTCAGGTCATGATCCCAGGGTCCTGGGATGGAGCCCCGCATCAGGCTCCCTGCTCGGCAGGAAGCCTGCTTCTCCCTCTCCCACTCCCCCTGCTTGTGTTCCCTCTCTCGCTATCTCTCTCTCTGTCAAATAAATAAATAAAATCTTAAAAACAGCAAAAAAAAGTCTGATATAAGCAAGTCTCTGCTGATGCCATGTAAAAAAACCAAACTTGTTCTTATGGTTAAAGGGCAGGAGCCAGGGAGTGGCTCGCTACCCATCAGCACTTGATCCTTCTGAAGAGTGAGCTAGTACTCTGAAAAGGGAAGAGAAAGAACACTGTTTGGTAGATGACAGAGAAAACCAGAATTTTTTTCTGGCATTATTCTGGGGAGGGGCATTATTAAGGAATTTCTAAGGCTCACACTTCTTAATTAGCTAAACAGTTTTTGTTTGTTAGTTTTTTGAGCCATGCTTTGGAAAACTACCAAGACTTCACTAAAACCACAGCTCTGTGCGGAGTCAAAGCTAGTAATTAGTGTGAGATGGTGAAAAAGGGAGACAGCAGCTTAAGGCCCAAAGATGGCTCTTTAGTAATGAATTTTGGAAGCACCAGCTATGCAGACAGGAGCCCATGAGCAGAAACTGCAGGAGGGGCTGTAGGTGAGGAAACTTTCTATGCCCCAGACTTGTAGGAACCCTGAAACACTCAGTACAGCTACTGCAGCCAAATGCAGGCAGCATGCGTGAGAGAGGCTAGCACTGGATGGGGATCCAAGTATATGCGATTCAGGGGTATCTTGGCTCTGCCATCAATTCCTGTGAAAATAAGTTATTCCACCCACCTGGGTGCCAGTATCCTCATATATGAAAGGAAAGGGTTGTATCATCTGCAAGATTCCTTGCATTTTAGAACTTTATGACTCAAAATTCTTGACCCATGGAACAAATGCCTTCCAGGTCAGAACTGTCCAGCTGAAATATAATGCAAGTTGCGTATGTAATTTTAAATGTTTAGTAGCTACATTAAAATATATAAACGGGGGGGCACCTGGCTGGCTCAGTCAGTAGAGCATGTGACTCTTGATCTTAGGGTTCTAAGTTTGAGCCCCACATTGGGTAGAGATTACTTAAAATAAAATCTTAAAAAAAAAGATCACAACACTTTTGTGACGTCATCATCTATATACAACAAATAAATACGTACAAGGAAACAGGTAAAATAAGGTTTTATAGGGGTGCCTGGGTGGCTCAGTCGTTAAGCGTCTGCCTTCGGCTCAGGTCATGGTCCCAGGGTCCTGGGATTGAGCCCCGCATCAGACTCCCTGCTCCGCGGGGGGCCTGCTTCTCCTTCTGCCACTCCCCCTGCTTGTGTTCCCACTCTCACTGTCTCTCTCTCTGTCAAATGAATAAAATCTTTAAAAAAAAATAAGGTTTTATAAAATTTCTGCATGACCCAATATGTTCAAAATACTGTGTGTCAAGGTGTCTTTGAAATCTCAAGTAGCTACTCACACTTCAAGCGCTTGATGGCCATACACAGCTAGTGGCTACCATCTACCAAACTGGACAGCACTGCTCTAGTGTAAAGTTCATAAGATAAAAGCAGGAGCTACATTTCTCTTTGGTGCTCTGGGCCATGGTTCCAAAGCCTGGCTATTCACCAAAATTACTGGAGCAACTTAAAAATATATCTATTTCTGAACACTCCCCGTTCCTCGGGCATGGGTCATATCTTAGAAAAATCTCACCAGATAAATCTGATGAGCAGCCAGTTCATACCAATCTGCAGGGAAGTGTTTGAAAATCTTTTTACTGACCGAATTAAGCCTTCATGCTATTGGAGAGGTGAGTGAAATAAGGGAAGCAGTGGTCATGTGGTTAGTCCCCCCACCACACCAGATAGTTATCAAAGGACTATCTGCTGTCTACTCAGTGGGCTGGAAGATTTCAACACTAATCCTGAGAGCATAGGGTGCTTTCAGTTATTGAAGACTAACTTTTTCAAGTTGAAAGGTATTAAAGAACAACTAGCTGATGTTGCAAAACAAAAAAGGCCAGATTCTACTCTGCCGGGACACATCCAGCTGGTGACTTGGAGCTGCAGCTGTAACCATGAATCTATTTCTGAGCCTGTTTAACATTTCTGTGTACGCTAGTTGCCCTCAATCTAGGACCGATTCTCACCTTCAGATGTCCTTAGTTGAGTGGTAACAGAGCAGTTGGAAAAACTTTATTTATTTATTTATTTATTTATTTATTTAATATTTTACTTATTTATTTGACAGAGAGAGAAATAGCGAGAGCAGGAACACAAGCAGGGGGAGTGGGAGAGGGAGAAGCAGGCTTCCCGCTGAGCAGGGAGCCCGATGCTGGGCTTGATCCCAGGATCCTGGGATCATGGCCTGAGCCGAAGGCAGACGCCCAACGACTGAGCCACCCAGGCGCCCCTGAAAAAACTTTTAAAGGGAAGAGTCCCATAATACTTTCATTTTACTGACATGAAAAGAATGGGTAAATGTATTAGAAGTCTCTAGACTTCCATAATCATTTAAGCATGGACAAAAGAGGCTACTAGGGAATTTTCAAAAAACAGATACGTTGAAATTAGGTTGATTAAGCTCTAGCCAGTGTTATCCCAAAGGGAAAAGAAAGGAGTCTTAAATGTAGATGAGGATATTTGTGGCTTAACTGGAGTAGAAGGCTGAAAAGTATCAGCCACAAAACAACAGATGAGCCCAAAATGGTGACATGGAGAATGCAGCCTCCTTCCCCCTGCAACAAAGATCAACAGCTATTCACAAACAAAATGAGCTCCAGCAGAGTTCTGGCATCCACTTAAGAAACTTTAGCAACACAATGGAACAAAACACCTGAAATCTCACCAGAAGGGAGTGAAGACAGCTTCATTTTCCTGTATCATCCCATCCCCTGCCGGTACTGTTCTAGCCAAGAGGGAACTTCACAGGTAGAAAGAGTTCCCTTTGACAGGAAAAGAATAGTGGGATGAGCAATCAGCTTACCCAGCATTTTGGGACACTATACAAAAGTCCTGCTTTGGTTTCACCCTACCCAGACCAGCACAGCAGAGACAGAGGCAGCTGGGAATGCAGGTGCTACCAACAGCAGCCACGCAGCCGGGGCGATCACAGCTCATAGGGGCCTGATCCCCAGACTAATTCAGAACCCCTGCAGATTTCACCAACTTTCACCCCACAGGTATTCTCATTTGGTGATGCCAGCCACCTGAGTCCCTCTGCCCACCCCCACCCACCGCCCACCGCTTTACCCCCATCAGAGACTGGAACTTCACCAGCAACCAGCCCAGGCCTCTGCAGCTGCAAGAGTGCAAGACACCAGCACAAACCCCCACAGTTGACCCCCACTGCTGTGTGCATATTCAAAGTTAGCCATTCTGTGCACTTGTACCCAATGGCCTGAACAACTGTCCCTGACCTCAACTGCAGTGTGCATACCCAGGGAGAGACTGTGGAGCCACAGGAGGATAAACTGACAGCCAGGGTCTCCCTATCTGCTTGTGGGCCCAGATCAGGCCCTGTCCTTTGTCCTAGCCTGCACCACTGTGTTTACCTGCCACTAGTCCCTACAGCTATACACCTGTATGCCCCTGCATGCACAAGCCTACAGGGCAATTGTGCAGCCATGGAAGAACATGCCAATAGCCAGGGCCCCTGCAGATGCCCCAGCCAATGTTGCCTGTCCCTCCTCCGCCCCCCCCCCCACTAAGTATAGTGCAACCAGTTCCTGCCATTACACAGGCACCTGCAGCTGGCCCCAGTAGCACAGTACGTGCATATCACCAGCTCCAGCTGCCACTGTTGCCTGCCCTGCTCCATAGCCATTGGATCTGGAGGCCACTGAGAACCCCAACAGCCCTTGCAGCCACTATGGACCCCCACTGTGCTCACCAGGTACCACACAGTTGTCAATGCTATTCACCCCAGTAGCCTGAGCCAAAAAGATATCATGTCCTTCCCATCCCCAGCCTGGTGCTGCCACATGCCTTCACAGTTGGTGCCCAGTACCCCAGACCTGGGGTCATAGTATGCTCTAGTGTGCCCCACCCATAGGTGAAAGTCTTCATTAATGAAGTCAGTCCATAAAATCTGGAAGAGGTGACTTTTTTCAAATGCACAGACACCTACACAAGGCTACGGAGATCACAAAGAATCAGGGAAACATGACTCTACCAAAGGAATACAGTAAAACCCTTAGTGGGGCGCCTGGGTGGCTCAGTCGTTAAGTGGTCTGCCTTCGGCTCAGGTCATGATCCCAGGGTCCTGGGATCAAGTCCCACATCGCATCAGGTTTCCTGCTCAGCGGGAAGCCTGCTACTCCCTCTCCCACTCCCCCTGCTTATGTTCCCTCTACACTGTCTGTCTCTCTCTCTGTGAAAAAATAAATAAAATATTTAAAAAAACCAAAAAACCTTAGTAACTGGCCCCAAAGAATTTCCCAACAAAGAATTTAAAATAATTGTCCTAAGGATGCTCAGAGAGCTACAAGAGAACACCAACAGAAAATTTAACAGTATCAGGAAACAATACAAGAATAAAATGAGAAGTTCAAAAAAGATATAGAAAACATTAAAAAAAAAAACAACCCAAATTTTGGAGGTGAAGAATGCGTGACTGAGCTGAAGAACTGAATAGAGAGCTTCAACAGCAGAGTTAATCCAGAAGAGAGAATCAATGATCTAGAAAACAGATCAATCAAATGATTTAATCAGAGAATAAAGAAAGAAAGAAAGGAATGAAGAAATCCTACGGGCCTTATAGAGCACCATTCTAAGAAATAATGTTTGCATCACTGGAGTCCCACAAGAAGAAAGGAAGCAAGGGGTAGAAAGCTTATTTAAAGGAATAGTGGCTGAGAACATCCCAAACCTGGAAAGAGATTTGCATATCCAAGCTCATGAAGCTAATAGGTCACCCCCAAAATTTAAATCCAAAACAGTCTTCTCCAAGGCACATTATAATAAAACTGTCCAGGGGTGCCTGGGTGGCTCTCAGTTAAAGGTCTGACTTTTGTCTCAGCTCAGCTCTTGATCTCAGGGTCGTGAGTTCAAGCCCTGTGTTGGGCTTCACACTGGGCATGGAGACTACTTTAAAAAAAGAAAATAAATAAAATAAATAAATAAAACATAACAAAATTTTAAAAGACATACAAAATCTGGATGGATTAAGAAAAAAAAAGACTCACATTATTTGCTGCCTACAACAAACTCAGCTGCTTTAAGAATACATGTAGGTTCAAAGGGAAGGGACAGAGATATTTCATGCAAATGGAAACCAAAACAAAGCAGGGGTAGCTCAGCTATACTTATGCAAGACAAAAAAGACTTTAAGCCAAAAATAGCAACAAGAGACAAGATCATTATATACTGATAAAGGGGTTAATTCATCAAGTAGATATAACAATCATAAATATATATGCACCCAACATTGAAGCACTTAAATGTATTAAGGAAATACTAACAGATCTGAAGGGAGAAGTAGACAATAACACAGTAACAGTAGGGGACTTTAATACCCCACTTTCAACAATAGATAAATTAAAGATGGAAAATCAACAAGGAAACATTAGACTAGAACCATAATTCTGACCAAATGGACCTAATAACATATACAGAACATTCCATCCAATCAGAACACACTAGAGCATATACAGAACATTCCATCCAATCAGAACACACATTCTTCTGAAATGCACACAGGAGCTTCTCCAGGATAGATTATATGATAGGTCACAAGAGTCTTAGTGAATTTCAGAAACCTGAAATCATGCCAAGTATCTTTTCCAACCATAATGGTTTTGAAATGAATAACAGGAGAAGAGCTGGAAAATTCACAAATTTGTGGAAATTAAATAACTCACTCCTGAACAACCAATGGGTCAAAGAAGAAATCAAAAGAGAAAAAAAAAATCTTGAAACAAACAAACATGGAAATACAATATATCAAAACCTATAGGGATACTGCAAAAGTAGTTTTAACCTACATTAAGAAAAAAGATCTTAAATAAACAAGCGAATTTTATATCTCAAAGACTAGGAAAACAAACTAAGCCCAAAATTAGTAAGAGGAAGGAAATAGCAAAGAGCAGAAATAAATGAAATAGAGATCAGAAAAACAATAGAAAAGATCAATGACACTGAATTGTTTTCTGAAAAGATAAAATTGACAAACTAAGAACTAAATTAAGAAATCAGTCCAACAAACTAGATTAACTAGGAAGAGGGAGGGAGGGGGAAAAGGAAAGAGAGAGAGAGAGAGAGATCAAGCTCAAATGAATAAAATCAGAAATGAAATAGGAAATATTACTACTGATACAACAGAAATAGAGAGGATCATAAGGCAACTATGAACAATTACAGGCTAACAAATTAGATAACCTAGGAGAAATTGATAAATTCCTAGAAACTTACAACTTACCAAGACTGAATCATGAAGAAATAGAAAATCTGAATAAACCAATATGAGTAAGGAGTTTAAATCAGCAATCAAAAACCTCTCAACAAAGAAAAACCCAGAGCCAGTTAGTTTCGTTGATGAATGCTACCAAACATTTAAAGAAAAATTAATGCCAGCAAAATATCATTCTTTCCTGGAGTGGAAAGAGTGATTTTCTGGAATCACTGCTTCGCATTCTGACAAAGTTCTAACTGCAGTTCTTGTAAGGCTTTACTGTACAGCAATACCACGAGTTTCTTGGTTCCCTTAATGTACAAACCCCCATCTACCCCTAAAATAACTCACCACTTTTGAGACAGCATGAAAGGAGGAACTCTGTTTCTCGCAACCAACAGAACCTGACGAGAATAAAGGCCAGTCCCTAGAGTGGTTGTTAAGATTTGCATCAGGTTTGTGTGATATAAGACCTAAGCAGCACATAGCACACAACAGGCTTTCAACAGATAAAACTTTATTTATTGGTTGGAAATAAAAATGTTTTCCAACCTTAAACATTTTTTTAAAAGGATTTTGATCATTAAATTCATACAGTTTGGGTCAACATTTATTCAATGAGTTCCCTAATCCTCACCTTACATCTCAAAGACAAATGTGAGGAAGGAGACTCTGCTCCTTTTTTTTTTTTTAAAGATTTCATTTATTTATTTCTCAGAGAGAGAGAGAGAGAGCACAGTACGGGGGGGCGGCAGGCAGAAGGAGAGGGAGAAGCAGGCTCCTTATAGAGCAGGGAACCTGATGCGGGACTGGATCCCAGGAGCCTGGGATCATGACCTGAGCCGAAAGCAGATGCTTAACCTGACTGAGCCACCCAGGCATCCCAAGGAGACTCTGTTCCTGTGTAGCCTGCACTAACTATTACCTTCATTCTCTTTAAGAGGACTATATATCAGGAAATATTACCTCCAAATATTGCTGCAGGTTTAGGTGTATATTTGAAAGTTCTCTTAAGTCTAGAAAATGATGCTACATCACTCTTTAAAAGCAGATAACCATTATGATTATGATTCAGCATCTGAAGGCTGCTTACATCTACTTTAAAACCTTTTTTTTTTTTTTTTTTAAAGATTTTATTTATTTATTTGACAGAGACATAGTGAGAGAGGGAACACAAGCAGGGGGAGTGGGAGAGGGAGAAGCAGACTCCCCGCCGAGCAGGGAGCCCGATGCGGGACTCGATCCCGGGACTCCAGGATCATGACCTGAGCCGAAGGCAGTCGCCCAACCGACTGAGCCACCCAGGCGCCCTAAAACCTTTTCTAAGAATTTCTATACATGGCATATGAGTATGTTTAGACTGACTATAAGATTTTTTTTAATTTTATTTTTTTAAAGATTTTTTTTTTTTAATTTTATTTGAAAGAGAGAGAGAGAGACAGCAAGAGAGGGAACACAAGCAGGGGGAGTGGGAGAGGGAGAAGCAGGCTTCCCGCGGAGCAGGGAGCCCAATGTGGGGCTCGATCCCAGGACCCTGGGATCATGACCTGAGCCGAAGGCAGACGCTTAATGACTGAGCCACCCAGGCGCCCGAAGATTTTTTTAAATTTAAAATAATAATTATCAAATCATTTTACATTAGCTTAAAGTTCACAAAAAGCAGGCATCTTTACAGACAAGCTCTCATCAAAGGAGAAAAATTCTAAAATAAGCCATGCCATATTTATCTGAGTCCCTTTATGGCACAATGTCGGGTGTCCTGTGGCTAGAGACAGATCTATATTCAAGTAACAGCAGTACAACTTATTTGCTCTATTACATCAGGCAAATTGCTTAGCCTCCCCAAATGTCATCTTTTCTGGGGATATTAATGCCCATCTATAGAATTAAATAAGAGAATGTAAAGTGTTGGGCAATGCCAGACAGAGTAAATGCTCAAAGGTAGCTATTACTGTTAATGAAACAAAGTCTATTTAAAGACCTTACTGATAAACAGTTATAAGATTTTCTGGAAATTAAGAAGGCCTTCATGAAGAAAGATATTTATTCCCAGTAACTACATAACAGATAACAACATAAACAGATTTATTTGGAATACTACAAAGGAAAATATCCCTAAATTTTCCACCCAATATTACCTGACACTCACACACTCACACACAAATATGCACAGTGCTGCCCCACCACCACCCTTAGTAATCTTTTAATTTCTCCAGAGAAAAAGTAGGACATAAAGTTCCTTCTGTTAAACCACAACTTAGAGGTCATGATCAGTTCATTTGGAAAAACATCCATCAGTGTTTAAACAAACTCAGACTCATACACATAGATGCTTCCACATACACACATACACACAAACACATTTACTCACATGTGTATTTGCACTATAAATTAGTAAATACCTTGATTTTAGTACTTAGCTAACATAAACAAATGAGGAGGTGGGGAAGCCCAAGCACTTATGATGACCACAACACTCATGCCTCTGGCTTCCGCTTAACTGTCCCTGATGCAGTTGTCTGACAAACACATTCCACATTTCCACAAATCGTTCTGAAAAAGAAAGAAAGAGAAGAACAGACAGATAGGGCAGGGGTAGGGGAGAGAAGTAGAAGGAAGAGGTTGGAGGAAGAGGAAGAAAGGCAGGAAATGAAGAAGGAAGGAAGTGGGAAGGAAAAAAGGAAAGAGAAGAGGGAAAAAGGAAGATTCCATGTGTGAGGCATGTACGTGGGTTGGCTTGGCAAACCAGGTCAGTTTTGGGAAGCCAATTTTTTGCCCACCCAAAGCTTGCCCAGACTTGCCCTAAGGCTATGTTGCAAAACAGGTAGTAATTTCTCTGCCAGGCATATTATTGGGATGAGTGGAGTCCCAGACCTGACTAATGTTTCTTCTTGGCCCTCTTACTTCTGTAGCACAACATCTGAGGTTGTGGTGGTTTGACGTGTGCTCCTCAAAGCATCCCAAAGTTCCTGCTTTATATTTCTCAATTCTTTGGTATTTACTAACCCATTCAAGAGCTATGGACCTCTGCTCCACCTAATGCTAAGACTATGGATAACCCTTTTTGTAAAAATATATATTTTAAAGATTTTATTTATTTATTTGTCAGACAGAGAGAGAGAGATTGAGCACAAGCAGGGGGAACAGCAGGCAGAGGGAGAAGCAGACTCCCCGCTGAGCAAGGAACCCGATGTGGGGCTCGATCCCAGGACCCTGGGATCATGACCTTAGCCGAAGGCAGATGCTTAATGACTGAGCCACCCAGGCGTCCCAGATGTTAAGTCTTTTGCTTTTAAGAACAACCATCCCAAACACATCTATCTCCATGCAGAGTCTAGAAATTAAGATCAATGACCCATGCCAATTCAGCACCATATTGAGAGATTCTTCCAGGGCAGGTACTTAATCATTTGAAATAGTGCTGTGTTTGGTGAGCCCTTGTGATTGAGAAAACAAATGGTTCTGACTGGTCATATTAGTTGAACTAATCATTAGACATAGTAACGGGATAAGCTAAGTCTGAAAGGACTGGTTGTCCAAGGAAACTATGTGTAGACAGATAATAGTAGGTTCACTCACTTAACATTCAATAAGGTATCACTATGTATTGATACTGATTCCAAGAATATATAAACACCTAAAATCATAAAATGTTGTAGCTGGACATCTAGTTTAACCCTTTTATTTTACATATTTACAGACAGAATTGAGGTCTGGAGATTTTAACTAACTTTTTCCAGATGATGGGAGAGACTGGAATGAATTTTGGTTATAGTCCAGTGGGAACTAAGTGTAACCACGGAGGTTACACACAATTAGTAAAGGTTTAATGATGGGACTTAAAGTTCTCATAAGCTAAAAAGTAGCACTCTGAGATGAGAGAACTGAGGCCACTAGAAAGATGTATTATAAAACATGAGAGACAACTCTCCAGGTTCTGAGTTGAGATAAACATTCCTCAAGACCTTTGTCTCCATTCATAGCACCAGGGAGCTTTCTGATTACAAACTCAAATTCCTAAATATCCTAAAATTAGAGTTGTAATACACTGGATGATAGAGAATACTATTCTAATCAGCAAAGACTGATCATTTGAATTAAACTGATAAAACCTGAGTTTCTAAAATTATATACTTGAGGGCACTGGATTTATGAAAAACAATCCAAGATGGTCAAATACCTTATTCTTTCTCTCTTTTTATGGAATGTTATTAAAAACTGCAGGATATATATATATATATATAGCTATTTTATGAGGTAAAAATAATGAGTTATTAATAATGACAAATACCACTATAATAGAATGTAGTTGTGATATATTTAGTCATTAAGAATGTAATATTATAATTAGCTACAAAAATAGTTCCTAAGACTTTAGATGTTAATAAGGTTACCAATTTCCTTAAATAAAAACCAAAAATTATAAGATGTGAAATGAAGTTCCTTTTTTTATCTTCTACCATACCCAAACAGAACCTCTGTTTTCTCTCATGGGTACCAGCAAGGGTTATTCTGTGGCTGCCAGGAGATCTGGGTATGGGATAGCCAAACTGAGATCAGATGACTGTGCTGTTAAAATAAGCATTCTAGGTGTGCCTGGGTGGCTCAGTCGTTAAGCGTCTACCTTCAGCTCAGGTCATGATCCCAGGGTCCTGGGATTGAGCCCCGCATCGGGCTCCTTGCTCTGTGGGAAGCCTGCTTCTCCCTCTCCCACTCCCCCTGCTTGTGTTCCCTCTCTCACTGTCAAATAAATAAATAAATAAATAAATAAATAAATAAATAAATAAAATCAATCTTTAAAAAAATAAAATAAAATAAGCATTCTAGATTATGGATTCATGACACTGGGGACTCAGCAAGAGGAAAAACATTCACATCTCTACTGTAGGAAAGTTATTAACGGTGTTGACTATTTCGAGGAAAAGGTGAAAGGTAGACAACTACATTTGTACTTAATCACAATAAATTTTCTACTAAACTCTATGTAAAAACAAACTATAGTATCAATAATATTAGCCAATTTCAGTAGCTTTTAACAAATAAACATTCTTTTCTAAGACTCTAAGTTCTGTGTAAAATAATACAATGCAGAATAGTGACTGGAATGTTTCATCAAACAATGACTTTCAAGACTTTTTTTTTTTTTTTCTGAAAGGAACATGTGCCAGGGAAATTGTTATACAATGAAAATCTATCTTCATCATGTATAATTTCATTAAACCCTCCCCCCAAAATTGCTCTAGCTTTTTTCCTTGCTTGGAAGCCGATTATATGTGTACATGCAGTATACCGGTTTAGTGAAAATACATGTTTGGCACATAACTCCTCTTTGAGAATACCATCAAAGCAGTGAGGACCTGCCTGATATTTAGAGAACCATATACTTTGCTCTTTAAGAAATAGTTTTAAATATCATAATGATCAACTGAATAGAACACAATGCTTCACTGAATTTTTTGCACCCTCAAAGAATAAACAATTGTGTCAGGGGTTTGTCCCTGAGAAAATCTGGATGGAAGCTCAAAATGTAATTTTCAGGGGCGCCTGGGTGGCTCAGTCGTTAAGCGTCTGCCTTCGGCTCAGGTCATGATCCCAGGGTCCTGGGATCGAGCCCCGCATCGGGCTCCCTGCTCAGCCAGGAGCCTGCTTCTCCCTCTTCCACTCCCCCCTGCTTGTTTTCCCTCTCTAGCTGTCTCTCTCTCTGTGTCAAATAAATAAATCTTTAAAAAAAAATGTAATTTTCAGATTGGCTTATCCTGAGTTCTCTGGCATAAACTTTTCTGATATGAAAAGGAGAGATGTAAATTCCTTTCTCTGAAGAATGAGGTTTTTTTTGTTTTTTTTTTAAGGATTTTATTTATTTATTTGAGAGAGAGAGAGAGATAAAGAAAGAGAGCACAAGCAGACGGAAGGGCAGAGGGAGAGGGAGAAGCAGACTCCCCACTGAGCAGGGAGCCCGACTTGGGGCTTGATCCCAGGACCCTGAGACCACAACTCGAGCGAGGGCAGACACCCAACCAACTGAGCCACCCAGATGCCCCTGAAGAATGAGTTCTAATGTAAGTATGCTTCTTTAAATGAAGTTTATTGCCACAGGAGTTAGAGAGTCAAAGATTTCTATTCTGTGAGGAAGTAAGTAGATCCTAGAATAATGTAGAAGGATAGTACATTGACTTTCTATATCATTCCTCCACCGTCCTCTTGAACAGTTTTTATTAAGGCATTTGAAATGGCCTGATCACTTTCAATTTTCTTATTATCCTATTCCTTTATGACATACAAATCACTTTGGAATAGAGAAAAAATAAAGTATAAAATTTGAAAGTAAAGTGTAAAACCTCTTTCTAAAATGCAGTTATAAAGTTAGATAAAATTGACAAAACCAATAATTTCAATACTCTGAAAATTGACCAAAGGTATACAACAATCTGAGAAGTGTTTAGGCTTGAAAAACTGTTGAATTTTGAGTAAGAATAAAGAGACTGTGGCATTCTGGCCTGAAGCTGCTCTCTACCCCCTGTTGCCTCTTCAGTAAGGACAGAGGTTTGGTAGAGGTAGGGTAGGCTATAAAAACTGGCAGCTTCTCTGTCATGGTAAGTGCGAGCTCACTCGGTTTGGAGTGGTGGGAGACAACCACTCCCAACATTTTTAGTGGAAGTAATGAGCTCTTAGGTGGGTGAACGAGAGAGCCAACAGCTCTACTAGTCCGAGGTTGTGGTCATGGTTGAGGCATATTCCTGTCTGTGTATATGTGGAGACGAGAGGGAGCCAAAGCTAGTCACCCATTCCAGGCCAACCCTGGAGCTATGTGCATGCATAGGGGAAATATGAAAAGGCCCACTGGAAAGTAAAAGTTGAAACTGGAGCACACTTAAAAAAAAATAGCCTGAACTTTCAACGAGCTCCCATATTCACAGAGATTCACTGGCAGAGGACAGAGAACTTACTGGCTCAATGTGTTGAGCACAACCTGTCAAATCACTAAGTCATGCAGACACAGGGAAACAAAATAAAAATAACCATGTGTGTGGGGGCGCCTGGGTGGCTCAGTCGTTGAACGTCTGCCTTCGGCTCAGGTCATGATCCCGGGGTCCTGGGATCGAGCCCCGCATCGGGCTCCCTGCTCTGCGGGAGGCCTGCTTCTCCCTCTCCCTCTCCCCCTGCTTGTGTTCCCTCTCTCGCTGTGTCTCTCTCTGTCAAATAAATAAATAAAATCTTAAAAAAAAAACACCGTATGTGTATATGTGTGTGTATGTAGATATACTATATATACATGTATATCTGTATATATTTATTTATATATGTATATTTATTTATATACAGAAATATGTGTATATCTGTATATATACATATATTTATTTATATACAGATATACATGTATATATGTACATAAATAAAACTTTGCTCAGTTTAAGAAATAAAGATATACACATATATGACATATATAATACATATGGATCTATGCACATATGTGGGGACATCAGCACATGCAAATGGCAGGAGAGAAAAATTTTACAAATTTAGTCCAGGCAAGTTACCAAATTATCAAACAAGAATCAACAGCAGCAATAACCTTCAGAAGTAAAAATAAATAAGTAAGTAAATAAATAAATCTAGACTCATTACAATATGTTGTCTACTATGTCTAACCAGTTTTCAACTAAATAATTATGAGGTAGGCAAAGAAACAAGAATGTGTGACCTATATTCAGAACATAAAGCAGTCAATATAAATAGTCTCTGGTTTAAAAAAAACGTCTCTGGTTGTTCCTAAATCCCAAAAGTTGAATTTTGTAGACAAAAAATACAAAGCACTTATTTTAAAAATTGGCTATTTAGTTCAAAGAACTAAAGTAAACCATGTTGTTTTCTTTTTTTAAAGATTTTATTTATTTATTTGTTAGAGAGAAAGAAAGAGATTGAGCACAAGCAGGGGGAGAGGCAGACAGAGGGAGAAACAGGCTCCCTGCTGAGCAAGGAACCTGATGGGGGACTCGATCCCAGGACCCCAGGATCACAACCCGAGCTGAAGGCAGATGTTCAACTGACTGACCCACTCAGGCGTCCCAAAAGTAAACCATGTTTTAAGAATTAAAGGAAAGCATTATAATAATGGATCAAGAAACAGAAATTCTCAGTAAGGTGGTAGAAATTAGAAAAAAGAAACAAATGTATATTCTGGATTTGAAAACCGAAATGAAAAATTCACTAGAAGGGCTCAAAATCAGATTCAAGATGACAGAATTAAAAATCAGTGAACCTGAAGACAAATCAGTAGAAATGATCCAAGCTGAAGAACAGAGACCAGTGAAACAACATCAAATGTACCAGTATCCATTTAATGGGAGTTACCCAAGAAAAGCATGAGGAGGCAGAAAAAATATTTGAAAAAATGATGACTGAAAACTTGCCAAATTTGATTAAAAACATTAATCTGCTTATTCAAGAGACTCAATGAACCCCACATAGATAAATGTGCATGAAACTCTCCTTCCTGGCTTTCTGTGATTGTGTACTCTCATGTGTCCCCTCACACCTCCATGACTGTTCCTTCCTTGTATACTTTTCTTTCTCAATCCCTTTTTTCCCAGCGAGTATATTTTAAAATCCCATGCAACTCTTATCTTTTATACCACATATTCTCACGTAGAAATTCCATTCATTTTCACAGACTATCAGTAAAAAGACTTTCAAATTTAATTACTAGGTTGTCTGGTTCAATACCTCTTCTTGGATATTTATTTCACTAGTCCACTAACAGCAGAAGAACAATTCTTCTTCTGCTGTTCCCTATTTCCATAATAGTATTAGCACTAAGCATAGGAAACAGGGAAATAGGCAACCTGAAACCTCAGTTGCCTTCCTCCTTTTCTCCTTCCTATTTATTTCCACTACTACTTCCCTAGCTCAGGATTTCATTACTTTCTCACCCAGATTGATCATACAGCAATAACTGGTTTTCATGACCTTGTCCTCTTCTCTCTTTAATCCGTCCAAAACATACTATTCAGATTAATATTCTTAAAACTTAGCTCTGATCATTACAGTCCCTTTTAAAACAACAAAATGATAGTTTCCCATGGCTCGAAAAATAAAATCTGAGTTTGTTAGCAGAACATTGCTTTTTTTTTTTTAAGATTTTATTTATTTATTTGACAGAGAAAGACACAGCGAGAGAGGGAACATAAGCAGGGGGAGTGGGAGAGGGAGAAGCAGGCCTCCTGCAGAGCAAGGAGCCCGATGCGGGGCTCGATCCCAGGACCCTGGGATCATGACCTGAGCCGAAGGCAGACACTTAATGACTGAGCCACCCAGGTGCCCCCAGAACATTGCTTTTTAAACTATATTTAGCACTTCCTTTCATCAACCTAAAATTCTAGTCACGAAAAAAATTTGGAGACTTTCATCAATTGAAGTAAGTTCTAAAAAGAAGAAAGAAAAGGAAAAAATGGAAAAAAAGATAATTACTTGTGGGCGTTACATGTTCCCTGACAACTTGTAAATGTTCTTAGATTTAACATTATGTAAGTTCTTGGAAGTGTAGAGTGGCCACATCAGCTTTGGGAGATGAAAAATTCAGGACACGTGGCCATGGAATATGGTAAGCAGATGGACAGGATTGGGGTGAAGGAGATCCCACTCTGGACTTTTTCAGCCAGTTAAAGACAAGAAGAAGACAACCTACTTTATCTACTGAGAAAAACCATGTTACTAGTAAATGGATACAGACGAATAGAGATTCTAGCACAGGATGCATGAGAAAAATAAAACAAAGATTACAGCAAACATTTCTGAAATACTCAGTTTTGCTATTTGGAACCACAGTAGTTCCAGATGGTCCTGAGCAAGGATGTCTGGGCAAGCCCTCAGAGGTCCAGAGACCCTTGACTACAGAAGCTGGAGAATCCTGATGAACTGGCATGAAGCTGCTTTGTTTTTATAAACATGTTGCTGCCTGAACAGTATTTTGCTGGAAAATGGAAAAAGCTTTCTATCACTCTACAGCTTTGTGAATGGAATAAGCTGCACAGATTTTGCAAATTAGGTAACAAAAACTCTGCAGATGCTGCTTGGGTGTGGGTCGAATTGTTTAGCTAAGCTTTCCACTCTCTCTGAATTTATGCCAAAGGTAATCTTTGGTTCAGTCTATTAATTATAATAACTTCTAAATTCATATGATCCAAATTTAAAACATTTCACTATGAAAGGATGCATATTAATTAAAGATAAGTAGAGCCAAAAAAAAATAAGGTTAATCAGGACACCAAACAGAGTTGTGAAGAATAACAAAGCTCTTGTTATAGGAAAGAACTGATGAAGTTTATTCTTTGTGGTTTTTGTCGTTTCTCTTATCAGACAGAATCATGGTAATTGCAAAATTTCTGTTGGAGTTTCTGAAGGTGTAATCTTCATAGTTATACCAAATTTAAGAATGTTCTACAAAACTGCCAGAAGTGTTATTCAATAGAGGAGTAAAAAGTCTATATAAATCAGAGCAGACATAACTTATATTCGAGGTTCTCAGAGTCATTTCTAAAAAACCAAATCACACAGGTCATTTTTGCTAGTAGTCATTAAGAAGTATGTCAAACTGTTTTACTCTATATTTCTGAAATCTCAGACTTCACCAGAACATCATTTTTCTAAACGTTTTGTCTTTATTTAACCTCAGGACCCTCTGTAATCACCAGTAATACTAATGTTTTTCAATACTAATGCAGATTAATTCTGCAATTAGGATTTTCTAATTTTAAATGATGAATACCATTGCAAAATTTAGCTAAAGGAAATCTTGCACAAAACAACTTTTCTTATATATGTTTTCCTCATATGTACAAGGTACTATAGGATGGCAGTGAGGAGCAAGGGTTCAGAAGCCAGATCATTTAGATTTATGTACTAGCTCTACCACTTACCAACTGTGTCACATTGAGCAAATATGTATTCTCTGTGCCTTAGTTTCCTTATTTGTAAAACACGGGTAGTTATAGTACTTATAACTCACAAGGTTATTGCTTTTAAAAAGATAAAATGTAAACATGGGCATTATCAGTAAGTATATCACTATTATTAGCTATTCTTATAGTCATAAATATTAATACATATATATCAGTCATTAATATTTTGCAACAGAGACTATGAACTTAGCCTAAAATATATATATATAGATATTTTGGGCACAAGATAATTATATTAAAATAATTCAATGTTATTGTTTTTCTTCAAAACATGCAAACAAACACAACAGACCACATGTCATTCAGGTAGGTGACATTCTGTATTATTTTTAAAATAATGTGTATTTTTGGGGTGCCTGGGTGGCTCAGTCATTAAGCATCTGCCTTCAGCTCAGGTCATGATCCCAGAGTCCTGGGATCAAGCCCCACATCGGGCTCCCTGTTCCGCGGGAAGCCTGCTTCTCCCCCTCCCACTCCCACGGCTTGTGTCTCCCCCTGTTTGTATTCCCTCTCTCGCTGTGTCTCTCTGTCAAATAAATAAATAAAATCTTTAAAAAAATAAATAAATAAAATAAAATAATGTGTATTTTTTAAAACGTGTTTTAGAAATTATAACTAACATTCAGATGAGCAAGTCTTTAGCTAAAATTAACTCTATCACATTATTTAGCATCTTGCAGGCTTGTATACCATTCTTTCATACAACTTTTTAGATTCTGTCTAGGTCATCATGATCCTTTTCAAGAGGGTGCATTTTCTGTTGATATACTGCAAGATATATACTTTTAAATTTTTCTTCTATAAAACACAGATTTATTATTAAATAAAATTACCCGCAGATTCCAAAGAAGTTGACATCTAAATATAAACGTACAGCAGGGATGTTCATATCGTGAACATAATTCTGAGAGAGATGTTTATGATTAAGTACACACAGAGAAAACAGAAAACAATATCAGCAAAGAGAGCCTTATTCTCTGGATACAGTTTGTGAAACTTGGGCAGTGTGTGCATTAAGAGAGCCACAGGAAATGAAACTGTGAATTACTTCAAATGGAAAAATAAGGTAGAATCCTTTACCTTTCAGAACGTGATTTGGCGGGGCGCCTGGGTGGCTCAGTTGGTTAAACGTCTGCCTTCGCTCAGGTCATGATCTCAGGGTCCTGGGATCGAGCCCCACATCGGGCTCCCTGCTCAGTGGGGAGTCCGCTTCTCCCTCTCCTTCTGGGCTCGTGCTCTCTAAATAGATAAAATCTTAAAAAAAAAAAAAAAAGAATGTGATTTGGCTTTAATTCTGCTGGAAGGTAGCAGAGTGATTTCAAGCTTTCTTTAAAAAGGTTAAAACGGGAACTTACCCACTGAGTCAAGATGTTGAGTAGAAAAGCTCATTCATTCATTCAACAGACATGTGTGTGATATGATATACTGGGAATAACACAGACACAAATATAAGAGCTAGCCCTGTAAAACACTGGAATCTAAAAGTGAGAGACAAATGTGTAAACAGATTAGTACACTAATGTTCACTAAAGTAGAACAAGTTAAAACCAACCAGCTGGGATGGAGAGCAACATAGCAAAGAAGTGAACTTGAAAATATTACATATATATTTCATAATTTCTTCATAATTGCTTTCAAGTTCCTTTCTCTCTCATACACAGATACATACAAATACACATACACATTTAAGCACACATATAAACCTAGAAGGATTTTGACTGTAATTTTATTGAATCTAAAGCTCAGTTTCAAAAAAATGAACATTTTAAATGTTGATTCTTCCTGTATATGAATGTGGTATCAGCTTGCATTAATTTATGTCTCTTAATGTCTCACAGAAATGTTTTATGTTTCTTTCACAATTTTTAGATATTTATTCCTAGGTTTAAATATTTCTTATACTATTTAAATTTTTTTTTGTTTTATTTTCTGTTGTTAACCTGTCACAGAAGTGCAATTTAAAAAATATTTAGTTGCTAAACTCATCTAATTCTAATTATCTATCTGTAGAATCTTTGGGATTTTCCACATAGACAAGTCACATTAAATAATATCAGTTTTATGGTTTTTTAAAAATTTTCTTTTCTTTCCTTACCACGTTGAATATGGCCTCCAGTATAAGGCTGACTATGTGTGTCTTATTCTTAATCTCAGAAGGAAAGCTTTCAATATGTCTATGGTGACTGCTTTGGTGTTTTATAGATATCCTCTATGAAAGAAATTCTTTTCTATTCTTAGTTTGCCAAAAGATGTATTTTAATCATAGACAAATGCTGACTTGAATCAACTGCTTTTCCAGAAAGATTTTGATACAACTTCTTCCCTTTATTCTGTTTATGTGGTAAATTCTGATTTGGTTTTCTTATGTTAATATTTCATCATTACAGCAAACTTAACTTATATGTGACATATTATCATTTGTACATATTGTTTGGTTAGCTGAAATTAAGAATTTTGTTATTTGTGTTCATGATTGAAGTTGCCCCCTAATTTTTTCCTCATAATTTCCTATTTTTGTTTTGATATCAAGGTTATGCTGGCCTCGTAAGTTAAATTGGAGAGCCTTCCCTCTTTTTCTGTTTTCTATAAAGTCATAAAGATATTTATTCCTTAAATATTTTCTAGAGTTCAATAGTGAAACTCACCTATAGTGGAAGGTTTTAAATTAGAGATTCATCTTTTTTAGCTATTATGAGATCTTCATAATCTGTTTCTTCATGTCTAAATTTCAGCAGGCTGTATTTTTTTGTGTTTTTTCATCCTACTAAGCTTATTCAAACTAGTTAAGACACAAAGCATATATTTATTGTTGGCATATATTTTGGTAATATATAGCATATATAACATGTAATTAATAATAATTATTAATTAAAATTAATAACTATATATATAACTAAAATCTATGGTACATGAGAGCTGTATTTAAGGGTAGTTCTTCTATTTCTTGATTATTAAGAGTCTGCTTTATTAAAATGAATTGCTATTAGCATAATTTTCAAAAATGGAGTTGAACTAAAAAGACAGACTGTGTTTTATTTGTTTTGAGTTAAACTAGGCATACCTAGTGAGTTGACACCTGAAAGGACCATTTTAACTTCTTTCTCTTACAGACAAAAGTATTTTCAGCAACAATCATGAAGTGCAACAAATAACAATTACTATGTCCAGAAAAGCAATTCAGACAGTGACAATTTTCCTTTATTAAATTTTGCATATAAAATATTGCTAGCAAAAAATTAATAAAATGTGGGGCACCTGGGTGACTCAGTCGGTTAAGCACCTGCCTTCGGCTCAGGTCATGATCCCAGCGTCCTGGAATCAAGTCCCGAGTCAGGTTCCTCGATCAGCAGGGAGCCTGCTTCTCCCTCTGCCCCTCCCCCTGCTCATGCTCTCTCTCTCTCGCTGTCAAATAAAGAAAATCTTTTAAAAAAATAATAAAATACGAGAAATAAGGTTCTAATACTTTTTAAAATACATTAATTTTTTTTTGAAAAAAGGAGAAAAATATTTATGCCTACATAATGGTCTGCCACAGTGATGAATAATTCCACTGCAGTTTCTGGCTTTGAAACTTCACTTCTGCAAATTTGCCAGTGGTTTTGTCAACCTGATCTTCATATAATCATGGTCAACAGAATCAGGATAGAGTACATATCAGATTTGTCAATCTATCCTGACTCATAGCTGACTAAGGAACACTTTTTATTTTAATTTCAAATGTTTCTCTCACATTAAGAAACAGATATACAAATAGAAAGCTTTAAAGTAAGGATGTGTATCAGAGATTCATAAATATCCCATTTCATAGTAGATTTGAGAAATTGCAATACTGTCCATGTCTTGGTTCTCTGGGATTCATTGTAGCAGCTTTCATATGTTTCTGCAGTTGAAATTTTCCACAAGAATACCTTCACGAGAAAATTCCTCATAAATTTTTATTTTATTTGGTAAAATTCTCAAAGCTTGTAATGGTTGCGAATTATCTGAGCTTGCTTCAGGCTCAGTTCATGTCTTTAGCCCCTGAGGTACTACGTAATACTGTGTTTAAACACAGATTCAAAATAAATAATTATACTAGAGCAATTATGAAAACGAAAAAGCAGAAGTCGGTTGCTTATTCTTGAAATAAATACATGTAGCTGAGTCCACCTGTAGGGGAGCTGGAATTACTTCTGTGTGCAATACAATGTTTATTAAAGAATAAGTGATAGGAAAACATGGTAATTTTCAGCTTACATATGTATTATTAAATTTCAGTAACTGCAGCAGTTGTTTAGAACTTAGACCAACAAAAGACTGTTTTTTTCAGAGAGGAGTAGAATCATTGCCATTGCTTAGAATTGTCAGTGCATAGTGATAATAAAAAGCAGACTGATTTTACTATTATTTTATTTTATTCCTTTTAAATTATCTTTTCTTTTTTTTTTAATTTTTAAAAGATTTTATTCATTTATTTGACAGAGAGAGACACAGCGAGAGAGGGAACACAAGCCGGGAGAGCGGGAGAGGGAGAAGCAGGCTCCCCGCAGAGCAGGGAGCCCGATGTGGGGCTCAATCCCAGGACCCTGGGATCATGACCTGAACTGAAGGCAGACGCTTAAAGAGTGAGCCACCCAGGCACCCCTAAAGTTCAAAACTTTGAAGCATTGTAATAATAGTCGACTCTAAAATGTTCCCTGGAACTATTCTGTTTGTTACCAATGGGCCCATTATTGCTGTATGCTTCCTACTTCATTGGCCATTTTACATATCTTTTAGAAAATGACTTATTGTATATTTCATCTGCCTCATTTTGAAAGCAGTTGAAGCTATTATGTGTGTTACTACAGAAATTATGTTCTTACCCAAGTAAACTTACAGATGCAGCTGCTAAACATCAGACTCTTAATTGGGATTTTTGCTGCTTTTAATGCTAGTTCAGCTCAGTTCCTCTGCCCAGTGCACAGAGCAGCGCATCAAAGCCAGAGTACACAGTCATCAGAGTTCAGATTTTTTCCTGCTTCCCTGTGGAGGGCTCAAGAATACAAACATCCTCAATTGCTACAGCAGGAGGAAACATTAGTCGATCAACAGAACCAAACAGGAAACACCAAATGGGCATTTCTCCTATTTATTTTGTGTCTGTTAGGAAAGATGAAGTTTATTTCGTTCAACCAGATTTGTCAAAAAAGCACAGAAAACATAGAAGATGTAGTCATTTTAGTTAGTTTAGACTCTGATTTCAAGAAGATGTAACGCTGCTTTCCAGTTATTTTACTTACTATGATTTATGCAATACTACATTCTTAGGATGTTGGAATTTTACCATATCTGGAGTCATTTTTTTCTTTTTTAAACTGTGAACAAGAAACTTAACATTTGCTGCAACCTTTTAAGATTCACGTTATGATTCACTTAGACCTTAGTTAAATTCTCAGGTATTTTCTTTCCAGATCCATGAGGATGCACATTTATTGAACAGAATAACTTTGCCTCCCTTCACTTTATGATAGGGTGCTAAACGTGTCAGATCCGGCCAGGAAATATCTCAAATGGTACTTCAGAGGTTTGTCTGCCTTACCAAAATTTTTAATCTTGGTATATCAGTTGGTTATCCACTCCATTACATCAGAGCGAGTTCTTTTACTTCACTGCCAGTGACAGCAGATAAGCAAAAATGAGGCACATTGTAATGACTTGAACAAGCCTAGTGAAGGAGCAAAAGAGAATGTAATTTGTATTTTTAATGAATATTTCCAGAAATAAATCAACAAGCCACTTCATTATTCTTATAATTACCTGGAATCTCTTAATTCCAGAAGACTCTTTGGCCTGCTGGTTAAAAGGAAATGGATGTTTCTTTTTAGCTTCCCTCATTCCCTCTCCCACTCCCCCTGCTTGTGTTCCCTCTCTCGCTGTGTCTCTGTCAAATAAATAAATAAAATCTTTAAAAAAAAATAAAGTTTTGAACTTTAAATACACTACAATCCCAATGATTTCTATCCCTTGGATGCCAGCTATGGTTCTAGCAAATCATTTGCCTGAGATCTTTACAAGAAAATCCATCCTCCTTCAACTCAACATTTTCTGGAACCCCAACATGATAAGAGTCAGTTCAGAGTCAGTTATGACCTCCCTAAGGCACATCTGAGAGCTCAAAAGCTCATTTTAATCTTGTCCCTTAACCTAACCCTTCTTTTCCCTTATGTATTTGTTCACTTTGTGATGGAAGAGAGAGAAAAATCCATGATACATTTATCATAATTTTCTACTAGGAAATAATCCTGTAAAGTCTCTGACTCACCCCTCTTTGTACCTAAGAGCCAATAGATTTTGTGATATGCTGGGTAACTAAGTAACTGAGAAAAATGGAGTCTGTTCTGGAGAAGGATGGCACTGTATCAGCTAAAGAGACCGTCCCCTGACTTTTCCCTGTTCTTTCTTTTTCCTTACAATCTACACTGTAAATCCCTTTAGAATCCGCTAATTTCCCTTTTGGGGAAACCTATCCATTTTCCTGGGAGTTATGAGGCCTATGCAGAAAGCCTGCATATTTGAAGATCACACAAATGACCCCCAACATCAATCTCAAGGCTGCAGTTTAGTAAATATGAAATGTCATGAAAATCTAACTGCCTGACTGTAGTCATTTTGCAAAGTTTACTTATAGTAATAACTTGATTTGGGCTCTCCCTCTTTGTAGACTATTCCAAGGAATGAATTTAGGAAATTATTTTCTCATCTCTTCAGAGATTTTTTTGCTTCATTTTGCTCTTATACATTATTTTCCTCATTTAGATTTCGATATATTTTACTTTTCTTTCCTTGAAGTGTTCATGCTCTGCAGCTCAGCAGTAAGTTTTAGGGAGGACCCAATATCTTTACATTTGACAAATAAAGAGAGAATGTAACAGTTTTCTTGGCCAAGTAAAAGAGACATGGAGTATGACTGTCGTGAGTCAGGATCTGGCCTCCTCAGCATCAGCTAGAAGACAGGAGTGCCACAGCCCTGGATGAAAGTACATGCCAATGAAGAGGGACAATGGTTAGATGGTGTTATGTTGGCATCATTTACATATTATCAGCAAGACCTAAAGAGCTAACCTGGCATGAAGAACACAGTAACTTCCAAAAGATTTCATCACTCTTGGCAGAAGCTGCCCCTACGATATTTCAAACATAAAGGTCTTTCTTTCAAAGAAAAAGCTGAAGGGAACCTTTACCTCAGATTTTCCTTTTTTCCCCATAGGCTCTTATTCCTCAGGCTTCAGCTTTCATCTCCTCCAAGATGAGGACTCTCTCCCTGTTACTATAGTGATGGGTCAGGAAAATATCTGAAGGCATGCTGCAAAATTAGTCAGTAAATTATAAATGGGCTATTGATGTAAAAAGGCAGAATTGTAAACCAGAGAGTAATGGTCCTTACATAGAAAGCAGAAGAAAATTACGCAACATACATCAGAGCATCACAGTGTGACAAACAAAAGTTGTATAAACATCTTAACTTTGCAGGAGACCATCTACCTATCCTATTGCTAAACATGCAACTAGGTTCTATGAAAATGATAGAAGGTACCAGACATTTGAGGTTGAAGGCAAAGTAGAACGTACAAAGTATTTTATACAATTTACCCAATAAAACAAGAGAGAAAACCCATATGTTGACAATTCAGCCTGCCTCTGGAACTAAAAGCTAATGGAACTTTGGAGATGGCTTGTTCTAGCAGTCCTTGTCTAGGGAGACACATTACAACTTGTGAGAGACATTTTCAGAAATACACCTGGCCTTACTCCAGACCTGGTAAAATAATGTCTAAGAGTGAGGCCTTGGGACTTAGCAGAAGTCATGCAACTAGTGTCTCAGTCTTCTGGGTTTTCTTTTTGCAGAAAACTCACCTCTTTCCAGTGACCTGTGAGTTTGGGAGCTTTGGTGTCTGAAGATTCCTCTGATGCCACCGAACATGATCCTGGGCTAGCAACACATAGCCCTAGACTGTCAGGTGACTGGCCCCCCAAAGAGGGCTGTTTCCCGCCCTAGGTGGGCCAGTTAAACTCTACTGTTTACAAAACCACATAACACTGGAATAGGTGGTATGTGTCCCTACTTAGTCTCCAACTCTTATGCAAAGAGGTAATGGGCACTCATTGCCTCATGGTGCAAATATGAAATAGAATGAATTAAGAGAAAACTTAAAAGCAAATAGGAGAGCATACACAATCGCCTGAGCCTTCATTACCCACAATTTGGGTCAGGCATACAAGGACTGCATGCACCCTCAGAAGGGATGGCATTAGCCCCTATAATCTACCACCCACTGATAGGGAACATCTATGTAAGGACCTAGTTGAATTATCAGCTTATTATTTCCTTGAGCTCAGGATGATTGAGCTACAAATTGGCAGGTGTCCAACAAAGCCAGATTCTTTTTGTGCTTTACATATATTTATGTCACTGCATGTAATCCTCAATCCTCACAATCTCATGAAGGTTCCAAAGCTACAGGCCCTGCAACCACCCTGTTCTTTCATGACTGCCATGATTTCCCTGCCCTTTTGGCTGATGAAATCTTTTTTATTTTTATTTGTTTATTTTTTTAATTTGAGAGGAAGAGAGAGAGAAAGCACAGAGGGAGAGGGAGAGGGAGAAGCAGACTCCCCGATGAGCAGGGAACCCGATACAGGGACCCCAGGATCACGATCTGAGCCAAAGGCAGATGCTTAACAGACTGAGCCACCCAGGTGTCTCTTGCTGATGAAATCTTGAGACTCACAGAGTCAACTCAGACAGCTCATCAGGGGTGGAGTTAGGATTATAACCTGAATTTGACTCCCGAGCTCATATTCTTGCCACAAATTCAAGCCATCACCTCCTAGCAGGTTACTTATTCTAAGCTATTAAAGCAGTCTAGGGAAAATAGGCAAAATATCTTTATTTCCCTGATTGTGCCTACTGCTGTACCTCGGAGTCAGGCCAAAATCTGCCCATTTACCACTGGCAAGATGATTAAGTAAGACATAAATAAAGTCACATTGAACTGATGGTGGAATTAGTTGGGAAGGCCAATAGCAGACATGGCTTTAGGACCCGTGTTTCCTGTATATAAGAAAATCCCTTTGAGGATTGGAGGTGAGGAGTGGAAAGGGAATCTATTGACTACTGAGTTCATACACAGGGTAACTCTTACTGGAGAGTCAGGGACAGTTACCCAGAATAAATCATGGTTAAACTGAGATGAGAAGGTAGAGTAGGAGTTAGCTCTATGGGAAGGTAGGAACTGAACATCAAGTGCAAAGGCCTGTGAACAGGAAAGAGAAGGACATTTTCAAGAAGCTAAGAGTTCCCCAACATGTCTGTGTGAAGCAGCTGAAAAGGAAAGAATCAAAAGTTGAGGTTGTAAGGTAAGGGCCAGATCATGCAGAGCCTTACAGGCCATGTTAAAGATATGGTATATACTCTAAGGGCAATAAGAAGGCATTGTAGGATTTTATGTAGGACCGGGATATGATCAGATTCACATTTCATATTACCCATTTTCTCTCCTCATTCTCTGTCATAGGCATTTACTCTAATAAATTTCTTGCACATTTAATCCTCAATCGGCATCTGCTTCTTGGGGAATCCATACCAACACAAACTCACGGAACCTTTAGAAAGAAATGCATTAAGATATCTGCATAGTATTTTTTTTTTTTTTAAGATTTTATTTATTTGAGAGAGAGAGAGAGCAAGCAGGGGAGGAGCAAAGGGAGAGGGACAAGCAGACTCCACGATGAGCACGGAGCCTGACACAGGACTCAGTCTCACTATCCTGAGATCATGACCTGAGCCAAAATCAAGAGTTGCACACTTCACTGACTGAGCCACCCAGGTGCCCCTGCATAGTACTTTTTTTGTTGTTGTTTTTTAAAAAGGATTGCTCAATCAATTTCACAGGCATCTGTTAAATTCACTCTTCACTATAATTAGTTTTAGGATCAGGAAGTCACCTACAGGACAACTAAATACCATCTTTCTGGGGTATCTTTTATTTCAGGTCATTTAGCACCATGTTCCATTGCATTGCTGTGGTAAAGATTATCTCATGACTTGAAGGAATAATACTTCACCAGAAAGTACTTTTAAAAAATCCTGCTTATTGGGGCGTCTGGTGGCTCAGTTGATTAAGTGTCTGACTTCGGCTCAGGTCATGGATCTCAGGGTCCTGGGATAGGGCCCTGAGTCAGGCTCCCTGCTCTGCTTGTCCCTCTGCTCCTCCCCCCACCCCGCCCCATTTATACTCTTTCTTTCTCTCTCAAATCCTACTTATCTAGTAGAGTTTGGGTCATTAATTAAAAGCTGTGAAAAAAATGTCCTAAAGTCTGGTCCCAGGGGAGGGTCATTTATTGTTAGACACAGATATCTGAAAGGGAAGTAGAATCTTAAAATTATTAATGATTATTTTAATAAAAATAATAACATTTTTCATCAGAACATTATTACTGTTACTTTACTTACTGGGATATTATAGTGGTAATTCCATTTCTTTGCTGATGCAAGATTACAGTATATCTTATCCACTAGTATATTCTACATAATATATAGCATTTAGGAAAATGGTTAAATTACTAAATTGTGAAGCCAGTTATTTTAAATCACATAGATTATTATTAGTTCATTATCAGCCTATAGTAAGGTCTCTAGTTATGAGTCATAGGACAATTCTATGTAACATTTAGGCCTAGTTGGAAAGACTTTTTTTTAAAGATTTTATTTATTAATTTGAGAGAGAGAGAGCATGCACAGGGGGAGAGGGAGAAAGAGACTCCCCACTGAGCAGGGAGCCCGATGTGGGGCTCAATCCCAGGACCCGGGGATCATGACCTGAGTGAAAGGCAGACACTTCAGGGACTGAGCCACCCAGGTGCCCCTAGTTGGAAAGTCTTTATAGAAAGATCCATGAACTCATTCATGAACCCAACCATGAGCCAGATCATGAACCTAACTCAGAAGCAAGCATTGGTTTTATTATCTTCCATTTGCCCTTCTGTTTTTCAGCCTCAGTCTGTACTCCTTTCACAATAAATCTCCAAGATTTATAAAATTAAGAAATTTATTGAGATAAATTTTAAGCGTTGATTCTCCACTTTAGATGCAAAATTAGTTCATTTGGGAATTTTGGGATGAAATTGTAGTGACTCCAGAACCACTAAGGGGGAATCAGAGTATTTATTATAATAGAGGACAGTGGGGAGCAGTTGGCGTCTGTATTTTTTAAAGCACCAGATATAATTCTGATGTGAAACCTGCATTATGAGCCATAGCTTTGGAAGCCATCAGTTGCTAATTTTATGCAGTATAACACAGTGCTTTGGAGTATGGGTTCTGGAGATAAGCAGCATAGGATCAATTCCTAAATCTGCCCCTTTACTAGCTTCATGAGTATTAGTAAATTATTTACTCTCTCTGTACCTTATTTATTCAACATTCTATGTCTATTTGTTGAGTGCCAGGCCCTGTTCTAGAGGCATATCAATGAATAAAGCAAGTGGAAATTCCTGCACTGGGGACATTTACCTTCTAGAACAAAGATACTGACAAAACAACAACACAATATATTAATATAGATAGATAGATAGATAGATAGATAGATAGATAGATGATAGATAGATAGATTATAAGACAACAGGAGGAAAAAGCAGGGTGGGAGGACTGAGTGTGTGTTGGATCTTCTACCCTCACAGAGTTCTTGTGATGGTTAAACCGATTTTACATTATAAGTAAGGTGCTTAGAACAGTGCCTGGCACATAATGTTCAATAAGTATTATCTGCCATTCTCTTATTTTACCAATGAGGAAACTGATAATCCAGAGAGGTGGAAGAATCTGCCCAAGTAACTAAGAAAGGAGGCAAATCAGGTACCTCACCCATCTCAACTCACTCCTAGATGGATTTCATTCTGGGGCTTGAAGACAGATGCTAAAACAATGGGTCCAGAGCCTACCTTTTGACACAGATTCTGTTTCCTGAATGTGGCTCTTGCTGGTGCCATACATCAGAAGCAAATATTTCTACATGCAACCTTTACTTGGCACCCCTGAAGACATGGGTAAGACAAAGGTCTAAAGGAATGCACCTTATCTGTAAATCCAGCCAACTCCTTAAGCATCTTTATACCATAATAGTTGTATAAGGGGTACCTACTGGTCTCCATGTACATCATGAATAGGTAAACAATGGCTAAGGAAAAAGGTAAAATGAAACTATAAAATGCATTTTTTTATACAGTATAATAATAATTATTAAAAATTTATTTTATTGGATGCTTGGGTGGCTCAGTCGTTGGGCATCTGCCTTTGGCTCCGGTCATGATCCCAGGGTCCTGGGATCGAGCCCTGCATGGGGCTCCTTGCTCAGTGGGGAGCCTGCTTCTCCCTCTGCCTGCTGCCTGCCCTGCTTGTGTTCTCTCTCTCTGACAAATAAATAAAATCTTAAGAAGAATAAAGTACCTAAAAAATTCCTAAAGAATAAATAAAAATTAAATAAAAATTTATCTTATGATGAAAGAAAATCTGATAACTTCCCCAAATATATTTAGGCCAAAGCATTATTTTAAAGCATTTCTGGAGTCTGATGGAACTTAGATAACTTACAGGCGATAAGTCAGGAAAACAATAATTAAAGCCATTCTTTTTTCTTAAGATTTTTATTTGAAAAAATTTTTTTAAGATTTTATTTATTTAGGGGCGCCTGGGTGGCTCAGTTGGTTAAGCCACTGCCTTCAGCTCAGGTCATGATCCTGGAGTCCCGGGATCGAGTCCCGCATCGGGCTCCCTGCTTGGCGGGGAGTCTGCTTCTCCCTCTGACCCTCCCCCTTCTCATGCTCTGTCTCTCTATCTCATTCTCTCTCTCAAATAAATAAATAATTTAAAAAATCTTTAAAAAAAAGATTTTATTTATTTATTTGAGAGAGAGAGGGCATGAGCAGGAGAAGGGGCAGAGTAAGAAGCAGACTCCCTGATGAGCCTGATGCAGGGCTCAATCCCAGGACCGTGGGATCATGACCCAAGCCAAAGGCAGATGCTTAATCAACTGAGCTACCCAGGTGCCCCTATTTATTTATTTTAGAAAGGGAGAGCAAGTGAGGGGAGGGGCAGAGGGAGAGTAAGAGAGAGAATTTCAAGCAGACTCCATGCTAAGCATGGAGCCCGATGCAGGGCTTATGCAGGGCTGATGTGGGGCTCAATCTCACAATACAGAGATCAGGACCTCAGCCAAAATCAAGAGTTGGATCCTTAACCAACTGAGCCACTCGGGTGACCCTAATTAAAGCCATTCTTTGGAGAAAATGTATTATTTAAATAACTTATCTGAGCCAAAGTCCTATGAAATGTCCAAATAATTCTTCTCTTTCTTAGAATGACAATATTTGGGTTACAAGATAACTGTGAAGTTTAAAACACGTCTGAGTGACTAAGCTCAAACTTGTTCCCATGACCCTTATGTCTAAAAAAAAAAAAAAGAAAAGGAAAAAAAACTGAATTCACATTTAATTGAAAATTAAATTTGAGGTTGAGTAAAGGAGGAGTAATAATTTTAAATATGTTGCAATCCATACTAAAACCTATTTGAAAAATGTAATTTGCTCTGTTAGAATCTTGCCTTGTGATAACACAGCAAAATCTTCTTTTATCCATATTGTGAAAGTACATGGACCAGAAAAGAGAAAGACAAAACAGTAAACCTTGGTTTAGTAGAAGAGATTAAATTGACAGAAAAAAAAAAAAAATGGAGAAAGGAAATCATTAAGGCAGTGGCTGAGAGCTTGAAAGCAAAGATAAGTACAATGAAAACTGACGTAAACAGAGAAAATTGTTCCGTGCATAGGAGGGTTTAAGTTTGTATATAATTCATTTCTCTATGAATTTTCTCTCTGATTCAGGATATGAGTTAGCAAGATTATTGGGATAGTGAGTTCTAAATCTCTTATTACAGTCAAGATAATAAGCATAGTAAATGACTAGAGGACAGTCATGTTCTTGACCCTAAAAGCTAAAAGAGTTAAAATCTGTACTTTATAAGAGGGCGATGACTAAGACATTTGATTAAAAATCTAATAGTTGTCAAAATTTAGAATGTCTCTTATATGCATGACTACTGAGCTATTTTCATATTTGAGTTAAGATCAGCAAATGTGAATGTGTTCATTTTTATCTATTATCTGAAGCCACACAGAATGGCAATAGTAGGATTCACATAAGATGATAGATGATCAAGAGGTAACTGACCCTTATTTTAGTGTGTGTGTGTGTGTGTATACTCCAAATTACATATATAATGACTAACAGAAAAAGTTATTTTCTAGGTCATTCCTTAAAATAGAGTTATGTGTGTAGAGGCTGGGGAGGAGAGGATAAAATAAATATTAAGTGCTTACTATATATTCATGTGATACAATAGATGATTCTAATTTTACTTAGTCAATAAAAACATTATGAAATAATATGAATAAGTTCAAATTACTAATGGGTGTTCTAAACAAAATTAAAAATTTTAGTAAAAGCAATATTCAGAGTTTACTTATCAGTTTCTTATTTTGTTCTCCTGATATAAAAAGTATTAATCATAAGAGCTACTATTTATTGAGTATCTACTATGCCCGAGGTACTGGAACTTATAATTTACATACATTTTTTCATTTTCAACACAACCCCACAGCAACATAGGTATTATTATCAACAGTTTATAGAAGATATACTTGAAGCCTAATGGGTTTCTATAAATTGCTTCAAAAATATACTTAGTTAAGTCACAAAACAAAAATGTAGACTCTGGTTTTTCTGATTAAAAAGCTCTCATTCCATCCATTATACCATACCATCATCATAACATTTTGACATTTAGTCTTTATGTTCAACATTCCATATGTTTTTATTTATATTCATAAATATTTTCTGTCTAAAGAGCTCCTTTCAAAATATATGACGACAAGGGAGGACATATCAAGTTCTATGTTACTTTACACATTTACACGATTTATAAATCACTTATAAGATTTAAGCCATGGGGCATCTGGCTGGCTCAGTGGTACAGTATGTGACTCTTGACCTCAGGGTCATAAGTTAGAGCCCCTGTTAAAAAAGATTTAAGCCAAGCTCAAAACAAAACAAAAACAAGGGGCCTGTATAGAAAAAAATATGTTTTTTATTTTATTTTTTAATTTTTAATTTTTTATTGTTATGTTAATCACCATACATTACTCATTAGTTTTAGATGTAGTGTTCCATGATTCATTGTTTGTGCATAAAACCCAGTGCTCCATGCAGAACGTGCCCTCTTTAATACCCATTGCCAGGCTAACCCATCCTCCCACCCCAAAAATATGTTTTTTAAAGGAGGCTCCACACCCAACATGGGGCTTGAACTCACGACCCTGAGATCAAGAGTTGCATGCTCTACTGACTGAGCCAGCCAGGCACCCAAAGAAAAAACATTGTTAATAAAAGATAAGTTGGAGGAAAGGTAACAAATGGAGGCTAAGATTCCTACTGCTGTTTAACTTTGTACTACCTAAAGAAAAAGAATTATTCATGATTTATTAATAACAATACTTCAAGGCACCTGGGTGGCTCAGATAAGCGTCCAACTCTTGGTTTCAGCTCAGGTCATGATCTCAGAGTCCTGGGATCGAGCCCCGAGTTGGGCTCTGCACTCAGCACAGAGTCTGCTTGTCTCTCTCCCTCTGCTCCTACCCCTACTCTCTCTCTCTCATAAAAAAATAAAAATCTTTAAAAAAAATAACACTTCATTAAAAAAAATTCTCCATCAGTGTAACTATGCTGTATCATCTAGTTCATGTTCATCTAGTATATGAAGGAAAGTATTTTTTCCAGAGTAACAGTTTTCAATTAAATGCATTCAACATTTTTCAGTAAGATATTTTTTTGAGGCCACTGAAATCCATCACTGATACTATAGGACCAGGCAGGCAGGGCTATATGCAATGTCTCTGCTTGATTAGCAACTGTGGCTCTCTCTGTTAAATGCTTAAATCAACTTGTCACAAATTCAAGTAAAGTGGGAATGAATCCATACCTAAACAGTAAGGTTAGTGAATGACTGAAGTGGTCAGGTTGAGATTCTGCTTCACTCATTCAGCAAGACTGGAATCCAGTGGGTCTCAGGTATTGTGTTGAAAACAGAAAGATAAAGCACATAGATACTGCCCTCAGGATTCACTTCCCAGTGGGTGAGAGAGACCCATCAGCAATCCTATATAAGGAAGAGTCCTAACTGCTATGTTTTGCCTTTGTGCAGTGTTATGAATACACAGAGGACATGCATTAGTCTGTTCAGACTGCCGTGACAAAATACTATAGACTGCATGGCTTAAAAGACAGAAATGTATATTCTCACAGTTCTGGAGGCTGTGAAGTCCAAGATAAAGGTGCTAGCAGATTGGGTTCCTGACCTGCAGATGGCTACCTTCTTGCTGTGTCCTCACATGACAGAGAGAGCAAGCTGTCTGGTGTCTCTTCTTATAAGGGCACTAATCACATCATGAGGGTCCCACCCTCATGAACTCATCTTATTCTATGTACCTTCCAAAGGCCCCATCTCCAAATAGTATTACACTGGGAGTTAGGGCTTTGACATGAATTTTAGGGAACACAAATATTTAATCCATAACAGGAGGGAAGTGTTAACTCTGCCTAGCATTGTAAAGGAGGCTATTGCAGAGAAAGTGACTCCTGAGCTTGGTCTCAAAGCAATCATAGCAGGTCACCAGCAGAGGAATAGGAAGGGTACACAATGGAGAGAGGACAGCAGAAACAAAACTCGGGAGAAGGAACAAATGGTGATCATCTCAGGCAAAGAAAGGAATAAGGCAGAAAAACTAAGCTGGGACTTACAGAACGTCCCTGCATCTAATGCTAAGGAGCTTAAAATTTCTTTATATGGGCAGTGGGAAGCTGATGAAATTATTATGTGAGTGTTTGTGTGTGTGTGTTATAATAAAGTTTGTTGTTTGGATAACAGTAATGCAAGTTTAATATTTAAAAACTGAATTGGGGGGGGCACCTGGGTGGCTCAGTTGGCTAAGCAGCTGCTTCGGCTCAGGTCATGATCTCAGGGTCCTGGGATTGAGCCCAGTGTGGCGCTCCCTGCTCAGCGGGGAGCCTGCTTCTCCTTCCCCCTCTGCCCCTCCCCACTGCTTGTGCTCTCTCTCTCTCTCTCAAATAAATAAAATCCTTAAAACAAATGAAAATAAAAACTGAATTTTTAAAAGCTTTTATTTTGAAACAATTTCAAACTTACATAAATGTTGCAAGAATAGTAAAAAGAACTCCTATATACTCTTTATCCAGATTTGCCCATTGTTACTATTTTGCCACATTTGCTTAATGTTCTCTCTATATAGCATATATATTATTTATATAGACATATACAGACATACAGATATGGATATGCATATGTATTTATACACATATGTACATATATACACATATATATATACTCATGGATATGTACACACACTCTTTTTTTCTAAACTAGTTGAGAATAGGTTCACACATTAATGCCTTTACCTCTTAATAATTCAGTGTGTATATAAAGTTCCTCAGCCTTTATTTTCATGACATAGGGATTTTTAAAATACACTAAGAATTTTTAATGCAAATGGTATGTTAAAAAATAATTATTATTGAAAAATGACTAAGGTCAGCAAGAAAGAGATTGATGGATAAGAAAGAGCATAAAATAAGGGAAAGAGAGAAGACCAGACTGAACCAGCTGAGATGATGAAGTCCTCATAGGATGGGAGAGAAGGGCACCCATGTGGGAGATTCAACAGCATTTAGTGTATATTGTGTGCAAAACATAAAGGAAATGAAAACTTGATTCTAGATTGGGACATTTAATGGATGGTGATAAGGATTATAAGATAAATAGAATTTGAGTTTTGTTTGATTTTAGGTTGAAGGAGGAGAACCAGTTTGTTTTTGAATGCTGAGCAGACCTGTAATGTTGGAAACAAGATAGAGAGTTCAGATGAAATGTCTAAAATAGAGAAGGATTACCTAAAGAAGATAAACCTAAACAACCCATCTTCTGCTTATCTTTCTATTTCTTGACTGAACCCTGAACACAGCAGATACTTAATAAGGATTGTAGACTGACAACCATCTCTTAGTAGCCTAAGGAAAAGGCAAGGGATGGCCAAGTTCCCTTCTAGGCAAAGGAGGGCTGGGAAGACTCAGGGGATTTCCCTGTAGAATAGAGGAACCCTTGGCTGGCTCAGTGGGTGGAGCATGCAACTCTTCATCTCTGGAGTTTGTGAGTTTGAGCTCTATGTTGGGTGTGGAGATTACTTAAAAAATAAAAATAAAAAAATTATATATATTATATTTAATTATTCATTTAACACCTGTTTTCCCTTGCTAGATTGTAAACTCAATGATGACATCAAATATGTCTGAATTGCTATACTTATATATATAGAGAGAGAGAGAGAGAAAGAGAGAGAGAGAGGAACCTATATATTGAATTGAGGAACCTGAGTCAGCAGGCCAGGGCAACTTCTCCCCAGCTGCTGAGAATCAGTCAAACAGGAATTAAGAGGGTGCCAGAAGCACACAATGCTTTGTACCAGGTCCACAATCCCCCATCCAGAATTTCCAAACCCCCAAAATTCTGAAAAGTATTTTTGTATCTCATTTGGCAGCAAAACCTGACCTGAATTGATTTGAAGCTCTCGGCAGTGTTTCTTTATCCTACTTACTGTGCATATTCACACATTTCTCTGCATGACTATTAATGTGTTTGATAACAAGTTTTGTTTTAGAACTCACTGGGGACAGTGCTTAATATGCACCCTAACTATCTCCTTTCTAAAATCCAAAAAATTCTAAATTTCAAACTCATAGGACTGTAGAGATTTCAGATGAGGAAATGTGAAAGTATATTTGAAAATTTGGGTAAATATTACCTTTGCAACCTAGACTGGCACACTTAAATGAACATTTCACTCATGAAAATGTGAATGGAAGTCACAGAAATCTCCCTGGGCTTTGGCATCTTGTATCTGGAACTACAGAGAGGGGCTTCATTTTGCCTGTTCTGACTCACTGTCCATTTCAGTGTCTTTGGCTCTTTGCTTCATTCTGTCCCTCAGCATCCATTACAGGCCTTGCTCACCATTGGATCCAAAGCCCTCACTCTTCTTCAGGATATGCTTTTTGTTATTTGATCTCTGACCCTCCTGAACCATAACTGCCTCTAAGAAAAGAGATTATCAACCTCCTTTCCCCTACCCAGCCTCCCCCACCCTCACTGTGCTATCCCCTATGGGACTCATCACCTGTACCTGTCTCCTGCTGCCTGCCCCACACCCTGCAGGGTGGGGAAGTGTGCAAAAAGGAATCAGAACAATCAGCCATTCAACTTGGTCATTTGTTGGCTAATCATTTGTTTATTCATTCATTCAAGAAATATATATTGAAAATCTACAATGTGCCAAATACTATGCTAGGTACATGAAGTAGAGCAATTCAGACATATTTGATGTCATCGAGTTTACTATCTAGCAAGGGAAAACAGGTGTTAAGTGAATAATTAACTATAATTGTAGTAAGTGCTACAAATGGGGAGGCAGAGTGTGGTGAGATTGTACAAGGGAAGCTAGGAGAGAAGGGGCCAAACCTGGTGTAGAGGCTCAAGGAAGGGCTCCTGGAGGAAGTGACTTTTGAGCTGAGATGAAAAGGATGCAGCCAGGTGTAAAGGGTGAGGGGGGCAGGAAGGATGGAGGTGGAGAGAATTCCAGGCAAAGCAACCTGCCTATGAAGGAGGCAAGACAGGAAGGAACTTGGCCTAAATGTGAATGTGGAAGCCGTAACCGTGGCTAACGAGGAGAAAGAGAGGGAGCCTAGGGTGACGTAAAAGAACTTTGGTCTTTATGTGAAGAGATAATCCACCATTGAGGGGTTTTAAGTAAGGATGTGACCCAGTCAGATACTACTTATCAGACCACTCTGGTTGTAGAGTAGAGAAGGGGAGAGATCAAGAGTGAGTGCATGAGGAACTGAATAAAATTGTTCTTCTCATGACCTTGAGTTAAGATTGCACCCTGAAGGAGTGGGTTACACAGCCTAGCTCCACATGGGTGAGGCCAGGGTTTCTAGGAAGTCCTGACCATCTTCAAGGAGGAAAAGGTACAAAACTCCTTTTCCAGGTGGGTCCTCCAGACTCCTTTTCACCTCCCAGAGTGAAGCCTATCCCAGAAAAGGTTGTCTGCTCTCTCTCTGTACGCTCCCACATACATCTACTATTCAGCCTGACCACCTCAGTAGTTCAACCACTGTTCCACAACTAAAGAATGCTCTCTCTTAGCACCTTGCTCCATATTTTATGTTTGAATAGTATATAAAAATCACAGTTCGGATGATTTCTCCTTTAAGTTTGTTGTCCATCAATGCTATTTAAACTCTTGAGGAAAGATGGCTGGGAAGTTTGCATTAAGAATCATAATCATATGTTATCATGATTCTTCACTCAAATAGAGCAGCATTTACTCTGGCTTACTTCCATACTCCAAGACTTTTATGCTGCCTGCTGGCATGAGGAACACTGCTGGAATTCATTCTTGAGCAGAATTTTTCCTGAACTGAAACTCTACACTAAAAAGCAGTGAAGGAAACTTGTTACCATTCATTTATTTTGGATTTAGATTCAAAGGGTGCGAGGAATAGGGAAAGGACAATAGTTCTTTGAGACCAGTTAGTAGAAGGCCAAAAATCCCTCATTAGACTTGATAGCTTGAGGCAGAATAGTCAGGAAAGCAATTATGTAAACTATATCTTTAGCAGGAGGGGAAAGATAAGATAAATACATGTCATAAGGCATACTAATTGCCAAATATTATAGATGGTCCTTCTGAATTCTAAAATTTCCCCGGTCTTCACTGCTCTGAAATTTTATCAAGAGTGATAAAATTATATATTCAGAAGTTAAAGAAATTTGTACATTTGAAGTTGGGCTTTTTTTCTTTCATTTTTGTATTTGTATGAAAATAATATTCAAATATGGAAGGAAATGAGTATTGCACTATTAAGGACTATTTAGTATTCCAAAAATAGTAACATCCACCTAAAATGTACCACTTGGAGTACTTAAAACGTACTACTATTCAAACATAACTCTATTATTTCCAATTGTTCCTCTAATTGTGACTTTGGATCCCACAGGATTCCAGCAACCTCTCAAAGTACAAATGTAGTAGTTTAGCGTTGAATAAAATCTCTTTCTGGAAGGTGTGAAGGTGTGAAGGTCTGTCTTTTCTTTATTCTCCATATACTGTACACACCTTCCTAAGAAAAATTTGCACTTTTTTCTGGACTAAGATTTGTGAATAACTGCCAAATTTAAAAAAAGTTTGAACAAAAGCATATTATTAGCAGACTGGCAGTTTATTAAAATTCCACAACTGTGTTTCCATCTAATGTTCCACATTATCCTTGCCCACAGCCAACCATCACCAAAAACTAGCAATCTCAGAAAATAGCAAAGTGTTGTTAAGTAACTTTCTTTTAGACCATACTAATTTTACTGGGTCAACTTCAGTTCATAATATACTGTGGAATTATCCATTTCAACATTAATGACTTAAAGATGTGCACTGAAAGATTATCTTGGACCTCTTAGATGAGAAAAAATAAGTTGTGAATAGTTTTGTTCAAGTTTTGAAAATCCTATTTGGTACAAGTTGAGTGAGAGGAATCTCCCTCGTCTCTCTCTCTCTCTGTTTCGGTCTCTACACCTATACCTAGTCTGTATATATCTAGATCTATCCTCTCTGCTTAAAATGCCTGACGTACTTAGGAGAGAGGAAGCAACCCACCCATATTCTAAAGTAACTTAAACACATACAGTGAGACTGCTGCATTAGCTGAAAGACTTAATACCACACTGGAAAAAAGCCCCAAGTAAAAGTGAAAACATCCTCAGACCATGAAAGTAGTTTAGAATTTTGTGTTTTTTCTTCTTCCTAAAAAACCTTGATGGTCCAACCAGTGAGACATCAAAAATCTATCCAGAACTTGAATTAATATACATTTGTAACTATACTCAGAACTGTATTTATCCACCTCTCCACTCCCCACAAATGTGGCACACGTTTCTTCCGCTTTTTTTCTTCACTCTGTTTGCCATTAAAGCCAGGAATTCAAATATGAGTAAGTTCTGAAGGGCAGACTCTATAAAACTGACCTAACGTGGCTTACACTCTTAAAAGTCTTGGCCCAGGATAGCCAAATATATATGTTATAATAGTTGTAAGATTTATGAGTTCAAATTCTATGAAACTCAAAATCAAGGAATAATTTTTTTTCTTTCCTTTTCTAAGGGGTAATTTTTTAATTCAAGCAGACTTTCAGGATGAGAAAATTTACCTATATTTTTAGTTTACCATGCCTTTGGAGCATTTTGTTCCCTAACAGCTTTCTAAACCCATAATTATAGGTAACTTTTAATTGGCTAAATTATTTATTCTTAAATTGAGGGAGAAACTGCTAATTGTTCCTCAATATTCAGTGTTTTCTTTTGAATTTTAGGTGAGCACAAAACCACATTAGCTAGAGACTAATTTCTCTCTGTCTCCCTTGCAAACCAAGTTTTGCCATTGGCATGTGAGTATATACAACTGGAATTTTCAGGTCACATTAGAAAACTGCTTGCCTTCATTTCCTCTTTCCCCATAGTTATCACTGAATAATCATTACCTATTTTATGAAAATTGATGCTGTCTTGGGAATAGAAAAGCTAGTAAAAACTGTCCTCATGTTCAACTTGTTTCCAAACTAAGAGGGATTAGTAACAAATAACTAAAACAAAATAAGTAATCATAAGGGCGCCTGGGTGGCTCAGTTGGTTAAGCGACTGCCTTCGGCTCAGGTCATGACCCTGGAGTCCCGGGATCGAGTCCCGCATCGGGCTCCCTGCTCGGCAGGGAGTCTGCTTCTCCCTCTGACCCTCCCCACTCTCATGTGCTCTCTCTCTCTCATTCTCTGTCTCAAATAAATAAATAAAAAAAAAATCTTAAAAAAAAAAAATAAGTAATCATAATAGATGTACAAACAATGCTAAGGGTCCAAAGGAAAAAGATAATATATCTGGCCTGAGACATCCAAAAAATAGTTTATTCAGGAGTTAATGATTGAGAAGGGTGGTAATGAATAAAGTGGGAGAGAATGGCTCCCCTGCCCTGGCCCATCCTAAAAAATGCAGAAAAGTCAAATGCTTCCTGTGAATCTTGACACCGGCACTGAGTTAGCTTACACTATCCTACCAACACTGTGGGTCACAAATGTGTTAAATACTTTACCTGTTTAGCTTTCTATAGGTGCTATAACAAATGACCACAAACTTAGTAGTTTAAAACAACACAACCTTAATATCCTAGCATTCTGGAGATCAGAAGTCCAAAATGGGTTTCACGGGACCAAACTTAAGGCATGGTAGGGCAGCATTCTTTTCTGCAGCCTGAGGAGGACCCATTTCCTTGCTCTTTCCAGCTTCTAGAATTTGCCCATACTCCTTGGCTAGTGGCTTCTTCCACCATCTTCATAGCATCTTCAATGCTGATAGAATTCTTCTCACATTGCATCACTCTGACCTCCTGTTCTGCCTTCCTCTTCTACTTTAAGGAGACTTGTGTTTATATTGGGCCCACCCAGATAATCCAGAAAAATCTCCCTATCTCAAGGTCAGCTGATTAGCAACCTTAATTCCTTCTTGCCATGTAACATTGTATTCACAGATTCCCAGGATTAGGATGTGGACATCTTTGGGAAGCCATTATTCTGCCTATCACATATAATCTCATTTAATCTTTATCACAGACCTATGATTTTGGAAGTACTGTTAACTCTATAGATAAGAAATGAAGGAATAGAAAGATTAAGGGATTTGCCCATGATTACCAAGCCAATAAGTGGCAGATCAGAATTGAGAACTCAAATATTTCTAACTCTAGGGCCTAAACTTTGATAAAGTGACCAAAAATCCGGGTCACTTTAAAGTGACCAATAATTCAGTGTTAAAAAATGGTCAGTCCCAGGAAACTGATCGGTTTTAACACTGAGTTTCACAGGCCAGGAAAACCCCTCTGTCCCAGGCAAACCACAATGGTCAATCACCATATCTGAACACTTAACCCAAATCCCTATTACAAAAGTTTAGCCAGAATTTATTAAGAGCCTAGTCATCAGAGATCACAACTAAATTCTACAGGGCTCCACAGAGGTGGGATATGGTGCTTCATGAGGCACAGAGATGGCAGAGAAACTCCACCTCTTCCTCCAAATTAACTTTTCCCTGGTTTTGAAAGAGGACTTCAACTACTCCCATTTTGACCTCAGTCTCTACTTTCTAATTGATTAAGAAGAACTTAATCTTCACTCGGGCGCCTGGGTGGCTCAGATGGTTAAGCGTCTGCCTTCAGCTTGGATCATGATCCCAGGGTCCTGGGATCGAGTCCCACATATGGCTCCTTGCTCAGAGGGAAGCCTGCTTCTCCCTCTCCCACTCCCCCTGCTTGTGTTCCCTCTCTCGCTGTCTCTCTCTCTGTCAAATAAATAAACAAAATCTTAAAAAAAAAAAAAAGAAGAAGAAGAACTTAATTTTCACTCAGGCAAAACCCCTGTAGGCAAAGCATCCCCTAATGGGAACTGAAACTACCCCTCAAGCAATAGGGACTTCCCTGAGCCAACAAGACCCAACCCATGACAATGATGACCTGAGTTTTACTGCCCACCTGCATGTACCCACCAACCTTTGTCCCATTTTCCTTATACAAATTTGTATTTTTGGCTAGTCTTTGAAAGGCTAGTCCATTGGCCTCACTGAAATAAATTCCTTTATTGTTTCACCACCACTCAAGTCTCTGCTTTTGGATTTTGTCAGCAGTGAGTGGCCAAACCTGGTCTGCTGGGACCCCTGGATCCAGGTGCTCTTACACTGCTGTGACCCAACTAGTTTGATAAAAAGATGCATTTGCTGAAGATGGTCAGATAATTTACTCTAAGAAGATTCATAAGCAGGACCTTGAACACAGATGGGAAAATACACTTCAAGTAGAAAATTTAGAATTTACTAAAATTAGTGGCATAAACTTAGTTCTCCCAGAAACTCACTCTGGGACACGGATTGGAATGCATTTTGTTTTTTTAGGAAGGGATTCCAAGAGACATTTGTGGAGACCGGGGAAGAGAAGGAAGGAAAGAAAGAAGGAAGGAAAGAAAGAAGGAAGGAAGGAAGGAAGGAAGGAAGGAAGGAAGGAAGCCAATATAGTGGATGATGAGCAGGTTACTGATAAGGACAGCTGGATTACTGATAATGGACAAGGTTACTGATAATGGACAGAGCCTATTGGGTCCTTTGAGAAGATGGTGTAGAACATGTATCAGAATTGTTCTCCACTGCAGAGGTGAGGAAGCTGGGATTCTGGCCAGGCAGTTGGAAGCCTTCAGCATGCATTGAAATAGTGAATGCCAAGGGGATATGGGCAGAGCACCAATAGTTCTAATTTGCCTATCCAAATCATTTCCTTAGTCTTACTACTTCTCATAATTTCTACAGTGACAACCCTAGTTCAAGCCACTGCAGCAGCTTCCTCACTGGCTTTCTTGCCTCCACTCTTCCTCCCCACCCGATCCCCACACAATAGCCAAATGCCTTTTCCAAAGTATGAATCCAATTATGTCACCACCACCCTAGCAACAACTCAGATTCTTGTTACCACCTAGAATCTAGCTTCCTCATAGCCTTCAAAGCCTTACATGGCCTGACTACCCCATCTCTCTGATCTTACCTCCTAAGTAAAGCTTGTAAACCAGTAATAAACATGGTATATTGGAGTTATGTTTACAATATTTCTCTTCCTTTTGTTGATTAGATTCGTCTCAGTCTTTGCTCTGCTCGTTGGTTCTTCTGTTTACAATGCTTTTCCCAGTAGATCCCCTTCTCACTATTCAGGTTTAACTCTAATATCCCCTCCACAAAGACCTTTTCTTATTTATTACTTTAGCCCAGTCATTCTTTTCACTGACTTTTTTAGAGCAATTATTGGTCCCCCCCAAATATCTTTTTATATGTTTTCATATTTATTGTCTCTCTGCACACTATTATGTAAACTCCTAAGGGGCAGTGATTTGGAATGTCTTGTTCAAAGCTATGTTCCCAGTACCTAAAATGGGTTCCTCGCACATACTAGGGATTTCAGAAATATTTTTTACCGAAAAAATGTTTCCAAGATGGATGAAGTTGAATGGAAGGGCTTATCTGTCTTGAGTATTGTAAACATAACTCCAATATACCATGTTTATCACTGGTTTACAATAACCATGAACAGAGGATTTGCTAAGCAAAAGTAAAACTGATGAGATTATGGAAAATTTTTCATCAGTGGAGTCCCATTTAATGAAGTTCTATTTTCAGAGAGGCTTGTAATGATGATCATGTTTTAGCTATTTTTAGAATGGAAATAAAATGACAACTTGCAATTTTCTTTCTCCCTTTAGGTAAATCGATTTATAGCTTTGGATTAAAATTATTTTCTTCTAGGATTTAGTCAATGTGTTAAAAAAAATAACTGAAACTAATAGTATTGAAAACCATTATCAATCAGCTTTCAGGAGGTATATTATTGCTTTCTGAAAACCTAGACAGCTTCACCTTGTCTAAATCTTTAAGGCTGTTTTTGTTTTGTTTTGTTTTGTTTTGTTTTTTTAAATTTTCTGTATTGTGGTTCCTGTTCTACTGTTGACTAATTAGGATGTTGCATCTCATCTCATTTTATATAAAGACCCAATTAAAAATTTGGAAGGAAGCCAGCAAATTTTAAATAGAAAAAAAAAAATGCACACTGTCAGAGTTCAGTAGGACACTGACAGCAGATAGTGAGTCTCAAAGCACTTCCAATACAGCCCAACCCACGTTCCAGCCTTCTCCTCTCCCTTTCCCTACCCCCTACTCCCCACCAGCCACCCTGTTTTGTCTACACTTGTTACACAAGCAGGCTTCCTCCCTCCTGTCTGCCTTTGCCTGGGCTGTTTCCCATTCCATCTCCCATTCTGTCAGCATCCTCTCTCTCACCTTTCTTCTTCTTTCAAGTCCCAGCTCAAGTTTCCCTCTTCTAGGTAGCTCTCTCCTAACCCCCAGGCACTTGCTGGGTCTTTATTCCTGTGCTCAGTGTTCAGATTATACTTGGTAAAATATGCCTAACATTCCCATTTTGAAACTGCAGTGTAATGATTTATGTGCAAATCAGCAGCCATCCTGCTGCACAATCTTTCAGGGCGAGAACAAGATCTATTCTGGAATCCTCAACACTTACCATATTCACTACAGGAAGTGCCCCCTAAGTAGTTGGTGAATATTCTACTCACTTCAACATACCCCGGGGTTCTAAGAGGGTATGTTCTGCACAAGTTATTTCGCTCTGCAATGGTAATTGGTAATGAAGATTGGGGGTGGGTAGGGTAGGGACTTGTTATGTTCATGTCTCCTCTTTTTCCCTATATTCTCCCTTCTGGCTTCAGGCTATTTATACTTTCTTCATTTCTCACTCATTCTTTAATTCTGTAACCCTCTCCCTCACAGCTACCCAATTCAGGAACTTTCCTTCCCAGTCTTTGTCTCATTGATATGACTGCACCCTCTGAACCCTAGCATCCTGAAGTCCATTCCTCCCTTGCCTTCTAGGACAACACTCTTCCGGTTCTTCTCCTATCACTAATGCCTACTTTTCAATTCCTCTGTTTGTCCCACCTCACCTGTCTTTCTCATGTCAGTGTTCCACAGACTTCGACTCTTGGGTCTCCTTTCTTCTCTTCTACATGTCTTTGTGTTCTCATCCACTCTGATAGTTTCAACTATCACCTATGTTACAGGATTTCTTGTCCTTCGGTGCACGTAGTTCTTGGTCACATCGCTTCTAAGAATGAAGAGGAAGACCAGACGAAGAGTGGTGGGTAACAAAGCGAAGTTCATTGAGCTACAGTAAAACAAAGTTTACTGAGTGATAGTACAAAGCTCCCAATGAGGGAGGGGACCCGAGAGGGTTGGGTTGCCAATTTGGTGTTTAAATCCAGGGGTTTTTATGGGCTCTTCGGTGTGGGCTGTTTTAATCTGATTAACCCCCAAGAACCTGTCACCCAATCAGGTTTTTGTCCACACACTCATCTACCTATCAGGTAGTTGTTCGTTTGGGAAAGGGTGGAAGGCTCCTTCCAGGGTGGTGTTTTGTAGCCTTGGGGACCAAGAGGGTAGTGGCCACCACTGCCCTAAGGCATGCTGGCCAGCGCAGGCCACCAGATCAAGCACTTTGTTTAAATATCCCACTGGCTATTGAGCTGGCCCCCAGGCCTGGGTTAGGATGTCCAAGGCCATTCCCTTCCTTTTTGTCACATACAAGTTTTAAGTCCTCCAGTAGGAAGACTTAAAGCTAGGGCACTGAGTAAAGCCTAGAATAACAGCATGGGGTCTTTTTCCTTTTAAGGGTAGTTTTCCTCTTAGGACGGGGGTGGGGGCCTTGTCCCTGCCTGCCTTTCTTCCAACTATCCTTCATTACCTATATATTAATGACTTCCAAATCTATCTGTAGACCCTGGTGTGAATCAGACTAATGCCATCTTGGACAAATCTGCCATGATGACCAGTTTGTGACCTGAAACCTTCTTGAGCATGCCCTCCTCCCCCTCCCCCCCATTCTTTTGTTCCTCCACACACTTAAGTACACCTTCAGGGCAGAATATCCATGATCTGCCCTGGAGATATGACTATTCTTAAACATTCTCCTCTTGAGTGGTCCCTCAACATGTACTCCTAGTCTCTAGGGTTATAAAAGAGGTCTTAAAGGAGGTTGGGTTGTGGAGATCTGCTTGTCTTGTGGCAGCCCAAGACATGCTTTTATCCATAAGTTCCTTTAATAAAAACCATTTCCAGTCAAGCTGGACTTGTAAGCCTGTTTCTCTGGTCTTCTGGCTCCTTTGGCCTTTGGAGGTCATTTGCATATACCTCCCTTTCACGGAACAACCCTACTCTTCTCCTGACCTACAAATGGCCAAATCTATTTTCCCATATCTCTGATGGGCTGCCCCAGATTCACAATGAAACTCCCCTTGTCTGTAATTGAACTGGTGATGTCTTCCTGCCCATTATAACCTGGTAATAATCTGGTTCTCTTCCTATATTCCATAGCTCACTCACATTTCCACTCATTCCTGTTGTCCAAACAGAAACAAACTCCTCGCTCATCTTCATACCTAGTTTCAGTCAATTCTTTTATTATTTCTCTTAAATATTCTGTTCTGTCACTACCACATTTCTTTTTTTTTTTTTTTTAAGATTTTATTTATTTGACAGAGAGAGACACAGCGAGAGAGGGAACACAAGGAGGGAGAGGGGGAGAGGGAGAAGCAGGCTCCCCGCTGAGCAAGGAGTCCGATGCGGGACTCGATCCCAGGACTCCAGGATCACGACCCAAGCCGAAGGCAGACGCTTAACGACTGAGCCACCCAGGCGCCCCACTACCACATTTCTAAAGATACTTTCATCAATCTTTGCCTGAGTTACTATAACACTTTGAAACTAGTTTCCCAGCCTTTAGTCGTACAACCTTCAAGCCTTTTTCCATGTAGCAGTTAATGTTATTTTCTATGATCCTGCAGCAGCTGCTGGAATGAGGCCCCCCAGGTCAGGCCCAGTGCTACCCAGGGATGCCCCAGACCCGAGACGTGAGCTCCTCTCTCCGAAGAGCTGTGCCCTTGAGCACCAAGCGGCGCCTGGAGGAGGAGCAGGAGACCCTGTGCAAACAGTTCCTTTCTGAAGAGAACATGGCCCCCCACTTCCCTGGACTCAGCCTGCACAATGACCCCCCTTACTGCAGCTTCCCCATGACTTCCCCCCATCTCTGCCCCCACTCAGGAGCCCTTGCTCTGAGCTGCTTCTCTGGCACTACCCTGGGAACCTGATCCCCAAGGCCCTCCAGCTGCTGAGGCTAGGGGACACCCCCACCCCCTACTACCCTGCAACCCAAGCTGGGGAGATAATGGAGCTCTGAGTGCTGGTGGGCAGTATTTCTGCCCACCTTACTTCTTCCCCACAACAGAGAAGACCAGCATACCCACTAAGGGACCAGCTGTCCTGAATATTCTTCAGACCACGCCTCTGGGCCCCAGGACCTACTCTCAACAGAGGAGGACACTGAATCCCACAGAGCCCTGGGGTGAGAGGGGCTAGAGGGACAGGAGCATGGGAAGGGAGGCATTCCCCCCAGAACTGAATAAAGATTGCTGAGAAAAAAAAAATTGTTATTTTCTGACACATCCATGTCAGTTCCCTGTTTAAAAACCTCCAATATCCTCTATCGGTCACAGGATTTTAAAACACATATTTAAAAATTAACAAGTCAGGAAACAACAAATGTTGGTGAGGATGCAGAAAAAGTAGAACCCTCTCACACTGTTGGTGGGAATGCAAGCTGGTGCAGCCACTCTGGAAAACAGTATGAGGTTCCAAGAAGTTAAAAATAGAGCTACCCTATGACCCAGTACTTGCACTACTAGCTATTTACCCAAAGGATACAAATGTTGTGATCCAAAGGGGCACCTGCACCCCATTGTTTACAACAGCAATGTCCACAATAGCCAAACTATGGAAAGAGCCCAGATGTTCATCAACAGATGAATGGATAAAGAAGATGTGCTATATATACACAATGGAATATTACTCAGCCATCAAAAAGGATGAACTCTTACCATTTGCAACAACATGGATGGAACTGGAGGGTATTATGCTAAGCGAAAGAAGTCAGAGAAAGACAATTATCATATGGTTTCACTTATCTGTGGAATTTAAGAAACAAAACAGATAATCATAGGGGAAAGGAGGGAAAAATAAAATAAGACAAAATCAGAGAGGAAGACAAACCATAAGAGACTCTTAATCATAGGAAACAAACTGCAGGTTGCTGGAGGGGAGGTGGGTGTGGGGATGGGGTAACTGGGTGATGGGCATTAAGGAGGGCATGTGATGTAATAAGCACTGGGTGTTATATGCAACTGATGAATAACAACTCTATATCTGAAACTAATGATACACTATACGTTAATTGGATTTAAATAAAATAAGATAAAAATAAAACATATATCTATTATATATTATGCACATAGAATAATAACTCTCTCTCACACACAAACAAGGCGCTTAGCCATCAGATTCGATTTTACCTAACCATCCCCGCTCACTAATGGCCTTATCTTTCAGCCATTCCTCAAGCTGTCTGGGCTCTTGCTTGGGTCTGGGTTCTTCCTGAGGGTGTTCCATCAGCACTGAATCAACAATTTCACTGCAGTTGAACTGTGAAAATGTTCTCTCTTTGAGAGAGAAGTAAGCAATTAAGACGTTCCCTCTGTTGTTTAAATCAGGGAAAGGTTTCCAACATGGGTAGATACATATTAGGTAGGAAGGATGCATACTTCCTCTCTCTTCTTAGGATGAATTATCAAGAATCATTTCCAAATTGGACTTAATGTATTTCCTGAAAACAAACTTCTATTTTTAAAACTTCCTCCTGAGTATAGAATAGTAAAAACTAGTGAAATACTTATTGGTTAGAGCTCTTTTATCCTTGAGTTCATTCATCAGCAATTGAAATCTCTGAGCCCCACATGTAAGAATCTGGAAATGCTGTTAAGTTAGAAATATCAGTGGTAGCAGGAGGTATTGTTTTTTAAATCTGTCCCACATTTAATAAATGCTTCCACTGAGGGTACTTGTCTCCTAAAAGCCATAAGTTCTGTTTAGATTAAGATATTCAAGTTCCCATGGCTGTATAAGTTAGCCTTCAATGTGGAATCGTTCAATCAATGTAGCCAACATTGCATAAAAGTCCTCTGGGTGCTACAGAAGACACAAACCCTAGAAAAAAGTTATCAGGAAACAGGCAGCAGTCCTTGAGTTCCCTGGTTACTGTTAAAGATTTCGAGAAATCAGAAAAGCAACATGGCAGAGTAGGAAGAGCTTTGAAGTTAGGCAAACTGGGTTTATATCCATACTCCATTACTTACAAGCTAGGTAACTTTAGGCAAGTCACTTGACCTGAGATTACCTAATCTGTATAGTAAGGTGAATTCTACCTATGTCATAGAAGGGATAAGAACATTTCTTTTTTTTTTTTTTAAGATTATTTATTTATTTGACAGAGGGAGACACAGCGAGAGAGGGAACACAAGCAGGGGGAGTGGGAGAGGGAGAAGCAGGCTTCCCGCAGAGCAGGGAGCCCGATGTGGGACTCGATCTCGGGACCCTGAGATCATGACCTGAGCTGAAGGCGGACACTTAACGACTGAGCCACCCAGGCGCCCCAGGGATGAGAACATTTCTATTAGTGGCCAAATGAATGAATGATGGTCTCTTTCCAAATCAAGTTTTCACATTTTAAAAATAGATGTGCGTAGTATGGCTTGCTTACAAACCAAAGGAAGTTGCAATATAGTATTAGAGCCAAAGGATCCATAAGTCAGAGTTCTCAGCTAACAGATGAAGTGTTATAACAACCAAAGTATCAAGTTAGATACCATATTATGCACTTTTCATACTGAGTTAATTTTTATGTGGAAAGCAGTAAATGACTTAGATGAAACTTGTTTTAAAACAAGAGGACTGGTCTTTTTTTTTTTTTATCATGGAAGTTTGACTGTTGTAAAAAAGGTTTTTGACCTTGGGACTCTACAAAAACAAAATTACACTATTTTTTAAGATTATATATGAGGCTCTGGAGTTTTAAGGAACAGGGCAACACAAATTCACGGGAACAATATTTAAAGGATTTAGCTACTTATCTGAACTTCATACTATCTAGAAAATGCATAGAAATATTTTCCCTTGGATGAAATTTCTTAACCTTAGGATTTTGAGATGTTTTCAAATACAAAAGTCACATTTATTAAATGGCTTGACTGTCCACTTTTGGTATTGTACCAAGCAAATTACCATGACTCACACTGATATAAAAATTCCTCATAATTATTTTCATTAATTGTTTCACATTCATTATTTTCTTTTCATTTAATTTTAAATTATTTCACTTTACTAAAAGTATAGTAGAGGCTTGTCCCACTAAGCATAAATTTTATTGGTTATTTAAATGATTAACCTAGGGGCCCCTGGGTGGCTCAGTCAGTTAAGCGGCTGCCTTCGGCTCAGGTCATGATCCCATGATCCCTGCTGAGCAGGGAGCCCACTTCTCCCTCTCTCTCTCTCTCTCTGCCTACTTGTGCTCTGTCAAATAAATAAAAATTTAAAAAAAATGCTAACTGAAAGGATGAATTTTAATAAGTGATTTTTTTTTTCTTTAAGACTTTTATAGAGTATAGGCCTGCTATGACTGTGGAATGGCATTTTAGTACCAGCAAGCCTCCTTTTTCCCACAACCTGAAGATACTGTATGTCTAAAATGCGTTGTTTAATAGACTTCCTGCCATGCATGCTTTCCAAGAGTGGCCACTAGCCAGATGTTGCTCCGGAGTTCTTACAATGTGGTCAGTGTGACTGATGAACTGAATTTTTAATTTTAATTAATTTAAACTTAAATAGGCACATGTGGCTGTACTGGACAGTACAGGTCTAGAATGCATGTTGAAATAGCTGGAGCAGTAAACAAGTGTGATTACTATGCCCTCATTCCCACCTCTTTTTCATGTTGTTCAGTTCTTACCTATAGCAGAGTCCAATTCAAGTCTCATTTCCTGGATGAAGTTTTCACTGACCACTCTAATACACATGGATGTCTTTATTGTCTGAATCCTAAACACAATTTTTAGAATGGAATTTAGTGCCTGATTGAACCTTGTACAATAGTTTAATTTTAATATATGTAAGTTTTATTAGCATAAAACAATACAAACAATACTGTTACCTTTTATTAATTGAAAGCTTACAGTGCTAAACTTTACACATATCTTATTTCATCTTCCTAACAGGCTGGTAAAGTATGTATCATAATCTCTATTTAGGGGCACCTGGGTGTCTCAGTCAGTTAAGCGTCTGCCTTCAGCTTAGATCATGATCTCAGGGTTCTGGGATCAAGCCCCACCTCGGGCTCCCTGCTCAGCGGGAAGTCTGCTTCTCCCTCTCCCTCTGCCCCTCCTCACTGCTCGTGCTCTCTCACTCTCTCTAAAATAAATAAATAAAATCTTAAAACAATCTCTATTTAACATAGAGATTCACTGGCTCAGAGATATGAAGTGACTTGCCTGGGTTAAACAGTGAGTGGCAGAGCAGGAACTTGAAACCAGGTCCATGACTAGTCTACACAGGTAGGGACCTTGCTGGAGTAGGTAGGGTCTTATGAGATATTTTGGCCTGATTTGATTATTAGAAGCCATCATAACAAATCTAAGCCCTATTTGAGAAGACTACTTTATAACAATTACAGCATAATGGGAGTGAAAGATTATGATTCAATTTAACTTACAGGAGTATTTCATTTATAGTGAAAGACCATTCCAAAGTTCACATCACTTTCTTAAAGACCAGTTGCTCCCTCTAGTGAAAAATCAATGTGAATACCATGCCCACTAAGTAACAGATTCTCAGTAGATGTACCCTCCTTTGGTGTGTATTAGAAATTTGTGGAGGTGTATTTTGGCTATTAAAAAGAATGTTATTCGCTTTCATTAGGTAGTGTCAGGAATGCTATATACCAACAGTAAGTCCTTAACAACAACAAAACTGTCCCACTGCAGAGAGGGAAAACCACCTGTATTTATTTATGTGAGCCTGGAATTTAACATCATTTTACATGTAAAAATGAAATATGTTTGCACTGTTTTAACATGCAGTGAATACTCCCAGAAGGAAACTATGGCATTTTATCTAATTTAAGACATTATCAATTGTAAAATATAGTATTATTTAAATATCACCAAGACAGAAAAAAAGAAAAATATTGCCAATTAAACTATGACACAATGCATTTTTATACATAATTTTTACTCTATCTTTCAAAAGCTCTTTTAGACTTTATTTAGATGTAAATCAACTATCACACTTGGACATATATAAAAGGAAAAACAAAAGCAAAATAAATTGTTAGGGTATTTCTAAAATTTCCTCATATTCAGAAAATTTTCTGCAACAGTTTTTGACTCAGAGTTGTCAGTATCCAGGTTTTTCCAAACAATATTATCCTCCCTACGCTCAACTACTTTGGTGTTGCTATATTTCTTAAAACGGTGCTCAACTCTTGTATCTATGATTTTCTTCAAGGACAAAGACATCAATTATTTAAGTTTTGATGTTGGCACTTTTCTGAGACTTCCAAAGAGATTGATGGAAAGTTTTCAAACTACAGTTGCATCCCTTTTTCAGATGGTCTTTAAAGTTTGTCCAGAATGAAATCAGTAATAACTAAGTTCTCACATGCTCAGGCAATGACAATAACGTCATGACTGACACCTGGCTGATAGTGCTTATTAGACATATTTTGGTTGCAGAAATGTGAAAATGTATTTCTTTTCTTTCTTTTTTTTTTGGTGAAAATGTATTTTTTTACAATGGAAGAAATACGGAGCCATGGCAATCTTGGGGAACTCTTCCTTTTTCTTTTCCAGAACTTAACCGACATTTGGTCACCAAGAGGAATGCTACTCAGGGTATTTGAGTCACAAGTAAAACCTACCTATATCAGTCTCCATCCATGGTGATTACAACAACAGGTGTAACTTTCTAACTACTTTGTCATTTCTTATAATGTGAGCATGATAATGCCTTTGCATATTGAAACAGACACTATTATAAATTACTTTTACTTCTCTTATATATCAGAGTCAATTCATTACATTTATGTTTTTCTATTAATTTGTGTAGGTGGGTTATATTATCCATGAATTTCATGTCAAGAAAGTAAAGACTAATTTGCTAAAAAAGGTGATGGGGGTCTGATGGGGTTTACAAAATACTGAATTTAGGTATTATGATTAACCACTTTTCCTCTAAACAGAAAGTAAATCCTGGCGTACTTTCCTAACAAATATTAATATGCTTGTGGATAGGGCAATGGATAGGAGGCAGATAAATGTGTATTAATTCAACATTAAATGAGGATAGTTTTATGCTTTTATTTTAGGGAGTAACTTCACATTTTGTACAGAGAGCACAAGTTCTTCAGTTAAACTACCTAGATCCAAATCATGGGTCTATCATTTTTTTAAAGATTTTATTTATTTATTTATAATTTTTTTAAAGATTTTATTTATTTATCCAATAGACAGAGAGAGAAAGAGAAATCACGAGTGGCAGGGAGGGGTAGAGGCAGAAGCAGACTCCCCACTGAGCAGGGAGCCTGACGCGGCACTATGATCCCTGGGATCATAACCTGAGCCAAAGGCAGACATTTAACCGACTGAGCCACCGAGGCGCCCCTTGTTTGTTTGTTTGTTTGTTTATTTATTTAGTGCAAGCAAGGAGAGGGGTAAAGGGAGAGAGATTCTCAAATAAACTGCTCATTGAGGGCGGAGCCCAATGCAGGGCTTGATCCCATGACCCTGAGATCATGACCTGAGCCAAAATCAAGAGTTGGACGCTTAACTGATGGAGCCACCCAGGTGCCCCGAGTCTACCATTTTTTATGTCTTTTTGAATGAGTAACTCAGTCTCTCTTTGCCTCAGTTCCCTAGTGAGTAAAATAAAGGTCATAATAGCACTAACTCACAGGGTTCTTTATAAGAACTAAATGATACAATACATGGGATCGTGTTTACAACAGTGGCCAGTACATCAGAAGCAGTAAATACATGAAAGTTATAATTACAACCATAAAACATATCTTTCTGCAAAACAAAAATGTCTGAGCTTCTGCTAAACTCCTTATCACCTGAGAAATCATTCCTGAAGAATCTGTGATTCTTTGATATGATGCAAAATAACTTCATGGTTTTTGTGAATATTTTCTCACAGAACCACATTAGAAAAGATTAGATTACCTTTTGAGTAGTGAGGTTTATTGCAAATTGCCACAGAAATGCTCTGTAATGTACAAATATATCTTATATTAAAAGATGAAAAAAGGGCACTGAGTGTTATACAAGACTGATGAATCACTGAACTCTCCCTCTGAAACTAATAATACACTACATGTTAATTAACTGAATTTAAGTTTTTTTTTTTTTTAAGATTTTTATTTATTTATTCATGAGAGACAGAGAGAGAGAGAGGCAGAGGGAGAAGCAGGCTCCCAAGGAGCAGAGAGCCCAATGTGGGACTCGATCCCAGGACCCTGGGATCATGACCTGAGCCGAAGGCAGACGCTTAACCATCTGAGCCACCCAGGCGCCCTGAATTTAAGTTTTAAAAAATGCACAAAGGTAATATATGAAGCAGAGCCAAAATATACTCGCCCATAAAATAAAATGTACTGTCAGTACAGACACACCGTTAGCTTTTGTAAGATGATTTAAAGTTTTGTTTTATTCAAACCAACAGCTATCATTAAGGGTCTACTAAAATCTCAGCTCCAAGAAGAAGCAACTGTGTCCTCTCCCACTGATGACGCTGGGATGCTGGAATACTGAGACTGACATGCATGAAACAACCAGAGTCACTAAGAGGACGAGTATAATTAAGTGCTCAATTGCATGGCACAGCTCATAAAAAGAGTTGTAGGAATTCAGAGCAGGAAGATTAATGAGTCATAGAGTGGTTCAAGAAAGTTGCCCCTAGGAGAAAGGAGGAGGAATGTAAGAGTTTTTATGTATGATCTTGGTTAAGTTAGTTAACCTCTCAGTTATTGTTTCCTCTTTTATAAAATTTGACAATTTAATACATATAAAATGCCTAGCACATTCTAAAGCAAGATAGGTTTGTGATAGGGTCTTAGAGAATGAACAGTATCTGCCTAAAAAGAGAATATTTTAGATAGCAAGATGAGTGTGTCATGTAAAAGAGACACGTATTTCTTTTAAGACTTTAGGTTTGGGGCACCTGAGTGGCTCAGTCATTGGGCGTCTGCCTTCGGCTCGGGTCGTGATCCCGGGGTCCTGGGATCGAGCCCCGCATTGGGCTCCCTGCTCTGCGGGAGGCCTGCTTCTCCCTCTCCCACTCCCCCTGCTTGTGTTCCGTCTCTCTCTGTCTCTCTGTCAAATAAATAAATAAAATCTTAAAAAAAAAAAAAGACTTTAGGTTCAAAAAGATAAGGAAAAACTTCTGCAAGTAGTAGCTGCAAATAATACTATTAATATATTAAGTACAATCTTCTGTGGCAAATAGCAACCATAAATTTTTTTCCTGCATGGCGAAATGACTCCTTGAGCACATGAAACTTGGTGCAGACTGAAATCCTAAAGAGCTCTTTCTTCCATGAAAGGATTCTCTCTTAAAAAAAAAAAGGCATAGAATACACAAATCTGCTTTTCCCTTTAAATCCTTGTTTCTCGCTGGACCTTCCCTTATTCAAAAGTAACTGTAACTTACACTCTCCATCTTCTATAATGAAGAGTTTTCACCACATCATTTCCCTACTGTGACTTTCAGACAATTAAAATTAGGAGAAATTTAAGTTTTTCCTCATTTTCTGTATATATTCAACCAAATATCCCATATCATGGCTTTTCCAAATGTACTTATAGAAAGAGAAGGAAAGGTTTCTCCACAGTGTCTCAATACTTAGACTCACCAGAATCCTGATTACATTTATATGCACCATCTATCACTGGAGTTGTTCCTAACATTATCAGTCAGAGCACTAATTAAATATACTTGCAGACATCATAATAGTGCCTTTGACAAATAAAGCCACATCTAGTTCTGGTGAAAGCCTGGCAATAGAGTCTTCTGCTTAAAAACAGAAGGCATATTAGAGTAATAAAAGTTTCCACTTTGGGCCAAATTAGATTATTCCAGTTCTAAGACAGAGGATGATTTCACGGCAATAAGAAAGAAGTGGGCCTTGTGGAAAATTCCATTATTCATTCTTATCTACAAGAGTAATTGTCAGCCAAGCACCAAACACCAGGAGGAGAAACTATTCTGTTCATTTGTTCCTGTATTTAACATTCTGATAATGTAACACTGTGCAAGGCAGTGTGCTAGGTACTAGTAAACAGTGGTAAACAAAACTATGACTGTCCTTCTGCAGTTTACTGTCTTGTCAAATATCTTTTGTGATAGGTTTTGGCTTTAATTTTCTCTTTCTGGATATTGCCTAATTCTGGTCTTGATAACCAAGAGGCTTAGGATATGATACATCACAGCTGTTGGGCAGGAGGCAGGAGGCAGGAGGCAGGAGGCAGGAGCTCAGAGGACGCAATGGACAAGGACGGAGGAGCTGCTGCTAGGAAAAACATGACACACACAGAAATGCAACAAACTTCAATCCAACCAGTATTCATTTCCTATTGCTTTAGTAACAAAGTATCACAAACTTAGTAGTTTAAAACCACACAAATTAATTTTTTTTATATTCTGGAGGTTAGACATCATAAAGATGTTGGCAGTGCTGCGTTCCTTTGGAGGCTCTATGGGAGAATCTATTTCCTTACTTTCCAGATTCTAGAGACTGCCTTTATTCCTTGGATCCTGGTTTCCTTCCTCCAACTTCAAAGTCCGCAGCACAGCACCTTCAAATCTTTCTCTCTTTTTCTCCCCTCTGCTTTGATTGTCATATATTCAAAGACTGACACTCCAACCTCCTTCTTATAAGGACCATTGTAATTACATGGGTCCCACCTGCATAATCCAGTGTAATCTTCCCATCTTCAGATCTTTAACCTAACCGTATCTGCAAAGTCCCTTTTGCCACAGAAGAGAACATATTCACAGGTTCTGATGATTAGGAGGAGGACATCTTTGGGGGCCATTATTAAAATAGCCTACAATCCAGGGCGCCTGGGTGGCTCAGACAGTTAAGCGTCTGCCTTCGGCTCAGGTCATGATCCCGGGGTCCTGGGATCGAGTCCCGCATCGGGCTCCCTGCTCCTTGGGAGCCTGCTTCTCCCTCTGCCTCTCTCTCTCTGTCTCTCACGAATAAATAAATAAAATCTTAAAAAAAAAAAAATAGCCTACAATCCAAAGCAAAGCAAATAGAAAAAAGTTGGCCTGTTTTGCACTTTGAGTCAACGAACTGCACACTGGCATTCTGCAAGTTTGCTTTCTACTTCAAGACTATCTTGATTATCCATTTTAATTAGCTTTTCTTTATAAAAATGGTGGAGGGAGGTCCCCCACTGGTATTTCTCTGAGGCCTTGTAACTCTCTAACACCAGTTTTCTTCACAAGTCAACAAACTAAAACAACCAGACACTGGCATCCCTCTTAAGCTCTATGAACTGCCTGCCATGAATACATACTTCAATAGGGACAACCTTTCCTACCTCTCTGCAGGACTAAATTCGTGAATAGATTATTGGACTGAAAATAGCTTTTCTAATTTCCTGCAGTGAGGGGCCACGAAGCAAGATTCAGCGAACTGACCCTGGCTTAATTCCTGCAGACATTATGTAGCACAAACTCTTCTTTGAGGCAGAGTATAAATTTAGAACTAGCAAGGAATACTATGCGTCACTCTAGTGGTAAAAAGCCGCGGAGTAATTTTTTTCCCCCAGTAAGGTTAGAGGCCAGTCATTTCTACTTGAGAAAAGAGAAACAATTTGCTATTCAAGTTAGTTTAAAAATAAAGAGGTTTTTGCTCCTGGCTATTACAGGGTAACAAGGAATAGATTTACCTTCCTGCCTGAAAAATACTTAGGCAAAACCAGTAAAACATGTTTTCAGACAACAACTGGCAGTGCAGTGCTGTGATCGCTACAATTACCCCAGCTTACATGCTGGAGGCAGTTTCCAGAGGCATCGCAGGGAGGGTCCTCACTGCCTTCAGTCTCTGAGTCCGAAATACATTTATTAACTAAGTCAAACGACGGCTTCACCCCACTAAATTCACAGAAGTGAAACTACAACAAGCTAGGACGGCAGGCAAGGGCGGAGCAAAAGCGGCGACTTCTCGCGTTCTGGTGGGATATACGGCCCTGACGTCAGACGTCAACCTCGCGAAGACGCTCGCGAGATTAGAGGGTGGGTGGTGCCAAGCGCCGGCTGGCGAGCGGGTGGCTTCTATGAGGAAAACAGCCGTTAATCTACCGTTGGTCAGGCTGCTGCTGACGTGAGCGGCCTGGCTGGGGCTGAGAGGTCCCTTTTCCCCCAAACCGGCAGTCTCACGATTCCCGACCGTGCCCCAGAAGACCTGGACCCACGCCAGTGCCTGAAGCTCCGTGAGGACACCGAGGTGTCGCAGGTGATGGCGGAGCCGGGTGCGGGAAGCTTGAACACGGTCGCGCTCCCACCGCCTCAGCTTCCAGAGGAGCGGGGAGCCCTCCACGCCCCCGCGGGCTGTGGCCACCCTGCCCAGATCCGAGGCGGTGGGCATCGCGGTTTCGCAGCGACCGAAGCGGGGCAGGCGGAGGCTCCGCCTCTCACGGAAGGCCTGGAAGCTGTGTCGGTGTCCGTGGCAACGGACAACAGCCTGAAAAATGGCTGTCAGAGTGGAGAGCCGCGCGGCCCAGGTGGGGAGAAGCCAGAGGGGCCGGGGTCTGAGGTGGTGGCAGAGGTGAAGGCCAAGGAAGTGGAGCCTGAGAAGTGCGCCATTTTCTCGGTAGCAGTGGATGAGGAGGTGGTGAAGGAAGAAGTGAAGGAGGAGGAGGAGGAGGTGGTGGTGGTGGAGCAGAAGATGGAGATAGAGAAGCAAGTAGGTGAAGAAATAGAAATGAGTGAGGAAAACAGAGTGGTAGAGGAGGTGAAGGAAGAAGCAGGGCCCCGACCCCTGAATATGGATCTCCGCATGAACCCCCTGGAAGCCATCCAGTTGGAACTGGACACTGTGAATGCTCAGGCTGACAGGGCCTTTCAGCAACTGGAGCATAAATTTGGGCGGATGCGTCGTCACTACCTGGAGAGGAGAAACTACATCATTCAGAATATCCCGGGCTTCTGGGTCACTGCTTTTCGGAACCACCCCCAGCTGTCCCCCATGATTAGGGGCCAAGATGCAGAGATGTTAAGGTACATAACCAATTTGGAGGTAAAGGAGCTCAGACACCCTAGAACTGGCTGCAAATTCAAGTTCTTCTTTCGAAGAAACCCTTACTTCAGAAACAAGCTTATTGTCAAAGAATATGAGGTCAGAGCCTCTGGCCGAGTGGTGTCTCTTTCCACTCCAATCATATGGCGCCGGGGCCATGAACCCCAGTCCTTCATTCGCAGGAGCCAAGATGTCGTCTGCAATTTCTTCACCTGGTTTTCAGACCACAGCCTTCCAGAGTCTGACAAGATTGCTGAAATTATCAAAGAGGATTTGTGGCCAAACCCACTGCAGTATTACCTGTTGCGTGAAGGAGTCCGTAGAGCCAGACGTCGCCCAATACGAGAGCCAGTAGAGATCCCCAGGCCCTTTGGATTCCAGTCTGGTTAATCTCAGCCTTTGGAAATACTGCACAAGGTCCCCTGCCACCTCTTGCTGGACCTGTGCTTGGACAACAGAAATGGGTATGCCTTCTGCCCTTTTTTTTTTTTTCCCCCTTTCCTGACATTTCTACAGCCTTTTTCCTCTGGACATTGTTTTCTCAACCTCAAGATTGAGACTTTCAAGGCCATGCTCCTCCATTTCCACATGGCCTTCATGCCATTCTGCATTACTATCACATGCTGCATGGTCATGATTTACATTAACTCCTAGGCCAAGCTGTAAATTGCATTGCCTTTACCTGCACTGCGTGGACCCTGTTTGTTTCCAGGGCCTTTGGTCTGGCTCTTAGCACCTGGAATTCCAGCTTTGCCTTTAGTACAGGCACGTAGCCTGTGGACAGTTGTGGGGCAGAGAGAGCAGCAGTGTGCCACTTGGTCTGTGTGATTTATGTAACTCCATTGCTCTTGCACCTCTGGTCACCTCCTACTGCCTACTACTGGCTATGCCCACCCACTTTGGGCTCCTGCCTACCTTGCAGATAATCGTCAGCCCTCTGTCTGGTTTCTGGTAGACCAGAATCTCTAGAACTGCTGGTGGACCCAGGTTTCCTGCCAGCACACAAAAGACCCTTCCATTCCTCTCCCCAAAAGACCTCCTTGATTCCTCACCCCCCTCTTCCCTCCATCTCCATGATCCAGAACACTACTGTCAAGCTAGTGATCAAGCTAGTGACAAGTTAGACCTTATCGTTATGGCCAGAGTAAGGATGGTGTCCATTCTAACTACCAGGTTTTCTCAGCCTCAACTAGTAAATTAACACAAAACTTAGGTATACCTCTTGTGCCTCCTCTCCTTACCCTGAACGTGATTAAATGCCAGGGTGGCAGTACACTTTTTCTCCATCTGTCTCCTGTCTCTTAAAAAAAAAAAAAAGCTCAAAAGCGTCTGCAAAAGCAGTCCTTTTAGTTTAATTTGGCTTTAGCTCTTCATTATTTCCAGGGACAGGTTGTCCTGTAAAATAGATTGCTGGAGCTCTTATTTCCCTCTGCTCTGTTCCCCACCCTCCACCCCCTTTGGTGACACATAGAGCATTTAAAGGGAGACAGATCTAGTTCATGGTGGATGGAAGAACCAGAGATTGTGTTGGGTGCCCTAAGTGGGGAAAACTGAACAGAAGACCACAGGCAAAAATGAGCAAGATAAAAATTGGGCTAAGATTAAGACTGGCTGACAGAGCCTTCAAGGAAGAGATTTTCTCTTTCAGTGGTAATGGGAGGAGAAATAGTTTTTCTCAGGATTTCCATGGGAGAATTGAAAGGGATTGGAGTGTTAAGTGTATTGCCTAGAGAAGAGTTCTTTAAAGAAACAAAGCAACTTTGGGTGCTTTCTCTTGTTTTCATTTGATTTAATTTATTCAGAAGATTGATACTGTGTTTTTTGTTTTTTGGTGTTTAGTAAAATAACATTTTCTATTTCTGCTTACTGGGAAAATTGAGCGGTATAGGCTTTCTTTTTGCTTTCAATTGGGAATATTTGGAAAAAATAACAGTTTTACTTCTTGTTTCTGTTAAAACTGTATCCTTAGAAATATAATTTGTGTAATTTGATTTTGTCAGAATCTGAAGGCTGGAAATTGCTGTTCTCATGGAAGAATAACCTACAAAAGATGTTTGCTTGATTGTCTTACTTGATAATTTATCCTGGTAACAACTTAGTAATTGATGTGGTTTTTTTTTTTCCTAAATATAAATACTTGTGAGATTGCTCTGTCAAATTGGAAATGTAACATTGCCATATTTGTTTTTCCTTATATGTGTCCTAGTAAAATAAAAGCATGTTACTCTGCTAGATTTCTTATTTTTCACTCCGCCCATAAACATGCGTGAAGAAATTGTTCAAAATAACAACAGATTATAGAATTTAAAGTTCTAAAAATGGATACAACAGACATTATCCCAAAAGTAAGGAACTAGGGCACACTACTGTACCTTGCAAGGTTGGGAGGGTTGTTGCTATGGGTTTGGCTTTAAAATGTTAACAGGGCGCCTGAGTGGCTCAGTTGGCTAAGTGGCTGCCTTCGGCTCAGTTCATGATCCCAGAGTCCCGGGATCGAGTCCCACGTCGGGCTCCCTGTTTGGCAAGGAGTCTGCTTCTCCCTCTGACCTTACCCCCTCTTGTGCTCTCTCTCTCTCTCAAATAAAATAAAATCGTTTAAAAAATAAAATAAGGGGCACCTGGGTGGCTCAGTCATTGAGCATCTGCCTTTGGCTCAGGTCGTGATCCCAGGGTCCTGGGATCGAGCCCCACATCGGGCTCCCTGCTCCACGGGAAGCCTGCTTCTCCCTCTCCCACTCCCCCTGCTTGTATTCCCTCTCTCACTATGTCTCTCTCTGTCAAATAAATAAATAAAATCATTTAAAAAAATAAATAAATAAAAAATAAAAAATAAAATAAAATTAACAATTGCAAGTGCTTACTCATGATGTCACTTTTTTCTATATAGCTTGTATAGCGCCACCACTTCCTTCAAGCCTCCATTTCTGTCTCTGTAAATGATATTCTCAGGTCATTTGGGTTCTAATTTTGTTCACTTGCACATTTAATAAGCAAACAATTTCTATCATAAGTGATAAATTCTTCTATCCTCATACTTTCTTAGCTGTGAAAACTTATTCTTTTCTTCAAACCTCCCCACCTTCTATTTGTGTCAAATTTTTCAAGGCCTGAGAGGTAACTCTTCTGCCTTACAGCTTTTCTGTTCCCTTAGGGAAAATGAAATGTCTTCTCGAGTACTTGGTGTGCTTACAGGGACTTCTTTTCTGGAAAATAACATATAGTTTGTTAACAGTGAATTCCACAAATATTTAGTAAGGCATTTTGTCAGGCCTTGCGACGATAAGGATAAGAAGATAAAGTCATTCCCTTTATTGTTAAAGAATTGGGGAAAAACTGATAAGCAGACAAATGACAAGGTGATACAGTAAAATACAAATACATTTTCACAGATTTTTCACTCTTTCCCTTTCTATCTAGTTTGGAAGCTTTGTGAAAGCGGAGGTGATGGGATATCTTTTATGCTTCTAGCATGTTTTGCTCATAGTTGTTATGAGATAAGTACTGAATGACAAAATGAATAACTCAAATGGAAAAAAAGAACAAAATACCTAGTACCCAGAAAGACTTACGGTTTTTAAGGCAATTGTAAAATTGACGTAAAAAAATTTACAAAGCCTTTTTTAAAAGCAAGTTTCTTGTTTAAGTGATTAGAAAAGTCTAAACCCTGTAACATTTAACCTTTCACTTGCCATTTTAACAGAGCATTACTTAACTTTGGATCAACAATTATGTGCTTTATTTTTGTATATTTTAAGGTGACAACACTGGAGATAGGAGTTAGACTCTAGACATGTGCTGTCCAATACAGTAGCCATTAGCCACCAGTGGCTACTGAGCACTTGAAATGTGTCTAGTCCAAATTGAGGTCTGCTCTGAGTATAAAATACACACTGGATTTCAAAGACTTAGTATGGAAAAAATGTAAAATACCTCAATTTTGTATATTGATTGCATGTTGAAATGGTAATATTTTTGATAAGTACATATAAATATATTAATAAAAACTTCCCATTTTTTTGTGCTACTGGTAAATTTTAAATTAGATGGGACAGCATGGTTCTAGGCTTCTTGAATATCTCAAAGTGTATAAAATACATGTGAAAATTAAACTTTCCTCCATGAAATTTTTTGTGACTTTAAGACAAGGGTTATCTAGTTAAAATTTAAGATGGGTAAAGTATAGCTAGATGCCAGTGGGTAAAAGGGTAAAAATGAAATGTCCTTTATCAACTTTTCCTTGAGTACCTAAGATATACTCAGTACTTTGCAGGATGCCTGGGTGGCTCAGTCTGTTAAGTGTTTGCCTTTGGCTCAGGTCATGATCCCAGGGTCCTGGGATTGAATCCTGTGAAGGGCTCCTTGCTCAGCAGGGAGTCTGCTTCTCCCTCTGCCTGCTGCTCCACCTGCTTGTGCTCTCTCTCTCTCTGACAAATAAATAATATCTTATTAGAAAAAAAGATATACCCCATACTTTGCAAAACATAATGTGTAAAATTATGTTTCTGGATATAAGTAGGGTACATCTGGGTGTCAAATTGGCACTGGTAGTTACTATATTGGGTTATCTAAAGGAGTCCCTTAACAGTATTTAGGACCTGTAGCTTCATATTTTTCTAGAATAAAATATTCTGTATTTTTGGTTTATAAAAATGTAGCTCAGAACAGAAACAGTACATGAAGCTCAGAAAAGAAAATTTCAGTTATCAAATATACCATTTTGTGTATGTTAACATAGGCTCTAAATTTCTAACAATTGGCCAGGCAACAGACCAAAAGAATCTGAATCTAGCATTGCATCACGTCAATTCAATGCTCACCACTTGAAGCATATTTTATTTTTGAAAAGTAGTGGAGCCTTGCAGCAATTATTATGTTGTATTGGTTATTAAGGATTATATGGGATAGTAAAGTGAAGGTTGTCCTTGCTCTTGAGGAACTCACTGTCTCATTGAGGGGGTATTTTTCTTTGAATGTTTCCTCTTCAGCAAATTCACATACTCAAACCAGTCATGTGCACAAGAAAACTCAGGATTAAGATGGCAAAAAGGTGTCCGAGATGATCAGGACCGTCCTTTCAGGGCTAACTTCCCCTCCCTCAATATATAATTGAAGTCTAGACTATGAATGTGATGGATATAATATTTATCCATTCACTATATATAAGGGAGGTATTTCATTTGTGAGCAGTGCTTTCTCCATGTTTGCTTCAATTGTTTTATTTCAGTTCTGAAGGGCCACTTTAATACATTTTCTTTGGCCTCTGCAGTTCTCAAGACTTACAGAAGAGTTCTGTCAGGCCACATTAGGAAAATGTCTACTTTTTGGCTTCACTTTTTCAGGATTTGCATTTAATGTAATTTTTTTGAGAATAGGTCAGGAAGAAATGGTTCTATTAAAAGTGAAAAGGGCCACTTAAGGAAGCTGCTAATTTTTATAAATACCCAGATGTCTTATTAGTGGCCTGAAGAGACAGAGAAGACACACTAGCTTTATTTATTCAAATATTTTATTAAGTAATTTCTGCATCCAACATGGGGCTTGAACTTACAACTCTGAGATCAAGAGTCACATGCTCTATTGACTGAGCCAGCCAGGTACCTGGACACACTAGCTTTAAACTGGGATTAAATCACAGTTTTACAATCTACTAACTAGTGAATTAGCCAAAATAAATACCTTTTCTGAGCCTTGGTTTCCTTGTCCATAATGCAGGGATGATAATAACCTGTTTTATAAGCTAATATTCTCCCAGGATGTATTTAGAGAATGTCATTATAAGGTTGTAGAAAGCATACATTTGGGAGTTTACTATGTGCCAGGCACTGTGTTAAAAGATTCCAAGTATTAACATAGTTAATACAGGTTAGAGTGAAAATGCCAAGCACAATGCCTGGCATATAATATGTAATAAATATTAATTTCCATTTACCTTCCTCTCCATTTTAATTTCACATTTAATTTATATCCAGACAGTTATCTTAGCCTAATATTTCTCAAACCCAACTGCCCATTATAAATAGCTGGGGAGTGGGGCACCTGGGTGGCAGGGAGCCTGATGCGGGACTCGATCCCAGGACCCTGGGATCATGACCTGAGCCGAAGGCAGACGCTCAACCATCTGAGCCACACAGGCGCCCCTAGGATCTTTTATAAACTATGGCTCCACCTATTCTCCCCACTCCCACCCCCAGTTTAACTTTGTCCTAGGGCATCAGCAAACAAACTTGGTACCTCTTTAGAATTTAGGGAATGATGCCCCTTCCAGCCTGAGGGATTAGAAAGTGTGCCAATTCCTCCCAGATGCAGTCCATAATACCTGATGTACTTTGTCTTTCAAATACCCTTGTCAAAAAAGGAAATGACTTTGTAGTGATCACTTTTTTTTTTAATGGCAGTAATAATATTTTAGTATTATTTCAACTGTGGTTTGAAATTTTTCAAAACAGAAAGTTGGAGAAATATTTAAAATGTTAATATAGCTTATTTTTATCAGTCACCAAAAATAGAAAATATAAAAGTACTCAGATAAAGGTATAATTGAGAATTTTGACCAACTTCCATCAAGGTAATAATACTATTTAAAAGATTGTTCTATAATTGGAGACTTTATTTTTATTTTTTTTAAAGATCTTATTTCTTTTTTTTTTTTTTTTGATGTCTGATCTTATTTGTCACAGAAAATCTCATTTTTGACTGGACTCAGATTTAGAGGTAGAAGCTCTCAGAAAGGACAGCCTCTGTCTCTTGGCAATCTGTTCCTGGCGTTTTTCTTTGGCCTCCTTCATTCTCTTGGCCAGAAGTTTAGCATATTCTGCAGCCTCTTCCTTATTTTTCTTAGTGCGCTGCTACTTCAAAGCAATACACCGCCCTTTGTGCTGGAGGACACGTGGAGTAACAAGACGCTGAATCTTAGGCACTTTGGTTCTAGGTTTCTTACCTTCTTTGTTTAGGGGCTTCCTCACAGCATACTGGTGAACATCATCTTCTTTAGAGAGATTGAAAAGTTTGTGGATTCTGCTGGCTCTTTTGGGCCCCAGGCGACGAGGCACAGTAGTATCAGTGAGTCCAGGAATATCCTTCTCCCCTTTTTTTACAAGACCAAGTTGAGAACACTGGGATTGGCATCCACAGTGCAACCCCGAACAGATTTGCACTTTCTCTCTCCAGTCCTCCTTGGTCTATAGCAGGAATGCCCCTTACTCAGCAGCAGGCGGATACGACCATGGGTCAAGACACCCTGCTTCATGGGGAAGCCTTGTTTGTCATTGCCACCGCTGATTCAGACCACATAACCCTTCCATTCTTCACCCAGAGCATCAGCAGCAACTTCTGTGGCCATACGCTTCTCATAAAAAGTACGAAGTTTGTGTTTATTGTCCACTTCAATGAGTTTCTGGCAGCCAGTAGCTGGGAAAGAGATGTTCAGCTTCATCCTGAAGCAGCCTACCGCCTCCGAGGTGCCACAAAAAAGAGTGATCTTATTTATTTTCTTGACCAAGAGAGACACAGCGAGAGAGGGAACACAAGCAGGGGGAGTGGGAGAGGGAGAAGCAGGCTTCCCGCGGAGCAGGGAGCCCGACGCGGGGCTCGATCCCAGGACCCTGGGATCATGACCTGAGCCGAAGGCAGACGCCCAACGACTGAGCCACCCAGGTGCCCCTATAATTGGAGACTTTAGGAGGTAAGTAGGAAGCACATATTATTGTGAAGAGCTATCAGTGATGTTGGATTATTTCCTACAGTTCTAGATAGACCCAGTTGGGACATTGCACCAAATTGACCACATACATAGAAACTTATTTTAAGATTCATGTACTCCTCTATAAAATTCTAGAAATATGGGTCTTCTTATTAAGGGCTTGATTTTAGCACACATTTCTTGAGGCTGAGGTCCACTAATCGAGCAGAGGTTTGCATTGCACAATCAGCCACAGCAACTGATTCATACACGTAAGCCTATGAATGTCTTCTGAGATAGTAACTTCATTTCCAAGTGTGCATTTCTTTTAAGCTTCAAACTGTGTTTCCAGAATTTATGGCAGCTTAGTATTGGCAAATGAGTGTGTTCTCCACTTGCTTTCTAGTCTGTATACATATCCAGTTTGAATCCATTTGCATTTTCTTGATCACATTGATAGTGCTAACATTGAGTGATTAAATACTTAATCCCTACCACCTCACTGTTATTTGTGCAGTAGCCCTCTCTCTTTGCTCATTTAAATGACCAAAGATGTTACCTAAAAATAGATCTTCTTTTGTTTTTGGAATTTGTCATTGTTTTCTTGATTAAAGTATAATTTACATACGGCACAAGACTGTTCGTAACAGTTTTATTCATAACAGTTCAAAGCCAGAATCAAACCAATGTCCACCAAAGGTGAGTGAATAAATTATGGTGTATTCATACAATGGAACATGACTCAGCAACAAGAAGGAACAAACTACTGATCATGCAACAACATGGATGCATCTCAAAAACATTTTTAAGTGAAAGATGCCGGATAAGAGAGTACATACTAGGGGCACCTGGGTGGCTCAGTCACTTAAGCGTTTAATTCTTGATTTTGGCTCAGGTTATGGTCTCAGGGTAGTGAGATCGAGCCCTGCACTGGGCTCTGTGGTCAGTGCGGAGTCTGCTTAAAATTCTCTCCCTCTGCCCCCCACCTCGCTATGCATACTCTCTCTCTCTAAATAAATAAATAACTTAAAAAAAGAGAGTACATACTATATAATTCCATATATATGAAGTTCAGTAGCATGGGAAACATACCTATGGTCACAGAAATCCAAAGAGTGGTTGCCTTAGGGTTGGTAAAGTAACTGGGAAGAAGCATGAGCAAACTTCCAGGGGTGATAGTAACACACCATATCTTTTTTTTTTTTTTCAAGGTGTTAAAATTTATTTTTAAAATTTTTATTGTTATGTTAATCCCCATACATCATTAGTTTTAGATGTAGTGTTCCATGATTCATTGTTTGTGCATAACACCCAGTGCTCCATGCAGAATGTGCCCTCCTCAATACCCACCACCAGGCTAACCCATCCTCCCAACCCCCTCCCCTCTAGAACCCTCAGTTTGTTTATCAGAGTCCATCGTCTCTCATGGTTCGTCTCCCCCTCCGATTTCCCCCCCTTCATTCTTCCCCTCCTGCTATCTTCTTCCTTTTTTTTTCTTAACATATATTGCATTATTTGAGTAACACACCATATCTTGATTTAGGTAGTGATAACATGGATGTATCCATTTGTCGAAACTTGTCAAGCTGTACAATTAAGATTCATGCATTTTAGTGTATGTAAATTATAACAATAAATAATAGATTTAAAAATACTGTCATGAATTCAAAAACTGGAATTGCATTTGCCCATTTCTACTATTTTGACTTTTTTTCTGTGCTTAAATAAATTTGCTGACTCTGGGGCACCTGGGTGGCTCAGATGGTTAAGCATCTGCCTTTGGCTCAGGTCATGATCTCCAGGTCCTGGGATTGAGCCGAGTCGGGGGAGGGAGGGGTGTCCCTGCTCAGCAGGGAGTCTGCTTCTCCCTCTGCCTCTCCCCTGTGCTTGTGCTCTCTCAAGTGAATAAATAAAATCTTAAAAAAAAAAAAGTTGCCGACTCTACTTGCATGATTTTATTTGCAAATTCTTATTTCTGTATAATTTCATTTATAATCCCAATTTTGGAATTACTTTTTTTCTTTTTTTACTTTTCTCCTTCAATTCCAGGCAAAAGTTGATCTCTCTAGAGATTTCCTTATTTACAAACTAAGTGGTTCTGTTATCCTCACATCACTGAAGATGTTGAGTCTGCTCAGGACATACTGACCTATAAGTAGTACTAACATACTTAATCAACAATCTTCCTGTGTTTCCCTTTTCATTTCTGCACATTCAGATGCCTACAAGACAATTCTCTGACCTTCTTTACTTGGACCCTTCTCTCTGACTCTTCACTTCAACCTACTATTCTCCATTATCCTAATGCAGTAGATTGCAAAGGGTGGTCCCCAGACCAGGAGTATGAGGTTCACCTGAATCTTTTAGAAATGCAAATTTGAGAACCCCACTCCTGTCCTGTCCAATCAAACTCGAGGTGGAATCTAGAAACTGTATTTTAACCAGCACTCCAGGTGATTGTAATGCATGCTAATGTTTGGGGGATCATTACCCTAAACTCTATTGCTGCTCCTGCTTCATCTCTTAGTTTCCTGAATTTGGTTTTCATTATAAAAACAAAACAAGATATTTATTTATATCCTTTTTTTTTTTAAAGATTTTATTTATTTATTTGACACAGAGAGACACAGCGAGAGAGGGAACATAAGCAGGGGGAGTGGGAGAGGGAGAAGCAGGCTTCCTGCTGAGCAGAGAGCCCGATGTGGGCCTCGATCTCAGGACCCTGGGATCATGACCTGAGCCGAAGACAGACGCTTAACGACTGAGGCACCCAGGAGCCCCATTTATCTATATTCTTAATCACATTTGAGTTCTCTGCCCCATGGAGTCACAGTTTAAACCTTGGATATCTAATTCTGCTCCAAGTACACATCTTTGTCTTCGAATCTTCTCAGAGGGTTGTTAAAAATATCAGGAATTTCTGGGCGCCTGGGTGGCTCAGTTGGTTAAGCGACTGCCTTCGGCTCAGGTCATGATCCTGGAGTCCCGGGATCGAGTCCCGCATCGGGCTCCTTGCTCAGCAAGGAGTCTGCTTCTCCCTCTGACCCTCCCCACCTCATGCTTTCTCTCTCTCTCAAATAAATAAATAAAATCTTTAAAAAAAAAAAAATACCAGGAATTTCCATGTATGCTTTCATGTTTGTAATCCTACAATCTTTGTATCACTATCCCCATGTGATAAGGAATTAAAGGTGTAGCAAATTGAAGTGTATTACCCTAGATGTGAGTAACACAGGCTGTATTCAAGCAGGGTTTCTCATTTCTAGCTACAGCACATCCCACTATATTGCAGCAACCTACAATTTTGGCACAAAAACATATGTAAAATCCTAATTAAGTATAAATTTATTAGCCTTAAAGTTATTCCCAATCTATTCATGAATGGCTTTATAAAGGGATGTATTTTCTTGCTCTATCAGATTATAACTATTACCTGTATTTAAAAATGCAGTTCTTGATATTTGCTGTCTGAATTAAACTGCTTGGTTTTACTTTTCTTTAGAAGAACAGAATTAGGGCACATGGGTAGCTCACTCGGTTAAACGTCTGCCTTCAGCACAGGTCATGATCCAGGGTCCCAGGATGAAGTCTTGTGTGGGGCTCTCTGCTCAACGGGGAGTCTGTTTGTCCCTCCCCTTTTGCCCCTCCCCCACCTCGTGTGCGCACGTGCCCTCTCTCAGATAAATAAATAAAATCTTAAAAAAAAAGAGAACAGGGCACCTGGGTGGCTCAGATGGTTAAGCGTCTGCCTTCAGCTCAGGTCATGATCCCAGGGTCCTGGGATCGAGTCCCACATCGGGCTCTCTGCTCCTTGGGAGCCTGCTTCTCCCTCTGCCTCTCTCTCTCTCTCTGTCTCTCATGAATAAATAAATAAATAAATAATTAAAAAAAAAAAAAAAAAGAGAACAGAATTAGCTAAAGTAGTTCAAATGTTTTAATACACTTCTGGAATTTGGCTGCTGAAATGGTACAGAACTGTCAATATCACTGAGAAATGTGGAGAATGTGTATTTATTGAGATTTGAGTCAATTGGGTGATTAGTTATAACAGCACTTAATATTCGTCATCCTCTTCACCAAGCTCTAACTTCTCTTAGCACAGTAAAGAGTTGTTTTGAGATGGGTCTAGTTTATGGTGGTCTAGGTGCTGTTGTAGTCAGACTACTTCCTCCCTCTAGTGACCAGGAATGAGAATACCATATCATTCACAAGCATTTACAAACTGATTATCAGTGTATATATGGACTTCTTCCTGCGGTGTTCGGGAAATTTCCCAGTTATTTTGTTTATAAAATGAATGTAGGGGCGCCTGGGTGGCTCAGTTGGTTAAGCGACTGCCTTCGGCTCAGGTCATGATCCTGGAGTCCCGGGATCGAGTCCCACGTCGGGCTCCCTGCTCAGCAGGGAGTCTGCCTCTCTCTCTGACCCTCCCCCCTCTCATGCTCTCTATCTCATTCTCTCTCTCAAATAAATAAATAAAATCTTTAAAAAAAAAATGAATGTAGGTGTTACCAGTAATGTCATTAGGGACATTAGGGAAGCTAGATGTCCTGCAATGTGAGGGATAGTGCCCCATATAAAGTAATTACCCAGTGCTAAACATATAGATGAAAAATCCATTATTTAAGCCTAGAACCTAGCACCATTTTACATATGAGAACATTTTGCACTGTTATTCTTTTTTTTATTTTTTAAGTAAACTCCACCCCCAATGTGGGGCTTGAACTTAAGACCCTGAGATCAAGAATCACATGCTCCTGGGTGCTATATGTAAGTGATGAATCACTAAATTCTACTCCTGAAACCAATATTACACTGTATCTTAACTAACTAGAATTTTTTTTAAAAAATTATTTTTTTGTCAGATAGAGCACAAGTGGGGGGAGCGGCAGACAGGAGAAGCAGGCTCCCTGCTGAGCAAAGAGCCCGATGCAGGACTCGACCCCAGGATCTTGAGATTATGACCCGAGCCAAAGGCAGATGCTTAACTGACTGAGCCACCCAGGCATCCCAACTAACTAGAATTTAAATAAAAATTTGAAACAAACAAACAAACAAACAAACAAGAGTCATATGCTCTACCAACTGAGCCAGCCAGGCCCTCCTTCCTCCTCACGCTGTTTTAAACACTGTATTTTTTGAAAGCAACTTATTTTATTTTTTTTTATTCTTATGTTAATCCCCATACATTACATCATTAGTTTTAGATGGAGTGTTCCATGATTCATTGTTTTGCATAACACCCAGTGCTCCATGCAGAATGTGCCCTCCTCAATACCCACCACCAGGCTAACCCATCCTCCCACCCCCCTCCCCTCTAGAACCCTCTGTTTTTCAGAGTCCATCGTCTCTCATGGTTCGTCTACCCCTCCGATTTCCCCCCCTTCATTCTTCCCCTCCCACTACCTTCTTCTTCTTCTTTTTTTTTCTTAACATAGATTGCATTATTTGTTTCAGAGGTACAGATCTGAGATTCAACAGTCTTGCACAATTCACAGTGCTTACCAGAGCACATACCCTCCCCAGTGTCTATCACCCAGTCACCCCATCCCTCCCACCCCACCCCCCACTCCAGCAACCCTCAGTTTGTTTCCTGCGATTAAGAATTCCTCCTATCAGTGAGATCATATGATACATGTCTTTCTCTGTTTGACTTATTTCGCTCAACATAATACCCTCCAGTTCCATCCACATCGTTGCAAATGGCAAGATCTCATTCCTTTTGATGGCTGCATAATATTCCATTGTATATATATACCACATCTTCTTTATCCATTCATCTGTCGATGGACATCTTGGCTCTTTCCACAGTTTGGCTATTGTGGACATTGCTGCTATAAACATCGGGGTGCACATACCCTGAAAGCAACTTATTTCATCTACTCTAAATTCTATGGCTACCATACTGCTTGTGAGATACATCATCATTTAACATTAAGAATGAGAACGGTTGCCAAACTCTGACATAAAACTTTCTAATACTTACACTTTTTATTTTATCAACAATCAAGTGAAAAGGAATCTACAGAATGGGAGAAAATATTTGCAAACCATTTATCTGAAGAGGTTAATCTCCAAAATACATAAGGAACTAGCGATTCTAAGATATAGGCATCTGACTACTTCATCATGTCATTTAGTGTAGGCATGACCTTCTTCTTATTTCACTAAGTCTTTCCTCGCTTCTAGCTCTTCTCTCTGTCCCCCGACCCCAATTTACAAGATACAAAAATGGGAACTAAGAGGTTTAAATGATCTGTTAAATATGTTATTCTGGATCCTCTGAAACGCAGAATCAAGCTGAGATTAAAGATTTTTTTTTTTTAAAGATTTTATTTATTTATTTGAGAGAGAGAGAATGAGAGACAGAGAGCATGAGAGGGAGGAGGGTCAGAGGGAGAAGCAGACTCCCTGCCAAGCAGGGAGCCCGATGCAGGACTCGATCCCGGGACTCCAGGATCATGACCTGAGCCAAAGGCAGTCGCTTAACCAACTGAGCCACCCAGGCGCCCGAGATTAAAGATTTTATTAGGGGACTTTATTAGGGGAAATGCAAAGATTTTATTAGGGGAAATGACTGTGTCAGTGAGTGAAATGGGGAGGGAGCCAGAAAAAAGATGGAAGAGGCATTTGACCAGAAAGAAAATCTGATTCTGAATGAAAAAGAGAGCAAGAGAAAGTTGGGTGGAAGTGTCCTAGTCTCTTGTGCCATCCAAGGAAGATTCAGCAAGGCCAATAGGGAGTCCTTGAGCCAGCCAGAGTCAGCTGTCAGCTGAGTCCCACATCTTCTAGCAATGGTCTTGCCTTAGTTTCCTAGCCATACTCAGTCATTGGCTGGAGCAGCTCCTAGGAGGTATGGCCAGGATGCAAAGGAGGCTATAGATGCAGGGTGCAGCATTCAGGTTCCTGAACAATTACTCTCCTTGTATTTGGAAGACTGTGAGGTGCATTTTTGTGGCCACCACAACAAACTTCACACTGAATTGGTACCAAAGCCAGATCCACCCTTGATTCTTGCCTGCAAGAAATTCAATTAGACTAGCATCTTCTTTGAATGTGAAGGAAGCTGTTCTTCAGCCATTGTTTTCCCAAAAAGCAGGACAGCTTTCTGTTGGAAATGGCAATTTTGCCTGGCCCTGGACACACAGGGTCTGTCTGCTGATGATGCCTTTGTCTTGTCTGAGGAAGAGAAACGTTTCCATAGAAAGCTTCTGTTGCTGCTCAACTTAATTCTGGGCTTTGGAGCCCTGGAGAGGTGATTCAAGTCATAGGGACATGACGCCTTCCATAAGTTAAGGGTCATTTAGGGGAAACTGTCTGAAAATTCAGTATCTTCTGGCTGTAATGGTCCATGAAATAACTTTTAAAGAAAAGAAGGAAAAAAAGAAAGATGGAGATGGGGGTGAGGGAGGAGGAAAGCAACATCAGGAAAGCGACTTACAAGGAAGGTTCACCCACATTACAATATTGACCCATTACTCTGAGCAGTGGATAAAGACAGGTTGAGTGATCTTACTATTCCCATTTTTTTTTTTTAAGTAGGCTATACACAACTTAGGGCGTGAACTCACAACCCCAAGATCAAAAGTCGCATGCTCCACTGACTAAGCCAGCCAGGTGCCCCTAATGATTCCCATTTTATAAAATGTGGAAATTGAGATTAAAAAAGTTAAACCACTTGCCCAAATTTCCATTGCTCATGAAGGCAGAGATGCAAATGCAGCCCATGTCTTTCGCCCTCATCCAATAAGACTGGGTCTACACAATACCAATAAAGAAATAACAAATGAACTAAGGGAATGTTTTTTTTTAATTTAATTTTATTTTTTTTATTTTTTTGAGACAGAGAGAATGAGAGACAGAGAGCATGAGAGGGGGGAGGGTCAGAGGGAGAAGCAGACTCCCCGCCGAGCAGGGAGCCCGATGCGGGACTCAATCCCGGGACTCCAGGATCATGACCTGAGCCGAAGGCAGTCGCCTAACCAACTGAGCCACCCAGGCGCCCGAACTAAGGGAATGTTAACATCTGATGGATTGAGAACTGTTGACTTAATGGCATTGAATCCAGGATCATGAATTCTTGTTTCTCCTTTTAGTGACTGGGCACTTCCCTAACAACTGTTAGTATCTTTCTGGATGGGCAGAGGGGAATAGGACGATAAGATTTAACATTAAATTGGGATGGTCATATGGTCTTATTTCTAAGAAAGCGCCTTTGCATTTTATATGTTGTGTAGAATTGCAGACAATATAAAGAGTGAGTGTGCAGGTTCTTGAGTCAGATTACCTGGGTTCAGATTATGGCTCTATCACTGCTGTGTGACCGTGGATAAACCACTCAGTTCCTCTTTGCTTGAGTTCCTTCTGAGGTAATGTAAAATGGAGGTCATAATATTGTTACCTCACAGGGTTGTTCTGAGGATTAAATGAGATAACACATTTAGAAGACACTAAATAAATGTAGGCTATAATGAATATATAACCAGAAACCCTATCATTTTGAAAAGACAAACTTGTTGTTCAAGATTAACAACAGCGGATATTTCCTAAATTTTCCAGTATTTACTATACACTTTAGTAAAGTCATTCCTATTTGACTGTATTATATTTGAACTTTTGTTAAAGTCCTAGTCCTGTGGCAAATGAAAATTACCTCCTAGATTTTCATGGCATTTCCTGCAAATATTTTTCCATATGGTCGTGTTACTGATATATCTTTTTCTCTGTAGTGAGGCTTATTGCCAATTGCCAACAGAACAGGCTTTGTTGTGTACCCAAAATCCAATATTCTAATATGCAGATAAAATGATTCATACCTATAATATATATCCACTCAACCCAAAATAAAATACTAGCACAGTCATATTATTCATTTTGGTAAAACCTTTTAAATTTTTCATTTAAATCAAATAATCAAATTCATTGCAATCTTCAACGAGATCGTCACTAGGCTATACTACAGTAGATGCCAAGGAAGAAGCCACTACGCAGCCATCCTTGTCTAGCTGGGATGAGTAGACTGATCTGCATAAAACCACCAAGAAAGTTAAAGATAGAAGGTAAATTCTAATTTGCATGGCGAAGGTCATAAGAGCTATAGAAATTCAGAGGACTATCAGAATGGTAGGGTGATAAGGAAAGGTTATGCATAGGAGATGGGAAGAGGCAGTTTGGCAATTAATATCTCACCATGAGTGAGTTAACTTCTCTGTGCTTCCTGGGTCCTTGTTTATGAAATTAAATGCATTAAAATGCCTCAGGCAATCTACATGAGGTAGGCTTGAATGGAGTTTCAAGAATGGGCAGGTTATTATTAGTGGAAAATGATTCCATTGACAGGAATAATTAAAGCTAGGGATGGGGATATTTCAAGTAGTAGAGATAAAAATCTTTTAAAAAACTTGGGTATATGCAACGAGAAAAAAGGTTCACAGGTAGTAGCAGTGTTACCTAATTTTCTAATTTTCTGTTGCAAATAGCAAATTCTTTCTTTCTTGTACGGCAAAGGAACTTTCATTCAACATTTGCTGCTTGTCTGCTTCTTGGCTCAGGTTATAATCCTAGCGAATTAATCCTTCCACACTGCAAAGATTTCTTAATAAAGGAAACAAGGCAGAGTAGTGTCAAAGAATAACCCAAAGTCATAAAGTCATTTAATTATAGCACATTGTTTACTCATTTACAAAGAGGATAAATCAGTAGATTGATTTCACCCCACAGAGGCAAAATAGGTTTTTTAAAAGAGGAAAAAAAGGAGAGAAAAGTGATTGTAGTCTGAGAAGAGTGAATCTTGTTTGCACAATTTTTATGGGTTATCTGATTAGCTGCAGCAGTCAATCTGGACAGTCTGTCCTTGAGTAGGCTGATTAGGGGTACAAAAATACCTTAACTGTTTATAAATTCTCTAGTAAATCTTTGTGAGCTTAACTATGAAGCTGCATGAGAGGCTGTTTCTCTGTAATGTCTGCCAGTGTCTATCAGCACCTCATTCTTAGTTGCACAGGGTCTGCACTACTTCCCTCAATATACCTGCTACTTTTTTGTAAATCTGTTTCCCCTACATCCTTACTTTGCACTGGATCCTCTTCTGAGTCCTAATTTAAAAGTGATCATAATCTAGGGTGCTCTGTAGTGTAGTTTCTATTACGAAGAGTTATAAACATTTTTCTAGTATGAATTTAAGATGTTAAAAATATGCAAAATTTAAGTTTTCCTTCATTCTTGTATTCATCTAAGGATTAACACCAGTTTTTCCGTACTCCAGCAAACAAAACAACACATAGAACAGTACTGACATTACTGTTAGATGAATTGTATGAGCCAACTTGAAAAGAGAAATTTTAAGTAAATATTTTAACATTAACATTTAAATGTTACTTAAAATATTTTAATTTGGACAATTAATAGTTTCAGTGCCCCAAACAGTTGATTACTGCTTCCATCCTGCAGTAAATTATCACAGGGGCAAATTTTGGCAAATATTTGCTGGCTTCATGCCCACAGGCATTATTAAAGCAAGAACTCCTTTTAGATTAGGATTATGACCTGAGAATAAGCAACATATATGTACAATTTTGGAAATTAAAATCTGAGATCACGTCTTTTTCAATAATGCTTAAAGGCTAAATTTGCGTGCTCACAGGTGTGGGTCAACTCTAAGTAAGGAAAATACATTTGCTACTTATATTAGTTAAAAGTGAAGAGGTAATATTGTCTGACAGCTTCATAGGGGTTGCCCAACATACATAAATACATGAAATAATTCTTCATTATGTCGTTAGGATGAGAGAAGCCTCCCTTTCCACAGCTCCTAAGTTTTTAAATGAACACTTCTCTTAAGATGAAACTCTCCTCATCTCAATCTTTTGGTAATAGTCATGAATCTGTACATTAAAAAAAAGCAGGCATGTGAATTGCTGAGTCCACCTTCGCATCCACGGAAGGCCCTATGAGCTGACGGACTCGAACAATTACTTAACCTTTCTTATCTTTTAGGTAAATATTTTAAGAGAAAATTAACAGTGTAGGTGGCTTAGAAATGCATTCAGAGCCTTAGAAATACACATTAACACAATTCGCACATGTTTGAATCTGGTCTGCACCCAGTCACGTAAACCAAATCATTCCCAGACCGACGAAACTCCCGTCTTACCACACAAAGACAAAGGCATACCCTTGACCGTCGCAATCACAAGGCTCAGCGAATTCTCGCGCGATGTGACGACGCCGCTGCCGTGATGTCACCGGTTGCCATAGCAGCATCCCTCCCGAGCGGAAGAGAGGGGCGGTTTGGGGCGGAGCGCGTCTTCTGCGGAGGACAAGGGACGCTCTCCTCCTGCAGGTCTGCCTTCTACCAAAATGAGCGGCCTGGATGAGGGCAACAGTCTTCCTGTCGCTAAAGACTGCGACCTGGCTACTGGCGACCATGCCCCGGGACATCCGGACCTAAACCAGTGCCCGGGCGAGGAAGCCGAGGCGACGCCGGTGATGGCGGACACAGGTGAGGGCGGCTTGGAGACCGCCGCGGAGGGAGGCGCACCCCAGAACCCCGCTAGTTGTGCCCCGGTGCTCCGCGTTCGAGTTTTTGGGAGTCGCGGCCGCGTAGCGACCAGATCGGGCCAGAAAGAGGTTCTTGCCACGGAAGGTTTGGCAGCAGCCCCTGCCTCAGCCTCCGCCGCGGTGGCGACCGACAATAGCCAGGAAAATGGCTGTCCTCGTAGAGAGCCGCAGGGCCCTGCTGGGGAGAAGGCTCTAGAAGCCTGTGGCGCAGGGGGGTTGGGGTCTCAGATGATGCCTGGGGCGAAGGCCAAGGAAGTGACAAAAAAGTGCGCCGTTTCAGCGGCTGCGGAAAAGGAGGGAGGAGCAGAGGAGGTGGTGGAGGAAAAGAAGGTGATGCAGAAGGAAAAAAAGGTGGTAGGAGGAATGAAAGAGGAGACACGGGGCAAGGCCCCGAAGATCAATAACTGCATGGATTCTCTGGAGGCCATCGATCAGGAGCTGTCAAATGTAAATGCCCAGGCTGACAGGGCCTTCCTTCAGCTGGAGCGCAAGTTTGGCCGCATGCGAAGGCTTCATATGCAGCGCAGAAGTTTCATTATCCAAAATATCCCAGGTTTCTGGGTCACTGCCTTTCGGAACCACCCCCAGCTGTCACCTATGATCAGTGGCCAAGATGAAGACATGATGAGGTACATGATCAATTTGGAGGTGGAGGAGCTCAAACACCCCAGAGCAGGCTGCAAATTCAAGTTCATCTTTCAGAGCAACCCCTACTTCCGGAACGAGGGCCTCGTCAAAGAATATGAGCGCAGATCCTCTGGCAGGGTGGTGTCTCTTTCCACTCCAATCCGCTGGCACAGGGGCCAAGACCCCCAGTCCCATATCCACAGGAATCGGGAAGGAAACACTATACCCAGTTTCTTTAACTGGTTCTCAGACCACAGCCTTCTAGAATTCGACAGGATTGCGGAGATTATCAAAGCAGAACTGTGGCCCAATCCCCTACAATACTACCTGATGGGTGAAGGGCCTCGCCGTGGAATTCGAGACCCAGCAAGGCAGCCAGTGGAGAGCCCCAGGTCCTTCAGGTTCCAGTCTGGCTAACTGATGACCTTATGAGAAGCTCCTGCACAAGTCTCCTCACCACCTCCCCTTGAACCTATGCTTAGCCAACAGCATGCAGTCTTCTATCTGCTTTCTCTTCACACTGGAGTATTTTCTTTGGTTCTTCTAAATCCTCAACAATCAGTTGCAAGGTTGACTCTTATACGCTTGTGTTCTTCTTCCTCTGGACCTTCATGCTCTTCTGTATCCTGTTACATGTTCCAAGTGCATGGCCTTGCACTGCTTCTATGCCATGCACATGATGCTGTAGATAGATAGGCACTGCCTTCCTTTGCATGCCTTGAGCCCTGTCTGTGACCATGGTCTTTTCCCAGTTTTTTAAGTGGTTATCTACCCCAAAGAAGCTTGAAATACCTTTGCAAATAACTAGCTGGGCTTCATACTTAATGCGGACTGTCCTCCTGATACCCATGTACTGTATGTCAAGTTCTTTGAATTTCACTGCTGCAAGATGAAGCTGATCTAGATGATGCCAGCCGTCAACCCAAACTGGACATTCTGGCTACCACTGACTGGCTCCTAGCTGCCTTCCTGGCCTGTGCCATCCACCCAGCTGGTTATCTGGCAGAATAAGGGGGCTGGTGGGGGCTACGAGGCATGAATGAGGTAACAGATGAGAGGTGTTCAGTGTTACTGCATTGGTCTTCTTTTGCCTTTGGGCACTCTGCTTTGTGAACAGGTACTGGTGAGTATGACGGTCTGTGCTATGGCCCACCCAAACCTGCTCTCGGCCTTCTGGGTAAGCTTTGCAGAGGCACCACTGCCTGCTTCCTCAGCAACTATCTGTGGACTTAAGATCCCAGGCAGCACATAGGGAACTTCCCCTCAGACCCCCTACCCCATCAAGTAGTTATCTATAAACCCAATTGGCTGTTGGGCAGGTTGGGCAGTCATACACGATAGTGCCCAAAGCAAGGCTGGTAATGGTTCACTTCCAGCAGTTAGGCTTTCTGGGCTGTAGCCAACAAACACCCTTTATTTGGGCAACTTTGTTAGGTATCCCCCTCCTAACTCTTGCACTCATTCTCAGAATGACAGGATAAAGTTGCTAGGGTGGGGGCACTGAGGGAGAGGTGTTTCTGGTCTGTGGGGCCTCTTGTGTATCTGTCTCTATCTTTCTCTTCCCTCCCCCCACCACCTTGTTCTCTCGGCTTCCCTCTCCCACCCTTCCTCCCTCTCTGAAACAGTTACAGCTCAGAAACAGAAAACTAAACTGGCAAAAGCAGGCTTTTTGTATAATTTGCTCTCACCTTGTGTCCAGAGGGAGAAAGGTACTGTACAATAGACTCCAGATCTTTTAATTGTGCTCTTCTGCCCTCATGCCTCCCCCCTACTTCCTTTTTAGTAGGGTCTGAAAGGAGACCTGTAGGTTGTTTAGTTATGAGCAGTGTTCCTTTGGGCCAACTTTGATGACCCCACCCTTTTTCCCTGCCCACTTTCCAAAACCTGTGTTTCTTGAGTTTAGTTTGAGAAGCAGAGGGGAAAGACAGGGGGCCTCACAGTGATGGATTTAAGGCAGACCCAGAGTAGGGTGTGGTCTAAAGCAACCAAAACTTAGTTTCACTCTACTTTTTTAAACATGGAAATTTGGCGCGGGGGTGGGGGTGGGGGGTGGCCTTGGATCACTTAGAAATAACCCCAGGGCAGCATTTTGAGGGTCACCTCTGTCCTCCATTTTATTACTGCTTTGATGTCCCCGGGGCCTCCATCCTATGGCCTGGCCTTCCTGGCTCTCCCTCCTCCACTTCCGCATTTCCTTCCCTGCTTCTCTCCCCAAAACAGGGAGCAGGCTGCAGTCTACACTGTGGGAGATGCCAGGCTACCCTCCTAGGGCGGTATGGGGATGTGTGGTGTCTGGATTTCCAGGACAGGTTCCAGTAGGTGGGACAGCAGTGCCGTCAGGGCTGTCTTACTTGGGTGGTATATAGTGCTAGTAATGACTGCCTTTCTCCTTTTTTTTTGAAGGCCTTGCTCTAAGCTCTGAGTGTGTTTGGGAGGTCTGGGCACAGCAAGTGGGGAGGATGCTGTGGGCTGAGGAACCTGAAAGCCCAGAAACAGAAATGAACCTGCTGTGGAGTAGGCTTGGAAAGGCACAGGGAAGACTGGAACCCTGCAGGGTTGGGGATGGTGGGGAGAGTCCCTGAAGCTTTTCCCAGGAGAGGTGGGAGAATCAAAGTGGTTGATGTTTAAAGAGGATGCTTGGAGTAGTTTTCCCTAATTCCCTTGAATTCACCAGTAGATTTTTATACACAAAAATGCAAGTCTGGATGTTTTCTCTCTATTATTATAGGAGTGTTCTTTTCTATGTGGAAGATGAATGGTATATGCTGTATTTGAGTAAAATCCTATTAATTCCTTTCTCTATTTTTGCTTGCTGGCAAAATTGACATTTACAGGCCTGCTTTTTGCTTGTAATTGAGAATGTGTGCAAAAATATCAAACTTGTTCCTGTGCAGTATGACACCTGTGAATATTCATTAATATTATCAGCTTGTTCTGGCCTGTCTGTATATATAGTTCTAAGAAATATAATTTGAATGTGATCTTTGAAATTTTGCAAATTGTTGCTTTGTCTTGTGAAAGTAATCTCAAAAAGAAAAACATAACTCTATTGTCTTGATATTTCTTGCCCTAATAATAACGTTGTACTTGACATTTTATGTTCCTAACCTTAAGTGTAAGTACTTGTAGAATTGCTCTGTCAAACTAAACAAGGATCATTAAGTACTTTAGTCTTCTTTGTGCTCAAAGGAAAAATAAAGTCTGTCGCTCTGCTGTATTTCTTGTTTTCACCAAAAAATAAAAATAAAGTTCTGTGTTGTCTAGGCTAATAAAAGGTTGGGAATTCATTAAAGTTATCAAATTGTCACAGTAAGCATTTTCCTGAAGCTTCAAAAAAAAAGCCACCAAATTTCTAAGACATTTTTTTCTTGGAAAAGGGTAAATAAGAAGCCTAACTAACTGCATGCTCATGAACATAATTTTTCCTATTCAGCCAGTGCAGTTATTGAAGGTAATTGAAGCACCATTTCTTGATTTTAGTCATTTACTTAAAATACTGTTTTTAGTAGAAAACATTTTTGGCTTTTTAAGTTTTTATTTTAATTCCAGTTAATTAACATACAGTGTTATATTAGCTTTAGGCCTACAATATAGTGATTCAACAGTTTCATTCATCACCCTGTACTCATCTTAGCAAGTGCACTCCTTAATCCCTATTACCCATTTAACCCATCCCCTCACTCCCTCCTCTCTGGTAGCCATCAGTTTGTTCTCTGTAATTAAGAGTATTGTTTCTTGATTTGTCTTTTCCCCCCTTTCCTTGTTTTGTTTCTTAAATTCCACATATGAATGAAATCATAATGGTATTTGTCTTTCTCTGACTTATTTCACTTAGTGGAAAACTTCTTTTATAAAGATTTTTATTTATTTGACAGTGAGAGATACAGTGAGAAATACAGTGAGAGAGGGAACACAAGCAGGGGGAGTGGGAGTGGGAGAAGCAGGCTTCCTGCTGAGCAAGGAGCCTGATGTGGGGCTCGATGCGGGGCTCGATCCCAGGATCCTGGGATCATGACTTGAGCCGAAGGCAGCCGCTTAACGACTGAGCCACCCAGGTGCCCCTGTGGAAAACTATTCTTAATGCACCATTCTTGTTTACTACCTTTATGTTAACTGGTCTTAACTCTTTTCTCCGTGAGCTTAAGATAGACTTTTGGAAGAAATTAATCTTTGTGTATTCTGTAAGTGCTTAATTTCTTTTCCTACAAGTGTGTTGCTTTAAAAAGAATAAAAAAAATTGTGACACAGTGTCTAGAAACAAATGATCTCAGACATCTCAATCTAATTACCATTATGTTTTGCTGTTCAGCAGTTGTCACATGAAGGTTTGGAAGCTAAATACTTCTGCAATCTCTGGAGTTGAGGGAGCTATGGATATTGCAAGACCTGTGAAAAGGAATGGTATTTTTAGCCATCTAAACAAAAATTTTACATAAATGGCCCCAAATTATTATTAAACAGACCTGCTGACTCTTGATGCAATCCATACTTGGAAGTTTTACTTAAGTATAATTTTTTCTAGGCCTGGAGAACTTTAAGTTTTAGAGAGCTAGGTTTTCTTTGCAAACTCTACACCCAACTTAATCCTAAATTTTCCTTATAGTGTTCATTTTACCTTTTCAATTTAGTGATTGATTTTTTTCTGCATCAACCACTTGTGTCAAGCATTTTCTCTTATCCTTTTCTGGACATGGTCAGAAAAATGTCATTTTTGTTGCCCTTGGTTTTCAGCTTTAACCAATAGTATTCATTTTTCTAGTAGGTTGGTGCCCCTCGATTGTTAGATTACCATGGTTTCTGTTCTGTTTAATAAAATTAGACTCGGGCGCCTGGGTGGCTCAGTTGGTTAAGCGACTGCCTTCAGCTCAGGTCATGATCCCAGGGTCCTGGGATCGAGTCCCGCATCGGGCTCCCTGCTCTGCAGGGAGCCTGCTTCTCCCTCTCCCACTCCCCCTGCTTGTGTTCCCTCTCTCGCTGTGTCTCTCTCTGTCAAATAAATAAATAAAAATCTTTAAAAAAAAAAAAAATAAAATTAGACTCAATTAGACATTATGTAGGTTTCACTTTACTAGTCAGTTGGTTTACTCCTATATCCCTGTTCCATTTCTTTTCATTGCCTTGTTTTTCTTTCTCAATTCTAGACCCAAATAATTCCTTATGCAGACCTTCAAATCAGTTGCGAGGTTCTCTTGTCCTCTGTTCACCAAGGAAGTATCATTTGGTCTGCTCAGGCCATATTGCCGTTAGTAGGGTCATTCTTCGTAATTCCCCTGGTGCCCACATAACAGAATCTCCTTGGGCATTCTTTTCCATTTCTGGGTATTCAGCTTAGACCAGACTGACAAAAGGCTTCTCTAACCTTCCTTACTCAGGGTCCCTTCTCCCCACCACTCCTGTTGCTGCTACTGCTTCTCCTTTATCTCTAGTTGACTCCAGTTTCTGTAATCAGTGTTTATCATAAAAACAAACAAAAATTACCTGTATTCTTACTGAATCCCCTGCTCCGCAGAGTCACAGTTTGAGCCCTGGATACCTGATTTGCGTCAGAGATAGCGTCTCTGGTTTGACAATCTCCAGAAATCTGAGGTATGTCCCGCACATCCGTTTGTGTTCTCATGTTACTTTCATAGTCCTGACACAGGTCTTACTATCTCCATTTAAATAGTTGAGAAAACAGGCTCAGAAAGTTGAAGTAAATGTGCCTAAGATGCAAGTCACAGAGACGTGAATTTTTTTATTTCAAGCCTAGGGTATCCTCCATTATTATAAACATCTATACTAAATTTGTCATAAAACAAAAATCGTATTTATGTGAATAATCAGGACTCAGTTGAAGTTATTCTTCATTCATGATTGGTCTTTGAAAGGGATACTTTTTTTTAACCACTTAATACAGGGTTCCATACAGTCACAGATTAAAACACTACTGAAACTTACAAATGCAATTTTTTTTTTTTTAAAGATTTTATTCATCCATTTGACAGAGACACAGTGAGAGAGGGAACACAAGCAGGGGGAGTGGGAGAGGGAGAAGCAGGCCTCCCGCCGAGCAGGGAGCCCGATGCGGGGCTCGATCCCAGGACCCTGGGATCATGACCTGAGCCGAAGGCAGATGCTTAACGACTGAGCCACCCAAGTGCCCCAATCTTGATAACTGCTGCAAAAATAAATGAAATTAGCAGTTTGTTGCCTTCATCAAAGGGAGTAAATGTACCAAAAGGACTTTAAATATTATATTTATGAAATTTAGTTGCTAGGAACTATAAAGAAGTGTTGACATTTGTATTAAATTTAGAGAATTTGAATATTTTTTAATTGATTCAACATGGTGATTGCTTTTAATAGGCACTTAATAATTTATTTTAATTTTTAAATTTTTTTTTTTAAAGATTTTATTTATTTATTTGAGAGAGAATGAGACAGAGAGAGAGCATGAGAGGGGGGAGGATCAGAGGGAGAAGCAGACTCCCTGCTGAGCAGGGAGTCCGATGCGGGACTCGATCCTGGGACTCCAGGATCATGACCTGAGCCAAAGGCAGTTGCTTAACCAACTGAGCCACCCAGGCGCCCCCTTTTTTTTTAAGTACAATCTACCCCCCCAATGTGAGGCTAAACTCACACCCAAGATCAAGAGTCTTCTGCTCGGGCGCCTGGGTGGCTCAGTCATTAAGCGTCTGCCTTCGGCTCAGGTCATGATCCCAGGGTCCTGGGATCGAGCCCCACATCGGGCTCCCTGCTCTGCGGGAAGCCTGCTTCTCCCTCTCCCACTCCCCCTGCTTGTGTTCCTGCTCTCGCTATGTCTCTGTCAAATAAATAAATAAAATCTTTAAAAAAAAAAAAAAAAAAAGAGTCTTCTGCTCTACCGACTGTGAGCCAGCCTGGTGCCCCATTCTTCTCTTTATTAAACTTTAATAAGCTTTAATCTTTACCAAGAAAGTGCCAAGGCCAAAGCACCGATAAAGTAAAATAGTCTTTTTTTTTAAGACTCTGAGAACAGGTGCATGGTATAAGAACCTGACTGCCAAGCAGTCTATGTGATATTGTAGTTGTCATTCTAATTAATGACCCAAATTCTCTCAATAGGCCCAGATATCCCATCTCCCATTAAGTTTACTTGGATCGGTTTTCATTATTCCTTTTCCATTTTGGTTTCCTCAGCATCAAAGGGGAAATTTGCTAAGTGTGCAAGGTGAATGTTTGAACCTGAATATGAAGAAAGAGTAGACCTGCTTACTAATAACTTTAGTTTATGTGGCTTCCAAGAAGAGTAGACTTCATTATATGTTTTAGGACTCCCATGGTTCTTGGTTCTCTATTTTACTCTTCCAGGTAAGTTCTATGTTATAGATCTTTGCTTTAATATTTTTTACTAAATTGTTACTTTAGGACAGAGCCTGTGTATTTCTAATCCCTCACATGTCCTAGCATGATGTGACTGTTAAATTGAAGTGTGGTTTTAGACTGAGAATTTGCCCCGATCTTTTCCAATGTTCGAAGACTTTTATGTGTCAGTCAACTAAGGGCATGAATTTTGGGGTGAAACTTGGGCTCATGTATAGACTCTGTTCCTTAGTAACAGTACAATTTTGAGCAAGGATGTTATTTAACCTCTATAAATTTCAATGTCCTTATCTGTAAAATTTTAATAATTATACACACCTCATAGGGATGCTGTAGGGGATAAATAAGGAACATGAAGTAGCCTGGTGAAGAGTTAGCACTTATAGCCGTTATTTTTTTGCCATTATTTCTAGAGACCAACAAGAGATACCTTTTTGAATTCACCCTATGTGGACTGGACCATGCCCAAGGATTTTCATGGGCAGCGCAGTGGGTCTTACGGTAACTCTGAGAAGAGGTAAGGGAATGTTACTGTAACATCACATTTAAGAAAAAGCTATCCATGTGATTCTAATATAGTCAAGGTTATTATATCCAAAGAGAGTGTGACATTCTATTTTATGCTGGTTTGTTATATACAATAATCATATAGATTTTTCATTCAAACCAGTTCAATAAATGTGTGTGTATATATGTATGAGTGTGTATATATACATATATGTGTGTGTATATATATATATATATATATTTTTTTTTGCTTTAAATACATGTATTTAAAGTTGTTGGATATGAAAATTGGTGGGGAAATAATACCTGATTTCAAGTTTAAAAAACTCAGAAGTATAGTTGACCCTTGAACAATGTGAGGATTAGGGCCCCATCCCCCATACATAGTCAAAAATCCATGTGTAATGTTTGACTCCCCTGCCAAACTTGACTACTAATACCCTACTGTTAACTGGAGCCCTTACCGATAACATTAACACATACTTTGTATATGTATTATATGCTATATTTTTATAATAGAGTAAGCTAGAAAAAAGAAAATGTTAAAATCATAAGGAAAATACATTTACAGTACTGTATCGAGAAATATTTGCATATAAGCGGACCCGTGCAGTTCAGACCCATGAATTTCAAGAGTAAACTTTAGTTGATTTTAGATTGCAATTCATGGTTTAACTGAGGTTTCTCTACCTCAATATTCCAAAAACGAAATTCTGACAAACTGTTACCACTGTGACATTCAGATCTTACCTCTGCTGATGAGACCAACAGTGGCCAGCAAAGAAAATCTAAAATCTCTTGCATTTATTTGTAGTGATCTTTCAGATGATGAATGTTTGCCTTATGCTAATATTAAACTTAAGTCCTCCGTCCATTTACACAATTTTCCTGCTTTCTTGCTTCATTTAACTTTATTAAAGAATATATAGCTTTTCTTCTCTAATATCTTTTTAACTTTTATAGTGCCATTTTTAAATTATTTTTACTTTTCAGATCCAATTAGAAACACTGGCACTTTTTAGAAAAAATGAAATAAAAAAACTTAAAAGTCTAATTATCCAACAGAAAAACAACATTCATTAGAAGAACTGACTCTGCTAGAAGGGTATTAGGAAACTTGGAAATAAAACTCTAACCTTGTCTTTTGACAAGATGGAAAAAACTGAGGTCAGATTAGATATATATGGTAACTTGTTCAGATCCCTTAGGTAAGTACGGGTAAAAGTAGGATGGGAACTTCTGATTTGAGTTCCATTTTCTTTCAATCCTTAGTGACCAAAAAAGTGCAATTAACATATTTTGGGGTTCTCATTTTTCATATTAATAATAATAGTTTATAAGCATTTAAAGATACATTCTTGGGGCACCTGGGTGGCTCAGGCGTTAAGCGTCTGCCTTCAGCTCAGGTCATGATCCCAGAGTCCTGGGATCGAGCCCTGCATAGGGCTCCCTGCTCAGCGGGAAGCCTGTTTCTCCCTCTCCCACTCCCCCGCTTGTGTTCCCTCTCTCGCTGTGTCTCTCTCTTTCAAATAAATAAATAAAATCTTTAAAAAAGAAAAAAAGATACATTCCTCTTTCCCATTGACAAAATAAATCCACATAAGGGAAAACAGCTTTATTTTTAAAGAAATTAAATATCTATTTGTATACGTCAGACAGCATCTTCCACTTAGCCCTAAGCTGACTGTGTGTTCGTTAGTATATTCCAATAAGATTTTGGAAATCAGTTTTAAATACATTACCATATACTTATTAGTAGATATCAAACAGAGCTACTGACACTGAGGAAAAAATTTCAGTAACTGTTTACCCACCCTGAGATACTCATTCCCACAATACCTTTGGGATTATTTGAGCATTTAAAAATTTAATGAAATATTTATCTTTTCACTGCATGCATCAATATGTTAAGTTCTCTGCTACAATCCAGGTAAAATAATGATAGTGACCATTGTGTTTTCTGACACTGTCCATGATGGACAGAGCGAAATTATAACATAAAGAGTAGCCAGGAATTTATTGTAAACATCTGGCTCCAGACATCTTGCCACACGTAGCTACTATTCGAGGACTATACGAAGCACATGGAACACAATAATCCTGGATTGTAATATAACTATGAAACCTCTTAAAGCATTTTTCCCAATCTTTTTTTCATTACTACCCACCCCGGAGAAAAATTAAATTCAACCAAATTAAATTTAATTAATAAATTTAACTTTAAATTCTGTTTTTCCCTAATGAGAGAAATTAATGCTAAAGAGTAAGATTTACTGGGTAGGGTTGAGCTTTGGAGGGGCACAATTCATTGCATTATCTAGTATTTTTTTCACCCCAAGAACCAATTTTTGTCCCATTGAGAATATATACCTTAAAGTGAATGAAAATTAATTATATAGCCTTTAACATTATTGGGGGGGAAAAACCCTTATGAGTAACATTAGAGGTTGAAATAGCTGGCTTCTCATTTCATTTCTGTCCCATACTGGCTGTGTGGTCTCACAAGAAATCCTCTTTAGCTCCTTGTTTTGGAAAACTTAAGAATAGCATAAAACCTGATAGCTTGGATAGCCTATTCTCACTAGACTCAGTATTTTTGGTTTTAAGTGGAAGGAACAGATAGAGATCAATTATTCTCAATTCTGGCTGCACTTTTCCTGGGGCAGGTAAAAGATGTCAGTGCTCATCTATATTTCCAGACCAATTAAACCAATCTCTGGAGGTTATGGTCTAGCTAGTGATTCTTGAACTTTAGTATATGAATCCACTAATATTAAAACACAGGGTGCTGGGTTGCATCCCCGACATTTCTGATTCTGCAGGCCTTGCATGGGGCCTGCAAATTTGTATTTCTATCAGATTCTCAGGTGATGCTGTGCAAGTGGTTTGGGGACTACACTTTAAGAACCACTGGTCTAGGCATATGTGTAAATTGTGTGTGTGTGTGTATGAATACATGTAGATATTACACAGGTGATTCCTAATCCCCAGATGAATCCTAATCTCAGAACTATTGGTATAGAAAATATTAAGGTTCTTTTCAGTTCTAAGATACTGAGATTTTAATGTAATGAGAGTTGTTGGGCATAAAGATGGTCTATACAGAAAGGAGACCTATGGAAAAAACATCAATTTCTTGGTCAGTTATCATTAAGAATTTGTTCCTATAAAGCATTTTATAGTATTTTTTGAAAGGTAACATTTTTACAGTAGACTTGCTGCATATATAGTTCTTCACTTCATTTTTCAGTAAAGACAGTTTATTTGGTTGCCAGTGTCTCATTATTTGATAAGATCAATGGAGGGTTTGGATAGTAGCCAGCTGTTTTTGAATTGCTTGAAGAAAACCTTGAAAATTTGTAGTCCAGGGGTAATTCTGGGAAAAAGAACAATTTTATTATTTTCCAGATCTCAAAAGGCCATTCATAAACATAAACAAATCAAAATTTGAGTCACTGATAATAAAACTTATTTTTTAGAATTTCGTGATTTTAATTTCTTTTGTCACCTGGATAGGTTGCACCTAACATGAAGAGTATAGATGTTTTTCTCCATAAAATTTACAATAATTTAAGTCAAGATACATTTAGAAGTTTTATAAATCATCTTCAGAGATCTAACTAGTGAGTTAAATTTTAACATTCTCTGTACAAAAGTTAACACATAAAATAGGCATGCTCATCTAATTATTTTTTTTAATTTAAAAGTCTCTCAGGCTCTACTCAGAGCATCATGTAACTGGTAAATGAGAACTAATAATCTTTTGGCCCCAGTAATAGAGTTACTAAGAATAATTTTTGAATGCTTAGATAAATAAGGATTTTAATATACACAATGTGGCAGCTTTCTCCATATGATAATCATCTCTCTCTCTCTCTCTCTCTCACACAAACACACACACACACACACTCTCACACACGTGCATGCACAGCCACAAGGGAAATTGAGAGAGAGAACATAAAATGCATACTTTATTGATGGGGAGACATTGTGACATCTTTAAATTTCTCAAAAGCCAGCCTTCAGATATCTTCTTCCCAAATTTCTTCCAAGGAAACATTACCAGAAATATTACAAGTGAAACGTTATGATATATGCCATGGTATGATACTCATTCCACATGCAGATGCTGGGCAATAATCCTTATTTCAAAATCTCACAAGTAAAACATCATTTAGAAGTACTGAGTACTTTGAAAATGACACTAGCATAAAAATTATACTTTATATTAAATGCCAGTGAGAATCATCAAGTCCAAGTAGTTAATCCTTATGAGGAAAACATTAGTGCTAGAAATAGGGAAGCAGGAACACTGCCTGTCTGATGCCTGAGAAACTTAAGATGTTGTAAACAGAAAAACGTTCAATATTAGTGAATTTCATTGGTCTTGACTGCTCAGTTAGCTGTGGTATATTTTGAGCCACACATTAAAAAGGCATTGGAAAGTAAATTGCTAACACTGAGTTTCTAAAATCATATATCTGAGGTCTTGGATTTCTGATAAGCCACCAAAATGATATAGGCTAAGAGTTCAACCAGTTATCTTTTCCTCTGTCTTTCCTATACATTTGCTGAAGTAAATGTTTAGGTTTCTGCGTAGCTATTACTAAAAGGTTAAAAATGGTTACATTATCATGATCCTTATAAACCAATCATCATTATAATGTATATATAGCTAGCAAATGCAAACTTATACAATCTATAAAGACGAGTCTTTGTATTTAAATGTCAATGAGATAACCAAACCTAACAAGATATTCATTAAGAATGAAACATTTCATGACTACAAAAAGGTTTTAAGAGGCAAAGGGGGAGTATTTGTTTTTCACCTTCTATCTCACTTAAAGCAAACATTTTCTCTTCCAGGTAGCAGAAAAGATCTGTTAAGAAATCTGGGCATTTTATAACCAGGTGAGATCAGATGACTCTTCTATTAAAACAAGGATCTCCAGACTGGGGATTCAACAAGAGGGAAAGAATGGCATCTGTTACAAGAAAGTCATTTCTGGGGCTCTTTGGAAGAAAAGAGAAAGACAAGACAAATCCTGAATTCTTATTTACCACAACAATATTCTATTAAACTCTGTGTATTAAATACACATCATATCAACCATATTAGCTAGCAATTAAATGAAGTGAGCCAAAATGAACAAATATTCTTGAACAGTAAGTTCAACATAAAATATAACAGAAACAGAAAAACTCTGGATCTTTTTTTTTTAAAAGCTATTAGCAGGATAACATGTATATAAAGATTCTATCCTCAACATGTCTGAAGCCATGGCCATCAGTATTTTTCTCCCAGCTATTTTTCTTACTTGAGAAATAAGGTAAATTACACAGTCGTATCCAACTTTACTGAATATGTTACTGAAATAATCAATTTCAAGTTTTCTGTGAGACAGAACTTCTTTATGAGAATGTGAACATAGCAGAGTGCTAACTTAGAGACTAACACTTTGCTTTCTGAGGAAGTATCCTGGACATCAAAATCAACAATTGAACATGACACATCAACTCTCTCCTCCTTTCACCACAAAAAATCGGTACATGTTTAGCTTTGTTTGACTGCTGTTAAGTCCTTAATATTTTCTCCTGAGAAAAGGTAGAAGACAAAAGCCCAGAGCCAAGTTCTTTTCCAGGGGGCTGTGGAAGAAAGCTTTTGGCAAATGAAAATGGGAGATGCACTAATGTTAATACTGCTTCTTTAAGGAGAGGTAATTACCCCCAGAAGATGGAGAGGGGGTTATTTTCTCATTCTTCGGAGAAATATTTAAATCCTAGAATAATGAAGATTCACTTTACTTTGACTTTCTTACTATTTCATAACCATATCCCATTGAACCAGTTTTTATCCACGTACTATTGCAATAATTCATTGGCTTTATCACATTACTTTATTCTCTCACTATAAATTTGAATCACTTTGAAATAAAGGAAGAATGAAATAGAAAAACTGAAAATAATAGTTTAATTCTGGGCTAGCCCCTTCCTTCAAGTTACAAGTTCCATTTCTTTTACAGGGAAATTGTTTGTAAAAGGAAGAAATATATTTAGGTTATCTTTCTATCTAATCTTATGTGTTTAGGCATGGAACGAAATGAAAATTAAACTATTCTTTTGAAACTAATGAGAATGAGATATTATTTTAATGAGGATATACTGACATATTGGATTTGTACGCTGGCATAGAGAATGGACTTTTTGGAAGGTTATATGTATTTTAGGGTTGTAATTATCATCATATCATCATCATCACCCTATCAATAATTCAGATAAATATTTTGCATTACTTTCTCTCACATCCATCCTGTGAGAGAGGAAATGCAGCTTGCTATTATCCCCAATTCAAGAAAGAAGAATCTAAGGTTAGGGGGCGCCTGGGTGGCTCAGTCATTAAGTGTCTGCCTTCGGCTCAGGTCATGATCCCAGGGTCCTGGGATCGAGCCCCGCATCGGGCTCCCTGCTCGGCAGGAAGCCTGCTTCTCCCTCTCCCACTCCCCCTGCTTGTGTTCCCTCTCTCGCTGTGTCTTTCTCTGTCAAATAAATAAATACAATCTTTAAAAAAACAAAACAAAACAAAAACGTAAGTAGACTTCTGCTTATAAACTGGAGCTAGGACAACTAGGAAAGCTGAATAAAATACAAACATCAGGGTGAAGTCACTGGAGAGGCAACCTAAGACCTGAGAACTCAGTTCCTGGGAAGGCCTAGCAAGCAGAGAGTGAGCTGACATTCTGTCACAGCTTTTTCCTTCAGGCACCTGAATTCTTCCTGGAGGCAGGGGCAGTTAGAAGCAGCAAAACTAGCAGAGCTTTTGGCAGTCTTGAAGGGGTGCAGTCAAAAATTGAGGGGCTAAGAATCTGCGGTAAAGGAATGGGTGGAGAACCGGACTCAGCTGGTTTCCTTCTCAAGCGTGTTGCCAAATTCTGAGGGGAACTTCAGGCAACTAATGAGCAAAAACATATACCTCTGCAAAGCAGAGTGGATTTTTCAGCAGTTTCCTAGTTTTAAGAAAATGGAGGGATTTGGGCACCTGGGTGGCTCAGATGGTTAAGCGTCTGCCGTCGGCTTAGGTCATGATCCCAGGGTCCTGGGATCGAGTCCCGCATCGGGCTTCCTGCTCCTTGGGAGCCTGCTTCTCCCTCTGCCTCTCTCTCTCTGTCTCTCATGAATAAATAAATAAAATCTTAAAAAAAAAAAAAAAAGAAAATGGAGGGATTTAAGTTCTGACCTTAATCAGGGGCCCTGTGAATACCTCAGACTTTCAGATACATATTTCTGAGAACCGAATTTACTATTATGAAGTAATTCTCTTTCATGTTAATAATGGATTTTTTTCCTTAATGTCTATTTTGTTTCACATTATTGTAGCTAACTCTTTCTCTTAGTTACCATTAACATGGTATTAGCTCTTGCCATCTTTTGATATTCAAACTTTCTGTGTCCTTATATTTCAGAGATGTCTTTTCTGAACAGCCCATAGTTGGGTTTCATTATTTCATTCAGGACTTTAATCAGAGATTTTTGTCATCTATACTTAATATAATTACTCAGCTTTAAATCTGTCATCTTCCTGAATATTCTCCATACCTTGTTTATTTTTCATACTCTTTTCTTTCCATTTTTGTTTTCTTTTAGATTTTATCCTAGTATGTATCTCATTACAGTTTCTTTGGTAGTTATCCTAGCGATTACAACATGCATAATACCTAACATACTCTTATTCCTTACCATATAAGTTTGATATAATACAAGGATGCTAGGGCATTTTAATTCCAACTGTCCCACTGCCATTGGCATCATTTAAAAAAAATATATTTTAATTTAAATTTAATTAACATATACTGTATTATTAGTTTTGGAGGTAGAATTTAGTGATTCACCAGTTGCATCTAATACCCAGTGCTCATTATTTCAAGTGCCCTCCATAATGCCCATCACTCAGTTACCCCATCCCCATCCCCACTTCCCCTCTAGCAACCCTCAGTTTGTTTCCTATAGTTAAGAGTTTCTCATGGTTTGCCTCCCTCTTTGTTTTCATCTTATTTTTCCTTCCTTTCCCCTATGTTCATCTATTTTGTTTTCTTAAATTCCACATATGAGTGAAGTCATGTGGTATTTGTCTTTGACTTATTTTGCTTAGCATAATACCCTCTAGTTCCATCCATGTCTTTGCAAATGACAAGATTTCATTCTTTTTGATGGCTGAGTAGTGTTCCATTGTGTGTGTGTGTGTGTGTATATATGTGTGTGTATATATATATATATACACACACACACACACCACATCTTTATCCATTCATCTGTTGATGGACATCTAGGCTCTTTCCATATTTTGGCTATTGTTGATAGTACTGCTATAAACATTGGGGTGCATATGCCCCTTCGAATCACTATTTTTGTATCCTTTGGATAGATACCTAGGAGTGCAATGCTGGGTCATAGGGTAGCTCTATTTTTAACTTTTTGAGGAGCCTCCATACTGTTTTCCAGAGTGGCCACACCAGTGTGCATGCCCACCAACAGTGTAAGAGGGTCCCTCTTTCTCTGCATCCCCGCCAACATCTATGTTTCCTGAGTTGTTCATTTTAGCCATTCTGACCAGTGTGAGGTCGTATCTCATGGTGGTTTGATTTGTATTTCCCTGATGCCAAGTGATGATGAATATTTTTTCATGTGTCTTTTGGCCATTTGTATGTCTTCTTTGGAGAAATGTCTGTTCGTGTCTTCTGCCCATTTCTTGACCAGATTTTTTGTTTTTTTGGGTGTTGAGTTTGATAAGTTCTTTATAGATTTTGGATACTTTATCTGATAAGACATTTGCGAATATCTTCTCCCATTCTGTAGGTTGCCTTTTAGTTTTGTAGACTGTTTCTGTTGGTGTGCAAAAGCTTTTTATCTTGATGAAGTTCCAGTAGTTCATTTTTGCTTTTGTTTCCCTTGCCTTTGGAGACGTGTCTAGCAAGAAGTTGCTGTGGTTGAGGTCAAAGAGGTTGCTGCCTGTGTTCTCTACTCGGATTTTGATGGGTTCCTGTCTCACATTTAGGTCTTTCATCCATTTTGGGTTTATTTTTGTGTACGGTGTAAGAAAGTAGTTGAGTTTCATTCTTCTGCATGTGGCTGTTCAATTTTCCCAACACCATTTGTTGAAGAGACTGTCTTTTTTCCATTGGATATTCTTTCCTGCTTTGTCAAAGATTAGTTGATCATAGAGTTGAGGGTCCATTTCTGGGTTCCTATTTTGTTCCATTGATCTATGTGTCTGTTTTTGTGCCCGCACCACACTGTCTTGATGATTACAGCTTTGTAATACAGGTTGAAGTGTGGAACTGTGATGCCTCCAGCTTTGTTTTTTTTCAACATTACTTTGGCTATTCAGGGACTTTTCTGGTTCCATACAAATTTTAGGATTGTTTATTCTAGCTCTGTGAAAAATGCTGATGGCATTTTGATAGGGATTGAATTGAATGTATAGATTGATTTGAGTAGCATAGACATTTTAACAGTATTTGTTCTTCCAATCCATGAGCATGGAATGTTTTTCCATTTCTTTGTGTCTTCCACAATTTCTTTCTTAAGTGTTCTATAGTTTTCAAGTACAGGTCCTTTACCTCTTTGGTTACATTTATTCCTAGGTATCTTATGGTTTTTGGTCCAATTGTACATGGGATCCATTCCTTGATTTCTCTTTCTTTTGCTTCACTGTTAGTGTATAGAAATGTAACTGATTTCTCTGTATTGATTTTATATACTGTGACTCTGTTGAATTTCTGTATCAGTTCTAGCAGTTTTTTGGTGGAGTCTTTCATGTTTTAAAATTCTTTCTTTAGGGGCAACTGGGTAGCTCAGTTGGTTAAGTGTCCGACTTTTGATTTTGGCTCAGGTCATGATCTCAGGGTTGTGAGATACAGGCCCATGTTGGGCTCCATGCGGGATTGGAGCCTGCTTAAGATTATCTCTCTCTTCCTCTGTCCCCATCCCCCAACGCCCACTCACCCACACATTCTCTCTCTCTCAAAATAAATAAATAAATAAATAAAAATAAAAAAATTCTTTATTTAAAACTCTCAGGACTTTTAAAAAATTTTTCCAACAGAAATGTTCATTTAATTTATTCATGTAGCTTATCCCTTTGTTGCTGTATATTCTTTCTCGCATTTTCAGTCTTCCAACAGGGATCATTCTTTCTTTTGCCTGAAGAACAGTACACTAGTATTTTCTTTAGTGTAGGTCTTCTAGAGATAAATTTCCTCCATTTTTGACTGTCTAAAAATACTTTTGTTGGGGTACCTGGGTGGCTCGGTCGGTTAAGCATCTGCTTTCGGCTCAGGTCATAGTCCCAGGGTCCTCGGATCGAGTCCCGCATCGGGCTCCCTGCTCAGTGGGAAGCTTGCTTCTCCCTCTCCTACTTCCCCTGCTTGTGTTCCCTCTCTCGCTGTCTCTCTCTGTCAAATCAATCATTCAATAAATAAAAATCTTTAAAAAAAATAAAATACTTTTATTCTTTAATGATATCTTTACTGGATGTTGACTACCATCAAGATTGATAGCCATTGTCTTTCAGCAATTTAAAGATACTGTTCTACTGTGTTGGCTTTTTTGTTTTTGGGAGAAGTCAGATGTCAGTCTAACTCTTACTCCTTTGAAATCAATGTTTTTAATTCTCTGGCTGCTTTTAATATTTCTTAATTATCTTTGGTTTTTAGCAGTTAACTTTGGATTTGTTTTTATTTATTTTGTTTCAGTTATTTGGACTTCTTACGCCTTTGGCTTATTTCTTTTCATCATTTTTGGAAAGTTGTAGCTATTGCTTCTGGCTTATTCTCTCATCTCCTGGGGTTTCCAATTATAGAAATCTTATTCCTTCTCAGTGTATCTCCTATGTTGCTTAGTCCCTCTTCTTTATCTTCCTTTTTTCTGTATCTTGCTTTTTTCTTTTTTTTTTCTTCATGCTTCATTCTGGATATTTTCTTTGGCCTGTCTTCCAGTGCACTAATTAACTTTTTTTTTTTTTGTAGTTTTTAATTTTATTATGTTATGTTAGTCACCATACAATACATCATTAGTTTTTGATGTAGTGATCCACGATCCATTGTTTTCGTATAACACCCAGCGCTCCATGCAGTATGTGCCCTCCTTAATACCCATCACCGGGCTAACCAATCCCCCCTCCCCCCTAAAACCCTGTTTGTTTCTCAGGTCCATAGTCTCTCATGGTTCATCTCTCCCTCCAATTCCCCCCAGCCATTTTTCCCTTCCTTCTCCTAATGTCCTCCATGCTATTCCTTATGTTCCATAAATAAGTGAAACCATATGATAATTGACTTTCTCTGATTGACTTATTTCATTTAGCATAATCTCCTCCAGTCCCATCCATGTTGATGTAAAAGTTGGGTATTCATCTTTTCTGATGGCTGAGTAATATTCCATTGTATATATGGACCACATCTTTATCCATTCATCTGTTGAAGGGCATCTCGGCTCTTTCCACAGTTTGGCTATTGCGGACATTGCTGCTATGAACGCTAATTAACTTTTTAGCTGTGTCTAATCTGCTTTAAACATCCATTAATTTTTAATTTTGATTTTCTAATATTTCCAACATCTATTCTCTTTATTGTTTTTATGTCTCTACTAAATTTCTCAGTCCTTTCTTTTCTGTACTTGGCCATAGTAAATTTCGTTCTTTCTTTTTTTTTTAATTTTGTTATTTCTGTTAGTGTATAGTCTCATACCCATGTGGGCCTAGCTATTTTTCATTATGTGCTGAACCTTATATTGTTTTTAGAAATAATATGAGTCCTAGACTGATGTTACCTTCCTCTAGAGAATATTCTCAATCCAGTTTTAGGGATTCAGCTGATCTAACACTGAGCTTTAGTTATCTTTAAGGTAAATTCAGGGTCTCAACACAGATTAAGAGAGTCCATCAGGTCCACCCCTCCTCTGGCAGACCTTACCTTCCACTTCCTATGCCTGTAGGCTCAGGAAGCTAATGAAAGGTCCATTTACTTCCCCTGGTGCCCTCTTTAGAATTAGCAAACACCAAACACTAAGGGAAAAGCAGCTCCAAAAGTCAGGTACACCTTACGTGGCTTCTTCAGGACCCTGTCCTGGTAATTTTTCCTTTTATCCTATGACTCCAAGCAGACTTAAAAAAAAAAAAAAAATCCAGTTTTTGTAGTTGGCTCCAGGAGACAGGCAGGTCCTAATTACCTAGGTTGCCATAACCTAGGTGTATCCCAAGAAAAATAAATGCCATGGGAAGATTTTCTTCTTTCAAAGGCAAGAATTCTAGTACTTACAGTCATTACTGTTTAGTAACAGCTAAAGTTTTATAAGTATTTTTCTGCTTACCTGCTATTGCCTCAATACTTGGAATTGCAATAGTGCTGTAAGTACTGATTCTCTTACAAGACCATGTATAAACCAATGAGTCTTCTGTATTTTCCAGTCCCGAAACTGAATCAATAAAAAAAGAGCCCCACTTTTTAGATAATGTATTTAGAGGCTTTGCCTTTGATCCCTGAAACAAGAGAACAATGAAACCTATGATTAATTTTCAATGTTGTAAGTTTTTCCCCCATTAAGTAAATCAAATAGAAAAACTCTAGGAATTTCAGTAGTTTACCTTTAACCAAACCAGATACTATATAAAAAGGAAAACAAAGCTTAGAAGTTCTTTCCTCCTCTGGGAGTACCTAGGTGGCTCAGCTGGTTAAGCATCTGACTCTTGATTTCTGCTCAGGTCATGATGTCAGTCAGGGTGGTGAGATCGAGCTCTGCATTGGGCTCTGTGCTGATGAGCATAGAGCCTGCTTAAGATTCTCTCTCTCCTCCCTCTGCCAACCACCCCCCTCCCATCCCGCCCAATGCTCTCTCCCTAAAAAAAAAAGAAGAAGAAGAGTATCCTCCCCTGGTTTTGTTTGGGAACCCTTTCTCATCCTTTGGGATCTGGCCTGGATGCCATCTAGGACATTTTCCTTAACTGTCCCACTCTCAGGTAATCGATGAGGTCTTCTCCATTTTCCCACCCTGAGTTTATTCCTAATATACTACTACTCATGCTAACTTTAAATTATCGTACTATTTAATTACTTTTCACTTCTGGCAGACAATGAACTATAGAAGATTAGGAACTTTCTTATATATTATTGTAACTTCAAGACTTAATGTCTAAGTCAGAGCACGGATATAAAAATTGTAGACTAAAAGATTCATTAAAAAATACTTCTCAGTATTTTATGGATATGGAATAAAAGTAAGAATTGTAAAAACTCCCATCATATCCATATAATCTGGGTTATAAAATCTGTCATCTTTTAAATTTTTTTTAAAGATTTTATTTATTTATTTGTCAGAGAGAGAGAACACAAGCAGGGGGAGCGGCAGGCAGAGGGTCCTGGGATCGAGTCCCGCATCGGACTCCTTGCTCAGCAGGGAGCCTGCTTCTCCCTCTGCCTGCCGCTCCCCCTGCTTGTACTCTCTCTCTCTGACAAATAAAATCTAAAAAAAAAAAAAAAAAGAAGGAACTGTGTGTGACTGAAGCAGAAGTCTCTGATATTCTTAGCAAAGAGGCTTGCATAAATTAAAAACAGTATATGTATATGCTGAACAAGAGACTGGTGTTAGACTGACTTTTTAATAATGAATGGTCTTATTAAGATATCTCTGCTAATCCAATAAGCTCTTATGTTTGACACTTGTGATAAAAATTTTGAGTATTGCTCTGAAAAATTTGTATGTATATGTACACACATACACAGAGCTACCAAATCTTATTTCTCAATTACAGTGTAAGTAGATTTAATTAAGGATGAATCTATATAAGAGAGAGTATTATACATATGGAAACTAAGTTATATTGGATCTCTCTTTCTCTCCATACTTATATAAATTAGAAATGATCCATTTACAGTCTTGAAAAAGGAAAAAAAAAAGTACGTGTATGAATAATCATGTTAGGGTCACTGACCACCATGGAAAAGTAAGACGTTTTCAAGAACGACAAAAAGCCCTGAATATAACCAGTTTCCTCTACCTAACTTGTAACTTATTTTTATTGACAAAACTAACTACAAAAGAGCGCTGAGAAAAAAACCTAACAAAAAAAATGTCTCATAGAAAGTAATTTGAAGGAATCTAACTCCAAACTCATTATACCTTTTATGAGAATAAAAGAGAAAATGTCTTCAAAGCAGTGGTATTCAAATATTTACTATTACTATAGATAAAACTGAAAAATTACATAGCTGCAGCAGTCGCCAAAATAGTCAAATCATCAAAGTCAAGTAACATTTCCATTACATGGTGAACAGGCTTTGAGTGGACTACATTTTTTGAAAAGGAATAACATTTCCTTATGAACTATCCTTCATCTTAAGTGGGAACTGGCTTTTAAAAAAAAAATGGTCAATTGGTTTTAATTTAAAAACTACCCCAAACACAGCAATCTAGAAGGGTAAATTTTTTCCCCCACACTTAACTCCCTAATTTTATTATTATTATTTTGTCTAATGGGTAGTAAAAAAACAACTTGGTCTAATTTTCTTATTTGTTTTTTTTTTTGGAAGATTTTTTTAGAAGGGAATGAGGACACAATTATTATTTATCGCTTTCAATGTATCTGGAACATAAAGCCAACAAACTGATACAAATTCAAACTACTGGTTCTTTTAAAAAATATGCTTTATTTTTTAGCTACCCACTGGAGTACTGAGAGAGAAGTATCTCTAGTAGGCCTAACCACATTCCCTGCCCCAGATATACTCTTCATTCTGGGAATTTCTAAAGGGTAGTGGTTATGTTCCAGGCATAATTCTTTTTTTTTTTTAAGTTTTATTTATTCAAGTAATCTCTACACCCAATGTGGGGCTCGAACTCGCGACCCCGAGACCAGAGTGTCATGCTCTTCTGAGTGAGTCAGCCAGGTGCACCGGAGGCGTAATTCTTAATGAAACAGTGTTTGTTTCTGACTGAAATGCCAAATAACTGTTTACTAAAATAAAGATTAAAGTTTATTTCATTATAGTACAGAGTTGTCTAATGGAGTGAAGCTTTAGTGAACAATATTCATCCCAGTTTCTGTTTTTCTAATCTAACTCATAGAAATGTATCTCAGACTATTTTATTAGTAAATCAATTTAAAAATCCAGACTTTTATCAGTCTGATTGCTTGCAGGTGGTATCAATATCACCATTGTTTTAATTTGTGCTTCATGGATTACTAGTGAGGATAGGTATCTCCTCCTGTGTAAGCTTTCCCTGTCAGTCAACTGCTGGATACCTTTTCCAGTTTCTTACTTCAACAGATATAAATTCACTGTTGGTTTTTATTAGGTTCAACCATAAGAAAGTCCTGATGTTCAACTATTTTAGACATACGAAAAAGGGCAATTTCATAAGGTTCCATCTAGATGGGTGTTGTAAGACCCTTTTCCCTGTCTTTTACCCACTGGTTAACAGTATTCCAGGTATCTTGAACAAAAATATTTAATAATGATACAAAGTCATTTTTTTTCTATTTTTAAAAGATTTTATTTATTTATTTGTCAGAGAGAGAGAGGGAGAGAGAGACAGAGAATAAGCACAAGCAGGGGGAGCGGCAGGCAGAGGGAGAAGCAGGCTCCGTGCGTAGCAAGGAGCCCGATGCAGGACACGATCCCAGGACCCAGGGATCATGACCTGAGCCAAAGGCAGACGCTTAACGACTGAGCCACCCAGGCGCCTCTGATTCTTTTAAGAGAGAGAGAGAGAGAATGCAAGCGGGGAGGGGCAGAGGGAGAGGGAGACAGAGAATGTTAAGCATTTCTACACCCAGTGCGGGGCCTGACACGGGGCTCGAACTCATGACCCTGAGATCATGACCTGAGCCGAAATCAAGAGTCAGCCACTTAACTGACTGAGCCACCCACGTGCCCCAAGCTATTGATTTTTTTTTTAAGATTTTATTTATTTATTTATTTGACAGAGAGAGAGAGAGCATAAACAGGGGAAGCGGAAGAGGGAGAAGCAAGCTCCCTGCTGAGCAGGGAGCCTGATGCAGGACTCGATCCCAGCACCCTGGGATCATGACCTGAGCTGAAGGCAGACGCTTAACCATCTGAGCCACCCAGGCGCCCAAGCTATTGATTTCTGAATACTGATTTGGATCCAGCATTTTCACAACTCTCTTCTTAGTTATAATAGTTTGCTGATTTCCTAAGGTGGTCTATGCTAATGACCATACAACTCTGAAATAATCACAATTTTGTATCTTCTAACCTTAATTCTGTATTTCTTTTTCTTGTGGTGTTGGCCACCGCTCTGTTACACAATATAATTAATAACAGATATCCTTTGTCTAGCTCAGAACCTTGAAGAGCATGTGTCTCCATTAAGTATGGCTTTTTTTCCTCATTAAATTTTTCCATTACAGATTATATTCTCACTGGGTTTTGTTGGATAGCGTTTCTCTAGTTAAAAGGCTGGCCCCTTCTGGTTTGCTGAGAATTTCCATCATTAAAATGAATTATTTTGGCACCTAAATTTCATAATATGTTACTCTAAAAAGCTGAAGAATACATTTTTATTTGTTTTGAGTTAAAATGAAGAAACAGATGAGAATAGTAATGAAGGAAGCTAAAGAGGAGAGCTCCCTTTGAAGGCTAATCTTATGAGATTTAAGACTGTCCAAGTAATTACAGGATTAATGAAGTGACTTTTATTTCCCAAAACATAGATAAATGGAAACAAATTATTCTTCCTTAATCTCTCTCCTTAACTAGGTTTACTTTAATTATTAAAATGGGCCATTTTTGCTTATCTGTTATGCTCCAATATAGTAGAGTGGATAATCAACAGATGCAGTAAGATTTTCGAAAAAAATTTCTTATTTAAGCCTTTAGAGTGCCATTTGAGATATTCTCCGTCCTTATCTTGAGTTTCCTGTCACAAATGAAGGGAAGTAAAAGTGACCTTCACATTCCAGATGGTTTTATGGAGGGTGAAATTACTGTAACTATCCGAGAAACTGAATTCAAGCCTAAGTGAAACAAAATGCTAATCTCTACAGAATGTAGTAAATGTTTTTGTTCAGTGAGTGCATCAATCCTGAAATGATCTGATTTGTTTTTAAATTATACTGTTAGAAGTTCACTTAAGCTGCATAAAATTCACTAGAACAAGGAATTAAATCCCTTTGCATTCAGGTTTTGTACTCACTAAAACACTGCATGTGATATATATTCTGTGTATGACACTTGGTTAGAAAAATGAAATGACATTTTTCTTAATAATTACAAAATCAACAGAAGAACCCTCACAAGATGCTTTCTGTTTAGCTCTCTTTATGGACTGTTTCCCTCCTCCTATAGCAACTGAGGATGTCTGTATTCCTGTCTCCTCCACAGGGAAGCAGGAAAGAATCTGAATTCTCATGACATGCTGTACTTATACCAGGCTTTGATGTGCTGATGGAAAAAGTGCTCTGTGTATAGGAATACAGGGGAACTTAAATATGAAAGCAGTCTGGCTTTTAGAAGTCGTGGTCCTAGGTTGTGTTAGAAGATAATTAAAAAAAAAAAAACCCACAATTTTTTTTTTTAAAGATTTTTTATTTTTTATTAGAGAGAGAATACAAGCAGGGGGAGCGGCAGATAGAGGGAGAAGGAGAAGCAGGCTCCCCGCTCAGCAGGGAGCCCGATGTGGGGCTCGATCCCAGGACCCTGGAATCATGACCTGGGCCGAAGGCAGCCGTTTAACCGACTGAGCCACCCAGGCGCCCCACCCACAATTGTTTTTAATAAATTTTAAATCTGCTTTTAAATATAAGCAGAAAGATGTATGATTAGAAGATTGTCCTTAAAGTAGAGAAAACTAAGTTGTCCTGAAACATTTGCTAAGGATGTGCCCATCAATACAAATACTGCCTCAAAACAAACTACAAAAACATGGTGGCATTCAGTCTGACCAGGATAACTTTGGAGTCAAGTTGCACAAGAATACTCTGCTTTTTCAACATAATGCTTTAGGCCACAGCTGGGAATCCTGCAGCAAAACACCTGCCTCAGACCCCAGCAGAACAGGGGAATCCATCTGCCACAACTCCACTTTTCCTGGAATCTTAACAGTATGAGATGGGAAGACAGTTCAGGGCTAAAACTGGAACCTTCTGAGGGCTTTATTCTAACCTTGTCACTCGGCCAAACCATCCTGTTCCTTGCTTCCTCGTTCATGTTCAGTGGAGCAGGGTGGGTTGGGGAGGTAGAGTTTGATAGGAAAGGGACATTATTCCAATTTTGTCTTAGGAAATAAAACTTTCAAGCTGTTGACGCATCATTTCCTGTCTAAAAGTCAATTATGAACTCTGTTCATGTGTTTGTAACTAATTAACAAGAGAAAGGGGTCATGGGAAAAGGATGGGGCTACTGTTTATTATAAATGTTGGAGGAAACTTTCCCATGGATTCTTCATTTTCTTAATACAGTAACTGTAATTCTCAAATCATTCTGAAGAAACCAAATCTCCTAATTTCTCTTTAGTGAAAACCTTCTCCAAAGTCACTCAGGATACAAGGCCTACCTCCTATAAGACTGCTTTAAAGCTCTTCCTAACTCAAATAGTCCAAAGAACTTCCAATGTCATGTTGAAGACTAAATGCTACTCAATGGAAACATCTAACATCTAACATTTTGTTGGGTCTACTTATAGTTATTATTACTTTTTAAATAAATAGACTTTAGGTTTACAGATAAACAAAGCAGATAGTACAGAAAGTCCTCATACGTCTGTCCCCCTCCTGCCTCCCCTTCCCCCCACTGTCTCTCCTATTATTAACATTTGTTATCACGAATTAACCAGTACTAATGAAAGTCTGTAGTTTACATTAGGGTTAACATTTTATGTTGGATAGTTCTTTGGGTTCTGACAAATGCATAATGTCATGTTTCCACCATTACAGTATCGTGCAGAAGAGTTTCACGACCATAAAAATCCCTTGTGCTCCATTTATTCACCTTCCTCCCTCCTGAGCCGCTGGCACCACTGGTCTTTTTATTTTCTGTAGTTTTGCCTTTTCTAGAATGTCCTATAGCTGAAATCATACAATATATAGTCTTTTTAGATTGGTTTCTTTCACTTAGTAGTATGCCCTTTAGATTCCTCCATGTCTCTGTGTGGCTTAATAGCTCATTTCTTTTTATTGTTATTTTTTGTTTCTTGACTTGAATTTTTCCTTCTTTATCTGTTCCACTGGAATGAATTTAGAAATGCATATTATTTGCTGATCTTTCTTCTTTTTTGCTTTTATATACTATTTACCCTTTTCAGATTTATGACATATTTTACCTCAAGTTTTCACCTAAGTTTTATTCTTGGCAGCTCAGGAGCAAGTCTAAAGGAGCTACCAATTTATTAACTTATACTCATGAAGAAAGAGCAGAAGAGCTTTCATGGCCAAGCAAAAGAGACATAGGGTATGACTATAGTGAGTCAGGATCTGGTCGCCTCAGCATTAGCCAAAAAACACCCATGGTGTCATAGCACTTGATGAAAGCAAGAGAGCTGGGGAGACAGATGGTCAGTGTCATCTTGGCATTATTTAAAAATTATCAACAAGATTAAAAACAGAGCTGAGATAGCAAGAAGATCACCATAAGTGCCAACAGATTTCGTCGCTCTTGGCACACGCACTTTTTAAGATATGTCAAACATAAAGGTTGTTCCTTCCAGGGAGGAGCAGAAGGAAACCCTTACCTCATATTTTCCTTTCTTCTCTAGAGGCTCTGATTCTTCAGGCTTCCTGTCTCTGTCCCCTCTGAGCTCTTCCAGGATGAGAACTGTCTCCCAATTACTATAATGACGGGCTGGGAAAATGTCTGAATGCATGCTGTCACCAAAGTAAACGACCTGTAAGTCAGACAGCAAATTCTATTTGAGGCATGAGAACTGTGAAAGAAAGTGGTGTTCACTTCATGAAGCAGAAAAAAAATTCCTCAATACCTATTAGAATAGGACGAAAGTTACATAAACATCTTAAACTTCCTTGACTACCTCACAGGCGACTGTCAACTTGCCCCCTTTGGTTTGTGGGGCACCAGGTTTGCTGTAAGAAGTGACACAGTGCATTTGCAGGCCGAAGAAAGGCAGAGGCTGATTTTATTCAGTTTCCTGAAGAAGCCAGAGTCTATATGTTTACAGTTAAAGCTGCCTTTAGAATTGAAGAACTGGTGGAGAAGTAGAGATGACTTGTTACAATGGGTTATATTCGCAGGAGTACACATCACAACTGCTTTTCCAAGAGTTTCTGGGACCTACCCAGACTGGCTGAAACAATCTGACGGGGGTGGGGGGGTGAGGTTGGGCAAGTGGACTCTGGGAGGCTCCCCAGGTATTCTGAGGCAAAGCCCCATAGATCTAATCCACACCCCTCAATTTACATTTACCTGAGAAAACGATAAGGGAGTATGAACTAGAACCTCCAAGTCAGGATGCTCTATTAAACCCCTCAAGAGTTCCCAGGGGGCTATAGCAATGTGGGAGCCGATGGAGCAGGTGTCAGTTACCCACGATCTCTCTGGTAAACATTGTTTAGAAGAAAGTGTCCTGCTATAAAAAATGCACCAATGTCCAACATCAACAATGTGACCAGGATATCAAAAGCAAGCGTGTCTTTAGGCTAGTGTGTGGTGTAATTTCAATTAATGTTTGTTTTACATATAAAATTCGTTTGATGGACTGTTATCACGATATTATTCCTCAGGTATCCCACACACTAATCCAGTGTATCCCCTAGAACTGTGGCTCCCTGCTTGGAATCTTTGCTCTTCTCTGTTACAGATAAAGGTCCAGCCTAGATCACAGAGAGAAGGCTTATTTAAGCAGAAGAGGTAAAAGATTGGCAGATAGGCAGAGGTAGATGATTTCCCCATAGATAACTAAGCTGAATGCATTTAGAATTATGGTTTTAATTTATAATGGTTCATGTCTGCAAGTGGGCATCAAGAACCCCACCTCAATCAGAAAATACCTTGGGTTCATTTTTGCCAGTCATTTTCTTCAGAAGTTCATAAAGGTGGACAGCATTCCCTTGAGAGTACCAGCCAGGTTTATCAAGAGATGGCAGTGCTTCCTGCTCCTCATCATTTTCTGAAAATAGAGTTTGACAATCATATACCTTTTAACCAAGTGAGAGCACCCATTTGGGCAGACCGCACCGCACACGGCTGCAGGGTATGTACGAGATGGAACCATGTGGGGACAGGCGCTAGCATTCAGTGAGCACCTATGTCATTACAGGTCCTTCGTGGAGATCTCGATCCACAGATCTATCATTTTTCGTATATGTAGGATTTTTCAAATGATCTTTTTAGAGCAGTTTTAGGTCAGCAGCAAAACTGAGAGGTCTAGAGATTTCTACTATACCCCCTGGCTCTGCACATGCATGGCCTCCCCCATTATTGGTGATAATAATGTGTCAATGTAGGTTCATCAACTGAAACAAATGTACTACTCTGTGGGGAGGATGTTAATAATGGGGGAGGTATATATTATTTCATCCTCACAACAAGCCTCTTATTTGAGGAAAAGGAAGATCAGGGAAGTTATTTTGCTCAAGATCTCAAAGCTGGCAAGTAATTTATTATTAACCAAACTGCACAGTTTACCTTAGGACTTCAAAATGGGGCTAGAAGACCAGAGGGTAAGACAGAACCATAAACCATCTCTAAATTTGGATTCCTGGACCTGGATATGGCTCATGGATACAACTATAAACAAATACAACTATAGCAAAAGAGAAATTTTTATCTGGTATCCTCCTATAATGCTCAAATGCAGTGCTGTTTACTCCCCTCCATTATATTAAGAATAGGTCAGCAATGGATTAAAAAAAAAAAAAAAAGGTAGACTTTAGAATGCATTTTGAACTTCATTTTATAAAGTTTATTGTTTTTACAATCTCGCTCAGATTGATAAAACAGCGCTATACTATGAAAAATGCAAACCAGTATTATTTTCATACAAGTCAATTATGTTACAGCTTTAATTTAAAACTTTTTTTTTTTTTTTTGGACTGGGTAGAATGCATTAATTTAAGAACTCTTCCTATGAAAATATATATTCAGAAAAATTTTTTGTACCTAAGTTCTGTAAGATGTCCAAATTATTCCTCAAATCTTCTAACTTAATGATTAATGGATGTTTGGGTTATAACCATGAAGGAGAAAAAAACTCATACACCAAAGTTCAAACTTGTTCCTGTAACATACACATTCCCCCAAAACTGACTGAATAAAATTAGGAAACAGATAAGGGTTGGACAGAGAGATGGAAGAGCAATCAATTAAAGCAATTAGTAAATCAAACTTTTTATTTTCTTATTGTAAGAGCATATGGACAAGAAAAGTAAAAACACAAAATGGTAAAATTTTAGTAAAAGAGTTCCAAAATAACTATGGGGAAATGACACAGTTAAGGGTACGGCTAACAATCTTAAACAAAGGTAAGTTCTGTAACTTACCTTAGATAAGAAAATCTTGCCACAGAGAACAAGAATTTTGTTAAGAAGAGTTTTGTGTACCTGTGCGTGACCACTGACCTCAGCCCACAGCTGCTTGAATGTGGCTCACGTGGCCGCTCACACCTGTTCCCCCAACTCCCAATGTGCTTGGTGTTACTATCTTAATGTTTAAGTAGTATGTATTTATGTGATTTTTTTTGAATCGGTAATATACTTACATATATCAAAAGTCCCATTTTTGAACTCTCTCTGCTATGCACTTACCTGTTCTACAGAAAGGTAACCACTCTTTTATGCAGATAAAGCAAATATATACTCCTTTCCGCTCCCTTTTAAAAAACACATTTACTGAGGTATAACTGATACACAATGAACTGCACATATTGCCAGCATACAATGTGATGAGTTTTGGCGTATGTAATACCTGTTAGGAGCTGAACCGTGCTCTCCTCAAATTCATACGTGGAAGCCCTAACCCCTGGTATCTCAGAATAATTCAGAATGTGGCTGTACTTGAAGACAGGGCCTTTGAAGAGGTGATCAAGTTAAAATGCGGCCATTAGGGTGGGCCTAATTCAATACGACTGGTGTCCACATAAGAACTGATTACGACACATAATTAGGTGATTAGGACACAGAAGGAAGACCATGTGATGACAATAGGGAGAAGATGCATATCTACAAGCGAAGAAGAGAGGCCTCAGAAGAAACCAATCCTGCTGACACCTTGATCTCAGACTTCTAGCCTCCAGAAGTAAGAGAAAATATATTTATAGTGTTTAAGCCCTCCGTCTGTGGTTTATTGTTACAACAGCAGTCTTGGCAATTAATATTATACCCATGAACCCTCTATTTAAATGCATATATTGGCACACTTTTCTGCAATGTGATTTTTTAAAACTTCTCTAGATAATACATTGCAATCTGCTTAGTTTTTAAAATAGGAGCATGTTCAATAATTAATAGTCATCTATTGGTAGATATGAGATGTTGCCATTCTTTTGTTGTTATAAGGAAAATGTTACAAACAGAGTATCCTCACAGCCTGGTGGGATCAAATAGACTGACCTGGAAAAAACTCATTTTCTTTTTTTCTTTCAACTCTTTATTTCAACTATATTTTACAGAACACTTTAGGTATGAGGTATATAGCAGTGAACTAAATGGTCCAAGCCCCTGTCTTTAGGATGCTTATATTCTGGTAGCAATCTCTGACTTGCTAGAGGTTTACTAAACAATGACTTATAATTAAAAATATATTTAGAATTCTTTTGATTCCTTGAACTCCTTCCTATATTATGTGGACCTGACTGGACAGTGCATATTTACTTTTATATATCCCTTCTTCATTTTTGAGTTAGAATTTTTTCCTCCAATTATGCATTTTTATACACACTTTCTCCATTTTTTTTTTTTCCCTTGGCATGGGCGATGAGACATTTTTTAAATGTTTTTTTTAAAATTTATCTTTTTAAGTAAGCTCCAGACCCAATGTGGGGCTTGAACTCATGGCCCCGAGATCAAGAGTCACCTGCTTTACCCACTGAGCCAGCCAGGTGCTCCCAATAAGACATTTTTAAAGTAAAATGTCGGCTAAAATGCTTGTCTGTGTTGGGAGCCATAAAAAGGAAATTACATATTAAGAGAAATAAATACTTCAGTAATTTGGAGCAAATTTAATAGCATATCTACTTATCTACTCTGGTTTTGAGGGTTTACTATTCATTTGATATTCCTAATTCTTTAATAACTAATAGCAGTTAATTCAAAGTCTTTTCCTTTAGTTTAAATATTCTTTTTTTTTTTTTTTAAGATTTTATTAATTATTTGTCAGAGAGTGAGTGAGAAAGCACAAGCAGGGGGAGTAGCAGGCAGAGGGAGAAGCAGGCTCCCCAGTGAGCAACATTCTTAACTACCTAGCTCGTTTCCATACCTAATATGCTGGGACGTTTATTTCTTTTCAGAATAACAATCTTCAATTAACTGCACTAAGACATTCTCTCTTGGGGTTACTAAAATCTGTCATTGGTGATCTGACCAGTAGCATCTGCCTCACCAGAAAATTTGTTTAGAATGCAGAATCTAAGGTTATACCCAGACCTACTGAACCAGAATCTCCATTCTAACAGGATCCCTAGGTGGTGTGAGTGTACATTATAGTCTGCGAAATACTCATCTATTTCCTGAGAGAACAGCAGGAACAAAAACCTGATAGAGGAATAGAAGGTGTTCATTCTGGCAAGAATAGACTAATGGGCATCTCTGTAGGGAGCAGAGTGAAGATGAAAAGGTAACTTAGCAACCAGATTTTGGAATTTGCCTTAGGATGCTACATGGAGTGGGGAGCCAAGGAGATTCTGTGTGCATGTGATTAACTATGCAGTATGTACAGTATGCCTAACAGTAATAAGTGAATTACATAAAATATATTTAAAGGAAGTGACAAATGGAAATCTGTGCCAAGTATCTGAGGGCAGTGGGCAAGACATGTAGGGAAGGAGAGGTACAAAGTGAGGGCAGGGGGAGGAGTTAAGAGACTCCTAGGGAAAAGAGTGATGCCGGCCTAACGGGAAGGGAGGAGAGAGCAGAAACGAGGCGGTTTAAACAGGAGGTGATGCACAGCATACTGGATGTGAAAGGGGAAAGAGACTGGAGGTTTGTCGCTGGGGGCAATTCAGTGGATAGTCAAGTACTGAAGATAAAGAATATAAAGCGGCCAGCATGTTAGGTTGTATTGTTTCTAGGTGGAAGGAGAATATCAAGTTTGATTTCAGAATATTGAGTAGAGCTAGCTGTGTGCAGGAGGAAATACCGTATGAGGCTCTAGAAAAGAGGTCTCAGGGAAAGATTTGGGAGTCGGTGTGTTGGTGACAGTTCAGGTCAAGAAACCAATGACAGAGAGTTGGGTCGTGATTCCCAAATTGGGGGCGGGGGGAGGGGTACCTGGCAGCACGGGGAACACAGCAGTGAAAAAGATACAGTTGCTCTCCTCAACGAATTTACCATCTTGCAAGATGGACTCCTCTCCCCCGACCCCAACAAGGCCTTAGCACTGGCGAGGAGCTGAATCACCCAGTGATGGGGAGGGATGCTGCACACTTTGCCTGGAAGAGCCTCCTCGCCCCCCAAAGAATCCTTAAGCAGGGTTGGTAAGGGTCAGCCTGGCGGGAGGCACTCGGCTCCCGCCAACTCGGGTGCAACTCGCCCCTTCTCGTCTCTATGACAACGGCTGACGTCAGGCCTGTGCGACAGTCGCAAGGACACCCTGCCCTTGAGGACTGGCTCACCGGGCGCCTTCCATCCCAGAAGCTCCTCTGCCTTACTTTTACTTCTGCCTTTAATCCATTTGGAGCAGTGATTTGATTTACGTGACACTGGAGGCTGCAAGAGCCGACTGACATGACTTGCATGGTACAATAACGTTAACTGCCAGATGGAGGATGGTTTGAGGGTTACAGGGCTGATGGAAGCTGGGGGATCAGTCATTAAGCACTGTCATACCCAGCAGCGATGGGAGCGTAGCAGTACACACAAGGGATGATAAGGGCGGTGGCAGGAACGTGGTAGGTGACCAGCCTGAGAAAACTGAAGGGCAGGTTAGGATGTGAAGGGGAGAGAGGAAGAGAAGATGATGGATTTTCCTAGCTTGGGCAAGATCCGTTGGAAAAGTTGTAATGGAATTATGGAGTACGGAAAGAGGAGCACACCAAGATGGGAGGGGAAATTAATGAGTTGTTAAAAGCACATCAGGTTTCCTGCCACGCCAGGGCTGCAGGGTGTGGAGAATTTAGAAATACGCCTCTGTAAGTCAGGGAAAAGTGACGCCCAGAGATAAGGAATTGGGGGTCATTAGTATATAGGTGATAGTTGAAACCATCAGAGTGATAGCTGAAGAAAGGAGGGTTAATACGAAATGCTGGAAAACAATAACCTTTAATAAGAAACGTGAGACAATGGATATTAGTTCCAAACTGACTAAAAACTAATGGAGATACTTTTAAAAATATGAAATGTAGTATACTTTGACACTAATATTGAGGAAAAATCTGTTAGAGAAACAGGTGTGAAGCTTGGAAAATATGCTGTTTAATCATAAAGTTCATGGGACTACAGTATACAGGACTGGGATCAGGCTTTTCTCTGGTTACTCTTCAAAGGAATAAATTGTCTTTTTTTTTTTTTTTTTTAAGATTTTATTTATTTATTTGACAGAGAGAGACACAGCGAGAGCGGGAACACAAGCAGGGGGAATGGGAGAGGGAGAAGCAGGCTTCCCGCGGAGCAGGGAGCCCGATGCGGGGCTCGATCCCAGGACCCTGGGATCATGACCTGAGCCGAAGGCAGACGCTTAATGACTGAGCCACCCAGGCGCCCCTGGAATAAATTGTCTTAAACATAATGAAAGACTCTTCTTTTTTTGGAAATCAGTGAATTCAACAATGATGATCAACAATTTTTTCCTTTACTATTGTTAACAATTCTTAGAAAATTACATATTGATTTAGAAGCTAAATTTGTGTTAATGCTGTTTATTCACAGCTATTATTTAACTACACAGTTTCATTTGTGTGAAAATACTTTGATAACCTACTTTGTATTGGTTTTGAGCACAGTGAATATTTTACTGCAATAAAATATTTTAGTAGAGTGAGAGAAAGGTGAAGGGAAACCAGCAATGGAAACAATTAGAGGTAGGCAAAGAATCAGAATCAGCACCAAAATGAACACTACAACAGAACATCATGAATGAGAGTTTCTTTAATATTAGTATGATCCTCTTTTTAATAACAGTTCTGGCAATCTTATTGCTCTCAAAATGGGAATAAAGTATTTTGTGTTAACTAAAAACTGCAGGATTCATTGCATCTTCCACTGAAATATTTTAAATTGGAGGTCCCGAAAATTAGAGCTAGAAAGAACTTTAGAGATCTTCTAGTCTAATCACTTCTGGATGTGAAAAAAACAGAGGCAAGCTTTTCGATGTATCCACAGGAAAAGCATGAAATCCCATATATTCTGAGCAGAGAGCAGGGATGAGGTGGTTTAAACAGGACGTGATACACAGCATAGTGGATGTGAAAGGGGGAAGAGACTGGAGGTTTGTCGCTGGGGGGGCAATTCCGTGGATAGTCAAGTCATGACGATAAAGAATATAAGGTGGCCAGCCCGTCTGCAGTGTTTTGAAGAGTTCACTGGAGGTAGTGGAACCAGTGAGTATAGACAACTCTTTCTAGAATTTTAGCTGTGAAGGTACTCAGAGAATTGAGGTTTTAGCTGGAAGACAATGTAGAATCAGGGCATATTTTATGTTTTTTTAAACTGAAGATAGAAGAATATGCATATATATCAATGAGAATGGTCTAGACAGTTGTTTTCGACTGTGGCAGTTTTGCTCCTCAGGGCAAATTTGGCAACATCTGGAGACAGATTTGGATGTCACAACTTGGGATATGGGATGCTACCGGCATCCAGTGATTAGAGGCTAGTGATGCTGCTAAGCAGCCTACCACACACAGAACGGCACCCCTACTACCACTAACCAAGAAGGACCTGACCCCAAATCTCAGAAGTGCTAAAGTTAAGAAACCCTGGTCTGGGAGAAAGGGAGAGAGTGATGGTATTTTTTATATGTTGGTTTAATGTCTCCTATAAATCCCTGATGTTAAGAAATAACCTGTTACTGGGAATTCAAATAATACTCTTTGTGTTAAACAAACAGAAAAAAACTAAGTATTTCCCCTTCACAAATTTATATTTAAATACATAACTACTCAACACATTTTTTTTTAATTTTATCTGCAGGATTTTCATATTCCAAGAATATCTATACCTGTTCTGTACCTATAGTAGTCCTTATATTGTTCCACAGAGATTGTTTTTTTTAAGATTTTATTTTCAAGTAATCTCTACACCCAGTGTGGGTTGAACTCACAACCTCGAGATTGAGAGTTGCACGCTTTATGGACTGAGCCAGCCAGGTGCCCCATGGTCCACAGAGATTTTTAGTAAAATTTCACACGTACACCAGTAATGGAAAACAACGCACATTAAAAATATGCCAAATTTTCTTTAACATATTGGAGACCACAAATGCATGAACTTATGCTAACAAGTTACTGCATTTTTTGCACTGTATTTGTTTAATTGAAAAGTATCAAGAGATAGAAGGATGAACTGTTTAAAAACTACTATGTGGAGGTACCTATCTACAATCTGGTTTCTATCTCCATCATTCTCTCTGCATTTGATCTCATATAAGCCCATGGCTTGAAAATATCCCATGAGCTGATCACTCTCCCAAATTTATATCCTGAGCCTAAAGCTGTTCCTTTGGATTCCATGCTCATTTATACAATTTCCTAATTGTTAGTCCCAGTTGAATAACTTATAGGCATTTCAAGATTAACATGTTAAAAAATGATTTCCTAATAGCTATAACCCCCACCCCATAAAAACTTTTCCTCTGTGTTTTTCCTCATGGCTGCAGATAGTAGCACCATTCACCCATTTGCACAATTCAGAAAAAAGAAAAACCAACAAGTCATTTTTGATTACTCTTTTCATCCTCGGCTTCTGAAAGCATCACCAAGTCCTGTTTTCCATCTCCACAATGCATCTTAAACATGTCTACTTCTCTCCATCTCTAGTACTACCTCCTCAGACCAAACCACACTCTCTCATTTGGGACACTCAGTGCCTATCTTTCCCACATTCGATCCATTCCCCACCTCGCAGCCAAAGAGCTCTCCGTGTCACTCATACCTCAATTGAATAACTTCTCAGAGCTTGTGGAATAAAATTCAAACCCGTTTCCACAGTGCATGGGGCTTCCTGCCTCCCCAACTTCCTCTCCTCTCTCCCCCTGAATCACTGGCCTCTTCTCTGTCATTGGAACTCGCCAAAAGTACTCCCACACTGGGCCTGTGCATTTGTTTGTCCTGCTGCCACTTTTCCTCTGCTCTTCTCATTACTGGTCCCTCACATCCTGCCTGGTAAGTCGTCTTGCCAGATCTTTCTGGACAGGCCTTCCCTGGTCAATAGATCTAAGGTGTCCTCCTGGTTTACCTCATCAGGAAGTCATTTCTTTTCATGACGGCTAACACGGCCTGAGGCCTATAATCATCCCCATGCATTTACTGACTTGCTCAATGTGTTTATGTTTTCCTGTGAGGGGAAAGAAGACCTGGTATCACTTTTATACCCCTTGTTGTATTTAACATAGTACTTTGCACATGGTTGTCAGCCAACAGGTATTTATTAAGTAACTGAATGAACAAATCTTAAATAAGAGAAGGAAGAAACAAATGTTAACTTACCAAGTGTCCAGAAAGGTCTCTGAGTTGGTAAATGGGAGAAGAAACCAGGCTTCAACGCATTTGTAATCACAATGTCAAAAAGATCTGTAAAATCATTCCTAAAAAGCAACAGTATTTGTCATAATTTTAAGGAATTAGAAAAAATCCATATAAAATAGAACTTAATCTTTATCTGACCACAGAATCATTTCTTATTTTTTGATTAACTTTTATATGCTTTCTCTATATTTTATATGTAGAAATAGAAGGTGGTTGAGTAATACTCTTCTGACAACACCTTGAAGTATACACATAAGGGGGAAAAAATGCACATTAACTCATTAACTGGGTCTAAGCTGGCCTTCTCATGATGGTAATAGTTACAGTGAATGAATTCAATAGCTTCTAACAACAAAAATATTCACGAACTAGGTCTTCAAATGTGGGGCCTGAACTCTGGGTTTATTAGCATGAAGCTATTAATAATTTTGTATGTTACATGGATCCTACAGAAAGCTACCATCATATCAAGTCAGGGGACATCTTTTAGAGTGTTCAAATATGAAGAAGATACATTATTTTGAAAATCAGTGTAATCTTACAATGAGGTAATTTTAGATAACAATAATAGTTTTTTAGTCTGTATTTGATACTATATTAGGGATCATTTGGGATGGCAAAGGAAAGATGGGACTCACCACAGCATTGGGGGAGATGATATTTGCAAATCTAAACTACACTGAAGAGAAAATTGAGAGGAAGAAAAACTTGGGTTATCTATGCAAATGAAAAAGAAAGTAAGAGTGCTTATTCTGAAGCATGGTCCCACTATCAGGACAGCAGAGTCTCACGGTCAAAGAGGCACCGTGCAGGGCATCCAGGACTCCTGCCTTAATTCACTCCAAGGATCCCAGGCCTACGTATTATTCAGAAAGCAGAAAATCCACTGGTAGGTCGTAAATATACTACAGACCAATCTAAACCCACATGTGCTGAGGAACATGGACATCAGGAGGCTAAAGAAGTCAGCGAGAGGTCAGTGTTGACGGTGAAATTTGCTTCATACTCGGCAATTTGGTATTTGCTGAAGTCTGAGGGAACGTTGCGGGGGATCTAACAGCCCATTTTACAATCTGGCTGTGACCATGGATATTCCCTGGTATTGCTCACAAGAATGACATAAATAAATGATACTGAAGCTTACCAACTACTTGAATACTTTACCTGTGCTACCCTATTTAGACTCCCCACTCACACCTATTCGGTATGACTGTCCCATTTTTAAGATGACGAGATCGAGGACGAGAGTGGTTCCAGAACATACCTGAGGTCTCAGAGCAGGTTGCAAGGTCGGGCTTGAACCCATGTCTGTCTGAAGTCTCTGCATTTATACTGCCTTGACTTTCGTGGATGTCAGTCTCATCCCTGGCTGGGCTGAATGGCGGAGTAACGGCTCCACACCAAAAGGACCAGAGGGGTGGTACTCCAGGCAGGTGTCAGGGAGCGTAATCCACAACTCAGTGGCCCTCAGTGATCATCCGAAGCCGAGAAGCCGAATTCATGGAGCGCTGACTGCAGGACATGTTGTCCATCAACCTTTCAGAACCTCTAAAGTCCAGACCATTGGCGGGCTATGGGCATACTGGCCCTAGTGATAGTGCTTTGCTAAACTGTACTTGGGGGGGTGTTGCCGTCGGCAGATGGTGAGAAACAGCCACTGGTCACTCAGCATTGTCTAATATGAGGCTCTGGTCACGGGCGAGCACTTGTAAGGCAGCACCGGCCTCATCAGTATTTTCTAAGACCACGAAAGTGGAAAGACTCATCACTTACCCAAGAATATATTCACAGAGAAGTCGACAGTAATCACTGTGCGAACTCGTAATTAACAAGAGAATTTTCCCGGCATTCTTGAGCTGCTGGAGCCACTTTTTTACAGAGTCAGGACAAGTGTGTAAATATCTGCCCGGATCTCTCTTTATTTCTGGAAAATATATTCCACAGTTTTCTGAAAAAGAAAAATGTCAAGGAGATTTTTCTTTAAAAAAAATTTTTTTTGACTCAGTGTAGTCTCAAATCAGTTCATCTCTCTCAAAGCTATAGATAAAATTAAAAGGAGAAAAACTTGGTTCAGACATAGCAATGATGCCGTTATTAACTGCTTCTTAAGAACACTTCCTGTTCAACACATGAAGAAGTGCTCAACATCGCTCGGCATCAGGGAAATCCAAATCAAAACCTCAATGAGATACCACCTCACACCAGTCAGAATGGCTAAAATTAACAAGCCAGGAAATGACAGATGTTGGCAAGGATGCGGAGAAAGGGGAACCCTCCCACACTGTTGGTGGGAATGCAAGCTGGTGCAGCCACTCTGGAAAACAGTATGGAGGTTCCTCAAAAAGTTGAAAATAGAGCTACCATATGATCCAGCAATTGCACTACTGGGTATTTACCCCAAAGATACAAAAGTAGGGATCCGAAGGGGTACGTGCACCCCGATGTTTATAGCAGCAATGTCCACAATAGCCAAACTATGGAAAGAGCCAAGATGTCCATCGACAGATGAATGGATAAAGAAGATGGTGTGTGTGTATGTGTGTATACACGTACATACAATGGAATATTATGCAGCCATCGGAAAGAATGAAATCTTGCCATTTGCAACGACACGGATGGAACTAGAGGGTATTATGCTAAGTGAAATAAGTCAAGCAGAGAAAGACAAGTGTCATATGATCTCACTGATAGAGGAATTCCTAATCTCAGGAAACAAACAGGGTTGCTGGAGTGGTGGGGGGTGGAAGGGATGGGGTGGCTGTGTGATAGAAATTGGGGAGGGTATGTGCTATGGTGAGCACTGTGAATTGTATAAGACTGACGAATCACAGACCTGTACCTCTGAAACAAATATTACTATAATTATATGTTAAAAGGAAAAAAAAAGAAGATAGTAGGAAGGGAAAAATGAAGGGGAGGAAATTGGAGGAGGAGACGAACCATGAGAGACTATGGACTCTGAGAAACAAACTGAGGGTTCTAGAGGGGAAGGGGATGGGGGGATGGGTTAGCCTGTGATGGGTATTAAAGAGGGCACGTACTGAATGGAGCACTGGGTGTTACATGCAAACAATGAATCATGGAACGCTACATCAAAAACTAATGATGTAATGTATGGTGATTAACATAACATAATAAAATAAAATGAAAAAAAAAAGAATACTTCCTGTTCTTTCCTTAAGAACACAATGATTGAGAATGCCAGTTGAGAATGCCTGTTGGTTATTTGATAGGAACTGATAAACTATTAGAACAGATAACACAACATGATCAGTTTTAAATCAGAGAAAACCTTACAGCATTTGAAATGTCAATGAATAAATATTCTTTCAATCATTCAACAAATTATTTGCTGAATACAAATGACAAATAAATATTCAGACAATGCACCAGAAAGGTGTCGTTGGCGTGAAGCAACCGAGAGGGCAGCTGGGTTCCTCAGAGTCACAGGAGAGTTTCAGATGGAACTCAGACCAGAAGGCCAGTCTATTACAGCCTCCGAGAGGTGCTGGGATGTCAAATGGAAAAGGCCAGAAGGCACTGCACGGACAGCAAAAGCTGACGGGCTTCTCATCACCGAGGTGGGCTTGCTGGCTCTGCCCCTCGGAGTCTTCAGAGCCGACAGGGGTCAATCTGAGCTCTGAGGCAGATGCTGCCAAGACCTCCAGAAGTTCTGGTCAGACGCACCCGCAGTGCTTGACACGGTGCCTTCAAAGTTGTGTGTACTTAGCAGACAACTGCAGATTTGCCTGAAACGCTACTAGATTCATAAAGTACTTTCGAGATACTATTCTCTGGGGGCTAGCATTAGTAAGCAGATAGAGAGAACCCAAGTTACTGCTTTCTTTAAACTGCTAAGAAAAGGACACAAGCATAAACAAAACCACAGGAGAAAGAGCTTGTAATGGACACTAAGCTCTAGCACAGATAAGGGCTATTCCTGTAATTCTGTACAGTCTCACGCACTTAAAATAACAGTTATGAAAGTAACATTTCAAGAAACCAGGAGAAAGAAGAGTCTCTAAGCAAAAATACAAAATGCAACAAAACCAGAAATGGTAACAAACACTGTTGTCTGCCTGCCCAAATCCACCCTCCCGCCTTCTTCTCTGCTGGAGCTACTGATTTTCTTTGAGGTTTCATCCTCCTCTGAGGGGCTGGGTGCTCAGGGAGGGCATGGGTCTCTGTCAGTCTAACCTGTCGTGGGAATTCCTTCCCCCTGCACTGGATTGTTTAGGAAGTCCCAGAGACCCAGGCCTGGCCAACGGGACCTGAGAACTCTGCTGGGGGTCTCTGGAGTCCTGTAAGGCAGCGGAGAAGAAATCTACATAGCAGAGTATTCATCCCCTCTTCCACTCTGGACTTGGCTTCCACATCCTGCCTAGAACTGCAGCCATCCCCAGCACAAAGCCCAAGTCTGACAGAACCAGGATGGCCAAGTGGAAATCTGAAAGGAACCTGGGTCCCCGATGACCTCATTAGATCTCTAATTAAGAGACTGAATTAACTAACCACCGCTGAACATCCCCCCCCCCCCAACTGTGGACTTCTGGTCACATAAGTCAATTTAACAGCAGCTTAAATATCAAGGATATCTATTGTTTGCAGCCTATAGCTTCTCTATTCGGTATCTATTCAGAACCCGATATACTGCAAGTATTAATCACAACCAGACCAAAAAAAAAAAAAAAAGAAAAAAGAAAAAGAAAAAAACAACCATGTTACAATGTAAGAATAATATTCAGACATCAGGAGACCGAGAACAAAAACAAAGTCCACGCTCTTCTTGTATTTTGCCCTACAGGTACACTGTGTAAATCCCTAGGATCTCTTAATATAGTACAACTAAGTAGTGACCCTTAAAAAAATCTGTTTTTCAGAGAAGGTACTAGTAAGAAAGGGCTAATTTATGAAAGAGAAAATAATAAAATCAAATAGCTAAGAACAGAATAGTTTGAGGAATGACTATCCAAATAAATGGCAGAGGCTGAGTCAGAATTTATTACACCGAAGGGAGTCATACGTGAAATTCTTTCACCCAGAAAAACAAAGCTTTTGTAGCAATAGAAATATTATGGGATAGATAACAAAAGATTTGTGGTATATAATGCTGAAAACATTTACATACTTAAGTGTGTGTTTTCAGAACCAGCAGCTGAGAAAAGGCTGTTTTCCATAGCTGTATGTGTTTAGTGCCATCTAGTGATCAAAATATAAATTACTGCTACAAAACTATTCCATTTCCAAATGAATAAAAAATAAAGTACATACATTTAAATACTGTATTTGAAAATTCTTGCCTAAATTGGTTTTATTAGTTTTCTTTAATAAACGACCCAAAAGCGTGCACACATAATACTTTAGTAAGAGAACATTATTCCCTGAGGCAATAATACGGGTGTTCTCATTTTGTTCATAAGCCAGATTAAAATGAACAAACTAAAATCTCCAAGTCCTGTACAAACAGATACCCAATGGTAGATTATGGGTTGCTCTTATTATAAATGATCACTGACTACTGGGGAATATATTTTCATTCTCTTGTAACCTCAAATCATTAAAGGAATAGATATAATTACACAAGTACACACTCATCTTTTTTAAAATTTATTTTTATTGAGATATAACTGACATATAGCATTGTGTAAGCTTAAGATGTACAATGGGTTGATTTGCTATATTTACATATTGCAATATGATTACTACCCTAGTGTTTGCTAATACCTCTGTGATTTCTTTTCCTTTTTTGTGGTGGGAACAATTAAGATCAAGTCTCTTAGCAATTTTGAAGTTTATAATATAGTACTGTTGTCTATAATACAGACTCATATTTTTATTGAAATAAATCAAGCTACTAAATCAAAGGAGTTAGGGTGAACATACTACACTGGATTATAATTGTCCATTAAATTATCTCCCTGAAGTGACTGTAAACTCCTAAACGTAGGGAGCCTGTCTTTCTGCTTGGCACAGAGCAGTCACTCAATGAATGACCACTTAAATTAGTGTGGGGGCAGACACAGGAATATTTGTTTACTTAAAATTAAAGTAATAATATGATTTGTAACATATAACCTGTGACAACAAACTATATTATTCATGCCCTGTCAAAGTCATCCTATCTAGAGTACCTTCTTTTTTTTTTACCCCTATTGAAAAAAATAATCGTGTTTAATTATATTCTTATACTGATAGGTTAACATTGACTGGACAAGACAGGGAATTTAGACCTAAGGCAGAAAGAAAGGAATGGTCTTGTTTGTTGTCAACTCACAAAGTAGCCTGTGTTTTCACTTAACTTCAAAGGAATTCTATTTCACGGCCACTTTATGTAACTCATTTTCCTGGCCTTTCCACCCCTCTTATCTCCTTAGATGCTGGTATTTTCTGTAACCAGATGGGATTAAAAGTACATTTTTTAACAAGCTAGTTCTAAAGAATAGAAGTTTACCTCTTTTATATTAAAAACTTGGTTAATATAGTCATGAAAATAATAGCAAAGTGTTGCAACAGTCTGACATGCACATAAAATGGCCTGAATGTATCAAAACGTGACTGAGGATTTAGGGACCTCCTGTGGTTAAAAAAAGAAGTACAATTTGAATATTAAAAAATATACTTTTTAATTTTAACAGACAATTGTGCCACATCACTCTTTCTGTCTTCACGGAATAAGTAAGCATTTTTTCTTGTTAACTGTGTCCCTACTGTTTGTGTGATTTTGTGGCTGGAGTTTTCAAAGCTCTTGGCCAAGGGGATTAGAGATGCCGGGATGCCAACACCTCCACCATCAGACTCCAATTAAGGTCTGTTGGTGTTTCTACTGTAGAACATAATATAGGAGAGACAGAAATGTTTACAACCTTTACAAGTTATAGAACAGCATGCTAGTGAACAGCTAAAATGTTTATCTCTAAATTGTTTAAATATACTTGCTGTAAGAGATGACAGAATGAATACATATATATACTTTATTTTGGGCCAAGTGATACTAAAATATTTTTTGAAGGATGAGATAAGCGATAGGTTAACTATGATCTAAATTACTTTTATTTACAGAGGGCAAAAGATGAAACAAATTTAATATTAGGACAGATTTCCTGTTTATGGTCCCTATTTGGTTTGTTTCTATCTAATATATTTGTTAAGTAAAGAAATCTAGAGTATCTAGATGGAATAAAGTGAAAATCTACATGCTAAATATAATGTTTGGAAAAGGACAACACATAAGAACTGGAAAATGAAGTATATAATATATTGAAAAACATAATTTATAAAATTTATAGTATTTGACTTCTATCTCTGTATCTGTGCCCTACTCAAAAGATTCTGGTTTAATTGGTCTGGGCTGGGGTGATGACATTGGTATTTTTTTAAAGCTCCCCAAGTAATTTTAAGGATTACTGCTCTAAGATCTAAGAACTAGAACTCTTGCTATTATTACCTGTATATCCTGCCTGCTGCACTGTATATCATAGGCTCTCAGAGGACAAGGGCTTCTTAATTCTCCATTACTTTATCACCTAACATAGAGCCTTGTACGTAATAAGCAATCAGTCCGTATTAGTTGCTGTTGATGTGTGATGTCACACGCAGGCATGAACACTGGATCAGACCTTGTCTGATAGGGAAAGCTTGTGCGAGGGACGAGAACGAAGAGAACGGGAAGGATATGACGGCTGAACACTGAAATGCAAGAATACAGACAGTGCTAAGGAAGATTGGCTTGGTCCATTTGACCTGATAGGGGAACAGAGCAGGTAGCAGGTTACGAGGCCTTACTCTGTGATTCCCAAACCTGGGAGCACAGTGAAACCTGTTGAGCATGCGCAACAAACACCCATTCCCGGGCCCCACCCTAGAGATCGCCGATAGGCTCCAGAGATTCACACCTGGCCAATCAGACATTCGCAAACCTTTGAACTCGGTGGCTCGGACGGACCATTTTGATCTTAGTCTCCACCTGCGCCTACACCTCCGTGGTGATGTCAGAGCCAGAGAACTTTAGTCACAATGAACTCCCATTTCCACAGCGTCTCTCCTCCTCTGATACGTATCTCTGCTTTATGTATACAATCTTTCCCAAAAGGTGATTTCAAGGAGTCTTTCAATTCTTTCAGGACTTACGTAGAGTAGTGATTCTGAAGCTTTAGGGTACGTTAGAATCACCCAGAAGGCTAGCTGAAACACCCCCCGAGTTTCTGATTCAGTATGTCTGGGTGGAGTTTGAAAATGTGCATTTCTAACCATTTCCCACACCAGCTGATAGTCCTTAGTATTTAAGTATTACTGCTTTAAGTATCATATCCCAGGAAAAGATGTGTATGGACTGAGTTCCCAAGATGGCTGCAGCAGTCTTGCCCACTTCACACGTGTCCGGAGTTGGGAGTTGCCCACTCCAATCCTTTGAATGTGGGCAGGCCTTTTATTGCTTTGACCAATAGAACGTGGGACAAGCGACACTGTGTTAGTTCCAGGTATGGCCCTTAACTGGCCGGGAAGCTCTAACTTTCTGTCTCTTGGAAGCCGGGGCCACGTAAAAAGTGCAACTAGTCTGAGACCACCACGCTGTGAGGAGCAAGTCAGATGAACTTAAGTGTCGGGGCTCTAACTCCCACAACTATGAGTGCGCCCCCTCAGACATCCAGCCTAGTCAAGCCTTCGGATGACTGCATTCCTGCAACCACCTGGGAGACCCCAAGTGCAAAGCATCCAACTCAGCCCAGAATATCAGTGACGATAACAAAATAAGCTACTACACTTTGTGGTGGTTTCTTACAGAGCAATAGACCAGAACAAGATGCTTAGGAAAAGTGTCACAATTCCAGTTTTTCTGTCCATGCAATTCAAGATATATGAAGAAAAAATTCACAAATGCTTCTAGAAATATCTGAAATAAAAGTAAGCAGCTCTAAATTGTTCACCTCCAAAGAATAACAACGGTTTCTTTTGTATATATCTTTACAAAACATAAATACATGTACAGCTTATGTTAATATACATCTTTTGAATGGTTTAAATAAAACTAAAATTACCAAGTACTTAAGGCAAATTCTACATAGCACTTCTGACTTTTCACATACTTCAGATGTGAGCTACTTAGAAACTGAGACAGTAAAAACCAGTTGCTGAAATACATACGGATTACAACAGATAAAAAAATTGACTCTTCTGAGATATTTTTCCCCCATTAACCTCAAGTCAAAAACAATCAAGGTTTCTTCAAAAGACAGATTGGTCTTCAAAGAAACATGCATTGTAAAGGTTGTATTTTATCACAAGGGTGCACTGTTGCCTTAATTACTTTAGTTGAAACATCCTGGGTCTTCAGAAATACCTTTTCTTACCAATAAAGCCACAAGTATGCAGAACTAAGACTAACTAGGAGGAACTCAACTTCCGAACACACATAAGGATTATAGTCACAAAGAATTACTGGTTCAGTATCTGGTCTCACAGGGTCTGACACAAACAGGGAAGCCTGCTAGAGGTATTAAGTCTCTGCCACATCTGCACCCAGGACCCCCAGAACTTGTAGAAGCAGTTCTTTTCCTGAGGTGTTACTCTGCTTTCCACCACACATTTCCACCCAAATTGGGCCTGCATCAGTTGTATCCTCTGTCTGTTTTTGTAAAATGCCACCTGGCCAGTTACTCCAAGTTGATAAAAATAAATAAATAAAGAAAAGAAAGAAAAAGAAAAGAAAAGGGAAAAAATACTGAAGTTTTAAATTAGTGGGCCATTTTAGTTCAGATAATTATTCTGGCAGAGGTTGTACTTTTGTAATGTAAAACTTGGAATTATGGACGATAAAATAGAAAAGTGTTAATATCTAATATAGCAAACACAACTACATAGGATCTATGTGTAATATTCTGCAATACTGCTTAAGGAGTCTTGAGGAATAATAATGCCCTAGATCAGAATTCTTTTCTTTTTTTTAAGATTTATTTCTTCATTTGAGAGAGAGAGAGAGAGAGAGAATGTGCACAAATGGGGGGAGGGGCAAAGGGAGAGGGAGACAAGCAGACTCACTGCTGAGCAGGGAGTCTGATGTGGGGCTCAATTCCAGGACCCCGAGATCATGACCTGAGCCAAAATCAAGAATCAGACACTCAACCTGTTGAGCCCCCACCCCACCCCAAGACCAGATTCTTTTTTTTTTAAAGATTTTATTTATTTATTTGACAGAGAGAGACACAGCGAGAGAGGGAACACAAGCAGGGGGAGTGGGAGAGGGAGAAGCAGGCTTCCCGCGGAGCAGGGAGCCCAATGAGGGGCTTGATCCCAGGACCCTAGGATCATGACCTGAGCCGAAGGCAGACGCTTAACGACTGAGCTACCCAGGCGCCCCCCCCAAGACCAGATTCTTAACCCATCATACATACATGGGCTTCAGTGGGTGAAGGAAATCCTAACACTGTCTGTAACATGGTGCTCCTCCCTGTATCTGTGTGTGTCTGAGGGAGCAGAGCAAGTTCAGGTGCTCTAGTTTACATCAGATTCCTGGGGCTGGGGACACGTGACTCCTGAGAAGTTAAGAACCACAGATTTAGATTTCCCAGACGAGAGCAGTCCAATAAAAAAAAAAAAAGCATTCAATATGCCCCTTTGTCATTGTTGAGAGAAATCTTATACCTAGGTCTTAGAAAAAAGGAGACTCTCTGTAATAGTTGATAGAGAATTTCTACACAAATAAATGTAATTCCTGGACCTCCCTGTACTTTGTTACATGTATAGCCCAATAAACTTACATTTATTTAGGGTGGCTAAAGTATTGTTCTTATTAATTTGTAGGTTGAAATGACCAAATGTACAACTTAAAAACATATGTAAAAAATAATACTCTTAACGCTGAAACTACACTGATGTTGAAAACATTATTTAAAGAGATTAAATTATTGATTTTATTAAACGATACATTCTTGGTATAGAAAATTCATTATATTGGGTTTTCTACTGCTGTATAAAAACCAGCTCACACACAGCAGTTTACTTAAAACAGCAGTATATTATCCTACCTCATGGTTTTGAGGGTTGACGGAGTTCAGCGTTCAGCTGGGTGGCTCTCATTTGGGGGTGTGTCAGTCAAATGTCACTGGGTCTGGAATCATCTAAGGATTTTTCACCGGCTGTCTGGCACCCGGGTTGGGATGGCGGGAAGAATGAGGGCTGGCGAACTGCCTTGCTCCTCAGCTAGCCTGGGCTTTACCACAGCATGTCAGTCTCGGGATAAGCTGGGCTTGCCCCAAAATACTAAAGTAAAAGCTGCAAGGACTCTTATGACATACCCTTAGAAGTCTTAGAGGGTCATTTCTGCTGCATTTTACTGATTAGATGGAGCCAGCTAATTTTTAAGGAAAAGAAAACAGAAGCGTGTAAAGTCTGGGAGGCATAATTCATTAGAGGCTCTCTTTTCAGACCAGCTACCAAACATACAAATATTTTGGTATGATTCCTACTAGGATATGCTTTATGCAAACGTAACTTTATGGCAATTTTAAGCATATTGCATATCGTTTCTTACCTGCGTTTTTTGTTCATCATATTTGAGCAATTTCCAATGGTACTATCATTTATTTTAAAACATTTTAGTATCAAATCTTATAAATGGACTTATATATAGTTATCTTATTTATAATAATAACTGACATACTTTGAGTGCTTATTTCTGCCAAACACAATTCTAAGACATTTACAACTATGACTGTATTTAATACTTATAGTAACAATCCTGTGAGGTGGGACCGCTATTGTTCCCACTTTGCAGTTGAGGAAACTGAGACACGGAGAGGCTAACGAACCTGACCAACGTTACAAACCAGAATGTGGCAGAGCCAGGATGTGAACGCAGCCAGTCCCCTTTCAGAACCTGTGCGATACTCCCTCTCCAGGGGTACAGCATTTGGGCACGCTGTAAGTTCAAGGACACCGTAAATCCCCCCCCCCCCGTTTTTTTTGGCATATGGTATACTACTACATAGTTATCACAGTTCAAGGCCTTTGGGATTGATGGGAATTCAAGTAAGTGAGAGTCTGAGATTTGGACAAATCAAGTTAGATTTCCACAGAGGAAAAAAGTATCTACTGACACGCACTCTGTCTAATTATAGTTACGGCATCTAGAACTGGAAGGGGCCTTAGAAATCACCTACTTCAGGGGCACTGGGTGGCTCGGTTGGTTAAAAGGCTGCCTTTGGCTCATGGCATGATCCCAGGGTCCTGGGATCGAGCCCCGCATCAGGCTCCTGGCTGGGCGGGAAGCCTGCTTCTCCCTCTCCTTCTACTGCTCCCCCTGCTTGTGCTCTCTCACTCTGTCAAATAAATAAAATCTTTAAAAAAAAATAAATCACCTACTTCAACCCTGTCCTGTTTTAGATGAATTAGTAGATTCTAATTAGATTTTAAAGATGAGTAGAGACTACAGATTTTGCTCAGAACTTGTCAGTGACAAATCTAGGAATGGAATACAGTGCTCAGGAATCCTAGTCCACTAAACCTTATGTAACCGCTTCACTTACATAATGTATGTAACCTCGTTGCTTATATGTTTAAAGCTGTGTTTCAGGTCTAAATTATCTGGTGATCAGTGTCTATGAAAGCAAAATAACATGTTCAGAAAAAGCAGAGGGGCACCTAGGTGGCTCAGTCGATTAAGCGTCCGACTCTTGGTTTTGGCTCAGATCATGATCTCAGGGTTGTGAGACTGAGCCCTGCATCGGGCTCTATGCTGGGCATGGAGCCTGCTTAAGATTCTCTCTCTCCCTCTGCCCCTTCCCCCGCTCTAAAATTTAAAAAACTAATAGTTAAAAAAAAAGAAGCAGAGGTCAAGTTCCTTAAATGGTATCCTATTTTGCTGTGTAATTACTGAATAATGGGCTTTTCCCCAGAATTTTTTTTTTTTTTTTTAAAGATTTTTATTTATTTATTTGACAGACAGATAGCGAGAGCAGGAACACAAGCAGGGGGAGTGGGAGAGGGAGAAGCAGGCTTCCCGCCGAGCAGGGAGCCCGATGTGGGACTCGATCCCAGGACCCTGGGATCATGACCTGAGCTGAAGGCAGACGCTTAACGACTGAGCCACCCAGGCGCCCTTCCCCAGAATTTCTATGGGAGTACTCTGTAGTTACTGAGCTGAAGTTATCTATGTAATTATCTTGGAACACAGATCTTACACTGAGATGGAAACAAAACAAAACAAAACAAGTGTATTACATTAAGGAATAGATACTATTTCCCTTCCTGGAATGCACTGTCCCCCCTTTGCTGATGAGGCATGCCTGTGGCTTGTCACCAGACCGTGTTCCCCAGGCGGCCCTCTGCAGGCACAACGCCTCTGGACACCACCGACAACCACTGACAACATCCACTGCCCAACACAGTAGTAAACACCAGCAGCAACTGTGCTTGTGTGTTTTGCTTCCTCCCGAGACTGCGAAATCTTTCAGAAAAGGAACTGTCTTTACATTTTTTTACATTCTTGATGTCTGGCAAACAGTAGAGGATTAATAATGGCAGAGCTGTGTGTGAGGGGAGAGCTACTGGACAAAACTTGCCACGTGATCATAAAGACTAGACTTGGCAAACCACAGCCTGCCCGCCGAGAGAGGTTTTTTTTTTTTTTTTTAAGATTTTATTTATTTATTTTGAGAGAGAGAGAATGAGAGAGAACACATGAGAGGGGATAGGGTCAGAGGGCAAAGCAGACTCCCTGCCGAGCAGGGAGCCCGATGCGGGACTCGATCCCGGGACTCCAGGATCATGACCTGAGCCGAAGGCAGTCGCTTAACCAACTGAGCCACCCAGGCGCCCCGAGAGAGGTTTTTACATCTTCAAATGTTATGTAAGTCTCTTCAAATGTTATAAAGCCTGTAATTTTTATTTTCTGGTCCTTTGAGAAAACATTTCTGATTCCTGATACAAATATGGCGTTTCATAATTATAGGACAGGAACAATAAACAACAAACAGTTATAACTTAGTATTAGAACGTACCAAGAATGATTACTAAGTTCATTAATTTGAGAGACTGTTTTAAGGTTATGCAGTCTCTCAAGCAGAATGAATACTCAAAAGTCATTCATGGTAAAACTGCTTCTTGAAAGATAATATAAATACCTTTGCGTATTTTTTCATCACAGCAGATCCCCAGGCATGATGTACTTGCCTCTCAATTATTCTCTGGCCTGGGCTCCTCTAACAGTCTATTCTACCGGGCCAGAAGAGGGTTCTCCTTGCTAAAACAGATCGAAATATGCCTTTGCCATTGTCTTCATGATTCTGGTAGACTTTCTTTTTAGTCTCAGAATAAAATGTTTTCAGGCCCATTTGGTCTGCTTGTCAATAGAACGACAGCACGGGTCACAGCAAGAACCACAAGCCCACGGCTGAAAGCTAACGGCGGCTAGTATTTTCCTGGTGAATGTCAGAGGAAGTGGAAAGATCCAAGAAATGCACATGATGACATGATGACATCATCAGAGGGACCTAAAGAGCTTGCAGCCTGGGGTTGAATAAAGGCCCTATTGCCGAAACACAGCCTCACAAACTGGCTGCGTAAGAAGCAACAGTGTTTTCCTTGGGATAGCAAAGTAAAGATGCCTCCAGGTAAAACCTGGGACCAGTCTTAGGGGCTAGCTTCAAAGAGATACGCTGTGAGTTTCATCTCCGATACTTTTTCCGAGTATTTTGCCAGGCACATCACCATCTAAAAGGTTTTGTTTTCACCAGAGGAAATAGGCTCACTGATGATTCTGACTTGAAACCTTCCACCTCCTCCAGAAGAAAGCTGGAAAAAATGAGAACTAAAACAGGATAGCTTGGGGCAAAGTAGGCTCAGAGAGGTGCCAATGCTGACTGCTTTTTTAAAAAGTTACCATTGGGGCGCCTGGGTGGCTCAGTCGGTCAAGCAGCTGATTCTGGATTTCGGCTTGGGTCATGATCTCAGGGTCGTGAGATAGAGCCCCTTGTCGGGCTCTGCGCTGGGCGTGCAGCCTGCTTGGGATTCTCTGTCCCCGCTCCTTCTGCCCCCCGCCTCCCCTGCTCACACTTTCCCTCAAAAAAAAAAAAAAATTACCATTGATTTCTCTAGCTTTGAGGCACACAGAGCTCAGAAACAAGAACAGCAACAAAGAAGTCATAAAGTCGATATTATAGGGTGCATTTAGTACAAATGTCTTTTAAAAAACCTGCCTCCCACTGAGGACTCAAGCGCTCAAATAGAACTTTCACTGTGTTTCTTCTAACCTGGTCCTGCTCCTGAAGTATGCAGCTGAAGAGAATGCCCAGATAGCATTTTAGTATATACACACTATACTAAATTCAGCTCCCAAATGAACATAAATAATCAATTCGTGATGGGAATGCAGCCCCATGGCCACAATAATCCGTCAGGAGACAGAGAGGAGAGGAAGCCTGGGGACACCTAACACGGGCGGCAGCCTCTGTCGGAGGGGCAGGCTCTCAGGGAGAGAACAGCGGAACGTGGGCAGGAAGGGTTCGCAGGCCAGGAACGCTGGGTATGGCTGGCTTCCAGAGGGTATTTGACTCTAGGCAGCACTCTTCACCTTCTCTATTTTCTCCTCTAGCCTGATTCTTTTTCTTTCACTCTATCTCCTTCCAGTTTTGCTAACACAACCAGTTTATATCTTGGCTACTTTTTTGGACAAACGTATCGTCCGATTAAGATGACAATCATATGTATTTTTTAAACACTTAGGCAGGAGACTTTTAAAACTAAAAATCAAACAACAACTCTGCTGGGTTAACATGAAAAATCTTAAAAATAATGTTAAGGATTCAGTCTTTACATATATCTAATCTATATATTACTAAGCGCTTTGCAAAGAAGGTATTTCTCCGCTTTCTTTCTTTAGGACACAGTAAGTCTACAATAAACAAAACAAAACTTTTATTTCTATGACTATGGATGCTATTGATGGTAATATGAGATGTAGGTAGAGAATTATTTTTCCCAGTAGTCCCGAAAACACACAGTTCACCTACTGAGTGCCTACTTGGGGCCAGACTGTGTTGGCATCCAGAATACCAAGATGGCTGGTTCCCTCCTGCAAGGAGGCCTCAGTGTTGAGGGGACAACTGGAACTGAAGTGCAGTCCAAAGCGCACGGGGCAAAGCAGATGACCAGCCTGCCAAGGCTGCTGGCGAGGAAAAGGACTACTTCTCAAGCAGGCAAGGTGAGCTTTCAAGAGAAGGTTGAGATTTAGTTTGGCCTTGGTCAGTGAGGGCCATTCAGTATATGGTAAAGGGGAGGAGGAGCAACTCAGTAGAGAGCAGATGCAAAGGCAACCGAGCATGAACTTCAGGGAGGTCTGGGGCTGGGAGTCCACGTGAACCCTGAACCAGAGGCAAAGGTTCTTCCTGCGCAAACAACAGGACGGATTTGTTCCCACCACAGTGCTTCTGCTCAGAATGCCGGCCGTCCAGCCTCTCCCACTCTTAACCTGAAGCTATTCCCTCAAAACCCATTTTTTCTCTGCTTTTCTCAATTCCACTCTGCTTTTGGAAGTCTGCTCAAGTCCCACTTTTTCTTGTTTTTTTCTCTCCCTTGCATATGCCCACCACTACGTTCTTGTTCACGTACTCCAACTCTTGTTCATATATTTTTCTGTACAGTTTACCAGTTGCATAATAGATTTCTACCTTCCCCTTAAGCTCCATAAAGCAATTTTCTTTGTGCCATTATAGTGATTAGCATTACAGTAACTAGATTCTAGGAACATAGAACACATTCAATAAAGTAATGCAATTAAAACTTCTCTTAAGGAGGTTAGATATACTCATCTGAAATCTCAGTGAGTATACAGTATTATGTGGTTTAACAAAATAAACCATTATTTCCGCTCAATCTAAATGAGGCCTACTTATCATAAATTTTAGTTACATGGACTCTCAAGGCTACAAGGTCTTAGAAGTAGAAATGTTGGTGTATATTTAGTGTAGATCTTCAATCTTTCAGAGAACAAGGTACAACAAATCTGTTCTAAGCAGAGAACAGATCTAGTTATTAAACAGTGATACTACAGGTTCCCAGAAGACCTGAATAAAAGAACACTGTAATAATCAAACTATTACTGATGAATAATTATATTCGGACTTACTTTTGACCTAGAAAAAATTTGTTAAGAAAGCATATGACATAAGTGATCAGACTATTTCTTTTTGAAAGGAAAGGCACTGTCAACATAAATCCAGAGAACCTGAACGCCTGCAATTACTCCATAACCAAGAAGGAAATATTCAAAATTCAATTTAGGGCGCCTGGGTGGCTCAGTCGTTAAGCGTCTGCCTTCGGCTCAGGTCATGATCCCAGGGTCCTGGGATCGAGTCCCACATCGGGCTCCTTGCTCGGCAGGAAGCCTGCTTCTCCCTCTCCCACTCCCCCTGCTTGTGTTCCTGCTCTTGCTATCTCTCTGTCAAATAAATAAATAAAAATCTTTAAAAAAAAAAAAAAGATGTTTAAAAAAAAATTCAATTTAAATGAGGTAAATATTTTATTCACAGTGTTTGGCAAATGTTAGCAATAAAAACTAAATGAACTATGTGCACTCAATGAAGGAAAATGTGAATGGAAGGAAATCTCACTAGACCTCTTTGCTGACCAGGAGCAGCTCAATTTCTCTGAAAACCATGACAAATGTTCTTCCTTCCAGATAAGAACTCCACCTAAAACTTCAAAAGGAGTTTAAATGCCTCATGTCAGCAAATAAAATCATTTTAAAACAGAGTAGGAGGAAAGGGAGAAAAGAATCTGTGATTTGCAGATAACTTCATTAAGTAATAGCTGTTGCTATTGATTTAAGGAGAATGGCATTTCCATTCCTGCTGAAAAATCTTCAGAGGACAGGGGCGCCTGGGTGGCTCAGTCGGTTGGGCGTCTGCCTTCGGCTCAGGTCATGATCCCAGGTCCTGGGATCGAGTCCCACATCAGGCTCCCTGTTCAGCAGGGAGCCTGCTTCTCCCTCTCCCCCTGCTGTGCTCTCTCACTCTCTCTCGCTCGCTCGCTCAAATAAATAAATAAATAAATAAATCTAAAAAAAAAAATCTTAGGACAGCAGTTTTGTATGGAGCAGATACACACACACACACACACACACACAGGATGTGGTCCTGTGTGGCCCAGATGCAAATTGGACAGTCCTGATTCGAGTCTCAGTTGTACACTTGGTTGTGTGTTGGCTATGAAATGATAATATAGAAGCCATCCCATAATGTTATCATGTGGATTAAACATGACAATGTACATGAAGCCCTCAGGAGAGTGCTCAGCATGCAGTAAACCCTCTCTGTTAACTACCCAGGCTTAAGCACAGTCAGTCAACTGTGGAATGCTACGAGCCACACTGCATCATAGAACTGGCCTGCATGGGTCCAAAATGCAAGGGTTCCCTTATCAAAATGGCGCCCACCTTCAAAACATATTTGGAAAAAAAACCCTGAGAGTTCTACTGAGGAGGAGGCAGCGTTGTCCCTCTAGTCCCTTCCAGGGCAAAACACAAAGCTGGATGGCCTACTGCCATTGTTTATATTTCCTCACAGAGCACTGGGCAGAACGCTGGGGACCACAAAACCCCATCTCCTCACTGCACAGATAGGACAGCAAAGCCTAGAGAGGTTGACTTGCCTATCATCAGACAAGGAGCAAACAGCATGATGGAATGAAAATCTTGGTTTCCTGATCCTTTCATTCCACATCCCTTACTGTCTACTTCTACTAACCTTCTTTATTCCTTTATTAAGGTATTTTGAAGCCTTTTTGTAAAGATGTGAATGCAATTAGTGCAAATAAATACTTCTCTTTTCAAATAAACACTTTTAAATGTATTCTTCAAATATAAAATCAGAATGAAGATGAAAACACAGATAGCTGGTTTATAACTAAATATGCAGAATCACTGCAGCTTTTTTTTCTAATTTATTCCATATATTCGAGGAATTCCCTTTGGAAAACTAAATCCAGCAAGCCTGGACACACTGTATGGCTGTATGTAGGCCGTGGGGCTCTGCAGGGAGGAGCTCTTTACCCAGTGTATTTCAACTTGCCAGACAACAAGGAAATGATCTTTCCATAGTAAAATGTCACTTTAAAATTATCTTGTAATTACCTAATACAAGAAAACATCCTTTTCTAAATTTGAAACACTGCAGAAAAGTCTGAAGTCTTCTCTGAATACTATTGCCAAATTCTGTCCCTTCCCTTTGTTTGCCCTTAAGGGGTAACATTGTTGTCATTTTGGTGTATGTCTTTCCATATAAGTTTTTATAGAGATGCAAACACACATATGTATTTCATATGCTGGTGTATACTTTTCCAATAAGTTTTTATGAACTTACATACATGCATATGTATTTTATGAAACATATTTTCTATAATTTGCTTTTTCACTCAACAGCATGATTTGGAGGTCAGCCAGGTACTTACAGATGCATTCTACTAATAATTTCTGAGCATGTACTACACGCCTGCCATGCACTGTTCCAGTGGTTGGAGACATGGGAATGAACAAAAGCCAAGCTCCTGCCCTCACAGAGCTTATATTCTAGAGATACTTCATTCTTTTTAACCATGGCATAGTAATCCATGTATGAACATACCACAGATGGCTATGCCAGTCCTTTTTATGTTTTCAAGAATTTTTAAAAATTTTCTATTTATTTGAAAGAGAGAGAATGAGAGAGAAAGCAAGGATGGGGAGAGGGAAAGGGAGAAGCAGACTCCCACGGAGCAGGGAGCCCGATGCAGGGCTTGATCTCAGGACCCTGAAATCATGACCTGAGCTGAGGGCAGACACTTAACCGACTGAGCCACCCAGGCGCCCCATCAGTCCTCTACTGAAGAGTTTTTTCATGATTAAAAATTTTAGGGTAGGGCGCCTGGGTGGCTCAGATGGTTAAGTATCTGCCTTCGGCTCAGGTCATGATCCCAGGGTCCTGGGATTGAGTGTCGCATTAGGCCCCCTGCTCAGTGCAGAGCCTGCTTCTCCCTCTCCCTCTGCCATTGCCTCTGCTTGTGCTCTTCTGTTCATCTCTCTGTCAAATAAATAAATAAAATAAAATAAAAATTTTAGGGTAAACCCATCACTGGGTATGATTTCTTGTGCACAGGTGAGCATTTGTCTAGGGCTTGTTCTTACAAATGAGACTGCTAGTCACTACAGATGTACACTTCTAATTTTTTTTTTTAACTTTTATTTATTTAAGTAATCTCCTCATCCAACATGGGGCCGGAACTCACAACCCTGAGATCAAGAGTTGGATGTGCTTCCGACTGAGCCAGCCAGGTGCCCCTGTACACTTCTAATTTTAATAGCGACATCGAGTTTCCTTCCAGAGTGGTTTTAACACTTCAGCAGTCCAGTATGTGAATACCCTCACACTACTCTCACTAGAGCATATTATTGGACATAATTTTTGCCAATCTACTAGATGCAAACGGGCATCCATTTATTATACCTTGCATTTTCCTGACTCAAAGTAGAGCATCTTTTTTATCTTTATTAGTCATCATCGTTCATTCCTTTTGCATTTCTATAACATACAAGGTTGGGAGTGAAGCACTCACCAAAAAAAGTTTGTTGAATTCAATTTGGTGAACTGAGAGCTATTTGTAATCAAATTACTTAAAATGAAATTCACCAGACACACTTATCTAAGAGCACTTGGCAAATTCCACTATTATTAACTCCTCAAGTATTTCTTACCCCACCAAAAGCCTTCAGGCTCACAGCAGTGCATCATTCTCTCTTACCCAACTGTTTCTCTTCAGGACCAAACTGCAATCATATTGCCCAAAGTGAACTGAGGCAAAGGTTATCATCTTCAAGGTGTTTTCTGGATGGGTCTATGGCAAGTTGAGAGTGGGGACACTTGATGCTCACTCTGTGTGTGTGTGTGTGTGTGTGTGTAGGGCTGTCTGTGGCTGTTCCATACTAGCTTTTCCCAAAAGCTAAATTATGATTATTATCATAGATGTTAAGTGGTTCCCTCTACCCTACAACAAAATCCTGACAATCTCAAATATTGGTGAGGATACTGAAAATATAAAGTATCGGGAACTCTCCTATACTATACAAGTACTTTGAAAAACTGCTTGGCAGGTATCTACCCAAACTAAACACACACACTTATTACCCTATAATGCAGCAATTCTACTTTTAGGTATAGATCTGAGAAGAACATGAAAACAGGTACACAAACATTATTTGTAATAGTTCCCAATTTAAATTTACCCAAATGTCTACTAATGATAAATTGTCTAGAATGATAACCTGAATTGTGGTATAGCCATAATGGTATCTTGTCCAGTAGGAAAATCAATAAATTACTGTTACATTCAACCATATAGATGAATTAGAGAAACATAATGTTGAAGAAGCCAGGCATAAGAGCACACACAGCCTAATTCTACTTAAATAAAGTTAAAAACCAGATGAAATTAGTCTTTACTGTTAGATGTTCCTACAGGCAAGGGATATTGGCTGGAAGGGAGCATGAGGAGGGCTTATGGGGATTGAAAATATTCTATTAGCTGAAAATATGTTCATGTTTAACAGTATTTGACAGCAGTAATTATAAAGAACTGACACAATATTTTCATGACCATAACAATGAATTCAAGAAACTAAGTAGAAACAAGTGTGATAAAAGAAATTGAAGAGTCACATCAAAAGAGAATTTATGTAACAACATCAAAAGACTGTTAAGTTTTAAAAAGTAAGCATTTGGTAATTTTGTTTGTTCAAATTTACAGTAAATAACATTTTTAGATCAATTTCACTATTTCCTGTCTCCCAGCGTAAAAAGTGTTTTTCTGATATCATAATCTGTGGAAGATAGTTGTCTCTTAAACCTAATTAAAAAGTATTTAAGAAGTCAAAAGCCATGTTAGAAGGAAAAAAAAGTTTCTGATGAGATAGCACCCCTACTTCTTTTCTGAATTTTTATATTACTCCCAGTAGTATCTGTTACTTTATGTCTTTTCCTCATTCCTTGGGATTTTTTAGTCAAGGACCTGCTGGATAATTAAGAAATGTCAGTCTTTCTAATTTCTTCCATAGAGCTTCTAAATTTAGTTGTTCAATTTAACAACAAGAGTAATGAAAAGAGCTGTTGTTTTAATATTATAGTGTTTCTCTGCAATGCATTATGAATTTATAAACCACAGTTCCCCTTCTCCTTGACTATAATCTCAGAATTCCATTGAATCTAATGGAAACATCATGTTGACTGGATTTTTGTCAGGCGCTGTAAATATCACTCAATCCTGATTTAAAGTGTCATTGAACTTTGCAGGCATCAAATAACAGATTTGTATCTGTGAAAGAAAATAGCCCTTTGTTTTTAGAATTAAAGAAATAAACCTCTTGCCAATAATAATTTTCTAAAGGTTCAATCTCTTAAAGGTGTAATCAAAGACATATGGATCACTGTCTTCCCATTTCTACCAAAAAGAGTATGGTGAACCAAACTCAGTGAAAAATTTTTTTTTTTTTTTTTTTAAGTAGGCTCCACATCCATTGTGGATCCACATCCAGTGAGGAGCTTGAACTCACGACCCTGAGATCAAGACCTGAGCTGAGATCAAGTCGGACGCTTAACCAACTGCACCATGCAGGCACCCCTAAACTCAGTGTGTTGACTGAAGATCTCACAGCTTTAAATTTAAGTGGCTCATAATTTAGAAGAAACTCTGTGCTGCCTATTTATATATTACAAATATCCTAAGCATAAGAAAAAAAGGTTCTCAAAGATCATTCTTCTCTAAAAGAATGGCAGAGAATGGCCAAGAGTGCCCAAGCAGTGCTTAGAGGTAACTTATAAGACGAACCTGCGTCATAATGGAGGATCCCTAAACTGTCTAGACACACGGTGGTCATTAGCCACATGTAGCTATTTAAAGTTAAATTAACTACAAATTTAAAGTCAGTTCCTGCAACACCCCAGCCACACTGCAAGTGCTCAACAGCCACACGGGGCTAGTGGCCACCACACGGGGCAGCGTGGATACAGAACATTCCATCACTGAGGAAGTTCTCTGGGTTAGTGCTCCTCTAGGTTAACTTCAGTCCACCATTCCTAAAATTATCAGTCGCGGCTGCATACAGTGACAGTGTGGCCTTGAATCAAAATAGCAAGCAAACATGATTTGGTCCAGAGAGAGCATTTTTAAAAGTAAAAGTAGTAATTATAATCATGAAACCATGCCAAGGCTGCAGCGTGGGCTGGAAGGGGGAACACTGCCCAGAATCAGGTGGCTCAGGCTGTACACCTGTGTTTCGACTGTCTGTCCTTGTCTTCGCTGGTCAGATCAAGGCCATATGTTGCCTTCCCTACTTCATGGGTGGGATGAATGACGAACAAGCCTAAATGAGGAGAAGGCTTTGGAGAGTCATGAAGTACATGTCATTTATGTTACTATTTTTATGTAAAACGCCCACTTTGGGTATCATCAGGTAACTTGACTAAGGGAAATGCTCACCTCATTGAGTTGAAAAGCACTACTGAGTTGATTCCATAGTCACTGGTCATATTAGGGAACCTTGATTGGTTAATTTATTATCACTAAGAGATTATCACCCATGTAAGAGATACAGAACACTGCTCTTTATATAATACAGTAATTCTGAATTCAGTTTCTATAATGTACCATGTTCAAATATATACTTACATACAGTGCTATATTTACAGAATGAATAAAACAACACTGTTTAATGAAATAAAGATGGTGGGAACAACTTCCAATTATATAGTTAAGTATCAGGGCTAAAGCCAGAAAGCCGAGAATGTCATAGAGGACACAGTTCTAGTTATTTACATTAAAATTGTTCATCCTCTAGTGTATTGTTCCTCCGTGGTTTTACCATCCTGAAGGATCTCCCCCTCTTCCATCCCTATTCTGTACAGATCCAGTTACACTACTCGTTGGGAAGATCTGTGTTTCCTTCCACAGCTATAAAGAGGTGCTGCCATAGTACCTCCTCCTCATGGTATTTTCATTCTCACCCGAGAAAATAGAAACCAAATAGGAAACTTTCCAAATCTTGGTTAGAAGAAAGCACCTGTAAGCTGTAGAGGAAGCTGTTCTTCTGACCAGGGGGAGGAAGAAAAGGGGGCCAATGGTGGACTTCCTCATAAGGGAAAGTAAACCTGGTCTGCCCCAGGATTCATGCCAACAAGGTGATACGGGATACTCTTCAGCCTCCATGTTGGAAACCTAACTATTTCAAGCTAGAAGGAGGAGAGATGAAGTATGATTGATAAAGGATATTAATGGTCACCATGAGAATGAAGTTGGAGATAGACTCCATGAATAACCTTTAAAACTAAGGAAGACAAATACTAGAGCTTGATGATGTATCTTCTGGATAAAATGATATTACTTATAACAGGGTCTGAATTTAGCTGTGACTTTTTAAATAAACTTTTAACTTGCGAATAATTTTGGATTCATGGAAAAATTGCAAAGATAGTATAGAGCATTACTATGTATTTTACAACTGTTCCTGCTATCATTAACATCTTACAATATTATGATATACTTGTCACAATTAATGCACCAGTACTGATACATTATTAACTAAAGTCCACACTTTTTTCATATTTCCTTAGTTTTAACCTAATGTCCTTTCTCTGTTCCAGGATCCCATCCAGGATACCATATTACATTTAGTGGTCATGTCTACGTAGGCTCCTCTTGGCTGTGACAGTTTCTCAGACTTTCCTTGTTTTTGATGACCTTCACAGTTTTGAAGAATACTAGTCAGCGATTTTATAGAACGTCCCTCAACTGAGACATATCTGATGTTTTTTTCATAGTGAGACGGGGGTTATGGGTTTTTAGATGGAAGACCAGAGGTTAGATGCCATTTTCAGCACACCACCACATCAAGGGTCCATCCTATCAATATGAGGTGAACTTGATCAGCTGGTTGAGGCCATGCTAGTCAGGTTTCTCCACTGTGATTTTACCCTTTTGTCCCCCTTTCCATACTGTACTCTTTGGAAGGAAGTCCCTATGTGCAGCCTACAATTAAGGAGTAAGGAGTTATATTTCACCATCCTGAGGGCAAAGTGTCTGCATAAATTGTTTGGAATTCTTTTGCATAGGAAATCAGTTCCTTCTCCCCGTTTATTTATTTGTTCAGTTGTTTACATCAGCATGGCTCACCGATACTTGTTTTATACTTTGGGTTATAATCCAATATTATTTTATTTATTTTGTGCTTTTGCCATGGGAAGCTGTTATGTGATTCTTCTGTCCCTGTGATACACCCCATCATCATCATTATCATCATTTTTTGAGCACCTCTTTACTTTCTGACTCCAAGGCTGAAGATGTGACAGGCTTATCTTGTCTACTGCCTGACCCAGTCCTACAGTCAGACATTTCTCCAAAGAGCCCTGGTTCACTTTAGTGAAGAATGGTATCAGAAACCAAGAGCTGGGTGCCGGATGCTTTCTTTAATTTTTAAAGGTGCTTTCAAATATATACTTCTCTCATTTCCACAACCTTTTTCTTTAATTTTTTTTTTTTCTAAGAGAGAGAGAGGGTGAGCAGGGATGGGGAAGGGCAGAGGGAGAGGGCGAGAAAGAATCTTAAGCAGGCTCCATCCACGCCCAACTTGGGGCTCAATCTCATGATCCCAAGATCATGACCTGAGCCGAAATTGTTGAGTCAGACACTCAACTGGCTGGGCCACCCAAGCGCTCCCACAACCTTTTTGACTAATGGGAAAACTAAGGTTCAGAGAAATTAAAGGGTTTGCTCAAGATGAAGGCTAATTAATAATGGCAGTGTTGGGGAAAATTCAGTCTTTTGATGATAGTTCAGTGTTCTTTCCACTGCCTGCTGTCTTGTGGATAAGGACATGGCATCAAAGACCAGATTAACAACAGGCTGGAAAAAGGAAAGAAGATAGTCCTCTCAGGAAGAAAAACTCAGCAGGGATATTTGACAGACTCTTCTATTTATCTACAAGAAATCACTGGAGATTCTGTCCTATATAGAAAGAAGTCTGTAATCATATTACAGCAGAAGTTCTCCACTGGGGTTGATTTCGTTACCCCCACTGCCCAGCTCCTGGACATCTGGTAACGTCTGGGGACATTTTTGTTGGGTAGGGGCTGTGCTGCTACTGGCATCCAGTAGACAGGGGCCAAGGACGTCGCCAAGTACCCTACAGGGCACACGGTATCTCCCACCACAAAGAATTTCCAGTTCAAAATGACAATAGCACTAAGAATGAGAGGCCCTGGAGCCAAAAGAATGACCACTACAGGAGCTTCATCTCATTTTTACAGTTTCTTTCTTTCTTTTTTTAAAGATTTCATTTATTTATTTGAGAGAGAGAGAGAGAGAGACAGAGAGAGCACAAGCAGGGGAAGCAGCACAGAGAGAGGGAGAAGCAGGCTCCCCGCTGAGCAGAGAGTCCAAATCAGGACTCGATCCCAGGACCCTGGGATCATGACCTGAGCTGAAGGCAGACGCTTGACCGACTGAGCCACCCAGGCACCCATTTTACAGAGTTTCTATTCTTGCTGAATTATTTCTCTGTTGGTGGCTATGAGGGACAATAACGAAAAACTCTGCTTCTGTAACCTTATGAGTTAGCCAATCAGAAGAAAAAGTCCCCCATTTTGGTTAAGGAATACGGCTCACAATGGGTTAAGAGAGACAAACGTTCTTACGTATGGGACAAACAGAAGGAGTCCACTTTAAAATAAGTTACTTCAGTTAAGTAGTGCATGAACAGAACAACAATTTTCCTCAAGCATGAGCAGAGTCACACATAATCAGCCTGAAAAGGGAAGGCCTATCTCCACATACGCCATCATTACCTGGCCGCACTGGCCGCTGTCTTCTGGCTCAGGGACACATTGAGCAGAACAGTAAGGTGGCTGGGGAAATCTGCCAGTGAACTGGGGAGCCTTACCAGTAGATGGCTGTGACCCAGAAACTGTTGTTCACTGCTCAGTGACCGCAATTTGGAGAGGAAGTGAGTGACTGTATCCCTGTTTGTTGATGTAGTCAGTGACCACCCAGCAGTCTGACAGAAGAAAGAACCCTTTTGTTTACCAGGGTCTCTCCTGGAAGCTTTAGAAAAAGCTTGCTCACTCCAGCTACTAACAAGTCGATAAAGGACATTTTCTGAGCAAGCTACGTGTGCCCTGGGGCCATAAACTGCCACTGGCCTCTGAGAAAATGCAGAGGAGCTGACTGGAGCCATATAACTGAGGGGATTCTATTTTGGGAGCTCCTCATGACACAGACACATGCGTGTAAAGTGCTCAATGCACTAGAATGTCTGGTACATGGTAACTGCTTGTCAGTAGCAGCGACAGGAAAGAACCAGCGCTTACTTTGTGCTTTCTATGTGTCAGGCCCTGTGCAACGCAGCTTCACACACTATCTCATCAAATCCTCAAAAGTAGCCTATGAGATAAGTGCCACCATCAGGTTCATTTTCATATGGAGAATTTAAAAGTACTCATGTCAACTGGCCAAAGCTCAACAACTGGGAAGCAGTAGAGCTGGTATTTGAATCCCTAATACCCTAACTTCAAAACTTGGGTAACTTTATCTTTGTGCGATATTGTCCTTCACCCTCATCACAGCCACTAAAATTACTATTAACCAGCACACACCATGGCTGTTTGTTCTTCAGACCTGGGTGGCCGGGGTAAAGGTAGTGGGGGTCAAGAATGTTGAGAGTTATTCAACCCAGTTTTTCTAAGAACTCAGTTCTGCTTCGCTCTTCAAATCAGACAAGATGGTAACCAGAGACCTAGTAGGGAAAAATCAAGGCCTTTCTGTGGGCTTTGTAAAAAGTCCAAAGACTTGTAACCAAAGTTACAAGTGACCCCAGTGAGGGGAAATGTTGTCTGCCAATCATGGGTTAGGACAAACCTGACATCTGTGTCATTAACCTGGCAAAGCACACCAGTGCCCAGGAGCCTGTGAAGCCTCATGCCTAGTCAGGCCCTAGACAGGGAGAGGCAACAGCGGAGGTGAGCACAGCAGGCAAATTAAACGTGGGGAAAGGAGGTGTGTGGACAGGAGACCGGGGGACGGCCTGTCCCGCAGGAAGTCGACGAGACCCGACACCCCACAACCCCGTGGCTGCAACAAACTCATACAGCTACGTAAGAAGGTGAGGACCCACGAGAGACCAGGTCGGCCCTCCAGAAGTGAGAGGGAAAAGAGCTTATCGGGTGTTACCAGACAGGACTCTGGAGAAAACATGGCAACTCCATGTGAGGATCCTGCCAACACCAGGGTAGAAGAGGGGCAGAACGCGAAGTATCCCCCTCCTTGCCTCATGAAGAACGGTGCCTGGCTCGGGGTAAGCTCTGTGGATTCGTTACAACAAGGCCACGCGAGTAGAAGAGGAAAAGCTGGAGAGACTGAGGCAGCATTCTTGAGCCTGCAGAATTTAAGGCAGCAAGTATGTCCTACACAGAAAGTCAGCAACACTGGTAAATCCTCATAAATGTCATAGCAGACAGGGATATGTGCTATTTTGTTCGGTGTAATGAAGCTACTCCTCTTGTTCCCCAGCCTCAGGCTTCCATACACTACAAACGGACACAATTTTATATAATTTGCTAGTAAAATAAATACCTAATTGAAAAGAGAAAACTATGTCTTCTAAATCAAACTAATTGCCAATAATGGGTTGACTTATAGGTTGGGGAAAACATCTGGGAAATATTTAAGTACTATGAAGTACAAAAGGCTTAAATTTTGATTAACTGGTCTCTTTCCTGGGGGGGGGGTCATTTTTTTTTAGAGTGATGCAAAAATATAAATAAAAATTAAGGAATATAACTAACATTTAGTAAATGACAAATGTGATTTAGAAAATACAAATAATCAGTTAAAAGCATAATTCCTGAAAGCTGAGGCTGGATGATTTGAGGTCTAAGCCATCAAGGAAGTCAGACACTTATGGAACATATGATTGGCAAGCAAAGGAAAACTGTCCTCTTGTGATATAAGCTGACTCCTGGAGGTAGCATGAGATCAGGAGATCACAGGGACAACAAAAATGTCAAGTTCAGCCCCTTAACAACCCCATACACCAACCACAGTCTTACAGGAGGTGCTCAAAGAAATACAGGATGGAAGGATGAATGAGCAGGTGACCAAAATGCTTGTTATCAAGTATGGCTAGACAGTGGGGAACCTCTCCCCATCTCCACTCTCCTTCCCAAACTGTGGTTCAAAACAACTCTTTTTAGTCTCTCCCAAAGTTAGTGCTAGAAAGAACTTCTCTTGCATCTTCAATCCTCATCCATGATGCCGGCTTAGTTGCTATTAGTTGCTATTGATCTATATCTACATTTGAATCTTTGTCAATGAACACATTTGGCTGATTAACAACTGAATCTACTGTTTTCTGTTTTTTTTTTTTTAAGATTTTATTTATTTATTTATTTGACAGAGAGAGACACAGCGAGAGAGGGAACACAAGCAGGGGGAGTGGGTGAGGGAGAAGCAGGCTTCCCTCCGAGCAGGGAGCCCGATGCGGGGCTCGATCCCAGGGCCCTGGGATCATGACCTGAGCTGAAGGCAGACGCTTAACAACTGAGCCACCCAGGCGCCCCTGAGTCTACTGTTTTCTAAAGAATGTGCTTTCTTTATCCAGAAATTTGGAAGATGTCTGGTAGCCATCTTTCTAACCCTTAATTATGTACATTTGGGGGAGGGGGAAGGGAAATACCAAAGTACTAATTTCAAGTGCAGTAGTATTTACAGACAGAATATTTGAACTATTGTTGGCACCCCTGTAATGAACTATTCTTAAAAATGAATATTTTAGGAATGATTTGGTCACAATCTGGCCATGCCCAAGCTAATCTAGTACACTACTGCTACCTCTCCGATAGAAAAAAAATGTTAATAAAAATTTAAGGTAAACCTAATAAAAATATACAGGAAATAGAATAGCGCACCCATAAAATTTCTAATGTTTGGGACAATCAACATTCTTCTACATGATTTTTATAATGAAATCTTTTTTTTAATTTAAATTCAATTTAGTTAACATGTACCGTATTATTAGTTTCAGAGGTAGAGTTTTGTGATTCATCAGTTGTATATAACACCCAGTGCTCATTACATCACGTGCCCTCCGTAATGTTCATCACCCAGTTACCCCATCCCCCGCCCACCTCCCCTCCAGCAACCCTCAGTTTGTTTCCCAGAGTTAACAGTCTCTTATGGTTTGCCTCCCTCTCTGTTTTCATCTTATTCTATTTTTCCTTCCCTTCCTTTATGTTCATGTTTTGTTTCTTAATGTCCACATATGAGTGAAATCTTGGTATAAAACCCTGGTATAAGGGGCACCTGGGTGGCTCAGTCATTGGGCGTCTGCCTTCGGCTCAGGTCATGATCCCAGGGGCCTGGGATCGAGCCCCACATCGGGCTCCCTGTTCCATGGGAAGCCTGCTTCTCCCTCTCTCACTTCCCCTGCTTGTGTTCCCTCTCTCGCTGTGTCTCTCTGTCAAATAAATAAAATCTTAAAAAAAAAAAAGAAAAACAATGGGCTCTAGCCCATACCTGCCCCTCTTCAGTACTGCTCTCAAAGGTCATCATCTTTGGCCATTTGTTTTTAACTTTCCTGTTTAGATTCACAAATCTAAATAATACAGTCAGAGTTCTTAGTTCATAAGCTTCAGGCAACATCCACTGACTTCCAACTAAGAATGAAGATTAACTTAACTCACATTACCCTTTATCATCCTTCTCCCTCCTTATAATTTTTATAGTTATATTTAGCTTTATTCTTTTTTTTTTTCTTCTTAGAGAGAGAGGCAGAGAGGGAAGAGTTAGGGGCAGAGAAGCTAAGCAGGCTCTAAGCCCAGCTTGGAGCCCGACATGGGGCTCAATGTGGGGCTTGACCTCACAACCCTGAGATCATGACCTGAGCCAAAATCAAGAGTTGGACACCTAACCAACTAAGCCACCCAGGTGCCCCTAATTTTATTCTTTTACTAGTCACTTTTAACTGTAAATAATGCACTTCAAGCTCTACCTGTTGTTATATCAATTTTTAACTCCCCACCACATAACCCACATGACCCAAGTCACCAACCTTGTTCTGCATCCTAACTTCTGACCATCATCTTACTTTGTTTTCAAATTATGGACTCACCTTTCTATGCTTTGCTTTTAAGTTGTTTCTAAAAATTAAAGGCAAATAACCTGTTTATTGTATTATGATGTATAAATATTGTTCCTAGCAGAGACAAGTAATATGTTAGAATTACATTTCTATTTCTAGAGGTCCGTTTTTATGATCTGTCTTCAAAAAAGCACATTACTAGAATGAAGAAAATAAATTCCCTTCTCTTAGTTTTCATAAATGTTTAAAATCATGCCACATTTTTGTTGCACTGTAATTGGACCATGACATCATGGTACAACACTTTACCCAGAGTTTCTAATTGCCTTTGCTTTTTTTATAATTCATCAAATCCTCAAATTTTTAAAAAAGATTTTATTTATTTGTCAGAGACAGAGAGAGAGAAATAGAGAGAGAGCACAAGCATGGGGAACGGCAGGCAGAGGGGGAAGCAGGCTCCCTGCTGAGCAGGGAGCCCGATGCTGGACTCGATCCCAGGACCCTGGGATCATGACCTGAGCCAAAGGCAGACGCTTATCCAACTGAGCCACCCAAGCATCCCAAATCCTCAAATTTTTATAGCAAAATTGGGGCGCCTGGGTGGCTCAGTTGGTTAAGCGACTGCCTTCGGCTCAGGTCATGATCCTGGAGTCCCGGGATCGAGTCCCGCATCGGGCTCCCTGCTCAGCAGGGAGTCTGCTTCTCCCTCTGACCCTCCTCCCTCTCATGCTCTCTGTCTCTCATTCTCTCTCTCTCAAATAAAAAAAAAAAAATTTTTTTTATAGCAAAATTGTACATTGGGGTCCAACACATAAAGTTGAAAACTTCAAGGCTTATTACAGCAGAGTTAAAATTAAACTTCTGAGGGGCACCCGGGTGGCTCAGTTGAGTCCGACTCTTGATTTCAGCTCAGGTCATGATCTCAAGATCCTAGGATCAAGCTCCTTGGTGGGCTAGGTGCTGGACAGCCTGCTTAAGATTCTCTCTCTCGCTTTCCCTCTGCCCCCTTCTGCTTGCCCCCCCCCCCAAAATAAATAAGTAAATAAACTTTTGAAAACGCTATTTTGTTGTTAAATGCCTGAACGAAGATAACCTTCTGCTTATGTGTCCTTTAGCACAGAGATGAGATGTATCCCGTGTGCATTAATGAGCTCCATTTATTTGGTACTGATTTCAGTTAATAAAAACTCTGCTTGCGCATTTTATTTTATGCTCTCAGCCCATGAAGGAAGCTATCTTCTCCATTTCACAAAGACAACAGTTTAAGATTAGAGAGACTGGGAGATTTAGCCAAGATGAGACAGTAAGTAAGTGACAAGTTTCAGATTTGAAAACGAGTTTTTGTTTTTCAGAAGTCCACGTTCTTTGCTTCTACCACAGCTGCCTAACACATGAACTCTTTCTGCCTTTTGTTTTGAAGTCAAACATCATTTTTTTTTTTTTTTTTTAGAGCTGTTGTTATCAATGACAACACTCCTATGGAAAGAAAGATAGTACTTTCACTCTTTATTTATTACTAGATGCTATGGGGCAGGGCTTTGGTAAATAAACCACTGGAAAAGCTCACAGAACTAGGAGAAAAATACAAATAAACTAAAAGCCATTACACAAGGGCTGCTATAGTAACAAACTGAATAGTCAAGGAAGGCCAAAGATTCATAAACACAAGCTTTCTCAAGTAATACGTGAGAGTCTGTAAGGCACTGGGGTTACTATGTCCACCTTTGAAAATGTAGCGTTCATACAAAAGGGGACAGTGATCCCAATCATACTCTGGCAAACCAGGTATGTCTCACAAATAGCTTCTTAGGAACAACTCCAAGTATTGACTCTCAAAGGTCAAGTGCAACCAGAAACCACTCAGGAGGAGAATGGGGTCTCAAGATGCTGTGTGAGGAACCAGGGGAAGCAGGCTCACCCATGATAGTGCGAGCACAAAGAAGTGGGTTTCAGCCTAACACCAGGAGGATATGCGCTCTGAGAAACACTGAAACACTAGTGTTTGCACTAGACACATCTTGGTTAGTGGGAGCTTTGCACTCTCACCACAGATATGAGGCAAAACCTGAAATTTAAATTTCAGAATTCTGAATTTCATATTTACTTTTATAATGCACAAAATACTCTTTCATGTTAAGATTTTATTTTTGACTTTACATCAAAAGGAAAAGAAGTTCAGTTCAGTTTTTATAAACTTAAATATTAACAGAAACATAGAAACATAGAATCCAATTTGAGCAAAAAGAAATGTCCCTTTCAAGTTTTTTATTTGTATATGCTTAAACTCTAGTCCCAATTTTCTTTTTCAGATGATGGTGGGAGAGGGAGGGGGGCAATGTGTGCAATCCTGTAAAGTAGAAATGCATTTTATAAGAATATTCACATAGGGCGCCTGGGTGGCTCAGTTCGTTAAGCGACTGCCTTCGGCTCAGGTCATGATCCTGGAGTCCCTGGATCGAGTCCTGCATCGGGCTCCCTGCTCAGCAGGGAGTCTGCTTCTCCCTCTGACCCTCCCGACCCTCCCCCCTCTCATGTGTGCTCTCTCTCAGTCTCTCTCTCTCAAATAAATAAAATCTTTAAAAAAAAAAAAAGAATATGTGATTATATACAAAAAAGAGAATCATGCCTTTTCCTAAGTCATATTAGCTGATATCTATTCAGAGCTCACTACACATTAGGCACTCTGTTTAACACATTATATGCATTAGCTTACAAGAATATTATGTATCCCAATTTTAAATATCAGCAAATAAAGATTTATAGGGGTTAATTAATTTGCCAAGGTCACACAGTTTAAGTCCAAACTCACATTCATCTCTTAAATATCACATACACCCCTACTCTCTACATACCTAATTAAGTGCATTGAAAGTCCATGTGACAAATTCTTACCATGATATTCATGATTATAAATTTTCATCTGAGTAATGGGCAAACGGAGATTAACTGGATGCATTTGATAAGCCCCAATTCTCATCTTCCTTTGATTTTTTTACTCATTTTTATTCTGGACAAAAAAAAAAAAAAGGAAATAGCGCAATCAGTGTAGCTCACAAGTAGCCAAACTGATTTGAATTCATCTCTGATGTTTCCTGCTCTGTTGCTGGTGACAACAGAAACAAACAATAAAAACCTGGCAGCCTGAAGTTTCAGGAAGTACAAACACTGAAATACTGTATATTGATATACATACTTTAAGGACTTGGGTATTAGGAGGAACACCTCACATTTTATTTTATTTTTTAAAAAGATTTTATTTATTTATTTGAGAGAGAGCAAGCTAGAGACAGAGGAAGACGGAGACTCCCCGCTAAGCAGGAAGCCTGATGTGGGACCCAGGACCCCGGGACCCAGGACCATGACCTGAGCCGAAGGCAGACACTTAACCGACTGAGCCACCCAGGCGCCCAAGACACTCAAATTTTAGATGGTGATTCTAGAAAATTATATAACCTACATTACACAACAATGTTTCGACAATTTTGTAGATGATTTTTAGCAACAGGAAGATTTTCTTTATAGGCAGTTTATACAGAGTACTTTCCTACTGACTTCATTCCATATACTTGGTGGTACAATGCATATTGAATAATGGAGATGTGGTTATTCCTATGGATAATTAATCACATACATAAAAATCCTTTTGAGTTAGACAGTAACTGCTGTAGGCTACTTCATCTTATCAACAAACAATAAATCTATCCATAAATATTTATGAAGCCCCTACTAAGTAGAAATCACTTGCACTAAAAAACCTTTTTCTTTCTTTTGAACCTCCTCTCACTTTCCCCTTCCACAGAGAAATGGGAGCTACAGCAGAGTAAGTCCAGCAGGGTTTTGTGTTTACTTATAGTTAACATTTTTGGAAGACGTCCAATTCTCTTCCTTGCTTTGTATCTCATAGCAATTGATGCAGAGTTTGGGTCAGAAGCATAAATTCTTGCCAAACTACAGAAGGAAGGATAGGAGTTAATTATTCTCTCTCTTTCTGTAAGATACTGACTTTTAGGGCAAACTAATGTTAAATGGGTAGAAACGCACTACATTTTTAAAGAACGTTTTCTCCTGCTAGTAGCATTTAAGCTCAGGAGTCCAGAGACTCAAGCCCTGCCCCTAGTTCTGATGCTCACTCACTATGCAACTCTGGGGAAGTCACTTCCGGCCTCTGAGCCTCAGTTTCCGAATTTAATTTTTTTTATTTTTATTTTTATTTATTTTTATTTTTTATTTATATATTTGAGAGAGAGAGAGAGAGAGAGAAACAGCATGAGAGGGGATAGGGTCAGAGGGAGAAGCAGGCTCCCCGCTGAGCAGGAAGCCCAATGTGGGACTTGATCCCAGGACTCCGGGATCATGACCTGAGCCGAAGGCAGTCGCTTAACCAACTGAGCCACCCAGGCGCCCCCTCAGTTTCCGAATTTAAAATGCAGAGCTGGAGTCAGACAATTCCTCAAGGCCTGTCCAGCTTGAAATTCTAGGAGTTCCATATACTGGTCTTTATAAATAGGGTTAACTAGTAATGAGAACCGTGGAGAAGCCCTACACGAACCCACCCAATGAAGCTGTAAGAGTGTGGTTCTGGTACCTTCTCGGATTACTGAAATCCACCAGACCTGTCACTTGCTTCTCAGCAGAACAATTCCTTCCATCCATTTTACCTACTGCATGATTCTGGCAGTCCAGCTGTCAAGGATCCAGAGACCACTACATTTTTGGCAGTTTTGCAGGTTTAAAGTCTTTCCTGTTTGATTTTATTCAAGACCCAATAAAGCAAGCAGTTGTGCAAAAGGGAAGGCTTTCTGCATTGCATGTTTACCCCCACAACCACTGTCATTTTTATTCCTCTTGACTTAAATTTAGTTGTGTAAAAAGAGCACCTAACATGATGGGGGGTTTGTTTGTGTTTTCTCAAGATACAATGGCCCTAACTCCTTATCCCACCTACTGTCTTCCTCACCTCTCTTCCCTCATCCAAATTACTATCCACACTTCCCTCTCTCTATATCCATCTATTGACAGAACAACTTGCCTTCTCTTTCAAAATAAGAACCACCAGAAATTACTTCCTTGCATCATGTGGCCATAACCTCACGTTTCAAGGAAAAAAACAGGATTTCACATGATAATAAAAGAAAAAAAATAGGAAAATAATTTTTAAAAAGTCCTGTGTTGTCTCAGGGGAGGCTGACTTTGCTTGTTGAAAATGTGGTGAGAGGGAGAGGAGAAAATAAACATACAGAGACTCGTTCCTCCATGCCAGGCACTTCATACACCTCATCTCACTTCACACCCACTACAGGCTCTGTGTTCCATCCCATGGGACAGCTGAAAAAAGCCCTGGGGTTGATGCAGAGAGATGAACTAATCTGCCCATATTTCAACAGAGCTCGTGCAGTTTCCGTGATATCATGCTGCTCACATTACTTGGCCACTCTCTGAAAAGCGTGAAAAGAAGGACGTGCATTTCATTGAAATCAGCTTAAAAATCCTGTTTCCACAAAGGTACCTCGACAATTCGAGAGAAAAAAAGAGAAAAAAATCTCAAAAGGCCCACGCATACATATAGCCTGGCCTCCGATAAAATAATTACGTATTTCCTTTGAATGGACGCTAAGAAGCACTTCACCCTTAACTAAGTCACTGCTGCAGGCCATTGCTTCCCTGGCCCCCCCTTCTGCATATGAATGGATTTCTGTATCCACTCCCATTAAGGGTACAGTTCTATTAAAATCATTTTCTTCACCCCCAGAACATTTTACCATAGCCAACTATAAATATTTACTTTCACTTGACAAGCAAGAGCCTTTTTAAGGGAGAGAAAAACAGTCTGCAGGGCAGGTTTAAACTTTTGAACTTTACTTCATCCACAGGAACTACAGAGGGCCAGCAGTCTCGGAGTCTCCGAGTCTCCCCGTGTCACCCCGCACTCCCTTGTTTGTCTGAATGCTCATTCACGTGTTCTTCCTAATGTACAAAGGATCTGAAGTACTTTTACGAAATGCTTACAAATAAGATAGAGATCTATAAAGAATACACATCATGATCAAAGGAAATTAGAGTAAAATGTCAACACAACGCAAAAAAATAAAGTGCAAATACATAGTGATACAGGGATTATATAGAAGTCACAAATTGGACTCTGAGCTTACTGGCACTCAAAATGGGGAAAGGTAGCTACATAGATGGAGGATTACACAATCCTAATGGTCTAAGAGAGAAATAAGTTCTAGTTAATGAATTGAGGTAAAGCTTTCACCACAATTTTATACCTAAAAAAATTTCTCAAGAGTGAAATTGAAAGAGAGCAAAATTCACGTAGGAAAGGTTTTCCTCAGCATCTTATTTCAACCAGATTTGTTTGATGTATCTTCGGAAAAATCAAGGTAACGATAGGTGAAGACTTTGCTATAAGATGAGAATGTGCAAGGTTACAACTTCTAAGGATTTATAAGGTCTGTTTTAAATAAGGTTCTAATGTGTGAATCAATGTAAATGTTTTATTTATCCACTGCAATTACAAACTTAGAATCCATGCTTTAAGATGATGGAGATAAATAATTTTAAACAAATAAAAGCAAAACAAAACAAAAAACAAGGTACTAGTTATAAAATGGGCCTTATGTCCTTAACTCAGAATTTATAGGTGTTTCTTGAAAGAAATTACTGTAAAAAATACGCACATAAAGCAAAAAAACCAAAAAACTACACTTTAGTGAAATATTATAAAGCAAACATTCATGTGATCACTGACCAGGTCAAGAAATAAAACGCTTCCAGGGCCCGGAAACCCTCCAACACCACTGCCCAAAGGTAACTACTGTCCTGATGATATTCATGGTACTCACATCTTTGCTTTTCTGGTTTGATCAGTTACCTGTGCTCTAGTTTATCCCATTCCACAATTTATTACATAAAATTACATATTACATAAATTGTATCATAGAATATATACTTCTTGTATCTAGATTTTCCTTTCTCTCACTATGTTTTTAAGATTCATCCTTATTGTTGGAATAGCTAGAATTTCTTCAGTTTCATTTGTGAGTAGAATTCCATTGTATGATATATAACTTGTCAACTGCACTGTTGATGGACACTTGGGTTATCTCTAATTTTGGGCTATCGTGAATGCCAGTAAGAACATTCTGTATGGTATATATTGTGGCATGGAATGCCTGAGTCAGAAAAAGTTCATTTTCAACTTTACAAGATAATACCCAACAATTTTCAAAACTAGCTCAACCAATTTACATTCCCACCAGCAGTTTGGAGGGTTCACATTTGCTCTATATCCTCACCAACCACTGAGATCACCAGACTCTTTAATGCTAACCATGCCTGGGTGGCTCAGTCGGTTAAGTGTCTGCCTTCAGGTCAGGTCATGATTCCAGGATTCTGGGATCAAGCCCTGCATCAGGCTCTCTGCTCGGCGGGGAATCGGCTTCTCCCTCTGCTGCTGTTCCCCCTGCTTGTGTGCTCTCTCTCTCAAATAAATAAATAAAATCTTTAAAAAATATTTTACAATTTACTGCATAATGAGCTTGTGACAGGTTTTGTTCATTTACCCCTAGATACTTGAAATTTTGTGATGTTACTGCAAATGGTAGTTAAAATATTTTAGTTTCTGATTGACTGTGCTGAGCTCTGGATACACAATTGATTTTTACATAATGAATGAAAGTGGTGATGGCAAGCTGCCCTGTCTTATTTCCAATTTCAAAGAGAACACTTTCGATAAGAGCATGAAATTTTAGAGCTATTCTGTAATGAGATCAAAGTTCTTTTCTATTCCTAGTTTCCTAAGACTTAAAAAAAAATAAATAAATAAAAATTACGAATGGACACTGAGTTTTACCAACTGGATTTTTCTGAATCTATGCATGTAATCATGACTTTTTCCCTTTAATCTAATATTCTTTAATTCGCTGATATCATGAATTAAATTGATATTCTAATGTTAAGTTGATCTTGCACTCTGGTGGTGAGGGGAGTAGCTTTTTATATATTCTTAGTTTCCTAATATATTTTTTAATATTTTATTTATTTATTTGAGAGAGAGAGAATGAGAGAGAGAGAGCACATGAGAGGGCTTAGGGTCAGAGGGAGAAGCAGACTCCCTGCCGAGCAGGGAGCCCGATGCGGGACTCGATCCCGGGACTCCAGGATCATGACCTGAGCCGAAGGCAGTCGCTTAACCAACTGAGCCACCCAGGCGCCCAGTTTGCTAATATTTTTATAAGATTCTTTTGTATCTATACTACATTATACTCTTTTTTATATTAAGTATCCAATGTTTACAATGTTTATTTATCTGACAGTCCTAAAGTTATCACTATTTTTATATTATTATAAAAATTGGCAGATACATGGAAAAATAGAGAAGACAGTATAATAAACTGCTATTCCCACCACTCAGCTTTTACAGTTATCAATCTCTTCATCTATATAGCTCTCCTACACCTCAGCTGGATTATCTTAAATTCAAGGCACCACATATCACTTCATAAATTCTTCAGTATGTATATCTAAAAGATACGGTCTCTTATCTAACCATAGAACATGTGACAAATGTAACAATAATTCTTTAATCCACCATTTTCCAGTGTTGAGAATGTCACCAGTGTCTCCTACCCAGTTTGTTTTTACAACTGGTTTATTTGAATCAAGATCCAAACAAGACCCACAAATTGCATTTAAATTTAATTAAATTGCTCCTCATCTACAGTCCTGCCTCTTTTTCCTTGCCATTTATTTATTGATGGAACTGGGTCATCTTCCCCATGGCACTTCCCCCTTCCTGGACTCTGCTTATTGCATCACTACAGTGTCAGTTACCTTGTCACTTTAGTTCTACTTCCTATCAACTGGTGATTCAAGAAGTTTAATGCAATCTGGGTTTGATATTTTGGCATGAACTTTTAATTTAATTTTATTATGTTACGTTAGTCACCATACAGTACATCATTAGTTTTTGATGTAGTGTTCCATGATTCATTGTTTGCGTATAACACCCAGTGCTCCATTCAATACGTGCCCCCCTTAATACTCATCACCAGGCTAACCCATCCCCCCACACCCTCCCCTCTAGAACCTCAGTTTGTTTCTCAGAGTCCATAGTCTCTCATGGTTCGTCTCCCCCTCTGATTTCCCCCCCTTCATTTTTCCCTTCATACTATCTTTTTCTTTTTTTTTTTTTTTGTAAACATATAATGTATTATTTGTTTCAGAGGTACAGGTCTGTGATTCGTCAGTCTTACACAATTCACAGCACTCACCATAGCACATACCCTCCCCAATGTCTATCACCCAGCCACCCCATCCCTCCCACCCCCCACCACTCGAGCAATGCTCAGTTTGTTTCCCGAGATTAAGAATTCCTCATATCAGTGAGATCACATGATACATGTCTTTCTCTGATTGACTTATTTCACTTAGCATAATACTCTCTAGTTCCATCCACATCGTTGCAAATGGCAAGTTTTTTTTTTTTTTGATGGCTGCATAATAGTCCATTGTATATATATACATCTTCTTCATCTGTTGATGGACATCTTGGCTCTTTCCATAGTTTGGCTATTGTGGACATTGCTGCTATAAACATCAGGGTGTACGTACCCCTTGGGATCACTACATTTGTATCTTTGGGTTAAATACCCAGCAGTGCAATTGCTGGGTCATACAGTAGCTCTATTTTCAACTTTTTGAGGAACCTCCATACTGTTTTCCAGAGTGGCTGCACCAGCTTGCCTTCCCACCAACAGTGTAGGAGGGTTCCCCTTTCTCCGCATCCCCGCCAACATCTGTCGTTTCCTGACTTGTTAATTTTAGCCATTCTGACTGGTGTGAGGTGGTATGTCTAATTGAGGTTTTGATTTGGATTTCCCTGATGCCGAGCGATATTGAGCACTTTTTCATGTGTGTGTTGGCCATTTGGATGTCTTCTTTGCAAAAATGTCTGTTCATGTCTTCTGCCCATTTCTTGATTGGATCATTTGTTCTTTGGGTGTTGAGTTTGATAAGTTCTTTATAGATTTTGGATACTAGCCCTTTATCTGATATGTCATCTGCAAATATCTTCTCCCGTTCTGTCGGTTGTCTTTTGGTTTTGTTGACTGTTTCCTTTGCTTTGCAAAAGCTTTTTATCTTGATGAAGTCCCAATAGTTCATTTTTGCCCTTGCTTCCCTTACCTTTGGCAATGTGTCTAGGAAGAAGTTGCTGCAGCTGAGGTCGAAGAGGTTGCCGCCTGTGTTCTCCTCTAGGATTTTGATGGACTCCTGTCTCACATTTAGGTCTTTCAACCATTTTGAGTCTATTTTTGTGTGTGGTGTAAGGAAATGGTCCAGTTTCATTCTTCTGCATGTGGCTGTCCAATTTCCCCAACATCATTGGTTGAAGAGACTGTCTTTTTTCCATTGGACATTCTTTCCTTTGGCATGAAAATTTTATAGATGTTTGTATTTCCTGTTGCATCCAATGAGGAGGCATATGATACATACCTGATTGTTTCTTCTTTTGTGTGGGAAGAATGATCAATAGGTCAAATAGGTGTTATCACCTTCTCCATCAGTCTTCTAAGAGTTTTAGCAGCCACTGATGAACACTGCCTAGATCCATTATTTCATTAGGGATTGCAAAATGTGGAGTCAATTCTATCCCTTTTCCATTTTTAAAAAAAGATTTAAAAAAGGGTGGGGAAGGCAGAGGGAGAGAGTCAAGCAGACTCTGTGCTGAGCAAGGAGCTGGATGCCTGGCTCAATCTCAGGATCCTGAGATCATGACCTGAGCTGAAACTAAGAGTCGGAGGCTTAACTGACTGCGCCACCCAGGTGCACCACCATTTTTTGTTGTTGTTGTTGTTAAAGCTCGAAGTCTTCTCTAAAGACAAATTTTCCTGAATCATCTATTTGGTTACCCTGCATTAGAATCTGTAAAAGAGGGCGCCCGGGTGGCTCAGTCATTAAGCGTCTGCCTTCAGCTCAGGTCATGATCCCAGGGTCCTGGGATCGAGCCCCACATCGGGCTGCCTGCTCCGGGGGAAGTCTGCTTCTCCCTCTCCCACTCCCCCTGCTTGTGTTTCCTCTCTCGCTGTGTCTCTCTCTCTCAAATAAATAAATAAAATCTTTAAAAAAAAAAAGAATCTGTAAAAAAGAAAGAACATAATTCCTTGATTCGTTCCTTTTGTCTACTATTTTCAGAGCTGGTTCCCTTGTACCCCCAAAATGTGACCAATGAGACATTCTATTCCTTTACGAGAATATTTAAAGTAAAATACATCTTTTTCAGACTATCTTTATAATTAATATATTAATTAAAATAATATAAAATAACCATCTAAGGTAAAGAAATAAACATTATCCTTTGGATTAAACCCTTCTCAATTTTATACCAAACCTGATGATATTTAGCAAAAAAAAAAACCCCAAGATTTTTATTGTGCTTCTTGCTATTTTATGCACCTGGAGCTAGAATTTCCCATGCTATCTCTATTTTTCTAACTTTATTCAAATGTTAGATTCGAATAAATGTGAATAAATGTGAACTTGCTACAGAGGGATCACTGGCTAACAAACCTTTTAGGGTAAGAGGGATTTTCTTATCACAAAGAATTCTGCTAGCATTTATGTACACTCTTTGTGTTTCCAAAAGAGAAAAAAAGATCACTCTAAGTAATCCCGGGTGTGGCTGGAACAAACTAGGGCAAAGTTAGGTGTATCCTGATCACATGAGAATCTTGTAACACATATTGAGTTATTGCTGAAGCTGCTTTAGATTCCAGTCATTAAAGTGCCAAATGCTCAATGCAAAACCATTTTCTGATGGCCCTGGGGATGATTAAAACAATTTAATAAACGTATGTTAAATTTTCTAAGAAGTCTTTGTGGTTGCTAATATCCAAGGAAAACAACATGAATGCTAAAACTTTCTGAATGAAATTTCTGAATGAAAGTATTAATACCTGATCAGAAAAAGAATGTCAAGGGGCGCCTGGGTGGCTCAGTTGGTTAAGCGTCTGCCTTTGGCTCAGGTCATGATCCCAGCGTCCTGGGATCGAGCCCCGCATCGAGCCCTGCATCGGGCTCCACAGGGAGCCTGCTTCTCCCTCTCCCCCCGCTCGTGCTCTCTCTCGCTATCGCTCTCTCTCTCAAAATTTTAAAAATCTTAAAAAAAAAGAAAACAAAAAGAACGTCAATCTTCATGCTAATGTAGTTCTCAGAATTCTCCACTTGAATATCATAAGATGAGGAGTATTTCGACATTAACAGTGAAACACACACACTAGGAAAATACTTATTATATACTATTTCTGGAATAAATTGCTATCCCTGTCCTTACAACCATATTGCCTCAAGCGAAGTATCTCCACTGAAGGCTAAATAAATAAAAAGAAAAAAACAGGATTAACATATTTTATTTTACAATTTCACTTGCCTTGACTGTTTTAGGGCCAAGAATTAATCGTTTGTGTAACCATAAAAATGAAGATTATGAACATCTTTTCTTTCTACTACTGCTAATTAGCATTGTGCCCCCAGACACCGAGGAAAAAAGAACTGAAGAGCTGGCAGTGTATATATAGTCAAGAAAGTGCTGCTTAAGGCATGATGATTTATAAAATGGACACTCCAACAGAAGATGTGTTGGGAGCTGCAGGCATTCTTTGGTCTTCACCTGAATCTATCCATGAGTTTTTGTTTTTTGTTGTTGCCATTCTGGGATGCTCACATTTTTGGGTGGGGATCAATCAAGGAGTTTTATTATTAGAGGGAATCTGTTCTATTTTTCCAGAAGTGAGATAAAATTGTAGACTGTTCAATGAAATTGTCTTTACCAATACCATGGTTGTCTTTGCCAATACCACCAGGTTTGAAAAATTCAATCCTGAGAGGTGGGAGCACTTGGTAATTTGCCTTCTGTGTACCATAAGCAGAAAAGGCTCGAAGTAGTTAGCTTTCTACTTCATGGCAGTAATCCCTTTTTATAAAACCGACCAAGGTTTTCACTGTCCAATTTCAGAATTTTTATGTGTGGACATTAAAATATAGAGATGGCTATTGGATTCATTCTATCCCCTCCAATAATCAAGAAAGGAAGACTTCAAGTTAAGGGCTAAATAAGGAAAGTATCCTGAGTCTATACTCAGCTTGTTATAGAATGAGGAGTTTCAAGCAAATTCACTTTCAGTTAGATCTCATAAATTTAGTACAGGTTCCAACTATGTACACACACACACACAAAACTTTCATTATCTATGAAACAATTTATAAAACCTAGATATTTAGGATAAAAAAAGTTTCACTAAGGAAACTCACTGTAGTGGAAAGGTAATGCTTTTATATTGACTATAAAACCAATCTCCAAACTCTAAGGAGCTAGGTCTTTTCTAGTAAAAAACACAGCAAAAAGTCCATCTCTTTTCTCAGGAGAAAATACACAAATGGAATTTTAACGCCCTTTCACATGGTTATGTCAGAATACTAGAAAACATTTAGAACATTATTAATTACTTAGATTATTTAAGAAGCCTTGAAAGATTTGACTGTATTTTAATGTATTATATTTATTTTCCTGTAAATATTTGGATAAATTCCCTGAGTTAAAACATCTAAGGAAACCAACAAGCACAGGGCTTGAATACAGTATTTTGTGAAGCAGATAAAATTTCAATGCAAAGGAAATTTCAGTCTCAAAGACTTCTTTATTTTTTTTTTAAAGATTTATTTATTTATTTGAGAGAGCGAGAATGAGAGAGAGAGAGAGTACATGAGTGGGGGAGGGTCAGAGGGAGACGCAGACTCCCTGCCGAGCAGGGAGCCTGATGCGGGACTCGATCCCGGGACTCCAGGATCATGACCTGAGCTGAAGGCAGTCGCTTAACCAACTGAGCCACCCAGGCGCCCTCAAAGACTTCTTTATGAGAGGTATGTCTGATAGACACTGTGAGGTATAGCACAGTAGGACAGGTCATAGTATATGTACTTATTTTAATCCCAAAAGTCTATCTCAAAAAATGGCAAACATTCTTGTCTATGACAAGCATTTTAAATCTAGCAATAAAGTTCGTATTTTAAAAAATTATATTATTAAAGAGAGGAAAGTTCATGAATATATTTTTAACCCACTTTACAATGAAACAGAATGGAAGCCATGCACAGTATTTAGAAAGTGGTGAGTTTCAATCACAGATATAATAAAGTCTAGATCTTACAGTGGCTCCTGTCTTCGGATATGTTCTATCCAGCTTCTTAATGAATGTAATGCCCTTAAAGTCTGTACCACTCGTGAATGAAAAACACAGTTAATCAAAAAGTATGTCATGAATGCTATCAACAGTCAAGGGAAATAGCAAAAGCACATAATCTGAAGCGAAACTTAATCACTGGTATTGAGAATTTGTTGGAAATGGAAAGCTCATGTAATAAGACTTAATTTTTATAACTGTATGCATGAACTCATTCTGTGAGACACTACTGAATATCTGTATTTAAACTGTGTTACATATTCTATTGTTAAGAAACTGCATTATAAATGGGAACTTCAGATATTAGTTGTGGTACTCTAGATATTTTCTAAGCACACATGGGTCCCAGTATTCAATTCAATAAGATAAGGAATTACATAAAATTGTATCTGAAGTTCCCATTAATTTTCTAAAATTATATGGGGGAAGAAAAAGATGTTTTCAAAGGGGAAAGATGAAAAACATAGACTAATACAAAAAGAAATTTGTAAAAAAAAAAAAAGAAATTTGTACTACTATCAGTTTATTAGCTAACTACTACAGAAAAGTTAATGACTTTTGCTAGTACTTAAGTCTCTAACAGAAATTTTTTGTTTATATACTTCCTTTTTAGTATATCAATATTTTGAAACAAAGTTGAAAACAAATGTGGAAAAAAGGTTGGTTGTGGTTTTAAATTAAACTAAAAGTATTGGTTGAAGGAAATCTGTATGTTATGTAAAAAGGTTTCACTATTCTGGGTTTTTTTTGCATGTTATTACTTAAAGTGAAAAGCTCTAAGAAGCATTGGCCATTTTATGCAAGTCAGAGATTCTACCACATATGAATTGACAGGGAGAAAAAGAAGTATTAGAACTAGTGAAACAAACCAAGAAGTTAGTGAACACTGACTGGGATTTTTTTACTGTTCTCAAGGGATGAGAATGGCTCATGAACTTCTACCATTCCCACTAGCTTTGATCCTTAACAAGTTAAGAATAGTTAATGGGACCGGGGAAGTATTCTGTAGCATACGTACAGTCTCTTAGGCAAACAAATTTTTAAAAGTGTCTTACAATGTCTTTTTTTAAAAAAAGTGTTATCATACAAATTAACACACACACACACACACACACACACGTTAACTACTAAATTACCATTTTCAAGAAACATTTTGGTATTTCCATTCCAGGGGAAGTAGCAAGTGAAAGATGAAAGTTTCCAGACAGAAAGGCAGGGACAGAAGACAGGCATAGTTTTGATTAGTTCTTGTCAGAATAGGAATTTCACGAATGAGCTAGAAAAACCAGCATCTGATATTCTAACTCCAGCTTTCCAATTTAAGAAGAAAAAAAAAATACTGTGCCTTATTTTACCAAAACCTCGGTAGTTCTTTCCAGTATATCCAGCTAGACACCTTTTCCCAGAAATTGGGTTCTTGTTTTTTCTTCATCTGTTTGTAAGCCATGTACTCAGATGGCTGCCAATGTTGTCTTCTTCTATATTTTAAGTTCTTGTGGGTTGAAATGTTATTATGCAGATTTTTCTTCTGCACAGTGCTTGGCAAGCCCCAGGTATCACAATGGTAATGATGACATTGCATATTAGAGTCTCTAAAAATTGTGTCAGAACATGTAATAAGTGAATCATACAAAAAGTCAAGATCTTGATTACTCTCTATTTCTAAATCAACTGTGGCAATGTTACCTTCATTCTCTATTTCAATTTCCTCTTCTAAAAGTTTACTATATATGAGAACTAATATGCTTTGCTATAACTATTTCCAATACTTCCATTCCCAAAGCATCAGTACTAAACAGCTGTTAAGATTTCTCAGGGACAATGTTAATCATAAGCCCTCAGAAGAATTTTCAGATATCTATAAGAGTAAAATACATCACTAAAATATAATGAATGACATCTTTTCTTAGATAAATACCCCTATTTAAAAAGTCAAAACAGCCCCAAAGGTATAATTCTGTTTTAAATAACCACTAGATTATTATAATCTATAATAAATCCAATTGTTTTGATTATACAGTTTATTTCAAGAAGTCAAATATGGAGCCAAAATTTCTAGTTTAGAATGTTTTGCTCAAAGTATACCACATGTCTTAACTTGGTTATGTGAATTAAATTATGGTTATGACTTTTTTGTTGTAACAAATTCTTCCTCCAAAAGGGATATCACTTCTCTACACTTAAAATTACATATATATTTCGAAAAAGAAATCTCAAGAATAATACTAAGATATATATAAAAAAATTATTGGGGCGCCTGGGTGGCTCAGTTGGTTAAGCGACTGCCTTCGGCTCAGGTCATGATCCTGGAGTCCTGGATTGAGTCCCACATCAGGCTCCCTGCTCAGCAGGGAGTCTGCTTCTCCCTCTGACCCTCCTTCCTCTCATGCTCTCTGTCTCTCATTCTCTCTCTCGCAAATAAATAAAAATCTTAAAAAAAAAATTATTAAATGCTTGAGAAATTTATTAACACTATGAGAACCTGTTAACAAAAGAAACACTTTATTATACTTCATGAGAGAAGTTCATGGTGAAAGTTCCATTTTATAGCTGCACCATAATGATGTTTAGTATAGATCTAAGAGGATTCTAATATACATAATTTTCCTATAAGCAGTTATTAAGAAAATATCAAAGGAAAGATGAAAATAAAGCTATGATTCTGTTAACTTCCAAAGCTTAAGAATAAAATGACTAGAAAAAAAAGGGGATCTGCCTTTAAAAAAATAAAACTACCTCTTACATACTACTTAATATAAAGTAAGCAAAATCTAAAAATGGAGTATCTTAAAGTACAGTATAATCAATTAATTTTCCTTGTGACCTGAGAGATACTGATAATCAGTAAAATATGGAGGCAGAAACAACAGGGAAGTTGCAAAAAAAATAGCACAAATAAGGAATAAATTCTCTCCTTTCACTAAGCCTACTGTGCTTAAATCTGTAAAATTCTTGCTCTTCCTGAAAACACTATAAATCCTGCACTGCTCATTCATTAGAGAGCTTCGACCTGATTTTAGTAAGAAAACTGATTTTATGTTACACCATAAACACTAAGTAGGTATTTTCTAAGAATTCGCATAATCTGCAGATGAGTATCTTTATTTAGTAGAAAAAGTTTAGGCAGGATATGGAATAGCTGAAAAATGAATAAGCAAGTTCTGCTTTTGGTCTGGATGAGGAAGGATGTAGAAGATCTTCACTCTTGCCCAGAGCACAGCAAATCCTCAGATAAACCTCAACAAAGCACATTTCTGTAAAAAACACATAAGAGTTGCGAACACAGAGAAATGTGAAAAAATGAAACAGGAAGAGGTCACTTTCATATCTTGGACCTGTGGCTGAACTTGGAGAACGAGCCCCCAGAGGAGGACAGTTTGTCAGGCAAGAAGAAACCAGACAGACTCTGGATGTGTCTGTGGTCTCCCTTGTCAGATCTAAATCTGGAAGGACTCCAAATGCAAAGGCAATCTTGCCTGGTAAGTCACTGTCCCACACGTGGGAAATTTAGGAATCACTAGAGGTGGGCTAGAGAGGACGCACGACCTAGCTTACTTGTGGCAGTGCGGTGGGGGACAAGGGCCAGCTGCAATCAAAGCTGGTAAGACGCTGGCTACGATTTTAAAAAACTGCCACAAGCCACGTGTGGGACAGCACGTGAGTCTGAAGTGGCTAAGAACACCTGACCAGAGGGTCTTTGCGCTCACTTGGAAGGTTTTCCCTCAGGCCTCTCCTGGGTACTCATAAGAAGACTGGGGAACGCGCAGGGTACCTGACAGAGCGCTCATACTGGTGTACGTTTTATTGTGTATAAAGTGTATCTCAATAAAGTTAAATTTCTAAAGTCTATAAACTAAACCGATTCATTGATTTTTCAAACAAATAGATAATCTTGCTCATGGAAATAACTCTCTATCCCTTATAAATAATTATGGTGCTTATGCAATAACCTGACCGTTAGCAAAAGATCAAAACAGTTTATTACAAAACATAACTCTTTCACATGCATCTTTAAAACTACAGGAAAGGGGCGCCTGGGTGGCTCAGTCGTTAAGCGTCTGCCTTCAGCTCAGGTCAGGATCCCAGGGTCCTGGGATCGAGCCCCACATCGGGCTCCCTGCTCGGCGGGAAGCCTGCTTCTCCCTCTCCCACTCCCCCTGCTTGTGTTCCCTCTCTCGCTGTCTCTCTTTCTGTCAAATGGATGGATAAAATCTTAAAAAAATAAATAAATAAAACTACAGGAAACCTATGCTATTCTAACATGGCTTCTGTAGAGATTATAAGCGACAATATTCGTAGTCCTGTTAGACTGAATTAACCATGTCCTATGTTACCAGCAGGTTGCAAAGCAGGTGGTAGAATTACTGACTGCATCCTTCAAAAGAGTACAGCAAAAGCAAAATACAAGTAAAAAATAAAAAAGTTTGGGAGCTAGAAGTAGTCTAGGTTTTATCTGGATAAAAATTCAAGATGGTTTTCATTAAAAAACAAAAACAAAAGAACTTCATTAAAATAGTAAAGGAAAGATGCCAGAATTCTATAGTCTGCCTACTCTTCATTAAGTTGTTCTTCATTACTTATATCATGAAAACAAACAAGAATAAGGAATACTTTATTCACGTAACATTTGCAGTCTGAATTTTATAATTGGTGGTGAAAATACAGTCAAATCTAGTCACGGGCATAATTTGAGTTGGATTTCCGTGAACACGCATACCATGTTTTGCCTTGGGAGAGAGGAAAAGAATTAACACTGAAGAGAGTCCTGTTAGCAGGTCTATCTGTAATGTTTCTTAGAGAAAAATTCCAGAAAAGTATCTTTGTATCCCCTGTTTCAGGTATGGGAGTTTACTTCTCAATCCCCCAACCCCAAATGTGGGCTGGACCTAGTGACTTGCTTCCAAAAAACAGAGTATGAAATGGGGACAAACAGTAACTCCACAGTCGAGAAACCTGGCAACTGCTATGTTGGTTAGTTAGGTAATCAAGGTTAACGTTACCACTGGTATTACAGTGAAAGCATATATATCCCTGATACGAAGCGACAAGAATATCTTTTCACCTCTGTGAGGGTCTAACCCACAACTCCAGCTGAGTCATGGGAAAAACATCAGACAAACCCAAATGGAGGGACATTTTACAAAGTACTTGGCTAGTACTCCTCAAGATTGTCAGGGTCATGGAAATAAGGAAAGACTGGGAAAATGCCATAGACCAAAAGAGACTAATAGTAAGACATGAAGACTGAATGCAATGTGGTATCCTGAATGGGATCCTGGAAAAGCATGTGAGTGGAAAACTCGTGAAATCCAAATGAAGACTCGAGTTTAATTCATAGTAATGTACCAATGTTGAGTCTCGGTTTTGACAAATCAATCACACGGCGCTGTAAAATGGTAACATTAGAAAAAACTGGATGAAGGCTATACAGGATCTCTCCATCTTATCTTTGATACTTACCTGTCAGTTTAGGGATTACTCCAAAACAAAAAGTTTATAAACCAGTAACAACAATTCTTTTTTTTAAAGTAACATATCTAGGAATGAAGAGGAGGCCAAGGGGGTTCTCTGACCTGTATGTGGTTTTGAGGAGCACTTGCCATCACTCAGCTTTTCCGCCACTGTTGCTCAGATGGGAACACTCCACGTGAATGAAGCTCAAGGCTCTAACATGCACAGACAGACTGTTCATCCCCTCATACCACAACACTAGAATATTCTTTCCTGTTGGCCAGAAACCATGCAGCTAGAGGACACCTCCAGTGTCTTCATTATTTCTCTACATCATCTGGCCACCAGCCTAGACAGGTAAAGGTATTTCAATTTCAGGCTGCTAAAGGCAAAAGTACCAATTTCCACCTTTTTTAAAACTTACTGTTAAAAGTTCCAATTGTGTAGCCCTCTAAGACAAAATTTTGAGAGCCCTGATGTGTATTTCTTGTGAGTGGCAAGAAGCTGCCTCCTAGACAGGTACATAGTCAGTTTATCATTCAGATGGACATTTCTAGTGGCTGTGGTTTTGACACTTACATAGTGTTTTTAGTTATTTTTAGTATATTGTGTTGAATTTATTCACATGATGGACTACAGAAAAAAGACAGGAAGCAAAAGGATGACAAATTTTGAACTTTTCTGTGAATTGCATTTATCTGATCAAATTTCTTATGCAACAAATCAAGATATCTCTGTTAGTTCAGGAAAAAAAAAAAGGTTAAAAGAAACAATATAAAGATCATTTTATCCTAAGTGGTTATCCACACCTGCAGTGAGAGATCATAGAGAAATGCTTGCAAATTGAACCCTGAAACATTCTTTCTTATCTTATTCTTTAGAAACCAAACAGGAACAAAGAGAGTAGATTTTCCTAGTGGTCAAAATCCAAGAATTCCAGACATCCAGACATGAAAAGTTTTTGACTATTTTTGATGCCTTAACACATAAAGGAACATAACAAACACTTAAAAATTTCTCTACAAATAATTTTTTATGTAATTAAACAAAATATATTACCTGTTATACAGAGAAAACAAAATTTTTTTATAACTGTAAGAGTATTACTAAAATAAACCTTATATAATCTTTAACGTAATATATATAATATTATATCAAATCCTATACCATGTAAAGATGACAAAATAATTTTCAAAATTTCAATGAGGGAATCATGGATCATTACTTAGAAAAGGGTTCACAAATTTATAAAGGTCAGGAAATGCTCAATCACCTTGATTTACAGATGGAAAAAACTGAAGCCCAAAATTTGTTTAAACTCCTACACAGTCTGGATGAAAGTGATAGCGTTAGGATGGACAAGAACCTAGCTCTCTCTTCTTCCTCACAATCTTTCCACAACATAATTTCTTTCTTTCTTTTTTTTTTAAGATTTTCTTTATTTATTTGTCAGAGAGAGAGAGCACAAGCAGGGGGAGAGGCAGGCAGAGAGAGAGGCAGGTTCCCTGCTAAGCAGGGAGCCCAATGCAGGACTCGATCCCAGACCCTGGGATCATGACCTGAGCCAAAGGCAGATGCTTAACCGACTAAGCCATCCAGGCGTCCCTCCACAACATAATTTCTTCTTTAAGATACTGGAACCTTCATCTGGGTGCTTATCCATCATCAAAATCCTTCCCACTATGCAGAATAAGTCAGAAGACTCTCATCCTCGGACTTCCTTGGACATAGGAACTGAATTTAAAGGCAACTCTTTAAGCCTATCTTTTTTTTTTTTTTTAAAGATTTTATTCATTTATTTGAGAGAGAGAATGAGGTAGAGAGAGCATGAGAGGGGGGAGGGTCAGAGGGAGAAGCAGACTCCCCACTGAGCAGGGAGCCTGATGCGGGACTCGATCCCAGGACTCCAGGATCATGACCTGAGCCGAAGGCAGTCGCTAAGCCTATCTTTTTTTTTTTTTTTTTGCTAAGCCTATCTTTAACACCAAAACACGAGTTGCAGAAATTACACAATCATACAAATGGTTGTCCCAAGGCTCCTCATTGCATCCCAGTTACCCAGCACAGCCCCACTATTCCTACTATGGGAGGAAAGTTAAAAATTTAGAGTTCTGGAGTAATCTTTACAATCCAAAATAGAACCGAAAACAGCAGAGAAAAGCAGAGGGGTGCAGGGGATCTCTATGGGAAAATCCAGCCACATCAAAGGTGGAATAAGTGGTCTTCCAATGTCATCACTGCCCTATTCCAAGTCTCCCCAGAAACTAGTTCTTAAGTTATATGACATTATGATTTAAACAAACATTTTGTAAGTGCAGATCTGAAATCCAATTATTCTTATTTTAATAATCATCTTTACCACCACTAACACTTAAAAAACATGACTTGTTTTAGAAGAAGTGAAAACACTATAAATCCTGCACTGCTCATTCATTAGAGAGCTTCTACCTGATTTTAGTAAGAAAACTGATTTTATGTTACACCATAAACACTAAGTAGGTATTTTCTAAGAATTCACATAATCTGCAGATGAGTATCTTTATTTAGTAGAAAAAGTTTAGGCAGAATATGGAATAGCTGAAAAATGAACAAGCAAGTTCTGCTTTTGGTCTGGATACCTTGAGTGTAGTGGCTTTTTGGAACAGTGTCTATTTGTAATTTCTGTCTCAAACCTCTTTCACAAAATAATGCTCTTCTAAGCCGGGGGGCGGGGCGGGGAACCCAACAAGCCCAAGCCTCACATACTTATTTGATTTTATGATTTGTATTCTTTGTAAAATAATACTCTTGGCAAGTAATTAATAAATAAAGTGATTAAGCATTAAAATATGCAAAGCTGTAACAGTGGTGATGATTACATTAACCATTCATTCACACATGTATTAATTTATTCAACAACAGCTTATTGAACACCTACTATGGGTCAAGTATTGTGTTGGGGATAAAAACCAAAGATGAACGTTTACTACTTTTAAAGATATTACAGGCCAGTAGAGACCAACAGCTCTGTGAACCAAATCGAAAGAAGAGTGGTAGGGTAGTAACAGGCTAAAATGAGGTCACAGAGGAGGAAAGGCAGGGGTGAACCACAGAATTATGTGGGAAAGCATGTGTCTGGAAAGGTCTCAGGGAAGGGGTGATCCTCGAGTTGGGAGTCTGAAAGATAAGCTGGCCTTCGAAGATGATGGGGGGATGGGAGGAGAGCAAGATCTTTCAAGCTGATCAGCTAAAGTATGACCTACTATAAGTACACTGGAAAATGGCAAGCAAGTAGCTTGGTAAAGCCTTGGGGAAGCGAAGCCCAGTAACAGCCAGGGCTTGGCTATTGCTAAGAAACAGGTCTCTATGCATAAAGAGTTCTTAAAATAGATAGATAAATAAATAAATAAATAGTTCTTAATTGTTTCTGAACATAGATTCTTTAGGATTTAAAGGTAACAACAAAATCAGTAACTGCAGGGGATTCATTACTTACTATCAATCAGGCACTTTATATATATTTCATATTTAAGTTTGTATTCACAACTGTAGGGAATAGGAATTATTTCTATCAGAGAATGGCAGTTAGGTAATTTGCCCCCAAACACACCAGTTAAGTGGCAGGATGAAATTCAAACTCGGTTTAACTTAAGCCTGTGTCCTAGGGACCCTCTCTTTAAAAAAAGAAAAAAAAAAAAAGTACATACATGTACACCATTATTTTCTTCTTCTCCTTCAGGTCACACCCTCAATCATGGGGAGGGGGGCATGAAGTTATCTCTTTTGATTCCACATCCCTCTAGCAACCACTCCCTCTCTCTTTGCTTCACAGCAAAAACCAATAGAGTTGTCTACACTGATCATATCCACTTCCTCACTTCCCATTTTTCTTTCAAACTAGTCTTCTTACTGAAGTGAACAGTTATCTGCTATGGACAATGTCAGCTGTGGCGTCCATATCGCTAATCCAGTGGCCAACTAACTGCCCTTACATTACCTGAGAGCTCAACAGGTCACTGCTTTATTCTTTTAGCCCTAGGACACCATTCTCCCCTATTTTTTTGTTTTACTTTTCTCCTTCCTTTATCTGACCTTCTTCTCAGCTCCCCTTCTGCCTGAAGGAATTTGAAATGTTGGACTGTCCCTCTCTCAGCCCCAGGTTTTTCTTCCAGTCTTGGAGGACTTTATAATTTGAATCAGAAGGATAACTAGAGGGGTGCCTGGGTGGCTCAGGTGGTTGAGCATTCAACCCTTGATTTTGGCTCAGGTCATGATCTCAGGGTCGTGGGATCGAGCCCCGTCTCAGGCTCTGTGTGGAGTGGCGTGGAGCCTGTTTAAGATTCTCTCTCTCCATCTCCCTCTACCCCTCTCCCCTGGTCATGTACGTGCTTGCTCTCTTTAAAAAAAAAAAAAACTGGACAAGGTTTAAAAAAATATATGCTTAAACGTACTGGAGAGTCAAAAACTCAATGAAGATTTAAGGGGACAAAATGAGGAAGGCAGAAACCCAGACAGGTAAGGCTGAAACCTGGGGCCTCTTCTTGGAATCAGGGGCAACACCAATTCCAAAAGAGGTAAAAGAAAGTCTAAGAAGCCTCAAGAAGCTTGGGGCACAAAAAAAGAGTCCAGTACCTCCCAAGGTTGGTTGGAGGCTAATAAACCCTCCACGATTTGTGTGGTAACCCAAAGGACAATACTATATGAGTCAGTGTGAACCAGACATGATACAGTTCTCATCGGCCTGAAGCACAACTCCAAATCATCTCAATCTTTGAAAAATGAATTAAAAGTATTGCAGGATTGCTAGTGCCTTAGCTGCTTGCCAGAAGCAAAGTTAAGTTCTCTGCAGAAAGTCACCATCATAGGACACAAATTTCTTCTATAACTGTTATAAGATAGCTGATATTAATAAAAAATTATCAGATACACAGAGACAATATAACATGAAAACACAATAAAACAAAACAAAAAAAGACAGAAAAACAGATGATAAAACCAGATCCACAGGGGGTCCTATGGTATAAGGAGATGGACTTAAAAAAACACGCATAGTAAATGCAAGGAGCTACAAGATAAAAATGAAGATTTGTCAGGGAACCGTAAAATATTAAAGGAACAAAATGGAATTCTAGATCTGAAAAATACCATAACCAAAATTAAAGTTTAAACAGGTATGCAGATTAGATACAGTTAAAGAGAGAATGAGAAAAGAGGTCAGAAGACAGATCAGAAGAAAACTGACAAATAACAGAAGAGAAAATATTGACAAAAAGGTAAGAGATGTAAAGCATCAGTAAAAATACCTTCTAAAACATCTGTAAGTGAAATTCCAGAAAGAGAGAAGAAAGAAAAAGAACTGAAGCAATATTTTTGGTGATAAAGATTCAGAATTTCCCCCAAACCAACCAATGGTATTAAACACACATTTGAGAAGTCTTGCAAATCCCGAGGAGGATAAAGAAAAATAAAACTGTACAAAGGAACATCCCCAAAAAAGCTAAAAACCGAAAACAGAGAAATTTTTCTTACTGGTCTGAACAAAATAGATTACCCTCTAAAGAACAATTTGACAATTAACTTCCAACACAAAACAACAGAAAATAGAACATTTGGTGGAAAACAACCACTAACTTAGACTTCCAATCTTAGAGAAAATATCCTTCACCCACAGAAGGTGAAATAAAAACATTTTCAGAAAACAGATACCAAATACACAGGGTAAGTTATTTTACATTTCGGTTGAGCTAAATGATCGTATCTATTCATTACAACTTGGGAGCTATGCAAGGTAATTACTCAACAATGGCCACAGTTATTGTACTTTCTAAGAAAGCTCTACTTTCCAAGACACTGAGGACAATTATTGTTTTCAAGCAATTCAAATCAATTTAGAAACCGATGGGAGGCTAGAAGGATTAAGAAAAGAAGCAAACAACACTCATAAATTTATAAAATGTTTGAATTTCATCAAATGAAATTAGTGCAGTTAGTCAGTGTCACAAATATTTATTTTTATTTGCCTTAGAACATTGTTCTATTTGAACTAATTTTATAAATGCTTTTCAAGTATAAAGTATATCACTTACACATAGGATGCATTTTATTACAAGTACATAGATCGTCGTGATAAAAGCCTATAAAGATCTTTCTAAAGTCAAATGCTCTAAATCATCTGTGATTTAGTTTTCTTGAGGGCAAGAACTAGGTCTTAACCATCTTTATAACTCCTATAGCATGCCTGGCACAACCACCTCTGCACATAGTAGGCTCCCCCAAATAATTTACTTACTGAACAAAATTCAGAAAGACAAGAAAAGCAAGATGCTTCCATCAGCTCAATTCCTAATGAGAAAAAAATTATTCTCAATTCAAAGTTGAAACTGGAATATTCAATATTTTCAGCCCTCTCATCTTTTTTTTTTTTTAAGATTTTATTCATTTATTTGACAGAGAGAGACAGCGAGAGAGGGAACACAAGCAGGGGGAGTGGGAGAGGGAGAAGCAGGCCTCCCGCCGAGCAGGGAGCCCGATGCGGGGCTCGATCCCAGGACCCCGGGATCCTGACCTGAGCCAGAGGCAGACGCTTAACGACTGAGCCACCCAGGCGCCCCCAGCCCTCTCATCTTTAAAGAGAAACAACCATAATGAAATTGACTTCATGGAATGATTTTCTTCTTTGGCAGATATAACATGAAAGGAGGCCCCTTTGGAAATGTACAAGTTTCCCATAGATGTAGATTATAACAGTACTACTTTCCAAATATACTGTTGACCTGGTTTTAAGAGGTTTTTCCATGGGCGCCTGGGTGGCTCAGCTAGTTGGGTGTCTGACTCTTAATTTCGGCCCAGGTCATGATCTCAGGGTCGTGGGATTGAGCCCTGTGTCGGGCTCCATGCTGGGCGTGGAGCCTGCTTAAGATTCTCTCTCCCCCTCTGCCCCCACCCCCAACTCATGCTCTTTCTCTCAAAAAAAAAAATAAAAAGTTTTTCCATTCATCAGCACGTAGAAAAGGTCATCAGCGTTGTGTGGCTCTCGGGAGCATAACAAAAAATACCGGTCACAGCTACAGCACAAAGATTCAGTAAGTGGGTAAATTAATTATTTACATGATGTCAAGAAAATCTGACATAGTCGTGATGTTGAAAAAGGGTCTTCAACAATTAGGACAGTCTATAATTCATAGTACATCTAGACTTGGGGGCAGTAAAGAACAAAGAAGTGGGAAAAAATGAACAATCATTTATGTGTAAATTGTCAAATCTGGATAATTAGGAAAAAGGATGTGAACAAAAAAGGGAATAGGACTGAAGATTTGGTATGAAGTCTCTCTTTTGTCTTTATAGAAAAAGAAGGTTAAGTTTCTCTGGCTTTCGATAAGAATAAACACACAGCTGAGTCAATTTTAAAAAGGAGTAAGAGAATAAAAATCAATAAATACACTGCATATTTTTTAAAATATCACTGATCCCAAAAGAATGACATTAAGAAGCCAGTCTCCTGTATTAACTTCCTCACGTTGTTGGTTAGTAGGTAAGTAGATGCCAAAGTAATTTTCCTTCTAAAATGCACACATCATTTAGGTTTATTAATTAAAACTACTGAAGGATTTGTTCTCTGAGCCACCCCAGGGCAAATGTTCATGCCAAGGTGTCATCCCATTCTTGCATTAACACAAATTCCCCAATTCCCATCCACATCTCAAAAAGTCACTGACTGCTGGAAAACAACAGAAATTTATTCTCTTCTGGAAATGAATCAGAAGGCAGACCATCCTTCGGTGGCCAGCATATGATTCAGCAGAGCTTTGTATAAAAAGTACAAAGTTCAAAAATGACCCCCAAACAGCTCTGGAAGGAGTGGATTATTTTTACCCTTCCTGGAATTCTTACTGGCAGCATCTATGAACTTCTGCCCGTGTGTAACCGAAGAATACACCGGGATGACAAACTAGTGACTTTTAAAGAGCAGCCAACAACAAGCACTTAGGGACCTTTTCAGCAAATACAGGTAGGAGAAACCAAATGTATGACAGTTGGTTGCTATGACCAATAATGTAATTAAATGCAAAACAGGGCATGAACACTGGCTGTGACTGTTTCGGCAATCTCTGAGAAGAGATAATAAAACGTATTTACAGAAAATAGGATACTTTTTTCCTGTGTCTCATAAGATTGTTTGTAATTTTTGTCTTCATTTTAAGCAGTGGTTAAATTAAAAAGTGAATCCTTTACGAATGACAGTATTTTTTACCCCCTGGATGTGAAGAGACACCAGAGTAGGCAATTTCAGCAGGAGGAAAGCATCCATGTAGATGCACCGAAACGGGTGTTTGAAATTTCACGTCTCTTCAAGTGAGGCGTCCTCTTTAAAAGCAGTCCCGGACCTGCTCTCACTTTAGTAAAACGCAATGCCTCCCAACTACAAAGAATCAGTACTGTTAACGACAAAGTTACTCTGTAGTAAGAATGGCAGTGGGGCACCGTGCACTCATCACAGCGAGCGAAAGAAATTCCAAAGTCCTTGCAAGTTCAGAGGAATTGCCTTCTTCTGAGCTCCAGCTGCCAGTATGCTGCTTTTTCTCTCTAGGAAGGGTTAAGTGTCAAATAGAAGATGGGAAGGAACGACCGGAGAGAAAAGGACAAAAAGGTACAATGGATATGTGTGCTTTTTGTTTTTATGTTCTTGTAATGCCTGTGAGGCATTTTGCTTTTGTACGTTAAGAATGCTGTGGGTCGTCTAAAAGATGCACAAATCCCGGGCCCCAGGGCTTTCAGAAGGAGCCTCACTAGGTGGGGGTCAGGTGGGCTGCTGGGCTTCACCCTCAGTCTCTGACTTCCCTCTTGAAAGCCTCTGAACCCAAGCCCACCTGCCACCTCTCTGCCCCTCTTCATCAGCTCCCGGTTCTAATTCAGTTTGACTGTTTTGCTTTGTTAAAAAATGGGGCCAAACTTGGGGAGGATGTGGAGGTACCCTCTCTTGTGGTTTCATATGCTTTTGGTTACAGTCTAGTGTAAAAGGATAACTTGAAAAAATTTCAACTTCACACATACTTGATCTCCCTTGGAACTCAAATCTCTTCAGCAATTCATGTCAATATATTTTGAATTACGAAAACAAAACAAAACAAAACATTTTGTTTTAAGTCTTTGATGCTGGCTTTTGGCAGACGGTTTGTCAATGTAGTTTCAATCCTTTGAACCTGTCCCCACGGTTCATTTCCTACTCTCTGAGGTTCTGAGGTAGCAGGAAAGAATGAAAGAGTGGGGAAGTCCATGAAAGTCCATAAAAGTTATCTGTCTAGGGTTCCACTCACAACAGAGTGGTCCTGCACAATTTGACATTGTTACAGAAGCTTAGAGCACTGCAATTAATTCAAAAGATGGGGGGGGTCCTCACTCTTAGACCACATGAATAAAGAAAACATGAGACAGAGGGAAAAAGGACAAATATCTGAGATACCTATAAGTAAAGGTTAGTTTTGTTTTCCCATTTCCACCCCAAACAATCCAGGTAATGTGCAGCCCAAAGCTTAATCTCCTCCCTTCCCTGTCTTTTCGGTAGAGGGGAGGTAGTGTTATGGAATGAACATACTTTGGCAAAGAGAAAAGAAAAGCAGAACAGAATGAACAAGCTGTCCTGAGAAAAGATGCAGCAAGCCTTCTCCCAGGGAGTACGTGGCTCTCCATGGGCCAGGGGCTGGGTTCAGGGACCGGGGCCCTGAGAAGAGCACAGGGATGGTGGGAAGCATTGTGCTGTGATGGCGGGGGGGTTGGGGCGGGGGGAGAGGACTGGAAGCCGGAGTTATTGTCATCTGAGCTTTACTGTCTTCATATCCATAGATACCTTTTTTTCCCCAGATTATTTATTTATTTATTTGACACAGAAATAGAGAGAGAGAGAGAGAGAGAGAGAGAAAGCAGGGGGAACAGGAGGCAGAGGGAGAGAGAGAAGCAGACTCCCCGAGGGAAGCCCAACATGGGGCTCGATCCCAGGACCCTGAGATCATGCCCTGAGCTGAAGGCAGACGCTTAACCGACTGAGCCACCTATGCACCCCCATAGATATCTTTGATGTAATTTTCAAACATAATTCTTATTTAAGATACAATGAATTTTTATTTAAAAGCAAATATAAAAGCAGGATAAGGATGGCTTCAGGGTCATCCCACCTGACTTCTCTCTCCCGTCTCTACCTGATCAAATTCATCTTTCAGGGCAACGTTAAATTATCTTTACTTCCAGGAAGGCTTCCTCATGCTTTCCCCATCCATCCCCAATTAGCAAATGTAATTTCTCTTCCCTTACTTCATCTGTGTCTTCTTTATGACCTCTTCCTTCCTACTCTGTACTATACATAGCTCAGTAATCCTTTCACAGATTATCCCAGATCCTTGGAGTAGTTAGGAGATGAGGTTATGTGTAACTATCATGACGTATGTTTTCTATCAATGCTTAAGAGCACTAGAGTCATGTTAAATATCTGTACCCTTAATTAATCCAAAGGGAGAAATATTCCAATGCCATATTGTATTCAGCTGGGCATGTATAAAGTCTATACACTCACGGCAAAATGAAGTTCTTTCTATTCTAACAGCCTGATTTCAAATCTGCACAGGGAGTAAAAACACAACAGATAAAGATGGCGTGGTTGTAGGTTTTTTTAAAAAAAATCCTGAACAATGTTTTCTACTTTTACCTCATAAAAATGTTATATTTTATTCTCAAAACAACTCATTATTTTTCATCTACGAGATGTGATAGCCGAGTCAAGAAATGTAATTGCCTCTGCTAAGAAGTATCTTCTAATCCTGAAGCATAAACAGCCAAACATTGCTTTGTTTTTAGTTTGATGGGTGAAATAAAACAGGACAAATAAGGAATTGCTTAATTCCATAAAAACACCCAAATATTTCTCAGAGAGGACCTCTTCCTTTCATAATTAAATTAACCTGTAAGTTTACCAAATAAACAACACGAACAGTACTTTCAAACTATTTTAACACTGCCTCACTGTTCCAGCATTTTTTAAAAGAGCAAATACAAGGTTTTATGTATTTTTAAATCAACATTTGGCTGGAAGACTTAAAATAAGGTTGACATAAAAGTTCCAAAACACTAGCATGATCACCTGCAGCAAGGAGTACACCATGTTTGGGTGAATTTGTTGTCAGAGTTCAGGAAAAAAAATAAAAACCATGCCTGCCCAAGAAGAAAGTGGACTACCATGGATGGTGTTAGGATATAGGAATGGAAAGAGAGATCAAGGCCTCACTGACAGCAAGTCCTAATTTAGCCAAAAACATCACTTCAGGTATTTTGCTGTTTTGTTAAAATAATATTAAATGTGTTTATCAATAACTTTAAAATTTCATGTTATAGTTAAATGTTAACACTACCACTAAGTAACCAAAAATAAAATCAGTATATTATTATGTTAATGGTATTCCAAGGGGGAAAAATACATTACAAATCAATGTTGATTTGAGACCCGTGTTTTTAAAAAAGATTTTATTTATTTATTTGAGAGAGAGAGAGTATGAGTGGGGGGGGAGGGGAAGGGCAGAGGGACAAGCAGACTCCCCACTGAGCATGGAGACGGACCTGATCCCGTTGGGCTCCATCCCAGGACCCTGAGATCACAACCTGGGCTGAAGTCAGATGCTTAATCGACTGAGCCACCCAGGCACCCCGAGACCCACATTTTAAAATTTTTTTGGTCAATCACTTCAACTAGTACATAACCAAAATAACCCTACGAATATTCCCTTTAGATACTATGTCCTATTTTCAAAGATGCATCCTGAACTTTCTTTTTTTTTTTTTAAAGATTTTATTTATTTATTTGATGGGGAGAGAATGAGAGAGAGAGCACATGAGAGGGGGGAGGGTCAGAGGGAGAAGCAGACTCCCTGCCGAGCAGGGAGCCTGATGCGGGACTCATCCAGGGACTCCAGGATCATGACCTGAGTCGAAGGCAGTCGCCTAACCAACTGAGCCACCCAGGCGCCCCTACCCTGAACTTTCTGAATGCAATACATGTAACTTTACACTGAAATGGTACTTGGAAAATCTTCTGGCCATTCAGTAAGGCCTATTATTACATCATTTTGCCAGACTGCATTTCTGTGTATGTGCCTTCCACAAAAATTCCACAGATAAGGTAAAGAAATCATCCCTTTAAGGTCAAACCTTTAGCATACCAAAGCTTAACAGCCCAAATAGCAATTATTCAGGTCACTGTATGAACTGTAGGAAATGAAAATGACTAAAACAAGAAAGCTATTAGGTTGGACTACATGAGACAGTTGATGTTTGAGTTTTTGATACCAAAAGATGGTAATTTCCTATGGTTCAACTTCACAGAGAGCATTCCTGAATCTTGACCAAAAACAGAGGCACTTATGACCAAGACTTGATTCAAGGAGACTTAAAAATTGGAAATGTCTTACACTGAAAATTTAAATGACATAGTATATTACCTATTCTATCATTTTGAACTCCAGTTGAACAAAACTCTATGAAACACTGTGTTTAAGGAAAAAGTGAATGTCTTCATCTGACAACAAACACGAGTTCTCTAACAGAGCTAAATTCACCCTCAAGGGATTTGTGAAACTTTTAAGCACTGATGTTTGTGGATAGTCCATGCAAAGACATGATTTTAAAATATACCAATCTTTTATACATCTCATCAAAATATATCTTATAAATTATAGCTAAAATCACACAAGGTTATAATTTTTCTAAGTTTTTAAGAAACAATTCTTAATTCCAATTAACTGGACTATTTGGAGAGTAAGTTATTTATGTGTGTGCATATGTATGTATGTATGTATGTGTGTGTGAATGTGTAAGTACATACGTATATTTATAATTATATATCATTTTGTTAAATATTACCTAGTAGGCTACTTTAAACGATTAAGGTTTTACTTCTTTTCCAAAAGCAATGTAATTCAGCCATCTAGTGGTAAAGTACAAAGCAATCATTTCTCTGTATTTTATTATGCTATAAAAACAAGACAAGAAGGTATGGAGGGAAATTATAGGTTTTTGAAATTTACTGTTTCTTTTCTCTGGTGAGCTCACAGAGCCTAATCAAGGACTCAGAAGCATTTTCTTAGCGGACCTTTAAAAAGTCACGTTTAAATATTAAGGTGGCCAAGCATTAATTTTTAACTTATTTTTATTATACTTTAATGAACCATATAATTATAAAACATTCTACAAAAAATTCTATTACCTTAACAAATTAGCAAATTTGGCTCCTAAACTTGCTAACACAAGCCTTAAGCCTATAGAAAACACAGTCTAGTGGGAATGAGCCATATATATTAAGTCACAGAAAGATGTTGTAAGTGCTATCCCAAGGCACTATGGGAGCAGAGAGAGAGAAATACTTAAGCCTAATTACTGCTTCCTGGAGGAGATGTTACTTGAGCTAAATTTTGGAGATAAGAAAGGGAATTCATAGATGGGCGAAGGTTTTCAGACACTGATCAACGAGTATTAACACAACAAAAAAACATGGCACATTAAGAGAACGTCAAGTAATTTGCCATAGTTACAACAAAGGTTACGTGTGGAGATGAGAAACAGCCAGAGAAGGGGTTTGAATGTGATAGTGTCTATGACAAGCTGTGACATTCTGTGCTCTGTATCCTCTCTCGTGTCCTCAGTGTCTACTATCGATGGGTTCCTTCTACATCCATGATTTCCATACCAGATCTCTCCCCGGCACTCTATACTCATACAAGTCAAATGAACAACTGAAGTTCAACAGATACTTCCAAGTTTACATTTTCAAAGATACAACCATCATCTTTGAAAGTCCTGCTCATTTTCTTTTTTTTTTTTTTTTTAAGATTTTGTTTATTTGACAGAGAGAGCACAAGCAGAGGGAGAGAGAGGGAGAAGCAGGTTCCCTGCTGAGCAAGGAGCCCGATGTGGGACTCGATCCCAGGACCCTGGGATCATGACCTGGGCCGAAGGCAGCCGCCTAACGGACTGAGCCACCCAGGCGTCCCAGTCCTGCTCATTTTCTTATACTCTGAATCTTTAATGGATGGAGCCACAAACCTCTAAGTGACCAAGCCTAAAACTTCAAATTCATTCCTTTACTTCCACTCCCCTGATAAAAGGGAATACAAATACAAGGTCTTGAAATTCTACTTCCTTACTATATTTTGTAAACACCTAACTTCTCTATCCCCTCTGACCCTCCTGAGTTCAGTTCTATACCATCTTTTATGAGGATGATTTCAATAGTCTCCTGATTCCTAACTCCTGGTATTTAGTAAGTTTCCAACAGGGTGTTAGGAATATGGGTCTGGGGAGAAAGCAGCATATAAATCAAGGGTGAATGAATTTATGACAGTGAGCATCCAAGTAGCCCCTGCAATACAAAGAAGAGGACCAAACACAGGACCTTTAGGAATCTCAACATTCAAGGGATAAGCAAAGCAGAAAAAGGAAGTCAAGGAATAAGACAAGGAAGAAAGTCCAAGCTGGGAAGGAAACCAGGGAGAGAAGTAATAAGAAAGATAAGAGAAGAGCGAGTTTTGAGAAAGAATGATGTATAAAGTTATATGTTTAGAAAAATGGTAATATGACTACTGAAGATAGATCACTGGACTTAGCCAGTTGGAGTTTCTGGTTGACCTTATCAAGAACAACAGAATGGAGCTGTTGTAAAAGGAAATAGAAAAGTATGGAAAAATTATCCAAGAAATATGGCTGTGAAGGAAGAGAGGAGAAGAGAAAGAACTGCAGGGCTGTCAGAAGGTTTCTCTTTTTATTTTATAGCACTCAAAGTCTTGAATATGTTGAAGGGCTTTCATAAGGATATGGTGAAGACATGATGGGGAAGAGATGGCAGACTGAGAGTCCCATGTAAGACAGAGGAGCATGAATCCAGTGTACAGGAGATGGACTGCTGGGAGAAAGAGCAAGGCAGCTCATTCTGACATGGTAGTGTGATAATCACCGTAACAGGTGAAATTAAAGGTAGAGGAGGGAGAGCAGTTAACTTATCTAGTATTTTCTCTTATGTTTGAAACAAACAGCAAAGAGATCTATCTTCTGGCAAAGAAGCAGGGACCAGGATGAAAGGATGAAAGTTAAGCAGTAAAGAAGCTGAATAATTAAATGTTTGACACTTCAAATGAACTTTGAGGTGTCAAAACTCTAATCATTAACAGATGAAAAAGAAACATTTAGCTCCTGTATTTTCACATCATATATTCCCATTTCAAATTCTTAATCTCGTTTACCATTTGCATTTCAGAAGTCAACTGTACTGAACCTATAATGAAAATGAAGACAGTGCATCCTTTTAAAGTAGACTATGAAATGCAAACCCCATCTCCTCCAAAATTTCCATTTCTCCTTCTCCTTTGTAAGGAGTGGTGTACTGGAATCAACTAGGTCACTGTAATCCTGAATCTCAGTCAAAGAAGTATTATCTTAGTAAAATAAAATAGGTGTTTTCAATAAAGTTGGCATCAATTACTCTCCAAATAATGTGTCCTTATAAAGCTTCAGAATCTAAAATAAATGCCTTGGTGCTGCAAAAACAAAAGAATATTTGATGAGACAAAATTGCCAGTTTACAAATGTCTCAATAATCAGGAAAAGAGCTGCTATTATTTATAAGCTATACTGAATTAATTTGTTGTTGCTGCCTTTTTAAAAGTATGATTTAAAGCTGTTATTTATTATAGAAAAGCTAAAATAGACAGACTTTATTCCCGTTATAAATGGGAAGTAGGAATACAAAGTGATAATTTCTAACACACTACCTATAAACCTAACCCTAAATTTAACAACTCAATATCAAATATCACATTTTTCAATATGTACTGTTTTCTTGGTAACATTGTGAATTTTAAAAGCATACCAAAAGACCACATATAAATTATTTAAATTGAATAGTGCTATATAACAAACTTAAATAAGGAACAGCATACAAATGCTCAATATTTCAAGTGAATAAATGAATGAATAGAATGAAATTTTGTTCTATAAATAACTTTAAATCATATTTAATCAATAATTTGCAGGGCATACACTGAAAACAGTGTAAGTTAAAAATATTTAGGATTTTTCTTCCTGTGTTATTTTAAGAAAAAGTTAGCCAAGAAAATGATATATAGTAAAAATGTATTTGCACGCATGAATAGAAGTTAGATGGTTGACAGGCTCAGCAGAAGGCACACCACTCTAATATGAGCACCTTAATGAGGCAGAGAGAGAGAGGGAGAGCAGAGTGGATGGTGCAGGCACTGAAGGCAGCACTGAAGGAAGGTGGTCTGGATAACTGCACAGAAGAAAAAGAAAAAAAGGACTAAGCAGGTGATAAAAACTATTAGGAGCTACAAATTCTAATCCCTGAACAAATTTAGAAAGATATGTAAATCAAGAGATGGTCAAGATTTCAATCAACAAAAGGTAACATTTTTAAGTGACATAAAAAGTTGTAAATATCACCTTATGCACTCATTTATCAAAAACTATAAGATTGTGGGGCGCATGGGTGGCTCATTCGATTGTCCAATTCTCGGTTTTGGCTCAGGTCATGATCTCATGGGTCCTGGGATCAAGCCCCGCCTCTAGCTCCAAGCTCAGGCTCAGCAGGGAGTCTGCTTGAAGATTTTTTTCCCTCTGCCCCTTCTCTTGGCACGTGCTTGCGTGCTCTCACTTTCTCAAATAGGTAAATAAATCTTTTTAAAAAAACTATAAAATCACATATAATCTGAAATTTTCTACTTATAAAACTTAAATATCAATCATAGTTTCTAAATCAGTTTATGTAATATTTAAATATGAACACTGTATGCATTACATATAATTTTAAGTGATATTCCCAAACTCACATTTTTTTTTTTTTTTTTTTTTTAGATTTTATTTATTTATTTGAGAGAGAGAGAATGAGAGACAGAGAGCGTGAGAGGGAGGAGGGTCAGAGGGAGAAGCAGACTCCCCGCCGAGCAGGGAGCCCGATGCGGGACTCGATCCCGGGACTCCAGGATCATGACCTGAGCCGAAGGCAGTTGCTTAACCAACTGAGCCACCCAGACGCCCCCCAAACTCACATTTGATGTTTACGATATATAATACTCCAAGACTCTCCGGCCCCCTTACATTCAGATATTATATTACATGACAAGGATATATGAAAGAGAGCAACAACAGCAGGTAACATCAAATAAAAGTAAGCTTACCAAATGTTGCTAGATTAATGCCCCAATCTCTAAAAATTCATATTTAAATACCACACTTACTCACCTCCCTCACTTCAAGTACACCACACCACTCTAGTCCAGGACACCATTTTGTTTTTTTTTTTCCTTAAAAAAAATTTTTTTTATTTGAGTATAGTTGACACACAATGTTACATTAGTCTCAGGCGTGTAACATAGTGATTCAACCTCTCTGGCCTTATGCTAAGCTCACCACACTTTATTACAGTTATTACAGTATTATTGACTATATTCTCTATGCTGTGTCTTTTATTCCCATGACTTATTCATTCCATAACTGGAAGCCTGTATTTCCCAATCCCCTTCACCTATTTTGCGCAACCCCCATTCTTCCCTCTGTCAACTATCAGTTTGTCCTCTGTATTTATAGGTCTGGATCTGCTTTTTTACTTATTTATTCCTTTGTTTTTTTAGATTCCACATATGAGTGAAATTATATGGTATGTTTTCCTCAATCTGATTTATTTCCCTTAACATAATACCCTCTAGGTCCCATCATGTTGTTGCAAATGGCAAGATTACATCCTTTTTATGTGTAATATTCCATTTATGTTTATATGTATATAAACATTTTCTTTATCCATTCATCTGTTGTTGGACATTTAGGTTGCTTCTGTAACTTCACTATTGTAAACAATGCTGTGATAAACATAGAGCTGCATGTATCTTTTTGAATTAGTGTTTTCATTTTCTTTGGGTAAATACCCAGTAGTGGAATTACTGGATCATATGGTATTTCTATTTTTAATTGTTTGAGGATCCTCCACACTGTTTTGCATAGCAGCTGTACCAATTTACATTCCCACCAACAGTGTAGGAGGGTTCCTTTTTCTCCATATCCTCACCAACACTTATTTGTCTCTTTGATTTTAGCCATTCTGACATGTGTAAGGTGATATTTCACTGTGGTTTTGATTTGCATTTCCCTGATGATTAGTGAAGCTGAGAATCTTTTCATATGTGTGCTGGACATCTGTAAGGATTTTTTTTTTTTTTTTAAAGATCTTATTTATTTGAGAGAGAGAACAGATAGTGATGGAGATATCGAGAGAGAGCACAAGCAGGGGCAGAGGGAGAAGCAGGCTCCCCGCCGAGCAGGGAGCCCGATGCAGGGCTCCATCCCGGGACCCTGGGATCATGACCGGAGCCGAAGGCAGACGCTCAACCGACTGAGCCACCCAGGTGCCCCCTGTAAGGGTTTTCTTACTTCATCTCCCAGTGACTACTGACTCCCCAAAGTGCTGCACACTGCAGCCAGAGTAATCTTTAAAGACACACTAATTAGGCCACTCTACTGAGAAAACCCTTCAAGCCTTGGCTTCATTGACCTTGTATAAGACCAGACCAGGGATGATCTAGCCACTGTGCTTTGAGTCTCCTCATTCATGGCCTGCAAGCCTTCTTTCAGACCCTCTACCAGAATTTTGGGACAGTCCTCAAAGGGAACTGTTATAGGAAGTAAAGGTAAAATACTGTACCAACACATTCAACTGTACCTACCTGTGAGGGGGAATACCGGATATCTTTTTAAAGATTTTATTTTTTTATTTTGAGAGAGAGAGAGAGAATAAGCAAGGGGGAGGGGCAGAGGGAGAAGCAGGCTTCCCACTGAGCAGGGAGCCCGATGTGGGACTCGATCCCAGGACCCTGGGATCATGATCTGAGCGGAAGGTGGGCGCTTAACCAACTGAGCCACCCAGGTGCCCTGGAATACTGGATTTTAGATAAAAAGCCATGAGTCCTAATCCTGATTCTTTATGTAAACCAAAATTTCTTCTTAATTTTCTCATCTCTGAGAAAGAGCTAAGAATCTTTAGGCTCTCTGATTCTGTAATTCTTTCACCAGTTATTTTACATGGAGAGTCCAGATTCAAAGGTTCTACCCCAATCTGTATGCTGATGTGGTGCATCAACATTAAGTTCAACTATTTTTTTTTTAAAGATTTCTTTGATAGAGAGAGAGTGAGGGGCAGAGGGAGAGGGAGAGAGAATCCCAAGCAGACTCCCCACTGAGCATGAGCCTGACATGGGGCCCTATTTCACGACCCTGAGATCATGACCTGAGCCAAAATCGAGAGTCGGATGCTCAACCAACTGAGCCACCCAGGTGCCCCTCAACTATTTTTAATTCAGCGTTTGCATTAGGCCTAGGGACTCTTTTGGAAAATAACTATTTCTCCAATTTAAAGTCTAGCTACCCTTTTCAACTAAAGTTGTCCTTTGGTTTACCTTTGTTAAAACCAACAGTGCTATATACTTCACTATTCAAATACCACTGTTTGGAAAGCTCCATCTCAGACTCAACTTATTTATCCTACTAGAGTAACCTTTGAATAGGTCAGTGTTCTGTTAATACTGGCAAGGAACTAATTTAGAAGATTATAATCCTAAGAATGCAGCCTCAGTCTAGCAAAGAAACATACTGTCTATTCAATTTCCTGTCATGCACAGTAGGAAGAAGCATAAGTTAGTATATAGAAATGCCTTATACTGCTCTGAAATTTTGCAATGATGAAAACAATTACTTAAGCCATTGATTATGAAAAAGTTCTTAATTTAATATTTAAAAGTCACTGAGAAATGTAAAATTGTGTGAATTTGCTAAACAGCATCATCTACAACCTTCGAATTCTGAACCAAATGTGTAATTACCCCAAAATGTTCTGCCAGACAAAATATATTGAGAAATTTGTTGGTTTACTGTCCACCTGTGTTTACCCATGGATTATGTACCTGTCTTATAATAAAGAAGAAAGAAAATTAATAAACACATAAAATAGGCTAAAAATCCAAATGTCTAGGAGAGCCTGAGCAGAGTGTTAAATTTCCACCACTTAAATTTTTAGTATGTCCTAGTGATAAAAAAAACAAAGGATTGGCTCCTTAGAATAAGCTGTAATTTAGAAACCAGTGTCATGCAATATGTATTTATTGAAGATATTTATTTGGCTACATCCTTATTTCTCCTGTTAAGCTTTCATTTTGATTTAATTATAGAAATGACTGCCTGTAAAGTTAACCACTCAAAATATGGTTAAAAAAACTAAGCCAGCCTCAAGTGTATCTGAATGTTAAACATTATTTCTCTCATTTGTTTCTTTTGCACTGAGAAAAACAAAAAAAAATTCTCAAATTTTAGTTAGTAAAGATTTTGTTATATAAACTACTTAGCCATTACTTTCGTAACCAAAAATCAATGTACTGAAAAAAATACGTACAATAAATTCTGGCATGATCGTTAACAATTGTATTAATTAACAATTGTATTAATTGTATTAATTAACATTAAGAGGATAATGAAAATTGATATTCGTAACAACAGTCCTAAGGCAATGAAAGATTTGGTATTGGTAGCTGTAGCAAACCAAACACACCAAAAAAACAACAAACAAAAAACTAAGTTTAAGGATTATAGTTGTCTACCGCTGTATTTAAGTGCTCAGAAAAGTATGCACCTTGGATGGCATATAGAGTAGACCGCAATGAAAACAATTGCTATATTCTTTTCTCTTTTGCTTTTAGTCTTTTTATATGCTATACTTTGGAACAGATTATACTGGTACATAAAGACTGGTATGCAGTGAAAAATCAGCTCCTTCCCACCCCATCCACCAACCCACCCTTTTTCTCTCCCAAAAGGCAACCACTCCTAATAGTTCCTTGTCTATCCTACATAAACTATAGGAGATAATTGTGTGACATATGCATTTATGTGTATTTTACACAAGTGATGTTTACCATATACTCAATTTTTACACATTTTTTTTTCTACTAAATATATTCTGACGGTCCTTCCCTAACAGTCCATAACAAGGTGCCTCCATCTTTTTAATGACTATTTACTGTTCCATTGTACAGATGTACAAAAATGTACCTAGTCCTTATGAATAAATATTTGAGCAGTTTCCTTCTTTTGCTATTATAAACAATTGTGCAATGAATAATCCTGTAGGCATATTCTCTACACACATGCAACTATATCTGAAGGATCAATTTGTAGAGATGAAATTCTTGGGTAGAAACTGTGAATATTTAAAAATGTTTTAATTTTATCAATTTATACTTCCAGCAGCATGTCTATTTACAACTTCTTATCATGAATGAGAGTGCATATCTTGGCATAAGCTTAAAGCCATTTATTTATATTCCTTTCCTGTTAACTGTTTATCTCCTTTGTCCATTATTCAACAGGGTTGCTTTGTTTTAGTACAATTTTAAAGAAACTCTTATTTATTAAGACTATTAGTACCTTACTCATTGCATGAGTTGAAAATTTTTCTCCTAGTTTTTCATTTGTCTTTAATTTTGCTTATGTTTTTCTTCATATACAGAATATTTTTCAATGTTATCAGATTTGTACATCTCTTCTTTTACGGTTTCTGGGTTTGGGGTCATACTTAGAAAGGCTTTCTGACTCCAGGATTAAACAAGTATATATATTAACAAGTATATATTTCTCTCGCATTTTCTAATGGCAATTTTCTTCTTCTTTTTTTTTAATGCTCAGATCTTTGATTTTGGTGGAACTTATTTTGGTGTTAGGTATGAGACTAGGGTGGCAACTTTATTTTCTGAGGTGACTATCCATGAGTAATCCATTTCCACTGATTAAAATGCTATCTTTATCAAATACTAAATTTCCCAGTGCCTTTGTATCTATTCCTGGACTTTCTAGTCAATTTTAATACTGATTTTTAAACAATGTAGATCAGAAAGAATTCATAGAAAATTCAAAGAATCTTAAGAAATATGTTGTCATAATTATAGGAAACTATAAGATACAGGTGAAAGAAACATTATTCTAGCTTTAAATGTTACTTGTTAATTCATTTACCCTTCTCCTCACCCTTGGCACACACTTCCTTTAAGGAAGAAGTTTCAAGTGGCCAACTGAGAATTTTCACAGAATAACACAAAGGGATTTCTTTCCCCCATCTTGAGTGAAGCAACTCCCAATTATTTACTTAAGCCACGTAGCTTCAGAGAAATTCCCCTTCCCCCTTTTATTTGAAATTGAGAGGTCAAAGTATAGCCAAGTCCATGTAGAAAGCTATTTAGCATCACAGGTTGATGCCACATATTCAAAAGGTACAAAGCCAAAGTTTTTGGGCAGCCTGAATAACTCTTAATTGGCTTGATTCCCTCTTAACAATATACTAGACTCAAATCTATGAATATCTACATTCCTTTATTATATCCCAGGGACTCTCCCTGCCTCAAATTCTGCCCACTACACAAAGTATGAAGTTTTTCTAATCAGTACTAACTGTAACCTTGGTCAACAAGTGGGCCGTGCGACATGTGGCTGGTATCTGTGTGGAATTAGCAGGTGGAGGACTTCTCTCCACGTCCATGCGACTCTCCAGAAATAAATATGGGAAGACTTTTCTTGGTATAGTGCTCTGCGAGAAAGCTAGACTATATACTAAAATTAAAATAATTGCCAGACACAAAATTCTGGGCAAGTGTTTGTTGCTCCTAAATAATGTTGCATAAATGTTAAAAGGAAGTGAGAAGGTACCAAAAACTCTATTTAATTACTTTACAAATATAATTTTCTTTCTTTCTTCTTTTTTAAAAAAGATTTAATTTATTTGACAGAGAGAGAGACAATACAAGCAGGGGGAGTGGGAGAGGGAGAAGCAGGCTTCCCACTGAGCAGGGAGCCTGATGCTGGGCTCCATCCTAGGCATGACCTGAGCCAAAGGCAGAAGCTTAACGACTGAGCTACCCAGGTACCGCTACAAATATAATTTTCAACTCAGTTACACAACTACTGCTAAAAATAACATCATTCTCTAAATAATAAGATGAACTGCTAACACCTAAAAACAAACAGTAAGTTACAGAAAAAGAGGAAACAATCCATTTTCACATTTTATTGGATAGAAAATACAAATTCGGTTTTTAGATCATTGGCAACACCTAAAAGAAAGCTCTGAAATAGTAAGAGCAGATGATTATAACATGGACTGATGAATGGATAAAGAAGATGTGGTATATATATTCAATGGAATATTACTCAGCCATCAAAAACAATGAAATCTTGCCATCTGCAACAACATGGTTAGTTATGCTATTATGCTAAGTGAAATAAGTCAGTCAGAGAAAGATAAATACCATATAATTTCACTCATATGTGGAATTTAAGAAACAAAATGGATGAACATATGGGAAGGAAAAAAAAAGAGAGGGAAGCAAACCATAAGAGACTTTTAACTATAGATAAAAAAACTGAGGATTGCTGGAGGGGTGGTGGGTGGGGGAATGGGCTAAATGGGTGATGGGTATTAAGGAGGGCACTTGTGATGAGCACTTAGTTTTATCCGTAAGTGATGAATCACTAAAGTCTACACCTGAAGCCAATTTTACCATATATGTTAACTATCTAGAATTTAAATAAAAACTTGGAAAAACAAAGAGTAGATTATAACATGGTAAATACATAAATATTGGGTTAGAGATAAAGAGAAAATAATAAGATAATACTGATCAGGATTTCTAAAAACACTTAGGATCCATTTTACTATCTTAAGTGGGAAGCTTGTGAATTTATCCTGAAGTAATGATGTAACCAATCTCCCTACTAAGAGATAATAAAGAAAAGAGAAAACTTTGCATTTTGAAAATCAGTATTCCTTTTTCACCAGTAATTTGTTATTAATTTTTTTTTTAGAATTTTACAATGAAGAGCGATTGGACTCAAATCTTATGATGTACATAATCCAAATATTTTGTTGCCAATTCATTTCATCACATTTCATCTTTCAAAACAAATTCATTTGGAGACATTTAATAGTAAGCAGTTACCAACTGTCCTCTGTAAGATAAAAACACACTTTGTGGAGGGAGGAGAAGATCCTAAAGAAGCTTCCAGTCTATTTTAATGCTTTAAACCCAAGGGAAGCTCATATGCCCATAACTTTGCTCACGCATTAGATTTGAAAGGCATGCCACTTCTCATGTGTCAGTATGATGTATGAACCAAATCTACGATTGCTTCATTCATTCCCTCTGAGAATATTTCAACATCATCCACTAACCGAATCCTTTCCCACAGATCTTGTCTCCACTGCTGGCAACCAGCACATTTTGAAATAAATCCAGTAACTTTCAACAAAATTTTGCAGAGAACAGTCAGTACTGTCAGTCTAAGATCCCTTGTTTAAAAAATCTCATTGTGAACTACATGCCAAATGGAGGTTTCATTCTCCTATCATACATATTTGTGGCTAGGATATGGTGAACTAGCTCAAAGTCATCAGGGACAAATCCCTCTGGTTCACCACTCATGGTTTACTTCCTGTTATCACACCCAGTCCCCTTAAAGATTATATTAATGTTGTGAAGTCTAAGAAATAGTTGTCCCAAAGTCTGGTGTGGATTACAAATAAACTCTGTCCATGTACTAGTTTATTGGAAATCAAGGTTTATTTAAATTAAATACACCCAAATATTTAAGTTCTAAAGTTAGAATCTTATATTTAAATTAATATAGAAAACTAGGAAAGACAAGTTCAATAAACATATTTAGCAACTCAGTGTATGTGAATCCAAGTTGGTGCTCTCTTTTAAGTTAACATTTCAATGTT